>NC_064619.1:191990698-194490698 GCF_023898315.1 Schistocerca nitens
AGGACGCTTGATATCTCACAACAAGGATTGGGATAATTTTAAGGAAAAACACATGGAATATGGACCCACATAGTTTCGTCATTTGTCATTTCACGGAATCCACTTGACTGCTTAACAACAATTATTATTATTACAAATTAAAAATCTTATTAAAAATCAATAACAAACGCTCACAATAATTTAAAATGAATAACAACGCTCGCAGTAATTCAAAGAATTTGAACAGGATCAATTTATTAATAAAGAGCTTTAACAATTTCTACCATTAAGTATAGGGCTTAAAACCGGGAATAAGCATAAGTCCCCAGATACAAGTAAGAAGTCAGACCAACTAGATGGGACTACAAACTTGTTCAACAAACTTAGTTTTACCAGTAAAATGAATTACAAATGGCTCCTACCAAAGGTAAGGACCATTTCCAGGCATGGATAAAACTGTAAACAAACGGACAAGCGCAATCAAAATACACATGCCACAGATTGTGGCTGTTGAAAAGCCCTTAAAAATTTCTAAACCTTAATAAATCCCTTAAGCGGTAAAATACACAATCCCTCAAAATTCAAGATAAGCCAGAGGAGTAATACAATTTCAATGTGGCTCCCAGAAGAAACATTAATAATGACGGTTAAATAAATATCCAGTCCCCCAAAGTACAAGAAAAGGTAGCAAATTGCAGCAGACTGCTATGATAGCCAACAGGCATTAAGCAGCCAAGTTTCACAATGAATGGAGTTAGCTAATGTCTGTAGATAAAAACGGAAAAACTCAGCAGTTATTACTCATAAGTAAAGGGCTATAAGGCTTAATACGCTCCAGAACTAGCAATAGGGTGCAAGGTTTAAACAAGTAGTTACAGAGCAAATATAGTGACAAGGAACTTCGGGCTTGCAGGATACACTTGGAAGCTTTTGTGCTTCCTGAATCCACAATAATGAATACACCAAGAGTTCCAGAATTAATTCGCTACACGCCGCCGTGGCACGCATCAGGCGATCAAATTTACTTAACTTGAGGCTGGACAAGGCGGCCGGTGCAAGCGCCTGACTGCGGGGCAACCTAGACTTCGAGCGACGGCCGAAGTGTTGCCACAGCAGAAAGAAAACACTTCTCTGCTCTGGGACCGGTAACGCGTCGTCTGCTGCCAGATCCAGCCTGCCAACACGCATCAGAAGGGAACACTAGTCTGCCCATCCTACCAGGATGTAGGCAATATTAACTTATTCCAGAAGTGACTACACATACAATTTACAAGCTTAACACTCCTTAAAATTACTTGAAAATTAACAAGGTAAAATATCAGCTCCTGCAAATCCAACTGCTAGGGCATGCTGATCTATAAAAAGCGCTCCTTGCCGTAGACACAGACTATGTTGCAATTCAAATTTGATCAATTCAGTTTACAACAGAGAATGCTCATACACTTGCATGCAATACGGCCTGGAACAACCAATTATCAGTTACCGTGACCATGAACACCCACACAACCGCTCGGAGGCGCGTTAATATGACAGCTGTAATTCCACATTAACACAGATGTGGCCTTAAGAGAATAAGTACTAATAGAAAAACAACACTTTACTCCACTCAGGCGTGAAGGAGCCGTGACTTTGAGGATTCCAAGCCGGGATGTTATTGCCTGCAATCCTTAGAGGTGATCTTCCAGGTGCCGTAATATTTTTAAGCTTGCAGAGTTAGCTTGGAAATTGCTGATCAGGTTGCATGCGGCGTCCGCAGCTCTTGCCGCAACTCACCACTGTCAGTGCTTCGTCCTGCCGGAAAGGCTTGCCTCAGACCGATTTAACCACTCGTGGCTTTTCGATGCCTGTACCATGAAGCAGGAGTCCCCAAAACAAACGACTCGCCAGGCACGTGTCCTCCAGCTGTCAGTACCAGGGCCCTCCAAAAACCAACATCGACCGAAGACAGCAGCGCCCGACACATGATCACGATCGATATCGGCAGCCGAAGTAGTTAGTGGGGCCAGCGAAGTGCCATTCCCGCCAAAATTAAAGCCACAATGGCTTAATACTTAAATCTAGCCAAAGGAGGAAGTAAAAAGGAGAGGAAAAATACTGTAGAAGATGATACATTATTTCAACATTCATGTATTCAATATCTCTAAATACATTGTCTCGAAAGTCAAATGTTGGAAAATTCATCCGTCTCCCTAAGTCTGGTAGCGTATGGGATGGAATCCTAGTGAGTTGCGGGACTTAAAGTACTGGTGCAAAGTTTATTGAAATTAGAGATCAGGTCACCGTTGTTGTTAAAGTACACGGTGTTGAGCCAGAATCTCATTCGTTACTGGAGGTAAGAAAGGCTGGAGGCGAGGGAAAACAAGCTCTCGATCACACAGGCGGGAAGAAGTCCCAACCACCTTTCCCCAGCTAGGACGTAGCCCCATTCTCCATGACTTTTGTCTCCACTGGGTAGACACATCCGTTCCTGATCCATATGGCATGCTTATATAGGTTCATAATACTTTAATGGAGTGTATAGGCCCAGCGAATTACAACACGATTGCGGTTTGCGTACTGCGTAATAAAATTTATTGAACGGACCAGACTCCACCCGAATCTCTATGTTGGATGTTCTAGTGTGTTGCACAGTGGCTGTCTTTGCCATTATGAAAACAGCAATCAGCCAGTCACGATTTCTGCCGTACTATTTCACATCTTTCACTGGGTCTTTTCCCTTCTGATTGATTGTTTTACATCTCATGAGTGATGTGATTTCAGTGTGTGTGTGTGCGCCAGCGCGCGCGCGCGCGCGCGTGTGTGTGTGTGTGTGTGTGTGTGTGCTTGCGTGTGTGCGTGTTTGTGTGAGAGAGTCAGAGAGAGGGAGAGAGAGAGAGAGAGAGAGAGAGAAGGAGCTGCTTGAAACTGCTTATTCTTTTCAATTTCCCTCATCTTGAAGATAACGGCGCCAAAGAGCAAGATATCGTGCAGTAGTCAACATGTACTATCATTAGTTGCTTTGACACGAATTTAGCTGATTCCATCAGGTGATAGAGGGTAGAGCTATTTAAGGAAAGCACGGAAAACGTAAATCTGGATGGCTGAACGCGGGTTTAAATCTGTCGTCCCCCGAATGCGAATCCAGTGTGCTAGACACTATGCAACATCCCTCGGTTTAGACGGTTCGAAGAAGGTAAAAGAGTCACTGCTATGTACACAGGAATGGAAGTGTTCAGAAGTGACATACCATGATTAAAAAAGGCAGCTGAAGGTGGCAATGCTATGCAAATACATGCTGGTGGTCGTACACGGACTACCAGACTGCAAGACGATCAATGTGTAGCCCTAGCGGCGAAAAGGAATAGGCGTCTCATCCTTACACCGATCGCTGCAGACCTTGCAACCGCTACCGTTCCACTTGTCTCTGTCTGAACCATTCCGCGGCGACTAAATCAAGCTGGTTTCTATGCTCGGAAGCCGTTAAATACAACTCACTTTTACCACGCCGTCACCGAGGAATTGTCCGCTGGTGTAGGAAGTTGGGGTCAGCATAGTGGTCCAGGGTGATATTCTCCGAAGAACTACGCTTCAATGTAGTCACTAGTTAGTGTGGAGAGAGAAGAACACGTTATACACCGCAGAATGTTCACGAACGTGATCGGTGTGGCTTAGGCGCTATGGTGTGGGGAGGCATTTTGCACAACGGCCGAACACCACTGCGTATCTCTGCTCGAGGTGGCGTTATAGCACAGCGGTATTGGAGGGAAATTAGTCTGGACCGTGTCCGTCTGTGTAGGAGTACAATGGGTCCAGACCTTCTGTTCGACGACAGTGTCCGTCCACACGTGACCGCTGACGTGTTGGAGACACAGGAAAGTGAAGTTTTTGAAGGAATCTAGTGATCTACTAGGAATTAAACCCTTAGCACAAGCCTGGAATGCTCTTGGCAGGCGTGTGTCTCAAAGAACAACGCCAACCGTGCAAAAACTGGAAACCGCTTTGAGAGAGAACGGGATAATATCCCCCAAAGACTCCTTAATAGTCCGGTAGCCAGCATGAATAACGGACGCAAAATGTGCATTAGAGCTAGAGGAGAGCATACTTCTTACTGTGAATCCTACTTTGACCTTTATGTTGGACGTCTGATCTGTGTCAAACATGAATGTTTTTATGTCTGTTATCCTCGTTTCCCAAGTGTTGAAATGTGTACCATTTTTCGTTATAAATACACCACTCCACCTCTGTTACGTATGTACTGTATTTCGTATCGTGCATCACTGCCTGTGATTATTTCTGTTCAAGAATGTCTCTGTTCCTTAACAATGGTCAACCAGTGTACAAAAGTGTATGTAACTAATTTACCAACCTGCCTGTCGTGGCGAACAACTAGAGCGCTTGTATCTACGGGACTTCTGTCTTAGAGGAGTTCCGGGAACGGGTACAGAAGCAGGTACGCTTTGCCTAGTGTTCCGTTAGAACACGAACGGCAAACGGGCTAGCAAGTGTATGCCCACACTGTAAGCCCATATCACGTAATTTGATCCGCGGTGTAAGTAAGTGGCCTCTTGTATTGCGGCCGCTACGCGGTGGAGACTGCCTCTATCTGCGCAGGTACGAGCGCTGCGCTCAAAAAATGTTCAAATGTGTGTGAAATCTTATGGGACTTAACTGCTAAGGTCATCAGTGCCTAAGCTTACACAATACTTAACCTAAATCATCCTAAGGACAAACACACACTCCCATGCCCCGGGGAGGACTCGAACCTCCGCTGGGACCAGCCGCACTGCAGTGCCCCAGACCGCTTGGCTAATTCCGCACGGCGCGCTGCGCTCATTAAGTACGTTTGCATCATTTGCCTCTGATGTTTTGTCTGCTTCTATGGCACTTTTTAAGGAAAATAACAGTTAAACAAGCTGATATATCATTCGCACGTAGATATAACACTATTCTGTTTCAGATTTGATCAGGTGAAGAGACACAGAAATAAACCTGAGATTTAACACATGTTTCTCTCATAATCTCATGAAACTGTTAAACCCATTGATAAATTTCACGTACTCAAGACTGAAAACCAGAAAATGATTAATTAAATAAAATTAAACTTTCATATAACACGATCTTAAGTTAGATTAAAATATATGAAATTAAGTTATAGTCTCATACATATTCCGAACCCCATACACATATTTCTGAAAATTTGTGATGGAGTATTTTTAATAACTATGAAAATAGTTGCTCGATTTGTAGCGGAAAACGTTGGGCGCCTGTAGTACATAATTGATAAATGAATAGTTTATCTCCTAACTAATATCAGTTGCACGCACCCCAAAATTTACGTTACAAATCTTACAAGTATTTCCATAGCAATTTAAAATTCACGATAATACTTTTACAGAATTGTCTTATGGGTTTCGCATTCTGTACGGAGCTAGGAGATTTTATACTTTTTATTCAGTTTTAAAAACGAGTTATATTAAAAAATATTTTTTTATTTAAATAGTTATTACTATCCCAAACTGATCGTTTTCAGGCAGAGCTCCACATCCTCAGGTCATTCCTGATAGTTACAGAGTAACTGCTCTTAAGAAAACACTGACAGTTTCATGGATTTACTTTTTTATGGTGTTCCTTTAGTACTAATTATTCTGTAACGAATATAACTACTAACACTGTATAACACGTTATATGTCCTTAACGCTCTGAAGAAACTGAAATTCGTTCAATCTGAGTATGCCTGGTTAGGTGTAAGAGAGGGCCTGAAGGCCCTAATCTTGCCAGGTAAAATAAATGCATAAATAAATAAAATAAATAAATAAACGATGGGCGACATTGCTGGAAACCGGTTACCTTGATATAAAAATTCACCGACCGATAGAAGGAAAATACAAACATTTTTTACAGTTAAGGGAAGCGAGTAACTCTCCTAGCGCAAATATATCCAATCTTGCATGAAAAATACTGTAGTTGTGTCCCAAGGGTACATGACTGGTGAAGATAACTGACTAATAAGTATAAGAATTATCGCATTCATCCTTAGAAGCTATGAAAGACACAGTGTTTAGAAGTATCGGATATCGGTAATCAGTTAGCTGCAAAAGTATACCATGACATTCACATTAGATCGAGTTAATGAGTTAAAACCAAGTCCTTTAAGTGGCAGACGAGGCTTTTACGACCCGCCAAAGAGAAATGAAGTTATCGCGTCTTCCGGAGTGAGCCATAAAACGGTTTATTACCGAAGGCGCGACCAATATTCACACCAACCGAAGAAGCACAGTAAGGATAAAGTAATGACAGATATGTCAATTCAGGATGACAAGTGTATTAGTATCAACACAATGCGACGACCAGATACTTTGGACCCATCGGTGACTCGAAATTCCTATCGTTACACGAAAAACAAAGAAAAAGCAACGTCTTTAAGGGGGGTATCATAAACTAAGACATACAGAAGTAAAGCTTCAGTAGATGACAGCTAATTTATTCACTGACGTTCGTAAATGGCGTAACTACACTCAAAAAACTATTTAGAAAAGTATTCGCATAATAAATACACGTTATACAGCTGTGGAGACACCACTGCCGTTGCAAGGGATAGAAAGCTGGATAGATAACAAGAAGGATGACACCAAAATGCGTCAGGGATGAGTTTCTTGCTTACGATGAGGCGTAGCGTAATGAGCAGCACGTACGTTCTACTAATCCGTAATATCCAAACACAGAGATTCATGGAAGCAATAGTGGAACATAATAATACCTGAAAGATTGTCGATGAATAGGAAACAGAGTCACATATCGACAAATGATGTATATTGATGATGCAGATTTACATTGTGAAGATAATTCTAATAAATGTCTAGTAACCGCATGTAAGAAACGTCAAGTAACGGAAATTACGGCCAACAGCGACACAGTTCATTAGCATCACTGAAGTTAAAAAATTGAAACTTTATGTACAGTTATTTTAATTCCTGCACGAATGCCTTCATTTTGTGAACAAAATATAGCGACTACTGCGGAGCTACGCTCAACAAAAACTTCTATTATCACTTCTGTCATTTCTTAAATCACATAAAAGACACTTATTACCATCTCCATCCACAATGCCCCCAATTGATTCGACCAGTACTGGTACTGTTGACTCCTTATTTAGTACAAATAACATATATGACTACGATAACCCTCACTGTGGAGAGTTAGTTTTCTTATCTGAGAAGGAGTTGTGGTAGTAGCACTTGCGACGCACCGCGAATTCCTTCGACATTCACACTAACACACACACACACACACACACACACACACACACACACATATATATATATATATATATCATTCAGCTTACATCTTTTTAAAAATAAAAGAGTCCCAAGAATTGTCTTTCATACTTCACTTTAATTAAGTGCTAAAGCTGGTAATAATGTGGTGGGGGGCAACAGACGGCAGAGGGGGTATGGGGAGTGTGGGAGGCGGGGTGTTAGCTAATGTCTAATAGCATTCAGGGGTAAAGATCTAGGAAACATTGGGAACCACTGGTCTAGGCCAATCACAAGGTGCATCTGATGAGATCATCTGGACCAGTCGTCGGTATATTGTGTGTAGAAGTGTAGTAAACCTGGCTGGACAAGCAGAAAGGCGAAAGCCTTGGATGTCATTTCAGTTTGCTGTAGTACCGGGTTCCATAGCCCAGGTCACTGACGTATAATTGTGCAGTAGCGTACGACTTCGAGATAGCTGTTTCGAATCCAGGCAGTGAAACAAATTTTCTCCACCAGTAACTGGCTGGCAGGTGGAGACGAGGTGGCAATGTTGAGATACTGATAAAGAGGCTTCACTGTTGTGTGTCATGAAGTGAGAGCGTGTGTCACCACTGTTGATGGTGATCCGCCCGTCGGGTGGGGACGTCTGATCCCAGCGGTTCCCCTAATGATATTCGCAAGGAGTAGGATATGTGCTGGCACTGGTTTCACCGTCTCCCTTCTAATGTCGTCTCCAAGATGAGCGTCCCACTACACATCGTATACACACACATCCAACCACACTCCCACATACACACACACACACACACACACACACACACACACATTACAGTGACCTACACTGAACAGATATAAATAAGAACTCTCATTCTCGACGTGGACAGGAGTGATTCGAAGGAAGAAAATCCTTTCTGTTTATGTCTTAGGTTCAAATGGTTCAAATGGCTCTGAGCACTATGGGACTTAACTGCTGTGGTCATCAGTCCCACTACTTAAACCTAAATAACCTAAGGACATCACACACATCCATGCCCAAGGCAGGATTCGAACCTGCGACCGTAGCGGTCGCGCGGTTCCAGACTGTAGCGCCTAGAGCCACTAGGCTATTCTGGCCGGCTATGTCTTAGGTCCCCTGGCTTTTGATGTAGGTATTTGTGGTTCAATAAACTGCCTATTGGCTTCTGCCTCGGGTTCTTCGGCCGACGTTCATCTAATGATTTTACTGACGTTTCGCCAACACGAGTGGCTGGCATAGTCAAAGCTTCAAACTCCATTGCCGGTGGTGAACTGGAGCCGAGCTCGCGAACGCAGACTATATGTACCTGGCGAGCCAACGTCCGAAGGCTTCTCCGCGGTCATTTCTGGTGCGGTTCTCCTCTTGCTAGCTGTTCGCGTGTTTTTGTATTTCTACAGCTTTTCTGAACTAATGCGTGTGATAGTGCTTCTCTACAGACAGAACTTCCGTGTCGGCGAATTTTATTACGTGGTCGGCCTCACTCAGTGCTAACACACGCGCTTGTTCAGAGAAGCTGTAGAAACACAAAAACACGCGAACAATTTCAACAAGAAAGAGGAAGACCTTAAGGTAAACGGATCCTGGCTTCTCGTACTCCAGCGAACGACCGTCGCAGGTAACAAGAGGAGAAACGCACCGGAAATGACCGCGGTGAAGCCCTCGGACGTAGGCGCGCCAGGTGCAAATGGTCTGTTCCAGTTCACCACCTTCAATGGGGGGTGAAGCTTTGACAATGCCAGCCACTCGTGCTGGCGAAACGTCAATAAAACCATTAGATGAACGTCGGCCGAAGAATCCGAGACAGAAGCCAATAGGCAGTTTGTCAACAAGTGGCCACGAAAGCCTTAACAATTTTGTGTGGTTCAATACTCAGAAGAGCTTTACAACATCGCTGAAACCATATACTTCAAAATTATTACAACAGACACCGACATTTAATCAACAGAGCACGCCGTCAACGAAGTTTTAGGTGGCTAAATAGCAAGAATTCAGTTGTTACAAAAATATGATTGCTGATTTTTGGGCATGCCCATCAAACAAACACTATAGAAAATATATGGTCAGTAGGTAAATCAACTAAAATTGAAGACTGAAGATAGTAAATTCGCCACTTCGCGCAATACTTCGTATCACGTTTGTGTTTGATGTACTGGTAAAGGGCAATTACAGTTAGGCGTCAATAAAGATACCGTAACAAGTGGATTTTTGTTATTAAGAATCCTTAGCAGCGTTAAATGTGTGTTCAGCTAATCGTACAATGATTGCAGACCTCCTGCGCAACCTTGAGGACGACGGTTCAATCCCGCGTCCGGTCATCCTGATTAGGTTTTCCGTGATTTCCCTAAATCGCTCCAGGCAAATGCTGGGATGGTTCCTTTGAAAGGGCACGGCCGACTTCCTTCCCCGTCCTTCCCTAATCCGATGAGACCGATGACCTTCCTGTTTGGTCCCTCCCCCCCAAACAACCCAACCCCAACCTTGAGGCGCAAATTACGCTTATCGACCTTTTGACAGTCGCTTGTATTCCCCCTCACCCCTCACTCTCACCATATAACTCTCTGTATCTCTGTTTCCATTTGTCTGACTGTTCAGCAAATGCGATACCTAGAACGTTATAACAACCACAAATTGCCCTTGTACGGCAGCCAAGCAATAACCCAGACTCGGATTTCGATATCGAGACAGAGCAAGCGCTGGCATAAAGGCGGTCCACGCTAGGAAGGGCTCGCAAGATACCATGGACAATACTAGGAGGCGTTCAGAAAAGGTCAAGTGGTGCTCTCAACTACAGCTTGGTGCTAGTGCGTAGCGACCAGCAGCGGACGTGCAAGATCACTTTGGATATCCGAACAGCTAGTGACATCTGAAGAACTGATTGAAAAAACGTGCCTGTTGATTTTGTAAGTAGGCTGTTTATGTTTTGTTTTCTTATTGGCAACGTTACGTAGCGCTCTGTATGAAAATCACTGGCTGTGCTGTGTGCAGTCTGTGGCTAGTTTGCATTGTTGTCTGCCACTGTCGTGCTGGGCAGCGGCAGATGGATGTGAACAGCGCGTAGCGTTGCGCAGTTGGAGGTGAGTCGCCAGCAGTGGTGGATGTGGGGAGAGAGATGGCGGAGTTTTGTAATTTGTCATGAACTGCTATATATATTATGACTATTAAGGTAAATACATTGTTTGCTCTCTATTAATATCTTTCATTTGCTAACTATCCCTATCAGTAGTTAGTGCCTTCCGTAGTTTGAATCTTTTATTTAGCTGGCAGTAGTGGCGTTCGCTATATTGCGGTAGTTCGAGTAATGAAGATTTTTGTGAGGTAAGTGATTTGTGAAACGTATAGTTTAATGTTAGTCAGGGCCATTCTTTTGTAGGGATTTTTGAAAGTCAGATTGCGTTGCACTAAAAATATTGTGTGTCAGTTTAAGCACAGTCATGTACAATTGTTCAAAAGGGGACGTTTCAATTTGAACTACTACATTGGAGGACTTCGCTATTTTATACAACGATCTGGCTTGGAATCCATTGAAAATTTTGGTTAAGCGTCAGTTTCTGTATTGATGTCTAATGAATTCTCATTGAGCGCAGGAATGTTACAAACTACGCTTACTTTAGCTGTTGTACTGAGGCTGTTTTTAACAAATGAATATAATCGGCAAATGCAGTGTCCAATGTGTCACTCGGAAGTTAGTGCCGTCTCTCTCACCAAGTTGTAAACTTTAGCACTTATACAATGTCCGTTGGAACGTGACGGTCTCTGCAAGACTGTACTGCATGAAACATTCTGATCCTAAGAAGTTTCTTTGCAGAGAATCAGCATATCTCTTACGACTACGCATGTGGTTCTTCAACTTTATAAGTACAATGGAGCACAAAACTTAAGGACAGAAGTAACTTTAACTTCATGTGTCACAGCCGAGAAACATAGCTCGATGAATCTTGGAGCATACTGCTACATTGTGGTACAGAAGGTAGCCGAAACACATTCGCAACGAGGCGAACAAAAATGACACTTTTATTCAAAGACAATAATTACGTTGAAGACACCGCGATCCCTGACGGTCTCTGGACATAACAGAAAGCGGGACATGCCTTTGAACAGGGCGTGTGTTCACAACGGACGGCAATGCACGCTCTGTAACGTTCTCCTCTACTGCTACACCTGCGCTGCTAACTGCTGGATGGTTGTTTTTGCACGTGGACCAAAATTTTCAATGGATTCCAAGCCAGATCGTTGTATAAAATAGCGAAGTCCTCCAATGTAGTAGTTCAAATCAACAGGCACGTTTTTTCAATCAGTTCACCAGATGTCACTAGCTGTTCGGATATCCAAAGTGATCTTGCACGTCCGCTGCTGGTCGCTACGCACTAGCACCAAGCTGTAGTTGAGAGCACCACTTGACCTTTTCTGAACGTCTCCCCAACGCATCCTACACGTGTTCGGTGGGATTTAGGTCCATTCGATGAACATCGTCTTCTCCCAAGAGCTCCTCCACAGCGCTGTTCGATGCAGTTGGGACTGTCGTCTCCAAAAATGAAGTCAGGGCCGAAGGCACCTCTAAAAAGACGCAAATGGGAAGGAGTACCGTGTCACATTAACGTATCCCGGAGAGTGCCCCGTGTAAATACACTTAAAGGTCACTACTCCTATACAGTATTATGCCTGCCCACAACTAGCACCTTGACCACCAAACCGACCATGTTCGACAATGCTGGAGGTACACAACAAAATGAAACAACTGGCTGGTTCAAATGGCTCTCAGCACCATGGGACTTAACTTCTAAGGTCATCAGTCCCCTAGAACTTATAACTACTCAAACCTAACTAACCTAAGGACATCACACACATCCATGACCGAGGCAGGATTCAAACCTGCGACCGTAGCGGTCGCGCGGTTCCAGACTGTAGCGCCTTTAACCGCTTGGCCACACCGGCCGGCAATGAAACAACTGCCACCGTCGTTTTGATGTTATTTTATTATATTGCAACCAGTTCCCATGACTCAACTATTGGTAACTGATGTTTCCAGACACAACATCACTTTTACAGAATTCTACGGAATCCAGTTCATAGATGTTGGCCGCTTTTGGGGCCATGTATACGACAGGAGGTCACCGCCTCAGCATCAGTAACGGCATGATGTGGTATACTGACTATCAAAACTACGGGGTCTGATGTTGTTACGTATGTGAACGTCTGAAGTCCCGCAGACCATCACAAGGATGGACATACAAAAACGTGTTGGAGGTACCCTCATATAGCGAAAAGTGTGAACATGTAATGGAGCAAGGAATATTATCGAAAACGATTGTTTTGTTGGTGAAGGTGATATGGTGTGGTGAAGCATAATGTTGCACAGGCATATTGACTGGTCTACTGACCGGTTAAAGTTATAGTCACACTGTGCTCCCCATATGCGTCTTTTCACGGATCCATTCGGCCTTGACTTCAACTTTTACGGATGACAAGGCGCGACCGCATTGAACATCCCAGGAGAGGAGCTCTAGGAACGAGAGGATATTCGGAGAAGGGGACTGGCCTCCCCTTTCCCCCGACCCCCTGACTTAAATCCAATCCGCAACATTCTACCACAAGGACTTCTTACTAATCTTGTGGTCAGTATGGGAGCACACTGCAGACCATCCATTGCAATCCATGGTGATTACACACAGTTTTTAGAAATATGTCCAGTGTTCGTTTCTCTAATGTTCGGGGGATCATCATAAATCACGGTGGAAAAAAAAAGTCGTAGCTATTCGTCTCATTGGGTATTTCTTTCAGTAACTTCTGTGTATGCTCCAACTTTCATCGAGCTGTTTTATTAGGCAGTGACACATCATACGAAAGTTACTTTGTTCCTCAATTTTTGACATCACTGTATGCGGCCAAGTTTGTATGGCTACCACCTGTGAATGCACCATTTTTACATAAGCCGGCTCTATATGTTTAACATACTGTATATAGTCAGATCTGAAGATGGTCTTTCCCGACAGAATTGAATAACCTGCTTTATAAATATTCTTGTGGTCCGCAAGTGGGAAACAGAAATTTCTTAGTGTCTTCCGTGACCATTCGTAAAGTTTTGCTGCGAGTATGGCGCTACTCGTGACTTCTTAGTAAGAAGTATATCTCACGAACGACAACTGCCATGTCTGCCATTAGCCCTGCACCTAGAACTAGGAAATGACCTGTGACAGCTGACGTACGTCTGTAATTAAGTGCAGTGTATTAAATTACTCTGATTCCGCTGGGCGTCTCCTGGAAGACAGAGTACTGATGCTGCAAGGTCTGTTTCATGGTTTCTTCAATTTCTCTCCGCGGTTTTCTCCATAATAAAGCAGTGCGATGCAGAAGACTACGACGACGTAGCCGGGAGTGAGCGGGCGGGCGGCCGCTTGTTTGCTCTGAACTAATTGTCGTGGGCTAATAATGAAATCAAGAAAGTTTCCTGGAGACCGCGGGCCTCCAGGGATTAATTACCTGGTGCGCTGTTATTACGGCCGTCCGCTTCCCGGGTAATGAGTGCCTCGCAGCGCGGGTCTGCAGCCTTCAAGGGGGAACGGCTCGTCTACAGTCTCCGCGCGATTTTCTTACCGTCTCGCCGGCCCGTCCTACGGCTGCCCTAGGATCTCTTACATTGCAACCACAGTTGCCCTGTTTCTTCGTCAAAAAAAAAAAAAAAAAACTTAACGATTACGTTTTCAGCGAAATACAGACCAAGAGTTTCGGCGTAGTGAACGATTGGGAGTCCCGAAATAGGCTTATCAAAGTGGCACACATAATTTAATTTAATTTATTTATTTACTTTTTTTTTTTTTTTACTCTCCAGTCTTTCGACTGGTCTGACGCGGCGTGCAAGGAATTTCTTTCCTTTCACAACTTCTTCATCTCAGTGTAGCTCTTGCAACTTAAGCCCTCAATTGTTTGATGGATGTATTACTGTCTCTGTCTTCCTCTACAGTTTTTCCCTTCTACAGCTCCCTCTTTTACCATGGAAACTATTCCGTGATATCTTAACAGAAGTCCTGCCATTCCGTCCCTTCTTCTTGTCGCGTTTTTCTTATATTCCTTTCCTCACTGAATCTGCTAAGAACCTCCTCATTTCTTACCTTATCAGTCCACCTGATTTCCAGTATTCCTCTGTAGCACCACATCTTAAATGCTTCGATTTTCTTCTGTTCCGGTTTTTGGTACAGTACATGTTTCAGTACCACACGATTCTATGCTCCAAACTTATATTCTCAGATATTTCATCGTCAAATTAAGGCCTGTGTTTCATACTAGTAGACTTCTCTTGGCCAAGAATGTCCTTTTCGCCAATGGTAGTCTGCTTTTTATATCTCCCTTACTCTCTCTGTTCTCCTGTAGCGTTGGTAGTACAATTCTATAACTTCAGCTACTTTGTAATCACCAGTCCTGATGTTCAGCTTCTCGCTGCCCTTATTTCTGCCACTTCTCATTGTCTTCTTCTTTCCTCGATTAATTCTCAGTCCACATTCTCTACCCGTTACACGATTCATTTCATTCAAGAGATACAGTAAAACTTCTTCGCTTTCCAAGAGGATAACAATGTCATCAACAAATTTTATCTCTGATACCCTTTCATCTTCAATTTGGTCCGCCCCTGGTAGCTGAGTGCTCAGAGTGACGGAATGTCATACCTATCGGCCCGGGTTCGATTCCCGGCTGGGTCGGAGATTTTCTCCGCTTAGGGACTGGCTGTTATGTTGTCCTTATCGTCATCATTCCATCCCCATCGACACGCAAGTCACCGAAGTGGCGTCACCTCGAAGGACTTCCACCAGGCGAACGGTCTACCCGCCGGGAGGCCCTAGTCACATATCTTCAATTTTAAATCCACTCTTGAACATTGATTTCCTTCATTGCTTCTTCGATGTAAGGATTGAACAGCAGTGGCGAAAAACTACATCGCTGTCTTACATCCTTTTTAATCCGAGCACGTCTATCATTTGTCATATTGAGATTTATCGTTATTCTACAACTACTGTAGCGATATAATTGCAGTACAGCTACTGACGGACGTCCATTGTGGTATGTAATTATCGTTTGGCAGGGAAATATGGTAGATATGCTAATGCGTTAATGACGAACCAATTGACGCTGGAAAACACATTAGTTCCAATGGTAGCCACCAGGTGTAAATCTGGCTTTGTATTGTGTTTGTATGATATCCACTCTGTCATTTGACAAAACACAGCCTGAGTGAACGGTATGGCTATGGGGGAGAGAGACCGTGGACTATTAGGGAAACCGTTTTATGTGAATGGCAGCAATGATAATCAAATGGTTGAAATGGCTCTGAGCACTATGGGACTTAACATCTGAGGTCATCAGTCCCCTAGAACTTAGAACTACTTAAACCTAACTAACCTAAGGACATCACACACATCCATGCCCGAGGCAGGTTTCGAACCTGCGACCGCAGTGGTCGTGGGGTTCAAGACTGAAGCCCCTAGAACCACTCGGACACAGCGGCCGGCGGCAATGATAGTGCAGCACTGAGAGAGTCTGAAAGGTCTGAGGAGGCACCCGACGTCATTTAATGGTTAAAAGAAGATGACAATGAAATTACAAAACACGAGTTAGCTTCGTGCGGCATATAGAAAAGGAAGACATCCTATCCCAGTGGAAGTTACTGGCGAGGCTGCTGTTGCTGTAACTCACCTTTAGAGCGTGCCCCCGCTAGTGCTAGTTCTCTTGCAATGTCACGAGAATTGTTGTGGTCTATTTTAGACGAGTAACGGTGCAGCTTTACTGTATGATTAAATGATGATGGCGTCCTCTTGGGTAAATTATTCCGGAGGTAAAATAGTCCCCCATTCGGATCTCCGGGCGGGGACTACTCAAGAGGACGTCGTTATCAGGAGAAAGAAAACTGGCATTCTACGGATCGGAGCGTGGAATGTCAGATCCCTTAATCGGGCAGGTAGGTTAGAAAATTTAAAAAGGGAAATGGATAGGTTAAAGTTAGATATAGCGGGAATTAGTGAAGTTCGGTGGCAGGAGGAACAAGACTTTTGGTCAGGTGATTACAGGGATATAAATACAAAATCAAATAGGGGTAATGCAGGAGTAGGTTTAATAATGAATAAAAAAAATAGGAGTGCGGGTTAGCTACTACAAACAGCATAGTGAACGCATTATTGTGGCCAAGATAGGCACAAAGCCCATGTCTACTACAGTAGTACAAGTTTATATGCCAACTAGCTCTGCAGATGATGAAGAAATTGATGAAATGTATGACGAGATAAAAGAAATTATTCAGGTAGTGAAGGGAGACGAAAATTTAATAGTCATGGGTGACTGGAATTCGTCAGTAGGAAAAGGGAGAGAAGGAAACATAGTAGGTGAATATGGATTGGGGGGAAGAAATGAAAGAGGAAGCCGCCTTGTAGAATTTTGCACAAAGCATAACTTAATCATAGCTAACACTTGGTTCAAGAATCATAAAAGAAGGTTGTATACCTGGAAGAATCCTGGAGATACTAATAGGTATCAGATAGATTATATAATGGTAAGACAGAGATTTAGGAACCAGGTTTTAAATTGTAAGACATTTCCAGGGGCAGATGTGGATTCTGACCACAATCTATTGGTTATGAACTGCAGATTGAAACTGAAGAAACTGCAAAAAGGTGGGAATTTAAGGAGATGGGACCTGGATAAACTGAAAAAACCAGAGGTTGTAGAGAGTTTCAGGGAGAGCATAAGGGAACAATTGACAGGAATGGGGGAAAGAAATACAGTAGAAGAAGAATGGGTAGCTCTGAGGGATGAAGTAGTGAAGGCAGCAGAGGATCAAGTAGGTAAAAAGACGAGGGCTAATAGAAATCCTTGGGTAACAGAAGAAATATTGAATTTAATTGATGAAAGGAAAAAATATAAAAATTCAGTAAATGAAGCAGGCAAAAAGGAATACAAACGTCTCAAAAATGAGATCGACAGAAAGTGCATAATGGCTAAGCAGGGATGGCTAGAGGACAAATGTAAGGATGTAAAGGCTTGTCTCACTAGGGGTAAGATAGATATTGCCTACAGGAAAATTAAAGAGACCTTTGGAGAGAAGAGAACCACTTGTATGAATATCAAGAGCTCAGATGGCAACCCAGTTCTAAGCAAAGATGGGAAGGCAGAAAGGTGGAAGGAGTATATAGAGGGTTTATACAAGGGCGATGTACTTGAGGACAGTATTATGGAAATGGAAGAGGATGTAGATGAAGATGAAATGGGAGATAAGATACTGCGTGAAGAGTTTGACAGAGCACTGAAAGACCTGAGTCGAAACAAGGTCCCGGGAGTAGACAACATTCCATTAGAACTACTGATGGCCTTGGGAGAGCCAGTCATGACAAAACTCTACCATCTGGTGAGCAAGATGTATGAGACAGGCGAAATACCCACAGACTTCAAGAAGAATATAATAATTCCAATACCAAAGAAAGCAGGTGTTGACAGATGTGAAAATTACCGAACTATCAGTTTAATAAGTCACAGCTGCAAAATACTAACGCGAATTCTTTACAGACGAATGGAAAAACTGGTAGAAGCGGACCTCGGGGAAGATCAGTTTGGATTCCGTAGAAATGTTGGAACACGTGAGACTGAGAGGTGGCATGAGCCCCCTCTCATATTTCTATCTTACGATTCTCCTCTCTAGTTGCATGCGGTGGAGGGTTGCTTTTCCTTAACACGCGTACTTCCCACGCAGCGTCTCTCGTCACCCGGGTGGGCCGGTGACAGGCGGGCTCGGTGGAACTGGAGAGAGTTAAGCCGACGTGTGTGAGGCAGTCGAGTGAATGCTTTTCAGACGCCGACATTGTCAAGAGACACGCCCGCTGGGGTGTGAAGTAGCGGCTGGGCTAGAGGTTCCGTTACTTCAGAGAAACTTTGCGAAAACACTTTCTGGCGGGCTACCAGCGAGGCGTGGGAATGACTTGTGTACCCACGCAGTTGTGGCGGGAAAATTCCCGCACTTTCTGCAAAATCAGCACAGAAATTGGCGCCAAGAATCTCCATTGGTGGAATGGTAGTGCTCCGGCAATGGAGTGGAATTTCCGCCGGTTTTCGAGTTGCTGATTGGAACGTAACCACGGCCACTGTCGTGGGGGCGGGAATGTTCGGTGTTCGGCCTGTACGGGTGCTCTGGGTAGTCGGCAGTCGCCTTTCGGTCGAGGACGTCGGAGCAACCAGCCCTCGCCTGCGGTACGCCAGATCGTGTTCTAGGAGATAAGAAGACTGTTGGTAATGTACGTCCGCAGCACCGGCAGATAGGGATTTTCCTAGGTGATAATCAGAGCTCAGCAGAGCGCGCCTGTTCATCCTTTTCTAACTTTGTTCAGTTTCGAGTAGCAGCAATTACTATTGGGTTAGCTGTGTGTCTCTCTTGAGATTTGAGTGGAAAGGAATTGGCTCCACATACCACTTCGTCTTAAACCTCACGATCTAAGTTAGGGACAACTTCACCTTTACTGTGTTTGTATGAATCTCCAATTTTAGCCAATTTGATGTTTTATATTTCCTGTGTCTCTTTTACTATTCTGCGTTTAATCTTAATAAATCATATTGTTATTTTGGACAGAACTTTCTTTCTGTTAATCAATAGAGCAACCCTATCATTCCTCACTATGCTAATGAAACCTTTGTTTATTTAACTTATTTATCAAATTAAATTATTGCAGGTGCCAAACTCTCTTCTACTCCACTAGCAGGGTTGATTAGAGTCAGTTCGCGTATTTGTTTTATCCTTGTGCAACAGCAAAAGTCGGAGTTAGAATAGGGGGGGCTTAGAGCATGATTTACACATGTGGATTCTAGTAGAATTTAGTGATAAATACACTACTAGCCCCGGCACCTCGCATAATATGGCGACCCTTGGCCTCGGATCTTTCCTGTGAATCTCTGATAAACAAACAGGATTCTTAGTAGGAACATTCAATTTTTTTTCTCTACTTTTTTTAATGATTAATACCCAAGTTTTTTTTGGTAGTTCCGCGTTTAGTTTTAAGTAGCGGCGCATGACTACAGTTGTTGTTTTCAGTGTATATATTTTTTGTTCATTGTTTTTTTTTGTGTTTCGCTGATGTGGTGTCTGTACCGCATCGCACTTTGTCGGATTTGTGTGCGGTTTCTGTACCACATCAAATTGTGTTTGTGATTACAGCGTTGGAACAGCGTTGTTGAAATTTTATGTTTATGTGTAAAAAAATATATGGAGTAGATTAATTTTATTGTGCATTTTAGATGAATTTGTTTTTATGAATGATAACGAGAAGTAAGGCACGACTATTATCGGGCGAAGCTAAAACAAAAGAGGATAGCATAATGGATAAGGGGCAGTTTACTGACGGGAATAGGTTCGGAGATGAGATGGGCACATTTTTAGCAGGACAGGACGCCAGGGGCATTGATGAGGAAGGTGATTTGGACGCGATCTCAGAGCAGCGTTGCGGCCGTGATTATGATAGTGAAGTAGAGGATGAAACAGAGACAGGCACACAGGTCGAGACGGTAGCAGAAGTTTACAGTCAAACGAACGAGTGCAGACAGAGGCCAGCTCGGTCACGTCAGAGCTCTAGCGCCCAGGTGTCCAGAGTTACATCGCCCATGTTTGAAGAGGATCAAGAAGATGACGTAAACCCAATACTGAGCTTCCTACGATCAATGAAAGAAGAAGCTGACGAACAGCGTAAGAAGCAGGAAGAAGCTGACGAACAGCGTAAGAGGGAGAAGGAAGAAGAGGAGAAACAACGTAAGAAGGAGAAGGAAGAAGCTGACGAACAGCGTAAGAGGGACACTGAGGCAATAATCTCGCATATAGGGGCAATTCGTGGGGAATTATTAACAATAAAGAAAGAATGTGGAGAAGCAAAACAAATGTCAATGGTAGCACAAAAAGTAGCAGGCCTAGCCAAAACTGCAGCAACAGGGGCAATGAAAATCGCAAGAGTAACTCTTAAACTCGCAGGGCGCTTGCGACGTGCGACACAAGTCCACTCGAAATCCCTAGCGGCCTTAAAGACTCAAGGTAATATTGCGGTTACGAACATCACGAAACGAATGAAAGAAGTAGAGAGTCGGATAGCAAAACTAGAGCGAAATGGGCACACGAGCACTGCGCGTTCGGATACCAATGATGGAGCACACAGGATTGTGTCTCCGAGGAAAAGCCCGCCGTGCTCTAGCCCAGTGACAGCGTGCGGAACAAACAATGCACACGCAGAAACAGCGAGTAATAGCCCCAATAATTGCAGCCCACTTAGAAGAGTGAATGCTGAATGCCACTTCCACTGTGATACAGACGTAGCACATCACAGTTATCAGCAAGATAGATCAGGACACTCCGCAGACGTGCAAGTATCGGAAACGTCTGACAACACCAGTGCGAGGATCGGACAGAATTTTGATCACAATCACTTCCTGTCGATACTCAAATTCCAGAAGTTCAAAGATAATGGAGGGTCGATGCATCCGAAGAGCTGGGTGATGCAATTTACTAATTCATTACCGTCGTCATGGCCAACCCAGGCCAAATTAGAATTCATGTGTGGACACATCGAAGGCCAAGCCGCGGAAAAGATGCGGGGCGTGGCAGCGACGTGTCGGGCTTATCAGGAATTTGTTGGTGCATTCCTGCGGACCTACTGGTCAAAGGAAACGCAAGACAGGATTAAAGAGGAAATAATATTTTGTCCTGAACTGGAAGTGTCCGGGCATAAGAGCGCAACCAAATTTTTTGATGACTTACTCAAGAAGAATCAGTTTTTAGATAGTCCATACAGCAACGGAGAAATTATTAAATTTTGCTTTTCGAAATTGCCAGTTAGGTATCAACAGACACTTGTCGGGAAGTGTGGATCTGACATAGATGCATTCAAGAGTCTACTGCGTGAACTCGAAGTAGTCTTCGATAAACAAGACGCAAAGGACAGGAAGAAGGCGCAAAATAACAAATACCACGGGCCAGCAAGGGAAGACGACAACAGATCGCATAATCGCACTGGTCAGTTAGGAAACCAGGGTTACCGAGATCAAGGTTACGCTATTCAAGGTTATGGAAACCAGAGACACGGAAACCAGAACGTCAGGGAACAGGGTCAATCCAGACAAGCAATCTGGGACAGGAGGAATGACGAACGGCAAAGCGACCGTAATTGGAGGGAGCGAAATCAAGGACAACAGGAGAACCAGGAGATTGAAATTAGACCTCCAAATCCTAATGCACGTCAGAGGAGGGGGAGTCTAAGAAGGGATTGACGCTAGTCCATAGGACTCCACCACTTCTCTCACATAAAGGAGTTCGTAGAATAGTAGTAGTGTAAGAAATGTACATAGTAGAATAGGCAAAGATATGAACCTTTGTTCGGGGAACAATAATCGTTACATTAATAGATTAAGATTGCTAAAGTATTAACACGCTGCGTTGTCTTGCATAAGAATTTACTGCTGCTATCCTCTTTTTGTTTATGTTTGCGATCTCCAATGTCGATGGAGTAGGAGACACTACCTTTTCATGAGCAATGTTTTTGTCCTTTCCTATCTGGTGTCCATGTTAAGGGATAAGGATGAGTGACGAGACGTCGCACAAACGGGCGCATACAAGAACGTGCTCTTAGAAGCGTTCTGAGAGGTCGTGATACGCTCCATAGCGGCCACAACCAGTTCGTGAGACGTTCATACCAATGCTTGCAGGCACGCGTCAGTGCACTGCACGATTGTGGTATATTGCGCGATTTCGAGGGTGAATATGGGCAGTATAGTTTTTGCGGAGCTGCGCCGGTATCGTTGTCTTGCAAGTCGGGGTGAACCTGTGAGCATTTGACTCTAATGGTGCCCTAGACGAGAGAAATGAGGGCATAAAAGCCTACCATGCTAATGTGCTGGTTGGGGATTTAGCGTGCTGCTCGTTTTTGTCACAGATGAATCACCAAGGAATTGTACTTGGATATTCGTGACATACTGTGTAGCTGGCGTGTGTTGGGTGTCTGAATCCTCAACAGGAACCAGTCCTGGCTTGGTCATATTACATTGCTTCTGGAAAGGTGTACTTCGATCGCGAAAACCGCTTCACATAGAGAAGGAAGTTGCAACTATAAATTTATTGTCGTGTATAGCCATGGCTAACCCAGTCTCTGGAGTTTCAGTGAGGCGTAATGAAAACTCGGAGGTCATGTCGTACGGCGCGCACATCACTGTCGTCAATAGCGGCGAGCAGCAAGACATCTCAGCGTAACAGGAACTATGTAAGGGTATTGTATAAGGTAAAAAAAAAAAAATAAATAAATAAATAAATAAATAAATAAATAAATAAAATAAATAAATAAATAAATAAAAGGGAAAGTACGATACTAGGATAAGTTAAACTGTAGGATTTAACAATAACTAGATTAATATTGTGGGGGTTTTCTACCACAAGTGTGGCGCGCGCCTGTTGAGTTGCTATTTTTCAGGTCACCAAACCACAGACCCGAGATGGAGGGACGACGGGCGAGCGAAAGTAGCGTAGTTGCATGTTCTTTATAGCACAGTAAAACTTAGACCTGCATAACAACATAATTTAATTAAAAGACGTAGAATGTAGATCGTTGGGATATGGTAGTTAATTCTTGAAGCATGTCTACTGTCGATCTATATAATTAATAGTAATATTAGTGCGGGCCCGCACATTTAGTTGTTCATCCACTACAAAGCATCAGTTATCACACACCATGTACTTACTGAGATCGGTCTCTACACGTATATCAAAATAAATTATTTCCATGTCTAGATTAGATGTTATAATGATTGCCATAGATTAATAACTATAAAAGTAAAATAAGAGTGTCTGAAATGACAGACCATCAATGTTTCATTAGGTAAATTTATTATAACATAGAAGGTCATGGGAAAAAGTTAGGCATAAGACTTTTGTAAGAATTGTACAGATGACGAGGAACGTGGCAATGCAGAGGCCAGCCAGCGCAAAAACAAGAGGTCTTCGGCTACCTGCTAGAGGGCGAGCGTCCCGTCCTACACGCTGACAGTCACCCGGCTGCCTACCTGAGGGATTACACGGGACCCTTGCCCCGCCACAAGCGAAAGTGGGGCTGGCCGTTGACCCTGACACGCGACAGCCTGCTAGCTCTCCAGACGCGGCAGCCGCTTGGAGGGATTCCCTGCGGCAGACCACGTTGTCGTGAGTACACGAAGAAGATCACATATCGTGTCAGAACCTGCGCCTCATGTGCCTCAGGACAGAAAGGGACGCTCTATACTCACCTGTTTGGGTTTTTACAACTCACTAGCATTGGCCGATCTGCATACACAAAGCAGTATCGTGCCACACTAACAAATGTATGGTCTCATGTCTTACTTCTCCTCTCTATTAGAGAGCAGTTTTTAACAATAGTCGCTCCTAGTTCAATCCTGTATGGATGACCTCACACACTTGTGGAGTCACTCCACGTGCCATCATCCCTCGTCGAACTGCAATATTGGGAAACATAAAGTTCTGTCCAGCGAGAGAAGAGACCTAGACTAGTGATGTATCCCAACGAGTAGACCTCAGAGACAATTAATCGACGTGAGGAGAGCCTATCACTGTGTCTTCCTACCATACGGCCGTGATCATATGCGTGGGTCTGACTACAATCTCAACAGCGTACTGCAGACACTCCAGAACTCCCTATTGCTGTTGCCACAACGTAGCAACTACAACCGACGTTTAGCCTTATGTGATGTCAGTACAGTGGAATCAGTGAAGTGCCACGGATATTTCTAACAATGTGATTTAGTGCCTCATTCTCAGCACAGTCGTGAACTTTGTGCAATGTGCACGCACAATTTGATGCCCCATGAACCTTGTTTTTTTTTGTTTTTCTTAAATTTCTTTCTCTTATGTTGTTTCTGTAATGTATGTTATACCTTGTATGCGTTTGTGTTTTACACTGTAATTCTTATTACAGATTACTGTATTGTTCTCCACATCATGTTTTTTTTGTATTTTGTGTTTATTGTTGTGTGTATGCTAACAGTGTGCCTGAAGTCCCCATAAACTGAAGCAGATACCACCACTGTCATTGTGAATGGACCATCAGTTCAGGGAACATTTTGTAAAGGTTATTCTTGCTGCAGGGAGACAGAATGAATCGGAGGTTGTAACTAGATTCTGAAAACTCACAAAGAGATTGTTAACTTAAATATTATCATGTGTGAGTGAGGTCAGGTTAGTTTAATGATTAAAATTGTTGTAACATCTTGGGCATTTAATTGCGGAGCACTCCAACTCTGATTGTAAAGAATAAACTGCTCCATATTTGGCTCAGATGCCCGGGCCATGTTTAGAGCGTGAATGTCTGCGTGAATCGGTGTTCGGAAGGGGCTCCCTGGGTATGGATGTGTGATGTGAGTGTTAGTGTTCCATATTAAGAAGGTGAAGTTGGCTACATCATAAATAATCCTCCCTCTATGAGTTGCATTTTTCAGTTGCAATGATCTTTTTTATAGAGTGCGGTATGTGGAGTCACTTTGTAAGATTGTTCTTGGGCGATTGACTCACTACCTTGCTCCTAAGTGAGCCAACCGCTCACCAATTACAATCTAAAATGGCGTAGGGGCAATGAGAGGTGGCATGAGCCCCCTCTCATATTTCTATCTTACGATTCTCCTCTCTAGTTGCATGCGGTGGAGGGTTGCTTTTCCTTAACACGCGTACTTCCCACGCAGCGTCTCTCGTCACCCGGGTGGGCCGGTGACAGGCGGGCTCGGTGGAACTGGAGAGAGTTAAGCCGACGTGTGTGAGGCAGTCGAGTGAATGCTTTTCAGACGCCGACATTGTCAAGAGACACGCCCGCTGGGGTGTGAAGTAGCGGCTGGGCTAGAGGTTCCGTTACTTCAGAGAAACTTTGCGAAAACACTTTCTGGCGGGCTACCAGCGAGGCGTGGGAATGACTTGTGTACCCACGCAGTTGTGGCGGGAAAATTCCCGCACTTTCTGCAAAATCAGCACAGAAATTGGCGCCAAGAATCTCCATTGGTGGAATGGTAGTGCTCCGGCAATGGAGTGGAATTTCCGCCGGTTTTCGAGTTGCTGATTGGAACGTAACCACGGCCACTGTCGTGGGGGCGGGAATGTTCGGTGTTCGGCCTGTACGGGTGCTCTGGGTAGTCGGCAGTCGCCTTTCGGTCGAGGACGTCGGAGCAACCAGCCCTCGCCTGCGGTACGCCAGATCGTGTTCTGGGAGATAAGAAGACTGTTGGTAATGTACGTCCGCAGCACCGGCAGATAGGGATTTTCCTAGGTGATAATCAGAGCTCAGCAGAGCGCGCCTGTTCATCCTTTTCTAACTTTGTTCAGTTTCGAGTAGCAGCAATTACTATTGGGTTAGCTGTGTGTCTCTCTTGAGATTTGAGTGGAAAGGAATTGGCTCCACATACCACTTCGTCTTAAACCTCACGATCTAAGTTAGGGACAACTTCACCTTTACTGTGTTTGTATGAATCTCCAATTTTAGCCAATTTGATGTTTTATATTTCCTGTGTCTCTTTTACTATTCTGCGTTTAATCTTAATAAATCATATTGTTATTTTGGACAGAACTTTCTTTCTGTTAATCAATAGAGCAACCCTATCATTCCTCACTATGCTAATGAAACCTTTGTTTATTTAACTTATTTATCAAATTAAATTATTGCAGGTGCCAAACTCTCTTCTACTCCACTAGCAGGGTTGATTAGAGTCAGTTCGCGTATTTGTTTTATCCTTGTGCAACAGCAAAAGTCGGAGTTAGAATAGGGGGGGGCTTAGAGCATGATTTACACATGTGGATTCTAGTAGAATTTAGTGATAAATACACTACTAGCCCCGGCACCTCGCAAGACAATACTAACCTTACGACTTATCTTAGAAGAAAGATTAAGGAAAGGCAAACCTACGTTTCTAGCATTTGTAGACTTAGAGAAAGCTTTTGACAACGTTAACTGGAATACTCTCTTTCAAATTCTGAAGGTGGCAGGGGTAAAATACAGGGAGCGAAAGGCTATTTACAATTTGTACAGAAACCAGATGGCAGTTATAAGAGTCGAGGGGCATGAAAGGGAAGCAGTGGTTGGGAAGGGAGTGAGACAGGGTTGTAGCCTCTCCCCGATGTTATTCAATCTGTATATTGAGCAAGCAGTAAAGGAAACAAAAGAAAAATTCGGAGTAGGTATTAAAATTCATGGAGAAGAAGTAAAAACTTTGAGGTTCGCCGATGACATTGTAATTCTGTCAGAGACAGCAAAGGACTTGGAAGAGCAGTTGAACGGAATGGACAGTGTCTTGAAAGGAGGATATAAGATGAACATCAACAAAAACAAAACGACGATAATGGAATGTAGTCAAATTAAATCGGGTGATGCTGAGGGGATTAGATTAGGAAATGAGACACTTAAAGTAGTAAAGGAGTTTTGCTATTTAGGGAGCAAAATAACTGATGATGGTCGAAGTAGAGAGGATATAAAATGTAGACTGGCAATGGCAAGGAAAACGTTTCTGAAGAAGAGAAATTTGTTAACTGTTGTGTCGATTCCCTAAGGTCTCGACACAATGAGTGGCTAGGTGCACGCGAAACTAACGCAGACGGGCGTAAATTCTGAAACAGGAGACTGGATGAAAACTATAAAGAAAAGAAGAGAGATTTTAATATACTTAACTTTAATGTAGTCTTGTTCTTGTTGAAATACATCTCTTGCATAGTAGTAAGCAATTAGCAATGATACACATGGCGCCTTGCTAGGTAGTAGCGATGGACTAGCTGAAGGCTATTTAATCTGTCTCTCGGCAAATGAGAGGAATACTTGGTAGGTCTAGTCGCAAGCTATGTCGTCCGTACAACTGGGGCGAGGTCAAGTCCGTGTCTTGTGACCTGCCATGTGGTGGCGCTAGGATTGCGAGTACACAGTGGCGACACGCGGGTCCGACATGTACTACAGGACCGCGGCCGATTTAAGTTACCTCCTAGCAAGTGTGGTGTCTAGCGGTGACACCACATTCCTCCCCCGCAAATCGGCGAACGGTCGTGAGATAAGGCTTCCGCCCGCCGTGGGGAGGACCCCATGTTGACGTATGCGATGAGGTGGGGAGCCTAACAACAGGCGAGGCTGTGCCACCCGCACCCGGCCATTCGGTCCGAGGGGAGCTAGGAAACGCCTGCAAACCTAGTCCAGGGTGCACGTCAACATGAGGTGTATGCGCACTTAATGAGACAGAAGGGTCGACCTCCATGTGGTCGGAGCACCCGACGGGCGAAGACGACATCTGGTCCGGAGCGGGCAAGAGGTCCATGGCGGAGGACGGCTGGTCACGGGAAGCAAGCGGCGGCGCGTGACCCAGAGAGGCGCGTGGCGGCTGCAGCGAAGCGTCCGCTGCTGGCGGCGCCGGCGGCGGCTGCGGCGGCGCGACGCCATGAGGCAAAATGGAAGGCATCGTCGGTAACACCTGGGGATGAGGCGAGCCAGTAGATGGGTCCCCAAGGCGCTGACCTGACGGCTCCGTCGCTGAAAGCAGACGGGGAGCGGCAGAACCCAGGCGACGACAGAGGCGCAGCTGATTGAGATGCCGACGCACCTCACCAGAGGCCCCCAAAACCAAATACATCGCGCGGCCGAGGCAGCGAAGAATGCGCCCTGCGAGCCAACGCTGTGAACCGCGATAGTTGCGATAATAGACAACGTCGCCAGGAGCAAAAGCAGGTCTCTGCCGCTGCACAGGAACCTGATGTGGCGGATGCAACAAAGACATCAGAGTTCGATGAGGACGACCATGGAGCAATTCAGCCGGCGAGCGACCATCGCGAGGCTGAGAGCGATATGAGGACAAAAAGAGCAACAAAGCGTCCTCCCGAGAATGCGACTCTTTCAACTTCAACATCTGCGACTTGAAAGTCCGGACCAATCGTTCCGCGGCACCGTTTGACTGAGGCGAAAACGGCGCGGATGTCAGATGTTGAATACCATTGGCCTTGCAGAACGACTGAAATTCTGCGGACATGAATTGTGGGCCATTGTCGGAAACAATAGTCTGCGGAAGACCTTCAATGCAAAAGATAGCAGACAAGGCTTGGATGGTGGCAGAAGACGTCGTGGAAGACATCCGGATAACAAAAGGAAAATTACTGAAAGCATCGACCACAACCAACCATCGAGCATTCCAGAACGGCCCAGCAAAATCGATGTGCAATCGTTGCCAAGGGGAAGTGGCTTTCGGCCAAGCAAAGAATTTCCGCGGCGGTGCGGATTGTTGTTCGGCACACGCCACGCAAGAGGAGCACATATTCGTAATCGCAGCATCGATTCCGAACCAAGTACAGTGCTGTCGAGCCAGTTGTTTCGTTCGCACTATACCCCAATGTCCTTGGTGAAGAAGCTTTAAGACAGAGGACTGTAACGAACGTGGGACCACGACTCGGGATTGATCATTATCGGAACGCAACAACAAAACACCACGTCGGACAAAAAGTCTCTCCTTGTGAGCAAAAAAACGGCGAACCAAAGGATCCTCGATCCGTGACTTTGACAAGGGCCATTGCGTAGCAACAAAACGCAAAACGGGAGCAAGGACAGGGTCAGCAGCTGTGGCTGTAGCTACACGACGAAAATCAATCGGAAACGATGCGACCACGTCATCGGCTTCCGAATCAATGAACATGCAAGCAAGTTCGGAAGAATCGAATGCTTTATCCTCAGCAACAGGCAAACGGGACAACGCATCAGCGTTGCCGTGCTTAGCAGTGGACCGATACAAGATATCGTAGCGGTACTGCGAGAGAAAAAGAGACCAGCGAATGAATTTCTGCGCTGTACGTGGAGGTACAGGTTTGTTCGGATGAAAAAGCGATGTCAAAGGTTTGTGGTCCGTGATGATTGTAAAGTGACGACCATACAAGAAGTCATGGAACTTGGTAACACCAAACACGAGAGCTAAAGCTTCTTTCTCTATTTGTGAATAATTTCTTTGCGCAGATGAGAGCAATTTTGACGCAAAGGCAATAGGGCGATCATGCGAACCATCTTTGTGCGCAAGCACAGCACCGATCCCGAAATCCGATGCATCGACCATCAACAAAAGGGGTTTTCGGGGATCGAATGGCGTAAGGCAAGTATTTGAAAGTAACGCCGATTTCAACTGGCGAAAGGCGCGTTCGCATTCCGTCGTCCAGACGAACGGAACACCTTTACGGCGCAAGCGATGAAGCGGAGCTGAAATGGAAGAAGCATTGCGCACAAATCGATGATAATAATTTACCTTACCCAGCACACTCTGTAGCTGTTTTAAGTTCTGCGGTGACGGCAAGTCCTGAATGGCACGAAGGTGCTCTGGACTCGGATGTATACCTTGGGCGTTTATGACATGCCCCAGGTACGGTAAGTCACGAGCAAAAAACACACATTTGTCCTTCCTCAAGCGAAGACCATTCTGACGCAATACCTGAAATAATGTTCGGAGATTTTGCAAATGTTCGGCTTCTGTCTTTCCTGAGATTACAATATCGTCCAGATAGTTCGCAGCAGTAGGGACCGACGCACAAATAGTTTGTAAATATTGCTGAAATAAAGCAGGGGCGGATGCACACCCGAATGGCAGTCTTTTGAAGCGATACAAGCCAAGATGCGTGTTAACCACTAAGACGCGCTGGGATTCTTCGTCCACAGGTATTTGCAAGTACGCATCTGCTAGGTCCAATTTTGAAAAATATTTTCCCGGGCACAGGTTGTCAAAAAGATCTTCCGGGCGGGGCAAAGGAAAAGTAGCAGTCACAAGTTGTGGATTCACAGTTGCCTTGAAGTCCACGCAAAGTCTCAATTTTCCGGAAGGTTTTGGCAAAATTACTAAGGGTGAGGCCCAGAGAGAAGCCTGCACACGTTCAATTACACCTTGAGATTCTAAATCGGCCAATGTTCTTGCAACCTCATCACGCAATGCGTGGGGAACATTGCGCGCTCTGAAAAATTTCGGTTGCGCGTTGTCTTTCAGTTCCAAATGCGCTTCATAGTTCTTAGCGCAACCAAGGCCCGGTGCAAAAATGTCTGCAAATTCTTCACAAAGACTAGAAACACTGGCGGAAGGCACAGTCTGATTCACGGATAGGACCTGATTTACAATAGACATATTAAACAATTGAAACAAATCTAAGCCAAACAAGTTCACGGCACTAGAGGAACGAAGAACATAAAATGACACAAGTTTTGTCTGTCCCCTGTATGTGGCAAGAAGGCTGCACTGTCCTAACACAGGTATATGCTGTCCTGAGTAACTAGTTAACGTAACATTTGCGGCACGCAATGGCGGGGCGCCCAGTTGTTTGTACGTGTCGTGATTGAGCAATGAAACTGCAGCTCCGGTATCGAGCTGGAATGGTATCACTTTTCCTGCAAAGTCTAAGTCCACAAAAAGTTTATTGTCTTGTTGACGACAAGAGCGACTGTCTCGTGCAATTTGAACTGATACAGGTCCAGAAGCACTTGCGACTTTACGGGATTTCCGGCGACGTCGACGCACACTTTGGGTGGGACGAACACAGTCACTGTTAGCTAAAGTGTCACTGGACGGGTGGGCATGAACTACATGAATGTCCATGGGCGAAGGTCCACGAGCCTGATTGTCCTGGGTTCGATTCCGGCGCGAAGCAAAGGGCCTGGAATTTGTGTGATTGTCTGATCTTAACTTTTTCTGGCAAACACTTTGTACATGTCCGTTCTTTTGACAGTAAAAGCAAATAGCTTGGCGCGACGGGCAATTTTCACGCGAATGTCGAGTTGCACACCGCGGGCAAGATTTCACTGCATTTGCTTGCTTACGCGGCGCACGTGGTTGCAAGCGAGGCGGCCGCAACGAAGTCGGGCGCGAGGGCCGCTTAGCTTCCCGTGCAGCGGGCCGGGCGGGCCGATTAATGTGACACACGGCTGGCGAAGTTTCAAATGATGCCTGAGCAAAGTCAAGTGTGTCTTGCCTGTCCAATATGTCTATCACTTGTTGCAGGGAGGGATTAACTAGCTTCAAAATCTGTTCCCTTATGCGAACATCAGAAACGTTCTGTGCAATTGCATCACGCACCATAGTATCTGAATATGGGAGGCCACATTCACAGGCAAACGCGCAGTCTCTAGTAAGGCCTTGCAAAGTTGCTACCCACTCCCTGTTAGTCTGACCGGCCGTACGTTTTGTACGAAAAAACGTATACCGTTTGGCAACTACATTTACTGTGTCTTTGAAATAGGCATCCAAAGCAGACAAAATTTCCTCGTAGGACAGAGTTGCTACGTCTCGTCGGGGAAACAATTTCACTATCACACGGTAGGTAGACACACCGACACAAGAAAGCAAAAACGGCTGCCGCTCTTTACCTTGAATTCCATAAGCAGTGAGGTGGAAGTTGAACTGATCGGCCCACTCAGTCCAGCTTTCGGTTGTGGCCTCAAAGGGCCTAAATGGCGGTGCGACAGCGTTGTGTGGCTGCGGTAGCGATGAAGCGGCTGCCGCCGCATCGGTTTGCAGCGCACGTTGACCCTGGACGAGCTGTCCAAGGGCTTCCAATAACGCCTGCGTCTGCTGATTCTGCAAGCGAAAAAATTCGGACAGTACATCTGGAGAATGCGGCGAAGCCATGACACAAGCAAATTAGAGCAAATATAACACAAAGACTGCAACGTGGGCGCGGCACCACTCCTCGGCGCCAAAATATTGTTGTGTCGATTCCCTAAGGTCTCGACACAATGAGTGGCTAGGTGCACGCGAAACTAACGCAGACGGGCGTAAATTCTGAAACAGGAGACTGGATGAAAACTATAAAGAAAAGAAGAGAGATTTTAATATACTTAACTTTAATGTAGTCTTGTTCTTGTTGAAATACATCTCTTGCATAGTAGTAAGCAATTAGCAATGATACACATGGCGCCTTGCTAGGTAGTAGCGATGGACTAGCTGAAGGCTATTTAATCTGTCTCTCGGCAAATGAGAGGAATACTTGGTAGGTCTAGTCGCAAGCTATGTCGTCCGTACAACTGGGGCGAGGTCAAGTCCGTGTCTTGTGACCTGCCATGTGGTGGCGCTAGGATTGCGAGTACACAGTGGCGACACGCGGGTCCGACATGTACTACAGGACCGCGGCCGATTTAAGTTACCTCCTAGCAAGTGTGGTGTCTAGCGGTGACACCACATTAACATCGAGTATAGATTTAAGTGTCAGCAAGTCGTTTCTGAAAGTATTTGTATGGAGTGTAGCCATGTATGGAAGTGAAACATGGACGATAAACAGTTTGGACAAGAAGAGAATAGAAGCTTTCGAAATGTGGTGCTACAGAAGAATGCTGAAGATAAGGTGGGTAGATCACGTAACTAATGAGGAGGTATTGAATAGGATTGGGGAGAAGAGAAGTTTGTGGCTCAACTTGACTAGAAGAAGGGATCGGTTGGTAGGACATGTTTTGAGGCATCAAGGGATCACAAATTTAGCATTGGAGGGCAGCGTGGAGGGTAAAAATCGTAGAGGGAGACCAAGATATCAATACACTGAGCAGATTCAGAAGGATGTAGGTTGCAGTAGGTACTGGGAGATGAAGAAGCTTGCACAGGATAGAGTAGCATGGAGAGCTGCATCAAACCAGTCTCAGGACTGAAGACCACAACAACAACAACAACAACAACGGTGCGGGATTCAGACGGTGCAGCAACTGAAACATCATGATTCGCAGCAATGCTATGAATTTACTCTATGTTTTCTGGCACGAGTAAGAGTTGATAACATGTGACCAGGCAACATTCTACGCAGTGAAGGTGTACATTTTACACTACAGGAAGCAGTGAATACACTGAAATGCCGAATTCGGGGTACTGTTAAACGACGTATTGGCACACTCGCAGTGTGTGGTTTTGTGGTGTGGGTTCACGGGCACCTTCATTCTCGAGTCCTTCTTTTTTTGAACAGAATACACTCAGAGGGCCGTCAGATGTACTATCACGTCCACACGTTGTCGATATCTCCCTGTACAGCACCTGACTTCTGCTTTGGAAGAGCACAATTGCTTTCATGCTTAAAGGGATAACACCTCATGTCGTTCGCCCAGTGAAAGGGCTGCCAGAGTCTTTCTTTATCTCCAGACGTTTTCCAGATACATGATCTGCAAGTTTATCTGACCTCAGTCAATGTGACATTTTGCTCTGACGATATCTAAAAGAACGCGTTTGCAAGGGACACATTCGGTCTGAAGGCGAGTAGGCAGGATCATTTTGTTCTGATTCCACGGGAACTGTTGTGTTGCAACTGTTGATCTCATTTCGTCGATGTCTTCAGTGTTCATACTGAACGATGTGTGTAAGCGGCAGTTAATAATAAAATTAACATTATGTTTATCTCACTTGTTTGACCTTTTCTGCTCAAGTCCCGTTCCTTATCCATTACATATGGTGAAAATTTCTACACATCTTTCTTGTATTCAGAGCGCCAGATTTGCACCTTGTGACCAGAATTAGAATTAATATTTTGCAGTGTAAATCGGTTCTGCTTTACGCATTAGCAAACCTAACAAGATGCACGTAGAACTTCTGGAAATCAAAAGTGAAATGGTGCAACTCCAATTTTTAATAATAGTCTAGATCTAATTATTATTGATGTGAGACTAAGGTTGACGTTGAAATTAAACCTACACTTGAAATTATAACAGTTACAGCAAGAATAAATCTTGAATTTTGAGACTTAATTTTTGTTGATTATGAGTCTTCGGTGTATGACATAATTAGCGCTGAATATCAAATCCGTACGTAGTAATAAAGGGATGATTTATTTATATTTGTTTTGAATTTTCTCCTTTTGGTTATCTGTGTTTTAATTAGAGTGGCCTATTTAACTTTATTGGAGCCTAACGTTTTATGATGTCAGATATAACAAAATACAAATATTTCAAGAAAATAAAAGTAAAACAGACAGATAAACACAAAAAAAGAACGCACCCTTCTGCTATACGGTAGTAATTACAGACCACACTGTTCTGAGGGAACAGCTGAACTTTAATTATAACCACTTGGCACATTTACGTAACTACTCCGAAATTCACACAAGTTAGGACCTATTCAGACTATTTTCTTGTCTTTTCACTCTAGCAGGTGAGTAACATCTAAATCTTCTATGTAACCTCTGGTCACTCAAATTTATTCGCGGTGGTCATTTGTCCTATGTAGGCGGCCGTCAAAAAATGTGTTGGCGTTCGGAGGACAACATTGGAGATTGTAATGCCGTGAAAACATCTTGGCGCAACGAAAACCTCATTTGATTGCCATCTCAACTTCCTTATCATATCCATGATCAAGTCATTTCATGATAATACAAAGGAAGCTGTCCTTCTCCGATCTTTTTCGAAGTCCTCCGCCAATCCTACTTGTTAAGGATCACATATCGCACGACTATACTTCAGAAGATGACGGATAACCGTAGTGTGGCAGTCTCTTTATTAGATCTGTTTCGACTTGTAAATGTTTTGCCACTGAAAAACAGTCTTTTGTTTGCTGGCGCCACAAAGTTTTCCATGTGATGGTTCCTATATGAGCTGTCCGTTATTGTATTTAGCTGAAACGACAACCTTTAAACACGTGTGATTTATTGTGTAACCGAAACTTAAGGAATTTTTTTTGTATACCGATGTGGAGAACTTGTATGTTTGGCACCATAATTCGTGTTTACCTAATGATGAGTTAAGCAGACAGTAAACGACATCTCCGTCGCCGGCCATAGTGGCCGTGCGGTTCTAGGCGCTCCAGTCTGGAGCCGAGCGACCGCTACGGTTGCAGGTTCGAATCCTGCCTCGGGCATGGATGCGTGTGATGTCCTTAGGTTAGTTAGGTTTAATTAGTTCTAAGTTCTAGGCGACTGATGACCTCAGAAGTTAAGTCGCATAGTGCTCTGAGCCATTTGATCCAGTAAACGATAGAAACATCGGCAAACAGTGTAAGAAGTTTCCTCGGATTCATTCCTAAATCACGTATACAGAATGGTCAGAAACAGGCTGTAAACCTTGTAAGGGTGTTGCATGATAGGCTGTAATGAGAACTGAGACTTAAGGAAAAGCTTCGACACCTTGTGCCTTTTCCGAGATAATTAGAATTGAAGTTAGCTAAGCAGACCTTTGAGCGCGCAGTTTCAAGTGACCTGCAGATACAATCAGCGTCAGTTGTTCTCATATGATAGCGCACGAGACCGCTCGACCTTTGACTTGAGTTCGATCTTTGCTACCGTCCAAGCTAAGTCCAGTTTCTGTTTCATTCTCTTGTTCGACTTTAGGAATCCAAACGAAGCACACGTATGGCAAAACCGTCTCTGGTTGTTGTCGGTATTATCAACACTCGTGCAATTTTACCCTCGACACATGTTGTTGTTGTTGTGGTCTTCAGTCCTGAGACTGGTTTGATGCAGCTCTCCATGCTACTCTATCCTGTGCAAGCTTCTTCATCTCCCAGTACCTACTGCAACCTACATCCTTCTGAATCTGCTTAGTGTATTCATCTCTTGGTCTCCCTCTACGATTTTTACCCTACACGCTGCCCTCCAATACTAAATTGGTGATCCCTTGATGCCTCAGAACATGTCCTACCAACCGATCCCTTCTTCTGGTCAAGTTGTGCCACAAACTTCTCTTCTCCCCAATCCTATTCAGTACTTCCTCATTAGTTATGTGATCTACCCATCTAATCTTCAGCATTCTTCTGTAGCACCACATTTCGAAAGCTTCTATTCTCTTCTTGTCCAAACTATTTATCGTCCATGTTTCACTTCCATACATGGCTACACTCCATACAAATACTTTCAGAAATGACTTTCTGACACTTAAATCTATACTCGATGTTAACAAATTTCTCTTCTTCAGAAACGTTTTCCTTGCCATTGCCAGTCTACATTTTATATCCTCTCTACTTCGACCATCATCAGTTATTTTGCTCCCCAAATAGCAAAACTCCTTTACTACTTTAAGTGTCTCATTTCCTAATCTAATTCCATCAGCATCACCCGACTTATTTCGACTACATTCCATTATCGTCGTTTTGCTTTTGTTGATGTTCATCTTATACCCTCCTTTCAAAACACTGTCCATTCCGTTCAACTGCTCTTCCAAGTCCTTTGCTGTCTCTGACAGAATTACAATGTCATCGGCGAACCTCAAAGTTTCTATTTCTTCTCCATGGATTTTAATACCTCCTCCGAATTTTTCTTTTGTTTCCTTTACTGCTTGCTCAATATACAGATTGAGCCACTTGAATTTGTGCTCGCAGCAGCCTGATGGCTAACTTCAAAATACCGATTAACTCGGAGATGGCGCAACGTATCGAAGCTTTTTCTTGATAATTATTTGTCAGCATAGTCTACCCTGCAACACTCTTACAAGCTTTTCAGACCGTTTATAACCACCCTGTACACTGGGTGTCCCACCTAAGAGTCGTCAGGTGCGTTTTCCCTGATATTTCCCCAGTTATTGGGTGTTTCGTTGGCGCAGTGTATAGCTGGAATCAGTCCAGACAAATACTGCTCACCACGTTGGTCAGCGCATGACAGGTGCTTATAGAACAACACCGACTGAGGCGCTCCTTGTGGTAGGGGGTTACTATCAGTGGACCTAGCCGTAAAAAAGGGAGGTGCACAAAATTAGCTCAAGAAGGGCGTGATGTGATAATGATGACAGGGCACAAGAGATAGATAGAGAAAGGAAACAAAGGCATGTATTGATGGAGTATGGCAGAAAATCTGGAACAGAAAAGAAACAGGCAATATAATCGACCAGATCCTTCATAACATACCAAGAACATCGTAATTCTTTCCGACCAATGGAGCAATCACTACCTCCAGGGACGCGATCAATATCCCACCTACTTATGAAAAATCCGCTGCAGACAGTTGTGAATGCGGAGCCATTGGCGTCCCACACTACGTTCTGTGAGTGTCATTAGACAAGATTTTACAGACTAGGATAGGAACATTTTTAGTAGTATAGCAGTCTCTGATATAAACAAGGAATGAGGAGCTGTGCACGGACTGAACTTGCCGACTCAATTTACACTGCCGGAAAAAATGATACCCTTTCAGAGGTTGGGAACGGAGTTTTTGTAGGCGGCACTTATGTATAAAACATTCTCTGTATTCTTGCCGCGTCAGTTCTAGGTAAAACCTGGAGCTTTCGACGAGTACCTCCATCGTCATCGTCAGGAGCTGACTGTCTCCACTGCTGCTATGGTAGCCTCTATACAGCCCGAAGAGGGCTTCTGATTGGTCGGCTTATGATTGGTCGGCGATTGCGTGCTGCTGTCTCAGACGGTGTCACTGTGTGCGCTGGTGGCGCCACCGCTTCCGTTTGAACGTAAACCTTGGAATGAACGTCTCTGCTGCTTCCCTGCATCAAGCGCTCGTTTCCACGCACAGCTCAGATGGTATCCGCTATTGCGGTTAAAGTTCTTTTGGTTCATTCTTATTTCCACAGCCTCCTTAATAACAGAATCCCAGTACGTGGAGGCGGATACGATCTGAGCTGTGCGTGGAAACGAGCGCTTGATGCAGAGAAGCAGCAGAGACGTTCCTTCCAAGGTTTACGTTCAAACGGAAGCGGTGGCGCCACCAGCGCACACAATGACACCGTCTGAGACAGCAGCACGTAATCGCCGACCAATCATAAGCCGACCAATCAGAAGCCGTCTTCGGGCTATATAGAGGCTACCATAGCAGCAGTGGAGACAGTCAGCTCCTGACGATGACGATGGAGGTAATCGTCGAAAGCTCCAAATTTTATCTATAACTGACGCGGCAAGAATACCGAGAATGTTTTATACCTTTCAGAGGTTTTCAGTTCACTCAAGACTGATGGTTGCAACAGTGCATATGGAGTACATGGAATGATTACATTTACATATAAAAAGGACAAGCGGTTCTCAGGTACCAGGTATCGAGCCATGCTGAAACACCGATTTTGGTACGTGGTATAGCCTTCACGGGCGGCAGTGCAGGTTCTGTCTCTGGCATCAAGTTGGTCGTAAAGATGGTGAATACTATCCTGGGATATGTTATGTCACGCCTGATCTACCTGTTTACGTAGTTCTCTGAGCTGTTTGTGGATGAGTAACAAGAGTCGCTTCCCACACGCAAACGACCATCACTTGGGTGCGGCCAGATCACGGCGTGCCATTTCATCTTCCGAGTGATCCTCTGAGGGCACCTGTCGAGGCGTGTACGTCGAGGCAGTGCCGTGAGTGGAAGACGGGCTAGAGGTGTGTTCGCCCCTAGCCATGATGATAGTAACCAGATTGCAACAGTTGGTGTTGACACATTTGGTTGGTTCAAATGGCTCTGAGCACTATGGGACTTAACATCTACGGTCATCTGTCCCCTAGAACTTAGAACTACTTAAACCTAACTAACCTAAGGACATCACACAACACCCAGTCATCACGAGGCAGAGAAAATCCCTGACCCCGCCGGGAATGGAACCCGGGAACCCGGGCGTGACACATTTGCGCTCACAAACCCTCTTATCCGTGTTGTGGTAGCTGTCCGGTGTGCCACTGCTGCCCTTACAATACCATTATCATGGTGACCGTCTTGCCGTGTGGATGTAAGGAACCTCGTCTACGTGTATGCGGATGTATACGTGACAACTGATACCAGCATCGTTGCAGAACTTACACAGCACTCCCAATATGTATTGCAAAAGGACCAGGCTGCTACTCGGAAGGCACAATTTGACCCCGTTCAAACTTTCTCATTTTGGCTGTAGGGTCAAATTGTTCAAATGGCTCTGAGCACTATGGGACTCAGCTGCTGAGGTCATTAGTCCCCTAGAACTTAGAACTAGTTAAACCTAACCAACCTAAGGACATCACAAACATCCATGCCCTAGGCAGGATTCGAACCTGCGACCGTAGCGGTCTTGGCTGTAGGAAGTAAGAGTGCATTTCCATGGGACAGATGTCTGATTGCTTCAAACGCTTGCTCCACACTGAGCATTCTGACAGTGAGCATCCCCCATTAATGAGTAAACACAGATGGCGCTCTGGTAGCTATGTGACTACGCTATCTGATGTTGGACGACGTTGAAACCGTTATTAGTACATCTACTACCCTGCAGCTGGAATATGCAGTCATCCGACCATAGTGGACGTCGTCTTTCCAGGTGTACCAATTTTTTTCTAGCAGTGTATATACCTGACTGATTGCAAGACTGCATGGGTGAGAAACAATGAAGAAGTGTACATACATCGTGACATCATGGAAGAAAGCTGAACTACATCGATGTTTCGAATGCAGGAAGACGATGACGAGGAGGTTTCCTGAGACCCTAACAACCATTTCCCAGTCTCTGTGTTTTGTATGGCATGGTATTACAGGCTCTGTGAATCGCCACTTACGACACATCGCACAGGGAAGTATCAATCCAGATGAAATGAATTCACGTTTCTTTTCTGATCTCAAATACAATAGTGTGGTGTAGTGCAGTGAAGGCTACTATTTTGTGGTGTAATGTAATGCTGTAAACCTTAATATAACCTCGTATTATAAATTAATGAATCTATGGTGTACACTTCTGGCCATTAAAATTGCTACACCAAGAAGAAATGCAGATGATAAACGGGTATTCATTGGATAAATATATTGTACTAGATCTGATATGTGATTACATTTTCACGCAATTTGGGTGCATAGATCCTGAGAAATCAGTACCCAGAACAACCACCTCTAGCCGTAATAACGCCTTGATACGCCTGGGCATTGAGTCAAACAGAGCTTACATGGCGTGTACAGGTACAGCTGCCCATGCTGCTTCAACACGATACCACAGTTCATCAAGAGTAGTGACTGGCGTATTGTGACGAGTCAGTTGCTCGGACACCATTGACCAGACGTTTTCAATTGGTGAGAGATTTGAAAAATGTGCTGGCCAGGGCAGCAGTCGAACATTTTCTGTATTCACGAAGGCCCGTACAGGACCTACAACATGCGGTCGTGTATTATCCTGCTGAAATGTAGGGTTTCGCAGGGATCGAATGAAGGGTAGAGCCACGGGTCGTAACACATCTGAAATGTAACGTCCACCGTTCAAAGTGCCGTCAATGGGAACAAGAGGTGACCGAGACGTGTAACCAATGGCACCCCATACCATCACGCCGGGTGATACGCCAGTATGGCGATGACGAATAATGCTTCCAATGTGTGTTCACCGCGATGTCGCCAAACAAGGATTCGACCATCATGATCCTGTAAACAGAACCTGGATTCATCCGAAAACATGACGTTTTGCCATTTGTGTACCCAGGTTCGTCGTTGAGTACACCATCGCAGGCGCTCCATCTTTGATGCAGCGTCAAGGGTAAACGCAGCCATGGTCTCCGATCTGATAGTCCATGCTGCTGCAAACGTCGTCGAACTGTTCGTGCAGATGGTTGTTGTCTTGGAAACGTCCCCATCTGTTGTCTCGGGGATCGAAAGGTGGCTGCACGATCCGTTACAGCCATGCGGATAAGATGCTTGTCATTTCGACTGCTAGTGATACGAGGCCGTTGGGATCCAGCACGGCGTTCCGTATTACCCTCCTGAACCCACCGATTCCATATTCTGCTAATAGTCATTGGGTCTCGACCAGCGCGAGCAGAAATGTGGCGATACGATAAACCGCAATTGCGAGAGGCTACAATCCGACCTTTATCAAAGTCGGAAACATGATAGTACGCATATCTCTTCCTTACACGACGCATCACAACAACATTTGACCAGGCAACGCCGGTCAACTGGTGTTTGTGTTGGAAACTTTCCTCATGTCAGCAGGTTGTAGGTGTCGCCCCTGGCGCCAACCAGTGAATGCTCTGAAAAGCAAATCATTTGCATATCACAGCATCTTCTTTCTGTCGGTTAAATTTCGCGTCTGTAGCACGTCATCTTCGTGGTGTAGCAATTTTAATGGCCAGTGGTGTAGTAGTGGAGTGTAAAGTGATGCATGCACCTTCCGGGTTCTCTATTAACTTACATGTGCTCGCCAAAAGGTCAAAAAGTAATACGGAGACTTTTTTTGCCGATATTGTATGTATATATTTCTTTTTTCCTCAACCATCATAATGATGTTTTATACTAACGCATATGTGATGTTATTTTAAAATAGTACCTGTTAGATCATATATATCACTTTATTTGCTACAAATACTAAAATAAAATAGGACCTATTACATTCGTGTGTACCACTTCATGTGCTATAAATACTAAAATAAAATATCAGATAAGTAAATAAAGTCCCATACTTGTGTCCGGTATTATAACCTTAAACGTGTCTGCCATCTTAGCGAAATAAGTGAATTTTTACGGAATTTTAAAGGACTGAGAATTTACATGTAAAGTATCTCACATTAAAGCAATCTTCGCGCTGATTCGAAAACTACTCTTATATTTGGCGAGTCTACAATATTTCGGCAGTTATGAAGGATTCACATTTTAATGGTACGAATTCATCTGATTCGTTTGCAATGTAGATGTGTGTATAAATTATGTTCTTTAGTTCTTCAGCATCTGCTGAATAAATGTTAATTTTCCTAAACAGCCGTTTAATTCGATTTAAATGTTGTTGTTGGACGACGACAGCCTTTGTTAATACGTGATCCAGTTTCCAATTCAGCCAAATGAGATGGCCCGTCCCATGAAACCCATTACCCTACAACTATGTATGGTTGCTGTAGGTGCACTTTTGATGGTAACAAAGTGTGCAGTAACGTATTAATGTGGTTTCAGTATTCACTTCGTATGGCGAGAGTAATGCACGCAGGAACATTGTCGAACATAATGGTTCTGGTAAGTACAGCTGGGAGGACGGGGCAAAAGTAGTGCCTGGGTAGCTCAGGCGGTGCCGGCACGGTTGTTCAGCGTGTTCGGTCAGAGGGTTAGCTGCCCTCTGAAAAAAAAAAAAAAAAAAAAAAAAAAAGTTTGTTAATGGATCAATGATGAACATGAACAAGTGTCAGGGGACGTCCGCCCCTTACAAACAGAACGAGCAATACCAAACAACAGGAGATCAATAAAAAAGGACGGTAGAGCACTTTCCCTCGAAAACAAAGGTGCCGAGTTCGAGTCTCGGCCCGGTACACAGTTGTAATCTGCCAAGAAGTTTCATATCAGCGCACATTCCACTGCAGAGTGAAAATCTCATTCTGGAGCCATGTTTTATGAGTGTACTGACCTCAGATTTCTAAACAGTCACATGTGAACGTTGTTGTTAGACTGCAGACCTTCCCCACGTGTGTGTTCTCGTAACTGATTTCATTTTTATGGATGACAATGCCCAACCGCGTCCAACAGTGCAGTTGGAGGAGCTCTTCCAGGGAGTGCACATTCGGCGAATCCACAGGCCCACCCATTTTCCCGACTTAAATCGCATCGAGCAGTGTGGAATGGGTTGGGAAGACGTATTGCAGTATGTCCATATGCAGAAACGACCATTCAACAGTTCTCAACCGCACTGGTGGAGCAATGGAACACCCTACTAGAAGAAATCCTTTCCAACATTGTGATCAGCATGGTAGCACGTTGCACAACATGCACTGCCGTCCTTGGTGATCACACACCGCTTAAAAACTATATCCCACCTTCTGTAATGTCTCACGGACTACCGTGAATCGTGGGGACTTCAGTGTAATTATTGTCTTTGAATAAACGTGTTATTTCTATTCGTCTCATTTCTTACTTCATTCAATTACCTCCCGTAAATCACCGTAGTACATTATTCTACGTATCGTCCAATTTTCACACTACTATTTTACTCGATTAGTGATACATCATGCGGAAGTTACTTTCATCCCTAACTTTTTCTTAAAGATGCTTATAAAGGGAAGTATAGTGGATCCTGAATCCCTACACCGTCGTCTGTAGAATAGAGAAGTACATTCTATGTGGTCACAATAGCCCAAAAAGATTTGCGAAAATCATAGAACAGTCAACAAGGTGTCTGCTTCAGACGACATCGCTGTTTGCGAGTTCCCTTTGGAGAACCGTCCCCCAGCTTACTGAACATTGTACTCAGTGAGTAAAATATCACGTCACAGAATTATATGTTAACTATTCTATTTTTTCTATGATTTTACATCTGAAAGCTAGCGCAAATAGCTTAGGACTCGAGATTCAACATGTAATGTGGAGTCGCAAATGAGCAATATCATGTTATTTTTCATGTGCACGATGTAATATATGAGAAACCAACGTTAACTCTTTTACGTTAATCGAGAGCGAAGTGTACACACTGCGCAAGAGTTTCCACTTCCTAAGGGAATATTCCGAATATAATGTCCCGTCGACATTTTGGTTACTGGAGCACTAGTATCGTTAAATAGGAGAAGGTGCAAGAATCAAGAAATGAGCTTATTACTCTTACTGTAAGGGTATTTGCTCTATTTGATTCTAGGTAATTATACAAAACATGCCCATATACTAATGCTGGAACATCATCAGGGGCTAAAACGACTGAAGTAGTAGTTTCGTACTCAGTCATCATCCTCATTTCGTATTGTTTGCACACATCAACGCAACAGCTGAGTCGCTAAGCCATCAGGCCCTTTCCTAAAATGCTTACTTAGGCCGACGTGTGTAATAAGGGTTTGCAGTACTGAAGAGTTTCTGCTGTTATTTTCATTAAGCACTAAGACCCATAACTTGTCTGTTTGCAACTGATCTTCTCTCCTGTTAGGTGTTTTCGTGATTTAGATTTTCTACGGCGTCTCTGTACATCGTCGTACAGTAATGACTGGACATTAATGAAACTGCGGTATCGTGGATTACCGATAAATGTAACATCAAAATTGATGTCCGCTAAGTTCTGCTGCCTTGGAAGCAAACTAACACATGACAGGCGAAGCAAGGATGACACAAAAAGCAAAATTGCACAGGCAAAGATGGCATCCCTGGCCAAGAGAAGTCTGATACTGTCAGACATCGGTCTTAATCCGAGGAAGAAACTCTGAGCGAATATTTGCAACGTAGCATTGAATGGTAGTGTGTCATGGACTGAAGGAAAACCGGAACAGGAGAGAGTCGATGCATTTGAAGTGTGGTGCTACAACAGAAAATTAGGTGGAATAAAGTAAAGAAGAGATTCTTCGCAGAATCGGAGAACAACAGAAGATGCAGAAAACAGAGACAGGAAGATATGTCATGTGTTGAGAAAGGGTAGCAGATGGAGTGGCAGAGGGTAAAAACTGTAAGTATAGATAGAGACTGGAAGACATCGAATAAATAATTGGCGATTTTCAATGGAAATGCAACTCTGAAGCGAAGAATTTGGTATAAGAGAGGATTTAGTGATGGGCTCCACTGGGTTAAAAAAAAAAATAGTGTCGGAGAAACGAATTTGATGGATTCCTGGTTACAGTTCGTGATATGATACTGCCAACATATTGGTGTTATCCAGGCGGCAATTGCCCCTGAGTTCTTTAAGGTTTTGGTAGCTTCTTCGCAGTGTTCACATATATTACAGCGCGAATCTTTATAGCCACTGATGATGTCTCCGGCATTAGTAGACGAAACGTTAGGCACGGAGGCACCCTGTATGCCACGGCGTAATGCCTATATAACAGTAATGACAAAGCAACCAAATACTGGATTGTCAATCCAGCACCGTGCCATCAGAATAATACTCCTCGGCTGCACCACAAATTGCGCATCACGTTTGCTGCGACATTCTAAGCTAGCTGTTAACGTTCATAATTATTAGCCACATCCCTCGTCCACAGGTCCCTCGAGAGAACCAGCTCGTCGGCAATGCCTCACTTGAAACACCGGCGGCGCACTGCAGTCCGACTCCTGCGGCAGTCAGACGCAATTCGCCGTGAGTACGTCGTCAGCGTCTCTAGTTCACCAGAGAATAAGTACTCAGTGCTCCGACGCTTCCCCGCACCTCGGCAAAAGAGAAGAGACGCATTTCCCCCCGCCGAGTGGTCCGTGTGTACGCGAGAAAACGTGTTTGTGCGAGTCCGTGTGAGCTGCGGGGTGAGATGCGTGCGACGGCCTCCCTCCTCCAACTTTATTACCGCCAGATGGAAGTTGGCTGCTTGTCGACCGCCCAGTCTGCGGATAGGGCACTGCGGCAACACTGGATGGCCCGGCTTTCGCCTAAACTAGGTCAGCCGTTATTAACGCAAACTAGCAGTTTTCTAATTTTCTAACTTTCTGTTACGCTCCTTTTATCGCCGAGGAAAAAACCGGATGAATTAGATTAAAGTTACTCCTCGGAGCTTCCCTTATTTCTACTGGAGAGCTATCTCCCCGCCGAGCACAAATTTCGGTGAAACATATATATATATATATATATATGTAGGGTTTCTGTCGTAGCTGAGCCGGCTCTCCACGCAGTCAGGCACGCCAGCAAGGTCCTCGAGTGGCCTCGATCTCGTGGCGTCCTCCCCCAGGGACATTTGTTCCACAAGTTTAGATTGAACGTCTCCGCGGGCGCGTTCCTGCGGCTTGCTTCTCTGCCGTTCTTAAATCTCTGGTTTCTCCCCCCGCCCCCACCCTCCCGCCCCCTCCACCACCCACCCCCACCAACCACTCACTACGGCGGGGGTGAGGTGCGGTGGCGGCTCCGTAGCCACGCCCATCAGACACATTTGTTTTCATTAGCGCTCAGCCGTTGCATGCTATTATTTGTGGTGATCCAATGACGCTGGGTAATTCAGTAGGTGGTAGAATTGGAACAGTAGGTCTTGTGTCACATTTTATACCGGGAGTTTATAATTTAAGTGCAACTACTTATCGGCGTCCAGTGTAGAAATGGAAAAAAGTTTTCGGCGTTTGTTTCGTCTCGGTTATTACAGAAATCACAATATCAATTAGCCACTGCAACAGTACTACAATTATTCAATTTTAAATAAACTTTTTTTAAGAAAATGACTAATTTTTATTCATAAAATTCGCGTTTTACTAAAATGTTGAGTTATTATAGTAAGTCAGAAAATCTATAAGTGCTATTTTAATAACAGTGCCGGCAGAAACGAGCAACAAACATCTGGCATAGGAATCGTTTAGCATTGCTGAGACTGCAAGTCCCGGTTGCCGCGTGTGGTGACTTAAGGTACGTTTACACAGGCAGTGTCAACGGCCTTGCCGCTGTGGTAACACCGGCTCCCGTCAGATCACCGAAATAACATACTTCATATAGATAAGGCTTACCAGCCAATGATCTTCTTCACTGCCGATGCACTCAAATTGCTGAAGCTCTTACGGGAATCGATAGATTGACTGCCTCGAGTAATGAGTATAGTGGTCATTGGCACTACAAATGTAGTGTGTGGACAGTAAGTTGCAAGTGTGGGTGTCACGGTGAGCGTGCCAGAGATACGTCCCTGCAGTCGCACTATCCTGTGTGTCCTCGATGGCTCAGTCGGATAGAGCGTCTGCCATGTAAGCAGGTGATCCCGATCGGGACATACATTTCCAACTGTCCCCGTTGCTATTTATCAACGCATGTAAGCAGCTAATGGTCTGGATTTCATTGTAATTTCATTCTTCGAGAGCTGCAAGATCACCAACGGTATTTGTTCGTTCGGACATGTCCGAAAGAACAGATATCCTCTTCATAGGGAAATGACCGTGTGCGTACATCAGCTAGCAGTGATGGTGTTCTGCATTACAGCATGACTGGGAGGGAACATTTCGATGACTTCACACGTGGGAGATTCATCGGGATTTGAAAGAAATACGAAGTGGGACGAGTGTAACCCAGGAGTTTCTTATTGCTCACTGCGTTGTTACATGGGCATAGAGATCATTTAGTACCATAGGAGCTGCTACTCGAAGGAGAGGAAGTTGGCGACTATGGTTAACTACGGCAGCAGTTGAAAGGTAATCTATGCAGTAGGCAAGGTGGGACACACATCAAACAATTGCAACCACATTTATCTATACTGCAGGTCACACATCTCCCACTCCAACGTCGAACGACGACTGCATGGAGTGGTCCCTTTGGCCGACGACCCGTTAAGTGTGTTTCTACGACTCCAGCTCGTCAGCGGCACCGTACTCAATGGTACCTAGAGGATAGGGAATGGACCAACGAGAAGTGGAGTCGGCTGCACTTCTCGGAAAAGAGCAGATTCACTCTGTGCAGTGATTCCGCATGTACCTCATATGGCGAGAGGTGAGAACATTATAGAACATGACCGTTAAGGTGGTCCACGTGTAATGGCGTGAGGGGAGGCATAATGTAACCAGAGTATACTGACCACGTTACACTTACTGGTCAGCATTATTGTGACACTGTACTCCTTCCACGTGTATATCATTTCAGGGGTGAATTTGACCCTGACTTCATTTTTGTGCATGAGAACGAGCGACCACATCGAAGACTGCAGGCGTAGGAGCTCGTGGACGAGAGAATATTCTGCGAATGGACTGGCTTGTTAGTGCAGGGGAGAGATACTAAAACAGTTTTGGGTCACCACGGTTCCCAGAACTCCTGAAGATGCACGTTGATTATGGGTGTTGTATCACGGACAGAGACCCTTTGACTGTTCAGAGATGACACTAAACCCGCCGAAAGATGTAAACAACCATGCATGAGCAGCGCCTATTAGCCGGAGGTGGTCCGACAGCCGATCAGTTCCAGCCATTCCACCAGTAAGGAGATATACGACTCGTTCAAATGGTTCAAACAGCTCTGAGCACTATGGGACAACTTCTGCGGTCATCAGTCCCCTACAACTTAGAACTACTTAAACCTAACTAACGTAAGGCGTCACAGACATCCATGCCCGAGGCAAGATTTGAAACTGCGACCGTAGCGGTCGCGCGGTCCGGACTGTAGCGCCTAGAAACGCTCGACCATCCGGCCGGCTATACGACTCGTGTTTTTCGTAGTTCAACCGTGCCTAGACGATCAATACCACGGTTCGATCACGTCTGCAGTGTTACTTTGTGCCAGGAAGGGCTCTCTAAAAGGCAAGTGTCCAGGTGTCTCGGAGTGAAGCAAAGCGATGTTGTTCTGACGTGGAGGAGATACAGAGAGACAGGAATTGTCGATGACATGCCACGCTCAGGCCGCCCAAGGGCTACTACTGCAGTGGATGACCGCTGCCTACGCATAATGGTTCGGAGGAACCCTGACAACAATGCCATAGTGTTGAATAATGCTTTTCGTGCAACCACAGGACGTCGTGTTACGACTCAAACTGTGCGAAATAGGCCACATGGTGCGCAACTTCACTCCCGACGTCCATGGTGAGGTCCTTGTTTGCACCAACGACACCATTCAGCTTGGTACAGATGGACCCAACAACATGCCGAATGAACCTCTCAGGATTGGCATCAGATTCTCTTCACCGATGAGTGTCACATATGCCTTCAACCAGACAATCGTCGGAGACGTGTTTGGAGACAACCCGGGCCGGCTGAACGCCTTTGACACAGAGTCCAGCGACCGCAGCAGGGTGGAAGTTCCCTGCTGTTTTGGGGTGGCATTATGTGGGGCCGACGTACGCCGCTGATGGTCATGGAAGGCACCGTAACGGCTGTACGATACGTGAATGACATCCTCCGACCGATAATGTAACTATATCGGCACCATTTTGGCGACGATTCGTTTTCATGGACGACAGTTCGCGCCCCCATCGTGTACATCTTGTCAATGACTTCCTTCAGGAAAACGACATCGCTCGACTACCGTGGCTAGCATGCTATCCAGACATGAACCCTGTCGCACGCGCCTGGGATAGATTGAAAATGGCTGTTTATGGGCGACGTGGACCACCAACCAATCTGAGCGATCTACGCCGAATCTCCGTTGAGGAGTAGGACAACATGGACCAACAGTGCTTTGATGAACTTGTTGATCGTATTCCATGACGAATACAGGCGTTCATCAACGTAAGAGGTCGTGCTACTAGGTATTAGAGGTACCAGTGTGTACAGAAATCTGGACCACTACCCCTGAAGGTCTCACTGTATGGTGGCACAACCTGCAATGTGTGGTTTTCACGAGCAATAAAAAGGGCGGAAATGATGTTTATATTTATCTCTATTCCAGTTTTCTGTATAGATTCCGGAACTCTCGGAACCGAGGTGATGCAAATTTTTTTTTTTGATGTGTGTAAATCGTCGCGGCGAACGGCCGAAGGGAACTCCTGCCATCATCCGCTTTATACCCAAGTATCAGCATCTAAATGGCCGCTTGTTCGGACACATAATGTTTTGAAACACTGTTGTATGCTAATTCAGAATCTTCGCAATTTATTTATGAATGAAGTTAAGTAGGCTCTAATCACAGAAAATTTTCAGCTCTCCTGCATTTAAACATTGGTGTCTAGAACATTTAGAACGGAACTGACCGTAGAACAAGACCTCTGAACTACAACTTTAAGAGACCTTGTATCGATTGCTATCTTGAAATTTGTTATAGCCTTATCATTTAATGTGTTTAATCACATGCTGTAATCAGAACTCTCTAGCAGTAACATAACTGATACTTAATCAACTATAAATATGGACGTTTTTGTTCCCAATTTATTTTTCTGTTAATTTCTCCAAAACTATTGGAGGCAGCTCAGTGGGGTCACATAGGTAAGGTTTTCTTATATCAAACTGACGCTTCATTCGAATTTTTGGATTTCCAGCTTTATTATTTATTGCCACTTATTTTTCGTAAAAACATGGATTCCGACTAAAACATTGTTCCGATTAAGTTGAAACTTTTTGATTTTGACGTACATTTGCACATTCTCACTAGTTTTTTTCTTTCTTGCTTTATTATTTAGCGCCACTTGTTCTTTATTTGAAACCACTTATTTGGGGAAACATATTCATATGATCACTCTGAGATTTCACAGTTTAAACATTATTTATTTAAGCATATGATGACAAAGTTTGGAAAAACTTCCCTAAATTTTTATTTTATTCTTAAATTACTGTGCAATGCTTGTATGCTTTGCACAGGCAGCAGTAGCAGTGAACTGGGGTAAGTCCCTGCACACTCACTCGCCTTTGTATCTTTAAAATGATACAACGCTTGTTTCTCCACAATATGAGAGGATAAAAGGAGAGGAGATGAAATGAAAAGCTGTAGCAGTGTCAGCTGCGACCGAGAATAACCCATCTCCACTTTGCTTTGCTGACGAAAACAATAAATGATACCTTCGAAAGCTTGAACTCCTTTAAGTTTTCTTATGATTTGTTTGTAAATTTCAACTTACCACTGAGAAGATATGTCGGTACGTACTTAGAGCGAGGCCTAGGTTCGGAATCTCGTCATAGCGCCGGCTTGAAAAAAAAGTGAAAAACCCAGAAGGAGAGGAAGAAACGGAATGAAACTTGGGGGGATATGCGATGTTATTTCAACGATTACGGTACTGAACCAAATTTACAATGAACTTGGCAGTATGGGTCCAATTACCAGTATGAAACTGCACGCCTTCTAGCATGTATGTATGCCCTGATTCGGTTGGGGATTGTGTCTTAAAGACGTTGTTTCCTCTCATGAGGCAAACTTGACCACAACTGTTTGAACCTGTCCTTTTTAACAAGGATACTGCCACTGGAGACACGTTGACATGGGAGTTAGTCTGACACATGTTCTATCGTGGAAAGTTCTGGGAATCTTGCTGACCAACGAAGTAGCTAAACATTACGCAGACGGAATGAGATTTTCACTCTGCAGCGGAGTGCGCGCTGATATGAAACTTCCTGGCAGATTAAAACTGTGTGCCCGACCGAGACTCGAACTCGGGACTTTTGCCTTTCGCGGGCAAGTGCTCCACCATCTGAGCTACCGAAGCACGACTCACGCCCGGTACTGACAGCCTTACTTCTGCCAGTACCTCGTCTCCTACCTTCCAAACTTTACAGAAGCTCTCCTGCGAACCCTGCAGAACTAGCACTCCTGAAAGAAAGGATATTGCGGAGACATTGCTTAGCCACAGCCTGGGGGATGTTTCCAGAATGAGGTTTTCACTCTGCAGCGGAGTGTGCGCTGATATGAAACTTCCTGGCAGATTAAAACTGTGTGCCCGACCGAGACTAGAAATCGGGACCTTTCCCTTTCGCGGGCAAGTGCTTTACCATCTGAGCTACCGAAGCACGACTCACGCCAGGTACTCACAGCCTTACTTCTACCAGTACCTCTTCTCCTACCTTCCAAACTTTACAGAAGCTCGTCGGTAGCTCAGATGCTAGAGCACTTGCCATCTAAAGGCAACGGTCCCGAGTTCGAGTCTCGGTCGGGCACACAGTTTTAATCTGCCAGGAAGTTACATATCAGCGCACACTCCGCTGCAGAGTGAAAATCTCATTCTGTAAACATCCCCCAGGCTGTGGCTAAGCCATATCTCCGCAATATCCTTTCTTTCAGGAGTGCTAGTTCTGCAGGGTTCGCAGGAGAGCTTCTGTAAAGTTTGGAAGGTAGGAGACGAGGTACTGGTAGAAGTAAGGCTGTCAGTACCGGGCGTGAGTCGTGCTTCGGTAGCTCAGATTGTAGAGCACTTGCCTGCGAAAGGCAAAGGTCCCGAGTTCGAGTCTCGGTCGGGCACACAGTTCTAATCTGCCAGGAAGTTTCATATCAGCGCGCACTCCGCTACAGAGTGAAAATCTCATTCTGGAAACATCCCCCAGGCTGTGGCTAAGCAATGTCTCCGCAATATCCTTTCTTTCAGGAGTGCTAGTTCTGCAGGGTTCGCAGGAGAGCTTCTGTAAAGTTTGGAAGGTAGGAGACGAGGTACTGGCAGAAATAAGGCTGTGAGTACCGGGCGTGAGTCGTGGTTCGGTAGCTCAGATGTTAGAGCACTTGCCCGCGAAAGGCTAAGGTCCCGAGTTCGAGTCTCGGTCGGGCACACAGTTTTAATCTGCCTGGAAGTTTCATTACGCAGGCGGTTCATGAGGACACGTATATTGTGTGGTCCAACATTGTTCGTTTGAAAAGTATGGAACAATTCATAGAACTTTTATTCGTGGCTGTCAACTAACATCTGTGATGCACGTTTTAAGAATAGAAATAAACAGTCGTCAGCTTCAGAATTTTTTAATCAGTCTGTCGGTGGTAATCACCAGATGTCTTGCGATATTTTAATTGTTCACCTGTGATGTGAAGTTTTTTGATCACCGTATCTTTACACTTTACTATTTAACTACTTCACAGTAGCATGTAATAATTTTAGCGTAGGACTCTGTCATGCTGAGTTTGCTTGACGATTGCTTTCCAATGTAAGCTTAATTGAACGATCTTCTGAGAATGGCAAATTAATTTACTGAAACTAGTCAAGAAGTTAATTTAATAAAAATCTTTGCTGCTGACGACTGACTATTTATATTCGTGGAATAATTCGTAGAACTCTGGAATATGAAACCAGTTAGGGAACTAAACTAAAGTTTTAAAGAACGATGGGGGAACCGTTAGTATTACATAGAAGTGAGACGTGAGTACTGTCAAAAAACGATGAATTATCTCAGGGCAACCAAAGGCTGCACATTTATGGACAAATTACGAAATTCAGAAACAGACCAACAGCTATAAATATTTCCATTGGAAAGGAAAATGGAAAAAGTATAAAGTCAACTGATGCAACTATTTAGAAGGATTGAAGCAAGCCCATCAGCCTAGATTCGCCACAAACTTCGTCACCACTGTACAGAAAAGGATCGGATGTCTGGGTACAAGTTGATTTCCGAAACAGGATGTGTAGCCTGTTCCGTGATGTGTCGATGGTAATGATGATTACCCTCTCGACCTGTGAAGCTTCATTTCCGTTGCTTCTCCCCTTGTGACTGCTTCACTTCTTTTTGTCTGGAAGTGTTGTAAAAATATTATTATTTGTTAAAAAAAAGTGGGTGGCCCATGATCCCTATGCCATTCACCCCTCTGGGCTCATGTTGCATTTTTTGCTCTCATGCCTTTTTTGTAGAAGTAGCAGAAATACTGTCTCGTGCCTTAATCCACTTTCGTGAGAGTACAGCTGTTTTTCGCTAAATAACAGAATAACTTGGCTGAAGTCCAGCATAAAGAACCGTAGAATGGGTGTGGGTATACCTGATAGGTCAACCCAAACTGGAAATCGGAAACGGAGCCAGTCCGAGTCGAATTTTGAGGGTTGCATACATAAAAATGAAGGTGTCGCTGTTACATCAGTGCCATCCGGTTTCCTGAGTTCCCGCTGTAGTTCCGCTAGTAAGACGAGTCTGAGAACTGTGGCGCTGTGATCGGTTCAAACTCGTCGACTCGTTCTCTCTTTCGGAAGCATGCAAGAGTGTGAGGCTAGTGGTGGCTTAATATTAGTACCGTATGTGAATACACAGACTTGCTGCTGTAAAGTAGCGCTGATAAGGCGAGATAACCGATTGTCAGGATCAGATGGTCTTTAAGGAAGCTGTTTTGTGAGACAGTGGAGGTTGTAAGACGAAAATTGATTGATGCAAAGTACACTGTTGGAGATGTGATCCATTAGGGGAGTAGTGATAGGAATAAGTTTCACATTAGAGTTCATGCTTCAGACCAGAAATATAGAAACTTCGTCCAATGAAAACAAAATGGCTGTATTCTTATTTTTACGCCTGCACCAACACACGTGCTGCGTTAAACGAAAACTGGGCATTGGGTATCGTCGCTATTATGCCACTCTGACAAAAAAATGAAGGCTCTATTTATGTATTCATTTGACCATGACAGCTTGTGTTTATGGTCTGACAGCGAGGTATGCAGCTTATCATTCGTTTCTGTAACTTATTTCAATAATTAATCACCATTACAGATTGCACTTCACCATCATGTCACATTTCCTGATACTGTCGTTAGAGACTCGGTTACGCCTCGAAAGTGTGTATATGTCAATGTATTTGTTAGGCACTCTCTGAATGGGTATCAAATATGAAATTAGCAGCAGGCTTCAAAACTGTTTTATGTGTATAAATGTATATGTAAAAAGCGATAAATAGTTATTTTAGTATCTAACTTGCTTCTGTAATTTAGACAATTCGAACGTTTTGTGTCATTTCAACTTACACCTGAGAAGGCTACAAAACCAAAATCATGACTGTATTAAATAAATGAATAGTGATTTAGAGTTTAACGGGCGGAAATTTCCTTCTAATTGGTTGCTTATGCAGCGGGAATGCCGCATGGCAGCGGTTGTAGTCGCGAACTCGTGTAATCACTCTCGTTTCTGAATGATTCGAGTGCACCTGTACCCAACAACAGACTCAGGTGACGAGGGGGTTGCGGCAGAGACTCACGAATCGAGTCTAAGGGCACACGGAGATAGTGAGTCTGGAGATGACGTCACAGGCCTCGTTACCGAATTTATAGCGAGTATACGGAGAAAAGAAGATTGGAGATCTGTTAGATAGCTATCAGTTTGGCTTTAGGAAAGGTAAAGGCGCCAGAGAGGCAGTTCTGACTTTGTTGTTGATAATGGAAGCAAGACTCAGGAAAAATAAAGACATGTTCATAGGATTTGTCGACCTGGAGAAAGCGTTCCGCAATGTCAAATGGTGCGGGATATTCGAAATCCTGAGAAAAATAGGGGTAAGCTATAGGAAGAGATGGATAATATACAACATGTACAAGAGCCAAGAGCAACCAATGAGACTGGAAGAACAAGAACTAAGTACTCTGATTAAAAAGAGGGTAAGACAACAGAGCAGTCTTTAGTCTTTACTGTTCAATCTACGAAAGCAATGAAGGAAATAAAAGACAAATTGAGGAGAGTAGGAATAAAATTAAGGGTGAAATGGTATCACTCGTACGATTCGCTGATGATATTGCTACCCTCAATGAAGGTGAAAAATTGCAGGATCTGTTGAATGGAATGAACAATATAATGAGTACAGAATATGGATTGAGAGTAAACGGAAGAAATACGAAAGTAGTTAGAAGGAGCGAAAGTGAAATTGGCAAAAAATTTTTCAAAATTGGTGACGTGAAACTAGAAGTTAGGAAGACTCCAACTCGGGACCTTTGCCTTTCGCGGGCAAGTGCTCTACCAACTGAGCTACCCAAACACGACTCACGCCCCGTCCTCACTGCTTTACTTCTGCCAGTATCCTTTCTTTCAGGAGTGCTAGTTCTGCAAGGTTCGCAGGAGAGCTTCTGTAAAGTTTGGAAGGTAGGAGACGAGGTACTGGCAGAAGTAAAGCTGTGAGGACGGGGCGTGAGTCGTGCTTGGGTAGCTCAGTTGGTAGAGCACTATCCCGCGAAAGGTATAGGTCCCGAGTTCGAGTCTCAGTCCGGCACACAGTTTTAATCTGCCAGGAAGTTTCATAACAGCGCACAATCCGCTGCAGAGTGAAAATCTCATTCTAGAAGTTAGGAATTCTCTTCCTTTGTGTCCAAATAAACACATGACGGACGAAACAAGGAGGACTTAAAAGTCAGACCAGCACGGGTAAAGAGGGCATGCTTGGCAAAAACAAGCCCACTAGTATCAAACGTAGGACTTAATTTGAGGAAGACATTTCTGAGACTGTACGTTTGGAGCACAGCATCGTGCCAGTGAATCTTTGACAGTTGGAAAACCGAAAAGGGGGAGACTCGAATATGTTGACATTTGGTACTCGGTAACGATGTAGCTGCTAGGCTAAGGAATAAGGAGGTTCTCCTCAGAATCGCTGAAGAAAGAATCAAGAGGAAACAATAAGACTGGAAGACCAAGAACGGAGTGTTCTCATTAAAAAGAGTGTAAGACAGGGACGTCGTTTGCCGGTCCTACTGTTCGGTCTGTACGTCTAAGTAGCAATGACGAAAATGAAGGATTTGAGAGTGAATTGTAATTTAGGGTTAATGGATTCGCTGGTGACAGTGCTATCCTCAGTGACAACGAAGAAGATGCAATTTTGTCATATGATGACATGATGGAGACAGTGGCTGTTGTTTTAAGACAAATGTTGATGGTTTTAGGACAGCAACCAGCCACAAATTTACTTTCATTTCCTTTATTCAAAGGATACCGTTACCGGTTTCGAATCGTTGTGATTCATCCTCAGACGGTTTACACGCTTTCTTCATGACATGTGGTGTGGTTTTTACAGATTAATTGTCCTAAAATATAAATAATACATTATTATAAACACGCCACACACAGATGGTTACGTTACAGATTTTAGTTGCATGTGACTTGGAGTGTTTGTTTTCATAACATTCGTCCAACAGATGTGAATACATTCTCACTGCATTCTTATTGTAGCAAACGTAAATTGTTCTCTCTGAACACTTAAGATTTCTCACTGAGAAGATTTCTACCACGCACCACATATTTTGATACATACAAAAAGCTTACAAACATATGAGTATCAAAGACGCTATGATATATCGTAACATTTGACGATGATGTCCTATGTTTGGAAAGGATCATATATTCATTTACGCAACTGTAATGCCTTTTACACTAGTACAGAGACATTGAATTTTTGAGTTGATATTGTTAAATTAATTATAAAGTATTATATAGAACTGTATAGGTAAAATAGTATATTACTTAATTACATTTAGCATCATGAGAATTATAGTAACATATAAATTTGATACTTGATCTGTAGATAGGTGTACTAAAATTATTTGCTTTGGAAGTTGGAAAATAATATTTGGAAATTTTTTAGGAAAGAGGTTTTAGCTAACTCTGTTTGTTCATTAAGGATATAGTCTGGGGTGCTGTTTTTGTGTGTGTGTATTTCTATTTCTTCTAATATATTCATAGTGGCTGCTTTTTCTGCTAGATGTAAATTTTTTAAGGTGTCCTCAATGTTTCTCACTGAATGGTTTTCTTCAGCAATATGGGCTGCAAATGCTGATTTATCCAAGTTACCAAGTCTTAAAGCATCCATATGTTCTTTGTACCTAATTTCAAAACTTCTGCCTGTCTGTCCACTGTAGACTTTTGGGCATGTATCGCATTTGAGTTTGTATATTCCTGGTTTAAGGTAGTGACTCTTGCAGGTATTTACATTATGGATTACTTTTTGTTGTAATTTATTATTTGTGGAAAAGCTGACTATGATATTTTTCTTTTTAAATAAGTTTGCTATTTGGTATGAAAGTAGGCCTATGTATGGGAGAGTAGTATATTTAGGTTTGGCTTCTGTGGCACACTGATCTGGCTTGAAGTGATTGCTGTGAAGTGGATCTGAGGTTTCTGTCTGCATTTTGTTATGGAGTTTTTCTATGATTGTGGGTTTATATCCATTTTATGAACAACTGTTTTAATTATATTGATTTCATTTCGTTGGTCTGTGTCACTCATTGGTACTTTTTTAATTCGGTGTAGCATCGTTCTCAAATATGCCATTTTTTGTTGGCGGGGGTGGCAAGATGAGTTGTCAATACTGACATCTGTGGTGGTAGGTTTTCTATAAATACTAAATTGATGTTTATTGTTACTATTGCAAATTTTTAGGTCAAGATCTGCTGCTAATGTATCTGTTTCATTGCTTGCACCATCAAAAAGCAAGATTGTATCATCAACATATCTTCTGTAGTAGATTATTTTGTTTGAGATGTGCTGGTTGGTTGAGAAGAAGATACAGGACATGTTCAATGAAATGAATAGTTTAACGAATATAGAACATGGACCGAGAGTAAATCGAAGAGGCACAGAAATGACGGTAAGTAGTAGAAATGAGAACAGCGAGAAACATAACATCACAATTGAGAATCACGAAATAGATGAAGTTAAGAAATTTTGCTATCTAGGCGGAAAAACATCCTTGACGGATGGAACAAGGAGGACATAGAAAGCAGTAGCACTGGCATAAAGGGCATTCCTGGCCAAGAGAAGTCTATTAGTATCAGACGTACGTCTTAATTTGAGAAAGAAATTGTACATCTACATCATGCTCTGCAAGCCACCTAATGGTGTGTGGTGTAGGGTACTTTCGGTAATCACTATCTGACCCCTCCCACCCTGCTCCACGTGCGAATAGTGCGTGAGAAGAATAATTGTCGGTAAGCCTTTGTATTGGCTTAAATTTCTAGAATTTTCTCCTCGTGGCCAGTACGTGAGACGTATGTGAGGGGAAGTAACATGTTGTCTGAGTCCTCCTGAAAAGTGCTGTCCCGAAATTTCAATAGGAAGCCTATCCGTGATGCACAACGCCTTTCTTGTAACTTCTGCTAGTGGATGTTCCATTAAGTTTCGGGTGTCCATCCGCAAGAAACCTCCTTCTTCTTCTAATATTTCGGCTGTATACCGTCCGGCCATCTTCAGAGTGAGTCGCAAACCTGAAGATTCACATCTGCTATTGGAGTTTTTTTAGCATCTCCGTAACGCTCTCGCGCCAGCTAAACGATCCCGTGACGAAACGCGTCGCTCTTTGTTGAATCTTCTCTATCTCCTCTATCATTCCTACCTGACAGGGATCCTAGATAGATGAACAATACTCGAGAATCGCGCGAACAAGCGTCTTATGAGCCACTACTTTCGCGGATGAGCTACATTTCCTTAAGATCCTTCCGATGAATCTAAGGCTGGTATCTGATTTTCCCACTAGACGCAGTTTCCAGCTGTTTATCATCAATAGTGTAGCTGTACAGTGTGGAATGTTTTTCCCATGTATGCGGGATATGTTACATTCACGTTTGGAGCACAACATTGTATGGCCGTGAGAGACATGGACTGTGGAAAATCCAGAATAGAAGAAAATACGAGGGCGGTTCAGAAAGTAACCACCGATTGGTCACAGTGCGGGTTGTGGGGGGAGTAGCGATGCCATCTGTGCGTTCACGAACGAACTCAACAGGTCAGTCGGCATCAAGCCGTGGTCGAGTGAACGTCGTACCTGCGCTAGTTTAGTTTTTGTGGCAGTTTGAAATGTGTGCTGCAATAGAAAACCCCGCCAAATGTGAAGTGCGTGCTGTCATAAGGTTTTTTACAGCCAAAGGATATTCTGCAGCAGCTATTCATCGTGAGCTTTGTGCCGTGTACGGACCAAGAGTTATGAGTGAAGGAGTGGTCCGTGAATGGGTACGTTTATTTAAAAGTGGACGAGAAAACGTTCATGATGAAGAGAGGAGTGGTAGACCATCATTGGTGACTGACGAACTCGTTCAGACAGTTGATGCAAAAGTTCGTGAAAATCGACGTTTCTCAATGTCGGAGTTGTCTACTGGTTTTCCACAGATTTCTAAGACTCTCTTGTACGGTTTGATGACGACGAAGAGCTCAAAGATGCGGTCACAGGCTGGCTCCAGGCACAAGCGGGTGATTTTTATGCAGAAGGAATTTCAAAGCTTGTGAAGAGATACGATAAGTGCCTCAATCGCTATGGAGACTATGTAGAAAAATAGTGCAAAGATGTAGTTGTAAGATGTATATATTAAAATATTTTTATTTAACTTGGTGTATTTTTTTAAATCAACCGGAGGTTACTTTCTGAACGGCCCTCGTACAAGCATTTCGGATATGGTGTTACAGTAGAACCATGCAAATTAGGTGGATGATGAGGGAAATGAGGAGATTCTTCGAAGAATCGCCAAGGAATTGAGTATATGGGAAATACTGACAAGGAGATGGGACAGGATGATAGGACAGTTTTGAAGACATCAGGAAATAACACCCGTGGTAGTAGAGGGAGCTGTAGGCGGTAAAAGCTGTAGAGGAAGACAGAGATTGTGGTGATTACAGCACATTAAATAATGGAGGATGTTGGTTACAAGTGCTACTAGGAGATGAAATTGTTGGCACACGAGAGCAGTTCGTGGTGTAGCCGTGTTCAACCAGTCACAAGACTGATGACACACAAATAAAATAAAATAACTAAAAATTAAGAAAGTGGAGCTCATTTCTGTTCTCTTCCCTACACAAGGGCTGTGAGCCATTCGTCACTGGCATCTGCTGCGAGGTCGATTGCCTCACGACCCCACCTCGCTGGAGGCAATACCCAGAGGTGCTGCGCCGCGAGTAACGAAGTAATGAGACGCAGCGCGGAGACAGAGGGCAGTGGCAGGTGGGACGGGTTGTGTGCGGACGGCGCTCCGCTGCCGCTGGCTGTGCTCGTGAAGGTGTGTGTCTGCCTGTCTGCTGCTCCTGCTGCTGCTGCGGCGGATATGGGCCGGCCGCTCATTTCCTGGCCGCCGCAACGCCTCGGGCGCCGCGTGTCCCAGCCAGTGGTCAGAGCCGACACGCACCGAAGCCTGCCGAGGGACGCTACTAGAAAACCCTGCATTGTTTACATCTGCTTACTCACTGCGCCAACGACTGCCGCGTGCTGGGCAAATGGCGCTGTGCACGGTACTGTCCAATCCCTTTCCAATAACAAAAATGGCTCTGAGCACTATGGGACTTAACATCTATGGTCATCAGTCCCTAGAACTCAGAATTACTTAACCGTAAGTAACCTAAGGATATCACACAACACCCAGTCATCACGGGGCAGAGAAAATCCCTGACCCCGCCGGGAATCGAACCCGGGAACCCGGGCGCGGGATGCGAGAACGCTACCGCACGACCGCGAGCTGCGGACTTTCCAGCAACATATGGACCGAGACCAGAGATTGCTTACATGCACTATGTGATCAAAAGCATCCGGACACCTGGCTGAAAATGACTTGCTAGTTCGTGGCGCCGTCCATCGGTAATGCTGGAATTCAGTGCTGTGTTGGCTCGCCCTTAACCTTGATGACAGATTCCACTCTCGCAGGCATACGTTCAATCAGATGCTCCAGGCCAGGTTGCAGCCCATTCTACACGGAGTGCTGCACTGAGGAGAGGTATCGATATCGGTCAGTAAGGCCTCGCACGAAGTCGGCGTTCCAAAACATCCGAAAGGTGTTCTATACGATTCAGGTCAGGACTCTGTGCACGTCAATCCATTACAGGGATGTTACTGTCGTGTAACCACTCCGCCACAAGTCGTGCATTATGAACAGGTGCTCGATCGTGTTGAAAGATGCAATCGTCATCCCCGAATTGCTCTTCAACATTGGGAAGCAAGAAGGTGCTTAAAACATCAATGTAGGCCTGTGCTGTGATATTTCCACGGAAAACAACAAGGGGTGTAAGCCCCCTCCATGAAAAGCACAACCATACCATAAAACCACCACCTCTGAATTTTACTGTTGGCGATACACACGCTGCCAGATGACGTTCACCGGGCATTCGCCATACCCACACGCCGCCATCGGATCGCCACATTGTTTACCGTGATTCGTCAATCCGCACAACGTTTTTCCACTGCTCTATAGGCCAATGTTTACGCTGCTTACACCAAGCGAGGCGTCGTTTGGCATCTACCGGCGTGATGTGTGGCTTATGAGCAGTCCCTAGGCCATGAAATCCAAGTTTTCTCATATCCTGCCTAACTGTCATAATACTTACAGTGGATCCTGAAGCAGTTTGGAATTCCTGTTTAATGGTCTGGATAGATGTCTGCTTGTTACACATTACGACCCTCTTCAACTGTCGCCGGTCTGTTAGTCAAGTGACGAGGTTGTGCTGTACGCTTTTATGCTGTACGTGTCCCTTCAACTTTCCACTTCACTATCACACCGGAAACAGTTGACCTAGGGATGCTTAGGAGTGTGGAAATTTGGCGAACAGACGTATGACTCAAGTGACACCCACACCCAACCACTTCATCACGTTCGGAGTCCGCGAGTTCCGCAGAGTGCCCCATCCTGCTCTCTCATGATGTTTAATGACTACTGAGATCGTTGATATGGAGTACCTGGCAGTAGGTGGCAGCACAAGGCACCTAATATGGAAAACATATGTTCTGGGAGTGTCCAGATACTTTTGATCACATAGTGTACCTCGACATAAGAGTTTCCTAGGTCTGCTACCGCGTCATATTGTATAAAACAAATGCTGGAGGAAATCAACTTTTAAACCAGGGTTGCAGCGGCGTTCTTGTGGGTGTACTGCTGCGTTCTACCTATGCAGTGACCCTCATATTTTGATAATACTTTTCACTGCGCGTACTATTACGCCATAATTTTAAAACGGTAGTTCATTTCATTGGTCGCATAAGGTAGAAGAAGAGGGAACTTTATTTTAATACGTTACTGCGGCGCAGGGAGAGCGTAAGCTCTGTTGTTTATTGGCTCTTGTACTATGTGGCATGATTGGCGTTCACCAGCGTATGAGAAGTTGGCTCCTGTTTACCAAGTGCTGGACGTCGCCCGCGCTGCGGAAGTTACTCGCCGGTAGTGCTCGCGCCTCGTGTGTACAGTGCGGTCTGTTGGGCTCTTAGTGCTGGCAGAAAATATGGGGCAAGCCTGAGTCCATCCTCTCCATTCATGTTCTTACGGCGTTTATGTATTTCGACGGCCTCTCTGATTTTGCGTTTCGTCATAACCGGCTGCTTGGCCAAGACACAGGCTTCGCTGAATTTTATATCTTTCCCGCAATCTTTCTGATGTTCTGCCATTGCAAAAAATTGTTTAAATGGCTCTAAGCACTATGGGACTTAACATCTGAGGTTATCAGTCCCATAGACTTAGAACTACTTAAACCTAACTAACCTAAGGACATCACAGACATCCATGCGCGAGGCAGGATTCGAACCTGTGACCGTAAAGCAGTGCGGTTCCGGACTGAAGCGCCTAGAACCGCTCGGCCATAGCGGCCGGCTCTGCCACTAGACATTTGTTGTGTTGTCCGAGACAAATACAGCGCTCGTGTTTCCGAATGCTCGTTGCTATTGGCCTGCCAGTTTCGCCGATGTATGCCTATCCACATTCGCATTTCACCTCGTATACGCCTGCAGTGTGTAATGCATCTACTTTGTCTTTAGTGGAGCCTAGCACGTCCTGGATCCTGTGACCACTATAGAAGACAGGCTGCACTCCAACCCGGCGAAGGTGTTTGCCTATTCGGTCAGTAAAATTTTTCACATTAGGTAAGCGGACTGCTGGCTGCAGTTTGTAAATTTCTTACTTATCTTGCTTTCTTGTATTCTTCGGCAAGGCTGTGTGGATCGGCTTATGGCTGCAGCCATTGTTTAGAAACGTTTTGCTTAGCCTTTTAAGCTCAATTGTTATGAGTTGAGCATCACTTAGTCGCTGCGCACGGATTGCCAAACACGGATGACTGAGTTCTTCTGCGCTGGGTGGTGGTAGGATTGAGCGTGCAGATACCTGACTGAATGTCTAGGCTTGCGATATACTCTGTGCCCCAGTGTGCCCTCCGTTATACTGTATATTTCGACGTCTAGAAACGGAACCGCACCATTCTTCTCTCCTTCGAGCGTGAACTGTATCTTCCCGTGCATGTTGTTCAAATATTCACGAAATTCGTGTAGCTTCGTATCACTATGAGGCCATACAGCCAACGTGTCGTCCACGTATCTGAACCAGCGACGTGGACGTATGGGAGCTGAACCAAGGGCCGTTGCTTCAAAGACTTCCTTGAATATGTCGGCTGCCAGAGGAGATAGGGAGACCCCGCTGCTACACCGTCTGTCTGCTCTTAGTATTTTCCTTGCCATTTGAAATTCTTTGAAGTCAGGCAGAACTCAACCAGGTCAAATATGTCTGATGAGATATGCTTCTAAATGATGCGGATAATTACGTCTATTATCACGTTTGTAAATGGTAACTTCACGTCAAAGCTTACATACCTCCATGCGGGGTGTAATTACTCTAAACTTCTTCGTCATTTTACTCATTTGGGCATTAGGCGGACCTGCGGCGTGTCTGTGGCTAACGTTTGACCTCTATTGAAAAGCTGAAAGAAGGTCAGGTATACAGAACACCTAACAAAACTGTAAGGGCACAAAACCCTCAGAGAGCCCAGTCTGGCGATAGATACCTTCACAAAAGTTCTAATCACTATATGAAAAAGTAGAACGAAGTGATTCAAACTCAAATGTTCCTGCATAGCAAAGGCATTGCCTTGGGGGAGGCAATGGCTGGTTACCCAGAGATATAACACCTTTACTTCCAAGAGGCGTTTTATTTCTTCTTTCTGTTTGTTTCTTCTTTTAAAGGAAATTTGGTACAAAAATAACCCTTACGTCCGGCCCGTTTCCAGAATCAAATCGTGACCCAATACGGCCCAAAAAAAATTTGTGGTCCATTCAGAAGCATCTGTGAGCAACAAAATTTGGAAGAAGACCTGACTTTTTTCAGAGGAAATGGCTACTCTGATAAGGTGATAAACAGGATAGTACCTCCGAAAAGATCTTGAGATTCCGGCTATAGCACGAGTGGCTGGTATATTAAACAATGGTCTTGCCTCCCTCCGCTCAAAGGAGCTAATGGTATATTTCCCTTGTATGGTACTTTCCAGGAAGGGGACCTTGACGATTTCGATTGAGAACAAAGTGAACGGTCTTTTAGCAAAATTATTATTCGTTTCAAACATTCTAACTACATTCATTTTCATCAATGTTCCATAGACCATAGAAGATGTTAATCGCTTCATACTTAAACTTTACGACTGTCAGAACGTGGCGCGCATAATTATACCGAATCTATTACTTCCAAAGGCGGCCGCATTTAGCAAGCACATCCGACCAGCGCCGGCTCACACATAATTCCGATAAAACAATCCTTCAAATGATCTGTGGAACATGTAACTAACTAACCTAACTAACTAGCATAGTCTGTATTGAACTGCTAGTGTGCAAGCAAACCCAAGCGTGCGCCGAAGCAGCAACAATCACTATATCAGAACGCTTTGTCACCAGGCATTGATTAAACTATAAATCTGTATTCTGCTCAACCTGCAGTAGCTGCAGTAACATAATACAGAACTTGCTAAGGCAAGCTGAAAAAGAAGAGGCACGGAGAGAGAGGGTGATATACATATGTACGTGTGATAAACCCCTACCCTCTAAAATATCTCTCGTTCATACCTCCTATGTGTAACCGTAGATGACGTGTCACTGATCTCATTTTTGCTAATACGCGAGGTATCTGTTTGCTTCAACCGCCCTGAGTTGAATGCGTAAGTTCTAATAAATGTTTATCAACCTGCAATCTTCTACAGTTACTGTCCCCTGCCCAGAAAACAGCAGGTAGGTCGTGAATCCGTAATCTTGAGGCTGTTAGAAGCTCTTAGCGAGGAACAGATATTATCTGAATAATTAAATTTTCAATTATATTTGTTTATATGGGATGCTCCTCGCTTTTTACCGGGAGAAGAACACAAGAAACTGCAGAATTACATTCCACAAATAATTCCCATTCTTCAACAAAATACTAAACGTCGTATTCCCGTTAATGCTATCATACTGTTCTAAATTACATGTCTACATAACCAGAAACTGCTAATAAAGTCTGAACTGATACCGACCGCGGCAGACAACACGTCTGTCCTCCGACACTGCCGAACCAGCTCTCACGTTTACAAACCATACATTGCAAATTAAGTCTTAAGTGATACCGACCACGGCAGACTACATGTCTGAGACTCAAGAACCAGCTCTGATCCTACAGCCAAACCGTATCACCGAAGTGCTTCGTCTGCCTCTTCGTTTAGCAGTTTTTTATTATTCTGTTGGTTATTTGTACTTGTGAATAAATATGCTATTTAGTTTCTCTAATACACATAACAGAAGGGTGTCATTTCGGCGTGAAAGTACCCAATGCAGCAGCCAGTCGCGGAATAAGGACCACAATTTAGGCTGTGTTTCTCACGATACATGTACCGAATAAAGAATCTGCCATCGGTGCCTCACACGACATTGCGTCATCTTGCCACTGTTAACTTCTCACTGCTCCAAGAAGAGCTTCTTCTACCTGAACATGATGGCTTCAATGCCAGAAATATTACGCTGCGATGAAGCTATACTTACGAGAAATGGCCCGGAGAATGTATAGTTCTTCCAGAAGTGCTAGTTCTTAAAGATACGCAGCAGAGCTTCTGTGAAGTTTGGAATGCAGGAGACAAGGTAATGGCAGAATTTAAGCTGTGAGGACGGGTCGTGAGTCATGCTTGGGTAGCTCAGTCGGTAGAGCATTTGCCCGCGAAAGAATCCCTAGTTCGAGTCTCGGTCCGGCACACAGTTGTAATCTATCAGGAAGTTTCATATCTGCGCACACTCATCTGCAGAGTGCAAATCTCATTCTGGAAACATCCCCCAGGCTATGGCTAAGTTTATATACCAAAATAAAATATCAAGCAGCATACTGTTTTCCAATTCTCTGCATAAAGCCCCACATTATTTTTGCTGAAAGTTACATAACAGCTCAAAAAATTACAAAATGCATCTAAACTTGTTTTAAAATCGATTGTGTCAGAGGAATCATGTTAAAAATAAAAACAAATGTAGATAAATGTCTAAATATTCTATAATCCAAGGTCTTTTTAAAACGGACAAAAGAGTATACAATAATCTTTCTTAGCCCCTTACACATTTATGGCTCCAAAAAGATAGTCCTGAAAATTTGTACTTGTGACTTTTTAATAACTATGATAATACTTGTAAAGCTTAAAACAAGAAACTTAGGGCCCATATAATAGATAATGGATGCATGAAAACTTCACGTAAGTCATTAAAAGTTTTATTGCGCCGCTAATGATATGATTTCTTGTCTGAGTTTTCTCAACGACAGCTACTCTCTACACGCCTTACTAATATCTGTTGCATGCACCCTAAGTTTAGTGATTTAATTTTTACAAGTACTGCCGTAGCTATTAAGAGCTCACATGTACAAAAATTTCAGCACTATCGGTATGGCGTCAGGAATCTGTATGGAATAGGAGAAATTATTGAATACCTTTTTCTCCATTTCAAACTCGTGTTACATTAAAGTTTTCTTTATTTAAATAATTATTTTCTGATTTTTACTCTTGTGTGTGAAATCTTTCATTTGATTTTTAATATTTTGATGAGACTGCAACAGAAACATCTGGCAACTTTCACGTCTATTTCGTTTTCTCTTCATCTGAGTCGACGAATATGTTGCTTTCTCCTACGTATACCTCGCGGGAAGGCGGCGAAGATAAAATTTAGGGATATCAGATCTCACACCGAGGCATACCAGCAATCGTTATTTCTTGCCATGACATATTCGCGACTAGAACAGGGAAAGAGTGTAAAAGCAGTGGTACAGAACGTACCCTCCGCCACACACCACAGAAGAAACCGATTTCATATTGCATTGTCATCCAGTCGTGGGCTGCGTTGAAAGTTTCAAGTCTCAAGCTCATCGGGAAGTTAGTTTGAAATCAACTGCAAAATTTCTACCGAACAGACAAACAGAAAGAAAAACAAAGTGGACTCCGCCAGCCGGCCGGAGTGGCCGAGCGGTTAAAGGCGCTACAGTCTGGAACCGCACGACCGCTACGATCGCAGGTTCGAATCCTGCCTCGGGCATGGATGTGTGTGATGTCCTTAGGTTAGTTAGGTTTAAGTAGTTCTAAGTTCTAGGGGACTTATGACCACAGCAGTTGAGTCCCATAGTGCTCAGAGCCATTTTTGGACTCCGCCACATACCAGGCACGAAAACTAGTTCAAATTGCTTTGTCATCCATTTATGAGCTATGTCGGAAAGTTTACAGTCTCTAGCTCACTAAGAAGTTAGCCTAAGTCAATCTGGAAATTTGTACTGAACGGAAAGCAGGCAAGAAGGTGACGTATCAAAAACGTGTGAAAAAAGTTAGCACGTGTTATGTGAAAGGAGTATCCAGGTGCACTTCAATAGATTATTACATCGTCACAATTAGGAAAAGGACACGCATATGTGTACGGAACAGAGTACTTTAGATATAATTTACCCTAAAGCGGGTAACGTCAGCTGCTCTAGGAGTTTTTGACGTAGACGGTCTTGTGATCTCGTCGTTTCTGCCTCCTGCGTGCTATGGGATCTCAACACTTCGTAATTTTCGTGATGGCTAGAGGCTAGCTATTCAGATAGTTTCATGCAACCATGGTTTTTCTATGTTGATCATATTTTCACTTCCGACGGAATTTCGTGTTTGCGGTGACCTGAGGAACCTATTTGAGAAGCCGGTCTTACGCCTTATAGTAGGTGCTGCTTCAACGTGGAGGACTTCTTTCTCTATGTTCAGACAGCTGTCTCCTGTCGACATGTTGGTAGAACGATTTCTACCACATGGTTGATCTTATTTTTGTGAGTGTTTTTGACAAATAAAAAAGGGTTCTTCTCTATTCCAAAAATGACAGTTGCCTCCACTAACATTGGCAATATGTTTACATACAGGTGTTTTGTTGTTATTGTGATCTTCAGACCGAAGAATGGTTTGATGCAGCTCTCCATCCTACTTTACCCTGTGCAAGTCTCTTCATCTCCGAGTAGCTCACATACAGATAAGTAATATTAAATGAAATGTCCCAGAAAATCGACTGTGTTTACGGGAGACCGACGGAAAAAACACAAAAAATGAAAGTAATGGATTAATGAGAAAACAAATGTACTGAAGAAACAGATAAAATTTTTTTAGCTGCCTCCAACATAGTATCTATTAGTCTATACACTTTTGGAATATTATATGCCTGCATGGGTGTGTACAGGATTGTCACTGATACCAATTATTTAATTTGTCTTGTTAGGAATTGTGATAATAACTTAACACAACAGACAGCCTCATATGCTAAATATTATTTTTACGCGCTTTTTTTCATAGTCGTGTCAGGTGCGTTCATGAAAAAGAGGTAGTGCAGTATCAAACCACCTAGCTTTTTCAGCATCTAAAAACGGGCGACTCTCTTAAATTTTCTTAAAGATAATGCTATTCATTTACGCCCTAAACCTACAATCAAAATAGAGAGACCGAGAAGGTGTAGGATATGGATCGAGCAACTGGGATTAATGTTTTACGAAGTAGAAGACCCAATAGATAAAAAACCACATGGCATATTTCCCACTCAGTCTGTTATTTGTTTTAGCTTTTCTTCCGTTTGACTACCGTTTTCTTTTTTTAAGACGTTATGCAGTGTCTGTCTAGATAAGCTGCCATAAGTGTAAGGATGGTAGCATCTTCATGTTTTGTATCCATTCGTTTTGGTTTGCAGAAAAGTAAATTTTTGATGATTTGACAATCTGTGCACACAAGATGGCAGATGAGCAAAGATTTACAACATGAAACAGTACGTTACATTTAAATAAGGAACTTACGAGAAACTTTCATGCTGAAAACCAATGGGAAAACGAATTTACCTGTCATGTCCAGAACGTTTTAGGGGTAAGACCATTTATTTTGCGCTCCGATGTCGTACTATCAATCGGACGTGTGTCCAACAGTTCACTTTCGAAACGTACCGCTGATCTTGGATTAAAACGGTAAAAAATTATGAGGAATGTTTTTTATTGGGATGCGAAAGTGACTTTTCATATCGATTGCACTGAGCAGAGTAAATCAACAAATGGCTAATTTCACGTGGATACATGGGATTTAAAAATGGAGGAGTGGCCTGTATTACATAGGAAAGTATTATCTTCATCTCCTTACGTAAACTATCAATTGTAGGAACATCATTCCCCTTCATCAGTTTGGCGCCATTGGCTTTCCCGCATTTCCACATAGGCAAGTTCTGGTGTTCCGTTTTTATTCAATCATTTAATTGCTAGTTGACTGTGTTTTGCAATCCACGTGGACACCTCATCTTCGTTCGTCAAGGAATCTCAATAATTTCATTTTATATAATGTCTGTCCTTCTATCCAAGCACTCTTTTGATTCATTAATGTTGTTGCAGGTTAATTCTTTCACCAGTACGAGAGGGAAATGCAGATAATAGAAAAATCGGGGTTGTCGACAGTGGTCAGATTTAAAGTAAGTTACCCCTAGTTAATTCAAATATGTGCTCAGATCTGTAAGGAAAATACATATGTAAAATGCTTCGTTAAATTATCATTACGAAAATCCATCTCTTCACTCAAAAATGTGACCAGACTTGTCACCAAAATCAGTCTTCTGTTCCAGTTAAAATATGCTGTAAGACTCCTTCTGTCTTCGTAGTAAGCAAAAATAAAAGTACGTAAATGGGACGCTGCTTTTTCCGATTAACATGAACTTTCATTCACCTGGAAATAAATCTACGAGTAGTTATCATTCAACAAGATCACATATGTCAATGGACAACTTCCCTACATCCCAAAGCAATCAAATATACGAAATGTCCATAATTAAAGAACCACTGCTCAGAATGACGTCAAATTTGAACAGCGTATTGTTGACGCAGGAGGAAACATCGTGAAAAGAAAAAAAAAACTAAATTTAACCAATATGCGCACCAGCAGAAGCGTGGAACATGACTTTTCCCATGAAGGAACGCACGGTGCTGGCAAAGCTGCTTCACAAGAACGATGACTGGGCGCCAATAGCCCTGTAGAAATTCCGGATAATCGAGGGTAGGAAAAAAAAAGGCGTTGGTCCGACTTGTGCTGAGGGTCTGCAGAAAATGATAATAAAATTCGAAAAGACAGGTTCTTGTGAACTGCAGTGAGGCAGAGGGAGGAAAGCAGTTGACCCGAAAACTGTCGATGATGACGCCACAGCTTTGCAGGAGGGGTCGAGCGGTAGTGCGCACACGAGCACTTCACGGGGAACTAAGCAAACGAACTACTGCCCATACAAAATCACCCACACGCAGTAGTTACTTCCTGGTGACACGGAACTTCTGTGAGCAAACGAACGCCATTTCCAAGGACATACCAATACGCAGAAATGCAGAATGCAGGCAACGGAAAATCCGCACCCACATCATGAAGTGCCACTTTATTCTGCTAAGTTCTCTGCTTGATGCGGGTTGTCTGCATCGTTCAACGTACAGTCACTGGTAAAAGTACGCACCAACGTTATTTCTAGCCCTTCAGCAGCTTGCATGTGTGGGTGGAGCCATTTTTATACAAGATGGTGCTCCTCCGCACATTAAACAGCCAGTGAAAAGGCTGCTGTAGAGGCATTTCGGAAACTGTTGAATTAACAGTCTTTATTTCCTTACAGGCCGGCCGCGGTGGTCTAGCGGTTCTAGGCGCTCAGTCCGGAGCCGCGCGACTGCTACGGTCGCAGGTTCGAATCCTGCCTCGGGCATGGATGTGTGTGATGTCCTTAGATTAGTTAGGTTTAAGTAGTTCTAAGTTCTAGGGGACTGATGACCATAGATGTTAAGTCCCATAGTGCTCAGAGCCATTTGAACCATTTTTTTTTTCCTTACAGCCTGGCCGTCCAGATCACCTGATCTTATTCCGTGTGACTTCTGGCAGTGCGGTTATCTGAAAAATTTTGTGTGCAGTGCCCTGATTATGAACGTAGCTGAGCTGAAGGCACGCATTGAGCAACGCATTCTGAACATGAGTTGGGTAAGGTTGATTTGGGGGTAAGTGACCAAACTGCGAGGTCATGGGTCTCATCAGATTAGGGAAGGATGGGGGAAGGAAGTCGGCTGTGCCCTTTCAAAGGAACCATTCCGGCATTTGACTGAAGTGATTTAGGGAAATCACAGAAAACCTAGATCAGCATGACCGGACGCGGGACTGAACCGTCGTCCTCCCGAATGCGAATCCAGTGTGGTAACCATTGGGCCACCTCGCCCGGTCCTGAACATGACTCCCGAGACACTCTGATCTATTGTGGAACATGCTGTCTCCTGATTTGAGTTGTGGCAGAAAACGGTGGGCAGCATATCGAACATGTCTTACGCCAGTCTCACGAAAGTGAGAAACCGATGTAATTTTGCTTTTTATGCGGGTTTTGGTCACAGACTTATCTCGTGCGATGTGGTACGATCTTGCCGCAGTGGATGGGCATTTGACGCTATTCTGAGCAGAGGTTCTCTTTCTACAGCGTTTTGAAAATGGAATTTCGATTATGAACACTCTTTGTATAATATCGTCGTTAGAATGTAATAGCAGCAGTTTTTTATAAACAATTAAAACGTTCAAGAGAAATACGTGCCCCTACTCTGAGGAACGATGTTCTGAGATACGGTGCAGCGTGTGACCAGCCACTCGGCACATCTCGATCGTCGGAGGCGACGGTGTACTCCAGGTGATTGGCAATCACATGAAAGTGATACAGAACACAATAATTTGTAGTTACAGTATGTCTACTTAAAAACATCATAAATCTATTTAAAAGGCGTAGAACAAACATTTGGTTCACTGCTGTGGCAAAAAGGCTGTCGCAACTGCGTTTAGGAAACTAAAAGTTGGAAAACGTTTCGTATGAGGGCTTACGACAGCCTTAGTTAGTTTTTTAAGCAGGTCTTTCACTTATCAGGTAATATTTATTCATTGGAAAAAAGTTGCGGTCTAAGGCGCTGCAGTCATGGACTGTGCGGCTGGTCCCGGCGGAGGTTCGAGTCCTCCCTCGGGCATGGGTGTGTGTGTTTGTCCTTAGGATAATTTAGGTTAAGTAGTGTGTAAGCTTAGGCACTGATCACCATAGCAGTTTAAGTCCCATATGATTTCACACACATTTGAACATTTTTGAAGAAAGTTGCGCGAACTGCTTATACCTAATATGGTACCGTCTGCTAAAATAAGTGAATGTTTGGCCTAATAAACACACTCATGAACTCTCTAACTTGCACCACATGCATATCACTGTTCAACACTTGTCGGAGAGTCGACAAGTACTCTATTCATACGCTTCGTGATGGTCGTCCAAACTCTGTGGAAACTGTGTGTGAACACAGAGCAGCCGGCCGGAGTGGCTCAGCAGTTCTAGGCGCTTCAGTCCTTAATCGCGCGACCGCTGCGGTCGCAGGTTCGAATCCTGCCTCGGGCATGGATGTGTGTGATGTCCTTAGGTTAGTTAGGTTTAAGTAGTTCTAAGTTCTAGGGGACTGATGACCTCAGATGTTAAGTCCCATAGTGCTCAGAGCCATTTGAACCATTTGAGCCAACACAGAGCAGCGGCTAATTAGCGTTCCACTACGGAACGTTGCTAACCCCCCTCTAGAACGTATAGTGGATGTAGTTGCTTGTTTTCGTGTTCAATAAATGTTACAATAATTCTTTTACAGAGACTATTAAGGTCTTTAAATAGAAGGATGCATATGTTTTCAAACTCTCTGATAGATATGTACGTGGTGTCTTTTCTATTAGACATGTCCGAAAGGTCTTGGAGTCATTGTTAATCAAGACAAAAGGGAAATAAAGGCATTAGATCCCAGTTGGCATTGATTTAAATCAATGAAGCAGACTGAAAATTTCTCCTGAAAATTTCTCCTGAAAATTTCTCCTACTTACTAGGAAGATGGACTGACCATTACCCCATCTAAACACAGCTGTCATCGCAACTGCACGGACTATACTCTCACACTTCCCATCAGCCCCAAATCTGCTACTTACACCACACACTACTGGTTGACCGTCATCATGTTAACACGACATATATAATTGAGGCGATGACGTCCAACGAGCCCTTCACTGGAGATGCTCACTAAGCTCGAGCTCTTACGGGAATTGGCGAGACGCTGCAAGCAATGAGGCTAATGTGCAGTATTGTGCGGTACATGTTGAGAATGTGAGTCTAATGGGAAGGGCGCTATAGTAGTTCATGCAGTTGTGGTAACCACTATATCCGGATGGTATAGTGGTCTGCGCATTTGCCTGGTATACAAGAAAACCTATTTCGAATCCCAGTCTGGCCCAAGTTTTAAACTTTCCCCGTTGATAAAAATCAATATCCACTAGCAGCTAATGTCTTTAATTTCTTTGTGACTTGTCTCTTATAGTTCCCGAGATAAATCTTTCACCTACATGTCTTCTACATGGTCGGTTTTTTGAAACTGAATCGTTGGCATGTCTGACAAGGTACAGTTTACTTGCTATCACTTGGAGGGCAAGTATTTTTATAAGATTGGATGTATAAGATTCGCTGACTCAAGTGCAGTTGATCGTCTTACATGTGAAGCAATAAAAATGCATCTGAAATATGGTTACAATGTCAGTAATAACGGATACAGATCGTAAAACTCGCACGTTAAGTTCGACAGACATTTCCATATTTCTGATAAATACTGTGTTCAAAGAAGTCGAAAACTGCCGTCAATGCCGCATGGAAACTGTAATACACAGCAGGCAACAACTGTGTATGAGGATGACACCACTGACAGCGTATACGGGAGAATGAGGACCTTAACTGAAGGGGAAACCAGCGACAAACGCAAAAAGCGCTGGCCATCAGCGAATAATTATGGAGAATCACGTGGATAGACGTATTACAATCCGCGGGCCTGCGCTACAGTCGAATTGAACCATACAGAAAATCGAAGAAATATTGGAGAATTGGAAAGCGAATCGAGGTAGACACTCAGAAATGGTTCAAATGGCTCTGAGCACCGTGGGACTTAACATCTGAGGTCATCAGTCCCCTAGAACTTAGAACTACTTAAACCTAACTAACCTAAGGACATCACACACATCCATGCCCGAGGCAGGATTCGAACCTGCGACCGTAGCAGTCGCGCGGTTCCGGACTGAGCGCCTAGAACCGCTCGGCTACCGCGGCCGGCTAGACACTCAGGCAGGGTACACCAGAACTTAAGGGAGATGGGTGTGTCGAAGACTTCTCTTATCTACCAGAAGCGTTCGATGACGTCTGTACCAGTCCTGTGGATCCTGTTCCCAAAGCGAGAATTGTATGACATTTCAAGGTACCTCTTGTATGTGAAGTGAGATGTTTCAGCGGGAAATTTTGCAGATTAAGTCGTAGTGATGTGACGGTACTACAAGTGGAACGCAGTCATATCATCAACAACGAACCTTACACTGGCACTCTCGAGAAAGCTACAGAAGCCGTTTACACGAAGATCTGAGAGGCAACCTACGACCATGTACTGCTTTACCAACAAATCGGTTGGGCGGAAAATTAGGTTGGACTGTACAGCTTGAATTGGGGAACCTCCGAGATCCACTTGTTCGATCCACTGGGCACTGTTGGAGGGTAAACGTTTTAAGACACAGAATAATTGCAAGTGGTTGCGATGAAGTAAATGATAGTGTAAAATACCCTCTTTACAAAGATTATTCGAGAACAAGGTGAATTGTTAGTGCAAGTCCAGCCCTTTAATGAAAAGAGTTTTGAAAGAGTCATTATAGAAGCAAATAATGAAGCGATTTTTTAGTGGTTCGGAGTGAAGGGCCGGGATTTCGGTAAATGACGACGTTGAGCTGAATAGCGTTTGCTGAAAAATTCATTTGCGGCAGGGGCAGTAATATCGGAGGCTACAGTGGAGATTCCGTCGTGGCTGCGACGTCAGGCACCACCGAACTCTCAGTAATGGTCACAGAACCACGAATCTACAACGTTAACACCCTTTAAATACCACACGAAACATAAGATTTGAGATGAATATCAAAAGATTAGATTGCTTCTTTCTAGTTTACAGTTCCATAAATGCATTATTAAGGAACTGTAAGGACTTTTAACGAAAACTCCTTAAATTTCAAAGAATATCATTTAATACTAAACGAGTAAGACTGACTTCAAACGCTACTGTTACTCGGACGGTAAACCTTACTCATGTGATAATATATACTAAAATTAACTAATTAATATCAATAATTGGGTTTTCTTATTCTTAGAAACCAATTTCTCCAAGTTCACTGTAAATCCGTTTGTTGATTGTTGGTTTCAACAGATCTGTGCTGTCGTCATTGGATCTCGTGACATATTAACAGAAGTACAAGAAGCTCATTATCTTTATAGGCTTTCGAGCCACATATAAGGAGTATGAACTTCTGTTAATACGCTACTAGATCCGAAGACGACAGCACAGATCTGTCGAAATCAATAATCAATAAGGGGATTTATAAGCGATTTTGGCGAAACTGGTTTTTAAGACAATAAATTCATCATTTGTCTACTATACCATCATCGACGAGACTCGCCACACAATTTAGTTTATACCATATGTATAAGGCAATACATATAACCATATGTATAAGGCAATACTGACCTTACGACTTATCTTCCAAGCAAGATTAAGGAAAGGCAAACCTACGTTTCTAGCATTTGTAGACTTAGAGAAAGCTTTTGACAATGTTGACTGGAATACTCTGTATCAAATTCTAAAGGTGGCAGGGGTAAAATACAGGGAGCGAAAGGCTATTTACAATTTGTACAGAAACCAGATGGCAGTTATAAGAGTCGAGGGGCATGAAAGGGAAGCAGTAGTTGGGAAGGGAGTAAGACAGGGTTGTAGCCTCTCCCCGATGTTATTCAATCTGTATATTGAGCAAGCAGTAAAGGAAATAAAAGAAAAATTCGAGTAGGTATTAAAATTCATGGAGAAGAAATAAAAACTGTGAGGTTCGCCGATGACATTGTAATTCTGTCAGAGACAGCAAAGGACTTGGAAGAGCAGTTGAATGGAATGGACAGTGTCTTGAGAGGAGTATATAAGATGAACATCAACAAAAGAAAACGAGGATAATGGAATGTAGTCGAATTAAGTCGGGTGATGCTGAGGGAATTAGATTAGGAAATGAGACACTTAAAGTAATAAAGGAGTTTAGCTATTTGGGGAGCAAAATAACTGATGATGGTCGAAGTAGAGAGGATATAAAATGTAGACTGGCAATGGCAAGGAAAGCGTTTCTGAAGAAGAGAAATTTGTTAACATCTAGTACAGACTTTAGTGTCAGGAAGTCTTTTCTGAAAGTATTTGTATGGAGTGTAGCTATGTATGGAAGTGAAACGTGGACGATAAATAGTTTGGCCAAGAAGAGAATAGAAGCTTTCGAAATGTGGTGCTACAGAAGAATGCTGAAGATTAGATGGGTAGATCACATAACTAATGAGGAACTATTGAATAGGATTGGGGAGAAAAGTTTGTGGCACAACTTGACCAGAAGAAGGGATCGGTTGGTAGGACATGTTTTGAGGCATCAAGGGATCACAAATTTAGCATTGGAGGGCAGCGTGGAGGGTAAAAATCGTAGAGGGAGACCAAGAGATGAATACACTAAGCAGATTCAGAAGGATGTAGGTTGCAGTAGGTACTGGGAGATGAAGAAGCTTGCACAGGATAGAGTAGCATGGAGAGCTGCTTCAAACCAGTCTCAGAACTGAAGACCACAACAACAACAACATAGGTATGAACAAGTGAACTTTGGTCACCCACCACCTCAGGACACACTACACAACAGGGGCTACCAGAGCCCACCGCCCTACCTTAACGGTACGGCGGTACGCGCTATCTTCTTTGTGAAACACAACTATTACTTTACGCACTCGAAGTGTTGTGTGCTATCGACAAGGGACTTCAAATTGATTCCGTATCTCTACATTTCTAGAAGGCCTTTGACACACTATGTCACAAGCGGATCGTAATCAAACTGCTTGTGTATGGAATGTGGTCTCAGTTGTGCGACTAGATTCGTGACTTCCTACCAGGGAGGTCACAGTTCGTAGTAACAGACGAAAAGCCATCGAGTAAAACGGAAGTGATTTACAGCGTTCCTCAAGGCGTTTTTGTAAACTCATATATGGCTGAAGGACATACGTAAAATAACTTACACAATAGTGGCTGTATCCTCTACTAGTGTTATCGGAGCTTATTCGAAGTTTCGAGTCCTTGACAATTAATGAGGAGTTAATGAAGTCAGAACCTTCCGGAAAAGACGAACTTTCTAATGTAATAGCCGCTCTGAAAGACGTTACAAGACTTCCTTGCGCTTTTCATGGTCCAAGCACTTTGCTCAAACATACTTTTAAGTAGGGACTTTTAATAACGAATCTGGAACTAACTAGTGTAGGAGAGACGATAAACACGTGTAAAGCACTAGTATCATATTGTAGGAGGGTTGGTTTTTGAAGGAAGCTTACAAAATCACTGAAACAAGAGGTTGAAGTCCCATGGAAAAGTTTTTCAGACCTACTAGTTTGAGTATGTGATACTTTGGTCGAGGTTAAGGAATTGCTCCCACAGAGAGAGTTGTAATATTATTGAAATTTCCGTAGCTGTGAGTACCCTTGGAAAGGCATTCACCTATCTGTATATTAAATGATCAACCTATGAGATGAGACCTATTCTTTGAAAGACATTTGTTTTATATAATTTACGTAACTGTAAAGATGCGCATCTAGCGCGGACGCTAATACATCGATTGCGCAGTCAAAGAAACATTTTAACCGAAGCTGAACGACGTTCCGCTTCGATCTAAATAAAAGATGACAGTAAAAAACTTTTGTAGATCTTCAGATTTTTAATGTACTTCTGCTTGTAATGTAAAAACGTAAAAGAAGGTCGACTTTAAGCTAGAAAAGTGAGCGGTCTTGCCAGCGTGCAGACAACATTATTAATTAATAAAATTCAAGTAATTTATTTTCGAAACTGTAAATCGGCAAGTTATTGTTATGAGGGTGTTGGACAGTGCAAGAACTGTCTTTAACGAAGGAGAAAAGTAATGACTGTAATTTGTGACAAAAACGTAAACCAAGGAGACAGCACAGGGCAGGCTGAAATATGATCGCACCATACGGTTAGAAAATACTTATGTAAGTTATATTGTTTATAAATAAGCCCTAATTTGCTAGTGAGAATTGTTTGAATATATTTAGTGTTTACCAGATTTCTTATTCTGTTCTTTTCCTTTATACTTTCTTCATGCCATATTATTTTTATAAATGTCAAACAGCCTTTACTACAGCAGAGAATACTGCGGCATCCTGGTCGTGTACAGAAGGCCGCCCCTTGTCTTCTATACAACTCATATCTGCCCCATTTATTAATGATTTCATTTGCAAATGCAATTTTTTTTACTGTTCATTGTTAAAGGTCCCTTAGGTAATTATAAAATTCATACTGATTGCGTAAAGGAATCCGGGTTGTTCTTTTCCAAATAATAGAAGTCTTTGCGTAATCAAAAACTAGCCTCCTTCTGACAACGATCAGGTGCCGACCAGAAGACGGACGTCTTCTACCGCTTTCGTGTCTCCTGTGGCAAAGCTGTACCAAACTGGGAACACGACATTCTAGTATGAAACACAGATTTAAATTGAAAGAACTGAAATATATTTAACCTAATAATAATTTTATTTTATCATACTGGATGTGGCGCCCGAACAGGGACCTGATAAAATTTTTTTAATCTGTTCTGTTATTGTTTCATGACATCATCCGGTGGACATCGGGACGCCGTAAAGGAAATACTGAACAAAACCGTGGAAGTAAAAAAAAAAAAGATTCGAAAAATAGCAGCAGTGCGCAAAACGACTGATGTAAGTACGGTTATCATAACGCATAAAATCTCGCGTCTTGTAAAGCAAAAAAATAAAAAAAAACTGATTTCCGGAATTTCTTTCCTTACTGCTTCATTTTATCCTATCGCTGTTATTTCCTTGCAGAGTTGCTTATTTACGTAGTTAGAATTCATTTCTGTTCATCTCTTCATGCAAAGTTTATTTGTTAGCATTATTAGCATCTTCATTGTTGCTACGGTTAGGAACACAAGATGGATGCCATAATAGCAGGATTAAGTGTCTAGTAGGTGTTTGTCACTTATTTTCAAAGTTAGGTGCCATCTTATCTTCTACCCGGTATATCTCTGCAGTTGTCAGCTACCGCGGTGTGACGTTTGACTATCAGGAAGCGTCGCAGCGTGCGCATCTGAGAGTTGACGATCGGCGTGCCGCGAAAGATTTCTTTCAGCAGTACGTCACAAACTTGAAAATAAACATGTCAGATGGCTGAGGCAAGCCGACAAACAGTGTGGATGACGTTGATGACACAGTTGTCAAGTCATACCCACTACGTTCGCGAACGGGAACATGCAGACCCGATTCGCGAATGGAGAGAACGGCAGACGATGATGGTGTGCGTGACGTATCGTCACAGCAAGTGGGAGAAAATTCGATGGTTGAAATGATGAGAATTGTTTTTCAAGAAAGAGAACAGGAGGAACTGGAAAGGGAAGCTTATAAATTACAGAAACAACGTGATAGACAAGAAAGGGAACAAAACGAAAGGGAAAAGGAACAGGAGACAGAGCGAAAATGGTTTGATCTAAATACCACCATTGGTACAATGAAAAATCGGTTAGATAATATTGATGCCTACTTAGAGGCAAGAATAAGGACAGTCACGGTGGAATATATCGCGGAATTAAGTATTAAAGTTAATGAAAGGATAGAAGGTATTCTGCAGAAGGTAGATGCATGTGAGAGCACAGTAGGTAACGTGCACAAAGACATCAAAGTACAAATCGAAAGTTGCCAGGCAGTTACAACGGAAGTTTCAAAAAAGTCCGCTGCGGTCGGAACTAAAGTAAACAAGCTGGCAGACAATGTCGTCACTCTGCAAAGCCAGGTCAATGACCTGACACAGGCGCTATCCGAAATTAACATTGAAAAGAGGGTGAATGATGCTGCAGCAAACGTACGTTCCACGATAGGAAAAAAATTTGTAGAGTGGGTCGAGACTAAAGAACAGTACATAGAAAACAAGGTTCAACACGACTTAAAAGAAGCCGTAAAGTCAGCCACAGTTGAAGTTTTAGCTGCTCCAGGTACATCAGGAGATACGCTTCTCAGTTAATTAGGAGAGATTCGTAGAGTTTTTCACCGAGATCTTCCCGAGTGGAAACGACACCTCACTGAGGAAATCGAGCAGTTGAAACAACAAGTCAATGATTTTCCTAATGACAATAGAAGTGAGTATTCACACTTGCTTTCTTCAGAACATGAATACAAAAATAATCCCGTGTCTCGTGTAAAATTCTCTCCACTTGTACATGGTCACAGCAGTAAGAAACCGTTAGTACGCAACCAGAATGATCAAGTAACTCTTGTCGAGCTCATGAAAGAAGAAAGCGTTCTCAAGCACCGCGTATTCCAGCCTTTTCTGCCAGAGAAACGCAACATCCACCCAATGGTTTTTCTGAAGTCATTTAATGGTGTTTTTCCTGAGATCTGGGATGACAAGCAACGTATGCGCTTTATAGTAGGTTACATTCAAGGAGAGGGTTCTGTCTGGGGAACAGAAGTAATTGACAGATGTAATAATTACGCTGACTTCGAAAAGCAATTTCTGAACAAATTCTGGAGTTCAGGCACACAACGCCTTAGAAAGGAAGTATATAATGCTGGACCGTTTAATACGAGAAGTGCTGGTCTCCGTAGGTACTTCGAGAAATACCTGCGAAAAATACAATATTGGGACACGCCCATTTCCACGAAGGACGTAATTATGATCCTTAAGTCAAAGCTACCGGTGTCAATCAGGGAGAAGTTAGTAAATTTCAGTGACGACGACACGGAGGCTTTTCTGTCAGTACTTGATAACCTTGACATGATTCAAGAAGACGTGCGTGCTAGTGCGCGGAGTAATTGTAATCTTGGCCCGCACACTACACAGCCGCACGGCGTTGGCTCAGACTCAGGTATGTCATACCAACCCAACAACAGTAAAGGACACGACGTTCCGTGTGATAATAACAACTACTATCGCCGTAACGGGAAGCAGAAACATAAATTCCAGGATCAAAACAGGTACCACCCCATATACCAGACAACACAACAGCAATACGGTAATTCACCAGTTAATTACAATGATAGCTATCACTACAATAACGATCGCCAAGGCAATAATAATTTCAATGGAAGAGGACGTTGGATTAACACCAACAGTCAACAGCAGTATGGTATCCAGCCTAGATTCCAGCACTGTTCTCAAGGGAGAAATGCTCCAGATCCTTCCAAGGAATACAAACAACGGTATGCTCCAAACTTTAGGAATAGTCCTCCACCTTTTACTAACAATCAAGTTCAAAATCATGAACCTCTAACTTCTCGCATCTATTATGCCCGAGCAAACCAACCAACACACACCATCTCGGCTGAAATTCCGGCAAATAGCCCGCAACTTAGGTGGAATACGGAAGCTAACTTCGTACCGAGTGTACCGCCCGGTACTTCAAAGGTAATTGTGAGCGAAATTCAACCCAATCAACATGCGGAAACTAAAAGCACACTTCTACCGGTTTCACATCTTCAGAACTAATCTCCAGGCAAAAGGAAAGCAATGAATGGACTGATCCTATCCCCGAGATACAAGGTCCAGAAGTCAACCTAGATAATAAGTTAAGACAAGCCCTGATCTCTCTCACAACTCATGCCAATTTAAGAAAATAGGCATTTGACAAGTATGTCAATAAAGTTCTGTCGTATCGCCTGAACGAGCGTGTTCTTCTGAGGACACACTTCAAACCATCTCTCATCTTACGTAAAAATCGTAAGTGGCAACACCTATACGAAGGACCGTTTGTTATAGTCAGGAAGCCACATATTGGTTGCTACGTGTTGGCAGATCCAGTTAGTGGACGAATTAAAGGACTTTACCACCATGTAGACCTAAAGAATTACCATGAAAAACATTTTAAAAAATATCATTTATTATGTTAAGCTGCAACTTGAAACAAGAGTGTGATCTGTTTAGAAAGTATGTGAGTTAACAGCATGTACATGTATTCTGCAGGTGACGTAATCATTTGTGTGAGGTGGACACAAAGTAATGATGGAGCTTGAAAGATATGAAGTGATTGAAGAAGGTACTCTACGTATTTGGAAAATAAGATTTGCTTTAGTTTTAAGGTAGTTTTAAGTTTCTTGAGCAATAGAAGACTGCAGTCGTTGAATTGAGTAAGGGATGTGCCAAAGTGCCACCTGCTGCTTTAGTTTTAAGTTATGGCAAATCTCCTTTTTACCAAGTAGTAAAGGTTTTCTTTAAATCCCTCATTCTGACCAGAATGTCCGTATATGTGAAGTAATAACCTAAGATAAGCTTTCAAAGGATTGCTATTTTAAGTCGCTAGAACAATGTACGATGCAAAACTGATACATTGTAATCTAGATTACACCGAGTATAAGCAGCAACATATAGTTAATGTACAAAGAAATGAATAATGGTACTCGCAACTGGAGAGCAACTTTAATTCATTTATTACTATGAGTCAACCAGTCAAGAAATATGCATTTATAATGATAATTAGGTCCTGTATTGGAGAAACTTAGACTATTCTTATGTCATGAGTATCATGCAGAAACCTTCGATACTAAGATACCTAGTTGAGGACTGAGATAATCTGCTTATATTCTTCTGCTATGTCCGCATGCCGTGATTTTGAGGTGTATTTGAAGATGCTTTGGAAGCGGATTTGTGCGACATTTTAATACTGAAGTCAAGTTATGCCACGTTGATGACACTAAAACCGGTGGAGCCGGAGAATGAATTTGCTCAACTGATTATTTCACCTATTACCTATCTTCGTATCTTTCATTTCCTTGCACTATCCTATTGTAGTTTTCTTCTTTAGCATTCTTACCTTTCTACCCTACCCGGTAGGGGAAGAAATTTAGAAATTGGTTCAAAAGACTTGAAGTGTGTATATTGTGTGTATTGACGATCGTGGGTCGATGCTTAATGCGTATCTGCAGTTACTTATCGAAACGTGATGTAAATCTGATTTGCTGTGAGCAAAAGCATCCTAGGAAATAGGAATAATTTTCCCGATTTCTGTTAGATGAAGTTTTGAACGTGAACTGTTCGGCACGCCAAAGTGGGCATTTTTTACTGATTATTGATGTAACCGAGTAAATGAACATAGAAACTAAAAAAAAAAGGCTGTTACAAGAACAATAAGAAAAGGAAAAGAATCAGATTTAAAATACATATAAAATCTAACATGCTTCAGAAGCACCATTCAGAAGAGCAAACACGTTTTTCGTTAGGTCTTGAACAGTAACAAAAAAAACTATGTATATTTTGTAAATGATCCTATGATGATAAGTAATTTTAGCATTACCTGTACTACCTTGTAGTATAAAGACACCTAAATGGACACGTATGGATTGATGCGTGTGACTCAGTGACAAAATGATGGACACGTGTGTAAAATAGTAATTTGACACTTGTATGGACACGAAAAACTAGTTATCTCTTGTGTGAATCAAAACTGTAATAAACTTGTGGACACGAGTGATGTTCCGCGTGTGAAGTAGCATTACAAGTATTCTCACGTCGCAACGACGATACAGTGAGTATCAGTCAAAGGATAGACAAGCTACTGTACTCACTGCAATAGGTGACAGTAGTCATTTTCATCGATGACTGTTCTTCTTCGCTGGTGCAGTCAATTTACCGTCCAGGTTGACCATGTCGCCTTGACGAGCTGCTCCAGTATTCACGATTCAACAAAATGCATAAGTTTAAAAAAAAAAAAAAAGGTTGGTAGCCACTGAACTATCTGCCTCGTGCAGGACGCGGACTGCCAACGCTGTTAAACCGCCAGTTCGTTACCACGTGACTGTGAAGCACTGTGGCAACATTCAATGACTGCTCGCCGGCCCATACTCAACAATAAGCACTCCTCTTCATAACGGGCGCGAGTGTGCTCCAGATTTGAGATGAAAATGGACATAAAAATAATAAAACGTTGATAAACTACGCACGATTTTACTATATTTGCATTAAAAGGACACTAATGATGACTTTTCCTTAACTATGAAAATTGCTACGGCAATATTGCTAAATACATTGCTTAAGAAAGACCTGTACAAGACGAAACGTGTTTTGCTAATATTTCCTAACGAAAGAATATAAAACCTAGACACAAAATATGAATAATATATAATGTATATGTACATAGTCCATGTAGTAATTTTTATTGTCTCAAATTCTTACTCTGTATTCCCTTAGATTGAGATGCTAGTTAATGAGCAAGTCCTAATACAGATTTTATTCTGTATTTTCATGTGCTGAAACATGAATTGGAATGAGATTAAGACAGCCACCAAACTGACTCATTCGTCATTGAACCAGTCATCAACTTTCCTGATTCCCGACATGACCCGATGGATCGTCGAGTCAAGAAATATCACTTCCCCCTTTCACATAGTGAAATTCCCAGTGTTTTCCACCAGAATGTGAAAAGGTGATCCCCAGTTTTAGTGCAATGAAAAGTGAAAGGTGATGAAAGAATTCCCCTGTGAAAATCACCCGAGTTCATGGGAAATACTCCCAACTACAAAGTGAAGAGTGACGTCGCTACGAAAAAGACTGATAAATTTTTATGTTCTGCTCAAAATTGGTGGAAATGCACCAATACGGTAATCGAATTTTTTTTCTTCTGGTCAATATATATGTATATAAGTATCTGTATGTGTATCTGATTTGTACTTGTATCTATGTTAGTATTTCAATGTTTCTATTGATTGAATTAGAGTAATTCTTGAGAACACGCAAGAAGGAACCTATGGTAAATCCTTGAACACTTATGATGGCATCATGCCACAACCAAGTTTGTTAATGATCAAGCAACCGTGAGTAGCTTTGACGACTTAGTGTGAAACGTATATACTTCTATATGACTTATGTTTGTTTTGCTCCCTACAAGGAGAGATTCTTAAATACTTCACCGTACGTGAATCCAATAATATTACGACTGCGCGTGAGTCGTAACGATCTTTCAGAATCATTACTCCTCACGCGGGAAGCGATGTAATATTATTGGGATTTCCGTAGCTGTGAGTACCCTTGGAAAGGCATTCACATTTCTGTATATTAAATGATCAACTTATGAGATAAGACCTATTCTTTGAAAGACATTTGTTTTATATAATTTACGTAACTGTAAAGATGCGCATCTAGCGCGGACGCTAATACATCGATTGCGCAGTCAGAGAAACATTTTAACAGAAGCTGAACGACGTTCCGCTTCGATCTAAATAAAAGATGACAGTAAAAAACTTTTGTAGATCTTCAGATTTTTAATGTACTTCTGCTTGTAATGTGAAAACGTAAAAGAAGGTCGACTTTAAGCTAGGAAATTGAGCGGTCTTGCCAGCGTGCAGACAACATCATTAATTAATAAAATTCAAGTAATTTATGTTCGAAACTGTAAATCGGCAAGTTATTGTTATGAAGGTGTTGGACAGTGCAAGAATTGGCTTTAAGGAATGTATTTTGTAATTTGTGACAAAAACGTAAACCAAGGAGACAGCACAGGGCAGGCTGAAATATGATCGCACCATACAGATAGAAAAGTACTTATGTAAGTTATATTATTTATAATTAAGCCCTAATTTGCTAGTGAGAATTGTTTGAATATATTTAGTGTTTACCAGATTTCTTACTCTGTTCTTTTCCTTTATACTTTTTTAACCTCCATGCCATATTATTTTTATAAATGTCAAACAGCCTTTAATACAGCAGAGAATACTGCGGCGTCCTTGTCTTCTATACAACTCATAGCTGCCCCATTTATTAATGATTTCATTTGCAAGTGCTATTTTTTTTACTGTTCATTGATAAAGGTCCCTTAGGTAATTATAAAATTCATACTGATTACTTAAAGAAATCCGGGTTGTTCTTTTCCAAATAATAGAAGTCTTTGCGTAATCAAAAACTAGCCTCCTTCTGACAACGATCAGGTGCCGACCAGAAGACGGACGTCTTCTACCGCTTTCGTGTCTCCTGTGGCAAAGCTGTTCCAAACTGGGAACACGACATTTTAGTATGAAACACAGATTTAAATTGAAAGAATTGAAATATATTTAACCTAATAATAATTTTATTTTATCATACTAGAGAGTTCAGTATGGGGGAGTATACCCTAATGACCTTGTCATGTTTCTCAAGTAATTCAAAGAAGTTCGTAATGATCTAGAACTTTATGCCTATCCTGCTCTCTTTTCAGAACTTCTTTGCTTATATAAACTTCTGGATGAACACTTGAGCGCTAATTTATTAGATAATGATCTCATGGCAGCACTTAAGTTAAAATGTAGAATGAGAAGAGTAAAGTGCAATTGCACCAACAGATCGCAAAATTTTTGTGTACCCTATATCGTGATCGTTTGATACTGAGCACAACGATAATGCTTTCAAGGAGGTTGGTATTCTGTGTGCAAACATTACAGATGAGTGAACAACAATATACGCCTAATATTGTCTAATGTTCTTTATTCGTGGGACATGTTTACGAGTAAATGTTGCTAAAACTGCCACATCAGTTCTTTCTAGTTTCACATGGTTCACATGAAAGTACATCAGACCCATGGAAACTGCCGCAGCCGTTTAAGTTCCAGAAGTATTCACGAAGACGACCATATGGACAAACACCGAGAAGTATGGTTATACCTCGGAATCGCCGCTACTGAAAAAGATGCAGAGGCGAAAACAGATGTTCTTCGATGGTGGAATGAAAGTGAACGGCAGAACCGTCCGGGGCACGTGTAGGTAGGAACACACTGCGTATGGCAACCTCAAGTGAATCTAGTGAGAGGAACTTCAGTGCCGCAGGTTTAGTTGTTGTTCAAAAATGGTTCAAATGGCCCTGAGCACTATGGGACTGAACATCTATGGTCATCAGTCCCCTTGAACTTAGAACTACTTAAACCTAACTAACCTAAGGACATCACACAACACCCAGTCATCACGAGGCAGAGAAAATCCCTGACCCCGCCGGGAATCGAACCCGGGAACCCGGGCGCGGGAAGCGAGAACGCTACCACACGACCACGAGCTGCGGACTTAGTTGTTGTCGAAAGTTGCAGTCGTCAGGACCTTAATGTTGTGGATGACATTTTATTGGTTCACAGTAACAGTGACCTGTTGCATACATCCGACGTACATTAAATTTTGTCACCGGCCGGAGTGGCCGAGCGGTTCTAGGCGCTTCAGTCTGGAACCGTGCGACTGCTGCGGTCGCAGGTTCGAATCCTGCTTCGGGCATGGATGTGTGTGACGTCCTTAGGTTAGTTAGGTTCTAAGTTCTAGGGGACTGGGGACTGGTTCTAGGGGACTGATGACCTTCGAAGTTAAGTCCCATAGTGCTCAGAACCATTTGAAACATTAATTTTTGTCGATCCTATTCAGATATTAATGTAATGTTATGACTTTTATCACTGAAATATAATGATGCTTTCCAACAGTTACCTCCAAACACCTAGTTCATAACTGTAATTTCTTGACAACTGCTGTAAATTTATGTTTATACATAAAGCAGGTGTTGACAGATGTGAGAATTACCGAACAATCAGTTTAATAAGCCACAGATGCAAAATACTAACACGAATTCATTACAGACGAATGGAAAAACTAGTAGAAGCCGACCTCGGGGAAGATCAGTTTGGATTCCGTAGAAATACTGGAACACGTGAGGCAATACTGACCTTACCACTTATCTTAGAAGAAAGATTAAGGAAAGGCAAACCCACGTTTCTAGCATTTGTAGATTTAGAGAAAGCTTTTGACAATGTTGACTGGAATAATCTCTTTCAAATTCTAAAGGTGGCAGGGGTAAAATACAGGGAGCGAAAGGCTATTTACAATTTGTACAGAAACCAGATGGCAGTTATAAGAGTCGAGGGACATGAAAGGGAAGCAGTGGTTGGGAAGGGAGTAAGACAGGGTTGTTGCCTCTCCCCGATGTTATTCAATCTGTATATTGAGCAAGCAGTAAAGGAAACAAAAGAAAAATTCGGAATAGATATTAAAATCCATGGAGAAGAAATAAAAACCTTGAGGTTCGCCGATGACATTGTAATTCTGTCAGAGACAGCACAGGACTTGGAAGAGCAGTTGAACGGAATGGATGGTGTCTTGAAGGGAGGATATAAGATTAATATCAACAAAAGCAAAACGAGGATAATGGAATGTAGTCGAATTAAGTCGGGTGATGTTGAGGGTATTAGATTAGGAAATGAGACACTTAAAGTAGTAAAGGAGTTTTGCTATTTGGGGAGCAAAATAATTGATGATGGTGGAAGTAGAGAGGATATAAAATGTAGACCGGCAATGGCAAGGAAAGCGTTTCTGAAGAAGAGAAATTTGTTAACATCTAGTACAGACTTTAGTGTCAGGAAGTCTTTTCTGAAAGTATTTGTATGGAGTGTAGCTATGTATGGAAGTGAAACGTGGACGATAAATAGTTTGGCCAAGAAGAGAATAGAAGCTTTCGAAATGTGGTGCTACAGAAGAATGCTGAAGATTAGATGGGTAGATCACATAACTAATGAGGAGGTACTGAATAGGATTGGGGAGGAGTTTGTGGCACAACTTGACCAGAAGAAGGGATCGGTTGGTAGGACATGTTCTGAGGCATCAAGGGATCACCAATTTAATATTGGAGGGCAGCGTGGAGGGTAAAAATCGTAGGGGGAGACCAAGAGATGAATACACTAAGCAGATTCAGAAGGATGTAGGTTGCAGTAGGTACTGGGAGATGAAGAAGCTTGCACAGGATAGAGTAGCATGGAGAGCTGCATCAAACCAGTCTCAGGACTGAAGACCACAACAACAACAACTTAAACACTATTCACAGATACCACCTCATCCTCGTTATCTGTTTTCTTGTAATGTCATCTCAGACTCAATAGCGTGTGGTAAGTGTGTGTGTGTGTGTGTGTGTGTGTGTGTGTGTGTGTGTGTGTGTGTGTGTGTGTGCGCGCGCGCGCGCGCTCGTGTGTACGTGTCAACGCAAATGACAAATGTTGAACTTTCTCTGAATAGAGAGCATATATTAAAATAAATTTACAAATTTTAAATCAGTATTCGAAAACTTTGTATCGAAATATTCACACATGCGCATATATGCATATATAGATATACATATAAACAGAACACTGTTCACTGCTAACAGATCAGTGTTGGTAAATAACCGGTAACCCGCCCCGGATTCGCACGTGTGGCGCTATTTATGTATGACCGGACGACTTGTCTGGCGTAGTAGTAATAACTATAAACACAAATCGCCCTTGTGAATCAAGCCATCTGTTAGTGAAACTGTATCAAAGTCCCAAGAGTAGTTCCCGATGTTAGCCTTCAGATGCAGACCGAAAACCGCAGCAGGGAACTTTTAAGTATTATAATGTATAGATAACACTAGCAAACAGTGAAAATGTAACTGGGCTGGGATAAAACAATATCGATCACGCTGATATCGGAAACGACAATGATAAACTCGAATTAGCTGTCCGAATTAATGGTGGTGGTGGGAGCGGGTGAGATGCATTTAATTATATTTTATTAGCATTCATTGTCAGTCCCATCCCATACAGGCTTCAAGATCCGGCTCATAGTAGACAGAGTGATTGCGTTTCAGGTAACAATAACTCTTTGTATTTTGTCGCTAATTTTAGCCTGGGCTCATAGCATCAAGGGGAACAGGAAGGGGCAGGCAGGAGCAGAGAGTGGCTGAGCGGTTCTAGACGCTATAGTCTGGACCCGTGCGACCGCTACGGTCGCAGGTTCGAATCCTGCCTCGGGCATGGATGTGTGTGTTGACCTTAGGTTAGTTAGGTTTAAGTAGTTCTAAGTTCTAGGGGACTGATGACCTAAGAAGTTAAGTCCAATAGTGCTCAGAGCCATTTGAACCATTTGAGGAGCAGAGTATGTTTCACGTAAGCGTAATTTCAGTCTTTTACAAGCTGTGTGCTGATCGTTTACTGGAAGAACGTGTTACGGTAGTGTATTTAGTGCGCGTGGTCGTTGGAATTCCTGTGATTTAACACGCCTCCTCGCAAATGGGTAAAGAGTGCTGACAATTTTTACTATATCTTCGGACAGACTATACTGAAACCGTAAAGGAGGCCAGTAACGCCATACTTTAGGTAGGCGTACAGACTTGACTTTCGCTGTGAAATCGGAGAGCAGGACAAATCCTGGGTTCCTTATGTATGTTGCGTAACTTTTGTCTTGAGACTTCATTTGTAACTGAATCGTAAATGATCTTCCATGAGCTTTGCTATACTCTTGATCCGGTGAGAACCATCAAACCCTGTGAATTATTGTTGTCTTTACATGATCTTTCAAAGAATAAAACGTTTCCCTTGACAAATCTTAACATACCTTCGGCCATGCAACCAGTGCCTCACGGAGATGAACAGCCTGTTCCTATCCCAACTGATTGCGATAGTAACGAGGGCGATAGTGAAATTAGTGCTGCACCATCACCTTCGAAACCCAGTTTTCGAGAGATCCTTTATATGTGAGTAACGATGAGTGTACAGTGATTCACAAAATAACACAGTGTGAGCTTAATGACCTAGTGTGAGATCTCGAATTGCCGACAGGGAAAGCTGATTTTTGGCGCCAAGACTACAACAGTGGCATTGTCTTGATAAGACCGTAAATATGACTGCGTTCCGTAACCATCATCTGCCATTCCTTCCATTCTTCCAAAAGTGAAAAGGACTTAATATTTTGGAATGATTTAGAGGGCCAAATGGCTGCTCCGGGCATTGAGTGTGAAAGTGATCAATGAGGCCTGTTCATCTACGCCTACAAATTGTCAAGGGTGTGGTACTGCGTAACGGCAATTTATCATCGATTCATATTGGGTACGCACCTTATATGAAATAAACATATGATAACATGAAACAGCCATGACAAGTTTAAATTGCAGATTTCCGGGGATCTGTAAGACATACGCATATTACTTGAGCTAGAACAAGGCTACATGAAATTTTATTGCCTCCTGTGCTTCTAAGATAGCCGCGCCAAAGAAATTCATTATAAAAAGAAAAATTGGCCGAAGCGTCGATCACTTGAACCAGGTTCTCACAATGTTACGCATGAAGCACTTGTCGAATCCAAGACTATAATTCTCCCTGCTGTTCATATAAATTTGTTCCTGATGAAAAACTTCGTTAAGGCGATGGATAAAACGAGGGAAGGTTATCTCCGTTTGCGCGGGAAACTTCCATCTGTTAGTGAGGCGAAAATAAAGGAGAGCATTCTCGTAGAGCCCCGGATACGCAAAGTGTACAAAGATGACCATTTCAACATCATCCTGACAGGTGATTAAAATATTAGCTTGGCATGCCTTTGTTCAAGTATCAACAAACTTTCTTATTATTTTATTTATTTATTTATTGTTTTGTGGGACCAAATTAAGGAGAAGTCTCCATGGTCATGAAACGAGTCAATACATGAAATTATAACATGATAGTAGAAACAGATAAAATGAAATATAAGTAACATATTCAGGCGACAATTCGTAAGTTTAAATAAAGAAAATCAACAATGTAACACTGGAATTTGCTTAATTTTTCAGCTCTTACAGGAGCTCCTCGACAGAATAGAAGGAGTGAGCCATGAGGAAACTCACTAAAAGTGTTTGGGGTACTGCTAAGATTTTTGAGTTCTTGTGGTAGCTTATTCAAAATGGATGCAGCAGAATACTGCACTCCTTTCTGCACAAGAGTCAAGGAAGTACATTCCACATGCAGATTTGATTTCTGCCTAGTATTAACTGAGTGAAAGCTGCTAACTCTTGGGAATAAGCTAATATTGCTAACAACAAACGACATTAAAGAAAATATATAGTGTGAGGGCAATGCCAGAATTCCCAGACTATTGAATAGGGGTCGACAAGAGGTTCTCGAACTTACACCACACATAGCTTGAACAGCCCGTTTTTGAGCCAAAAACACCCTTTTTGAATCAGAACAATTACCCCAAAAAATAATACCATATGACATAAGCGTATGAAAATATGCGAAGTAGACTACTTTTCGTGTTGAACTGTCACTTATTTCAGATACTGTTCTAATGAAATAAGATGGCAGAAAGCTATAAGGATCTTGCGTCAAATCTTCTCCACCGACACAGTAGACTGGGGTGAAACATGTCCTTGAAGTTACATTTCATAGATTCCCACCAGCGAATTTCGGACATGGAAAATAGATAACAGGGAAGGTGGAGTGCATCGATTTTAGCCGGTTACTGCTGGGCACTAATCAGGGCGTCACCAGCAGAAAACTACAAACGCCAGGCAGAGTGACTGTGTCTTCAGTCTCCTTCCTCCGAGGGATAATTCCTAGGTAAATATATGCATATGCAAAGGTAATAACATATGGTCCTTGTAACATCAAAACGAAAGCTAATCTGGCGTTTTACTTAACGTTTTTGTCATCTGCACACTCGAAAACATAAACATCAGCTGTTTTCATGCCAGTTACAGAAAAAAGTAAAATTTTGTTGTCTAGCGTAATTGTCATCCCCTACCACATGGGTGTAGTAGCAATGACGCGGGAGTCCTCTGTTATACTCGCGAACCCGTGTATACTCGCTCTTGTTTCAGCGCTGGCAGAGTAGAGTCGTGCCCGACAATACATTCACGTGGCGTGTTCGTTACATGAGCAGCGGTGGAGATTCGCGAAGCATGCAGAAACGGCGAGTTCAGAAACTGCGTCAGAGGACCCACTGTAGAGTTTAAAGCGAGTTCAGGAAGGGCATTTCTGATCTCTAGTGTCCATCTCGGTATACAGCCGATCTGCGCCACCTAGCAGACGTGCGAATTTAGATTGGTGGGACAGTGGACGTATGGTACAGTGCAAAGTGATCTAGTAGTGTCTACAGTGGCAGCTGTTTTCTACGTTGATGCGTTGTTTTTATCTTTTACGTCATCTTTAGATGGCTGTGTGCTGTTTCTACTCGACGTTATCTTCGTCGATACATGTTTCTCTTTCCATCGACAGCCATTTTCTAGCAGATGATAGTCATTATACCATTTCCTGAACTTGTGAAAATAATTCAACACTTTTTCGCGTCTTGTCTCCGTATTGGCGCATTAATAAAGTCTTCCCGGTGTCATTACTTATGATGAAGCCTACTGTTACCAGCTGTCCACGTGAGTATCTGTATTTCCCTGAAGGTTGACGATATTCTGCCTCCTTCGTAAGAGTCTACAGTTTGGCGCCGTTAACTCATTCAGAAACGACCGCGTGAGGTGATATCTCTTTGACGATCGCATTGACTCAGATTTTCATTCGCTCACTTCGAGCAAGCTTTTTTAACGTTCCCAACGGCCTTATCAGTATGATGCCTATATTTGGTTATCGTGGATGAAAGATGTTCCGCCGGCCGGAGTGGCCGTGCGGTTCTAGGCGCTCCAGTCTGGAGCCGAGCGACCACTACGGTGGCAGGTTCGAATCCTGCCTCGGGCATGGATGTGTGTGATGTCCTTAGGTTAGTTAGGTTTAATTAGTTCTAAGTTCTAGGCGACTGATGACCTCAGAAGTTATGACGCATGGTGCTCAGAGCCATTTGAACCATTTTTGAAAGATGTTCCTTTTATTTTCAATACCTGTTATGTCGACGTGAATGGTTCGGCGTTCTTGCGTATCAGTTTTCATGAATTCTACCTTCTTTTTCTTAAAGTACAGGCAGTAATTCAACAACCAGTCCAGCCTCACTTGAACTAAATGTGGTAATTCAATCTGACACTGCGGCCAAGGAAACGCCGTCAGTGTAGAAAAGTGCCCATAATTTTATTTTACGTCATCCCTCTGTAAAAGTCTGTCATGAGACGGTACAGAACTGGTGATAAGAAAGAGACTTATTGATAACAGCTGTGACAGACTCCTGCAGAAAATTTCTCCTGAAAAGGTAGCAACACTAGTACACTTGATTGCCACGTCTGCGGAATAGTGACGAGGTCAACACCTCAGGTAGCTGGTTGCAGGGATTCTTAAGGTGAAGGTGTGATAGAAGAGTCAGTAATCTTTATCACTAAAGAAAGAAATTACGACCAGTTATGCACTACTTCATTTCAGCGTTCAAACAGTGTCTGCTAACTGCATCTACCGCTACACAAAATTTCGGTGAACAGTGATAGTTTCCGAGTATTTTGGAGGACGTGACATGTGGTCTTCAGTAATTGCATTTGTATTATCCTGTTATCACAGGTAGTTTTCCATTTTAGTTGTTTTATTTGCACATTTACATTTAAATATATGTTGCATCTGTTCTTTCGGACATGTTCAAACGATCAGAAGCTATGTTCAGCCAAAATGAATGAAGACATAAAGAAATTAAAGTCATCAGTTGCTAGTAGGCATTGAGTAGTATCAATGAGGATAATTGTTGCAGGACCAGTATTCGAACCCAGGTTTCTTGCTTATTAGGCAGGTGCGCTGACCACTACGTCGTCCAGACACAGTAGTCAAAAGAAAAGAACAGACACCATATATATATACAGGATGAGTCAGGAGGAAACATACATGCTTTGAGGGGTGATAGTGTTAGTGGTTCTGAACAAAATACTTCATATGGACGTATGCCCTATTCCGAATGATTTCCGAGATAGAGCACATTTAATATCACTTTTGTACGTTTTTCTAGAATGACTCGAAAACCGCACCCTCCAGCGAAAACATGTTGAAGTAAAAGATTAAACTATATTAAATTTCCTACAAAAAAGGTCCTATTGATTCTTTTCTCTATAACTACTGCTTTGAGCGAAGAGAGTGCGAGAATGCTGAAAATACCCGTTCGACGCATATGCACTGTAGCTTACGTAGTTTTTGTACGCCAAATTGAGGTAGTTTCCTGACTCTGTAGACCACAGGTCGCCCGTATCAAACTGTTCGTGTCAGTTTGCTCTACACTACTGTGGTACATAGTAACCAGTGTCAATGTTTGATAGCACCAAAAATAAAAAATAAACAAAATGATATAAAATGTGTTCTATCTCGAAAACCATTTGGAATAGGACATACATCCACAGGAAGTTTCTTGTTCAGAATTACTACTACTATCACCCCTCCAGTCCTCAAAGCATGTACCTTTCCACCTGACTCACCATATATATACAGGTTGTTTCAAAAATGACCGGTATATTTGAAACGGCAATAAAAACTAAACGAGCAGCGATAGAAATACACCGTTTGTTGCAATATGCTTGGGACAACAGTACATTTTCAGGCGGACAAACTTTCGAAATTACAGTAGTTACAATTTTCAACAACAGATGGCGCTGCAAGTGATGTGAAAGATATAGAAGACAACGCAGTCTGTGGGTGCGCCATTCTGTACGTCGTCTTTCTGCTGTAAGCTTGTGCTGTTCACAACGTGCAAGTGTGCTGTAGACAACATGTTTTATTCCTTAGAACAGAGGATTTTTCTGGTGTTGGTATTCCACCACCTAGAACACAGTGTTATTGCAACAAGACGAAGTTTTCAACGGAGGTTTAATGTAACCAAAGGACCGAAAAGCGATACAATAAAGGATCTGTTTGAAAAATTTCAACGGACTGGGAACGTGACGGATAAACGTGCTGGAAAGGTAGGGCGACCGCGTACGGCAACCACAGAGGGCAACTCGCAGCTAGTGCAGCAGGTGATCCAACAGCGGCCTCGGGTTTCCGTTCGCCGTGTTGCAGCTGCGGTCCAAATGACGCCAACGTCCACGTATCGTCTCATGCGCCAGAGTTTACACCTCTATCCATACAAAATTCAAACGCGGCAACCCCTCAGCGCCGCTGCCATTGCTGCACGAGAGACATTCGCTAACGATATAGTGCACAGGATTGATGACGGCGATATGCATGTGGGCAGCATTTGGTTTACTGACGAAGCTTATTTTTACCTGGACGGCTTCGTCAATAAACAGAACTGGCGCATATGGGGAACCGAAAAGCCCCATGTTGCAGTCCCATCGTCCCTGCATCCTCAAAAAGTACTGGTCTGGGCCGCCATTTCTTCCAAAGGAATCATTGGCCCATTTTTCAGATCCAAAACGATTACTGCATCACGCTATCTGGACATTCTTCGTGAATTTGTGGCGGTACAAACTGCCTTAGACGACACTGCGAACACCTCGTGGTTTATGCAAGATGGTGCCCGGCCACATCGCACGGCCGACGTCTTTAATTTCCTGAATGAATATTTTGATGATCGTGTGATTGCTTTGGACTATCCGAAACATACAGGAGGCGGCGTGGATTGGCCTCCCTAGTCGCCAGACATGAACCCCTGTGACTTCTTTCTGTGGGGACACTTGAAAGACCAGGTGTACCGCCAGAATCCAGAAACAATTGAACAGCTGAAGCAGTACATCTCATCTGCATGTGAAGCCATTCCGCCAGACACGTTGTCAAAGGTTTCGGGTAATTTCATTCAGAGACTACGCCATATTATTGCTACGCATGGTGGATATGTGGAAAATATCGGACTATAGAGTTTCCCAGCCCGCAGCGCCATCTGTTGTTGAAAATTTTAACTACTGTAATTTCGAAAGTTTGTCTGCCTGAAAATGTACTGTTGTCCCAAGCATATTGCAACAAACGGTGTATTTCTATCGCTGCTCGTTTAGTTTTTATTGCCGTTTCAAATATACCGGTCATTTTTGAAACACCATATATATATAAACTGAAGCACAGTGGTGGTCGTATTACAAGTTACATAGAATTCCATCTATAACTATCTGCAACCACGCCGGCGGTGTGAACGTGTTTGATGTTATAATGTTACATATATATATATATATATATATATATATATATATATATATATATATATATATATAGTTGAGACAATGGCAGCCTGGGATATGAGAGTTTAGGTCTGACAAGAGATCTGCTTGTGGGAACTACTATGTCTGGATGGCATAGTGGTCAGCGCTTCAAATTATTAAGCTGCCGACCTGGGTTCGAATCCTGGTATGGTAAAAATTTTCAGCTTTCCCCATTTATACAAATCAGTACCAACTGGCAGGTAAGACTTATATTGGCAAAAGTTTTTAGTTAGAAAACTCCAAAGAGCAAGGTTCTGACACAATGATTTTTTCTCTACTAGGAAATGCCACAGGTTAATCTGAAGTCCTCATACAACACATACATGCCAAGCTAATACAAATTAATCCACATCATGAACTGAAATGATCGTATGGTACTGATGGCCCAGAGTCCCCATCTGGGAAATTTTGACCTCCCAGTTGCAGTTCTTTTGAGTTGATGCCACAGTGGTCGCCTTGCCTGTTGATGATGATGATGAAATGATGATGAAGATGAAATGATGACGACATCACGCAGTTTCTGAGAAGAGAAAATCTTCGATGCTCTCGGGAATCGAACCAGGACCAGCTGCATGACTAAGAAGTGGGGCATACTCTCCACCTCCAAAAGGCGCTGTGGAAATAAATTAAACAGTGACTGGTAGCAGTAAACTTGCTGTTTCAATCACTTTTGTACTGTTGTTGAAGTGAATCAGGGAGCCGGCCGAAGTGGCCGTGCGGTTAAAGGCGCTGCAGTCTGGAACCGCAAGACCGCTACGGTCGCAGGTTCGAATCCTGCCTCGGGCATGGATGTTTGTGATGTCCTTAGGTTAGTTAGGTTTAACTAGTTCTAAGTTCTAGGGGACTAATGACCTCAGCAGTTGAGTCCCATAGTGCTCAGAGCCATTTGAACCATTTTTGAATCAGGGAAATGATGTATTGATGTTATTTAACTTAACGGTAATTGATTGCAGAAACTGTAGACTGGTTCCCCAGACGTCGAACATGTGGTGAACCAGTGTTGATGCGTAGTAGTGTGTGTGTGTGTGTGTGTGTGTGTGTTTGCGAGAGAGAGAGAGAGAAAGAGCAAGACAGGGAGGCATCGAGGCGTGGCCCGGTACGTCCGCTCCAGACGTCTGCACGTGCGCGCCTGTATGTGGAGCAGCGGCGGCGGCGAGCGGTTCATGGCCACTGCCTCCGCCAGGGGCAGGTGGATGTCCCCGGCACCGCCCAGACTGCCCAGACAGGCCGCCGGCAAAAACACGGCCGCGCCGCAGCCAGGAACCGGATCCTGCCGTAGACACGACACTCCGACCGCCATTCAGAGCGGCCGTCGCTGCTATCTCTCTCTCCGTCCGTAATGGAAAACGGAAAACGGCCATCGTAAACTGTAAGCTTAAGAACACATCTAGATCACCAGAGACGTTGTTGCTGTTGTGCTCTTCAGTCGGGATACTGGTCTGATGCACTTGTCCGTGCTACGCTCTTGATCTATGTATAACTACCACAACCTGCACTACTTGAAAAAAGTGGAGCACGGAAAAGACATGGTCAAATGTCATTGTAACATCAAACACGTTCACACCGCCGGCGTGGTTGCAGAGAGTTATAGATGGAATTCTATGTAACTTGTGAAACGACCACCACTGTGCTTCAATTTTGTTCGTGTGTAGTGTTTTTAGCAGACATGGTAGGATATTAAAATTAAAACACCTGGATCCATCTTGTTCGCATTCAATTTAGTTGCACAAACACCTTCGGTCTTCCATTGCGCTATCATCAGGCCCCCTGACCAAGTAAATTGGGTGGAATCCAGTATCGTGTGCAGTCGTAAGAAGCCAACATGAAACAACCGGTGTCTGTTGATCTCTGGTGTACACAACACCATCTTTTCTTTCACTAACCAACGACTCGGTGGAGTTGTCGTTTGAAGATGAGTTGTGTAAACCAGAGATCATTGCACACCAGTCACTTCGTATTAGCTCGTGTTTTGACTACACATGAGACTGGATTTCTTCCAATGTAATTCGGTCAAGTGGCCCAAGAAGGTGCATCTCTCAATTTATCAACATACAACTCGTGTGAGTCGTCGGCTGAGATAGCTATCTGTGAGCACTGGCTATGACTCGTGTTATGACTGCACACGAGACTGGACCCCTCCCAGTTCACATTGATCAATGGGGCTGAAGGGAACACTGAAACTGGTTATGTAAAAATATTTAACGGAAATTTTGTACAGTCGAACTCTTTGTAACCATCCTTTACAAGGATGGACGTACAAAGAGGCACAGTAGGGTTCATAAGGAGCATGACAGGTGTCAGATGTTCAGTGATCACTGTGAAGGACACTGAGAAGTCTTGTACTCGTGTGAGACAGTGGTGCCAGCAACATATACTGAAAGGCACTTCAGTGTGGAGCTCCATTTGGGAGGTAGTCGGAACGTGCAATATTGACATTTGTTGGGTATTTGAGTGTGACTGAGCCCCGATGTTGGAATGCATGGGAACATGAGGGCAGGTACATTCGTCATCAAATTCTAGCGTTCATAAGCAGTGTGACAGGTTTCAGATGTTGAGTGATCACTGTGAAGGATACTTAGATGTTTCGTGCTCGTATGGGACAGCGGTATCAGCAACATAAACCGAAAGGGTGCCTCGTTGTGGAGCTTTACTAGTGAGCTTGTCTGACAGTGCAATATCCACTTCTGTCAGACATTCCAGTGTGACAGAGGCCCAGTGTTGGACTGCATGGGAATGTGAGGTCAGGCATATTGATCATCAAGGTCTTTGGCGTCCACATTTTTCCATCACACAGAAGGATCGCCTTATTGTGAACCAGACATATTGTGACCACCCGGCTCTTCTGCTTGCCTCGTAGAAAAAGTTATTAAATCCTTGCAGTATGCCAGATCATATCACCCAATTGGTTTGACACTAGCTACAGTCAGACTAGAGAATTACAGTCCAATGTGTAGGGTGCCGTTAACATTACAACATAAACAGTTCTGTTTGGAGTGGTGCCATGACTTAGAAGCGTGGACTGCTGATGAATGCCATCGCATTGTGTGCAGCAATGAATCGCGGTTCCACGCTACCTAGGATGACTTGTCATTCGCGAGTGTGTCGGCGACCTGGGGGAGAGGTCACATTCATTCTATGCTTTGGAGATGCACAGCAGTGTTATTCCTGGTGTCATGCATGGGGCCACATTGAGTATGTCTTCAGGTCACGGCTGGTGCTGACTGACGAAGCTCTGATAGCACAAAGGTACATCACGACTTCCTGCGTCCACATGAATTGTCCCTCACGCAACAATATCCTGGTGCCAATCTACAACAGGACAATGCTCGTTCACACACGGCACAAGTCTCTGTAACAGTCTGCGTGATTGTGAGGTAAGTCATAGCGAGAAAGGTCCCCAGACCTGTCCCCAATAGAACATGTGTGGGAACAGTTTAGGAGTCAAATCCATCCGACTGCCAATGTCCAGGATATCAAGAACCAATTACAACAGTTGTCAACTAGCTTGTCTCAGGAAAGGATACAATAAATTTTGTGATACCCTTCGCACCCTAATCAGTGCATGCATCCAGGACAGGGGGGATGCAACGTTGTACTGGTAAGCGGACTTTTATTGCCCAGTTTTCATAAATTTGACTCGTGTTTGTAATCACTGATATAATGTCACAAACCCGCTCAACCAGTAAAGTTTCTATTTCTTTTTCTCCTCTCCTACTAGGGGAATGTGTTCATTGTACCAACTCTAATCTGTACAATGTATTTAATACTCAGTTTCCATCTACAGTTTTTAACGCCAAAACACTTCTTCCTGTTAACAAGATGATACCTTGATGGATCAGGATGTGTCTTATGAACTTATCACTTCTTTTGCTCAAGCCGTTTCACAAATTGATATTGGCCGGCCGCGGTGGTCTCGCGGTTCTAGGCGCGCAGTCCGGAACCGTGCGACTGCTACGGTCGCAGGTTCGAATCCTGCCTCGGGCATGGATGTGTGTGATGTCCTTAGGTTAGTTAGGTTTAAGTAGTTCTAAGTTCTAGGGGACTGATGACCACAGCAGTTGAGTCCCATAGTGCTCAGAGCCATTTGAACCATTTTTGAACAAATTGATATTTTCTCCAGTTCACTTCAGCTGCTTATCATTAGCAGGCGAAATCGACGATCCGCCTGTTTAGCTGAGTCGGCAGCGCCCCTGAGTGCCACCAGCAGGCCCGAGTTCAATTACCGTCCGAGTCGGAGATTTTCTCCGCTAAGTTACTGGGTGTTCTGTTGCCCTTATCATCAGTTCATCATCATATGTAGGCAAGTCACCCAACGCCACGTCAACTGGAAAGACTTGCAACTCGGCGGCCTCCCGGCTCTCACTGCCATACGACCATCAGGAGTTGTTAGATCTACCCATCGAATTTTCGAAATTCTTCTCAGGCACCGCATTTCAAAGACTTCTGTTGTCTTCTTGTATGTACTGTTTACCGTCCACGTTTACTTTCATACCTACATTCCATAACAAAATCTTGAGGAGAAACGTCCTAACGCTAATAATTACATTCCATGTTAACAAATTACTCTTTTTCTGAAACGTATTTCTTGTTATTGCCAGTCTACATTTTATTTCTTCCATATTTCGACCGTCGGCAGTTATTTGGCTTCCTAAACTGCAAAACTGATTGACATTCAATTACCTTTGTTTTCCTTTTGTAGACATTCATTTTATAACCTCTATTTAAGACACTACCGATTCCGTTCAATTGCATTTTCAAGCCCTTTACTGTCTCTGACAGAAATACAATGTCATCGCAAACCTCAAAGTTTTTATTACTGTATATTGATAATTTTTACATTTTCGACCGTCTGACTACAACTGAATGAAACACAATTTTCGTACCATTCGCGTTTAGCCTTTATTATCTGCAAGGCATCTTCAGTGGCCTGGAATATGTACATATTTTACTACACTCATGCTCACAAATTAAGGATAATTGCAGAATGTAGTGCCACCCAACGTGGCACTACACACAATTGGCACTAGTAGCATAGGCACATACGTAACACACAAGACACAGATCTGTAAGTCCAAGGAATTGGTGGTAAGTTGAGAAAACACTCATCAAATACATGTGCTACAAAACGCCACTTCGCTGCGCATGTACCTTGACATCAATATGGGATATGATCACCATGCACACGTACATAGGCCGCACAACGGGTTGGCACACTCTGGATCAGTTGGGCGAGCAGCTGCTGGGGTATAGCTTCCCATTCTTGCACCACTGCCTGTCGGAGCTAAAGGAGTGTCCTAGGGGTTTGAAGACGTGCAACGATACGACGACCGAGAACATCCCAGACGTGCTCGATGGGGTTTAGGTCTGGAGAACAGGCACGCAACTCCATTCGCCTGATATCTTCTGTTTCAAGGTACTCCTCCACGATGGTAGCTCGGTGGGGCCGTGCGTTATCATCCATCAGGAGGAAGGTGGATCTCACTGCACCCCTGAAAAGGCGAGCATACTGGTGCAAAATGACGTCCCGACACACCTGACTTGTTACAGTTCCTCTGTCACAGACAGGAAGGGGTGTGCGTGCACCTATCATAATTCCACCCCACACCATCAAACCACGACCTCCGTACAGGTCCCTTTCAAGGAGGTTAAGGGATTGGTATCTGGTTCCTGGTTCACGCCAGATGAAAACCCGACGAGAATCACTGTTCAGACTATACTTGGACTCGTCCGTGAACATAACCTGGGACCACTGTTCCAGTGACCATGTACTGTGTTCTTGACACCAGGCTTTGCGGGCCCTCTTGTGACCAGGGGTTAGTGGACTGCACCTTGCCGGTCTCCGGGCGAATAAACAATGTCTGTTCAGTCGTCTGTAGACCGTGTGTCTGGAGACAAATGTTCCAGTGGCTGCGGTAAGGTCCCGAGCAAGGCTACCTGCAGTACTCCGTGGCCGTCTGTGGGCACTGATGGTGAGATATCGATCTTCTTGTGGTATTGTACACTGTGGACGTCCCGTACTGTAGCGCCTGGACACGATTCCTGTCTGCTGGAATCGTTGCCATAACCTTGAGATCACACTTTTTGGCACACGGAAGGCCGGTGATACGACCTGCTGTGTTTGACCAGCCTCCAGTCGTCCTAGTATTCTACCCCTCAAAACGTCATCAATATATATGTTCTTTGAGCTATTTTCAACATACAGTCACCATTAGCACATCTGAAATCGTCTGCACACTTACTCGCTGCACCGTACTCTGACATCGACCAACACACATCTGCGTATGCAGACTGTTACCAGTGCCAACGTGCGACGACCGCAGGTCAAATGCACCGCATGGTGATTTAAACCCGCAAACCGCCCACCAGAGCGTTGTTTCACCATGTTTCTGCATTATCCTTAATTTATGAGCACGAGTGTATTTAGTTTACATTTTGGGGCAGTGAATCTATAGGTTCTGGTGGTTAGTTTTTTCTGTATTCTACTTACATGTTGCGTGGTGGACGATTTTCTACATATTATATTTCTGTTCCATTTTTTGTGCCGTTCCTCTTCTTATAATTGTCACCTGGAGTTTTTTCCACATTTCACAGCACTAGGATACGAACACTCCTTCTGATGCACTGTTTAGGTTTGTGTTGTGACTGTCGGATCTTGTTGCCAAAGATCAAATGGTCCAGCCATTATATATATATATATATATATATATATATATATATATATATATATATATAATTGCTCACCAAAATAAAAATTTTTTCTAACACACACTTATAGAGTTATTTTTTGTGGCTGTTTGTGAGAGGGACGATTTCTGTCTTATCATTTCTTTTATTAAATGTAGTAGGGAGCCTGTACTGATGTGTTTGCTCATTTATCACCTGTTTGTTTTCAGCGATGGTTTTCTGAATGTGGAAGTTTTCTTGCATTTTTATAAGGTATTTGTGATGGTTGTTTACTCTATTACATTCATTTCTTGTTCCATGTTTGTAGGATGGTGGTTACTGTGTTATAAATGTTCTGCAAATGTGGAGTGGTTTTTTTCGTAGTTCCAACACCTGTTATGTTCTTTGTACCGTGTTTCAAAGTTTCTGCATGTCATGCCTGCGCATACTGAATCACAACTGTGACATTCAAGTTTATATATTGCTGATCCCTTGAATTTATCCCTCGTGGTATTTTGTTGGCTTAGGTGTGATTTGAGGGTTTGCCCAGTCTTATATGCTATTTGGAAACCCTGCCTCTTTTGTATGTTTGCAACTCTGTGTGTTAATTTATGTGTGTAAGTCATAGTGTACCATCTGCTTCTTTTCTGTGTAATGTCATTGTGTGTCTTTGTTGACTGTGTTTGTAAATTTGCAGCTTGTGAGCTATCTTGTATTCTTTGAATGTTGTGTTCGTTTTGTATTTCTGTTTTTATTTTTTGATTGAGCCTGTGTACCACATGTGTGTCATACCCATTGTTTCTATCTATTTGTGTTATTCTACTCATTTCCTTCCATAGTTTCTCTTTAATCTATGTAACGTATGTCTTAATGCTGCCCGCTTCTGGTTGTGGAGGTGGTTAGATGTGGAATGTATTATTGTGTCTGTGGCTGTTTTCTAAAGATATTAAATGCATATTCGCCATTTTCGTTTTTTATTGTTATATCAAGAAAATTTATTTTCTTTTCTTTTCTTTTACAAGTGTGAATTTTATGTTCTCATGTGCTTTGTTGATTTCCTAGTGGAGTTCATCTATTTTTTTCATTTCGCTCACCTGCCAGACAAATAATGTCATCCACATAGCTGTATCAATATATGATTTTAAAACTTTCATTATTGGTTGTCTTTTTCAAACATCTAATTTTCTGGATGACTGATGAATATGTTTGCTAATGTTCCTGATACTGGAAATTCCTTCACTTTGTAGGTAATATTGATTCTCAAACTGAAAGTTTTTAGTTCTTCACCCTGAACTGTAATGTAATTTCCCAATTTCTCCTTGATTTCTTCTACTGGTTGCTGCATGTATTGCTTAAATAGAATCGGGGGGGGGGGGGGGGGGGGGGCAGTCTGCAACGCTCACTCCCTTCTCAACCACTGCTTCCCTTTCATGTGGTTCATCTCTTATGATTGCAGTCTGGTTTCTGTATATAATTTTTCGCTCTGTGTGTTTTACCACTGCTACATTCAGAATTTCAGAGAGTGTATTCCACTCAACAGCGTCAAATGATTTCTCTAAATTCATGAACACTATAATTGCAACTTTGCCTTTTCTCATTCTATCTTCAAATAAAATTCGCAGCGTCACTTTGACCACAGTTGTTGTTACATTTCTCTGGAGAGCAAAGTGATCTTCCTCGAGGTCGGCTTTTACTAGTTTTTCTATTCTTCTGTAAATAAAAGGTATATTCACGGTTTTCGGAACCTGCCTACTTTGGATTTTTTAAAGTAAATGTAGTAAAAAGTCTTTGTCGCACAGCAGTTGTTAAAAATATGATCGGTTTCCCCCTCTAGTAGTACACCATCTTCAGATAATGACGCTTGGAACAGCGTCACCATCGTCAGCAAGATGGCCCACTATTACGGGACGAAACCGGTCATATCTTTAGTTAATCGCCACGCGATCAAGGCTGCTTTTACTGTTTTTACTTTACTGGCACATCGCTGTTACCGGAAATTTTGTCTCAAATTATAATTTTTTTCTTAAACTGCTGATATACTTTTATGGTCTTGTGCATAATTTATTATTATCAACTGTTTAGTTGTGTTAGTCGCTACGCTTGACACTGAGAATTGAGGTCGCCAAGAGGTCATCCCCGACCCACGTGGAAGTAGACATCCTGCTGTACAAGACGAACTATTACATTCATCTTGAAGTCTAAGAGAATTTAGCTTCTATGTTATACCTTGCATGCAGGGTGAAACAGTTTCGTCGCGACTTGCTCTCCCAGGAATCTCAGGAACTCTGAACGGATGTCCTGTTTCCCAAAGTAAACACATTTAGGTAGTAACCTACAGTCGATGTTTCGAAAGCGCTGCGCATCCAAAAGTGTGGAGCTGACATGGTGGTGATAACCTCTCACCCTCCAAACCCCAACCCCACCCACAACAGAAAAAGATTCATTAAAACTCTTTAACATAATCTCTGTTTCTAAATTTCTCAGCTACCTTTTGGAGAATGAAGTTCATCAAAACTAAGAAGCTCTAAACTCGGAAGGAATTTTGGAAAGCTACAAGCTCTGTTAAACACAGCATACCGCCTGCAGATAATATTTCACCCAGGTAAAACCGACCGTTCGCCGGCAAACCAAATGAATGCAGGTAAGCTTGGAGAGGGTAAGGCTCTTCCATTACGAATAAAAGTGCGGTAACAGAAAGTCACTGTCCTGAACGAAGACTGAAACGACTCGAAGTCTCACATTTTACGGTACGATGTAGTCGATATCAAACTGAAATGTGCATTCACGACTATAATTATTTCACTTAGCATTGCGACTGGGAATAAAGCTCTGCAGACTATATCTATATGAGCGTTTACGTAATGGAAAGCTGTTTTCTTTTCAGCCATTTCCTTCTATGCTCCGGAAAGTTCATAAATTATCTCAACAATGAACATTTACCAAATGCAGTACATCTCAGGATAGCAGTTTATTCTAAATGGATGTAGTAATCGCTCGTGTAAACAAATAATTCTTCTTCTTTCGTTTCATCCTACTTCGTGTTTCGTCACATCGATCAATTTTTAAATGTCCGTGCCCTTCTGTTAGCCCAGTATTGTTTCAATCTTTCTGATCTATCATGGTTTCCTTACTTCTTCAGAGATTTGGACTGTTCGTTTGGTTTTCATTTTGACTTGGAACTCCTCTTTATTGTTTTTTTTGTTTATCATTTTATTTATTTATTTAGTTATTACAGTTTTATCTGTGAGCATATTTTCTGTGATTTGGAGTTCTCCTAAGTCCTTCTCTGTGTCCTTAAGCCAATTTGTTTTTTTTGCGGAAATAGTAAAAAAATTGCTAACAAATTATTATTTTATTAAATCATCGGTTTACTCTAATGTACTATTATTATTATTATTATTATTATAACAATCACATATGTGGCACATTAAAAATTACGTTCTACGCATGTAACCTTTCGGAGCTGAAAGTGGGAGAGTGGATACTGTGATCCCACCTCCAGTACCTAATTGTGAATCCGCGGTTCATTCCAAAGACGAATGCGTCTTTCAAGTTCCATTCGTACCTGGCACTGGGTTTTACTTTGACAGCAACATAACAATTGTAACTTAAAGAGTCACATTTTGATATCGAGGGTCCATTTTAAAATCGACATTTTAAAAAGACGTTTGAAACATTTGCTAGACCTACAAAAACATACGTAACTGAAATGAACTTCATATCACAGGTATACGGCTAGGATAACGGAGCCGCACATCACACACAATGATGACAATTCAGTATTATGAGAGGCAGCCACACGTTGCCGTCACAACTTCTAAACGTTGGAGCATGTAATTAAAGATGCCCTTGTTAAGTTCTTGGGCACCTCCATCCACGCAGGGATTTTATTCTGGAAATATTTTTTATTGTCTTGTGTATAAGCGCAAGTTTCCGGTGGCAGTGCAAAATGTAATTATTATTTATACTGTTTGTTACTCCAGATAACTTTGTTTCTGCGAAAATAAGTTCTCAATAGCGAAATAATTCTGTAATATGCAATCACCAAAACGTAAGAAACAAAACACAGAGTACTGTAACAACCCCCAGAGTCAAAAGCGCTGTGATGTAGTTGACACTGCTGTGGGGACAGCCTAGCATAGAGTCGTTGGCCTGCACTTCGATTGCATTCAGTAAACCAGTGCACGATGTGCATGGGGAACAACTGTTCCTCAAAAATTCTAGCAAAACTGCTGTTTGTCGCTATTGACGAGCAACTAACACTGCCAAAGAAACAAACGTGGAGCACAACCGATCATTGCCAAATGCAAGCTTGGGGGCGAAGGGTAAGATGGGTATTACTGTTGCCCTCGGGAAATATCGCGAGTGAAGGGAACACGTTAATTTCCAGACGAGACATACAGGAAGAACCATCGAGATTTCCACGCATGTGCAAGTATTTTCACCGCAATTCAGGCACAAAGATAAACAAAAGTAAGAAACCAAATGAAATACACTGAGTTTGTACCGAGATAGAGTGCACCATGGGCAGTAAATATGACCTATCAGTCTCCGAAATTTTGTTGAAGGAATTCGGGTTCACCTCGTGTTTGAGTCGACAAAGCGACATCCGTATTTTCCGGATTACCGCGAATAAAAGTCGCCTAACTACCAAATCAAAAACATGTTCGATGAATGATATGTCAAGCGATCGAGAAAATGCGAGCAACAATTAGATATCTTCGATGACTGCTTGCATAAACGTTGTAACTTGTGACTGGGCACTGTCTTGCTGAAAAATGACTAATGGAGCCTGGGTAGCATTTCCGAGGTTTAGGATTTTCTGTTCAAATGGCGTTCAATGTACAGGTATTCTTCTATGATATGATAGTATTTTATAATAACACACCGCATCATGAAGCAACTTGGTAACTTCATGTAAGAGCCCAGGAGAGGCGCTGCGGGTGCTGTTGTGCTGCTAGCAAAGGTACTCGCGTAGGTCGTCTGCTGTCATAGCCCATTAAAAACAAATTTCACAGCAGTGTCCTAACGGATACGTTCGTCGTACGTCCCACATTGAGTTCTGCGGTTACTTCACGCAGAATTGCTTGTCTGTCAGCACTGCTCTCGGTCTTTCAGTGAGTGACATCGGCCACTGCGCTGTCCGTGGTGAGAGGTAATGCCTGGAATTCGGTATTCTAGGTACGCTCTTGACACTGTCAATCTCGGACTATTTAAATCCACGATAATTTCCGAAATGGAATGTCCCATGCATCTAGCTCCAACTACCATCACGCCTACAAAGTCTGTTAATGATGTCGGAAACCTTCTCACATGAATTCCCTCAGTACAAATGACAGCTGCACCAATGCATGCCCTTTTATACCTTGTGCAGGTGATATTACCGTCTTCTGTATATGTGCATAACGCTACCCAATGACATTTTGTGACCTCAGTGGAGGAGTTACCTCAATTAGCATACGTTCGTGCGTGTGTGTACAAATGAAAGTCGGAATGACGTCATTTAACACAAGAGCGATCTTATTTGCGTGTAATACTGTACGACTCTAATGGTGTGGGAACTGCGCAGAGTTCACCCCAGAGAGGAAGTTTATACGAACAGAAAGCACATTACAACTCCAAGTAAATTCGTCCTCGGAATGGTCCATTATCTGTTTTTCGGCTGGGGACTTAGAATAGCTCTCCAACGCCTTGGGCAGAGGGAATGGTGATCGTTGGAGACCAGCTACTGCAAATTGGCACAAGCGCACCAAAATCTCCGATAGTAAAGAGAAACTTGACGGAACCAGATTCTAGGTTTCGACGCTTGTGTTGTAGTTGATCCCATTTTTCTATATTTGAGTAAGAGATGTAGCCTTTCGAAATCGTATCAATAGCTTCGAAACACCTTGTACATGGCTTCCAAACAACTAGCAGCTAATCAGGAGAAAATTCCATTTCCGTGCTACGTCAATAAGAACTCGAGAAAGACTAAGGTGTACGTGCGCCAGGAATCTCTCCCCTCCGAAAGTGGGTGTTCGTACGGTGATGCCCGTCTCCCCTGCACCTCATTGCGTATCCATGTTTCGTCGGCGGCGGGCTCCGGACACTGGCGAGGCCACAGTCCATTAAATCGTGAGCAGGTGGCGCCGCCGGCTGCAGCTGCGCACGCGGACCAAATCAGATTTGAGCGGCGAGAGCAAACAGCGGCCGGCCACCGCGGCTCGCCAAACAGCGCGCTCCGAGCTCCGCGCCCCACCTATTTCCTGGAGAGGCGGCCACACACCTTGATTGGCACGCAACGGGCGTGCCGTGTTCAAATAACCACCGCACGCGCGCCCTCTGCCAACAGAAACTGCCCGCCGGAAGTGGCCAGTATCCGTTGTTCGGCAGCACGTGTGTTATGCCATGTGCTGCAGCCTGAGCGCAAGACGATAGCACATCTTCAGAGGGATGCTTCTCAGCAGAAACGCAGCATGTGGACAAACACATTTATTTATTCCACTCCATCGTGGCCTGTTACCTATCATGTAAACACAGGCTGTATTGATTCTTATACAAATTATGTAATTTACGGTAATACTTACTCTGAGGTGACGAAAGTCATGGGATAGCCACACGTACATACATAGATGGCGGTAGTATCACTTACACAAAGTATAAAACGGCAGTGCATTGGCGGAGCTGTCATTTGCAGAAAAGGTTTCCGGCTCGATTATGGCCACACGACGAGAATTAACAGACTCTGTCTGTGGAGTGGTAGTTGGACCTTCTAACAATACTGTTGTGTACATAGTTCCGCGTAGTCAGCGCGTACACAACTTTCCCACTAGAGCGCGCCCCGCTAAGCACAACAGCGCAGGCGCAGCGCTCGTCCGTCTCCGCTCTACGAGATGGCGCTGCCTAAGAGACGGACCAAATTCTGCTTCCGCCGATCCGCGTATTAATATGTAACGCAGCCAATGAGATTGCTGCTAACGTAGAACCTTTTCTTCTCGCGGATCACACTCACGCAGTGATACCTGAACGCTCGAGGTGGTGGTGGTGGTTAGTGTTTAACGTCCCGTCGACAACGAGGCCATTAGAGACGGAGCGCAAGCTCGGGTTAGGGAAGGATTGGGAAGGAAATCGGCCGTGCCCTTTCAAAGGAACCATCCCGGTATTTGCCTGAAACGATTTAGGGAAATCACGGAAAACCTAAACCAGGATGGCCGGAGACGGGATTGAACCGTCGAGGTATTATAAAGAGTGTACAGACCTCCGATTACTCAGTCTGCATCAGTCTGCATTAGTCTGTAGTCACGTTTCAGTCTGCGCCTTATAACATTATCATATTCCTGTAGATAGCCATGAAGACAAATGTATAGACGCTTTGTCAAGTATCAGAGATATGTGAGAATAAGATTAACGTAACAAGACCAAAGGAACTTCAGATTGTCAATTGTAAATAGCATCCAGAATCACGTTAAGTAATTTTATGCTTTTATTATTTTAATAAACGTGTGTGAAAAGTAATCAAGTTCTGTTTAAAGTTGGTCACCGTCAATCTGCTACTCTAAGCGTGCACGTGGCATTTCTATCGTCTGACCTAACGGCAGAAGATAAACACGCCACGATAAGACCACGAGACATATTGCTGACACTCGCTTACTTCGTTAGAGCGACAAGTCAAATAATCTGATGGTGTGTGTACCGAAGGTCTTACAGTATGCACACCACAAATACCACCACTTGCAAAATAGGTTAGAAATCAGATTAATAATGTTGCTCACGCAGCATATGTTCGCTTTATCGAGCAAACATCAAAATTATTGACTGTGGATGGTATCGTCAGAATGGAAATAACTAAGTCACTGGAAAAATGTCATTAATTTTGGCACTTATCTTGAATGGATTCCCACCTAGATTTCGTCGAAGTTGTTATGGCTCATCTTGTTGATTCTAGGGTGATTTCACTTTGGTCGCTAGAAGGTCCATATCTGTATTTCAGCTATATTTGAAGACCTAACAAATGCGCTTTTCAGGAAATTCTTAATGAACAAACAATCCCTGATCAGAACAATGGTATGGTAGAAATAATTTTTGACTTGGTGTTCACTATCCACATTTTTATTAACTTCTTGTAAATTAACACATACTTCTTCTTAATTGTCACATCATCAAGAAAACAGTTTCGTATCAATCTTCATATATTTAATTTCCACTTTAACCAAACCCAAGACCTGACTGTTCTTTTACAAAGCTAAATAACAACTTAACTTCTGCAAAGTGAAACAAAGACTGCCCTCTGCGCATTCGCGCCAAAAACGGTTGCAAGTAAGTCAAATATTATGACAGTCTCACAGAAATGAATACATACAAGAACCATATCACTGTAATATATCGATACATCGGAGTACCTATACATTAATAAAACCAAATGTGAATATTGTCACAAAAATATGCCTGTTACTTTGCAAAAAAGTAGTACGATATTACTGGTATCGAGAACTGGGGTTGCTGTGCCGTAACGGTCACGTAAATGAAGAAAGACGCAAGGGACATTCCATTTCGGAAAAGTTAGGGATTTCAATATTCCGAAGGCCGCAGTGTCAAAAATGTGCCGAGAATAACAAATTTCGGGATGTTACCTCTCACCGACGACCTTCACTTAACGACCGAAAGCGGCAGCCTTTGCATTGAGTTGTCAGTGCTAACAGACATGCGATATTGCGTGAAATGACCGCGGAAATCAATGTCAGAGTCGGATGTACGACGAACGAATCCCTTAACCCAGTGTGGCGTTCAGGGGCACCCCGGGGAAGGGGGTTTGTGGGGGGGGGGGGGGGCAAACCGGAATGTGTACCCCAGGAAAAATACCTTGTTCCACAAAGAGCCAAACATGCAGAGCACGTTGGTCTACCGATAATTAATATGATTTTCAAACCCATCCTTGTTGGTTTTTTTAACATTTTTAACACATTCTAAGTTGATTTCTGCACGAATCATAAGTTTATTTTTGAATGTGTCCATAGTGCAAGTGATGTCTCTGCCAGGGGAATCCCCGTCGCATCCAGAAATGAAAAACTTTCTTGCACACAAAAGGGGACGGGGCTCTACGAGATGAGTCGCATAAACCCGTTGTGGTTAAGGCCAACTGCTGTTTATTTATGTGGTTGGTCGGGTGTGCGTGTGGTTGTCGTTATTAGCTAAATCCATAGACTCAGACTACCAGAGTGGAAATAAACGACTAAAGGGAATAACAGGTAAGAAAGATTACATATTAATCTTCTCGGTGTATTCAAGTCAATGAAATTTCGATAAAAATGTTTTGCCAGATCACCACACTACTAAGGGCAAGTTGTACAGTCCCCCCTTAGCAGACGCTTAAGTTCTATTCTGTTAACAGTGCTGAAATCGCGTTCAACGAACACGTTATAAGGCCTAACCGGAGAATAAACTCGGGATATCTAAACTGGTAATTCTCGCGGGGTTAGTGAAGTTAACAAGAGAGTAAGTTTTGACAATGGCAGGAACAGTTACAGAATTAGTGATGATAAGGCTGTTTGTTAGAATGAGGAAGGAGAAGAAATGGGGACACCACAGAAATTACATGGAGGAATATGACAATTACAAATTAATACAGAAATTTCATATTGCTACTTTTCGATGGTTCAAATGGTTCAAATGGCTCTGAGCACTATGGGACTCAACTGCTGTGGTTATCAGTCCCATAGAACTTAGAACTACTTAAACCTAACTAACCTAAGGACATCACACACATCCGTGCCCGAGGCAGGATTCGAACCTGCGACCGTAGCAGTCGCACGGTTCCGGACTGCGCGCCTAGAACCGCGAGACCACCGCGGCCGGCGCTACTTTTCGATTTTATGCTTGAGAAACTGGAGCGTGTGAATAAAATATGAAATTATTTCCTAACATGAAACATTTTGCTTGTAGTAGGCCCAATAGGCATTTGATATTGCTACTTCAGGGATTATATTCTATTATGTTATTTAAGGAAATGTGGTAAATAAAAATGACCATTTAAAAATAGTCTTCTTTATTTGGCTTGTGTTACATCTGCTGCAATATTGGAAAGTCCTATGTCGTTTTATCTAGCAGACAGTGACAGAATATACGCAATCAAATCGAGAAACCGCACTAGTCTTGGGTGCTATTATCAGCTTTTTCCTTGAGCGCTTGGAGGACGTTGTGGTTATATCTACCTCTTTCATTGTTTGTTGGGTCCTGAAGTATAATGTCAGAAAGCCCTTAGTGTTCACAAGAGTAAATGTATGGCTGGAATTCCTTTGGGGCGTTGGTTTTGGGATCATTGGAGCTGAGTTGATATCACTTCAGAGTAATTTTATTCCACACAAAGCTACCTCCAATTTGATTTTTCATGTAGCGAAACGTTTGACGAATTTTGACGAGTTTATAGATTCTTTCGCATAAAGGGAAGCACGCCTGTAAAACTGCAGAAAGTTTGGAGAGAAAAAAAAAAATGCTGGGATTAAAGGATTTAAGAAATGTGTAGTGTCCTGCTTGTCTCTTGTCTTTACTGGTTTTATGTTTCCTATATTAAATTTTATGTCACACAAAAGTGAAAGGTAATAGCTAATAGACAACAGAGAGCGTAAATTTTCTGAAGAGTCCTTGATCTCCCTGTTACATGTAATCCCACCTAGTATTAACTGCGAATTTTTTTATTTTTATTTTTTTTTATTTTAAGGTGGGTAGAGTGTCAAATAGGCCGACTGGAAGCAGGAGAGGCACCACCGGACATTTTAATTTCCATTATCCTGGATAAAGGTTTCATAGCTTCCATTACGAAGTATATACGCTTGAATTCCACAGAGCAAAGTACAATGACGTGCGATGGAAGAATGCTGTGTGATGAGGCGTGGCATTGCACTTTGGCACACCTCAGACCAAATAACATGTCTTACATTTCCTCGAACATATGTCTTTTGTACGTCAAACTCTTCAGAAATGTCCGCGCGGGGTAGCCGTGCGGTCTCAGGCGCCTTGTCACAGCACGCACGGCTGCCCCTGTTGGAGGTTCGAGTCCTCCCTCGGGCATGGCTGAGTGTGTTGTACTTAGCGTAAGTTAGTTTAAGTTAGATTAAGTAGTGTGTAAGCTTAGGGACCAATGACCTTGGTAGTTTGGTCCCATAGAACTTACCACAAATTTCAATTTCTTCAGAAATATGTGAGCTACAAAATAAACATAGTTTTCAAAAATCTTTTCTTTAAATTTTTGATGTTCTATCTCAAACGCTTGACCGTTGGTGTGGGCTGCCTATATTCGGAAATATCGTAGATCCGGACTGTTCATGTGCTAGGCAGCAGTCGACCGTCGCGATTGCCTTTGTTAACAGCACGACCCTGTCTACAGCGCCTCTCCTAGGCTAGTGACGTTATCGGTCGGACCCTAGATGAGAGGAAAACCCTGGCCTCGTCAGTTGAGTCCCAGTTTCAGTTGGTAAGAGCTGATGGTACGTCTGGATTGTTGCGCAGACACCACGAAGCCATGTATCCAAAATATCAACAAGGCACTGTGCAAGCTGCTGGTGGCTCTATGATAGTGTAAGCTACGTGTACGTGGAATGGACTAGGTCCTCTAGTCCAAGTGAACCGACATTGACTGTAAATGGTTATGTTCGGCTACGACCATTTGAAGCTATTCATGGACTTCATATAGCCAAACAACGATGGAATTTTCATAAATGACAATGTGCCATGACACCGGGCCACAATTGTTTTCGACTGGTTTGAAGAACATTCAGGGCAGTTGCAGTACGTATGTATAACAAACAGCAATAAAGGTTCGCCATCTCGTCATTTGTTATGTATAATAGTGGGTATTTAGAAATAAAAGAGAAAGATCAATCCACTCGTTTCACACTCCTGCGTTCTAAAACACAATCAACTGAATTTGTAGTGAATGACCTACAAAATTCCGATATTGTAAAAAATAATATTTGAAGCGTTTTGGATTAAAATTTATTATTCTGGATTTAACTGTGTGTCGCTTGTTCCTAATAATGTAACTACTTTAACTGAAAACAAATAATTTAAAGAAAAAAGAAAGCTACAACACAAAAAAGTAGAGATTGTGGAAAACCTCTAAGCTAACAGAGGTTATTTACATTAATTGCCACACACCTTGATAGAAACATTCTGTTCTATATTGAATAACCTGTTTTTACCAAAAAATATTTGTTTAAACGGTACTGATTGAAAAAAAAACTTTTCAATTCCAGAGACTACAATTATTAGTTTGAAAAAATGTGACTTAGGAATACTATTCTTTCGTAACATTAAAACAATAGTTTCAAAAATACTTTCGTTAACAGTTATGTTCCAGTTAGATCGTTGTTGTAGTAAGAAATGTATTTTTGTAGAAGATTCTCGCTCGAACCTAAATGCGGGTCCATTTAGTCACTTTGAGACATTTCCCCTTATGTTTTTGCTTTGTTTTTAATATGACTTTCATGTACGATGGCGCACCTGCGTATAGTGTTCTCATTATATACGCTGAGTTCATATACATTAATAACGCAGAATGTTTAGTAATATTTATCTAAAGCTACTGCATTTGTCAGCCAGGCGAAATGAGGAAGGAGTTCACTCGTTTGATTGTTAAGAAATTCGAAACCTTCGTGTCAGAGCATGGTGGCCCATTACAAATAAAACGTAAGTTTATTTGAATTCACAAAGGTGTCTGATCTCGTTTTATAATTACGTTCCCAACTCGAGAATAAATTTTGTAAGACTTTCCAGGGCCACCTACCAGAACTCAGTGACATTACTTCCCGACCTCGAAGAAGATCACGAACAAACAACTTCTTGAAAATGCTAGGTTTTATTTTCAGATTACCAGACTGCTGGGAAGGCAATAACTTGTTTTCGATGTAATCAGCTGTTATTCAGACTCTTAGGTTCAGTCACTCTGTTGTTGAGATTAGCATTTCAGAACGTTTTTCTGATGGTTATTTACACTATGTTGTTTTCTGGACAGTGTTTCTGAACAAAATAAATGACAAGACAGGATTAGCAGAAAACAGTTTCAGTCAGTACAATAAAAAAACCGCCACCCCATAAAACGAGATGTAAACTAGCTGCGAATGATCTGCAAGAGAGCCAGAAAAGATGAGTAAAGTCTTTTGGTACCTGTCATTATTTCTTAGCTGTTACGATTACTTAGTGCAACACTTGTTTTAGTGTTTCACCAAAGATACACGTAAAATTTTTTGGTTGTGAGTGGTTTGGAAGAGGCACATCATAGTATTGTATGCTTGTCCATGATCATTACTATTTGTGTAGCTAGTTTCGGAAAGCATGTTACAACTACCAGTTCTCGAATCGGATGCACTGTAGTCAATTACCGTGACACAATTGTGCGCCAGTTGGGAGCTGATGCGAGATGCGCAAAGTATGGTCTGTAGAGAAGATTCAAAAGGCAGGCAGGCCCCACCTCTTTGGAAGTAAAATTGCTCCAGATATATATGACCTTGTTGTGTGCCCATACAATGAGATATATCTACACAGATTTGAAGATTTCCTAAATATCATTCACCAGAAAAACAAATTCATTTTGAACATAGTAAGTGGAATCCATCTGCAGCCGCAAGATGTATTGATGTACACAGCAGCTAACTAAATTCTAGCACTCAGCGTTTATAGGGGTCATACAAGCGGAGACAGGTATTTAGATGCCGCTATGCACCGCCGCCCTGCCCAGAAGCACCAAGTTCTGAACACAGTGTCTTCCCGACCACTTCGGAGGCACGACAAGAAGAATATTATCATGACATTTCCCCTGTCTTCCGCTATCTTCTACCAATATTTACCCAAACCTGACGATTTCTACCCAGTAAATCCTTCGAAAAAACAGTGTCTCATAATGGAAGCGACTACGTTACCCGACATTACTCTTTCACCCGGAGTCAATAAAAGAATTCTGAAGAAGGTAATAGCAGGGATTCGAAACGTCGAGTAATCTAGAAGTTTGAAGAGGAAGTTGGTCTGACAAACTCATAAGATTTTTCCATCAAGTGTCAGTCTGATGGCTATCTCATAACCAAAACAATATAAAAGTAAAAGTACCAGTAAAGTTACGTGACCTTGCGATTAATCATGTAAACTGAATAAAAACGCCTTGATGAATGTAGACAAACCCTTCGACATTGTAAGACGCAATATATTACAAATAAAGATACGAATGGGGCTGAAGCACTGAGGCAAATAATCAACAGTTTCTACAGCATGCAAACAAGAACAAAATTTTAACTCTGTGAGAGATAGTATAATAGAGTAAAGTAATGTCCAAGCAGCAATGTATGAATGGTAAATGCTATTTTGGAAGAGATATCGACGTGCAAAAGTAAAAATACCAGTGCTAAGTGTCGAATTCCATTCGGATACTCTAGTCGGAAGAAAGAAAAACTTACAAGAAAGAAATTGACAACTTTAATAGGCCATCAAGGAAAGAAATAAAGTAATGAAGATTCAAAAGAGGGAAAAAGTCATTTGTTTAATCGGAAACTGAGGAACAAACACTAGTAAAAGTAATGAAGAAAATTTTACTACGTGGAAACAATATTATGGAAGATGGATGACTCCATAAAAATATAAGAGGTAACCCCAGATGAAGAAAATTTTCATCCCCGAAAGAGAATTACTGGCACGAAACATTGACATGAAAATAAATCCCTAAAAGCGTGAGCCTAGAATATACCAAAGTGTTAAAATGAAACGTAGACAAAGGGAATTCCGGAGAGGAAGGAATTGGGAAAAATCGGAATGCGATTATGTAGAAGCAGGCTGAAAATTTAAGGGGCAGTTCAAGTAGCAAATGAGAATGTAAACGCAAGAACACACGAAGCCTAATCCTCAAAGGTATCTTGAAAAATTTATGGGCGGACGAATAGTAGAGTATATAAAACAGGAAAAAAAGAAGAAAAGAAAAAATCTTTATTGAAGGCAAAAAATCGTTCCCTTCCCAGAACTTCTTTACGACTGTAAAGCATGGAGTTCAAAAAGGCTGACTGTATTTCTAATGTGCTCATGAGATAATTTTCTACGCTTTGCTAAGATTGTCTCTGTCCTCCACTTCCTTTCTTTTTTTTTTCAGATCGTAACTATAGGCATCTCTGTCCATTGTGCAATACAGCAATACGGCGGAATCGGCGTTATAATTACAGCAACGACGATCCTTATTGCTATATGATTATGTTCCTCAGTGACACAAAGGTACCTTTTTGGAAGCAGTCGTGCTGGAAGAGCATCATTTAACAACTTTTGCCATAGGTTGCTCCATTGCCTGGCTTGTTAATCACAGTTTTCTTACGTTCTATCAACAAGGGCCCTTTTCTATTAGTTTCGAGGGAACGCGATCTTTCGGCGTATAATAGGTCAACTACTGTTCCAGTCTGTTCTAGCGCACGCACAGATGCATTTTGTATCATAAGCATATCTGGAAAGTAACCCTTCTTATGGAAGGGGACAGTAGATGCAAAATCAGTGTACGTAATAAATATAAGCGTTGTTTACAAACCACTACCACAGTCCCAGTGGGTTAGGTGTTATAGTAGCCCCCCTCACCCATCAAACATGAAAAAGGTTTCGGTCTGGAACTGTAGAGGCTTGGTTCGAAGATGTGGGTGACAAATGAGAGCGTTACATCAATGGCCTTATTACGAGAAGTCAGTGATGCTGTTAGGAATCGATTGCCAAAGTGGCCGAGACCGACCAGAATGTTCCGTCTAGAGTCTTAGAAAGTATTGTAGAATGTTCCAGAACGTTAAGGAATATTACAGAACATTCGGTAATGCTCTAGAATGTTCCAGAATGTTGAAGACTCTTCCAGAAAGTTAGCAAGTGTTCTAGAGTGATCCAGATTGTTCTAGAATTTTCCAGAGTTCGAGAATGTTCCAGGATGTTTCCGAATGTTCTCAAAAGCTGCATTATCCTTTCGTAGTGAGGATACGAGCCAACTCGGAAGAGTATATACAGGCGAAGATGAGACACGTGCGTCAGTATACTTTTGGAAGGCGATCAGAGCGGATTCAGGGAAAGACTAAGAGATAGAAGGGGAAATAAATTTAACTGAAAGTGAGTTTATTTAGGCAATGAGCCGTGTAAGGGGAATGGGATATTCCTAGTTGTGAACGGAAAAGGAAAAGAAAAGAAACAGGAAGAAAAGTGAAGAAACGAAACAGATGTGGAGAGGAAGTACGTTTAGCTTCACAACAGCAGAGAATGGATGGACTGAGAGAAATCTTGACAGGTGAACAACAAGATGAAATGAAAGAAGAGGATAGAGGTAACCTGCAAGCACATGTAGAGACACTGCTGAAGAAACAAGTTTAAGAAATTAACTAACTACACTCACAGTGAGTGCAGTTAGTGCAACACAACGATCTAGAGATCACGAACAAAACATTAGTCTACAAGAGGTACAAAGCAGAAGAACAAGAAATTACAGGCTGAAAAATGAAGCATTCCGGTGTGATCCCACTAAAGGAATCCAAGAACACGAACAACTGATGGTTTAACTGGCCAAAATGAACTTACAAATGATTTATTAAAGATTACTATAATCTATATGAATTAATAGATAACGTTTATTCGAAGGTTGTTCAAACTTATACCAATTCACATTGATCATTAGAAATAGCCATTTTAACAGAAAGAAATAATTTATTTGACGATGTTAACATAAAAATTCAAAATCCGCATAAATCGTGAGAAGAAAAGTATAGGTGGTATATGGAGATACCATGAATATCGGAAAGTTATAGATAATAGATTTAATACATGATTAAAAACATGCCAAAAAGGAGGTCAGGCTTGCTTTGACATCATCTGGAATTGCAGCACCATGACTGCAAGTAGAACGAACTGCTCATTATCTTTTGAAACTATCATTAAATATTGCAGAACAAGAATTTCCAGTCTTTAATGTATTAAGTGCATCTGGATATGGTCAATTTCTAAAACAATGTAAAATAATCGTTTGTGACGAATGTGCAGAGGCACATAGAAAGTCGTGTGAGGCATTACATGATGTCTGAAGTAATTCAGAATCAGTGGTAAATGCATTAGTTATACTTGCTCGTCATTTTTGACAAACGATTCCAGTTATACCAACATCAGCAGATGAAATTAATGCTTGTTCGAAGCAATCATTTCTTTGGCTTCGAGTGAGTAAAGTATATTTAAGAACAAATACAAGGGTTCTCCTTTCAATTGATGCAGAAACGAGACATGTTGCCGAAAATCTGTTGCAGACTGTTGAAGATACTGACCCAAAAAAAAAGGTTCAAATGGCTCTGAGCACTATGGGACTCAACTGCTGTGGTTATCAGTCCCCTAGAACTTAGAACTACTTAAACCTAACTAACCTAAGGACAGCACACAACACCCAGTCATCACTAGGCAGAGAAAATCCCTGACCCCACCGGGAATCGAACCCGTGAACCCCGGCGTGGGAAGCGAGAACGCTACCGCACGACCACGAGCTGCGGACGCAAACGGGTCCGTAACAGGCCCGTCACAGGAGAAGCGGGTGCAGTTGGTGTGTTAGTTTTTGTTGCCATGAACCCACACATGAGTACACGGGACATTGTGAGAGCCGGTGGACTGAGTCAAAGTAGTGTCATGCGCATACTGCATCGTCACCGCTTTCACCCGTTTCATGTGTCGCTACATAAGCAATTACATGGTGATGACTTTAATCATCGATTGCAATTCTCTCAATGGGCATCAGCAGAGAATGCGTTGCGGTTCTACCTGTTTACCGATGAAGCGGGTTTCACAAACCACGAGGCAGTGAATCTACGGAACATGCATTACCGGTCCGTGGACAATCCTCGCTAGCTCTGACAGGTAGAGCGACAGCGACCGTGGACTGTAAATGTGTGGTGCGGAATCATTGGCGACCACCTCATTGGTCCTCACTTCATTGCAGGGGCCCAAACAGCTGCAACATACATCGCGTTTGTACAGAATGATCTGCCAACGTTGCTCGAAAATGTCCCACTGGAAACGCGTCGACGTATGTGGTATCAGCATGATGGTGCACCTGCACATTCCGCAATTAACACTAGGCTGACCCTTGACAGGATGTTCGACGGGCGTTTCATAGGACGTGGAGGACGCATAAATTGTCCAGCCCGTTCTCCTGATCTTACACCGCTGGACTTCTTTCTGTGGGGTACGTTAAAGGAGAAAGTGTACCGTAATGTGCCTACAACCCCAGAGGATATGAAACAACGTATTGTGGCAGCCTGCGGCGGCATTACACCAGATGTACTGCGGCGTGTACGAGATTCATTACGCCAGAGATTGCAATTGTGTGCAGCACATTGAACATCTATTTGCCTGACATGTCGGGACACACTCTATTCCACTCCGTCATTGAAAACGGAAACCACGTGTGTACGTGTACCTCACCCCTCATGGTAATGTACATGTGCGTCAGTGAAAAAGACCAATAAAAAGATTTTAGCATGTGGACGTAATGTGCTGTTCCAGTCTCTTCTGTACCTAAGGTCCATCACCGTTCCCTTTGGATCCCTACGTAATTCGGTGCTCTCCGATACACACGATCGAAAAGCGGAGGAGTGGTACTCAAGCGTCAACTTTAGGTTACAATATCTCCGGATGTAATTAACATTTTACAATGCAACAAACGGCACTGATTACGTATTTGTTTATATGTTCAGATGTGCTAACAAAACTAACGGGGTTCCGTTTAAAAAAAACGTAGGTTTATAACCTTGGAATAATTAACTGACTGTGAATCTAAACTGGTAAATATGGACGTCAGCAGTGCTGCGTCATGGCCCTGAAAGACCATTCTGAATAAATTGAAAATTCTTACCTCAATGACGTCGCCGGATAAGGTATATATATCTGCTCCTATAAGAAATTTTTCTGGCACAGCCCAGTGCAATGCTGGCTACTAGATTTGTCATGCATAAAAGAAACAACTGATTTTTCTTTACGATATTAGGGATGGATCGGAGAAATTAGTAAATTCTTTAAATTCAGATGAATCATTGTCAAAAGTTAATTGTATAAGAAAGATTATTATTAAAAGATTTTCTTACAAACATTTACAAGGGACTTGACAAGAGAATAGTACAAATTTAGTTGTAACAAATTAGATATGCGTGCAGCTGCTTTTGCCTTATACTACATCGCTCAGGCACGACTGGCCCAACCGCGTGACAGCGAGCTACCACCACTACCACTGTCAACGCTGCTCCTACTGCAGCCGGTACTGCTCTCTGGTCTGCGATTCTATTATACCTTACATATCGCAGGCAGCGCGTGAGCAATACATCGAAATTACATGTGCTCGAGTGCGCCAGCAATAAATTCCTTAGTCATGGACCTCTTACAAATAGCATAGGTTAATTAATTACGAAATAAAATGAAAACAAAATAGAGGTGTCTTACACTAAGTTCAATAGAGTTGTACTTGAGAATATGATGATTTAGTGTAGCTTTACAAATTCTGTATTTATTTACACTTAAATATTTAAAGATATTTTATGTGTGTGTGTGTGTGTGTGTGTGTGTGTGGATTTTGAAGCGGCCGCTATCGCACTGGTATTCACCAAGACACAGTCGATGTCTTTTCTTTAGGTGTATAGGATGGACTTGGGTAGGACTCGAGGGTAGTTTGTGGAGGAAGTGCTATCATTTCTCGGAGAAGTGAATTGTTATAAAAGGTTCATAAAAGGATCTGCAGACATTGCCAGACCATATTGTAATAGTTGCAGAAGAAAGGTTAAAAATTTGTTTGGTCAGAGGATTGTCAGCGTGCTTTTGAAAGAAGCGTGCTGAAAGAAGCTTTGACGTCGAGTCTGATTTCTGTCATATAATGGAACCATGCACTTGACTCTGTGTTGTGTCAAGAAGTCAAGGCCACAGAACATCCAGAGGCCTATGTATCGAGGCAAATGAACTCCATGACGGAAAAGTAACTGCTGAGCCTTACCTATGAAATCGCTTACTTCAAGTGTTATCTCTATGGGAGAAATTTTCTAGTGATAACAGATCATTTAGCGTTGAAATAGATCCTGGCGTTGAAGGATCCATATAGTTGATTGATACGATGGGCAGTATGAAAGTTAATTTGGTATTGAGGTCATACTTATACCCAGAAAGAAACACGGAACTGTGGATGGATTGGGTAAGAAAGTAGCGACATTACAAATACGAGGTAATGCGCTTAGGGTATGACAGACGGCACAGAATGCGCTTAAGGTACAACATACATCACAGAAGACAGATTACTAATGTGAGCAGTTTCGTAAGCGATTGCAGTGTTGTGTACTGGATAGGCTGCTGTGCAGACAGAATTAAGTTGGGACAGTGAGTGGAGGTGCTAGCAGACCTGGGAGCTATAGTATTACACTATTATGATCACGTGTTAGTAAGTCATGGGGAATGTAGGTTTACCAACAGTGTAACGGAGATATGCTGGTGAAAGAAAACTAGGGAGAACGTGGACCAGAAGGTGTAGAGTTGCATATACTATACACAGGAAGCAGATTTGTGTAACTAGAGTACCATTGCCGAGGTTACCTGCAGCGTTACCACGATTTCATATGCTCAGAACTGATGTCTTACGACCTTTCCACGAAACACCTGGAGGGTATAAATATGGACTCGTGATTACAGATCTTTCTTTGAGAATATGTGGAAACGCTTGCATTGTCCAATCAACAGACAGCAACTGTAGCACAAATGCTCATAAACATACTGTACACTGAAGTTCAGAGTACTTGAGACAGTTATGCCTATCAGGGAACCTATTTCACGTCGGAATTATTCAAGAAATTTTGTAAGTTTTTGTAAGTGAAAAAAATTGAGAGCTAGTCCTCTAAATCCCTCAAGGTAATGGAAGAAGAGAAAGAGTTCATAAAAGTGGAGACAGGATGCTAGAATACATACCATACCAACTGGGATGTTTATTTAAGGTATCTGGTCTCAGCTCGAAACGAAATGTCACCATTTGAGGTAGAATGTAGCCTCAAGATACTGTCATTTCTCAACATGTTAAAAGTCAACAAGGGCGAACTGGAGAATATGATCAAGAGTTCATGAGAGTGGACAGGGTGTGCGAGGCTGATACCAGCACAATAGAAAAGAAAGGGGAAGACGACGAAATTTTTTGCAAACTATCAAGGGCTATACCAAGACGTGGGAACTACTTCACCACTGAACATGAAGACACAACGTGGGACGTTTCAAGCCATGTTGTGGGAATCTGTAAGTTATTCTAAGAACTGTTGTGTTGGAACGGAAGGAAAATGTGAAAATAAGGTGTACAGGAGTGAGTGAGAAATTTTAGACGAACCAGTGAGAAGAGGTCTGTACATGTTAAGACCTAGGAGATAAGACTGATTTATGTTCCCCAAGTGTAAATTGTAGTGTATATATTTCCACACAAAATTAAGAAGAGGTGGATAACAGAGTGACGTGGCATATGCCGTCGTAGGAAAGCTGGGCAGAAGCAGATATGATTACCGAACAAGTTAACACTGTAAACAGAAAATTTATTTATCTTGTACATCTTAAAGTCTATGGATACTAATTGCAAATATTGCAGCAAGAAATAAAGTCCGAGCTCTCAATATCAACGAGCAAGGGGCTCTCTGAACTAGGCACAAACGATGGTGTCACAGCGACGTGGCTCCAAGTGCGAATGGGTTGTCTGGTTGCCGCCGGCCATCCTATATTGGGGCACTCATGGTACGGAGCCGCTGGACGCATGGATCAGCCGTGTGCACCACTGGCTCCACCAGATCCCACGTGAGCGCTGTCGGCTTCTAACTGAAACTTGCAAGTCCGTAACCAACTGTAGAGCGCCTGTAGGGGAAGGGGGGGGGGGGGGGGGAATCGATAGAAATAAGCATTGCAAAACGAGCACGTGAATGGGGGGGGGGGGGGGGAGTGCCCTTTGCGAGTCAACAAGTGGTGATCACCAGTACCAGCTGGATGATACAGGTAGTATGTAAAGCACGGGTACGTGTAACGTGGTGAGACGACTATAGGAAACATTCAGTTGTTTCTGGCAGGGATCAGAGAATGACATTCGCTCAAAGGTGTTACAGGGGTGTCTATGACGTACTTGAGACTTATGAGATGCAGGTTCTTGAGTTATACGCCATATGAGGAGGAGGAGATACTGGATGAATGCGGGAGGCTAACTCTGAAAACTCTTTTGGATAGATGACGAGGAGGACTTTTTCTGGAAGTAATAAAGTTGTGGGTAAAAGGAAAGAAGGCAGCAAGTGAGTGGCACGCAATGCAGATCGCAAGTTTGGAGAGAAGTGTTTTAAATAATACTTGGTTATTACGCCAGATGACCGCGGAAGCAATGAACTGTGTGAAAACTGTGGAGGAATCAGTGGACCGGTTACTAGCCGAAGTAGAAGTATTGTGTAGGGAAGCTGTGATAACGAAGTGGTTACAGTCCTTGAAGCACTGTGTGTGAGCAGCACGCAGAGAGGTATCGGAATTGCGGGAAGCTATGCAACACGTTGTGCGAAGACGGCTAGGAGTAAACATGTCACCAGGAGGCTACGGAAAGTACAAGAACAGATACCACCTGAACTGACGTTGGTTTTGAAACCCACCCATAAAAAATGCCTTTCTGTTATAACCTAGCCTTGGTAGAAGGGAGGACCGATGGAGCAAAGAGGTACGTACGTTCATTTTGCAGGGAAGCAATGTTACTTAGTCCATCCATATCCCATCAAGCGGGAGCTGCCGAAGTAGTTTGTCAGGGCTAGGATGCAGTGGTTGTTACTAATTTCCAGAAGACAACAGCGGAATGCGGAAATGGAAGAAACGGAGTTACAGAAGTATTACAGGGCTGAAGGTATGGTTTGTCCAGACACGGTAGTGAGAGAGGGTCACAACTCCGGCGCAGCGAATCTACCGCTAGGTCAGAAAACAAGAAAGGCTTGCGTGAAAGAAATGTCTGGAACTGAAGCAATTTGGTTGTACTCTACCCTCGATACAGTGGTAACAGTAGCCAGTTGCTACGAATGGGAGAAGATCACAGTAGCGAAAAGTCAGAGCTAGACGAAGTGAATTGCTAACAAATGGGACATCATATCAAATAGTGGGCCCTTCTTTCCGTCTGTCTGCAACGATTTAGAGAAGAACCTATCTGAGAATTTCAGAGCCTCGGTTGTATAGGCCAGAGGAACCTGTGAAAGTTTTACCAGCTGTGAGTCTATGTTGAACAAGTCTTTATGGCACAAATTAATGAGGTCCGTAGAAAAGCTCGTTAGTGAGCAAAAGTGGCGAATCTCTGTGGTGACGTTGATGCAGCATGTGGTTTAGTATAGGATGAACCAGTACCAGTACCGCAGCGACACTTACTCTGCTAAGCATAGTCCTTGTTTATATGTACGGGATGCGAAACACAACGCGAAATTAGGACATAGCGACTATTCAGGTCCCAGTAGTCTTTATTCCCAGAGTATGTGGCGGTATCGAGAACTATAACTGTAAGTTAAATTAAACTAAAGAGGAGCTAGTGGAGCTTTAGAAGAGTAGTGGAAAGAGAAATCTTGAGTAAAGAGCAGATTAAAGCCAACTGGGCCAATCGCCAGGGAACCTGTCAACCTAGTCTGCATACTGGTAATACAGTATGTACAAGAGCCAAAAGGGAATAATAGCAGTTGACGACCAAGAACGAAGTGCTCGTATTAAAAAGGATATAAGACAGGGGTGAAGTCTTTCCCCCTTACTATTCAATCTGTACATCAAAGAATCATAGATGGAAATAGAAGGAAGGTTCAGGAGTGGAATTAAAATTGAAGGTGCTGCAGATGACATTGCTGTCCTGAGTGAAAGTGAAGAGGAATTACAAAATCTGCTGAATGGAACGAACAGTTTAATGATTACGTAATATGGATTGAGTGTAAATCGAAGAAATATGAATGTAATAAGAGTCAGCAGAAATGAGAACAGCGACAAACTAAACATCAGGATTGATAGTCACGAAGTAGATGAAGTCAAGGAATTCTGCTGCCTAGGCAGCGGAATAACAAATGACGGACGGAGCAAGGAGGACATCAAAAGCAGATTATCAGTGGCAAAAAGGGCATTCCCAGCCAAGAGAAATCTACTACTACCAAACATAGGCCTTAATATGAGAAAGAAATCTCTGGGAATGTACGTCTGGAGCACAGCATTGTATGGTAGTGAAACATGGACTGTGGGAAAACCGAAAGAGAAGAAAATTGAAGCATATGAGATGTGGTGCTACAGACGAATGTTGAAAATTAGGTGGACTGATAAGGTAAGGAATGAGGTGGTTCTCCGCAGAATCGGTAAGGAAAAGAATGTATGGAAAACACGTCAAGAAAATGGGACATGATGACTGGACATCTGTTAAGACATCAGGGCTGACTTCCAGGTACTACAGGGAGCTGTAGAGGGCAAAAAGTGTAGAGGATGACAGAGATAGGAATACAGCGGGCAACTAATTGAGGATGTAGGTCGCAAGTACTACTGTGAGATGAAGAGTTGGCACAAGAGAGGAATTTGTGGCAGGCCACATCAAAGCTGTCAGAAGATTGACGACTCAAAAATAAATAAATAAGTAAATAAATAAATTCCAGTTTAAGAGGACTCGAGGGACTCGGTCTTGTTAAAGATTAGTACAAAGAAGGACACCGACCCAATTTGGTCAGAAACCCGGGAAATAAGAATTGGTTCGCAGAAGCGCCAACAGCACACAAGTGGGAGTGTTGTGTCTACAAAATAGAACACAGCCATCGCGGCGTTGCAGGGTGAGCCGGCCTTGGTGAAGTGTAGAAACGGTTAACACAGCAGTACCTAAGCGGAAGAGGGCGGAAGCTTTTCCATAACGGCAGCGGCCTAGATGTTTAGTACACCTGCCGCAAGTTATGGCAAAGACCAAGCGATCGCACTTAGGAAGTGTAGAAATACCTACTCATATTACATTAAAGTAATTTCTGTTAGTATCGCAGCTCTGTCACCACGCGGATGCAATGTTTGGGCGCCATCTGGAACGCTGTTTGTGCACCACAGTTCGACTCTGCGACAGGTCAGTCCGCTGTGAAACCATGCGAATTGGATCCACTATTACACTAGGCCAGCACGGCTCTGGGAAACAGCTTGCTGGCCATAAGCCCAGAACAGTAGGTCAATGCCATTACGCCACCTGTCTGCCGCCTGGTGGACAGTGCAGGGTGCGCTACTGTTGCACAAAACTCGCGGCCGAAGTTAGCAGGGACAACCCTGACGTGGAGTTGCCGCTGACGGAGACAGTTGTTACGTCGCGAGCTACTTGCCCGCCCGACGCTGTGCTTTCTCAGCCCGCTTCCTGTATTGAGCATCAGTGCTCAGCCCCAAAGGCAGCAGTTTCCAGTAACATGTACGACTGAACTCTTACCCCGCCAGGATAGTGTTCTCATTATATGATCTCTCAATTGCTAACAGGTACACTTGACAGCAAAAAAAGTGGGTCACTGCTGAATCGAACCAACATAACGTAGCTGTGTTGCAGGTCCTCTAAACACCAAAACCCCGTGGGGTACAGTCGTTTGACTACACACAATGGGTACCGCAAGCGCCTATTCAGAGACCAAAGGTCTTTATGGCAGTCAGTCTAAGCGTCAACTAATATCGTCATACAAGTCATATTAGAAAACACGTTCTTAGCAATGAGACACCCCATAACACTCATAAACTAACCTTAATTAGAACAAGTGACATTTCAAAAGTTCTGCGAAAGCGGATTATTTTACATATATCGTACAGTAATCCTTAGTCAAAATTAAATACTTGAGACAATATATGGAGTTACAAAGCTGTATGGCAATTGGAAAAAAGTTTTTCTCTCTCTAAACGGTTTTCCATCCATGTGCTGAAGGTCGCTCAATGGCGAGTGGCTCTGCAAACTGGATATCAGACGAACCCGTTTAAAAACGCGATTAACGGCAACAAGCACTCTAAGGAAATCTCAACATTAACAGCGAATCACCAGTAATATCATTGTTCTCGTAACACATCAACAGCTACGTGTGCACAAGTTTGAACTTTAAATGACATGATCAACGTCGTCGTTCTGGACCTGGATTCAAACCCAGCATCTATAGCCATTTCTAACTAAGCTAAGCTTTGTTTGTGCCTTATTGAGACCGGAACTCTAGCCATAAAGAGACGTTAAGTATAGACGTTTGCACCAGTATCAGTTAGTAATTCAGATCCTGAAAATAAATGACGAAAATGTTTGTACTGAACTGTGAATTCTGTCATAACAGTTACCGTCCTGGCAACTACCCCCAACGACGTTTAATATCGTGTCATTCACAAGGAACAAGGTATGCTCATGTTCAAAATTGAAATGCCATCGTATAAAGCTTGTGACAGGTATGCGAACTCTGCACCTAATCGGATTGTTAACGAAGTACAGTCATGCTCAAAAGTATCCGAACGATCAGGATTGCATTTCGCCAGATTCCCATGCAACCCAAATAACGCAGTTGTCTAGCAGGTCCTCTAATGGCTCCTTGGTGCAGTCGTTCGACTATTCAAAATGGTTCCAACAAGTCACCACTAGAAAACACTGCTCTGTATCGCAATAACTCAGGATGTAAAGTAATACCACGAGACTATAAATATCAGGGAACACCCCAACACAGATAAGACTGTCCTTAAGGCTTGTAAGCTCGCATTTATTGCAATAACTGACATACCTGAAATGTAGCACTCTCATTATTACATCGGATAGGTAATGCACGTAGTAAGTTCGTCGTATTCATGATTTCCTCTTCACAGTAACATACCATACTTGTTATTTAACACAAAATGTAATTGAAAATTTACGTTATTCACGAGCAGCTAGTTGAGAATATGTATGAACTTCAAATGACACGACGAACCGACTCGTTCTGCATTTGGATTCAAACCCAGGTCATGCAAACTAAGACTTCGTGACTGACGGAAATTAACAGTCATTCCTGACTATGCATAAAGAGAGTGATATACCTCAATTTTAGACAGTATCAGTTAACAAATATCAACTTTAAATTACATAACGTCAACATTTTTAACGGTCGTGAATTCCTACCCAGCATCTATTGCCCATGTTAACGAACTACGAGAGATGTTAAATACTGCTTCTTCACAAGTAACTTACTTGAAATGCAGTGAGGTACAGCTTTGTGTTGGACAGGAATTCGAACCCAGAACCTAATCGGATTGTTACCGAAGCACAATCAACTTCGACATATCGGATTTTCTCGGTACTAGCTACATGTATTAACTGAAATGACGAGACGAAACATTAATTTTTCTTCCCAGGACTCCTATCCGGCATGTATCGTTGTTATATTCTAGAGAAAAGGAACGTTAAGTATGGGTTTGTTACACCAGCAGCGACATGTGAGCATGTTTGAACTAGAAATAATATGACAAAGAGTTCAGTGCTGACTAGGAATCGAACCCCACACATATCGTTGTTGACTACACACAAAGAGACGTCAGCTAACGAAGTTTTCTCCACCATCAGCTCGGAATAACATCCTTGAACTTACAGTGATCTTGCAAATAGTTCTGTGTCTCACTACAGTCAAAAACGTCAGATATCGTTAGTGTTGACAACGAATGAAAATGCATTAAAAATAAAAATTATTATCCACCAGCAGATAGGCGTTCTCATGCTAGAGCTTGATAATACATAGTGAAAAGTTTAGTGCCGGGCCAGGATTCCAACCCATTCATGTGCAATATGTGGAGATGTTGAGGAATCCGCAGTTTTGAACAAACAACACGTTGTAGTCGAGCTGTGTTGTCACGAAGGGATCAAATTACGCGTTAAGGGCGGTCTGAGTTACATTCCCAGTTCAGAACCAATTTTATCGACATACAGAAGCTCAAATAAAAGACGGAATAAGTGTTCTGTGACCATACACAGGGTTTGTTTCGTCACTAGAAATAAATAACTAGTATAAGAAAGGTTACTGGTGATAGAGTTTGTACATGTCGCCACTCCTTACTTTATTGTGGTTCCACCTAACGTCTACTTGGTAGAGAAGGAATATCATGTTTAATGTGATTTTCGAACCGCAATTCCATTATACCTTCTTCACTTGGCGTAGCCAGAAGACAATCGAATCTGCCTCTCCCTATCAAAAAACGTTGGCAGGAGTTGGAATCGTACCGAAACCAACATCATATGAAACTATCATCAGTCCAACAGACCACCAACCCCTCTTCTCTACGACTCATCTCTCTATCATAACACTGTTGCGGCACACAAGATGAGAATTCTGACACACAGGCTCCCTGTAGTGGTTTGCAGGATGTTCAGTACATTCATTTACTTGGTTGACCGAATCGCCATGAACTAGCTGCCTTGGCTACCCAGTGCATACATTCGACTCTATTTTGTAATCACCGAAATAAAATAACGTAACTGCCACCTACACAGAACTGCCAACAGTGTAGGATGCAGAAATTTTAATAGGAAGTGTTGCTTTCCATTTGAGCTACTCTATTGCGCTATCTGTTTCTTGAAACCATCTTGCAGTGCAAAAGAAATGTTGTAACTCTCTGTCTCTCAGAAGTCTAGATCCTGCCATATGCATTATCTCACAGCACTGTGGAATGCGGAAGTTCTGCTGGAACTGTTGTTCCTTTCCAGAGGTGCTGTAGCTACGTCACAGCTAGTAGCGTAACGGTAAGCGTCGCGCACTGTTGAAAAGACGTCGCGTGTTCTATTACATTCGCTACTACATTTTTTTAAACCGCAATTCTGCTGTCTGCAGTTATCAATTTAATGGAACTTCGAACATAATTCTCTTCACTTCTCAACCCAAAATAGTCGCATGTGGAAAAAAGGCGAACTTCTGCGTCATTTTGTTCTTTTCAGGTTTAATAGACGGCCAGGCAGCAGGTGCATCTGGAAGCTTTTGTATTATGTATGGGGAGAGCGCAACGTGCCAAAATAGCCAGAAAAGTATTTTCTACATTAGCTAGCGTCTGGTAGTGGCATTTTATTCTTCTTCAATCCTTGTTTGACACCTTTAACTCAGAACAAGTTTTCTACATGAATGTAATCAAGGAACTGCATGTGCATTGTCAGACTGTTATAGATAACATCAGAGAATTCGCATATATCGTTGATGATTAATTTCTCTCTCATGTTTAGTATTGTTTTAACTACACTAAAAGAAACCTTACGAAAACTGTGCACTGTATTGTAAGAAATGATATAAAACTACCCCCGATAACCTTACGACGAATGTAAGCCTGTTTTAACAAAACTAAGTATCTGTACACAAGCGTGCTTCTATCTGCACGAATTAGTAAAATACTTCTCACTTATATTTCGATTGGATCTGTGTTTAAATGGTATGCTGTGTCATACTCAACAGCTATGCAAACGTGGCATTTCATAAATAAAGTTTCATATTCCTAGAAACCCAAAACAAAAAAAAAAAAAGAGTCGTTACCTGTTGTGCAGTATTGTAAGTTTTTCACCATTGCACTATGAGGTGAAAGTATTTTCTTACGATTTGCTTATCGATGTTTGATCTGACTGCTTTTAGCTCTTACACAGAAGGGATAAAAACGTTACATTCAGCGAGGCTGGAACCGCGAACCATAACAATTGTGTTTCCACAGGTCAGCACATCGGCACAGAGCCAGCGGATAGACATGGTTTGCGCCTTCCTCTTACGAGATCAATAGTGGCTAGAACCCGTAAACCGCTATTTACAGGACGAGATTAGTTGCGATTGCCACGTTCAATGACTTTGCTGGGATGAAAACCGTAAATTTACAATCTTCTGTTACACCTCAAGCGATAACAGCTCAGGTTATTCAATGGAAATGACACGAGAAATGAAGTGAACTTTCAGGCTTAATTCCGTGCACATCAGGAAGTAACTCGTCGATCACAGAGTTGCCAAACATACCTTGCGTTGTTGCCAAATCTCAGTTACATTACCAGCAGGAAGAAGACGAACCAATGTGATCCTACAGCGGGCTGGGAAGTGACCATAGCTGGCGCCTCAAAGACGCGGCTGCTACGGCTTGGAATACGTAATGCATCTGATTCGCATTTCTGTAACTAGGTTTAGGGACTGGAGCTTAGTTGCTAATAATACTCAGAACTGACTGCTACTAAGCATCATAAATCAGTAACTCTCATAATTGTTTTTATATATCTTTCGTAACTGTACTCAAAACTAAGAAACTCATTCACGGACGTTTTCGTGCCTCGCCGATAGTCGAGCACAACAAACAAATAAGAATAAAAAGAGAATGTGTGTGTGTGTGAGAGAGAGAGAGAGAGTAAAAAATTGTTGTAAAGAAATTGAATATTGGTATGTAAAGAAATCTTTTATTAAAATGACTCGTTCCACATCATTACGAAATATCGTATTCATGGTCTATGGAACAAGTATGAATCTAAGCTAATCTAATAATATCATATTTCTATCCATGAAGAGTCATGAGGTACCGAACTTTTCGCCTACATCAGTAACCAAATCTAAACTTGAAAATAAAAGACAGTTTTTGTAATAAACCGGGACTCCTATCAAGACCCTTTCATCCCTGTTAACTAACCATGAAAGATGTCTGATATACCTCAATTCAGAAGTAACTAATTGTGTATGAATTTAAAGATGAAGCGCATGATGTGAAGTTCTGCGACGGAGATACGAACCCAAGACGTAATCGGATTGTTAACTAAGTAAAATCAAATGATACGTATCGGTTTTTCTTGCCAGTTGCTAGGTGTTTAATCTAAAATGAGGACACACATTTTTGTGCCTGAGCGACAATCGAACCGCACTCCTATCGTTCTTCTATATTGTCCACGAATATTGCTTAAGTATCAATTGGTTGCTCACCAACAGCAAGATGTGTGCGTGTTTGTCCAGAAATTGTTGGCAACATGAAGAGACATTAAAACTGCACGTTAATTTTCACTAGCAGGCCGGTGTGCAAGTGATAAGGCTTGAAATGAAATTATGAATATTTTTGTACTGGATCAGGTTTCGGACCCACATATTTATCTTTGGAGGAGACCTAGAGAAGACTGCAGTCTTGGGAAAAGGAATAAAATGATTGAACTATACTGTTCCGAGAGATTCAGATCCTCGAAAGAGGAGATACGAATTCGAATCACAGTCCAGCAACAAATTTTTCAACGTCTCTAGTTCAATCAAGTACAAGTAAAATAAGAGCCCTGTTCCTTTAGACGGCTATCAGTTCATCAAATAAAATAAAATTTTCTAATATAAGTAAGTTTACTGGTGACAGTATTTCTGTTTACCCTGACCTCCATCTATGTCATTTTCCAACGTAAAACGGCTCTGCCCAGTTGGGAATGAAGGAATGTGATGTTTACTGCGGATTCTGGATTATAACAGCTTTCTCTTGAGGTTACCAGAGGTAAAGTAAATCTGTTTGTACCTCTTAAAAGTAAATGCCTGAACCCACGCATTGCACTTGTGATAGTTCGTTCCTCCAGACCATTGTGGCCACATTTCCCAGCCCCAGGAGTGTGCTGTAATGGATGATGTGCTTAGCTTACTAAACTAGTCACGGTGGAAAAAAACGCGTGTCTATTAAATGGTTAAGTAGAAGCAAGCTTCTGACGTGGAGATTATGCTATTCTCATGTCAGTAGGATGTAAAGACTCTTCTAGGCGTCATAGCCTCGATTTGAAGCCATTTTGAAATTTTCACTAATTCAGGAAATTTCTTAGTTCCAGAAAATCCACTGTGAAGTGTGAAGTTACCGGATAATTCGATTATCACCGTCATTATAATTATCATTTTCTTCATACCGCTGCTGGAACTCATGTGCTTGAAGATCATTTAAGTCCTTTTGGTCATTATAGAAGTAGTTGCCCAAGAACATGTTCTTTCCCTGTCTACGGAATCCTTTTCATGTTAATATCAAACATCAGCAATTACTCGTAGATCACATTAAAACTAAAGTCATTGATGAAGACGTTACTTGATATCGAAAACGCGCTGCCTTTCTTCATTTACTTGCGCCTAGAAATGGCTGTCGAATACTGCCAAACCAAATCCAAGGGATCTTACTGCCTTCCAATATACGTCGCTGTCGGTTCTTCCATATTATTTGGTCGACGTGACCTGTTTCAAGTTGTGTATGACACAGAATGTTTCAGAAAACCAATTGTTTTCCTTTGCAATAAACAGGAAGATTTTCATTCTAGAGCTATCCAAGTACAAAATTTTCGCAATATTAGTTCAAATTTAATATTCGCTTCCGTAATGTAAGGAAAGTATTTCACAGTTGCAAAACCGGTATCCGACTCACTGTCCTTACACTTAGTCGCTGGCCATAAATTCTAGCTCAAAGTGACGCCAGTTTAAGTAACCTAATGTAGCGAAGATTGTTTGCCAGTGGTCTCTCTCACCGGAAAATATGCAGTTCACTCATTGGGCTCCATAAGTACACTGTAACAGTAATTTCTGTGTGTATGCAATGCATACGGATTGTAGAATTTAGTGGTGCTCTCTCTTCCACTTCTGTGCACAATATGCCTGACCTAAACGCGCCCTTTATCATTACAGCCCCTGGGTGGTGCAGCATCATATTGACAAAAGTAATGTGCTTATACTGACAACCTCATTGTTCGTTTTACCCGATTTTGTAATCATTTAAGTAAAACAACATGACCTTCGAGTGGGAGACATTTCGTCCCCCTTTTCCTTCTGTGAAATTTGTCAGTAAGCTTTTTGCCTTCGAACCAGCGAAATGCGGCAGAGTACGGCTGGTAAGCGATTTACAAACCACGATTTAGTGCCGTTAACACGATTTCTTTAAACATTGGCGTAGCTGAAGGAATTTAGTTTCTTCTTAAATCGTCTTATGCAGCATCGTTCACAAATATGTCAAATAGGAAAAGCTCTTTAACCAGTTGTAAAACAAACTTCCCACAGTTTGTGTCAGGTTGATCTTTTCGTCTGATAGCACTGCGTTGATTTTGTGTAAGAGGTATTAAAGTAGTGTTCCTGTAGCTGTGGGAATCATTGGCAGAAAACGAGTTTCACACCAATGGGTACAGTACTGATAAATATTCAAAATGATTGTCAACCTAAGTCTACGTTCATCCACAAACAGAGGCGTATTTGTAATATTGAAGCTAGACTAGGTATCCTTGTCTTCCTTGAGTGGGCATTGGAAGGCGTTTACACATATACGAGGGTAATCCCAAAGGTAAAGTCTCATAAGGGAGACGCAAGTGCCACCGCAGGCACAAACGAGAGATCCTTAATTTTAATGACAAGCAGGAACCACAGTGTTGGCTGCATGGTGGCAAGGTGATATAGAGCAAGGCTATGGGTACAAAGGTCCCAGGTTCGATCCCTCACCAGTCCCACGATTTTTATGTGCCGTTTTACACATATTTCCACTGGAGCAGTGTTTGTTGATGTGAATAATGCCGAGTTGCACTGTGGTCCGAAAGCCACGTAAAACTGTAGGTTCCCCTATTAACTGGCTAGGTAAGTCAACTCAAAGGTCGGATGAAAGCAACAGCATACCATTTTCAACAAGTCCGTGCCTATTAAAGCACTGTGGTGTTCAAACCACTCTTGCGACTGATGAATGCTTTACTTTCTATGGGTTCCAAAACAAATGATCTTAGGGTTATTAACATTTTTGTGTTTTCATGCTGCAGCTTTGATACCAGTAAACGTAAGTAACCGGCCGAGCACTGTCACCGTTCGAGTTGTCAAGGTGGTAGACGACGGTGCTGTCACCCCAGTTACAATTTTGATCATGGCTATGTTTCAGTCGAATACCTCTATGGGCCTTTCTGCGTATTTCAAGATATACTTTTATAAACTCGGTACGCTTCCAAATTGATATCTGATAGAGCTGTATTTAGCAACATGTATCAGATATGCTTACCGTGCAATATATCAGACAACACGTCAGTGCAGCGAGATTTCGTTTATGTGTTGCGCATGGTACAAGAAATATTTGTGTTTTGCTTGCTTCTGTGATAGGTTTCACCCCACTGAATGCGAGCAAGCTCACGAATAGACTGTCAGTAACTGGAATTACGCAATAACATACTTAAAAGTTGTATTTTTGCATTATGTATCCCGATGAAAATAACTGTAAACGGGTTATATGCCTACTTGCTTATTATCGCGCGTCTCGATGCTTTCCTCAAAAAATTAAAATAAAACTAAAAACAGAGAGAGAGACAGAGAGAGAAAACAGAAATGCATTTCAAATATCAGCTCAGTGACGCCATGTTCGTCTCGTGATGTAAAGCAAGGATAGTTGATAGGTAATATCTCGTTGTACTAGCGATATGTATGGCTACAGGGTTCTTTGTTTTCTCTCTGCAAACAATTAGGTCAGAATTCAGTAACTAAGTGGTGAGAACACCTACTCAGTGCGCCAATTAAACACGCAGCCATTCTTGGTTATTTTGTTTATCGTCTGTAATGCAGTAAACATCCTTGATTATTGATTTGTAATTACTACCATTGTTATAGGTATTCGTCACCCCACAACAGCTTCCCTATCACTAGTTGCCGCCGATGCACGTAACGAATGGATCAGGATGAATGGAATGTGGGATGTTTCGTCACGGAGAATATACACATTTATCTCGGCGTCTTGTGTCAGGGTAATATGAAAATCTCAATAAGAAAAGACGACAATAACACCCAACTATTTCTGTCCACTTAACACCATGACGATAGACAAATTGGCGTCTCACTGTATTTTGATTATACTTCGTTAGCCTTTTTGCGACCTCATTTTAATACCTCGTCGGAGCAGGCATAATATTTTGCTTTTTGAACACCAAACAATAACACACAAAGATAGTAGATGGAAGGATACAAAGAAAAAAATCAGACTCATGGGTGCGGATCCAGTTCATCATAAGAAGACTAAACAAGAGGGAAACATTACGAAAGCAATGAATACGCTGGTTAGTATACATTATTTGTATAGATCTGAAGATGAAAAAGCGCAGATCTGCACAGTGCCCGCATCTGCACTTTAGTTTCTGTCTTAATGGGCATAATTTTTAGTTTCTTCTATTCTGAATTATGAAATGAATTGATTATTACGTGGTACAGAATAATTAGGTAACTGTGTTTCTTACAGCTTCCATTCGCACCAACATTTTTCTACATTCTCGTGCAATTCATGAAATTCTACCTGTATGATCACAAGACTGCACATAGATGCAATCGATTTCGAGGTGCAAAGTGTTTGTTATCTTACTTTTGGTGACAGGTTGGCAAAGTTGATTTCCAAAGACATTTTATTGTACTGAAATAATCTTTTGTAACAAAGTAACAAGGTAAGTGTTTTATTCGTATATATTTTGTGGGAAACTGTAATCGTGATGGAAGATTATACACCTGAACGTTTGACACAACTGGTACGAGAAAACTCTGCATATTAATCAAACCCCACACCTCCTCTCCATATCCTCCTATGACACGAGCACAGGATTCTCCCCCTATAACGCTACGGAGCTGTTCCTAGCACAGCTGAGAATTGGCAACATCGTCACAAACGTTTGGCAACACTGTGACAGTGCAATCACTTCCGCGTATGGTACTGAACTGACTCGCTAAATTCACTTCATATTCCCTTTCCATTTGAATGACTCGTGGTATATAATCCTCACGTAAACTAAGACACTGAGACAGAAATTTTCAATTTTTTGGCTGAAGAAATGCTATTCTTCACGTAAGTGACAACTTTTAATATCTTTCACGATGCGTTATGAGGCTGAGCGACAAATACCATGACGAGAGTGGCGTGCTGGCAGCAGTGTGTCCGTAGCCCCGTGTTACCGCCCGTGTCTCCTGTTCCAACGGTTAAGAAAATCGTCAGTTCTAACCGTGGTAGGGACAGTGCGTGCGAGCTTTTTTTGTGTATTATTTCATGGAGCTGCGAATTCCCAGAAAAAATTCTGTAACAAAATGAGAAGAAAACCTTTACACATCAAATCCTCTTGGCTGCTCGACTCAGTAAGTTGTGTTAGTGGTCGTAGATCTCGGCTTTCTGACTGCCAAGCTATTGTACAATACAAGCGTCTCTGAAGAAATTCGAATCGACCGTCAACGACACGAAATTCAATAATGTTCTTCACTTAAGACTCCCATGTCAGGGTGATAAGTATGAAGGAAATAAATTGATTAGCAAATCGCAAGAGAATACTTTCAGCTCAAAACGCAATGGTGAAAAACTTACAATGCTGCACAACAGGTAACGCCTCTTTCCGCTGCTGACAAGCAAATTTTGGGTTTCTAGGAATACGTAACTTTATTTATGAAATGCCACGTTTGCATAGCTGTTGAGTATGACACAGCATACCATTTAAACACAGACCAAATCGAAATTTAAGTGAGTAGTATTTTACTAATTCGTGCAGATAGAGGCACGCTTGTGTACAGATACTCAGTTTTGTTAAAACAGGCTTACTTTCATTGTAAGGTTATCGGGGGTAGTTTTACAACATTTCTGACAATACAGTGCACAGTTTTCGTAAGGTTTCTTTTAGTGTTGTTAAAACAATACTAAACATGAGAGAGAAATTAATCATCAACGATATATGCGAATTCTCTGATGTTATCTATAACAGTCTGACAATGCACATGCAGTTCATTGATTACATGCATGTAGAAAACTTGTTCTGAGTTAAAGGTGTCAAACAAGAATTGAAGAAGAATAAAATGCCACTACCAGACGATAGCTATTGCATAAAAATACTTTTATGGCTTTTTGGCACGTTGCGCTCTCCCCATACATAATACACTCCTGGAAATTGAAATAAGAACACCGTGAATTCATTGTCCCAGGAAGGGGAAACTTTATTGACACATTCCTGGGGTCAGATACATCACATGATCACACTGACAGAACCACAGGCACATAGACACAGGCAACAGAGCATGCACAATGTCGGCACTAGTACAGTGTATATCCACCTTTCGCAGCAATGCAGGCTGCTATTCTCCCATGGAGACGATCGTAGAGATGCTGGATGTAGTCCTGTGGAACGGCTTGCCATGCCATTTCCACCTGGCGCCTCAGTTGGACCAGCGTTCGTGCTGGACGTGCAGACCGCGTGAGACGACGCTTCATCCAGTCCCAAACATGCTCAATGGGGGACAGATCCGGAGATCTTGCTGGCCAGTGTAGTTGACTTACACCTTCTAGAGCACGTTGGGTGGCACGGGATACATGCGGACGTGCATTGTCCTGTTGGAACAGCAAGTTCCCTTGCCGGTCTAGGAATGGTAGAACGATGGGTTCGATGACGGTTTCGATGTACTGTGCACTATTCAGTGTCCCCTCGACGATCACCAGTGGTGTACGGCCAGTGTAGGAGATCGCTCCCCACACCATGATGCCGGGTGTTGGCCCTGTGTGCCTCGGTCGTATGCAGTCCTGATTGTGGCGCTCACCTGCACGGCGCCAAACACGCATACGACCATCATTGGCACCAAGGCAGAAGCGACTCTCATCGCTGAAGACGACACGTCTCCATTCGTCCCTCCATTCACGCCTGTCGCGACACCACTGGAGGCGGGCTGCACGATGTTGGGGCGTGAGCGGAAGACGGCCTAACGGTGTGCGGGACCGTAGCCCAGCTTCATGGAGACGGTTGCGAATGGTCCTCGCCGATACCCCAGGAGCAACAGTGTCCCTAATTTGCTGGGAAGTGGCGGTGCGGTCCCCTACGGCACTGCGTAGGATCCTACGGTCTTGGCGTGCATCCGTGCGTCGCTGCGGTCCGGTCCCAGGTCGACGGGCACGTGCACCTTCCGCCAACCACTGGCGACAACATCGATGTACTGTGGAGACCTCACGCCCCACGTGTTGAGCAATTCGGCGGTACGTCCACCCTAACTCCCGCATGTCCACTATACGCCCTCGCTCAAAGTCCGTCAACTGCACATACGGTTCACGTCCACGCTGTCGCGGCATGCTACCAGTGTTAAAGACTGCGATGGAGCTCCGTATGCCACGGCAAACTGGCTGACACTGACGGCGGCGGTGCACAAATGCTGCGCAGCTAGCGCCTTTCGACGGCCAACACCGCGGTTCCTGGTGTGTCCGCTGTGCCGTTCGTGTGATCATTGCTTGTACAGCCCTCTCGCAGTGTCCGGAGCAAGTATGGTGGGTCTGACACACCGGTGTCAATGTGTTCTTTTTTCCATTTCCAGGAGCGTACAAAAGCTTCGAGCGCATCTGCTGCCTGGCCGTCTATTAAACCTGAAAAGAACAAAATGACGCAGAAGTTAGCCTTCTTTCCACATGCGACTATTTTGGGTTGAGAAGTGAAGAGAATTATGGTCAAAGTTCCATTAAATTGATAACTTCAGCAGACAGCAGAAATGCGTTTAAAAAAAATGTAGTAGCGAATGTAATAGAACACGCGACGTCTTTTCAACAGTGCGCGACGCTTACCGTTACGCTACTAGCTGTGACGTAGCTACAGCACCTCTGGAAAGGAACAACAGTTCCAGCAGAACTTCCGCATTCCACAGTGCTGTGAGATAATGCATATGGCAGGATCTAGACTTCTGAGAGACAGAGAGTTACAACATTTCTTTTGCACTGCAAGATGGTTTCAAGAAACAGATAGCGCAATAGAGTAGCTCAAATGGAAAGCAACACTTCCTATTAAAATTTCTGCATCCTACACTGTTGGCAGTTCTGTGTAGGTGGCAGTTACGTTATTTTATTTCGGTGATTACAAAATAGAGTCGAATGTATGCACTGGGTAGCCAAGGCAGCTAGTTCATGGCGATTCGGTCAACCAAGTAAATGAATGTACTGAACATCCTGCAAACCACTACAGGGAGCCTGTGTGTCAGAATTCTCATCTTGTGTGCCGCAACAGTGTTATGATAGAGAGATGAGTCGTAGAGAAGAGGGGTTGGTGGTCTGTTGGACTGATGATAGTTTCATATGATGTTGGTTTCGGTACGATTCCAACTCCTGCCAACGTTTTTTGATAGGGAGAGGCAGATTCGATTGTCTTCTGGCTACGCCAAGTGAAGAAGGTATAATGGAATTGCGGTTCGAAAATCACATTAAACATGATATTCCTTCTCTACCAAGTAGACGTTAGGTGGAACCACAATAAAGTAAGGAGTGGCGACATGTACAAACTCTATCACCAGTAACCTTTCTTATACTAGTTATTTATTTCTAGTGACGAAATTAACCCTGTGTATGGTCACAGAACACTTATTCCGTCTTTTATTTGAGCTTCTGTATGTCGATAAAATTGGTTCTGAACTGGGAATGTAACTCAGACCGCCCTTAACGCGTAATTTGATCCCTTCGTGACAACACAGCTCGACTACAACGTGTTGTTTGTTCAAAACTGCAGATTCCTCAACATCTCCACATATTGGGCATGAATGGGTTGGAATCCTGGCCCGGCACTAAACTTTTCACTATGTATTATCAAGCTCTAGCATGAGAACGCCTATCTGCTGGTGGATAATAATTTTTATTTTTAATGCATTTTCATTCGTTGTCAACACTAACGATATCTGACGTTTTTGACTGTAGTGAGACAAAGAACTATTTGCAAGATCATTGTAAGTTCAAGGATGTTATTCCGAGCTGATGGTGGAGAAAACTTCGTTAGCTGACGTCTCTTTGTGTGTAGTCAACAACGATATGTGTGGGGTTCGATTCCTAGTCAGCACTGAACTCTTTGTCATATTATTTCTAGTTCAAACATGCTCACATGTCGCTGCTGGTGTAACAAACCCATAATTAACGTTCCTTTTCTCTAGAATATAACAGCGATACGTGCCGGGTTGGAGTCCTGGGAAGGAAAAACTAATGTTTCGTCTCGTCATTTCATTTAATACATGTAGCTAGTGCCGAGAAAATCCGATATGTCAAAGTTGATTGTGCTTCGATAACAATCCGATTACGTTCTGGGTTCGAATCCCTTTCCAACACAAAGCTTTACCTCACTGCATTTCAAGTAAGTTACTTGTGAAGTAGCAATATTTAACATCTCTCGTAGTTCGTTAACAAGGACAATAGATGCTGGTTAGGAATTCGTGTCCGTTAAAAATGTTATGTTATGTAATTTAAAGTTGATATTTGCTAACTGATACTGTCCAAAGATGAGGTATATCACTCTCTTTATGTCTAGTCAGGAATGACTGTTAATTTCCGTCAGCCACGAAATCTTAGCCTGCATGATTGGTTCAAACGGCTCTGAGCACTATGGGTCTCAACATCTGAGGTCATCAGTCCCCTAGAACCTAGAACTACTTAAACCTAACTAACCTAAGGACATCACAAACATCCATGCCCGAGGCAGGACTCGAACCTGTGACCGTAGCAGTCACGCGGTTCCGGACTGAAGTGCCTAGAACTGCACGGCCACCGCGGCCTAGCCTGCATGACCTGGGTTTGAATCCATATGCAGAACGAGGCGGTTAGTCGTGTCATTTCAAGTTCATACGTATTCTCGACTAGCTGTTCGTGAATAACGTAAATTTTTAATGACATTTTGTGTTAAATAACAAGTATAGTATCTTACTTTGAAGAGGAAATCATGAATACGACGAACTTACTACGTGCATTACCTATCTGACGTAATAATTAGAGAGCTAACATTTCAGGTATGTCATTTATTGCAATAAATGTGAGCTTACAAGCCTTAAGGACAGTCTTATCTGTGATGAAGGGATCGGATGGTAGGACATGTTCTGAGGCATCACCAATTTAGTATTGGAGGGCAGTGTGGAGGGTAAAAATCGTAGAGGGAGACCAAGAGATGAATACACTAAACAGAGTAAGAAGGATGTAGGTTGCAGTAGGTACTGGGAGATGAAGAAGCTTGCACAGGATATAATAGCATGGAGAGCTGCATCAAACCAGTCTCAGGACTGAAGACCACAACTACAACAACAACATCTGTGATGTGTTCCCTAATATTTGTAGTATCGTGGTATTACTTTACATCTTGAGTTATTGCGATACAGAGCAGTGTTTTCTAGTGGTGATTTGTTGGAACCATTTTCAATAGTCAAACGACTGTACCAAGGAGCGATTAGAGGACCTGCTATACAGCTGCGTTATGTAGGTCGCATGGGAATCAGGTGAAATGCAATTCAGGTCGTTCGGATACTTTTGAGCACGACTGTACACAAAATCAGAAGTTAAATATGAAATGTTTTCACCAATAGCGAAATGCTGGAACCTTAATTGACGATAGATTTGTTTTTGCCTGACTGGGATTCGAACCCAGCATCTAGCACTGTCGTTTTCTAGCCAGGAACAGACGATAAATAGCTATTGTTGGTTCGCCAGTAGCGAGATGGGCGCATGGTTAGCTAGACATCAGGCGAAAGTTCTGTGCTAAATGGAATTCAAACCCCGCACACGTGGTCATGAGGAAACTTTAACTATCAAATTCTTTTCCAATAATGGCTAGGAATGACTTGTTTGTACTTGTTTGTACTGCTGGATAGAAGTTGAACCCACAACATGTCGTCGTTGGTGATCACAACGAACACAACGTCAAACCCAAATCCATTTTCACCAGTAGGATGGAGAGGATTGTTTGAACTTGAAAAGATGTAAGGAAACGTTTGATCTTGTAATGTTGTGATAAAAACCTCATCATGTGGCTGTGAGTTGAAACAAACACGTTACAGCTGACAACACACGAAGAGACGTTGAAAATGCAACTATTTTTCACCAGTTGTTGGGAGTGCACATGCTAGGGCTTGAAATGAAATAATGAATATTTTGTGCTGATAAGGATTCGAAACCGGATAGGTGCCTTTCGAGGACGCCTAGAAGAGTTTGCAATCTTCGGGAACACAGTGATTTCGAATTCTAATCCCAGTCCAGCAGGAACAGACGATAAATAGCTATTGTTGGTTCGCCAGTAGCGAGATGGGCGCATGGTTAGCTAGACATCAGGCGAAAGTTCTGTGCTAAATGGAATTCAAATAAAGTAAGAGCCTTGTGAACTTACATGGCCATTGGTTCATTAAATGAAATACGTTTTCTAGTTTACGACGGCTTGCTGGTGACAGAGTCTCTGCCCTACGGGGTTTCTCCGTCTGTCACAGCTCAAACGAATGCCACTCTGCCCCAGTCGGCAGCGAAGGGATGTTATCTTTACTGTGGATATTGAACTACGGAGATTAATGGCGTTCTGCACTTGGCGTTACTAGGGGTGAAGGAGAGCTACTTGTGTGTGTTAAAAATCTACGCCTGACGTGATATGTGAACCTACACGTTTTGCACATCAGTACAAGATTATTCAACCAGGCCACAGAACCCCCTGCCAAGCACATAATTATAAATTGCAGAGTATTCATTTAGATGTAGATGCAGATGTCAAGGGACGCGTAACAGGAAGGAGGGCGGGATCTGGGAATGGATAGAAATGCAGAAGTGGAAAACATAAGCGTGAAATGCTTGCAAAGTATTGCTTACTTAGATGTGTGCGACAGTTCGTTTTATCTTAGGACCGAGAGATAAGGAAGGACTGCTCTCAGAACGAAGAATGGGTTATAGGGAAGGGGAGATCAAAGAATACGATTTCATAGGTGGTGAGAGGAATGATAGAGAGTAAAGACAGCAGCAATTAAAAGAGAAAATGTAGCCTCATTGGAAACCGCTAGATTTGTTTACAAAGTTTTGGGGGAATGTAATAGAAGGGCACTTGCGGCGATAGTGTCAGACAGAGAGAGAGTGTGAGAGAGAATAGAAGAGATATTAACAACGAGTAAACATAAATGTTCAAATGTGTGTGAAATCTTATGGGACTTAACTGCTAAGGTCATCAGTCCCTAATCTTACACACTGCTTAACCTAAATTATCATAAGGACAAACACTCACACCCATGATCGAGCGAGGTCTCGAACCTCCGCAGGGACCAGCCTCACGGTCCATGACTGCAGCGCCCCTAGACCGCTCGGCTAATCCCGCGCGGCGAGTAAACATAATATGAAATCGTTGGCGTATTGTGTGGAGGACGGAGGGTGTATTCATGGATGGAGGGGAAGGGAGAGACGTATTTGAAATAACAAAAACTACTATAACAGAGCCCATCTACGCTGATTACTTTGTAAGTATGTAGACAGGGTATAAATGAAATCAAAATAGAATGCTTAACAAACTGTAGATTCAAAAGAAACCCACTTGAATTAAAAGGGCAACTCAAAGGAAAGCTAACCCATATTGTATCATTTCTGTTGCCACGCGGTCTTCCACTAGCTCCCAATGAGGAAAAATGACGAAAAAGAAGACATAACAAAACATTTTAAGAACTCTAATATTTTATCCAGAATCCTTCATTATTTTGTACTTTTATCACGCGTCTTGGCATAGAATGTATAAGCCCTCAGACGTAACAGCCTGAATAAGCAACTTCCTCCCAGGCTTCCAGGACGCAGTCCCAAAGAGCGTCCGAAGTAGTTGGTTGGTTTCGTGGCCAGCTCTCTGTTAATGTTCTGGCGACCTCTGCCCACATGTTTTCCATGGAGTTCATATCGGCCGCCCGTGGCGGCCAGTCCATGACGTTGACGCCAATCGTGGAGAGCCGCTGCTGAACAAATGCAGACTTGTCAATGGGAGAATGGTCCTCTTCCAATGTGACGTTCCCTTCTGCGTACAGTGTTGTAGCGTAGTGAGACAACCACGCCACTCTGAAGTAGCCGAAAGGCAAGCGTTACTGACGCAGGCTAGAGATAGGTCTGAAACAGGATACGTAATGAATGCTATAAAGAAAAGTACGTAGCTTCTGGAATACTTAACTTTAATCCATCCTTGTTGTATACATCGTTCTTGATGAGACATGCTTTATACGATAAGTATCAATTGCTATGTAAGGCTAATGGCGCCTTGCTAGGTCGTAGCCATGGACTTAGCTGAAGGCTATTCTAACTATCTGCTCGGCAAATGAGCGAGGCTTCGTCCGTGTAGTCGCTAGCTAAGTCGTCCGTACAACTGGGGCGAGTGCTCGTAAGTCTCTCGTGACCTGCCGTGTGGTGGCGCTCGGTCTGCGATCACTGTCAGTGGCGACAAGCGGGTCCGACATGTACTATGAAACGTCCCCTTTGAACAATTATACATGACTGTGCTTAAACTGACGCACAATATTTTTAGCGCAACGCAATCTGACTTTCAATAATCTCTACAAGAGAATGGCCCTGACTAACATTAACCTGTACTTTTCACAAATCACTTACCTCACAAAAATCTTGGTTACTCCCACTACTGCAATACAGCGAGCGCCACTACTGCCAGCTAAATAAAAGATTCAAACAATGGAAGGCACTAACTACTGATAGGGATAGTTAGCAAATGAAAGATATTAATAGAGAACAAACAATGTATATATATATATATATATATATATATATATATATATATATATATATATATATATATATAAATATAGAGAGAGAGAGAGAGAGAGAGAGAGAGAGAGAGAGAGCAGTTCATGACAAATTTAAAAACTCCGCCATCTCTCTCCCCACATCCACCACTGCTGGCGGCTCACCTCCAACTGCGCAACGCTACGCGCTGTTCACAGCCAGCTGCCTAACACTACAATGGCGAGTATTACAACAATGCAAAGCAGCCACAGACTTGACACAGCACAGCCAGTGATTTTTATACAGAGGTGGCATTACCAATAAAAAAACCTAAACAGCCTACTTACATAGCCCCCATGCTCCCCACAAAAAATTTTACAAATTTGTTTGGGCAGTGGCCAATACAGATTTGAAAAAAATTTTCATAATTACAATAACAAAGACATCAAATGCACACACTTATTGATACAATGTTGGTCAAAGGCTAAAATTTTCTCACAGTCCATAAAGACAGTCCTGATCATTCATCACATTGCAGTGTTTTTCTCAAAGTCTGAGCAGTTAAAGAAAATGCACACGGAAGTAGTGGATTTCCATGCAGTCTTGAAGAAGTAGCGTTGTCCTTCCAACGGAAAGACAGTGCTGACTCTTGACATGCAGACAGGTAATGGGCCACAACAGAGCAAATCCACAACAGAGTCAGTCGAAGTTTTGAAGAGTATTGGTCATTCATCACAGAGCAGACCCACTGTAGTCCTGGTAGAGATTACGGTATTGGTGGGCCACCAGAGGCGCAGACCCACTGCAGTCCTTGTAGAAATAATGGTATTGATGGATCATCAGTAGACCCACTGTAGTCCTTGTAGAGATAATGGTACTGGTGGGTCATCAAAGATGCAGACCCACTGTAGTCCTTGTAGAGACGGCCAGCAGCCATCTGTTGCAAATGTGCAGGTGCACAATCACCATCGAAGAGTCTTGCTGACAATATAGCAAGTCCATAAACCACCACTTGTGCACTCACAAAGTTTTTGGAATTGTCCTTAGAACCAGCAATGCTGTTATCCAGTCCCTTGCTGAATTATTAACACACGTGCAAATACTAAAAGTCCCAACTGCTCACATACTGTGCATATATTATGACCAACAAAAACGTGTGCAGTGAAATGATACTTAATTTGAAGAACTGGTGTCTACACAATTATAAATTTACAACATAAGAATACAATTACAAAGGTACAAAATACATCATTAAAGAACATAATAATACAGATAACATTTGTAGTAAAACAGGCTTTACAAAAGAATAGAAATAGACATATACATCAGTGTTACAGGAATTATGACATAAGTACATACATAAAAGATCAGAATAATTATTGAAACATCGACTTCACACATGAGCATTAAAACAAAACATAATAAATAATGTCTAAGCAACTTTACAAAGTAAATAACATAGTTTTAGAAAAATTCTACAACATAGCTCTCATCAGCTAAACACATAAAGACAGGAAAAAACACAAATATACAAGGGTACACAAACATATAGTGGAATAACACAAGGAAAGGACAGGGTTCCTTTTACTGCAGTATTTTGCAAACAAAACTTTCTTTACTTCTCGGAGATCTCCCGTCATTCATCATTATTCCCAAAAAGTCCTATCAATACCTCTTTTCTGTATTCTAACCATATTTCTTTCAAAATAATTATGGCTCATTGTACAATACTCATTTTGGCCTAAATCGTTTTCATATAACTTTCAATGCATTCTTTCCCTATTCTCCATAGTTAGGTTCTTATATAGTCTACCCCTCTTAAGCTAACTTAATCTACTGAGCTCAGATGCTAAACTAAGGGACGAGGCAATGCAGCAGCACATAAAACAATTAACGCAAACAGCAATGACAAAAAAGTGCAGATTTGGAAAGGAAGCAGCATTTTAGAAATTAGCGAAGCAATTGCAATATTACAACTAATATAAGGCAATGTGCAGCAAACAAGAAAAATAAATCTGGCTTAGCAGAGTAACACAAATTAAAATTCAGTAGCACTATGCCTGGCAAACAGCATAACTTATACCTAAACATGACAAAGTTCAAGCAGAAAAAGTATTACACTAAAAATGGCCATGTCTAATACCTAGGTCACATCTTAACACTAGAGTGATGCATCACGATAACTTACTCTACCAAAAAAATTACCAAGTAGTCGAAAAGAAAATTATGTATGCAGTTCCTGTTACTAGTCCCTTCTTATTGTTCTTTCCATTCCAAGAGCTCCTTTTTCGAAGAATGTGGATCATAAAGTAATTATTTAATAGATCTGTTGACAGAAAGTGTTCACATTAGCAAATGCATTTAATTTTATTTTATGAAACCAATGCTGCAAGACAGCTGGAAACCAGATATCAAATGAAATAAGCAATTACGCAAACCAAAGCATAAAAATATCATTCAATAGTCATGTGACATTTCATAAGTTAATAGAAATTCTCTCAACTCTCGTAGAAAGACGCTTGTCAGAATCAGGCGTGCAGATGTAAAAATATTTCTCGTCATTTCATTAGGCATTTCTGTAAATATCATAAATTAAGAGCTCCACAGTGTCAACATATGTTTTCAAGTTCGACCGTGTCGTTTTTGCGATGCTCTCTACAAAGGAACGTCAATAGCGAGGATAATGGCCTCCCTTTTTTTTTCCTACCTGTGCCGCTGAAAAGGGCTCACAATAATGGCTTTTTCTCCAGGCGTCTGACACACTTGGCCGCTCAGCTGGGTGCCCACGTGCAGGTGGTCAATGAACTTTCTTACCGAAATATTTATGACACCAGTTTCCGCTACAGAGACAGTCTCATATAAAAAATCTCACAGGCCAAGAATTTACGTTGCAAATGTGTAGAAACAAAAATCCTATGAATATAACAGTGTTCAAAAAGTTTTCGTCAGCATTGTGATACATTCACGCATTTACACACATTTCATAACTCTTACAGTACGATTCTTGGTTTCCAACATCCTTTTCCACAAACCACAGTCCCTAAACACTATTCATTACTCCTTACCTTATTATACATATACATATTCGTCGACACTTCAATATTTCATCGTAACATATGTAGCATAATCAGATTCCTCATATAGTATCATCTCATTGATAATAAACATACCTCAACAACATAATACACATCGTCGCCATAATAATAACATAATTTCAAAACCTAAAAAAATTCTCTGCTCATGTCAGTAGTGTCATTTACCTCAAACGTACTTTAAAATCATGCTCCCTTACCAAATACATCATTCAAAGCTCTCATAGTATCACAATGGTTCCGAAAAAATATGAACAGTTCACAAAGTACTGACAAAATACAATTTCATAAGTGTGAAGTTATCCAACGGTGTAATTACGTAAACGTCTGTCACTGACGTAAAATAAATGTTTGTCTCTCTCAGTTAAATGATCAGATAGCTGTGTAATTCTGTGTTAGAGAAATATGGTACCGATGTGTAAAGTTTTATAAGCAAATACCATATTAGCTAGGGCTCCTTGTGCTTGCCAAACACATGATACACAAAGTAAGTGTGTACCCCCCTGAGGATTAATGAATAATACCCTCAGGTGTTACAGATTACAGCAATGGAATGAAATGTATCACGAAATACCTTTGTATCATTGTACTTCAAATATCTTTAAAAATAAATGTTTTAAGTACAAAATTAATCACTCAAATGCGTGTACTGTAGCGCTAAACTGTGCGTCTTGTTGTAAGATAATCTCTGTGGAAGTGTCGTAGTTATCGTCCTCCGAAAGCTAAGTTCTGCAGAAGTCAATGTACTTACCTCACGATACACAAAAATGAAATGCTTTGCGAATAGATATCTTAGTTATTACGCTTATTGCCGTGATGAAGAATGTACTGTGCTGTAACGTATTGTTGTGCTACAGAAAAGGCTGTCTCATTGTAGCTATACCACAAAAGTTACTACTAAAACATGTTTTACTTTACAGAAGAATTCAGAAAAACTGTGCAGATATAAAACAGAGACACCGCAAAAGCAACATTGTAAATTGTCACTCATTAGTAGCGTCGTGATAAAAATCGTGTAGCTGTCACATAAACTAACCACAGTGTCATCTGGTACCTCACAGAAAGTACTTTAAATCCAGAATGTATTTTCAAGTAAACGAAAATGTTGCATTAAAATCTCATTACCAGTACCAGTATGTGTCCTAAGTATGTAAGCCTGATAGTCATTACGTAATCGTGCAACTAACAAGCAAGAATGTACACACACAATAACACTGTGTCGTCTGGCACTATAACAATGCATTCGTAATTATTGTCTACATATGTTCCCTAGGTTCTAGACTGGATAGTTGATTTTAAAACATAGTTGCATGTGAAGTTTCTAAGTGTGACAAAGACTACTAGTAACATGAAGTGAAAAAATTTTATAGCAAAGACTAAGTTAAAAAGCAGATTATCTCTCAATAAATGGTTTTACATGTGAAATGTGGTGTAAACCTTTACTCTTCCTGCTATGCAAAGCTCGAGCTTCAACGGAATTATCGTGTGGTATATGTCGGTAAAGAATACTGGAATTTTTCTCAAGGTTAGCGTGTATGTTATTTTTCTCTGAGCCAGCCGGCGCACGTGGCTGCCTGCGGTGCGAGTCATTGCCTGCTATCTCTTTGTTGGCGTGCGTCGTTATAGGGATTAGGAGACCTAACTTCTACAAATTCACCTTGCCCAGAGGGCCCAGCCCTGTTTAAATCCCGCCAGTTCTGATGAAATTCAGGTCTGTCGTTATGATTATATCGTCTGTCGTCATGTCGGTAGTTCCTGTAGTTTCTTTCTTGTCGGTTAAGTGGTGGAGAATTTCTCCCTGAATTGTAACTGCACGGTGGACCGTTGCGTCTGAAGTTATTCTGTCTCCCGTGATAATAATTGTTCTGGTTGCCATATTGTCTGTTTCTGTGATTGTCTCTGTCATATTCATTACTACGGAAATGCGATCTTTCTCTGTAACTATTATTCTGCCAACGGTTGTCATACGGGTGGTGTCTGTTTTGGTCACGATTTACGTTGTAAGGATAGCCTTGTCGTGTCCAGTTATTATTTCTTTCATCGCGGAATTGCGACGGATGTGACCTGTAATTGTTGTGTTCCTGTTTTCGCGTTCCGCGACTGTCAGCGTCAATTTCCAATTCTTGTAACAGTCCCTGAAAAGCTTCAATGTCGTCTTTGCAACGTCCTGCTAAAATAAAATGCTGTAAATGTTCAGGTAATTTGATTAAGCAAATGCGGATGAGTTCTGAGGGGCTGTATGGGTTTGAAAGATACTGATTCTTATGCAACATGTCTTCAAAATATTTCATAAGACTGGAAAATTGAGATTGTTCGAAACGTTTCATCATTATGATGCTGTGTTTTACTCGGTCTTGTGTAGCTTGAGACCAATACGCTGAGAGGAAGGCATGATAAAAATCTCCTTCACTGTGACAATCGTGAATGACCGATCGCATTCTTACAGCTGGTTCATTCTCCAAGTAGCCACACATAAATTCTAACCTGTGCTCCAATGACCAGTTGGGAGGAAAACAATGAGAGAATTGATGGAGCCACGCTTGTGGATGAATGTCGTTGGCAGAATTCTTAAATGTTTTGAATTTACGTGTAGTAATGAACAGCTTATAGTCAAAATCATCGTGTCGGCGAGTCGCATATCGGTCACTGTTACGTCGTGTCGGCGGTTCCATCTCAAAATCCAAAGCGCCTTGCCAATTTCTTTCATAATTTCCGAAGTGTCCTGTGTTATTATTTTGTGGTTGTTCCGTATTTCTATGTCCCTCTTCCCGTGTTGGAGCGCGAGTGTCCTCTGAAATACGTAATTCTTGTATTACCTGTGTCAGCTGATCTTGTACTTCCCGGATTTCTACTTGGTGTTGCGTATTAATTTGATTCAGATTTTGTTTCAGTTTCCTAATTTGATCGCTCTCTTCTGTGTCATTAAAGACTACCGGTTTTGTGTCATTCAGATTATCATCTACCTTCGTAGATAAATTATTTAGCTGATCCGAAAGTTCAACTACTTTCTATGATAATGTACTAATATCCTCCATGTGTCTTTCTACTGTGTCCTTTAAGTGTTCCTGGGTTTTTGCAAGTTGCATAACCGAATCGGTAGATGCAACTGAGTCAATTTTAGCTTGCAAGGTCTCATGATTTTCATGAACAATAATTTGCAGTTCTTTTATGGCTGCTTCGTGATTCTGTAATGCATTTTCATGCCGCGAAAAAATAGGTTGAAAATGTTCACAAATTTGTGTTTTTACATCATTACAGACTTTTTGACATTTCGATTCAATGTTATGTAACTCGGTAGTTAAATCTTCACGTGTTTGTTCAAGCTTATTTTCCACTGAGTCTAACTTTTGAAGCTTTTGTTCCAATGTGTCTAATTTTTGAAGCTTTTGCTGTGTATGTCTCTGATTTTGTTCCATTGTGTCTAATTTTTCAAGCTTTTGCTGTGTTTCTCTCTGATTTTGTTCCATTTGTAGCATTAATTGCAATAATAATGTATTAGTGTCCGGAAACTGTTTCTCTATGCTTTTTGGCAGTGCATTTTCACCGGCAACATTCACATTTTGACAAGCAGAAAATGTGTCTTGACTCATTTGAGAAAACGGTGAGGACCCAAAACCTAAGTCTACAGTATTTGCAATATTGTGTTCTGTCATTCCCGATTCCTCAGGCGAGCTGTTGCCGACCGATCGATCGATAATGCTTCCCTCTTCACTAATTGTTTCCCTGTCCACGCCATTGTTTGCCGCACGCTCCATTTCCCTATGCACAATTACCAAATTACTAATTTGAACATGAGTTAATTCATTACTCGGTGGCGCTAACACACTGCTTTCATTTTCACTGTCATTTCTCAGTTTACTTTGGAGCCTAGTATTACGTTTTTCACACGCCATTGTTGTCACAGTATTTCACACGACAACACAGAAAAACACAATTTGAAGAGCAAAAATAGGGGAACACATTAACATAGCACTGAAAATAATATCTAGTTAATTGCAGCTGCGAAATACTTGGTGCAAATCTACATGCATACCACAACTGTTTTACTGTACAACAATGAAAAACTGCAACTACAAAGGAGATTTTCTCTACAATTACGCGCTAGCAGTAAACAAAAGCTACACTAATTACACAAACTACAAGAAAAAATCAGAAGATTCCAGTGGGGTATCCTCGGCTAAGGGTCGACATATGAAACGTCCCCTTTGAACAATTATACATGACTGTGCTTAAACTGACGCACAATATTTTTAGCGCAACGCAATCTGACTTTCAATAATCTCTACAAGAGAATGGCCCTGACTAACATTAACCTGTACTTTTCACAAATCACTTACCTCACAAAAATCTTGGTTACTCCCACTACTGCAATACAGCTAGCGCCTAAATAAAAGATTCAAACTATGGAAGGCACTAACTACTGATAGGGATAGTTAGCAAATGAAAGATATTAATAGAGAACAAACAATGTATTTACCTTGATATCATATATATATATATATATATATATATATATATATATATATATATATATATATATATATAGAGAGAGAGAGAGAGAGCAGTTCATGACAAATTTCAAAACTCCGCCATCTCTCTCCCCACATCCACCACTGCTGGCGGCTCACCTCCAACTGCCCAACGTTACGCGCTGTTCACAGCCAGCTGCCTAACACTACAATGGCGAGTATTACAACAATGCAAAGCAGCCACAGAGTGCACACAGCAGAGCCAGTGATTTTTATACAGAGGTGGCGTTACCAATAAAAAAACCTAAACAGCCTACTTACAGTACTAATGGACCGCGGCCGATTTAAAGCTACCACCTAGCAAGTGTGGTGTCTGGCGGTGACACCACATACAGCATTCGCACTGACGGAAGCATCACATTTTCCAGTATGTGGGCATACTGCGCGCTGTCCAGAATTCCTTCTATCCTGTGAAGGATTCCCACCCCTCTCGCAGAATTCCAACCCCAGCAGGTAACAGATAGCCGGCCACTTCTTCTCGTCGTGGTTACATATTCGCGTCGATGGCGAGTCCCTTACGGACTGTAAACGATTCGTGGACCGTCGTTATTGGTGGAAAACACCTTCTCATCAGTGAAAATGAGGTTGTCCCACGACGCGCTCAAATGGAGCTCCGCAAATGCTAGCCGGTATAAAACGTTGTCTTTGCTGAGCTCTTGTTTCACGACGGATCGTCGTGCATGCAGTCCAGCGTCCCTCAGCCTTCGGCGAATCGTGTCACTGGAGCTGGGGAAGTTGGTCTCCCGCCGCAACTGCTTCGCGTTCAGAAAGGGATTTTCTCTGCTCCTACACACTAGGTCCCTATCTTCCTGCTGTGAGATCACTCTCTTCCTGCCTGAACCAGGAGCCCTGTTGGTGGTGCCTCTTTCAAGGCAGATCCTCCACCATCTCGTTGCAGTGGTATGTGGTATGCCATACCGTCTGCCAGCTTCTCTGATGGAACATCCTCCTTCCTCAATGAGAGCGACAACTCTACCTCGGCCGGCCGGAGTGGCCGAGTGGTTCTAGGCGCTTCAGTCTGGAACCGTGCTACCGCTATGGTCGCAGGTTCGAATCCTGCCTCGGGCATGGATGTGTGTGATGTCCTCAGGTTAGTTAGGTTTAATTTGTTCTAAGTTCTAGGGGACTGATGACTTTAGATGTTAAGTCCCATAGTGCTCAGAGCCATTTGAACCATTTTTTGGCTCTACTTCGAATAGACCTCTCCCAGTGAGCCATTACGGCAGACAGCCTAATGTGTATTTCTGCTTGCCGCTCTTATACTGAATCCAGGAGAGGAGGTAAACATATTTACGTCAAACGGAGCGGCAGAGGCAGAGGCGTGCGGCGCAGCCGTGCTGGCTCGTCCCGGGCTGTTGGCCCAACAACGCCACCGCCAGCTCGCTGACTTGCGTCTCGCCTTGGCCAGCCTGGCTGGCCCGTAGCTCGCGAGCCGCGGCTAGTAAAGACCCGGGCCGCATGGCCACGATCACCCCTTGAAGGATCAGAAGTTACACCTAACCTACCCAAGTCTGTAGTACAAACTAACGCAGCTACAACTATTATGCTATATCATGTGCAGGCACACCAACAGTTGACGATTTATTCAAATATTTACGAACAATACTTTCAAAAATACATTCATTTTAAACATAGCTACCACAAAATATTTCACCTAGATAGCAATAGCATACTTCCTTGTAAGCGCTGTGCCTTAAGGTTTGCAACTAAACATGCTACTCCTAGCTACTACTGAATATGAAGTTGATTATTAACGTGTCTTCATAACCATGTGTGCGGCGTTCGACTCTCAGTCAGCATAGACGTTTTCGTCACCTTATTTCTAGTTAAACGTGTGCACATCTCGCTGATGGTGGACCAAAATTGAACATTTCTCGTCTGTTCCTGGTTAGACAACGACGGCGGTAGGCGCCGGCTCCGAATCCCGGTCAGGCAATTCAACTACTGGTGACAAGCTGTGATTTCTACATTCTGATTTTACGTACTTATTCAACAATCCGATTAGGTGCTGCGTTCGCATCCTTGTTCCCAGCATTACATGATGGCATTTCAATGTTAAACATGTGCATCCTTTATACCTTGACAATGCAACACTATACAACGTCTTTCGAGGTTAATTACCAAGAAGGTAATTGTCATGTTAGGGTTCCTGCTTTCGTACAAGCATTATCGTCATTTACGTTCAAGTTGAGAATTGATAACTGATACTGGTGCAAACGTCAATATTTGACGTCTCTTTCTGTCTAGTGATCATGTCTCGATAAGGCACATAGCTTTGCTTGGTTAACAATGGCTTTACGTTCTGGGTTTGCATCCGGATCCAGAACGAAGGTGTTGGTCATGTCATTTAAAGTAAAACTTCGTGTACAAGTAACTGTTGATGAGTAATGTGAACAATGATATTACTTGTGATTCACTGTTAATGTTGGGATTTCCGTAGAGTGGTTGCCGCCGTTAATCGCATTTTCTTTGATGCGAATCCACTCCCCGTTGAACGTTGAACGACATTCAGCATGTGTTGGGTAAACCTTTTAGACAGCAAAGAACTTGTTTCCAATTGCCATACAACTTTAAAAATCCTTATACTGTCTCAAATATTTAATTGTGCCTAAGGATTACTGAACGATTTATGTGACAAAACTAGTTGTCCCATAACATTTGAAATGTCACTTATTGTAATTAAGTTTAGTTTACAAACGTTAAGGACTGTCTGATCTCTTCTGTACTATCATGGTGTTACTTTACATCTGGACGGACTGTCATAAAGACTGGTGTTTTCTAGTAGTGTCTAGTGGTACCCATTGTGTATCTTACAAAGCCTCTACTGTGGAGGTTTGCGACTATGTGCAACACAGATATGCTATGTTGTTTGCATACATTCAGGTGCAGCCTACACGTTGGAATTCAGGGGTGACCCACTTTTTTTGCTGTCAAGTGTACATTCCATTTAGCTTAACCTTCCAGCAATAATCGTTCAGTTTCTTAGAAACATCTCAATTTGTAATTTTAGATAACGTGGTTTGTAAGTTTGACAGTATTCTATTACAAATGATCAAGGAATGAAATAGTTAAGATCGCAACAATCATTTATTTCAAAATTCCCCACAGTTTCGGTCTTCATGCTGAACAACTTCAGATCTAATACACTTTAACGATTGTAACCTCACCACAGAAATGCAAAACAATGATAATGAGCCAAATATTAACTCCCCACAAAATTATGTTAAATAATAATGCAAAAATGGAACCAAGCTTAAACTCCCCACAAAATTGATAAATGAAAATTGACCAAAACCCACAATAATGTCAATTAACTAATAAACCATATAGGAAATGTAACTTCCTTACAGAAATAATTAAATCTGATAAATCATATAAGGGCAGCGACGCTGACCTTCGGCCCTGTGAAATAATTAAATCTGATAAATTCTTACCTCAGTAACACTGCATCTATATCTGCTCTTATTTTTCGGCACAGCTCCGTGCAATGCTGGCCCATATTTAATTTTGATTCTTGGAGGGAATGCATAGGAAATATTATTTAACTTGAAATGAATCTTTTTCTTTAAAAAAGTTACTTTATAGAAAAATTATTATTGGGGCATTTTTTGAACAAATTAATTACAATTAGCTGAGCGCAATGCTGCTTCATTACCTTCTAGAATAATATACATATCGTCCACCACATTCCTGACCAGACTCGTGGGCAGAGCACACCGCGGACGCATGCCGACTCGCTACACTCAACTGCCGATAGACTACTACAGACAGAGTGCAACTCGCAACTGAACACTCACGCGGTCAAGCGCAGACTAGGAATGATAAATAACTCTCTGGTCAGAGATTCTGTCATGCCTCGCCATCGCTGGTAATGAATACATATGAAACGTACGCGTTTCATAACCCTCCACTGGGGGGGGGCAAAAATTTGGCAGCGATGGTGAGTCATTTCGACTTGCCATGAGCAACAAATTTTTTCTTAACTAATCAACTTTACAATTACAGAATATATACAGATATATATAGGTGTAGAACATGAAGTAAATATAGTGCACATGCACTGAATACAGAACATATCAGGCAAAGACAAAATATATACAATGAGTACAAAACATATTCACAAATGGCAAAAGTGCACACGCACAGTAGTACAGAACATATCAGCAAATCACAAAAAATGTAAATGCAATGAGTAAAAAACATGTTAACAAAATGACAAATGTGCATAAGCACTGTAGTTGAGAGCAAATCACAAAAATGTATATGCAATGAGTAGAAATCATGTTTACAAATGACAAAAGTGCACATGCACTGTAGTTCATAACATATTTGCAAATCACAAAAAATGTATAGGCCATAAATGCAGATCATGATAACAAAAGATTTTTTTTACTATGTCACAAGAATTAGGATAGGAAAGGGAAGGATTGCGTCATGGTTGTAGCACTCTAGATTGCACGCAGCTGCACTGAAAGTCCATATCTTTCTACAGAAGCACAACACCAAGTGAGGCAATCTAAAGTTCTTTTCCCAGAAGTATTAATCAGCGTAGCCAAGACACTGAAATGCCGTAGTAATATTCCATGTTATCCTTTTGGTAGTACATTAGGTACACCAAACAGTGGGACCTTAATAGCATCTCATCGCTCATTGTGGTGGACAGCATGTCGTGTCAACACCACGTTCTTGTCTGTTACAGCAACGTAGAATTAGTGCAAAAACCAAATATAGTGCTCCATGATCATGAGGATACACAGGACAAACGGATATTGCAGTAATTCCAGGTAAATAGGTTAGAACGTGAAGGACATTAAGTCACATACTAGTCTTCATTGAGAATTACACTAGTAATGGGTGGCACTCATTGCCCAGTCATTGAACATTTCTGTACCATGTACGTAGTATTACAAAATAATGTTCATGAGTAACTTTACAGAGAACATTGGCACTCATTGCCTAATTACAAACCATCAGAAGTCATTTACAGAGAACATTGGCACTCATTGACTAATTACAAACCATCAGAATTCATTTACAGAGAACATTGGCACTCATTGCCTAATTACAAACCATCAGAAATCATTTATAGAGAACATTGGCACTCATTGCCTAAGTACAAACCATCAGAAATCATTTACAGAGAACATTGGCACTTATTGACTAATTACAAACCTTCACAAGTCATTTACAGAGAACATTGGCACTCATTGCCTAATTACAAACCATCAGAAATTATTTACAGAGAACATTGGCACTCATTGCCTAATTACAAACCATCAGAAGTCTTTACAGAGAACATTGGCATTCATTGACTAATTACAAACCATCAGAAGTCATTTACCGAGAACATTGGCACTCATTGCCTAATTACAAACCATCACAAGTCATTTACAGAGAACATTGGCACTCATTGCCTAATTACAAACTGTCAGAAGTCATCATTGAAAATGAGTTAATAAATGGCATAATTAATCTAATTATAGTAAACATTGTCCTCATAGTTCATCTTATTACATTAATCAGTGGCATTCATTTGGCAGTTGCAAAGCATTTTTTTGTGCTAGCAATGCATTGCGTTGGGTTCGATAATTAATAACAATATTTGCTTTTGAGTTATTGCTGCAAATGAAGATGTGTAACGTCATTCGTCATGAGTCAGCTGTATTAAGACTATGAAACAAGTGGAGTATATGTAATCACATTCATAAATGACTTGGGTTTAATGAACAACTGCTTATAGTACATTAATTTCATGAATAATTTCTCCTGCAAAATATACAAAAATGGATTATTAGACTGTTAGAAGAAACGCATTTTATGCTGAAAAGTAGTGATCTTCGAATTAACAGGTAGTGAAATGTGTGTAAAATGCGTTCTCTAGCTGTCCTTTCCAAAACCTTCAGTCATCATGCTATGCAATACAACACATACTGTCAAAATGAACTACAACAAATACTTAAATAACTACAGAGCATAAATACATAAACTTTAACATCATCCTCATCTGTAAAGAAAAAAATTACTTCATTAACCATCACTTCATTATCATAACTCCATTATTATCATCACCTATAAAGAAAAACTTCATTATTCATAGCTGCATATTCTTCATCATTATTCATCACCATTCATTATCATCTGCAAAAAAAATCACTTCATTATTCGTTACACATCTATTCCTTATTTCTAGCATATTTCCTCACTAAAACTGAGATGTGAAGTTCTGTCTGACAACCTGCATCAATCGCTTCGTATTCTGAAAGAAAAAATTAGTTAAGACTGCTATTCTACGATGTGTATAGTATATTCTTGTTAATGCTTGTTAATTTTGATCCATTTACTCTTCCTCATAAGGTTTTTGCATCTTCCTTCGTTTATTCCGTAGGTGAAATTCCCATGTCTGTTTAATTTATTTCCTTTACACGTTATTTCTTTCTGAAAATGATGAACAAAGATTAATGTCTTGCATTTAATTCATATACCCATTAGATAAAAACTGGTTTATAGTGATATAATTAAGCATACAGCATAGCATGACAGAAAACGTATTATGTCAAAAAATATGGACAGTGTTCAGATGCAAAAATGTACACAGAATATCATAATGCAGCAGCAGCACGATGTTGAGATATCGTAGGGCAAAAATGTCAAAGTCAACTGGTGTTTGTTATATCGTAAATATTTCATAGTGCATACAAACAAAACAGGAAAACTATCATACATACATGAAAAATGCAAAATATGCAAGGTCTGATGTGTAACGACAAGAAAAGCGACCTGCTAACCTTACCTTGCCGGGCACTTGCCAATAAAAAACACAATAATCATTAGTAAGTGTTCATGTGAATGTAATTGCATAAGTGGTCATAAAAAAATTAGGAAATGGCATTAAGCATGTTAAATCATAAAGTATCTTCATTCAATAAAAGGTTTAATATTTGATATGTGGTGGTTTCCTTTCCATTTTCTGGTTCTCAAAATTTCGATTTGTACAGCATTGGGGTGACGAATGCTGCGAATCCGATATGGACCTGCGTATAGAAGTTCAAATTTACTGCACCTACCTTTTATTTTGTTGGATAAATGGTGTGTACGTACTAATATCTTATGTCCAACGTGAAAGTCACGGCGTATACAAACCTGTGTTTGTTGTCTTCTCCGGCGCTCTGCGGTACGTTTGATGTTGTTCAGCGCAATGTCAATTATTTCATGGTGTCGTAGTCGACGAGATGCAGGAAATGTTACTAATTCTTTAATTTTATTAGGTGGTTCAACATTTTTCAGTATAACAGACGGAGATAGCGCAGTGGATTCATTTGGTACGGAATTAATTACATCCTGGAATGAGTGTATGTGTGTGTCCCAATCAATATGTTTTTTATGGCAGTATATTCTACACAGTTTACCAATTTCTTTCATTATTCGTTCACAAGGGTTCGAAGAAGCATGGTACCTGGATATATATATATCGGAGAAATGTTTCTAGCTCGTAACATACGGGCCCATATAGCAGATCGAAACTGTGATCCATTGTCGGAAATTACTTTCAACACATGCCCTACATGAAACAGAAAATGTTTTACAAATGCTTTCGAAACAGTTTTAGCAGTAGCTTTGCATAACGGAGTGAAGGTAACAAATTTTGAAGTGAGTTCATCAGCGACAAAGATGTAGCAAAAACCTCTATTAGTTCTGGGAATCGGACCAAAAATGTCTACAGCGGCCATGTGTCTTAATTTAACAGGTACAATGGGATGTAATGGAGGAATATGTGAAGTCGTATCTGATTTAGCTTTCTGGCAGATTTTACATGACGCTAAAACTCGTCGTATACGTTTCTCCATGTTGGCAAAATAACAGTTCTGTCTCAGTACAAGAAAACATTTTCTAACTCTGTAATGTGCGTAACTTAAATGAGTATACCAGATTAATTTGTTAACTAGTTCGTCAGGAATGCATAATAACCAATTGTTGTTGTCAGGATGAGAGCGGCGAAACAGAATGTCATTGCGAACAGTGTAATAGTTTCTAATCGTAACATTATTCCTATCTTGCCAGAGGTGTTTAATCTCTTTCCACACGTTGTCTTTATTTTGCTCTTGTGCTATGTCCTGTAATGACGACGAAATAAAATTTTCAAATGCAACTTGTTGAATGTACATGACGCTGAAATTTGCTTTGAGGAAGTTGGTTGCGATGTCTTGCTGATTGTTGCCGAGAGAACGAGATAGTGCGTCTGCTACAACATTTTGTGAGCCGGGAATGTGAACTACTGTAAAATTAAATTCCTGCAAGTAAATTTTCCATCTGCTTAACCTGTCGTGTGTAAATTTAGCGGAAAGTAAAAACTGTATACCTCTGTGGTCTGTGTAAACGGTGGTATGTCTTCCATAAAGAAAATGCCTAAATCTTGTAAAAGCCCAAACAACACATAATGTTTCCAGTTCTGTAACAGAATAATTTCGTTCAGCAGGTGACAGAATGCGACTTGCAAATGCGATGTTTTTAATTATTGTAGAACCATCTTCTTCAATTTCCTGAAAAATGTGTACGCCTAAAGCGGTGTTAGAACTGTCGGTGGCAATGGAAAAATTTCTAGTAAGATCTGGGTGCGATAAAAGTGGTGCATTCAACAAAGCGTGTTTCAGGTTCATAAATTCAGAATGTGCTTGCTTATCCCAGGACCAAATAGTGTTTTTACCTGTCAACTGACATAATCTAGGGGTGTCTAAAGCAGAGTAATGAATAAATTTACGAAAAAAGTTAATTAAACCCAAAAAGCTACGTAGTTGTTTCTTCGTCGTAGGAACCGTAATGTCACGTAAGGCTTGAAGTTTTTCCGGGTCAGGCGCAATGCCCTCTGCTGAAATTAGATGTCCAAGAATTTTTATAGAAATTTTACCAAAGTGCGATTTACTGAGATTAACTGTGAGTCCTTGTGCACGAAAAGTTTGCAACAGTTGTTCAAGAATCAGATTGTGTTCAGACCAGTTAGCTTCTGCAATAAGAATGTCGTCTACATACGTTGTAATTCTGTCTTTAAGTTCTGTCGGAAGTATTGTGTTCAAACCGCGAATAAAAGGTGCTGAAGAAATAGTTAAACCGAACGGTAATTTACAAAATTGATAACAATCACCAAAACAGAGAAATGCTCTGTACTTTCTGCAGTTCGAATGGAGCTGAATTTGCCAAAATCCCGATTTCAGATCTAAAGTAGAATAAACAGCGGTACCGTGAAATTTCTGTAGTAGTTCTTCTAGTGTCTGTGGGCGATCTGTTTCAATAACAATAATGTCATTGATGTGACGCGAATCAAGTACGAGGCGAAGTGAACCATCTTTATTCTTAACAATATGGAGCGGGTTTATGTATGGACTAACTGCCGGTTCAATAGTTCCTTGGTCAAGCATATCTTGCAATTCTTTCTTAACTTGTTCTCTATGGATATATGGAATGGGTTAATGTTTGGCTTTAAATGTGTCGTGCTGTTTGACTTGAAATTCATACATAAAACCGGACACAGTACCAGGAACGTTGTCAAAAACTGGAGCTTGCTGTAAAAGAATTTTGTGTTGTTGCGTGCGTTCGTCGTCTGTATTTGCGCTGCTCTGTTTAACTTTATCACAGATCATTTGCATAACGTCGTAGTCAGCTTCGTCTGGAGTATCATAGTTATGTACGTACGTATCTGTGAACAATGTGGAATTACAGTCTATGCTACGTGATACGGAAATGACAGTGCGATTAAATGTTTGTTCTTCTGCAGATAATGAGTGCTGAAATTCTAAAGCCAATTGTACATTTTCATCCTTTAACATTAAATAGGAATTTTGAAAATCAATAACTGTGTCGTGTTGTACCAGAAAATTAGTACCTAAAATAACGTCTGTTGTCAATAAAGGAACAATCCAAAAATTTGAGTGAAATGTGTGACTTGCAATACAAAATGATAAATCCGTCTGTAATTTAACATCTACTCCTTTACTCGATACCGCTCCTTTCACTTTCGTTTTGCCTAATGGTAATGTAGGATAGGTATTCTCTTTATTACACTTGTTGAAAGTTTCTTCATTTATTACTGACATAGGTGATCCAGAATCGATTACTGCTGAAAATTTCGATGAACCAATTTTAATTTCGATGACAGGATGTGAAATGGTTTTCTGAACAATTGGTCTTTCCTGCAAAAGAGTGTCTCTGATGTCGTCAAAAGTAATAAAATTTTCGTGAACAACATTCTGCGTATCTAAAGTAGAGCTTGTGTTACTGGAAGATGCGACCTGTACAGTATCTAGTCAAATTCTATCTGACGTATTATTATTATCAGGAGAATTCTGTGGCATTTCGACTATTTGAACTGTTCTGTTATTTCGTCCAGACGTATTACGCTCTGGATGATACCTACTGTCTGGTTCATTCATGAGAATATGTTGTTGCTGATCATTTTGCTGCTGGTAAGACCGACTGTTATTAAACGTATGTCGATAATTGTGCTCATTGTTTTTACGTCTGTCGTGATAGTCATTTCTATACGGTGCATTGCGATAGGAAATGAAGTACTGTGTTTTCTGCACGTAGTTATTTCCTTGCTGGCGTGCGTTACTATTTGTTGTAGCTGGGACTATACTCGCACGCGGTGAGACATTTAAACTTGGTTGACCTTGTGCATTACATTGTTGGTTAGGTATGCTAACCGGCTGGTTTTGTTGCTGTTGTGGGGAAAAGCCTCTATTATTACCAAAATGTGTTTGCGACTGCTGACAATTTTGACGATATTGATAATTGAAATTTTGCCTGTTATTAATGTTCTGGCGATAGTTGTCATTTCGGGAGTGTCTAAAGAGAACTGTCACTTTCGGTAAAATTTGTCGTATCAGGTTTTCTTTACTCATTTCTTAATCCTAGATAGAGCAATAATTAAAGAGCTGTTTTGATAGATATAAAGGATAGTAGAAGTAGAAGATAGTAGAAGAGAAGGCAGCAGTGCAGAAAACTAAAGATGAAACAGCACTACTACAGCTCGGGGCCTTGTGCACGCTACGGCACATACTCATTAAAGCGTAATGAATCCCCTGAGGTCTATTACGCGCTGCTAATACATTTCAGCTTTTGCGTTACAGGGAATGGCGGGTAAAAATTCAGAAGAAAATTGTTGTATCCATGCTAATTGTAGTTTCTGCATTACACGCAATGCTGTTGAAAATACAAAAGCAAATTGTCGTATCCAGTTCAAAGCGTGTACCTGTGCTCTGTCATTATTAAGTTCCTTAGATTTTCTTACGGATAAACATTGCTCGTAATCAACGTTATCGTCTCTGAATTTGAGAACACGTTCAGGTTTGTGTAAGAATCTGTTTGTCTGTGTCATTTCGGATTTCAAGTTGCGTAGTTTTTCAGATTTTAAGTCACGTAGCTTTTCGGATTTTAACTCGCGTAGTCTCTGTAAATTGCTTAAGTTATACTGGCTGTGTGAGAAATGTTCGGAATTTGCCGTATGCTGTGACGTGTTATTAATTGCAATATTTTTTATCTCTGTTACCTCTTGCTGTAAACTTGACAATTTTCTACGTAATGTATTATTAGACGAATCTATCTCACTGATCGTCTGCTGTAAATTTTGGAATTCAGGTGTTCGGTTAAACAAAATCGGTGCAGTAACGTCTGATTTGATGTCATTATTACTCTCAATAACATCAATACGACTGGCCAATTCATCACATTTTTCAGTCAGTATTTTTACCTGATCATTAATTTGTTTTTGTATTTTTCGTGTGGTTTCGTTCAATTTTTTAACGTCTGCTTTAATGACATCGGAATCCTGTGTTACATCTAATTGTTCGAGTCTGTCTGTCACTGTCTGAAAGTCTGCTGTGTGTGTGTCTGTTTTCGACTTAAGATCAGAAATTTCATCACGCAATTCGGTGTTCAACTGCTTGATGGTATTAATTTCGTCGGACACTGTAGCAATATTGTTGTCTACCTATGTTTTTGCTTTCGCGAACAATTTACGTTTATCTTATTGTCTCTGTGCAGTGATTGTTTCCATGACTTGTCGTTTTACTTTATTCTGTTCCTGTATAAATTTACGGAAACGCGTATCACTGTTTTGTAGGTGGTGATTAAAACGCTCGTCAATTTTACTATTCTGTTGGTCGAATTTCGCGTCTATTTTTGTATCCAGTGTGCGCGAAAGTTCTGCTGTCATCAATTTAAACTCGTCGCGTAACTGTGTTGCTTTTTCAGAGCATTGTTTAGCGACTCCACTAATTTCGTCTCTAAGTGTTTCTGTTGTAGCTGTTTGCATATCCCTTAATTATTGAGCAACAGATCTAATTTCTTCACTACTTTTCCTAGCGCAAGCCTCAATATCTTCACGTAATTGTTCTTTAGTATCATGACACTGCGCGGCAACGGCTGTAATCTGCTCACTAAGCTGTCTGGAATTGTTGTCTAATTTTTCATTAAGGTTGTCATGTTTTTCAATAAGCTGTTTGATATGTTCACTAAGCTGTCTGAAATTGTTGTCTAATTTTTCATTAAGATTGTCACGTTTTTCATTAAGCTGTTTGATCTGTTCACTAAGCTGTCTGGAATTGTTGTCTAGTTTTTGATTAATTTCATTAATTTGTTGTTTTTTCTGTTCACTAAGTTGCTTGAAGTTTTCACTATTTTGTTTGTGATTGTAGTCTTGTCTTTCATTAAGGTTGTCTTGTTTTTTATTAAGATGTTTGAATTCTTCTTTCTGTTCTAGCAATATTGCCATAATTTGATCAAATCTAAAATGAACATCTCTATTCTCCGTACTGTGTGATGGTGTGTCTGCAATTGTCACGTTTTGTGTATCCATTTGGTCATTATGTAATTTACAAAAAGGTTTGCCAATCGAATGTACACTGTTAGTCACTACACCGGAATTACATAAATCCGTCCTACTTTGAGTATCCTGTTCATTTTCATTAGAAAAATTTATCTGTTCATTACGTATATCCTGCAAACCGGGTGTGTCAAGCTGGGCAGCGCTCATTGCAACAGAACGCCCTGCATCCTCTATTGTCGTTAAATTAACAGAGGACACAATTGGATTCGTCTGTTCATCACTAGGATCAAAATCAACATTAGTGGTCGGTACACACTGATTGTCAATAAACGGAGGATTGTCAACATTATACTGCATGTCGCAAGTACTAACGGTCAAGTTGTTTAAGTCGGCTATTTCACTCATTATACATCGCGCTGTACTATTAACAGTTTTTCGCGGCATTTTAACACAAATCAAAATTATTCAATAAATGCAAAATGCAACAAACACATATACAACAAAGAGCAACGAATTGCCGATGATCTGTGAAAGAAAGTGACAAAGTTAGTAAAAGCGTTGCGCCAAATGCTAATTATATTTAAGTAAATAAGAGCAGATATCTGACTACTTATCAGAAGATTCACAAAGAGATACGATCCTTGTCCGGATGTCGCCCAGTGTAAGCACCCCACAGAAATGCAAAACAATGATAATGAGCCAAATGTTAACTCCCCACAAAATTATGTTAAATAATAATGCAAAAATGGAACCAAGCTTAAACTCCCCACTAAATTGATAAATGAAAATTGACCAAAAACCACAATAATGTCAATTAACTAATAAACCATGTAGGAAATGTAACTTCCTAACAGAAATAATTAAATCTGATAAATCATATAAGGGCAGCAACGCTGACCTTCGGCCCTGTGAAATAATGAAATCTGATAAATTCTTACCTCAGTAACACTGCATCTGTATCTGCTCTTATTTTTCGGCACAGCTCTGTGCAATGCTGGCCCATATTTAATTTTGATTCTTGGAGGGAATGCATAGGAAATATTATTTAACTTGAAATGAATCTTTTTTTAAAAAAAGTTACTTTATAGAAAAATTATTATTGGGGCATTTTTTAACAAATTAATTACAATTAACATACGTTAATAGCTGAGCGCAATGCTGCTTCATTACCTTCTACAATAATATACATATCGTCCACCACATTCCTGACCAGACTCGTGGGCAGAGCACACCGCGGACGCATGCCGACTCGCTACACACAACTGCCGATAGACTACTACAGACAAAGTGCAACTCTCAACTGAACACTCGCGCGGTCAAGCGCAGACTAGGAACGATAAATAACTCTCTGGTCAGAGATTCTGTCATGCCTCGCCATCGCTGGTAATGAATACATATGAAATGTACGCGTTTAACGATATAAAGAGTGCCATATTACATATGGAACGTCATAAATGCTGGACATCTTCAGATCTAAAGCATTGTAAACATATAAAGAGTGCCATACTGCATATGGACGTCAAAAAATAACATAGCGTGCGCAAAAAGAAAGACCAACAAGAGTTATAAAGAATCTAGCGTTTACCCATATTACTGCAGGCAGCGTTGCACGGAACATTTGCATGATATCGTAGTCGTTTACAAATGCTGATGACTAATCTGCACGGGTTAAAGGGAGTGGAAAGCGCGCTCTTAAGATGTATGACGTCAGTTTCAGGCAATCGAGGCCCACGAGATACTCAGTCCGTGGCGCGTGCGTCACAGTGCGTAACACTGCAGGTCTTGAAGAGTGCCGGCAGACATCTCAGGGGGTGAGCGAGTAGCTATTTCAGACGAGCTTAATATACCGGGTGATCAAAAAGTCAGTATAAATTAGAAAACTGAATAAATCATGGAATAATGTAGATAGAGAGGAACAAATTGGCACACATGCTTGGAATGATATGAGGTTTTATTAGAACTAAAAAAATACAAAAGTTCAAAAAATGTCCGACAGATAGCGCTTCATCTGATCAGAATAGCAATAATTAGCATAACAAAGTAAGACAAAGCATGGATGATGTTCTTTACAGGAAATGCTCAATATGTCCACCATCATTCCTCAACAATAGCTGTAGTCGAGGAATAATGTTGTGAATAGAACTGTAAAGCATGTCCGGAGTTATGGTGAAGCATTGGCGTCGGATGTTGGCTTTCAGCATCCCTAGAGATGTCGGTCGATCACGATGCACTTGCGACTTCAGGTAACCCCAAAGCCAATAATCGCACAGACTGAGGTCTGGGGATCTGGGAGGCCAAGCATGACGAAAGTGGCTGCTGAGCACACGATCATCACCAAACGACGCGCGCAAGAGATCTTTCACGCGTCTAGCAATATGGGGTGGTTCTAATAAAACCTCATGTCATTCCAAGCATGTGTGTCAATGTTTACCTCTCTATCTACGTTATTTCCTGGTTTATTACGTTTTCAAATTTATACTGATTTTTTGATTACCCGGTATATTAATTGCGCGTTTAAATGCATGCGAGATCTTGATAGCGCACGACAAAGTTAAGATCTTTTGCGGGTTCCTTTTGGATTACATATTGATTTCCCGCGTGTCCTGCACGCCTGCACGGAGACGAGCGTACTCGAAGTGTGGCGGAAAAGTGGACTAGTGTGAATCCACAAATTCGTTGCATTGCCATGTTTCTCGTGGGCCCCGCAGGCAATGGGCAATGACGTACGTAAAATGCGTTCAAACGAACAAAAATGTACGTGAAAGGAAATTTAAATTATTTGTTTAACATAACACGAAAAGTGGCTTACCAATAACTATATAAATTCGTCTATAATAATGGTGTAAGGTAAACAACATTGCAAATTAAAGGATCCAGTCTGATAGGCTATACGGTAATTGATTGCCGCCTGGTGGCAGTGGTTTTTATTTTCAGGGACGGCTGTTTCCCTAGAGACGCCCTCATTAAAAGGATTGCTGGGAGTCAAAGATGTACCAGGAAGGCACCGTGTGTTGCTATGACGATGGCGCGAGGTTATTTACATGGACGGGCAGTAATATAACACGGACTGTGATGGTAGCAGTGTGTTGCTATACTGTCGGCAGCACCAGGACGTTTACAAATGTTCAAACAAGAAGCCGACGATAATCTATTACGAAACCTTTTTCTTTAATTTTGAATCGCATTCGTGTTAATATTATGAAATCAGTTAGTAGAAGTTTTTGTATCACAGAAATAATAGTAAAATACAATCAACCGTTAAAAAATAATTTTTGAAATTGTACATAAGAATCGGCAGTTAAGACCATTGTACGTGGTAAAAATCTGCATTGAAAGATGTATAAAGCTCAAAATATGGATGAAAATAAAAATCCCATGAATATGAACAAAACATAAAAAAGGACGTTAAGGAAATGAGTTTGGTAAAAATTCGCTTTCACGTCAATGTCATCAGTAAAAAACCGTAAAAAAGTTAATATGTAGGAAGCTACGTTAAGTAAATTACAATAGAGTTGTTATCCAGTTTCTACCGGTATACATCCTGCTCAAACAGTCCACGGGTGTACTGCTGGTCCATAGTGTCCACTGGGCACAATATTTCGGCGATCAGACATGTCACCATCGTCAGGTGCGCTGACGAACTGTCACCTGAGGCTGGTGACATGTCTGATCACCGAAATATTGTGCCCAGTGGACACTATGGACCGGCAGCACACCAGTGGACTGTTTGATTACAATAGAGTAAATAGTGACGTGATTAAAACTGAAACTAAAAAGCAGTTACACTTTTAAAAAAAAATGTAACACATTTAAAAAGGTTCCCATGTAAGTAATTTAAGAGAATAATAGTTCTGAGGGCAATTGAAGGTTTTTTCATTTTCTTATTTGAAAAAGGTCACCAACAATTTTCGTGTCTATACACTTGCAGTTACATTTAGCTTTAAAATCCCTAATTCCCTTTGTTTTTGGCCTGGTGTAAGGATAATTTGACTATTCTGTAAAGTACTACTAGAAAAAAAAGCTTTCTTGTATTTTGTCAGGTGACAGGAATGGTTGAATATTTCGAGTTCTTTACTTAGCCATCGTTGGCTAATAAAAAAACGAAGATAATTTATTGCGCTGTGATTTGATAATCAAAATGTCATGACAAGAATTAACACTGAGGATCGCGTCTGTCATTGTTGATTTTCTAAAAATAGGAAAAGGATGCTTTCTATTACGATTAGAATCGTTGGGTGTAAAAAATTAATAGTCCTGCGTTTATGTCTTCAATTGTGAAAAACGGTGTACGTTATTGAAAGGAGTGATCAAAGAATTTAGTTCTCCTTCTGAGTTGCTACAAAATAATAAATTTCATAAGCATAACTTTCGTAGTTCATATTTAATTTCAGATGTTTTATATGTCATAATATTGTAACGGTCTTTACTGTATTTTATTATTATTTCAAAGACACACAGACTTCTGTTAACTGATTTTATGATATTAAAACGAATTCGATTTGAAATATAAACAAAAAGATATTTCAGTAGACTCGTATACTTATGATAGGACATACATCAGTGCCTTCATACATAAAATTTTCTTTATGGTAGTACATTTTCAGGCATTGCCTTACTACTATTTGTTTCCCGCCTTATAATTTCATCACTACATAGACAGAGATTCTGGTGTCTCTTATGAACATTCAAGAAACGACCTGGTTCTGGTGACAACATATCAACATACTGCCGCCAATAGTCTGCGGTGCCTTACCGTTCCATCCTTGCCGGTGAATATCGGTAACAACACGCCATCGTTATGGCAACAGACAACGTCTTCCTGGTACATCTTCGACTAACAGCAGCCATCTTGATAATGAGGTACCTATGGAAACAGCATCCCTGAAAGCTACAACCAGAGGCACAATGAGACGACCGATCATCACGTAGCCTATCATACTGTCCCTTGTAATGTGATATTTATTTGAGTTTACATGATTATTATGAACAAACTGATACAGTTATCTATAAGCTATTTTTCGTATAATGTTATACAAATACTTTTATATTTTCTTTCATATTTTTCTTCGTTCATTTGAACGCATTTTGCGTAAGTTGGACAATGTCTGAGGTTGACGTCATGCGCCATAGTTGCGCGTTTTGCACTCTATTTAAGCCATGCGGGTTACCCAGAACGTTTCGATTACCAACGTTACACTCTACTGTTAGGCCACGTTTATGCAGGGTGTTGGCTAAATTAAATAAGATTAGATTAAGTCTACACCGTCGCTGGCAGCCATTTGGGTATATGCTCCGTTATTTTAACTTTTGTTTGTCTTTGTTTTCGCGTACACTATGTTAGTTTCTGACATTTAAATATAATTTGGCACTTTTTATATCTTTACAGGGCATTAGATCTGAAGATGGCAAGCATGAAAGCTGTTAACGGTAATCGTTTTTAAATGAATGATTACTGCCATCGTGACTGTTTCATTAACTGATAGTCTCATCTGATGACCCTGTTAGGACAGAGTTTGCTTCATATGAGCCCCAAACATAGGTGCGCTTCAATAAATTGACACTACCAGGATTCTCTGATATATAGAGCCCGCTTTAACGTGCTCGTTTCACTTACACCGATAACCTTCGGCCATCAGAAGTACTTGAGATCGAGCCCAGGACGTTTCGATTACTACTGAAAGAATCTGGTTTTTAGACCACCTATATGCTGGGTGTAGGATGGAGTAAATGTGCGGAGAGTAAACGTTTTGGGCGGGATACGCCGGTGTGGAGAGTTGCAGCAAGCCATTCTCTCACACCAGATCCACGGTGAGAATTACTTCGACTGTGTGCAACTTGCAGGTCTCTCCATTCATTCAACATATTGATTGTTCATTTTCGCGCGTGACTCTATTTCATCAACACTACATAAGCTGGCAGCAATTTAAATTCAAAATGCGGAAATGCTAAATGATTGTAAGGGATTTCCCACATACATCTATGACGACAGCTTTAAAGCTGTCAGCCTGACAGTGAAATACATTTACGTTTGGGTCCATCGTGCCCTTATGAAACTGAAAGAAATTATGCCACCCTTTCTGACGATAACGTCCAGCCCTGAAGAGAGAGACCCGTAGCAATAACCTCATCAGCTGAGACGAAACGTTTACGAAACAAAAATTGGTTTACATTTGTGAAATGAAAGCCAAAATTCGCGAAATCAGTGAATAACTGGGACATTCCAATTATTTACACTCTGACTATACGTAATACTTTCAAAACGTGAGCCAGGCAGGCTAAAACCCAGTTCCCTGAGTTCTCAAAGCTATGATCATTTTTGCATTCCGAGCACATCTCAAGAAGCGTACCTAAGTGTCAATTGCCAGAGGCTGAATTTTCTTTCCTTGCAGACTCTACTGAGGCTCTCTTATATTTCTGTGAGGTGATGTCCCCAGAGAAAATGAATAGCGGAAAGCGTTGCATATTCACAACCTAACGGTCTTTTTTTTTTTGTAACAGTATACATGACGTCTGAGGACACTGCGACCAGTTTTACTCTGTGCAAGGTACACGGTGCGATTATGTCACCAGAAATGTTTGTGGACCGAAGTCTTTCTCAAAATATGTCCACTACAATTCTGCGAGCCCAGATCCAAAAGCTACCTTCATTCAACACAACCGAAGCACTGTCAGCGATTCGATATTTTTATGCTTCTTTCATTGCGAAAGTTAACTGAACATCCCAGAACGTGTGAGCTACGAGCTGTGTCTCGTTTCCTGTCTGCAAAAAATCTCGAATGTGGTTGAAGTCAGCTACTGGAGTATGTCATCCATTGTGTATATCGACCACTGGATGTTACAACTGCATGTATCATCAGAAGTTGACATCCCACCAATATTTGACATCTGCCAGTAGTTAACACCTTCATTAGCTGACGTATCCCAGGATCTGATGTCCACCAGTAAATGACATCCCAAGTACCTGACATGCTCCGGTCGCTGTGGCCGTGCGGTTCTAGGTGCTTCAGTCCCGAACTGCACTGCTGCTACGGTCGCAGGTTCGAATCCTGCCTCGGGCATGGATGTGAGTGATGTTCTTAGGTTAGTTAGTTTTAAGTAGTTCTAAGTCTAGGGGACTGATGACCTCAGATGTTAAGTCCCATAGTGCTTAGAGCCATTGGAACCATTTTTGAACCTGACATGCCCAGTACCTTACAGGCCAAGTACCTGACATCCCTAGTACATAACATCCCCATTACTTGACATCCACCAGTACCTGACATCCACCAGTACATGACGTGCACTAGTACCTGATATCCACCAGTACCTTATATCCACAATACCTGATATCCACCACTAACTGATATCCACCAGTAACTGACATTCCCAGTGGCTGGCTTTCCCAGCAGACACCCACTGTTACCTTCTGGTGATAGAGTATTATCGATAAGTTCCAATTTAGTGATTAATCGCTGTTGCTTGTTGGTACAAACCTCAACTTGTTTCTTCACATTCATGATTAGACTTGCATTTGTCTTTTCATGCGCATGGCACGTACTATTTTAGTTCTGACGGCATATTTGTTTGGAACTGTGAACTATCATTGTACGGCCTACTTAGACATTATTTTGTTCCGAGTTTCCAAATGTAGCTTGACATGGAGAAAGAAAAGGAAAAGGTAGTTTTCAAGTAAGCAGGAATTCTAATGATTCAAGCTTTGGAAGTTGTAAAACGTGGGATTCAAATAACAAGTGCTACAAAACTGTACAAAGTTCCCAAAACTTCTATTACGTACAAAAAATATGTAAAATATCTGGCAGAAAGATAGATGAGCCCCTCCTACATTCTTAGTAATGAATGTTAAGTTTCGTTAGTTACGCACATATTGCAGAATCAAAATAATGGAATCCCTGTTTTCATAAGCCAACTAACATAAGGGGTCCACAAACTAGTTGTGGAGCTGAAGACGGATATTCCATTCAGAGATGGGAAACCTGGCAAGAAATGGACAGAATTGTTTCTGCGAAGACACCGAACCATTAAAAAAGAATTCGAGAAACAATAACATAACCAGGCTGCAGTGTTACTGATAAAAGACCGAGAAAGGAACATGTACCATAAATTGCGATCGAGGATAACAAGAAGAAACATAGCAAGTCGAAGAAGACAAAGATGTTAAAGCTCAACAAGGCAACGTATTTACGAAGTCTGTAGATGGAGATATTGGAGAAGAAGGGGAAGGAGAGGATAATTTTAGTGGGGAATATAGACGATGATGATGAAAAAGAAGACCGTGGTTATGATAATAGTGATGATGATGAAGAGGAAGAAAGAGTTCACGACAGGAAGACGGTCTTCAGTGAGTTGCAAACAGATATCGATTCTGTCCACTGGAATAGCAGTAACGGCTTAGCACAGCTATTAGTTTTTTTCCTGTCTTTGAAAGTAGTGGCAATAAGGTACTCGATAATGAAATAATTGCTGTTGAAGTAATATCTGTTGAAGAGGAACTCCGAGATGCATCGACATTGATGTAAGTATTCAACGGGTGCAAAAAAAAAAAAAAAGTAAAGCTCATGATAAGTTGCATATGAGAACATTATTTCTTACTTAGAGAAATGAAATGCTTGCATAAATAATGATGAACTTACTCCTTTGAACCAGATACTTGATATGTTGAACCCTGACTGGGTGACAAGATGATCCTTAGCAGAACATGTTTCAACAGCCCCAGCTTCGTAGAGGTCAGGGAATATGCGAGCCTAGGATATTGTTTATGCTTAACATTGTTAACTTTGGTAATTCTCATTGAAACGTGCACTTTAATCTTTAAATTACATCAGCAGTGCTGCCCATCAGTGTTTTGCAAACAATTTTTATGTATTTTGATGAGTTTAAAGTGTGACACAAAGAACGAATTATGGTCGTCGTCTAACCTATAGCTTATTGCAGTACGGCTAATAAATGATCTGCCTTATATTTTATTCATGGCTATTATTTTCATCAGCTGTACTATATAATTTTTAAGAATTAAATTCAGTCGTCAGTTCCAAGTAAATTTACTGGTTTCGACAAATTAATTTGCCATCTTCAGCAACTTAGAGTTGATTTAGCAGATGTCAGTATCTTCTTGATAGAATCATATTGTTATGATTTGTCCAGATGTGTACGTGTCGTATGTGATTATTATAAATACAGTAAATCGTCAATCTGTGTTTGCGATAATCACAGACAATATGAAGACATGTGTGGAAAACTTAGAGGTAAGTGTTGACATCTGTTGCAGGGTACGGGAACTATCAAAACTGATATTGGTCTCACACCTACGTATCAAACGGTTCAAATGGCTCTAAGCACTATGGGACTTATCATCCGAGGTCTCCAGTCCCCTAGACTTAGAACTACTTAAACCTACCTAACCTAAGCACATCACACACATCCATGTTCGAGGCAGGATTCGGACCTGCGACCGTAGCAGCAGCGCGGTTCCAGACTGTAGCGCCTAGAACCGCTCGGTCACTTAAGCCGGCCCTACAAGCGTCAGAAAACAGCTTAGACGTGGAAAATAATTAATCTGAGGCTCCGTTGTGCCTTACGCAACCTATGGGTACAGATATAAAAATTTGCATACACGCAATTGCTGTTGTAAGAATGTGTTTGGATAAATAAATGATACGCGCACGGGCATGTTTGTGAGTGTGTGATTACGCAAGTCAGAGGCAAATATCTTTGAAAATGTGACCATTTTAAGTTGTCTTTGAACGTGAGGTGAATTCAAGGGAACGTTACGTAATTTTTTTTGTAAATACTACCTATACTCAAACTTGCAATTTTTACGTAGTCCAAGTGATCTCTCTCTCTCTCTCTCTCTCTCTCTCTCTCTCTCTCTCTGTATAAATGTTGTATGCAGCTTAGAAGTAAAGAAGATTTAAAATAAATATCTTTTATTTTGGAGTCTGTTCAAGTGAACATTACGTAACTTTCCTGAGAATAATGGATGGTTTTTAACTTGGCGCCATAAACCTGCGTAATTTCGTAGCTACACTGTGGGTGCCTCGTATTACTACTACAATATGCGTGGTTGGTGAGGGGCAAGGGAGAGAGAAAGGTTGCTTGGCTTGTCACGTGATGATGATGACGTCATAGCTAAGGGGGAGGCTGGCATGTAATGTCCTATCTAGGACACCGGCTCGGTCACGTAACGTCACAAATGAAATCAAATTGGTCCAAAATACACTCCTGGAAATGGAAAAAAGAACACATTGACACCGGTGTGTCAGACCCACCATACTTGCTCCGGACACTGCGAGAGGGCTGTACAAGCAATGATCACACGCACGGCACAGCGGACACACCAGGAACCGCGGTGTTGGCCGTCGAATGGCGCTAGCTGCGCAGCATTTGTGCACCGCCGCCGTCAGTGTCAGCCAGTTTGCCGTGGCATACGGAGCTCCATCGCAGTCTTTAACACTGGTAGCATGCCGCGACAGCGTGGACGTGAACCGTATGTGCAGTTGACGGACTTTGAGCGAGGGCGTATAGTGGGCATGCGGGAGGCCGGGTGGACGTACCGCCGAATTGCTCAACACGTGGGGCGTGAGGTCTCCACAGTACATTGATGTTGTCGCCAGTGGTCGGCGGAAGGTGCACGTGCCCGTCGACCTGGGACCGGACCGCAGCGACGCACGGATGCACGCCAAGACCGTAGCATCCTACGCAGTGCCGTAGGGGACCGCACCGCCACTTCCCAGCAAATTAGGGACACTGTTGCTCCTGGGGTATCGGCGAGGACCATTCGCAACCGTCTCCATGAAGCTGGGCTATGGTCCCGAACACTGTTAGGCCGTCTTCCGCTCACGCCCCAACATCGTGCAGCCCGCCTCCAGTGGTGTCGCGACAGGCGTGAATGGAGGGACGAATGGAGACGTGTCGTCTTCAGCGATGAGAGTCGCTTCTGCCTTGGTGCCAATGATGGTCGTATGCGTGTTTGGCGCCGTGCAGGTGAGCGCCACAATCAGGACTGCATACGACCGAGGCACACAGGGCCAACACCCGGCATCATGGTGTGGGGAGCGATCTCCTACACTGGCCGTACACCACTGGTGATCGTCGAGGGGACACTGAATAGTGCACGGTACATCCAAACCGTCATCGAACCCATCGTTCTACCATTCCTAGACCGGCAAGGGAACTTGCTGTTCCAACAGGACAATGCACGTCCGCATGTATCCTGTGCCACCCAACGTGCTCTAGAAGGTGTAAGTCAACTACCCTGGCCAGCAAGATCTCCGGATCTGTCCCCCATTGAGCATGTTTGGGACTGGATGAAGCGTCGTCTCACGCGGTCTGCACGTCCAGCACGAACGCTGGTCCAACTGAGGCGCCAGGTGGAAATGGCATGGCAAGCCGTTCCACAGGACTACATCCAGCATCTCTACGATCGTCTCCATGGGAGAATAGCAGCCTGCATTGCTGCGAAAGGTGGATATACACATTACTAGTGCCGACATTGTGCATGCTCTGTTGCCTGTGTCTATGTGCCTGTGGTTCTGTCAGTGTGATCATGTGATGTATCTGACCCCAGGAATGTGTCAATAAAGTTTCCCCTTCCTGGGACAATGAATTCACGGTGTTCTTATTTCAATTTCCAGGAGTGTATGTTCAAATGTGTGTGAAATCTTGTGGGACTTAACTGCTAAGGTCAACAGTTCCTAAGCTTACACACTACTTACGCTAAATTATCCTAAGGACAAACACACACACCCACGCCCGAGGGAGGACTCGATCCTCCGCCGGGACCAGCAGCGCAGTCCATGATTGCAGCGCCTTAGACCGCTCCGCTAAACCCGCGCGGCGAAGTGGTCCAGGGAGTTGCCATACATATGCTGGCATGATCAGTTGGCTAACTGTTAAAGCAACACCTGGAAAAGCATTGATGTGGATTCGTGTTCCAGTCGGAAACGCACATTTAGCATGTCATATTCAACGTATTCCCGCAAAACAAAGATAGATCGTTAGTGCTATTGACAACGTCTCCGAGCCAGCATCAGAGTACTCGTATTTCGCTTTGTCTTCACAAGCAGTTGCAGCTCGAGTAAATGTAGCGTTAACTAAAGAGAGTTTTGCGCAGCGTAGTGCAGATAAAACCCGCAGGCTGACGGGGCTTCGACAGCAACGCGAAAAGCGTGAAAATACGCGCAGGAAGTGGGGTGAACGCCACTGTGGTCAGTGTCAACGATCTGATACAGGCGCATCCCTCACGCCGCAGTACGAGGGCAGATAAAAAGCGCAATAGGATGTTCACCAACGTGAAACGTGACTCGGCAAACACGTCGCGTTTAGCGAGAACAGAGCAGAACGAATGCTATTTATCACGTTATTAGGCTACGCGGGCTGCGAGCGAATGGGGGCCGGCCGCTGGACGCCCGGTCCTCTGGCGCTCGTGGTCGGCCCTGCTGCGCTCCTCATTCACGCCGCTTTTTGTGAGCGTCCCGCGCAAGAGCCCGGCTGGCCTCGGCCCGGCCGGGGGATCGATTTACGTACTGAAAGGCAATCTATTTGCCTTGCCGAGGTTTCACTTTAACGCCTGATCCGCGCCGGGGCTGCACGGCCTCCGCTGTTATTTTTCCCGTCGAGAGCGAACGGCCGGAAAGATTAGGCTGTGCCGCGCGGCCCGGCGGCAGCTGCGGGCGCCACAACAACGCTCCTCCACCCACTCCTGCCGTTGTGTGTCGTCGTCTTCGACGGGCGCCGTAATTACGCGCGTGTACGGCTCGGGCAGTCCTGTGGACACTGGACGGCGGAAGGCCGGAGCTGCTGTTGGAGAGGCCGTCCGCACAGCGCGGGTGTAACATTCGCCGTGATTATGTTCCGCACGGTGCTAAGATTGTCGATTCGCTCGGGAATGTTCTCACGGTGGATACAGCGAATTTTCTTTCTCGCTCCATAGGCCTGGAAGAGAAATACTGTGTTGACGATAGGCAACCAATGTGCACAAGCCAACACGAGGGGTGATCGAGAAGTTTCCAGCACCAGACAGTTACCGTAATGTCTCCTAAAAACAACACCACGTACGAGGATCATTCGATAACCGATGCCCCACATGTTTTTCTCAAACCATTCACTACTGGCCGTTAAAATTGCTACACCAAGAAGAAATTTAGATGATAAACGGGTATTCATTGGACAAATATATTTTACTGGAACTGACGTGTGATTACATTTTCACGCAGTTTGGGTGCATAGATCCTGAGAAATCAGTACCCAGAACAACGACCTCTGGCCGCAATAACGGCCTTGATACGCCTGGGCATTGAGTCAAACAGAGCTTGGATGGCGTGTACAGGTACAGCTGCCCATGCAGCTTCAACACGATACCAAGCTTCATCAAGAGTAGTGACTGACATATTGTGACGAGCCACTTGCTCGGCCACCATCGACCAGACGTCTTCAGTTGGTGAGAGATTTGAAGAATGTGCTGGCCAGGGCAGCAGTCAAACATTTTATGTATCCAGAAAGTCCCGTACAGGACCTGCAACATTCGGTCGTTCATTGTCCTCCTGAAATGTATGGTTTCACAGAGATCGAATGAAATGTAACGTCCACTGTTCAAAGTGCCGTCAATGCGAACAAGAGGTGACCGAGACGTGTTAGCATTGGCACCCCATACCATCACGCCGGGTGATACGCCAGTTTGGGGATGACGAATACACGCTTCCAATGTGCGTTCACCGCGATGTCGCCAAACACGGATTCGACCATCATGATGCTGTTAACAGAACCTGGATTCATCCGAAAAAAAATGACCTTTTGCTATTCGTGCACCCAGGTTCGTCATTGAGTACACCATCGCAGGCGCTCCTGTCTGTGATGCAGCGTCAAGGGTAACCGCAGCCATGGTATCCGATCTGATAGTCCATACTGCTGCAAACGTCGTCGAACTGTTCGTGCAGATGGTTGTTGTCTTGCAAACGTCCCCATCTCTTGACTCAGCGATCGAGACGTGGCTGCACGATCTGTTACAGCCATGCGGATAAGATGCCTGTCATCTCGACTGCTAGTGATACGAGGCCGCTGGGATCCAGCACGGCGTTCCGTATTACCCTCCTGTACCCACCGATTCTATATCCTGCTAACAGTCATTGTATCTCGACCAACGCGAGCAGCAATGTCGCGATACGATAAATCGCAATCGCGATAGGCTTCAATCCGACCGTTATCAAAGTCGGAAACGTGATGGTACGCATTTCTCCTCCTTACACGAGACATCGCAACAGCGTTTCACCATGCAACGCCGGTCAGCTTATGTTTGTGGATGAGAAATCGGTTGGAAACTTTCCTCATGTCAGCACTTTGTAGGTGTGGCCACCGGCGCCAATCTTGTGTGAATGCTCTGAAAAGCTAATCATTTGTATATCACAGCATCTTGTTCCTGTCCGTTAAATTTCGCGTCTGTAGCACGTCATCCTCGTGGTATAGCAACTTTAATGGCCAATAGTGTACGTATTGTTAAGAGTCAGAATTTGCTGACAATATACATCAACATGTCCATCACCTAGTTTTGTACATAGTCTCCATCTCGTCCTATGACCGTACGCCAACGCTCTGGAGGAGCATGTATTCACTGCTGAAATGAAATGAAATGTCGTGTGGCTAGGGCCTCCCGTCGGGTAGACCGTTTGCCTGGTGCAGGTCTTTCGAGTTGACGCCACTTAGGCGACCTGCGCGTCGATGGGGATGAAATGATGATGATTAGGACAACACAACACCCTGTCCCTGAGCGGAGAAAATCTCCGACCCAGCCGGGAATCGAACCCGGGACCTTAGGATTGACATTCCGTCACGCTGACCACTCAGCTCTGCTGGAGGAAGCTCTTCTCCTGTAGACGAAGCCATGTTTCCACTTCATGACTGACACTCCCGTGTTCTTCAAAGTGTGGAATCTTTGTGCCCAAAAGATATGGAAGTCCGAGGGAGTCAGTTCTAGGCTGTAGGCAATGATGTCCAACCCAATTTGGCGATGTGTTCCTGTTTTCTCAGACTTGTATCTTGTCGATCATTATCGCGTTGGGCTGGATTCTTGTCCGATCGAATGCGTCGGAAACGGTTCTTGAGTTTATTCAGAGTGGCTGTGACATTACGTCCCGAGCGTGGCTGACCATGGAGCTATGTTTCTGCGCTTTCTGAGGCTGTAACTTTCCTTACCGAGCGACCAACCGTACTGCTATCAACTGCAGCATCGCCATACACTGCACATAAGAGCTTATGGGTGTTCACCATGGTTTCTTTTTCTGCACAAAAGAATTCAATAACAGGACGCTGCACTACGGCTCTGCCATATGCCAGAACGTTTCGAAACTTCACCGGCACACAGAACAAACGTCAAATGTGAAACACCAACAAGGCTGTTTGTCTATCTACATTAATGGATTTATATTGTTTTTAATGTGGGGCATTACTTATTGAACGACCATCGTACTTTTATGGTGAGACTTTGTGGGTATGCAAGTCACATTCTGCTGCTGCAATTTCGTTCCTTTTGCCGCTAGCATGCGTTGGATACCGTAGTGTAAGCAAAATCGCGAATAACGAGAGAATCAAGAGCCGTGCTGTGATTGAATATCTTCATTTGAAACGAATGACGCCCAAGAAAATTGTTGAAGACATGCGGTCACTTAAGGACAGTGCCCGCAGTGAAATACTGGGTGCCCGACTTCAAATATGGAGGAACGAGTGTGAAGATGAGCCAAGAAGCGGAACGTCTATCACCATTCCCACTCATGAAACAGTGACAGCAGTTCACCACTCGATTTTGCAGGAACGTCGAACAACGTTGCAGCACATTGAAACCACATTTGGAATCTCCCATGGGCGTACTCATGACATTGTTGTGGATATTTTGGGAAAGAGGAAAGTTTCACCTCGTTGGCTCCAGAAAGACTTGAATGCAGATCAGAGACGGGAGCGTGACCTGCGTTGTGAAGAAATCGTGCGCCAGTTTGAAGCAGATGAAGACGCATTTCTTGCAAATAATGTATCAAAGGACGAAACGTGGGTTCACCAGTTTGATCCTGAGACAAAAAAGCAGTCACAACAACAGAAACATCGTTCATCCCTTATCCCGAAAAAACTCCGGGTGGAAAAATCAGCCGGTAAGTTGCTGGCATCGGTCTTCTGTGATGCGTAATGGGTAAACATGGTGCATTACTTGCAAAAGGCCGGCCACTGTGGCCGAGCGGTTCTAGGCGCTTCAGTCCGGACCCTCACGGCTACTATGGTCACAGGTTACTATCCTGCCTCGGTCATGAATGTGTGTGATGTCCTTAGGTTGGTTAGGTTCAAGTAGTTCTAAGTTCTAGGGGACTGATGACCTCAGATTTTAAGTCCCATAGTGCTGAGAGCCATTTGAACCATTTTGAACTTGCAAAAGGTCGTAACTATCAGTGCATCATATTACTGCACCCTCATGCGCTGTTTTAGAGAAGAGATAAAGAAAAAAAGGAGCGGAAAATTGGCAAGCGCGTGGTTCTTTTGCATCAGGACAACGCACCGGCGCAACACTTGAAACTCTGCGTGACTCCGAATTCGAATTGTTGCGTCATATTCCATATTCTCCAGATTTGTCTCCATCAGAATTTTTTCTTTTCCCGAACCTAAAAAAGGACCTGAAAGGCCGACAGTTTGACAAATATGATACAGTGATTGATCCTGTGAGCTCTTGGTAGGACTCGAATTTGAAGACCTTTTATTTGAATGGTTTGCAGAAGTTACCGGAGCGTGCCCGCGAATGTATTAGTGTACACGGCCATTATATTGCTAAATAATTTCGTGTTATGAAATTACTATCATTCTTCATTTGTTAGATTAGAAACTTCTCGAACCCCCTTGTACGGTGTGTAGCAAGCTATTGGTTTGATGGTTGCTTGGTTTAAGGATGAAAGGGACCAAACTGCAGAGGTCATCAGTCCCTGTTGGTTTGAGTTGAGTGACCTGCAGGAGGGAACTCAAACAGAAAGGTCATCGGTCCCATCGGATTAGGGAAGTATGGTGAAGGAAGTCGGCCGTGCTCTTTTAAAGGAACCATCCCGGCATCTGCTTGAAGCGCCGGCCGTTGTGGCCGAGTGGTTCTAGGCGCTTCAGTCCGGAACTGCGCTGCTGCTACGGTCGTAGGTTCGAATCCTGCCTTGGGCATGGATTGTGTGATGTCCTTAGGTTATTTATCTTTAAGTAGTTCGAAGTCCATGGGCTGATGACCTCAGATATTAAGTCCCATAGTGCTTAGAGCCATCTTAACCATTTGAATCTCCTTGAAGAGATTTAGGGAAATCACGGAAAACTTAAATCAGGATGGACGGACGCGGGTTTGAACCGTCGTCTTGCCGAATGCAAGCCAATGTGCTAAGCACTGCGCCACATCACTCGGGACAATAGTAGTAGCTGAAGAAGATACGCAGGAGAACCCGGATGCGCTTTACTGGCAGAATCGTAGAGGGGGTAATGCGAGGATGTAGTGTATTCCCCCAACTGTTCAGACAATATATCGAACAAGCAATGGTGAAAATAAAGGAAATGTTTCTTTTTTTCGGTTTTTTGGCTTTCGGGTCGAGCCCATTCAGCCATCTCAACAGTAATGTCCATTACGACGATACGAAAGAAAGGACAGCACAACAGCCAGTCCCCGGTCGGAGAAAATCACCGACCCAATAAAAAAGGAAAAGCTGAAGAATTATATTAAACTTCGAGGTGAAAGGATATCAGCGATGACATTCGCCGATGAAATTTCTGTCCTCAGCGATACTGAACAAGATTAAAGCTTGTACTGAATGGAATAAATAATCTAATAAGGGCAGAATAAAAACTGAGAGTAAATCGAGGGAATACGAAAAAAAAATGAGTAGCAGCAGAAATTAGACTGGCGGTAAGCTTATCATAAAAACTTGGAGACCACGAAGTAGCAATTAAACAATTATTCTACCTTGGAGCTAAATAAGATACGACGAACGTAGCAAGAAGGATATAAGAAATAGTTCAGCACTGGCAAAAAGGGCATTGCTGATTAAAAGTAGTCTAGTAGTATCAAACAAAGTGTTTAATTGGAGAAAGAAATTTGTGGGAATGTACGTTTGGCGCACAGCGTTCTATGGTGGTGAATCAAGAACCTAATCAGAAGAGAATCGAGGTGTCTGAGATGCGGTGCTATAGAAGAATGTTGAAACGTAGGTGGACTGATAAGGAATGAGGACGTTTTCCGCTGACACGGAAAATAAGTGGACGTAAGGAAAACACAGAAATGAAGAAGGGGTAGGATGATAGGACAGGTATTAAGATGTTAAGGAATAGTTTCAAAGGTATTAGGTGGTAGCTGTAATGGTAAAAACTGTAGAGGACAGAGATTGAAGGGTCAGAAACAGTCCGAAAAGGTTGTAAGGGTTTTCTGGGCAGGTTATGCTCATAAATAACTGTTTAAGAAAAAAAAATTCTGTACGTTGCATCGTTTCCGAGTTAATTAGCATTGGAGTTCGCCAATCAGGCAGTTGCGCGCCAAATTCAAGCGACCTGCCAGAAATAGTTTGCGTCAGTTGTTGTTATAGCGATACTGCTCAACCCTTGGCTCCGGTTCGATCCTTGCTACCGTCCCATGTCCAATTTTTATATCGGTCTCATTTTCGGTTTTAGGAAACCAAACGCAGAACACGTTTCGCGACACTGTCATCGGAGGGCGTTTAAAATTGCGCTCTCAACGGCCAGATTCGCTAACTTCAGTGCCAATTAACTCAGAAATGGTGCTACGTATCAATTTTTTTCTTAACAGTTATTTCTCAACACAACCTACTCTGCAACACCCTTACAATCTTTTCAGACTGTTTCTGACGCCCTGTATATAAGAGTGGGCTCTGAAAAGTAATGGCTCCGAATTTTTTAATTCTTTTGTAAATGTCGGTTGACGTATTACATGTCATACATATTACTTGCTCGACTTTCCCTCTTCAATGGTGCAAGTTGCAACCCTCTACCGCTAGATGGCTCATAATTGTAGCGTGTCACATGGCGGTGTGACGTTAACTATGTTTGTGCGTGAGGAACTGAAAGGGCGAATTGGGAGAGTTTGTCCACATATGGAGCAGCCTCCCCTTTACCATGACGATGCCAGACCACACATGGGCGTTATGACAACTGTAACAGTCCGATGCCTTGGGTTCACTGTCATCGATCAACAATAGAAAATGGCTCTGAGCACTATGGGACTTAACTCCTGAGGTCATCAGTCCCTTAGAACTTAGAACTACTTAAACCTAACTAACCTAAGGACACCACACACATCCATGCCCGATCAACAATAGAGTCCCGGCTTATCTCCGTCTCGTTATCATCTGCAGAAAACCTGCACAGATGAGGTCGTGGCTCCGTAAACTATGTTAAATGTTCTGCAGTCACGGTATCAACAAACTGGTCTGTCGTTAATAAAGTTTGTTTTCTTTAAAAAGGTTTAAGGGTTTTGTGCGTCCTCTTGTTACAGGTAGTTTGGGACGTTAGGAGCATGTGCTGTTGTGAGGTGAAGACGTTGTCTTGGCACAAGAGACAAAGACAGGGCGAGCCCCATCAGAAGACTGCTGACTAAAAAACTATGGGGTGTGGGCAGATTTTATGCTGTCGAGGCCCATTGTCTCTCTATCCGACTGGTAAGAGCTCTGAGCAAGCACATAATTTAAAGGTCCGAGTCGCTCCAACCGCGACCGAGTTCAAAAAACACTATACTGGTATAAGTCACTATTCAGTGCAACACCGTCGTAACTCGGTAGTTTCATTAAACGTCTCCATAAGGAAGCTACATTTTACAACGCTGCCAGAAATATTTGTCAAATGTAAAAATGTTGTCTGCGGTGTGATACGCTACTTGAACTAACGACTAATGTTCGTCTGGTTTCGTGTATGGCCGGGCAATGTTGTTATAATCTTCTGGCTAGAATACTAACACTAAGAAAAGATAACTTCGCTCGGAGAAACGGGCAAGTGGATCATGTGAGAGATATTTGTCAAATGATGAAATATTAAGCCGTGAAACAGAGTTTGTAGAACTTCGTACTGTTGGTTCAGATAATCTCAGCCCACGTAACTTCGTACCAGGATACCGCTTGGTGGTATGAAATGTTCTGAACTGTAGCATTAGACTGTCATATCATCTTTCCAATGTTGAAATGGCTCTATGGACACGACCAAGAAAGCCAGTTTAAAAATTACTTTGATGGAAAGCTTCTGTAACTTAGAAGCAAAAATATAGTCTCCTTATACTGTTAACTTTTTAAAACTTTTGTTACAATTTACTTTCCATTGAGATTTAGATGGCTGGAGATGACGCAATGCTCTTATTCTAGCACAATATAAGAAACGATTCTTGTGTTGCATACCTGCTAAGACTAACTTCCGGGGACCACAGATAATGTTAGCGTGTTTCTTCGAAACTGATCGCAGTATCGGAGGTACAACCACATCGGAGGGGTACCAGTGGTGACTCTGTATTAATGTATAGTTTTTGAAGAGTCTACACTTATAGCAGTTGTGAATATAGAAAAAAGTTTCGACAGTGTTGACTGGAATACACCAGACGAGATACGAAACTCAATATATTATTGAACAGTCTGAAACAAAATCGTCATAACTTCTGAACGGTTTGCGTTAGGACATTCAGACTCCACGATTGGCCGCGGGACATGATGGGAATTAGTAGGCACATACATGGTTTGGTTTAGCGACGGAGCCTTCTTTTATTTGGATGCGTTCGTCAATAAAAAAATTGGCGTATTTGAGGGACTGAGAATCCGCATTTCGTTCCCATTATCAAAGTGGCCATAATTTCGACAAGATGTGGTCCAAGTAAGACGAAGCTCGACGTCATCGAATCAGGGGAGCGTTCGACGTCGTGGAGGAGTACTTTGGGGACCGCATTCTCGCTCCGGGATACCCAGAGGCCACTGGCATGGGCCTCGATAGCGACCATATTCTACGGATCTAAAAACATGAGACTCCATTTTGTGGGGCTATATTAAAGACAAGGTGTACAGCAATAACCCAAAAACCATTGCAGAGCTGAAAATAGCCATTCAGGAGGTCATCGATAGCATCGATGTTCCGACATTTCAGCGGGTCACGCTAAATTTCGTTATTCGTCTGCGCCACATCACCGCCAATGTGGCAGTCGTATCGAACATATCATACCCTAAATTCGAATATATGTAGTGACGTATACATTTTCATGCAAGAGACAAGAGGGAGACAGTAACGGAGAAAATGTGAGTAAGGCGATGGTTTGTAGCCTAATCACTATATTGTTATATCTGCACGTAGAAGAATCTGTAGTGAAGGACAAGGGAAAATTTGAAAGGAGAACTAAATTTCAGAAAGAAAAAAACTGAAAAGCTAGTTTCGCGATGACACAGCAAAAGAAGGAGACAAACATCAGGAAAATTAAAACTAGGGTAATGGAGTGAAGGCGAATTTAGACAAGCAATGCTGAGGCAATTACATTAAGAAACGAGACACTGAAAGTGGTAAACATACACTCCTGGAAATGGAAAAAAGAACACATTGACACCGGTGTGTCAGACCCACCATACTTGCTCCGGACACTGCGAGAGGGCTGTACAAGCAATGATCACACGCACGGCACAGCGGACACACCAGGAACCGCGGTGTTGGCCGTCGAATGGCGCTAGCTGCGCAGCATTTGTGCACCGCCGCCATCAGTGTCAGCCAGTTTGCCGTGGCATACGGAGCTCCATCGCAGTCTTTAACACTGGTAGCATGCCGCGACAGCGTGCACGTGAACCGTATGTGCAGCTGACGGACTTTGAGCGAGGGCGTATAGTGGGCATGCGGGAGGCCGGGTGGAAGTGCCGCCGAATTGCTCAACACGTGGGGCGTGAGGTCTCCACAGTACATCGATGTTGTCGCCAGTGGTCGGCGGAAGGTGCACGTGCCCGTCGACCTGGGACCGGACCGCAGCGACGCACGGATGCACGCCAAGACCGTAGGATCCTACGCAGTGCCGTAGGGGACCGCACCGCCACTTCCCAGCAAATTAGGGACACTGTTGCTCCTGGGGTATCGGCGAGGACCATTCGCAACCGTCTCCATGAAGCTGGGCTACGGTCCCGCACACCGTTAGGCCGTCTTCCGCTCACGCCCCAACATCGTGCAGCCCGCCTCCAGTGGTGTCGCGACAGGCGTGAATGGAGGGACGAATGGAGACGTGTCGTCTTCAGCGATGAGAGTCGCTTCTGCCTTGGTGCCAATGATGGTCGTATGCGTGTTTGGCGCCGTGCAGGTGAGCGCCACAATCAGGACTGCATACGACCGAGGCACACAGGGCCAACACCCGGCATCATGGTGTGGGGAGCGATCTCCTACACTGGCCGTACACCACTGGTGATCGTCGAGGGGACACTGAATAGTGCACGGTACATCCAAACCGTCATCGAACCCATCGTTCTACCATTCCTAGACCGGCAAGGGAACTTGCTGTTCCAACAGGACAATGCACGTCCGCATGTATCCCGTGCCACCCAACGTGCTCTAGAAGGTGTAAGTCAACTACCCTGGCCAGCAAGATCTCCGGATCTGTCCCCCATTGAGCATGTTTGGGACTGGATGAAGCGTCGTCTCACGCGGTCTGCACGTCCAGCACGAACGCTGGTCCAACTGAGGCGCCAGGTGGAAATGGCATGGCAAGCCGTTCCACAGGACTACATCCAGCATCTCTACGATCGTCTCCATGGGAGAATAGCAGCCTGCATTGCTGCGAAAGGTGGATATACACTGTACTAGTGCCGACATTGTGCATGCTCTGTTGCCTGTGTCTATGTGCCTGTGGTTCTGTCAGTGTGATCATGTGATGTATCTGACCCCAGGAATGTGTCAATAAAGTTTCCCCTTCCTGGGACAATGAATTCACGGTGTTCTTATTTCAATTTCCAGGAGTGTATTTTTGTATTTTGGCAGCAAAATAACTTAACATGACCATAATGTACAAAGTACTGAATGTAGTCTCGCCATAGCGGGAAATACCTTTCAGGAGGAGAAAATGTTAAGATATAAGATTAATATACGTGGGAGTAATTATTCTTCTCTTCAAATATTTTTCTCGAGTTTTAGCTTACACTGTTCAAAATGGCTCTAAGCACTATGAGGTCATCAGTCCCCTAGACTTAGAACTACTTAAACCTAACTAACCTAAGGACAGCACACACATCCATACCCGAGGCAGGATTCGAACCTGCGACCGTAGCAACAGTGCGGTTCCGGCCTGAAGCGCCGAGACCCGGACTTACACGGAAGTGAAACCTGGAACATAAACCAGAAAGAATCATTCGAAATATACTGAGGTGACAACAGTCATGGGATACCTCCTAATATAGTCTCAGACCTCATTCTGTCTGGCGCAGTGCAGCGACTCGACCTTGCATGAACTCATTAATTAGTTGGAAGTACGCTGCAGAAACGCTGAGCCGTCCATAATCGGAAAAAGTGTTGCCGCTGCGGGATTTTGTGCACGAACTGACCTCTCTATTATGTCCCATAAATGTTCGACAGGTATCATGTCGAGTGATATGACTGACCAGATCATTCGCTCAAAATGTCCAGAATGTTCTTCAAACCAGTAGCGAACAATTGTGACCTAGTTGCATGGTACACTGTCATCTGTGAAAATTCTATCGTTGTTTCAGAACATGAAGTCCATGAGTGGCTGCAAATTGTCTCTAGGTACCTGAATATAACCATTTCCAGTCAATGATCGGTTTAGTTGGACCAGGGGATCCAGAACATGCGGGCCGGGGTGGCCGAGCGGTTCTAGGCGCTACAGTCTGGAACCGCGCGACCGCTACGGCAGCAGGTTCGAATCCTGTCTCGGGGCGTAGATGTGTGTGATGTCCTTAGGTTAGTTAGGTTTAAGTAGTTCTAAGTTCTAGGGGACTGATGACCTTAGAAGTTAAGTCCCATAGTGCTCAGAGCCATTTGAACCATTTTGAACCCAGACCATTCCATGTGAAAACAGCCCACAACATTACATTATGGAACGACCAAAAGCTTGTACAGTGCTTATTGATAAGTTGGGTCCATGCTTTTGTGGGGTTTGTGTCACACTGGAAACCTAATATAAGCTCTTTCCAACTGAAATCGGGACTCATCTTGCCAGGACACTGTTTCCAATGGCCAGGTTCCAACCGATACGGTTTCGAGCCCAGGAGAGGCGGTGTTGGCAATGTCGTGCTGTTAGCAAACGCACTCGCGTCGATCATCTGCTGTCATAGCCTATTAACGCCAAATTTCGTCGCACTGTCGTAACTTATACGATCTTCGTACGTCACACATTGATTTCTGCTGTTATTTCACGCAGTTTTGCTTGTCTGCAGGTACAAACAACTCAACTCTAACGCCACTGCTATCGACCACTGTGTTGTCCGTGGTTAGAGATAATACCTGTACCGTGGTATTCTCGGCACACTCTTGACTCTGTGGATCTCGGAATATTAAATTCCCTATCGATTTCCGAAATGGAGTATCCCAAGTGTCTAGCTCCAGCTACCACGCCGGCCGCGGTGGTCTCGCGGTTCTAGGCGCGCAGTCCGGAACCGCGCGCCAGCTACGGTCGCAGGTTCGATTCCTGCCTCGGGCATGGATGTGTGTGATGTCCTTAGGTTAGTTAGGTTTAACTAGTTCTAAGTTCTAGGGGACTGATGACCTCAGATGTTAAGTCCCACAGTGCTCAGAGCCATTTGAACCAATCAGCTACCACCCCGAGTTCAGAGTCTTTTTAACTGCCGTAAAGCGGCCGTAATCACGTCGATAACCCTTGCACGTGAATCACCTGAGTACGAGTAACAGTTCCGCGAATGCCGTCTGTGTATCCGAATCGCATGACCTTTCTCACTTCAGTGTAGTGCTCCAGAATAATGCGTAGTATTCGATGGACCAGTAGGGTAAGTAATGTTAAAGCACTGAATCGAGTGAGAGACAAAAGCAGCGAATGAAATAACTTGATGGCACGTGAGTACAAGAAGAGATACATGTTTACGTCTGTAGTGGAGATCACATTAACGATTCGTAGTGACGCCTCGCTGTCAGAAAATATTCATTCACACTGTTACTAATGAATCCGATGTAAATAATTAGTACTTGAAAAGAAAATATGTAATTCAAGCGTGAGTTACTAAAGTGCAGGATATAAGCCCGCGTATGTTTCTTTGTGCCCCTTTTTTGAACTGATCCCCGAAGAATTATTTATTAAAATCCTTTCTCGTCTTAGTCGTAAGTTCTGCGGGTGTTCACAATCCTTTCACAGAAATGATTTTCGCCAAATTGGACCTTAACGAAAGAGTTGCTTGTTTCTTTATTTTTAATGTATGCAGTGATAAGGTTCGTTAATCTTGTGCAAAAAACAGTACTTTTAAAGTATTCGTTCATGCTGTTGCATCTCTCAAGATTGTTATCGGCAGTTTATTCTTTGAATATATTACCGTAGAGGTCGGGTACACCAGCCAAAGTTGCACATCGTGGATAAAATACTCCGCACGGGCCGTTAAAATACTTTTATTAAAAAGTCACTATCGGTCACTCCTGAGTGGGGATGTCTCTTCAGGTGATGAGTTTCTTCATTTGTTTAAACAGTCTTGGCGCGGCAAAATAAATGCTACGAGCCAATTCCCACACTTCATCGTCAGGATTAAACCAATAGGGCGCTAAAAACAGATGTCTATGATCAAAGACTGGATTCACGCCCCACCACGCCGTAGACATCATAGAAGTGGGCAATGCGCCAGCCTAAAGTGTACTGAAGGGTCGCTGTTATGAGCCACAACATTGTGATCACTGACAAGAAGCGCGGGATTAGCCGAGCGGTCTGGGGCACTGCAGTCATGGACTGTGCGGCTGGTCCCGGAGGAGGTTCGAATCCGCCCTCGGGCATGGGTGTGTGTTTGTCCTTAGGATAATTTAGGTTAAGTAGTGTGTAAGCTTAGGCACTGATGACCTTAGCAGTTAAGTCCCACAAGATTTCACACACATTTGAACATTTGAACATCACTGCCAACCCCGAGGTTCAGCGCGGTCTAATAGCGTCGTGGACACCTGGTTGGGCGAGAAGAGGATGTTAACAGAGAGAAGTTGAATAGGGAAGGGCTGTAGCGAAGATACTGCCCGCTAATGGGGAAATTTACTGACATAAGTGACTTCCACAAATGGCATGTCGCTAAGGTCAGGCGACCGGGAATAAGCATCTCTAAAACGGCATCTCCACTGATCGACTACTGTTGTCGCGAGCATCTGTCGATAGTAGTTGAAGGACGGTAAACTACGAGTTGGCGACAAGGTGTTTCAGATCTACACCTCTTCATACAATGTTTAGATCAGGGGCTCAAGCTGTCGTCACACGGGCCGTGCATTGTAAAGCCAACGTTGAGCGTGCAGAGTTTCTGGCGCCATGATTTGGAAAAACTATGTTGTGGAGCCTTTCCTAACGTGTAGAAGAATATAGAGCATGACATATTGTGTACTTGCGTTTGAAAGTAGACCAGAAGAACGCCACCTACGTCACATGCGCGCCATCTCTTCACAGTAGCCGGCCGTAGTGGCCGAGCGGTTCTAGGTGCTACAGCCGGGAACCGCTCGACTGCTACGGTCGCAGGTTCGAATCCTGCCTCGGGCATGGATGTGTTTGATGTCCTTAGGTTAGTTAGGTTTAAGTAGTTCTAAGTTCTAGGTGACTGATGATCTCAGATGTTAAGTCCCATAGTGCTCAGAGCTATTTTTTTTTCTTTGCAGTACAGCTTCGGGAGACGCCATATTGGGTTTCAGTTGAAGCCCACATTTAGTTGATTTTGTAATGTAACGTACCCTCTACGAATATCCGTCCTTTCACAGCACCAGCAAATTGAGGGACCCTCGAAAACCTATGGTTTATAGCTACGATTCCTTGTAATAATATTACAGGAAAAGTCATATTGGTGGTTAAAGAATGTACTAATTGTAACTTGTGTGTCATGAAAGTATGTCGTTTCATGGCAGAGGCAGAAGACAGTAATATGACAAGGCAGAATGACACAAAAGTTCAGTGTAGCATAATGAGCAGAGACAGAGGGTGACAAACTGAAGTGTCCAACGTAGCTGCTAATAGGTTCTCAGACATTTCACTACTTTAGTAGAAGTATGTTCTATAATATTCGACATTAAATAAACGTAAGTGTGCTCTCCCTCAGGAGTGTGTTTGTTCGATCGGCGTTATCTGCAAGAGCCCTTGCGCTATTGGCAATAAGCTATTTTGCACTTCCTTGTTTATAATCTGGTATTTCACACGTTCTAAGGAGTCTGCTACTGAATAGAAACAGTGGTCAAGTAAGAATGACCTGAGTATTTTGCTAAAAAGTGAGAATAATGAAATTGCTTTTATCTTATGTGGAAGCCTATTTAAAATTTGTATCACACTATTTGTAATGGAACTTTTATAAGTTGACGTCTTTGCTTACGGGACATGGATATTTCCTTTTACTGTTTGTTCATGAATATTGAAGCTTTCATTTATGTGTACCGCAGACAGAACAGTACGGCCAGCATACGGACAGAGGAGGATATATGTTTTAATAGGGCCTACATAGGAATTTTACATGCATCCATGTCGTAAACAAACAGTATGATTTGCGCGCCAGTTACAGCTGACAGCTGCCGCTGGAGAGCGCTGCGATCGCATATTCCACATTGAGGCACAGGTACTCCACTCAGAAGCTCGGTTGTTTCTGAGTGTTCAGCAGCACGGTGGAGATCAAGTCAGCGGACTGCACGTTGAGTGTCACGGCTCGTGTAAAGATGGCATTCTCCCTGTGAAACAGGGTGGGAGACGATCTGTGAGAGGTCTGACGACAGAGGACAGTGCTGGAGCAGACACAAGTGTTTCGAACACGGCTAGGGGCACGTTGTGGCTCTCCAGCAGTCGACTCTTACTTCTTCCCATGTAGGCCAAATGACATCGTCAGTTACAACTGCTCTGATCACAGATCACCGAGGCTGGACAGTAGATCAGTGGAAGCTTGCCGCCTGGTCGGGTGAACTAAGCTACATGTTCTGTGAGATGACACAGAATCTATAGTACAAGAAAACTTAATGGCTCATACGTAAAAATCAATACATATATCTCAACATAATGACTAGACAGTCATTATGTTGAAATGAAATGTCGTGTGTTAGGGCCTCCCATCAGCAATACCGGCCGCCTGGCGCAAGTTTTTTTTTTTTTTTTTAATGGTTGACGCCACTTCAGCGACTTGCGCTTCGAGGGGGATGAGATGGGGGTGATGAAGAAAACGTCCAGTCCCTGAGCGGAGAAAATCTCCGACCCAGCCGGGAATCCAACCCGAGCCCCATAGCATGGCGTTCCGTCACACTGACCGCTTCTGTTGTTGTAGATCTGATTTTGTTCGTTAGTGGTCGTTGTATTTGTTCAGGGTGGGCGTCCCATGACGCTTCTTCAAGTTCATTGTTGATCCATTAACTCATATTTTTATTACAGAGGGCAGCTAACACACTGACCGAAGACGCTGTGCTACCGTGATGGGCCCACTCAGCTGTCGAAGCGGACAGTCATTATGATGAGACTTACCTATAGTTAGAGAGCATACAGGAACAGAAGTTGGGTTGTCATCTGCGTTTAGTCCTCTGTAGCTCTTTCTTCAGTGACATAGCTACTGCATTTTGCACAGACAGTTGCCTTTATATAGTTGCTTTTTATTGCATTTATCAAACCTTGATGACAATACCCTTCCATACGCATTACCTGCCAAAGCTAGATTAGAGATACGCAGTCGAAAGTCTACTACGTTTCTTCTTAGGCACGACGTTTGCCTATATCATACTACTTTCTTTTCTTTATTTATTTGCTTAATATATATAAATCTCCAGTCTTCATTTCACCATGTCTGATTCACTGCTGTTACATAATGTGAACAATGTGCTACCGGGCTATAGAGCGGATGACGGCAGGTGTTCCCTTCGGCCGTCTGCTGCACCCATGTATAAATGCGGCCTGAGAGGCAGTGCCACAGAATTCGCACAGAGCTACCACTCTTTGCGCGTCAATCAAACGCCGGCTTACGCGCTGCCTCAGATGACGTCACAACCAGGCCGTTAGTAAATGAATGTTTTCAGTAATAATAGGAAGTTAACTCTCGAAGACTGTATACCGTCCTGGATCGCTTAGAATTCGCGGAAGTAAATGTTTGTGTGCCGCCCGTAATGTTAACAAAACCGCGTGGCAAGTTGTGACTTTATTCTCCACTTTTGTTGCGAGCAAATAGCTTTGATTATCAGAAGTCATGGCGGAAGACCGATTAATTGTGACTTACCGTAGAGGTTGAATCTCAACTGCACAAGGTGCTGTTTATGATAGACACATCATCGTTATTCTTATTATTATCATCAGGATTATTACTATGTAGTGCGTGTGAAAAATTTATTGAATATTTTGGACAGTTACAACTCAAAACTTCATTTATAATAATATCTCCTGGTTCCACTGGGTAAGTAGAGAGTAGAAACATTTATTTCAGTGAGCAAGAGAAGAAAGTGAACTTGCAGACTGGGAACTATAGTCGGTATGTTCTCCATCGCTTTCTGGCCTACCAGAAAAGTAGTTTACAGGCTCTCGTAACAGACGGCACCGCCGCCCCACACACTCTTTCCCAAAATTCTCCCAACAAACCGGAGTCGCCTTTTCGCCATCCCTACCACAGTTTTCACATGCTCGTCCCGCCTCATATCGCTTTGCATCGTTACGCCCAGATATTGAAACGACTGTGTTCAGTAGGACACTAGAGTCCTGTATGAGAGCATTGTAGCTTTGATCTTCCTACTTATCCGCATTAACTTAATTTTTTCCACATTTAGAACTAGCTGCCATTTTGTCTAAGTCCTCTTGTGTCTTCCCATAGTCACTCAACTTCTAGACCTTACTGTACACCGTAGCACCATCAGCAAACTGCAGTAGATTGCTGCCCATCTGGTCCGCCAAATCATTTATGAATATAGTGAAAAACAGCGATCGTACCACACTTCCCTGGAGGCACTCCTCATGACGACACCTTTGTCTCTGATGAACACTCGCCATCGAGGATAACATACAAGGTTCTTTTATTTATTAGAATATAAGAAGACTTCGAGCCGCTCATATATCTGTAAACTTTCCCGTATGCTCGTACCTCCGTTAACAGCCTGCAGTGGGGCACCTTGTCAAATGCTTTCCGGAAGTCTACATATATGGACTCTGCCTGTTGCCCTTCATCCATAGTTCGCAGGCATGCTGATTCGTGGACATAAGCTTCTCAGTCTCAAGGAAATTTATTATATTGGAAATGAGAATATGTTCCAGGGTTCTGCAGCAAACCAAAGTTGGGGATGTTGGTCTGTAATTTTGTTCGTTCGTTCATTTACTCTCGCTTCCCACGCCCGGGTTCCCGGGTTCGATTCCCGGCGGGGTCAGGGATTTTCTCTGCCTCGTGATGACTGGGTGTTGTGTGCTGTCCTTAGGTTAGTTAGGTTTAAGTAGTTCTAAGTTCTAGGGGACTGATGACCATAGATGTTAAGTCCCATAGTGTTCAGAGCCATTTGAACCATTTAAGATTTGAAATCTGCTTAAACTTTGCGCATAATTCCTTCACTAGAACTAAGTGATGCCAATTCACTGTCAAGGTGAGATGCTAATAACTGCTTATCTGCTCTATCCAGGAGAAACACTTTCCTAGCCTTCTTGACTTCCGTAATCATACTTGCTATAATGACATCATGATCGCTAATCCCCGTTTCTATACCGACATTATCGATGAGGTCCGGCCTGTTTGTAACTACAAGGTGGGCTGCCGAAATATCTGCTCCATGCAGTTTACAGAAAACTTCTTTCTCTGCCTTCCACAATGAATTCATATACATTTCAGTCTATACTCCTCAGGTTCAAGTCGCCTCCAACTAGTATTGCATGATGTGGGTATTCACACGCTACTGACATTAGACTTTCTCTGAATGACTGTAGAACTGCCACAGCAGAATCGGGTAGCCAGTAGAAACATCCTACAATCAATTGGTTTCACCTACACCTGTTATACACGACCAGATGACTTCCATGTTACACTCAATTTCGACCTCATGAGAGACAGTATTTTTGTCAGCTGCAGTGAACACTCCCACTCCTATGGTATCTAATCTGTCATTCCCATACATGTTCCACGACTCGCTGAATATTTCGGACCTTTCCACTTCGAGTTTCGGTGAGCTCTCGGTCCCAAGAATAATTTGAGCGCGAGAACTCTCCTGGGGGGCAGTAAATTCGGGAACTTTGTTATTAATACTTCGACTATTTATTGATAAAATTGTAACAGTCGAAGTGTCTTTATTCTGGACGCCGTTAGACTTCCCTTGTTGTATATAGACTGTCAAATATTCATCAGAGCATCTCAAACTACTGCGTAGCCTATAAAAGCCTCATGTAAACTCCACAAGCACTCTGCTACCGAAGTAGCTGCTTCCTTTTTCGCAGTGCACCCTTACCTATCAATGGGAGACCTACAAATCCCCCACTCGATAACCCAGGTCCAGAAATCACCAGCCAAGACCATCACAGAGACGACGAAGGCTTTGGTTGAGACCTTCCACTCAGCTCCAAACCAAAGGACCTCGATGTGAGGGTCACCTAAGAACGCATACGACCAACGTCGTTGCTGCCAACGGGACCCATAACTTGCAGACGAGTGCACCCTGTACCCACGATAGTAAGTGCAAGGCCGCCTGCGGCCAGTCTCCACATTGGCCCTCGGCCTCGAGCGGCGCGAACGCGTAACCAACCGCCACTCACACTGCTGTGAGGGCGGATACACAGTGTCGGGTGCACTAGGAGGTGTCCCGGAAGCAGAGCCCACGTGCTAGACAAGCGACACGTGAGGTGTCCCGTGAGACGAACCAGATTCCCCGCCACCGCTACACCCCGAGGAAACAGCTTGAAAATGACAAACCATAGCCAAAGGGACATTCATCTGTCCGCGACCTACGACCAGCTCCTCCAGCGTCCACACACAGTATACGCACGCTCTAGCCATCCTGGCAAGACTAACTGAATAAGTAAACCATAAAAACAAATAGTTCTAGAGATGTAACTTGCTAGCCTCCTGATGTGTTACCAGTGGACGCTGATGCGTTAATGAGCTATGTAGCTGGCAGTTCGGTGAGCAACTATTCCGCTACAGACTGAATCAGCTGACACTTAAAAAAAAAAAACGCTGAACTAAACCTCTAAAGCAGAAAAACGCGCACCAAATTTAATAAATATACTATGAGGAAAACACAGATAAAGGTAAACACTTAACTTGCCGTTCTGTAGTTGTATGTCAGCTGAGAGCTTCCTCCTCATGCTTCTCGACTATTACATCTGCCTTCCGGCCGTTGTCGCCGAGCGGTTCTAGGCGCTTCTGTCCGGAACCACGCTGCGCATGTTCGAATCCTGCCTCGGGCATGGATGTGTGTGTGATGTTCTTAGGTTAGTTAGGTTTAGGAAGTTCTAAGTGTAGGGGACTGATGACCTCAGATGTTAAGTCCCATAGTGGTCAGAGCCATCTGCCTTCTGGCTCCTGCACTAAGTTCCAAACAGGCTTCCACTCCCTGTGTTTTACCGCTGCTACCTACAGCCTTACGCACAGTTAAACAAAGAACTATTATCGGGTTTTAATTCGAGCGATAGTTCGAGTGAAACAACTTCTGCTCTGAGCGTTTTATTCAAATATCAAGAATTACTTCCAAGTGGTGGAAGGTTTGTTTGCCTCGAGATTTGTATAAGAGCGTTCAAAAATTTCTGCTTGAGGGTGTTGTTGCAGCATATGAGTAACGTATTGTGACCCCTGATGAGGTACTGATATGAGTACTGACATGTAAGCAAGGTGTGACATTCTTGGCTGTGGCCGGCGGTACTCGCCGTGATGCAGCTTGATAAACGTGAAGTTACATATCGTACAAAAGTGGAAAGAGGTACAAGCGACAGATGGTACAGTATGTACCAGTCCGATGGGAGAGTACTCCAATAGTACTGAACTTGGTTCTGATTGGTCGACACCTTCGAGTACTAGGCGCCATAACGCCTAACTTCTCTTATTAATCATTTATATACTTTTCATTGTATTTAACCAAGTCTTCAGTATGACAGACTCTCATGGTTACCCTAGGAGTCCACCGTATTTGGTTATTAAATTTCAGTAGTTTTGAGAAACATAATAGTAACAATATTGCAACGGAAGTGTTTCGGAAACCTTCGGGTCGCTTTGGAGCGCCTGGGAGACGAAGTACTTCGGTTGCGCTAGTCACTCTGTCTCGGGCGTTCTGGAGGGCCGTACACGTACCTCAATGTCGTGAGTGACTTAGATGTGAATATATAATAGTCACTCTGTTTGGGGTGTTCTTCAGAACTGGACATGTCGGACGTAACTTAGTTGTGAATATCTAATACTCACTCTGTCTAGTCTGTACCATATTTCGGAAGTTGGAGGGAAATGTTACCATACAGTTAAGAAAGCTATGTCGAGTGTTGTGAAAGTGTAAATGTGTGAGTATTTGAATAATAACCAAACGCACTACATTAGTGAGAATTGCCGCCTACTATCATTGATAGTAGTACATATCTTGATCTTTGTAGGTACAGAGACTAAGCTGGGCAAGTGGCATCCCAAAAAAGCACAGTCACAGGTTCGAATCGACAGCGTAGCACCTTCCGCCGAAGAAGATCTCACTACCGATCTCTCTCCAGATCTGACTTCCAAATGGACACATAATTTATAAAGGGACTGCTGTGGCATTCGTGTCCTTTCGATATGCGACGCTGGTGACCTTGCTGTTTAGCGGCCTCCGCCATAAATCATCATCATCATCGACATGCGTGCGGTAAATGAGGAAACGTGAAGTACGGTGACGTTATTACCAAATGCATTCAAGCAAATCCAATACCTGAAATACATTCGCAGTTGTAAATATGGACAACCGTCAACTGTTTAATGGAATGACGACAATGAACTTTTTTTTTCCCCAGACCAGGACTAGAATCCAGATTTCCTACTTACCGTGAGCGGACGCCTTACCACTTGCCTGTCCGAAGGGACACTGCGTCGTAATTCGGAATAACACAGGCACTGCAGTATGATATGAACAGATTCAACGTACTGCTGATCATTGTTTGGCTTGCGAAGGACAAACACCGGCGGACGTGAATCGGGGGATGAAGAATGTGTATGGGGCAGCACGTATGTCGAAAATTGGAAAACTGCCGCAAGGGATGCCGCTGCTTCGCACACACTGTATTTACGGCAAAACAGAAATTACGCTACTCAAGTGGGAGACTCTCGACTACCGGCCCGATAGTCTTGATCACTGCTCATGCGAATATTTCGCCTTTGGTCCCTTGAAACGTTGGCCACTCACAAATAAATACATTTCTCTAAGGCTTTATTAAGTGCTTTATTATACCTCATAAAAAAACATAGTACAGTTCATAAATCACTGTAATTCTTCATCTAAATTATAAATAATATGATGAGTACCACACACGTAGCTTCAAATTTAGTTGAGCATAATACCTTCAGTTTCATCCAAATTAAACCTAAATCCACCTTTCATAGCATTTAGTGGAGTTAGAGCTATGGTTATACATTTTTCATTATTTATCGAGTCAATATCTGGCACTTGTAGCCAGACAAACGTCAGTCCTCCACCCGAAGATATATGACGTTACGCGCTACGCCGGAATCACAGCCTTAACCACGACCGTTTGCAATTTGACCACTATATCATCGACATTTGTTTTTCTTAGTTATCCTAACATGAGCACACACAAATAAGCCTTCCTCTATTACTAATGGTTGATGTTGTTACTATTTAGTTCCACGGTGTTATTGGGATCAACACTATTTAACAAATTGTATATCTGTAATCCCCCCATGAACCATGGACCTTGCCGTTGGTGGAGAGGCTTGCGTGCCACAGCGATACAGATAGCCGTACCGTAGGTGCAACCACAACGGAGGGGTATCTGTTGAGAGGCCAGACAAACGTGTGGTTCCTGAAGAGGGGCAGCAGCCTTTTCAGTAGTTGCAGGGGCAACAGTCTGGATGATTTCCACAACATGTCTGCTTAATTTGGGAGGTTGCACTTTTTTTTAAAAAAAATGGGCATAGAATTGTGTGTGTGTATGTGTGTGTGTGTGTGTGTGTGTGTGTGTGTGTGTGTGTGTGTGTGTGTGTGTATGGGTGGGTGGGTTGGGTGTGGGTTTGTGGGAGGGTGGGTGGGTATATGTGTGTCTGCGTGTCTCTGTGTGTGTGTTTGCGAGAGTGAGGTGTAAATGCAACTAAACGAAACGGTAGAAATTGCGTTTACCTTGACTCTTTAATTTTGTATGCTATTGAAGACACTCCCCCCATGAACCATGGACGTTGCCGTTGGTGGGGAGGCTTGTGTGCCTCAGCGATACAGATAGCCCTACCGTAGGTGCAACCACAACGGAGCGGTATCTCTTGAGAGGCCAGGCAAACGTGTCGTTCCTGAAGAGTGGCAGCAACCTTTTCATTAGTTGCAAGAGCAACAGTCTGGATGATTGACGGATATGGCCTTGTAACACTAACCAAAACGGCCTTGCTGTGCTGGAACTGCGAACGGCTGAAAGCAAGGGGAAAACTACAGCCGTAATTTTTCCCGAGGGCATGCAGCTTTACTGTATGGTTAAATGACGAAGGCGTCCTTTTGGGTAAAATATTCCAGAGGTAAAATAGTCCCCCATTCGGAACTCCGAGCGGGGACTACTCAAGAGGACGGCGTTATCAGGAGAAAGAAAACTGGCGTTCTGCGGGTCGGATCCCTTTATCGGGCAGGTAGGTTAGAAAACTTAAAAAGGGAAATGGATAGGTTAAAGTTAGATATAGTGGGAATTAGTGAAGTTCGGTGGCAAGAGGAACAAGACTTTTGATCAGGTGAATACAGGGTTATAAATACAAATTCAAATAGGGGTAATGCAGGAGTAGGTTTAATAATGGAAAAAAATAGGAGTGCGGGTAAGCTACTACAAACAGCATAGTGAACGCATTATTGTGGCCAAGATAGACACGAAGACCACGCCTACTACAGTAGTACAAGCTTATATGCCAACTGGCTCTGCAGATGATGAAGAGGTTGATGAAATTTATGATGAGATAAAGGAAATTGTTCAGGTAGTGAAGGGAGACGAAAATTTAATAGTCGTGGGTGACTGGAATTCGAGAGTAGGAAAAGGAAGAGAAGGAAACGTAGTAGGTGAATATGGATTGGGGCTAAGAAATGAAAGAGGAAGCCGTCTGGTAGAATTTTGCACAGAGCATAACTTAATCTTAGCTAACACTTGGTTCAAGAATCATAAAAGAAGGTGGTACACATGGAAGAATCCTGGAAATACTAGAAGGTATGAGATAGATTATATAATGGTAAGACAGAGATTTAGGAACCAGGTATTAAATTGTAAGATATTTCCAGGGACAGATGTGGACTCTGACCACAATCAATTGGTTATGAGCTGTAGATTAAAACTGAAGAAACTACAAAAAGGTGGGAATTTATGGAGATGGGACTTGGACAAACTGATAAAACCAGAGGTTGTACAGAGTTTCAGGGAGAGCATAAGGGAACAATTGACAGAAATGGAGGGAAAAATACAGTAGAAGAAGAATGGGTAGCTCTGAGGGATGAAGTCGTGAAGGCAGCAGAGGATCAAGTACGTAAAAGGACGATGGCTAGTAGAATTCCTTGGGCAACAGGAGAAATATTGAATTTAATTGATGAAAGGAGAAAATATAAAAATGCAGTGTATGAAGCAGGCAAAAAGGAATACAAACGTCTCAAAAATGAGATCGACAATAAGTGCAAAATGGCTAAGCAGGGATGGCTAGAGGACAAATGTAAGGATGTAGAAGCTTATCTCACAAAGGGTAAGAACTGCCTACAGGAAAATTAAATAGACCTTTGGAGGAAAGAGAACCACTTGCATGAAAATCAAGAACTCAGATGGAAACCCAGTTCTAAGCAAAGAAGGGAAATCAGATAGGTGTAAGGAGTATATAGAGGGTTTATACAAGGGCGACGTACTTGAGGACAATATTCTTGAAATGGAAGAGAATGTAGATGAAGACGAAATGATTGATGCGATACTGCGTGAAGAGTTTGACAGAGCACTGAAAGACCTGAGTCGAAACAAGGCCCCGGGAGTAGACAACATTCCTTTAGAACTACTGACGGCCTTAGGAGAACCAGCCCCGACAAAACTCTACTATATGGTGAGCAAGATGTATGAGACAGGCGAAACACCCTCAGACTTCAAGAAGAATATAATAATTCCAATCCCAAAGAAAGCAGGTGTTGACAGATGTGAAAATTACCGAACAGTCAGTTTAATAAGCCACAGCTGCAAAATACTAACGCGAATTCTGTACAGATGAATGGAAAAACTAGTAGAAGCCAACGTTGGGGAAGATCAGTTTAGATTCCGTAGAAATATTGGAACACGTGAGGCAATACTGACCCTACGACTTATCTTAGAAGAAAGATTAAGGAAAGGCAAACCTACGTTTCTAGCATTTCTAGACTTAGAGAAAGCTTTTGACAATGTTGATTGGAATACTCTCTTTCAAATTCTGAAGGTGGCAGGGGTAAAACACAGGGAGCGAAAGGCTATTTACAATTTGTATAGACACCAAATGGCATTTCTAAGAGTCGAGGGACATGAAAGGGAAGCAGCGGTTGGGAAGGGAGTCAGACAGGGTTGTAGCCTCTCCCCTATGTTATTCAATCTGTATATTGAGCAAGCAGTAAAGGACACAAAAGAAAAATTCGGAGTAGGTATTAAAATCCATGGAGAAGGAAATGAAAATTTTGAGGTTCGCCGATGGCATTGACAGCAAAGGACTTGGAAGAGCAGTTGAACGGAATGGACAGTGTCTTGAAATGAGGATATAAGATGAACATCAACAAAAGCAAAACGAGAATAATGGAAGTTAGTCGAATTAAGTCGGGTGATGCTGAGCGAATTAGAGTAGGAAATGAGACACTTAAAGTAGCAAAGGAGTTTAGCTATTTGGGGAGCAAAATAACTGATGATGGTCGAAGTAGAGAGGATATAAAATGTCGACTGGCAATGGCAAGGAAAGCGTTTCTGAAGAAAAGAAATTTGTTAACATCGAGTATAGATTTAAGTGTCAGGAAGTCGTTTCTGAAAGTATTTGTATGGAGTGTAACCATGTATGGAAGTGAAACATGGACGATAAATAGTTTGGACAAGAAGAGAATAGAAGCTTTCGAAATGTGGTGCTACAGAATAATGCTGAAGATTAGATGGGTAGATCACATAGCTAATGAGGAGGTATTGAATAGAATTGGGGAGAAGAGGACTTGACAAGAGGAAGGGACCGGTTGGTAGAACATGTTCTGTGGCATCAAGGGATCACAAATTTAGCATTGGAGGGCAGCGTGGAGGGTAAAAATCGTAGAGGGAGACCAAGAGATGAATACACTAAGCAGATTCTGAAGGATGTAGGTTGCAGTAAGTACTGGGAGATGAAGAAGCTTGCACAGGATAGAGTAGCATGGAGAGCTACATGAAATCAGTCTCAGGACTGAAGACCACGACAACAACAACAATCCTGAGGTAACAATGACAAGTGGTGAAAGAAACCCCGAAATTGAGGACTCACGTGCACTACTTCAGAAGTCGTAATATACTGGCAGATATATAAAACTGAACAAAAGAGTAGTCGGTGGTATGTTTTGATAAAAGTAGAGATAATATGTATGATATAGTTGAAACCCCCCCCCCCCCCCCAATGAACCATGGACCTTGCCGTTGATGGAGAGGCTTGCGTGCCTCAGCGATACAGATAGCCGTACCGTAGGTACAACCACAACGGAGGGGTATCTGTTGAGAGGCCAGACAAACGTGTGGTTCCTGAAGAGGGGCAGCAGCCTTTTCAGTAGTTGCAAGGGCAACAGTCTGGATGATTGACTGATCTGGCATTGTAACAATAACCAAAACGGCCTTGCTGTGCTGGTACTGCGAACGGCTGAAAGCAAGGGGAAACTACAGCCGTAATTTTTCCCGAGGGCATGCAGCTTTACTGTATGATTAAATGATGATGGCGTCCTCTTGGGTAAAATATTCCGGAGGTAAAATAGTCCCCCATTCGGATCTCCGGGCGGGGACTACTCAAGAGGATGTCGTTATCAGGAGAAAGAAAACTGGCGTTCTACGGATCGGAGCGTGGAATGTTAGATCCCTTAATCGGGCAGGTAGGTTAGAAAATTTATAAAGGGAAATGGATAGGTTAAAGTTAGATATAGTGGGAATTAGTGAAGTTCGGTGCCAGGAGGAACAAGACTTTTGGTCAGGTGACTACAGGGTTATCAACACAAAGTCAAATAGGGGTAATGCAGGAGTAGGTTTAATAATGAATAGGAAAATAGGAATGCGGGTAAGCTACTACAAACAGCATAGTGAACGCATGATTGTGGCCAAGACAGATACGAAGCCCACACCTACTACAGTAGTACAAGTTTATATGCCAACTAGCTCTGCAGATGACGAAGAAATTGAAGAAATGTATGATGAAATAAAAGAAATTATTCAGATAGTGAAGGGAGACGAAAATTTAATAGTCATGGGTGACTGGAATTCGAGTGTAGGAAAACGGAGAGAAGGAAACGTAGTAGGTGAATATGGATTGGGGCTAAGAAATGAAAGAGGAAGCCGCCTGGTAGAATTTTGCACAGAGCACAACTTAATCATAGCTAACACTTGGTTTAAGAATCATGATAGAAGTTTGTATACATGGAAGAACCCTGGAGATACTAAAAGGTATCAGATAGATTATATAATGGTAAGACAGAGATTTAGGAACCAGGTTATAAATTGTAAGACATTTCCAGGGCAGATGTGGACTCTGACCATAATCTATTGGTTATGACCTGTAGATTAAAACTGAAGAAACTGCAAAAAGGTGGGAATTTAAGGAGATGGGATCTGGATAAACTGAAAGAACCAGAGGTTGTACAGAGTTTCAGGGAGAGCATAAGGGAACAATTGACAGGAATGGGGGAAAGAAATACAGTAGAAGAGGAATGGGTAGCTTTGAGGGATGAAGTAGTGAAGGCAGCAGAGGATCAAATAGGTAAAAAGACGAGGGCTAGTAGAAATCCTTGGGTAACAGAAGAAATATTGAATTTAATTGATGAAAGGAGAAAATATAAAAATGCAGTAAATGAAGCAGGCAAAAAGGAATACAAACGTCTCAAAAATGAGATCGACAGGAAGTGCAAAATGGCTAAGCAGGGATGGCTAGAGGACAAATGTAAGGATGTAGAGGCTTTTCTCACTAGGGGTAAGATAGATACTGCCTACAGGAAAATTAAAGAGACCTTTGGAGATAAGAGAACCACTTGTATGAATATCAAGAGCTCAGATGGCAACCCAGTTCTAAGCAAAGAAGGGAAAGTAGAAAGGTGGAAGGAGTATATAGAGGGTCTATACAAGGGCGATGTACTTGAGGACAATATTATGGAAATGGAAGAGGATGTAGATGAAGATGAAATGGGAGATACGATACTGCGTGAAGAGTTTGACAGAGCACTGAAAGACCTGAGTCGAAACAAGGCCCCCGGAGTAGACAACATTCCATTGGAACTACTGACGGCCTTGGGAGAGCCAGTCCTGACAAAACTCTACTATCTGGTGAGCAAGATGTATGAAACAGGTGAAATACCCTCAGACTTCAAGAAGAATATAATAATTCCAATCCCAAAGAAAGCAGGTGTTGACAGATGTGAAAATTACCGGACAATCAGTTTAATAAGCCACAGCTGCAAAATACTAACACGAATTCTTTACAGACGAATGGAAAAACTAGTAGAAGCCTGCCTCGGGGAAGATCAGTTTGGATTCCGTAGAAATACTGGAACACGTGAGGCAATACTGACCTTACGACTTACCTTAGAAGAAAGATTAAGGAAAGGCAAACCTACGTTTCTAGCATTTCTAGACTTAGAGAAAGCTTTTGACAATGTTGACTGGAATACTCTCTTTCAAATTCTAAAGGTGGCAGGGGTAAAACACAGGGAGCGAAAGGCTATTTACAATTTGTACAGAAACCAGATGGCAGTTATAAGAGTCGGGGGACACAAAAGGGAATCAGCGGTTGGGAAGGGAGTAAGACAGGGCTGTAGCCTCTCCCCTATGTTATTCAATCTGTTTATTGAGCAAGCAGTAAAGGAAACAAAAGAAAAATTCGGAGTAGGTATTACAATCCATGGAGAAGAAATAAAAACTTTGAGGTTCGCCGATGACATTGTAATTCTGTCAGAGACAGCAAAGGACTTGGAAGAGCAGTTGAACGGAATGGATGGTGTCTTGAAGGGAGGATATAAGATGAACATCAACAAAAGCAAAACGAGGATAATGGACTGTAGTCGAATTAAGTCGGGTGATGTTGAGGGTATTAGATTAGGAAATGAGACACTTAAAGTAGTAAAGGAGTTTTGCTATTTGGGGAGCAAAATAACCGATGATGGTCGAAGTAGAGAGGATATAAAATGTAGACTGGCAATGGCAAGGAAAGCGTTTCTGAAGAAGAGAAATTTGTTAACATCGAGTACAGATTTAAGTGTCAGGAAGTCATTTCTGAAAGTATTTGTATGGAGTGTAGCCAAGTATGGAAGTGAAACATGGACGGTAAATAGTTTGGACAAGAAGAGAATAGAAGCTCTCGAAATGTGGTGCTACAGAAGAATGCTGAAGATTAGATGGGTAGATCACATAACTAATGAGGAGGTACTGAATAGGATTGGGGAGAAGAGGAGTTTGTGGCACAACTTGACCAGAAGAAGGTATCGGTTGGTAGGACATGTTCTGAGGCATCAAGGGATCACCAATTTAGTATTGGAGGGCATCGTGGAGGGTAAAAATCGTAGGGGGAGACCAAGAGATGAATACACTAAGCAGATTCAGAAGGATGTAGGTTGCAGTAGGTACTGGGAGATGAAGAAGCTTGCACAGGATAGAGTAGCATGGAGAGCTGCATCAAACCAGTCTCAGGACTGAAGACCACAACAACAACAGTTGAAAACACCGACTGTTTTGCAGGTAAATGATGTTGGTGGAGTTTGCACAAGCACATCTTTACACACTTTTCGGTGTATAAGTCGCAACAATTTGTTGCGCATGAAAATCAACACTACATGGCACCATCTAGTATATATTGACGTAATTTTACCACCAAACAACACATTCTAAATACCCAATCGAGAGCAAGCAGATAGCTGTAAAATGTATGGTGTATAAGTGGTCAAAGTAACCACCGCGATCAAGTATAGCCGGCTAACGGTAGTGAATATTTTACATTGATCCTATTACAAATTTTATGTGAAGTTTATTTTGGTATAAATGCGTTGGGACGTATATAGTGTTACGGAGCACAGATCATACGTTGTATGGTATCATACGCAATTTGTGTAGGTTGTAATGGCGCGAGGACTCCTGACATCATTCAGAATTAATTTTTGGAGCCTTATCGAGGATCGCCGATACACTGCGCGCAGCAGAACGTCCCAGCACGAGTCGCGTGATCCAGATTAAGCGTCGCTGTCCAATAATACTTCGTCACGCGAACGCGCCGTTTCGTAATCCCACCGTCATTGTGCCCTCCGAGAGGAGCTGTCAATATAATTATGATATATGCACTCGCGGCGGGCTGCGAAGGAGCCATTCCCGGATTGGCCATTTGTTCGCGTCAGGGTTAAGCGGCGCAGCGCCGGCCATCAGCAGCGCTTGTTGGGCGAGAGCTCCCAGCGGCCCCGTGCGGCGGCGGCCGCAGCGGCAAGTCACGTGACTGCCTGCCCGCCAATTACCGGCAGGCGTCCGCCGGAGCTCACGATCCTGCCGTCGTCCTGGATAATGAACCCTCCGGCCGGCGATTCGTTTGCGTAATGAAGCGTGATCGTTCGCCGGCGGACCCCACTCCGGCCTCGGACTTCAAAACTTTCTTGTCATCTAGCCGTCCCGTCATCGTCTTTGATTGCGAGCCACGAAACTAAGCTCAAGTCACCTGTTCTTGTTCGATGCAATAAAGTGCTACGATAGAGTAAAAGGAAGCTTCAGCGCGTATTAACAATGACTCCGAATTCAAGGTCGCCTGTCGGTGCAGATAGATATCTGCAAGTGATCCACTCCGGTGTGGAACCATCGAAGATCATTGTTTGTTTCACGAAGGAGAAGACGCGTTACATCTTATGAAGATGACATAAACACGACCCAGTAAATCCATTTACACTTTTGTTGTACGTAAAACACGCATACAGAGTGCAACTAAATTCTCTTTACAGACATTGAGAACTTACAGGGGATAGCGAAAATAGTGTGAACACCTGTACTTACGTGGAAATTGTTTATTAATAAGGGACTTGACCCCCATTTGTCCGTAATACAGCAGTGATTCTTCTTGGAATACTGGCATATAATGATTGTATAGTCTCCAGTGGAATTTTATGCCGCTTTTCGACCAGAACATCTTCTAATTCCTGTAGTGACGAGGGAGGCGAAAATCTACTCCGGAGTCTGCACTCCAATACCGCACACAAGGGTTTGATAATGTTCAAATTCGAGGACTGTGCTGGTCATGGAAGACTCTGCAGTTTGCTGCATGCTCCTCGTAAGACGATTGTACTCTCCTCGCTCTGTGAATGGATGCATATCGTCCTGAAATATGGCATCGCTGATGGGGAACAACATTTGAATCATGGGGTGCATCTGATCACTTAAAGTGTTCACTTAATCATTGGCTGTAGCACTGCCTTTGAGAGTAATGATGAGACCAGCAGAATACCATGATATGGCTGTCCACAGCATCACACTTCCTCCTCCATGCTTAAGCGTTGGAATCAAGCAATCAGGTTTATAGACTTTGTGTAGATACATGGTGAAAGACCCCGTATATAGAAAAGTTTAAATTTATATAAAAAAAAAAGGGAATGAAATAGCGATCGACCATAAGCTCTGCGAAGACAATAATTATGAATGCGCCTTAAGGTGAAGACAAACGAACAAAAAACATCATTCACTTGCCTTTCTACATGACTTTGTTTCACTCTCTCGTATGGAGAAGGATGGTTAAGATGTATTGCTCAAAGTATGACGTGCTGAAGGTGTTACTTATTACATGTATTAGGTATTTTTGTTGAAGTGAAGTGGAGCCAAGTTGGGAGGATTTTTTCATTTTTGACATGCACTGGTGTTCTTGGTGTCGGTTGCCTGCATCTTCAACTGAAATGTAAGAGAGAAAGTCCGAATAGCACAATTTCGTACACGAAGAGCATCTGCAAATAATGCAATTGTACTATACTTCAATTTTTTCCATTTACATATTTTTTATTTATTTATTATAATAAAGCTTCTTTTGGTGTTCTACATATGTAGACCCGGCCCAATGTTGGATATAACGAAAACGTTGACTCGTCGATCCATATAACATGTTTCCACTTATCAGCCGCCCACGATTTATGCGCCTGGCACCATGTTTTATGCTTCTTTGCTTTGGTTGTCGTCACAAATGGTTTCGGTTAGCAGCTCGTCCATGAATATTCGCTTTATGGAGTTCTCGGCGGTCCATGTCGATAGATGCGGGTTCTCGAAGATGGCTATTGTGTTCAGCAGTCACTTTGGCCGCCGTAGTTTTGTGCTGTTTTGACACAGTTCGCGTTAGCCTACAACGACCTTTGGCATATTGTTTTGATTTGCGCCCACTGTTACGTTTACACGTTGTCTTTTCATGTTTTGTGTAGCCTGTCATGGCTGTTGCTTTCGAAATATTCAATAATTTGGCTGTCTTGATAACTGATGCCCACCTAATCGGGCCATCATAATTTGCCCTCTTTAGAACTCTGTTAAATCTTTCATTGCACGTCGACCTCGAGCTCTAAATGCAAATACGAAATGTGCACTACTCGTAAACAATCTGCACTGATGCCTAGTCCGTACCGAACACGCTCAGTCCAGCGTGACCCATGTCTTACCTGTGTCAAACACAACTATCCCATTCCTACCACTGTTCACATTATTTTGCCTATCCGCTGTATACTGCGGACCAAGACGGTTAACATTACGTAAATTGAAGGTTGAGGGTTGGTGACGGAGGAGGAAGGAAAGGAGAGGGCATGAACTGTTGATGTCAATGCATTGGGACTTTACATGGAAACGACGGGTAGAGGCGTGATGGGATAGTTCTTCCAATCGCGTTACACGCTGTGTCTGGGTGACGCTGTGGTTAACGCAACTGGCTAGAAGGCTAGAGATCCTAGGTTCGAATCCTGGTCCGACACACATTTTCACTCGTCACCACTGATTCCGTAAAATGTCCCGATGCAGCTAACATCAGCAGTACCTTCCTCTCTATTTCTTTTTCCCCCACCCCACTTCAATTTAGTTAATATGTATCACAACTACGATTTCCGCATGGCGTCTGTTCTTTCGGACATGTCCAAAAGGACAGACACAATGCATTCATACAAGACAGTGAAGTTCAGCATAGACATTCATGTCTGGAAATGTTACGTTTTCCTGCTACAAGCAAAATAACACAACACGTATTCAAATCTCCCGCATTTTCGGCTGCACTGACTAGGATATTACGATGCATATTCCGAAAGTAAGGTCCGATCGGTCACGAAATGGAAACGACAGTGAAAATCAAGTACGCCACATCTTTCAGTAACGTCTCTACATAGCAGCTGCTCTGTCTGAGACATTTGACGTAGCGTTGTACCAGCTTTCCAACACCCTCGTCACAGAAGGCAGCCGCCTGCACCTTTCGCCGATTCTCTACGCTGATCTGCAATTAGTTGTCTGTGCTGAAACGTTGACTTCATAGCCAACGGTTCATGTGAGCAGAGATGAAAAGCAGAGGGAGCAAAATCCTGGCCGTATGGAGAGCGATCAAATACTTCCCATTAAAAACGCTGCAGGAGCGTCCTCATTGGCCTTGCAGAGTGCGGCCGAAAACTGTCATGAAGAAGGAAATGCATGACAGTTATGTTGTGTGGGCTGCATAAAATCAGGCGAAATCTCTCGCGGGCACTCAAACCTGGTGGGAGACACTGTTTTCAAGGCATCTTTATGTGTCACTGTACGCTCAGAATTGAAAAGACAAACGTGACACGATGAACGGGCATGCTAGACACACTGTCCAACACACCACCTATTGAAGATTTATTGGATTTTCACTGTGGTTTGCTTTTCGTGACCGATCGGACCTTACTTTCGGGATACGACTTGTACTTACGTCATTAACAGATCACATGATGTACAGACTGGGCTCCTGGAAGATGTGTCATTGTATGTGTGCACCACCTCATTTTTCAAGTGCAGTTTGAGATCATCAGGACCAGTGATTTGGGAAAAAGTGGTAGGTTGTGGTGGCCCGACTGCTTGGCCCGTACGTTTTCCCGACACCAACCCACTACCTGTGGGGTCTCATAAAATTCCCGGTTTACGAGATCTCTGTCGCATCTGAGGAATTCTTACCCGTGGGAGAGCATTATGGCTGTGGTGGATGTTGAAGGGCCAGGGACTTGTGATCGTATCAAACATGGCGCGGTGGTACCGTATCTGTGTTGACGTCGGTGGTCGTCACAGTCTGCCCTACTTGTAAGTGGTGCATGACCACAAGCAGCGGGAGTCAGAGAGCAATGTGTGTCTTGGTACTATGAATGTGTAGCGAGAAAACGATACATTTCCGGAAATGAGTTCCTATGCTAAACCTAACCGTCTTGGTCCCCACTGCAAGTCGCCAAAGTCTACAAAGGGAATTTAGTTATACTCTTTATACTATTACAACAATCACGGATACTTACCATTGGTTTAAAAAGTTATATTAGCCGAATTTCACTGTCAAACCATAGTGTGGGTGAGCTCGAACTGCAGGTAACCAATTCCACACCTTCTTGTTGAAGCATTGTTCCTAACCACTAAACGACCAGGAGAGGGTTATAGGCCTAGTGGTGCGCTACTCCTGATCGCTATACTGTGCTAAATGCAAAAGAAAATTGAAAATGTGTTAGATGAAGATGAATTTGACTTTGTGAAAGTTAAAAGCACCAGATGGGTGGTATTGATGTTGCACTTGATAATGGAACAAAAATTAAGCACAATCAGGACACCTTCATATGATTTGTCGACCTTATAAGAGCGTTAAACAAGATATAACGGTTCGAAATTCTTAGAAAACCAGGTGAAAGCTGTAGGGAAAGACGGATGATATAAGAACCCAGAAGGAACAATACGAATGGAATACCATAAACGAAGTGCTCAGATTAAAAAGGGTGTAATATAAGGATGTAGCCTCTCTCACATTCTGCTCAATCTGAGCAAATAATGTCGGAAATAAAAAAATAAGTTCAGAAGTGGAATTAAACTGCTGGATGAAAGAATGTCAACGATAAAATCTGCTGGTGACATCTCTATCCTCAACCGAAGAAAGAAAAAATTACAGGACAAAGTGAGCGAAGTGAACACCCTATGAGCGCATAACATGGACTGGGAGTAAAACGAAAAAGGCGAAATTAATGAGGAGTAACAGAAATGAGGTTAGTGCTAAACTTAACATCAAAACTGGGGACCTCGGCGTATAAGAAGTGAATGAACTCTGCTACATTTCACGCAGAACAACACATGAAGGACGGAGAAAGGACGACATAAAAACAGATTAGACCGGATAAAGACGGCGTTCCTGGGCAAGAGAAGCCTACTAGTGTCAAACACTGAGGAAGAAATTTCGGAGAACGTACGATTGGAACAGAGCATTCTTCAGAAGTCAGTCTTGGTTTGCGGAGGAAACCGAGAACACAATCGAAGTGTATGAAATGTGGTGTTGCGGGAGCATGCTAAAAATTAGATTCACTACCAATAAATGAGGAGGTTCTTTGCAGAATCGGTGAAGCAGGGAAGATTTAGAAGACCCTGAGAAGGAGGTATCAGGGAATAACCTCCATGGTAATAGATGGTAAAAGCTGCAGTGGAAGACCGGTACTGGAGTATCTCAACAAATAATCGTTGAGAATGGTGCAAGTGTTATTCTGAGATGAAGAGTTTGGCACAGGAGATGAAGACATGGTGGACCGCATGAAACCAGTCAGAAAACAGATGACAAAACAGAAAGGTTGTGCTTACTGTCTCATAGAGTGATGGAGGTGATGACACCCTGGAGACCAATATGCCCTACACGTGTTCGCCCTGGAAATTTGCTGACTGGAATAGAATTGTCTTCAGTGACGAGTCCCGCTTCGAACTAAGCCCCAATGACCAACGAAGACTTATCTAGTTACGTCCCGGACGGGGAAGGGATACCAACATGACTGTCGCCCGCCGTATGGCCTGACAAACAGGAGTAATGGTCTGGGGTGTCGTTTCTTTTCATATCAGGATCCCGCTGGTTGTCATCCCCGCCGCCCTTGCTGCTTCATAGGAAGCAATCCTCGCCTTACACTTCAAGGCGAGAGTTTCTACTGCTTGCGTTCGTGCTTGCAAACCCTACCTTGGCGACCAAGATCACCGGATCTCTCCGCAACTGAGGACGGTGGGAGCTTTATAGGCAATGCCCACCAACCAGCTGGGCATTTTGACGGTCTAAATCGTCTATCGAACAATTTAAATTGGAAGGAACACATAGAAAATGTTGTGGGGAAGGCTAACCAAAGGCTGCGTTTTATTGGCAGGACACTTAGAAAATGTAACAGACCTACTGAGGAGACTGCCTACACTACGCTTGTCGGTCCTCTTTTAGAATACTGTTTAGCGGCGTGGGATCCTTACCAGATAGGACTGACTGAGTACATCGAAAAAGTTCAAAGAAAGGCACCACGTTTTGAATTATCGCGAAATATGGGAGAGAGTGTCACATAAATGATACAGGATTTTGGATGGACATCATTAAAAGAAAGGCGTTTTTCGTTGCGACAGAATCTTCTCACGAAATTCCAATCACCAACTTTCTCCTCCGAATGGGAAAATATTTTGTTGACACCGACTTACATAGGGAGGAACGATCACCAAGATAAAATAAGGGAAATCAGAGCTCGTACGGAAAGGTTCATTCTTCCCGCGCGCTATACGTGATTGGAATAATAGAGAATTGTGAAGGTGGTTCGATGAACCCTCTGCCAGGCACTTAAATGTGATTTGCAGAGTATCCATGTAGATGTAGATGTAGAACACACTCTGGCATGATATACCTCAGCAGGGTATCCAATAACTCTGTCAATCAATGCGAAGCCGAATAACTGCTCGCACAAAGGCCAGAGGTGGACCAACGAGCTGCTGACTTCTTCTATTTGCGAAGCTCTTTCTCTTTAATAAATCCTCCAATTTTTGTAAATAGTTTCTCTGTATATGTACATCACATGTACTGATTTCAGTCCCATTTGGATAATTCCTTCTGTCGCATAGTATTTTTTTTATTAGAATGTATAACTTGTTTCAAAATCCAATTTCAAGCACCTATTGTGATTTTGCTTAAATCCTATCTTACCACAGTATTGTTTACTGTGTAGAACAGCAGAAACAGTAAATGCAACCCTTGTATAATTTATCAAACTAGATAAGGGTCAACACGCAACTTTGATGTGTCGCTTTGTTACAGTGTCTGCTTAAGTTTCTTTTGAATGTATTCTATTACTAATAGTCTTAAGATTAAAGTAACTCCAGTCTCATGAAAGTTACTAAATTCGTTTTGTCTGTGTTAATTAAAAAGATAATGTCTGAATAGTAAGTCATTTAAGATACTGTTAGTTTCATTCCGGTACGAGAAAGCTTTAATTTCATATCTGGTATTATAAAGTCACTATGTGTTCTAAGCTGACTGAACACTATTTTCAAAATCGATCGCCTCAAGACGTGGCGATCGTTACTGGCAAGTACAATTGTTGATTTTCAGAAGGAAAACCCTCAAGGTGAGTTTGTATTGGTGGCTGGTCAAGTGATTAATGCTGTCTCTATGCATGAGTGGGAAAACCGTGTGTCACAGGTAAGAAGTGAAGTGTGTACTTTATTTTTGTATACAACAAACCATTACTTTGTCCACTAAACGCTTAGGAGGACGTATGGCAGCCTAATTAATATTCAGTGAGATACAAACGCAGGTAATATTAGTGATAGACTTCAGTTTTCTTCAAAACAGCTCTCAAACTGTTAAATTTATTGTCTTTATTTGCGAGTCCGAGGTTAAACGTTACAAATGATAGACAAAGTAGGACAAAGGTCATATTGCTTTATAGGCACGACCAGCCACTCGTAACAAAAGATGGTAGGACAATACTATAACTAAGAATAGAATGGATTGTGTTGGATCGTTATAACAACGTCGGAGCCATTGCTACTAAAGCTCCTGAGATATTCACCGTCTGCTTTCGTTTTCCTGTACCTACTTTACTAATGATTACACGATAACGTCTTTCCAAAGAAGAAATTCAGTTTGTATAAACTGTCGCCCGCTCTAACTCGTCAATACTTATCATGTTTTGCAAGAACTGTGGTTGGCAGACTAACATGATGAAGGAAGAAATATTGTTCTCATTATTTTGTGGCTCTCCAAGTCAGACACTATGATAGGTCATCACAATGGGTTCGATTCTGCAATTCTTCTTAGCGCTGAAATGCGCGAATTTCAATTCAGATAATGGAAGTTGCTTAAGTATGCATGAAAAGCCTCTGACACACTCGATGAGGCGACGTGCTGATGTAAGTTTAATGCCATTATTTTCATGAATCTTACGCAGTTACGGAGATGACAGATTTGACATGTAGCTCCTGCAGCGCAATCACCTATTCGCTAATGTTTTCACAGCATGAATATAACTCTTGAAGCTTTCTCGGCGGATATGTTGAAAATAGTCTTCACAGGTTTTTCCACCGGATGACGTTGAGCAAATTCCACAATATTTTCTCTGACCAACTGTCCAGTATCTTCAGGTAATTGAACCTTGCTGGTGGCTAGGTAATACTGAAGATGTCGAACAGTTGCTGACGTCAGTCTTACCTAGCCACCAGCAAATTTCAACCTGTTGAAGATATTGGACAGTTGCTCCGAGGAAATATTGTGGAATTCTGCTACGTTATCCGAATGCAGCCCCTTGAAGACTATTTACAGTATGGATATAGTTTTATTGAAGGTACAGACGATTTCTTGTAACCTTCATGGCACAGTACTTTCCCTGAGTCGCAGATAAGACGTTTACCTTAGCAGGGGAACTGCAGATTGTCTAGCGCATAGTAATTGGAATTCACTAATGATTCTCATTATGGTATGGACGCAAACTTTTAAGTGTGGGAGACACATATGCTTCCTCTTCACAATGCACGTCTTGGAAACTAATTGACCTGTCGTTGCGTTACTGATAATTTCTTTCACTGCTGTTAGTTCACCTTTCCCATTTTGACTCTTTTCTACTGACCATTCCATTGCATTTGGCTAACAGGACATTCATTGTGAGGGGTTTGTATGTTTTGCTGACATGACAGCCCTCCATGCACACTATTTGAATTACAAGCTGCTCCCAGAATCTGGTGTCTTGAATTTTCATACTATGAATTTGGTTGTAGAGCAGACGCATGTTGACGACTCCTGTGATAAAATACACTTCAAGGGATGTTTTTGATGTAGTCTGATGGTTCTCAATGGTGCCAGGAAAATTGACTTTGGAACAAAGAGACCGTGAGATGTCAGCTAAGCTTAGATGCTACAGAATCTTTCATCGGTCACCGAGAGTGATAGAAAGCTGCCCATAAGATCACCCGAGTTAAAAGAGAACGAAGTTGTACAACTGAAAGAGCTTGTCTTGGTAAATTATCAGAGGCGAACCAAGTAAGCATGAAGTATGAATACTGGACGTATTCAAACTGGATCCATCCGACTACAGAAATAGACAAAGGGTCACTATAACAATCTAATTTACTGCTAAGAGACATCAAAAACATTTTTATCCGCTGAACCAAGAATACGGTTACTTATAAGTAGAAAAAGGGATTGATAACATGTACGATAACTTTGGCACGGATGGATGTGGTATAAAGTACGAGGGGCGTTCAGAAAGTAAGCTCCGATCGGTCGCGAAATGGAAACGACTATGAAAATCCGATAAAGCTTTGCACAGATGTGTTGGGTAGTGTCTCTAGTATAACCCCAGTTAGCATAACGTCGCTCTTCTCATTTCTGAGCTCGCAGTGAGTGCGTAAAGATGTCTAGAAAATAGTGTCTGCCGCCAAGTACGAGGGCCTGGTGAGAAATTTCGCCTGAAGCTATGCAGCTAACATTACATAACTGTCGTGCTGTTTCTTCTTCACGACAATTCTCAGCCGCATTCTGCAGGGGCAATGAAGATGCTCCTGCATCGTTTTCAAATGGAAATGTTAGATTACCCACAATACAGTCCGCAATTGTCTCCCCCTGAGTTTCATGTCTGGTCACATGAACCGCTGTCTTTGAAGACAACATTTTGACACAGACAACGAGGTGTAGGCCAGCGTGGAGAATTGGCGGAAAGCACTGGCGGCTGCCTTCTATGATGAGGCTATTGAAAAGTTGGTACAACGCTATGACAAAAGTCTAAGTCAGAACGGCGACTACGTAGAGAAGTAGCTGAAAGGTGTAGCTAATTGTTACAAGTAAAACATTTCTGATGTTCACTGTGGTTTCAATTTGGCAATCAATCGGAGCTTACTTTCTGAACAGGCCTCGTATATAAAAATTGAATTTGCATGTATGACCAATGACTGATGAATAGGTTAACGAGCTAAAGAAAAGTCCGTAAAAAGCATGAACAAACGCCAGTAATCTCACCTAAGTGCATCATAATTGTAGTTAGCTTCCTGTAAAAATTAGATCAGCAAAAGAAAACCTTTATGGAAAATAAATGACTTCGCACTCATTTTGTGTCGATGAACGCATGATAGCGAAGGAAGGTTGCAGTAATGGCTGAGAATTCTAAGGTCACCCCCCCCCCCCCCGGCCCCTCAAGCAACTGATTTCTGCTCCAAGCTGTAACATCTTGCACTGGAGGCTAAGCCAAAGTGTACTGCCTCAAGCCCTGTGGAGAAGTCATCTCTATGATGCCCTATGGAGAAGTGTCTATATCAAGCCCAGGGTGCAAGTGCTCTGTTACTCTCCTCTACAAAACTTAGCTGGTTCTGCCAGTACTGGAATCTCACCTGCCAGTTTTAACAGACTTCGCGAGTTTTTACCAATTATACCAATGATAACTGAATAAACATGGTAACAAATTTCCCACACTTAGGATTCTGCTGTGCTCAACCAATGAAGTTCATTTTTCCCTTGGGGCAGAGTAGAACGAAGAAAGTCCCGGCACTATCTGACGCATTTCTAGTTACCACCATTGAAATGGCATGCACATACATAAGTGCAAGTCCACTTCCCCGCTACCAAAATCTTTTCTATGAGCCAATCACTGACCTCCTTACTAAATTTTGAACAAAAATCACAGCTGGACTCCTTTGAGGCTGAAGGCTGTATCCCACACCAGCAGCAGCATTTTTTCTCCTCTCCTTCAGACCTTTCCTTTCCTAGAAGGTATTCTTTCCACTACGTGCACATTCATACTTTATAACAGGCGGGGCCACCTTCAGCCGCCGCTTCTTCTACGTTCGACTGGCACAGCGTTCTCCTTATTGTGTATCTGGCCAAGACTTGACTTTCATCAGAAACACTCTTATGACCTCTGCTGCTCCCCTCACAACTCTCGACTTTCGCCAACCGGCTGAAAGCCCCAGGCAGCAGCACATTACAAGAATCTACCACTATACAAAAGGAAAATATACAGAGCTAATTAGGTTTCGAACCGCAGGAATTTGTTGTTATGGCTTACTGCTTTCATATAGCGTTATAGATTTGATTTGATTTTTCGTCAGATCTGTCTCTTCCATTATTAAACAGGTTACGGGACAGGTTAGGAAAAAACTGCTGTGCAAAGTGATCTGCCTGCCTCGGTTGTTATGGATGATTCCTGCAGGCATCTCAATATCTTACAACAAACTGTTCTTTAATATTATCATACTGATTGTACCACTCTAATAAGGATAATCCTGGGCAAGCTCTTTCCTTCTCCAAATTGCTACTACAACCTACATCCTTTTCTACATGCTTACTGTATTCATCTCCTCATTTCACTCTACAATTTTTACCCCCCACACTTCCCTCCAGTACTGAAACGGTGATACCTAAATGTTTGAGAATGTGTCTTAGCAACTGATACCTTCTGTTAATCAACATGTGCCACAAATTTCTTTTCCCCCCAATTCTGGTCATTACATCCTCATAAGTAGCATGATCTGGCCATCTAATCTTCAGCATTCTTCTGTAGCGCCACAATTTCAAAAGCATGTATTCACTTCTTGTTCAAATGGTTCAAATGGCTCTGAGAACTATGGGACTTAACTTCGGAGGTCATCCGTCCCCTAGAACTTAGAACTACTTAAACCTAAGTAACCTAAGGACATCACACACATCCATGCCCGAGGCAGGATTCAAACCTGCGACCGTAGCGGTTGCGCGGTCCAGACTGTAGCGCCTAGAACCGTTCGGCCCCTCTCCGGACGGCTCTCTTCTTGCCTGAACTGTTTACTGTCCATGGTTCACTTTCATATAAGACTACTCTCCTGACATATACCTTCAGTACTTAACGTGCATTCGATGTTAACAAATTCCTCTTCTTCATAAACACTTTTATTGCCATTGCCAGTCTACGTTTTATAATTATAGTCATGCTTTATATAGTCATGCTTTCGACTGATAGCAGCTGCCAGCTGTGCGCATGCACCGCTGCACAGTGCCTGGGCGGATGTCCTTGGCTGTGATGCGGTGGCCAGCAACTCTGCCACGGCCTTGGCCGCCGCCGCTCCATTGGCTCACATTCGGCTGCCTCAACAGGTAGTTTACTAGCCACCGCTGCACACAGTGGCGCTCTAATGGATCCACCTGCCGCTAACCTCCCTGCAGGATGCAAACACAGGATGGGCTGTACAACATGATGAGGCGTGCGTAAACACCTTATCACCCGTCTCTTGTACTCGCACCACACTGTCTGTCTGCCATGTATGATAACCCCAGGAACCAGTTAAAGGCGGAAGCGACCACGTACTAGGATACAAATGCATACGGTGAATATTCCCGTTGGAACATTGCTGCATTACATGTTTTGTAGGTTAATGGTCATTGAAGTAGTTCATTAAATGTGCTTCTCCACCATGTCGTCGCCAAAAGATGTTTAAGGTAATGACCGAATCCAAGACAATGAACAGTAATGCAAAACTTCTGGATCGTGTAATCACAAAGGAAAGTTCAGGAAGAGTACGGTGCATTGGTTCAAATGGTTCGAATGGCTCCGAGCAGTATGGGACTTAACATCTGTGGTCATCAGTCCCCTAGAACTTAGAACTACTTAAACCTAACTAACATAAGGACATCACACACATCCATGCCCGAGGCAGGATTCGAACCTGTGACCGTAGCAGTCACCGGTTCCAGACTGAAGCGCCTAGAACCGCACGGCCACAAGGTCCGGCACGGTGCATTGGTAAAAGCTTACACATCAGCTTGTAGTGACTGACCGTCCGAGAAAATGTTCCCAGATATATCTAGGTTCAGTGTAAGCAATTCTGTAGAACAACTGGTGAGCAGAGATGGAAGAAAAGTTCCTGAGCTCCATACAGCCTGGAAGATGACGATTATCTTTGATATTAGGACCAACGTTGTTGCGTTGCAACCATGAACGTAAAAATGCTTATTAATAGATCAAAAAGCTTGACAAGTAAATGAAGATGACGTTGTTCTGCGTTTTCTTACACGGAATCTGTTTTAATACGAATCAAGGTAAGTGGATTGATCACTGTCTCGAATACCGAAGTTTGTTGATGATCATGGAACATATTTCACTGTCCCAGACATAAAAAAAAAGTTACTTCAATCGTCTACATCTTAATAACGTAAGTAACTCTTATACTGGAACATGGTTTCACGATCACAGCAAGAAATCCCTTATCTATCTTTGTAGCAGTCTGACTAAGTTGCACCAGTAACAAAGACGGACAAGCACATCCACTAAAACTTAGCTATCCCCAGTGCTAAGTACACAGTGGTAAGGAGAGGTGGACTGCAGAGTGGTGTGGGAACTGTCGTTGTAGAAAAACTGGACAGGAGTAGAAGTGATTACTGAACAGGTTAACATAGAAAACAGAAGATTTACTGCACTTAATTTGTATTTCTCCAAGCATACTCAGACTCATTACAAATAATGCAACACGAAATAGAATCCAGGTATCACAAGGATGAGGCTCTGTGAGCTAAATTGTGAACGATGGTGCTGAAGCCATGATTGTGTGGCGTCTGTGTAGTGTCTAGTAGGGAAGTGGCTCCTAGTGTGAGTGGCTGTGTGACTGCCACCAGCCCTCCTGTATTGCAGTGGCAGAGGGCGCTCGTGGTACGGAGCCGCTGGAGGTTTATCTCAGCAGGAGTGCTCCATTGGATTCACCGGATCATGAACGACCACTATCTGTGTGTGATAGAAACTTACGTTGCCATTAACAACTGTGTACTCCAGAGCTGTGGCATTGATCTATGATACTACACCCACAAGGCGTGAGGCTAATACTATGGTTTCATCCAGAGATAACAGTGCCACGTCAAAGTCGGCAATGTGAATCGAACCACAGACAGTATCATGGGATCGCTCTAATCCACAGCAACCAATGAGAGGCACTCCAGAAGACTAAGCCTCCATCTCACCATAGCAGCTTCCTCATGGTGAGTTAAACATACTGTCAAGCATGCAAGACCAGAAGCAGTTTGTGACTTTAGCTGAAGGACTCAACATCATAGCGCAGGTCCAACGAGCTGTTAAAGTTTCTGATGAACTTGTGCTTTAGTAAATGTTGAACATTGTACCTTAAGAGAACAGTTTGTTAATGTGTGTATCAAGTGATATTTTGCTAGTCAGTGGTAGTTGTCAATCATCCAGTACTCCTGTTATAAGGAAATGTGTCAATGTTAAGTAAAGCTTTTATTCATTTATGTTACAAAGTGAGCCGGCTGTTGTGGCCAAGCGGTTCTAGGCCCCTCAGTTCGGAACTGCGCTGCTGCTACTGTCGCAGGTTGGAATCCTGCCTCAGGCATGGGTGTGTGTGATGTCCTTAGGTTAGTTAGGCTTAAGTAGTTCTAAGTCTAGGGGACTGATGACCTCAGATGTTAAGTCCCATAATGCTCAGAGCCATTTGAACCATTTGTTATGAAGTGAACTAATATTTCTGCACAACCAGCTATCCGTGTGGTCCAAGGAGCTGCTTCTCAAGCGTGAAGGCGTGCCGGTCCCTAGCACAAGTCCGCCTGGCAGGCTAGTGTCGAGGTCTGGTGTGTCGGCCAGCCTGTGGATGGTTTTTAAGGCGGTTTCCCATCCACCTCGGCGAATACGTTCTGGTTCCCCTTATTCTGCCTCAGTTACACTGTGTCAGTGATTGCTGTGCAGACAACATTTCCACGTATGCGAACTCCATAATTGTTCTACCACACACGCATTTGGGGTTACTCTCATCGGGTATGAGACGTTCCCGGGGGGGGGGGGGGGGGGGGTAAAATAAACGGGGGCGAACCACACAATAACGCTGGGTTCGGTGTGGGGTAGTGGTAGGGTGGGTGTAGTACTGAGGCCTGTTGTGGGGTTGTGAACCACTGAGGGCCACAGTGGTTTCGTTTCTAGGTCCCTGATTCCATAGATACATACACACAATATTTCATGATTTACTGTTCCTGTGTGCCATCTCACTGTGCAATCAAAGTGTGGTGTCACCGCCAGACACCACACTTGCTAGGTGGTAGCCTTTAAATCAGCCGCGGTCCGTTAGTATACGTCGGACCCGCGTGTCACCACTGTCAGTGATTGCAGACCGAGCGCCGCCACACGGCAGGTCTACAGAGACTTCCTAGCACTCGCCCCAGTTGTACAGCAGACTTGCCAGAGATGGACCAATGACAAATACGCTCTCATTTGCCGAGACGATAGTTAGCATAGCCTTCAGCTACGTCATTTGCTACGACCTAGCAAGGCGCCATTACGAGTGTATGTTGAGATTGTAATTATGTATCATCAAGAGCGATGTTCTCCAATTATGGATTAAAGTTAAGTATTCCAAGAGCTTCGTACTTTATTTATTAGACTCAACTCTTTTAACTGTTCCAGACCTCACGCCAGTCTGCGTGAGCTTAAACGCGTGCATTTCGGCCTCCTCTAGCAACACGGTGTTGGCTCTTCTGCCAACACATCACAAAGAATCCACAGTTATGACTGGACGAAAGCAGTTTCATCTTGTTATAACAAATACAGTATGGCACCACCTGTAGTCTCGATAATCGCCTCAGTTCGGCGATTATTTCCTTAGGTACATAATCCAGTTGAAGGCTTAGTTTAATGACTAAATAGGTAAATTGCTAAATTTTGTGGGGAAACTGACTGCTGTATTACACCCTGTATTTGAAATAGCCCCAGAATGTATATCCTGCTGATCGATGACTAGATCTCATAGAGTACTAAACTTTAGAGATGCACACTGCTGTGTTTCACCCTCTCTTTGAAATAGCCCCATCCACTTTCTGTGGAATTAAGTTCAGGTGACTTAGTGGGTCTGTCGAGGTGCGGCAAGGCAACTTAGTGTTTGACTTATGACGAACGCATGTGTGTGGCCCTTTGAACATGACAGTTGTCATTTTGTAAGAGATAGTGGAAAATGGTTTAAATGGCTCTGAGCACTATGGGACACAACTTCTGAGGTCATTAGTCCCCTAGAAATTAGAACTAATTAACCTAAGGACATCACACACATCCATGCCTGAGGCAGGATTCGAACCTGCGACTGTAGCGGTCTCGCGGTTCCAGACTGCAGCGCGTAGAACCGTACGACCACTTCGGCCGGCTAGACATAATGGACTCAAAATTGTCATCATTTAGAAGAAATGGCAACACCTAGAAAGTTGGTTCATGGTCACAGTAACCACAATGAGTGGACGCAAGTTCTGGTTTGTACCATCTCTTTCCTAATTTACACCCTCTGTTCACTATGTGTCAAACACCTCAATTTCATCAGTATACCTGCACCTTGCATCATTGGTCACTGGACCACAATACATGCACTGAGTCAACTACTGTCTGTTTACTGTGTTGTATGACTCACTGAAAAGGTGAAGCTTTCCTTATGTGTCGCTGTGAGAGTTCGTCTGTTGGGTGGTAGCCACCTTCAAATTATGAATGCAAGCATTTCCTTTTGTAGTATTTGCTGGGAAACTAGTTGAAATAGACCAGCAATATCTGAGAGCAGTAAAAATGGCTCTGAGCACTATGGGACTCAACTGCTGAGGTCATTAGTCCCCTAGAACTTAGAACTAGTTAAACCTAACTAACCTAAGGACATCACAAACATCCATGCCCGAGGCGGGATTCGAACCTGCGAGCGTAGCGGTCTTGCGGTTCCAGACTGCAGCGCCTTTAACCGCACGGCCACTTCGGCCGGCCTGAGAGCAGTAGTTCCTGTCAAATTTGAAAGTAGTTCCTATCAAATTTTGGCATATACTTCTGCTTCCTGATGGTTAGTATTTTTTTGTGACCACTGTCTTACGCCGTTTCACATGTTTGCAAGTGGACAGTTTACTCTGATACGCCAATAGAAGGATCAACTTCTTTACCGTATTTTCATGGGCACAACTACAACTGACAGCTTCTTTCTCTTTGTCTTTCTGTCATGTCTCCATGCAACCGATTGGTATATACATATCACTTCCCTGGCATGGCTTAAGATGACTGGGGTGCGAGAAGACTGGGCAGTCTTGTACCAGTTCTACAACTTGTAGAGTGCTCTTTTAATATGGAGAATTTTTCTGGGGTTAGATTCATAGTTTTATGATAGGAAATGCTATTTTCACAAAATGGTGAAACCCGATAGCACAGAATTTTTGATGCCCTGGACAGCTGCACCTGATTATAATTACAAAATAAGAACTGCAAATGTGCTCCTAGATTAATTTTACTAGTCGAAATTCTGTTCTATGTTGATCATCATGTTCATGTGATTTCCATAATTACCATAATGTAGATTATGTAATCGTTAACAATCAACGCAAAATCCACATCAAACATTGACTGAACCCAGATTCAGTGTGTTGTTAGGAAGCTACAAGCTAGTAGCGTTCAACCGCACCTCTTGATCTATAAGTATCTGGCCAAGAACCTAGCCATTGGCCACCGGACTGTGCGTGAAGATACCCATACACCAGACACTGGCAAACCCGTCGTTTAACTATGTTTATAAACCAAAAGTCCAACAGACAAAACACCCTTTAGTGGCTCAGGCGTACTGTCAACAGTGAGTAGCGGCTAACGTCCGGTTATCTGACTTCTAAGGCGTAAGGGGGCAGCTGCGCAACGAATTCCCACTCTCATCTTTCCCTCAGAGTTACAAAAACACACGACTGTCTGTAGTCACCCAGTGGTGGCAACAAGCTAGCATGGTCAGCACAAGGGAGTCAAAGTTTCAAAGGGATTTCAGAGACACCACCAGCACCACATCTTTCCCAACACCAGCCACCATCACCATCATAACTTTCACAACACTAGCCACTATCAGTACCACACTTTACACAACACAAGCCACCATCAGCACAACACCTTTCACAACACCAGCCACCATCAGCACCACACCTTTCACAACACTAGTCACCATCAGCACCACATCTTTTGCAACATGAGCCACCATCAGCATCCCATCTTCCACAATACTAGCCATCATCTGCACCATACTTATCCAACACCAGCAACCATTAGCACCACACCTTTCACAACACCAGCCACCATCAGCACTGCACCTTTCACAACACTAGCCACCATGAGCACCACACCTTTTGCATTATAAGCCACCATCAGCACCACATCTTCCACAACACTAGCCTCCATCAGCACCATACTTATGCGACACCAGCCACCATCAACACAACACCTTTTTCAACACCAGCCACCATCAGCACCACACCTTTCACAACACCAGCCACTATTAGCACCACACATTTGGCAACACTAGCTCCCGTAGTGCTGCGTTTCAGTGCAGCGTCTGTTAGTTGATTGACACTGGTCAATGTGACTTCGTGATGTTTCTATACAGCAGTCGATTTGCTTATGCCCACATACAGCTAGCACAGTCATTATTCTCTCCCTGTTATACAGAATAATACAACAAAAATAAACTAATTGCAACCGCATGACACTTGAAAAGCAGCTGGAGACATCACCATTAGGCACTCGAATTTTTTCACACTGTCACCTCACAACGTAAAATATCGAGATGCTTACAGGTACAGTACCAGTCAAACATATTAATAGCACATCGATGGCATCTGCGTCCTTGTAGATACTTCTTTATGACTGTTGCTTTTTAATTGTTGGGCGACCCAATACCCCACTTATCTTAAAAGAAAATGAGTCGAATTCTCTGCATCTGAAGTCCTTTACGGTACATCCTGAAAAAGAGTCAGAATTGTGTCTAGATGCATTATAATTTCTTGGGGGGCGGGGGGGGGGGAGGTCTTGTACATAGGTAATAGTGTACTCAGGAACACATGTTGGCCGGCCAGGGTGGCCGGGCGGTTCTAGGCGCTACAGTCAGGAACCGCGCGACCGCTGCGGTCGCAGGTTCGAATCCTGCCTCGGGCATGTGTGTGTGTGATGTCCTTAGGTTAGTTAGGTTTAAGTAGTTGTAAGTTCTAGGGGACTGATGACCTCAGATGGTAAGTCCCATAGTGCTCAGAGCCATTTGAACCATTTGAACACATGTTGTTTTCTGGTTGGTACTTTAGTCAAGTGACTGGTTTTTCGAATCACATGAAGGAATCTACATCATACTCTGCTAGCCACCTAACAGTGTGTGGCGGAGATTATTTCTGGTTACCACTAACAAATTCCTTCTTTTCTGTGCCACTCATGAATGGCACGAGGGAAGAATACTTGTCTGTAATCCTCCGCATTAGCTCTAATTTTTTGAATTTGGTCGTCTTGATCATTTAGCGTGAAGTATGTCAGAGGAAGTAATATGCTGTTCGACTCTTCCCAGAATGTGCTCTCTGTAAAATTTCAGCAGTTAACCTGTCTGTGATCTGCAACATTTCTCCTGTAACGTCTGCTGCTGGAGTTTCTTGAGAATATCTGCAATACTCTCGCGCCAACTAAACGACCAGATGAGGAAACGTGCCGCTCTTTACTGAATCTTCTATACCTCTTCCACTTGTTCTATCTGATAAGGGTTCCAGATTGATGTACAATACTCAGAATGGGTCGAAAAGCCCCTTGGAAACTACTTCCTTCGTGGTTGAGCTACATTTCGTTACGCTGGGCATGTTGTTTTAAGTGATCTAGTATTTGGTAAATAAGAATAATTAAAAGCCAGGATCGCGTGTTCCTCATGCCCTCTCCTGCCGCTGGCCATAGCACACTGCACGCCAAGCAGGCTCGACTTGGACATATAATTACAACTGCAATTTCTCCCCGGCATAGACTCTCTCCAGTTTCAAAAATCCACTTTGACCAACACGAGACAGGGATGTTGTTGTCAGCATACCTCGATTTTCTCACGTGAAATGTAGATTCCTCCCTCTGATGCATGATATTTTCGAAGACAGAAGAAATCTGAGCATACACGTGTTTTCACATCGCTACAGTATCGTTACTTATGAAAATCGTGTACAACAGTTTGGCATTGGCTATATTTCCTCTATGTATTACTTCATCATATAAAAAATATCTATGCCCTGCATCACAAGACTAGGATATTAATTAATCATTTTTATCCCATGACGGAGTGTCACAGAATGCCTCCTCTCTTTCAAACTCTCTTAAGGTAACCACATTCTTCGTAACATAGGACGCCTCTTAAGGTAGCTGCACAGAGGAATTGTAGATTTCATGTTTATAATATGTAGCACTTTAAAAATTCGCTAATATAGCTGAATTCATTACTGTGGTCATTTTAACCTGTGTACGCTAGAGATGCACATTTCGTTGAAAGATCACGGTGCAAGGAAACAACGCATGATTACCGCTCCAACTCACACATCTTATCCATGGTACTCTCGCCCTCGCTTCCAACTGCCTGGCGGCATGTCATTGATGTCACATTGATTGCCTCATTAATTAAACTGATTATGAGAGTCCCTTTGGAGGGCGCCTTTATTTTTCCTGGAGTCGGATTACAATCACCACGTAATCCATATGGGAATTCCTAGAGGGAAGATGATGTTCTTTTTGAGGAACAGTATTGACAACTGACATTTGAAACTGACAGCAGAATTCAAATGGATCAAATGGCTCTGAGCACTATGGGACTTAACGTCTGAGGTCATCAGTCCCCTAGAACTTAGAACTACTTAAACCTAAGTAACCTAAGGACATCACACACATCTATTCCCGAGGCAGGATTCGAACCTGCGACCGTAGCGGTCGCGCGGTTCCAGACTGAAGCGCCTAGAACCACTCGGCCACACAGGTTGGCTGACAGCAGAATGTTTCTCCTGAATCCAACATACATTTTGGATAAGGAACCGAAGATAAGACAGAGAAATTAGCGCTCATATGGAGGGATACAGCTAGTCATATTCACTCGCTCTATTTGCGAGTGGAATAGGAAAGGAAATGACTAGGAGTGGTACAGGGTACCCTCCACCACACACCGTACAATGCCGTGCGAAGTAAGTATACAGATATAAGTTGTAAATATAGATTACCTGTCATGATGTCACTCCATCAATCTATAGGAACACAAAACTTACGAAAGAATGCTGTCTCTTACTTATCGAGAAAACAAAAGACTGAATTTCTGCTGATGATTCTCCCAAGGTAAATTGTTACTGAAGAGCGGTTCCCTCAATCTTCTTGGCGAGAAAACCCGATCTGGCTGAGATGGATATGCTGCATTCAGTATCCTGCACTCATCGTTCGTCAGCTTTCTCGGCGAATATGTTACCATGCATAATGCAACATAAATCTTTTTGTAAACATGCATCACGGGACGACAAGTTTTCTACCTAAGCCAGGCTTCTCTGGCTGAGAGCGTCCTACGGCGGCCGTATACCTTTCTAAAAATGCAACAAAATATCGAATTTACCACCATTTTGAATAAGAACCCGGTCTTAACATCACACTAGTAGTTTCAATCAAGCCTAATTTTCACTTGAGGCATGTAAGACAGCAAGCCTCCTACTTTCAATTGTAATCAACACTTTCATAAGGATGGGAAAGGTACTGTTCATCAGAACACTGGGAGGTGTTATGGTCTAAACAATAGAAGACTTATTAACTCTTAACATCACAAGACAAAAAAATGGCTAAAGAAACGTCAGAAAAAATTTATTTGACAAAGGGTTTCACTAATATCTGGTCTATGGTGAACAAAGTGATCAGCTGGAACCATCACATGACACTAACCAGAACTAATCGTTTTACCTTACTTCATATGTGTGAATCTGTGGTATGGCCCAAAACAAAAACTACCCTAGTATCAAGCATCTATACTCTACCATTCCATAAAGAAACTCGGAACGCGGGTACTTCACTATGGGCCTCTGAAACCCCGCTGGATTCCAGTGTGTAGGTGGACTCATCTGCTGGTTTGCCAACCAATTGGACTCCATACCACGATTATGCTTGACGAAATATATCAAACATTTAGGCGGCCGACTAAAACCAAGTAAGTACACCAACGCATCACTTGTTGTGTGCGTGATGCTAGAAGCAGTACCTCTGACAGTTCAGATGGTAACTGGCACAGGCTCTAAGTGGCACACTAGGAAAGAATAGCAGTCTCACCGTTTAGGTAATGACCTTCAGTCCTCTGGCCTTTCTCTCAGCTTTCATCACTAGCTCGGTAGCACAGCACATTTATTTCTTAGGCTACTCTAACTTTAGCGCAAGCCAATCACGAGTGGAGCACGGCATTCGAAGCTGGGAGACTGCCCCTTGCTCTGGATACACATATTTGAGCAATCAGCGACTTTAAAGTTAATTGGGAGAAAAGGAAGAAAGAGTCAGCATCCTGGCCTCTTTCCCACGCATTTACGCCATGTCTGTGCTAAAGCATGACCTGGATTGAACCACAGCCCTCCGCAAAAAGATCGTTATTTCCCCTGTTGCGTCCATTACGAACTTTCCAGAGAGCTTCCATAAACATGTGGATTCACAAATGTTTTTTGTAATGACCTGGACGTCTGGGCGCCAGTGATCTGTCCCACGGAAATTCGCAGAAACACACAGTCGTCTCATCAGCTTCCTGTCCAAGAAGGGCCCATCCTCTGCTTTACTGGTGAACAATGCTCTTTCTAGTGCACTGGCGACTCCGCGGCGCTACTCAGCCTACCTGGAGGCGGCTGCCGACCCACCGGCGCCGTCTAACGTGTCTACACAATGAGACTGTGGAACCCGGCACTCCGCAAATGTTTCCACCCGGGTTCCGTAGCAAAAATCTTTCCCCTCGGTTCTCAGCTGCCATGAGCTTTTCTGCAGTCATTTAAATCGCGCACCCTCTTCCTTCGAACGCAGGTAAAGCTTACTGCTAGTCCTTCACTAAAGCACACAAGCAAGAGCATTAACTACTGCCAACAATTTCATCATATGAATGAAGTCGGATCATATCCAGAAACAGGAACTAAGTAATAAAGATAAACTTTCCTGAGAACATTATGCAGTATAACACCGTATTAGAAATGAGAGTGCCCTGCAATCTCTCCAGTCAATGAAATGGAAATCCAACTCTTAATTTTCGTACAGAGGTTGATGATGAGGCGGGGGTTATTCCATAGTCACACTAATACTTATTCTCACATTTGCTCACTAGACCAATTGGTTAAAGATCATTTGGTTCCATATCACTACCAGTTACAAAATACGATGACTTGATGAGGAACAAGAGGTCTCAATAGAACAACTCATACTGGCCTTCATTACCCGTGGTCATAATCAAAATCTTAATTTTTCAAAGTAAATAACATTATATATAAAATTCGAGTTGAGTTGCACAACAATACGGATCTTTTGTTGAAGGCATACTAATTACCGACCTTGTCGTTAAAGTAGTCGCGTCTGTACAACCACCGCGGATTTCCCACGCTACCACGAATGCGGAATTTGCACCAGAATCTCGCGATGTATGTCTGTCCCCATTCCTAAAGGAAATACTACAGCTAATTCGATACAAAAAAGAACATGAGATTTAAATACACCCAGTACAGAGAGGCTGCACGTGGTTACTAAATTTGAACAGATTTCACGAAAAAGAAAAATACCTGATTTCCTTAGACGTCATTGAAACACAGTTTCCAGATGGGAATGCTACCATCAACATAATTTATACCTTACAAATCAACTGATTGTGTCGGATTGTCCTGGATAGCTTTCCACAAGACACACTGAAAAGGCCAAAGAAACTGGTGCACGTGCCAGATATCATATAGGGTCCCGCGACCACACAGAAGTCCCGCAACACGACATGGTCTCGATTAATGTATGAAGTGGTGCTGAAGGGAATTGACACCATGAATCCACTCATCTCGAGGCAGGTGAAAATCCCTGACCCTGCCGGGAATCTCAAAAAGAGTGCACGTGTATTTACATGACACCGAAATTGTGGTATATATTTGTATTAAACTAATGGCAAAGTATGAGAACCTATTAAAACGTTAAGGATAGAATAAGGAAAAGTATTTGACTGTAAACGGGCACGAACCACCAACGGTGCATACTCTTTATTACGGATCTGTGAAACTACTCATTGCGCTAAACCGAGCCGAAACAGTAATATTTGTACCTAATATCTTACCATGTCCTGAAAGCTTATATCGTAGTCATGCGACTAACAGAAATTTAATTATAACAATATGTACCAAGAACAACGCGTTTTTGATCTTCAATGTGCCGAAGCGTTCAAATGGCATAGCTCATAATACGCAGTTTACAATTATCCCTTGACCACGAATATAACGTTTCTCGTCATTTTATTGCTACGAATCAATTAACGGCAGCTTTTCGAGAAATCTTCAATTTTACTGCTCCTCAAAAACGGCATATATACATAAGGGCTTCAATTGAACGCCAATATGGCGCCTCACACCTCTGCAATGAAGAGAGATGGCGTACGTGTAACGAAGGAGGCGCACTGTCGTCTCATTGAACAACGTTCAAAAGCACGTTCAAAATATCGAACACGCTAGATATTGCTCTGCACGTTCGGAAAGACTCACAGATGTGCTGTTCCACGCTGTGGCGTCAGGAGCTCGGCAAGCTAAACGTTCGGATGCGCGGTCCGTGTCCCGACGCTTTTACTCTCCTTTGTTGTTCGTACCGGAAGTCCGCTAACCGTGGCTTCCTCCCAAACAGCTGTTTCTCTTGCCAGCCTGACACACCGCCTCTTGACCGCCGGCTAGTGTCCTGCTGTACCTGTCACCCCTTTGGAGCAGCTATCCACCCGCTTTTGGTACGCCTGCATAGCAGACGCTATAGCCTGCCACCAGAGATGTCTACTGTATGCGAAGTATCGCCAACATTCGTACACCATACAGGATGTGGTTACAAGGAGTTTTAAAAATAAAATTAAATTGGCTTCTATTTGTTACAAAGTAATTAAATAAACAACAAGCTCTTGCTTCCTCGACTTTGTTTACGTTCTCAAACTGACGGAAGTACTCAGGAGATGCAGATAATGAAGAAGACCATTCAGAGATGTCTCAGCAGAAAAAAGCTTTTTTTCCATTCTACTAACAGTGTCTTGCCAGGCAATCAGTGCAAGGGCAGTACATTAAAGCATGTAGCTAAGTTGAAAGGAAAGTCATGTTAGGCGACATGGTGCAACAGGAGAGCCACCTTTGGATTAGTGCACATAAACTAATTTGCAGATGTTGGTAACTTCTGACTTTTTATTCGTCAAGAAACAAATTTACTACATTCACCACTGCAATAACATTACACAACACAACACGGAATGTCTCAACGACACATTTGAATACCGGCAAAAGGCAATGAACCACTAATATATTCTCTTACGTTAATAATTAATTATTCCACAATATAAGTTCGCAGTCATGGGAACTGAAAACAAAAATTTTCTAACATTGTCTCACATATGTACTAAATTAATTAAGAAAGTAATGCAATTTTGATTAAATGAAGAACAAAAGATCACAAGGAAAGCGAAACGAACGTCTGAGGTCGTAGCCACCCAGGAATCTGCGAAGTTTATCTGGAAAAAACCTTTCAATATGCAGAACTGATACGCCAGTAGTTCGCTTTGCACCTAATGCCGAAATGACAGGTAAAACACAAATGACTCGAAGGAAGTGTGGTGTGCTAATCGGCTGCTTTTAGATGGTGTCTGTATGCGTTCACAGGGCAATCGGATGGGTTTCGCTTGATTATTTCATGCCTTAAAAGAAAAGCATTTAATCTCCGTTCTCCATTCTGTAAGCTACGGAAAAGATTAATCGCTGCTGTCTAATCATTTAACATACTAAAAATATCAATAGATTTGCCTCAGTTTAAATACTCCGTTCATCAATTTCTTTTTTCTGTTCTCACAGTTGCAAAAATATCGATTTTATTTACGATTATATCTTCGTGGTAAGTTTCTGCAGTTCCCTTCAGATCTCGTTTGCGTATGATGTTTATAGATAGCACAATATTTCTCGTACTCATTTGGAATTCCGTTGTTTCAATGCAAACTTTTTCAGCGTACGTTTTGGATTGTATCTCTGACTTTAAAGGAACTCTGTACTTTTTCCGGTGTGTTTTATGACCACCGGGAAAGAGAGATAGGAAATTGAAAGTTGGAAAAACATGTAATCTGATGTGAAAAACACTTTCAGAAAGATTACATTTAACTGTAAAAATCTGATAACGAGAAACTTCAGTAACAGCTACTGGCTTGCAGAGTTTGCTAAAATGTGTGTAGGTTAACTACTTTTTGACTGGACCGACAATTTAGAAATTGTAATATGTCGTAGAGTTAAGAAGTTAACGCTACGGCTTGGTTATGGACCATCGAAATGTCAATGTCTTAGCCACAATCAGAGTCTGCAGGTTCAAATGGCTCTCAGCACTATGGGACTTAACTTCTGAGGTCATGAGTCCCCTACAACTTAGAACTACTTAAACCTAACTTAACCTAAGGACATCACACACATCCATGCCCGAGGCAGGATTCGAACCTGCGACCGTAGCGGTCGCGCGGTTCCAGACTGAAGCGCCTAGAACAGCTCGGCCACTCCGGCCGGCAATCAGTGTCTTTTTCCGTCTTACAGTGAAGAGTCTGGGCCTCATTGGATCTGTTAAAGACGACTTACAACTGAAAAAAGTAGACGTATACAAAATTCCCTGTAAGTGAGATGCTGAATATTTAGGCCAGATGACACGAAATGTCCAGGAGAGCTGTACAGAACACGAAATATACACCTGTCTTCGGCAACCGTTAACATTGGCAGTAGCAGAACACTGTATTTCAATGGGACAATCAATGGAATTCAATAGAACAAAAATTTTAGCTCCAGTTTCCAGTTTTTGGGATACAGTAATGAAAGAATCGGTGGAAATACATCTTGCAAAAATTCTTATAAATCGTGACAATGGCTTTCAACTGGATAAAAATGCTAAGATTATCTCTCACCTCCACCACCGAGGGCAGCACACACAACTGGGCTCACCCGCGCTTGTCACCATCTGAGGGACGCGCCGAAAGACGCCAGTATCTCTTCCATGCACGTGAGTGCACCTGGACTCTTTAGTAGTTGTGTACTCACATGAAGATAGCCGGACGTCTCCGGGCCTAAATATAGTGGCAGAATGCCGATGGAGTCCGGCTGCACACACGAGAATTATTAGCAGAAGATACGTCTACTTTAAAACATATAAATCTTGCTAAAATACGTAGTGCATACATTCGTTCGGCTGCTGTGGAAAATGAGTGTACAAAGTGAGTTTTTGGAACTACAGTCTCTACAGAAATTTGAAATTAGAGTGAATCAAAGAGTCAGATTGTCCTTATTGGTTGCCTTCTGTAATTCGATCTGTTATTACTACCTGGCAATCGGAGAGTTCAGCATATGATGAACTTAATTAGATCACGGTAGTTGATTGATGATCTCCTCTTACAGCGAGCAACTTTCATCATTGTATTTTACCCGAAGCAACAACCCACCAGCTTTACAGCACCATATGTAAAGTAATGTTTGCGAGTGCTGAAAGTCCCACTGTTAGGAAGGAACATTACTATTACTGCCCTTTTAAATCAATTAGAAAGTGTAGAGGACTACGTAATGGCAAATGTGGAATATTTAATTCATCTGAATCTACATCTGAACGTGCGTGGATACTCCGCATATCAACCTTATATGCCTCGCAGAGAATTTATCGAACCACCTTCACAATAATTCTCTATTATTTCACAGTCAACCAGCGCGCGGAAGGAAACGAACATCTACAATATCCCGTGCGAACTAGGATTTCCCTTATTTTATTACGACGACCCTTTCTCCCTTTGTAAGTCGGCGTCAACGAAATATTTTCGCATTCGGAGAAGGAAGTTGGTTATTGAAATTTCGAGACAGGAGCCCGCCGCAACGAAAAAGGTCTTTGTTTTGATGATGTACACTCTAAATCCTGTATATGTCCATGACATTCTCTCCTCTATTTCTCGATAATACGAAACGTGCTGCCCTTCTTTGAACTTTCTCGATGTCCTCCGTCAATCCTATCTGATGCTCATCCCAGACCGCGCAGCAGTACTTCAAAAGAGTGCAGACAAGCGTAGTGTAAGCAGTCTCTTTAGTAGATCTGTTGCATCTTCTAATTGTTCTGCCAATAAATGGCACTCTTTGGTTCGCCGTCCTCACAACATTCTCTATGTGTTATTTTCAATTAAAATTGTTCGGTATTGTAATTGCTAGGAATTTGGTTGAATTTACGGCTTTTAAATTTGATTGGTTTATCGTGTGACTGAAGTTTGACGGATTCCCTTTAGCACTCTGTGGATTACCTCACACTTTTCAGTATTTACGGTCAATTGACAGTTTACTGACCATACAGATATCTTTTCTATATCGTTTTGCAATTTTTTTTTTACTTTCTGATATCTTTACTAGACGATAAACGACAGCATCATCTGCAAACAACTTAAGGCGGCTGCTCACATTGTCTCCTAAATAGTTTTTATTGTTAAGAAGCAGTAGAGGGCCTGGGGAACGCAAGGAACCACTTCTGTTTTACTCGACGATTTTCGGTCAGTTAGTACGGACATTAACCCCTCTGTTAGGAAATATATAAATAAAAATGGTTCAAATGGCTCTAAGCACTATGGGACTTAACATCTGAGGTCATCAGTCCACTAGACTTAGAACTACTTAAATCTAACTAACCTAAGGACATCACACACATCCATGCACGAGGCAGGATTCGAACCTGGGAGCGTAGCAGCAGCGCGGTTCCGGACTGAAGCGCCTAGAACCGCTCGGCCACAACGGCCGGCTAGAAAATACCAATCCAGTCGCATAACAGAGACGATACTCTATAAGCATGCAATTTAATTGCAAGCCGCTTGTGATGTACGGTGCCGAAAGGCTTCTGTAAATCAAGAAATACGGAATCAATTTGAAATTCTTTGTCGATAACACTCATCACTTTGTGTGAATAAAAGAGCTAATTTTGTTTTACAAGAACAATATTTTCTAAATCCGTTCTTACTGTGTGTCAATAGACCGTTGTCTTCGAAGTAAATCACAATGTTCCAACACAATACATGTTCCAAAATCCTGCTGCATATCAACGTTAATGACATGAGCCTGTAATTTAGTGGATTACTCCTATTGGCTTTCCTGAATATTGACGTGACGTGTGCAACTCCCCTGTCTTAGGGTAGGATCTTTCGTCGAGGGAGAATGGAGCTATTGCGTCAGCACACTCTGAAAGGAACCTAACTGACTTATAGTCTTGACCGGAAGACTAGCTTTTATTGAATAATTAAAGTTGCTTCACTACTCCGAGGATACCTACTCCTAAGGTACCGATCGTGGCAAATGCTCTCGAATCGAATTCTGGATTTCAAGAATACAATCTCGTTGCTACAAAAAAGTGTATTGAGACTATTAATATACAACAGCAGTTACCTTCCTAGGATGAACTTGTGTTGCGCTTATGCAAAAACGTAACGGACTGGAGAGTGTAAAACGAAAATCACTATAGAGGTCCTAACATCGTTGCGTACGGAGAAAGGTGTGATAGCTGCAAGAACGCCGGGGACCGGAAACTTGCCCTTAGAGGGACATGTGTGCGCACAGAAAAACACGTGACCATAGACTGAGCACGTGCGTTCGTCGACCGTCCACTGCAAAATGGTTCAAATGGCTCTGAGCACTATGGGACTCAATGCTGAGGTCATTAGTCCCCTAGAACTTAGAACTAGTTAAACCTAACTAACCTAAGGACATCACAAACATCCATGCCCGAGGCAGGATTCGAACCTGCGACCGTAGCGGTCGCGCGGTTCCAGACTGCAGCGCCTTTAACAGCACGGCCACTTCGGCCGGCCCGTCCACTGCACTCAGTCATGCTGCAAACAGAGAAATGAAGCACTCAGAACACGAGCAAAGGTGTGCAGTGCGTGTTCTTACTGCAGAAGGATGAGAGGCATGAAAATTCAGCAAAGAATGGCACAAGTGTATGGTGAACACTGCACGTCCATTGCAAGGTCCGACGCGTCTGCATGCGATTCGACGAAGAACAGATGTCGTTGGTCGATGCCGCACGATCTGAATGCCACATCGCGTTACCGGTAGCATTGACAGGCAGGTGAATTCCCCCATATTGAAGGCCAGTGTTAAGATGGTATTCCTTTCCCCGATGGTCGAACCGAATGTCGGAACTGCGACGGACAATCAGTGCTATTTTTCGATGAATTCCCGTTCCCTGCTCTCCTTCTGTTGTCTGGAAATGCAGTACATCCCCTAGTACTTCTTTTGATGTCTTCATTTGTCTGCTATCAGCACGCCCTCAGATTTAGTGGTAAGATGGCCCAGGTGGATATTTCGTCAAAAACTGAGCTCATATCAAGCATGAAAACAGGGAAAAAGTGTACTGAACTGTGGAAAAAGAAGCACAATAGGAACAATGATGTGCAACATCGAACAAATTTGAACAGCCAGGGTGTCTTGCTTCTGTAGTTACGGTTTTGGACTACGTAGCACGAACTCCGTTTTCTGATGTCTCTCGTGCCCCCCCTTTTTTTTTTACATAATTGTGAACTGTCCGTCAAGTCATTGACGTGTCTGTTCACTGTATTCAAATTCTGTGTTGTGGTATAAAGTCTATTTGCAACAATTGTCAAGGCTACAGAAGGAGAACAGATCCGTGAGTGACTGGACGAGAAATCATAATTTTGTGAGAAAAAAGTGTGGCACGAGGGAGGTCTGAACACGAGTCTTCGGCTTTGCAATCCAACATCGTGTCCACACAGTCACGACGCAGGGGTTTTTGCGATTCACCCGATGTTGCACATCTTGCTGTTGGACCGTTCGCTGTTTCAATTTTGCTTCCTTTCTACAGTTCAGTACAATTTTTGACGGACTATCTACTGTCTACCGGGCCACCTTACCGCTAAATCTGGGGGGGGGGGGGGGGGTGCGACTGGCAGTTTTCCTTGTAACTGCAGAGCACTGTTAACGAGTGCACGTGCTCGCTTACTGATCACTTGGGGATGCATCCAAGACCCACTACACTAGAAGCGAGTATGGGGACTCGGCGCAGTTTTCAGCAGGACACCTGAACGAAGCCTACAGTGGGAACTCGTACGCGGACACCGTTTTATCAAGTTCTTCACAATTCTACCTGCTTCCACTGTAGAGCAGGAAGCAAGAGCAAAGTCGTAGATGGATAGTTACAAGTCTTACGGACATCATTAGGCAGAAGAATTGGACCATAAATAACTCCATAAAGTAAAAGAAATACTGGGTGATCAAAAAGTCACTATAAATTTGAACGCTGAATAAATCACGGAATAATGCCGATAGAGAGGTACAAATTGACACACGTGCTTGGACTGACATGGGGTTTTATTAGAACCAAAAAAATAGAAAAGTTCAAAAAATGTCTGAACGATGGCGCTTCATCTGATCAGAATAGCAAAATAAGACAAAGCAAAGATGATGTTCTTTACAGGAAATGCTCAATATGTCTACCATAAAAAAAAAATAGTTCAAATGGCTCTGAGCACTATGGGACTTAACTTCTAAGGTCATCAGTCCCCTAGAACTTAGAACTATTTAAACCTAACTAACCTAAGGACATCACACACATCCATGGCCGAGGCTGGATTCGAACCTGCGACCGTAGCGGTCACGCGGCTCCAGACTGTAGCGCCTAGAACCGTTCGGCCATCCCGGCCGGCTCCACCATCATTCCTCAACAATAGCTGTAGTCGAGGAATAATATTGTGAACAGCACTGTAAAGCATATTCGGAATTATGGTGAGCCATTGGCGTCGGATGTTGTCTTTCAGCATCCCTAGAGATTTCGGTCAATCACGATACACTTGCGACTTCAGGTAACCCCAAAGCCAATAATCGCACGGACTGAGGTCTGGGGACCTGGTAGGCCAAGCATGACGAAAGTGGCGGCTGAGCACACGATCATCACCAAACGACGCGCGCAAGAGATCTTGAAAGGTCTCTGTTGAATTCCTTTCATGTTAATTTCTTAAATCTGTTGTCATTTACGGCATAAATTCCTCTTCTAAATTTACTGTGCTGTTTCTGACTATCTGGGAGGAGACTGAGCAGTGAAACGTGTTACTTTTACACACAAACAAGAACGATCTGTCACACCACTACACTTTAAAACACAGTTTATATGTAATTCATGTCACACAGTCTCATACCGAACCTACATACGCTTTCTTTTATATACCGTATATGATAAGATGCTGTCATCCCCCTTCCCTTCTGTGTGAGAGGATGAATGAGCAAATGTATTTCTAGTTGCATGCTGGATGGTAGCAGACGAGCCTGTCTGCTAGAGAACAGTAGGACCAACGTCGGAACAGGTAGCTACGCTTTCTAAAAGCAAAGAGGTTTCTATCCTTAGTATGGTCCTGTCCGTCCCTTGTCATGTTGGTATAGGAAGCTGCTGCCTCTCTGATCGCTTCCGTTTTGTATACGGAAGCACCCTTAGTAGGAACCAGGTCAGTCTGTCCGCGGCGAGCGTCTGAAGTGGTAAGATCTCCGGCTAAGCGCGTGTCTGCTAAGTCCGTAGGACAATGGATTTCTTAAGTTCAGCCTAACTGAAAATTTAATCACCTTTATTTCAGGTTTAGCTCTAAAATATCTAATATTATCTTAAATTGCAACGCAATGTAATTCGAGTGTGAAGTTCAGAATATATTCCGGTAGTTGCTTTGTCACTAGTTTGTGAGTAAAGTGGAACCACGTGTTGATCAGTAACTGTAACTAAGATCATCAATCTTATATGCGAATGTGCGTGCGATTATAACGTCTCGTCTTGACAATATTTTTCAACATAGCAACTTTTCTTTATGTTCAACCCACGTGGGGTGTACTTTGTGAGACTAGTACCACGTGCTTATACAATTGTTTGACCCATCAGGTTAATAGTAAGACGATAGAAACCAGTTCGAGGTTTTTCTTTTGTAAATTGCTTTACGATCTAATTTATTTTAATTATCAAAATTATTGTGGAGTTACACTATTTGTGTAAACCAAGTTGACCACGTGAAGCATGTGGTGTAATCATCAAAGTAGCCCTCAGCTATTCTTTTCGGGAAAATTTCACAGAGAGTTAGTATGAATTTAGTATACCAGTGTGTGGTAATTACATGACGGACAGGATTGTGCTACGAACGTAACTTCTTTGGGTGAAAACTGAATCGGTTGGTTGTGGTTAATTTCCTCTTGCATATGTTTCAACGTTCTTCGTGTGTTATTTTATGAATGCAGTGTTGTATGCAGTCTCCCAATCTGGGCTCCATATTTGATGTGTTCTGTAAGATTACAAACTCACATTTTCACAATCCTAAATAAGGCACCAGTTTAGTTATGAATCAAGTTTAATATGCTGAAATTTCAAAGATGAGTGTTAAAATAAATTTCCAAATACAAACTGATTTATTTCTTTTTATTTAAATTCTCTTATATATATATATATATATATATATATATATATATATATATATATATATATATATATATATCTCACCGGTTGTCGTATGGCTATTAAAAGATTATAATTAATGTTAGTCTGGTTGGGAATTTGGTAAGCTAGACTGGATACCTGGTGAAACAGTTGCTCAGTAATGCAAGGTTAACTTCCTCAGACAACTCACTGCTTTTAACCTGCTTTTATTGTCTATCAGCACCGCTCTCATAACAAATTAAAGCAATAACATTACAATCTTTCACGCGTCTAGCAATATGGGGTGGAACGCCATCCTGCATAAACATCGTACGTTCCAGCAGGTGTTTATCAGCCGGGCTGGGGGTAATGCGATTCTGTAAAATATCAGCGTACCTCTCGCCCGTCACGGTAGCACTTACAAAACCAGAATCACGCATTTCCTCGAAGAAAAAATCCTGATAACGGTAGATGTGGTAAATCCAACCCATACCGTGACTTTCTCGTCGTGCTATGGAGTTTCCACGACAGTTCTAGGATTTTCGGTAGCCCAAATTCTGCAGTTGTGGGCGTTGACTGACCCTCGGAGCGTGAAATGAGCTTCGTCGGTCCACAATACGTTACTCAACCAATCGTCTTCTTTTGAAACGCCCACACAGCAAATGCGCTGCGATTCACTAAATCGCCAGGTAACAGTTCATGATGCCGATAGATTTTGTACGGATAGCATCGGAGGGTGCGCCTCAGTGCCAATCAAACAGTAGTGTATGGAATGCCGGTGCGACGTGCGACCTCACGAGCGCCGAGTTCCCCGTGCATAGACGAACCCGCTACAGTTTTTTCCTGAACCGTCTCAGGAGCATTACGTCGTGAGCTCGGTCGGCCACTACGGGGTCTATCGTCTAAACAACCCGTGGCTTCGAACTTCGAAATCGTTCTCGCCACAGCTGCATTTGTCAACGGACCTTTATCCGTTCGAATCCCCTTACTATGGCGATAGGATGGTAACGCTGAATAGCACATTCCCCATTCTGATAATACAGCTTCACTAAAATCGCCTTTTCAGGTTTCGTCAACATGCTGCGACTGCTAGCGCATCTGATTCTCTCTTTTTTTTTTGTTTTTACTTTATTGTCATTTTAAAACCTATACAATAGGCAGGCTGGCAGCAGCACACTACGCCGCTCTTCAGCCAAAGAAGACATATGCATAAAAAACAGGAGAAAAACAGAAAAGTCACAAAATGGTGGGCGATAAAACAGGAGACACAGAGAGACAAGCACGGAGCCGTTCACACTCGACGATAAACCACACTGCAAACTGTTGAGACGACGCACAAACACTGAAGAAGACGAAGGCACTGGTGAACAACGGAGTGTGACGGTGAACACTGAACACTAAACACGACGGCACACACAAGACACTGATGGCGGCGATCTCCGGCGCGCGAAAGTCCACGTAGCGTGTGCGAGTCCGGGGACCTGCCAAGAGGGGAACGGGGGTGAGGTGGGGGAGAGGGGAGAAAAGGACGCCAATGGCGGAGGGGACGGGGGCAGGAGGGAGAGGGACAGGGGAGGGGAGGCCCGGGGGAGGAGGGGAGAGAAAAGGAGGGGGGAGGGAAAAAGGGAGAGAAGGGAGGGAGGGTGCCCTGAGGAGCATGCACAGGAGGAGGGTGGGAGGATCAAAGTTGGTAGGAGGGGTAGATGGAGGGGAGGAGGACATCATCAGGGAGGGGGAGCTGGCGGAAGCCACCTTGGGAGAGGGTAAGGAGGGTGGAGAGATGGAGACCGGGTGGGACATGGGAGTACAGGCGCGGCAGCGGCTGATTCTCTCTCTCATTAGAGCTCTTTTATACACGATTGTCATGCGCAGTCACTGGCGTTTTGCTGTCCAGCGCCATCTGTCGGACATTTTGTGAACTTCGTTTATTTATTTTTTTTTTGTTTGTTCTAATAAAACCCCGTGTCATTCCAAGCAAGTGTGTCAATTTTTACCTCTCTATCTACATTATTCCGTGGTTTATTAAGTTTTCAAATTTATACTTACTTTTTGATCACCCGGTATATGCATACAAACCCTCGTAGCATTCCCGCGGCCTCGCTGTTTCGATGCTTGAACTGGTAGAAATCGTTTTAGCTGTCCATTGCAGTTGGCTGGGACAGAAACGCTGACGGAAAATTGGTTTCGATGTTGGTAGCACGCTGCAGCGCGCACAGTGCTCCATGCACGCGGTGTGCAGACACCGCGGCGCAGCGAGACTCGGCGCTGCCGCCTCATCTGGAGCACGGCGGGCCGGCAGCCAGCTCGCCCGCGGGCGCGTCCGTCCCGCAGTGCCGCCAACTCTCCGGCTCGCAATTACAATCTGCGCGCGCATTGTCCGCCGGCGGGCGCGCCCGCACTCGAGCTGCAATTACCAGCCGAGGACTCTGGCTGTCACGGCCGCATTCACGGCTCCTGTCCTGCCCCCCACCACACCCCTACCCCGCCTCGTCCGCCACCTCACCACTCCGCTCTTCTCTGTTTCACAATTTTTCCTCTCTGCCGCCCCAGACCGGGCTCGCCGTCCTCCCCACGAACCCACACTCCCGCGCATTCCGGCAGGCGCCGCGCTGAAGAGTGCCGGCCTGCTCCCCTGGGATCGATCACCGGGCCGCGAGCTCTCCTGGTTCGGAGAGTCCGCAGGTACTTGGCGAAGCGTTTTACGGCCGAGAGGTGCGCGCGCGACTTCAGGTTCGTCAATCACGAGTGACCGGAGAGGCTTTCGCGTTAGTCGGACGGCTGCAGCACGAGGTGGGGCCGCGCGAGAGGCCTCGGCTCCTTTACGGTCCATCCGCAGCCACAGCGGTTAACTTTTAGGTGCTTTTCGCAACTCCGATCTCGGTACGAGAAGTAAAGAGTGCACCACATCACAGACGCCACTGTGATCCCCCATTTAGGCACTACATTACTTCTGCCACGAAACCAGTGTGCTGACGAAAAGTCAGATTCCGCTTGTGGCTTTAGGGATCTTATTTTGCAAGTATAATTTCGGCTTCACACCACAGTTAATGGATAACTTGGCTGATAATACGGCAGGATGAGCTTCAATTTATTTGGCAGGGATAAATACTTGTCACTCAACGGTACCACATAAAATTGTCATCGTGGTCTGGAGCAGGGATTCGCAAACTATTTCATGACGCCCCCCGTCTGAACCATAAATTATTCTGTCCCCCCACCTCACCACTACCCTGTTATTCATCATTTCCTCAGTGTTTCTCATAATTGACACAAAAACAGCTCACGGTGTCTATCTACTTCTATTTATTATTGTAACTATCAATTCCAATAATAATAATAATAATAATAATTTGGCAGTACCCTTTGAGCATATAACATTTACATACCTTTTTAAACTTATCATTCAAAGGTGGAGAAAGTTAACCATTGCTAGTTCAAACACTACAGGCCATTAAAATTGCTGCACCAAGAAGAAACGCAGATGATAAACGGGTATTCATTGGACAAATATGTTATACTAGAACTGACATGTGATTACATTTTCACGCAATTTCGCAATTTGGGTGCATAGATCCTGAGAAATCAGTACTCACAACAACCACCTCTGGCCGTAATAACGGCCTTGATACGTCTGGGCCTTGAGTCAAGCAAAGCTTGGATGGCGTGCACACGTACAGCTGCCCATGCACCTTCAACACGATACCTCAGTCCATCAAGAGTAGTGACTGGCGTATTGTGATCAGCCAGTTGCTCGGCCACCATTGACCAGACTGTTTCAATTGGTGAGAGATGTGGAGAATGTGCTGGCCAGGGCAGCAGTCGAACATTTTCTATATCCAGAAAGACCCGTACAGAACCTGCAACATGCGGTCGTGCATTGTCCTCCTGAAATGTAGGGTTTCCCAGGGATAGAACGAAGGGTAGAGCCACGGGTCGTAACACATCTGAAATGTAACGCCCACTGTTCAAAGTGCCGTCAGTGCGAACAAGAGGTGACCGAGACGTGTAGCCAATGGCACCTCATACCATCACGCCGGGTGATACGCCAGCATGGCGATGGCGAATACACGCTTGCAATGTGCGTTCACCGCCATGTCGCCAAACATGGATGCGACCATCATCATGCTGTAAACAGAACCAGGATTCATCCGAAAAGAAAGGCGTTTTGCCATTCGTGCACCCAGATTCGTCGTTTAGTACACCATCGCAGACACTCCTGTCTGTGATGCATCGTCAAGGGTAATCGCAGTCATGGTCTCTGAGCTGGTAGTCCATGCTGCTGCAAACGTCGTGCAGATGATTGTTGTTTTGCAAACGTCCCCATATGTTGACACATGGATCGAGACGTGGCTGCACGATCCGTTACAGCCATGCGGATAAGATGCCTGTCATCTCGACTGCTAGTGATACGAGGCCGTTGGGATCCAGCAAGGCGTTCCGTATTATCTTCCTGAAACCACCGATTCCATATTCTCCTAATAGTCATTGGGTCTCGACCAGCGCGAGCAGCAATGTCACGATACGATAAACCGCAATCGCGATAGGCTACAATCCGACCTTTATCAAAATCGGAAACGTGATGGTACGCATTTCTCCTCCTTACACGAGGCATCACAACAACTTTTCACCAGGCAACGCCGGTCAACTGGTGTTTGTGTATGATAAATCGGTTGGAAACCTTCCTCATGTCAGCACGTAGTAGGTGTCGCCACCGACGCCAGCCTTGTGTGAATGCTCTGAAAAGCTAATCATTTGCATATCACAGCTTATTTTTCCTGTCGGTTAAGTTTCGCGTCTGCAGCACGTTATCTTTGTGGTGTAGCAAATTTAATGGCCAGTATTGTAAATTACCGTGGCCGCATGTACAGTTATTCATAAATTACTATGGCTGCCTGTACTGTTATTGGAACTGAACAAATATGAGTACTTCACTACATATTTTTATAAAAATTACTTAATGAACATTAAATTGCTTCCATATTATATGTTACTTTTGATTCATTTAGAATTTTTAATTTTTAAAATATTACGGTGGTACAAAAATCAACAATTTAACGCCAATTTGTTGAGACTGATAATCGAAAAAGAAGATAAATAAGTGTCGGTTATTTACAATATATTATCATAATCATTGTTACAAGTATGTGACGGTCACATTGTCACGCAGTTTATATTCATTAGTGGTTTTAAATGTTAGGTAAGTTGGTAACCCTGCCGATGATCGGTGACAGGGGCTTCGTGATGAAATACACTGATCATGCAGAACGTTATGACCACCTACCTAATAGCCGGTATGTCCATGTTTGGCACGGATAACATCGGGGACACGCCCTGGCTTGGAAGCTACGAGCTAGGCCTTTGTCAGTCGCTGAAGGGAGTTGACACCACACCTGCACACACAGGTCACCTACTTCACGTAAATTCCGGGGAGGGGGCGATGAGATCTGACGTCACGCTCAATCACAACACAGATGTTTTTGATCTAGTTCACGCGGGGGCTTGGGGGATGGGGGGCAGCGCATCAACTAGAACTCGCCACTGTGTTCCTCGGACGATTCCATTACACTCTTGGTTTTGTGACACGGAGCATTACCTTGTTGAAAAATACCGTTGCCGTCGGGAAACATGACTGTCATGAACGGGTGTACGTGGTCTGCAACCAGCGTATGATACGCCTTGGTGCCTTCATGGTGCCTCGCACCAGCTCCACTGGATTCGTGCATGTCGGCATGAATGGCCCCCAGGGAATAATGTTGCCGCTGCAAGCTTGTCTCCGTCCTGCAGCACAGGTGTCACGGACCTGTTCCCCTAGAAGACGACGGATTCGCACCCTCCCATCGGTATGAGTTTCATCAGACCATGCAACGCTCTGCCACTGCCCCAACGTCCATTGCCTACGGTCACGTGCCCATTTCAGTCGTAGCTGCCGATGTCGAGGTGTTAACATTGGCACATGCGTGGGCCGTCGGCTGTGAAGGCCCATCTTTAGGAGTGTTCGATGCACTCTGTGTTCAGACACATTTGTACTCTGCCAAGCATTAAAGTCTGATGCTAGATCCGCCGCGGTTCGCCACCTGTCCTGTTTTACCAGTCCGCCCAGCCTTCGACGGCCGACATCTTTAATGAGGGGTGGCCGCCCAACCTCGCGACGTCTTGACGTGGTTTCACTTCGGTTTCGCCCCGTGTTGAAGACACTCACCACAGCACTCCTCGAACCCCCAACAAGTGGTGCAGTTTCCGAAATGTTCGTGCCGAGCATCCGGGCCTTCACAATCTACCCTCCGTCAAACTGAGACAGATCGCGCGCCTTCCCCATTCTATCCTCGAAAGGCCAGCTGACTGAGGATACATGCACCGTGCGTGCCCGGCTAGCAGTCATTCCTCGCTAGGTGACGCTACTATCGCCTGGACTGGTTTATATCGATAGTAGATCGATGGTCATAATGTTCTGGCTGATAAGTGTATTACTCGTGGCTCTTCTCAGCATTCCTCATGACATGATATATTGGTCAGGTGTTGTCAAATAAGACAGGAGATCAGTTTGGTTCATGGGGATGAGAATCTGACACTAGCAATCTCTGTTCATCGGAGGTCTTTTTCTTACGTAATATGAAATGTAAACATTTCAATGGTAGCCAGCCTCTCTCTATTATTCTATGCCCCCCCCCCCGCCCAGGGTGATGCCCCCCTCCCCCACTTGGGGGAAGGGTGGTCTACTAGAGGGGACAATGACTGGGGGCTGTGTGGAAAAATAGTATCGTCTCCTGGGAAGCATTGTAAAAATCGTAGTTAAATGTTACAGAAACTACAGGTAAGCTGTGTCAACACTGAACAAAACTATGCCTTTTATGTACGCAAATGTGCTACCAATGATAGAATATTATTCTTGAACGAGAAAAACTCTCCATCTTTACGCGTTTTGAATATAAAAATATTAATAATTAGTATACGTGTGTATAAAATAGTACTAAGAATAACAAAGACTATATCACATCATGGAATGTCTACATAACTGCGTGATGAAGGCTTGGATGGATAAAATGATCATTCTGGTGTCTGCTCTCGATCCTTCTAGACCCTTCTGTAAGAGTTTGTTTCCGAACGCACGATTTTGTTAACTTTCGTAAGTTTTTTCGGAATATACGTATAAAAGTATTTGTCCTTGTAATCTCACTTTATACCTCTCCCTCCACGTCAAAATAATTAAGTGCAAATAATTGATTATCGTTGGAACTCAACTAGAAGGTAGCTCGACAGCAGGGCCCTGTAAAGGAGAGTGAAAGAACGGATGGAGGTTCGGGACACTGTCTTTCCATTACGGGGGGAAACTGCCCCTAAAAGGCGGAAATATCAGCAATGATCCACGGCATTAGGATGCAGGATGAAACGGAAAAGTACATTATGCGTATCCACAGGTCATGTGGCGTGTAACTGAAAAAAATTGTCGTAATGATCTCTTTAATGCCAAGAGATTCCAGACTATTCCTCATTCACATCTCTGAAAGGGGATTGCCACGAGGGAGGTAATCATGAGAAATGGTCGAAATAAGCGACGAAAGGGTACATTCTAGGAGCCGGACTGTCTAATGTCAGACGTATCAGCGTGGTGCAGAAGCTATAAAATCTGAAAATGGAAATGCGAAGGATTAGTCTAGATACAGTGGGTGTCAGTGAAGTGAAATGGAATGAACACAAGCACTTATGGTGAGATGAATATGGGATGAAATCAACAGCAACACAGAATAGTGCATGGGGAGCAGGATCCATAATGAATAAGAAGCTAGGGCAGAGAGTGAGTTATCGTTAAAAGTATAGTGATAAAACTGTTCTCACCAGAACCAGTTAGAACAAACCAACGCCAATAACACTAGTTCAGATAGAGAAGAAAAAAATGGTTCAAATGGCTCTGAGCACTATGGGACTTAACATCTATGGTCATCAGTCCCCTACAACTTAGAACTACGAGTACGTAAACCTAACTAACCTAAGGACATCACACACATCCATGCCCGAGGCAGGATTCGAACCTGCGACCGTAGCGGTCACGCGGTTCCAGACTGAAGCGCTTAGAACCGCACGGCCACACCGGCCGGCGATAGAGAAGACGACGTCAAAAACAGAGGAACAAGCGATAATGTAGACGAGGGTACTGAACTTGTAATTCAGTATGTAAAGTGAGAAGGAAATCTAATAATCATGAGTGACTGGAACGCTCTAGTAGGTGAAGGAATAGAAGACGAAGTCAGGGACAAAATGAACTCTGTAATAACCTACATAACAATTCTCCAATTCACGTTTAAGTGCTCTGTCGGAGTTTCACCGAATCACTTCCAGACAATTTCTTTACCAATGATATTGGATGTGGTCCACCTTTAGCAAAACACAATTTGGTTTTTTATCCCAAACATGTCTCACTCCAGTTGGAGCATCATCAGTGGGTCTTTTATTCTATGTCTATTATGCATGAAGAATGTTTTTTACTGTTTATATATATGTAAATATTAATTTTTAAATGATAGTTACAGATTTTTGAAGAGCACATAAAATTGTATATCCATACCTTTTTACCACATGGTGTGGTTTTCCTGCTGTGTTACATTTCCACAGTGTCTTTGGCTCTTCAGTGTAAAAGATATTATTATAAATATATGTTTACAGGAGAATACATGTTATTACTAACTGTACAATTACCTAATAGTTAATCCAGTCGCCGCCCTAATCGATTATAGCTTGGCACCTTTTTGGCATACTTTTCACGAGATTTTCTGCATAGTCTCTCTGTAGCGATCTCCCTATCGTCCTGATTTTATACAACAGCTACTTCAAAATATATACTGGATTTAGATTAAGCTTTTTCTTAATATGCGACCAAACATTTCCGATCGCATTTACACCCGGAGACATTGCAGGCCAGTCCATTGTGGACACCCCATTGTCTTGTTTCGACCCTGTACAGGGGCAGATATCATGTTTCGCATCGTTACCCACTTGAAGCAACCTGTTTGCCTCGTTCGAGCCATGTAATATTTAATTTCTGCTTAAAAACACACTCGATCTCTTTGTCCTGAATTTTAGTTGTTGAGCACGTTAGCCCTCTCTCCGGTAAATCATCCAGGTTTCCAACCTCTAAATATCTTTTGATCCACTTCGCTACGAATGTCTTTGGCTTTCTACGAATTTTAGCAGCAGCTCCATTCGAAAGCTTTGGTCCCTTTGAATGATTTACAAAGAACAATACCTCGTGACGCTTCAAATATTTGGCACTCATTTTAAACAGCAACTGACAAAACAAAACATTCAACCCTCACACTGTTTATTTATACACTGTGCGAAAGTGGATTCAGTGCGTATTCGCGACGACTACCAGAGATGTTGCTGCGAACGTTGCATTTAAAATTATGGCGTACGCTTTCTTGTGGAACTGTCTAAGTTTTCTTCTCATTATTCCTCTCGTGTTTGACATTTACTTTTCTCGTTTATCACAGAGTGTAGCAGAGTGAGGTCTAGGGTATAAAGTGAAGAATAAGAACTCAAAACATTTATTAATTAAACGTATACAATTTGCAAACACATATTTGTAAGAAACAAAGCTGATACACCAAAAATTAGAGAGAAAACATTTACATAACTGCAATAACACAATGACAGTATTATGAACAGGGTAGATTAGAGAGGTTTAGTCGCAGGCAGGCGCAACAGAAAGACTGCTATAAAAGTGAGCTTTATGACAAAAGGTCTTTTAAAGGAGACAACACAAACACACGCACACATTCACGCAAGCACAACTCACACAACTATCACCACTGCCTCGGCGGATAAAAACAGTGGCCATGTGTGTGTGAGTTGTGCTTGTGTGCATGTGTGAGTTTTGTTACCTTCAGAAAAAGGCCTTTTGGCCGAAAGCTTATTTGTTTAAAAGTCTTTCCGTTGTGCCTGTCTGCGACTCAACATCTCCATTGCATGGTGAGTAGCAATCAGTTCTTTTCGTGATATTGTCATTACTCCATCCTGTATTTCCATTGTTCAGTAATAAAGTAATTAACACTACTAGCTAGTCAGAGGCAGGGTGTGTCCACAGGATACAAGCCATCAATACTTGAGTTCCATATTGACCATTTAGTTACAGGTTACGTGAGAAAACGACACTGGTTATCTGAAAAAATAAATAATGTTAGCGTTGGCTTGGATAGAAGTTTAAAATTATTATCCGATTAACGTACTCTTGTGGCTATTGAATTCCTTCCAGAAACGCTCCAGATATAGACGTTATAAAGGAGTCCCAACTCGAAGATAAGCTCTTCATATTACATTAACAAATCCAAACACCATAATCCGTAACATAATTATTGTATACAAGAGAACATGCCCTAAAACAAAACTAATTCAGATCAAGATTCAACGTTCAACTAGCAAATAAATAAAACAACTTATAATAACACCTCATTATACTGTGGTGCGGCGGTTAGAAAATTTACTTTTGTATATTCAACACATATTAATTTAGTATTACTCCTGACATGCTAGAAACATTTTAGGTTATTTATTTGATTTTTAAAGTATTGCGCAACATTTATGACGTCAGAGCTAGTTACAGCGGACTGGCTGGCACACAATGGAAAGACTGATGTGAATTTACTACGGCGTGAGTAGGCTGCTTCCCTACAATACTACTATCAAGAGGAGCCTCAATTACATTAAAAAGCCCAATGCAACTTGGCAGAAAGAAATAACTTATAACACCCACCGACTAACCACTACAAGATAATTCTGAAAATAATACAGATAAACCTCTTCCATCCTACTACCTCGCCACCACTGTGGTCTAAAGTACTGAATCAGTTTAATACAGTAAACCCCAGGGCGAATCTTATGTCGAGATACCACTTCTTACAAATGGCCGCTGCGATATTAACGCCAAAGACCCACAGTGGAACAAGTTCATAAACACAAGTCCCAGTGCCTAGCTACCATGGTGTAATCCACACTTTCCAAATATATGACTGCTAATAGATGGAAATTATTGCAAAACTATATTACTCTTTCGTCCTCTCATTTAGCGCAGACTTCAGTGGGAGATGCTTTTAATACTTTCCACAACAAAATTCTGTCTCGAAACCTGGCAGAAAATCAAAAGAGATACAGACTGCACGTAAATTGCTCCATCAGAAAGACACACTCAATACCTTCTACACATGATGGCAACTGTAATGTTATCAAAGATAGAACCACTAAAGCGGAGTTCCTAATCATTGTTTCCCGAAATTCCTGCACGAAAGTAGACGCAGTAAATACTCCGGTATTCGTATCGAGAGCAGCTGCCTGCATGAATAACTTAGAAGCACATATACTCGGTATAGTGAAGCAGCTTATACCACTTCATAAAGTTAAGTCTTCCGGTGGTGTATATCAGTTAGGTGCCTATGTGACTATGCTGATGTAACAGCTCCATTTCTAGTAGGCACATGTAACCGCTCGCTCATCGAAATACCCGTACCTTAGGATTGGAAAAGTGCACTGATCACATCAATACACAAATAAGGAGATAGAAGTAACATGCTGAATTACAGACCCATATCACTGACGTCCATTTGCAGTAGGATATTGGAACAGATATTGATTTCGAACATTACATAAATTACCTCGGGAAAAAAACGATATGTTGCCACATAGTCAACAAAGACTCAGAAAATACCGTTCCTGTGAAATAAGAGTATATCTAGCAGCGTATTCACATTAAGTAATGAGTGCTATCGGCGGGGGATCTCGGAATGGTTCCATATTTCTAGAGTTCCAGAAGGCTTTTGTCTCTGTTCCTCGGAAGCATCTTCTAATCAAACTGCTTGCCTATTGAGTATCATCGCAGTTGTGGGAGTATGTTCGTTATTTGCTGGTACTGCAGGCCGTTTGCTGATCGTAACCTATATAAACTATTCAGAGGACAATCTCACCAACGCTATGACTGCGTTTTATTGGCAGAACATTTACAACGTTCAACATATCTGCTAAAGAGAGTGGTTACATTACGCATATCAGTTCTCTTCTGGAGTATTTCTATATGGGATCCTTACGGTATAGGTGTGACGGAGGACTCCGAAAAAGTTCAAAGAACTACAGCTCGTTCTCTACTATTGCGAGAGAGGAGGGAGAGTATCACGGATATATCGATGATGTTTCGTTGAATGGTTCGCACGCTGATACTTGCTGATGGCCCAGCACTGAGATCTGCAGCAATCTGCGGAAGCGTTGCACTGCTGTCACGTTGAACGATTCTCTTTAGTCGTCGATGGTCCCATTATTGCAGGATCTTTTCCCGCTGCTGCGATATCTGAGATTTGATGTTTCACCGGATTCCTGAGATTCACGGTACACTCCTGAAATAATCGTACGGGAAAGTCGCCACTTCATCGCTACCTCGGAGATGTTGTGTCCCATCACTCGTGCGAGGACTATAACACCACGTTCAAACTCACTTAAATATTGATAACTTACCGTTGTAGCAGCAGTAACCGATCTCACAACTGCAACAGACACTTCTTGTCTTACACAAGGTGGTCCATTGATCGTGTTCTCGTGGCAGCAGGCACCTCTCCAGCCTGTCCTATCAGGCTGCGTTAAACGGTCTCTCGTTTACCACCTGCTACACATTTCATAACCTGTACCGCCGGTGGAGAACGTATTTTAAATATTATTTTTCTTTTTACTTTAGTTCTGATTGGTATGGTACATGTTTGGTTATTTATGGATTCCGTCTTTCTGTTTGGACTAGAGATTTCAGCTGCTTATACTGGCTGGTCCATTGATAGAGACCGGGCCAAATATCTCACGAAATAAGCATCAAACGAAAGAACTACAAAGAACGAAACTCGTCTAGCTTGAAGGGGGAAACCAGATGGCGCTATGGTTGGCCCGCTAGATGGCGCTGCCATAGGTCAAACGTCTATCAACCGCGTTTTTTAAAATAGGAACCCACATTCTTTATTACATATTCGTGTAGTACGTAAAGAAATATGAAAGTTTCAGTTGCACCACTTTTTTCGCTTTGTGGCAGATGGCGCTGTAATAGTCACAAACGTATAAGTACGTCTTATCACGTAACACTCCGCCAGTGCGGACGGTATTTGCTTCGTGATACATTACCCGTGTTAAAATGGACCATTTACCAATTGTGGAAAAGATCGATATCGTGTTGATGTATGGCTATTGCGATAAAAATGCCCAATGGGCGTGTTCTGTGTATACTGCTCAGTATCCTCGACGACATCATCCAAGTTTCCGGACCGTTCGCCGGATAGTTACGTTATTTAAGGAAACGAGAAGTGTTCAGCCACATGTAAAACGTCAACCACGACCTGCAACAAATGATGATGCCCAAGTAGGTGTTTTAGGTGCTGTCGCGGCTAATCCGCACATCAGTAGCAGACAAAATGCGCGAGAATCGGGAATCTCAAAAACGTCGGTGCTGAGAATGCTACATTAACATCGACTGCATATTTCTCTGCACCAGGAATTGCATGGCGGCGACTTTTAACGTCGTGTACAGTTCTGCCATTGGGCACAAGAGAAATTACGGGAGGATGACAGATATTTTGCACGCGTTCTATTTAGTGACGAAGCGTCATTCACCAACAGCGGTAACGTAAACCGGCATAAAATGCACTATTAGGCAACGGAAAATCAACGATGGCTGCGACAAGTGGAACATCAGCGACCTTGGCGGGTTAATGTATGGTGCGGCATTGTGGGAGGAAGGATAATTGGACCCCATTTTATCGATGGCAATCTAAATGGTGCAATGTATGCTGATTTCGTACATAATGTTCTACCGATGTTACTGACGTCCCCGGATTTCTGTGGGGAAAGTTGAAGAATATTTGCTATCGTGATCCACCGACAACTACTGACAACATGCGTCAGCGCATTGTCAGTGCATGTGTGAACATTATGGAAGGCGAACTACTCGCTGTTTAGAGGAATGTCGTTACACGTATTGCCAAATGCATTGAGGTTGACGGACATAATTTAGAGCATTTATTGCACTGATGTGGTATTTACAGGTAACCACGCTGTAACAGCTTGCGTTGTCAGAAATGATAAGCTCACAAAGATACGTATATCACACTGGAACAACCGAAATAAAATGTTCAAACGTACCTACGTTCTGTATTTTAATTTAAAAAACGTACCTGTTACCAAGTGTTTGTCTAAAATTGTGAGCCATTTGTTTGTGACTATTACAGCGCCATCTATCACAAAGCGAAAAAAGTAGTCCAACTAAAAGATTCATATTTCTTTACGTACTACACGAATATGGAATAAAAAATGGGGGTTCCTATTTTAAAAAACGCAGTTGATATCCGTATGACCTATGGCAGCGCCATCTAGCGGGCCAACCATAGCGCCATCTGGTTTCCCCCTTGAAGCTAGACAAGTTTCGTTCTTTGTAGTTTTTTCGTTTGCTTATTTAGTGAGATATTTGGCCCGGTCACGATCAATGGACCACCCTGTATAAGCGTAGTCGACCGCAGCGCCGTATTATGTCTGTTTACATGTCTCTGTATTTGAATACGCATGCCTATACCAGTTTGTTCGGCACTTCAGTGTATTTCATGCAGATAACGTTGTATACTTTCTTCTAGAACTGACTGTAGTCGAAATCTGAGAAATTCTTACGTATTATGTCAGCAAAGAGAATTTCAATGAGAAAGGAGGTAACTAGTAGTTGTGAACGCTGCAGACTATTCTCAAACCCAACACAATTCGCGACGTTGTGTAGATTACTGACTGGTTGTTACGTTGGTGGTTAGCTTCAAAGAAGTCGTTGTAAAACGGCTTTGGTGGGGAACCTGCGATACGCAGCAAATACCCGGAGATTGACGTGTAGGCGCGCGCCGGCGGGGCGCCGTGGAGCGCCGGCAGCTGGCCCGGCGGCGGCGTCGCGACGTCCAATTTGGCGGGACGGCCGGGCGCTTGCCGGGCCACCCTTTGGCTGGCGGACAGCGCCGAAATTTAATCAGGGGCTGCTCAGCGCCCGGAACGCTGACAAATGTCTGGCGCCGGCGGCTGTTATTGGCTGCAGGCCGCCGACGCCCCCGGAATGCGTCGCCAGCGAGCGTCGCGGCGCGGCGCCGTGGGCCGGCGCGCCAGGTGTCCTAGCAACCGCCCCGGGCGCCCAACCCCGTGTTTTGTTACGGTTGCGGCAGCGCCCCCCGTCGCAGCCGAGAACGGCAGGAACGAAATCCAGCTGGTAGCTGCCGACCTGTTCGGGGTAGGTCCGAACGCGCGACGAATTTCTTCTCGGCAAGAAAATTGTACTTTTTCGGTGTCGACGAAAGAAACGCAAATTTTTCGTCAGAGCAGCACCGATACCTTCGTATCGCAGCAATCGGCGTCGGGAGGGCTCAGAGGCCATTCTGCTGGTAAATAAATGTCATACTCTGCCGGCGCGCAAACTGCGTCGCAGACTTGCGACGTGGCCGCGTTACCACCAGCAAACACGCTAGGTATTCTGGGTGACTAAAAAAAGAGTTACATATTGCTGCAAGAGATAGCGTTGGTCAAATCTAGAAGAATATTTTTTCATAATTCTGTGTATGAAAAGTTATTCCCATTGATAAGTCTGCCTAATCATAAGTAGTTACACTGAAGTGCCAAAGAAACTGGTATAGGCATGGCTATTCAAATATAGAGATATGTAAACAGGCAGAATACGGCGCTGCTGTCGGCAATTTCAATATAAGACAACAAATATCTGGCGCCGTTGTTAGATCGGTTAATGCCGCTACAATGGCAGGCTACCAAGATTTCAGTGGGCTTGAAGGTGGTGTCAAGGTCGGAACACGAGCGATGGGACACAGCATCCCCGAGGTAGCGATGAAGTGGTGATTTTCCCCTACGACCATTTCACGAGTATACCGTAAATTTCAGGGATCTGGTAAAGCATTAAATCTCCGACATCGCAGCGGTCGGAAAAAATCCTGCAAGAATGGGACCAACGACTGCTGAAAAGAATCGTTCAACGTAGAGTAGTGCAACCCTTCAGCAACTATGCTGGGCTATGAACAAGTGTCAGCCTGCGAACCATTCAACGAAACATGATTGATATGGGCTTTCAGAGCCGATGGCCCACTCGTGTACTCCTGATGACTGCACGACACAAAGCTTTACGCCTCGCCTGGGCCCGTCAACACCAACATTGGACTGTTGATGACTGGAAACATGTTGCCTGGTCGAACGAGTCTCGTTTCAGATTGTATCGAGTGAATGGAAGTGTATGGTAACGAAGACAACTTCATGAATCCATTTACCCTGCAGGTCAGCAGGGGACTGTTCAAGGTGAAAGAGGCTCTGTAATACTGTGGGGCGTGTGCAGCGGTAGTGATATGGGACACCTTATACATCTGGATACGACTCTGACTGGTGACACCCACGTAAGCATAGTGAGTGATCACTTGCATCCATTCATGTCCACTGTGCATTCGGACGGACTTGGGCAATTCCAGCAGGACAATGCGACAAACCGCTCGTCCAGAATTGCTACACAGAGACTCCAGGAACACTCTTCTGCGTTTAAACACTTCCGCTGGCCACTAGACTCTCCATAAATGAACATGTTGAGCATATCTGGAATACCTTGCAACCCACTGTTCGGGAGAGGTCTCCACACCCTTATACTCTTACAGATTTATGGACAGTTCTGCATAATTCATGGAGTCAGTTCCCTCCAGCACTACTTCAGATATTAGTCGAGTTCATGCCTAGTCGTGTTGCGACCCTTCTGCGTGCTCGCGTGGACCACTAGTTCCTGTCGCTCTTCACTGTATAGATGAGACAGGATTCACAAGAGATGATTTCGTAAATTTCCACAACACTTGAGTTGAGCAAATGCAAAATCTCAAGCAATAATGGAGGTGAGACATCGCGATCGCTTCATTATCAACGTAGAAACAGAAATTGTCTGCGGAAGACTAATTGAGCCACACTTTTTTTTTTCTTTTTGAGTCATCAGTCTTCTGACTGGTTTTATGCGGTTCGCCACAAGTTCCTCTCCTTTCTAAACCTCTTCATCTCACAGTAACACTTGTAGCGTATGTCGTCAGTTATTTACCTATTTTCCTTTCTTCGCCAATTTTCCTGAGATCTTCCTCATTTCGTACCTTATCAGTCCAACCAGTTTTCAACAACCTTCTGTAGCATCACGTCTCTGATGCTTCGATTGTCTTCTGCTCCGGTTTTCTCATAGTCCGTGTTTCACTACCATAAAATGCTGTGCTCTGGACGTACATTCTTAGAAATTTCTCCCACAAATTATGAGCTACGTTTGATGTTAGTAGACTTCTCTTAGCTAGGAACGCTCCTTTTGCCAGTGCTTGCCTGCTTTTTATATCCTCCTTGCTCCAAACGTAAGGGGTTATTTTGCTGCCCAGGAAGCAGTACTCCTCAACTTAATCTGCTTTGTGATCACCAATCCCCCCCTGATGTTAATCTTCCTGCTATTCTCCTTTCTTCGTTTCTCATAACATTTGTCGGTCTTCGGTTTACTCTCAATCCATACTCTGTACTCATCAGACTGTTCATTCCATTCAAAATATCCTGAATTCTACTTCACTTTCACTGAGGATAGCAATGTCAGCGAATTTATCATTGATATCCTTTCACCTTGAATTGTAATCCCACTGTTGAATCTGTCTTTTATTTGCGTAATTGCTTCTTCGATGTATAGATTGAGCAGAAGTGGCGAAAGACTCTATACCTGTCTTAAAGCCTTTTTAATCAAAGTGCTTCGTTCTTGGTCTTCCAAAAAGATTAAAATTTGCTGTGTATCACCAACTTCTGGGCAGCTAATTACCAGCGCTATTGGAGAACGTTAACCTTCTAAAAACACCGACCGTTTTTATGCACGACTGGGTACCACTCAGTTTTCTACGGATCATGCTGCAGTACCTCACCGCAGCGATAGATGGACAATGGCGTGGTCGAGGAGGTCCGGTAGCATCGTCTCCCCGTTACCGGACTTGAGTGTCTTGGATTTCTGGCTATGGGGACATATCAAATCATTAAAGGCATCGACAATGTGCAGACGTTGCGGGAGCGTCTGACCAATGCATGTGACGCAGTTAAAATGGAGCCAGGTGCATTCGAAAGAATTTGTGATGCCCTGCGAAGAAGGGTTGAAGAACGTTTAAGGATAGGTGCAGCATTATCTACAGTGTCTACGTATACGTAGCAGCCGGCCGCGGTGGTCTCGCGGTTCTAGGCTCAAAGTCCGGAACCGTGCGATTGCTACAGTCGCAGGTTCGAATCCTGCGTCGGGCATGGATGTTTGTGATGTCCTTAGGTTAGTTAGGTTTAAGTAGTTCTAAGTTCTAGGGGACTAATGACCACAGCAGTTGAGTCCCATAGTGCTCAGAGCCATTTGAACCATTTTTTTTATACGTAGCAGATAGGTGTGAGATGACAGATTGGTCCATATATCAAAAGGTATTGGTTTCTGGTTATGTGCTGATCAGAATTTTTCGTCTAGTTTTTACCAATACTATCTCCTGTAGGAATATGTGACAGTTTCTTTTAAACACCTGTACATCTCGCGTACGCACAACAGCGAGGCAGTTGCACGTTGTAACGGTAACACCGACCACCGTAAACGGCAGTCGATGCAACGTTAAACCTGTGTAAGGAATTTTTTACAAAGTTGTGACCGTGAGAGAACGTAATGGAAAAAAAAAAACAATCAGATTGGGATTCGTTTCTCAAACACTGCAGCAAAGCATAACTAGCAGTAAACAGGTGGTCAGGAACAGACGTTCTTCCAACGCAAAAGAAAATTGTAATATTACTCATTAATATGGGTCGCAGGCCTAATTGGGCATTCTTGGGTCAAGAAATAAAATAAACCAGAAGGCAGTGCTAAGGCTAACCTAACCTTCCTTGACGCACATACTAAACTCTTTCATTATATCTCTTCACACTACAACACAATAACCTAACCTTGCAGATAAATATACTACTAACTAGGAAGTCAGACATGGGAGATAGCGAACAGTAACATATGCCTCTCAACAACATATACCTTCACTGAACTACATGCAACAGTTTATAGAACCAGTCACCAACACACATGAAACTAATAGCAATACTAAAAAGGGGAGAGCATAAAATAACCAACTTGCAGCAGAATAGCTAATACAGTAAATATTTCTTTCTTAAGCAATCAAACAGAATGCAAATTTAACCACAGTAACTTTGAAGGAGCCTTTGCTTTGCTTCATTAACTAACTAGCCTAGCACATGAGGGCTCTTGAACTTTCAAGGTTTTAAGAACAATGCTCATTAACTAAAGTACACAAGTAAGTATGAGAAACTTTAAGTATTCTCAGCAATAATTATTAAATAAGTAAAGCACAACAAACAATAGCTCTTTAAATAACAAATATGCTTTGGTAAGCAGTCTTTTAACCTACTCATACTATAGATGCCTGCGCAAATTCCTACACAACATTAATTTCAAGTTCAAACATTTTCTCGTCAAATTAACACTGATAAAATTTTGTAAGTCTGATAAAAGTGCACAAATGCAACAATTAATAATCTTTTTCACTTCAAATCAATATTATAGTTCTTCTCAATTTTACTATTTTCAGGCAGTTTTTCAAGTTGGGTAAATTATTTGAGAAATGTCAGCTGATTTATTTAAAAATTCACTGGAAGTGGAGTATTTATCAAACGATAAAACTCAACTGTAATCACTATAACTCCGCACATTAGAAAGCAATCACAACTATTTTTACCGGTGCCGAATAAGTTTTTCCATAAAAAAATAGGGACACTCGGAATTAGATTTACTAGGATAGGATTCCTGTCCTCGTGATAATCACGAGTGTAAATAGCGTTTTTAGCAACACCACGATTATTATTAAAATTAACGAAATATCACAAATACCTGGTCCGTTTACAGAGTGTCAAAACTAAAACTAAACTAACTCCGTCTACAGGCCGCAAGCGACCCATCGGGACCATCCGACCGCCGTATCATCCTCAGGTGAGGATGCGGATAGGAGGGGCATGGGGTCAGCACACCGCTCTCCCGGTCGTTATGACGGTTTTCTTTGACCGGAGCCGCTACTATTCGGTCGAGTAGCTCCTCAATTGGCATCACGAGGCTGAGTGCACCCCGAAAAATGGCAACAGCACGTGGCGGCGGGATGGTGACCCATCCAAGCGCCGGCCACGCCCGACAGCGCTTAACTTCGGTGATCTCACGGGAACCGGTGGATCCACTGTGGCAAGGCCGTTGCCTTTACAGAGTGTCAAATATAAATAATTTATTAGAAGGCTTGAGGCACTCGTGGCGTAATTTGCAGTGGCTGTTAACATGGTAGCGATGTAGTCATGGCAGTTTTGTTGGCCTTGCCCTTCTAAAGGCCTTCTTGGCGTCGGAATTATATTTTTAGAGGGCCAAAATCCATGCCATGACAATATTATCAGCAAATGCAGCATCCGAGGCCTATAAATACTGGTGTTAAGCTCCTCTGGCCTCAAAACTCCAAAAATATGAGCCGCAGTTATCCACTATTGCCAGCGAGATGCTGACCATAGCACTGCGCAGCCCAGACACCTCACTCGTCACAAAGGACGAGGTGCTATTTGCGCGCCAACCACACCTTTCCCACTACACCAGGCTACTTCCGTAACTGCGGGGCTTCTCCGTATGTTTTACATTCAACCCTACATTCCCTAACCACGGACCAAGTCATTTACAGTGCATTATATAATAATCATTCCGGTGGTTATTTAAATCCCCAAGCACCGTTTAAACAACATGGTTCAAAAAGTTCCCATAACTGAAATATGTATACATAGTCAAAGAATTTTCATTACAATACAACACTCTACATAGGCAACACTACAAACTGACATAGAAATACCGATACAGATACAAAATAGGTCCAAAATTGGTGTTACAAGGTGTCATGTGAAGCTGTTCGTCCCGCGCCGTATGGCTATCAGTATGGCCTTGCTTGATCGTGTGTCTCACTGGAAAAGTTTTTCGGACTAGCATGTGTACGACTGTCGGCTTTCGCAACTCGCGCGAAAGAATTTGCTCCTCTTACAGCAGCGATACATCGTAGGCAGCTGTAGCGACGAAGGGTACCTAACGACTGGAAAAAAATTGTAGGTCTTTACCGTGTTTAAGAAGTGCCGTTGGACAAATGCACATAATTGTAGCCCTATATCGCTGACGTCTATCTGACGTAGAATTGTGGGACATGTTTTACCCTCATACTGAGACATAACATAATGTGGCGCATCCTGAATTAGCGATTGATGAGCCTGAGCGAAGATGTGCGTTGTTGACCAATGGAGAGAGATGACAGCAAATGTGTGCGGCTGGTCAAGAATACTGAGCTTCCGAGCGAGCCCTGGCGAAAAGTTCGCCGCAACAGCGCGTCCGGTGTAACTATCAGAACTTTGTCCTACAAGACTGTACATGGTAGCTGCCGCTGAATGCAGTCAGAGATTGTCACCATTTCAATATCCCATGAAAGTAAAGTGGCGGTAACTTCAACACTATTGGTGATATTCAGTAGCCGAAAACACCGCGGGTAATAAATGACTCAGTCACAACAAAAATAGGAAGCACACTTTAACATAAGTTTGCAAATTAATAACGTTTACGTAAAAAGTTTCACAGCTGAAACAATTCATTGGATGATGTGCTTCACATGGCGGTAAATGACATATGAAAATTTCATCAACATACAAAAATCAAGAGTTTATTTGACGTAATCGCAATTATAATTACGGTGTATAATTTAAGAGTAAACGAGCTACAAATCGTCAGAGGAAATTGTAGAGTATCGTAGAAAATAATAACATTAGTCATTGGGCATGTATTAAAAAGCCTGGGCGACGCTTATTTCATATAATGAATCAGATTTTAAGTCGTCGATCCTCTTAATATTTATTTTTCACTAAGAACCATTCAAGTTAGGGACAAACAGTCATGATTATTAGGAAGACTAGGAAAAATCGGTAGTGAAAGTATAGTAACCTATCTTAAGACAAATTTAATGAATGATTGCTGAAGCCTAACAAAACCAAAAGTGCTAAAACCACCGTTACTGTTCTTGGTAGTTGCAGATTTGAAAGTGGCATATTGTGGTACCAATAGTTTTAATGTAGGTTACAAGACAACTTTTATTTTCACTTTTCTGTATTTGGGCATTAAAATATGGGATTACGAGGCAGAGTAAGGACACATATGTCTCGGGGCTGGGCACGTGGGATGAGGGACAGTGTGTGAACCAGAGGTTACATGAGTAGAAATCGCTCGTTAAGTTTAGTGGAAGTTACAGTTAGAACTCTGAACTACGCCGGTTACTTGGCGATTGTGTTGAGCTTAATTTACGTCACTGAAATGTGCAGAATTATTTAGCAAGAGACGACAGCTTAGATCTGAAACGCAGCCTCAATCTCCGGCAACGTAATGCTCGACCAGCTATTCTTGCGTACAACCTGCTGAAATTTGTTTCTATATTTAGCTGATTAAACAGTATATCAAACATTAGCTCGTGTGTCTCATAAGGTTATTGATCATTCACCTCAGTAACTTGAGAAAATTTCAGTTGTACCCTAAGCAAGTGTAATAGGTCTATAACTGTATACACAAATGATTTAGTGGATGTTGTCGCAAGCTTCATGAAGCTGCTTGTAGATGATGCATTTGTCTATAAGACGGTAGCAACATCAGAAAACTAACGAACTGCAAAGAGACCTGCAGAGAATCAATGTTTGGTTTGATGTGTTTGGTTTGATGCAGGGACTGCTAACTGACCGTGAATGGAAAAAAAAAACTACATTTTGTGTATAAATAGGCAAAGAAATCCATATCTGTGCGATTACATTATTCGTGACAACAAATCACCAGAAACAGTAAGAAGCGTATAAATCAGTGAACATACGCAGTGACCTAAATTATAGCTAATGCATAAAAAATAATGGGAAAGGCAGACGCCACGGCCATGTCTGATTAATAGAAAAGAGAGAAAAGATGCAAGTAAGAGCGACGCGCTTCACCGTACCATCGACTGATCGCCACAACGTTACGGAGATCGTAAATAAACTGCAGTGGCACACGCTGCAGGAGAAGGGTTATTCATAAAATAGGAGTTTACTGTTGAAATTCCGAGAAAATACATTCTCGGAAGTTGACACGCCATAGTCTACTGCCAGACTGACATGTCCCACGCCACAACGTTACGGAGATCGTAAATAAACTGCGGCACACGCTGCAGGAGAGGGGTTATTCATAAAATAGGAGTTTACTGTTGAAATTCCGAGAAAATACATTCTCGGAAGTTGACACGCCATAGTCTACTGCCAGACTGAAATGTCCCATATGCTAATCATAATTTCATAATTAGTACAGGATGTATGTATAGCCACCTCGGTTGGCTACACATACATCCTGCAACTAGATAACGTACGATTTCTGGGTCTCGGCCAATAAAAATGTATAAAATTTCGTAATTAGTCCTACCTGAATTTAATTAATGAAAAAGTTTATTGAGTAACGTCACTCTTTAACAGTCAAGAGCATCGAAACCTACATTAATTCCTTCTTCTTGGTGGAGGACTGTGCAGAACAGGTGAGTGCATTATGAGCCAAGTTGGATGCCTCGGGCTGTGTTGGAACATCGCTTACAGACTGAGCGGCCGCCTTTTCAGTGGACTGTGTAAGCCAAAGCGACTGCGAGTAAGCAGGTAGATGGCTCCAGGCCTTACTACTGTAAGGACCTGACGGCGACCAGACATATTCTTTCGGTTTCTGGTAATGCTTTGCACTCTGTGCGACGTGCGTTTATGTTTGCAGTAATAAAAATACTTAACGTGAAGTGATGAACGTCTGCAATCGGTAGAAAGTAGCAGTTCCTGCGAGCAAAGGTCTCCGGGGCAAATAAACTTCAAAGGAGCTTCGCTTTGCGCTGACAGCCCGCTTTCCAAGAACGCTATGCGAGGGGCAGCCAGAAATAGATAAGCATCTTGCTTTGCCGTCAGAAGTGTACGGCCTGCTTTGTGAATAGTAATTATTTTCTCCTTCGGCTGCCTCTCTGTCGCCACCTGATGTGAGGTGCATGATCCCTGGGTTTCAAAGTTGCAAGAGGCCTTCTCATTGGCTAATCTAAACAAACTGCAGGGTGGGGGTGGCCAACATGGAATTTTTTAGAAATGCGTGTGTGAAGGAAGATACATTGCTAAAACATCGAACAGGACAGGACAGTAGGAGAGAAATTCAGAATACTTTAGGAGCTCCAATCCGAGATGTGTAACGATTCATTAGTGTTATAAAACTTTAACATGGAGGGGGGATTTTTGAATTGTTGACAAATATACGAGGGCTATTCCGAAAGTAAGGTCCGATCGGTCACGAAATGGAAACGACTATGAAAATCCGATAAAGCTTTGCACAGATGTGTTGGGTAGTGTCTCTAGTATAACCCCAGTTAGCATCACGTCGCTCTTCTCATTTCTGAGCTCGCAGTGAGTGCGTAAAGATGTCTAGAAAATAGTGTCTGCCGCCAAGTACGGGGGCCTGGTGAGAAATTTCCCCTGAAGCTATGCAGCTAACATTACATAACTGTCGTGCTGTTTCGTCTTCAAGACAATTCTCAGCCGCATTCTGCAGGGGCAATGAAGATGCTCCTGCATCGTTTTCAAATGGAAATGTGAGATTACCCACAATACAGCCCGTAATTGTCTCCCTCTGAGTTTCATCTCAGGTCACACGAACGGCTGGTTATGAAGACAACATTTCGGCACAAGACAACGAGCCGTAGGCCAGCGTAGAGAATTGGCGGAGAGCACTGGCAGCTGCCTTCTATAGCGAGGGTATGGGAAAGTTGGTACAACGCTACGATACACGTCTAAGTCGGGTCGGCGACTATGGAGATAAGTAGCTGCAAGGTGTATCTAACTGTTGCAAATAAAACATTTTTGATTTTTACCGTGGTTTCCATTTCGCGACCTATCGGACCTTACTTTCGGAATAGCCCTCGTACAATTCTACGGTACTTTGCACAGCTATTTCCACTGGTGTTCTACAATTGTGCTGACTTGCTGAGTAGATTAGCTCAGATTTCGATAAAGAAGAGAGAGGACAGACTACTGTGTGGTCCTTGGGATAGATCACATGACACTTGATTGTGATTCTCGATAGGGGGAAGACTTCATTTCAGTTCTTGAAGTAGAACTCTTGACCTAGAGATTTAGGTGATGTGTGACAGTCTATGGCAAAGCACGATGGCCAGTTTATGTGACACATCAGGAAGCAGAGTATGGTGAGAGAGCGAAACATTGATGAACAGGGTGCGAGGATGCGATGCACATGCGTTTACTGACATTTTGTTTGGGGTACATATGTCGGTGTCTGAAAGGCTCATCATGCATCAGTCCAAAGTGTTAGCTGCACATGTAGCTCTTTATTTCTTTTGATGGACACCGGCAACCACTGCGTGATCACCATGCATTTAACTACTGACAAATCATATATAAATTCCAATGTTCTCCCGTCCATCTGAACTACCAAATCTTTGCTGACATGTTAACGTGTCAGATTTATAATACCTATGCTAACAGTTAATAGTTTTCTCATTCTCTGTTTTAGTTGTGTTCAAAGAGATACAGTATTTATCTGTTTTTCATGTATGTCAACAGAAAATATTTTAATAAACAGGGGTAAATGAAAACGAGTGTTTCATTTCGTACCTGGGTGAACACCCGGTTTGCTACCTCTCCGAGATGCAGCACCCAGGCCTCATGTTTCCTAGGGCCTCTCCTGTCTCATTAATTGCCCATTGCGTGGCACATTTTTCATTATATGTATGTGAGTCAATGGGAAGCTACCTGACTATTGACAAGGTCAACTGATCCATAGCATTCTGACACCTACAGGGGTATGTCGAAAGCTCAGATCCAGTCTCACAAGCGTTAAGGCAACATTTTACTTCTTCCCACAAGCATCTCGCGTAGCGATCACAACAAACGAGTGATCTGTGCTAGTATGGAGCTTTACCGACAATCCGTCTGCCAGCGTGCCATTCGGAAACGGTGTAGGGGAGACGGGAGCAGGAGCTTACGGAGTTCAGTTATAGATATAGAAACAGTTTTCGCTTCGCAACCATTCCCACTTCACGGATACCATTGTTGGTGAACAAAGTGCGAGGCATCACCGTATCTTTGTACATCGATGATATTAATATACATTGGTATCTGGTATCACAGCATGATACCAAAAGTACCTTTGCTGTGGTTTGCTTAATACTGCAGACCTTTCCGACGATCTTAAGCTTGCTGTCATCGAATATATAGTTCGTCTTCATGATACCTGCAAGCTTATACAACCAGTTATCAGGAAAGAAATTTAGAGAAGGAGCGAGGGATCAGTTTTAGATTACTGCTACGTATTACGGAAGCAGATATTCTATTTCGGTTTCATTAGTAAGGTGGAAAAGATTACCGTTCCTGCTGGCTCTGTCACTGCGTTCACAGAAAGAAGATAGATTAGAAGTGGACAGAAGCGTTTGCGTGCGCCCCAATTACCCGACGACTTTACCCCCCCCCCCCCCTTTTCACTGTTTTCTGGACGGAGGGGCGGGGTGTGGAGGAGGAGGGATGGCGTTCATCAACTCTGTAAGTGGCATTATGTCAGTCTCGATGACTTCCTTTCGTACAGCAACGTCTTCTCCTCAGAGTAGGACCCGAATATTTTGTTGGTATTTTCCAATATCTGCTTTCATCAACTGCTTTTGACAGCTATGGCTGCCCTCAGAGACGTGGGTGACTTGCCCTGCATGCCCTATCGTCCTGTCAATTCCTCTAGTCTGTGTTTCCACAGTATTACTCTCTAGTAGATCGTGCTTAGAAACACCTCACCAATCGCTTATTTTTCATTAATCTTCTCAAACTCATATACTGCCTTCTCTTCCTGTTTTCCCATACTACTTGATTCACTTCAATAAAATGTTGCGCTTCAGTCGTACATTTTTACAAATTTGTCCCTCATATTCATATCTACATCTACATCCATACTCTGCAAGCCACCTGACGGTGTGCTTTATAACAGTAGACTCTCTTCGGCGCGAAATGTCCTCTTTGCCTGTACTGATCTCCTTCTTATATTCTCCTCGCTTAGTCTGTCTTGAGTTATCTTGCAGAATACATTTCGTTCGTCCACTACATGGTCTCCAGTTATGAGGTTTCCAATTTTATTGCTAATCTCATTCCTGCCTCCGATAATTTCCGTGCTTTGTAGGGATGATCTCAGTCCGCATACAATCGACTCGAAAGTTCCTGTAATTTTTCTTTAGTTTCGCTTATGGTGGTAATGTTGTCAGAGAATCTTATCACTGATATCCTCTTACCTCAAATTTTAATCCTTCTCTTTAACCTTCCGATTATTTCCGTTATTGCAGTAGGCGAGAACGCTTACATCTCTGCGTCTTATTCCGAGCACTTCTCTCTTGGTCTTCTGTCTTCGTTCTTATATTTTTCCCTTTAGGTTATCCGTATTCTTCTGAGATTTTCAAACATCTTCATTTTTACTCCGTCGAACGGTTTTCGCGGTCGACAAATCATATAAAAGTGTCTAAATTTTTCTGAAGCGTGGCCTCTGTCATCAAAAGCAACACGAGAACTGCCTCTCGGTGGCATTATCTCTTCTAAAGACGATGTGATTGCCATCTAAGAGATCGTCAGCAACGGTTCTGTCTTTCACCTTCACCTTCGGAAACGACAAACTTGAAAATTCGAAATACGTGCCGGTCGCTGGTGGCCGAGCGGTTCTAGGCCCTCCAGTCCGGAACTGTGCGGCTGCTACGGTCGCAGGTTCGAATCCTGCCACGGGCTTGGATGTGTGTGATGTCCTTAGGTTAGTTAGGTTTAAGTAGTTCTAAGTTCTAGGGGACTGATGACCTCAGATGTTAAGTCCCATAGTGCTCAGAGCCATTTGAACCATTTTCGAAATACGTATAAATTAACGGCTGCCTTCTCGGGTCTAAATTTCGTTAGATTTTCATTCCGCCTATGAAAATAAGACAAGCTGTTCCTGATCTCGAGACATTGAACAGCTCCGATCTTCTCAGTAACCTCCGAAGGAAGTAACTGATACACGGACGGAGCATTCCAAGTTGGATGTGCATGGGAGTGAATATTGAGTTACATAAATATTGAATATTGAGTTATATAAAAAGCTTCACTGAAACCTTGATCGGAAATGGCATTTGTAACTGTTCTGAATTCATTCCTTGGACAACGTATGACAGACAAAAATATTGTGTGTTCGTCTTGGTCGTGGGTTTAGTCATTGAAGCTAACCTCTTGATCAACATGTCCAATGTAGTTTCCTCCGTACAAACTAGGACACTCCATGCATTGGCTTTCATTAATACGAACCCGGAAGGGCAGAGCGGGCTGTTTAATTACCGGTAACTGTAGAATTCATTACTTTCCACCAAATCTACAGCAATCTCTGATTATCGCAGAAGGGTTCCGAATGGGTAAATAATTCTCTTAACACGTTGCACTCCGTACGCCGAAAGTAGGGTGATCTCTTCGAGATCCAACCACGCAGGGCTTCTTTCTTGTGAGCTTAATACAAGACAAACTAGTATTTCGAGATCGTTACTCGAAATAATGGAATACCATATTTTCCTAATTTATTCCTGGGAAAATATCGTCCACGCAAAAAATTAATATCCCAATACGAATTTCATATCAGTGTATGAGTGTAAGAAAGTAAGCTCGTTGAATGCCCTGAAGTGTTTTCAACGCTGATTTCGGGAAAAATAGTGAAAAAATTTCATCACGTACAGTTATTTCACAAACTACTTGTCTAGTTTTAGCTTTATTCGACATTTTAGCACTCTAGTGAATTTGTATTTTGGTTTTTAGGATCTCCATAAACTGTTATTTAGCCGTTTTTATACTAGATATACGTAAAGTAAAGAGTAATTGGGAGAAACGAGCAGTATTTTCATGTCAACTGCCCCTTTCCCCACCATCACCAAGCAGTGAGCTTCTGTCATTGTCCTTCAGTTCACAGTATCTCTTCACTCTGTGCTGTTCACGTGCTTTCTCTGTGAATGGGACGCACACTACTTGGTTGAGGAGGCCGAATGCACGCGTTAACTCACGCAGGCCGGCGTGCGGTCTGAAACAGGATACGTAATGAATGCTATAAAGAAAAGTACGTAGCTGCTGGAATACTTAACTTTAATCCATCATTTGTATACATCGTTCTTGATGAGACATGCTTCATACGATAACTATCAATTGCTATGGCGCCTTGCTAGGTCGTAGCCATTGACTTATCTGAAGCCTATTCTAACTACCTGCTCTGCAAATGAGCGAGGCTTCGTCAGTGTGCATCGCTAGCTAAGTCGTCCATACAACTGGGGCGAGTGCTAGTCCGTCTCTCGAGACCTGCCGTGTGGTGGCGCTCGGTCTGCGATCACTGACAGTGGCGACACTCGGGTCCGACATGTACTAATAGACCGCGGCCGATTTGAAGCTACCACCTAGCAAGTGTGGTGTCTGGCGGTGACACCACAGGGACAGTAGAGACAGAAAGCAACACTAAATAAAAAAAGCTTGGCCCTTGAGAAAAACCTTACAGGTAGGGGTTAAAAATGTCGAGAGGAAAAGCCTTGAGGATCCCAAAAAGTTGTTACTTCCACCATTTCACGTTTAGTTGGGGCTGATGAAATACTTTGTTAAGCTATTGCCAAAATAAGTGGAGTGTTTCCTGGTTTATCCGAGGCAAAGCTAAAGGAAGGAATCTTTGTCGGACCAAACATTAGGAAACTAATGACAGATCCCAACTTTGTGGACAAAATGGAAACAAAAGAAAAGGCAGCATGGGCATCTTTTAAATTAGTTGTTACTGATTTCCTAGGAAACAACAGAGATCCAAACTACAAGACAATCGTCGCAGACATGCTCGACAACTTTAAGAAGCTGGGCTGTAACATGAGAATTAAAGATCATTTTCGCCATTCACGTCTTGAACACTTTCTTGCAAGCCTTGGGGATGTAAGTGAAGAGCAGGGCGAAAAATTCCACCAAGACATCAAAGAAATGGAAAGAAGATATCAAGGAAGATGGAACGTCAACATGATAGCGGACTACTACTGTATGATAAAAAGAGAAGATCCTCAACGAGTCCACAACCAGAAAAGCAATAAAAGAAGCTTCGACAGAAAGCAAAAGCGTTATTATAAGGACTTATGAGCTTAAACAGTAATGGAAGTGTACCGGAAATGAAGTTTAGAAGATGATTTATAAATAAAAAAATCTATAACGTTGGAAATAATGTGACAAATTGCTTAAATTCTGTTATTATACCCTAAAATACTCACTTTTTTGTGAGAAAACCTGACGTGATAGAAAAAAATGGATTGCATTTTTCAAATCATCGCTGAAAAGAACATAAAAGTCAGTTATCAAATTTCAAACAACTTTCGAAAAATATTTTTTGCAGACCTGTTTTAATTGGCGATATGCTAACTTAAACAGCCCAGCAGAGATCATTTTTATTTATATACTTGTTACCAGACTGGTATCGGATGCATCTCATTATGTGACAGTTTTTTTTATCTAAATGCTGATTTTGGATATTAATCTTCTTGCAATGGCGAGGTGCTTCACAAATAAATATGAATTTGCAGCTGAAAACAGTATCTCCTAACAGAATATTTTATACTGAGAGGAAAGTAGCCCCGAGAGAGAGTTTTCCAGTAAGTACCGAAGTCCGCATGTAAACGGCAGTGCTGCATGGCGTTCGTTACCGATGTGGACTTTAAAAAAATGTTCGATATCTGTCTATGCTTCAATTTGTAAAGCTTGGAGGCTCTTTTCACCGTCATGATATTGACAGACTCAAAATTTTTGATTGTATATTAATTGATTTTTGTCGTACACCCAAAAGAGCTTCGAAATGCGACTGCTAAATATAAATGACGCTACTTTCCGTGTGAGGTGGTTCAAGTAAGACTGATTTCGGAAATATTTTAAGAAAAATTATCTCAGAAAAATATGTAATGTTTTTAACATAACAAGACTGAATAGAGCAAATACACTTCCAAAGTAGCTTATACCTAGTGATTTACAAACTACTTCATTTGCACTTTTAGTGGAGCCACGTATTTTTCTATGAATTAAGAGTCACAGAAAAGATTTAAATTCTTCGCTGTATCCCTATTCTTACAATTAATTACAAAAATGCGGGTGGAAACGAGCACTCGATGTCTCCAACGTGCATTCCAACTTTCTGCATATTCTTCGAAATTATTGAGCCCGCTTCCTTGATTTTCTTTATTGAAAAGTATTAATAATTATCTTTCACGGTGTAATTTAACAGTCATGTCGCTAATTAAATTAACTATAAAACAATTTATCTATATGGAATGAATCGTAGTTTCTATTTATGCTGATTCAGTAACATCGAATCGGATCAACAAGGCCAGTTGCTGTATCAAGAAGTGGAAGCAATCAGTAAACGCAATTTCCTTTTTTCTGTTTCTTAAATAAGAAAAGGGAATTAACAGTTTTCTCTAAAAAACGAAACAATAAAAGTAGCTCAAATTTGTTACGCGTTTTAATTCGACAGACTGCAATGCGGCTGGTAATTTCAGCCTGAAGTCTTATTTGCTGCAAAATGGGCCCTTCATCTCTGTATACACTGCCCAACAAAGATAGCGGAGCTCGTAGATAGAGAGGATAAAATTAAATGAAACTTCATGAGTTGAGAAGTGAGTGGTGCTATTTCAGTGCTTACAAAACCGAGTCGAATTTAGGAAGACTTTGTCAGTATGTGCTCACTAATTGGAATGAAGCTGCAACCCTTCTGGCGCAGGCGCGTGTACCGCTTCTGTTGGGAAATGTGTCGCGAGCCTGGTGTATCCTGTCCTGAGGCACGATGGCCCACAACGAGCAGGACTTTTGTATCCTGGATACCGATAGTGGGACAGAATTGACGTCCGAGCTGGTCCCACAGATATTCTATCCGGAACAGATCTCGGTGTCTTGCTGGCTAAGGATGCACCACAGCATAAAGCAAATCATTTCGTAGAGACACCTGCCGTGTGCTGACGAGCGATGCACTGTTGAAAAATGTCCACATTATACTGTCGCGTAGGAGGTGATACAGGAGGACGCGGGATGTCCGCGACGTACCGTTATGCCCGTCACTACCGGTCGTGATCAGAAGTCATAACCCATGGATTTTGCCAGCGGTCCCGAACAAGTGGACGATGGTCATCCCAAGGTGATGTCGCTCATCATCTAGATCTACTTCTGCATCTACATAGCCAACGTACTGTGCTTTGACGAGGGTACCCTGTACCACTACTATTCAGTTCCTTTCCTCTTCCACACACAAGCAAATCGAGAGATAAACTGTAACCTCCCCACAAAAAAATAATAATGAAAATGGACCAAGCGAACTCCCCCCAGAAATAATAATTAAATGAATTTGTTAATATTGTAACCTGTGAACATACGCATACGTCTTTCAAAACGACTGTCTATATGCCTCTGTATGAGACCTAATTTCCCGTAACTTATTTTCGTGGTCCTTAGGCGCAATATATATAGGCAGCGGTAGAATCGTTTGGCACTCAGTTTCAAATACCAGTTCTCTAAATTTTCTCAAGAGTGCTATTTTGTCTAAAACTGACATGGTGAGACCGTGGCTGTGTACGATTAATGTAAGTTGATTCTTACGAAAAAGAAGACGGCAACCAGCCACTAATAATAATGCTAGTTATTTAAGTAAATAGCGCCGTAACCGATATCGAACTGATAAGTTCATCATCAGACGGCTGTTCACAAGATTCATAAAGATGCACTTTACATAATCGTCTGTTTACGATTTTTATTCAGAGACAGCAAAGGACTTGGAAGAGCAGTTGAACGGATTGCACAGTGTCTTGAAAGGAGGATATAAGATGAACACCAACAAAAGCAAAACGAGGATGATGGAATATAGTCGAGTTAACTCGGGTGATGCTGAGGAATTAGATTAGGAAATGAGACACTTAAAGTAGTAAAGGAGTTTAGCTATTTGGGGAGCAAAATAACTGATGATGGTCGAAGTAGACAGGATATAAAATGTAGACTGGCAATGCCAAGGAAAGCGTTTCTGAAGAAGAGAAATTTGTTAACATCGAGTATAGATTTAAATGTCAGGAAGTCGTTTCTGAGAGTATTTGTATAGAGTATAACCATGTATGGAAGTGAAACATGGACCATACATAGTTCGGACAAGAAGAGAATAGAAACTTTCGAAATGTGGTGCTACAGAAGAATGCTGAAGATTAGATGGGTAGATCACATAACTAATGAGGAGATATTGAATAGAATTGGGGAGAAGAGAAGTTTGTGGCACAACTTGACTAGAAGAAGGAATCGGTTGGTAGGACATGTTCTGAGGCACCGAGGGATCACCAATTTAGTATTGGAGGGCAGCGTGGAGGGTAAAAATTGTAGAGGGAGACCAAGAAATGAATGCACTAAGCAGATTCAGAAGGATGTAGGCTGCAGTATGTACTGGGAGATGAAGCAGCTTGCACATTATAGAGTAGCATGGAGAGCTGCATGAAATCAGTCTCAGGACTGAATACCACAACAACAACAACATTCTCCCACTATAGCGAAATATTCTTGGTATGTTGGTTCCATCGAAAATTCCGCAAAATTGTGTTGCAAAGTTTCAGGATTTTAGTTTTGAAATATTGCAATGTATATGAAGCACTTATATGATTTGCACATCACCATATTGTGCATAGCACCATAGACACACCAAAAAGTATTTTACCATGTGTGTGTGTGTGTGTGTGTGTGTGTGTGTGTGTGTGTGTGTGTGTGTGTGTGTGTGCGTGTGATGCTATGCCCAATATGGTGATACGCAAAACATATAAGTGCTGCATAACTTTGCAATATTTCAATAATACAGTCCTGCAACTTTGCAACACAATTTCGCGGAATTTTCGATGACACCAACACACCAACAATATTTCGCTGCAATGAGACGATTAAAATCGTAAACTGACGTTCATGTAAAGTGCATCTTGTGAACAGCCGTCTAATGATGAACTTGTCAGTTCGAAACCGGTTACGGCACTATTTACTTAAATAAACAGCATTACTAATAGTGAATGGTTCCTGTCTTCATCTTTGTAAGAATCAACCTACATTAATTTCTGAAGAGTGCTTCTCGAAAAGAACGCCGCCTTCTCTCCAGGGATTCCATAAGAGTTGCCGAACCATCACCATCCGCAGCTAGCGGTCATGCGGTAGCGTTCTCGCTTCCCACGCTCGGGTTCCCGGGTTCGATTCCCGGCGGGGTCAGGGATTTTCTACGCCTCGTGATGACTGGGTGTTGTGTGTTTTTTTTAGGTTAGTTAGCTTTAAGTAGTTCTAAGTTCTAGGGGACTGATGACCATAGATGTAGATGTTTAGTGCTCAGAGCCAGAGCCGAACCATCACCGTAACACCTACTGGTAACAAGTCTAGCAGCCCGCCTCTGAATTGCTTCGACGTCTTCCCACCATCCGACCTGGCACAGATCCCAATCACTCCAGCAGTACTCAAGGGTAGGTCGCACCAGCGTCCTTTATCTGGTCTCCTTTACAGGTTAACCACTCCTTCCTAAAATTCTCCGTATGAGCCAAAGCCGATCATTATCGTTCCCTACCTCAGTTCTCACCTGCTCGTTCCATTTCATTTCGCTTTGCAACGTTAAGCACAGATATTTAAACGACTTGACAGCGTCAAGCAGGACATTAGTAACACTGTATCCGAACATTACAGGTTTGTTCTTCCTACTCGTCCCCACTAACTTACATTTTTTCACATTTAGAGCTAGCTGTCATTCATCACACCAAGTGGATATATTATCTGAGTCGTCTTGTACCTTATTACAGGCAGTAAATTCGACAAGTTACCGTTCACCACAGCATCATCAGCTAACAACCACAGATTGCTGTGCACCCTGTCCACCAAATCATTTATGTGTATAGATGACAACCGCGGTCGTATCACGCTTCCCTGGGGCGCTCCTGACCATACTCTTGTCTCTGATGAACACTTGCCATCGGCGAAACATACTGAGATCTATTGTTTAAGAAATATTCGACCCACTCACGTATCTGTGAAATTATTCCATATGCTCGTACCTTCGCAGTGGGGTACCGTGTCAAATGCTTTCCGGAAATCCAGAAATATAGAATCTACCTGTCGCCCTACATCCAAAGCTCACAGTATATCGAGTGAAAAAAGGGCAAGAGGACTTTCTCATGGGTGGTGGTTTCTCGTCCGTGGTCATAATCTTCTCAGTCTCAAGAAAGTTTATTATATTCGAAGTGGCAATATGGTCAAGGACTCTGCAGCAAAACGAAGTTGGTGATATGGTCTTAATTTTGTGGGTCCTTTGTTTTACCCTTTTTATACACTGGAGTCTCCTGCGCTTTTTTCCAGTCACTTGGTCCTTTGAGCTGGACAAGAGATTCACGATAAATGCAGGCTACGTAGGGGGCCAATGTAGTAGGGTACTCTTTGTAAGACCGACTTGGGATTCCATTCGGATCAGCAACCCATGCTGCCCGGAACAACACGACTCCAATCGCAGCTGTTTGCGTTGTCATGTTAATGGCAGCGTACGCTTAACGTGGCAGTTCTCTAATGGAGCTGTTGCTGTCCTCTGACCGAAGGTAGGGGATGACATAGAACGTTGCAGGGAGACCGCTGCTGGTCCTCTGATCTGAAGCGGTTACCATGTTCTTGGGACACAATACAGCAATCATCTCTTGTTATGGTCATAGAGTAGAAATATCTCTGGAGTGAGAATTGCGTCCTGCGCATGTTGTCAACATTAAACTGGAATTGTCACGTGATCTAGGGACGACGTCGATTGTTTAGCTCCAATTCGCGTCCGCCATCAGTTAACGTCAAGTCTCGTCACATAACACCAAAACATTCTACAATACCTTTCGATTGGAGGTATTCGCACAGGTCGTCAACGGAACGTCACGTCATTTCACGGTACGTCAAGGTTTCACGGGAAGAAAATTTTAACGGTACCAGTCTGTTAACATCTTAAGTTAACCTATTTTCGCCGCGCTCATTCTCCTTATAATAGTAGATTTTGTACTGTTGTACCTTCATAATGTTTATTTTATAATAGCGCTTTGTTTTAGTGACAGATTGGAGATGTTCCATGACGACTGGGATATTTTATCCACTTTCTTACACAACCGAGATCGTAAATCTGAAGGCGAAAAGTTATTTAGGTTTTACAATAACACAACGGCGCTGACGCCCACAATGTATATGTATAAGAACATAAGTAGACGAAGCGAACTCCACCATATGACATTTTAAGCAAAAAAGTCAGCTTTAATGAAGGAGTAAAATACAGATGTTTATGACGTTATTAATTACGTAAGAAAAAATATAATAGATAAGTTTAACAGGCTTCATTAATTCGTTTGAAGCTTTCTTTGATGTGCATGACTGTACATATTTTCCCTAGTAAATAATTGTCGATGTTTTGAAACGTTGTCTCACTTCTCAGTAATTTACTAAACATAATTGATCTAGAACATAGGTTACAAAGTTTGCTTCGGCCATTGACAAATTTTGTCGTTGTTAGCTCCTCAGTTCTGATACTATACTCTAACATTTTATGAATATTAGGGTTGGTGACTCAAAACCCCAATTTCGCCGTTCAGTACTGTGTTAAGCGACTTGCCGAGATGTGACATGAAAGACATTGTAAATAAATGCTGACGTGAAGCTTCTGTGACGTCATGCTCGTTTATTTTGCTCTTCAAAGCTAAGAGCCCAATTTATTTCAGATATCAGACGTAAACTGCTATGGAGCTTGCAACACGTCTATGCTAAGTCCACAGCACTTACGAAGGGAATCTGTCTTTACTAGCGATATGACAACATTCAGAATTTATAGGACAAATGTCGGACAAATCTACGGCGTCCCGAGATCACGTGACCATTGTGGCAACGTATGTTGACAACACAAAATCAATTCTGCCCTTCTGAATGCTCACTCCAGAGATATTCCTACTCTATGGTGATGGTCTGACGTGGTCGACCACAACCTTGACGACGTACGTGCCTGCCACCGTGTGGCCATTCAGTCCAACATCGGTACTCTGTCACGTCAGAATGCCCCACAAATGTGGATACGGCACGATCCGACCAGCCACTCAAATGGGTACACCAGACCCTTCCCAACTCTGTCACGTGCTGATAACGATGTCTCAGTCGTGTACGTGGCATTTTCACGTTCTTCGCAGTGATCACTCAACATCTGACGCTGTTCACACCCCTTTTATTATCTACCAGGGCTGATAGCAACACGAAACGCAACACAGATGCACTCTGGTGGCCATTCGACCTGACACAGAAACTGCAACGCTACACATTTACATACCCGCCGATGGCGTGTAGTTGTACAAAGCTACGTTAACAGCCAGTGATGTCTCTCCGCTGTTCTCCTTTTTTCGTCACACAGTGTACTTACCAACCTGCTGTCACTTCAAACAGATCGTAACACCGAAGACAAAAATATGTTAGAGATGTGAATGATGTTTGTTTTCAATAAACACGTGGTGTAGTTGCAGGTACACAGTATGATGATAACGTATTGAACCTCAGGTTTACCAACGACAAATAGAAAACTGTATTAACAACCTTGATAAGGACGGTCATGCTACCTTTTTAACCATACTTTGTTTTCTTCGTAAATGGGTACACAGCCATCGAGTACTACTTAAACGTTTGTCCTGAGATTGTAGTTTTGAGTAATACTGTTATTTGCTTTTGGCCAGTTTCTGCTTCATAGTGATTACCTAGCGTTTACCCCAGCATTTTTTTTCCAAAGTTAGATTTCTGAAGTCATTTATGATCTACAAACAGTATATGTGTGACTACCTACACGCTAGTGATTGACAATGGCCACGAGGGAGAAATTGTTCAATAGCACACAAAAATATTACATAAAACTACAGCCTCAACGGCCACAGGTCTTTCACTAGCTATGCTTCCTTGTTATACTTTTTCGGTTAAAGGTGTTATTTACGATTACACAGTACCAAGGGACCAATCACCTATTTTTTTTAAAAAAGTTGCAGGATTTAACAGTCATTCTGTTATGTGCGGTGTCATCTTCTTTTTCACTGTGACACAACGAAAAACTATGATTTTAATTCTCGTATTTAACATCACTAGAAATAAGTATTAATTTATTCATGTACGGGTCAAGACCCTAAATGCATCCTCTGAATGATGAAGCTATTTTAACCGCCATAGAGTGTCAAGTTTATTCCTTTCATGCACCGTGCACATAAATTACATTAGTTGACGGCTTCAGACTTAGGCCATTTTCAAATAATGGATTTAATTATGTGTGTGTCAAATGTAAAAACTTGTTTCATGTAACATGGGGATAGACACTTGTTCCCACACATGCAAGTGTCAAATGTTACAAATATACTCGTGCACATACCGATCAGTTTATAAACACAACTTCCACAACTCGTCATGTAGGCAAAAACCTTATTGACAGCTACCTTATTAATACTTGCATATTTGTTAAAAGCGTACCATGTTAAAGCAGTCAACATCTCGTTTATGTATAAGCGCAAAAGTACTCGGTATGCTATTAATGAAAATGCAAGGGCTAGTAAGCTAGCAGTCATTCATATTTTCCCTACATAACGTGTTGTGAAAGACTTACTCGTAAGCTGACTGATATGTGAAAGGTAATATTTGTAACATTCTACATATGTATAAGTGCCTGTCCTCATGTAACATGAAACAAGTTTTTCCAGTGTGACACACCCACACACATTATCGTTATCATCGTACATGTAAAAATGGCATAAGGCTCAAATTGGCCAGTTATGTAATCTATGAGTGGTGCATCAAAGGAATAAAACTGACAGCGCACGGTGGTTGAAGTGAAGACTTAAGTGAGTCTGCGACAGGTGTTTATTTGATGCCAAATGTCCCACGAACAACCTCGCGCTATCAGCTGGTCGTCGTTGAGGCAGTAAAGGAGGTGCGTCATTTGGAGTTGCAAGGAACAAGTCCTCTACTTTATTGGACACCCCGGATCTGCACGAGTGAACGCGATTCGTTAAACGGCTGGTCGGCCCGAGCCGGCATCCGGCGCTTTCGCTGGGGACGGGGGTGAGAAAGATGCCGGCCGCGAGGGAGGGCGGGGGAGGAAATCTGATATAAATTATGTGACGGCGGGAGCGGGCTCGCGCTAGGCACCAGAGAATAAAGCAGTAATTCCGTAATTGAACCCGGACAAAATCCCGCATTAAATCGTGCTCCTTCCATTTAATGGAGTGTAGTTAGGGTCCAGTGAGTTCCTATAAACCTGCGCCCCGCTGCCGACTCGCGGCTCTCGCGACTATAAAGATACCAGGGACGAGGAAAGAGGAGAAATAAGGCAGCCAGTAACAATAAAAAGGGCAATAAATGAGGGGGAAGGGTGGGGGGATGGGAAGTGGCGCGGATGAAGGCGACAAGAGAGATAGATTCATTGGAGCGACCGTCTGCTCGTCAGACTCACGTGGGCTTGCCCAGAATTGGTAGCAGATTCTGATGAAAGCCATCCGGCTCCTCACATTGCAAGCGTGTTCAGATTACAGAGAACGGTAGCTCGTTATTACTCGTTCGCAGAAATAGAAAACTTTGTTAGTATGTAGATAAAACACAAGTACCAGCATTCCAGCACTGTTGACTTCTATTAATGTACAAAACAGTCTTTAACTTCAGGTCGACATCCTGATCGCTACTGAATTTTGGGAATCGTTTGTCGTTGCTGACGAAAGAACGTACAGGAGTTATGACCCCTAGTGAAGATGGAACTCCATTACTCGTTACCTACTAGAGCCTCAATAAGTATAGCCTCAAAAGTCATACCTCAGACGCACAGCCGAAGGCCTTCCTAGAAAATGGCCTCACGGGTAGTGAGGTCTCCCAATCAGGGTAAAACCAAATATAGGCTTGTTCACAAGTTATCTACTGAGAAAGAGCGCTCGCAGTGTAATTGTGATAATGAATGTTGTCTACACTTTAGGTGGCAAGTGTTGGCACGTTTGTATTATGTGTTGGATATTTCAGGATGGCTCACAACCTGCGTTCCGCTTTGGGATTCCGAAGAGCAGAGTATGAAAATGTTACCAGTACTGATGAACAAACCCAAGGTGTGCAGCATCACTCAACTCATACTTCTCCGTCAAACAGGACAACGGAAGAGTCTTCACAACCTGAATTTAACACTTGGAATAAATATAATACTGGGACATGCTATACTGGATACCCGCTGCTGGCTGTTGACGACACTAGTAACCCTTTTGAAGCGTTGTGATCTATGATATGAGCATTTTATGGGCAATATCTTTCTTCTGAACAGTTCTAACGATGAAACTTCCTGGCAGATTAAAACTGTGTGCCCGACCGAGACTCGAACTCGGGACCTTTGCCTTTCGCGGGCAAGTGCTCTACCAACTGAGCTACCGAAGCACGACTCACGCCCGGTACTCACAGCTTTACTTCTGCCAGTACCTCGTCTCCTACCTTCCAAACTTTACAGAAGCTCTCCTGCGAACCTTGCAGAACTAGCACTCCTGAAAGAAAGGATATTGCGGAGACATGGCGAGGTACTGGCAGAAGTAAAGCTGTGAGTACCGGGCGTGAGTCGTGCTTCGGTAGCTCAGTTGGTAGAGCACTTGCCCGCGAAAGGCAAAGGTCCCGAGTTCGAGTCTCGGTCGGGCACACAGTTTTAATCTGCCAGGAAGTTTCATATCAGCGCACACTCCGCTGCAGAGTGAAAATCTCATTCTGGAGTTCTAACGATGTCGTATGGCAAGTTATACTCCAGCAGTAGCTATTTTGTTTGTTAGTAACGTTCCATAGATAATGGCACAAACTTGTTATAGGAGGCTAGCGATTATGCTAGTAAATAAACGTAGATACGTACTTAAGTTGGGTAGGCAGCATAAAATGTCATACACCAAGTGAATAACGACTTTTATTGATCACAAAATATGAAAACTTTGGAAATTTGTGGTTAGGTCTAATGGGACCAAACCGCTGAGATGGTCGGTCCCTAAGCCTGCACACTACTTACGCTGTGGACAACACACACACCCATGCCCGAGGGAGGGCTCGAACCTCCGACGTGGAGAGCCGCACGGACCTTGACGAGGCGTCCTAGACCGCGCGCCACAAAATGTGTGTGACGCGTTTCGTAATTGTTTCCATCTTCAGAAATCCAAGAGCAAATGTAGCACAGGGAGCGTTACCAGTTGTGTACGTAACATGAGATGACCTTCTCCCTGGACTACCTTTGCACTTGGTTTTTTGAAGGTGCAAATAATTCCGACACGCGTCATCCATGCTTCATGATCAGTAAAGTCATTCTTCACCAACTGGATGACTTTTTATGCGACCTAGCCAGCTTAACTACGGATTTACGCATATTTACTTAACAACAGCAAAATGAAACAAAAAAATGAAAAAGACTACTTTCTTTGTTTACTCAGCAGCGGACTCGACAGATATGACGAAATTGGACTAACAAATGCTAATACAATATGAAAAACGTAATTCAGAAAAATTCATATCCCAGGCTGACATGCACAGTTTATTTTTGCCGTTGTTTCCAATAACTCATTGGAGAAGAATGCAATTACGTGATATGTTCCGGCAGCGACTTCGTTACGGTCGATGTCAGTATCTGTGCAGCTATGATACCGAAGAACATACTTTGTTTTAAAACGTAAAACAAGATGTGTTATTGTCAGTCAAGACTAATGTTACTGTAAAGTTTTCTTTTGAGTGGTGGCCGAGGTCATGGTTCGCAGACCTTGGACCGATAAATTTACTGTAATATTCTCGCATGCTATGCTGGCAATTGGAACGGTGGCTGATAAGAGCGATTGTAAATGGGATATGCCTTTGCGGTCACTTCCAGCAGACAACACACTGAGTGTCAACTTAGTCTGTGCGCGTATTGCTGCGATGTGGTTTCTTAATTTAACATCATATTACTTAATGTGGAACTCTATTCGCTCCTTGTTTTGTTGAACATTAATATCCCTTTGACTATGCACCCCAATTTCCGAAGCATAATGGTTATTGATGGAATTTGTTTGCCACATTAAACCGTCAGCTGCCGTGGTCTCCTTTTGGCGATCACATACTTTAACCTGACTTGTACTGCCATTTGTGTGTCTAGGAGAAAACTAGCCCGTTTATTTCTTCCATTGAAATCCGCCTGCTAAGCTGGGTGGTAACGTGCTCGCCTCCCATGCACGTGGTCCCGGGTTCGATTCCCGGCCTGGTTGGACATTTTCTCCGCTTGGCGACTGGGTGTTACATTGTCCTCATCATCATTTCATCCTCATCACTGGCGCGCAAGTCGCCCAATGTGGCGTCGAATGAAATAAGACTTCCACTTGGCTGCCGAACATCCTCAGTGAGGCCTCCTGGCCAACAATGCCACACGCACATTTCATTTCATTTTTCTTTCATGGAATGTAGTAAGAGCGAACCTAAAGTGATAACGTACGTGCCTTATGGTGGGCATAGTGCGCTATTTCTCGCTCCACCCACTTCTTCGTATGACAAGTGTGAAGCGTGAGTTTTGAACGCAAATAAGACGTTGCAGATTGAGGCTTACTTCGGCTGCCATGATTTTCTTTTTTCCTTTCTTTTCTTCTTTTTGTGAGTACTGATTGCGTTAAAAGCACTTTATCACACCGGCGTAATTTTCATGGGTACAATGGACACAAATACATAAAGCCCTATTTGAGCACTCATCTGACTAGAATATCAACGAATAAATATCAACGAATAATGTAACCTCCCCACAACAAATTCTAAAATTTATACTATATATTTATTAGAAATGGTGCCACAGCTAAGTATAAACTCCCACAAGAATATTAATGGCAAAGACAATTAAATGAAAGCTCGCTATCTGACTCAAGTACAAGTTCCCATTAAATAATGAACGCTAATCCCATGATAATGAAACTGTAATGATAACCTAAACTCAATTCAACCGAAAGGTCGGTGTTTGCCCTGTGCGAAACGAGAATAAATTTCTTACCTTAGTGAAACTGCATGTCAAAATTCTGCTCTTATTGTTCTCTGGCGCTTGCATGAAAAGCATTGGAAGTACCTTTTAAAAATCTTTGTTAAAAGGAAATGGAAGGAAATTTGAATGATTGTCTCTAAAATTGCTTTTAAATCAAAATTATTATTGGGGGCGATTTTTGAAAGTTAAATTACAATGACTGTTCGTTACATTATCTGATGAGCGCAAAGCTGCATGATTATTTATTTAAATAAATTATACCTCGTCCTGAATCTCGACCATTGCGATGCCGACGCCCGCCGACTGCTCTCCGCTACTGCTAGCAACCGACTCCAAGCACTACTGAGGACTGACTACTGCAGACTGACTGACTGCTCGCTACTGCGAGTCGAGCGCAACTGCTCTGGTCAGAGATTCTACAATGTCTCAGCATCGCTGCCGCACAACATACGTGTTTCATAACCCTCCACTGGGGGGGCAAAAATTTGGCAGCGATGGTGAGTCATTTGGACTTGCCATCGTAACAAATTTTTCTTTTAATTAATTAACATTTACAAAATATTTAGATGTATCACATGAATTAAATGTTGTGCGTATGCACCGATTACAAAACATTACAGACAAGACAAAATATAAGTACAAAACAAATCAGGAAAAATGTATACACAAATTATTTGACAGATAACAAAGTGTACACACACTGAAAAATTCTTTAGCAGCTTCATCATGTTGACAAGTGTCATGAGTGCACATGCACTGCAGTGGAGAACATATCAGTAAAAGACGAAATGTATATACAAGAGTAACAAATGACATAAATCATAAAAGGTATACAGAATGAACACAAATCATATCGAAAATTGAGAAGAGTGCACAGGCACTGTAGTTCAGTTGAAAACATATTCACATAAGTGCACATGCACTGAAAACTTTTGAACATTTTTATAACAAATAAACGCAAGAGTAGAAAAAATCATCAAATCACAAAAAGTATATACAATATAGATGACAAGAGTGCACACATACTGCACTTCAAAACAAATCGAAAATGTCTTTAGTATTTTGACAACAAATGGCAAAAATCATGTCGACAAGTGACACAAGTGTACTCGCACTAGAGTTCAACAAATCGAGAAAAAAAATGTATAGGCCATGAACATAAATGGTGTTAGTAAAAAAATGATTTTCACTATTAGGATAGGAAAGGAAGGATTGCATCATGGTTGTAGCACTTTAGTTTGCACATAGCTGCACTGAAAGTCCATATCTTTCCACAGAATCACAACTAAGTGATACAATCTGCAGTTCCGTTCCCAGAAGTATTTATCAGCGTATCAAGACAGTGAAACGTCGTAGTAGTATTCCATACTATCATTTGGCAGTATACCAGGTACACCAAACAGTGGGACCAGAATAACGTCTTCATTGCTTACGGTGGTGGACAGCATGTCGTGTCAACACCACGCTCTTAAGAGGCGGCACACAGTGCTCCATAACAAAGTCTTGATTAGTGATTACATAAGTAGTTTCTTCGCCTACAGTGGTGGACAGCATGTCGTGTCAACACCACGCTTTTAAGAGGCGGCACACCAACGTAGAATTAGTGCAAAAACCAAATATAGTGCTCCATGATAATGAGGATGGACAAGACAAATGGATGTTACAATAATTTCAGGTAGTTAGGTCAGAAGGTGAAGTACATTAACTAACACACAAGTCTTGATTAGTGATTACATAAGTAGTTTGCGGTATCCATACTCTAGTCATTGAACATTTCTGTACCATGAATGTAGTATTACAGAAAAATGTTCATTAATTAATTTAAAGACAAGAGTGGTAATCAATCGCCATCAAGTATTGAGTATTACAAAACATTTTTCCTCATTCAAATAACATATTTACAAGTAACTATTAACATTCAGTGGCCTAGCAACTTTCGATTAGTACAAAATATTTATCATCATTCAGTATTAATATGGGAAATCATCATTGAAAACACTAACAAAACGTTAAGTTACATTAATTATTGGCACTCAGTGGCCAGCAAGTATTGAATAGTACAAAACATTAGTAGCATTAATAAGCATGGGCATAATAAGTACTCTCATTACAATAGATAGTGGCAATTATGTTTTGGTATCATTAAGAAGTCATTATTCAAGTGACATACTATTCAGAGCTGATCAGTGTTATTCAGAATTATCATAAACTAGTGACATTATCTGGGACTGTTAATACATTTTGTTTTTTTCTGCTAGCAATGCATTGCTTTGGGTAATTATAAGGGAAAGCAAGAAGAAATAAGAGAAAAAATTGCTTCTAGGTTGTTCCTATAAATGAAAAGATTGTGTAACGTCATTCGTCATGAGTCAGCTGTAGCAAGGTTATCACATTTATAAATGATAGACACAAGTGGGTAAGAAAAATGCAAGTACTAGAACAGGTATAATAAGTAACAAGTTTAGTAAGTATCATAAAAAGCTTCTCCTGAAAGAAAAATACAAAATGGATTATTGAGCTGAAAGAAGAAACGCAGACTATGCTGAAAAGTAGTGAACTTCGAATTAACAGGTAGTGAAATGTGTATAAAAAATGTGTTCCATAGCTGTCCTTTCCAAAACCTTCAGTCATCCTACTACGCAATATAACACCTGCTGTCAAAGTAAACTGCAACAAATACTTAAATAACTACATAGCATAAATACATAACTTCAACATTATCCTCATCTGTAAAGAAAAACTTCATTATTCATATCATCATAACTCCATCATTATCATCACCTGTAAACAAAAACTTCATTATTCATAGTACCATATTCTTCATCATTGTTCATTATCAGCATTCATTATCATCTGCAAAAATCATTTCATTATTCATCACACAACTATTCCTAATCCCTAGCATATTTCATTACTTAAAACTAAAATGTGTAGTTCTGTCTGACAGCTTGCATCAATCGCTTTGTATTCTGAAAGAAAAAATTAGTTAAGACTGCTATTCTGCGATGTGTATAATATATTCTGGTTAATGCTTGTTAATTCTGATCCATTTACTCGTCCTCATTAGCTTATTGCATCTTCTTTCGTTTATTCCATAGGTGAAATTCCCACTTCTGTTTAATTCATTTCCTGTACGCATCATTTATTTCTGAAATTGATGAACAAAGATTAATGTCTTGCATTTAAATCATATACCCTTTAAATAGTGACTGGTTAATGGTGACTCAATTAAGCATACAACATAACATGACAGAAAACGTAATATCTCAAAGCACAGACAGTGTTTAAAGGCAAAAAGTGTACAGAGAATATCGTAATGCAGCAGCAAAAAAGGAAAATGTAAAACAGTCACGATGTTGAGATATCACAAGGCAAAATGTCAAAGTCAAATGGTGTGTGTTATACCTTAACTAGTTCACAGTGCATACAAACAAAACATAAAAACAATCGTACATACATGAGAAAGACAAAATGTGACATTCGTTGTGTTCAGCTTATATGTAGTGTAGTTAATAGATGTGATAATCAAAGACTTCAATGGAGAGAGAATTTGATAAAATTAATGCGTCATTATAGAGAATTGCATAATTATTCATAAAATGCGTAAGTTCATCTGAAAAAATGCACGGTCTAGTGTGTAACGACAAGAAGAGCGACCTGCTAACCTTACCTTGCCGGGCACTTGCCAAAAAAATACGATAATCATCAATAGGTAGTCACATAAATGTAATTGCATAAGTGGTCACAAAATGTGTAAGTTCATCTGGAAAATATGCACGGTCTGATGTGTAACGACAAGAAAAGCGACCTGCTAACCTTACCTTGCCGGGCACTTGCCAAGAAAAAATACGATAATCATCAGTAATTAGTCATGTGAATATAATTGCATAAGTGGTCATAAAATGTGTAAACGGCCTCATAGCATGTTACATCGTAAAGTGGTTTCATTCGATAAAGGGTTTAATGTTTGACACATGATGGTTGCCTTTCGATTTTCTGGTTCTCAGAGTTTCGACGTGTACAACATTGGGGTGAGGAATGCTGCGAATCCGATATGGACCTGCGTATAGAAGTTCAAATTTACTGCACTTACCTTTTAATTTGCTGGATAAATAGTGTGTACGTACTAATATCTTCTGTCCAACGTGAAAGTCTCGGTGTCTACAAACCTGTTTTTGCTGTCTTCTCCGGCGCTCTGCGGCACGTTTGATGTTGTTCAGCGCAATGTCAATTATTTCGTGGTGTCGTAATCGACGAGATGTAGGAAATGTTACTAATTCTTTGATTTTGTTTGGTGGTTCAACGTTCTTCAGTATAACAGACGGAGGTAGCATAGTGGATTCATTTGGAATGGAATTAATTACATCTTGGAATGAGTGTACGTGTGTGTCCCAATTAACATGTCTTTTGTGGCAGTATATTCTACACAGTTTACCAATTTCTTTCATTAGTCGTTCACAAGGGTTCGAAGAGGCGTGGTACTTGGATATATAAATCGGAGAAATGTTTCTAGCTCGTAACATGCGTGTCCATATGACAGAACGAAATTGTGATCCATTGTCAGAAATTACTTTCATCACATGCCCTACATGAAATAAGAAATGCTTTACAAATGCTTTCGAAACAGTTTTAGCAGTAGCTTTGCGTAACGGAGTGAAGGTAACAAATTTTGAAGTGAGTTCAACAGCGACAAAGATGTAGCAAAAACCTCTATTAGTTCTCGGAATTGGACCAAAAATGTCTACTGCGGCCATATGTCTTAATTTAACAGGTACAATGGGATATAATGGAGGAATGTGTGAAGTGGTGTCAGACTTAGCTTTCTGGCAAATTTTACATGACGCTAAAACTCGTCGTATACGTTTTTCCATGTTTGAAAAATAACAGTTCTGTCTCAGTATCAGAAAACATTTTCTTGCTCCATAATGTGCGTAGCTTAAATGAGTGTACCAGATTAATTTGTTAACCAGTTCGTCAGGAATGCATAATAACCAATTGTTACTGTCTGGATGAGAGCGGCGAAACAGAATGTCATTGCGTACAGTGTAGTGGTTTCTAATCGTAACATTATTCTTATCTTGCCAAAGGTGTTTAATTTCTTTCCACACATTGTCTTTGCTTTGCTCTCGTGCTATGTCCTGTAATGACGATGAAATAAAATTTTCAAATGCAACTTGTTGAATGTACATGACGCTGAAATTTGCTTTGCAGAAGTTGGTTGCTACGTCTTGCTGATTGTTGCTGAGAGAACGAGAAAGTGCGTCTGCTATAACATTTTGTGTACCGGGAATGTGAACAATCGTAAAATTAAATTCTTGTAAATACAGTTTCCATCTGCTTAATCTGTCGTGAGTAAATTTAGCTGAAAGTAAAAATTGTATAGCTCTGTGATCTGTGTAAACGGTGGTATGTCTGCCATAAAGAAAGTGCCGAAATCTCGTAAAAGCCCATACAACACATAATGTTTCTAGTTCAGTAACGAAATAATTTCGTTCAGCAGGTGACAAAATGCGGCTTGCAAATGCGATGTTTTTAATTACTATTGAGCCATGTTCTTCAATTTCCTGAAAAATGTGTACGCCTAAAGCTGTGTTGGAACTGTCGGTGGCAATAGAAAAATTTCTAGTAAGGTCTGGGTGCGATAAAAGTGGAGCATTCAACAAAGCATGTTTCAGGTTCACGAATTCAGAGTGTGCTTGCTTATCCCATGACCAAATAGTGTTTTTACCTGTTAATTGGCATAATCTAGGCGTGTCTAAAGCAGAGTGATGAATAAATTTACGAAAAAAGTTAATTAAGCCCAAAAAACTGCGTAATTGTTTCTTTGTTGTAGGAACAGTAATGTCACGTAGAGCTTGAAGTTTTTCTGGATCAGGCGCAATGCCTTCTGCTGAAATTACGTGTCCAAGAAATTTTATAGAAGTTTCACCAAAATGCGATTTACTGAGGTTAACTGTAAGTCCTTGTGCATGGAAAGTTTGCAATAGTCGTTCTAAAATCAGATTATGTTCAGACCAGTTAGCTTCTGCAATAAGAATGTCGTCTACGTACGTCGTAATTCTGTCTTTAAGTTCTGTCGGAAGTATTGTATTCAAACCGCGAATAAAAGCAGCAGAAGAAATAGTTAGGCCGAACGGTAATTTACAAAATTGATAACAGTCACCAAAACAGAGAAAAGCTGTATACTTTCTGCAATTCGGATGAAGTTGTATTTGCCAAAATCCCGATTTCAAATCTAATGTGGAATAAATAGCTGTACCGTGAAATTTCTGTAGTAGTTCTTCTAATGTCTGTGGTCGATCTGTTTCATTAATAATAATGTCATTAATGTGACGTGAATCAAGTACGAGGCGAAGTGAGCCATCTTTTTTCTTAACAATATGCAGCGGGTTTATGTACGGGCTAACTGCTGGTTCAATAATTCCTTGATCGAGCATATCCTGCAATTCTTTTTTAACTTGTTCTCTGTGGATATATGGAATGGGATAATGCTTTGCTTTAAATGTGTCGTGCTGTTTGACTTGAAATTCGTACATAAAGCCGGACATAGTACCAGGAATGTTGTCGAAAACTGGAGCTTGCTGCAAAAGAATTTTGTGTAATTGCGTTCGTTCGTCGTCTGTATTTACACTGCTCTGTTTAACTTTGTCAGTAATCATCTGCATTACGTCGTAGTCAGTTTCGTCTGGAATGTTATAGTTATGTACGTACGTGTCTGTGAACAATGTGGGATTACAGTCTATATTACGCGATACTGAAATGACCTCTGTGCAGTTAATTGTTTGTTCTTCTGCAGATAGTGAATGTTGAAATTCTAAAGCTAATTGCACATTTTCATCTTTTAACATTAAATAAGAATTTTGGAAATCAACCACTGCGTCGTGTTGTACGAGAAAATTAGTACCTAAAATTACGTCTGTTGTCAATAAAGGAACAATCCAAAAATTTGAGTGAAAAAAATGACCTCCAATACAAAATGATAAATGCGTCTGTAATTTTACATCCACTCCTTTACTCGATACTGCTCCTTTCACTTTCGTTTTGCCTAAAGGAAATGTAGGATAAATATTCTCTTTGTTGCACTCGTTAAAAGTTTCCTCATTAATGACTGACATAGGTGATCCGGAATCTATTACCGCTGAAAATTTCGATGAACCAATTTTAATTTCGATGACAGGATGTGAAATAGTTTTCTGAACAACTGGTTTTTCCTGCAAAAGAGTGTCTCTGATGTCGTCAAACGTAATTACATTCTCGTGAACAACATTTTGCGTGTCAAAACTAGTGCTTGTGTTATTGGAAGATGCGTCCTGTACAGTATCTAGTCAGATTCTATCTGACGTGTTATTACTATCATCACGAGGATGTTGTGGCATTTCTACAATTTGAACTGTCCTATTACTTCTTCCAGACGTATTACGCTCTGGATGATACCTACTGTCGGGTTCATTCATGAGAATAGGTTCTTGTGGATAATCTTGCTGTTGGTATGACCGACTGTTGTTAGATGTACGCTGAAAACTATCGTCATTATTTTTACGTCTATCGTAATAGTCATTCCTATACGGTGCATTTGCGATAGGAATTGAAATAGCGTGTTTCTATACGTAGTTGTTTCTTTGCTGCCGTGAGTTACAATTTGTTGTAGCTGGGACTATACGTGCACGCGGCGAAACATTAAAGCTTGTACATTACATTGTTGGTCAGGAATGCTAAGCGGCTGACTTTCATGCCGTTGTGGTGAAAAACGTCTATTGTTACCAAAAAATGCGTTTGCTGTTAATTTTACACATACTGATGATTACTATTTTATCTGTTATTAAAATTACGTTGTTAGTTGTCATTACGGGAGTGCCTACTGAAAATTGTCACATTCGGTAAAATTGTCATATCCGGTGTTCAGTACATATTCTTAATTCTAGGTAGAGCAAAAGTTAAAGAGCTGTTTTGATAGATATAAAGGATAGTAGAAGAGAAGGCAGCAGTGCAGAAAACTAAAGATGAAAACAGCACTACTACAGCTCGGGGCCCTATGCTCGCTACGGCACATATTCATTAAAGCGTAATGAATCCCCTGAGGTCTATTACGCACTGCAAATAAAATTTAACTTTTGCGTTCCAGGCAATGTCGGTAAAATTCCAAAAACAAATTGTTGTATTCTTGCTAATTCTAATTTCTGCATTATACGCAATACTGATGAAGGTACAATAGCAAATTGTCGTAACAGGTTCAAAGTTTGTTTCACTGTTACAGACCAAGCTGGTGAAAGTACAAAAATAAATTGTCGTATACAGTTCAAATCGTGTATCTGTACTCTGTCATTATTATGTTCCTTAGATTTTTTTACAAATGCAAATTGCTCGTAATGTACGTTCTCGTCACTGAATTTAAGAAAACGTTCAGGTTTGTGCGAGAATTTGTTTGTCTGTGTCACTTCGTACTTCAACTTGCGTAGCTTTTCAGCTTTTAAGTCGCGTAGCTTTTCGAATTTTAAGTCGCGTAGTCTCTGTAAATTGCTCACATTATACGCGCTACGTGACTCTGACAAATGCTCGCAACGTGGCAGATTCTGTGACGTATTGGTGACTGAAATAGTTGTTAATTCTGTTACTTTAATATTTTCGTCAATTTGGTTGTTATGTGGTTCACTTTTACTATCGACTTCCGTATTCAGAGTGTGTTTAACTTCCAGTGACTCTAAATTAAACTCGTCGCGTATCTGTACTGCGTTTTTAGGGCATTGTTCAGTGACTGCATTAATTTCGTGGATATGTGTTGCGTATGCTGAACATTGTTCAGTAACTGCATTAATTTCGACTTTATGTGATTCTGTTGTACCTACACGTGCACTACTTAATTCTTGTGCAACAGTGCCAACTTCTTTATTACTGTTTTTAGCACAAGCCTTAGTATTCACACGTAATGGTTCTTTAATGTCCTGACATTGCACGGTAACAGCTGTACTCTGTTCACTAACTTGTTTGTTCCGTTCGTTAAGGTTGTCTTGTTTTTCGTTCGTCAGATTGAAACTTTCATTAATTGTTTCGCTAAGTTGTTTGAAGTGGTTGTCGAAACTTTCATTAAGTCTGTCGTACGTTTCATTCGTCTGTTTGAAACTTTCATTAAGTTTGTCGTATGTTTCACTCGTCTTTTTCAAACTTTCATTAAGTTGATTAAACATTTGTTGCAAGAATGCTATATGTTCAGCAGTAAGACAAGTGGTTGAAACGCACTGACTGTTAGTGAACGCAGGATTATCATCCTTACACTGCGTGTCACTGGTACTATTGATGAAGTCATTTAATTCGGTTGTTTCGTTCATAATACCTCGCGATACACTATTCACAGTCTTTCGCGGCATTTTCACAATAGTTACAATAAATCACAAAACAAATAAACACAATGCAAAATCAACACACAAATACAACAGAGCAACGAATTGCCGATGATCTAAGGAAAGAAAGTCACAAATTAGTAAAAGCGTTGCGCCAAATTAAAATTATATTTAAGCAAATAAGAGCAGATATCTGACTGTTTTTCAAAAGATTCTCACGAAATACGATCCTGGACTGGGTGTCGCCAAGTGTAACCTCCCCACAACAAATTCTAAAATTTATACTATATATTTATTAGAAATGGTGCCACAGCTAAGTATAAACTCCCACAAGAATATTAATGGCAAAGACAATTAAATGAAAGCTCGCTATCTGACTCAAGTACAAGTTCCCATTAAATAATGAACGCTAATCCCATGATAATGAAACTGTAATGATAACCTAAACTCAATTCAACCGAAAGGTCGGTGTTTGCCCTGTGCGAAACGAGAATAAATTTCTTACCTTAGTGAAACTGCATGTCAAAATTCTGCTCTTATTGTTCTCTGGCGCTTGCATGAAAAGCATTGGAAGTACCTTTTAAAAATCTTTGTTAAAAGGAAATGGAAGGAAATTTGAATGATTGTCTCTAAAATTGCTTTTAAATCAAAATTATTATTGGGGGCGATTTTTGAAAGTTAAATTACAATGACTGTTCGTTACATTATCTGATGAGCGCAAAGCTGCATGATTATTTATTTAAATAAATTATACCTCGTCCTGAATCTCGACCATTGCGATGCCGACGCCCGCCGACTGCTCTCCGCTACTGCTAGCAACCGACTCCAAGCACTACTGAGGACTGACTACTGCAGACTGACTGACTGCTCGCTACTGCGAGTCGAGCGCAACTGCTCTGGTCAGAGATTCTACAATGTCTCAGCATCGCTGCCGCACAACATACGTGTTTCAATAAATATCAACGAATATTTTGTAAATTGCCCTAAAAAACAAATGGCTCAACAAAAGCTTCTTCCTTTGAAGGAATTTGAAGATATTGTGAATTCCCGTAACTTTTGGGATTATAAGAGTGAAGATGATGATATCAGTGGTTCTACAGACATTATGGAACATCCTTGAGAACGGATCGACGAAGTTTCTGACAGTGAAGATATTGTTGATGATATTATAGATGACGAACTGGCAGATGTTCCTCGACGAACTGAAATTCATTGTGCTACAGAGATAAATCGCCTGTGGTGGATGTGGCTGTACCGTCGACAAGAACGAATAGAAAAGATGCAGCCCCACAACCTGCTAAAAAAGTAAATTGTCTTTGAATTCGAAGTGAGATACAAATACAAGTCAGTTACTCGAAATTGGAAGTCGGATGTTGCGAGACAATAAGAATAGATCTCGTTAGTGATTTCAGAGGAAAAAACACGGCTGGGTTTTTGAGAAGCTGTTCATAAATTTCTTACGGCAGAATATAACATCTGCAGCATAGAACAATGCCCACCATTTTCAGCTTTCGAATGACTGCTTCAAGAAATTTATTGAAATTATTCTCTTCATTGGTTATCATTCTCTTCCTCAAGAGTTCGCAGCTCGTGGTCTAATGGCTAGCGTTACTGCCTATGGATCATGGGGCCCCGGGTTCGAGTCACGGCCGCGTCGGGTATTTTCTCCGCCCGGGGACTGGTTCTCACCATTTCATCATCATTTATGAAAATGACGAGACTGGAAAGTGAGAAGATTGGGGGTTTGTATGGCCGCTGATAACTACGTCGTTGAGCGACCCACGCACCAAAATCATCATCATCCTCGTCTTCCTCAAGAACATTTCTATTGGTAAGCAGTCGATGCCATGGAAAACAACGCGTGACGAAGTGCTTGTGTCGACACAAGTACTTCGAAACCAAGCGGTTTCTCCATCTCAACGGCAACTCGGAGCTCTAAGGTATTCCAGCAGAAGAACGGGTTACGGTTTTCAAGATTTGCCCACCGACCGACAATTAAACGAAAATTTCCTAAAATCTGACGTGTTCTCCGAAAATCTGAGCAGTGATGGACAAATGTTTCGATGTTACGGGCATCCCTACCTGAAGCAGCCTATACATTGTCATGGCTATGGGTTGAAACAGTGCGTGGTCTGCTGAAACAAGTTATAGTTACAAAATAAAAACGTGTGAAGGCAAGTTAAAATATCATAGAGCTGATGATACAGACCTGTCTGGACTTAGGTCATCTTTTGTCCTGAGGATTACTTCTATTTTAGACTTCACTTTGACAATCTCTTCACGGGATGTTCTCTGATGAAACATTTGGAAGATACTGATTTCAAACAAAGAGGAAGTGTTCGATTCATCATAATCAACAAGTGCTCCATTTCGACAGAGAAGTAGATGAAGAAAAGACAGCGTGGAACATTTGACTACAGATTTGAATCAAAAAACGAATTCTTTGACCCAACCTGGAACGACTACCGCTACGTGAGTCAATTATCCTACCAAGAAAGCATTAAACTTCTCTCGCAATTGAAGCACTGAACAGGACTGAAAAGAAAAATGTTAACATCTCTCAACCCAAACCGATCAAAGAGTACTACAAGCATAGGGAAGCAGCGGACAAGAGGGACTGGAACGTCCAAAAATACATAATCAAGAACAGGGGTGAGAAGTGGTACTTCCCTTTGTTCACCAACGACCTAGACATTGTACTGGCGAACTACCACGCATTGTTTTGTCTTGCAAAAGTAATATTTCACAGAAAGATGATTTCCAGGACGTATATTTCCCAGTCTTCACCGACATTTGATTCAAAGAAGGCTGGTAGGAAATCTTCCGCTAAATCCCCTAACAAACGTGTTCCTGTTGTTGTTATAACATCTGCAAAACACAACCTGAGACGCACAGAAATTGGTATTGGAAATATGCAGTATGTGAGAAAAACGCCAGAAAACAATTCTGTAAATGCGATGTAGGATTGCACATCGAATGATCTGAACAGTGGCATCAAGCACAGTGGTGTTTGCCACGCGGGATTTGCCGAGCGGTCTAAGGTGGAGGTTCGAGACCTCCCTCGGGCATGGGAGTGTGTGTTTGTCCTTAGGGTAATTTAGGTTAAGTAGTGTGTAAGCTTACGGACTGATGACCTTAGCAGTTAAGTCCCATAAGATTTCACACACATTTGAACAATATGTAGTATTGTTTAAACACTTTAGACAATATATAGGATAATATTTAATTATTTATTGAAGTGTATGGGATATAGTTTATTTATTTAGTTAAAGATTTTGTCCGGAAATCGATTGCTGTGTATGGAATATTGTTTATTTAAACAATTGAGAGGATTCAAGGCAGTGTGTGGAACATATGGAAATAGGTGGCTCTTTGGTGGAGAGCAAGGATCTCATAACAGGAAACTTAAGGGTATATTGTTTATTTACATAACGTTTCAGTTTGTTGGAGCTGGATTTCACTTTCTCATCATCTATGCCTTTTTGCAACTTGTAAGTGTTGCAAGAAGTAATTACATGGGGCAAACATGTTGCATAACCTGATGTTAGGCATTGTACTCTGGGTGTCTCAAGCTAATATTTGGCTCTTTGTTGGCACTTAACCTATTGTTCTGTTAAGTGGTTTTCCATGTCACCCCCATTTCCTTAAACTACTGTACCACATTTGGTACCAAATTAAATAATTAGTTACATCCTCCCAACATTTTCTGGTACACTTTTCGAAATTCCCATGCTTTTGAACGCCGTTTCTGTCGCATTATTCTCTGCCACCCATCCTGTTAAACTACTGTTTTGAGTTTTACATAAAAACTATGCAAATTAACCTAGTGTTCTGCACTGAACCTGCTGTTCTGCTCCATGTCACCCACTCTCGCACAACCCCGCCAGCCCTTAACTACTGTACTGCTAAACCACATTGGTACATAAAATTTATGCAAATTAATTAAATCGGTATTCTTCACATGTATGGTTTTTTTTTTTTTAATTTGCAGCATCCTATTGGTCGGTGGAATCGATGGCAATATAGTTTAGACAATAGATCGCTAGTAAAAAACTCATCCCGCTGTCACCTGTCCACTGGACCACACTGAACGCTCTCACACACGCTCCCAGGAGTCAGGATGCACCGGCAACACTTGCAAATTGACAATGCAGCCGTCAGCTGTCAAATCATGTACAAGAGTCCGTTTGGGTCCTGTAAGTATGTGGCAGTGACATCCCTTTCATACCTGACACCTGAGGATATAAAATGTAGACTGGCAATGGCAAGGAATGCGTTTCTGAAGAAGAGAAATTTGTTAACATCGAGTATAGATTTAAGTGTCAGGAAGTCATTTCTGAAAGTATTTGTATGGAGTGTAGCCATGTATGGAAGTGAAACATGGACGGTAAATAGTTTGGACAAGAAGAGAATAGAAGCTTTCGAAATGTGGTGCTACAGAAGAATGCTGAATATTAGATGGGTAGATCACATAACTAATGAGGAGGTACTGAATAGGATTGGGGAGAAGAGGAGTTTGTGGCACAACTTGACCAGAAGAAGGGATCGGTTGGTAGGACATGTTCTGAGGCATCAAGGGATCACCAATTTAGTATTGGAGGGCAGCGTGGAGGGTAAAAATCGTAGGGGGAGACCAAGAGATGAATACACTAAGCAGATTCAGAAGGATGTAGGTTGCAGTAGGTACTGGGAGATGAAGAAGCTTGCACAGGATAGAGTAGCATGGAGAGCTGCATCAAACCAGTCTCAGGACTGAAGACCACAACAACAACCATGGTACCATTGCTGGCACGATGATGCATAGCTGTGGTGTGGGTCTAGCACTGAGAGATGGTAGTATAGCAGCTAAAAGGTTCTCAGTGTCATACCAATGCCACATGTCGCGCTATAGACATCTGTTGTAGTGCTTCCAGAATAACACAGGTTGCATTCTTCCTAGCAGTCCTAATGGGACAGCCCTTTCGTCACTAAAGTTGCCTGTCAACCTGCTGCTGCTTCCACTGTCAGAGCACCGTCCACCATTGTTTTCTGCAGAGCCACCCCCACAAAAGTTGTCTACAGATCATCAAATACACACAAGACTCACAAGAATATTGGGAACGAGGAACATATTTACTATGTAACTACAATTAAATATTACGGTTGCTGCTCTAGTCTAACACTGATCGATGTACAGGTAATGTCTCCTCTTCATGGCTGTTGTTCTGGAACGAATCTCAGTATCTATAGCGCACATAATTTTCCATGTAAAAACCTCTCTCATACGCTTGCAGGTATCTATACAATCCTCACAACAGGACACACACTCATTTTCCCTGGTCATGCCACAACATAATCCATAGCAACATTACTCTGCAATATACACACATTTTACACAAACAGTGCTATTATCTTTTATACCTGTACAGCGCCAGAAAAAATTATGGTACGCACACAGTCACACCGGCTATATGTCTCGATTCTCCTCAGTCCTAAGAAATTATCTGATGAAGTCTTCGAATCAGCGCTTCTGGAAGGTGATGCATCCTGCCAAGATTCTCTCAAACAAGTGTTACGAATGACAGGCATCCGGCACTATGTGATAATGAATACCACACCTGCGGACGTAATGCTTGGAAAGACATCATCGACGTGGGTTGCTGTAGTGAAATCAACATTACTATCGATAGAACAACAAGGAGAATGCGAGGGTAGGCTTAGGGGTGAAGATGAAGGGGCATATTGTTACAGTTGTATTTCCCATCCTGTTTTGTACACTACAAAATGGCTCTGAGCACTATGGGACTTAACATCTGTGGTCATCAGTCCCCTAGAACTCAGAACTACTTAAACCTAACTCACCTAAGGATATCACACAACACCCAGTCATCACGTTTGTGCACTATAGCAGATCCAGTTGCACACTTGCATTGCTGTATTGTGCAGCTGTTTATGTAATAAATCTATCACCGCTTACATTCGGATATACTCCTCAGTGCATTGAAATCACAGTTCATCAAGTCCAATCTATCCTTCCATTACGACTATACACGCGTAACGTTTTTGATTTTGTGTGAATAGTAGTTTGATTACTTCCCACAAACGTGTGTTGGAACATAAGCCACCGTGTCTCTACGTTCAAGCAGTTGCATAAGTTTTCTATCAACAGAAAACAGAACTAATGCACTGCAGATGTGGAATATGTGGGTGGAGGCGACTGGATGCCATCAAGAACAGTGCTATACTATGCCTCCGGATCAGTGCATTTGAGCTGTGTGTTGGCAGCTGTACTATATTTACAAGGAATTTTACAACACGAAACGAGAGGTGATGTCATGATCGCATGGGTAGATGTGACATAAAAAAGTCAGTCTGATTTCGAAAAATTATGGGAAATACGTATAAATCGACGGAAAATACACTGAAATGTGGGGAAATTGAGGAAGCACTAGCGTGTCTTCTGGTTGGCGCAGAAGAATTCTTGTACTTGGGATTAAGTATGCATCAGCAAGAGAAATAAGAGAAAACGTTGTCACGGAAGCTTCAGGAACCAAGAATTCAGTCACTTTTTTTTTCCCTCGATGCAGCATTCTACTGTATGTCTATTGAGGTACTAGTGATACACATGAGTTGACTGCTGTCTTTGATGCTTTCCTGGAAAAATGGAGAACCATCTGCTTCTAAATGTACTGGCAGGACGACGTAGAGTGGTTGGGGTGGTCGGTTGAGATGGAGCTGTAATGAGGTGTGGTTTAATGGTAGACTGATGATGCATTCTAGAGAGAGAGACGCAGAAGATAGTGCAGGTCAATTTGTCCGCTGTTCTGTCAGATTGCAATAGTCGCGTGATTTAACCTGTGTTCGGCTCCTATACAACCGCGTGTTCTGTGTGGGTCTTAGAGCAGTGTCTACTTGCGAACGTTAACGGTAAACTTCTCGGTCCTCAGAGGACTTCCATCTCATGTGTGATGAAGCGTGACACATTCCCTTAAACAAACGAATATTTATGTGATGTTATCCATTCCCCTAGCGCATCTTAGATATAAAACCAAGACTTCATTTTCATAACTAAGATGATTCTAAGTTAGTGATAGGTGTTCGTGTGGCACTGAAATCTGTGTATATACATTTGACTGACAGGTGTCCTGTTTACCGGGTTCGTGTTGGCATCACATGTCAAACGCCGCTGCTATGAGTTTATCTGTCTCATTCTAAGAGGTACTCTCCGTTACTAACGATCATTTCATATAAGGCTGATGTGGGCATAGTATAATTTCTGAACCATGATCGGATGTGAACAGTGGACGCTATATATCTCTGAAAAGCTATATTGTGCTCGTATCACACAGAATCGATATTTTAAGGAAGTAGTTATTTCATTTTACGGTTTGTTACCATAGTTTATCGTGGAGAAACCTGCAAGAATGATCTATATCATGCGCTAGATATACAGGGTGAGTCACCTAACGTTACCGCTGGATATATTTCGTAAACCACATCAAATACTGACGAATCGATTCCACAGACCAAACGTGAGGAGAGGGGCTAGTGTAATTGGTTAATACAAACCATAAAAAAATGCACGAAGTGTGTTTTTTAACAGAAACCTACGTTTTTTTTAAATGGAACCCCGTTAGTTTTGTTAGCACATCTGAACATATAAACAAATACGTAATCAGTGCCGTTCATTGCATTGTAAAATGTTAATTACATCCGGAGATATTGTAACCTAAAGTTGACGCTTGAGTACCACTCCTCCGCTGTTCGATCGTGTGTATCGGAGAGCACCGAATTACGTAGGGATCCAAAGGGAACGATGATGGACCTTAGGTACAGATGAGACTGAAACAGCACATTACGTCCACATGCTAACACCTTTTTTTTGGTCTTTTTCATTGACGCACATGTACATTGCCATGAGGGGTGAGGTAAATGTACACACGTGGTTTCCGTTTTCAATTACGAAGTGGAATAGAGTGTGTCCCACTGGAAACGCGTCGACGTATGTGGTATCAGCATGATGGTGCACCTGCACATTCCGCAATTAACACCAGGCTGACCCTTGACAGGATGTTCGATGGGCGTTTCATAGGACGCGGAGGACGCATAAATTGGCCAGCCCGTTCTCCTGATCTTACACCTCTGGACTTCTTTCTGTGGGGTACATTAAAGAAGAATGTGTACCGTGATGTGCCTACAACCCCAGAGGATATGAAACAACGTATTGTGGCAGCCTGCGGTGACATTACACCAGACGTACTGCGGCGTGTACGACATTCATTACGCCAGAGATTGCAATTGCGTGCAGCAAATGATGGCCACCACATTGAACATCTATTGGCCTGACATGTCGGGACACACTCTATTCCACTCCGTAATTGAAAACGGAAACCACGTGTGTACGTGTACCTCACCCCTCATGGTAATGTACATGTGCGTCAGTGAAAAAGACCAATAAAGAGGTGTTAGCATGTGGACGTAATGTGCTGTTCCAGTCTCTTCTGAACCTAAGGTCCATCACCGTTCCCTTTGGATCCCTACGTAATTCGGTGCTTTTCGATACACACGATCGAACAGCGAAGGAGTGGTACTCAAGTGTCAACTTTAGGTTACAATATCTCCGGATGTAATTAACATTTTACAATGCAACAAACGGCACTGATTACGTATTTGTTTATATGTTCAGATGTGCTAACAAAACTAACGGGGTTCCATTTAAAAAAACGTAGGTTTGTGTTAAAAAACATACTACCTTGCATTTTTTTATGGTTTGTATTAACCAATTACACTAGCCCCTCTCCTCACGTTCGGTCTGTGGAATCGATTCGTCAGTATTTGTTGTGGTTTACGAAATATATCCAGCGGTAATGTTAGGTGACTCACCCTGTATATTTCTTACACTGGAATATTAACAGCGTTACATATGACTAGTAGGTCCGAAACTGGAGTGGTGTAAAATTATAGCCTGTTCTAAGTGTAGCCTTAGTAGTGCTTTTGTTTATGTTTTCTCTTACCAATACCTTCCAGGTACCGATCCCAGACTCTAGAACAATACTTTAGAATTGATAGCATGGTTGGTTTGCATAAAAATGCTTCGAACTTCATCCGCCTGGAGCTTTAACATGCACAAAAAATCAACCGTTTCTTGGTCTTCTTAACCGTCTGTTATTACATAACAACACTTTCAAATCTGTTACTGTATACCGATAAGGGGTGCTAACTTCCTCGGCATGGGCGCATCTGGAGAAATCTTGTGCACTTGAATGGGCGAGGACTCGGCTAGCTCCATTCATTCACGAGACGCGAAATGTAGCTGCCTACTTGTGGTCAACTACAGATTAAATCAGTAATGGTGCTACAGGGTGGGCTGCTCAAAGACAGTGCAAGAGAGTCCTTCAGTCTCTATTTTATCCTGAGAGTCCGATAATGCTCTGTGACTCCCAGCTGCATAGAGACAGATCATTAATTATGCACCATGCTCGAGGTTCTAGAAATATGTAGATCGCTGTGTGGTATACTTTGATGATGTATGAGTCCGAGAATTAACAATGAATGGACATATTGCCCAGTTATCTATGTACATTCGCAATGGTACTCACGAAGTAGAGAAGGGGCGGTTTAGTTATGATACAGATTTGGGAAACATGAAGTTGCACCATTGGTAGGTGCTGAAATTACTGTAAAATTGCGAAAATTGTTCACACTGTCAACTGTGGTGCTTATTATTACAGTACATCGACGGTGCCTTTTCCATCCCATCCATCCACTGGTACACTGTCGGTTACCTCATAATAATTGACTGACATCGGTTGTTTGAGATGGAGAAAAAGTTTCGGTGGAGGGGCAACACCTTCTGGGGATGGCTAGCACCAAAACAGTGATCACGTACATCACTGCAATATAGCGAATCAGTCGAAATGGAATGCAGAGCCATCAGCCATTCCATCACTGTGACAGATGAGTTTAAATGCAGAGGGCGTCAATCACCTTCAGACAGCAGTTTTGAAACTCTCCGCAACGCCGCCAAACTCTTCCAGTTTCCTTATCTTGTAACTGTCTTTTATTTAAAATCACCCAGTGTGTGTGGTGAGCCACGGTAGCAGCGGTAACGATATGACTTTCACTGTGCGACGTCTAGTTTTCTGCGATAGGCAATGTTAATGTCATTTTAGAACCTGACACAGGCCTCGACGTCGTGGCGGGAAAACAAAATTTATGCCAGTGTACGAAGTGTGTTACAGCTGAAAAAAACAATGTTTCAAACAATGAGAGAGGGTCACAGGGAGGGTCTCTTTCCCTTATAGTATAGTTTGTGGTATACGGTCATCATCTTACAGTACAGGCGATGCACTACTGGTCTATGCAATGTAACAATAGCTATATATTTAATAGGATCGTCACATGTGCTCGATGCCGGCACTCAGATGGTGTTTGTTTCCGATGTATTGGAGGAGAGAGAAGCGGTGAATATCTTATCGAGTCCTCTGTCGGATCTAGTTAGTGGAGCTTTTATACCTCGTAATTTTACTCTGTTGGATGGTACAAAATAATGAAGATAGCTTGTTGGAGTGATAGACGTGCACGGGCTCTGAGGGACGTGGATCTGCTTCGGACAGCAGTAGTTGTATGTAGTTTGGGGGTGCACCACAGTGCAGTAGCTAAATCCTCATCCTCCCCCTCCCCCCTCCTCCATTCCCATATCTTCGTTTATGCTACCTCGTATTGCACGAGCAGGCTTCGTTTGGTGTTGACCTTACACATCATACACATTGTACATTTCCACCGAATGGTCGAAACACGAAGTGACAGTATCAGACAGTATCGACCGCTCTCCGTGAGTGTGTGGTTGAAGGGATATGCAAGAACAATTTCACGTTTAAACGGAGGGGTAGGACATGGGAAAAAAATTTGGATAACAAAATATAGACGCAACAGTGGAAATAAGAAAACACGACTACTTTCCTTCCTTGGGATTAGCTTTCGTTAGATACAGGAAGCTACAGGCATCAAAAACCCAGAAATAACGTAACTATGTTACGTAGTTACTGTAGTGGTCTTGTGGTCTGCAAGGGCAGTCTAACCAACGTTGGGTGATTAAGTGAAGGACAGGAAAGTTTACCAACAGGTACAGACGGATGGTTTTGTATGAGTGTTTGTGGAAGGGTTGGTATCTGATATTAATAATCTGTGGCGTAGCGCTACTCTCTCTCTCTCTCTCTCTCTCTCTCTCTCTCTTGCTTCTGGAGCGGATGGGATTATTGGACTCGCCAAACACTCTTCTGCGATATCTGGGTCAGGTAGACACTGCAAGATGTGACTTGGCATTTGAATGGTTTTGGTACAGTTTGATTCTGGTTTATAGTGAGGTTTTGGTATGTTAGGAGAAAAACTACGTTTCTCGTTTCATAATTTTGCAAATACGTGAATGTTTCTGATCTTCACGTGAGGAGTAATTTGTCTATGGATGATTAACCTACCACGTAGCATAGTAAGACATACTTAGATACGTTACCAAGTTCTTACGTCCTCAGTGGTTTAACATAAATTGAAGGGACCTGTTTGCACTTAACGTAGTAATAGAATTCCAATTTTCTCAAATTTTAGCTGACTTGGTAATATGGTGTTGGTTTCAGCCGCATTGTCACGTCTTATTGTAACACGATCAATGTTGTTTGCTTTTGTAGTCTATTATAAGTGTTTGCACCTTCAGTGCTTCTCTAGAATGTGTATGATTTCTCATTGATGTTTGGATTTTATGGTATAATTATCGGGTTTCCTATCACACGTGTTTGTCAATGTCCTTCCACATACTCACTACGTCATGTTGAGGTGTGTGTTCATATTCACCATCGAACTGTGCTAAATAAATACGTGTAAGCATATACGAAGAAACATTTTATTGTTCTTCATAACAACAGAGGTACTGTAATATCGTATTTATCCGCTGATATCGGACAGCAGCTTTCATTCAAAATGTCCGTCCTTCTCCCGTGCGGGAATTACATAATGTGTGTGCGAGTACAGATTGTGATGCAGGAAAGACGATGTATGGAAGTTTGTGTCTGGTCGGGAGTTGTGTACGGACAACCAATCGGTTAAGGCGACCGCTCGCGTGTTCGAAGGAACATGACATTGTTCTGCTTTAACAACTCAGATACTGCGACATCGTATTATTCGCAATTGTTACTCCTAAAAATTTAAATTATTTTGCTATTGGTTTTAGCCCTCTCAAGGCTTTACGATATTGTAAATGACAGCCTCATCTGCAAACAATTCAAGAGGGCTGCTCAAATTGTCTCCTAAAGCGTTTATGTAGATTACGAACAGCAGTGGGCCGATAGCACTTCCTTTAGGAACGTCAGATATCACTTCTGTTTTACATGATGTCTTTCTGCCAATTACTTAAACCAGTGACCTTTCTCACAGGAAATCACGAATCCAGTCGCACTACTGTGACCATACTCCGTAGCCATGAAATTTGATTAGAAGTCGCTTGTGCAGAACGCTGTCAAAGTCCTACTGGAGATCTCGAAATTTGGAATCAATTTGGGATCCCTGTCGATAGCACTCATTACTTCATGTGAATAAAGCGTAGCTGTGTTTCACAATTTTGGTTCCAGAAGTGTTGCTAAGTTAATAATTCTATTTGTACATTAATTCAGAAAGTATTACAAGCGTCAGATAATAAAATACCGCAGTTTTGTATTTTTTTGGGTGCTATGCAAGGCGTTTGACTGTGTAGATCGAGTTACTCTCTTAGAAAAAACTTGAGTTTTACGGAATTAAAAAATGTTGGCTGGCAGAACAATTTTATTAACTGGAGTGACATCACGAAGAGGGTTCCATGGGGTTCAATTTTGGATCCCCTCCTATTGCACATATGCACGAGTGACCTTCCTCTTAACATACATCAAGCAGACTTGGTACCTTTTTCAGACAATATTAGTGTTATAATACATCCCATTAGAGGGAAAAAGATATTGTTAATGAGATTTTTCAAAGAATTATCAAGTGGCTACCTTAAAATGTACTAATGGACTTTCTGTTACTTTTTAGAAAACACAATACATCCAGTAATGAACAACAAACAGTCATACCGAGAATTGATGTAGCGCGTGAACAGGAGTCAGTCGACAGGGTAGAATATCATATTTTTATGTGTACATATTGAGGAAAACTTGAACTGAAAAAACATATTACCGAGATACTCAAACAATGTGACCTTTATACATTTTCTAGTCTTGGAAACAAACGAATCAAGCACTTAACATATTTAGCATACCGCCATTCAAAAATGTCTTATAGATTAATTTCTTTAAATTATCACTTACAAAGAAAGTACTGACTGCATAAGAAAGGAATAAGAATAATATGCGCCGTTCATCTACAAACATCTTGTAGATACCTGTGAAGAAGTTAGTTCTTTTAACGACACCTTCACGGAATAAATTTTCGTTTGTCAAATTTATGATCACAATTTGAGAAGAGCAGCGATGTCCTTACCTACAACACGAAGAAAAAGTGACCTTTATTACTTCTTACTGAAGCCGCCTGCAGGGTGTTACTTCAACACTCATCAGGAGAATTTTTTTATCATTTACCCAATAACGTAATATGTCAGACAGATAGATAAATGAAGCTTTATTTCCGACAATTCCGTTTAAAAACTAGTTGCATGTAAAAAAGACTAGTTTTATTAAGCGACCTTGAATAAGTAGGAGTGAAAAATATAAGTTCAAAAACTATATCATTGATTTGAAATTTAGATCAGTGTGCTATTAAAAAACATGTACATTACCAACATAAAGCTACCTACAGAAACTAATCATTCATATAGTGACTCTCTGCAATCGACATGGCAAATAGAACAGTCTCCTTTCAAAGCAACAACCCAGTTTATATTCCAGCAAACTGAGTTATTCTTTTGAAAGGGAAATGCTCTATTTGCTAAGTCAATTTACAAGAAATGTTGACCATAAAAGAGAATGGAGTTGCAAATCTGACAAAAGGAGTCCACCCCTATAGTATCGATAGAACTATATTCTTTGTAAGTCTGTGCCTGAGACCACAGAAGTTGTTCAGAGAGATTACTTGTTTTGTAGAGAGTAACTTTGTTCTCATCTCGTGGAAATCGGGTTTTCTGCCGGATATCAGCGTCTTCCAAAGACGATATTTCGACGTCATTACTTGACGTACACCAGGAGGCCACCACCGCAGACGGAGGCGGCCAGAGCGGGCGCGGACGGAATAGGGAACACCTAGAGCCGCAGGATAGCGCGACTCGCGGGCGCGGACCGACTAGGGAACGGCAAACAGTACACCAGGCACTGGGCAGGTGCAAATATGCGACCCGGTCCAGTAATCAGCCAGTCTCAGGGATCACCTGATGAAGACGTCAAGTAACGACGTCGAAATATCGTGTTTGGAAAACGCTGATATCCGGCAGAAAACCCGATTTCCACGAGATGTCATCAAATCGCCGGGAAAGTCTAAGAAATTACAACTTTGTTCTCATTTATCAGTCTTGATTTAGTTTCTCATTTGGATTTACTTTTATGATTGTTTACATATTCACATTCCATACCGCGAGTTGTGTACTGAGAAGATTTTTATGAATAAGATACCGACTTGAATTGCACATCGCAAGGGTGGTAAATAGAATTTGGGTTTGGAGAGTCAGATCAATATTCGTAATAGTAACAGGCTGCAGGACAGACAAGCGTGCACGGGTAAGCCAACAAATTTGATTATCATAAAAATTCACTTCCACTGTTAGGTACAGTGATTGTTGGAATGTATTTGTTAAAATACCATACCAGTTCAGAGGTTTCATAGTAGTAAAAGATTTCAGAAAAGTGCTATCTTGTTATTTTTCAAGCAGTTCAACAGACAGTCAGCTGCATTAATTGATATGTTAATTTGCTCTGTAATTACAGTAACAGTTCTGGTACAATGATTGTTTGCAAGAGTAAAGTTAAAGATTAGCATCACTAAGGGCTAACATTTTATTTTGTATCGTTTTGTTTTAGTCAGGTAGGAAATAAAAGTTTCATTAGCAACAGATTGCTTTCTCGCAGGCGAATTGTTGATGTACTGGCTAGTCCGGATTTCGCATCGTGTTCCGTGAGCGTCACGTACTTCCGTTCAATATTAAATTTTCTTTTAGTTCTGTTGCACTGCATTGAGACTTACGCATTCCGATATCAAAGTAAGCTTTATACATTTTTCAGATACAAACCAGACACATACAAACACGAGTTTAAAAATTTCACATTAAACTTTCACCCTATGATTTAGATAAAAAATTGAAATTATCCATTTAACATTTAATTATCTAATTAACTGCTGTAATTTACTTGTTTCACGTCACAGTATGAAGGCTTCGCTTCCTCATCTTCAGGAGGACGACCTAGTTACAACATTGAAAAGCGGATGATGTTTTCCTGAAGCGATACCTGATCGTTACACAAGGCTTGTAATTTGCCACAAACACTCAATACGCTGTAGAAACGCTGTATAACGTAAAATGACCGTTCAGCTGTCGATGAGGTAGTGAAACTCTAGAAATGTACAAAGAATCTTGCCGGAGGAACATCCTCAACTAAGCTTTATACCAGAGGTAGAAAATACCGTTATAGTTGTAAGGTTATTTTATTTAACACAAGACCGGTTTCAGGCTCTTTACACCTATCTTCAGGTGTACAGAAAATAGCATGAGACGGGAGATAATTTTTACACTCTGCAATACACATGAAAAACAAAAATCCATAAAAAAAATTAAAAACATGAAAAAACTTCCGATCGGGATAGGTGCTGTGAAGCCTAATTCAGTACCAAAGTGACACCAGTGTCGAGGAAGAATCTGCGAAATGATCATGACGATGGTGTAAGAAGAATTACAGTACAGTTCATACAGAGGTTAACAGACAGGCGTTCTTCACGGACCTTTCGGGCTTGGAACATGGAGGAGTTGACTGGTGCGAGAAGCATCCTCCACCATCCGCCGTAAGTTTGCTTTCGGAGTGTAGAGACAGGTCAGACTGATCAACTTACTTATCTTATTTAGCACTATCTTTCTTCAACTGATTCCCTTATCGGAATTCTTCGCTATAAAATCTTTTGACTCCAATGTCGAAGGTAGAATGATGAACCAGAGTAACGCAAGACTGAATTTGTCTGATGGCGCTGCGGGAATGTGACACAGTAAAGAGTACGCAAGCGGAGCGGAGACGAATCGGGAACCATCCTAGCTATGAGACACTAACATAAATGTGTTCGACAAAGGGCGGATTGCTATGTCCTGGTGCCTAGCAGTGATAGTATCGGTAACGGTCATGCTGGTCGGCTGTTGGTACGCTACTGTCCTGAGCGTCTATGGAAAGTGGTCGAAGGGCGGTGAGAAAGAGAGTAGGTGAGGAGGAGTTGGAACGTAACAGTCGGAAGTTCGGCTTCTGTAAAGACAGGCAGGCGGTGATATATCACAGTCCTAACGATTGAGATAGTGATGGTGAAGGAACAAGTACTTCACAGTCACCGCTCTTTGCACTGTGTTGAAATGTGCCTCACCATGTTGACCGAATGGCATCGTCAGTTACGATTGCAATGGTAATGTGATCATGGAGATTCGACCGTTATCAATGGAAACGTGGGAATAACAACATTGCTTGCTACACGAGCTCGATGGTCATCTTTGGATACGCCATCTGGCATGTAAACAGCTGCTCCAAGCATGCACCGCGCCACGGACGCGCTCTGGAGAGGACATTATTATTCTATGTGGGACATTCACCTGGGATCCCAAGGGACCTGTACTAATAATTCAATACCCCATTGACAGCTGTGAACTATGTGAACATTATTGCCGACTACCTGCATCCCTTCATGCTTGATGTGAAAGAAGCCAATCTCTCGTGGCATGTCCGCTTCCATTCTTTTGCCTTGATTCAACTTTTTGTCGTTAAGTTCCCGCAGTAGTATAAGACGCTGGTAGAATTTACATCAGTTGGTATTGTTTGTCATTTTGTGCTTGCGCTGTTTCAGCCGGTTCTTTATTCACGGGCTCGGACCGCCACTCAGAACAGCTGCAACACCGTCCCTGTGCCCCAAGCTGCCGGCGTGTGGGCGGTCTTGATGTGGTAGAATGTTCGCAGCGCCAGCACAGTCGGGACTTGTCTAATTAATTTCACCTCTACCAGCTTGTGCTATCCCCTTGTCGCCCTACAAAGCCACGGCTCGCATATGTGATCTCTATCAAGGGCTCTCATTGTCGGTCAGTTTTGTTAGCGAAAGTTAGGTGTAACGTGTTAAGGCAGACCCACACTCACCAAGTTTGTAGGGCTCTATAACGTGATAGTTGATTCCATTCCTGTAGCGAATTCAGTCAGCATCTCATTATCCAAGCTGCATTGTTCTTATTTTTATTCCATTCAATACTCGTGTCTTGTAATGCTGTAGGAATTTTGTGGTAAGTTTGTGTGGCACCAAACTGTTGAGGTTATCCGTCCCTAGGCTTAGAACTGCTTAATCTAACGTAGACTAACTTACGCTAAGGACGATACTCTCACACTCATGCCCGACGGAGGACTCGAACCTCCAACGTGGGGAGTCGCGCGGACCGTGGCAAGGCGCCTTGGACCGCGTGGCTACCACGAGCGGTCATACTACAGGAATTCTGGAAAAGACAAGTTTACGATACCAAAATGTTTGTATTATTATTTTAACAGTCGAATTTCACTTTTATTATCAGGGCTCGTTGCCAGGTACAAATTATCAGCTGTTAAATTATAACAGAATTATGTGGAAGGCACAACTCCTCAACCGACCACAGACAGGGCCATATCGTAATCTCCCTTCGTAAATTGTCTGTTGCGCCTAGGAACTGTAGTCGTTAAAGAGGGGTTGAGTGTATTAGCTTAACTAGTTCGGATTTCTTTAACGAATATGGGTGACATGTCTACCTCTCAACCCCAGCACCTCGCAGGTGTCTTACCCTGACGAGGATGGCATCTTCCAGTAACAATATGTATCACGAGGCCAGAAGCGTGCTACAGTGGTTTCAGGAGCATGATAATGTGCTCATAAGCAATTTTATTTACTTTCGAAAGAGTCTCAGGTAATCTTCTTAGCATATTCAGTAACACTGTCCTTGCCTGGAAAAACAACGTCAAATACTTAAACATTAACTTGGACGAGAAGCTGACATTTAAGGATCGTGTCACTCACATTTGTAGTAAACAACCAGGGAAGGTATTTAGACCTTACCCCATAAAAAACGACAGCAGAGTAACCATGAAAACAAAAATGAGCATACTAAAAACGATACTCCAGCCAACTGTTTCGAACGATCCCCAGATGTAGTCAAATGCCTCAGACAACAATGTAAACATGATATGAAAATTAAAACACCTGCAAACGACTCTATTGCTTTTAATTTATTTACACAACTAGTTTGGTGTTCCAGATGGTGTACTGGAATAGCGAAATTAGTTGCATAAATAAAATAAATGGGAAAGAGACAGCTGCAGGTGTTTTAATTCTCATTTCATAGTAAATAGCCGAAGTCCCTGTAACACATACTAAAAGGATATACATACAAAGCTCCAACATCTTCTCGAGTATTTATCAGTCTTGTCCCGGATGGTAGCTGGTACCAATACATTAACTTAAACAGTGACAAAATCGCTTAAACCTTTCGGGCCAAACCACAAAAAATATTTCAGTAAAACACTACAATCACCATGTACCCTCATAAGAAACTTTGGGTAACAGCCCACCTGACCCCAGGACAACATTTCCCATGATGAGGACAACTAGAATTTGTCTCATCCCGTAAATTCATCAGCTGAGCTACTCAACAAAACACTCATGATCCTAATCGCAAAGTCAATTTGTAACCTCATTTATTAGACCCATCATCAGACAAGCGGTTGACATCTTTTCCACCAGCTTCGCCTGATCTGAACCAAATGGAACTTTTACGGGACCCTATCGTGTACCGGCTCCACTCATACAAACTACTAGCTCTTGATTTGAGCGAATTTTGTGATTTGTGCTTACGTCTGTGGTGCCACAGACATTTGGGAACCTCCCAAAGATTTGTCGAATCCACGCCACATAGAATAGCTGTTGCGTTCCCAAGCTGGACGAACAAGATGCTAAGCAGACGTTCATGATGTCAGGATATCCTGAGATGCCTGACGTTAAATCTGTAAACGTGTCGATGCTATCTATTTAGGCGCTCTGTGATTTCCTCCTTTCAAATGTCGCAGGAACAACATAATGACAGGTATCGGAACAACTAGCCAAGGGATGGAGAAGCAGCTGCAGTCGCCCAGCGGAGCATGAGCCACTGTAACTGACGGAATAGCACTTCGATTCTACACGGAGTATGAGCAAGAACTTGCCCCTCTTCCAGCAGCAATGCACCATATGTATCTAGAGGAGCGTAGGCTTGCTGATGACAGGAAAAAAAGTAGAGGTCATCCCCTGTCAACACGGACGTCGAGGACACACACAAAGCAATAGGCCCAAATCTCTGATGTCGGTCTGTTGTAGAATTCTCAAACACCTTTTCTGCTCACGATATTTCTGGAGACTGAAAATTTCCTCCGAGGGAATCAACAATGATCGTGTGAAACCCAGCTTGATCTGTTCGACCATTACACTCAGGATCCAACAGGTACAGGTGCCAAGGTAGATTCCGTGTTCCTTAACTTCTGTGGAAAGCGCTCGATATAGTTCCGCACCGCCGCTTAATGAGCACATAAGAAAGTACAAAATATCAGACCAGCTGTGTTACTTAACTGAAGAGTTTCTAACAAACAGAACAGAGCACGTTACTCTGAACGCAGAGATGTCTTCAGAAGCAAAAGTGATGAGGCCTAAGGGAGTGTTATTGGACCACTACGTTTCTCAGTATATCCTAGCAGATATCGTCGGCAGTTCCATGAGGGTGTTCGTGGATGATGCTGTTGTATACACAGGGAGCGCAAAGCTGGAAAACTGCAGCGAAGTCCAGGAAGACCTTCACAGCATCGACGCTTCGTGCAGCGAATGGCAGTTACCAACATAAATAAATGTAACGTATTGCGAATACACAGACAGGATGATCCTTTATTGTATGATTACACAGTAGCGGAAGAGTTACTAAAAGTAGTTACTTCCATAAAATACGGAGCTATCTGAAGTGGAACGACCATGTAAGATTAACCGCGGGCCAGGCACGTGCCAGAATGACATTCACTAGAAGAATCGTCAGGAAAATAAAGTAGCTTCATAAACATTCATCCACACATACCGTTCGCCCCGATAGCTGAATGGTCAGCGTGACGGACTGCCGTCGTAAGGGGCCTGCATTCGATTCCCGGCTGGGTCGGGGATTTTCTCAGCTCAAGGACTGGGTGTAGTCTTAATCATCATTTCATCCCCATCCGGTGCAGAGGTCGCCCAATGTGGCGCCGAATGTAACAATACCTGCACCAAGGCGGCCGGAACTGCCCCCTAAGGGGCCTCCCGGCCAATGATGCCAAACACTCATTTCCATTTCCATACACATCTACATCCATAGTCCGCAAGCCACCTGACGATGTGTGGCGGAGGGTACTTTGAGTACCTCTATCGGTTCTCCCTTCTATTCTAGTCTCGTATTGTTCGTGGAAGCCGGCCGAAGTGGCCGTGCGGTTAAAGGCGCTGCAGTCTGGAACCGCAAGACCGCTACGGTCGCAGGTTCGAAGCCTGCCTCGGGCATGGATGTTTGTGATGTCCTTAGGTTAGTTAGGTTTAACTAGTTCTAAGTTCTAGGGGACTAATGACCTCAGCAGTTGAGTCCCATAGTGCTCAGAGCCATTTGAACCATTTTTTTGTTCGTGGAAAGAAAGATTGTCGGTATGCCTCTGTGTGGGCTATAATCTCTCTCATTTTATCCTCATGGTCTCTTCGCGAGATATACGTAGGAGTGAGCAATATGCTGCTTGGTTCCTCGGTGAAGGTATGTTCTCGAAACTTCAACAAAAGCCCGTACCGAGCTACTAAGCGTCTCTCTTGCAGAGTCTTCCACTGGAGTTTATCTATCATCTCCGTAACGCGATTATTAAATGATCCTGTAACGAAGCTCGCTGCTCTCCGTTGGAACTTCTTTATCTCCTCTATCAACCCCACCTGATACGGGTCCCACACAGGTGAGAAATATTCAAGCAGTAACCTACTTTCTTTGTTTTCGGATTGCATTTCCTTAGGATTCTTCCAATGAATCTCAGTCTGGCATCTGCTTTACCGACGATCAACTTTATATGATCATTCCATTTTAAATCACTCATAATGCCTACTCCCAGATAATTTATGGAATTAACTGCTTCCAGTTGCTGACCTGCTATATTGTAGCTAAATAAGGGATCTTTCTTTCTATGTATTCGCAGCACATTACACTTGTCTACACTGAGATTCAATTGCCTTTGTTACAACCTCTCGATATACTACAGCATCATCCGCAAAAAGCCTCAGTGAATTTCCGATGTTATCCACAAGGTCATTTATGTATATTGAGAATACCAACGGTCCGACGACACTCCCCTGCGGCACACCTGAAATCACTCTTACTTCGGAAAACTTCTCTCCATTGAGAATGACATCGTTCTGAATATACATACTTGAATATTGCTAGAGAGCATGGGATCTGTGCCCAACACGAGCGATAGAGGGGCTGGATAAGACTAAAGAAGAGCAGCAAGTTTCGTTTAAGGTTCATTAATAAGCACGAAAGCTTCACGGGGATGCTCAATCAACTCTAGTTCTGCTTCACGTTATTGCCTACTGTTAAAATCCTGAGAGCACACGTTCCTAGAAGAGTCCATCAATATACAGCACCGAGCGAAGTGGCGCATTGGGTAGCACACTGGACTTGCATGCGGGAGGACGACGGTTTAAACCTGCGTCCGGCCATCCTGATTAAGGTTTCCCTTAATTTCCCTCGATCGCTTCAGGTAAATGCTAGGAAGGTTCCTGTGAAAGGGCATAGCCGATTTCCTTCCCCGTCCTTCCCTAACCTCTGAGACCGATGTCCTCGCTGTTTGGTCCCCTACCCCGAATCAACCAACCCAGCAATATACTGCTCCTTCCTACGTATATCTCGCGAAAGGTCAATGAAGATGAAATTGGAGGGAGTCGAGCCTACACGGAGGCTTACCAGCAATCGTTCTTCCCACGAACCACAAGCCACTGGAACAGGGAAGGTGGAAGTGACAAGCTTACACGAAGTACACTCTTCCACACACCGAGGCAGTCTATCCACTGTAAAAAACGTTTTGCTTTGCTCCAAGTAGCGATTAAGTCGAGAAATAGGTACATTTTGGCCTACTCTCGCGGTCTTTCAGCCCGAGGACGGGAAGCTTTCAGCTTGGCTTCGTTGCAGTTGCTGCCCTGCTCGTTTAGGGTAAGCTGCGACCGGCGGTGGGGTGGTCCTCCGCGCTGAAAATGGGATTCCCATGCAGCATCTGACATTCGCGACGGCCGATGTGCGTCTGGCCCTCTGTACTGGTACTGATGGCATTATACTGGCGTGTCCCAAGGTTCATTAGCTACCTGCCGCTCACGCCAGCGCAGCGAGTGGCTGCGGCCGATCCGGTTCAAAATGGTTCAAATGGCTCTAAGCAGTATGGAACTTAACATCTCAAGATCATCAGTCCTCTAGACTTAGAACTACGTAAACCTAACTAACCTAAGGACATCGCACACATCCACACCCAAGACAAGATTCGAACCTGCGACCGTAGCAGCAGAGCGGTTTCGGACAGAAGTGCCTAGAACCGTTCGGCCACAGCCGCCGACGCCGATCCGGTTGGAGAGCGGTATAGATGGTGCGGCAAAAGAGAACAATTGTCCATAGGCGAGGAAAAAGTACTATTCACGGTGGTGAAACTTGAAAAACTTGTGGAAATGGTTTCAAAATTTTCTTACGTCTACGATGTATCCGTCCCACTGTACAAGGACCAAACTGTGGAGGATAATGCATGGAGAGAAATTCCATATTTTGTGGAGAGAACAAGTAAGAAAAGTAATATATGTTTTTTTCAGTTTATTAACATCATTTACTGGCTTAATGTGGGACAAATAGTGCGGATTCCAATAAACAAAAATAAGTTTATTTCTAGCTGCGCTCCACGTTTTAGTCTTTTATTATTGTAATAATGAGGAGGACAGAAATTGAATATCAGAACCTGATGTATGTTATACAAGTTTAACTCATAAGAATAAGCCTACGTATATATTCAGTGATGGTAGGAACTCCGAAGCGTACTGTGTCCTGTTAATTTGATTATGTTGCCATGGTTATTCCTGTACATACACGGCTGCTGGAGTATTCTGTAAATGGATCTCACACAGAAAATCCACCAGAATATGCATAACCACCATTCCTCGCTAATGCTCAAAGATTTTTCAGTAATTATTGGTTTAATTCTGTTTGATTCCAAATGAGGCTCTTTATTTTCTCTAAAAATGCATCTCTAATAAATTGTGGAAGCAGCAAGCAACAATAACCAAATTATCAGTCGTTTCTGACGTCAGACTGTTCTACGAATAATATATGTGAAATATTTTATTTTAAAGACTGATGGCATTTTAAGAGCTCTTGATGTACGGCGGCTGAAAATACCTTTTCTCGTCAGTACTAGTAGATCAACGAGAGAAAGGTTTCATCATGGTTGTATGTAATCGAAATGGCTCGTGGCCTACAAAACCATGTGGCACTACTATGTCCGAATTCAGCAGTTTAGTAGGCGGAGGAAACATCCGAACAGTTGCACGTAATTTCCCGATATTACTTTATCACAGATTCCGTGGACACCTTCCTTCCCATACAACCCGACACCAATGACAGTGAATCTATAGTTCACCTTACCACAGCAAGAAGGGTGGCAGAGAAAAAATGTTTGGAATGGTAATACAGTGACCCTGTTAGTGCAGAGGAAAAGATTCTGTTTATGATGTTCTTCTCGATATTTTCTTTGATGAAATGAAGGACATCGTTGAACTCCACTGTGTTCAACATGAGGTACTTCTGAAATTGTTGGTCATTTTTTAACAAGTGCCGACTGATGAGCTGTTCAGAGAAAACTTCCTCAGTTCTCGTTGGGAAAATCGGCTGTGTTTCAGTATTTCCCTCACATATAGAACCTGTAGCAAATATCATCTTCGACTTCTGACTTAAGATGAAACTAACTCCACGACTCCATGCAGCAGACCCTCTACAGCAGGGGCGGCCAAGATTTCAGCTCGTGCCCAGGCACGAGTGCCAAAGTGCTCAGCCTTGTGGCACATTTCCCCCACCACCACGCCACGCTGTCCGAGCCCAAGAAAGGGGAATGAGGGAAAACTGCGAATACACTGCGTTTAAATGGCAGGAAAGTCCCACTGCATACAACTTGTTTTATATTTCACATTTCTCAACATTCCCAAAAAACAAATTTTCAGTGTTCTTTACTTTTTGCGCCCTAAAGATATGATAAAATTTTTAGCTGGTACAAATTGTCACATGTGGAAAGACGCGGGTGATTTTACAGTTTGCCACTCAAGTTCTACATCTACATCTACATCCATACTCCGCAAGCCACCTGACGGTGTTTGGCGGAGGGTACCCTGAGTACCTCTATCTGTTCTCCCTTCTATTCCAGTCTCGTATTGTTCGTGGAAAGAAGGATTGTCGGTATGCTTCTGTGTGGGCTCTAATCTCTCTGATTTTATCATCATGGTCTCTTCGCGAGATATACGTAGGAGGGACCAATATACTGCTTGACTCTTCGGTGAAGGTATGCTCTCGAAACTTTAACAAAATCCCGTACCGAGCTACTGAGCGTCTCTCCTGCAGAGTCTTCCACTGGAGTTTATCTATCATCTCCGTAACGCTTTCGCGATTGCTAAATGATCCTGTAACGAAGCGCGCTGCTCTCCGTTGGATCTTCTCTATCTCTTCTATCAACCCTATCTGGCACGGATCCCACACTGCTGAGCAGTATTCAAGCAGTGGGCGAACAAGCGTACTGTAACCTACTTCCTTTGTTTTCGGATTGCATTTCCTTAGGATTCTTCCAATGAATCTCAGTCTGGCATCTGCTTTAGGGACGATCAACTTTTTGTGATCATTCCATTTTAAATCACTCCTAATGCGTACTCCCAGATAATTTATGGAATTAACTGCTTCCAGTGGCTGACCTGCTATATTGTAGCTAAATGATAAGGGATCTATCTTTCTATGTATTCGCAGCACATTACACTTGTCTACATTGAGATTCAATTGCCATTCCCTGCAAAATGCGTCAATTCGCTGCAGATCCTCCTGTATTTCAGTACAATTTTCCATTGTTACAACCCCTCGATACACCACAGCATCATCTGCAAAAAGCCTCAGTGAACTTCCGATGTCATCCACAAGGTCTTTTATGTATATTGTGAATAGCAACGGTCCTATGACACTCCCCTGCGGCACACCTGAAAGCACTCTCACTTCGGAAGACTTCTCTCCATTGAAAATGACATGCTGCGTTCTGTTATCTAGGAACTCTTCAATCCAATCACACAATTGGTCTGATAATCCATATGCTCTTACTTTGTTCATTAAACGACTGTGGGGAACTGTATCGAACGCCTTGCGGAAGTCAAGAAACACGGCATCTACCTGTGAACCCGTGTCTATGGCCCTCTGAGTCTCGTGGACGAATAGCGCGAGCTGGGTTTCACACGACCGTCTTTTTCGAAACCCATGCTGATTCCTATAGAGTAGATTTCTAGTCTCCAGAAAAGTCATTATACTCGAACATAATACGTGTTCCAAAATTCTACAACTGATCGACGTTAGAGATATAGGTCTATAGTTCTGCACATCTGTTCGACGTCCCTTCTTGAAAACGGGGATGACCTGTGCCCTTTTCCAATCCTCTGGAACGCTACGCTCTTCTAGAGACCTACGGTACACCACTGCAAGAAGGGGGGCAAATTCCTTCGCGTACTCTGTGTAAAATCGAACTGGTATCCCATCAGGTCCAGCGGCCTTTTCTCTTTTGAGCGATTTTAATTGTTTCTCTATCCCTCTGTCGTCTGTTGCTATATCTACCATTTTGTCATCTGTACGACAATCTAGAGAAGGAACTACAGTGCTGTCTTCCTCTGTGAAACAGCTTTGGAAAAAGGCATTTAGTGTTTCGGCCTTTAGTCTGTCATCCTCTGTTTCAGTACCATTTTGGTCACAGAGTGTCTGGACATTTTGTTTTCATCCACCTACTGCTTTGACATAAGACCAAAATTTCTTAGGATTTTCTGCCAAGTCAGTACATAGAACTTTACTTTCGAATTCATTGAACGCCTCTCGCATAGCCCTCCTCACACTACATTTCGCTTCGCGTAATTTTTGTTTGTATGCAATGCTTTGGCTATGTTTATGTTTGCTGTGAAGTTCTCTTTGCTTCCGCAGAAATTTTCTAACTCGGTTGTTGTACCACGGTGGCTCTTTTCCATCTCTTACGGTCGGTTCTCTGTTTAACTGCTCAAGGTAGTTTTCAGATAAAGCATTTAAAAAAATTTCACTGGAATCTTTGTCCCTGCCACCCGTTATGAACGTTTGAGCCTCCCAGTCTATATCCGGCAAATTAAAATCTCCACCCAGGACTATAACATGGTGGGGAAATCTACTCGAAATATTTTCCAAATTATTTCAGGTGCCCAGCCACAACAGCTGCTGAGCCAGGGAGCCTATAGAGACATCCATTTACCATGTCTGAACCTGCTTTAACCGTGACCTACACCCAAATCATTTCACATTTCGGATCTCCGTCAATTTCCTTCGATACTATTGTACTTCTAATCCCTACAAACACGCCTCCCCCTTCACTGTCCAGCCTGTCTCTGCGGTATACATTCCAATCTGAGTTTAGGATTTCATTACTGTTTACGTCTGGTTTCAGCCAACTTTCTGTCCCTAGTACTATATGGGCGTTGTGACTGTTTATTAATGAGAGCAGTTCTGGGACCTTTCTATAGACGCTCCTGCAGTTTACTATTAGCACATTAATATTGTTATTCCCTGTTGCATTTTGCCTACTCCTACCTTGCCGCGTCTCAGGAGGCGTCTTGTCGGGCCTAGGGAGGGAATTCTCTAACCTAAAAAACCATGTGCACTCCACACGTACTCCGCTACCCTTGTAGCCGCTTCCGGCGTGTAGTGCACGCCTGACCTATTCAGGGGGACCCTACATTTCTCCACCCGATAGCGGAGGTCGAGAAATTTGCACCCCAGATCTCCGCAGAATCGTCTGAGCCTCTGGTTTAAGCCTTCCACTCGGCTCCAAACCAGAGGACCGCGATCGGTTCTGGGAACGATACTTCAAATAGTTAGCTCTGATTCCACCCCGCGAGCGAGGCTTTCCGCCTTCACCAATTCCGCCAAGCGCCTCTACGAACTGAGGATGACCTCTGAACCCAGACGGCAGGAGTCATTGGTGCCGACATGAGCAACAATTTGCAGTCGGGTGCACCCAGTGCTCTCTATCGCCGCCGGCAGGGCCTCCTCCACATCTCGGATGAGACCCCCCGGCAAGCAGACAGAACACTGGCCTTCTTCCCCGACCTTTCCGCTATCTCCCTAAGGGGCTCCATCACCCGCCTAACGTTGGAGCTCCCAATAACTAATAAACCCCTCCCCCCGTGTGCCTGCTCGGACCTTGCTGAAGGAGCAGCCACATGTCCACTCACAGGCAGAGCGGGCGATGCCACACGGCCAGCCTCCACATTTACCCTCCGCCTCGAACGCCGCTGAACCCGCCACTCCCCTTGGGGAGAGGGTGGTCCAACCGAGCCCGGTACCCGCGAAGATGTCTCGACAGCAGGGACAGTGGGTGAAGCATGTAACACCTGGGGTGTACCTTGCGACGCACCAGACTCCCCACTGCCGCTACACTCCGAGGCAGCAGCCTGAAGACGGCTGACCGCGTCCATCAACACGCACAGCTGTTCGCGAACAGTGGTCAGCTCCTCCTGCATCCGTACACAGCAGTCACACATCCTATCCATCCTAAGGAATCAATTTACTGTGCAGAGTTAATCAACTTTTAATTAGACTGCTAATTCACTAAAGGCGGCTGATTGTTGACTAAACTGTGATTGCTAGCCTCTTCTTGTAGAAAACAATGAAAATAGCACTACCTGTCTCTGACTGTATTCAAAACAAACACGAAATCTATGGAACGCTATTACTAGCACTCGACAATTAAAGCTTCCTAAAAGCAAAAACACACGGAAGAAGATGTGACAAGTAAGAAAAATACAGTTACTACTTAAATTAAGGTAGCTCGCTGCACAGCAGACGTGAAGCAGGTGGCATTTACGACGACACTGACACTACTGTTGTCATGGAATCGTCATTTATTGAGTTTCACAGTATTTCACACATTATGTCCATCGAAATATCGTAGCGCTTTTGCAGCCTCATTATGGGGACTTAGAAACTCTACCTATGGAAAGCAATGTAAACATTATGGACAGTATAACATTAAAAGAATTTTATAATAAAGATAACATGGTTCATAGTAGGCTGCAATGTGATTTTTATTAAATCGTGTGATTACCTAATTTCGACTTGTCACTGTCAAGCACCTGTGAAAGGAATATGGAAAGGCATTACTACGTCGCCATGTATAAATACTTTACACATCTTGGGTTAAGATAAAACCTTACAGCCTAAAGTGGACCATGTTTACGCATATTAAATATCTGGAGGCTGTGGATCCCCACAAATACAGAATTTTAAAAATATATTTTTTTAAAATCTGGAATTACGTTGCAGGCAAGTCACATACATCTGCACATACACAGGGGCATTTTCAACTGAAAATGCAGTCGGTCTACAAAACAGCTCGAAAACAGAGCTAAGATTGACAGTGTCCTGAAAACTTTATAAAATTATCTTTCAAGGTCATAATAACTTCCTCACTTCTTGAAATCCCGCTCCTTTTCAAAAAAAAAAAAAAATCCAGTGAGCTTATGGAGCTAGGCTGTCTTTGTCAGAATGTGTCCCTTCTACAGTGCGATTTACTTTTCAAATGTATCGCCATCAAATCAGAGAGAAGTTGCCTTGCAAAGTCTTACTATGGGCAGTGTGCACGTGTGTAGTAAAGTCCATTTAAGAATTGAAATCTGCTATTCATTCCGGATGTTCGAATTTTCGTTCCGGTACTCCGTTTCCCTTCATAAATTCAACAATAGTGAGTTTAAAATCGAAAAATCGTTAACCAACGTACTATGCAGTGATATATGAAGTCTCCATACTCTTTGGTCAGTTCTATTGTTGTCATAACTGACAGTGCAATAATGCGTGTGACTTCAGAGATTTTGGTACTCGTAGTACCGGTTTTCTTCACGCGCTCTATGCCTGCAAATTTAGCCCAAACTGCTTCTTGATGCGCAGAACAATGAATCCCGTCTGTCCACCTCTGTAAATTTTAGCGATTTGAATTCCATCTATATCTTTAAATTCTTTCTGCACGATAGTGTATCGTCGTTTTATAGCGAATTGGCGGTACCCGTCACACTACGTGGTATGGTAACTCTGACTCTTGTCTTCTAAATCTACATCTACATTTATACTCCGCAAGGCACCCAACGGTGTGTGGCGGAGGGCACTTTACGTGCCACTGTATTACCTCCCTTTGCTGTTCCAGTCGCGTATGGTTCGCGGGAAGATCGACTGCCGGAAAGCCTTCGTGCGCGCTCGAATCTTTCTAATTTTACATTCGTGATCTCCTCGGGAGGTATAAGTAGGGGGAAGCAATATATTCGATACCTCATCCAGAAACTCACACTCTCGAAATCTGGACAGCAAGCTACACTTCGATGCAGAGCGCCTCTCTTGCAGAGTCGGCTACTTGAGTTTGCCAAACATCTTCGTACCGCTATCACGCTTACCAAGTAACCCTGTGACGAAACGCGCCGCTCTTCTTTGGATCTTCTCTATCTCCTCTGTGAACCCGACCTGGTACGGATCCCACACCGATGACTCAAGTACAGGTCGAACGAGTCTTTTGTAAGCCACCTCCTTTGTTGACGGACTACATTTTAGAAAATGAATCTCAACCTGGCACCCGCCTTACCAACAATTAATTTTATATGATCATTCCACTTCAAATCGTTCCGTACGCATACTCCGCTGCAGATCTTCCTGCATATCACCGCAATTTTCTAATGCTGCAACTTCTCTGTATACTACAGCATCATCCGCGAAAAGCCGCATGGAACTTCCGACACTATCTACTAGGTCATTTATACATATTGTGAAAAGGAATGGTCCCATAACACGCCAGAGGCTACTTTAACGTCTGTAGACGTCTTCTGTCATTCCCATTCATTTTTAAAGAATTGTGACGAGACATCGCTAGACTGCTTCTTTTTGCGCAACAGTCAGGGGAGCTGTGACCTTCTCCCCTAGCACGAACAACCAGTAAAGGGTAAACAGCGCTGACACGACGATTCTGCCGAATTCGGAGAGTTGTGCTGACCGAAAGACGTCGCACCTCTGTGGTAAATGAAATGTGGTGCTCTTCCGGGTACTTCCGAGACAGGCCGGGAGTGGCCAAAAAGCGGTCCGCACATCATGCACGCGTGAATCCTGGCACCCCATGCTTGATCCTGCCTTGTAGGAATCGCCAGGTGCGTAACGGCAGACGCTAGCCACCTTAAGACAGGAGACAGAGGTTTCGCCAGTCGGAGGACGCTGGCGGCGATAGAGTCAGCCCTGGGAGGTGCCGGAGCTCCTTTCGGCTGCCTCGCCTGCCCTGCACGCCTCTCACCCTGCGGCCCCCGCTGCTCCCCTCACCCACACACACCCACACACACAGCTAACAGAGAACAGCGTCTCGGCCCGCACATGTACCTAATTGCAGGCGCGGCGTGCCCGCCGGGCCCAGGGACGGGGACGGGACGCGTCTGTCTGCTGCAGCACCGGCGCCGGCCGTTAATTAACAACAGCCGACCTTCTGGCGCGCCCCGAGCCGCAGCGCTGCCGCCGACGCCGACGCCGACGCCAACGCCGACGCCGACGCCGACGCGTAGCGCCTAGAGCCGCCACCAGTGTGCCAAAACCCCATCAGCACCCGACAGGAGCGCGGTTTGCCAAGTAAATTCCTAATAACACTACCGGCCATTAAAATTGCTACACCAAGAAGAAGTGCAGATGATAAACTGTTACTCATTCGACAAATTTATTATACTAAAACTGACATGTGTTACATTTTCACGCAATTTGGGTGCATAGATACTGAGAAATCAGTACCCAGAACAACCACCTCTGGCCGTAATAACGGCCTTGATACGCCTGGGCATTGAAGCAAACAGAGCTTGGATGGCGTGTACAGGTACAGCTGTCCATGCAGCTTCAACACGATACCACAGTTCATCAAGAGAAGTGACTGGCGTGACGAGACAGACGTTTTCAGTTGGTGAGAGATCTGGAGAATGTGCTTTCCAGGGCAGCAGTCGAACTTTTTCTGTATCCAGAAAGGCCCGTACAGGACCTGCAAGATGCGGTCGTGCATTACCCTGCTGAAATGTAGGGTTTCGCACAGATCGAATCAAGGTAGAGCCATACGTCGTAGCACATCTGAAATCTAACATCCACTGTTCAAAATGCCGTCAATGCGAACAAGAGGTGACCGAGACTTGTAACCAGTGGCACCCCATACCATCACGCCGGGTGATACGCCAGTATGGCGATGACGAACACACGCTTCCAATGTGCGTTCAACGCGATATCGCCAAACACGGATGCGACCATCATGATGCTGTAAACAGAACTTGGATTCATCCGAAAAATGGGGTTTTGCCATTCGTGCAACCAGGTTCGTCGTTGAGTACACCATCGCAGGCGCTCCTATCTGTGATGCAGTGTCAAGGGTAACCGCAGACATGGTCTCCGAGCTGGTGTCCATGCTGCTGCAAACGTCGTCGAACTGTTCGTGCAGATCGTTGTCTTGCAAACGTCCCCAACTGTTGGCTCAGGGATCGAGACGTGGCTGTACGATCCGTTACAGCCATGCGGATAAGACGCCTGTCATCTCGACTGCTAGTGATACGAGGCCGTAGGGATCCAGCACGGCATTCCTTATTACCGTCCTGAACCCACCGATTCCAAATTCTGCTAACAGTTATTGGATCTCCATCAAAGCGAGCAGAAATGTCGCGATACGATAAACCGCAATAGCGATAGGCTACAATCCTACCTTTTTGAAAGTCGGAAACGTGATGGTACGCATTTCTCCTCCTTACACGAGGCACAACAACATTTCACAGGGAAACGCTGGTCAACTGCTGTTGTGTATGAGAAATCGGTTGGAAACTTTCCTCGTGTCAGCACGTAGGTGTCGCCAACAGCGCCAACCTTGTGTAAATGCTCTGAAAAGCTAATTATTTGCATACCACAGAATCCTCTTCCTGTCGGTTAAATTTCGCGTCTGTAGCACGTCATCTTCGTGGTGTAGCAATTTTAGTGGCCAGTAGCGTAATACTACTGTGTTTGCGAGTGTAACGCACAGGGATTCGCCAAAGGTACGAAACATCCCCTGAAATGCGTGCTTGAGTGTAAATGGAAATGCTAGCCAAGTCTGAAGGAGTGACTCAGCACATACAAAAGTCAGAACGAAGTTCGATGAAATTAAAAGCAAGGGTGCAATGGGAATTCCACTGTTAAATACAGAGGAAGGAGTGCATAGGTGGAAAGAGTACATTGAAGTCCTCTGTGACGGGGAGTCATGTGATATGAGAAGAAACAGGAGTCGATATAGAAGAGATTGCGATGCTGTATTAGAATTACAATTGAAAAGAGCTCTGGAAGACTTAAGATCGAAAGAGGCAGAACGAGTAATAAACATTCCATCAGAATTCCTAAAATCGCTGGTAAAAGTGACAACAAAACGACTATTCGTATCCGTGTCTAGAATGTATGAGTCTGGCGAAATATAATCCGATTTTATGTAAAACCCGCACGATGCCTAAGACTGCAATAGCCGACAGGTGCGAAAATTATCGTACAATCAAGTTAACAAGTCATGCATCGATGTTGCTGACAAGAATAACATACCGAAGTATGAAACAGACAACTGATGACGTGTTAGATGATAATCAGTATGGCTTTGCAAAAGTTGAGGAACCACAGAGGCGATTCTGACGCTCCGATTGTTAATGGAAGCAATACTAAAGACAAATCAAGACACGTTCGTAGGATATGCTGATACGGTAAAAGCGTTCACAATATCAAACTGTGCAAGATGTTCCAAATTCTTTGAAAAACAGGGGTAAGATACAGGGATAGCAGGGTAATATACATTATATACAAGACCCAAGAGGGAAAAGTAAGAGTACAAGGGAAACATCGAACTGTTCGGATTACAAAGGGTGTACGACAATGATGTTCAATTCGTACATCGAAGAAGCAACGATGGAAACAGAAGAAAGATTCAAGAGTGCGATTAAAATTCAAGGTGAAACGATATCAGCGATGCGATTCACTGATGACATTGTTACCTTGCGCGTTACCCTACATGATCTACTGAATGGAATGACCAGTCTAATGAGTGCAGAATATGGATAGAGAGTAAGTCGAAGAAAGACGAAAGGAATGAGAAGCAGCAGAAATGAAAACAGCGAGAAACTCAACACAGGCTGGGTGATGGTTCAAATGGTTCAAGTGGCTCTGAGCACTATGGGACTCAACTGCTGAGGTCATTAGTCCCCTAGAACTTAGAACGAGTTAAACCTAACTAACCTAAGGACATCACAAACATCCATGCCCGAGTTAGGATTCGAACCTGCGACCGTAGCGGTCTTGCGGTTCCAGACTGCAGCGCCTTTAACCGCACGGCCACTTCGGCCGGCCACAGGCTGGGTGATACGAAATAGATGAAGTGAAGGAATTCTGCTACCTAGGCAGAAAAATAACCCATGTCGGACACAGCAAAGAGGACGTAAAAAGCAGACTAGCATTGCCAAAAACGTAGGCCTTAATTAGAGGAAGAAATTTGTGACAATTTATGTTTGGACAACAGCATTGTATGGTAGTGAACCATGGACTGTGGGACATCAGGAAACAAGAGAATCACAGTATTTCAGCTGAGGTGCTGCAGAAGAATGTTGAAAATTAGGTGGACTGATAAGGTAAGGAATGAGGAGGTTCTCCGGAGAATAGACGAGGAAAGGAATATTTGGGAAACACTGACAAGAAAAAGGGACAATATTGTAGGACATCTGTTAAGACATCAAGGTATAACTTCCGTGGTACTAGAAGGAGCACTATAGCGTCAAAACTACAGAGGAAAAGAGAGAGTGGACTAGATCCAGCAAATAATTGAGGACTCTAGCTGCAAGTACGACTCTGTGACGAAGAGGGTGACGCAGGAGAGGGTAGGATGCTGTAGACATTCGTAAGCGTAGACTAGGGCGGTTTTCTTAGTAACTTCGCTTAGTTAAGGTCATATCCCCGTTATCTCTACATTCGGTGTGCTGCGTACCAGTCGGGTGTTACCTCATAACGAAAGCTGTCTCTGCGTGTGTGATCAGCGTCTCACTAGATTCCTCTAATAGCCAGAAGCGGTGAATCGTATAGCAACGGAATCGGGATATATAAAGCAGGGGGTATCCTAGAGAACATTTTTGTTCTTCATAGTTATTTCGTGTAAGTTGCATAAATGCAAGCACTATTTACAGCAAAATTGAAACTGTCAATATTGAATTCTTGTTTTATTCGAAAAGTGTTGATCTGTAACATGAACATGACGGATGTTGTAATAACAATAAAGAAAACGATAAAAATTTATCATATGACTCTGGAAAACTCAATTTCATCAACCAAAAGGGAAAATAAATAAAACCCGAAAACAAAAATACGTGAAACATCCCTTCAACACTTCGTCGAACTTACACAAGTAGGTTTCTGTTATTCATTAACAACTTTCTCATTGATAACTAATAACAGGAAACTCTTGCCCTTGATCGTGATGGAGAATATTCTATTGAGCAGAAAATAACAACATTAATTTCATATATATTTTTATGTTTGTGCATTTAAACTATACTTGCATCAAAGTAATCGCTTTGATTACCATAAAAACAAAGAAATTAAGCGATCAAATAATTTTCGTTACTTATAAAATGCAATTTATGTTCTGTATTGCTACCAAGTTGAGGACCAACACTGAATGAGGTGTGGTTCTAATTATGTGAAAAATAAACAACCAAACTAACAAACAAAAACAAAGGGAAGTCGTCGACTCCCATTTTCTCTCTCACAAAATCATTTATGTTTCCTATCCTACCAAAGTTACTAATACTAATGGTAATCACACCACGTACTGCGTCATTTTCGTAGTGTACCAGAACTAGCGAACTGTAGTTTTGGTGTACCGCAACTCTAGTTGCCGTGATAAGAACATTGTTCTGTGAAGTCGAAGGTAACTGGAGTCGAACGTCGGTATATAGTTGGTGCCGTATGGTGTGTGGCTCCGTTAAAAGACGTTTGGTGTTTTAAGAGGCACTCTATCTAAAATTGATACCGCTTATATGCAAAGCGGAATAACATCAGACAGTAAATCACATCGCGGATGGAAGTGAGTGTTCATTGACCGTGACAGTCGCTCGATGAAAATGATTGTGGCGAAATATATGGGGGCGACACCGTAGATCTGGAAGTAGCACTCTCTTTAGAGTTAGCCATTTATACTAAAACACTAACATTTGATGCTAAAATCGTTATAGACACTGAAAGCTGGCAAAAGCCGGAGATAAGTTCAGCGGAAATTTTTACGAAGAGCCTAATGGTGTTCCGAGAGGATAGGCTAAACACGGTTGGCTGTGGCGCGAGTGTTGCTGTTTCAAGTAGTTAATTTTGTCGCGAAATGATGCAGATAGTTCCTGTGAATTAGTATGGGCAGAGGTCATTGTTGGCAAGCGGAATAAAATAATAATTGAATTCTTTTACCGACCCCCCAATTCAGATGGTACAATTACTGAAAGGTTCAAAGAAAACTTGCGTTTGATTTCAAACACGTACCCGTCTCATACGATTATGGTTGGTGGTGACTTTAATTTACCCTCGATATGTTGGCGAAAATACATATTTAATTTCGGAGGTACCCGTAAAACGTCATCCGGAATTGTGCTAAATGCATTCTCTGAAAGTTATTTTGAGTAGTTAGTTCATGAGTCCACGAGAATAGTGAACGGTTGTGAAAACGCACTTGATCTCTTAGCAACAAATAATTGTGAGTCAATAACCAGCATCAAAACCGATATAGGGATTAGTGAACACAGGGTTGTCGTAGCGAGATTGAATATTGTAATCCCAAAATTCTCGAAAAATAAGCGAAAAATATACCTATTCGAAAAAGCAGATAGATATTCGCTTGACGCTTTCCTCAGAGACAATCTCGACTCCACCCAAATTCACAAGTGTAGACCAGATGTGGCTTGAAATCAGAGAAATAGTAAAGGCAACAGTTGAGAGATTTGTACCAAATAAATTAACAAACGACAGAGCTGATCCTCCTTGGAACACAAAACGGGTCAGAACACTGTTACAGAAACAACGAAACAAACATGCCAAATTTAAACAGACCCAAAATCCCCAAGATTGGCAATTTTTTATAGAAGCTCGAAATTTAGCGCGGAATTCAATGCGAGATGCTTATAATAGTTTGAACGAAACTTTGTCTCGAAACCTGGCAGAAAATCCAAAGAGCTTCTGGTCGCATGTGATGCTAGCGGCAAGAAACAATGTCTTCTCTCCACGATAGCAATGGAGATACTATCGAAGACAGTGCTACCAAAGCAGAGTTACAAAACACAGCCTTCCGAAGTGTCTTCACAAAAGAAGACGAAGTAAATATTCCAGAATTCGAATTAGGAACATTTACCAACATGAGTAACGTAGTAGTAAATATCCTCGGAGTAGTACAGCAACTTAAATCACTTAATAAAAGCAAGTCTTCTGGTCCTTTCAGGGTATGCTGATGCAATAGCTCCAAACTTAATAATCATATAAAACCGTTCGCTCGACGAAAGATCCATACCCAAAGACTGAAAAGTTTCTCAGGTCACACCAATATTCAAGAAAGGTATTAGGAGTAAACGACTAAATTACAGGCTCATATCATTAACGTCGATATGCAGCAGGATTCTGGAACATATATTGTGTTCGAACATAACGAATTACCTCGAAGGAAACGGTCTGCTCACACACACATCTTCTTGTGAAACACAGATAGCTCTGATTTCGTTTTACTGGATTTCCGGAAGGCTTTTGACTCCGTACCACACAAGCGCCTTGTAGTTAAATTGCTTGCTTATGGAACATCGTCTCAGTTATGTGGGGGGATTGGTGATTTCCTGTCTGAGGGGTCACAGTTCGTAGTAACTGACAGAAACTCATCGAGTAAAACAGAAGTGATTTCTGGCGTTCCCCAAGGTAGTGTTATAGGTCCTTTGCTGTTCCTTATTATACAAACGATATGGAAGACAGTCTGAGCAACTATCTTACTTATTTTGGGATGACGCCGTCGATTATCGACTAATAAACTTATCTGAACATCAAAACAAACTGCAAAACGATTTAGGAGAGATATCTGTATGGTGCGAAAATTGATAGTTGACTGAATAACGAAAAATGTGAGGTCATCAACATGAGTACTAGAAGGAATTCTTCAAACTTCAGTTACACGATAAATCAGTCAAATCTAAAAGCCGTAAATTCAACTAAATACCTAGGAATTACAATTACGAACGACTTAAATTGGAAGGAACACACAGAAAATGTTGCGGGGAAGGCTAACCAAAGACTGCGTTTTATTCGCAGGACACTTAGAAAATCTAACAGACCTACTAAGGAGACTGCCTGCACTACTCTTGTCTGTCCTCTTTTAGAATAGTGCTGTGCGGTGTGGGATTCTTACCAGATAGGATTGACGGATGTAATGTTCACGCATATATTTATTCAGAAGATACGTCATTGTGTGTGGAAGCTGAATGAACATTCTCGTGAAATTAAGAAAAAGGACATCATCGTTACTAAAATAAATAATTTTGTCGGTGACATAATTTAATATTCTGTGAAAACCAGTATCTCAGACAATACCTATGGAAAAAATAATGAAAATCTCCATATTATGTTATCTATGATTCTCCTCGAATAATCCTTCCTGTACGAACTGTTGAAATGATCCGACATGATTGATGTCTTGTAGCAGTGAGGTCGGTAAAAAATAGTATTTTGTTGCTAATTTAATATTTGAAAAATAGAGTTTCTGTGTCATTGAAAAGAATCTACCTGTTGGAGTTTTATTTCATTGTGATTCTCTATTTGTATAAATGTTAAGCTTTCTGATTAGCTACAAAGAAGCGCAGCCATTAGCACTATTGATCTACAGCGCGGATTATTGGTAAATGCTGAATAATAAGTGATTAACATAGAGATATACTTTTAAATGTTAATGCATATAGTAATGGTAGAGAAAAGATTTAATATATGTTATTTGTTGATAGTAAAACAGTGCCTGAAGCAGATTCGTTAAGTGATTGTCTTACGTTATCCGCCATCTTAGTGAAATATTGCAGCGGCAGTTTTAAATCAAGCTTTTAAACAGACATAAATATTGATGATCAATTTTTACGATAGTAATTGTGCATTGGTGGCCCAGAACCCAGCCAGGAATAACGAATTCGACTTAGGTTGAGAATAATCTTTAAATATATTTCAAACAGTACCGAACGTGATGAAAGCTTTCGCTGCTAATGTATGGACCCTGACTATTTCGTAAGAACTATTATGAAACATTTTTGATAGGAATGAATACGTTAGTGTTGTGCGCTTGTGTGTAAAATCACTTCTTTTTCCTTAAGTAAAAGTGTTGCCATCTTGAATAACAGTTCGGTAAATTGTATGAGATCACTCTTGTGCATGAACTTAGTGCCATTTACACTGCTTGACAGACAACATTTCTACATGTTCCCAAGTGGAGATTTTCCTAACAGAATAATTATCTTTAGCCGGGAGAGGCAGCGATGAATTAAACCTCATGTTACGATAATAATAAGTAACTGGTTTTGTTGTAGTGCTGCCCATGGCTTGTAAAATACCACAATCCTACCGCACGCCACACGGTGTACATCGAAAAAGTTCAGAGACGGGCAGCACGTTTTGTATTATTGCGAAATAGGGGAGAGAGTGTCACTGGAGTTATACAGGATTTGTGGTGGACGTAATTAAAACAAAGGCTTTTTCCTTGCAGCGGAAACTTGTCGCGTAATTTCAATCGCCAACATTCTCCTCCGAATGCGAAAATATTTTGTTGACACCGGCTTACATAGGGAGAAACGATTACCTTGATAAAATAATGGCAATCAGAGCTCTTACTGAAAGATATAGGTGGTCGTTATTTCCGCACACTATACGAGATTGGAATACTAGAGAATTGTGAAGGTGGTTCGATGAACCCACAGTCAGACACTTAAATGTGATTTGCAGAATATGCATGTAGATGTAGTCGTCCTACTTAGGATCACACTACAATTCCCCTCGTTTCTGCCATTAATTTTTGATGCTACTGCTTGTCTGCTATCTCTATTCTCCGAAGAAATTCTTCTTCGTTTCTCTCTGGGTTCGTCCTGTCTGTCATCCACTTCTGAATATTACGTCCGTACCTGATCCTGTCCTGTGTATTGCCGGACTGGGTTAGATCTACTTTCCAGCGTTGTCCGATAATCGTAGATGCAGACTCATAGTGCATCAGTATCCTGTCAATCTGCATGAGTGCATGCGTTTTATATGCCCGTAGAACCTCAGGCGTCTTATCCGTTTGACATTACAGAGGGGTAATTGTTCAGACAAATTTCTTCGCACATTGCTCCTGATCTTACGCTTATCAGCTGTTCCTCCTGGCTCCTAATACAAGGGTCGTTCAGTACGTAATGCCCCACATTTTTTATTAGAACATCTTTATTTTTAAGAGTCAGAATTTGGTGACAACATACATCAATGTGTCTTGTTCAAAAGTGTTCAAATGTGTGTGAAATCTTAAGGGACTTAACTGCTAAGGTCATCAGCCCCTAAACTTACACATTACTTAACCTAAATTAACCTAAGGACAAACACACACAACCATGTGCAAGGGAGGACCCTAACCTCCGCCGGGTCCAGCCGCACAGTCCATGACAGCAGCGCCCTAGACCGCTCGGCTAATCCCGCGCGCAACATGTCCATATCCTATTTTTCTTCGTAGTCCCTATCATCTGCAATGGCCGCAAGCCAACGTTGTTGAAGAGCACGTATTCCATGATAGTAAAAGCTCTTGTCCTGTAGACGTAGTCATGTTTTCACTGTCGTCTTCAAGTGTGTTCCCTGTAGAGATTCTTTAAGCTGCGCAAAGAGGTGGAAGTCAGATGGTGCTAGATCTGGACTGTAGGGTGGATGAGGCAATGATGTCCAACCCACTTTGGCGATGTGTTCCCATGTTCTCAGCCTTGTGTGTGGGCATGCATTGTCGTGATGGAGCTAGATTTCTGCTGGATTCTTGTCACATCGAACATGTAGGAAACGATTCTTGAGTTTATTCAGAGACTTCACGTATGCCTCTGAGTTGATGGTTGACCTTGGCATCACATCCACGAGTATGACCCCATCACAATCGCAGAAGACTGTCTCCACGACTTTTCCGGCAGAGTGGCTTGTCTTGAATTTCTTCTTTTGTGGTAAATGAGTATGATGCCACTCCATGGACTACCTTTATGTTTCCAGCATGAAGTGGTGCACGCAGCTTTTGTCCCCCACAGCGATCCACTCCATAGCAGAAAGGCCTCACCATCGCTCTCAAATCACTCCAACAATTCAGATAAAATGGCCTTTCTTTCAATCCTATGGTCCGCTGTAGGCATTTGTGGAACAAATGGTGAGGACCTCTTTGAATGTCTGAGAGTCTCGATTATTGCAGACGCACTTCCAATGCTGACCGACAACTGTAGAGCCAATTCTCGAGCTGTGATGGGCAGATCGGCCTCAATAATGGAATCCGCACTATTTAGCATGTCTGCAACAGTGGCTGTGACAGGATGTCCCGAGTGTGGCTGATCATGGAGCTCTGTTACAGCATTTCCTGAGGCTGTAACTTTCTTTACCCATCGCCCAACTGTACCCCTATCAACTGCAGCATCGCCGTACACTGCACACAAACATTTATATATATTCACCACAGTTTCTTTTTCTGCATACAAAAATTCAGTAACAGCACGATGCTTGTAGCGTGAGTCGGATATAGACGCCATTTTGACGCTGTACTACGGCTCTGCCATCTACCACAACGATTCGAAACCACACCGGCGCACAAAACAAATATCAAATGTGAAGCAGAAACAAGGACACTTGTCTATGTATATTAATGTTTTTTTTGTTTTTTTTTTATGTGGGGCGTTACTTATTCAACGATACTCGTATATTTCTGATTAATGTTCACTATCGCCAGTTCTTCAAAAGTAAAGTCGTTTGGTATGGTTTCCCATAGGGGCAGCTTCATCCGCCTAGTTGGAAAGATTTTTCGTAAGCTTCGCAGACATTGACACTTTCTCTTCGCGAAGCGTGAGAGTCGTGTGTGAAGTGTATCTGATTGTGACGAATGTGTGCTGTCGTGTTTGCGTTGTCAGATGATCTGAGGAGGGAGAGCGTGAAAACCGAGGCCGGTATACGGCCTACACCTCTCGAATAGCACCAAGGGAGCCGCCGTATTTAACCTTCCCATCCGACGGACGGATAACCTTCAACAGTGTCACTTGCCTTCACTCTATCAGACACTGCGCTAATGCTTGGAATTTAATCCAGGACGGTGGCACGAAGTCTGATGATCAGAAACATAGCGCCACCAGCCCTCCTCCCCTTTGCCAGAAAGGGAACTGAAAAATGTCCAACAGCACGTAACGTACCCGGACGGTCACCCAACAAAATACCGCCCACGTCCGCCGTTGCTGAACTTCAGCGATATGATGACAACTAATGTGCTTTGTTTTTTTTAAGTTGCTCACCATTTTTTTAATCTCATTTTGTTCGTTGCATTTGTTCGGAGCGGACGTCCCATGACACCCATTCAAGTTCATCGTTGAGCCGTTTATCCAGTTTTTTTCTTTTTCTTTATTTTTTTTTTTTTGCTTGTGTTCAAGGAGGCAAAGCCGCTGGCATACTCCACTGTGTTGAGTAGGACTTTGTGATCTTGTGTGTGTGACTCTGCAGCATAAAGTGCAACTGTATTGTAGTTACGGATTTTGTCATTTCTGATAAAGTTGTCTTATTAAACAGTTCAATGATAGCCTTGTATCCTCTTTCCAATTTAAAAATGCGAGCCTTAGTTGTCTCTTTTTCTGTGATGTTTTGCGGTTCACGGCAATGAAAGCGAAGATGAAAATCACCTTCACAGCAGAACGGGCGGAAGAGGTAGCTCCGCTTTTTCAGGCATCAAATGCAGTATTTGGTGACATAGTCACTAACTCATATATCTCTGCCTATGTGTGTTTATTTACGTACTTGTTTAAATTAATAGCATTGATAATATGAAGGAAACAAAAGAAAAATTCGTAGTAGGTATTAAAATCCATGGAGAAAAAATAAAAACTTTGAGGTTCGCCGATGACATTGTAATTCTGTCAGAGCAAAGGACTTGGAAGAGCAGTTGAACGGAATGGACAGTGTCTTGAAAGGAGGATATAAGATGAACATCAACAAAAGCAAAACGAGGATAATGGAATGTAGTCAAATTAAGTCGGGTGATGTTGAGGGAATTAGATTAGAAAATGAGACACTTAAAGTAGTAAAGCAGTTTTGCTATTTGGGGAGCAAAATAACTGATGATGGTCGAAGTAGAGAGGATATAAAATGTAGACTGGCAATGGCAAGGAAAGCGTTACTGAAGAAGAGAAATTTGTTAACATCTAGTATAGATTTAAGTATCAGGAAGTCGTTTCAGAAAGTATTTGTATGGAGTGTAGCCATGTATGAAAGTGAAACATGGACGATAACTAGTTTGGACAAGAAGAGAATAGAAGCTTTCGAAATGTGGTGCTACAGAAGAATTTTGAAGATTAGATGGGTAGATCATCTAACTAATGAGGAGGTACTGATTAGGATTGGGGAGAAAAGAAGTTTGTGGCACAACTTGACTAGAAGAAGGGATCGGTTGGTAGGACATGTTCTGAGACATCAAATGATCACCAATTTAGTATTGGAGGGCAGCGTGGAGGGTAAAAATCGTAAAGGGAGACCAAGAGATGAATACACTAAGCAGATTCAGAGGGATGTAGGCTGCAGTACGTACTGGGAAATGAAGAAGCTTGCACAGGATAGAGTAGCGCGGAGAGCTGCATCAAACCAGTCTCAGGACTGAAGACCACAAAAACAACAATATCAAGTTATATTTACGATGCAAATGTATATCTCCTAACCTCTGGTTCTCTGGCCTTACTTCACACGTCATATTTGCCTCCTCTCAAGGTTGAGGCCCATCGTTTTCAGGTCGTTCATTATAGGACGAGAGCTGAAGACCGAATCATCGTTTCCAAATCTGTGGTTTCGCGAAGCCCCAGGAGCTTAGCGAAATATTTCAAGAGCTTTGCTAAAAATTTTTCCATAATAGCGTGTTTTCCAGGTTAGATCTATTACTGTTCCCTTGCTTTTATTATTATTTTAAAATTAAATTAACTCTATAATACCCCTAGTTACATATGAGTAACATCAGAAATTTATCACAGTATTTCCACAAAATTAACTTTTACCACGAATGACTGACTTACATTTATGCAACAACGTTAGGAATGGATTTGAATCGCTACAATGGAAATTTAGTCTACCAACTTCTTTGTGTTCTAACTACTAACGAGCGAACCGTGACCCTTCAAAGGATCGGTTATACAGCAGTCAGAACATTGATTTTCAGCAATAGCCTATTTCTCATTTCCTTGTCGCAAATGCATTAAGTTGGCAGTTGAGTATCAGCTTCGTCTCTGTTCATATTAAAATGGATAACTGGTTGAAAAGTGGAAGTTTGAAAGCGAAACAGGGTTTAACAAAACCGCCAGTTAGTGTTTTCTCAACAGATCATTCATATTCTAGTGACGTGTGTCAGTCCGACAAAAGTGAAACGTATGTAAGGAAAAGAAAGTACGGCCATATTATATTAAATTTGGATTTTCATATCTAGGTGGCAATAACTGTTCAAGACCGCGGTGTGTTGTTTTTGGCCACATTCTCGCTTCAGACTGAACCATCACTACTTAAACGCCATTTGCGAACTTAACACCCATCCAAGTAAACAAATCTGCTTATTTTTTTTACACGAAAACTAAGAAGTGGAATAACGATTTAACTACTTCTACATCCACTGCAAACAGTGGCAATGATAATGTTCTTGCAGTGCGCTATCGCACTAGTAGTAGATTTGCTCAAAGTCCAAAACCCCATTCAAAAGCCGGCCTGAGTGGCCGTGCGGTTCTAGGCGCTGCAGTCTGGAACCGAGTGACCGCTACGGTTGCATGTTCGAATCCTGCCTCGGGCATGGATGTGGGTGATGTCCTTAGATCAGTTAGGTTTAATTAGTTCTAAGTTCTAGGCGACTGATGACCTCAGAAGTTAATTCGCATAGTGCTCAAAGCCATTTGAACCATTTTTGAACCCATTCAAAAGCTGAAGATTTATCGCGACCATGTGTATATGACGTTGCACAGTGCATGCTTGAATAATCTTTCACAAAAATGTCAAAATGCTACCATTCTCCGACAACACCATCAACCGCTGGATGAATGGATGATGATAATTCGAATGATGAATCGACTTGATGAACTTGATGAATCGAATGATTTTGTCAAACTAGCCATTTTATTGCTCTACCTTCTTTATATTATTGGCGAGTCTGCTGAAGAGAAGATACTATTATTCAGACCCTTAAAAGAGGGAAGTACGGGAAGAGAAATGTTTAAATCATGAATACTTTTGCAAAAACTCAACAGATGGCCGCGCTGTTTAGGCAATTGTTCAGATGGTGCGAAATTTGACAGAGCACTATGGCGGGTATGTTACCAAAGTAAAATCGGTAGTGCCGAACGCTTCTTGGACACACTGCTGCATTCATTGACAGGCTATTGTTTCCAAACGCATGCCCGATGGATTGAACTCTCTGCTGGACGATGCAGTGAAAATTATTAATGTTATTAATGCTCACCCTACAAATTTCCACTTCGTTGCAGTGATTTGTGAGGAAATGGAAAGCATTTGTTAGTGTTTATTGTTCCACTCTGAAGTAGGGTGGCTATCTCGAGGTAGAACTGTATCCAGACTGTAACAGCTTAAGGGTGAAATTTATGTTTTTCTCACCAGCCGTCCCTTTCACAAAGCAAATTGTATGGAAGATGAAATCTGACTTCAGACGTTAGCTTATGTGACAGATATTTCTCAAAAATTAACAGTTTAAAGTTCTCTCTTCTAGGGTGAAATATAAAACTTTATACTGTGCAAGCCAGTGTCGAATTATTCATTTAAAAAAACCTAATTTTTGGGAAACGTGTTTCAATAGTCATCACAGCGAGTACTTTGATACCCTTGACGGCTTCCTGGTATAAAATCATCTTTCTTAGGACGAAAATGTCCAGAACATGGTTAAAGAACATTTCCAACAATAACAACTGGATTCGCAATCCTTTGTAGCAGTCAACAATTTTAGAAGCTGCAAAACAGCAGCTTCTTAAACTTTCCACTGATTTCCCGTTACAGAAAAGTTAAAATCTTTGTCATTAGTTGGTTCTTGGTAAGGTTCCACGAAATTCCCAGATTTAGCGAATAAAACGACAACGTCTTTATAACCCTTTTCGTCCACATATTTGTGCGAAAACTCATTTTCTTCATACGCCTATTTAAAAACAAGTACACAAACCGACTTTGTGCTGAAAGAAATTTGAGACTTTTTTAATTTCTGTTGTTCCTGATTTCAAACCTCTATGCCGTGGAAAGTAGGCGTAACCTTCTCACTGAAATCCAAGGAAGAGGTGATTAATTAAATGAAAACTTGTGATTATTATTGCAACTACGCCTACCCGCTGTGTAACTGTTAAGCCGTAACTAGAGCAACTTTAGATTTTAGCCGTTAAGAGTTGAGTCTTAATTTAAGTTTATTAAACCTTTTACTTGGAATAAAAGTTTATGCATTTATACTGAACCTATATTTAAAATTCAGTGATTCGTTCAACTCAGATCGCTGTAGAAGGCAGATGGTATTACACAATACGTCTTGTGTACAAATATTTTCTCATTTTATTACGAAAATTTTATGTCTTCCGAAATTGTACGCTTAGTATTTTGGCTGAGTGCACTTTCAAAAATGTCAACAAATTTAACTGAACTGTATTCAAGCTGTCCCGTTCACTTTTTTTCATAAACTTTTGAATGGCTATCAGGAGTATCAAAGTACTGTTTTCACACATTTTCGATGTCACCTATACTTCCTCAGATTAAAGGAACGTTCCGGTGCGGGTTACGCTCCTGTGTTGAGAACGGATATTTATTTGTTACGCTCTTGTCCCTCGATCGACTACTGAGATGAGGCAGCAGGCTTACTTCGATTGACTATAATCTGTAACTTGACGATGGAAAGAATAAATAAATCGAAGATTTTTTATTTTTTTTTTTTTTTGTTTTTGCATTTCAAAAGTATCATTCAACTACGTCTCCAACAAAGCGCGAAGCTGCACTAAGATTATTCGAAACATACGAGGTCTTTAAGGAAAAACTTTGAAAAGAAGATTTAGATTAACAGCTCGGCGCTATACTGTTTACTTACAATTAATATTATATTACAAGATGTTAATGAAAAGTGTCAGTACCGGAAATCACAAAAATGTGTGTTTACGTTCTCTCGGAAACAGTTCATATTTCTTCGCTTCCAATTAACAAATTGTTCTCGTTGCTTTCAAACTATGCTGCACAGGCAATGCTTATCCTGTTCTACGTTTATAATTAAAACAAGGAACATTCGGAGTATGAAAAACGGAAAATCCATTTCGAGAATATCGGTTGATTCGATTTTAGAACAGTCAATAACTGCGAAGCAGCTACCAGACTAGCCGGAATCATTCACATGACGAATTCTTTGTATGCAAGGCAACGTTGGGTAGTATATAATAGTGCCCGAGCTCGAATAATATCGCATGTGCTAAAGAACACTAAAATCGCCAAAAATCAGGTTATTACCTTGGAAATTAAAAATTATTGCATTCGAAAGTGTCACCATCAATTTGAGAAATTCGTATGAACTTCGGAACAATATATGAATTCTTTCGACGATTCTATAGAGGCAGTTAACTAGAATAATTTCCCAGGAACTGCTGCTGACTTTCGGCTCAATGTTGATACTCTTTGCGCGATAAATTCATTTCTCATGTTAGGGAAGTGTCTATACAGTTTCCAGAACCAATAAAAAAGGAATCAGTCTTGACGTTCAGCACTGTAAAGAAAATGAAATAAGGTCTACTCGGTGGCAAGATCGAAGAACTGAGGCTACCACGAGATTTACTTGGGTGGCTTTCAGCGATATCTTAAAAAAAAAGATAGAGAAAAATTGTTCTGTTATCAGATAACTCCTTTGCCGCTATTACTCTATTACTTTGTCACTGGAGGGGACCATAAATAAAACCGAAAAATCAGCACTGATGCAAGATCCTGCAAAAGGAATTGAAAGCACTGAACTGGAATGTGCTGATGCTCTATTTATTCCTTAATGGAGTCTTTTTACTGCACACCTTAAGAGAAATGCCGCGAACATACGGAGATCTGTCGATGGAAATTTATCTCATTTCGTGTAAAAGTTATTATGCAAGGATCGATCTAATATTTGACAAATGTTTCTCTCCATTTATCAAGGACATCCAAAACTGAGTACTCGAAAGTTCAACAACAGTAAATTTATGCATCTCAGTATCACACCACAACAAGTTAGAGTTTTGGATTTAGCAAAGTAATTGAAAAAATATAATATCTAGAGAAGCTCTGGTGGAATTTTTAACTCACAGTTTGTCACAACGAACATGGCACACAATGTCGCGAAGAAATCCATCCATATTAAAAACAACATTGTTAATGAAACAAGTAATGAAGATCTAACTTGTCAAGATAACGAAGTGGCGGATACTGAGAGTGTTTACTATGTTGTCAAATTAATAAACGATCAATCTGACACTGATATTTTAATCATAATGATTGGGAACATGGAATTTGTAAAACGTTTCTTGATGATTTGGATGGATGTTCGCAGCTACCTCCGCTGCATTGATATTTCGCTTCTGCATGAAACACTGGGGTCATATCTAACAAATTCTTTACCTGCTTTTCATGCTGTGAGTGGTTGCAATTACTATCCTGCATCCAACCAATTAAAAAAAGCCCACTGACAATGCTGAAAAATTCTACACGCCACCAAAATACTTTCACAGATTTAGGCAGCTATACTTCTGACGCCGGGAATGTATTTAATGTCTTGAAAGGATTCATTGGAGATTACACAACGAAAAATTGGGCTACGTTACACATTTTTACAAAGGCATATAAAATGAAAAGTGAACATTTTTCCACAGCTCTGAACCTGGATCTATCTAAATAAGACGCTAGCAGTCTAGCACCGAGTTAAGCAGAATTTGAAGCGTTTGTTGAGAATACAACATATTGAGCAAATATGGAGCAACGCTACGGTCGCAGGTTCGAATCCTGCCTCGGGCATGGATGTTTGTGATGTCCTTAGGTTAGTTAGGTTTAACTAGTTCTAAGTTCTAGGGGACTAATGACCTCAGCAGTTGAGTCCCATAGTGCTCAGAGCCATTTGAACCAAATATGGAGCAAAGCTCGCACGGAAAACCTACCAGATGTCAACAGCACAGATTTCGGACTGGTTGACAATGAGGGAACTACAAGTCTTCGTGGTTGTTCGGTAGCCAGTTACAAGACTGTAAGGTTTTTAAAGAGAAATTACAGTTTTGACTAATTATACTTGTTTACCAGGAGAAGAAATTGAAGATCTTGGTAGTGACATGGAGAATAATTTTGATGATGACGATAATGATGATGAGCCTGACAGTGGTTGAAAACGTTTACATTTTTTCACTTTAAATAAACTGTGTTTTTCTAATTTTTTGCCAGTTTCCTAATAAGCAATTTGTGTAAAACGTCCTTCAACTTCAGTACGAACGTTCCAAGTAAGCTTTTGATTAATCATCTGAGAATTTGTGGTTGCAGCTTGTCCACTTGCAACTTAAATTAGATTAGATTAATACTTGATCCATATATGACGAATACGACTCTTTCCAATGATGATGATGTTTGGTTTGTGGGGCGCTCAACTACGCGGTCATCAGTGCCCTTACAAAGTACTAATTTTTAAACAGTCCAATGGTTTACATGGTGCAATCTAGCCGCTGTTACGAAAGATGATGATGATGGGCAGAGAAAATCCCCATCCCGCCCGAGAATCGACCCCGTGATCCAGAGACACACTTCGCAATGATGTGGAACGTGTCAGTTTGATAAAAATGTTTCTTTTTTTTTTTTAGTTGTAAGATTACTGATGTAGATCTAAAAATTTATCGAGTAGAAGAACCTGTCATTCAGAAATTATTTACATTTTTTTTTAAATTTTGGTTGGCTATCTGTTTCTGGTAAATGACGAAAGATTTTTGTAGCGTCGTAATTCACCCCTTTCTCTGCCAAAATTAGATTTAATCCAAAATAGTGAAAATCATCCTTTCTCCTAGTATTGAAGCTATGCACACTTCTATTGCTTAATAGGCTAATTTACTTATATGTTTGTTGCAAAAATTTGCAATAACTCTAATATCAGTGAGCAATGACATTCTTGTTTCAAAGGATCTCGCTTCATCTGTCGCTACCGGCAGCCGTAATGGTGGCGAAAAACTTAAAGATGGCCTGAGGAAAGCGCCGAAACCGGTTGCTAACGAATAAAAATTTCAAAACGCGATCTAGACTGTTTTTATTTGGTTTTTAGCATTCTATACCGATCGATGCTTTGCTCCAATTGCAGAATACCTTTTAAGATTTCTTATTCCTAGATGAACTCATGGGTTTCAGCAGAATGTCAATGCGTTTCTTCCAATTCAGTCTCTCACCCATTACACAGACCCAAAGATCTGGAATAATCTGCCTTCGCTACAGACTTATGCTCTAACTCTATTAATGATGTTGTGCCATTTACTGTACAGACTTTCATACTCCTCAATAGCATTTTTTAATGATTTCTGAGTACAGAAATGTTGTCTGATTAGTAAGTTTCTGGACTAAATTTGTCCGGTATCAATTTTTTATACGTCTTACGAGCTTATCGTAGCATTACCACTGGTTTTCAAACGTAATGCTTTGTTACCGATCGGTAAAATTTTTCAACATTTCCAAAATGGTCCCAGAATGGAAGATGTTCAGATTTTCTCCTGAAAAATTATTTTTCCCCATTGAGTCACCAAAATCGACTAATAAAGCAGATTTTCAGAACATTCGCTATGATTTTATTTTTTGTTCTCATTGTTGTTTATTTTTTCAAATGGTTGGATCCAGGTTTGCGCCACCCTACAACTGTATGATAACGTCATTATCGGTATCTTAGATCTGAAAGAGAACTAAATTTCCAAAATCGGACGTATCGATGTGATATGGTTTGGTAAAATTTGTTAACTTTTTTAAAACGCGGCCAGATCAGACGAGACGTGAAAAATTTCTGAAATTAGTGTTTCTTGGTTTAGGGTAACCGAATCTACTGATTTTATACTGTTTTTCCTATATTTCTTTAAGCCTGTAATTTTGGTCGTGGGCTCTCGTACTATTAAGCTTCCTAATTCACGTATTCGGTGGGCGTCCTAAGTCTCCTTTCGGTTGTTTTATGTTAAATTAGGATCGCGGCCCATGGCGTGCCCGTACCAGCATTGGTGATCCTTTTGAAGAATTTCCGCTATGTTTAATAACTAAAATGTACCTTTGATTGATTTTTCCGTAGCCTTCCTTTTCTGGGTCGCTCCTGCAGACCAGCATAACATCCTTGTTTCAATAAACTAGAGCTTCCGTTCCTTCGATTTGCGGAGGGACACAAGATACTGAAAGGTACCTTAGAGTTGATCTTATCGCTTGATTACGTACATTTCCTTTTGCTTTGAAAAGTTCTTTCATATCACAGATGATTCCTGCCGGTTACGTCCATTTCAATCATACTGTTTCTGTACACTTTTCAGTGTCTTTATCCGGGGAATCTGTGGATTTTACTGCCAATGTGAGGTAATTAAACTGATCTGTTGGTGCTATCAGGATACTGTCTAGATGCAGTTGCGAGTTAGAATTTGTGGCTTTTCTTGAGATGTGGTAATATATACACTCCATTTTGGTCCTGCTTGCTCGAAGTTCTCTATATTGTAACATTGTTCACCAAACATAAAGTCTTCTCGAATTTCTGGTAGAGATTCTGCTAGTGCAACTGTGTTATACATCTATATGATTTGTAATTTTACTGGGACCACAGAAATTAAAATTAATATAAAATAGAGAGAACAGGCAGATGGGGGTGATTGTAGCGCAGTAGGCGTGTAGATGCTCATGCAATAGCCTTTATGGGGCTGGTGAGTGCTTACATCACGAGAGAGGCACAGAAAGTTCCCACTAAAATTAATTACAGTTGAGTCTCTGTAGTCAAACACATATAAGACTGGGATTGTCGGATTATAGAAATTGTCGGATTACTCGATTTTCAATAAAAATACTGGGTCTTTTATATGAAAACATTTAATTGATTCAAAAACAAAACAAAAATACTACCTAAAACTCATTTCATATGTTAACAACACTTCCTGTACATATTTATAGCAACAACATATTAATTGAAAAAGAAAAACAATTTAATTTTTAATGTGTTAATCATTTTTACGTTCATCTTCATCAGTTGGCTTCTTCTGTGATATGAAGTCGTCGATCGTTGTTTGTTTTTTCGAGACCAAAGATATTTTGAAAGTTTTCTCTTGCAGCCGCCTCAAGGCTAAAACATCAGCTACTTCTATGTCGTTTTCCTCAGCCCACGTGACTTACGTGTTAAATTCACTCACAGCATCTCTGTGTTGTACATAATTTGAACAGATACCGTAAAAGCCTCTCAGGGCTGCATGATTTCCTCGTCGTTAATACGTTTAACATATTCCTCGGTCCCCTTACCTTATTTAAAACCTTTTTTGTACTCGTTTAAAAAAGTAAGATCTGGTCGCAGTTTGCCCCACGCAGATGCCAACACATTAGTCGACACACTTTCCGAAGCACTAGCAAGGTTGTAGTCAACGTCTTTAGTATATGTTTCTTTTAATGATCGAATAATACTTGTCTCTTTGCTAATTATACTACACAGTAGCTTTTCTTTTTCAGAGCTTTAAAATTCTGAATAATATTATGATCCACTGGTTGTAGCAAAAGGGCTACATTTACGGCAATAAACATCACTTTTCTCGAATCGTATTTGGATTGAAGCACCTCTTGATTTCGATGACCGGGACAGTTACCTAACACCAACAAAGCTTTCTGAGAGTGTTTTGCTTCTTGAAGAACTTATTGACCGTTGCCACGAGCTCCTCGTGAATCCACTCACTGAACAATTCCCGTGCCACCCAAGCTTTGTTTTGGTGTTTGTAATGGACTCGTAGAAGTTTGCATTTTTGAATGCCCTAGGATTTTTTGATTTTCCTATGACAAGGAGCTCAAGTTTGTTCGTTCCACTAGCATTAGAGCACGGCATTATTGTGAGCCTATCTCTTTCTGCTAGAAGCACTTGCCTCTGCTTTGTGGACGAATGTTTTCTTGGGCAAAAGTCTGTAGAACAATCCGCTTTCGTTCGCGTTGTAAACCTGATCAGTAAAAAGATTTAATTCTTCTAAAGTTTTCTTGAATTTTTGTGTGTACTGCCTACAGCTTTGAAGTCACAAGAGAGTTTTCTCCTGTTGCTGTTAGCAAGCGGATACCAAATATTTTTTAAACTTGTCGAGTCATTCTGTCGTCTTTTTTCATAATTTCTTTACAGAAAAATCTCGCATGTCCTTTGATAAGATTTTCTGAAATTGTAGTGTGTTTACTACGTTCGTGAAGGAACCATGCGTACAAAGAGTCTTCAATTAATGGGTAGTCACCGGTTTTCACCACTTTCCTGTCACTGGTTTTGCAGTCCAAATTGAGCACAAACCCATCAATTTTATCACGACTTTTTTAATGTCGTAAATGGTAGTACGTCCAACGCCATAAAATGAGAGTAAGCAGTTAAGTTTTTCTCGTTTATTCAATTTTTTAATAATTTAGGATTTTTCAAAGTCATTGTCTTATGTTTACGTTTTTCACATCTTGCTTGAAACATATTGTAGGAAAGATACGAAACGCTAACTCTATCACAGTCAAGTTAAAGATGGTAGTAAATGGACTACACAATGTACGAAATAATCGAAAATTGGTGCCTGACTACGTATTGTTTACTAAACTGTTCACTCGAAGTGGCCCCACCCGTCCATGTCACGTGTGCTCAACTCGTTATGTCGGACTTCTGGACGTGTCGCACTGTCGAAGTGTCGGATTGTACCGTCCTTGTGTGGAACGTATTTTAAAGGGCGTCTACCTTGGTGGAGTTCCAGTGGTGATGTTCAACAGGAAATTCTGAAGTGTATGTGAGTCAGACGTGCTACACATAAACAAAGAAGGATTTTTTTTTAAAGGAAGTTATTACAGAAGGAGAAAAATATGTTCTTATAGGACCTATGACAGAAATATTAGCATTAGTTCCCGAAGTCCTTTGGGGTCCACATCGCTCGCCATGCAGAGATCTGAGTCTATGGAGAGGAAAATAGCGCACAGACAGATAAACACTGCACAACTGCCTAGCGGGCCGAAATTTGTCTTACTGATAGACAATGAAAGTGCAACCGGTCCTGCTATTTGGTTCCAAATAACTGCCGTAGTTGCGGAGATTGCACCATCATGTTCCACGTGGTAGACAATTTCTCAAAGGACGCCAAACACTTTTGCCTATCAGAGCATTGGATGATGCCAACGGACCACTAGTAACGTTCCACCTGGTAACTGTCAGCAGCATCGAAGTGCCTGAAGCCGCTAATACAGACGTCTGCTCACTGGTACACCGTCTGCCATGAAACGTCACTTTTCGTCTGGTATGTTAGTATGTAACACTTGGTTTAAGAATCATGATAGAAGGTTGTATACATGGAAGAACCCTGGAGATACTAAAAGGTATCAGATAGATTATATAATGGTAAGACAGAGATTTAGGAACCAGGTTTTAAATTGTAAGACATTTCCAGAGGCAGATGTGGACTCTGACCACAATATATTGGTTATGATCTGTAGATTAAAACTAAAGAAACTGCAAAAAGGTGGGAATTTAAGGAGATGGGACCTGGATAAACTGAAAGAACCAGAGGTTGTACAGAGTCTCAGGGAGAGCATAAGAGAACAATTGACAGAAATGGGGGAAAGAAATACAGTAGAAGAAGAATGGGTAGCTTTGAGGGATGAAGTAGTGAAGGCAGCAGAGGATCAAGTTGGTAAAAAGACGAGGGCTAGTAGAAATCCTTGGGTAACAGAAGAAATATTTAATTGGTGAAAGGAGAAAATATAAAAATGCAGTAAATGAAGCAGGCAAAAAGGAATACAAACCTCTCAAAAATGAGATCGGCAGGAAGTGCAAAATGGCTAAGCAGGGATGGCTAGAGGACAAATGTAAGGATTTAGAGGCTTATCTCACTAGGGGTAAGATAGATACTGCCTACAGGAAAATTAAAGAGACCTTTGGAGATAAGAGAAACACTTGTATGAACATCAAGAGCTCAGATGGAAACCCAGTTCTAAGCAAAGAAGGGAAAACAGAAAGGTGGAAGGAGTATATAGAGGGTCTATACAAGGGCGATGTACTTGAGGACAATATTATGGAAATGGAAGAGGATGTAGATGAAGACGAAATGGGAGATACGATACTGCGTGAAGAGTTTGACAGAGCACTGAAAGATCTGAGTCGAAACAAGGCACCCGGAGTAGACAACATTCCATTGGAACTACTGACGGCCTTGGGAGAGCCAGTCCTGACAAAACTCTACCATCTGGTGAGCAAGATGTATGAAACAGGCGAAATACCCTCAGACTTCAAGAAGAATATAATAATTCCAATCCCAAAGAAAGCAGGTGTTGACAGATGTGAAAATTACCGAACAATCAGTTTAATAAGCCACAGCTGCAAAATACTAACAGGAATTCTTTACAGACGAATGGAAAAACTAGTAGAAGCCGACCTCGGGGAAGATCAGTTTGGCTTCCGTAGAAATACTGGAACACGTGAGGCAATACTGACCTTACGACTTATCTTAGAAGAAAGATTAAGGAAAGGCAAACCTACGTTTCTAGCATTTGTATACTTAGAGAATGCTTTTGACAATGTTGCCTGGAATACTCTCTTTCAAATTCTAAAGGTGGCAAGGGTAAAATACAGGGAGCGAAAGGCTATTTACAATTTGTACAGATACCAGATGGCAGTTATAAGAGTCGAGAGACATGAAAGGGAAGCAGTGGTTGGGAAGGGAGTAACACAGGGTTGTAGCCTCTCCCCGATGTTATTCAATCTGTATATTGAGCAAGCAGTAAAGGAAACAAAAGAATAATTTGGAGTAGGTATTAAAATCCATGGAGAAGAAATAAAAACTTTGAGGTTCGCCGATGACATTGTAATTCTGTCAGACAGCAAAGGACTTGGAAGATCAGTTGAACGGAATGGATGGTGTCTTGAACGGAGGATATAAGATGAACATCAACAAAAGCAAAACGAGGATAATGGAATGTAGTCAAATTAAGTCGGGTGATGTTGAGGGAATTAGATTAGAAAATGAGACACTTAAAGTAGCAAAGGAGTTTTGCTATTTGGGGAGCAAAATAACTGATGATGGTCGAAGTAGAGAGGATATAAAATGTGGACTGGCAATGGCAAGGAAAGCGTTACTGAAGAAGAGAAATTTGTTAACATCGAGTATAGATTCAAGTATCAGGAAGTCGTTTCAGAAAGTATTTGTATGGAGTGTAGCCATGTATGGAAGTGAAACATGGACGATAACTAGTTTGGACAAGAAGAGAATAGAAGCTTTCGAAATGTGGTGCTACAGAAGAATGCTGAAGATTAGATGGGTAGATCACCTAACTAATGAGGAGGTACTGAATAGGATTGGGGAGAAGAGAAGTTTGTGGCACAACTTGACTAGAAGAAGGGATCGGTTGGTAGGACATGTTCTGAGACATCAAATGATCACCAATTTAGTATTGGAGGGCAGCGTGGAGGGTAAAAATCGTAGGGGGAGACCAAGAGATGAATACACTAAGCAGATTCAGAAGGATGTAGGTTGCAGTAGGTACTGGGAGATGAAGAAGCTCGCACAGGATACAGTAGCATGGAGAGCTGCATCAAACCAGTCTCGGGACTGAAGACCACAACAACAACATGTTAGTATGGGTTTTTATAGCTCACTATGAAGTGTGTCAGTACATGGAGAACACACCGTTCTCATATCAGCAACATTTTCATAATTCATGTCACATGCCTAACTAAACAGGACTCTTCGTCATGCATGTTAAAAGATGTAACACTTGATACAGTAGTCCTAAATAATTTATCTCATTACTACACTCTGAAACTTTGAAAATAATTTAGCATTTAATAACAGAGCCGGCCGATGTGGCAGAGCGGTTCTATGCGCTTCAGTCTGGAACCGCGCGACCGCTTCGGTCGCAGTTTCGAATCCTGCCTCGGGCTTGGATGTGTGTGATGTCCTTAGGTTAGTTAGGTTTAAGTAGTTCTAAGTTCTAGGAGACTGAAGACCTCAGATGTTAAGTCCCATAGTGCTCTGAGCCATTTGAACCATTATTTAATAACAGAGAAAATATATATAGACACGGATAGGAATATTGGTATACATCCCGACAGAGCACTCATGAACCACGAGACGTCGACGTAGAACTCAGCAGCTTGTTACTCAATTCATCTCTAGAACGCTGTATGTGATCGCTTATCACTCGACACCACATTTAAAACTTTTGTGTACCATGTACCACCGCACTTATTATATGGCTTCTGCACAGCGGAAAAACCGTCAGAGTGAAACATCAGCTTAAGGAACTCCTGGTTATATTCTTTAAATAACGGCCACTCGGCCATGGCAGAAGCAGTTGGAAATTGTGTTTACAACTTAAGTTGTGTTTATGGTTAATATTACAATAACTTTCATACAATCTTAAAAATACAAACATGGAACAATACTGAAACATTACTTTTAGAACACTGAAAACTAACTTGAAAAGTGAAGCTAAACACGGTGGTAATTTTGAAAAATATGTCGGAAGACTGAAAGAAGGAAATATCAGAGTTCCTGACTTTTCCAGGTCTCATTATCTAATTAATAATAGAACTCTGACACAGGAACTTTGTCTTATGGACACATAAATGAATAAGTTAAATGAGAGCTGCGCACAATAAGGACTGTGAAAGGGAACTGAAATCTGATGCACTCTACGCTTCTATAACAGCGACACTTATTTTCTAATTCCAGAATGTGGGTGCCAGTCAAGACAAGCCCCGAAAAGGTAGCCAAAAAATACTATGTTCTTCTCCCTAAATTGGATACATTGCCTAAACTCCTATGGAGAGTATACGGGCTGCTTGTTGCCATTGTGACGAAACGTTAATGTGCCTTGTTATGTAAAGATGAGAACAAGGCAGCCAAAATTATTCTGTCATGGCGTACAAATATGCATTTAAGTATTTATTAGGTTGGTGTCTAGTCTGTTGTCTTTCTCTACTGATGCGCAAAGCACACCCAGAATCAAATAGGAGTGGCAGCACACGTGATTGGACTGTCTGAATTTCGTAGGAACGGTAAGAACTATCTCACATTGCAAGAGAAGACAAATGCGATGTTCTGTGTGACAACTAGGTAGAATAGACGCTTGTCATAGCACAAGTAGCCACTAGGGGACTGGGCACTCATATGGACTTGCAAGGATCTTTGCCAAGCAGTAGGCACTTCGGACTCGGAGAACGGACCACAGTGTTTCTCTTCTGGGGATTCCCAGGTTGCTGCCAGCCCGGATCTTTAGGCTTTATGAAATCTTAACTGCAGAAACTGGAAATTAAGTTCAGGGTACACAGGTTCAAATGGCTCTGAGCACTATGGGACTCAACATCTGAGGTCATCAGTCCCCTAGACTTAGAGCTACTTAAACGTAACTAACCTAAGGACTTGACACACATCCATGCCGGAGGCAGGATTCGAACCCGCGACCGTAGTAGCAGCGCGGTTCCGGACTGAAGCGCCTAGAACCGCTCGGCCACAAAGGCCCGCAGGGTACACAGGTACCTCGCCCTCTTAATGGGAGAATCACATTACAAAAGCAACTAAGCTGGTGCAGAATCGCGAAGCGATTAGCACTAATCATGTAACAACTCTTATTCATCAGTGGGTAGCCGCCAAGTGTGACAGTTGCTTCTCTGTGTTAATGGGTATATTCGTCTTGTGTTCCATGCGTCACACTTAAAGACCTATACAATACTGCTACAGACATAATTTTTATTTGAGCTGCAAACTAATCCTCCAGTTGCAAAACATGAGTTATTTCCTTTTGGTGGTGATGTGATGTGTAAAACTGTTCTAGTTCTTAGTTTTTAGTACAAGCATGTGGTTAAATCTACACTCATAAAAAAAATAGTTTTGCATCACCCTGGTTTCCAGAACTCCTGAAGATAGACGTTGACTGTGGATATTGTATCACAGAGACAATCCCGTTAACTGTTCAGAGATGTCACTGAATCCGCCCAAAGATGTTAACAACCATGCATGAGCAGCACCTATTAGACAGAGGGGTCCGACAGCCGATCAGTTCTAGTCGTTCCACCAGGAAGGAGGTACACGGCTTGTGTTGTCTGTAGTTCAACCATGCCTAGACGGTCATTACCGCCGTTCGATCGCACCCGCATTGTTACTTTGACCTAGGAAGGGCTCTCAATAAGAGAAGTTTCCTGGCGTCTCGGAGTGAACCAGAGCGATGTTCGGACTTGGAGGGGATACAGGGAGACAGGAACCGTCGATGTCATGCGTCACTCAGGCCGCCCAAGGGCTATTCTTGCAGTGGATGACCGCTACCTACGATTATGGCTCCGAGTCACCCTGACAACAACGCCACCATGTTGAATAATGCTTTTGGTGCAGCCACAGGACGTCGAGTTACGGCTCAAACAATGCGCAATATGCTGCATGATGCGCAGTTTCACTCCCGACACCCATGGCGAGGTCCATCTGTGCTATAACGACACCATGCAGCACGGTACAGACGTACCCAACAACATGCCGAATGGACCACTCAGGACTGGCATCACTTCCTCTTCACCGATGAGTGTCGCATATGCCTTCAACCAGACAGTTATCGGAGACGTGTTTGAAGGCAACCCGGTCAGGCTGAACACCTTAGACACACTGCCCACCAAGAGCAGAAAGGTGGAGGTTCCCTGCTGTTTTGGGGTGGCATTATGTGCGGTCGATGTACGCCGCTGGTTGTCATGGAAGATGACGTAACGGTTGTACGATACGTGAATGCCATCCTCCGACTGATAGTGCCAACATATCGGCAGCATATTGGCGAGGTATTCGTCTTCATGGACGACAATTCGCGCCCCCATCTTGAACATCTTGTGAATGACTTCCTTCGGGATAACGACATCGCTCGACTAGAGTGGCCAGCATGTTGTCCAGACATGAACTCTATCGAACATGCCTGGGATAGATTGAAAAGGGCTGTTTATGGACGACGTGACACACCATTCAGTCTGAAGGATCTACGCCGAATCGCCGTTGAGGAGTGGGACACTCTGGAGCAACAGTGCCCTGATGAACTTGGAGGTAGTATGCCACGACGAATACAGGCATGCATCAGTGCAAGAGGACGTGCTACTGGGTGTTATAGGTACCGGTGTGTGCAGCAGTCTGGACCACCACCTCTGAAGGTTTCGCTGTATGGTGGTACAACAAGCAATGTGTGGTTTTCATGAGCAATAAAAAGGGCAGAAGTGATGTTTATGTTGATTTCTATTCCAATTTTCTGTACAGGTTCCGGAACTCCCGGAACGAGGTAATGCAAAACTTTTTTTGATGTATATATAATGTTTCGATTTTGACAGTCGATCCCTATTCTTTCGATATTTCTATCTCATCTGAATAAGTGCCTAAGGCGTTATTATCCGAATGGAAATTTTAAAAGAAAGATAAGGCTGCAAAATCGCGGTTCCGATGAACACAGGTGTTTTCCCTGCATCGGTCTGTTCGTAGCTCTGATCGAAATCTTTTTAAACGTTTTTTTTATGAAATGAACTAGACACATTTTTCTTTATGTCCTTTATTACCTCTATCGGTTTTGGTTAATATCCATCAACACAGAATGATAGTTCATATATTACTTTCACGTCATATCATGTTACATTAACATGCAGTGTTATTCTGACAGCCCCATCAGAACTGCTGAACATCTAAATACCGAACTAGGTGGTGCAGTGGTTATCACATTGGACTAGAATTCGGAAGGACGACGGTTCAAACCCGCGTCCGGCCATCCTGATTTACGTTTTCCGTGATTTCCCTAAATCGTTTCTGGCAAATTTCGAGATAGGTCTTTTAGAAGGGCCTGGCAGGCTTACTTCCCCATCCTTCCCTTTTCCGATGGAACCGATGACTGCACTGTTTGGTCCCTTCCCCCAAGTCAACCAACCAACCAACATCGAAAGAACAAAGAGGTATCATAATGAAGAAATGTTTTCACATCTTACTCACCATCTTTTGAGCATCGATACATGTTTGTACCTTTGACGTTTCTGCATTTATGAAGGCGCTTGATCAATAAGACGGCCGAGTTAGTTTGCCGTGACGTGATACTTAAGTTATATTTTAACTTATATTTTCTTGTGATGCTTATTAACTGAAATCAGTAGTGATAATAAAGGACGCATAGCCATCTACGTGTTACGCATTTCACGAAGCCCTTCACAGCCTCTCATCACTCTGAAAGAAAACTTTGGACGCCTCCATATGGGTACAAAATTGATCCTATGACTTTAGAATGAAGCAGGAATTCCTTATAGACGGGGACAAGCAGCGTTTCATTTCACTTTGTCTGTAAATCCTCTCTTACACAAGCGACTTTCTTGTCTCATTCGTCTATTTCATTCGGCTACTCGTGGAAAATGAGTAACGGTAGCGCACATAGAATTTTATTCCAGTATATCTCGTCAGTCACGAGAGCTCTTTTCGTTTATTTGACGGCGCCAAAATTGCTTTCATTGTGCGGGCCGTCAGCTGTGCCGTTAGCCACCCGATGTTGAAAGGGAGGTTACGGAGAAACATTAGTTTTACAAAAGAGACAACTGAAGTAAAATCGATGATAACAGAGTTTATTTACGACAGAACGAAATTCTTGGGGAATGTTCTTCACAAATATCGTCGGTTGAGTTCTATACCATAATCAGAACAGAATGGGTGTAAATGTCCACACACACATCAAAAGATTATTTACTCGCGAAAATACACAATCAAAAACAGATCGAACAATCTTTAGACGGCAGCAGAGAGGGGTTTTTTAACATTTGCCTTGAATCTTGTTATCTTACTAATCGCCAAATAAAATAAAATAAAATATTTGTTTATTTAAGTACAGTATAACTGTGGTTTACTTCAATGTTGAAATAACGTTTATTAAAATGTTTATCTGTTGACTTTCTTATGTATGTATTGTGTGATAGAGCAGGGTGGGCGGGGGGTGGGGGTGGGAGGGGGAAGAGTTACGGGGCAGCATTACAGAGAGTCTAAGTTGGCCTAAACACTATTACGAGCAGTCTAATCGTGTTTAGCAGCCTAATCGTGTTAATTCATTACGCAATCGGTACGCTAAGAATGGACTGTCACAGTAATAGTAACGCAGTACGAATTACCGGCCAACAGACTGGTAATCATGTATCGATCAGCTTCTTATTTTATTCTTTCTTGTGTCTATTTGCAGTGCTACGGTATCGATCATATTGCAACAGCTATAACTTTGATATCAAGACTTGTAATGGAGTGCGCACTTGTACACGAACTGTTGTCCTGGAAAAAGTTAGCAAAACCGGATTTCCATTGTGTCACTAATCTGCGGGAAAGCTTTGTTGAAACTGAAATTATATGACAAATGGGAAAGAAGATACTACGTTGTAACTAGTTACTGAAACTAACTCTCTAATTATTGTATTTGTTAATAACTGACCATCAGAATTTTCCCTGACAAAGAAAACTCAAACTTTACCTATTTATTTATTACCCACAATATATAAGCCCAACGCAGTGTGACTGCTGTCCATTGATAACATAACCTCCGGTAATTAACGCAAAAGAATAGCTTTAAGTTGTAAGAAAAACTCCAACAATAATACAAATCCAAAAATTATGAAATTTAAAAAAGTATGATACTACCACCAACTCAGCTAATTTGCGTAAACTCATTTCAATCACGAATCCCTATACTGTAAATCCTACTCTTTTTCATAAGTCACTTAACTCACAGAAATTTTTCATAACACGAACTATAGCAATTACAGCAAGTAGGAACAACACCAGGCTAAATAAAAAGTGTCTACCTACTAAGGACCCTAACTACTAGCACGCATATAGTTAGAATAGGAAAGATTTTGATATAGAATAAGCAATGTATTTTAAAATTTTGCCTTATTCATGTGACATCCAGTTCCAAAAATTACATAGTTATCAATAATTCCACTACCCAAACAATATCTACCATATACCAATTATCATACCTTTCCTTGCATCTTCCCTTATAAAAAATTTCGTCTCACTTTACATTGTCCTACCAACACAGAGTAGCCACTAAGAAAAACTTGCCCCCCCCCCCCTTCCAACAGCCGTGTACTGCAAGTCTCTAGAGGAACGGAAGGTTCCAAATGATTGGAAAAGAGCACAGGTAGTTCCAGTTTTCAAGAAGGGTCGTCGAGCAGATGCGCAAAACTATAGGCCTATATCTCTGACATCAATCTGTTGTAGAATTTTAGAACATGTTTTTTGCTCGAATATCATGTCATTTCTAGAAACCCAGAATCTACTCTGTAGGAATCAACATGGATTCCGGAAACAGCGACTGTGTGAGACCCAAGTCGATTTATTTGTTCATGAGACCCAGAAAATATTAGATACAGGCTCCCAGGTAGATGCTATTTTCCTTGACATCCGGAAGGCGTTCAATACAGTTCCGCACTGTCGCCTGATAAACAAAGGAAGAACCTACGGAATATCAGACCAGCTATGTGGCTGGATTGAAGAGTTTTTAGCAAACAGAACACAGCATGTTGTTCTCAATGGAGAGACATCTACAGACGTTAACATCTTGCGTGCCACATGGGTGTGTTATGGGACCATTGCTTTTCACAATATACAGGGTGTTACAAAAAGGTAGGCCAAACTTTCAGGAAACCTTCCTCACACACAAATAAAGAAAATATGTTATGTGGACATGTGTCTGGAAACGCTTAATTTCCATGTTAGAGCTCATTTTAGTTTCGTCAGTATGTTCTTCCATCTACGCTCAATGGAGCACGTTATCATGATTTCATACGGGATACTCTACCTATGCTGCTAGAACATGTGCCTTTACAAGTACGACACAACATGTGGTTCATGCACGATGGAGCTCCTGCACATTTCAGCGAAATGCAGGAAGATCTGCAACGGATATGCACTTGGTGCAGGGAGTGGCAACTGACCCTTAACATAGACAAACGTAATGTATTACGAATACGTAGAAGGAAAGAACTTTAATTGTATGATTATATGATAGCGGAACAAACACTGGTAGCAGTTATTTCTGTAAAATATCTGGGGGTATGCGTACGGAACGATTTGAAGTGGAATGATTATGTAAAATTAATTGTTGGTAAGGCGGGTGCCAGGTTGAGATTCATTTGGAGAGTCCTTAGAAAATGTAGACCATCAACAAAGCAGGAGGCTTACAAAACACTCGTTCGACCTATACTTGAGCATTGCTCACCATTGTGGAATCCGTACCAGGTCGGGTTGACAGAGGAGCGATGCGTTTCGTCAAAGGGTTATTTGGTAAGCGTGATAGCGTTACACAGATGTTTAGCAAACTGAAGTGGCAGACTCTGCAAGAGAGGCGCTCTGCATCGCGATGTAGCTTGCTGTCCATGTTTCTAGAGGGTGCGTTTCTGGATGAGGTATCGAATATATTGCTTCCCCTCACTTATACCTCCCGAGGAGATCACGAATGTAAAATTAGAGAGATTCGAGCGCACATGAAGGCTTTCCGGCAGTCGTTCTTCCCGCGAACCATACGCGACTTTAACTGGAGAAGGAGATAATGACAGTGGCACGTAAAGTGCCCTCCGCCACACGCCGTTCGGTGGCTTGCGGAGTATAAATGTAGACGTAGATGTAAATGTTGAAATACATGTCCATACACTTGTCTATCCACTAACTATAGTCTGTCCAACCAGAGAATCTCTTGCCGAGAGCGCAGAGCGCTGTCAGCGATATTGACACAGTCTATAGCGCTGCCAGCATACAAACAGGCTACTTACATTATATGCAAAATGTACATGGCTTTGAGGGTTATTTGGAGACTATGGGTTATACGATTTATATTTCATGGGAAGAGTATAGGGAGAATTAATTTTACAAATTATTATTAAACTTTTTTTAGTATCTAATGGATGCGTAATGAAATGAAAGGGGCACAGCTGAGATAAAGACCATTAATTTGCCTAATCTCGCTAAATACCAAGCTGCCACCATCAATCAAGTTGTCAGGTGGCTATAATTTCGTAACTTACAAGCACTCATCTACACAATTCTTGAATGCAGCTGAGATGAACGAGGAAGCGTCTTCTCAGAAATCACGCTGGTTGCGTTATGTATGCGGATTTTTACTCAGAAGCGTACCCATATATGAATATAGGTATTTCCTCGCAAACTTTCCGCGCTGGACGACAAAAGACTAAAATATGGATGGTCTGCGTTCGGAAGAATCTGTAGAGAGGGAGAATATTCCGTGGTTTCGAGAACATGATTCGTTTTCTTAGTTACGAATGAGGGGGAGGCGAGCGGTCCTGGGAGGCCAGCGGTGTAGCGAAGTGCTCTTCCGTTTTTGAGCGCCATGTATGATGGTCGCTTAGTATCAGCTTTGTTGGTACAGGCGGACTTGCTGTCGTTGCTCTCAGGAGAGATTATAGTTAGAACGGTTAGAGTGCGCAGCGTTCGGTGATAGAGAGCACTTCTTCTGCTTATACTTACGTTCAGACGTTATTTGAACTTCGTCCTTGTGGCTGGGAGTTCCCGTTTCTCGTCTGGAGAACACAGAGGAGAAGTCAGTATTAGAGTAGATTAGTCAGAGGGCCGACTTCTGCTGTCCTAGTGTTTGAAAGAGTTTTATTTTATGGCTGGAGGTCTTCCATCATCGCAGACGTCTACTAGAACCATTACTCCAATGAACTGTATGCAATACATATCGTGATATTGGTAACTGCTTCGGATTATTAGGGCTATAAAGCTAAACAGTTGTGATCACGCTAGTTTGTTTCCACTGAGTTCCTCACCACTGTAGGTCATCTTTGAAAGTAGTGTCTTCTAGTGCTTGGTACGTAGATGATGTCAGTCACTTCGTGTTACTTAGATTGTGTGACTATAAAAAGGGTCAGAGTTGGGCAATTCATCAGAAATTTTAGTAAGGAAATATAGACATTTGTAATAAAGGGTTGCTTTTTAATTTACAATAAATGTATAATAAGAAACAATGTTTATTATTTAGTAGTGTTAGTTGCCTTAATCATTCATTAAAGTTGAGGTTGTAATTTATATGTTAAAGAGTATTAAGAGATGCTAAGACCTGCTTCAGTGTGTAATCAGACAGGGCCAAATCTTCATTTTAGCATTCAGTATTTTCCGTTGCGCATTTGCATTTGACACCCACCTGGAGTAGCATCTTGGATACGACGACCCTGCCAGGATCCTATTTAGAGTCTTCTGATTATAGTCATAAAGTGGTTCCAAACCGCAGGTATTTAGAAAAAAAAATTCCCCTTTTATAATGCTTAGATGTTATTGATAGTGATCACCAGCTTGCGTGTAGAGTTTGCAGTGGTAAAGTCACGCGATAACATTAAATATAATACACTCCTGGAAATTGAAATAAGAACACCGTGAATTCATTGTCCCAGGAAGGGGAAACTTTATTGACACATTCCTGGGGTCAGATACATCACATGATCACACTGACAGAACCACAGGCACATAGACACAGGCAACAGAGCATGCACAATGTCGGCACTAGTACAGTGTATATCCACCTTTCGCAGCAATGCAGGCTGCTATTCTCCCATGGAGACGATCGTAGAGATGCTGGATGTAATCCTGTGGAACGGCTTGCCATGCCATTTCCACCTGGCGCCTCAGTTGGACCAGCGTTCGTGCTGGACGTGCAGACCGCGTGAGACGACGCATCATCCAGTCCCAAACATGCTCAATGGGGGACAGATCCGGAGATCTTGCTGGCCAGGGTAGTTGACTTACACCTTCTAGAGCACGTTGGGTGGCACGGGATACATGCGGACGTGCATTGTCCTGTTGGAACAGCAAGTTCCCTTGCCGGTCTAGGAATGGTAGAACGATGGGTTCGATGACGGTTTGGATGTACCGTGCACTATTCAGTGTCCCCTCGACGATCACAAGTGGTGTACGGCCAGTGTAGGAGATCGCTCCCCACACCATGATGCCGGGTGTTGGCCCTGTGTGCCTCGGCCGTATGCAGTCCTGATTGTGGCGCTCACCTGCACGGCGCCAAACACGCATACGACCATCATTGGCACCAAGGCAGAAGCGACTCTCATCGCTGAAGACGACACGTCTCCATTCGTCCCTCCATTCACGCCTGTCGCGACACCACTGGAGGCGGGCTGCACGATGTTGGGGCGTGAGCGGAAGACCGCCTAACGGTGTGCGGGACCGTAGCCCAGCTTCATGGAGACGGTTGCGAATGGTCCTCACCGATACCCCAGGAGCAACAGTGTCCCTAATTTGTTGGGAAGTGGCGGTGCGGTCCCCTACGGCACTGCGTAGGATCCTACGGTCTTGGCGTGCATCCGTGCGTCGCTGCGGTCCGGTCCCAGGTCGACGTCACGTGCACCTTCCGCCGACCACTGGCGACAACATCGATGTACTGTGGAGACCTCACGCCCCACGTGTTGAGCAATTCGGCGGTACGTCCACCCGGCCTCCCGCATGCCCACTATACGCCCTCGCTCAAAGTCCGTCAACTGCACATACGGTTCACGTCCACGCTGTCGCGGCATGCTACCAGTGTTAAAGACTGCGATGGAGCTCCGTATGCCACGGCAAACTGGCTGACACTGACGGTGGCGGTGCACAAATGCTGCGCAGCTAGCGCCATTCGACGGCCAACACCGCGGTTCCTGGTGTGTCCGCTGTGCCGTGCGTGTGATCATTGCTTGTACAGCCCTCTCGCAGTGTCCGTAGCAAGTATGGTGGGTCTGACACACCGGTGTCAATGTGTTCTTTTTTCCATTTCCAGGAGTGTATTTGCGTATTTTAATGTTTTCCTTTTCAGAGGCATTATGCTTCAGGCCACTGCCTGCAATTTATTTATATTTAGGTTGTTTCTTTTGTCATTGTATTTTTGCTTGTATTGTAACAACACTGCTAGTTCATGATGTTGCCATTACTTTAGCTTCTTTGTTGTAGATATTTTATGTTACATCCCCATTACATAATAAATGTCGGTAGTGTAGATTGTGTACCTTTAAGAGAGAACTGTTATCAGGGATAGTCCATGTTAACTAGAGCGAAATCGCTATTAGTAGCATAACTTAGCACTAGTTGTAATAGTATAGAAATGGCAGATACACAGGATAGTCAAGAAAGCCTGTGGGATGGGAAAGAGTTAACTATGTTAGCAGCACAAGGCACTGGTGAGGAGAATACCGATCCAAGAGAATTTTGTGAAGATGACAGACACAGTCAAGGCTGTGGTGGGCAATCTGATAGTGAAGATGAGGAACATAACCACACTGAGGCAGTCGTAAAGATTCGGGACTATAATGTAGGGAGTCCAAGTGAAATGAAATGTCGTGTGGCTAGGGCCTCCCGTCGGGTAGACCGTTCGCCTGGTGCAGGTCTGTCTAGTTGACGCCACTTCGGCGACTTGCGCGTCGATGGGGATGAAATGATGATGATTAGGACAACACAGCACCCAGTCCCTGAGCGGAGAAAATCTCCGACCCAGCCAGGAATCGAACCCAGGACCTTAGGATTGACATTCCGTCACGCTGACCACTCAGCTACCGGGGCCGGACAGGGAGTCCAAGTGAAAGGAGAACAACTAAGAATTGTGATAGATTGCGGTCAGTGACGTCGTCAAGAGGCAGTGTATGAGGGGTGTGCGATGATGACTTCCTTGATTACCAAGAAATGTAAAGGGAAAAGGGGAGAAGATCACCTAGGAGTAGAGAAATAGAAAGTCACAATGGAAGAGAAGATTTGGATAACAAAGGTGTGTTGTACATCCTTGCATACCGAAAAGCAATGGGAAGTGAAATGAGAAGTAAAATTCAAAACGTTAGTGCTGAAATGCCAAAGGTCAGCTCAGGAATGGGAAATAAAATTCAAAAGCTCAGCTCTGAATGGGGAAGCCAAATAAAATTTTCGAATGACGAAGTACGCGCTGAATTGGGAGATCCAATAAAAAAGGAGAATGATGAAGTACGCTCGGAAATGGGAAGTAAAATTCGAAACGTTAGTGCCGAAATTCAGTCGATAAAACATTAACCGAGGGAAGTGAAAAATGAGGTAGTGACGCTCCGAACAAAACTAGAACAAGAGATTGCGGAGGTCAGAAGAACCGTGATAGAGGTGTGATTATTAGCGAGGGACGCAAAGCGGATTGCTCTTGAAACATTAGAGAATACAGAAAACACGACAAAGGTAGGTAGAGGTGCTTAAACGGAGTTGCAGAGGCGCGTGAAACAAGTAGAAATAACGCAGCTGCAAAAGACAGAAATTGCACCAAATAAGGCAATTGCCACGGAGCTCTCCCAATTTAAAAAGAACATAGAAAGCAGAATAAGCAATTATCTCGCTAAGTCAGGTCGCAACCAAGGCAAAAATCACCTCTCAGAAAAGAAATAGTAGGCGATTTGGAAAAAACAGAAACCGAAAGAGCCAGTTCAAACTTAACACGATCATGTCCAAGGCCTGACGATATCAGAATGTGCTCGAATGTAAGAGCTGCTCGTGAACTACAAACTGCATAGTAACGAAATATCGCTAGATATATGCTCCCCTTATCTATACAGGGCACGACTGGGTCGCAAATTGCGAATACGGAGAACAGCAATGAGATATGATGTCATAAGGATGTTACCCAACAATGCGCACGATGGGACAGTTTTCCTGTGATGAAAACGTGACAGGGAGTAGAAGAGAGGACGCCCAAGGCAACGGTAGACAGGAAGCTTCAGTGCCAAGTGAGAATGTGCTAGACTGAGCGGGAATAAATTCTAATGAAATTTTCGATTTTAAGCATTTTATTTCTGTGCGAAAATTCTAGCGCTACAAAGACAAGGGTAATGTTTACACCCAAATTTTATATTGGACAGTTTGATTTATCATTACCTCCTCAATTGCCTCTGACGTACAAACTGGACTTCGTCTGTTCACATATCGAGGGAACATCAGCCGAATGCATTCGGAACGTTGCAAAAACGTGCACGTCATACGAAGAGCATTGTGGCGCGTTTTTAAACAGATACTGGTCCAAGGAGACACAGGACAGGATCAAACAGGAAATAATGATGAGCAGAGATTTTGAGAGTTCAGGGTTTCATAGTCCGGTGAAGTATTTGACCAAGAAAAAGTATTTGGACGACCCATGCACACCGGCTGAGTTCATAAGATAGTGTTACAAGAAGTTACCTATTTCCTACAAGCAAACGCTCGTCGGCCGATGTGGAAGTGATGTAGAAGGATTCAAGGGTATCGTAAGAGAGTTAGAATTCGCTTTCAACGACCAGCAGGCGCGAGAAAAACGTAATCAGAGAGACGTTCAGAGTGAAAGAAGGGAGAACAACAGAGGGAATAACAGAGGCCACAATCGGCAGAACGATGTAAATCGGCCGCCTCACTAAAACATGGATCATAGATTTCGTAGTGGGAAAAATGTACCCTGGAGGAACTATGGCAGATAACATAGGCAGCAAAATGAACGCAGATGGGAGCCACAAAATAATGGTGTATCATCGACGACAATAGAGAAACTCTTCAAAGGTCTGACCAAGGATGGGGTGGAATGAATAACAACAGGAATCGGAAAATCAGTTGAAATTAGACCACCTAACCCTGCGAGAGTACGCCAAAATAACATGGAAAATGAACAATGACTGGGCCAGACGACGGGCAGTAGAGAAAATGCGGCCCTAAAAGGTTTCGGAAATAATAATATAAATACTATAGATATGAGGAGATGAGGGAAACATTACTTAATGAAAATGTAACATTACCCAAACAGTAAAAGGTAAAAGTACAAATTGGATGAACTATGGGTACTGTTGAAATAGATAGTGAAAGTGAACTCTCAGCTATTTCAGATAGGCTGTTCTTAATGCAAGGATTCAGTTAATCCACCGATGCTCACAGTGCAAAAAACAAAGGTACGAGGTGCCTTAGTTGGGAAAGGTATGGAAATATCGCAACAAACACGTGTAGATTTTGAATGCCAAGGACACCAGGTAACTGCAAATCTGTTCATAACACCGAAAGTAACAGCTGATATAATAATCAGTATAGATTTTCTTTCAGTGCATAAAGCTATCATTGATGTAGGAAGAGGGGAGTTAACGTTAGGGAAAGAGAATAAAATAAAAATCAGATTTGATGAGAAGGCAATAAAGGCTCAAATTCCGGAGAGCTGTTTAAAACTACAATTCACGAACCTACATTCAGTTCACAGGGAAGAGTGTAGAAAAAATGATGAGAATAGAGCAGAGTTCAAGTCAGAACGTGGGCAGATTAATGAAATTAACAGTAAGATTGAATCGAAACTCGAGAATCTAGAAAACATAGATAATAAGGACAGGAAAGGATTGGAGCTTGCACTCAAAAATAAAGCAGAGATCTTCTTACCTACAACCGGATGCATTAAAGGGTATCAATATAAATTTGAGGTAAAGAAACATCCACCATTTCGGGTACCTCCTTATGCCATCCCATGGTCACACCGGGAAAGGATTGTAGGTGAACTACGAAGAATGGAGGAAGAAAGTGTAATTGAGGCCTCGAGATGTGAGTATAATAGTCCACTACGCATAGCACACAAAAAGGACGGTGGTATTCGGCTGGTGTTAGAGTCGTGCCAAATAAATACCATTATTCAGCCAGAGACGAATCGCCCTGAAAGGCTTGAGGGGCTCCTTCAAAGATTTAACGGGATTTCGGTGTTTTCCTCACTTGATTTGCTATCGAGCTTTTGGCAGTTGGAGCTGGATCCTGACTGCCGGAAACACACGGCCTTTATTGCCTTCGGAAGGTGTTTTCAATTCAAATGGCTTCGTTTTGAATTGACTATATCTTCAGCTGCATTTATGAGGGGTTTTAGCAAAATATTGAGTGAAGAGTTAAAAGAGAAGCTCACGTGTTTGTAGACGATATATTGATAGCATAAAGTACCTGTTTGAAAATGAATGTGGTGACCGCAAACATTGATAAATCTTGTTTTGGGAGCAGTAGGGTTAGCTTTCTGGGGCACGTGATACCAGACGAAGGGATCAGTCCCGAGGCAGAGCGGATGGCCACAATTGCAAAGTTTACCACTCATACAATCAGAAAACAACTGAGAGGGTTTCTAGGAATAGAAAAAGTTTATCTAGGTGGAAACATTAGCAAGTCCCCGACTCTGTCAATTGACAGGAACAGGATCACCGTGGGTGTGCAGACCGAGAATTCCATAATATGAAGGCGGAACTTGTCAATGCTTCTATTTTATCACATTCTGAGTTATCACAGGATTTTTGTGTAGCCACTGACAGCGCGAAGACCGGTGTGGGAGTTATGCTGTTTCAGGAGTTTGAACAAGACGGCAAATTAGTACACAGAACAATCGCCTTTGGTACCAAGGTACTATCCAAAGGTGAAAGGAATTACTCTGTTAACGAACTTGAAGCCCTTGCAATAGTATGGGGACTTAAAGTTCAGATACTTTCGGTTCGGTAGAAAAACAAAAGTCTATTCGGACCACAGCGCTCTAGAATTTCTCCTAACCGGCAAACTTGCGCATGGAAGACTAGCGAGATGGGTAGCTGTGCTTCAGGAATACCAGTTTTCAAGGATCTATGTATGTGCCTGGTCCCACAAACGTCATTGCTGACGCCCTGTCCCGCTCACCTATTGGTGTAACAGAAGAGACGGCTGAAGCATTAGATCAAGAGCACCTTTCGTTGTTCTACCTCAAAGGTATGGCATTTGAAAATGGCTCTGAGCACTATGGGACTTAACATCTATGGTCATCAGTCCCCTAGAACTTAGAACTACTTAAACCTAACTAACCTAAGGCCGTCACACAACACCCAGTCATCACGAGGTGGCATTTGAAAACATCGTTACTGTAACGATGAGGAATATCTAGAATGAGCAGGACAAGGACCCAGATTTTGTGAAAATAAAAGAAAAATTGTAGGATCAGTCGCATGCCTGCATAAGACAGCACTACCTCTTGAGGAAAGGGATTCTGTTTTGTAGGGCAAACGATAATGATTCGTTGTGGGTGGTGTGCATACCAAATGATATAGTAAATGAGCTTATATGGCGGTCCACGAAAATGTTTTATGAAAATGAGGAGTGTCTGTTATTTTAAAAACATATAGATTCCTATAAGGAAAGTACTAGCCATCTGTAAAACTGCCAAAACGCGAACTCCTCAACTGTAGGAACGAAGGTTCCTTTATACCCAATTATTCCTGAGAAACTAAGGCATATGACAGCGACGGATTTAACTGGACCTTAGCCAACACACCGAGGGGCCATCAATCCATATTCGTAGTACTGGAGCTGACATCCAAATTTGTGATGATGACACCACTAGAAAAGGCGACTGGTGCAACTGTGGGTAGAGCCTTGTGCAGAGACTTCATAAACCAAGTGGGAACTGTAGATTGTATTATCTCAGATAATGGATCTCAATATAAATCTGAGGTATGGAAAAGAACACTACGGAGATATAAAATAAAGCCCATATTTATTAGTAGATTTCATCCGAGTTCGAACCCCGCGGCGAGAACTATGAAAGATTTGGGTAATTTATGTTGACTATACTTGGGAAAGAATCATGCTAGCTGGGATGTATTTCTTAAAGATTTTCAGGATGTTATAAACGAGTTCCCCCACAGTACTACACTGATGCCACCTATGATGGTCCTGAAGAATAGGGACCCTTCCGATAACATTCGACGACTGATCGATTTTACACAAAGGCCGCGACGACAACATAAAGTCATCGTGGAGGAGGCTTTGCGCAATATTCGGGTTACTGGAGAGAAGTGCAAGGTGCTCGCTGACCAAAAACCGCATGTAAGGGAATTTGAAGTTGGACAAAAAGTTTTAGTTAAGTATTATAGGTTGTCCAGTAAACAAATGAAGCTATGTCAAAAGTTCTTCAAGTGGCCCTGTACGTATAAGAAGACTAGCGCACGCAAATGCGATTGAAATTGAGTCCGTAAAATAAGGAAAATCTTTGGGGCTTCATCATGTAAGCCATCTCAAGCCGTTTATAGAATAAATCGGAAGAATGAAAGCGAGCTTGTATGGTGAAAGTAAAGTGTAATGTGTATAGTTAACAATTAAGTTAAGGTGTTACACTTAAGGAATATGTAGATTTATCAGTATTTTCTGTGCTATTATCATGTTAAAATAGGTACTACAGTACATAAAAGGCCAGGATGTCGAGGGTGAGAAAATTGGGGTATGTTTCTTTGTGTAGACTATAACTATTTGCACAGCAAGCTGAGCATACAATTTTAGAAGGTGTTTAGGGTTTAAGATGTGCTATCTGTTCATGAAGGAAGAAAGTAAAAAAATGATAAACGTGCGGCACTGCAAAATGTCGTAAAGATGTGTGAATAGGCAAGTTTGTTACCCAATTGATGTTGAACGAATTAGCAGAGAACGTCAGTATTTTGAAAAAGAAATTTTAGAATTACTTCATGCAATGAGTGCCTATTTTACATGTTTATTAATGCGATCACAAATGAGTGACTTGCTAGTAGTGGTTTCCCGTGACATGTAGATGTGTCGTCCGAGTTTGATTTGCCTCCATTCAGAGAAACGAGAGTTTAATAGGTAGCCTGCTCCACATGGCTACGTGAGAGAGCACCGTTATTTGTATATGGAAATGTTGTATTTATGCTGGTCAGAGAGATGGAATAATTGTGTACATGGGCGCCAGTTCTGGAGAATACCGTATGAGCGCACCGAAATACTGTTTGAGTGTTACAGCGACATGAAATGGAAATTTAATAAGGGGATATAGACACGTAAAATTTAATAAAGAAAAATAAGGAAGCTGTACTTTCAAAGCACATGACATAGTGGTTAATACATAAGGGCATGGCGGACGTGTTGTTGAGCAGTGATTTTATTTTCTGTACTCAAATCTTTACTTTTCCAAGTACCACTAGTAAAACTAAAAAGTAACTTTATTAACATGAAAAGAAGAGAACACCAGATAAAGGTAACAGTAGAAGCTCCGGAAAAAGGGACAGCGGCAGAGAAGGTATTACTGACTAAAACCATGAGAAATTGTACGTGATGTTTGATTAAAGAAAGAATCAGTAATATTGTACTAAAGTTGCTATGTAGCTTATGACTGTCCACAGGAAGCATGCCAAAGCATGAAATGAAGAAGAGGCCAGCCTAACCATTCATTTGAGTATGTTTTTGCAGACATGCACTTTATTGTTCACAGGTCATCCAAAATGAAACCAAGAACTTTGAACAAGGTGGTAGTTAGACTAGTATAAACATCCTACTGGCCAGTAGTTTAACAGCAGTTTAACAAATAGTTTAAGAAGTAGTATTTGCAACTATTAATATTGGGATTTGGTGAGGATTATAATGCTACTGTTGTATGGACAACTAATGAACATGTATTTTTCATAGGTATACTGGTGCTGACACATATTTAATAATTAAAAACGACAAAGGTTGAGAAATGTACTTTTATAATTAACATTAACTTGTATATCAGATTTTTGTCAAAATAATAACAGTAAATAACTGAGCGTCTTGGCTGATGGTACAAACGGAACAATAATAAATGTGAAGATAAGTGACCTTACTAGTGAATGCATATTAAAATTTTATATTTCATAACAGAGAAACGTCAATGTATTGTATAGTGTTTGTGTAAATCTTAAACTAATTGTGGACAACAGTGGGCAGCGGATGCAGAAAAAAATCTTTGCGAGACACATTGGTAGCAACAATGTGATGTGCAGTTGGAACAGACCAGAAGCAAGTGACGCCATCGGCCATGCCGCAAATGTGGGCAAACAGCTGACCTATTCATGCAGCTACCAGAAGTCCTAGGACGGCAGACAATAGTGGAGCAGGTAACAGGCATCTTCCCCGCTGGGTCGGGGTAAGATGGGTGTTTAAACTGCACTAATGACTTGTCTCCACTGTTGTAGTACACGATGGAGATGATATAAACCAATTACACACATTACAGTCAGTTAAGGCTACAGCAAAACAGCCAATAGCTGTACCGAACTGTGAACTATTTGCTTATCCTTCGGCTGTTCTCTGCCAGACAGAGGCTGATAAACATCATAATCTGTAGCAGTCAGTCACCTGGCACTGACTTCTGCGGAATCTGAGTCACACACAGTGACTCAAGTTCATGTAAAGTGCCACCAAACAGATAATCTACCTGTCCACAATTACCGATATCCTTGTCCGAAATACAATATTTATATCAAGAGAAAGAAGCGGCATGAAGAACAGAACAGTAGGAATAAAAACATAGTAAATGGAGAAACACGAAGAACTGATGACTAGATACAAATACGCTTCTCTTAGTCGACGCAAAAGAAATTTATGTGACCTATAAAGGTCCTAGCTGGCTATACCTCTCTCGTACTGTGTGCAAATTCGACGAAAACGTGGCTGTTTCAAAACATACACCCACTTACTTGGCCGTACATTCCGAGGATCCTTCCCAATCATCAACTCTGCGAGAGACTGGTAACCTGATGGGATCAACAATGGGCTAAGGGTCCAAAGATTGACTTGTAAAGCACCATGGCTGATCTAAAAAAAAAAAAAAACTGTAGTTTCCCTCCCCATACACAAATGAAGATGAAAGTGTGTTGTGAAATCCGAATCATTGTGTGACTCTTGATACAAAAGGTACAAAATTTAGTGAACACTGAGCAGTTACACCCACAAACTAACAGTTTTCGATATTTAGCAGTTTGTAAACATCTTGTACTTATTTTTCAGGGTAGTCTTAGGAAAATATTTGTGTATTTAATCATGTTAAATTATTTTACATCATTTTCTATGATAATGATGCTATGTCCTTCACTGTTTTTATATATTTGTGTATTTCCAGTTTTTTATTTTTGTATGTATTTATGTAAAATTATTGTTTGTGATTTTCTTTGTTAATGAGGCTGTGAGTTTTTATGTTTTAATGTATTACATTTTTTATACTGTGAACAAGCACATTACTTAAAATTGGTGGTCAATTCGAACTCTTATTACAAATATTAGTTGTCACGGTAAATATAAATGAAGTTTGTCAAAGAACGCTTTAGATCATAAGACTTTCGAAATGTTTAGGAAGCACTAGACTTGATCAATCAGTTTGTGAAATGATTTTCTTTTTAAATACACGCCAAGAACATAAGTATGGCCAACTAAAACAATTACACAGGATATTTCACAGATTTTTATATCATTGTATAATGAACAATTGATAACCTCTAAAATAATTGACATAACTGCTTGTTTTGCATATTCAGGGCTAAATGAAGAACGTGTAGTTTATTGGACGACCACTTTGGAAAGATTAGGATACTTTACTTTTATATTTCTTGCCGCAACCTACGTCTTAGGGATGGATGAATGACAGAGAGCATGCGACTTAAGTCTAAAAAAAGATGGGAACTGCCATTTTTGAAAGAGCATAAAAATTTTGTAGTGTTGGTTAAATTTCTTTTGATATTGCATATTCCAATAGTCACGCCTCGGGAAAATGTTCCAAACATAAGAGGCAGACAGATTATAATAAATATTTAATAAGTAAATTTATGGTAGTAAACCCATGAATGAAAGCAAGATGACTGTGAGAGGAACATATCATGATTCAAGTGTTCCTCTGCCCTTGTATTCTTAGTAGTTTGCTTGTACAGACAATTGATGGTTATTTTATTTTGTAGTAGATGAGATAATACTATAAGAAATACCCCATTCTAGTGCAAAATACTTCATTAGGTGGGGGTATTGTAAGGTGGCATTAATTTCTCACCTTACAAGCACTCAGCTGCATACTTTGCAGTGATCTAGAACCACAATTAGGTATCATTTGATAAGTTGTACATCATATATATGAATATTTAAAGAAGATTGACATTGTCATGTACGCCTTGTAAATAATTGTTAACGCTTTTGCATAAAAGGTGACGGAGTCTCTCAAAAAAAAAAAAAGGTTTGAACGCCAGTGGAGATGAAACGGCAGGCAGAACTCTAGCCCTGGGTGGAAAGAAAAGCCGAACAGATGTGCTGCTCCTGCTTGACACTGGAAGTGCCAAGATGGACAGTCTGGACACCTGGTGTGGAAAAAAAAGGCGGCTGGCTGGTATTGTAACTAGGCCAGAAGGAATATACTCCAGAAACTACGAAAATCTTGGACGCAGCTGAGAGGAACGACGAAGAGTCACCTCAGAAATCATGCAGGCTGAGTTGTCTCCGCGGGTTTTTACTCAGAAGCGTACCATTGTATTAGTATAGGTATTTCCTCACTAACTTTCCGCGCTGGATGACGAAAGACTAAAATATGGATGGTCTGCGTTCGGAAGAATCTGTACAGAGGGAGAATATTTCGTGGTTTCGAGAAGATGACTCGTTTTCTGAGTTACGAAGGAGGGGGAGCCGAGCTGTGCTGGGAGGCCAGCGGTGTAGAGAAGTGGTCTTCCGTTTTTGTGCGCCGTTTTTTGATGGTCGCTCAGTATCAGCTTTGTTGGTACAGTCGGAGTTATTGTTGCTCTCAGGACAGTTTATAATTAGAACGGTTAGGCACTGTACTGTTAAAGAACTTATATGATTCTGGACTTCGCCTCCATGTTGGAAGTCATAGTTGAGTTTGCAGAGTTCAGTGACTGAGAGAACTTCTTCTGCTTATACTTACGTTGAGACGTTATTCGAAGTGTGTCCTTGTGGCTGGGAGTTTGCGTATCTCGTCTGTAGAACACAGAGAGTTGAAGACAGTATTAGAGTATATTAGTCAGAGGACCGCGTTCTGCCGTCCTAGTATTTGAAAGAGTTTTATTTTGTGGCATGAGTTCTTCCATCGTCGGAGACGTGTACGAGAACCATCACTCCGACGAACATAAGGTGGTATATTAATTGCTTCGGCTTAATAGGGCTATAATGCAAAACAGCTGTGATCACGCTAGTTTATTTCCACTGAGGTTCCACACCACCGTGGAGCATCTTTGAAAGTAGCGGCTCTGTGCATTATGGGACTTACAGCTGAGGTCATCAGTCCCCTAGAACTTAGAACTACCTATACCTAACTAACCTAACGACATCACACACATCCATGTCAGAGACAGGATTCGAAACTGCTTCTGTAGCAGTCGCACGGTTCCGGACTGAAACGCCTGGAACCGCTCGGCCACCGGGACCGGCTGAAAGTAGCGTCTTCTATTGTTTGGTATGTAGATGATGTCCGTCACTTCGCGTTACTTATGTTATATCGTATTGTCAAAAATTGGGCAGAGTTGGGCAATTGATCAGAAATTTTGGTTACGAAATATAGACACTTATAATATAGGATTGTTTTTTAATCTACAATAAATGTATAATAAGAAACAACATTTACTATTTAGTAGTATTAGTTGCCTTAATCATTCATTTAAGTTTAGATTGTAATTTATATGTTAAAGAGGATTAAGAGATCCTAAGATCTGCTTCAGAGGGCAAACAGACAGGGCCAGATCATCATTTTAGCGTTCAATATTTTCCGTTGCGCACAATCATTTTACATCCGCCTGGAGTAGCATCTAGGAAAGTCATCACCTGAGGCGACTAATTATACTTCACCCTTAGGTGAGATAATGTTTACAGATGTGAAATATAACAAAACGTACAGCTTAAGAACGGTCTCTTCATAAAACAAAGGTTTTGGTGCTCGAAACTTCGATTTTGATCCGTCAGTGACTTCCTCATATGTCAATTTTTGCTCCTGCAACATAACATAAAGATAGTACAAACTTCAATCAGTTCCTCTATTCCTGTTCACCATAACTTGACAACAGAACTCGTACAGTAACCAAAATTGGCTCTTCTCTTATGATGCTGTACGTAGTGCGCGAAATATTTGTGCTGTGGCTGGTTTGTAATTTGATGAGAACAGAAAACGACGGATCCCATTGCAATCCGTAGAAGCCGAAGCAAAGTGACAATAAACTACGTTATCGAACTGGCACTACATGCAACACGTCGTTTCTCGCTTCTCCGACGCAGGTCCGACGCCAGCTGCATCCGTGGTCAATATCGCTACTCCCCGCCCAGGTGGTTTCTCTCGCGCAGTACATCTCACCACGTCACTGGCGATGACTAATTCGATTTGGGAGGTGTTGCTGCGCCGTTTATTTCGACGATGCTACTACTCTCACTCCCGTCTTTAATCAGAAACGCATTCCTTGGAATCTCTCATCCCAGAAGCACACGCCTAATACGAAGAGGTGAAGTAAAAAAAGCAAAACATAAAAGAGAGAAACAGCATGAGTAGTCCGAAAATTGGTAGTGAAGAAATGAAAGAGATTGGAGGGCCTGATGCTGATGGAATGGGGAGCACCTTCCCGTCGTACGTGGCCACCTCGTCCTGCTAGCAGAGCGCGTCTCAGTCGTTTCGAGAGGCCGCCGGGAAACACTGTAATTAGCACTAATGCGCTCATCCTCCCTCCCTCCCTCCTTCCCCCTCTCCACACTGCAGCGGTCGGTCGCCCAGCCGACCTCTCTCCTCCCAAGAGCCGTTCCTTGTCCTGCGCCAGCCTCAGCGGCGGCCGACACCACCACAAAACGGCCGCAATTACCTGGGGAAATCTCCATCACGAGACATCGCTCTAGCGAAACTATAAATTAGCCATCAGCTGGCGATGTTACGTCCTTAAGAAGTCCTACTATAGCGCCTGCGCCGACGCCGCTTCCCAGACCCCAAGTTTCAGCGTGAGTCGTCACGGATACGAGGTGTAATTAAGTCGACACCGAGCGGTTATTCATTTCTCTTTTCCTTTTCTCCTTTTCCGATAATTGGATCGTATGCGTCATAAATTGTGCTGATCTAATTTCGCGGAGCCCTTCTTCGCCTGCTCGTCTTCGTGGTATTTCTTTATATCCACCCCTCTTCCCCTTCCCCCACCCCCACCCCCCACCCCCCGCCGCCACCAGCGGGCGACACGCATCACTGCGAAGCGAGAGTGGTCGTCTGTTCTTGTTTCATTGCGTCGGCTTCTTCCCACGGCGGCGTGTATTGCCGTATTACTTCGCTGTAATTACCGGCTTAGTGGCAGTCTCCCGAGGCATCGAGTCACCCTCTCCCCCTCCCCTGCCCATCACTCTCCTTCTCTCTCACCTCTCTCGCCTTTTCTGAGAACTACCGCGATACTCCAATTTAAATTCCTCTTCGTCTAAATCATAAAATCGTAATACGGATAATTGTTCTCTCAAGGTTGCTGATGGAACAATCATAGCCGTTTTAGACGCCAGAGACCGACGTTACTACAATAGGAGGAAATGGGCGTCAATTTCTACTGCTCAGTAAATGAAAGGCGTCTTTGACGACCTTCCGCGAAGTGTGTGGAGACCCACAAATACTTAATACTCGTAACACTTCCTTTCTGAAACGGCTGCGAAAGAGTAACTGTCGTCCTCTCTTTGAAATGTTAATGCTTGAACACAGAATATAATCGATCAATTAAATATCTTAATTTCAAATTTCCAGAGTAGCTAGTCATCCAACAAACACCTCTCTCCCACTTCCGCTGTCGTTTCGTGATGTGTAACACCGATTTCATATTTATTTGTGTAAATGCTCAAATTAGAAATAAGCGCAGGAAAGCTGACTCGGAGGACTCAAGACGGCAAAAAGGGTGCGAGTACGGGCCGTTGGGCGGAGGAATACTCTATAGTCTCCACAGCATGGCGCCGAGGGCTCGGAACAAATTACTTCTACGCTTCCAGCGGCACGGGTTGACAACATATTGCCAATTGCTGGCGATCCTCGCTGTTTGCTTGGACTTCAAATGGTTCAAATGGCTCTGAGAACTATGGGACTTAACATCTGAGGTCTTCAGTCCCCTAGACTTAGAACTACTTAAACCTAACTAACCTACGGACAACACACACATCCATGCCCGAGGCAGGATGCGAACCTGCAACCGTAGCAGCAGCGCAGTTCCAGACCGAAGGGCCTAGAACCGCTCGGCCACAGCGGGCTAGAAAAGAGACTGGAGCCAATCTTAGATGTCATTTCCGTATTTGGTGGTACTGGAGTCAGATAGTGCTGGTCTGGCTTGACGGAAAATTCGAACCGCTAGCATAGGCTTTAAGTAATGAATCCCAGTATGTTGTCGTCGACTGTGTGTGTTCATCAGGAACAAGGGTGTCGTCAGGGACTTATGATGGTATCGTTATTATTTTCTATATACATAAGTGATCTGGTGGACGGAAGTCCCCCTAAGCTCTTTTAGATTCTGATTCTAATACTGGAACCCCAGTCTCTTCTAAATCGACTCCTGTCTCTTCTTCTATCATATCAGACTAATCTTCTCCGTCATAGTGACCTTCAGTGTACTCTTTCCGTCTGTCCGCTCTCTCCTCTGCATTTAACAATGGAATTACACAAGCACTCTTACCACCCTTGCTTTTAATTTCACCGATGGTTGTTTTGACTTTCCTATATGCTGAGTCAGTCCTTCTGACACTCATTCCTTTTTCAATTTCTTCATGTTTTTCATGTAGCCACTTCGTCTTAGTTTCCCTGCACTTCCTCTTTATTTCATTTTTCCACGAATTGTATTTCTGTACTCCCGAATTTCCCAATTTCTTTTTTCGTACTGAGATATATCTTCCGATACCCAAGTTTTCTTCGTAGTTACCTTCTTAGTGTCTACGTTTTTCTTTCTAACTTCGGTGACTGCCTCGTTTAGAGATGTCAGTTCCTCTTCAAATACACTCACTACTGAGCTATTCCTTACTGCTGTGTCTATAGCCTTAGACAATGTGAAGCGTGTCTCCTCATTACTTAATACTTTGATATCTCACTTCCTTGCGTATTGATTCATCCTGACTAATCTCTTAAACTTCTGCCTACTCTTCATCACTACTACATTGTGACCGGAGTCTACATCTGTTTCAGGGTGCGACTTACATTCGGAAATTCGATTTCGGAATCTCTGTCTGACAAAGATGTAATCTAGCTGAAGTCTTCCCGCATCACCCGGCCTTTTCCAAGGACACCTTCCCCTTTTGTGATTCTTGAAGAGATTGTTCACTATTCCTAGCTGAAATTTATTACGGACTCAGTTAGTCTCCTTCTCTCTAATTTTTTTCCCAAGCCCATATTCTCCTGTAACCTTTTCGTCTACTCCTTCTCCTACAATAGCATTCCATTCCCCATAACTTTTAGATTTTCATCTCCCGTTAGACACTGTATTGCCCTTTCAATATCATCATATACTTTCTCTATCTCTTCACCTTTAGCTTGCGACTTCGACATGTATACCTGAATAATCATTGTCGATGTTGGTTTGCTGTCAGTTCTGATAAGACTAGCCCTATCACTGAACTGTGCACAGGGGAACTATCTTTGCCCAACCTCGTATTCATAGCGACTCCTACTCTCGTTATACCATTTTCTGCTGCTGTTGACATTACCCTGTCCTTGACTTCTTTTCAGTTCACCTTATTGACCCCTACTATACCTAGATTGAGCCTTTGCATCTCCCTTTATAGATTTTATAGCTTCCGTGCTACGTTCAAGGGTCTGACATTCTACGCTCCGTCTCGCATAGCGTTATCCTTTCGTTGGTTATTCACACTTTTTCTCACGGTCACTTCCCGCTTGGCAGTACCTTCTCGGAGATCCGAATGGGGGACTGTTCTGGAATCTTTTGCCAGTGAAGAGGTCATCATGACGCTTTTTCAATCATAGGCCACATGTCCTGTGGATACACCTCCAGTGTCGTTGATGCAGTGGTTTACATTGCCTTCTGCATCCCCATGCCGTTAATCATTGCTGATTCTTCCGTCTTTAGAAGCAGTTTCCCACCCCAAGGACAAGAGAGAACCCTGAATCTCTATCCGCTCCTTGCCCTCTTTGACTAGGCCGCTGGAAAGATGAGGGTGACATTTATGCCGAAAGGCTTCGGCTGCCGTTGCTGATCATTAATCAAAATTAAGCGGTGGCATCTTTTGAAACCGGTATGAAGACTTTTGCTTACTAATCAATGACACTACCCCTAGACCACGTGTAACAAAATATGCAGTATATGGTTAACACTTCCTTGAGTACTGTATATAAAGGTGTGCACTGTACAGCAGGTTTCATTTTCCATGGGCTTCCAATATAACTGAAGAAACTGACGGATAAACCCCAAAGCCGACAGGTTTCCTTGTGGTACAATGCTTCTAGGCTGTAAAGGAGTTCCTCGCTGTAGCTGAGAACTTTTCTTTGTAACGGATTGTTGATTCGTACACTTTTTTTCGTGTTTCAGAACCTTTTTTCTGTAATGTATTGTTTACCAATATTCTGTTGTTAGTGTTTATTAACTCTTTAGTCCTTTGTTTGTAAATATTCCAGTGAGCATTCAGAAAACTATATACTGACTCGTTCCATTACAAGTGTCTTTGGCTTGCATGGTCCCATGGAACCTGATAGATAAGGAAATATAAACGCAAGACAGTAAATCTTGAAGTACGGCGTTACTGTACCTGAGTACAGTCGATCTAGCAGTCTGCAGAATATCGCCTTTCCGCGTCGATGAAGCGTTCCAGGTGCGACGTGGAGATGCAAGCCAGCAAGCAGAAAGAAGCAGGTGCGCAGCGTGTAGCAGACGCATTCAGAGCCGTCCTTGAGCGAGTGAGGTCCGCTGCAAAAACACTGCAGCGTGTCTGCACCCATAGGAGCGCTGAGTCCACATCTTGTGCATTTCGTAATGCTATAATGGAATCAGGCACATATACCATTTCCTCCTCACTATACACAGAATTTGGTGAGGGAAACACATCACTTGAACATCTACACATTAACAATGACAGTAGTGTAACGAGTCTAAATACGGAAACTTGCTGGTGCACCGCCTTTGTCTTCGTCTCTTGCGTTGACCTCACTACAGACATACGTATTTTTTTCTGACTGGAGAGAATTTCCTTTGGACAACAAAACTCATGCTACAAAGGAACTTTGCTGTTAGACCACCAGAGCCATCTTTTCTATTCCCAGCTAGTCAGTTTCGTTGCGCAGTGACTTTCCTCCAAGTTTTTCATGATTACAAGCCTATTTTCCCAATGTGTGGACCAGTATTACAATTAAAGTTTTAACTTTGGATTTCTTTTACACCACATTACTTTAGAAATTACATTCATAGATTAATAACAATTACGTATATCTTCATAAACAATCAATAAAACATTTGCATGGGAATTACATCAAAGAGCATAGTTATACAGAAATAACATTAAGTAAAAGCAGACAAAGAACTTAGATAAATCAGTTACATGTAATACTTATAATAGTGTTAAAAGGGAAAATTTGAAGCCTTATAGTCACGCAGAATTGCAGCAGGTGCTGTTTGTCTATCCCAGAAGATAAACACAGTCACTTCCCAAACAAGCGTGACGGCCTGAGGACGGCACTGTGAACCGAAACTGTTAGCCAACAGGCAAAATAAATAAATTGCACTGTTGGCGCAAACATATGCTTCTTTAGAATTATTCCTGTTTAAACAATGTGTTGTATAATACTAACACATTTTATCAGCAGGAGAGACGAAAGTTCATTCACTTTTTTGCACGGTATCATAGAATGTTGCTAGATTCGATTGCAATTGTTTATTTCGACGCCCGGCAGTCACCAGAACTTCCGTCACACTGTTATGACACTGTGCTTAACCTGAAGAGGATTTCGGTGGTTATTCATGGCGCTCATGACGAGTAGGTACTTTAAGTATGGTCTCACCAGCTTGGGTATGTCTGCCCCGATAGCAGGGTGGTCAGCGTGACGTATTGCCGTCCTACGGGCCCGGGTCCGATTCCCGGCTGTGTCGGGGATTCTCTCCGCTCAGGGACTGGCTGTTGTGTTGTCTTCATCATCATTTCATCCCAATCCGGCGCGCAGGTCACCCAGTGTGGCGTCGAATGTAATAAGACCTGCACCAAGGCGACCTGACCTGCCTCGTAAGGGGCCTCTCGGCCAATGACTTCAAACGCCCATTTCCATAAAAAAAAAGAAAGGAAAAGAAAGCCTGGGTGCATCTGTGACTTCAGCTAGTCCCATTGGTCAAAAGTCTAGTCTAGACATATCGAAACTGCCTACAGCAAAACTCAGTAGAAGATTCGGTTATTGACAGGTATCGATAGCTGTTGTCTCATTTGCGCATGCGCTCATTTCTGTATTCAAGATAGACCAAACAGCATTTACATCTGTTGCGAGTGGAAATAACGGTGTATGTTAAAAGGGCTAGACAGTGATCGCCTGTTGCAAAAACCAGCTAACGTTAACTTCAAGAAAGAAACCCATAATAGAAAAATGTCTTAAACTCAGTGACGCATGGGTTTTTCCGTAACCACCTATGGAATCTTCATCACCAAACAACTATTTCTCATTTTCAAAAATTGCCATTTTTTCTCGATCGTCCATTAGAAAGGGTAAGTACGACAGGTTTTGCGAATTTTAAAACATTCATCTACTGAACTACTGTAGACTTGCACTCATTATTTGTATGCGTTGAATTTTGTAATGGCACTTCTTGAGGGTGATTTTCAGTCTTTGTCACTCTGTTCCGTTCAGTATGCAGTTTCACTTTCTATATTCACATACTCTTCAGTCCCAATGTTCCCCTGCCGTTTGTGTGTTAGCCTCGTGTTCGAACTACAAATTCGTGTGTTGGGCACGCGCTCACAAACTGCTTGTATTATCAAACATCTCGGCCATAGATTCCAATGAGTACTGAAACATCCACCGGTTTCTGCGTCTGATAATCCGCGTTGCACAAACGGCGCACAATAGCTGCCATTGCATATTTAAAGGGCTCTCTAAAAGAGCTCTGTATCGTAAACATAGCGCGCCTCAGTATCACAACAAATTTCATTGTAATGCTAGACGTGGACCATCGTTCGCAGCAATGACTGAATCATCATCGTTCGCAGTGTTTAGGAGGAAGAGCAACAGGCCGTAAACCAACGAGCAGCAATTAACTTTGTAGTAACATTGCACGGAGATCAACAACACGTCACTGCAGATGCGTATTATATATAATATCGTGTTTGACACTAAATGTTCTGTTACACTGTCGATACTCCTTGGCGTCCCACTTTACGATCCGAAACGGTTGGGTGGCTCTTTAATATTTTTGAAACAACTTCTCCAGACTTTTCACATCTTTTGCCGCTAGTAAATTACTTCCAAAAGCGATTAATGTACTTTAATCATTCTTCCGATGTACCTTAACACTAACTTGAGAGTCACTGTAAACCAGTACTAATACCTATAGTGAAACTTCCTAAACACGTTTTTATCAGTCTCCTAAGCTTTTTCTCATATGTTCTGAAACGGCTTATATGAATTTTATGATTTATTTATTTTGATTACATATACATTTTGTTCTGGGTGAACGAACTCCTTCTTTTCAGAGATCGTTGCGTGACCTCGGCTATTCAGTACAGAATGTCAAATCAAACACCTTTCAGCGTCTAATGTGTTGTTCTATTGGGTTAATAGTTTCGGCGACATAATACGTCGTCTTTAGACCTCCTGATCGACGTGATCGCTGTCTCAAAAATCTGCAGATACCAGCCTTTGAATGATGGCCCCTGTTTTGACCAGAACCGAGGTTGGAATCTTCCTACACGTCGGTCAGGGGGCCCGAAGATGGAGTAATACGTCGCCGAAACTGGTAGCCCAATAAAATAACAGTTTGGATTTTGCACTCTGAACATATAAAGTTTCGTAAGAGTCGTTTGGGCATAGAGTATTGGAAAGTGAACCTAGTATATTGTTTATGAGTGCTAGTCATCGATCACATTCAATACAAGAACGCAGCATGTCATTCTCAATGGAGAGAAGTCTTCCGAAGTAAAAGTGATTTCAGGTGTGCCACAGGGCAGTGTCATGGGACCGTTGCTGTTCACAATATACATAAATGACCTGGTGGATGACATCGGAAGTTCACTGAGGCTTTTTGCAGATGATGCTGTGGTGTATCGAGAGGTTGTAACAATGGAAAATTGTACTGAAATACAGGAGGATCTGCAGCGAATTGACGCATGGTGCAGGGAATGGCAATTGAATCTCAATGTAGACAAGTGTAATGTGCTGCGAATACATAGAAAGATAGATCCCTTATCATTTAGCTACAAAATAGCAGGTCAGGAACTGGAAGCAGTTATTTCCATAAATTATCTGGGAGTACGCATTAGACGTGATTTAAAATGAAATGATCACATAAAGTTGATCGTCGGTAAAGCAGATGCCAGACTTAGATTCATTGGAAGAATCCTAAGGAAATGCAATCCGAAAACAAAGGAAGTAGGTTACAGTACGCTTGTTCGCCCACTGCTTGAATACTGCTCAGCGGTGTGGGATCCGTACCAGATAGGGTTGATAGAAGAGCTAGAGAAGATCCAACGGAGAGCAGCGCGCTTCGTTACAGGATCGCGAAAGCGTTACGGAGATGATAGATAAACTCCAGTGGAAGACTCTGCAGGAGAGACGCTCAGTAGCTCGGTACGGGCTTTTGTTAAAGTTTCGAGAACATACCTTCACCGAAGAGTCAAGCAGTATATTGCTCCCTCCTACATATATCTCGCGAAGAGACCATGAGGATAAAATCAGAGAGATTAGAGCCCACACAGAAGCAAACCGACAATCCTTCTTTCCACGGACAATACGAGACTGGAATGGAAGGGAGAACCGTAGAGGTACTCAGGGCACCCTCCGCCACACACCGTCAGGTTGTCAGGTGGCTTGCGGAGTATGGATGTAGATGTAGATGTAGATGTAGATCTGAGCAGTGTAGTGAACTTTGGTGGTGGCCAACACAGTGTTAATCGGTCGATAAGGTTGGAAGAATATCAGTGTCTACGATAGCATACACAATTAGAGTGTCAAGTGTAAATTATTTCTACCATTTCGAGATTTGTTTAGTTGCATTTCCACCTCACTCTCTACGAGTAAAACAGAAGTGATTTCTGGCGTTCCCCAAGGTAGTGTTATAGGCCCTTTGCTGTTCCTGATCTATATAAACGATTTGGGAGACAACCTGAGCAGCTGTCTTCGGTTGTTTGCAGATGACGATGTCATTTATCGACTAATAAAGTCATCAGAAGATCAAAACAAATTGCAAGCCGATTTAGAACAGATATCTGAATGGTGCGAAAAGTGGCAGTTGACTCAAAATAACGAAAAGTGTGAGGTCATCCACATAAGTGGTAAAAAGAACTCGTTAAACTTCGGTTACACGATAAATCAGTCTAATCTAAAAGCCGTAAATTCAACTAAATACCTAGGTATCATAATTACAAGCAGCTTAAATTTGAAGGAACACATAGAAAATGTTGTGGGGGAAGGCTAACCAAAGACTGCGTTTTATTGGCAGGACACTTAGAAAATGTAACAGGCCTACTAAGGAGGCTGCCTACACTACGCTTGTCCGTCCTCTTTTGGAATACTGCAGCGCGGTGTGGGATCTTTACCAGATAGAACTGACAGAGTACATCTAAAAAGTTCAAAGAAGGTCAGCACTTTTTGTATTACCGCGAAATATGGGAGAGAGTGTCACAGAAATGATACAGGGTTTGGGCTGGACATCATTAAAAGAAAGGCGTTTTTCATTGCGACGGAATCTTCTCACGAAATTCCAATCACCAACTATCTCCTCCGAGTGCGAAAATCTTTTGTTGACACCGACCTACACAGGGAGGAACATTCATCACGATAAAATAAGGGTAATCAGAGCTCGTACCGAAAGATATACGTGTTCATTCTTTCCGCGCGCTATACGAGATTGGAATAATATCTGAAAATAGCTTCAATGACATAAAATGAAATACACGAAGGAAACAATTTTTACACAAAAAAATCACTAGTTGTCAGATGATCACATCGAGAGCCCGATAAGTCCAAGAACTACTTGGCAAACATATTGATCACGTTTCAGCTAAAGCAGGCAGCGTATTAAGAGGACATAAAGTAATCCTTGGACCCCCCTTCCAAAATATCAGCTCTTTTGGATCTTTTACAGAGTTAAAGAGTTAAAGTGTCTTCAAATACAATCTTTTGTTCCTAATATAAATTGTTTACGGCATGACTTCGTAAAATTCCCCTTAGTATCTACCTATCTACCTTGTCCAATGTCTTTTCAGTACCGACGAAAGCGATTATGTTCGATGGTTATGTTCTCTCCGCTTCTCCAATATGCACTGTCTTGTGTGTATCTTACCTGCGCAAGATTTTCGTCTACTAAACACATTTCGAACTCCAGATAACTAGGCCCCTCGTATTGGCTGAAAACGATTATTAAGCTTCTTAGCATATATACTGTATTCTGCATTCTAGGTACTTATTCCTCTTTAAAATTTTGTGTTGGGTGTATCTCCTTTCTAGAAGATTTATGCTACGTTTGTTAACCTGCTCTACTCAGGCATTATGGTTCCAGACCTGCACATATTTATCAAATGCACAAACCGACATTTCAGTAGCATTCCTCCGTATTTCAGTAGCCCCCAGTAACTCCTTCTGAATCGAGGGCCTTTCTTGTTTTTGTTTTCCTTAACGCTTCTTCCAGCTCTTCTACAGTTGTCGGATCAAAGCCTTTGGCTTCCATCATTTCCTCTTCTTTAATCATCTAATTACGACTGCACCAGATATTTTTATAGTGTTTCACCTATCCCGAGTTCCTGAGTATTCATCTCTACAGTATATCTCTCCGTCTTATTCAGGCTTCTGACGATTTTATAAGAGAGTTCGATACGTCCATCCACATTATTTTCTGTTTGAGTGACAAACCTGTTCCAGTTCTCCCTATGTGCATTACTTATTATTGCTTTTGCTGTGTTGTCTGTATTTTTCTCTTGTCTCAGATTCTTCTGAGACATTTTGTACTAAATTCAAACTGTCTTTCTGGTTTTCTCTTAATGGCTCTTTTGTTTCTGTGTTCCATACCCTTAATCCACTCTTACTTTTATTTGTTCTACCCTATCTTCCTTCCTCGGGTGCATATAGCCCAATCAAGAGGAGATAATCTCTTTAAATCTTAAATCGAGCATACATGTGGACGCGAGAGATTTTTTCCACTTCCTATTGCTAATATTCCAGCAGTTGCCCTGTTTTGCTGTTCTACTCCTCAGTTTATCGGTATGTACTGAATCCACATTTTGCTGCCTTTTGACTTTTGCATCGTTGCACTATTCACTCCTACATTTATGTTTTTAGTTTTTAACTGTCTTTCCAACTCGAGCTGCTTCATGTTGAGACCTCTTACATTTCATGTGGCAGTCTTCAATGTATCTGGTCTGCCAAAACGTTTGCCTTTTTCCTTGACCAACTGGAACAGGGGTTTGTGTGTTACAGTTTCCTTCTGTTAGACAAGTTGTCTTCACTTTGACTTATGAGGCCTGTCTACCCACGCAGTAAGCCTCCTTCCTCTAGGTGCCGCCGTTGACTATAATTTGGCCCCTACGCCGCCTCGCTAGGCGTCAACCCTGCTACCGATAAACGCCTTGCCTTTGGTTCTGGCCCCGTCACATTTTCTGGGTTCCCTCTTCCGCAAGCTGCGCCGTTCTGAAGATCTCCCTCTCCGCTGAAGTTGCCATTGGGGTTACCCTCTGCTCGTGAAAGACGCCGTCAAGCCTCGAAACCTGATACTACTTGAGTCGAAAAAAATAAGAGTTGGCCAAGAGAGGCCGATAAAAAGAAAACATAAGAAACCTGACACGTTTACTTGGAAGTAATCTCATCTAGGGGTCCATGTGTTTTTCACCCACATACATTGAATAAGGAGCCCAGGAGGTCTACACTTTGTCTGAAATCACACCAATTGACCAATTTTTCATGGGTGACCCTACCAGGATCATTGCTCCTATCCTCCCCCCAGCTTAGGTCAGTGGATCACAGATACACAGAAACCTCCCCACCAACTTTAAGGTGGTAATCTTGGGGAGACTTCGTAGTTACATATGGGAGCAGAATTGTTTCAAATGGTCGCTTAATAGTTCCAGATGGCTGTTAAGAGTTTCTATTTGGGCTTAGTAATTTCGTATGCCCCCCATGAACAATGGACCTTGCCGTTGGTGGGGAGGCTTGCGTGCCTCAGCGAAACAGATAGCCGTACCGTAGGTACAACCACAACGGAGGGGTATCTGTCGAGAGGCCAGACAAACGTGTGGTTCCTGAAGAGGGGCAGCAGCCTTTTCAGCAGTTGCAAGGGCAACAGTCTGGATGATTGACTGATCTGGCCTTGTAACAATAACCAAAACGGCCTTGCTGTGCTGGTACTGCGAACGGCTGAAAGCAAGGGGAAACTACGGCCGTAATTTTTCCCGAGGGCATGCAGCTTTACTGTATGATTAAATTATGATGTCGTCCTCTTGGGTAAAATATTCCGGAGGTAAAATAGGCAATACAGGCCCACGTGAAGACCGATAACGGGCCAGTTCTGCTTTGCGGCGTCTTATGGATAACGCTACTCAAGAGGATGTCGTTATCAGGAGAAAGAAAACTGGCGTTCTACGGATCGGAGCGTGGAATGTCAGGTCCCTTAATCGGGCAGGTAGGTTAAAAATTTGAAAAGGGAAATGGATAGGTTAAAGTTAGATATAGTGGGAATTAGTGAAGTTCGGTGGCAGGAGGAACAAGACTTCTGGTCAGGTGACTACAGGGTTATAAACACAAAGTCAAATAGGGGTAATGCAGGTGTAGGTTTAATAATGAATAGGAAAATAGGAACGCGGCTAAGCTACTACAAACAGCTTAGTGAACGCATTATTGTGGCCAAGATAGATACGAAGCCCACACCTACTACAGTAGTACAAGTTTATATGCCAACTAGCTCTGCAGATGACGAAGAAATTGAAGAAATGTATGATGAAATAAAAGAAATTATTCAGATAGTGAAGGGAGACGAAAATTTAATAGTCATTGGTGACTGGGATTCGAGTGTAGGAAAAGGGAGAGAAGGAAACGTAGTAGGTGAATATGGATTGGGGCTAAGAAATGAAAGAGGAAGCCACCTGGTAGAATTTTGCACAGAGCACAACTTAATCATAGCTAACACTTGGTTTAAGAATCATGATAGAAGGTTGTATACATGGAAGAACCATGGAGATACTAAAAGGTATCAGATAGATTATATAATGGTAAGACAGAGATTTAGGAACCAGCTTTTAAATTGTAAGACATTTCCAGGGGCAGATGTGGACTCTGACCACAATCTATTGGTTATGACCTGCAGATTAAAGCTAAAGAAACTGCAAAAAGGTGGGAATTTAAGGAGATGGGACCTGGATAAACTGAAAGAACCAGAGGTTGTACAGAGTTTCAGGGAGAGCATAAGGGAACTATTGACAGGAATGGGGGAAAGAAATACAGTAGAAGAAGAATGGGTAGCTTTGAGGGATGAAGTAGTGAAGGCAGCAGAGGATCAAGTAGGTAAAAAGATGAGGGCTAGTAGAAATCTTTGGGTAACTGAAGAAATATTGAATTTAATTGATGAAAGGAGAAAATATAAAAATGCAGTAAATGAAGCAGGCAAAAAGGAATACAAACGTCTCAAAAATGAGATCGACAGGAAGTGCAAAATGGCTAAGCAGGGATGGCTAGAGGACAAATGTAAGGATGTAGAAGCTTATCTCACTAGGGATAAGATAGATACGGCCTACAGGAAAATTAAAGAGACCTTTGGAGATAAGAGAACCACTTGTATGAATATCAAGAGCTCAGATGGAAACCCAGTTCTAAGCAAAGAAGGGAAAGCAGAAAGGTGGAAGGAGTATATAGAGGGTCTATACTAGGGCGATGTACTTGAGGACAATATTATGGAAATGGAAAAGGATGTAGATGAAGATGAAATGGGAGATACGATACTGCGTGAAGAGTTTGACAGAGCACTGAAAGACCTGAGTCGAAACAAGGCTCCCGGAGTAGACAACATTCCATTGGAACTACTGACGGCCTTGGGAGAGCCAGTCCTGACAAAACCCTACCATCTGGTGAGCAAGATGTATGAAACAGGCGAAATATCCTCAGACTTCATGAAGAATATAATAATTCCAATCCCAAAGAAAGCAGGTGTTGACAGATGTGAGAATTACCGAACAATGTTTAATAAGCCACAGCAGCAAAATACTAACACGAATTCTTTATACACGAATGGAAAAACTAGTAGAAGCCGACCTCGGGGAAGATCAGTTTGGATTCCGTAGAAATACTGGAACACGTGAGGCAATACTGACCTTACGACTTATCTTAGAAGAAAGATTAAGGAAAGGCAAACCTACGTTTCTAGCATTTGTAGACTTAGAGAAAGCTTTTGACAATGTTGACTAGAATACTCTCTTTCAAATTCTAAAGGTGGCAGGGGTAAAATACAGGGAGCGAAAGGCTATTTACAATTTGTACAGAAACCAGATGGCAGTTATAAGAGTCGAGGGACATGAAAGGGAAGCAGTGGTTGGGAAGGGAGTAAGACAGGGTTGTAGCCTCTCCCCGATGTTATTCAATCTGTATATTGAGCAAGCAGTAAAGGAAACAAAAGAAAAATTCGGAGTAGGTATTAAAATCCATGGAGAAGAAATAAAAACTTTGAGGTTCGCCGATGACATTGTAATTCTGTCAGAGACAGTAAAGGACTTGGAAGAGCAGTTGAACGGAATGGATAGTGTCTTGAAGGGAGGATATAAGATGAACATCAACAAAAGCAAAACGAGGATAATGGAATGTAGTCGAATTAAGTCGGGTGATGTTGAGGGTATTAGATTAGGAAATGAGACTCTTAAAGTAGTAAAGGAGTTTTGCTATTTGGGGAGCAAAATAACTGATGATGGTCGAAGTAGAGAGGATATAAAATGTAGACTGGCAATGGCAAGGAAAGCGTTTCTGAAGAAGAGAAATTTGTTAACATCCAGTATAGATTTAAGTGTCAGGAAGTCATTTCTGAAAGTATTTGTATGGAGTGTAGCCACCATGTATGGAAGTGAAACATGGACGGTAAATATTTTGGACAAGAAGAGAATAGAAGCTTTCGAAATGTGGTGCTACAGAAGAATGCTGAAGATGAGATGGGTAGATCACATAACTAATGAGGAGGTACTGAATAGGATTGAGGAGAAGAGGAGTTTGTGGCACAACTTGACCAGAAGAAGGGATCGGTTGGTAGGACATGTTTTGAGGCATCAAGGGATCGCCAATTTAGTATTGGAGGGCAGCGTGGAGGGGAAAAATCGTAGGGGGAGACCAAGAGATGAATACACTAAGCAGATTCAGAATGATGTAGGTTGCAGTAGGTACTGGGAGATGAAGAAGCTTGCACAGGATAGTGTAGCATGGAGAGCTGCATCAAACCAGTCTTAGGACTGAAGACCACAACAACAACAATTTCATATGGCAGCTTAACAGTTTCGGTTGGCAGCTAAATAATTTCATTTGGTAGCTAAATAGTTTCAGCTGGCGGCTTAATAGTTGCAGTTGGCGTCTTAACAGTTTGACCCTACAGATGTGTCTGTTCAGCGGTTCTGCCACCACGTGGCTCTGTCTACTAACTCAAGCAGGGATGATCTGAAAGAACCATCCTTGACTGTTACCTAACACAAGGCAAGAGCCAGCGCCTTCACTGTTGGCCAGACGTGGCCACAGAGCGCAGGAAGCAGCGGGTGTGCCCTGTGTTGTGCTTCTGTGGATGCATATTGCTAGCAGACCAGGTATTAACACACCTAAAGGTCCAAATAGGCACTTTTTTCTCGCACCTAAACTTCGAAAGCAGTGACTTAGAAGTAATTTACAAAATCACTGTTGACATAAATAAGTGTGCGGTTAGTGTCACTCTTAATGGAATGAATGTAAAAGTAAGGGACCATTTAGTGATCGGAATAAACTTTCTGGCAAGTTACAATAAATGTTTTAGGTCTACAACTTTACTTCCGCCGTATTTCTCGAAGTTCGGGCCTTTATTGTGAAAAGTTCACAAAAAAATTACGTTTCAAAGTGCTGACCATCGCTGGCCACTACTTTCTCCCATCTCTTGGGCAGCAGAAGAACAGCGCATCTTTTGAGGAGATCCATGAATCGATTTAATTACCTTATTCATATGACCGGAGGTGCTGGTCAACCAAGTCGTGTACCACGTAACTGAGAATGTGATAGTTAGGGGGAGCAATGTCTGGAGAAAACGTCTCCAAATACGTTTTGACGCATTTTACGGCATAGGGTCGAGCACTGTCAAGCTGCAGAATCACTTTTTCATGTCTACCGCTGTATTTTGATCGTGTATTGTTAGTGCTCAGCTCAAACGCATCGACTGCTTTCGATAACAATATCCTGTTATTATATCCGTCTGTTTCAGTGCCTACGAAAATCTTTCTTCCACGACAATGCCGATTTCCGACGTACTTGAAGCTTTGAAACCATTCTCTTCACGTTCTTTCACTAACAGGTGCCTCACCATGGATATTACCCAATATCGTATGAGTCACAGCTGCAGATTTCTTCATGTCAAAGCAGAAGCTTAAATCTCCCGTAAATGACAAGAATTTGGTTCTTAAGTTGACATATTCAATCGAGAATAACTTTCTGATGCAATTACAAATCACCTTGTACATTGATGGCGTTAATTTTACAGATGCCTAAGCATACTGTATGACACTTACCACAAGCAACCTGCACCACCGCTGCACCATCTATTGCAAAATGGTGGAAGCATAGTTGTAGACCTAATATTTAATCTGCCAATTAAAGTTTAGCAAGCAACGTCATTTTTAGTTAATTCTTTCGCAAGGAAGTGATTCATCATACAGCAACAATTCATTCCTTCAGATGCCTGTTTTCAACTAATATTAATAATTTCGTTATATATATTTTTAAAGAGACGAGGAAAGATGCAGCATGTCGCATTTGATTCGAAAACGAAGTACTGAACGTAACAGTGAGGCAGACTTACCACTCTTTCCAAACTTCTGTATAGTCAGTAGGAGAGGAGTTGGTCTATTATTAGTCGTGGATCCAAGATTCGTTCTGGGGGCTGGGGGAGGAGGGGGGGGTTTTCTAAAGTGCCATCACCACCGCCTTTAACATGCCACAGATGCTTAAGACTGTAATAATAATTAGTTTACGTCTGTCAGTACCTCGCTTTAGTATAACGTGAATTCTTGTTCAAAGAAATACAGCGTCTGAAAAGCAACCGGCCACAAATTTGAGAAGTACGTATGTCACACAACTGAAAACACAACTAAAAAACCTCAAGATTTTGACGTCAAAATTTACGCAATATAATATCAAATCGTGCATACATCAATAAAAGTACGTATTTCTGTTAGCACTAGGATTACGAACACAGGTCTGCAGAATACGATTATGTGAACTTGTAAATGTGGGGTGTGCTGTTTTTTTCATAATGCGGGGCCACAGTCACAATATATTTCTTTAAAGTCGGTACCGACATTTGACTGTCGTTTATTTACATTGTTACATTTACACTTACACAATCATGATTGCGACTTCCAAGTGCCATTATCAAGTGTCTTAAGTGGTATAAATTGCCTAAGATGGCATACTGTCCTATTAAAATGCACTATTAGACACACTGTCTAAGACACATTGTGTAAGATACGTTGTCTAAGACAGTGTGCCTAACAGTGTGTTTTAATACGATAGTATGCCACCTTAGACAATTTATAACACTTAAAACACTTGATAATGGCACTTTGAAGCCGAAATCATGATTGTGTAAGTGTAAATGTAACATTGTAAATAAACAACAGTCTAATGGCGGTACTGACTTTAAAGAAAGTGCTGTTTCTTTCTCTCATTTCAGGAATTCATTTCTGTAATATTTTTTCTGGAATTACCGTGTCGTTTCTTTCCCTTTCTGTCTCTGGTTACTCACCTTCCTGTGCTTTACCCTTGGTTTACCTTGGACTGTCAAACCTTGCCGGAGTTGCCGTAGACAGCGGCTACAGTCAGTCTGTGAATGGCCGCCCTTTTCTGGCTGGAATATTCTCCGTAGGTGATCAGGATGCAGTTGCAACAACGTGGGTAAGAAGCTGAAAGCAGCTTTCAATTTCCTGGATTTTTATTGCCGCTTTCGAGACTCTTATCCTCCGAAATTTCGCTGAGAAATCAGGAAATAAATGTCTGCTAAAATACAATAATGAACGACATTGCAGTTAGTCACGGATTATAACTGGTCCCAGTCACAGTTAATGATCATCTCCAAATCCGACTGTAGGAGAGTTCTAAAGAGCACGGTCACAAGCCCTAAAATAAAAGTGATGACACTATAAGACACTTCTGACAACATTTAGTCTTATTCAACATTGGCGAGTAAAGTGCTGCATAGAACTAAATGTTTTCAGAAATGTAACACATCACTTTTCCGTTTATTTTACAGCTTATGATAATGAGATTTTTAAAGAAGTTTGAATTTTCACAACTCGTGTTCAATAAGATCTGGAGACGGTCGCCGACTGTAATCAAACCTAGATACCAATTACAACTAATTGTAGCTAAGAGTGCTACAAAAGATATTTAAAATTGCGACGGCGTTCAATAAGTAATGTAACACTTTCTTTTCTGAAAGCAAGTTGGTTTTATTCAGGATTTCAGTACACCACTGTTTTGGCTACGAAATCTTAGTTTTCAACATAATCTCATTTCAATGAGACGCCTTGTGCCACTTCACTGGGAGTGCCTGTATGACCATTCTATTGTTCGACGTCGGGGCCGAGGTCTTGCTGCATCAGTACATTCCCTGTCGTCCAAGTACCGCTTCGTCGGGAGAGCAACCTTCATTGGGCGAAACAGACAGAAGGCGGAAGTAGCGAGATCCCGGCTTGTAAGATGAATGAGGAAGATGAGTCCAAAGAACTTGTGTGAGGCCTTATGTTGTCATGGAGAGAGTGGAGTTTGTTTGCCCTTCTGTGACGACGAAGCCGACCGCTGTGGCCGTGCGGATGTAGGCGCTTCAGTCGGGAACCGCGTGACCGCTACGGTCGCAGGTTCGATTCCTGCCTCGAGCATGGATGTGTGTGATGTCCTTAGGTTAGCTAGGTTTAAGTAGTTCTAAGTTCTAGGGGACTGATGACCATAAATGTTAAGTCCCATAGTGCTCAGAGCCATTTGATTTTGCGACGACGAACACGCTGTAGTATCTTCAATTTCCCGAGGGCAGCGCGATTCACTTGAGAGTTGATGGTGGCACCTTGGGGGGAGATATCAAACAGAATAACCCCTAGGGGTCCCAGGACAACGTCGCCATGTCTTTAACAGGTGCGGCTTTGAACTTTTTCTGCGTGGGAGAGGTGGTGTGGCGCCACTCCACTGACTGCCGTTTTTTTCCGGTTCCAAGAAATAAATACATGCTTCATTGCGTGTGACCATTGTCGGCGAAAAATTGTCACTATCAGCCTTGAAACGTGCAAGCAATTTCGTAACGGTGTTTCTTTGTTCGGCTTGATGGTCTTTTGTAAGGAGGTGAGGAACCCAGTAGGTACACACTTTCTGTTAACCAAACTGGTGGAAGACTGTGTCATCACTACCAACAGAGAGATCCAGTTGGGCAGCAACGTGTTTGTGATCCGTCGGTCACCTCAAATGAGAGCGTCCACCCATTCCAACACTGCTGGAGTGACAACAGCGTGCGAACTGCCAGCATGCTTGAGATCGTACAAATTGCTGCGAAGTTATTGCCTTGACGACAGGCACCTCGCCCAATGACTCACCCTGCTTTTGTTCACTGCAGTCGCTTATGAACGTCTCTGTTTTTCCGTTAAAGAAACTCAACGACAACTCTCTGCGTGGAACCCACCACTGTTACAGGCTCCATTTTGAAGACGATGTACAGTGCCACCACCTATCGAAACTTCATAAAACTCTAGGGGCCAAAGCAGGAATATCCCAAGATATTCGAGAGCAAATTAATTATTTATTGACCCGAAACTGGCAGATTAAGAGATACGTCTCATCGCTTATTGAGAGCTCCTCGTATAAAAGCTTTTCCTAATATGTTATTTTTTCCTTCGTGGTGGTGAGGGGCGTGGGGGTGGTTAGGTGGTCTTGTGGTCTTGACAGTCGCCTTGAATCCGCGCTTGTCTTGGAAACTGAAACGCTTGGATCGGACTGGAAGGTTGAGGCTGGGCTCCCGCTAGTGGTGGGGCGAGTGTACCCACGGCGCTGCCCCGGGTAGGCGCCTGCAGGCACGGCCAGCCACGTAGTCAGGCCGCCAGGTAGGCAGGTAGGCCCTCCAAATTCCGGGCCCGAGTTCCGCCGCATGAATACGGAATGCTATGCACACGCGGCCACTGAACTTGCAGAGCCGGCCACGAGGCCGGGGGATGGTCGTCGCTACAAGTTCGACTCGCCGCGGCCGGCCGGTCGCCGGCGCCATTCGGCCTTTGTTTATTCGCGGGTCACCGTAAATATTGTATGTGGGCCCGGCGGCGAACACGGGCCACAGTGCAAACACGGCCGGCGCCGCCCCCGCACCCGCCCGTGCCCTGAGCCCGCTGATACCAGCTGTCCGCAGCTCACTGTGCGGTCTGGTCTGGAATCCCCAGACCCCGCTAATCCTGATCTCGCCCCCGTGCCCGATGCCAAAGTGCTTACTGCTTACGCAAGCTGTTTCGCATTAGCAACCTAGCAAGTCGCCGGCGGTGTTGTGCAGCTTCAGGCATACGGCTTTGTACCATCTGTCTGCAGAATAGCAGAGTTTCTCGATGGCGGATTGTGGGCCTACAGGGTGCTGACAAACAGCTTTTTCATCCTCTACCTAGTGCCAACACACGGCAGTACAGTGTAAGGTGTCAGGCAAATCCAACACCTCCCATGAAAACCCTGACATGATAGCAAATCCGGCAGTATGTCACATAGCTCCGAATAAATCCTGAAATTAAATTAACCAAAGTAATAGGATCAACGAGTGAGCAAATGGAATACCACAGACTAACACAAGAACGCCTAAATGCATGTCATACCTTCCCACCGTGAAACAGACGCAGTTCCGAGGGAAGAAACGAGAACAGAAGCCGAGAGAAGAACCGTGTTAAGCTAGAAGGCCCTACGATAAGGGACGGACACCCACATTTCCGGCTGACCGCCAGGACCACCCCCCCCCCCCCAGCCAGTGTTAAAAGCTAGAGCGCTCCAGAAGAACAGTATAGATCTTACGAAAACACTAAAAGGGCCACACCAGCAGCAAGTTTTAGCGTGAGACTATTTCGCGTCTCTGTTACGTTGCAAACGTTCAAAACATTGCCCCACCACGAAAAGTATAACGTTTCTCATTGGATAGACAGACGTTTTGTAGGCAGAGCTTAAGGTTAACATTGAGACCCTGATTGGTCAGTTGAAAACACAGCCAGACAGCTTTTTTTAAACCAACTTCAGAAAATTGTAGTAAGGAGAAGTTAGGAGGAGTTGCTTCCGAGACGGCGAGCTGTGTGGAGCTGCGCCGCCCGCCGCCCCCTGACCGTTGCCTAAACACCGACAAGGTAATGAACGCACGCGATGCCGCATTTTTGAGTGCATAAGGCTTCGCTCAGAACTGCAGAAGTCTCGTCTGTTACACCCCCTTTTTATGTAATACTAGTGTCGATCGTCAGTTAGATCTCATGGTGTTCACATTTGCTACTTGAAGTAAAAAATCTTAAACGCGATGTATTTTCTGTTATATAAATATTGAGAAGCCACATCAGCCACTGTAATTTACGACAAGTTAGATAAGTAATTAAAGATAATTGAGGATCACTGTAGACCATTTTGAGAGTTTCCTCTTTTGTGAAACTTAACTTAAATCTAGATTTCAGATGTGATATGGCATAGGTCATCCTTCGATCCATTGTAGAACTTGGAAACCCATTCAGGGAATATTCGTTCACATTTTTGTTGAACGCAGTTGGGTTTTATCATCCTGTATTAAAATATTTCCTTTTATCAATAGTGCAATTTATAAACAATGTTTTGTGAGTAGAATAAAATTTCCAGTGGTAAACTTAACTGCTTTTTCGACTTTATTTTACCACCTAACTAAAAATAGGAAAGCCTTGAACCCCTTCCAATAAATTTGGTTAGTATTAAGATTCTTTTACAGGGAGTGCAGTGGAGCTGAAGCTGAAATCATTAAGTACTTGATTATATCATCGCTACTCTCACTGAACTCTTCTGAACTCTACATGTCATGTGTGGTCTGGCGTCTCCTTACCAGCAACAGGTCCCAGGTTCAATCTAGTCAATTCCCTAAAAAAACACGCTCAGAGCGTCGTTGTGCGAAAGTGGTAGGGAGACACGATTTAGAACAAACTGATACCACGCAGAATGTTAGAACGGCAGCAGCATGCGCTCAACACAAACTTTTCCAGTCTTAAGTATCGACTGCAAATCGAAGGAGGTGTTGCATCACATCTCTATTCCCAGGGCTGGATAATGATCCCAATCTCACCTCAACGAGAAAGTTCTCCCGACACAATGCAGGGGAATATTGGCCACATAGAATCAAGTCATGTTCCTCCTTTTGGCATTAGCCATTCCATGCCTCCATCTACTAGTGAGCTGTTGCAGCCCAAACAAGCACACTTTTTCCTACAACTTCCTAAATTTTCAGAACGTATTAAAAATAATAAAACACATAAAAATTATTCATATACAGGGTGATTCAGCTGCCCCTACCTATGGGTCTTATGCACCCCAGAAAGCCTTCAATACCATACGCTCACTAATCGCAAACTATTAGTCCTGCAGAAAAAAAAGGTACACGACACTTTTGTAGGAAATTTAATGTATTTAAATTTTGTACTGGGATACGTTTTCGTTACAGGCTGTAGTTTTCGTATTATTCAAGAAAACCGCACAAAGTGACCTTCAAACGCGTTTTTCTTCAATAACTCGAAAACTGTGGTCTCCCGCGATATCGCATCAGAGTGTAAAATTTAACTAATCAAATTTCGTACAAAAAGGTCTTGTCCATTTTTTTCTGTAGGGCTACCAGATTGTGCGGAGCGAGCGACGCAGTATGAAAATCTCGCACATGGTTTTTGAAGGCGTTGTGGGGTGCATAAAACCCATAGGTAATGGCAGCTGAGTCGCTCAGTATGTAGGCCTATATATACAGGTTTACCTTTCAGCCGTTGAAGATACAGTATATCCAGTCTGTTTTCACATAGATGAGGGATAGTTAGGGGTTATGAAACAAACAACAACACGCTCTCCCATCTACATTAACAACTGACATACAGGCCTCAAATTTGTTCTTTAAACAGAATTACGCTATTTTTTTGCTACAGGAACAGTAAATCTCATGAGATGAATTTAGTGATATACTATAACTCTTTCGTACATTTAACACGTTACCACAGAATAAAAGCACATTGAATACAGGTGTTGATGACACGGCTGAGTCGGTGTTATTCACAAATTACATACGTATATTTGTTAGATGCACTCATGGTAGACTTTGTCGTTATATCAAGCTTTTCAATCTGATTACTTGATTTCAAAAAAAAGAAGAAAACAGTTCACTTAAACATGAGTCTCCGCACGCCCTTGTAATAGTTTTCATGGGCCTCTTCTGACACACTAGAAGTTAGTACATCGTTCCGTTAACAACAATCCTATCCGACCCTGCGTCTATTTCGTATGATGAAGAGCTTGTAGGAAATTTGTTTTGCGTTGGATACATAGGCCTATCTTTTCGCTGCACATAGAATGATCCTGCGATATTGCCAATTCTCACGTATGATGGAGAAGGGTTAATGTATCAATTTGAGGTGACGGGAAGAAGGTAATATGATGGACCATAACATGAAAAAAGTCCAGTAAACATTTACTCTAAAGTGTATACCCAAAGAACTATGAGCACTTGTTCATCCTTGCTACTGCAAGGCACATCTACTGAATAAGTTCTCGTAGCTCTGAAGTTATGCACTTTAGAGCAGATTTTAAGGGATATCTTTTTCGTGTTTTGGCCCACACTATCTCCTCCCAAACTAAGGAAAGCAAAGAGCCTGCAGTAGAAGCGGTCCACTGTCAAAAGTATGAAACCACTTTAACTTAGAAGTTTCTACTTGGTCGTTTAAGATTCACGGTACCTAAAATTGATAGATTTATCCTTCTCCATCATACTTGAAAGTCTGTAACATCATCACGGGTTCACTCTGTATAATGACGGAGCCTCGCATGAAAGATCCACTTAGAACAGTTTACACTGTATTAGCCAATTTGGGCTCACCTGCCTTTCAGCTTCAGCATATTCGTCAGACTTAGGGGTTGGCGAATGGGAGCTGGCTGTTGGCAAGAGATCTGCTAGGAGAAGCAGATTTTCAGATAGTTTTACTATTGGTGTTTGTAATAGATACGACCAACTGTCAGAGTGTAGTGGAGAGGAATCTCTAGTAGCTGTAGATGTAGGACGTATGCAGCAGACCTCAGCAGTTACGGTGGCTAGGACAGTTGGAAAGTCTAAGAGAAAGAAGAAGGTTCTGCTGTTAAAGTAGTTCTCATGGTAGAGGTGTAGGCCAGCAGTTGCAGGAAGTTTTGGGGAGTGAGTACCAGGTCACCAGCATTGTGAAGCCTAATGCAGGATTGGCTCAGGTGGCTTTTAACATAGGAGGGTTATGTAGGGATTTTACAAAAGAGGATCAGGTAGTGATTGTGGGTGGGGCTGGTAATAGTATTGATAGGGATGGGGAGTATGACATAGATGGTGACCTGGAAAAGATAGCCACTCAGACTGGCAACACGAATGTGCATTTCGTGGAACTGTTTCAGCGTCACGATCGGCCCCATCTTAATACAGCCGTTAGGCGTAATAAAATGAGACTTGGGGGTGCGCTGATGACAAAAGGCATGAGTCACATTTGAGTGGTGTCGGTGGAGTCTATCAGCAGGACGGGTTTCACTAGACATGGCCTGCACCTCAGCAGGTACGGAAAGGGGAGGTTGGCAAAGCTTATAGGTGACAGCATAGGTGGGGGTGGTGGGATCACTCATGGGAAAATTCCGGTAGTTGTGGGTGTTAGAGCTGTACCTTTTTTAGATTGAAGTCAGCTGACAGGTATTCCTGCTTAAGGGAAGTCTCTCTAACAAAGAAACCACTTTCGACAAAGCTTAGGTATCCGATTAATGAGGGAATTAGTATATTTCATCAAAATATACAAGGCATTAGAGATAAAGTTAGTGAACTGCGTAGATGTTGACTCTGAAATTATTGGTATATCTGAACACTTCTTAAATAAGGAGATAATTCAGAGGCTTCCTTTACCAGGATACAGGTTGGCTGGCAGCTTTTCTAGGAGCTCTTTGCGGTGTGGGGGAGTAGCCATGTATGTGAAAAACGGTATCCCATTTGAGTCAATTGATGTTTCAAAGTACTGCACTGAAAAGGTGTTTGAATGTTGTGCAGGTGTGGTTAAATTTAGTGGAGCTAAACTTCTTACTGTTGTTATTTATAGATCCCCAGATTCCGATTTCACAACATTTTTGCTAAAGCTAGAGGAGGTTCTTGGTTCACTTTATAGGAAATACAAAAAGTTAGTTATATGTGGTGACTTCAATACAAATTGTATAAGTGATTGTGCAAGGAAAAGGATGCTGGTAGACCTCCTTAATTCATATAATCTTATGCAAACCGTATTCTTTCCAACGAGAGTGCAAGGGAACAGTAGAACAACCATAGACAATATTTTTGTTCATTCGTCATTACTAGAAGGGCATTCTGTTAGCAAAAAGGTGAATGGCCTTTCAGATCATGATGCACAAATTTTAAGTCTAAAAGATTTTTGTGCTGCAACACATGTTAAATATAGTTACCAACTTTTTAGGAAAGCTGATCCAGTTGCTGTAGAGACTTTTGTAAACCTTATCAAGGAACAAGAGTGGCAAGATGTTTATAGTGCTGTTACAGTAGACGATAAATATAATGCTTTCCTCAAGACTTTTCTCGTGCTCTTTGAAAGTTGCTTTCCGTTAGAACGTTCAAAACAGGGTTCTAGCACAAACAGGCAGCCTGGTTAGCTGACCAAAGGGATAAGAATATCTTGTAGAACAAAGTGGCAATTATATCAAAACGTTAGAAACAGTCACAATCTAAATGCAGTAGCCCATTACAAACAGTATTGTAAGGTGCTTAAAAAAGTTATTAGGAAGGCAAAAAGTATGTGGTATGCAGATAGAATAACCAAGTCTCAGGATAAAATTAAAACATATGGTCAGTCGTAAAGGAAGTGGCTGGTCTGCAGAGACAGGTCGAGGATATAGATTCAGTGCGTAGTGGGAATGTCCGTGTTACTGATAAGTCGCATATATTTACAGTATTTAATAATCACTTTCTGAATATAGCAGGTGAACTAAATAGAAACCTAGTCCCAACAGGGAATGATATAGCGCTCATAGAAAAAAGTGTTCCGAGACTGTTACCTGAAATCCTCCTCCATGATACTGACAAGAGGGAGATTGAGTTAATAATGAAATCACTAAAGACCAAGAACTCTCATGGATATGACGGGGTATCTAGCAGAATACTGAAATATTGTTCCATGTATGTTAGCCCAGTACTTAGCCATATCTGTAACTTTTCCTTTAGGAGTGGTCGGTTTCCTGACCGATTAAAGTACTCGGTAGTGAAGCCACTTTATAAAAAGGGAGACAGGGGTAATGTTGACAATTATAGACCTATTTCTATGCCATCGGTGTTTGCTAAAGTTATCGAGAGGGTTGTATATATAAGGTTACTGCAGCATTTAAATTCACATAATTTGCTGTCAAATGTACAGTTTGGTTTTAGAAATGGCTTAACAACTGAAAATGCTATAGTCTTTTTTCTCTGTGAGGTTTTGGACGGATTAAATAAAAGGTTGCGAACGTTAGGTGTTTTTTTTTTTTTTTTGATTTAACGAAGGCTTTTGACTGTGTTGACCACAAAATATTACTGCAGAAGTTGGAACATTATGGAGTAAGGGGAGTAGCTTACAATTGGTTCGCCTCTTAATTTAAGAACAGAAAGCAGAAGGTAATTCTCCGCAATATTGAGAGTGGTAATGATGTTCAGTCCCAATGGGGCAATGTTAAATGGGGCGTTCCCCAAGGGTCGGTGCTGGGGCCACTGATGTTTCTTATTTATATAAATGATATGCCTTCTAGTATTACAGGTGATTCAAAAATATTTCTGTTTGCTGATGACACCAGCTTGGTAGTGAAGGATCTTGTGTGTAGTATTGAAACATTATCAAATAATGTAGTTCATGAAATAAGTTCGTGGCTTGTGGAAAATAATTTGATGCTAAATCACAGTAAGACTCAGTTTTTACAGTTTCTAACTCACAAATCAACAAGAACTGATATTTTAATCAGACAGAATGGGCATGTTATAAGCGAGACGGAACAGTTCAAGTTCCTAGGCGTACGGATAGATAGTAAGCTGTTGTGGAAAGCCCATGTTCAGGATCTTGTTCAGAAACTAAATGCCGCTTTATTTACCATTAGAACAGTATTTGAAACAAGTGACATTTCAACACGAAAAGTAGTCTACTTCGCATATTTTCATACGCTTATGTCATATGGTATTATTTTTTGGGGTAATTCTTCTGATTCAAAAAGGGTATTTTTGGCTCAAAAACGGGCTGTTCGAGCTATGTGTGGTGTAAGTTCGAAAACCTCTTGTCGACCCCTATTCAATAGTCTGGGAATTTTGACATTGCCCTCACAGTATATATTTTCTTTAATGTCGTTTGTTGTTAGCAATATTAGCTTATTCCCAAGAGTTAGCAGCTTTCACTCAGTTAATACTAGGCAGAAATCAAATCTGCATGTGGAATGCACTTCCTTGACTCTTGTGGAGAAAGGAGTGCAGTATTCTGCTGCATCCATTTTCAATAAGCTACCACGAGAACTCAAAAATCTTAGCAGTAGCCCAAACACTTTTAAGTCTAAACTGAAGAGTTTCCTCATGGCTCACTCCTTCTATTCTGTCGAGGAGCTCCTGGAAGAGCTAAAAAATTAAGCAAATTCCAGTGTCACATTCTTGATTTTCTTTATTTAAACTAACGACGTGTCGCCTGAATATGTTTCTTATATTTCATTTTATCTGTTTCTACAATCTACAACTGAATATGTTTCTTATATTTCATTTTATCTGTTTCTACAATCGTGTTGTAATTTCATGTATTGACTCGTTCCATGATCATAGAGACTTCTCCTTAATGTGGTCCCACGGAACAATAAATATGGAAACATTCTTATGGCAGATTTTATGTCGGTCTTTCATACCATTGCAAATTATAATGGGCGGAGCTAAAAATCGTACTCTAATACTAATAATTAGTTTCTTTTCATGTACCAATTGTATGGTATAAATATTACTTATAATGTTTTTTTTATTATTGTAGTTGTTTTTCCAGGCGTTGAGTAGTTCCATATTCCTAGCATATGATCATTATGCGTAGGGCAGTACAGACGAGAAACTAGTGAATACTATCGGACACCTGACGCTGAGGTTTTACTAAATAGTGGGTGGAAGATTTCTCTCCCAACCACCAGATGCACTAAAGCTTTTCCGAAAAGTAAAAGCTAGAGAGGTGACCTCAGACAATACTGTGGGACTACACAGATGAAGCTCTAACTCTTGGGAGCGGACAGGGAAATCACAGTTTTTTTAATTGTGTTTAACTTAAATTGTATTCGAAACTAACTCCCATGAAGAAAGAAGAGCTGAAATTCAAGATACTAAATAAAGTGCTTCTTCTCGAATTAAAGAGGCTCTTTTCAACTACTGTCCACAGGAAATAGTTGTGCGTTTGGATGGACGTAAAATCTCTTACTGGAGACGAGTAATGCTGAAACTCGTCACTACCGCGGCACTGGCAAACTTTTCGCCAACTACTTCCGTCTCTTTACTTTGCTCAACACTTCTGCAGCTCACTGAAATATCTAAGATTTCAAATGACAGCAGCTGTATTTCAGTAGTGAAGAAGTTCAGTTTCCTGTCTTTCGTAATATATGTATTTCTACTCTGACAGCGTTATCAATGCACATAGTCATTACGAATATTGACTGACAAAGTACTTCAACAAATATTATACAGAAAAATGACAAAAGAAGCTCCTAACACATTCTGTGTGAGTGATCAAAATTAATCCACACCATGAGTTCTACAGGTATGGGAACTTGTAGGACTACACCGGTATTGAATCAAGAAATTCAAATGACACAATGAAATGAAATGATCGTATGGCATTTATTGGCCGGGATATCCCGTTGGGGTTCGGCCTACGTATTGCAAGTCTTTAATTGACGCCACTTCGGCGGTGATGAAGGACACACAACACCCAGTCCCCTGCCGGGAATCGAACTCGTGGTAGGCGGTAACGCTACCGCTGCGCTACGGAGGCGGGCAAATTCCACAGTAAGACTACATATTAATATAAGGCATCTGATTTTATCCATTATAAATGGTTTTTGAAAGCCTGCGACTGTGAAAACAATAGGTATGTTTATAAATAAATCTTCTGTTGGCAGTCACGATTTTCTTTATTCACTTTTCACACGGCAAGTTTCGGGAAATGATTCCTATTTTCAAGTGCGTTTTTGGTGTGTATTATGCCATTTCTACTGATGTTGTCAATGAGTGAGAGTCTGCTTCATTTCGTTGACTTTGACTGCAATATATAAGAAACACGCAATTTTTTAGTTGGTTATCGATTCTTTTGATGAAGTTATTGGCGAAATTTAGAAGAATTTGTACTTACAGTTTTCTAATGGTCCATTGCAGTAAAAGTCAACGAAATGGAGCAGACACTCACTGACAACGTCAGTAACAATGGCATAATACACACAAAAAATACACTTGAAAATAGGAAGCATTTCCCAAAACGCGTCGTGCGTAAGTAAATAAAGAAAATCGTGACTAGTAGCAGAGGATTTATTAATAAACAAATCGATATATATACAAGCCACCCCACAGTTCTCAGTACAGGTTAGTACCATATATACACTCCTGGAAATGGAAAAAAGAACACATTGACACCGGTGTGTCAGACCCACCATACTTGCTCCGGACACTGCGAGAGGGCTGTACAAGCAATGATCACACGCACGGCACAGCGGACACACCAGGAACCGCGGTGTTGGCCGTCGAATGGCGCTAGCTGCGCAGCATTTGTGCACCGCCGCCGTCAGTGTCAGCCAGTTTGCCGTGGCATACGGAGCTCCATCGCAGTCTTTAACACTGGTAGCATGCCGCGACAGCGTGGACGTGAACCGTATGTGCAGTTGACGGACTTTGAGCGAGGGCGTATAGTGGGCATGCGGGAGGCCGGGTGGACGTACCGCCGAATTGCTCAACACGTGGGGCGTGAGGTCTCCACAGTACATCGATGTTGTCGCCAGTGGTCGGCGGAAGGTGCACGTGCCCGTCGACCTGGGACCGGACCGCAGCGACGCACGGATGCACGCCAAGACCGTAGGATCCTACGCAGTGCCGTAGGGGACCGCACCGCCACTTCCCAGCAAATTAGGGACACTGTTGCTCCTGGGGTATCGGCGAGGACCATTCGCAACCGTCTCCATGAAGCTGGGCTTCGGTCCCGCACACCGTTAGGCCGTCTTCCGCTCACGCCCCAACATCGTGCAGCCCGCCTCCAGTGGTGTCGCGACAGGCGTGAATGGAGGGACGAATGGAGACGTGTCGTCTTCAGCGATGAGAGTCGCTTCTGCCTTGGTGCCAATGATGGTCGTATGCGTGTTTGGCGCCGTGCAGGTGAGCGCCACAATCAGGACTGCATACGACCGAGGCACACAGGGCCAACACCCGGCATCATGGTGTGGGGAGCGATCTCCTACACTGGCCGTACACCACTGGTGATCGTCGAGGGGACACTGAATAGTGCACGGCACATCCAAACCGTCATCGAAACCGGCAAGGGAACTTGCTGTTCCAACAGGACAATGCACGTCCGCATGTATCCCGTGCCACCCAACGTGCTCTAGAAGGTGTAAGTCAACTACCCTGGCCAGCAAGATCTCCGGATCTGTCCCCCATTGAGCATGTTTGGGACTGGATGAAGCGTCGTCTCACGCGGTCTGCACATCCAGCACGAACGCTGGTCCAACTGAGGCGCCAGGTGGAAATGGCATGGCAAGCCGTTCCACAGGACTACATCCAGCATCTCTACGATCGTCTCCATGGGAGAATAGCAGCCTGCATTGCTGCGAAAGGTGGATATACACCGTACTAGTGCCGACATTGTGCATGCTCTGTTGCCTGTGTCTATGTGCCTGTGGTTCTGTCAGTGTGATCATGTGATGTATCTGACCCCAGGAATGTGTCAATAAAGTTTCCCCTTCCTGGGACAATGAATTCACGGTGTTCTTATTTCAATTTCCAGGAGTGTAGCAATATTAGCGATTTTACGTTCTGCTCCGTTTGTATCTCAGGTGAGATATAAGTGTGTATATATGCATGTAAGGACTCTAATCTGTACTGCTATGTAAAGACAAGACGTTATTTAAAGTTAATCTAAAAAATCTGGCAAACACTTTGACCCATTTGCTTCAATCTTTTGCACGACGCTCTAATAAAAATTCAAATGCATGTGGTTCAAATGGCTCTGAGCACTATGGGACTTAACTTCTGAGGTCATCAGTCCCCTAGAACTTAGAACTACTTAAACCTAACTAACCTAAGGACATCACACGCACTCGTGTCCGAAGCAGGATTCGAACCTGCGACCGTAACGGTCGCGCGGTTCCAGACTGTAGCGCCTAGAACCGCTCGGTCACCCAGGCCGGTCAAATGCATGTGGGCTACATACTGAAAGGTGGCTACACTGAGCCACAGCGCCAGAGATCGCTAGAGAGCATTGTTCCGCCGCCTCCACTGGCACAGTGATTATTGAGATGTGCTAGAAGGCAGTGCTTGTCCAGGACTCGTAGTAGTCAGTTCGTGTTCAGATGTGCTAGTAGAGAGTGCTTGCTGAGATGTGATACTGAAAGGTTCTTGTTGAGATGTGGTAATAGCGAGTCGGTGTGGAGATATATTGTAATTATGAGAGTGATTTTGGTCAATATATGAAGGTAACGAAACTTGATTTATTTTTCATTATTTCCATGTTTTAAATAATGCGTCATTACAGGTTCAGTCAACAAAGCATCTGGCTTGTGTTCTTGTATTAGAGTGTAATTCTGGTTTTCTTGAGTAATTATGGTATTCTTATTTTCTTTAATTAATTCAGTATAAATGATATTTATAAATTCTTGTGTTATTGAAGAAGAACCGTGCCAGATGCGTACGTTGAGTCATACTTCCACACACAGAACAGTTACACTTGTGCTTTGGTTTCGTAGGTTTTATAGTTGCTGGGGACTTAATTAATTAATTGTGTTAATGAAAATTTCCATTTCATTCTTTGTTATTGTTCTATGCAGTCAGATAGCGTAATAATAACAGTCAGGGCCAACCGTTTACGAGACTTGCGTAATCAGACAGTACAGCGACTGAAAATTAAAATTATTTTCATTACATTATAATTAAGCCCCCATGCACGTGGCGACCCTGCCAGGATCGTCCCTTGGAATTCTTCTGATTGTAAAAATAGTAGACAGTAGTATTGTTGTAGTAATTTGTAGTCTAGTAATTGTAGTCTATATTGCATGTGTAGATTTGGTAATTGGCATTCTTCTAATGGTATTTTTCAAAATTTATTTTTTTTGTTGCCTTGTATACGCGTTTGACGATTTAGTGCAATTATTTCAATTGTTCGTTAATCGCGTTTGAGGGAAGCATTCTGTGTGAATGGTATTGTTGGTGATAACGTGTTATATTCTCTGTAATTTTCGTACAGTGACGAGTTTTGTATGTTTTGTAAATGATTACGCGATCGATGAAAAAGGCAAAAATGATGGATAGTCAGAATGACGAAATTGTTGACATGGCGAACTCGCCAACACAGGGGAACAGTATGATGAATAATGAAGTGGAAAACAATTTATTAAGCAGGGAAAATAGTCCAGAACCATTTCAAAATTTTTCTCAATCAGAAAGTTTTCAGAATTCGAGATTAACGACAGAAGATTCTGAAATAGTATCGAACACAAATAGCTTTACAGCCATGACGAAGGAAACTGGTTTTGCGGGAAATGTTAGGGGCGAAAAGAATTTTGAACCATTTAATATGGAGCAGTTGATGGGTGCAATATTAAATTTGGGATCACAAATAGGAACAATTACAACTGATGTGGGAACAATTAAAACAGAGATAGGAACTTTGGCAACACGGTTAGACTCACAGGGATCACAAATAGGAACAATTACAACTGGTATGGGAACAATGGAGCAGTTTCGATCTGAATTTAAAACAGAGATAGGAACAATTAAAACAGAAATAGGAACAATTACAACTGAGATGGGAACAATGGAAACACGGTTAGATTCACGACTAGGGACATGTTTCAAAAACATGAAAGATGAATTAAAGAAAGAAATTAGAGAAGAAGTACAACCGATTTTGAATGCTCACAATAATAGATTAATTGCAGTAGAGATTAGACAAAGGGAACAGGATAGAGAACAGGAGGAAAGAGATCGCGTGATAGTGCAGAAATTTTCAGAGTTAAATTTACAACGTGCACACGATAAGGAAGAAATATTTGAGAGAATCGAGGAATCCGTACCAAATGACAGATTAAATAACCTAACACAACAATATGAACAGTTAACTACCAAATGTGTCAACACTGAAACCCGAGTCGCGACACTTACGGAAGACGTAGGTAAACAGAAAGAGCAATTAGGTGACTTATCGGAAAGAGTTGAGGAGATTTCAGATAAATTGACAAATCTTAGTTTAAATGGGGATAGAGATTCAGATGATACAGCTCCATTGCCATTTGCAGAAACCGAAGAGTATCAGGACATAAATAAGCATGTTGAAAATCAGGGAAAATTTAATGAACGTGTGAAAAGGGAATTTGAGGCAAAAAAAGCAAGTCAAACAAATTGAAGGCGAAATCGTAGGAAAAGACGGCAAAAGAGATTTAGAATCACAGATACCAGAGGGGTTTGAAGAAAATAATTTGTTTCATTTACGGGATGCAACAAGAGAGCGCCAGGCGCGCGAACTTGACAATAATCGACATTCAAACTGGGACAGACGCGGTAGGTCTTTGTCGCCACGAGGCGAAAACTTTGACTATAAACACTTCTTGACTGTTCGGAAATTTAAGATCTTTTGCAATTCTAGGAATGACATACATCCATGTTCATGGTTAGATCAGGTTACGTACGCACTTCCGCCAGATGTGCCACTAAGTCACAAACTGGAAATTATGTGCAGCTATTAATGTCCTCAGGGGATTCACTACACTAAGTGAATATGTGCCGTAGCGATCACAGGGCCCTGAGCTGTAGTGGTGCTATTTTCCTTTTAGTTTTCTGCACCGCTGCCTACTCTTTCACTATTCTTTGCATCTATAAAAACAATTCTTCTACTATCCATCTATCTAGACAGTAGGTAAACAATAACCGGATTTGACTGTTTTACCCAAAAGTGACTCCGGAAATTACCGTTTGGACTTACTATATTTTTCTGCAGCATTTATTCGTAGTTTAAATGAAATTTTACCTGTTTATCTTCGTGACAATATTACTTCATATGTTGACGACATTCTTATTGCTAAACGTTCTTGGAGTGAGCACAACAAAATTTTGGATTCATTATTACGTATTTTTGCAAGAGTTGGCATTACACAGAACTTGGAAAAATCTGAATTTGGTCGTTCTCAGGTGAAATTTCTCGGTCACATTATTTCTACAGACGGTATTCTTCCTGATCCAGAGAAACTAGACGCTATTTGTAATTATGCTGTTCCTACCACAAAACGTGATGTTCGTAGTTTCCTTGGTGTCTGTAATTTTCTTAGACGTTATGTTAGATTGGATGATTTGGCCACACCTCATTTACACATTTCAGTTATGTGCACTTTGGTCCCAGAAAATGCTTTCATAAATTACGAGAAAATTGCAACTTCAGTAATATGGAAAAACGTATTCGATCCGTTCTTGCCAAATGCAAATTATGTCAAATGGCTAAGCCGCCAACTGTTTCTCACAGAGCACCGTTGTTTCCTATCATTCCAGCGAAATTAAAGGACATGGCTGCAGTCGATTTGTTCGGTCCAGTGGTTCGTTCTACTAATGGTTTTGCGTACATTTTCGTAGCAGTGGAATTGACATCAAAATATGTGTGTTTTACACCTTTACGCAAGGCAACAGCTCGTTCAGTATCTAACGCTTTCATCAAACATTTTCTTAAAGAAGTTGGTCATGTTGATAAGGTTATATCAGATAATGGATCACAGTTTCGCTCTAAAATTTGGCTTCGTACTCTACGGCGTCGTAAGATTAAACCAATTTTTATTTCACTTTTTCACCCTCAATCTAATGCTTCAGAGAGATGGATGAAGTAAATCAATAAATTGTGCCGTCTTTATTGTCATCAGAATCACAGAACGTGGGATCAGTATCTTATTTTTCAAAATATTCTGAATGAACTCCCTAATGATTCAACTTCTTTACCGCCTACACTGATATTAAAAAATAAAGCACCGACAAATCGCATTTCTGAAATCGTTCCTTTTCCGCCTTCACGAAAACTGCGGCATTCTGAAGTTGTGAACCTGGCCCTACGAAATATTGCGTCTGCGGCTGCAAGAAGAGAGAAATCAGCTAAACGTCCTGGTCGTTTAAAAACTTTGTCAGTTGGTCAGAAGGTATTAATTAAGTCCCACCGTTTGTCTCATAAAGGAAAAGGCTTGTGTCGCAAATTTTTTCTGCTTTATAACGGTCCATATAGAGTTCGCAAAATTATTCATGATAACACTGTTGAAGTAGAAACTCTTAAATCACGACGCTCTAAAGGAATACATCATATATCAAACGTAAAAATTTTTGTGGAATGACATACTTTTGAGAAACTAATAGCTATACGTAAACATGGAGAGAGTACAAGGATACCGCGCTGTGTTTGGCGGCGGCACATACTCAAAGCAACAGTCAGTCTGCGCGCCGCACAAGGCAGTCGTTGACCGCAAACAATCGCTTCCTACGTCACGCGCCTACAGCTGATCGAGCGCTCAGTGCGAATGCACTGACAGACGTAAATAAATACACAGTTTAATTTCTCCGAATAAATTCTGTATAAAGCTATAAGGACTTCATAAATTATGTTATTAACGTTCAGTATTTTTCAGGATACGGTTGTATAAAGTATTTAAGACCTTCAGGTAAATTCTGTGCGTGTCCGACGTTAAGACGACTTGTTTTGGAGAAAATTTTCAGGAAGAAGGTCATTTCGAAGATGAAACTAATAAACTAAAAAGGGTAACTATTAATTGAGTTTATTTTTCAGGTAACATAATTCCACTTAGGTACGTACTTCAGACGTAATTTGCTGCTTGCGATTACGTGATTCATACTTTGTGCTAATTTCATGTTCTATGAATTTACTAGTGAAGCGACGTGCTTACGCATATTAACTGATTTTGACAATTATTGATTAATGAACAGTGTTATTACTTGCGTATATTATGCATCGCTTGGCTGCTATGCTTTTTCACTGATGTCATATTTTTTAATTATGTGCCAGCTGTGCTTATTTATTTAAATTATAATTGTCACCTGATTAATTGTGCTGATGTGGTTAGATATGTAAGTTACACTTTGTGATTTATCTGCTTGCGCCTTCATGTTTACTTATTAAGATTACATATGAACATTTATTTGCTTACGTCGATGTGATGCTAATGACCTGTTTATTGTGTAAGGCATGTTTGCTGCTGTGCGTATGGATTGCATATTTACACATTTCTGTTTTGTTGTCATAACTACTCTTCAATTTAGTATATAGAAATGCTGATATACTGTGTACGAACATAGAGTTTAGGTTACACTGTGGTATTAATTATAGATTGTTCGCTTGGCAGAGCCTCGTTGTAAGAATTGTGCTGCATCCACTTGTTGACATTCTGTTCTCTACTGGTATATTTACTCGCTATTGCATGTTTTGCTTACGCTCAGTGCCTTATATTTTTAAGATAAGAAAATGAACTGCAGTAATTCGACATAAACGACATTAGTACAAGAAACTTCATAGAAGTCACATGAGCTGGAGGTTTTATGAAAGCTGTATAAATGTATGCTAATAGGAAGGAAGCTAACGACATGACATACCAAAACTAGGTTTAGACCATTGACAGTTATTACACTGCGTTTTCCGTGAGCAATTGAAATAGGAAGTGCCACTTGACACAAAAAATACTCCACATGTTTGCTTCTGCTATGATTCTTGAAGTGGTGTACACACTGTGAAATATTATGATCATTCACACTCCGTAATCGTACTTAATTACTGAGAGTTATTCGAACTAAGTCTGTTAGAGGTCATGTATGCATTTCTTTTATTTAATGATGGACAAGGAACCAAAATGTATCTTATAATTTATAATGAGTAGAAAATTTGGGTCAGATGGATTACACAGAGGTTGTGTGTGGACACTGTCTCTTCGGATTGCATGGGATGCTGAATTGAAGTTGCACTAGGATTTTGTCTGTACTTGTTCGAGGAGACTGACTAGAGGAAAGAGTTGTTATGGAAGTGAAATGATATTGGTGCTGAGGTTTATATGTATAGACGTATTATTGAGGTATTGAGATTATGTGAAGTTGATGATTATTCGAGTTTTGTGGACAAGAGGTAAGGTAAATGAGGTATTATTGAAGTTAAGTGATGATTATTGGAGTTTTGGTGGATAAGAGGTAAAGTAAGTGAGGAGCATATTTTTTTTTTTTGTTGGTCCATATGGAACAAGGAGGATGAAGATGACAGACTAGAACACTCAAGTAGAAAGAAGATTGCCTACACACACACTTTGTCAAATCGCCAAGCAGTATATACTTTTTTTTTGAGAGAGGAAGCATTTGCATATCTTGGTACACTGACAGTTGTTCAGCAACCGTACATTTTGATCTGGCTTGGCAAACATTGGTCTTGACATGATGACTATGACGTTGACTTAACTATTATTGACTGTTATACATTGCTGCCACTACTACTTGATACACAGGATGAACATAAAATTTTGACAGAATTGCATTTACACAGTTAACACTATTCAATTACACAGTAGCACTAATGTGGATGAAAGATGAGTGAGTGTGTTTTGTGTGTTTTCCTTTTATAATCCCAGAGAAGCGATCCCAACCTATCTCCTAAATATTATTTCACTTGTTTGTTGTGGCTTGCACTGACACCCACAAATATTATAGGTTAACTGTTATTATGTACTGTAATAGTTAATGTGACAATTAACTGATATCATTTGTGTGTTTATTATGATTTGTATGTTTAGTGTAAGAGCATTGATTATATTTTGTTAAAGAAATTGTATGTGCATTCAAACTATTGTTCATGACTGAACTGTCTCAGTAGTTATGGTGAATAGTATGGACTGTTACTTGCACCTTTTCTACATGATTGGTGCTACAAGGATATGTTTAATTTCTGCTGATGAACTGTGTGATCAGTGATTGTAAAAAAATTATGGACTGTTACTTGTACCTTTTCTACAATATTGGTGTCACTAGGACATGTTTAATTTCTGCTTATAAACTCTGATGAACAGTGTGATCAGTGACAGTGTATTTTATGGAACTGCTTCTGCTGAGAAATGTGACTCGTTGCTGTGTGTACCTACTCAACATTGCTGGGTACCACTGATGGACTGTTTCTACTGAAAAGATGTCACCTGTTGCTGTGTGTACCTACTCAACATTGCTGGGTACCACTGATGGACTGTTTCTACTGAAAAGATGTCACCTGTTGCTGTGTGTACCTGCTCAACATTGCTGGGTGCCACTGATGGACTGCTTCTACTGAAAAGATGTCACCTGTTGATGTCTGCACCTACTCAACATTGCTGGGTGCCACTGATGGATTGCTTCTACTGAAATGAAGTCACCTGTTGCTGTGTGCACCTGATCAACATTGCTGGTGCCACTAATGGACTGCTTCTACTGAAATGGTGTTACTTGTTGATGTCTGCAGCTGCTCAACATTGCTGGGTGCCACTGATGGATTGCTTCCACTGAAATGAAGTCACCTGTTGCTGTGTGCACCTGATCAACATTGCTGGTGCCACTAATGGACTGCTTCTACTGAAATGGTGTTACTTGTTGGTGTCTGCACCTGCTCAACATAGCGGGTGCCACTGATGGACTGCTTCTATTGAAAAAATGTTACTTATTGGTATTTGCACCTGTTGACCATTGCTGGGTGCTACTGCTGGAACTGTCAACTGCTTATTCTTGGGCTATGGAAAGCGTTTATGTGAATATTTGTATAAACTGATTTATTGTGTATTACTGTTTGTGGAAAGTTATGAGACTCTTACCTGCACATATTCGTCATTGCTGACGCTATTGATTGAACTGTTTAACCACATAATACTTGTATAAACTGTTATGTAAAGTCACATGTATGAAAGAATTTGTATTGCTTACAGTATTCTATATAATAGGTTATTGAAAGGTCAGTGCAAAGCCAAAATTTTATCTAGTTATATGATATTTACGTATTAATATTATCTTTTATTTTTGTCTATATTTTTTTGACGAATTTGGTGGTATTTTCACCACCAATGCTGGCAAAAATACCATCAAATTCTAGCCGTGGAGGAAGGGCATATGAAAGGTGGCTACACTGAGCCACAGCGCCAGAGATCGCTAGAGAGCATTGTTCCGCCGCCTCCACTGGCACAGTGATTATTGAGATGTGCTAGAAGGCAGTGCTTGTCCAGGACTCGTAGTAGTCAGTTCGTGTTCAGATGTGCTAGTAGAGAGTGCTTGCTGAGATGTGATACTGAAAGGTTCTTGTTGAGATGTGGTAATAGCGAGTCGGTGTGGAGATATATTGTAATTATGAGAGTGATTTTGGTCAATATATGAAGGTAACGAAACTTGATTTATTTTTCATTATTTCCATGTTTTAAATAATGCGTCATTACAGGTTCAGTCAACAAAGCATCTGGCTTGTGTTCTTGTATTAGAGTGTAATTCTGGTTTTCTTGAGTAATTATGGTATTCTTATTTTCTTTAATTAATTCAGTATAAATGATATTTATAAATTCTTGTGTTATTGAAGAAGAACCGTGCCAGATGCGTACGTTGAGTCATACTTCCACACACAGAACAGTTACACTTGTGCTTTGGTTTCGTAGGTTTTATAGTTGCTGGGGACTTAATTAATTAATTGTGTTAATGAAAATTTCCATTTCATTCTTTGTTATTGTTCTATGCAGTCAGATAGCGTAATAATAACAGTCAGGGCCAACCGTTTACGAGACTTGCGTAATCGGACAGTACAGCGACTGAAAATTAAAATTATTTTCATTACATTATAATTAAGCCCCCATGCAATACTTTTGTAATATACGAATGTGAAGAGTCCAAGCGCTGATATTTGCATTGGTGACTGGGGACAGTGTACTGAACAACATTAAATCGGTATTTACTACATTTGCAGACTGATAATTACAGATATTAAGAGTAGTATGCTTCGAAGTTGCCTAATACATATTATGAATGAATGTACGCCATAATCTTCTTCTCTATCTCTCTCTCTCTCTCTCTCTGTGTGTGTTTTGTGTGTGTGTGTGTCGCCGAGGACATAAGAAGTAGACTAGAACCGACAAATATGGAACTTCGTAGTCGTGACTATGTGTGTCGTCGGCCGGAGTGGCCGAGTGGTTCTAGGCGCTTCAGTCTGGAACCGCGCGAACGCTACGGTTGCAGGTTCGAATCCTGCCTCGGGCATGGATGTGTGCCCTTAGGTTAGTTAGGTTTAAGTAGTTCTAAGTTCTAGGGGACTGATGACCTCAGAAGTTAAGTCCCATAGTGCTCAGAGCCATTTTTTTGTGTGTGTCCATCGCCTTCTCCTCCCTCCCTTTGTCCATCATCTCTACTGCCCCCCCCCATTTTCTCTCTGTCCCCCCTCCCCTCTCTCTCTCTCTCCCCTTCCCTCTTTCTCTGTCATCTTCTCCTTGCCCCACTATGTGTCCATTTTCTCCTCCCCTCACTCTGTATATCTCGTGTTTTTCTCTCTCTCTGTCCTTGACCCTTAAATTTAAATCTCCGCCTTACCTTATAGTTTTCACCCTCTCCGGTTCCTTCTGGTACTATGGCAGTTATTTCCCGATGTCTTAACACATGTACTATCATCCTGTCACTTTTCCTTGTCAGTGTTTTCTGTATGTTCCTTTTTTCGACATTTCGACTGAGAAGCACGTCATTAGTTACTTCCTCAGTCAATCTAATATTCAACATCTTTCTACAGTACCACATCTCAAATGCTTCGATTCTCTGCTGTTCCGATTTTTCCACAGTCCATGTTTCTCTGCCGTACAGTGCTGTGCTCCAGACGCACATTCTGAGATATTTTTTCTTCAGATTAACGGCCCTGTTTGATAGTCATGACTACGCAGTTCCATATTTGTCTGTTCTAGTCTACTTCTTATGTCCTCGGTGCTTCGTCCGTCATAGGTTATTGTGTTTCCAAGGTAACATAATTCCTTAACTTTCTCTAATTAGTAATCCCGATTTTGGTTTAACGTTTCTAGCTACTCTCATTTCTACTACTAATCATTTATTTCGTCCTTTTTTTGGGTTACTCTCATTCCGCTTTTAGTAGACTGTTCATTCTGCTCAACAGCTCCTGTAAGTCTTCTTTATCTTCACTGACATTAGCAATGACATCAATGAAACGTATCACTGATACTCTTTCACCTTGCGTTTAGTCCTACTCTTTAGCCTTTCCTTTATTTCCGTCATTGGTTATTCGATGTGTAGGTTGAACAGAAATGTTACACAAGTCTTAATCCGAGTACTTCGTTCTTGGTCTTCCATCCTTATTGTTCCCTCTTGATTCTTCTACATGTTGTATATTAAACGATTTTATTTGTAGTTTACTTCTATTTTGCTCAGAATTTTGAGTATCTTGCACCAATATTACATTGCCGAACGCTTTTCCCAGGTGGACAAATCTTATGAATTCGTCTTGATTTTTCTTCAGTCTTGCTTCCATTATCAAGCGCAACGTCACAACTGCCTCTGTGGCGTCCTTGCGTTTCCGAAAGCGAAACTGATGGTCATCTAAAAGATCCTCCAATTTCTGTTGCATTCTCCTGTGTATTCTTCTTGTCTGCAACGGGGATGCGTAAACCGTTAAAATGGCCATATGCACGCAGAGGAAATAATGTTACCTCGCAGAAACGAGTCGACAATGAAGAACATATACATGACGTCATTCTGTACAGCCCATAAGATAAACTAAATTCCAGGTAGTTAGTAAGTTTGTTGCATGTCCCACACATCATTCCACCGATTCTTTTATTGAAATGATGTGGAACGAGTCTATTTCCAGATATATATGATACGTGAGTAGTGTTAATACTAATAAGGACCTTATTTTTAGTCCTATTCGTACCACTGCCCTTAAAAGGTTGTTGTTTTATTTATTTATTTTGTTTTAGAGAATACCAATTTTTAAATAGACTTTTGTCCATGGTGTGATTCATGGTGTGGGTTCCTGTAGTCATGTCCTAGTTCATGAACCACGGGCAACATATGAGTGGCCAAGTAAGTGGTCCCGACAGTCGGGATACCAGTTACTTTGGAATAAGGCTGGGCATCTCGGACATATTCTGAGTCGTGGTCACCTTTGTGCTCATACGGCAAAGACTACCAAATCCACCGGTTAGTCCCTCAGCCGTTAGGGGTAAAACCCAATGGGACTCGGGGCAAGTAAGGCTAGCAACCTGCTTCCCTGGTACTTTAAACATGATGCTGGCAACAATCAGAGCAAAATCCTCGGACCTTTGGAGGTGACGGAGTCCCATCTCTAACTGACAAACCAGGGACTCCTAAGATATGACTTGGCAAACAAATGGTAATGAGATGGGGAGCTATTAATATCAATGGGCGCTACTCTGGGAAGAAGGTAGAGCTGGCAGAGGCTGCAAGTAAGATGGGACTGGACGTTTTAGCTGTTAGTGACATTCGGATAAGGGGTGAGAAAGAAGAGGAAGTGGGAGAATACAAGGTCTACTTGTCAGGAGTCAAATCAGGAATAGCACAATGGGGTGTAGGGCTTTACATCAGGAAAGAAATGGAACCCAGCGTAGTTGCAATAAGGTATGTAAACGAACGACTGATGTGGATAGATTTGACAGTGTCTAGCAAGAAAATTAGGATTGTGTCAGTATATTCGCATTGTGAAGGGACTGATCAAGATAAGATGGATAGTTTTTATGACACACTCAGTGATGTAGTTGTTAGAGTAAAGGACAAGGACAGTGTTCTGCTCATGGGTGATTTTAACGCCAGGATTGGAAATCGAACAGAAGTGTATGAAAAGGTTATGGGTAAATTTGGAGAGGATATGGAGGCCAACAGGAACGGGAAGCAACTCTTGGATTTCTGTGCCAGTATGGGCTTAGTAATTACAAACTCCTTCTTTAAACATAAGAACATTCACCGGTATACTTGGGAAAGCAGGGGAACCAGATCTGTCATTGACTATATAATAACAGATCAGGAATTCAGGAAGGCTGTGAGGGACACACGTGTATTCAGGGGATTCTTTGATGACACTGATCATTATTTAATCTGTAGTGAAATTGGGATTGTGAGGCCGAAAGTGCAGGAGGTCAGGTCCATATGTAGGAGGATAAGAGTGGAGAAACTTCAGGATAAGGAAATCAGGCACAAGTACATAACAGCGATCTCAGAAAGGTACCAGTTAGTTGAATGTAGTCAATTACAGTCATTGGAAAAGGAATGGACAAGGTACAGGGACACAGTACTAGAAGTGGCTAAAGAATGTCTTGGAACAGTTGTGTGTAAAAGTAGGAGGAAGCAAACAGCTTGGTGGAATGACACAGTCAAGGCAGCCTGTAAAAGGAAAAAGAAAGCGTATAAAAGATGGCTACATACTAGAACTCAGGTAGACAGAGAAAGTTATGTTGAAGAAAGAAACAAAGCCAAACAGATAATTGCAGCATCCAAGAAGAAATCTTGGGAAGACTTTGGAAACAGGTTGGAGACTATGGGTCAAGCTGCTGGAAAACCATTCTGGAGTGTAATTAGCAGTCTTCGAAAGGGAGGTAAAAAGGAAATGACAAGTATTTTGGACAGGTCAGGAAAACTGCTGGTGAATCCTGTGGATGCCTTGGGCAGATGGAGGGAATATTTTGAAGAGTTGCTCAATGTAGGTGAAAATACGATCAGTAATGTTTCAGATTTCGAGGTAGAATGGGATAGGAATGATGATGGAAATAGGATCACGTTTGAGGAAGTGGAGAAAATGGTCAATAGATTGCAGTGCAATAAAGCAGCTGGGGTGGATGAAATTAAGTCGGAACTCATCAAATACAGTGGAATGTCAGGCCTTAAATGGCTACACAGGATAATTGAAATGGCCTGGGAGACGGGACAGGTTCCATCAGACTGGACAATAGCAGTAATCACACCAATCTTTAAACATGGAAACAGAAAAGATTGTAACAACTACAGAGGTATCTCTTTAATCAGCGTTGTGGGTAAAATCTTCTCAGGTATTGTTGAAAGGAAAGTGCGAGTATTGGTTGAGGAGCAATTGGATGAAAATCAGTGTGGGTTTAGGCCTCTTAGAGGTTGTCAGGACCAGATCTTTAGCTTAAGACAAATAATAGAGAAGTGCTATGAGTGGAACAGGGAATTGTATCTATGCTTTATAGATCTAGAAAAGGCATATGACCGGGTTCCTAGGAGGAAGTTATTGTCTGGTCTACGAGATTATGGAATAGGAGGCAAACTTTTGCAAGCAATTAAAGGTCTTTACATGGATAGTCAGGCAGCAGTTAGAGTTGACGGTAAACTGAGTTCATGGTTCAGAGTAGTTTCAGGGGTAAGACAAGGCTGCAACCTGTCTCCACTGTTGTTCATATTATTTATGGATCATATGTTGAAAACAATAGACTGGCTGGGTGAGATTAAGATATGTGAACACAAAATAAGCAGTCTTGCATATGCGGATGACTTAGTTGTGGTGGCAGATTCGATTGAAAGTTTGCAGAGCAATATTTCAGAGCTAGATCAGAAATGTAAGGACTATGGTATGAAGATTAGCATCTCCAAAACGAAAGTAATGTCAGTGGGAAAGAAATATAAACGGATTGAGTGCCAAATAGGAGGAACAAAGTTAGAACAGGTGGACGGTTTCAAGTACTTAGGATGCATATTCTCACAGGATGGCAACATAGTGAAAGAACTGGAAGCGAGGTGTAGCAAGGCTAATGCAGTGAGCGCTCAGCTACGATCTACTCTCTTCTGCAAGAAGGAAGTCAGTACCAAGACTAAGTTATCTGTGCACCGTTCAATCTTTCGACCAACTTTGTTGTATGGGAGCGAAAGCTGGGTGGATTCAGGTTACCTTATCAATAAAGTTGAGGTTACGGATATGAAAGTAGCTAAGATGATTGCAGGTACTAGTAGATGGGAACAATGGCAGGAGGGTGTCCACAATGAGGAAATCAAAGAAAAACTGGGAATGAATTCTATAGATGTAGCAGTCAGGGCGAACAGTCTTAGATGGTGGGGTCATGTTACACGCATGGGAGAAGCAAGGTTACCCAAGAGACTCATGGGTTCAGCAGTAGAGGGTAGGAGGAGTCGGGGCAGACCAAGGAGAAGGTACCTGGATTCGGTTAAGAATGATTTTGAAGTAATAGGTTTAACATCAGAAGAGGCACCAATGTTAGCACTGAATAGGGGATCATGGAGGAATTTTATAAGGGGGGGCTATGCTCCAGACTGAACGCTGAAAGGCACAATCAGTCTTAAATGATGATGATTTTGTCCATTGAATAGAAGGAGTTGACCAGAAAAACTACTTTCAGCTTAGATTTAAAACTTGCTTTAGTACCTGGCAGACTATTATTGGTATTGTACAAATGATAAAAAAATTTTGTTGCTTGATATTTAACTCCTTTCTGAGCCACTGACGACTTTACTAATGGGAAATAAAAGTCATTTTTTGTCTGGTGTTGTATGTATCGATATCACTATTCGTCTAAAATTGCAATCAATTGCTTTTGACGAATTTCATTAGCAAGTATTTGCATGGTGACGGTTCAATTAAAGTCCTTGGAAAGTTGCTTTTGTGCAATCGATACTTTCTACGTTGTGAGGTACACGAGAAACTCATTCCATAAGAGATTTTCAGTGGAAATACGCAAAATATTTCAGGAGACTGATTCCGTTGTCTCCAGCACTAGCAATTATACGAGGAGCAAAAGTAGCTGAACTTAATCCTTTGATAATCTCAGTAGCGTACTTCTTTCAGTTAAAGTTTTCATCAGCATGTGCATCCAAAAATCTGGAGCATTCTGTCCGGGTTAGTGGCTTCAGTTCGTGTGCTACACCATTTGCTGATATATTTGTTGCACAGAATTGAATACAGTCAGTTTTGTCAAAAATTAGGGACAGTCCATTTTCTGAGAACTGCTTAAATATTATTTGAGGGTATCATTAACGGTCGTGCGTCGATGAATATTTTATCTCACGTCAGTTTCTATACACGCTGCTTTCCTTTATTTTCAAGAAATATTTATCCATAATTTCATGATGTCTACGTTTCTTAAGCCTAAATAAGTACCCAGATTCAGTAGAGCAGAGATAAAGAGTCGAATCTATTTTCGTTTGCTGATCACTGTGTTGCCGCGTGTAACATCATAGATTAAGGGTCGACCTGCGACAGCAATCGCACAACTTGCGTACGGGCCGCTAGACGCCGCCGCGAGCGCTGAGTGCATTGCGGTCGCAGGCGCGCGTGTTGCGTTCGGGCCGCGAGGTGCCGCCGCGAGCGCAACCATATGTAAGTGCCGACCGAGATCGGCCAGTCTCATTTTGTTCGCATCTAATTTTTGCCTATTGTCTTATTTGCTTAGTTGCTTACCTCGTATTCGTTTATGGCTCATGTTATTGTGCTCTCTCTCAGCCATTCTGATTGTTTTGATTTACTCCCAATTGAGAAGTGCTCATTCTGGCATTTCACCTTTGCATGTTTCTCATTTTGCTAATAATATGCTCCTTAGCTTTTTACAGTTGAATTGATTAACATAGTCTCATGTACTGTTTGTTCATTTCAGCCAGTTAATATTTTGATGTTCTTTAAATACTGTAACAATTATCGGAAGCATTTCTCGATGTAGGATTTATTCTATGACACGGGTGTAAGATTTTCAATATCAATTATATACGAAACAGTGCTTTAAGAGGAATTTATTTTTTCAGTTTGTACTACATCAGACGACAATTTTGTGATACGAGGGAGAAATTTGAGGGGCGAACCCATGGAGATAGTCTTAAGTGATCCCCTTTAAAAATAAAAATTTGTGTGACACTGAAAGACGTGACACTGTAGGCACCGAAAATTTTTATATATAAGATTATACGTCACACGCGAAAGCCTCGAATGATCGTTTCAGCCTGCGAAAGCTATCACAAACTACGGCGGTCCTTTCCCTATACAGTCTTTCTGAGAACTAACAACGAACTAACGTCGCCCAGTGCGACTCGGTCTTCGAGTCGGCGGTATCCAGACCCTCTCATCCAGGGCTACGCTGCAGAAGCCGCCGCCGCCGTTTGGGGGCTGCAGATGGCCCGTGGGTGGAAGAGAACCCCCCACCGGCCGGCCACGATGCTATTGGGACCCCGAACCGCCATCTCGGCCGCCTCCTCCCAATCTCCACTTATACGGACCCTGACGGGGCTAATTCCCTGGAATTGCCATTGTTCTGCCATAATTTAAGCGTGCAATTACACCGGGCCCGCCCGAGTGCTCTAAGTGGAAGTCTTGCCATCCACTCTATCGTACGCTCTTGAGCACCCCACGGAAAGTGCGCTGGGGTGTGTCGTCGCCGGACAGGTTGAACACACGCACACGCACGCACGCACACACATGCGCCTAGTCATATTCTTGTAGAACTGTGAGAGCACGTACGGGTGAAAGTGAGCAAGTGCGAACGAGACCGAAAACCGCGTGCGGTGTGGTGCATGTGGAAATGTATTTACATACACACACACACACACATACACACACACTTCTGCCGGAGCCGCTGGGCTGTTTGTTGGCGGGGTGGCGGACAGACCGCGCGTTCGCGGTACGCCAGGCCGCGTGCGGTTTCCCGAAATGAGTGATAACATCTCGTCGCCGCTTAAGCACTTTTGTTTACGGCGTTGCCGGCCATTAATAAACAGCGCCGGTGCGTGTTTGGCTTGTGTGTGCGCGTGTGTGCACTGCGTTGCAAGCGCAGTCCAGATTTACACGCACTGGCCGCTTGCTGATGTGCATATTGCAGTAGTTTTTAATGCAGCCGCCTACGCTTTACCACCGGGGCTGATGGACGCCGTTGCCCTCGTTGCTACGCTGGTGGCGGGGCGAACAGTTGGTTGCATGGCGTGAAATGTACTTTATATGCCCGATTGCGCTCGCTTAGTTTTGGTGAAGCGAAGTTCGTCGTGCATGCAGCTTTCCAGGTAAATGATGTAACATTTGAACAAGTGGTTTTTGCAAGCCATTAGTCTCCCATTGGCGGGCAGAAGGTTCTGCTAATTACTCCCACTAGCCCAGCTGTTATTACTCACAACCAATAGCCCCCATTTTCATTTCACATGTTTGTGCTGTTTTTTTTTTCTTTTCTTCTTTCTACTAGTCTTCTGAGTGGTTTCATGCAGACCGCCACTAACTCCTCTCCTGTGCCAATGTCTTCCTCTTGTAGGACTAACTACACACAATGTCCTCATTTACTTGTTCGATGTATCCAAATCTCTGGCTTATCACACACACTCATCGGGCGTGGTGGCGCAGTGGTTAGCACACTGGACTCGCATTTGGGCATCCTGATTTAGGTTTTTCGTGAATTCCCTAAATTGCTTGAGGCAAATGCCGGGATGGCTCCTTTAAAAGGGGCACGGCCGATTTGCTTCCACATCTTCCCTAATCCGAAGGGACTGATGACCTCGCTGTTTGGTCTCCTCCCCCGAATCAACCAACCAACCATATACCCTCATGTTCATAAAAAACAGAACACCTCGAACGACTAGAGATAGGACGTTCGTAATCACAGGACAAGTGCGTTAGAATGTTCTCCAGAAATGATCAGCACTTGAACAACATTTGCTCGGAGGTTCAGGGTCAACAACGATACCGCGGCGCAGAACCCCCTACCGGTAAAATGTGCCAGCGGCTTTCGTTGTCGCTATAAACCGTAGGTAATGGATCAGTGTGACTTGAGCAGGCGTGCAGGCTGCCTCGCAGACGTATGTGCGAACCGTACCGTCGTATCAGTGAGCTAGAAAGATGGCGCATTATTGGCATGAGAGAATGTGATTCACCCATCCGGGAAATTGCTGCTCGTGTGTGACGAACTGTTTCGGCAGTGCAATGTGTGGGAGCAAAATGGTTCACGGAAGGCCGTAGAAAACGACGAGATGGGTGAGGTCGCACCATCCAGACCACCCCTCAAGAAGATTGACACCTCATCTGAGTCGGACTGTAGGGCAGATCTGCGTCCTCCCGGGCTCTGTCGCAACAGAGGTTTATTACGGCGTGGGTTACGTGCACTCCACCGCCTACCTTTGACGAATGTGCAGAAACATGCTAGACGGCGATGGTGTATGGAGCATGGACAGGAATGGCATCACATAGTGCTTTAGAACTAATCCGGGTTATGTTTGTTTGAATATGATGGCCACATTTTGGATCGCTGCAGACAGGGGGAGCGGCCTCACAGTGACTGTATTCGCGCAAGACGTACAGAGCCAACTCAAGGGCTTATTGTGTGGAGTACTATTGGTGTAAGGTGCCAGGACAAGGGCACTTACACGTTAGCTTACCAACATTAGTATTAATAATAAAGAGACTGGCTAGGGCATCAGATCGTGACTCTCGAGCAGTACTCCCTGCATGTCCGCAGGATTGAGCCACTAACGTAAAGCGTTGGTGAAAAGCGTCGGAAGTTGAGGATTGTGCAATGTAAAATCTGCAGATGGCCGTAGCTCGCCGGGCCGCCGCTCACCGGAAACGTGGGGCAATACGGAGTTTTTGGGGGTAGCCCGGCATTCGGAGACACCTGTGTTGGGCAACACGCGGCGAAGACGGGAATTTCTTTTGCCTAGGGGCGTTATGACCTAATCGATCATTGGGTAGATCTCAGTGGGGGGATTTCGGCGATGATAGAGCGTTCGACATTGGCCGAAACTGAGTATTCTTCCACCGCGTTTTCGTACGCGTGGGAGACGAGAGAATTGTGGAGGGACTTCGCCTTCAGCCATCGAGCGGTACGGACGCCTTCAGCCATCGAACGGTGCGGACTTGGAGACGGCGTCTTGGGCATCGTCTTCGAAGGGAGATATACGGTCTGTATCGCAGCATTGCACCAACGTGTGTTGCGTGCAGAGTTCTGCGGTTAGAGCTCTTTGTGTGCTCAGAAGCGAGATTTTCACCAACGCCTAACCACTTCCTACAACTTACCTAATATTCTCGATCTAGAACTTATCCTTTCGAGGTGCCGACTATTTATCAACGCAGCTGCCGGTAATAGGGGCGCGTAATTGCAAATTGTTAATGTGCCATTCTCAGGAGTATGTGGGTGGACAAAGATTTTCACAATTTTTTTTTTTTTTTTGTAAATTTTGTCAGTTGTGGGGAATATTACGATTGAATTATCGACTTCATTGTAGCTAGCATTTACCCTGTCCCAGTAAGCTTTACATGTATTCTACTCACTGCACAGCTTGCCCAGACGGGAAGGAAAGAAGGTTTGCAGTCTTCTATGTCAGCGACGGACTGATAAGCGTACACTGGGTGCAACGACAAATCACAGTTGTTGCGTGTCCAGGGCACCATGAGTTTTGTGACCTATGTGAATGACAGCCTGCTGCCTACAGCCGCACCCTTTCTGCACAACACTCCAACGCCAATTTTCTCCAACACAATGTACAACCACATGTTGCTGCACCAACACGCCCCTTCTTGGTGTCACTCGATGTCAGCCTTTAGCCCTGCCCGCCAGACCACCAGACTTGCTGGCAATCGAAACCACAGGTACAACGCTGCGACCCAGTGTCAAACATCTTAGATAAATTTCGGAACCAAGTGAATGCAGCTTGGATGGTTATGTCACTGGACTCCATTCGTACCATTTACGCGTCGATGCTGTCACGCACGGACATGTTATCAGGGCCTATGGCAGACCTGTGGCTACTAGGCAACAGGACACATGCTGAGACGAGCTGACTGAGATGCTAATCATTTCCGCAAAACATACTAATGTACATGTCCTGTGAATATGAGCGTACTATCTCTAGTTATTCAACGTGATTTGCTTTTTCTGAACGTGAGTTTGATTTTTAGACCCTGAGTTCCTTCTAACTACCTTGGGAATAACACGACCTGTTATTGTATCGTCTCTTCTTGCAAATATGATTCAACCATTTGGGTATCCACAGCTTAGGTACATGATAAAATATTTTAAAATTCCTTTAAAAATTACTAAAATATTATACAAAACTTTTTCGTAGCCACATTAACTGCTAGCAGTTCCTTAATTGTAGGTTCACGCACAATCCGTTTCGCAACGATTTAATCACATCCTCAGGTATATACATACAAATAATTCAACGGTGGATCGTTGAACTACACGGTCTCACGGATGGCATTCGAATTGCCAGAACCGCCTAAATTGGGTACGTACAAGATGAAAGTTCCAGTTTAAGCTGTCCTGGCAGTTCCAACGCCTTCCGAACGTTAGGAGACCGTGTATTTTAACTATCCATTGTTGAATTAGTTACTTGTATACACCTGAGGATGCGATTAAATCATCGCGAAACCGGCTGCGTGTGATCCTCCATTAAAGGAACTGCTAACGGCTACCAAAACGCTGCTTCACGTGTTCCTCTTCTCAGTCATTCTACACGGTCGTGTGCCTTAACTGTATATTCTCAGAAAGTTCTTCTTGAAATCAATACTGATGTCTGAGCTAGTACACTTTATTTGAGCACGAACGCCTGTTTACCTGTCCTGGTCTTCTTCTTATGTCCTCTTTTCTTCATCCATTATCTTTTATTTTTCTTCCAAAATAGGAGAATTCATTCACTTCGTATACTTCGTGACCCCAAATTTTGATAAGTTTATCAATAATTTCATTTATAATTCTCCTTATTATGTTCACCTCTCTTCGGTTTATTCTCAACCCGTAGTGTTAGGAATTAGAGTACTCATTCCAGTGAGCAGGTGATGCAATTCTGCTTCAGTTTCTCTGAGGACAACCATACCATCAGCGAACCCACTTCAGTAGTATAAATGTATACGGGACATGGCTATTAAATAACGAGACTACTTATGTAAAACATTTTACTTCAGAAACATAAATAATTAGTTACTGTCACTCGCAATATACTCCTCTCCTTCGTCGCTATAACGCTTCATGCGAATTTCATATAGACGGAAACTGCTGGGAGTCTTCCTCTGTGAACTACTTGAAGACAAATATAAAAGTTACATGGTGCTTGGTCAGATGAATAAGGTGGTTTGTCAACACTGGGATGCTGTACTTGGCTGCAAACCGCATAGTAGAGGTATGAGTTGGTGCGTTGTCTCGAAGTAATACCCACGAATTGTGCTTCCATAATTCTGGCAAGGTCCGATCATATTACCTACTGTTTCGATATTTGCGTCCGTTTTTGCTGCTGAAGGGCGTCCTGGTCTTGAGTCTCCTTCAACGTCTTTTCGGTCGTGTTGGAAACGCTTGAACCATTCAGAAAGGTGTTTACATGATAAACAGTATTCGCTGCAACCGCGTTTTAGTAGAAGATACGTTTCCGTAGCAGTTTTTCCAATTCCATGTGAAATTTCACGACAGTTTGTTGCTCTGCTATTACACCTAACATTTTTCCGACAGAGCCAAATTGGAGCTCTTACACAAACGAACGCCACGGTCACAATGATTTTCTATAGACACCAGAAGTGCCGCATTCGACTGAGAAGGCTTACTGAAAAGGCTTCACGCTTCACGCTTCACAGCTAATGTTCACCTTTGGAGCTTGCGTACTCACCCTGTGACAGCATCAATCCCGTTATCTAACAGCCACACCTCGCATGCTTACTAGTTCAATAGATCATGTTATAAAGTAATCAGAACGATGATGGAAGTCGATTTCTGATGGGAACCGCGATTCGAAATACACTATGTGACTAAAAGCATACGGACAGCTGGCTGAAAATTACTTACAAGTTCGTGACGCCCTCCATCGGTAATGCTGGAATTCAATATGGTGTTGGTGCACCCTTAGTCTTGATGATAGCTTCCACTCTTGCAGGCATACGTTCAGTCAGGTGCTGGAAGGTTTCTTGGGGAATGGCAGCCCATTATTCTTGGATTGCTGCACTGACGAGAGGTATCAATAACGGTCGGTGAGGCCTGGCACGAAATCGTCGTTCCAAGACATTACAAAGGTGTTCTATAGGATTCAGGTCAGGACTCTGTGCAGGCCAGTCCATTAAAGGGATGTTATTGTCGTGTAACCACTCCTCCGTGCATTATGAATAGGTGCACGATCGTGCTGAAAGATGTAATCGCCATCCCCGAATTGCTGTTCAACAGTGGGAAGCAAGAAGATGCTTAGTGCATCAGTGTAGTCCTATGCTGTTATAGGGCCACGCTAAACAACAAAGGATGCATGTCCCTCCATGAAAAACACGACCACACCATAACACCACTGTCTCCGAACTTCACAGTTGGCATTACACGCGCTGGCAGGTGACGTTCACCAGGCATTCACCATGCCCACACCCTGCCATCCGACCGCCACGTTGTGTACCGTGATTCGTCACTCCACGCGACCTTTTCTTCACTGTTCAATCGTCCAATGTTTACGCTCCTTACACCAAGTAAGGCGTTCTTTCTCATTTACCGGCGTGATGTGTGGCTTACGAGCAGTCGCTCGACCTTGAAATCCAAGTCTTCTTACCTCCCACCTAACTCTCATAGTACTTGCAGTGGATCCTGATGCAGTCTGGAACTCGTGTGTGATGGTCTGGATACGCAATATGACCCTCTTCAACTGTCTGCCGTCTCTGTCAGTCAACATAAGAGATTGGCCTGTACGCTTTTGTGCTGCAAGTTTCTCTTCACGTTTGCACTTCACTGTCACATAGGAAACAGTGGACCTAGGGATATGTAGGAGTGTGGAAACCTCGCTTACAGACGTATGACACAAGTGACACCCAACCACCGGACCACGTTCGTAGTCCGTGAGTTCCGCGAAGTGCTCCATCCTACTCTCTCACGATGTCTAATGACTACAGAGGTCGCAGATATGGAGTACATGGCAGTAGGTGGCAACACGATGCACCTAATTAGAAAAACGTATGTCTTTGGTGGTGTTCGGATACTTTCAATTGTATGGTGTTTGTGAATACTGTTTGGATGCTAATGACTATCTTCGTATGGAATAATTCGCACTCTTGATTCGTGAATGTGTAAACTCCCAGCACGCAAGCGATCCGCCAGTTTAGGGCTGTGTATCGCAGACGTCGTGAACTAGTTCGATGTCTTCGGACCTACAGACTGCACTGACAAGGCCAGCGGGCTGTTACGGAGACAGTTGTGTTACGTTTTCGACCCAAAATGGGTTGTTGTCTAATGCATTTCGATGGACAAGAATATCAAAATTGGTGTTAGTCAAACTGTGCCTGCGTCACAGACTCACTGTTTGCGAAAAATCGCCGGCGACCGAAGTGTGAGGCTCCACGTTCCACGCTATCACGACGGCTAAACTTCCCTCTCTAACGTATAAATCAAAACCTATCCTCAGTTTCTGACACGAATCATATGGTCATAGTATCCAATGCAAAAACATAGGGTTAACCTATATAAATCCTGACTTATCATTTTAATTTATTTTAAGACTCAGAGCTTGAATAACTTAAACACAGTTATATATCTAACTCTTTTCTTAGATTTCGATATGACACTGAAAAAATTTATATGACGGCCCAGAAACAATTGCTTGAGTGCTATTCCCACTCTTGACTGCCCATTATCCTAAAAAAATAATGATTAATATTAATAATAAAGTAATAAAAGAATAAAATACAGTTAATAGCAGTTGTAGCGTTGAAAATACACTGCTGGACATTGAAAATACAGCTAACCGCAAATTAATAAGAAGTGTAACAAATACACTCCTGGAAATTGAAATAAGAACACCGTGAATTCATTGTCCCAGGAAGGGGAAACTTTATTGACACATTCCTGGGGTCAGATACATCACATGATCACACTGACAGAACCACAGGCACATAGACACAGGCAACAGAGCATGCACAATGTCGGCACTAGTACAGTGTATATCCACCTTTCGCAGCAATGCAGGCTGCTATTCTCCCATGGAGACGATCGTAGAGATGCTGGCTGTAGTCCTGTGGAACGGCTTGCCATGCCATTTCCACCTGGCGCCTCAGTTGGACCAGCGTTCGTGCTGGACGTGCAGACCACGTGAGACGACGCTTCATCCAGTCCCAAACATGCTCAATGGGGGACAGATCCGGAGATCTTGCTGGCCAGGGTAGTTGACTTACACCTTCTAGAGCACGTAGGGTGGCACGGGATACATGCGGACGTGCATTGTCCTGTTGGAACAGCAAGTTCCCTTGCCGGTCTAGGAATGGTAGAACTATGGGTACGATGACGGTTTGGATGTACCGTGCACTATTCAGTGTCCCCTCGACGATCACCAGTGGTGTACGGCCAGTGTAGGAGATCGCTCCCCACACCATGATGCCGGGTGTTGGCCCTGTGTGCCTCGGTCGTATGCAGTCCTGATTGTGGCGCTCACCTGCACGGCGCCAAACACGCATACGACCATCATTGGCACCAAGGCAGAAGCGACTCTCATCGCTGAAGGCGACACGTCTCCATTCGTCCCTCCATTCACGCCTGTCGCGACACCACTGGAGGCGGGCTGCACGATGTTGGGGCGTGAGCGGAAGACGGCCTAACGGTGTGCGGGACCGTAGCCCAGCTTCATGGAGACGGTTGCGAATGGTCCTTGCCGATACCCCAGGAGCAACAGTGTCCCTAATTTGCTGGGAAGTGGCGGTGCGGTCCCCTACGGCACTGCGTAGGATCCTACGGTCTTGGCGTGCATCCGTGCGTCGCTGCGGTCCGGTCCCAGGTCGACGGGCACGTGCACCTTCCGCCGACCACTGGCGACAACATCGATGTACTGTGGAGACCTCACGCCCCACGTGTTGAGCAATTCGGCGGTACGTCCACCCGGCCTCCCGCATGCCCACTATACGCCCTCGCTCAAAGTCCGTCAACTGCACATACGGTTCACGTCCACGCTGTCGCGGCATGCTACCAGTGTTAAAGACTGCGATGGAGCTCCGTATGCCACGGCAAACTGGCTGACACTGACGGCGGCGGTGCACAAATGCTGCGCAGCTAGCGCCATTCGACGGCCAACACCGCGGGTCCTGGTGTGTCCGCTGTGCCGTGCGTGTGATCATTGCTTGTACAGCCCTCTCGCAGTGTCCGGAGCAAGTATGGTGGGTCTGACACACCGGTGTCAATGTGTTCTTTTTTCCATTTCCAGGAGTGTAATTAGAAGTTATAAATGATTAGCTGTTCAGCTGCTCATGTTGATTGGGATCCCACGACTGTTGTGCGTTTATGAAACCCGTACCTTAAGGAGGACTTTACTCGGCGAATTATCGGCAGTTTCAACCAGATATGATCGTGTTCTGTTATCGGTGGCAGCACATAACATCACTCCAGTTTGTGCATACATATGGGATATTTTTTGACTCTAACCAATTAAACAGAAAATTGTGTCCCCTCTCGACGTAATCTTCCTGAAGCCTTACACGTTTTTCACAGATTCACCACCATGGCTGCCGAGAATGGCTTCTTTGACTACTGGAAAATCGCTGATGCAACAGTGGCACGGCAGGTGGATGTGCGAACAGGGAGAGCGTCTTTCATCGTTGGAAGTTGTTTAGGAGCCGTGGCGGCTTTTTCACAATGTATCGGTATCTCTGTTCGTATCATCTTTGAGTAACCTGTTCCCGTTGGAGCGCACCTCCCTCTGGGGTGTGGAGGCTCCTGACGTGATGGACTGTTTTGGTGGGCAGTATGAGCTGAGGAACGAAGCTGTAACAGGGTTTCCGTGGAGCCTCTTCTCCGTGGTGTTAGCTGTTCGCGGGCGACCAATATTGGGGTCATATTACTCCGTGTAACTTATTGAGTACCGACGTGGTTTGTGCTGTGATTTTATCAGAAGGGCGCCGAGCTGTCAGGGTAATGTGCACTCTCATTTTGGTCTGTCTTCCTTCTGTTGTTCGGCACGGGTGCCCGTGTCTCCATGGTACTCGGAGGGCAATGAGATTCCAAGACACTTGAGGCTGATTCATTGGCTGATACCTTATTATAATTTGTTTTATGAGTTTACCTTGTGTATTCGTGATGCTTGTGAACTTTCAGCCAGTGTAAAGTGCCGTGTTCCAGACGAAAGGTTGGGAGGTTGGCGGTGTGCATTAGTGTATGCGTACGCTGTTCTTGACCGCCGCCCATTAATTCTTCTGATTTTTAAAGTGAATGATTGGTCATGTAATTTTCTGTGGGAGGCGCAGTGAAATGTTTAGTATTACAAGTTACCACGGATGTTTAAGTGTTCATGTCAGAATGTGCGTCGGTTTTGCTATTTTACTGGGCTATTCAAAAAATAGCTCTGAGCACTATGGGACTTAACATCTGAGGTCATCAGTCTCCTAGAACTTAGAACTAGTTAAACCTAAGTAACCTAAGGACATCACACACATCCATGCCTGAGGCAGGATTCGAACCTGCGACCGTAACGGTCGCGCGGTTCCAGAGTGAAGCGCCTAGAACCGCTCGTCGACACCGGCCGGCTACTGGGCTATTATAATTTTCCTTTGTTGTTCTGATTTCCTTGAAGCTAATGCTAAAGGCCTATGCTGTCTAATAAATTATTTCCAGGACGCATTTTTTCTCCGTACCACGATGGTCTACTGTGTGTACGGCAGAGATTTGAATGTCATGGGAGTGTCCTTGTGGCTACTTCAATGGTTTGCTAAAAAGAAAGAAAATCTTATATAACTGTTTTGTTGCGGAGATTATTTTTTAAAAATGTTTGTAACTGGGTTCTGAAACCTTTTGGTTAACTATAGTTGTTTTTGGTAAGAGCTCAGATTAATTACTTCTGCCCTAAGAGTTATTTATTTGGTGCATGGCTGTGTGTTGGAATTCTAATTAAAATTATTTTTGCTGCAGGGAACTGTGGTGGACATTTTTTTGCACTAAATCGCTGGTACGTGTTACCCAGGATCGAGCTCCACTCACTCACGGCCCGTCGGCTTCATTAACCTACTGTTTACGTCATATGGAGTGCGTACATTCGTCAACCATCGTCGCTGTCTGTCTTTCGCGCTGTTTCGTCCAACCACAGCTGCGCTACTTAATGTTCCTGTTTAAGTTAAATTTATACTTGAAATAATTCTGAATTTGTATCCGTTAACTTGTGGCCTTTACCTTAAAGAAATTTTGATGTGCCTTGGGATCAGTTGTTACTGAATTATTCTTATTTTATTGGAAAATGTTAAATCTTCAATTGATTGGTATTTCTGAGTTCAAAGTTATCCTGTTTAGATATTGGTGATAAATTGTTTCTCATTGTTTTAAGTATGGTTTTGGGTTTTTTAATCAGTCATGTTTAAATCATGTTTTATTATCACCTTTGGTAATTAAGATCCTTGTGATCTGTTCTGGTACTGTTGTTTAGATTTACGTCTGTCTTCATTACGACTTTACTTATAATCCATTGTGTTTCGTATATAGGACATGTCTTGCCTTAAAGACTATTAAGTCATCTTGCGTTACAGTTAACATCAATATTACTGTCAATTATTTATACTGGCCTTCAATTTTAAATGAGTCTCATTGCTTAGCCCTTTAAATAATCTAATTAATTTAAAAACAGCTTAAATCGCTGATATGCGATTGAAACTGTGTAAAATGAATTTCTGTTCTGCCATTGAATGAAGTATTTAAAATCTCCCACTGGCCCAACCCTTCCCGACTTTACTACCTGTATGAATTGAAAGGCTGTAACTGTCGCTATTTCAGTGTGCAGGGAGCACGAGAGAGTTCTTGTCACGAAGAAACTGCAGCCTCACGTTCGCTAGATGCGCTGTTGTGTTGGCATGATGAAAGAGCACACGTGCAGCGTCTTCCGACCGTTTTTCACGCAATTCCGGAAGGAGCTTGTCCTTCAAAGCATCTTGCTTGCGTCCACCTGTCACGTCAGTGCCAATTGGAACGCAATGAGTAAGGATTACTACTCAGCAGTAAAACATGACCAAAGTTATTTTGAGCACTGAAGTTTACCCGAAATGTCTTTGGTGGTTGTGAGTGTGTGTGTTTCCAATTAAGCTGACTGGCACTTCATTTCGGGATCGAAAAACGGCGTCCTTTTTTCATTCAATGTCCGAATTGATTAAAAGAAAGTTCCACTCACACGTCATCACGCGTTAACATTGCCTAGCATCATTTCCCACGAAGAGTGTTTGGTCGTCCGTAAGGATTCATGGGACCCAAACGGAGGACACTTCTCTTATTTTCGGTCCTTCGAGCAGTATTTTGTGTAGATCTCAAGGAAATGCCAACTTTGGAGACATTGTGTCCACACTCATTCGTTGATCTTTCAAAACCATTTCTCCAATTGTCTGGTGACGTCATCAGATGAACTGGTGCGAGGCCGAGATTCTCTTTCTCTGCTGTCTAACGGGGCTCTGAATTCTTTTAACTGTCGCATCAACGAACGCTCGTTAAATACACCCAACATAGGATTACCATATTTCTCACTCAAAACAGAATGAATTTCAACCACTGTCACACGGGGCAGATGAAGGAAACAAATGATCACCTGATGTTCTTGTTATGAGAACGATTTCCTTTTAAAGCCCTCACTCTCGCCGCTGCCGCTGGAGTTTATAACGTAACGAGTCCAATGAGAAAGTCTTGGTGGAATTGCACATAACAAGTAGTTACTCTTCTTTGAGAGGTCGAGGATGGACTGTAACGTAACGAGTCCATGGAGAATCCCGAGACAGCAGCGATATATAACATAATTAAGTAGGTTTTGACGCTGAGTGTGAACAGCAAGCTATGAGGTTCCACATCGTTTCCGCCCAACAGGTATAGAAAGGGCCTACGGACTACTACAAGATTAGCGCGAACAAGCGACCTGATTTTACCGACAGGGTAACTTCATGCGGCCGGAGGACAGTCGAGGAGGACTTCATGTACAATATTTGGACCCTAAAGTATACTGTTAGCTAACGCCAGACGTAGTATACACTTTAATAACATGAAATGAGGCTAGCAAGACAGGTACCGTAAATGCAAGAGCATCAAGTAAAAAAAAAAATGCAATACATTGCATAAAAATTTGCCAAATGCAGTCGGAAACATACTTATAATCAAACTATTCATTCCACCATAGATGTTTACACCTACTCAGTGATCAATAATTTTACGATACACAGTAAACCATGACGCGGTAATGGCTTTGCATAGCAGCCATCATCGAGAGAAACAACGAATATTACGTTGCTGTTCTTAAATATTCAATAATATTAGGTTTATATGCCAAAGGGAGTCGAACCAGATCGTTCTCCACAATTATGCTGATGAAATGAAGCCGTATGTAGTTATTAGTGAATCAGTTTTTAATCTCTGATCAATGCAAAGTATAATATGAATGAAGGTCAACTAGAACCGGAAATATGTTGATGTAGTGAAATATTTAATTAAAAATTATAAGAACTGGCGTCAGGAGGCACGTCGTGACATAAACTGGCCATTAGAATATGTATTTTAACTGTGTAATCGGTGGAATGTTGGCCCATTTGTAGGCACAGGATGAGAATCATTGAACTATATGAAATAAAATGCTCATAACATCTGAACGGTTTCCATTTAGGACGTTCATACTGCACGATTGATCGCGGGGTATGATGGGAATTAGTATGCGCTGTACGGTTTGGTTTACCGACAAAGCCCACTTTCATGTGGATGGGTCCACCAATAACCAAAATTAGCGCATTTGGGGACTGAGAATCTGAATTTCGCCATCAAGAAGGCTCTTCACCCTCAACGGGTAATTGTGTGGTGTGTAGTGTCAAGTCACGGAATAATCGGTGTGATATTCCTTGATGGCACGGTAACGGTACGTGAATGTTTTGGAAGATGATTTCATCCCCATTATCCAAAGTGACCCTCATTTCGACAACATATGGTTCATGCAAGAGGGAGCTCATGCCCAACGAAGCAGGAGAGTGTCTGATGTCCTGGAGGAGCACTTCGGTGACCGCATTATGGCTCTGGGGTACACAGAGGCCGCTGACATCAGCTTCGATTGGCCGCCATATTCTCCGGGTCTGAACACATGCGACTCCTTTTTGTGGTGGTATATTACAGAGACGCTGTACAGCAATAACCAAAAAACCATTGTTGAGCTGAAAACAGCCATTCAGGAGGTCATCCACAGCATCAATATTCCAACACTCCAGCGGATCATGCAGAACTTCGCTATTCGTCTGCGCCACATCATCGCCACTGATAGCAGACATTTCGAATTTGTTATAACCTAAATCCAAATATCTGTAGTGACATTTACATGTTAAATGAAGTGTGTCTATGGCGTAGTCTGTAACAAATTTACGTTTCTTTCGCACAGTTCAATAATTGTCACCCGTGTATGTCAAAGTGTTGTACAAAGTGTGTAACATCGTGGGGAGGCGCTCGAGTTCCGTTTGACTGAAGTGTTATGACGTTGGTAGATGTTGGTGGGGGAGGAGGTGCTTTTGGGAGCAGGAGTGATGGAACATAAGAGAGAACGTTTAGGACATCGATCGAGGAGGAGAGACGTTAGCTTTCTCCCATCGGTGAAAACGATGGAGTGGTCTAATTAAATTTATTTAGATAAACTATGGACCGCTTCCCCCCAAGAACCATGGACCTTGCCGTTGGTGGGGAGGCTTGCGTGCCTCAGCGATACAGATAGCCGTACCGTAGGTACAACCACAACGGAGGGGTATCTGTTGAGAGGCCAGACAAACGTGTCGTTCCTGAAGAGGGGCAGCAGCCTTTTCAGTAGTTGCAAGGGCAACAGTCTGGATGATTGACTAATCTGGCCTTGTAACAATAACCAAAATGGCCTTGCTGTGCTGGTACTGCGAACGACTGAAAGCAAGGGGAAACTACGGCCGTAATTTTTCCCGAGGGCATGCAGCTTTACTGTATGATTAAATGATGATGGCGTCCTCTTGGGTAAAATATTCCGGAGGTAAAATAGTCCCCCATTCGGATCTCCGGGCGGGGACTACTCAAGAGGATGTCGTTATCAGGAGAAAGAAAACTGGCGTTCTACCGATCGGAGCGTGGAATGTCAGATCCCTTAATCGGGCAGGTAGGTTAGGAAATTTGAAAAGGGAAATGGATAGGTTAAAGTTAGATATAGTGGGAATTAGTGAAGTTCGGTGGCAGGAGGAACAAAACTTCTGGTCAGGTGACCACAGGGTTATAAACACAAAGTCAAATAGGGGTAATGCAAGAGTAGGTTTAATAATGAATAGGAAAATAGGAACGCCGGTAAGCTACTACAAACAGCTTAGTGAACGCATTATTGTGGCCAAGATAGATACGAAGCCCACACCTACTACAGTAGTACAAGTTTATATGCCAACTAGCTCTGCAGATGATGAAGAAATTGAAGAAATGTATGATGAAATAAAAGGAATTATTCAGATAGTGAAGGGAGACGAAAATTTAATAGTCATGGGTGACTGGAATTCGAGTGTAGGAAAAGGGAGAGAAGGAAACGTAGTAGGTGAATATGGATTGGAGCTAAGAAATGAAAGAGGAAGCCGCCTGGTAGAATTTTGCACAGAGCACAACTTAATCATAGCTAACACTTGGTTTAAGAATCATGATAGAAGGTTGTATACATGGAAGAACCCTGGAGATACTACAAGGTATCAGATAGATTATATAATGGTAAAACAGAGATTTAGGAACCAGGTTTTAAATTGTAAGACATTTCCAGGGGCAGATGTGGACTCTGACCACAATCTATTGGTTATGACCTGTAGATTAAAACTGAAGAAACTGCAAAAAGGTGGGAATTTAAGGGGATGGGACCTGGATAAACTGAAAAAACCAAAGGTTGTACAGAGTTTCAGGGAGAGCATAAGGGAACAATTGACAGGAATGGGGGAAAGAAATACAGTAGAAGAAGAATGGGTAGCTTTGAGGGATGAAGTAGTGAAGGCAGCAGAGGATCAAGTAGGTAAAAAGACGAGGGCTAGTAGAAATCCTTGGGTAACAGAAGAAATATTGAATTTAATTGATGAAAGGAGAAAATATAAAAATGCAGTAAATGAAGCAGGCAAAAAGGAATACAAACGTCTCAAAAATGAGATCGACAGGAAGTGCAAAATGGCTAAGCAGGGATGGCTATAGGACAAATGTAACGATGTAGAGGTTTGTCTCACTAGGGGTAAGATAGATACTGCCTACAGGAAAATTAAAGAGACCTTTGGAGAGAAGAGAACCACTTGTATGAATATCGAGAGCTCAGATGGCAACCCAGTTCTAAGCAAAGAAGGGAAGGCAGAAAGGTGGAAGTAGTATATAGAAGGTCTATACAAGCGCGATGTACTTGAGGACAATATTATGGAAATGGAAGAGGATGTAGATGAAGATGAAATTGGAGATACGATACTGCGTGAAGAGTTTGACAGAGCACTGAAAGACCTGTGTCGAAACAAGGCCACCGGAGTAGACAACATTCCATTGGAACTACTGACGGCCTTGGGAGAGCCAGTACTGACAAAACTCTACCATCTGGTGAGCAAGATGTATGAAACAGGCGAAATACCCTCAGACTTCAAGAAGAATATAATAATTCCAATCCTAAAGAAAGTAGGTTTTGACAAATGTGAGAATTACCGAACAATCAGTTTAATAAGCCACAGCTGCAAAATACTAACACGAATTCTTTACAGACGAATGGAAAAACTAGTAGAAGCCGACCTCGGGGAAGATCAGTTTGGATTCCGTAGAAATACTGGAACACGTGAGGCAATACTGACCTTACGACTTATCTTAGAAGAAAGATTAAGGAAAGGCAAACCTACGTTTCTAGCATTTGTAGACTTAGAGAAAGCGTTTGACAATGTTGACTGGAATACTCTCTTTCAAATTCTAAAGGTGGCAAGGGTAAAATAAAGGGAGCGACAGGCTATTTACAATTTGTACAGAAACCAGATGGCAGTTATAAGAGTCGAGGGACATGAAAGGGAAGCAGTGGTTGGGAAGGGAGTAAGACAGGGTTGTAGCCTCTCCCCGATGTTATTCAATCTGTATATTGAGCAAGCAGTAAAGGAAACAAAAGAAAAATTCGGAGTAGGTATTAAAATCCATGGAGAAGAAATAAAAACTTTGAGGTTCGCCGACGACATTGTAATTCTGTCAGATACAGCAAAGGACTTGGAAGAGCAGTTGAACGGAATGGATGATGTCTTGAAGGGAGGATATAAGATGAACATCAACAAAAGCAAAACGTGGATAATGGAATGTAGTCGAATTAAGTCGGGTGATGTTGAGGGTATTAGATTAGGAAATGAGACACTTAGAGTAGTAAAGGAGTTTTGCTATTTGGGGAGCAAAATAACTGATGATGGTCGAAGTAGAGAGGATATAAAATGTAGACTGGCAATGGCAAGGAAAGCGGTTCTGAAGAAGAGAAATTTGTTAACATCGAGTATAGATTTAAGTGTCAGGAAGTCATTTCTGAAAGTATTTGTATGGAGTGTAGCCATGTATGGAAGTGAAACATGGACGGTAAATAGTTTGGACAAGAAGAGAATAGAAGCTTTCGAAATGTGGTGCTACAGAAGAATGCTGAAGATTAGATGGGTAGATCACATAACAAATAAGGAGGTACTGAATAGGATTGGGGAGAAGAGAAGTCTGTGGCACAACTTGACCAGAAGAAGGGATCGGTTGGTAGGACATGTTCTGAGGCATCAAGGGATCACCAATTTAATATTGTAGGGCTGCGTGGAGGGTAAAAATCGTAGGGGGAGACCAAGAGATGAATACACTAAGCAGATTCAGAAGGATGTAGGTTGCAGTAGGTACTGGGAGATAAGAAGCTTGCACAGGATAGAGTAGCATGGAGAGCTGCATCACACCAGTCTCAGGACTGAAGACCACAACAACAACAACAATGTACCGCTTGTCGGTTCTAAGGATGCAGGTGATGGAACTTAGGTATTGAGTGCACGTCGTTCTTTCATATTAGTGGGGATTCTGTCATCTTTCGCTCACACTAGATAATTCAAGGGCTGTTGATATGTTTCAGTATGTTTTATTTGCGTATCAAAATGCTTGCATACCCACCATTCATTATTATTATTATTACTGGGAGTTTAGACCACACTGAATAAACAAGTTGTTTGTAAAAGTGAAATGTGGAGTTCTTCCTATGTTTATTGCAAGTGTTTCCCCTCAATTATTCGACCGCAGGACAACCTTTTATTAAATTATTTTTCTAACGCAGCAACACCGCAGACGGTGTATGGTTCGTCCACAGGACACTTAGAATCCAAGCTTTACGCAGAGCCGTACATTTGCCCCTCTGTTATATTGAATGCAGAGAAAGTTGTGTGTGCCAGCCAGTGCTGTTACATCTGTCATGCATTCACAACAAGTGCACACGCATTTCAAAACAAACCGCATGCTTCTATGTGATTCCAGTTCTGAGAGAAAAATCGGAGGTGTTATAACTTGCGTGCATCTTGTAAATTTGCATGTCTTACCATAAAGTAACGTTCCATCAGGCTTTTAGGTAACGATCGCGGCTCATAAACAACAGTTGTTCCGCATTTGATTCTGTCATATCCACCTTTAAGCAGCTACCGAAACTCAGCCACTTTACGCTCTGTGACAAATCCGAATATCGGCTTTCTTTCGCAACGCTCGAGGGTAGTTTATGAAAAGTTTCAACGTCTTTTAGGCAATGCAACAGGTGGGTCGCCACCATTGCGAGGAGAACGTAAGCTCTGCTGGAATATAAACTGCAACGTACGAAGCGATCTCGATCGTTTCCGTTCTTACAATCCCCGAGACGCTACAGGACGAGAAACGGACAAGGGAATGTTGTTAGGCAGCAGGGCCGCAAACTACCTACTCCTGATCCTCAAATTCAGCACATTTACGTGTTAACAGCACTTGGAGTATCAGTGATCAAGATGGTTAAATTTCAGTGACGAATGGAGAATATGAGGACCGACTTACTTACGTCAAAATGGCTTCAATAATGGCAACACATAACCTAGCCATTCACAAAATTCTTCGAGCGGTTAAAGGCCCCGAGTGAGACGTCTACTCGTGAAGTGCTCTCCTGTGGTTTTCCTAAATCAGAAAGGCACTCACAGTCAATAGTCGCAAGTAGTCCCAGGATATATTCCAGGACTGTCTGTGCTCTGTCTGTTGCCCTCTATGTCGCCAGCTGCCTACCATCGTACAAAGTGAAAGAAGTATGCCCTGATGGTGACAACGATGAAATATCGTAGATTAACTCTCATTTACCGAATTTGAACGCAAAATTAAGGAAACATTTCTATTTATTAATATGTCTGCCTTACCGCAAGTAACCAAACACAAAATACAGGGTCGACTGCAAAATATTGACGTTTAATAAGTACTTAGATCAAATGTTTCTGTTAAAGCAAAAGCGTAGTAAGACACACAGCCTTTCAGCGTCGGGTATCTTTCATCACTTTCGTTTATTTGTCATTCGACGGTTGTATTATTTGTTAAGAGCGTGAAGATTTTACTTAATGAGTAATGCACTAACCGCAGTTTGGAATGTCCGTTGATTGCCTTGCAACTGAAACAATAGATGCCCTCTCTTCGCGAAAATTTCCACTCCCTGCAAAGCCCTGTATAATGTTTTGTCGATTAAGAATGTGAATGTTACATCCTGCAAACGGCTGTACTATGTGGGTTCGACTAGGAAAAAAATAAGTTGTTACAAATGAGTGGGAGAACGAATAAACTGTTCAAAACTTTAGGGGGACGTCCGTTAAGTTAAATCTGTTTTTATACAGTCCGTAACTGTCGTCTTATTTCATGGCTTGAGATCTTCTCATTCAGTATAGGCAACAATTAGAATCATTCGCAACCTAATAGCTTTCGTAACGCGTTGCAGTGTACTGAGTGATATGGCGTAATGGTTAGCACACGGCACTCGCATTTAGGGTGTCGACGGTTCAAACCCCATCCGACCATCCTGATGTAGGTTTTCTGTGATTGCTCCAAACCGCTGCAGGCAATTGTCGGAATGGTTCCTTTGAAAGGGCACGACCGGCATCAATCAACCAATACAGTGTCTGGTGACCCTTGAGAAGGAACGAGTACCAGTGCCGCAGTTTTTCTAGTTGTTGTTGTTGTTGTGGTCTTCAGTCCTGAGACTGGTTTGATGCAGCTCTCCATGCTACTCTATCCTGTGCAAGCTTCTTCATCTCCCAGTACCTAATGCAACCTACATCCTTCTGAATCTGCTTAGTGTATTCATCTCTTGGTCTCCCCCTACGATTTTTACCGTCCATGATGCCCTCCAACACAAAATTGGTGATCCCTTGATGCCTCAGAACATGTCCTACCAACCGATCCCTTCTTCTGGTCAATTTGTGCCACAAATTCCTCTTCTCCCCAATCCTATGCAGTACCTCCTCATTAGTTATGTGATCTACCCATCTAATCTTCAGCATTCTTCTGTAGCACCACATTTCGAAAGCTTCTATTCTCTTCTTGTCCAAACTATTTACCGTCCATGTTTCACTTCCATACATGGCTACACTCCATACAAATATTTTCAGAAATGACTTCCTGACACTTAAATCTATACTCGATGTTAACAAATTTCTCTTCTTGAGAAACGCTTTCCTTGCCATTGCCAGTCTACATTTTATATCCTCTCTACTTCGACCATCATCGGTTATTTTGCTCCCCAAATAGCAAAACTCCTTTACTACTTTAAGTGTCTCATTTCCTAATCTAATACCCTCAACATCACCCGACTTAATTCGACTACATTACATTATCCTCGTTTTGCTTTTGTTAATGTTCATCTTATAACCTCCCTTCAAGACACCATCCATTCCGTTCAACTGCTCTTCCAAGTCCTTTGCTGTCTCTGACAGAATTACAATGTCATCGGCGAACCTCAAAGTTTTTATTTCTTCTCCATGGATTTTAATACCTACTCCGAATTTTTCTTTTGTTTCCTTTACTGCTTGCTCAATATACAGATTGAATAACTTCGGGGAGAGGCTACAACCTTGTCTTACTCCCTTCCCAACCGCTGTTTCCCTTTCATGTCCCTCGACTCTTATAACTGCCATCTGGTTTCTGTACACATTGTAAATAGCCTTTCGCTCCCTGTATTTTACCCCTGCCACCTTTAGAATATGAAAGAGAGTATTCCAGTCAACATTGTCAAACGCTTTCTCTAAGTCTACAAATGCTAGAAACGTAGGTTTGCCTTTCCTTAATCTTTCTTCTAAGGTAAGTCGTAAGGTCAGTATTGCCTCACGTGTTCCAGTATTTCCACGGAATCCAAACTGATCTTCCCCGAGGCCGGCTTCTACTAGTTCTTCCATTCGTCTGTAAAGAATTCGTGTTAGTATTTTGCAGCTGTGGCTTATTAAACTGATTGTCCGGTAATTTTCACATCTGTCAACACCTGCTTTCTTTGGGATTGGAATTATTATATTCTTCTTGAAGTGTGAGGGTATTTCACCTGTTTCATACATCTTGCTCACCAGATGGTAGAGTTTTGTCAGTACTGGCTCTCCCAAGGCCGTCAGTAGTTCCAATGGAATGTTGTCTACTCCGGTGGCCTTGTTTCGACTCAGGTCTTTCAGTGCTCTGTCAAACTCTTCACGCAGTATCGTATTTCCCATTTCATCTTCATCTACATCCTCTTCCATTTCCATAATATTGTCCTCAAGTACATCGCCCTTGTATAGACCCTCTATATACTCCTTCCACCTTTCTGCTTTCCCTTCTTTGCTTAGAACTGGGTTTCCATGTGAGCTCTTGATGTTCATACAAGTGGTTCTCTTATCTCCAAAGGTCTCTTTAATTTTCCTGTAGGCAGTATCTGTCTTACCCCTAGTGAGAAAAGCCTCTACATCCTTACATTTGTCCTCTAGCCATCCCTGCTTAGCCATTTTGCACTTCCTGTCGATCTCATTTTTGAGACGTTTGTATTCCTTTTTGCCTGCTTCATTTACTGCATTTTTATATTTTCTCCTTTCATCAATTAAAGTCAATATTTCTTCTGTCACCCAAGGATTTCTACTAGCCCTCGTCTTTTTACCTACTTGATCCTCTGCTGCCTTCACTACTTCATCCCTCAAAGCTACCCATTCCTCTTCTACTGTATTTCTTTCCCCCATTCCTGTCAATTGTTCCCTTATGCTCTCCCTGAAACTCTGTTTTTCTAGTGAGGAACACAAATGGTAGTTGTATTCAACCAAGCACACGTAATGTCCTGCGCGGAGTGGCCGCGCGGTTTGAGGCGCCATGTCACGGACTGCGCGACCCTTCCCGCCGGAGGTTCGAGTCCTCCCTCATTCGTAGCTGTGTGTGTGTTGCTCTTAGCGTAAGTTAATATAAGTTAAATTAAGTATTGTGTTAGATTAAGTAGTCAAGTCACCGATGACCTCAGCACTTTGGTCCCTTAGGAATTCACACACATTTGAACATATAATACAAGTTTCAAGGGTGATCTGTTTGATCCAAAAAGGTCAGACTTTCGTTCGTGCTGCTGGTGATGTCAATGCTTCTCCTTGTGTCGTCTATAGGTTGTGGATACGCTACAGGGAGACAGGTGGACGAGGTCACCAACGCAATACAGACCCACGTGAAGACCGATAACTGGCCAGCTCTGCTTTGCGGCGTCTTATGGATAACGCCAGGTCAGTGCTATACGGTCTAAGAAGGGCCACGTTGCGTCCGATCAGACTTTACGACCCAATTGTCCTGTTCGAGTGCCTCGCATAACACGACAACATCTTGCAACTGGTCTTTCGTTCCCATGCCAACTGGCAACTTCGTCACTGGCGGAACGTGTTGTTCATAGGCGAGTCCACGTATCCTCTAACGCAACGGTGCTCTTGAGCGGAGACCCTTGGTGAGCGGTAACTGCCAAATCTTTTCAGATTACCAAGGATCTGTGATGTTGTCGCGAGGCTTCAGTGTTGACAGCCATACGGACCTAGTCGTTCATGATCGATTTACAGCTAGTACATAGAACAGATTCTGTTGCACTATGTGATGGCCGCTGCATACGTGGTGGAGCTGAATTCCTTCTAACGCCAGGGTCTACGTGGCCGGCGTCATCAGGGATGTCTTCCGAAGTCTGAACATTGACGTACCCGGTGTAGAGGTATGAAACCGGAATTTCATGCAATAATTACACGTCTGTTGTTTCAAACTGATAAACAATATTTTGATCAAAATAATCTCCATTGCTGTTTAATCATTTCTCCCAACTCTCTGGCAGGCTATGAATGCCATTAAAAAAATAAAAATAAATAAATAAATTTGCTTCTTTTGAAGCGAACCAGTCATCGAGCCATTTACTTATATTTTCATACGAACTGCAAAGTTGTTCAGAACATTATCTTCTTTCAAAAGCGATTTGGTCTTGAAGTGGATGTCGACGGTTTGCCTGGAGTCACCCATGATTTACGACGCGTAGAATTCTCAAAATATGTCCATTTTTGATCAACTGCCACTATTCGAAGAAGAAATGACTTTCTCTTGTATCTGCCGAAGAGCATTTCACAAGTGGTCTTTCAACTTGCTTGCTGTCTTTCATTGAGTTCATGAGGAACCCGTTTTCACACTTTCTGCACCTTTCCCATTGCATTCAAAAGAACAGAAACGGCTTTCTGCGTCACATCCAATTGATACGGCAGTTCCTGTTGAGTTTGGGTATCTCTTCATCCAATAAGGCCTGAAATTCGTTGTCTTTGAAATTTTTCGACAGTTTCTCACCCCAAATCCTCACTTATGAATTTTTTTGAACCACTCGAAACACTGTGATTTCCCAAGAGCATTGTAAGTAGGCTGTTTAGGTTTTTATGTTGGTAACGCCATGTAGCGCTCTATATGAAAATCACTGACTGTGCTGTGTGCACTCTGTGGCTGGTTTGCTATTGTAGTGTTGGGCAGTTGGCTGTTAACAGCTCGTAGCGTTGCGCAGTTGGAGGTGAGCCGCCAGCAGTGGTGGATGTGGGGAGAGAGATGGTGGAGTTTTGAGAGCGGATGAGCTGGACGTGTGTCCATCATAGACAGTAAATTTGTAAGACTGGATGTCATGAACTGATATATATATATATATATATATATATATATATATATATATATATATATATATATATATATATATAATGACTTTTGAACACTATTAAGGTAAATACATTGTTTGTTCTTTATCAAAATCTTTCATTTGCTTACTATGCCTATCAATAGTTAGTGCCTTCAGTAGTTAGAATCATTTATTTAGCTGGCAGTATTGGGGCTCGCTGTATTGCAGTAGTTCGAGTAATGAACATTTTTGTGAGGTAAGCGATTCATGAAAGGTATAGGTTATTGTCAGTCAGGGCCATTCTTTTGTAGGGATTATTAAAAGTCACATTGCGTTGCGCTAAAAATATTGTGCGTCAGTTGAGTGATGATCAGAATAAGTAAAGAGAGAAATGTCTGAGTACGTTCAGTTTTGCTCATCTGTTTGAACATCAAATAACGTAAGGGGTTTACCAGCACAATCATTCATAAATTTTTCTAAGAGGACGCTTCATATGGCGACCCTTAGCCGAGGATACCTCACTGGAGTCTTCTGATTTTTTCTTGTAGTTTGTGTAATGAGTTTAGCTATTGTTTGTTGCTAGCGCGTAATTATAGAGAGAATTTCCTTGTAGTTGTAGTTTTTCATTGTTGTACAGTAAAACAGTTGTGGCATGCACGTACGTTTGCACAAAGTATTTTGCAGCTGCACTAGCAATTAACGAGATATTATTTTCAGTGCTATGTTAATGTGTTTTTTTATTTTGCTCTTCAAATTGTGCTTTTCTGTGTTATCGTGTGAAATATTGTGACAATAATGGCGTGTGAAAAACGTAATACTAGGCTCCAAAGTAAACTCAGAAATGACAGTGAAGACGAAAGCAGTGTGTTAGCGCCACCGAGTAATGAATTAACTAATGCTCAAAGTATAATTTGGTAACTGTGCATAGGCAAATGGAGCGGGCGGCAAATAATGGTGTAGACAGTGAAACAATTAGTGAACAGGGAAGCATTATCGTTCGATCGGCCGGCAACAGCTCGCCTCAGGAATCCGAAATGACAGGACACAATCTTGCAAATACCGTAGATTCAGGTTTTGCGTCCTCACCGTTTCCTCAATTAAGCCAAGACACATTTTCTGCTTTTCAAAATGCAAATATTTCCGGTTAAAGTGCACTGCAGAATAGCACTGAGGAACATGTTTCAGACACCAGTGCATTGTTATTACAGTTAATGCAACAAATGGGACAAAGGCTACAAAAGTTAGACACAACGCTTGAACAAAATCAGAAACAAATGGGACAAAATCTTCAAATGTTATACACAATTGAACACCACCAGAGACAAACAAAGCAACAGTTAGATGCAATGGAACAAAATCAAAAACAGTCACAGCAACAGCTTCAAAAGTTAGACACCACGCTTGAACAAACACGTGAAGTTTTAACTGCTGAGTTACTTAAAATCGAATCGAAATGTCAAAAAGTCGGTAATGACATAAAACACAAATTTGTGAGCATTTCCAACCTATTAGTTCGCGGCCTGAAAATGCATTACAGAATCAAGAAGCAGCCATGTAGGAAGTGCAAACTATTGTTCATGAAAATCAAGACACATTGCAAGCTAAAATTGACTCAGTTGCATCTACCTATTCGGTTACGCAACTTGCAAAAACTCAGGAAAACTTAAAGGACACAGTAGACACGATTTCAACACAAATGGACACTCTGAAACTTGGTTCAGAAAAACACACTGAGAAAATAAGTTCACTTTCGGAGAAAGTAGCCGAACTTTCGGATCAGTTCACTAACTTATCTACAAAGGTAGATGATGATCTGAGTGACACAAGACCTGTAGCCATCACTGACACAGAAGAGTATGAACAAATTAAGAAATTCAAACAAAATCAGAATCAAATTAATACGCAACACAAAAGAGAAATCCGGGAAGTGCAAGATCAGTTGGCACAAGTAATACAAGAATTACATATTTCAGAGGACACTCGCGCTCTAACACGGGAAGAGGGACTTAGAAATACGGAAAAGCCACAAAATAATAACACAGGGCATTTCGGAAATTATGAAAGAATTTGGCAAGCTGCACCGAATTTTGAAATGGAACCGCCGACACGACGTAACAATGACCGATATGCGACTCGCCGACACGATTATTTTGACTATAAGCTGTTCATTACTACACGTAAATTCAAAACATTTAAGAATTATGGCAACGAAATTCATCCACAAGCATGGCTTCATCAATTCTCTAATTGTTTTCCTCCCAACTGGTCATTACAGCACTGATTAGAATTTATGTGTGGCTACTTAGAGAATGAACCAGTTGTAAGAATGCGATCAGTCATTCACGATTGTCACAGTGAAGGAGAATTTTATCATGCCTTTCTCTCAGCATATTGATCTCAAGCTACACAAGACCGAGTAAAACATAGCATCATAATGATGAAACATTTCGAACAATCTGAATTTCCCAGTCTTGTGAAATATTTTGAAGTCATGTTACATAAGAATCAGTATCCTTCAAACCCAAACAGCCCCTCAGAACCCATCCGCATTTGCTTAATCAAATTGCCCGAACATTTACAACATATTATTTTGGCAGGACGTTGCAAGGACGACATTGAAGCTTTTCAGGGACTGTTACAAGAATTGGAAATTGACACTGACTATCGCGGGACGCGAAAACAGGAACACAAGAATTACATGTCACATCCGTCACAATTCCGCGATGAAAGAAATAATAACTGAACACGACAAGGCTATTCTTACAACGGAAATCGTGACCAAAATAAACACCTCCCATATGACAACCACTGGAAAAGTAACAGATACAGAGAAAGATCGCATTTCCGTAGTAATGATTACGACAGAGATAATCTTAGAAACAGACAATATGGGAACCAAAACAGTTATTATCAAGGGAGCCAGCTACACAAGACCGAGTAAAACATAGCATCATAATGATGAAACATTTCGAACAATCTGAATTTCCCAGTCTTGTGAAATATTTTGAAGTCATGTTGCACAAGAATCAGTACCTTCAAACACACACAGCCCCTCAGAACTTATCCGCATTTGCTTGATCAAATTGCCTGAACATTTACGACATATTATTTTGGCAGGACGTTGCAAAGACGACATTGAAGCTTTTCAGGAACTCTTACAAACATTGGAAATTGACACTGACAATCGTGGGACGCGAAACTAGGAACACAAGAATTACAGGTCACATCCGTCACAATTCCGCGATGAAAGAAATAATAACAGGACACGACAAGGCTATTCTTACAACGCAAGTCGTGACCTAAACAGACACCACCCGTACGACAACCGTTGGCAGCGTAGTAATAATTTCAGGGAAAGATCACCTCTTCGTGGTAATGACTATAACAGAGACAATCAGAGAAACAGACAATATGGGAACCAAAACAACTATTATCAAGGGAGACATAATAACTTCAGACGCAACGGTCCACCGCATAGTTACGATTCCGGGAGAAATTCTCCACCACAAGACCGACAAACAAGAAACTACGGAAACTACCGGCATAACGACAGACCTGAATTTCATCAGAACTGACCTGATTCAAACAGGGCAGGGCCCTCTCGGCAAGGTGAATTTGGAGAAGTTAGGCCTCCTAATACCAATAAAGACGCGCGCCAACAAAGAGACAGTAGGCAATGACTCACACCGCTGGCAGCCACAACATGTACTTATGAAGTTGACGACGCAGCTGCCGTAGTAATTACGTAAAAATTAGGGACATCATACTTCAGGAAAACGACGTAAAACATAACAACACTGCATATCCTGTAATTCACATTACAGTAAATGACGTAAAATTTACGGCAGTACTTGACTCTGGCAGTCCCATTTCTGTAATTAATGAAATAGCTTTTAGCAAATGCAACTAATCGAACGATTGTCCCACACTTCCTTTACGTAAGATTAAATTACAAGGTGCAATTTTTGGAAAAAGTGTAGACGTACGCGAACAAACCAACTTAGAATTCCTTTGTCAAAACCACAACTTCTCTATCAACTTTCTTACTGTTCCGTTACTGTCGACGGAAATTATATTGGGAGTAGACTTTTTGAATGAATACAAAGCAATCTTAAACTTTCACGATGCTGAAATAAGTATAGAGAAAGAAGGTAAGTCAATAGCTTTGAAATTTGAAGATTGGCTCTCAAACCATGACGAGGAAATTAATCGGCTTTACCTCCTGTTAGACAACAGTTCGGAATTTTGGACGGAACTTCACACTAACAATCACTCTGCAAGTATTGGGAGGGATGATATCGACGGCGTATTTGATACTAATGAGTTAAATCAGAATAAAATTCAAACAATTGAGAATTGTAATGACACTGATAGGCAGAACCTTTTTGAGATTTTACAAGCACATTCCACAGTTTTTATTCACAAAACAGGAACAATCAAGGGATTTCAATACCAATTTCGTGTTCGTGAGTGTACTACATTTTGCGTTAGACCATACGTAATTCCGGCACATTATAGGGACCGTGTTAGAAGAGAAATACAATATATGCTTGACAAGGGAATTATTGAGCCTGCAGTAAGCCCCTACAACAATCCATTACATGTTGTTGAGAAGAAAAATGGATCGATCAGGTTTGTCTTAGATTCGAGACAAACCAATACTATCATCATTCCTGAAACAGACAGGCCACAAACGTTGGGAGAACTTACTCAAAATTTTAATGGTGTAAAAGTGTTGTCTTCTATTGATCTCAGATCCAGCTTTCATCAGATCGAACTTCATCCAGAATGTAGAAAATACACAGCTTTTCTTTGTTTCGGCGTTTGTTATCAATTTTGGAAAGTTCCGATTGGTTTGAACATTTCTTCCGCAGCATTCATTCGTGGGCTAAATTCCATATTGCCTGAGTTCTTAAAACGTCACATCACCTTATATGTGGACGATATTCAGATAGTAGAAGCCTCATGGGAACAACATAATCGCATCCTCTACAGTGTGTTACATATTTTTGCAGAATCTGAAATTACAGTTAACTTGGAAAAGTCTGAATTCGGTAGGACAAAGGTGAAGTTTTTGGGACACATTATTTCTTCCGAAGGAATTCAGCCGCATCCTGAAAAGTTAGAAGCAATCAGAGCCATTCCAATTCCATCCACAAATAAACAAGTACGCAGTTTTCTAGGTCCCGTAAATATTTACCGTCGTTTTCAGAATATGTGAATTCTAGTTACAGCAAAACTTTTTCTCTCATTGGAAAAAATACTATTTGTCACTGGGACGAACAAGCACAGTTGGAATTCAATTCTTTAAAAGAAGCGCTACTTAACGCGCCAATACTAGCTCGTCCAGGTCTGTCACAAGATTTCTGCCTTAGCACGGATTCTTCTAAAGTCGGTCTGGTGCCATTTATTTCAAGAAGCCATAGAAAATGACACTACTGTTCAGAAAACCATTGCTTTTGCTAGCCGAGTGCTAACAAAATTAGAAAAAAATTATTCCGTTACTGAATTAGAAGCTTTAGCTATCGTTTGGGCATTTAACAAACACCGTTTCTTTCTTTCTGGTAAGCACGTTTTTGTATACAGTGATCATAGTGCATTACAATTTCTTATGTCTTCAAAATTAAATCATGACAGGTTAAAACGTTGGGCATTGTTTCTGCAAGAATTCCATTTTACAATAGTCTACATTCCCGGCAAGGAGAACATTGTTGCGGACGCACTGTCACGCACACCGGCTGGGCTTGAGAAAAGTAACACAGAAGGGAACCTCGAGAAAAAATTCAGTATTCTTTACATTCAGAACGTCGCCTTCATCACCACATCTTTAAAGGACATTGCTCACAAACAAGATAAAGATCCGATTTGGAAAGACATCAAAAGTAAATGGCATGAAAAGACACACACACAGATTTGGCATTATTTTCTGGTTAGAAACAACATACTCTTCAAACGCTGCGCTGTTGATGACAAGCTATAGGTACTTTGCATTCCTGACGATTTTGATAATAAGCTCATTTGATACATTCATTTCAGCTACGCACATTTTGGTCCACGAAAATGTTATCATATTCTTCGGACGACTTGTTATTTTAACAATGTGGAAAAGAGAATTCGAAGAGTCTTGTCTATTTGTAAACTTTGTCAAAAGGCTAAACCATCTACTGTCTCGTATCGTGCTCCGTTGTTTCGTATCATTCCTTCTAAATTAAAAGAGTTTGCTGCTGTTGATTTCTTGGGACCCCTTGTCAGAACATCTAATGGATTTTCGTACGTTCTAGTCGCTGTTGAACTTACTTCAAAATTTGTTGCTTTCACTCCGTTACGCAGAGCCAATGGACGGTCTGTATCCAACGCCTTTGTTAAAAATTTCTTACGTGATGTTGGACACGTTAATAAAGTCATTTCAGATAACGGACCGCAATTCAGGTTTGCTGTTTGGTCACGCATGCTTCAGAATCATAAAATCAAACCTGTTTTTATTTCATTGTACTCACTACACTGTATCCCATCTGAACGTATTATGAAAGAAATCAATAAGCTTTGAAGACTTTATTGTCACAGGAAGCATCAGCATTGGGACCGACATTTACACTTATTTCGAAACGTGCTGAATGAAATGCCTCGTGACTCCACTGCTTTACCACGTATTCTTGCAATGAAGAATGAAGAACCACCGAACAGTATCAGAGAGCTTGTACCTTTTCCGAATACAAGTAAACTTCGACACAAAGATTATAATTGATTTGGGTATTAAAAATATAAATTCTGCAGCAAACAAAAGGAGAAAACTACACGGTAAAGCAAATGCAAAGAAATTATATATTGGTCAGAAAGTTCTCATTAAAGCTCATTCATTGTCACATAAGAAGAAAAACTCGTGTCACAAATTCTTTTTGATTTTCAATGGCCCTTACAGAATCCGACGTATACCACATGATAATTGCGTTGAAGTTGAAACTTCGCGTACTAGGAAGAGTAAAGAATTGCACCACATATCACACGTAAAACCGTTTATTGAGAGATAATCTGTTTTTTTCTTTTTTTTAACTTAGTCTTTGCTATAAAAATCCTCACTTCACGTTACACTTAGAAACTGTTAACATACAACTATGTTTTAAAATTAACTATCCAGTCTAGAACCTAGGGAACATATTTAGACAGTAATTACGAATACATTGTTATAGTGAACAGACGACACATTGCTATTGTGTGTGTACATTCTTGCTTGTTAGTTGCGCGATTACGTAACGACTATAAGGCTAATATACTTAGAACATACACTGGTACTACTAATGAGATTTTAATGCAACATTTTGATTTACTTCAAAATACATTGTGGATTTAAAGTACTTTCTGAGAGATACCAGATGACACAGTCGTTAGTTTATGGGACAGCTACAAGATTATATCACGACGCTACTAATGAGTGACAATTTACATTGTTGCTTTTGCGGTGTATCTGTTTTATATCTGCACAATTTTTCTGTATTATTCTGGAAATTGAAACATGTTTTAGTAGTAACTTTTGTGGTATAGCTACAATGAGACAGCCATTTCCGTAGCACAGCAATACGTTACAGTACAGTAGTTCCTTCATCACGGCAATAAGCGTAAGAAACTACGATATCTATACGCAAAGCATTTCACTTTTGTTTATGATGAGGTGTGTACATTAACTTCAGCAGAGCTTTGCTTACAGAGGACGATAACTATGACACTTTCACAGAATTATCTTATAGCAAGACGCACATTTAGCGCTACAGGACACGCTTTTGAGTGATTAATTTTGTACTTCAAAAATTTATTTTTAAATATTTTTTAATTACAAAGATACAAAGGTTTTCCGTGATACATATCATTCCGTTGTTGTAATCTGTAACACCTGAGGGTATAATTACTTTAATCCTCAGGGGGGTACACGCTTACATTGTGTATCATGTGTGTAGCAAGCACAAGGAGCCCTAGCTAATGTGGAATTTGCTTATACAACTTTACAGATCGGTACCATATTTCTCTAACGCATAAATTACACAGCTTTCTGATCATTTAACTGAGAGAGACTAAATTTTTTTTACTACGTCAGTGACACATGTTTACGCAATTTCACAGTTGGATAACTTCATACTTATGAAATTGTATTTCGTCTGTACTTTGCGAACTGTTCATACTTTTTCGGAACCATTTTGATACTATGAGAGGTTTGAATGACGTATTTGGTATGGGATAATGATTTTTAAAGTACATTTGAGGTAGATGACACTATTGAAATGAGCAGAGAATTTTTTTTAGGTTTTGAAATTATTGTAAAAGCTATGACGTTTTTGAGATTTGACTGAGGTGTTATGATGTTATTATTACGACAACCATGTGTATTATGCTTTTGAGGTATGTTTATGATCAATAAGCTGATGCTATATGAGGAATCTGATTATGCTACATATTTATTATAATGAAATATTGAAGAAGTGTCGACGAATATGTATATGTGTAATAAGGTAAGGAATAATGAGTAGTGGTTAGGGACTCTGATTTGTGAAACAGGATGTTGGAAACCAAGAATCGTACTTTAAGAATTATGAAAAGTGTGTAAATGCGTGACTGTATCACAATGCCAGCGAAAATTTTTTGGAGACTGTTATATTTATAGGATTTTGTTTCTACACATTTCTACTGTAATCTCTCGACTTGTGAAATTTTATTTGTATCAAACTGTCACCATAGCGGAAACTTCTGTTGTAAATTTCTGTAAGAAAGGTAAGTGACCTTGACATAGTGCGTTGTGGGAGCCCAGCTGAGTGATAGTTGCCTGAAAATAGAAAGCCATTGGGTGGAGAAAGAAAGAGGCCATTATCATCGCTATTGACATTTCTTTGTAGAAAGTATCGCAAATACAACACGCTCAAACTTGAAAACATATGATTACACTGTGGAGCTCTTAATTTATGATATTTACTAAAATGCCTAATGAAATGATGAGAAACATTTTACATGTATTGTCTTTCTAGTTGACAGATTTTTTTACTGCCTTTGGAGACGCTATTTGCCTAGTGAATGATGTTTCATGCTTTGCAAATATACACTCCTGGAAATTGAAATAAGAACACCATGAATTCATTGTCCCAGGAAGGGGAAACTTTATTGACACATTCCTGGGGTCAGATACATCACATGATCACACTGACAGAACCACAGGCACATAGACACAGGCAACAGAGCATGCACAATGTCGGCACTAGTACAGTGTATATCCACCTTTCGCAGCAATGCAGGCTGCTATTCTCCCATGGAGACGATCGTACAGATGCTGGATGTAGTCCTGTGGAACGGCTTGCCATGCCATTTCCACCTGGCGCCTCAGTTGGACCAGCGTTCGTGCTGGACGTGCAGACCGCGTGAGACGACGCTTCATCCAGTCCCAAACATGCTCAATGGGGGACAGATCCGGAGATCTTGCTGGCCAGGGTAGTTGACTTACACCTTCTAGAGCACGTTGGGTGGCACGGGATACATGCGGACGTGGATTGTCCTGTTGGAACAGCAAGTTCCCTTGCCGGTCTAGGAATGGTAGAACGATGGGTTAGATGACGGTTTGGATGTACCGTGCACTATTCAGTGTCCCGTCGACAATCACCAGTGGTGTACGGCCAATGTAGGAGATCTCTCCCCACACCATGATGCCGGGTGTTGGCCCTGTGTGCCTCGGTCGTATGCAGTCCTGATTGTGGCGCTCACCTGCACGGCGCCAAACACGCATACGACCATCATTGGCACCAAGGCAGAAGCGACTCTCATCGCTGAAGACGACACGTCTCCATTCGTCCCTCCATTCACGCCTGTCGCGACACCACTGGAGGCGGGCTGCACGATGTTGGGGCGTGAGCGGAAGACGGCCTAACGGTGTGCGGGACCGTAGCCCAGCTTCATGGAGACGGTTGCGAATGGTCCTCGCCGATACCCCAGGAGCAACAGTGTCCCTAATTTGCTGGGAAGTGGCGGTGCGGTCCCCTACGGCACTGCGTAGGATCGTACGGTCTTGGCGTGCATCCGTGCGTCGCTGCGGTCCGGTCCCAGGTCGACGGGCACGTGCACCTTCCGCCGACCACTGGCGACAACATCGATGTACTGTGGAGACCTCACGCCCCACGTGTTGAGCAATTCGGCGGTACGTCCACCCGGCCTCCTGCATGCCCACTATACGCCCTCGCTCAAAGTCCGTCAACTGCACATACGGTTCACGTCCACGCTGTCGCGGCATGCTACCAGTGTTAAAGACTGCGATGGAGCTCCGTATGCCACGGCAAACTGGCTGACACTGACGGCGGCGGTGCACAAATGCTGCGCAGCTAGCGCCATTCGACGGCCAACACCGCGGTTCCTGGTGTGTCTGCTGTGCCGTGCGTGTGATCATTGCTTGTACAGCCCTCTCGCAGTGTCCGGAGCAAGTATGGTGGGTCTGACACACCGGTGTCAATGTGTTCTTTTTTCCATTTCCAGGAGTGTATTTGTCTATTTTGTTTAATATCTAGTTTCTAGCTGCACTGCAGCATTGGTTAAAATAAAATTTAACAGATGTACTAATATGGATATTTTATCCCTACAGATCTAGTAAATAATAATTTTATGATCTACTTCCAAAAAAACGAGGGAGCACAATAGGACATTCCCTTCATAGGATTTGCATACATAACTTTTGTCAATGACTGGGTAACTTGTTACATAGAGTAAGTCAAGGTGATGCATCACTCTAGCGTTAAGATGTGACATAGGTATTAGACATGGCCCTCTTTAATGTAATATTTTTTCTGCTTAAGCTTTGTTATGTTTAGATATTAGTTATTGCATTATCTGCGGCTGTTTGCCAGGCATAGTTCTACTAAATTTCACTTTGTATTACTCTGTTAAGCCAGTTTTACTACTGATCTATTTTTCTTGTTGCTACACATTGGCTTATATTAGTTGTAGTGTTGCAGTTGCTTTGCTAATTTAGATATACTGCTGCTTGCTTTGCCAATTTGCATTTTTTTGTCTTTGCTGTTTGTGTTACTCTGTTGTGTGTTGCTGCATTGCCTCGTCCCTTAGTATGTATATCTGAGCTCAGTAGATTTAAGTTAGCTTAAGAGGGGTTAGACTATATAAGAAACTCAAAATATCCATGGGTGTACTGCTGGTCTACAGTGTCCAACGGGCACAATATTTCGGCGATCATACGTGTCGCCATCATCTGGTGAACTGACGGACTGAGCTCCTGTGAACGTGCCGGCACGGAGATCCGTACACTATGGCTGCTCAGGGGGAACTGTGTTCGGTCGCGGCGGCGGCCGATTTAAATACCCTCCGCCCGCGGCGCGCTCACTCCGCCATCCGCGCCCCGCGCCACGGTCGCGCGGTGGAACAGATTGCGACGGCGTCTGAGATGACGTCGGTGTGATGGCTCTGTCCGCCGTGGTCGTCACAACTATACATTTGCTCGATTTACTCTTGATTAACCCAATCGCTGGTTCCCAAGCCTTGCTAAGATTATAGCCACAGTCACGGTTTATGAGGTCGTCATTGGTGCGAATTTCGATGGCCTCTCTAACAACGCTGTCCCAGTATCTCGACATCTGTACCAGAATCCTCGTGTGTTCATACTCCATAGCGTGATTTTCCGACAAACAATGTTCAGCGACCGCCGACTTGCTCGGATACATCAGTCGAGTGTGCCTCTGGTGTTCACGGCATCGATCCTCGACGGTACGCATCGTCTGACCAATATACGACTTGCCGCATTGACGCGGAATCTGGTACACGCCGGCCTTCCTCAAACCGAGGTCATCTTTGGCGCTCCCCACTAGTGCACGAGTTTTATTCGGAGGGCAAAACACAGTTCCGACCCGGTGTTTCTTCAAAATGCGGGCGATTTTCCCCGAGAGTGCGCCTGTATATGGGATAAACGCAGTGCCTACCTCCTCCCTCGTGATTTCATCCATCTCCACAGGTTGTGCTGTAGTGGTTGGGCGGAGAGCACGTTGAATCTGCCACTCTGAGTACCCATTTTTTCGAAATACAGTTCTCAGATGTTCCAATTCCTGGGGTAGACTCTCTGCGTCAGAGATAGTGCGCGCCCTATGTACTAGAGTTTTAAGCACCCCATTCCTCTGTGAAGGGTGGTGGCAGCTGTCTGCGTGCAAATACAGATCAGTGTGCGTTGTCTTCCGATTCACCCCATGGCCTAGGGTACCGTCAGGCCTTCTCTTGACCAAGACGTCAAGGAAAGGTAGTTTACCCTCCGTTTCAGTCTCCATAGTGAATTTGATGTTGGGGTGTATGGAGTTTGAATGTGTAAGGAAGCCAAGGAGTTTATCCATACCATGTGGCCATATGACGATCGTGTCGTCCACGTAACGGAAAAAGCAAGTAGGTTTCCATTCGGATGACGACAGGGCTTCCTCCTCGAAGTTCTCCATGTACAAATTCGCTATCACCGGTGAGAGTGGGCTACCCATGGCGACTCCCTCCGTTTGTTCGTAGTATTCTCCATTAAAAAGAAAATACGTGGAAGTCAAGACATTCCTAAAAAGTTCAGTGGTCTTCTCGTCAAACTTCTGACTAATCAATTCTAGTGACTCTCGCAGGGGTACCCTCGTGAACAAGGAAACGACGTCAAAACTCACCATGATATCTGACTCACCCAACGTGAAGCTATCAAGTCGTTTAACAAAATCCACGGAATTACGGATGTGATGAGGGCATTTACCCACATAAGGACTTAATATTCCCGTCAGGTATTTGTCCAACAAATATGTAGGTGCCCTGATGTTGCTGACAATGGGGCGTAATGGTACCCCCTCTTTGTGAACCTTCGGGAGTCCATATAGTCTAGGCGGTACCGGACCTTGGGGTAACAATTTCTTAGCGTCACCCTCCGGTAAATCTGCGTCCTTGAGAAGCGACCTCGTCTTGTTGTCCACCTTCTTTGTAGGGTCAACGCTGATCTTCCGGTAGGAATAGTCATTTAGCAGGCTGTGCATCTTATCAGTGTAGTCCTTATGGGAGACAACAACTGTAGCATTGCCTTTGTCAGCCGGTAAGACAACAATTTCAGAGCCCTCCCTCAGATCACGAATGGCCGCCCTCTCTTTACTAGTGATATTTGACTTCATCGGCTTGGATTTCGTCAACGCACGACAAGTGTCACGACGTATTTCCTCAGCTGATTCAGGCGGAAGTCGAGCTGCAACCTGTTCAACAGCACTAACAATTTCTGCGACCGGAGTGAACTTGGGGGTGGGAGCGAAGTTGAGACCTTTCTGCAAAACCGAGACCGCATCATCACTTAACACCATGCCACTCAAATTGATGACAGTCTTGCCCGGAACCTGCAGAGATGGTTTGTCAAGGAGACGTGAGAACTTAGCTGTTTGACGCCCGTTGCCTTCTTATGGGCGGACTCAGCTGCAACCCAGGTGACACCATCAATCCAGTCCCAGGAAAAAGAAGTGAAATTACTAGCCAGTTGCAAATGTAGTTTGAGTAATTCCTGTGAGATAAACTCAAGGCTCCGGCGGGTGAATTGCACTCTCTCACGTACCAATGCGAGGCTGGCTCGTTTCTTGATTCTCTTAGCTGCTGCAGAATCGATGTGATGCATAACCTTAGCAAAATTTGGAACAACATTCTCGGAACGACATCTCTTTAGAAAGGCAAGAGTACTTGGCAAACGACATCTACGGTGGCGCAACTTTTCAAGTCATATATCATGGTCAGTTTTGACGTCGTTTCCTTGTTCACGAGGGTACCCCTGCGAGAGTCACTAGAATTGATTAGTCAGAAGTTTGACGAGAAGACCACTGAACTTTTTAGGAATGTCTTGACTTCCACGTATTTTCTTTTTAATGGAGAATACTACGAACAAACGGAGGGAGTCGCCATGGGTAGCCCACTCTCACCGGTGATAGCGAATTTGTACATGGAGAACTTCGAGGAGGAAGCCCTGTCGTCATCCGAATGGAAACCTACTTGCTTTTTCCGTTACGTGGACGACACGTTCGTCATCTGGCCACATGGTATGGATAAACTCCTTGACTTCCTTACACATCCAAACTCCATACACCCCAACATCAAATTCACTATGGAGACTGAAACGGAGGGTAAACTACCTTTCCTTGACGTCTTGGTCAAGAGAAGGCCTGACGGTACCCTAGGCCATGGGGTGAATCGGAAGACAACGCACACTGCTCTGTATTTGCACGCAGACAGCTGCCACCACCCTTCACAGTGGAATGGGGTGCTTAAAACTCTAGTACATAGGGCGCGCACTATCTCTGACGCAGAGAGTCTACCCCAGGAATTGGAACATCTGAGAACTGTATTTCGAAAAAATGGGTACTCAGAGTGGCAGATTCAACGTGCTCTCCGCCCAACCACTACAGCACAACCTGTGGAGATGGATGAAATCACGAGGGAGGAGGTAGGCACTGCGTTTATCCCATATACAGGCGCACTCTCGGGGAAAATCGCCCGCAGTTTGAAGAAACACCGGGTCGAAACTGTGTTTTGCCCTCCGAATAAAACTCGTGCACTGGTGGGGAGCGCCAAAGATGACCTCGGTTTGAGGAAGGCCGGCGTGTACCAGATTCCGTGTCAATGCGGCAAGTCGTATATTGGTCAGACGATGCGTACCGACGAGGATCGATGCCGTGAACACCAGAGGCACACTCGACTGATGTATCCGAGCAAGTCGGCGGTCGCTGAACATTGTTTGTCGGAAAATCACGCTATGGAGTATGAACGCACGAGGATTGTGGTACAGACGTCGAGATACTGGGACAGCGTTGTTAGAGAGGCCATCGAAATTTGCACCAATGACGACCTCATAAACCGTGACTGTGGCTATAATCTTAGCAAGGCTTGGGAACCAGCGATTGGGTTAATCAAGAGTAAATCGAGTAAATGTATAGTTGTGACGACCACGGCGGACAGAGCCATCACACCGACGTCATCTCAGACGCCGTCACAATCTGTTCCACCGCGCGACCGTGGCGCGGGGCGCGGACGGCGGAGTGTGCGCGCCGCGGGCGGAGGGTATTTAAATCGGCCGCCGCCGCGACCGAACCCAGTTCCCCCTGAGCAGCCATAGTGTACGGATCTCCGTGCCGGCACGTTCACAGGAGCTCAGTCCGTCAGTTCACCTGATGATGGCGACATGTATGATCGCCGACATATTGTGCCCGTTGGACACTGTAGATCGACAGTTCACCCGTGGATATTTTGATTATCAAATACGCCGGGAGAAACTCAAGAATCATATATAAGAAACTAACTATGAAGACTAGGGAAAGAATGCATTGAGAAGTTATATGAGAATGATTTGGGCGAAAATGAGGATTGTACAATGAGAAATATTTATTTTGAAATAGGATACGAAGAAAACAGTAGGGTTTAGGGACAACATGGTTAGATAGGATTTTTTTTCTTTTTTTTTCAGGAGCAAATGTGGAAATAAGAGGAAAGATCTATGGAATGAAGTTTTGGTTTGGACTGCAGTACCAAATGTTACACTGAACACGAAACCAGTCCTTTCCTTTTGTGTTATTCCGCTATGTGTTTGTGTACCCTTGTGTATTTGTGTTTTTCCTGTCTTTGTGTATTTAGCTAATAAGATTTACGTTGTAGAATTTTTCTAGTACGAAGCTACATTCGGTATGATGAGGAATACTGTTATCCTCAAATATAATTTGCATTAATAATATGTTATTTACTTTGTAAAGATGTGTAGACATTATTTTCGAAAGCTATTCTGATCTTTTATGTATTTACTTATGTCATAATTCCTGTAACACTGATGTATATGTTTATTTCTATTCTTTTATAAAGCCTGTGTTACTACAAATGTTGTCTGTAATGTTATGTTCTTTAATGATGTATTTTGTACCTTTGTAATTGTATTCTTATGTTGTAAATCTATAATTGTATAGACACCAGTTCTTCAAATTAAGTTTCATTTCTGTTGGTCATAGTATATGCATAATATGCGAAAAAGAGGGACTGTTAGGGCTTGCACGTGTGTTAATATTTCAGCAAGGGACTGGTTAACAGCATTGCTGGTTCTGAAGACAATTCCAAAAACTTTGTGAGTGCACAAGTGGTGGTTATGGTCTTGCTGTATTGTCTGCAAGACTCTTCGTTGGTGATTGGGCACCTGCACAGTCGCAACAGATGGCTGCTGGCCATCTCTACAAGGACTGCAGTGGGTCTGCACCTTTGATGACCCACCAATACCATAATTTCTACAAGGACTGCAGTGGGTCTGTACTTCTGGTGGCCCACCAATACCATACTCTCTACAAGGACTGCAGTGGGTCTGCACCTTTGATGACCCACCAATACCATTATTTCTACAAGGACTGCAGTGGGTCTGCACCTCTGGTGGCCCACCAATACCATACTCCCTACCAGGGCTACAGTGGGTCTGCCCTGTGATGTCCTACCTACCAATGTTCTTCAAAACTTCAACTGACTCTGCTGTGGGTTTGCTGTGTTGTGGCCCACTACCTGTCTGCATGTCAACAGTCAGCACTGTCTTTCCATTGGAAGGACAACGCTACTTCTTCACGACTGCATGGAAATCCACTACTTCTGTGTGCATTTTCTTTTACTGTCAGACTTTGTGCATAAAATTGTAATTAATACTGTGATGAACGATCAGGACTGTCTTTATGGACTGTGAGAAAATATTTGCTTTTGACCAACAGTGTATCAATAAGTGTGTGCATTTGATATCTTTGTTACTGTAATTATGAAAAATTTTAACAAATATGTATTGGCCAGTGCCCAAAACAATTTGTAAAATTTTTTGTGAGGAGCATGGGGGCTATGTAAGTAGACTGTTCAGGTTTTTATGTTGGTAACGCCATGTAGCGCTCTATATGAATATCGCTGACTATGCTGTGTGCAGTCTGTGGTTGGTTTGCATTGTTGGAATTTGCTATTGTAGTATTGGGCAGTTGGCTGTTAACAGCTCGTAGCGTTGCGCAGTTGGAGGTGAGCCACCAGCAGTGGTGTATGTGGGGAGAGAGATGGCGGAATTTTGAGAGCGGATGATCTGGACGTGTGTCCATCAGAGACAGTAAATTCGCAACACTGGATGTCATGAACTGATATATTATGACTTTTGAACATTATTAAGGTTAATACATTGTTTGTTCTTTATCAAAATCTTTCATTTGCTGACTATGCCTATCAGTAGTTAGTGCCTTCAGTAGTTAGAATCTTTTATTTAGCTGGCAGTATAGGGGCTCGCTGTATTGCAGTAGTTCGAGTAATGAAGATTTTTGTGAGGTAAGCGATTCATTTAAGGTATAGGTTATTGTTAGTCAGGGCGATTCTTTTGTAGGGATTATTAAAAGTCAGACTGCGTTGCGCTAAAAATATTGTGTGTCAGTTGAGTGATGATCAGAATAAGTAAAGAGAGAAATGTCTGAGTACGTTCAGTTCTGCTCAGCTGTTTGAAAATCAAATAACGTAAGGGGTTTACCAGCACAATCATTCATAAAATTTTTCTAAGGGGATGTTTCAGCATGTACGCCGAAAGTTTCGACAAGCATTTGATGCGATTCTGCAGTAATTCTCTTCAAATTATAACAGGAAGCCAATGCTGTCCTCAAATCGTAGTTCGTAGGCAAAAAACTCGATATGTTTACGATGTATGGAACTTAGGTTACTGTGTGTTGACAGGAAGCAGATGGCGCTGCAGACGCGGTCTCACGGGCCCTCCACTGGCGTCTAGCACCATCTACAGCGATATTCCGGTTTCATACTTGTGCACCAGGTAGGGGATTTGCTGCCGATGGGTTCCGCCCTAAGCCCAATCGTGCATATGACAGTCATGCTTGTGGTGGTCCTGTTCCACCACAGACTCTCCAGAGACTCTTGTTGGCTCTCATTGAAGAATGGGAACGGATACTACAGGTTGACTTCCGTAGACTATTATGAAGCACGCCAGATAAGTCTGTTTGTTGTTGTTGTGGTTTTCAGTCCGAAAACTGGTTTGATGCAGCTCTCCATGCTACTCTGTCCTGTGTGAGCCTTTTCATGTAACAACTGCTGCAATATATCCGTCTGAATCTGCCTACTGCAGTCGTCTGTTTTTCTCCATTTACGATTAAACTGGTGATCCCACGAATTCTTGGAACGTGTCTATCAACCGATCCTTTCTTCTACTCAGATTGTGCTACAAATTTGTCTCCCCAGTTCTTTTCAGTACCTCCTCATTAATTACGTGAACTACCCATCTTATCTTTGGCATTCCTCTGTAGCGCAACATTTCCAAAGCTTCCATTTTCTTCTCGTTTTAACTGTTTATCATCCATGCTTCATTTACATACATGGCTACACTCCATACAAATACTTTCAGAAAAGACTTCCTAACACTTAAATCTAAATTAGATGTTAACAAACTTCTTTTCTTCAAAAATGCTTTTGTTACTATTACGAGCCTACATTTTATATCCTCTCTACTTCAGCCATCATCAGTTATTTTGATGCCCAAGTAGCAAAAGTCATCTACTACTTTAAGTGTCTCGTTTCCTAACCTGATTCGCTCAGCATCACCCAGTTTAAGTCGACTACATTTCATCATCCTTGTTTTGCTCTTATTGACGTTCATCTTGTATTCTCCTTTCAAAACACTGTTCATTCCGTTCAGCTGCTCTTCCAAGTCCTTTTCTGTCTGTGATGGAATTGCAGTGTCGTCGCCAAACCACCAAGATTTTATTTCTACTCCCTCAACTTTAATTCCTACTTCAGTATTTCTTTGGTTTCTTGTGCTGCTTGCTCAATGTACAGACTGAATGTCATTGGGGATAGGCTACAACACCGTCTCACTTCCTTCTTAACCACTGCATCCCTTTCATTCCCCTCTAGACTTATAACTGACGTCTGTCTTCTGTATAATTCGTGAATAAACGTGTCCGGTAGTGATAAACGCTACCATATCGCATACACGTTTATTGAAGCTTTCAGAATCTAGTGAGGAGCAGCCAGACTGACGGGATGGAGGATTTTTCAAAGTTTTTTCCACATTATTTTGTGTAAACCATAGAGGACGTAATGTATTTAATTTCTGAAATGTAAAGGTATAATTTGGTAACATACCCAGTCCTCAATTATTGCTGAGTGGACTATGGCACACGCGAAAAGTCATGTTCCCCTAATTCTTTTGAGCAGTATATGTATCACTTTAAAAATGATCATGGCGTTAGACTATTAGGTTTAGTTGCCACATGACAAAATTTTATTACAAAAATAAATTATTTCTTTTAGTGAGAAAAGTCCCGTTTTGTTTTTAAAGACAGATGTTAGGAATATGAGTTTAGAGGAAATATTTCTCCAGAGAAATATTTCTCCAGTTGTTATTGCGGTAGTTCCGAAGTTATTTAATTGCTTTAATTAATAGTGAGTTTAGACGAAATATTTCTCCAGGCCTTTCAATATCTGTTGCTGCTTAAATTCTTCTTTCGGCTGTGATCGTTGAGGAATAAGACGAAGAACCTCTCCTTTTCAGTTCAAGAAAAATTTAGTATCATTTACAGTCAAAATTGTTATCTTTAACATTAGGAAAATTATTTATTTACTTGTGACCCACGGGACATAGGATAATATAACATGAAACCTGATCCAGGTAATAATGACATACGATAATGACGTCCAATAATTATAATCAAGGTACACACAAAAATTATATTGCCCAAATCGCTAAAAACACTAGCTGGACTTTTACAGAGCTAGGAGTCTGACGTGGTTCTATCTTACATTTTTAGACGCTGCAAGCGTGAAATGTAGCTCGAAAGCAACAATTACAATTACCATGTCTCGTCTCCAGATGTAAATATTCCTTCTATACTTGATATGGCCACAGAAGTGGGATACAGAGGTACTAAGGAATGAAGAGATAGACTTAAAGTTCTCTATGGCTGTAGATACTGCTATAAGGAATAGCCCAGTAGGAAGCTCAGTTGAAGAGGAATGGGTATATCTAAAAACGGCAATCACAGAAGGTGGAAAGAAAAAAAACTTAAGTACAAAGAAGGTAACAGCGAAGAAACCATGAGTAACAGAAGATATACTTCAGTTGATTGACGAAAGACGGAAAATGTTCTGGGAAATGCAGGGATACAGAAATACGAGTCATTTATGAATGAAATAATAGTACAATAGAAGTGCGGGGAAGCTAAGGTCGATGGCTGCACAAATAATATGAAGAAATCGAAAATGAAATGACTGTCGGAAAGACTGACTTAGCATACAGAGAAGACAAAACAACCTTTGGTAAAATTAAAGACAAGAGTGCTAACATTAAGAGCGCAATGAGAATTCCACTCTTACACGGAGAGGAGAGAGCGGTTACGTGGGAAGAGTATACTGACGACGTCTATGAGGTGGAAGACTTGTCTAATGGAGTGATAGAAGAAGAAACAGGAGTTGATATAGAGGATCCAGCATTAGAACTATAAATCAAAATAGCTTTGGAAGACTTAAGGTGGAATAAGGCAGAAGAATAGGAAACATTCTAAAATCATTGAGGGAAGTAGCAACAAAACGACTATCCACGTTGTTGTGTGGAATGTATGAGTCTGGCGACATACCATCTGAATTTGGAAAAAAGTCATTTACCAATTCCGAAGATTGCAAAATCCTATAAGTACGAGAATTATCGCACAATCATGGTGACAGCTCATGCAACTGAGTTGCTGACAAGAATAATATACAGAAGAATAGAAAAGAAAACTGAGGATCCGTTAGATGACGATCTAATTGACTTTAGGAAGGGTAAAGACAGCAGAAAGGAAATTCTGTGGTTGCAGTTGACATTGGAAGCAAGACTAAAGAAAAGTCAAGACACATTCATAAGATTTGTCAACATAGGAAAAGCATTCGACAATGTTAAATGGTGCAACATTTTCGAAATTCTGCGAAAAATAAGGATAAGCTATAGGGAAAGACGTGTGATATACAATATGTACAAGAGCCTAGAAGGAACACTAAGACCGGAAGATCAAGAAAGAAGTGCTCGGATTAAAAACGCTGTAAGGCCGGAATGTAGTCATTCACTCGTATTGTTCATTATATACAACGAAGGAGGCTCGAGTCCTCCCACGGGCATTGGTGTGTGTGTGTGTGTGTGTGTGTGTTGACGTCAGCGTAAGTTAGTTTAAGTATTGTGTAAGCTTATGGACCAATGACGTCAGCAGTTTGGTCCCATAAAACATACTACAGATTTCCAAATTTACATATTACGTCTTCACGAAAGAGTCTGGGAAACAGATTCAAACCTTCTGACAAATGCAATTGCTTAAAATATTCTCACAAAAATGAAACAGGAAAAAGTGGGGAAGTGGAGGGGTATCACGTGGAAACTAGATTAAAAAAGGCAGCACATTTACAGGTGGCTGAATATTTTCACAAAACGGTTAAATTATAAGCGCGACGCGCAAAGAAAAAAATAAATTGCAAGAAATATGTCCCTCGATGGTGGCAGAGAGCTGAGGGCTCAACTGGCTCGTCCAAGCACCTAGTTCAGACTGACAAAGTAAATACGCTATCCATCTGAAACTTCATACGGTAAAATACACTACAAATCCATTAATTACATAGAACATTCAACACAACCTAAATTCACTTTAGGGAACACAATTGATTACCGCTAAATAACACAGAAGGCAAGTTCGCGCCATGTGGTGCAAATCACAAAGACAAATTCATCAAATCACAGTGAAACCGAAAGAGTTCAAACTACACGAACAATACGAGACTGGAATAGAAGGGATAGAGGTACTCAAGGTACCCTCCGCCACACACCGTCAGGTGGCTTGCGGAGTATGGATGTAGATGTAGATGTAGATGTAGATGCAATAACAAATGAAAACATTTACACGAGAATGTATCCATGCACGCCTATACACTTAGGAAAATCTACTATAACGTAATGTCAGCATCACTGGATGTGAAGCCTTTGCACACTAGAAATTCTGGTAACGTAAAGAAAGTACCTGAAGACACTTATTAAAACTGGTACATAGCACCATGGCCTATACTGCGTAAAGTGTGGATCATTTAGTGAACCTATCGCTGTAATAAAAAGTGAACTATACTACTTCAGCTAGCCTGAAGACTTACATATCTCACCCTAAGCTCAGCCTTAAGCTAACGACGACACTCACCGGACGGCCGGGGCGGATGAGCGGTTCTAGGCGCTATAGTCTGGAACTGCGCAACCGCTACGGTCGCAGGTTCGAATCCTGCCTCGGGCATGGATGTGCGTGATGTCATTAGGTTAGTTAGGTTTAAGTAGTTCTAAGTTCTAGGGGACTGATGACCTAAGAAGTTAAGTCCCATAGTGCTCAGAGCCATTTGATTTATGACACTCGCCGACTGCCACCGTCAAGTGCTTGATACCCCAGAACAACGAATCTCCGCAGGTAGCCAGTACAGACCAAAGGGCTTGCCTCCGGTACCAACCTACCCACTATCGATAAATACGACTTAGAAGGTACAAATCTCTTTGAATGAACATCCAAAGTTCGCCAGACTGACCATAGCAGACAGCTAGTTTCATTCTACTAGCTACCACATTCGCATGCAATTTCACACAGACGGCGGTGAGGAGGATGGAAATCTAGGAGCATAAAATATATTCAGTGTAAATCTAATGTAGCGCTTGCATGTGAACAATTACGTAATTTAAGTATTTTTATAGTAATGCAGTACGCAGAGACCTTTCAACTGTGGGAAAACCGGAACAGAAGATAAACGAAGCCTTTGAGATTTGATGCCGCAGAAGAATATTGAAAATTAGATGAACTGATAAGTTAAGGAAAGAGAGGTTCTCCGGGGAATCGGCGAGGAAAGGGAACAGGATGATAGGACATCCGTTAAAACATTATGGAATAACTTTCACGGTTCTAGATTGAGCTGTAAAGTGTAAAAATAGAGATAGGAATACATACACCTAATAATTGAGAATATAGTATACAAGTGGTGCTCTGAGTTGAAAAGATTCACACAGGAGAGGAATTCGTGGCGGACTTCATCAAACCAGTCAGAAGACTGATGACTCAGAAAGAAAAATACTTTTCCTTTTTCTCCTCGTGAAGTGTTGATGTAAGTAAACAACGTCCTGTGGCCATTGGAATTTGCAGTACCTCCCGCGACCACAAGAAACTGCTGCACACGCATTCATTGCGACAGAGCCACTCATTCTTATTAGTCGACCAGTAGTTTATAGTACCTGGAAGTGAGGGCCCTTCGATCGGCTTATCGTGAGTTTTCACGGTACCATCTCACGAGGATACACTGAACCACCCGACAGAGTATACAGATCGCTTTCACATTGCGATGGGTTTTCCTCAGTCACCACTGTGCTTGTCTACTATAATGTCGCCACTTCTTTATTGTAATGTAATAACATAGTCAGGTAGTAGGGCCTACGGCCTTCTCGACTCGCAGCGAACAACACGTCTACCTATGGTTCCATGCGGTTGTCTAAGTCTTTCCGTGTTCCAAAGAGTTCATTTCAACCACTCGAATATTTTCAGTGACTAATATAATAAAAAATCCCTGAACTTTCTAGAGTACAGTAACCGGAGGAAACATGGACCATACACAGAAATACTGCGCAATCTCACAGAAGATAACTAAATGAAATATTTAACGAGACGAACAGAAATTACACTTCTACTCAGAGACAATAATTACGCTGAAATCACTGATATTTATGACGCTATATCGGACATTAAAAAAGGCGGGGTACTTACTTTACCTTTAAGGGCTTCTCTGCTCTTCATCAGTTTCCCCGTTTTTCCATTCTTCAGCTTTCACCATCATGACAGCCTTTCTTTTTCAGATCTCTCTTTATCATCATTCCAATTACTCCTGCTCCCCATGTTAATCTCGGCCGTCCACCCCTCCTCCCTCCCGGCGGTGACCGTTTCAAGATCGCTTTTGGCCGTCGTCCTTGTTCCATCCGCCTTACGTGGCGATACCATTGAAGAGCTCTATTCTCAGTTCTTTGCACGACTGGTTGTTACACATCCATTATCTCCCGAATTTCCTAATTTCTTCTCCATTCTGTCCTGGATATTTTGGCTGCCCTCCTTACACCATCCATCTCTACCGCCTTCTCTGCCACTGGCGTCGGGTGCAGCCTTCTGCACCCTACGTTAGCATACTTTCCACTATTGTTTGCAGAATTCTCTTCTTTGTTTCTTTCGGTATTGCTCGACTCCACAGTCCTCCATTTATCACTTTAATTGCTGCTCATGCCTGCTACGTCCTGCGTTCCACATTTGCTTCACAGCATCCCAAGGAATGGATAATCGATTTATTTAAACAGCTTTACAACTTCCGTAGTTTTTGCACCCCTTCAGTCTCATTCCACTACTAAATATTCTGTTTTCTTCATAATTATTCTATGTCCGTGCCGTTCAAATGCATGCATTAACTTGTTTATTATATAGATGACATCCTCTCTACTCTGTGCTATCAGTGCCTCATCATCGGCAGATAATAATAGTACCACGCTGGAAAGAAAATCCCATACCTTCGCATGACAGATTCCCCGTTACAACATGTATTGCATATGTACTGCATATGAATTTTTAACAGGGTCGGCGACATACTGCAGCCCCGTCTAAGTCCTTTAGGGGTTTGGAATGCCACACTCAACTTTCTCTCTGCTTTGATTGCTGCGCACGATTGGTGATATATTCTTAGAATTAGGGATATCTGTTGTGCTTCTTCACCTACACACTCCAACGCTTTCCATAGTCCGTTGTTCGATACAGAATCATACACTTTTTCTAAATCCATAAATTTTAGGTGTACACTCTGAACACTGGTATACATCATTTTATTTATTTGTCAAAGACTAAAAATATGATCTTCACAAGATCGTCCAGCTGTAAAATCTGTCTGGTCCTCTCGAATCTTTCCCTCTATCTCGTTCTCCAACTTATTTTTCAGTACAGCGCTATAAAGCCTGCTGATAGAACCCATAACACTAATTTCAAAATAAATAATAGATATGTACAGTACACACCACTTTCTTACTACTTCCTCTCCTTTCACAATCGGGCTCAACAATTTACATACATGTCTCACCATTTGAGGCGTCCCATATTTCCACAATTCCATCGCAACTCCTCCCAGTCCACTTCTCTTCCATTACCTTTTTCAGTGTCTGTTTTAGCTCTCTCTCTAGCACCGGTTCTATATTCCCCAATTTACTTCTTTTTTTGCAGTATTTTATCACATGGTCTCTTCATTTTTCTGCCAGAAGTTCATGAAAATGCTATTTCCACTGTCCAATTGATATAGGCTGTATTGTGGATTGTGGCGGTACGTCACATAAATGGACATTTGGAGAAAGGGAAACGAAGTTTTTGTTGTGCGACTTGTGAAAATTATTTCAAGATTGTGTACGTGTGCGTGATGTATAAGGAAGATCAAAGAAAGCTAAAAAATACCAACAAAAATCACAATCAGCGATGTGATATAAAAATAAAAGAACACTCTTTTTATCTGTGTAATGAAAATGAATATGACCAGAGACTATTGCTTTATTGAAAGCTCTCCTCTTTTTGTTTCATCTAGCGGTAGGTCGCCATTGTAGTGCCGTCTGATAATTAACGTAAGTTTTATCTGTATTTTTGGAAAATATAATGGAAATTTTTACGGGAAAGTGTGCATTATTGACTTAGTTGTCACCTCTCATGATCGCAGCCATTAATTCTCATTAACAAAATTTTTACAGAACTTCGTAGTGCAGGGAGCTCATCTCCCCTAGCAGGATTTAGTCGACCATTACGCTGACTGTACTAGTTAATTAAAATTTCATGTCATAATATTAAATGTATATGTGAGAGGTTTCTCTACATTGATATTACAATAATCTCAGAGTTAACAGAGTAAAAACAGATTTCGTTTATCAATATCTAGAATACTGAATGAGTTCAGTATGTTTCATTTTGGCCGCCTAACGACGGATGAGATTCTCTCCAGTTTTGCCTTGCAAATAATGAACAAGAAATATTGAAAATCATTACATTCCACAATGTTGTTGTTGTGGTCTTCAGTCCTGAGACTGGTTTGATGCAGCTCTCCATGCTACTCTATCCTGTGCAAGCTTCTTCATCTCCCAGTACCTCCTGCAGCCTACATCCTTCTGAATCTGCTTAGTGTATTCATCTCTTGGTCTCCCTCTACGATTTTTACCCTCCACGCTGCCCTCCAATACTAAATTGGTGATCCCTCGAGGTCTCAGAACATCTCCTACCAAACGATCCGTTCTTCTAGTCAAGTTGTGCCACATCTCAGTCAATATTTGTGTAGTTTGGTACATAAATAACCAGTAGTCCCTGAGACCTATATTAATAATTACAGTTTGCGTAAGAATATACAGCGCTCACACAAACTGTTTACTAGAAGGCAGTGAGTCGCACGTTGTGTCTAAAAAATATTATATCGTACGTACATCGGGGCAGCTGATGTCCATACGAGTGTTATCGCGGTATAAGTTAATTAAAAGTCTCATGCTACCCCACAATATTTAAAGCCACCCAACCAAAATCGTAAAGTATAATTATAAAAATAAAAATAAATAATTATCCCGTGATAGAGTGCCACAAATAAAAATTTACAGTTATAGCGTGATAAGGTGCGGGATTGCTAGCTATTTTCATCATCCTTATTATCCTCCATGTGTCTGCCAATGCTCTGTTTCCCACATACCTTTCCCATTCTTCACTTTGTTGTTAATATCTTAACCCTCTTTTTATTCACCTTGTACCCATTCCAGTCCTCTTAATTCCCATAGTCCTCTTCACTTCCAGATTTCCTCTTCACTTCCTGAACCATCTCCAACAACTGTGTGATTACCGACTCAGTTTTTACTGTTCTCTCTCTTTCCTTTCCTAAAGCCTCAACTCCAGTAAAATCAATCCAACGTCATATTTAATCTTTGTTGGCACATACTTTTCACGTTTTCTTCTTGTAGCTGACGTATTCTATATTTTGAATTCTGTATAGTTCCACATCCAGCATCCTCCTCTTTTTCCTCCTGTTTCCTCTTGGTTTTCATCGGAAAATAATTATAAAATTATCAGAGCCACACTCTATTGTTCTTCTTACCCCTACATCTTGCACCTTACACGCTGCCTCCATATTAAGTCTACAATTGAGTTTTTTGCTCAGGTACACTTATGCCAGGTACCATTTTGTATTTCCTTACGTTGGAATTGTACACTCATAATCGTACACCTCTGCCCTTTACAGAAGTTAAGCAACCTCTTCCGCTATCATTTTCCACATCCTTTACTCACAGGGTATGGTTCTTAATGGTCTGCCTGAACAACACGGAGGGCAATGGATGCTCAGCAACATGCTCCCACGCTGGTCACGAGAATGGTAAGGATTTCTTCTGGTAGGGTGCTCTACCAGCGCTGTTGACAACTGCTAGATCGTCGTTGTTGCGGGGTAGCAGTGCCTCGATACGTCTCCGCAAAGCATCCCACACGTGCTGGTTTGATTTACGTCGGGTGGAACGGGCGGACAAGTCCATTGGCCGTAAACCCTCTCGTTGTAAGAGTTCTTCCAACTCGACTGTTCTCCGCGGTTATGCATTGTCTTCCATAAAAGTGAACTCAGAGACGAATGCTCCTTTGAAAACACGCACGTGGGGAAGGAGTACAGCGTACAACAACGTTGACTGGTAAGTGTACCGCTTTCAAAGATTTTGAGGTCAGTAAACCTGTGGAACACTGTGTCCCCCTACACCTGGAATACCAAAACGATCATGTGCGACATTGTTCCTGGGTGCATTACGTGTTCCCATCACTCGCAGTAACACGAGGGTTCGCCCAGAATCCATACTCAGACTGGATTTTCCCTCATTCCGAAAGAGCGCCTGATCCCACCCCTCGTTGGTCCAGTCGCAACGCTCTTGGCACCACTGGAAACGGTTTCATGCGAAGACAACGAACTGGCCATCTGGAAAGGAGAGCGCACCCATGCAGTCACCGTACAATCGCGGGGTTTGAGATTGCGTACCTCGAAGTCCTGTTAAGTGTGGTTGCAATTACACCCGCTGTTTGACGAGGATTACCTCTTGCTTGTTACACAATGTAGCAGCCGTCTGCTGCCGTAGTTGACAGTGGTCGACAACCTTCTCTCCTTCGGGCAGCAGCGCCGGTGGTCCGGAACGCTTCCCTTGCATGTGAAGGAACGCCGTAGGCAATACCAAATTCCTGGGCTGTACCTGTCACACATTGTCCTTCTTCCAGTTTCCCGATGATTCTTCCCTGGGTACAGTTTTCTAAAATTATCTACGGCCTATGTCGTAATGAAAAACACCATCACATTGCACCGTAACTGCTCACAGATTGAAAAACACTGTCTTTTCCTGCTGCTCCAACTTCCTCCTGTCACCAGGCCCCTTTGGTGCTATAGACGTACTGACCTCATGTCGTATATAGTCCAATATAATCTGTGCATGACAGGGACACCTCTGGCAACATGGTCCCACAGTTTCATTAAGGTGACATTGTATGTCCTATGCCGCCATTGTTGAATTGTCGAAACTTTTAAGGACACCGACTTTTTTCCTTATTTATATATACACTGCACTAGGATTATTACTACAATTGTATTGTGGGGCATGTTATCTTTTTTTTTCCAAACGCTCAATTTTTTGACAGAATTTTGTAAATAAATGATCATGAAAACAAAACAACTCAGGATATTTTAATTATTCTAGTTCCAGATGTGTTGAATCTCACACTTGGCATGCTGTGAAAATTTCATGTGTCTACTTTTTTAGAAAACGGGTCATTTATTGCAAAAATGTAGTTCAGAGATACTGAGGTTGAAAACTTTTTTTATTAAAATTGTCATACAGACTTACATTTCGCATCTTTTATGCATTAAAATTGCCCTGGCCCATAGTCTGTGTCTTCTCCAGTGTTACAACCGCCCAGTGCTTGCCTCCTCCTTTTCCTTCTTGCTTCTTTTGTCATTTGCTGAGCAGCTAACTCTGCTTCACGTACACGAAGCTCATACTTCCCGCAGTCCTTTAGCTGTATTCTGTCCAAATCTTACCCCCCCCCCCCCCCCTACTTCTCCAGAACCTTAAGTCTTTCATTGTTCCAACCGTTAAAAGTTATTACAGCATCAGACACTGTTAACTTAGAGTCATAAGGCCAACAAATACATTTTTAAACGTCCCCTTAGAAAAATTATTTAATTGCTGTGCTGATAAATCTCTTACATTATTTGATGTTCAAACAGCTGAGCAAAACTAAACGTACTCAGACATTTCGCTCTTTACCTATTCTGATCAACACTAAACTGACACAATATTTTTTAGCGCAACGCAATCTGACTGTCAATAATCCTCACAAAAGAATGGCCCTGACTAACATTAACCTATACCTTTCACAAATCACTTACCTCACTAAAATTTTCGTTACTCCAACTACTGCAATACAGCGAGCGCCACTACTGCCAGCTAAATAAAAGACTAACTACTGAAGGCACTAACTACTGATAGGCATAGTTAGCAAATGAAAGATTTTGATAGAGAACAAACAATGTATTTACCTTAATAGTGTTCAATGCGCAGTATATGACAGTCAAGCTTCAACATTCAAAATGTTATTTGAAGATCTCATAATTGTCTGATTTTAATGCATTACATACCAAAATGCTTAGGGAAGTAAAAAGTACATTAAGGAGCAGAAAACAGAAAATACCTGGTTTCAACCAATTTCACATACAATGCCCCCTTAATTTTCACAGACTAATTAATATGGTACGTTGCTTTATCTGTCTCGTCGTTAACATTTCCTGGGCGGCGTATAATATGTTCGAATTAGTGCAGTCCGGTAGAAATTAGTTGACAGTTTACGTCTGTCACTTTTGACATTGGATGCCGACTAGGTACGCAGACACGGCGGATCACTTCACAACTTCTGTTAGCATGCAGTGCGGAGCAATGTCGGCAACGGCCGCCGCGAGTTGTGACGGAAATGTGGGAGGCTCTGTCGACAGGTGATTTTAAGAGACCAACGACTTAACTGCGCTTTTTGTAATCCGGAGTTTAAATTCATCCCCTAAGCTAACGACAGCCTTGTGATGTGTAATGTATCCGAGAAAACAGCGCCGTCAGTAACCTGCAGCATAACTAAAATTACGATCGCTTTGTTCACGGCGATTAAAGCTAACCCCAGGAGCAAACTCAAGACACAAAAATTTCAGATTGAGCGCTTAAGGCAAACTGAAATTTCTCGCTACTACTTACATGAAACTATCCTCACTGTAGCCAAAGCGTTACCAACCAATGAACAGTCCTGACTGTCCGTTGGTTGCAGATTACAGGTGACGCAGGCAGATTCCGAACGAACAAAGAATGATAGGAAGTAAAATAAAAGCAAATAAAAAAGTCAATACGATGACGAAAATGACGCAGAAAAGTACTGGAAATAAAAAATTACTTTTAAACCAATTAAGCGAAACATTTAAACCAATTAACTGATTAAAAAAAAAGGCTTTTTCCGATCATTTTATTCTATTCCAGTGAAAGACTAAGTAGACATTGTGTCACCAATCATTGTGTTTGCACAATATTAATCCAGGAGAACACTTGAGCATTGTTAGTGCAGTGGAGGTGTTGTCTGAATCAAAAGTATTTCTATTTTCAACGGAGATTTTATCAGCAACCAGATGGTATGACAACTGGCTCACTTTTATCCCCATTACTAGCAGAAATGTTCATGGAGGAGTGGGAGACTGATTTTCTTAAGAGGGAACCACTGGAAAAACACGTTGTGTATTGGTACAGGTAGGTAGATGATATACGTTGTACGTGGAGAGGTTCCAATAGCCACCTCCACAAATTTGTGGAAAATATGAACCAGTGGCACACTAACATAAACGTCTGCATGGAATTGGGAGGGCCCAGCATAAATTTCCTGGAAATTAGCTTAAAGACAGAAGACAGTAACCATAAATTTAAAATTTATCGAAAAGACTCCGTCACTGACACATTCGTGCCGGCTTCCTCCCAACATCCTACAACCTATAACCATGCAGCATTCCGCCACATGATCCTGATTCACCGTCACTTTTCTACTCCTATGTCCCAAGAAGACTCTGACCAGAAATTTAATATAGTAAAAAAAGTCACAAAAATGAATAGAACTCGAAGAATATTGATAAAATTCTAGGTAAAAAGATGAAGCAGCCGGCCAGGTCCCTACTGTCCACAACGAAATACACAGGTAAACTGGAAAACAAGTAGTACAGATTACCTTATATTGGGAAAACATCAAATAGGATAAGTAACATTTTGAAAGCTAAGGGTTTCTCAGTGTTTTTCTGTGTCCCTTAGACAATAGGTAGTTGCTTGTTCAATGCAAAAGACAAGCAACAAGCCATCACAAAAAGAGGGGTTCATAAAATCATATGCCACGAGTGTCGGTCTTGCTGCAGTGGACAGACTGGGAGTTCAATCTATACCAGGATTAAGAACATCATAGAAGCTGGAAATTGACGAAGCCTTATTCAGCCTTTGCGATACGTTGCCTGAACAATAACCACAAATACGTAATAGATGTATAAGTCTTACATACAGAGGAAAAGGGGGCTAAACACAACCAAATAGAAACTTTAGAAATTAAAAGACAGATGTGTACATCTCCACATCTAGTATTAAATGACCAAACCCAATTCAATTATTCACGTCTTTTAGATGAGATCACAACTCCAGGATAGAAGCAACACTTTGGGCCTCAGTTCATCAGTAGATAAAAACTTCTTGGCCGATGCATAACTTTAGTCCATTCATGTTAGTGTAATAGCGGAATTGTGTAATTCCATATGCAATTTCTTAAAAAATGGTCAGTGAAGTAATTTTACCTTAAGCTATGCATCGATATCTTAAGAAATTAGACGACTATCTTTGCCTTATCACCATGTTTATCTGTACATTATTATCTTTGGGAATCAGTAATGTTCTTGAAAATGGGCTTATAACCCGAAACTTAGGTTGCGCAGGAAAATTAGTAATAAAATTTGTGAAACAAGGTAAGAAACAGTGTTTTTTTAGTTAGTGTAGCTTTTGTTTGAATTTCGAAATGAAAAAGTATTCCACTCTAGTTAACAAGATTCGAATCCATGCCCGTCTACATTTAACATTTATACGCTAACCACTACAGCACGTCACTACGGTGCAGGTTTTGTTAAAATTGACTCTGGTGGCCATGTCGCAACGATGAATTGCAGCCTTCAACATTTCGGTTTCACACAATGTCGAGCGAAGCTTAGGTAATGCAAGCCGATTTCTGTGATTATAATAACTGTATATGTGACGCTGAATCGCAACTCGCGTGGAGGGATTCAGTAGCGTTTGGTCAGTGCTCTGTGTGAAACGTATGTACTTCTTTAGCGTCCTTGTGTATGTGTGTTGCTTATGGTGTGGGTAACACGTGAATTGAGGTACGAATTAAGAGGGCCTGACCCAGAATTCAGGATCCAAACGCCTCAAGACAGGAAGGCGGACAGGGAATCGGAAGTGAACTAATCAACTATTGTGACAGTTTAACAACGGCCAACAGATCGGGCGTGACGTTGAGCGCTCTGATTAGGGGCGGGACCAGTTCCGACGTGTGAACTATCAAGTAATTTTGACCAGTCTACACTGAAGAGCCAAAGGAACTGGTACAGTGTAGCGCCACCGCGAGCTCGCACAAATGCCGCAACACGACGTGGCATGGACTCTACAAATGTCTGAAGTAGTGCTGGGGGGAATCGACACCTTGAAACACGCAGGGCTGTCCATCAATCCATAAGAGTAAGAGGGGGGTGGGGGGGGGGGGGGAGATCTCAGGCAGGATACTTACGTACCTGTCACCAGTCAGAGTCGTATCCAGACGTATCAGGAGTTCCATATCACTCCAACTGCACACGCCGCACACCATCACAGAGCCTCCACCAACTTGAACAGTCCCCTGCTAACATGAAGGGTCATAGATTCATGAGGTTTTCTCCGTACCCGTATACGTCCATCCGCTCCATACGATTTGAAACGAGACTCGTCCGATCAGGCAACATGTTTCCAGTCATCAACAGTCCAATGTCGGTATTGAGGGGTACAGGCGAGGCGTAAAGCTTGGTGTCATGCAGTCATCAAGGGTACACGAGTGAGCCTTCGGCTCCGAAAGCCCATATCGACGATGTTTCGTTGGATGGTTCGCACACTGACACTTTTTGACTGCGCAGCATTGAAATCTGCGGCAATTTGCGGAAAGTTCGCACTTCCGTCACGTTGAACGATTCTCTTCAGTCGCAGTTGGTCCCGTTCTTGCAGGACCTTTTTCGGGCCGCAGCGATGTCGGTAATTCTATGTTTTACCGGATTCCTAGTATTTACGGTACGATCGTGAAATGATCGTACGGGAAAATCCCCACTTCATTGCTACCTCGTAGATGCTGTGTCCCATCGCCCGTTTCCAAATATAACACCGCGTTAAAACTCACTTAAAACTTGGTGACCTGCCATTGTAGCAACAGTAACAGATCTGTGCCTTGTCACGGTTTGCGCGGTTCCCCACGTCGGAATTCGAGTCCTCCTTTGGGCACGGGTGTCTGTGTTGTCTTTCGCGTTAGTTAATTTAAGTTAGATTAAGTAGTGTGTAAGCACGGGGATCGATGCCCTCAACAGTTTGGTCCCTTAGGAACTCACCACAGATTTCCAGACACATGTTACCTTATATAGGCGTTGCAGACCCCAGCGTCGTATTCCGTCTGCTTATCTCTGTATTTAAATATACATCATGCCTATACCAGTTTCCTTAGCGATTAAGTTTATAAGTAAGAGTGAAGTACAGAATCATACGGTACAACATTTTTCAGTGACTAATTTTCGACGCAGCAGTTCAGAAGATCTGCTAGCGGCCAAGGGCAGAATTGCACTCGTACATCCAGGAAATGAACACGAATTGGGAGCTGAGTTTCATGTGATGTTCATGGGCCCGTATCCGCTGTCCGACTTCCAACCAAAATGGAGACTTCTACTTACCTCTGGTGCCTCTTAATATAACCGAAAAACTTGTACAGAATACCAGAAATTCAGTTGCCAAATATTTCGTTTCAGAGCCTTTTAGTATGATATTGCAGGGAACATCAATGCAGCGAAAATATATTTAAAAATCGATGTCTATCTCTGCGTTTCTATCGAAAGATTTAGGAACGTGAGGTGGATAATTCTCCGATAAACTTCCCGGCAGAGTCGCTGCCGTCAGCCGTCGGATATTAACGCTCAGCCAGTCTGTGACTGCGGCGCCGGCAAAGTGCGTCCGCATTTTCATCGCCAGTTCATGTCGGCCGCACAGCCACCCTCCGACTACTCTCACTTATCCCGTTTTGGATGAAGCATCGTGAAAGCTCCGCATTTCTCTGCGCGTTCATATTCGTCGCCCAGCGCAGCACAGGGGCCGTTCGTTTGCGAGTTTTCGCTGTGACCTTTGAATACGAATGGCGGCGTTTAATCAGTTACATCTGGCTCTTTCCTCTGTGCGCCTCCGACCCTCCCTCTGCGCTGCCAGATTTCAATCGGCACAGCCGGGGCGACGGAAAGCGGCGACCTGCTTTGCTAATTAGCAGCTCCTGGACTGATTGCAGCCGCCTGCCACGGCGCTGCCGGCTAATCTCGCACCGGCCTGATTGCCTGCCGTGCTCCTCTGTCTCTCCAAGTGTGAGTGTATGTGTGTGTGTGTGTGTGTGTGTGTGTGTGCGCGCGCGCGCGCGCCTGTGTGCGCCCACGCGCTACTGTACACGTCATCTGAGGATAAGGCCGCACATAGGATGCTGCCCCACACAGGGAAGCTAGATGTCTGTCACGCTGGTTTCACACTTTTAAGTCTGCTATCCCCTGCCCCCAACCTCCAACCTCCAGCCTACTGGTCTCACTGCGTAGACAACGAGATGTGGAGCCTCAGGACCCCTGGACATGATCAGACTTGTTCGTGAAATTAGTTCTGGCCTATGCACGGGTTTGTCAAAGAAGCTCGTCCACGTACCAACATTTGTCAATCTCACTTTTGAAGCAGACGCTGTCCATGTCGCAAAGTATTTTGACATTAGTGAAATGGTTAGCAAATTATTTCTCGCATTGATTTAAGCACTGCGTATAAAGAAGCGCGATGGTCCTAACCCCCCATCCCCCCCCCCCCCCTCCAACACCCATCGCTGAAATTGTGAGAGAAATATACCCATGAAAACTTGTTAAAGGAAGTACACTGAAGAGCCAAAGAGACTGGTATACGCATGCGTATACAAATACAGAGGTATGGCCAGTCGGGGTGGCCGAGCGGTTCCAGGCGCTACAGTCTGGAACCGCACTAACGCTACGGTCGCAGGTTCGAATGGTTCAAATGGCTCTGAGCACTATGGGACTCAACTGCTGAGGTCATAAGTCCCCTAGAACTTAGAACTACTTAAACCTAACTAACCTAAGGACAACACACACATCCATGCCCGAGGCAGGATTCGAACCTGCGACCGTAGCGGTCGCGCGGTTCCAGACTGTAACGCCAGAACCGCTCGGCCACCAGCGGCCGGCGCAGGTTCGAATCCTGCCTCGGGCATGGATGTGTGTGATGTCCTTAGGTTAGTTAGGTTTAAGTAGTTCTAAGTTCTAGGGGAGTGATGACCTCAGAAGTTAAGTCCCATAGTGCTCAGAGCCATTTGAACCATTTCACAGAGGTATGTAAACAGAATACGGGGCTGTGGTCGGCACACCTATATAAAGCAACAAGTCTCTGGAGCAGTTGTTAGATCGGTTACTGCTGCTACAATGGCTTGTTATCAAGATTTAAGAGAGTTTGAACGTGGTGTTATAGTCGGCGCACGAGCAATGGAACACAGCATCTCCGAGGTAGCGGTGAAGTGGGGACTTCCCCGTACGACCATTTGGCGAGCATACAGTGAATATCAGGATTCCGGTAAAACATTAAAACCCCGTCATCGCTGAGGCCGGAAGAAGAGTCTGCAAGAATGGGACAAACGACGACCGAAAAGAATCGTTCAATGTGACAGAGTGCCACCCTTCCGCAAATTTCTTCAGATTTCAGTGTTGTGCCATCAACAACTGTTAGCGTGAGAACCATTCAACGAAATATCATCGACATGGGCTTTCGGAGCCGAAGGCCTACTCGTGTACCCTTGATGACTGCACGACATAAAACTTTACGCCTCTCCTGGGCCCGTCAACACCGACTTTGGGTTACTGATGACTGAAAACTTGTTGCCTGGTCGGGCGAGTCTCGTTTCAAATTGTATCGAGCGAATGGGCATGTACGGGCATGGAGACGACTTAATGAATTCAAGGACCCTGCATGTCAGCAAGGGACTGTTCAAGGTGGAGGAAGCTCTGTAATGTGTGGGGCGTGTGCAGCTGGAGTGATATGGGACCCCTGATATGTCTAGATACGAGTCTGACAGGGGACACATAAACATCCTGTCTGATCACATGCATCCATTCACGTCCACTGTGCATTCCCACGGGCTCGGGTAATTCCAGGAGGACAGAACTGCTACAGAGGGGCTCCAGGAACACTCTTGTGTGTTTAAGCATTTCCGCTGGCCACCGAACACCCAAGACATGCGCATTATGGGCCATATGTGGGATGCCTTGTAATGCCTGTTGAGAATAAATCACTACCCGTTCGTACTATTACAGATTTATGGGTAGCTCTGGGATTCAAGGTCTCAGTTGCCTCCAGCACTATTTCGGACATTAATCGAGTGGACGGCACGTTGCGCTTCGGCACTTCTGCGTGCTCGCGAGGGCCCTACACGATATTAGGCAGGCGTACCAATTTCTTTGGCTCTTCCGTGTATTACACTTAGAACCTTACGATTACGACAACCTTTTCGGGATGGACAGTCAAACCTTTAGCAAATTTGTTACTTCTCCCTTACATTGAAAAGGAAGTCACTAGTATGTAGAAATTTATTCTGTTCTACTTGGTGCTGATCACGACGTACTGTCAGTGGAACAGCTTCTAGTACAACACTGAAAATATTTGCTGTACTCTATAGTTGTGGTTCATTTACGAGGCCTGTTCAGAAAGTAAGCTCCGATTGATTGCCAAATTGAAACCACAGTGAACATCAGAAATGTTTTATTGATTGGCGACTCCATGTTGTCCTGTGCACCACGACCAGATAACAGGTTTACTTGAAAAAAAGAGACAGCATTGGTCGTATATTTTTTACTATTGCAAAATCGATTTTCTGTCACTGAGTGACCATCTTCAGTGCTATATTGTATAACTTAAATTGGGATGCACTGTTGTCACTAAGCTTACGGCGATCACACCTTTCAGCTACTTCTCTACGTAGTCGCCGTTCTGACTTAGACTTTTGTCATAGCGTTGTACCAACTTTTCAATAGCCTCATCATAGAAGGCAGCCGCCAGTGCTTTCCGCCAATTCTCCACGCTGGCCTACACCTCGTTGTCTGTGTCAAAATGTTGTCGTCAAAGACAGCGGTTCATGTGACCAGAGATGAAACTCAGGGGGAGACAATTGCGGACTGTATTGTGGGTAATCTAACATTTCCATTTGCAAACGATGCAGGAGCATCTTCATTGCCTCTGCAGAATGCGGCTGAGAATTGTCTTGAAGACGAAACAGCACGACAGTTATGTAATGTTAGCTGCATAGCTTCAGACGAAATTTCTCACCAGGCCCTCGTACTTGGCGGCAGACACTATTTTCTAGACATCTTTACGCACTCACTGCGAGCTCAGAAATGAGAAGAGCGACGTGATGCTAACTGGGGTTATACTAGAGACACTACCCAACACATCTGTGCAAAGCTTTATCGGATTTTCATAGTCGTTTCCATTTCGCGACCGATCGGAGCTTACTTTCTGAACGCCCCTCGTATTTTGTCTTCTGGCTACAAGTTTTATTACACAGCACGAGTCTCAGGCCATTCTCAGACACGGAGTCGTCACTTTCCTTTCCCAACTAGATGTGTCAAACAACAGTGACATTTCATTAAATTACCACAATGGAAAAAAAAGATTAGATTTCTTTTACTTTATTGCACTCCCGCTTGTATGGTGTGCTTTGAATTCTGATTTGCTTCTTAGCATCTTCCTGCGTTATTACCCAGGGCCTGGAATTATCCTAATTGCCAGCGCTATTTTGTTTTCATCCTTTCTCGTAGTTTCTGTAGTCGTGGAAATAACGAGACAGTAAGACAAATTGTTATGAAATTCTTTTTAGCTTAAAATGCGAGATGAAAAATTGATACAGACAACCTCCGCCCTCTTGTCAGATCTGCCACCGACTAAATCGAATGTCAGGATTGCAACAATTGTTACGTAGGACAGAGAGGGCGCAGCTTCAGTACTGTCTCACTCCCTTCTCAACCACTGCTTACATTTCATGTCCCTTGACTTTTATGTCTGCCGTCTGGTTACTGTATCAATTGTAAGTAGCCTTTCGTTCCCGTAGTTTATAGCAGCCACCTTCAGAATTTCATAGAAAGTATTTCAGTCAACATTGTCAAGAACTTTTTCTGAGCCTGAAAATGCTATAAACGTGAGTTTGCCTTTCCTTATCCTGAGATAATTTGTGGGCTCAGTATTGTCTCACGTGTTTCTACATTTCTTCGGAATCCAAACTGATCTTCCCCGAGTGCAGCTTCCACCAGTTGTTCCATTCCTCTACATAGAGTTCGTGTTAGTATCTTGCAACCACGGCTTATTAAACTGACAGTTCTATAGTTTTCACGCTCCTCAGCAACTGCTATCCTTGGAATTGGAATTACCACATTTTCCTCGTGTCTGATAGTATTTCGCCCGTCTCATTCATCTGGCACACCAGATGGAAGACTGTCCGAAGGAAGGTCGTCTACTCACGGAGCCTTGTTTGAACTTAGATCTTCCAGTTCTCCGTCAAATTTGTTTATAATATTTCCCATCTCATCTTCATCTAAGTGTTCTTCCATTTCTGTATTATTGTCCGTAAGTTCTTCTCACTTGCATAGAGCGTCTATATTCTCCTTCCACTTTTCAGCTACCACCTCTTTGCTTATGATAAGTTTTCCGTCTGAGCTCTTCTTGTTCATACAGCTGCTTCTCTTTTAGTCATAGATTTCTTTAATTTTCCTGTGGGCAGGGTCTATCTTTCGCCTTCTGATACATGCTTCTGTAGCCTTACATTTGTCCTCTAGCTATTCCTTTTCAGCCATTTTGCACTTCTTGTCGATTTCATTTTTTAGAAGTTTGTATTCTCTTTTTTGCTGCATTTTTATATTTTACCCTTTCTTCGATTAAATTTAATACTTTCTTTGTTATCTAAGGATTTTTACTAGGCTTGACTTTTCCTTCCCCTGTTCTAGTTAGTCGTTGCCCAATGGTTCCTCTGAAACGTGTCGTTGCCCAATGATCCCTCTGAAACGCGCAACAACCTCTGATTCTTTCAATTTATCCAGGTCCCATCTCATTAGTGTCCTACATTTTCCAATTTCTTTAGTTTTAATCTATAGTTCATCAACAATGTATTGTGGTCAGAGTCCACATTTGCTCTTGGAAATGTCTTACAGTTTAAAACCTGAATGAGATATTCACTGTGCAGCGGAGTGTGTGCTGATTTGAAACCTCCTGGCGGATTAAAACTGTGTGCCAGACCGAGACTCGAACTCGGGACCTTTGCCTTTCGCGAGCAAGTGCTCTACCATCTGAGCTACCCAAGCATGACTCTCGCCCCGTCCTCACAACTTTCAGTTTAAAACCTGTTTCCGAAATCTCTGTTTTGCCATTAAATAAGCTATCTGAATCCTTCCGGTGTGTCTAGATCTCTTCCACGTATACAACTTTCTTTCATGTTTCTTAAACCAAACCCAGTTCTGATTAAATTACGCTGTATGGAGAATTCTACCAGGTGGCTTCCTCATTCATTTATTTTCCTCAGTCCATATTTACCTACAATTTTTCCTTCTCTTCCTTGGTGTGATAATAAATAAGGAAATAGGAATGCGGGTAAGCTACCATGAAGAACTTAGCGAATGCAATATTTTAGCCATGATAGACATAAAGCCAACGCCAACCACAGTAGTGCGAGTTAATGTGCAAACTAGCTCCGCAGATGATGAAGAAATACTTCACCATATATAATTAAATAAAGGAATTAATAAAAGCTAAGACGTAAAGGACACGTTAGTATAGTACATTTCGGAGTGAATAACGCGTTAAACAAAAAATGTAAAAAAGATATTATAAACAAACTGACAGCGCAGTATGCATCGAACACCTCCGTTCATGTTTATATAATTCTAAGACAGTGAAAAACTGTTTATTCGAGGCGTGGTGCCACGGGATCGTAGGCAACTGGATAATTTCCTGTAATTATTATTTCGTCCGTCTCAGTCACATTGATATCAAAATTCAGCTGCAGTGGTTACCGTTTCCGGCCTGACACCCCCATTTTCAAACCACACACCTTGTTAATAACCAATAGTACTTATACAATACGGTGCCAAAAGGGCAAACCAAAGTATACAGTGGGCAACGGGTATTCTCACTGATCTCAGCCAATGCGTGCGTTGCTACTGTCTGACACAACCTCATCTCTGGATCTTGCAAATCAATAGCGACATTTGCTATCGTAAACTGTGCAACGTAAGCTTCTTACTAGCGGTGGTATAGTTAATGTTAGAATTCGACCTGGTAGGAAGATTACCGTCGCTCCTGCAAGGTACCCTCTGTAGTAACAGTTTAACAAATTCGTGTGTACGCAAAGTTACAGACCCCTGCGAGTTATTGCCGGCTATTAATAATTTCTAGCGGGAGGGATTAACCGACCGGTAAAAATTTGGACTCAACGGTTAACGCAAACGTTTTTAGAACCACTACAGAAGGCACCTATGCAGAGCTTAATAGGAAGCTTAGAGCCTTTATTTACTTTTATGACCAAGCATTCGACAGAGGTACTGATTTTCACCTATTCTTTAAGACGAAGGGGGAAAATAATGAGTCGAAGGTATAGATTAATTGATATTTATTGAGTACCGATGGGAATTCAACAACTAGCCTTGTATCTGTTGGAATATACATCATCACAACTGGTCTCTCTAGTTAACATGATTCACTTTCACCATATAATTATGGAAAGGGAGAGGGGAGCGTAGACCTGGCTTCAACGTGATTTTATGCAGGCACACAGTTATACCTAAACCCATGCTTATTACAATCAATTAGTATAGGTCACGCGGAACAAGTTCAGAAAAGACGTTACAAGTAAACACGGTCAGGGAGGAAGAGTATTTGCCTAAATATTTCCATTTTCGTTTGACCGTATGCTGAAGGAAGAGTAGCAAGTGGTGCACCTAACTATGACTGCCAATTTTGGTTTAATCTTGCTTTGAGAAACAACACCACGTTACTGAGCTGGAGGAAGAACATTTACTATCATATGGGGGGAAAATTTTGCAAGTCTTTATGCCATCAATCGGCATTAAAATCTGAACTTTCCTAAATAGAAGAGTTTAAACCGTGTATTTTACGTATCGCACTTCATTGTAGGCGAATCAAATAGTTATTGGGGGGCACAACAAACATTAACTAAGTATCGCATTAGTACTATTCCACACACATTGCCAAGTAGCGGTAGTCAACACAAATGCAAAAAATACTGACACACAAGGTTATTGCTTCTCTATCTTACACTCATCCACTACCGTATGGCTATTCACTCGACTACTAAACATTTTCAGACCGAAACTGCAGTTTACCATTGTGGCAGTTGCTTCAACCGACCACGTGGCTGGGAAGTAAGTACACAAAGAAAAAATATAAAAAATAATAAAAGTCCCCCAAAATATTACTGTAAAAGAAGTCCACATTAAAATACAATAAATGAGTGAACTTCCGTTAAACACAGAGTAATAATACGACAGTGAGCTTAAAGCCCATGATGCGTGGCCCGACCAAGGCACAAACTCAAAGTTCTTACTTTTTTGACTAAATTATGAAAATATACTCCCTTATGGGGTCTGGTGGGAATCTCATACCTGATTTCAACATCTGGACTTTATTAACGAGCAGTTCTGAGACATTCTGATACCTTTGTTAACATTACCAAAATCGAGAGCTGCGTCTCCTCGTCTATACAAAATGTTCAAATGTGTGTGAAATCTTATGGGACTTAGCTACTAAGGTCATCAGTCCCAAAGCTTACACACTACATAACCTAAATTATCCTAAGAAGAGACACACACACCCTTGGCCGAGGGAGGACTCGAACCTCCGCCAGGACCAGCCGCACAGTCTATGACTGGAGCGCCTGAGACCGCTCGGCTGATACCGCGCGGCACACGTCTGTACAGCGCCACTACCCAGGAGCAAGTGGACCTGCAGACACCACGACTAACAATTACTTGTTCAGAAGGTGGTGAAGGGGATGGTTCGCCAACCTGCCTTCACGACCTCTTTGACCTGACTTGCACACCTTCTTTGCCCAACTTGTTCGTGTTTAGGAGTTGGTACTATCCTACCGCAGAACCACTCTACTCAGGCAATGCTATAACCTCTGACCAAAGCTTTCTGCCTCTTCACCTAATTTCTCATTCATACAGCCAGGTTGCACAAGGGAAGGGATACAGGGAAACGTGACATACACGAAATAAAAATCAGTTAATAAATAAATAAACAGCGCTTGGTCCATTCTCTTCTGTTTGTTACCCACAGATTTATTCTCCTAAACTGGAATTTATTGATAAAAATATGGAACAGATATGAAACAGGACAAGTTCCGTTTCAACTGTATTATATTATTTGAGATGAGATTATGAATAATAATTGTCCAGTCCTTGGAAACTATAATGCTGACTATGAAATAAATTTTATATATCGTATTCTATGGCTATTGCTTTCATTGCTAGTTAATTCCATGTCACAGGAAAGAATTATAAATGATCCCACTCCGGATACAGTGCTTAGTGGTTTTACGCCAGATTGCATTATCCAAAATCAGTTCTGTAATTTCACTGATTAGTACTGGAACTGAGGAGAGGTCTGCTACTTTAATTAAATAGATCACTCCAGACAGAAGAAGTACAATAAATGTTGACTGAAGTTGTGGAAGTTATGAGCAAGAGATATTATACAGCACTCCTTAAAAACGATTTAAAGAGTATGCACAAAATCACGACTGTAATTGTACATATTAATGTTACTCTTAACGCAGCTTACAGCCACAAACATAGGTGTAGACAGGATGCAGAATTTTACGTACGGGTTCTAGTACGTATTTAGATGATGTAGTCGGTAAATGGAAGGAGATCACTTCCCTGGCTAGCTTTACCCTATCTCCATTTTCAAATATATACTGTGAGTGATGTGTGCTTCATATTTAAAACCTGTTTCACGCCATGAAGGAACAAACACTTCTACCCACACACACACACACTTCGAATCTCTACATATACTGTCTTGCACGTCACAGTCTGCTTCAAACGCACATTTTGATATATATCATGCAAATACAGAACCATTTCTAGACCTTGTCCAGCGTATTTAATGGCTGATCTAGGAGATGGATTACTTCTCCTTATAAAAAGATTTTACTCACTTGGAAGAAGAAGTTAGGCAGACCAAGGAAGCAATGGGCAGAATGAAATTCATCATTTAAATAAAAATGGATTTTCATATACCATTTTATAAATAAGACCAAAAAGTATAAAATAATTTCTCCTAATTACACACATATTCCTGACACCATACATATAGTCCTGGAAATTTGGATTCTGAATATTTAATTGCTATCAAAATTGCTAAATTCGAAATGAAAAACTTGGAGTTCCATATGATTGGTAATAGTGGAGAGGTGAACTACCGATGATTCAGTCAGCAAGTAGAGTAATCGTAAGAAGGTGAGCACCTCACGAACAAATTATGTATTGCATGCACCCTACATTTTTTATTTTAAATCTTAGAAGTATTTTCATAGCTATAAAAAAATTCACATAGAAATATTCATTACGATCTGTATGGTGTTAGGAATATGTGCCGGATTGAGAGAAATTATTTATACTTTTTAGTTTAATTTAAAAATGTGGTATATTAAAAATTAATTTTTGTTTCATTAATTATTTTCTGCTTTTAGTCTTTTGTGTGCAAAAGTTTTCAGTCGATTTCAAACACCTGAGTTAACAAAGGTAAAGGTAACAACTAGAGGCATTTGAGACCACATGGAGACTTACCAGCAATCCTTCTTTCTGTGACCCATTTGTGCCTAGATCAGGAAAAAGAGGAAATGGCAGTGGTACACAAAGTACTCTTCGCCACATGCCAAACAAGAATGAGGTTTAACTTTGCGTTTTCATCCAGTTCCATACACGTAAAGGTTTATGTCTCTAGCTCATTGAAAATGCCAGTGGTAAAAAAGTACTCTCCACCATGCACCAGACACGAATGCACGTGAATCTTTCATTGTCATCCAGTTTTCAGCAATATTTAAAATTTCGAGTTTTTACTTCATCAACAAGTTAGTTTAAAGCCGAACAGACACAGACAAGAAAGGTGTGTCCCTCTCCCCTCCCTCCTCTCACAGCTGAGCCATGCCCATCTGCTCGCAAACAACCTGGAACACATTCTGATTCCACACACACAACATGCCGGTCCTGCACAGCAGCCTAGATTGCAGGCGATACCAACATTTTTCACCCCTTTCACTTCGACCCCTACCGAACGGAAGCCGGCCTGATTGGCCGTGCGGTTCTAGGCGCTTCAGTCTGGAACCGCGTGACCGCTACGGTCGCAGGTTCGAATCCTGCCACGGGCATGGATGTGTGTGCTGTCCTTAGGTTAGTTAGGTTTAAGTAGTTCTAAGTTCTATGGGACTGATGACCACTGATGTTAAGTCCCATAGTACTCAGAGCATTTTGAATCTACCGAACTGACCGATAGGAAAACGAGTTAATATTGCATTGTCATCCAATTATGAGCTATGTTTAAATTTAAAGTCTCCATGGGCATTGGGAAGCTGGTTTATAATCATTTGCAAAATTTATATCTAGCAAAACGACAGAGAGACAAATGTGTGTGAATTCCTAAATGACCCAACTGCCAAAGTCATCGGTCCCTAGACTTACACACAACTTAAGCTAACTTATGCTAAGAACAACACACACAGCTATGCCCGAGTGAGGACTCGAACTTCCGTTGGGAAGGGCCACGCAGTCCGTGGCAAGGCGCCTCAAACCTCGCGGCCACTCCACGCGGCACAGAGAGACAAGTAACCAAACTAAAAAGAATGCTAAAAAAGACCTGATGCTTGAAGTGAAGATGGTGGTTATGACTACGACGACGATGTGGCTGATGCTCAGTCAAGATTAACAGACTCGTAGAGTAATTGCGTCTACGGATTCTGTATCTGCAGCTACGTAAACACGAAAGTGAAAACGCTTTTTGAAGCTGAAGTAAACAGTGCCGACGCACGCGTCGCTGTCGTGACGCGTCGCTGCCCGACCGCCACGCAGCGCCAGACACCCGCTCGTCTACCATCAACTCCCCCTCTCCCTCCACCCCCCCCCCCCTAACCCTCACAGTCTCCACAGTGCCGCCCGGCAGTCAACCAAAATGCTCGGCGTTTTGTCAGAGCCGTCGCTTCTCGGCGGCAGCACGCCTTTCCGGCCAACAAAAATCCGTTTAATTAAAACGTCACACCGGGTAGCGCGGCGCGTTATGTGAAACGCATCTCATTTCGGCGCCGCAGCCAATCTCTCGCCGACGGGCGCCCTGCCTGTACCCAGCGCGAGAGGCCAGCCTTCGCTGGCGTCACAGCCAGTTGTCCGCGTCGTCGTTTTTGTGTGATTTCGTATTGTTTTTTTCTGACGTAGTCGGGCGAGCGCGCCGCACGCTTTTCGGCGTAGCCAGACGGCGGTAAGGAGCGAGAACGCCACTCCGACTGGCAGTTCCTCGCCAGTGGAAGGAGAACCGGGGTCCCAGCACGTGACGCGCCCCCGAGATTAAATCGCCGTGACGAAGAAGGCTGTGACAGTGCCGAGGCGGCCAATATCTCGTCGGGAAATATGCATGCAAATGGCGGCCGGGCTCCGCAGCCGACTGATATGCTCACGCTGACACGACGGTCCCACTGCTCGCGGGTTCTGATTGTCGACTGGGGCAGGTGCACCCCACCTGACTCGCAGAGGGTACTCCCTTCAGATATTTAACAAGCGTTTTATTCGAGCTCTTTTTTCCATCACACGAATGAATTCTGCATGAAGACTCACACCACTTGCTGTGAGCTTTCGAAGTACATAGAAACTATGCAGGTATACAGTCGGAGTGAAAAGGAGCGTAATGAGAGCAACGAGAGAAGAGTGCAGTGGATGTACAATCCAAATCTTGCCGACCGATCTGACTGAAAGTCCTTCTCTTGCGTAAAGATGGTAGGGGACGGTACCTGACCGATGTATGTCAAATGAATTAAGAAGAAATGATACTGATCCCTCATGGTACACAAACCAGGTCGGACCATACACCCTACTACGGACTTCAGTGTCATGTAATCTCGCCCCTCCTTCCTATTTTCAGGTATTGTCCACAATAAGCAATGTCTTTTCTGAAGTCATGAGAGGAGCTAAGATTAGAATAAACTTTCTAGTTTACTTAGCTTTTTATGTAGAGTTGGCTACAGTTCTTCTTGTCTAGGGGTCAGATTCTTGAAGCTACAGTGGCACATTTTAGATCCTCAGGGTTGGATTGATCTAAATTAATTTGAAGATTGTTGTTCCAGAATTTCTCTTGTTACGTTAATATATTTTGTCATATTTTAGTATAACGAACAGTCTCTTGATTTTTCACAATAACAAAGCCTAAATTACATCGTTCGCACAGAATACAAAACTACGTCCGATCACATCAAAGGAATGCTTACACCTACCTCACCCTGAAGTAATAACCATATGGCAAAGGGCTTACTATTTTTCTTGACGAATGAATTTCTATTAATTTCGATTATTATTTCATAAATGAATCCAGAAATAAACATAGTAAACAGCATTAGATTGCGTAATTAATAATAGATATTTTAAGTGAATCAAATAATTCGTAATTTCAAATGTTTCTAAAAGAATAATTGTAACACTACATTCAGAGCCAGTACTTACCGATTGTAATATGGAAAATAAATTAAGCCCTTTCCTTAAATTTTAGCTTGAATTATAGCATACAGTGTATAAAAGTATTTAAAAGTTTTCAAAAAAACAGCTGTGATATTACTGACCTGTCCAAAATTCGAAAAATAATACCGGTATCGACAACTACTATTGAGGCTCCAAAATGGCTCAAATGGCTCTGAGTACTATGGGACTCAACTGCTGAGGTCATAAGTGCCCTAGAAATACTTAAACCTAACTAACCTAAGGACAACACACACAGCCATGCCCGAGGCAGGATTCGAACCTGCGACCGTAGCGGTCGCGCGGTTCCAGAATGTAGCGCCAGAACCGGCCGGCCACCAGCGGCCGGCTACTGTTGAGGAAAAGTAATGCCAGAGGAGGATGTCCCGTTACAGTGACATACTTTTAATCGTTTCCATAACGAAACTCTGTCTCGAAATCTGGCAGAAAATCCAAAGAAATTCTTGTTATATGTAAAGAACATCGGTGGCAAGACACAATCAATACATTCACTGCCTTATAGCAATGGTAATGTTATTGATGACAGTTTTCGGGAATTTCCTTCACCAAAAAAGACAAAGTAAATATTCCGGAATACGGATCAAGACCAACTGTCAGCATCGGTATGATAACTTGTAAGTAGATATGCTCGGCGTAGCAAATCTGTTTAAATCACTTAATAAAGGCAACTCTTCAGTACCGGATAGTGTGGCAATTATGTTTCTCTCAGAGTACGCTGATACAATATCCCCACACACTAGAATAATATACAACCACTGGCTCGACGAAAGATCATTTGCTAAGGACTGGAAAGTTGCAGAGGCCACACCTATACTGAAGAAAGAAACTAGGAGCAATCCGCTGATTTACAAACGCATATCACTAACATCGATTTGCAGTATGATTTTAGAACGTATACTGTGTTCGAACACTATGTTTTGCTTCTAAGACAACGATTTATTGACAAATAGCCAACACGGATTCAAAAAATATCGTTCTTGTGAAACAGAACCAGCTCTTCATTCTCACGAAGTAATGAGTGCTATCGAAAGACGATGTAAAGTTGATTTCACATCTTTAGATTTCCTGAAGGTTTTTGACACCCTTACTCACAAGTGACTTATAATCAGATTACGTTCCTATGGAGTATCGTCTCAGTTGTGCCACTGGATTCGTGAATTCCTGTAAGAAAGGTCACAGTTCGTAGTAAATGACAAAGAGCCACAGAGTGAAACAGAAGAAATATCTAACGTTCGCCAAGGAAGTTTTATAGGCCATCTGCTGTTCCTCACCTACATAAACGCTGCAGCACGCACTCAGGGCAGCCCTCTTAGAATATCAGGCATCTTACAGTGTCTGCAGATGATGCTATCGCTTACCGTCTCGTAAAATCATTAGATGATCAAAACCAATAGCAAAATAATTGAGACAAGACACCTCTGCGATCTGAAAAGTATAAGTTGTTTCTGAATAATGGAAAGTGTAATTCCATTCACATGAATAATGGAAGGAATCCGCTAAATGTCGGTTCCACGAAAAATCACACCAATGTAAATGCTGTGAGTTCATCCAAATCCTTTGGGTTCACAATTACTAATAACTTAATCTGGAACGATCACATAGATAATGTTATGAGGAAATCAAACCTAAGACTGACGTTTGTTGGCAAATACTTAGAAGATGCAAAAGGTCTACAAATGAGACTGCCTAAACTACACTTGCTTGAAGGATAAATATCTGGCAGTTGATTGGGTCTTGTAATATGGATTGCCTGTTGTGAGTTCCGGAGCATAGCTACACACAGGCAAAGAGTAATCCGCTACCATTGCTTCATTTCAGCTCTTTTTTTCAATTGCGTAAATATCTCGGTGGTATTTTTGTTCCTCGTTCGCCACTGTTGAGTCCAGAACTCGGACGGACAGAGTATAGGTGTGAGTTGAGAATGTGGATTTTAAGAGACAGGTTGCATCCGAGATGCAGAAGTACTGGAGTTCAATCTCTTGTGTTGCCTAATAATCCATCAGTTAAGGCTTCCCCAGCTTTCTTTTCTCTGCCACACCCTAATACGGTCAAACGCAGAATCCTTTACATATTTTCGGATTTGACGCCCTACAAAAATACTTTCCTTAGATTTTGTATTACTGAATACAGGAAATATGTCCCTTATGCGTTAACAGACTGTGCTGTATATCACACTCCCCTGGCTGCGGAATAACTATTTGTGCTTAGATTTGTGTTTCCAGGTATCGTTTATGAATTCATATTCTCTAGTAAGGTACTTCTTTATCATTGCTTCGCTCGAGCAAATACCATATCTGCTGCCAGCTCATTTCATTTGTACTCTTATAACTGAGAATAAGGCGAGGCAAATTTATCTGGTTTGCTCCTAGTAGCCGTGGAAGAGAGCGACCCAATAAAAGGTACGCTCATGTCTTTGTACCATAATTTATAATAAAAATTGGCGAGTTTTAAAATACGACAGTAAGGACTATATTACTGAACTGTTCAGAATAATCATATGTGTTCAAGTAATTGAAGCATTAGACACGGCAGCAGAATCGGAATGGATAGAAGTAAGAAAGAGGTTTTAAAAGGCCTGTTCTTCTTGGCTTATATATTCTTTTCATAACACCCAGCTTTACATGAAGAGATAGAAAAACATTTTTTTAGTTTCACGAGGGGCCCGGTAGTGACTTTTTTAAATTTCTTCCAGCCCAATTTGCTTGCATAATACGTGATTTCCTGTCCATATTGTCCCACATATATAAAATATAGCAGTGTCTAGTGCACTCCATTTTAATTCCTAACACTACGGCTATGATTTTTAGGTCGCTACATATTTTACACATGTGTTAGGCATATTTGATTGTATTAAGGAGGGATACCATTTTGGCATAAGTTTCTTTCACGTAAACCACGCGACCAGCAGGAAGTAGGTTGCCGTTGTGAAATAATAAAGCTCTCAGACTAAGGTTGGTGGTGTCTGAATAGCCTCCAATACTGTAGATTATGATTCAGATAAAATATTTGGTCAATATATTAAGCTGTTAGCGTCGCAATAAACTAACCAGATTGTTTTTCTACTCTGATGGTTCAAATGGTTCTGAGCGCTATGGGACTTAACATCTGAGGTCATCAGTGCCCTAGAACTTAGAACTACTTAAACCTAACTAACCTAAGGACATCACACACATCCATGCCCGAGGCAGGATTCGAACCGGCGACCTTAGCAGCAGCGCGGTTCCGGACTGAGCGCCTAGAACCGCTCGGCCACAACGTCCGGCGACTCACATCATTTTAATGTATTGAGTAGTGTCTTCAAAAGAGATTATAATACAGATGCCATGAAAGTAAAATAATGTAATGGAGTGTAATAGAAGTAAGTGTGGTTACATTTGGGGAGTCAGATTAGGGCACTAAAGGTAGCAAGAGAGAGAGAATTAGAGAAGACATAAAATTTAGGTTGGCAATAGGAAGGACAGCTTTTCTACCAAAAAGAAATATGTTGACACGTAACAGATAATTAAGAGTGTGGATTGTAGCGTTGTATGGAAGCGAAACGCAAATATTTATTCGTACACACAGGAAGACAATAGAGTCTTTCGAAAAGAGGCACTATATACATTACGGCAAGCTTTTATCAATTACAGAAAGTGAATATTTCATCTGAGTCGTTCTAAATTCATCCAGAGTTAACATTTCCTGCGTTATGGCCTCCATTTGTGCTGTATTCATTACTGCGAACAAGAATTGTCCCAACGTATTTTAATTTTTTATTTTTTTTGACATTCTCTATAGAACCTTCATTTCTCTCGCCGATTCACTGTTTCAAGTAGTGTAAAACCCTTACATACGTAATATCCTTCATAAATACAGAATTGTCTTTGGGGAGTAAATCGAAGAAACTTCTGACGGCCTTCTGTAGTTCTGATTGTAATGTTTTGTGTTCTAATACTGGTTCGGAAGAAAACAATTTAGTGAGATGTTATGTGACAGTATTTTATGCGTTGAGATATTATACACCATACATTAAAATAATAAATAATTGACATAATCATTCCAGTTACTACCATTTCACCACGACTACCACCATAACCATGACCAGCATACTCAACACTCTCATCATCATCATCATCGCCATCTGCTGAATGAATGTTTATTCTTACTCATGCATTACGGACATCAGAAATATGTATCTCCTTACTGCTTGCCGAACAGCAATTAATGTTTTGAATGGTTTTCTCAGTATGTCCTTGTCTTTCTGTTGAAACTCATAACACCCATTGACTGTGAAAATACCGTTTCAGACCTCTACAGTTGCATCTGATTCTACATTGTTACTCTGCAATTCACAGTTAAGTGCCTCAAAGAGGGTTTATCAAATCCTCTTCAAGCCGTTTCCTTACCGATCCACTCTCAAATACGGCGGGGAAAAGCGAGTCATTGCACTTTTCTGTGCGAGCTCTGGTTTCTCTCATTTTATTACAGTTATCATTTCTCCCTGCATAAGTGGGCGCCAGCCAAATACTTCCGCATTCTGAGAAGAAATTTGGTGATTGAAGTTTCGTGGAAAGATCCCGCCGCTTTTGTTTTAATGATTTCCACCGCAACTCGCATATCATATCAGTGACACTTTGGAATTTCTCTATTTAATTTACCAAGTACATCTAAGGTAAATTTCACTTGCTTATTTATTCCTTTTCCTACCCATCCAATTTCTTCTAAAAAAAACTTCGATTGGATATCTTTCCTCATCTTTAATTTGTGCCACTTTGTTGCCGATGAGCGGACTGTACATCACGTTAACGTTAACTAAACAGACTGCCAGTCCATACAGACTCCTATGCATACGTACCACTTTTATTTAAGCTGAGTATGGCTGCTAAGCAGTACACTAGAGAAATACAGCTTTCGAGAAAGCAGATAGGATTATGCAGCATGAAGGACGCTTTTCATTAACTTAAAACAGATGAAATGTCAACGCCCTGCCCTCTTTGACACATCCTCTGTGTATGAAGACAATTGGATCTCGCTAAAACAAACACAATGCGAAATGTGTGTATGTAATGTGAGGATCACGGAAATGCGTTAGTGCTGCAGCACTGTTTCCAGAACTGAGAACACATCACCGTCTTTAAGCACGACGAAGTAATAATAATAAATAACATAGTCAGTATAAACAATTAAAACACTGATGGCGATAGAGTGTGTAGAAATTATAATGAAGTGTATGTAAAGGAGACGTCATGCTTGTGTGTAGTAGCACGTAACTCATATCAGTGGATGTATCACATTGTTTCGACTCGTTCTAAACCAGGAACGAAAGCCTCTGATGAAATACATAGTCTGGTATAAATCTAAATTTTACACTTTTACACAGTAACAAATGAAATGACTAAAAGGAAATCAGATCTGAACCCAAATGCCTAACAGCAGAATTTGACTCAAATAAAATGGTTGGTGGAAACTCGTAATTAGTTGAATGAGTGAAGTTGTGGTCTTCAGTCTGAAGAATCATTTGATGCAGTTCTCCACGTGAGTCTCTCCTGTACACGTGCAACCTACATTCATTTCAAGCTGGTTTGTGAACTCAAGATTTGGTCTCACTCTATACCTACCCTCACATTTTCTTTCATGACTAATTGACGATTCTTTGATGCCTCACAAGGTATCCTATGAATCGATGCTTTCTTGTACTAAAGCTGTATCAAGAATTTCTTTTTCCACACCTCAACTCAGTACCTCCACATTAGTTATTCGATCAACCTATTCTTCCATAACACTCACTTCAAAAACCTCTATTCTCTTCTTGTTTGCGCTGATTATAGTTCATATATCACTCTCGTATTATGCAACATTCCAACACAAATGTTTTCACAAAACACTTCCTATAAATTAAATTTATATACTGTGTCAATAAATTTCTCTTTTTCAGAAAAGCTTTCCATTCTAACCACAGACTATTGAACATTCTCTCTACTTCAACTATCTTGGGTTATTTTGCTGTTCAAATAACAAAACTTACCTAAGACTTTTAGTGCGTCATTTCCCAATCCAATACCCTTAGCTTCACCCCATTTTATTCGACTTCATCCCACTATCCTTACTATACTTTTATTAATGTTCATGTTAGAAACTCTTTTCAACACGTTATTCACTCCATACATTTGTTCAGCGAAGCTCTTTTCTGTCTCTGACAGAATTACTAAGTCATCAGCAAACTTCAAAGATTTGTGTGTGTGTGTTTGTGTGTGTAGATATTGACAGCTTGCAAGGGGCGAAGGGGCGTGTAACATCAACTACCTTTATTTCGATTAATAATAGCCCGCAGACTTACTGATTCATCTAATACTACTTAGGTAGCCACATCCTTTAACTTCAGTGACCTGCGTGATTAACAGGCATTAATGTGGGTTCATACAGGAGAACCAGCCGTTGAATCATGACATCAAATCTCCTAAATTATGTCTCATACAGTGCTATAATTTCGCAGGTACATCAGAGGTATATGGGAATACTGCCTGCAAAGTGTCTAGAGAATACAGTAAGTAGTAAAGAAGTAATAAATTTAAACGCCGATACTGATGTGGCAGTTTTACTGCATGAACAGCGAAATTATAGTAAGCAATAAACTTTTCATCATTTTATGTGGATTGTCAGCAAGTAAATGTTATTATAAATAAGTTAAAGTGTTCTTTCCCAAAAACTCACAGATCTGCACACGCAAAGTTCTTAACCCCTAAAGTAATCATTGTTACTGGTACATAACCAATCTAAAAGAAGAAGAAAAGACTCATCTGACAATTTCTAACACCCCCGCAAAAGTAAAATAAACCATCTACATACGACCTTGAGCAAGTTATTGTTTCCAACAAAAGTTAAAGCACTTTTAATGAAGATAGGGAAATACGGAAACGAAATATTACTTCTCAACCGCTTTCCAGGACTATTTTAGTCCACTCCAGATACTCAGCTCATCTGCAACTATCGTAACTGCTTCAATCGTACCAGTTTCTGCCAACTGAGATAAAGAGTAGTGACTTGCATGCCTGTTTGTACCGGCACATGCAATAAATACCTCAGTTGTGTTCTCCAGTTGCACGCGCCACAGTGTCTCCCAACGAAATTCACTTTCAGAGCATAATAATCAGCCACAGGGTACGTTGTACAGTCAGTCAAATTGCTTCAAAAACTATAAACTCTGTGGTTGAATGATAAACGTGATTGTCAAGAAGAAGTGAATACTCGACGGTGACAGACTTTGCGCAGTACCAATACGCTCAGTAACTGTGACACAGATTTTAGATAGATTTCCCAAAATAGTTTTTCATTAGTTCAGATGAAATGCGAAGTGAACAGACAAACGTTGACTACAAAATGTAAACTCCACCAGGAGACTTGGAGGAGCATGAGTCCTATTCATGGAAAGATTGACAAAAACAAAAAGTTGGTCAACGGTCCGAGTTATGTTCTGTAACAAATTTCCACATGCTTAGAAACAGCATCCATTCTATGTGACTATTCATTTTCCACACGTTTCAAATACGCAAATCGACTAGACATAGGCTGAGTACAACCCAGTCTACGTATAAATCATGAGACGCACAGGATATACTTTCACGACCTCTTCTCCTCTCCAGAATGTTCATCTCAGGTCTGATGATTCTCTACTTACAGCAAATAATGAAGATAATTTACAAGGTTTACGTCACCAGTTTATTAAAACAGCTAAACAATATAACGAGCAACTCTCATCTAAGAAACTAAGAATATGGTACTATGAAAAACACCTCTACATTTGTAAATTAGATGTAGGAGGTGTGTCAGCTGAACAATAATGAGCTTTAATTGTCTAGGGACTGTTGTCGCCTGCTGTCAAGAGTTAGGCATGGAAGTGAAAGAACAAGTGACAAAGGCGCGAGGGTAGCTGAATGTGAGCAGCATGCTGTATGGAGTAACAAATTTATAACAACTGAAGGGAAAATAAAAATATATAAAGAATCGTGCGTCCTGTCAGAAACTAGAGAAGAATCGAAAAAGATAAAATAAAAGTTAACGGCAGTGGAAATAAAGGTACTAAGACAGACCCAATTTGTAAACATCTGGAACAAAAGAACAAATGTATCGATAAGGGAACAGTGTAGACTACGAGACATAAATAAATGGATGAAGACAAGAAAAAGAAATTGAAGGGATCATGTGGATAGGGTGAACCCCAAAGAGTACCTAAAATGTGTGAATGTGGGTGACAGGAAGAAAACAATTATATGAACGAAGTTATGCGTCAGCATTTGGTCCAGTACACCTACGTAACATAAAAATAGTGGCAACCATAGTCAGCAGCAGAAGAAGAGGAGAAAGACAAACAAGGTATTGCAAACATAATTATAGTAGTGCGTATACGCACTGCAGTTCACATGGATTCTAAAACAAATATATGAAAATTCGTAAAGCAATTCTGTAAGAACCCCACTTTAAAACCCGTATCATACTGTCAAAGTTATTTGATAACTATTTTATAAAAATACGACCATGATCTGACATTTATGAAAGATATCATAAAGTACTTAGTATGCGGTCAAAAAATGTATAAGACGTGCTACTACTTAAGATATATGACCAAAGATCTTTTACGGTATAATAATGGCATTACACATGTGGCGCAACTTGACACAGCAGTAGACCACAAAAGTTATTATTAACAGTGACTTCACAAGTCGTAGCATTAATCAGGGACTGAAATAATGGAAATGTTAACTGTTCATTTCGTCGAAAGGGTTTCAGAAGGAGAGACTGGTTGATTATATGCACAATAATTTTCTCTCTAAAGGCAATTAAAAACAGCAAATTATACCTGAGGAGAGTCCTGCGTGCAGAAGGCGAAAATTGACCTTGTATTCCTCTACGGTTCGAGCTATGCTGCAATGGAGCCTTCTCACCCAGCCAGCTGTGGCTCTGCATCTATGACGATCATGTTGACTGCCCAGCGTCCTATGAACAAGTGCTGTGAAATGATTCAACCTCCATCTGGACGGAAAGCATTCTGTCACTCGCTTTGCTCCAAACGCCAACAGCCGTGTCTAACCCAAAACAATCGCACAGACCTCACTCAAGAGTCATAACTTAGTGGAGGCGGTTTGCTATTATATGTCGACCAATTTCCCAACTTGATGTTTCTTCGGCCACGGCCGGACGTCTTTGAAAAATGTTCGATTACGGTGGGCATGTGAAACTTCACTGCCGGGAAAAATACAACACCCGCAATCTGTGCCTCAAATGATAATTTAATAGCCACTAACAGCGTGGCAACTTACTAAACGCCGGGCGAAGTGGCCGAGCGGTTCTAGGCGCTACAGTCTGGAACCGCACGACCGCTACGGTCGCAGATTCGAATCCTGCCTCGGGCATGGATGTGTGTGATGTCATTAGGTTAGTTAGGTTTAAGTAGTTCTAAGTTCTAGGGCACTGATGACCTCAGAAGTTAAGTCCCATAGTGCTCAGAACCATTTCAACCATTTGCACTTAATAAGCAATCGTGTGTTAAATGTAGGTAAATATTTTATTAACTTACGTAGTGAAGTATTTCAAGTGTTCTTATTTAATTTACCACCTCTTTCGACAATGAGAGAACATACAGACGTGGCTGAACGATTGTAAAAAAATGGTTCAAATGGCTCTGAGCACTATGGGACTTAACTACTGAGGTCATCAGTCCCCTAGAACTTGGAACTACTTAAACCTAACTAACCTAAGAACATCACACACATCCATGCCCGAGGCAGGATTCGAACCTGCGACCGTAGCGGTCGCGCGTTTCCAGACTAAAGCGCCTAGAACCGCTCGGTCACACCGGCCGACGGGCTAGCTTTCATCGAGCGATGAACGCGCGTGTACTAGCTGTAAATGAGCCAAGGAAATAAAAACCCTTTTGGCAGTAGCGGGGTGTGTTGATAGCGGTAATGTGCCGACAAAACTAGTCGCGTTATAGAATAAAGATATTCTGAAGATACAACTGAGGTGGCACTTTTTCTCATATATACAGGGTGGTCCATTGATCGTGACCGGGCCAAATATCTCACGAAATAAGCGTCAAACGAAAAAACTACAAAGAACGAAACTTGTCTAGCTTGAAGGAGGAAACCAGATGGCACTATGGTTGGCCCGCCAGATGGCGCTTCCATAGGTCAAACGGATATCAACTGCGTTTTCTTAAATAGGAACCCCCATTTTTATCACATATTCGTGTAGTACGTAAATAAATATCAAAGTTTTAGTTGGACCACTTTTTTCGCTCTGTGATAGATGGCGCTGTAATAGTCACAAACATATTACTCATAATTTTAGACGAACAGTTGGTAACAGGTAAGTTTTTTTAATTAAAAATAAAGAACGTAGGTACGTTACAACATTTTATTTCGGTTGTTCCAATGTGATACATGCACCTTTGTGAACTTATCATTTCTGAGAACGCATGCTGTTACAGCGTGATTACCTGTAAATACTACATTATTGCAATTAATGCTCAAAATAATGTCCGTCAATCTCAATCCATTTGGCAATACGTGTAACGACATTCCTCTCAACAGCGAGTAGATCGCCTCCCGTAATGATCGCACATGCATTGACAATGCGCTGATGCATGTTGTCGGGCGTTGTCGGTGGATCACGATAGCAAATATCCTTCAACTTTCCCCACAGAAAGAAATCCGGGGACGTCAGGCCCGTTGCACGTGATCCGGTGAACGTGCTTCGACGACTAATCCACCTATCATGAAATATGCTACTGAATACAGCTTTAACCGCACGTGAACTATGTGCCTGACATCCATCATTTTGGAATTACATCGCCATCCTGTCATGCAGTGAAACATCTTGTAGTAACATCGATAGAACATTACGTGGGAAATCAGCATACCGGACATTGCACCATTTAGATTGCTATCGATAAAATGGGGGCCAATAATCCTTCATCCCATAATGCCGCACCATACATTAACCCGCCAAGGTCGCTGATGTTCCACTCGTCGCAGCCATCGTGGATTTTCCGTTGCATAATAGTGCATATTATGGTTCAAATGGTTCAAATGGCTCTGAACACTATGGGACTCAACTGCTGTGGTCATAAGTCCCCTAGAACTTAGAACTACTTAAACCTAACTAACCTAAGGATATCACACACATCCATGCCCGAGGCAGGATTCGAACCTATGACCGTAGCGGTCGTGCGGTTCCAGACTGTAGCGCCTTGAACCACTCGGCCACTCCTGCCGGCTGCATATTATGCCGGTTTACGTTACCGCTGTTGGTGAATGACGCTTCGTCGCTAAATAGAACGCATGCAAAAAATCTGTCATAGTCCCGTAATTTCTCTTATGCCCAGTGGCAGAAATGTACACGACGTTCAAAGTCGTCGCCATGCAATTCCTGGTGCACAGAAATATGGTACGGGTGCAATCAATGTTGATGTAGCATTCTCAACTGGGTCTTCTTTGAGATTCCCGATTCTCGCGCAATTTTTCTGCTACTGATGTGCGGATTAGCCGTGACAGCAGCTAAAACACCTACTTGGTCGTCATCATTAGTTACAGGTCGTGGTTGACGTTCCACATGTGGTTGAACACTTCCTTCTTCCTTAAATAATGTAATTATCCGGCGAACGGTCCGGACACATGGATGATGCCGTCCAGGATACCGAGCAGCATACATAGTACACGCCCGTTCGGCATTTTGATCACAATAGCTATACATAAACACGATATTGACCTTTTCCGCAATTGGTAAACGGTCCATTTTTTTTTTCTTTCTTTATTGTGATTTTAAACACCTTATACAAAGGCGGGCTGTCAGCAGCACAATACGCCGCTCTTCAGCCTCGAGTTTGACAACAAGTGGCACATAAAGGTGGCACAGAGAAGACAGTCAAAACGGTGAGCAAAAAATGTAGACACTAAAAATCGAAAAAACATGGAGCCGTTCACGCTGGACGAGAAACAGCACTAACACTAGGCGACACGGTGCACAGAACATGGATGATGGCGACGGCATGTGAACGGTGGTGGCGTGACGGCGAACAACACTACACACAAACGAAGGCACACACACGAAACACTGACGGCGACGATCTCCAGCGCGCGAATGTTCACTGAGCGTGTACGAGTCCGGGGACCTGCCAAGAGTGGTGGTGGAGGAGGAGGAGGAGGGGAATGGGAGAGGGGAGAGCAGAGATGCCATGGGCAGAGGAGCGAGGGGGAGGGAGGAAGGGGGAGGGGAAGCCCAGGGGAAGAGGGGAGGAGGAAGGGGGGAAAGGAAAGAGAAGGGAAGGGAAAGGAGGAAGGGAGGGAGGGAGGGTGCCGAAAGGAAAGGACACATGAAGGGGGGGGAGGATCAAAGTTGATAGGAGGGGTAGATGGAGGGGAGGAGGACATCATCAGGGAGGGGGAGCTGGCGGAAGCCACCTTGGGAGAGGGTAAGGAGGGTGGAGAGATGGAGACCGGGTGGGATGTGGGAATACAGGCGCGGCAGCGGGCGGGGGTGGGAGAGGATCGGGGAGACTAGCGGGTGAGGAGGATCGAGTTTACGGGAGGTGTACAGGATCCATATCCTTTCAAGGAAAAGGAGAAGGTGGGGGAAGGGGATGAGATCGTACAGGATCCGCATGGGGGAGGGGAGACGGATGCGATAGGCGAGGCGGAGAGCATGGCGTTCAAGGATTTGGAGGGATTTGTAAAGGGTAGGGGGGCGGGGATCCAAGCTGGATGGGCATAACAAAGGATAGGGCGGATGAGGGATTTATAGGTGTGGAGGATGGTGGAGGGGTCCAGACCCCACGTACGGCCGGAGAGGAGCTTGAGGAGACTGAGTCGGGAGCGTGCCTTGGCTTGGATTGTCCGGAGGTGGGGAGTCCAGGAGAGGCGACGGTCGAGGGTGACGCCAAGGTACTTAAGGGTGGGAGTGAGGGCGATAGGACGGCCATTGATCGTGAGATAGAAATCAAGGAGGCGGAAGGAAGGGGTGGTTTTGCCTACAATGATCGCCTGGGTTTTGGAGGGATTGGCCTTGAGCAACCACTGGTTGCACGAAGCGGTGAATCGGTCAAGATGGGATTGGAGAAGGTGTTGGGAGGCTGTAGGGTGGGGGCAAGGGCAAGGAAGGCGGTGTCATCAGCAAACTGGTGAGGGTGGACGGGGGCTGACGGCGGCGGCATGTCCGCCGTGTACAAAAGGTACAGAAGGGGGGAGAGGACGGAGCCTTGGGGCACACCGGCAGAGGGGAAAAAGGTGTAGGTATCTGTGTTATGGATGGTGACATAGGAAGGACGGCGGGAGAAAAAGGAACCGATCAGACGGACGTAGTTAATGGGAAGGGCGAAGGTTTGGAGCTTGAAGAGGAGACCGGAATGCCATACGCGGTCATATGCACGTTCGAGGTCCAGGGAGAGAAAGATTGCGGAGCGACGGGAATTAAGCTGTTCGGAAAGGAGATGAGTGAGGTGAAGGAGAAGGTCGTCGGAAGAGAAGGATGGCTGAAAGCCACACTGGGTAACGGGAAGGAGGCGGTGCTGGCGGAGATGCTGGTGGATGCGACGGGTGAGGAGAGATTCCAGGACCTTGCTGAAGACTGAGGTAAGGCTGATGGGACGGTAGGAGGAGACGGTGGACGGCGGTTTTCCAGGTGTAAGGAACATGAGGATACGGGAGGTTTTCCACAAGTTGGGGTAGTAACCGGTGGACAGGACTACATTGTAGAGCCTGGCCAGGGTGGAGAGGAAAGAGACAGGAGCTTCACGAAGGTGACGGTAGATGACACGATCGTGACCAGGAGCGGTGTTGCGTTTTGTGTGGAGTGTAGCAATGAGATCCTGTGTAGTGATAGGGGCATTGAGTTCCGTGTGTGCAATGTTGCCCAAGTACTGGAAACCAGGAGCGAGGGGAGGGACAGACGTGTCAGTTCGATCGCGGATATCCGGGAAGAGGGAGTAATCGAACTGGGGATCATCGGGGATGGAAAACACATCGAACAGATAGGAGGCAAAGTGATTGGCCTTACTAAGGGCGTCAGGGAAGGGGTGATCATCATGGAGAAGAGGATAGTAGGGGGAGGGCTTAGTTCCGGTAAGGCGATGGAAGGCTGACCAGAACTTGGACGAGTTGATAGGTAGGGTAGCATTTAAATGGGTGCATGTCTGTCGCCAGTCCCGGCGTTTCTTAGCCGCGAGCAAATTACGAATGTGTCGCTGGAGTTGCCGGTGGCGTCGTAGGGTGTCCGGGTCATGCGTGCAGAGGAAGGCATGGTAGAGACAGCGGGATTCACGGAGGAGGAGTACAGCCTGTGGGGGTAAGGTAGGACAGTGGGGGTGGATGGCGACAGTAGGGACGTGGGCCTCCACGGCTTCAGACAAGGTCTGCTGGAGAAAGGAGGCAGCATGGGTGACATCATCTGGGTGGTGGTAGGTGAGAGGGTGGCTATCGACCTGGGTGGAGAGGGTATCCCGGTAGGCATTCCAGTTGGCACGGGAATAGTCATGGACGTACTTAGGGGGAGGGTCATTACGAGGGTCGGGGCGGGGGCGACGACTGTCTGAAACGGTGAGGAGGACAGGGAGATGGTCGCTACCAATAGGCTCCAGGACATCCACTGTTATGCGGCCAAGGAGATTGGGGGAGGAGAGGATAACATCTGGAGTGGAGTTGGATTCGGGACGGGTGTGCTGGGGGATGGGAATGAGGTCGCCTTGGAGGGAGGAGAGGAACCGATGCCACCGCCGTAACTGGGCAGCGGAACGACTATGGATGTTGAGGAGGAGAAGGTACGGTCGATGTGGGAGAGGAAGTCGAAGGGAATAGGGGCGTTGGGGCGGATATAGATGGTGGCGCAGGTAACGGTAAGGCCGGGGAAGAAGAGACTAAGGATCAGGTGTTCGGTGGGGTCGGGAAGGAGAGGTTGGAGCCGAACGGGGATCTGGCGGTGGTGCCCAATGGCAACTCCGCCACGCGCAATCGGGAGGGGATTATCGGAGTGGTGGAGGAGGTAGGGCGAAGTGTGAATGGTGTGGTGGGGTTGCAGGAAGGTTTCATTGAGGAGGAAGGCATCCACGCGGTGGGTGGCAAGGGTGTGCAGAAAGAGGTTCTTGTTGGCGGGAAGGGAGCGGATGTTGTTGAAAAGGATACGGTGCTGCCGTGCCATGACAGGGAGTTAAACGAGGGTGTCAAGATGGGAGAAGGTGAAATGGGCCTGGTTGTTGGAGTAGGTGGCGTACATTTTGAGGTGGAAAACGGAACGGGCGGCGAGGGAGATCTGTTGGAGGGTGTGCAGGCGCTGAAAATGATGAACATTCTGAAGGACAATGGTGAGGAACCTGATGATATCCTCAGCGGTAGGGGGTGGGCGAAGGGAGTTGCCACGAGGGGTGGGGGCGTCCAGAGGGCGGACAGGAACGGTGAGTTCAGGAGTGGTAGGAGGGGGCCGGGCCTTACACTTCTGGGAGTATGTAGGATGAGGGAGGTTACAGGTATTACAGGAGGGGGGGGGACTGGAGATTGGGGCACTGCCGTAAAAAGTGGACTTGCCTACAGTGCAGGCAGGTGGGGGCCTCGCGGCACTCAGATGTTGGGTGCGCATTATACCGCAAGAACCTTTCGCAGCAGAGGGATTGAGGAGGGGAACAGGAGGGGTCAACCTTATAACGCTGGTTAAAAAGGAGGGCACCCTTCTTCAGGAGACGGTCTATGGAGGGGGCGTGCTCAGAAAAAACCCGCATAAGGCGGGTGGGGCCAGAAGCGTTGTGGATGCGGCGAACCGCACGCACCTCCAGATGTGGATGGGCCTGAAGCTCCGCCAACACCTCCTCCTCCGTGATCACCGGACTGAGCCGAGTGATCACGGTGGTGAGGGTCGGCGGGCGACGCGGGGGTTGGGGTTGGCGGGAGGTAGGTGGGGAAGGAGCAGGGGTGAGGGAGGCATGAGGGCCAAAGCAGGTGACAGGGATGCGGGAAAGGAGGTCTGTGTGGAGGGTAGGGCTGGGGGAGGAGATGAGTACCAAATCACGGCGAGGAGTGAGGAGGGAGATGGGGGCACCAGGACAATTCTGGCGAAGGAAGAGGGTAAGGTTCCGGGCTTCAAGGAGGGAGGGATCAGGATGGGAGAGGAGGTAGCGGTAGGAGGAGGGGGTAAAGGAGGAGGAGGAGGGGGCAGGGACGGGCGGGGAGACATCCATGGCATCAGGGGTGGGGGAAGGGTGATGTGGCAGACCCTTTTTGGGAGCAGAGGAGGCAGGGGTGCCACTGGGGCGCTTGACGGCGGTGGAGGAGGTGTGGGGGATGGGAACAACTGGAATGTGGCGGGGAGTGGCAGGTCCCGGGGCTGGAGTCGGCGCCGGAGATGGCGAGGGCAATGGCGATGGCGAAGGCGATGGTGAAGACGACGACGATGACGATGAAGGGGAAGGGGAGAGTGGAGGGTGGGCTGCAGCCCGCCAGGCGACCACCCTGGTGGGGGCCGCAGAAACGGAAGGAGCAGGGGGAGGGAGCAGAGGGAAGGGATCAGAGGAGGTGCGGGAGGGAGGAGCTGGGGATGGGGCGACAAAGAGGGAGGGAGATGAGAGAGTGAGGAGGGGGGGGGATGGAGTGAGGGGGAAGTGAAGCGGCACACCACGTGATAGTGGTGGCAGCAGCGGAGGGGGAGGTGTATATAATGGCAGTGGTGGTGGCTGTAGAAGACGTGGTGGGGGTTGACATTATGATAAGGGGAAAAAAACACAGTACTAGACAAAGGAACAAATAAGAGACGGGCAGGGCGACGAGAGACACAGAGGAGAAAGGGACAGAGAGGGACGAAGGAGACCGGGGCCGAAGCCCCACTCTGCTGCTGCCGGGGGGGGGGGGGGGGGAGGGGCGACCTGGCTGGCTGGCTGGCTGGCTGGCTGGCTGGTGGGGACGCCTCTACTGCTGCTGCTGCTGCTGGTGGCGGATGGTGGGGGCAGCGAGGACCACCGCTATCTGCGACCGCTGGTGGCGAGGACTGCTGCTGGCCGCTGGATGCTGGATGCTGGCTGGTGACAGCTGGCTGGGGCCGGCGCAGGCGAGGAAAGCTGCGTGCTGCTGGCAGGGACGCTGCCGGCGGAGACCGCTGCTGGCTGCTGGCGAGGACCACCGATGGTGGGGACCGCCGCTGGCTGCTGGCTGCTGGCGGGACCGCTGCACGCCGACGAGCTGGCTGGCTGGCTGGCTGGCGGGCTGGCTGGCTGGTTGGCACCTGCAACACCTATCACTTCGATTGGTACCAGAACAGCACAAATTGAAGGGCGGTATTCAACAGAATTACCGCCGGAGATGAACGGTCCATTATAACACGGGTAATGTATCACGAAGCAAATACCTTTCGCACTGGTGGAATGTTACGTGATACCACGTACTTATACGTTTGTGGCTATTAGAGTGCCATCTATCACAAAGCTAAAAAAGTGGTCCAACTAAAACATTCATATTTATTAACGTACTACACTAATATGTAATAAAAATGGGGTTTCCTATTTAAAAAAAACGCATTTAATAGACGTTTGACATATGGCAGCGCCATCTAGCGGGCCAACCATAGCGCCATCTGGTTTCCCCCTTCAAGCTAGACGAGTTTCGTTCTTTGTAGTTTTTTCATTTGATGGTTATTCCGTGACATATTTGGCCCTGTCTCTGTCAATGGACCAGCCTGTATAAGCAACAGAAAGACGGAATCCATAAATAACCAAACATGTACCATACTAATCCGAACTAAAGTAAAAAGGAAAATAATATTTAAAAAACGTTCTCCACCGGCGGTACAGGTGATGAAATGTGTAGCAGGTGGTAAACGAGAGACCGTTTAACGCAGCCTGATAGGACAGGCTGGAGAGGTGCCTGCTGTCACGAGAACACCGCTGGAGAGGAGGCTATCGACAAGCGGCGTGCCAGAGGACAGACTTAGAGGGCGGCCGACACGCAGGTGCGGCGGGGCGGGGGCGGTGGTGGTGGTGGTGGACCAGCTACTAGCTAACTGCAGGGGTGTCGGCCCGCACGTGTGAAATATAGCGGCACCGGGCGCGCGCACAAAGGACCTTCCGATGTTAATAATGCAATCCATTCAGAGCGGCGGGACGACAGGGGTGGGCGTACAGTGTCAGCACAAATGAAAGGAAGGGCGCAGCTCGGCTCAGGCGGCGTGACAAATTGCCGCGAGGAGGAAACTGTGGGCGCGGGCCGCGCGCGGGCCCAGCCGCACAGAGCCTGCCGCACACTGGCGACGCGCCTCTCGGTCGCCGTAATTACGAGCGGGCGCCGACGCCGACGCGCACGCACCCTCTTCACTCCACTTGTCTGCGAATCTCCTGACCTTTTGCCCGGCCGCTTCTTCTTCTGACACTCCCGGCGCTTAACTCCGACGGACACCGCACCGACGGGGCTAAAAATAAACTTATATTGTCTGATTCACTGACAAGGCCATTCACCTTAATACCCACCCACACTTTCGACAAATCAATTAGAACCAGAATCGGTGAATATAGTGGTTTGATGGACGTACGTAAAGCTTCTTAAGTAAAACACTGTAAGGAAGGTCCTTAAACTTCGAAAAGACTCACTATATGCAATTCAGAACCTGTAAGAGGTTTCCACCCAGCATATGCATAAAGTATGAAGAAGAGCAGATAGAAGAGGTTGACAGTCGTAAATTCCTGGAACTTGATAATAAATTCAGTTGGGAGGAGCACACCACAGCACTGCAGAAACGCCTTAACAAATGTGTATTTGCAATACGAGTGTTAGCAGACATAGCGACATAAAAATGAAAAAGCTTGCATACTTTGCCTACTTTTATTCCATAATGTCATATGGTATCACATTTTGGGGTAACTCTTTAAGTCAAACAAAAGTTTTCAGAGTCCAAAAGCGTGTAATACGTATTATTTGTGGAGTAAATTCACGGACGTCCTGTGGAAACTTCTTCAAAGAATTGGGTATATTAACTACTGCCTCTCAGTATATTTACTCCTTAACGAAATTTGTCCTAAATAATATAACTCTTTTTTCAACAAACAGCTCAGTTCATACATACAATACCAGGAACAAAAATGATCTGCACAAGGACTTAAAAGCACTTACTTTAGCTCAAAAAGGGGTCCACTACTCAGGAACACTCATCTTCAATACTTTTGCCAGCAAACATAAAAAAAAAATAGTTTCAAATAAAGATCAGTTTAAAAGGAGCCTGAAAGACTTACTACTGGTCAACTCCTTTTACTCCATCGAAGAATTTTTTAATACAAACAAATGATGTATTGCATATATTCATACTATTAGTATTGTTATTTCAGCATAAAAAAATTGACATGTTCCACATCCACGAGCATCTCCTCAGCACGGATCTATGGAACGAAAATCTAATCTAATCTAATCTTGGAACGTCTGTGTTAGATTCTTTTCATACTGTTTAACTAACATTTCGTGCTGTCACACTCAGTTAATTGAAGTTTAGATTTGTACATCTTGTTTGTTGCAATTCAGTGCTACACAATTACAAATTTTTCAGTAAGCATTACCTATATTTTACGCTCCCAAATTTCCTTTCTCTCTTTATCATCTGTATGGATGGATGAGTGAGTATGATGCTGAATTTGTCTTCTACTCTGAAGAGCCAAAGAAACTGGTACAGCTGCCTCGTGTAAGGCCCCTGCGACTGAAGTCTGCAGTAGTGCTGGAGAGAACTGACACCACGAATCGTGCAGGGCTTTACATAAATCCGTAAGAGTATGAGAAGGTGGAGATGTCTTCTGAACAGAACGTTGCAAGGTATTCAAGACATGCTCAATAATGTTCATGTCTGGGGAGTTTGTTGGGCAGTGGAAATGTTTAAACTCGGAAGAGTGTTCCTGGAACCAATCTGTAGCAACTCTGGACGTGTGGGGTGGCGCATTGTCTTGCTGGATTGTCCAAATCCGTCGGAATGCACAATGGACATGAATGGATGTACGTGATCAGACAGGGATGCCTACGTAAGTGTCACCTATCAGAGTCGTATCTAAACGTACGAGGGGTCGCACATCACTCCAACTGCACACGCCCCACACCATTACAGAGCCTCCACCAGCTTGAACACTCCCCTGCTGATATGCAGGTTCAATGGATTCATGAGGTTGTCTCCATACAGTCCATGTCCACCCGCTCAATACAATTTGAAACGAGACTCGACCGACTAGGCAACATGTTTCCAGTCATCTACAGTGCGAGTCGGTATTGACGAGCCCAGTCGAGGCGCAAACCATTGTGTAGTGTAGTCAACAAGGGTACACGAATAGGCCTTCGGCTCCGAAATCCCCTATCGATGATGTTTCGTTGAATGGTTCGCACGCTGACACCTGTTGATGGCCCAGCAATGAAATACGCAGAAATTTGTGGAAGAGTTGCACTTCCGTCACGTTCAACACTTCTCTTCGGTCGTAGTTGGTCCCATTCTTGCAGATTCTTTTTCCGGCCCCAGCGATTCCTGATATTCAAAGTACACTCTGTGAAATGGTCGTACGGGAAAACCCCCACTTCATCGCTACCTCGGAAATGATGTGACCCATCGCTCTTGCGCCGACTCATAACACCACGTTCAACCTTACTTAAATCTTGAGAATCAGACATTGTAGAGCAGTAACCGATCTAACAGCTGCGCTAGACGATTGTTGTCTTTTATAGGCGTTGCCCACCTCAGCGCCGTATTCTGCCTGTTCACAGATATCTGTATTTGAATACGCATGCCTTTAGCAGTTTCTTTGGCGCTTCAGTGTATATGGCTGTCAGCTGTGGTAGCAACAGTGTAGCCACCCTAGCTTTCTCAGTCAAGCCAGGAAATTGTTACCGTTTCGGTAGTCATTTGCCACTAGTTAAGTTGGCGGCGTAAATGACCCCGTTGGTCTCTTCCCACGAACTGGGAGAAGTTCGTTGCAGGAAAAGCGTGGTGCCGTCACTCGGGAACGGAACTTTCGTAAGTGAAGATGGCACTCTTAAGAGCGGGTCGGCGCTGGCGAATGTGTTAATGTGTGATGGTGTGTAGCTATTCTAACTGATGTATACATTTGTCGTGTTAGTTCTTTTCAAGTTCGGTAGTAGAATTCTAATATTTTTCAGGGTGTGGTCACGAGTATATTTTTCTATGTAGGAAGTTTTTCATGTCCTTGCTTTGTGTCAGCAGAACACATAGTGGAAGAAATTCGTTACTCGAGAAAATGTTTTATAATTCAGTTGTCTGACTTCTCTTTTGATAGAATGTAAGTGTGAACTTCTCTCGTGTGTAAGTGCCTAACTTCTTTTATTTTTCATTTCGTTTGAGTTTTAATATTGCCTTGAATAAGTTTTATTCTTAATTCTGGGTGATATTTTATTGCTATTTTTGTCTATACGGTTTACATTTGTGTTCTTGAAGTTTCACGAGTCTTAATAATTTTGATTTGTTCATGAATATTCACGGCATCTGCGGGTGTTTCACGCAGATGTAGCTTAGTTTAATGTGCAAGGTTATGCAGATAAATTTGTTTGTCGCAAAATTCTTATTCACAATAATTCAATCATAGCGACAGAGATGAACCGATGAGCCTCTGATGTGGCAAAAATATTTTTATCTCTATTCTTGAATGTGAGTCGTGCATGTTTCTCTGAACTTTTCCGTCCGCTGCTCGTAGTCTCGCGGTCGCGCTCTCGTTTCCCGAACAATGGGTCCCGGGTTCGATTCTCGGTGGGGTCAGGGAATTCCACCTGCCTCGAGATGACTAGCTGTTTGTGTTGTCCTCATCATTTCATCATCATTCATGCAAGTGGCGAATTTGTACGGGCGCTGATAACCGCGCAGTTGAGCACCCCACAAACCAAACATCATCTGAACTTTCCCCATGCGCGCCGAATATTTCCTTTTCATTTATCACCGCAATGTACCACAGTAACCAGTATAATAATAATATAAGAGACTTAATTATCTACACAACAGGCAACGACAAATCGTAGTTTACGATTACTTTGTAAGTTTTTGATATGATGCTTTATTTTAATAAACCATGTTAAACTGTGATGACTGTTTTTCAAACTAACCGCGCTCCTTTCGGAAGATTATTTTTAATACAAGCCACCTGGCGTTTCCGAAGCACAAAAGGCAGGCTGTATTATTGTAGTCGTCTGATTATCTTTTTCTTTTTACTGAGGCTTAACCCCTTGATTGCTCTGAATTATTTGATTTAACGTTTGTACTTATTGTTCCCATGTGCTCATTCCATATATTTTTTGGTTCTTTTTATTAATATTAACGCGTTGTTAGGCTTACCAAATCAGTGATTGATCCATTTCTTATATTAAATTTTCCTAATTTTAATAAGGTGGCGATCCAGAAAAATTTCGTGGCGTACGAAGCTTAGAGTAGACTGTAGAGCTCCACATTGGATATTTTCCCCCAGTTTCTGTTTGCAAATCACCTTCCAGATAACCATTCACCCATTAATAACCATTTACCCTTAAAAGCTTTTATAAGACGGTCACCTCTGAATTATCGTTCAGCATACCGGAAGTCGCAAGTATTTAGGGTAAGTTGTACGTAGGTCTTAGATGACCTGAAACTTAGCAGTTCGGCTTAACGATCTCATGTAGGCATCAATCACTGAGTGATCAGTCTTCTGACTGGTTTAATGTGGCCCGCCACGAGTTCTCTTGCGGAGCAGCACTTGCACCCCACATCCTCAGTTATTTGCTGGGATATTACAACCTCTGTCTCCCCCTTCGGTTTTCACCTTCTACAGGTCACTATAACACCATGCGGTTTGCACCCTGACGTATTCATCTTGTAGGTATTTTGCATATTTTCCTTATTTCTCGGATTCTGCAGAAAACCTCATTCTTTATCTTATCAGTCCACTTGATTTCCAACATCTTCTGTAGCACCACAACTCAAATGCTTCGATTCTCTTCCTTTCCAGTTTTCCAACACTCCATGATTCACTGTCACGCCATATTAAGATCCAGAGCTACATTACCCGAAATTTAGGCCTCAAATTAAGGCCTACGTTTGATACTAGCATACTTCTCTCGTACAGAAATGCCACATTTTGTCTGTGTTAGTCTGCTTTTTATGTCCTCCTTCTTTGGGCGTCATGCGTTGTTTGGCTTCCACGGCGGCAGAACTCCTAACTTCGTCTAATTCGTGCCCGTCAATTCTGATGTCAAGTTTCTTATTATTCTCACTTCCGCTACTTCTCACTACTTTTGTCATTCGTCAGTTTCCTCTGAATCCATATTCTGTACTGACCTGATTGTTCATTTCATTCGACACAGTCCGTAATTATTCTTCGCCCTCGGTAATGATACCAGTCTTATCAGCAAATCTTATCACTGACATCCCTTTCATGAATCTCTTACTTCCGTCATTGCTTCTTCGATGTATTAACTTAGCAGAGGGGGACCAAAGACTGCATCCCTGCCTTAAATTTAAAAATTCGCTGTGGCACAGGTCGTGAGACCTGGATGGTTGCGTGAGTACGCACAAAATTTTACAGTGAAAGGTACAGGTCCGACGTTCAGGTTCCAGGCTGGCTCACAGTTTGAATCTGTCAGGAACTTCCAGATCAGCTCACACTCCGCTTCTGAGCGAAAATTCATTCTGAAAGTCCTTCTATGTAATTGCACAATACTTGCACAATCATATGACGGGACATTTCAAATAATTACGCAACATGCTGATTTAGGAAAAAGAAATCTCAAGCAACTTTTCGTCTCAGTTACATGCAAAATATTGAAAATATTATACTCTAATTCACATATTGTATAACACTCACCAAGAAAAGTGGAGTGCACCTAGAAAAAAATGTTTGCATGATGAGATCTCAAAGCTGTCATCAACCATTTTCATGCAGAACATAACAAGGTAAGTACTTATTAATTTGTTTAATTTTTATAAACGAAGTATTTATTTAATGAGAAAGAAGGAAAGTGCTCGGTAGCTAATACAGACGTAGAAATTCATACTGAGGAGCAGGAAAAGTGCAGTGTAAATGCAGCTTGTAAATGCAGCTTTGGCGGTAGCACTTGGTGTGGAAGTTGTACTGTCTTGCAACCAAAGTGGAAAAGAGAGCACGATGGCTAGGGCGGAAACATTTTTAAATTCTGATACTAATACTGTAAGGAAGGAATACTCTTCAGTACAGTCCAGTAGTTGATAGAATCTTAAAGAAGACACTCCAGTCAAATTAATCGAAAACTACACTCCTGGAAATTGAAATAAGAACACCGTGAATTCATTGTCCCAGGAAGGGGAAACTTTATTGACACATTCCTGGGGTCAGATACATCACATGATCACACTGACAGAACCACAGGCACATAGACACAGGCAACAGAGCATGCACAATGTCGGCACTAGTACAGTGTATATCCACCTTTCGCAGCAATGCAGGCTGCTATTCTCCCATGGAGACGATCGTAGAGATGCTGGATGTAGTCCTGTGGAACGGCTTGCCATGCCATTTCCACCTGGCGCCTCAGTTGGACCAGCGTTCGTGCTGGACGTGCAGACCGCGTGAGACGACGCTTCATCCAGTCCCAAACATGCTCAATGGGGGACAGATCCGGAGATCTTGCTGGCCAGGGTAGTTGACTTACACCTTCTAGAGCACGTTGGGTGGCACGGGATACATGCGGACGTGTATTGTCCTGTTGGAACAGCAAGTTCCCTTGCCGGTCTAGGAATGGTAGAACGATGGGTTCGATGACGGTTTGGATGTACCGTACACTATTCAGTGTCCCCTCGACGATCGCCAGTGGTGTACGGCCAGTGTAGGAGATCGCTCCCCACACCATGATGCCGGGTGTTGGCCCTGTGTGCCTCGGTCGTATGCAGTCCTGATTGTGGCGCTCACCTGCACGGCGCCAAACACGCATACGACCATCATTGGCACCAAGGCAGAAGCGACTCTCATCGCTGAAGACGACACGTCTCCATTCGTCCCTCCATTCACGCCTGTCGCGACACCACTGGAGGCGGGCTGCACGATGTTGGGGCGTGAGCGGAAGACGGCCTAACGGTGTGCGGAACCGTAGCCCAGCTTCATGGAGACGGTTGCGAATGGTCCTCGCCGATACCCCAGGAGCAACAGTGTCCCTAATTTGCTGGGAAGTGGCGGTGCGGTCCCCTACGGCACTGCGTAGGATCCTACGGTCTTGGCGTGCATCCGTGCGTCGCTGCGGTCCGGTCCCAGGTCGACGGGCACGTGCACCTTCCGCCGACCACTGGCGACAACATCGATGTACTGTGGAGACCTCACGCCCCACGTGTTGAGCAATTCGGCGGTACGTCCACCCGGCCTCCCGCATGCCCACTATACGTCCTCGCTCAAAGTCCGTCAACTGCACATACGGTTCACGTCCACGCTGTCGCGGCATGCTACCAGTGTTAAAGACTGCGATGGAGCTCCGTATGCCACGGCAAACTGGCTGACACTGACGGCGGCGGTGCACAAATGCTGCGCAGCTAGCGCCATTCGACGGCCAACACCGCGGTTCCTGGTGTGTCCGCTGTGCCGTGCGTGTGATCATTGCTTGTACAGCCCTCTCGCAGTGTCCGGAGCAAGTATGGTGGGTCTGACACACCGGTGTCAATGTGTTCTTTTTTCCATTTCCAGGAGTGTATTTAATGTGCCTTGCCCGTCAGTTTGCCTACAAACTCACAGCACGTCTGACAAGTGTCACTTTAATGTGGTAATAATTATTAGTTTAAAATCTACCAAACTCTTCGTTATTTGTTACGTTACACACACAACTACGAAAATCCTTTAACTACTTCGAAAATGACCAAGTCAACTAATATTCTTAAATAAATGTGCAATCAGTTACATCTAATTTCTTTTAACAACAGAAATGGAAAAAGTATGCCTAAATTTGAAGTACAGATGCAACATTGAAAAAAATCTCTGTCGTAGCTTTCCGGGTGAATAAGAGCCATTAGCCATTCCATACATCTGACGCAGTGTGGCGTCTTTCCCTTTCGTAACGGAGTTACGGAATCTCGCGTTTCTTTCATCGCCCCGGATAGCTACGCCAAAAAATTCAACAACCGGCAAGTTTCCATCCCTAGACAGAGAGAGACATTGCAGTACATCCTCAACCTGTTTCTTGAATGTCGAGTGCTGGAATTGCACAACTACGTTTGGTCGTCCAATCCAAGACCAGCTACCTGTAAAGGACAAATCCGTCTACCTTGAAGTGTTTATCCCTCGGCCGTGTGAAGGTGCGGACTATCGAAGACTATTCACAGGAACGAGTCCTCAAGAATCGTTAGGTGTTTCTGAACCCGCAGTTCCCACCATTCTGCAGTACTGCTTCAAAGTGAGGAAGCTTTGTTTTTTGTGGCTACCATAACACCTGTTGACAAAAGAGTAGTTGATCGCACTATGTTTCCAGGCGTAAGGAAACGCTGGAAGAATCCGACAGACAGCTACAAGATTTTAAGTCACAAGACAAAATTTGTGGTGCCGTATAAAAATGGTGCACCTGCCAATGTCATAAGGTCACAGTTAGTCAATAAGTGAATGATGATCGCTTCCTGGCATTAAACCAATTCTAAAAATCATTGGTAAATGGTATGTGAATCAGTGTTTGTCTGATGTCACAGACGTGCCACAAGTCATATGTTCGTATATAAGACAAGATAATTTTTGTAGTGTCAATTTAGTTATAGCAGGGTCGTCGGTTCTTAACGATATACCCTCCAAGAGATTCTGGGCTAGGAATTTTTTGTCAGACAAAGAGCTCGTATTGCTCTTTAGACGATGAAATTATCCACTAACAGAACACAATTGGTAACAATGAAGCTCTTCATTGCAAAACAAGGCTACTGCATTCTGAATCACTGAACGACTTACTAGTATTAGCGAAAAGAAACGATCAAATATATTTACGCAATGCTGTGAGAAAGAAGTTTAACGTGTAGATCAGTCTGACGCCACTTCACTTGTTGTGAACATGTGTCATGAAATTTCCTGGGGGCGACAACACCTAAATCCCTACCCACCTCAGTAGCTTCCACAATATTTCGCTGGCACATATTCTGACTTATGACGAACGGCATTTTGACGGATATACGCATAATTAAAGAATACCCTGCCCCACAAGCCTTCCAGAGTAGTGATATTGCCCCAACAGTTACACAATAGAGGAGAAGATTGTTCAGCTGTGCCGTGATTTCGTGTACGCAAATCATTTTACGACGAATTTTTCTACAGGATTCTCGTGAATGATGAGACGTCTGTTACAACCCTTACATTGGAAATCAAGAACCAGATGAAGCAGATTGTGTCGCCGTGCGAAGTGATGTGCACGCTCTTCTGCGACAGGAAGGACATTGTTTTCATTGACCTCCTATTCAAAATTAATGGTGATTGTTGATTAATTCTTCTCGGGTTATCAGCCGAGTGGTGCCGTCGTCTTGTCACAACGTTTCAATGAGTTTCCTACCCATCATCTTCGCCAGAAGACAAGACGACGCCACCACTCGGCTGGTAACCCGAGAAAGATTGCAGTCGTATATGGTGACTGTCAATGTGAAACATTGTGGAATTTGTAACTGCCGGTTCAAAAGCTGTGTGGAATACTCGATACAGGTGTTGTGCTGGCCCAAAACGATGTTCGTCCGCACACGGCTCGCCGCATAACTATTGCGAAGGAGTTCGTCTGGGAGCTGTTTGATCACCCAGAGTACAATTCTGATCATATTCCCAGATATTTACTTGCATCTCAGGAAAATCCTATCCTTCGGTTACCATTTTCACAATGATGAAGAGCAGAGGACAACTATCACACGCTGCTTCCATTACAAGGTGACAAAGTTGTAAGTCACAGGAACATGAACGTTGATCCTATGATGTGGCAGTTCTAGTGGTGATTAAGTCGACAAGTAGCTCAACCACTGCTGTCTCTCTTGGCAATAAGGTTTTAGTTCAAACACTGCTGTTTTTTTCATGTAACTATGATTTTGTTAAAGGAAATAAGAGAAGCACCATTTCTGGATAATCCTTGTAATTCTGACAACTGCAGTTTTCTAAGAAAATTAGAGTTTTTTTGAAGGTCTCATCAGTACGCCCCTAAGGTTTGTACAATTATTGGGAAAGGACTTTGAAGAGATATGGGAAATTTATTATAGCATTAAATGATTCTAAGGGTGTTCTCGAATATGTTATCGGATAAAGAATTGGTTTCGGTTATCCGAACACTTATCATAGCAAATGAAGGAAAGATTGAATAATAAGATTTCGTTATGAGTACATAAACATAAAAATCAAAAATATTCTTATTTTGCTTCTTCAAATGATGCCTATTTAACGCTGCGGGGCAACGTTAGTGTTTCCCTCCATTATTTACTGGTGTCCTTGCAGGTCCTCACGACCGTCCAAACATTTATTACGGTGCACTTTCATGGACTAATAAATAAATATTCAAACAAATTTTTAAAACTGTTCCGAATGTATTTTCACACACAACGTTTACTTAACACATTCATAAGGCTAATGCAAAGTAACACTTGGCGTGCGTACATTTTTTTACGCAAGTCAACATTTACTTCTGGTCTCTTTCAGATCTCAACACAGACAGACAGCTATTAATTAATTTGTGCACGCTACATTGCTCATTAATAATCAACTCTAGGCTCGCTACCTTTTATCGTTGTCACGTTATCGCTATCAAGCGACCAGAGAGGACGTCTTTTGATCAACTTGAAAATTACCACCACAGGCCAGTGAATTGGCCGTCAGGAATCTCGGACCCTAAGTGTTATTGTTAAATTTGTAACCAGCTACTGATCAGTGCATTGCCTAAAGTTCAGTGTTTTATTCAAATTCATAATCAAACATTTTGGGGAGAATATATTAATAGTATTACTTCTAAGAAATTTGCAGTTCCCTTTTCTGTGGTTGAATTATCTCCACTGCAAAAGATTATGGTTGTCGGATCATAGGCAAAAAGCAACATTTTAGCTTCTCAAACATGTGAAGCGGGTTCAATTATTTATAACAAAAACAAAAGTACCTTTCTGTGTCGTGGCGAATGACACTTAGGTTTTACCAGCATCCAGTAGCTCGTTTCAGCCGTGTGTCATGCAGGAGCTGTGAGAGGGATGACTGCGTTGAAACGTGTCTGAAGGGAGCACTGCCGTGGCCGGTAGGACTGTTGATATTTTTAAAAGACCACGAATCCGATATATCGATATTTAAGAAAGATAACATTGTCGGCCGTCTATCGAAAAAAGTACACTTATAATGACGGTAGAAATATCGACGTACCGCCCTATAAATATATCGGCTGCACAATGGGAACATACAGTCGGTTTTAGAGCTGTGTATTTAAGTACTTTTTTTTAATGGATATTTCGTACATCTCCCCCCCCCCCCCCACCCAAAGAACCGTGGACCTTGCCGTTGGTGGGAAGGCCTGCGCGCCTCAGCGATACAGATAGGTGCCACCAGTACGGAGGGGTATCTGTTGAGAGGCCAGACAAACGTGTGGTTCCTGAAGAGGGGAAACAGCCTTTTCAGTAGTTGCAGGGGCCACAGTCTGGATGATTGACTGATCTGCCCTTGTAACGCTAACCAAAACGGCCTTGCCGTGCTGGTACTGCGAACGGCTGAAAGCAAGGGGAAACTACAGCCGTAATTTTTCCCGAGGGCATGCGGCTTTACTGTATAGTTAAATGATGATGGCGTCCTCTTGGGTAAAATATTCCGGAGGTGAAATAGTCCCCCATTCGAATCTCCGCGCGAGGACTTCTCAGGAGGACGTCGTTATCAGGAGAAAGAAAACTGGCGTTCTACGGATCGGAGCGTGGAATGTCAGGTCCCTTAATCGAGCAGGTAGGTTAGAAAATTTAAAAAGAGAAATGGATAGCTTAAAGTTAGATATAGTAAGAATTAGTGAAGTTCGCTGGCAGGAGGAGCAAGACTTTTGGTCTGGCGAATACAGGGTTATATTATACAAAATAAAATAGGGGTAATGTAGGAGTCGGTTTAATAATGAATAACAAAATAGGAGTGCGGGTAAGATACTAGAAACAGCATAGTGAACGCATTATTGTGGCCAAGATAGATACGAGGCCTATGCCTACTAGAGTACTACAAGTTTGTATGCCAACTACCTCTGCAGATGACGAAGAAATTGAAGAAAGGTATGATGAAATAAAAGAAATTATTCAGATAGTGAAGGGAGACGAAAATTTAATAGTCATGGGTGACTGGAATCCGGTAGTAGGAAAAGGGAGAGATGGAAACGTAGTAGGTGAATATGGATTGGGGCTAAGAAATGAAAGAGGAATCCGCCTTGTAGAATTTTTCACAGAGCACAACTTAATCATAGCTAACACTTGGTTCAAGAATAATAAAAGAAGGTTGTATACGTGGAAGAAGCTTGGAGATACTGATAGGTTTCAGATAGATTATATAATGCTAACACAGATATTTAGGAACCAGGTTTTAAATTGTAAGACATTTCCAGGGGCAGATGTGGACTCTGACCACAATCTATTGGTTATGAACTGTAGATTAAAACTGAAGAAACTGCAAAAAGGTGGGAATTTAAGGAGATGGGACCTGGATAAACAGAAAGAACCAGAGGTTGTACGGAGTTTCAGGGAGAGCATAAGGGAACAATTCACAGGAATGGGGGAAAGAAATACAGTAGAAGAAGATTGGGTAGCTTTGAGAGATGAAGTAGTGAAGGCAGCAGAGGATCAAGTAGGTAAAAAGACGAGGGCTAGTAGAAACCCTTGGGTAACAGAAGAAATACTGAATTTAATTGATGTAAGGAGAAAATATAAAAATGCAGTAAATGAAGCAGGCAAAAAGGAATACAAACGTCTCAAAAATTAGATCGACAGGAAGTGCAAAATGGCTGAGCAGGGATGGCCAGACGACAAATGTAAAGATGTAGAGGTAACATAGAGGTAACTAGGGGTAACATAGATACTGCCTACAGAAAAATTAAAGAGACCTTTGGAGAAAAGAGAACCACTTGTATGAAAACCAAGAGCTCAAATGGAAACCCAGTTCTGAGCAAAGAAGGAAAGCAGAAAGGTGGAAGGAGTATATAAAGGGTCTATACAAGGGAAAGGATGTAGATGAAGATGAAATGGGAGAGACGATACTGCGTGAAGAGTTTGACAGAGCACTGAAAGACCTGTCGAAGCAAGGCCCCGGGAGTAGACAACATTCCATTAGAACTACTGACGGCCTTGGGAGAGCCAGTCCTAAAAAAACTCTACCATCTGGTGAGGAATATGTATGAGACAGGCGAAATATCCTCAGACCTCAATAAGAATATAATAATTCCAATCCCAAAGAAAGCAGGTGCTGACAGATGTGAAAATTACCGAACTATAAGTTTAATAAGTCACAGCTACAAAATACTAACACGAATTCCTTACAGACGAATGGAAAAACTGGTAGAAGCCGACATTGGGGAAGATCAGTTTGGATTCCGTAGAAATATTGGAACACGTGAGGCAATACTGACCCTACGACTTATCTTAGAAGCTAGATTAAGGGAAGGCAAACCTACGTTTCTAGCATTTGTAGACTTAGAGAAAGCTTTTGACAATGTTGACTGGAATACTCTCTTTCAAATACTGAAGGTGGGAGGTGTAAAATACATTGAGAGAAAGGAGAAGAAATAAAAACTTTGAGGTTCGCAGATGACATTGTAATTCTCAGAGACAGCAAAGGATTTGGAAGAGCAGTTGAACGGAATGGATAGTGTCTTGCAAGGAGGATATAAGATGAACATCAACAAAAGCAAAACGGGGATAATGGAATGTAGTCGAATTAAGTCGGGTGAGGAAATGAGACACTTAAAGTAGTAAAGGAGTTTTGCTATTTGGGAAGCAAAATAACAGATGATGGTCGAAGTAGAGAGGATACAGAATGTAGACTGGCAATGGCAAGGACAGCGTTTCTGAAGAAGAGAAATTTGTTAACATCGAGTATAGATTTAAGGGTCAGGAAGCCGTTTCTGAAAATATTTGTATGGAGTGTAGCCATGTATGGAAGTGAATCATGGACGATAACTAGTTTGGACGAGAAGAGAATAAAAGCTTTCGAAATGTCGTGCTACAGATGAATGCTGAAGATTAGATGGGTAGATCATATAACTAATGAGGAGGTATTGAATAGGATTGGGGAGAAGAGAAGTTTGTGTCACAACTTGACTAGTAGAAGGGATCGGTTGGTAGGACATGTTATGAGGCATCAAGGAATCACAAATTTAGTATTGGAGGGAAGCGTGGAGTGTAATAATCGTAAAGGGAGACGAAGAGATGAATACACTGAACAGATTCAGAAGGATGTAAGCTGCAGTACGTACTGGGAGATGAAGCAGCTTGCACAGGATAGAGTAGCATGGAGAACTGCACCAAACCAGTCTCAGGACTGAAGACCACAACAACAATAACATTCTGTACATCAACAAGCTCGCAGCCTGCTGATCTCCCTTAGAGCAGGAACTGAAAGGAACACGATATAATTTCACGTTTTACGATAGCAACTTTGCTAGCAATGGTAACTGCATTAAGTGAAACAATAAGGTGTGTCCGATGGATCCGTCGTTCGGTTTCGTCGCAAATCGGATTTGTCCAGATTATTTCATTCTAATTACCCTTCTTTTTTTGGGGCATACGCCAGTGACCTATCAGTTGTAGTTCTGTCATCTTTACGTCAGTATGGTCACCAAGTGGTATGCCAGCTATGCAGACACATCAGCCTGGTGAGAAGGTAGGTGTTTTACTCTGGCCAGATAGACATTGATTCCATTTGAGCAGGAGAAAGGGGCTTCTAGATGTCAATAGGAGAACAATCTGAGTGTTTTAGATCAGATGGTTGCACCCTTGGAGGTTTTACAGCTGATACAACGCTCTGTGTGGTATATGAATGTGCAATCGGTGTATTTGCTAGCAACAACATTCTACAAGGAAGTCTGTGATTGCTGCGTGACAATTGTGGTTGTACACAACAGTGCAGGTATGTGTCCTCTGAACAAGAGCAGTTCATTTTGCTAACTTACTGCTGTGGTGCTGATGAACTGTATTACCCTGAAGCATTTGTTTAAACTATGCCTTGAACATGGCTCAGTATTGACGCAATTCTGCTGCGAGTTCATCATCTTATTTGTTCTACGTGAATAATCTGTTGTTCGTGTTATTGTATAGGACTTTATTAAGGCATGTGTATAGATAGTTGGTAGAAGTTGTGTGTAGCCCGCTTAGGTAGCTACCTGGTGATGGAAGCAGTTGTAGACCAAAGCGTTGTAGTGTGTTATGATCCTAGTTACGTTTAATAGATGTTGTTCTCCCCGTTTTTGTATTCAGCAGACATTTTTGTATCCATCAGGCAATGGCTGTTAACCGGGGTAGTATGAGGGCGGATCCAGCAGGGAAAACAATCATCTACAAGTTAAATACAATAATATATGAGCAAACAGAGAACAGATTCCGTACGGCTTTTAGTAGTATTAGTAGTGGGGTAAGTGGTCATGGGTTTTATTGCAGTTTTGTAAGAGTATAAGTAGCTGTAGTATTAAGAAATTAAGTATCAGAAAAAAACAGTTAATATATAAACTTATTAATGTCCAAGAAAATGTGATTTGTATGGCCTATTTTAGCTTTCTGTATAACAGGCTGTAATTATAAGGAACAAAACAAAATAAAATAAAATAAAATTTATGTAATGGTTATAGGGAGGAATTAAGGCTCCTTTTCAGCCTACAATAATATTGTTTTATTGAAAATGTATTTACATTCTGTTATGACAAGTATTTTGATGTTACATAAAATAATTGTTAAATTGGACGCCGTGTATGCACAATCCCCACATGTTCCGCATGTTGCTAAAGTAGGATGAGTGTTACTTTCCCTCTTTACTACCAGAAAGTCGCTTAAAACTGTTCGACGTAAAAAAGCTGGAAGTGTTTGGTGACCTCGCTGGAGCAATTGCTGCTGGTAAGAGCCGCCGAGGTGGTTGCCGCTCTCCCTTGAAGGTGTTCTGCCTAGTACGGAGCCGCTCTGGTTGACCATACTCGGAACCTGTCCGCAGCTGACGACAATCCACTACATGTCAGTGCTTGCGAAGACGGAATTCATCCATTGAGAAGCACTTCGCTTTCCTCTTAACTCAGAAACTCGTCCTGGTGTTCAAAGAAATGTGCGTGGCTGCCGCAAATGCCAGGCCGACTGGCCCTTGCTAGTATCGGAACGCTCACATGTATATGCAAATATCTCCGAAAGAATCCCTTTGTACTGCTTCATAATATGTACAGTTCTGAATGAACTCTGAGAAACTCACTCTGAGGTTCCGACCGGAATTGAGAAGCAACCATCCTGCTCTACACGTAACGCGGAGTACGTGTTGAACACAGAGGCAAGTAGAGACTTGAGGTACATTCGAATAGCTCAACTGTAGATACCAGTTTAATTAATGGAGAGACCCGAATGGAAATCAGAATCGGTACACCGTCTTAACGAATCCATTGCTAAACGAAATATGCGATCCGACTTTCATCGCTACGTTCAGCCACAGACATTTTCTAAGAAATTCTGTTATCTGTGGGAGTCAATCCTACGTGATTCGCCTGGTCCCCTTCGCGGTTCCGTCCCCAACAACTTACTTTGCTTACTCGTGTTTCGAACGGCGTGGTGTAGGCTTTAGAATTCACATCGGTTGGACGAGGTGCGTGTCATGCTTCTTAGGTGTAACGGTCGCATTTGAGGTGAGTGTAATGCAGCTTCTGTTTCGAAGTGAATACAGGACGATACCGTGATTATGTTACAGAATTTAAGAGATGATGGAGAAGGGCCAATGTATCAGTTTGTGGTAAGGGACCAAGGTCCTTAAACGATCGAGTAGAAAGTTATAAGCGAAAATAGTTCTGATACCTCTGACTGTGGAAAACATATACCGTTATCTTGTTGCTAAAATTGCACGGTAGGCAACTTTCAAAGGTATTAGTATGGACCAAAACAGGAAAAAATGTCTAGGAAATAAGGACTCTGAACCACATTCTGTACGTAAAGAGCGATGGGCACTGAGTCAGTAGGAGTGTTTCACGGTAGCGAAGATGAACAAGTGACCGTAGCTCTTAACGTATGTATGTTGCAGCCGATATCTACTACATATGTTATCTTGTTTTCGTCCATACTACAGATGACATTTATAAGAGTCGCGGTGCGTTAAAGGGAAGCAGTGGTTGAGAAGGAAGAAAGATAGGGTTGCAGCTTATTCTCGATGATACTGAATCTGTACACTGACCAAACAGTAAAGGAAACGAAAGAAGAACTTGAAGTAGGAATTTAAATCCAGGGTGAAGAAATAAAAACTTGGACGTTTGCCGATGACATTATACTTCCGTCAGAGACGGTGAAGGACTACGAAGAGCAGTTGAACGGAATAGACAGTGTCTTGAAAGGTGGATGTAAGATGAACATCAACAAAAGCAAAACGAGGACAATGGAATGTAGTCGAATAAAATCAGATAATGCTGCGGGAATTAGATTAGGAAATGAGACAATGAAAGTATTAGATGAATTTTGATATCTGGGCAGTAGATAACTGATGATGGCCGAAGTAGAGTGGATACAGAATGTAGACTGACAATGGTAAAAAAAAGCTATTCTGAAGAAGAGAAATTTGTTAACATTGATTATATATTTAAGTATCAGGAAGTCTTTTCTGAAAGTATTTGTACTGCGCAGCAATATTTGGAAATGAAACACGGATGATAAACGGTTTAGACAAGAAGAGAATAGAAGCGTTTGAAATGTGGTGCTACAGAAGAATGATGAAGATAGATGGGTAGATCAGGCAACTAATGAGGAGATACTGAATAGAATTGAGGAGAAAAGAAATTTGTTTTACTGCATGGCTAGAAGAAGGGATCGGTTGGTAGGATACATTATGAGGTATCAAGGGATCACCAATTTAGTACTGGAGTACGGGGGGTAAAAATCATAAAGGGAGACCAAGAGATGAAAACAATAAGCAGGTTCTGTAGGATGCAGGTTGCAGTAGTTACTCGGTGATGAAGAGTTTGCACAGGATAGCGTAGCACGGAGAGCTGCATCATACCAGTTTTCCGACTGAAGGCCACAACTACAACCTCTAAAAATACGGTACTTAAACCAAAAGGCTTGCAGTAGTTGAGATGTGTCTCACAATACAAAAGATGATCAAGTGTTCGTAGCTCTTAAGGTGTGCAGTTTAAAGCCCGTTTACTAGGAGCTTTTTTCTTGTTTTGATCCGAGTTGCGTACGCTGCAATCTCTGCAACAACAAAAAAATGGTTCAAATGGCTCTGAGCACTATGGGACTCAACTGCTGTGGTTATCAGTCCCCTAGAACTTTGAACTAATTAAACCTAACTAACCTAAGGACATCACACACATCCATGCCCGAGGCAGGATTCGAACCTGCGACCGTAGCAGTCCCATGGTTCCGGACTGCGCGCCTAGAACCGCGAGACCACCGCGGCCGGCTGCAACAACGGTACCGGTTCATATATTCCAGTGCCAGAGGTATCAGAACGATTTTAGTTTATAACTTTCATTTCGGTCGTTCAGGACCAAGGTCCCTTACCTGAAATTGATACCTTTACCGTTCTCTCACATCCCTGAAGGTATGTAGTATCATCACGGGTGTAAGGGTGCTCAGATGCCGTGCATCCAGTGGATAAACATACCTGAGTATCGAAAAGAATATTGCTGTAGGGCTTATAAAACGTATAATATTTTTAATGAGTTTTGTCATTTAGGATTTGGCGAGCCACTTTCTTATTATAGTATATCGTTACATCATCTGATGATGAATAATAGCAGGTACCAGTAACCTGCATCACCCTCTAGATTGAGTAAATATGTGTAATGAATCACGTTAACTATGAACTGCTGTCGCGATGTCCAAACACGTGACGAAACATGTTCCTGGATTCTTTCTAAACTAATTAACGAACCTTATTGTTATTGCGACAGCTGTTCTTATATTATGGTATGACTTTATTAAGGTAGAACAAGTACGGAACTGTTTGCATGAAATCCTACTGCCTAACCTAACTGCTAGTTTTTAATTCAGTGAACGTGTTACGGTCAGTGACGATCATTACTGAATATAGATAGAAGTAGCATTCATTATGATGCAGTCCGTTCTATTTGGGCAGAAAATTTTTTAATTTAACGCACGGGCATTACAAACAGTTATTCATGAAAAGATATAGCTGCTCCTTTTCACGGGGTAACGCCAGATTCAGTACTTACTCAGCTATTACTGTTTGCAGCATGTAGAGCTTTCATGCATTCCATTCCATGTGCAACATTTCTACATCGTCTTCTATCCCTTTAAAGGGTGGCCTGCCTAGTAGTTACGATTAGCTACTGCTGGTATCTTGTAACTGCTCCCTCTGAACTCGTCATAGTGTTCCCTGTATGCGATCGAAGATTAATATAAGTAAATCGATAGGTAAAAGAAGTTAAGGAGGAGTTGTAGAATGCGACAAATTTCATTTGGCAGAGATTAAAATCACATAAATACCAGATAAATTAACAGCAGACTTCTGATACGTGATAAACACGAGAGGCCTTCAATAAGTAATGCAACCCTTTCCTTTTTGGCCAATTTCAACTGAATAAATATATTTTCCTGAAGTTTCGATAGGCGGCCGCGCTGTACGTAGCCTTCGAACTGGTGTCTGTAAAGGGGGTTCGCACGAAGCAGACAGCTGTAATTGAATTTCTTTCAGCGAGAAACCACAGCATCGGAGATATTCAAGGGCGCCTACAGAATGTCTACGGAGACCTTGTAGAGAAGAAGAGCACTTTGACTCGTTGGGCGAGACGTCTGTCACTGTCGCAACAAGGTTGCACTAACTTGTCCAATCTCCGACGTGCCGGCCAGGCTCACACAACTGTGTCTTCTGTCATGGTGGAAAGTGCGGACAGTCTCATTCGAGGTTATCGACGAATCACATTCGAACACCCCGCTGCTCACCTTCTCGTTTTGTATGGCAACGCAAGACCTCACACAAGTCTGCGCACCCGAAAGGAGCTCACAAAACATAATTGAACTGTTCTTCTCCATCCAACCTACAGACCGGAACTCGCTCCTTCCCATTTCCATCTGTGTGACCCAATGAGTAGCAGCACGTGGAAGTTGTCAATGCAGCAAGACGTTTGCTTCGGGCTGCACCAGTAGAGTGGTACTAAGTCAAAATACAGGCCCTCTAGCAAGGTGTCGTAATGCCGCCCTGTTGACTCAATATTATGTTGAATAATATGGTTTTGTAGCCAAAGGAGTGGGGAGTAATATGGTGTACTGCTTTAAGTAATAGAATCTTTTTCGCTTTTTGCTACAGCCTTTATCCCGCATTGTGCGCAGGGTTAAGTACGGATTTGGCATGGTTAATTATAAGGGGTGGCCGGATGCCCTTCCTGCCGCCATCCCATAAACCCCCCCCCCCCCCCCCCCACAGGACGGAATTAGTGTACCCCAGCTGTCTGCGTCTAGTGTAAATCGTGAAATAGTGTGAATGTGTGTCAAATGACTGTGAGTCGTGTAACTGAGGCGGGACGTGGGGACCAGCCCGGTATTCACCTAGGAGGATGTGGAATACCGCCTAAAAACCACATCCAGGCTGGCCGGCACACCGGTGGCCGTCGCGGATTCGATCCGGGGCCAGCGCGCCTACCCGAGTCCAGAAAGCAGCGCGTTAGCGCTCTCGACTATCCTGGTGGGTCCTTTAAGTAAGAGAATGCGGTGCATTACTTATTGAACGCCCCTCATACTATTCTCAAGCGCACTTGTTCTCTGCTAACGGACGCCAAGCAAAGAAGCTGTATCATTATTAATCTAACTGCACCTAAACCGAGGTCATTAAGCGAAAAATATAGAAACTTTACGTACTGATATAGTAAATTCTAGAAAAAGCCTAGTCAACAAGGTATTTAGACCCCTCACTCAGTTTCCCAACAAAAAGACTTACTTCGTGGCAAAAAATCATTTGGTCAGAAACAGTCTTGCTCTCGTTAACGATATTAAGGAGGAAGCTGATACTGACTCTTCCTGCAGGGTTTCACTGGGCTTTTAGTATTTGTACTTTAATGTTGTTGTTAAGGAAGCGATTGAGACGATCACAGGGAATTTCTTTAAATACTTTACAGTTCCATGGCAAAAGACAATAGCACACAAACAGCTATTAAAGTAGCAAAAAATTTTAATTATTTCACAGTCATAAGTCTTTTCATTCAAAATAATCGTTTATCCATGTATTTCAGCATATCGGGAAGAGTCGCTGATATTTTTATTAATGATCTGGAAAATAGAATGTTAAAATGAGATCGCTCTGTAAAACATAGAATTGTCTAACTTTACTTGGACGACATGCGTTTGGCTGTAGTTAATGTAGAGGAAATACTGTAAAAGTTTAACGACCCATTTCACCTTTGATCGTGTAAGCTGATATGTGCTCTCTTATCGTTTATAGTAATCTGATATCGTCTAGTGCTCTAATTACTAATTAGTCGCTCCATCTATGGGTGTATAAAGATGTTGCCTTCCTCGGCGTAGTAGAAAGGGCAGTCAATGTGCCATTGAGCATGCAGTATAAATAAACAGAACCAAATGTTACTAGGTGACTGCGATTAACAAAGGCTGGAAAGATGATATTGTCATGGAATTAATGTGTAATAATAAAGAAAATATAAAGAAGGAAATGCTTGGGGCAAAATTAAGCTGGTACTATGCCGTGAAAAAAAGCAGTTTCGCAAATGATATTTGAGCGTCCCGATGTGATAGTAGTTTTCCAGATGAATATCTCAGGTATGACGTTAATGCCAAGACGAGCACATTTGGAAAACAAAATCTTTTTCTTGAAAGAGCATATGCACACATATACACACACCTATTCTTGCACCCATTCACGTACCCACACACGAATACATCAACTTATCCACAAATAAAAACCCACCCACTCACACCCACACTCACCCACACACAAACGTGCACACAAAAACACACACACACACACACACATACACAGAATAATCCTTTTTCCCTTGCAATTTCTTACAAAAGTTTTTAAAACAGATACGGAGTTCAGTGAAGAATTGGATCAAATACTTGGGTGGGTGAACACTGTACTGAAATAGGATTACCCAGCTTCACTGCAACACATTAAAATATCCAGACTAGATTGTTACACTATGTGATCAAAAGTATTAGGACACCTGGCTGAAAATGACTTACAAGTTCGTGGCGCCCTCCATCGGTAATGCTGGAATTCAGTATTGTGTTGACCCACCCCTAGCATTGATGACAGCTTCCACTGTCACAGGCATGCGTTCAGTCAGGTGCTGGAAGTTTCTTGGGAAATGGCAGCCCATTCACGGAGTGCTGCACTGACGGGAGGTATCGATGTCGGTCTGTGAGGCCTGGTACAAAGTTGGCATTCCAAAAAATCTCAAAGATACTCTCTAGGATTCAGGTCAGGACTTTGTGCAGGTGAGTCCATTACACGGATGTTATTGTTGTGTAACCACCCAGCCACATGCCGTGTATTATGAACAGGAACTCGATCGTGTTGAAACATGCAATCGCCATCCCCGAATTATTCTACAACAGCGGGAAGCAAGAAGATGCTTAAAACATCAGTGTAGCCCTGTTCTGTGATAGTGCCACGCAAAACAACAAGGGTTGCAAGCCCCTCCATGAAGAACACGACCACACCATAACACCACCACCTCCGAACCATACTGCTGACACTACACAGGCTGGCAGGTGACGTTCACCGGGTATTCGCCATACCCACACCCTGCCATCGGATCGCCACATTGTGTTCCGTGATTCGTCTCTCCACAAAACGTTTTTCCATTGTTCAATCGTCTAATGTTTTCACCTCTTACACCAAGCGGGGAGACATTTAGCATTTACCGGCGTGATGTGTGGATTATGAGCAGCCGTGAAATTAAAATTTTCTCACCTCCCGCGTAACTGTCATGGTACTTGCAGTGGATACTGATGCGGTTTGGAATTCCTGAGTGATGTCTGCCTATTACGAATTACGACCCTCTTCAACTGTCTTCGGCCTCTGTAAGTCAACAGAAGAAGTCGCCCTGCACGCTTTTGCGCTGTACCTGTCCCTTCACGTTTCCACTTCACTATCACATCGTAAACAATGGCCCTAGGGATGCTTGGGAGTGTATAAATCCCGGGTACAAACGTATGACACAAGTGGCACCCAATCACCTGACCACGTTCGAAGTTCGTGAGTTCGGCGGAGCGCCCCATTCCGCTCTCTCACGATGTCTAATGACTACTGAAGTTACTGATATGGAGTACCTGGCAGCAGGTGGCATCACAATGCACCAAATATGAAAAGCGTATAGTTTTGTGGGTGGCCGGATACTTTTGATCACATAGTGTAGGTGGAAATCCAAGCACAAAATATTAAAATTTCTGCTATACGTTTTCTTGCCGCCAGTTAAAAGAATGGGCAGTTCCTTACTCAATTTTACAGCTGCCTTCAGATTATGAACATCTCTCTATTATAACGTAGCATGATTCACAAGCAACATAAACTGTGTGATAAACCTGCTGGAGCCTGAGGCCATACATTCATCTGTAATGTCCAGTTAAGTGGTGCGTAAAGCGACTTCATCCCTCCGGAGGGACAGTGTGTTTTCGCCCACGGCCTGATTCTTAAGTTTACCAACAGCAGTTAACTGCATTCCATAAATGCAATACCAGATTGGATACGCTAAGCATCTTGGCTGTACCCTTGTATAACGCTAAATATTTCTCCATCGCCATTTCAGCCACACGAATAAGGAACAAACTATCCTGTATCCTGCAACTTTGCCAAAACTACTCTGCATTCAAATAAATATATCTTAACATCGGTGTAGCACCCCTCACGGCATAACTCCGCTGTTGATTTTTTACTGTCCTACAGGGAACTACATTGTGAAATATCTGCGTTTTTCTCATCCATTTGCATTTCTGCTTTCTTCTTCCTATATCTGTTCTTCCTCAGGCCTGTCAACTTCGTCTTCAAATTATTTCCTTCTGTACAATTGTCATACGTTTCCGATTTCACCACTTACCTTAAACAAGAATATATTGTGTAATTTTCCTAAAATCTACATAGACTTTCATACGCATGTTGTCATTATTATTTTATTATTATCGAATTCAGCATTACGTTCTGCTCGTGTACCATATAAATTGTATCTTTACTCAGTGAGAATGACCGGTCAGCTGTAAGAACGGGTCTGAAGCCCTAATCTTGCCAGGCGAAATAAATGCAAATTATATATATTTCACTGAAACTGAGATGTTGGTTTGAAAAGTAAAATAACAAGTGCTGTCACTGCAGCTCTCCTTGGCCGATTATCTGCTTGCTCATGTCTTTGAATTCCTTCACAGGCATGTAAGCAACCGAAGCAAACGAGTACATACTTCTCCTCCTCTTGTAACGTAAGAGGAGAATCGTGTATGCGCTGTACTAGTTTCTGTGCTCGGTATATTAGTTGTAGTACTTGTAGAGCACTGAGAATACTAAAGCAAATGAGAAATTTCTCCCTTATCGACACCTAAAATGCTTTGGTTTCTACCGGCCCTCAAACACATGTCCCTTGTTGTGAAGTCTAAGCCTAGCTGTATGCTCGGGGAACGCCACAGAGCAGCCAAAAATGTCGAGCGCTGAGACAATTAAAGCAGATAAAAAATTACTTTCTTTTTTACACTTAAATGTTCCAGTTACTTCAAACTCTCGTAAGCTATTAGCCTGTCATGAAGTCGAAACCTGACTGTGCGTTCAAGGAAGGCCACAAGAAGCCAAAAGTATTGCAAATTAAAAGAGCACATCCGTGTTTTTCTATCTACAATGAAGAACCAAAGGAACTGGTACACCTGTCTAATATCGTATCGGGCCCCCGCGGGCACGCAGAAATGCCACAACGTGACATGTCTGAAGTAGTGCTGGAGGGAACTGTCACCATGAATCCTCCAGGCCTTTCCATAAACCCGTAAGAGAACGAGGGGGTGGGGATCTCTACTGAACAGCACATTTAAAGGCATCCCAGATATGCTCAACAATCGTCATGATTGGGCAGTTTGGTCGCCAGCGGAAGTGTTTAAACTCAGAAAAGTATTCCTGGAGTCACTCTGTAGCAATTATGGACGTGTGGCGTGTCGCATTGTCCTGCTGGAGTTGCCCAAGTCTTTTTGAATGCACAGTGGACAAGAATTGTTGCAGGTTGTCAAATGGTTGAAATGGCTCTGAGCACTATGGGACTCAACATCTTAGGTCATCAGTCCCCTAGAACTTAGAACTACTTAAGCCTACCTAACCTAAGGACATCACACACATCCATGCCCGATGCAGGATTCGAACCTGCGACCGTAGCCGACTCGCGGTTCCAGCCTGTAGCGCCTAGAACCGCTCGACCACTCCGGCCGGCGCAGGTTGTCAGACACGATGCTTACATTCGTGTCACCGGTCAGAGTCGCATCCAGACATATGAGGGTGAAATATCGCTCCAACTGCACAAGCCTCAACCCACACCATTAGAGAGTCTCTACGAGCTTGAACAGTCCATTGCTGTTATGCATCATCCATGGATTCACCTTTTCTCCATACCCGGACACATCCATCTACTCGATAAAATTTGAAACGAGACTCGTCCGACCAGGCAACATGTTTCCAGTCACCAACAGTCCAATGTCGTTTTTGGTGGGCCCAGACGAGGTGTAATGCTTTGCGTCATGCAGTCATCAAGGGTACACAAGTGGACCTTCTACTCCAAATGATATTCCTCTAAATGGTTCCTCTAAATGGTTCCTCTAAATGGTTCACAAGCCGACACTTGTTGATGGCCCAGCATTGAAATCTGCAGCAATCTGAGGAAGGTTTGCACTTCTGTCATGTTGAATGATTCCCTTGAGTCGTCGTTGGTCCCGTTCTTGCAGGATCTATTTCCGGCGTCAGCGACATCGGGGATTTGACGTTTCATCGCATTTCTGATATTCCCGGTACACTCGATAAATGGTTATACAGGAAAATCCCGATTTCACTGCTGCCTCGGAGATGATGTGTCCCATAGCTTGTGCGCAGACTACAACACCCCTTTCAAACTCACTTAAATCTTGATAACCTGCCTCTGTAGCAGCAGTAGCCGATCTAACAACAGTGGCAGATACTTGTCTTATATAGGCGTTGCCGACCGCAGCGCCGTATTCTGCCTGTTTACATATCTCTGTAATTGAATACGCATACCTACACCACTTTCTTTGGCACTTCAGTGTATGTCTAAAAGCTAATTTCAGGAACTACTTGAGAGAATCTGATGTAGTATTCACTATGAGAGAGACTGATGAATGAAGAATGTTTGTGTAGGTAACATATGGGCTCATCGGCCAATGCTCCAAAATTACTAACAAATGTAAGCACAACTCTGGGGTATCGCACATATTTGTGTGAAGACTAAATTTCGGCTCCTTGTTGCTACTTCACCCACTTTGAAGGTATGGAAAATATGAAAATACAACATATTGTTTATAGTTTTTAATGTTTTGGTTTTTGGCACGCAGTAAAGCTACTAAACTGTACAACATACATCATTTTTCTATTTTCGGATACTATGTGGTAGGAGTATGAAATGGTTTTCTAAAGTACAGTTCAATGAAACATACAACTGACAATGCAAAAAGTTTGTCTAATTGCTCTCAGTTCATAGTTACAACTGACGGCGAGGAGGAAAACAAAACAGCACACACACACACACACACACACACACACACACACACACACACACACACACACACACACAAACTACATAGATTCCAGATGAACATTAATAAAACTGCTAAACTGCTTCACGTATTGTGGTGACACATAGCAAAGAGATAGTTAATTATCCCCATCGAAATTTTGCGGGCAAATAACTTGTGCATATGGCCCCAACCCTTAACGAGTGTACAATAGCCATTATTTCAACTAGGAAAAGATAAACATTCTACAGAACGCAGGAAAGTTGAGGTTGAGTGAATTCAGTCATGGCCGGAATAGGGAATTAGTGTTTCAGATCCAGCACAGAGACAACACCGTTGCAGATGCCACTTGGTAAAGTACCATTGCGCTTTAGGCCACAGTAAATATTGAGTCTAGAAACACTCATTCCAACTTGAATACGCTTTAACTATTGAATATCTCAAGCTAGGATACTAACCTACCCTCACATTGAGTACATGAAAGTTTTTTTCGTTGGTACAAAGGGTAAATTTATTCTCCACCAACTCAGTGCATTTACCAGCTACGACAATGTAGATGTAAATGAGTTGATGAAGACTTTTAATCATTCTTTCCTGTAATAAAGAAATTTTTTGTGTAGAGATAAGGATTTTAATAATCATCAGTTCAATACGTCCAAGAGTTAAATATTTTATTATTGAGTGTCAAAAGTAAATGAACGTGATTGTTGAGTATCACTTGACCACTGCAAGCGCAGTTGATAAATTATATGTGGATATTAAAAGGGAATAGCTCTTTTGTCTTTCTAGAATAGATTCCATCCTTTCACTTTTGTTAATTCTTGCATTTCTAAGGATTTTTGTTACGATCCACACGTGATACTAGCTGCCTTACAGGGCCAAGTTTATCTTTATTTAGAAAGTCTGTTTAACACCCTGGGCTTGAGAAGGCAGTTCAGATGTATTGTCCATTTGTAGTGGTAAGCTAAGTTTGCACAAATTGGTACCCTCATTGTGCATATAGAGAAGGTCAGATGTATGACAAAACGGCGAGCCTGCCATGATACGAAATTACAGCATTCTGATAGATTGAGCGTTTTCTTTTGATAGATACAAAACACACTATCCTCCCAAACTATAAGCTGACGCAAATTGGGAAAAAAATGTAAATGTAAATGTGACTCAACTGTGTGGTAAGTGTAGATAAAATTGTATTCTTGTGTTTCGTATTTGCTTGTGCACCACATCGTTGAATTGGGTTATGTTGAGTTCTGATTCAATTCCTATAACAAAAAGGTTATATAGAAGACGAGGAAACGGGTTCAAATATCGAATATAGGAATGTGGATGATTTTTTGGTGTAGAATCAAGTCTTATCATGAGATGTTAATGTGTGTCAGATTCGGAAATTTCGCGAACAGCAACGCTTAGTGGAACGCTCATTAATGGCAGAAAATAATCGATAAAGACAAAGAGATGTCATGGAAGATCCTGATAGGATCGATTTGGTCACGCAACAGTAAATCAGCGTGAACAACAGGAGACAGAAGACGTAGAAATACCGAATAGGACCGAAAATGCGACAAATTATGTTCAATATGGCTCAAAGAATGGACATGAGAATGACGTTGCTAATGAATCAGACGCTGAGTCTCTAGATAGTGATTTTCAGCATATTGAAACAAATGTAATCATATTGAATCTGGTTTGCAATTGTATGAAAGAATGAGTGTTAGTGCTCCCACACTACGTTCGGAAGTGAAGGAAACGGTGCACGTAAAACGCGATAGGGAACGGTTGCATTACATGGCAACTGGCGAAAATGGTGTAGATGAAAAAGCCAAAATATTCGGAATGTTGCAGCGTTTATTACAACAATCTCAGGAATCAGAGAAGCGTATAGAAGTGCATATAACACAAAGGAAAAAAGAATTAGAGGGGTGCATACCATTAAACAACACAGCTTCAAGAATCAGGAAAGCGTATAAACGGGCGCATAACCCTGGGGCTGAAATAAACTAACAAGGAAATACAAAAAAAAGCGTGATAATATTCAAGGCCAATAAGTTCAAATACGAACTGAAGCTAAGGAAGCGCAAATCACGCTTCAAACGGTCGCTACAGGGCACAAGCAATTGAGAACAAACATAGACACTGTCCAAACAGACATGACTACGTTACTTGAAGTTGAGCACCATAGTGTTGAAAAGATTAGGTCGAAGCTTTTGCCATTAAAGCGACGACGAAGGCGAAACATGTTGTAGCTAAGACGACATCTCACAAAAGAACGATAGAAGCGGCATTGAAGAAATTCGATGCTCGTATTTTAAAAATACAAGAGAAAAACGGACACCAATTTCAACGGCTGAGATTGGAAGATTTACGTTCGATCGAAAGTCGTATTGACGTAGAAAGCGTTAATGAGGAGTCCCAAACGACGACAGAATCCACTTTAGTGTAGGTAGATATTAGTGTGAATGGTACAAAATCAACAGTTGTCGATAATACGATAGAAAGGGTACGTGAAATTACGTGTGAAGTAAGACGAAAAGCCACATGTGGATGCAAGTACGAAACCGCAAACCACGAACGCGAAGTTTTCCAAACCAGCGTGTGCCAGAACATCACGGTAATCGTAGGGGACAGTGTGGATTGCGACCACTTGTTCAAGAAAGAATAACAGGTCAATCTGGAAGAAAAGAGTGTGGTTTGTAGCAAGGTTCAGTACGTCATGCACAAAGCGTGACATACGCTCATCAAACCATAAAGACGCGTTGCGCAACGCCGCAACCTGTAGGATGAATACCGACGGGTTACAGTACTGCTTCTAATGAGCCAGAATTGATTGCACGTCAATATACAGAGCCGGTAGCGGGCGTTATGTATGCATATTGCGCAATGAGACCTGCAAATGATTCTATGGCACAGATGTCACAGAATGAAGCAAGTTACACATGTTTGCGTAGATTTTACGCACCAAGGACAGAATTACAGTCTTCAAAACCAAGAAGGTACATCACACAGACAAGCGAGAGGTTTTGATGATAACCACTTTCTTACAGTGCGGAAATACCAGTAGTATAAGGAAGATGCAAATATTCTCTACCCTTGAACATTTATTAACCAATTTAAAGTAGGAATACCAACGCAATGGCCATTGAAACATAAGTTAGATTTCATACAGAAGACAGCAGAAACTTGCGATTCGTATGATTCGTTTAGAGGTGCCTTTATAGCAAGATATTGGTCACTTGAGGCTCAGATGAGAATAAAATATGAATTATTACAAAGCGTCTCATTCGAAAATTTGCGTGACAATGCAACAGTCGAATTCTTTGAGAATATGGCTAAAAGGAACCAATACTTAGGTAATCCATATAGCGATGGAGAATTGATTCAAATATGGAAAACGAAACTGCCAATGAAGTATCAAGAAGCGTTGATAGGACATGGGGCGATAATGCAGAAACTTTCAAAGTTGTTTTGAGAGAGGTAGGATTCATGTGTGCAAACGACGCTCGAAGACGTCGCAATTCAGGACAGAGTAACTCCGACAGAACACGTAATAGTAAGGAGAATAAAAATAATGGTAGCGATGGTAGGCCGGTATTGGGATTGAATTCTGGACGGAATGTGAATAATTACGGAAATGGGAGTAGTGGAAACACTAGACCACAGCGTAATGGATATGGTTTTAATAGTGGTTGGAACAGGCGGAATATAGACGAAAACAGGAATGGAAACTGGAGAACTCGGGATAACCGACAGACAGACGTTAATCAGCGATCTTCAGGTCCATGGAAAGAAAGCAGATGGGGAGGTGGTGCGAGAACGCAGCCACAGGAAAATACTTCGGGTAGTTACCGGAGAAACAAACCACAGATGATGGTTGAATTACGACCACCGAATCCTGGGACGCGTGAGGACTAACCGACATTATTGTAGGAGTTCATAACACACTTTCTGCAGAAACGGATGATAAGGCGTCCGCAGCAATAAATAGGTTAAGGTGTGACATACAAAAGTCGGAACCGGGAGCGGGAATGACAGAAAGATCGTCAAATGTTTCCGCACATATACTACAAATAGGGAGAAAGTCACAACTGAATTGTTGGGACGAGATAGATCGTACTGACACTAACGGTGAGGATGAACTCCCAGCATTACCAAGTAATGAACCATTTGATTATGACTAAGCATTAATGTGTATGGTGCAGATGTTTGATTCTGCACAGACAAAAAATGATTTTCAGCAGGATAATACACATCCTACCGTAACCTGTAACGCTACGATTAATAAAGCCGATAGCATTAACGGTCAAAATACGGCTAATACAGGTCATAGAAAAAAGAAGGAAGTACAGATAAGTACACCTGATCAAAAGTTCTACACGCTACAAGATCTACTAAAATCCTTCCACAAAACATTGGAAGAATAGCAGTAAGAGTTTGAGGCGCTCAGGATAGCGGGAATCGAACAAAATCGGGATGAACAAGTCGATAATGGAGAGGAAAATGACAGGGAAAATATGCCGTCTGGATCGGAAAACGAACCAGATAATAAAGTATGTAAACAGTCTAATAAATCAGATTCAGATGTATACAATTTTGGTACATACGAGGACATAGTACGGCAGTATTACCGAGACTATGTAATCTTCACACCAGACACAGAAAACAGCGTCGTAATAAATGACGACACAGTTGTAAATTTGAATCTGCGACTCTAAATGGCAGATAACAAATATGATAACGAGTTGAATCAGGGTGTGAGTGCAGATACACTTAACATAGAATCTGACGACTCCCCATAATCTGTGAAGTACTGTCACACTTAAAGAATACTTGCCAGGATCTAAAATCCAAATTGAACACAGATGTGTGACGAGGAGACAAACTTAAAGGAAGTAGCGAGGTGTCGAAATGGGGATTTAAAATCTAGATTGGTTACGTTAGAAGCTGATCTAGAAACAGCGAGACTAATGTTAGACAATTTAAAAAAGGAAGTATTTCTCCCCAAACTCTCGATAAAGACCATCAAATGTTAATGGAAAATGACGCAACTATGGATATTCATAAACATCCAGTTATGACGGAACAAACACGAAGTAACTGAGGACATATTAATGGAGGAAGTCGAAGATGATATTACTTCAGAGATAAGTCTGATACTTCGTGTAACAGTCAAGGGTATTGTCGTTAACGCAATAGTAGATAGTGGGAGTGAGTTAACGGCGATATCAGAATCATTATTTAATCGCTGCAGTAGTGACAATGACTTATTAGTATTAAAAGAACAAAAGGCCAAAGTACACAGACCAATTATAGGATGTTCGTCAAACGTCACAAGGCAGACCAGACATGCATTTGACTGCCAGGTTCATGTATCAAATGAACAGAACAAAGACCCAGAGGTGTTAAGGGTCAAACATAAGTGGAAAGACCAGAACTCAGTTGACATTCATCAGCATTACTTGCTGAAGAATGGCGTGCTGCTCTACAGATGCATTGGATGAGAATTCTTGCAGTATTCATATGGTAATTAGCCATGAAAACTAAAATATAACTGGATCACAGAAGAATGTAAATATGTTTCATGTAGCAGCAGATCTCAAGAGGCAGACAGGACGAGCTACAAACATGTAAATATTCAAATATAAGTACAATGATACTAATCATTTATATCATCAAAGAAGATCAGAAAAAATAAGAGAAAGCTAACTGCATGATGAACTAATTAATTAATCTACAAATCATCAATCCATGTTCATTCAAGAAGTAAAGTAACTGTTATAAAATGATGTAACTTAATGTGCAAATGATATAATTCTTCTGTAAAGTACTGAAAAAACTATTTAAGCATTCATTTCCTACTATTCACGTAAATATTAAATTGTAAAGCTCACTGTAAATTTAGAGATGGGAGCATGTAAGTAGTAGCATTAAGCAAAAGGCATTGTACACAAATGAGACAAAGAACACACAATCAACATCACTACAATTGCCTGGGGAAGGAAGCCAAGCTGTGACAGATGCAAAAAGTCGACAGGAAGCTACAGTCTGAATATGAGAGTTATACGATTGCGCGATATGGCATTGCCGACAAACCGGAAACCGAAGTAAGGGATTTATTGGCTCATGCTTTACATTAGTGCGGAGACCGAACCATATGTATTTTGAAGAATATTGTCCCACGCCTCATCCCAATAGCGAGAGGATGGGAAAGGCCAGCAGCAGCGAAGGACAAAGTCTGCACACCTACGAGGAAGGCGTAGTGACCCCATTAGCAGCAATGCACAATAGCAGTGACACACAATAGCAAACTGTCGGCACAACTCTTTAGTACAACCACCTGGAAAAATAAACTCAGAATATTTGTCTCAATAATAGATGGAGGAGCTGATAACAGAAAACAGATATATTACTTCCGAAATTATCTATTCAGACGTGACCATATCTCATAACAACACTACTGGTTATCCCTCCGAATAACTTTCGCTGAATAACATATTCTATCCCTATGACCAAGAAGTTGCAAGTTCCAAGAAAGAAGACATGAAGACACAGCAAGCAACGAAGAGAAAGAGTCCTAAGATGAGGGCAGAAGACAACAAGATCCCTTTCTAAATCCTATATTTTAAACCAGTATGAGATTTGGCAGAATCAACAGAAAGCAATATTCAGCAAAACCATAGCAGTTATTTCGTTCTAACTATCAAACCAACAAAAGGCATTCAAACCATCAAACAGAGTACGCGTAATGGGGGCATCAAAATGCAGCAACCATTGAGGGGCTACACTCATCAACCTCAATGGCAACAATGCCAATAGAGGACTATGCCACCAATGTCGTCACATGATGGGACTGCCTTAGAAGAGCAACTGTCATCAGAACAATGCAACATCAAATTGACCATGTAATGGCATTCGTGCCTGAACAGTCACAAATGTGAATGTCAATAATCTTCATCAACGTTGTGCAGAGTCTACAACTGACTAGCAACATCCACCACCACTGATTGACACCAGCATCGGGAAGCAAACCCTGCAAAAAGTTTAAAGTGTAATGTGCATGAAGAAAGAAAGGGATGAATATGAGAAATTCATTTCAAAGACTGCAAAAGATAATCACTTCAGCAAGGAGTTGAGATGCCTGTAAATATGCAGTTGCACCTGAACCACTGACAATTTGTAAATCATGTGTTGCATTTGTATTCTATAATATGATTCATAAATTGCTAAAGTATATTCCTAAATGAACCATGTCTTATATTTTGAATTTCATGTGTAATTTGTAAATGACCACATTCAATCTAAAAATGTTAATAAGAATTTGTGATTTATATATTTTCGAAACATATGTTTTCATTAATATCAATGAATACAAAGTTTGTTTTAATATGTATAAAAATATGCAAAAATATTATCTATTTCACATATATAATATCACTTAAGTAATCACATGTATCTTTATGAGGATAAATTGTAATATTGATGTATCATTTAAGTGTTGAGAGTAGATAAGAGAAACAAACACTTCCTTAACTTCACTCATCTTTCTCAATCATCAGTATCATAAATGTTTGAGAGTTGTGGAGTGCCTGAAGTTATAGTAAAGAGAGAATCTAAATGGTGGATGACCATTTTAATGGAATTTAACCACAAGTACTAGAGAGAAAAATGTTGTAATATTAGTCAAATAAGTATAAAGAGCTGTAAAGCCCTATAGTAATAATCTACATAGAAAATGCCATATAAGGCAATTCATTTCTACTCAAAACAAAAATAATGGTAAAGCAACATCATCTGGCATAAGATAGATGAGTAGCTCGACCATGATTAAAATTAACTGAATTTATAATTTCACACTGCAATGATCAATGCCTCAACCATTGATCACAGGAACACGAAATTAATTCAGAAGGGATGGCATGTGTAAGGCATCCAGATTTTACAGACCTTACATGGGCTTGATTCATAGTGACTGTACAATAGAATGTGAGATACTCAGAAAATAATAATTGCATTACATCATCAAAAGACAATTGCAGTTAATCTCATGTACCAAACACTAACAAGACAATATCTAAAAATATATGGACAGGGGCATGAATAAACAAGTTAAAGTGAAATGCATTTTGGAGACAAACTGAGCAGGTGATTAATGGCATCGGAAAACCCCATTTAACAAGAGAATGGCGAGCTTCAATGCAGAAAGGGATAAGGCCAGAACAAGACATTATTCCTTTAACGTGAATACAGCTGCAACTGAGGGTAAATGGATGCACCGCATTTACAGGGCTAGGCTGTGACCAGCAAGAAAAATAAAATTCACCTCTAGCTAGACAGTGATTGGCTGAAGCCATAGTGGATGATGCAGATGTGACACAGTGGGGAGATCCCCTTACATAAAAGTATTTTGAGACCTAAAATTGAAAACTCTCTGTCTCAAGGCAGACCACAAAAAAGTGTGGAAAATAGCGAGAGGGTGTTGAGAGCTTTGCTTTCTGCAAAGTGATGATGATACGCTTCACATATCATGGCGACAGGTAGTAAAGAGGTAGTGAATTATTCCTGCGGGTGTTTTGCATTCAAGGAAATTGTGCACATTGCTCCAACCCTTAGCGAGTGTGCAACAGCCATTATTTCAACTAGAAAAGGATTACTATTCTATGGAATGCGGAATGTTAAGACTGAGTGAATTCAGTTATCGCCAGAGTAGGAAATTAGGGTTTCCGATTCAGCATGGAGACAACAATGTTGCAAATGCCACTTGGTAAAGTACCATCACGCAATAGGCCGCAGTAAATGTTGAGTCTAGAAATGCTCACTCCTACTTGTGTACACTTTGATCATTGAATATCAAATGCTAGGATACTAACCTACCCTCACATTGAGTACATGAGTTTGTTTTTTCATTGGTGCAAAAAGTAAATTTACTCTCCACCAACTCAGTGCCTTCACCAGCTACAACAATGTAGATGTAAATGAGCTGATGAAGATTTTTAATGATTCTTTCCAGTGATAAAAAATTTTTACGTGTAGAGATAATGATTTTATTGACTGTCAGTTCAATATGTCTGAGAGTTAAATATTTTGTCATTGAGCGTCAAAAGTAATTGAACATGATTGTTGTGTATCACTTGACCCCTGAAAGCACAGTTGTTAAATAATGCTTAGAATAATAAAGGGAAGAGTTGTTTTGCCTTTCTAGAATGGACCCCAAACTTTCACTTTCATTAATTCATGCATTCTAGTTGAGTGACAGCAGCGTTTCTAATGATTTTTGCTATTATCTGCACCTGAAATTAGCTGCCTTACAGGGCCGAGTTCACATTTATTTAGAATGTCTGTTTAACACCATGGGCTTGAGAAGACATTTCAGATGTATTGTCCATTTGCACGCTAAGTGGTAAGCTAAGTTAGAACACAGCCTGCAAAACACAGGGAACACGTCGCACGTGATCAGAGGAACTGTCATTCGTCAGCGCCATTTTCTGTGGCAACGATGCATTTCTGGACACAAGACCTTTCTTTCTCTGTTTCAGTCAGGAAGCGTCCCTGCATTTTGTCAGTTTTATTAAAGTCTACCCTGTATATATACTGCTATGTATGCAATTGTAGTTAAAAAATTTGCATGCAATGTCCTAATAGTATATAGTTTAAGATTTTAGGATATTATGTGGAGAGATTTAATCAAATAGCACATACGACTGTTCAAATATTTATTAGTGTATCACATAACAAAACATTAGAGTATCGCTTAAAAATTGGAAGTAAATCCGCCAGGAACTTCTCGAGATTTTGGCTAGCAACGTTTTCCCATTATACATTGTATATATACTTACGCTACATCCTTGTTTAATATACATAATTACTGAATGTTTGTTAGAGCACCACGTAAAAATATGAATTAAACTGATCAACTCCTTTTCGATACTTATGTTAACGAATTTTACCCTTTGTATGATCTAAATATTAGAAGATATGTAGCACGTGTTCTTTTGAATGTTTATAATAGTGTAAAATTTTGAAGTAAATCAGTCAATAAGTTAACGAGTCAATAATTTTTCGGGATATTTGCACACAAATGTAAACAACTATTCGCTTTTATTTATTTGTATAGACACAGAAGTGAATTACCACTAAGTCGGACAAGTCGTCTGCCTGTAGATTCGTAGTGCAACTTGTGTGCTAAGTTGTATTCAAAAAAATTTTTTGTGTCTGTCTAAAGCATGAAAGGAAACAGAGTTACTGTTACATGTCGAGTGCACTCTTCATTAACATGGTTAATGGTAAAATATTTCTGGGCCTCTCGTGGAGCTAACGTTTGTGTAAGATATCAACACTTGGCACAGACATTTCTAAAAGAAAATCTTTTGCATTTATCCCAGAGTTAACGATGCTGGGATATTAAAGGGCCTTTGAAGGAATGGAGATCTTACCGAATGGTAATCATATGAAAGGGTATACAAATGTAAAAGGTAGTCAAATGAAAATGAGTCAAATGGGAAAAAGGGTAAGTATTTATTAGTGCAAATGTAATCACCATAACTGTCAATACACCCACATGTCGCCGAAGTTGTAAGGACTATGCTGTAGAAGGTGCGTTTGGCAGCCTTTAGACGTCATCTATACGGTCCCAATCTCTCCCTATGTGAGTTTTACATTTCTAGAGCCCCGAATGAAAACACTGGTGCCGTCGATTTTCTTCGGGCGAAGAGGTGCACCCATGGCTACAATCGTGGTTCCATAGGCACCTGCAAACACTTTTCCATGAAGGCATTGACTTGTCATGTCCCGCAATGGAATAAATGTGTCAACAGTTATGGAGATTGCTTTTGAAATAATAACCAGTTTACTTACTTTGTTTTCCATGTTTCTCTTTTTGATATGGCTGCCCCTTATACATGGAACCATGGTGAGGTGCGGCTTCATTTCGGTTGGCAGTTCATATGTCTGAGCACACAGTCTGTAAACAGGACTGCTACTAAATGCCGCAGTGACCAGCCTCTCATGCTATTTTGTATTTTTAAATGTAATCTCTCGTCGACCCATGAAAAAACATCCGGAACAGGCGCGGTCTTGTACAAAGTCCGACAAAACTAGAGCAGACTCCCAAAGCCCTGTGCAGAATACGTTTTAAAGTATCTATTTCCCTGGGGCGTCTTGCTTTTAGGCCTGTGAGATGGACAGCCGAGTACGCTTTTCGTTAGAAATAATTAACAGAAATGTTGCAGAATGCTTAAAATTTTAAAATGATGTACTTCATTTTGAACGCAAGCAAATTCAGAGACTAAACGGTTAGAAAGGATATACATATGTTTTTCCAGGTGAACATTGGTAACTTTCTTATCTGCCAGCTCTAATGTCCTCTGTTTCTAGGCGATCTTACAAGTTATTGCTGAAATTAAAATACAGAAGCAAATCGAAAGGATCATGTGAATGCCACTACACGTCCACGGATTCTCCACACACGAAGATGACAGATTATATCTTCAAGGAGCATTCTTTGCCTTTTCCATACTGAAAAGCAAGAAACAGAAACTGTCAGATGATTCCTGCTTAAGAAGTCTATTGCATTCCGATCGTCAGCGGCATCACATTATCCATTTTACTGCGACATCTCCTGTAACTTAGGGAACGACTAATGAGGGGTTCGATTTGTAATATTCAGACAATGTGTCGCCACACCAGGATCTTTCCCATGCACCTATGGAGAATGGTACAACTTGGTATAGCGTTTATACACTATTGGCCATTAAAAGTGCTACACCACGAAGATGACGTGCTACAGACGCGAAATTTAACCGACAGGAAGAAGATGCTGTGATATGCAAATGATTAGCTTTTCAGAGCATTCACACAAGGTTGGCGCTGCTAGCGACCCCTACAACAGCTGGCATGAGGAAAGTTTCCAACCGATTTCTAATACAAAAACAACAGTTGACCGGCGTTGCCTGGTGAAACATTGTTGTGATGCCTCGTGTAAGGAGGAGAAATGCGTACCATCACGTTTCCGACTTTGATAAAGGTCGGATTGTAGCCTATGGCGATTCCGGTTTATCGTATCGCGACAGTGCTGCTCGCGTTGTTCGAGATCCAATGACTGTTAGCGGAATATGGAATCGGCAGGTTCAGGAGGGTAATACGGAACAACCTGCTGGATCCCAACGGCCTCGTATCACTAGCAGTCGAGATGACAGGCATCTTATCCGCATGGCTGTAACGGATCGTGCAGCCACGTCTAGATTCCTGAATCAACAGATGGGGACGTTTGCAAGACAACTAACATCTGCAGAAACAGTTCGACGACGTTTCCAGCAGCGTGGACTATCAGCTCGGAGACCATGGCTGCGGTTACCCTTGACGCTGCATCACAGACAGGAGCGCCTGCGATGGTGTACTCAACGACGAACCTGGGTGCACGATTGGCAAAACGTCATTTTATCGGATGATTCCAGGTTCGGTTTACAGCACCATGATGGTTTGGCGACATCGCGGTGAACGCACATTGGAAGCGTGTATTCGTCATCGCCATACTGGCGTATCACGCGGCGTGATGGTATGGGGTGCCATTGGTTACATGTCTCGGTCACATATTGTTCGCATTGACGGCACTTTGAACAGTGGACGTTACATTTCAGATGTGTTACGACCCGTGGCTCTACCCTTCGTTCGATCCCTGCGAAACCCTACATTTCGGCAGGATAATGCACGACCGCATGTTGCAGGTCCTGTACGGGCCTTTCTGGATACAGAAAATGTTCGACTGCTGCTTGGGCCAGCACATTCTCAAGATCTCTCACCAACTGAAAACGTCTGGTCAATGGTGGCCGAGCAACTGGCTCGTCACAATACGCCAGTCACTACTCTTGATGAACTGTGGTATCGTGTTGAAGCTGCATGGACAGCTCTACCAATACACGTCATCCAAGCTCTGTTTGACTCAATGCCCAGGCGCATCAAGGCCGTTATTAAGGCCAGAGGTGGTTGTTCTGGGTACTGATTTCTCAGGATCTATGCACCCAAATTCCGTGAAAATGTAATCACATGTCAGTTGTATAATATATTTGTCCAATGAATACCCATGTATCATCTGCATTTCTTTTTGGTGTAGCAATTTTAATGGCCAGTAGTGTACTAACCGACAAAAGTCATGTGAACGTTCGGTTCGATTATCCACATCTCTAGGTATTTATCACTTAACATTGTCTTCTCTATAATTTCCTTGCCCTTACTAATTTATAGAATATTGAAACTGGCCAGAATATTTAATGCATGTGGAAAGAGCAACTCCTTCTGGTCAAGCAAGAATGTTAGCACCGACTATCCTTTCGTGTGTGATCAATAAACGCGACTTTAATGCAAAGTTGACGATCTTGCTACCGGAAGCGGCATTTGATATCGGATCCTGCGCGACAATATCCGTGGTAGCACTACATTTGGGTTTGGCTCCTAGTAACCAAGTCTCTGCTCGTATGCTCTCGGTTTTGGCGTAATATAACGCAACGATTTAATAATACGAATAGAGAAATTCTCAGACTTTTTATGGAATTCCGCCCTTCATGTCTTGTACTTTTATCGAGATTTTCGCAATCGTAAATAGAGACGTAACTGAACTGGTACACCCTTCACTCCTTTTTTTAACAAACCTTGGTTCACTCATATTTTTTGCTCCTTTCATTCTCAGGTAGGAGGGCGAGCTGCTAGAGGGCGTTCCCCTACTGCTCTTTGCCACCTCTGGAGAGTAGGTGATAGTTATCTTTAGTACGGAGATTACAATGCACCATTTGCCCAAATGACAAAATGTTTCGGAATGACATGATCCCATTATGATGTTCTCTAAACATCATTATTTCGCATTACATCAAATATTGACATGCATGTACATGTCGTCCATGTAGCAGTAAGTACCTTAAAAGTATTATGCCACTACACACAGCGAAAAATAGGTAAGAAGCAAAATTTCAATGTCAAAGCTATAAAACCATCCATTAGACATGCCATGGTATAACTACTGGTGATGTTTCACACTCGTCCAGAAATCTGTTCACTGCGTAGCGAAAGGCAACTGCCATTACCTACCGAATATCGTAATACGGTACTTGTTACGTATGCGTCAGTGCCAACTAACTATGTGATGGAAAGTATCCGCCGCCCCCAAAAACATACATTTTTTATATTAAGTGCATTGTGGTGCCACCTACGGCTAGGTACTCCATATCAGCGATCTCGGTAGTCATTAGACATCGTGAGACAGCAGAATGGGGCGCTTCGCAGAACTCACGGATTTCGTTCGTGGTCAGGTGATTGGGTGTCACTTGTGTCATACGTCTGTACGCTACAGTTCCACACTCCTAAATATCCCTAGGTCCAATGTTTCCTATGTGATAGTGAAGTGGAAACGTGAGGGGAGACGTAGAGCACAAAAGCGCACAGGCCCACCTGGTCTGTTTACTGACAGAGACCGCCCACAGTTGAAGAGGGTCGTAATGTGTAATAGACATCTGTCCAGACCACATTACAAAGGAATTCCAAACTGCGTCAAGAGCCATTGGAAGTACTATGACAGGCGGGAGGTGAGAAAACTTGGATGTCATGGTCGTGCGGCTGCTCGGAAGGCACACATCGCGCCGGTAAATGCCAAACGACACCTCGCTTGGTGTAAGGAGCGTAAACATTGGACAATTGAACAGTGGAAAAACGTTGTGAGGAGTACACAATGTGGCGATCCGATGGCAGGTTGTGGGTACGGCGAATGCCCGGTGAACGTCTTTTACCAGCGTGTGTAGTTCCAACATTAAAATTCGGAGGCGTTGGTGTTACGGTGTGGTCGTGTTTTCCATGAAGGGAGCTTGAACCCCTTGTTATTTTGCGTCGCACTATCAGAGCACTGGCTTACATTGATGTTTTAAGCAGCTTCTTGCTTCCCACTGTTGGAGAGCAATTCGGGGATGGTGACTGCATCTTTGAACAAGATAGAGTAACTGTTCATAATGCACGGCCTGTGGTGGAGTGGTTACATGACAATAACATCCCTGTAATGCACTGGTGTGCATAGAAAAAAATGGTTCAAATGGCTCTGAGCACTATGGGACTCAACTGCTGAGGTCATTAGTCCCCTAGAACTTAGAACTAGTTAAACCTAACTAACCTAAGGACATCACAAACATCCATGCCCGAGGCAGGATTCGAACCTGCGACCGTAGCGGCCTTGCGGTTCCAGACTGCAGCGCCTTTAACCGCACGGCCACTTCGGCCGGCGGTGTGCATAGAGTCACGAGCTGAATCTACATAACACCTTGGGACGTTTTGGAACGCCGACCTCGTGCCAGGTCTCGCCGACCGATATCGATACCTCTCCTCAGTGCAGCATTCCATGAAAAATGGGTTGCCATTCCCCATGAAACCTTCCAGCACCTGATTGAACGTATTCCTACTTGAGTGGAAGCTGTCATCAACGGCGACACGTACTTGTAGGTCGTTTTAAGCGAGGTGTCCGGATAGTTTTGATCACATAGTGTACCTGTCGACTAAAATACTTTACACATCTCGTAGCCAAACCCAAATACTTTCCTACATTTACGTCACAGTGTTTAGTGTCACAAGTAATTACTATAGTTATATTTCGACATGCAAGATGGAGAATGTGATATATTTCACAATACATTTTGCTGCAGCTCCAGTATACGTGACTATGAATAATGACACTCTTATAGTCCGTGATACTACGTGGACTTCATAGACTGCAATAGGTGTATGTTAGTGAGTGAAATAATATGAATTAATTATTCATGACTATAGAACTTAATAATAGAAGAATGACTTCCCAAAACATTTTGTGTTTTTAGATTAAATAAGTCACACATTTTGACAACTAGTGCGTCGTAACATCCGTACCGATATCGTGATACAGTTGCACTACGGCTTCACAACAGGTAATAGTTACTCTGTTTGCAATTATGTCTTTGTGGCAGGTCGTAAGGGGAATTTATTACATCTTACAACAGGAGTTTTATTTGGAGGAGATTGTTGGGGGGAGCTTTGGTATTCTTACGACCAGAGAAAACTTCCAGAAACCCTGTCTTGAGCTGAGTGGAAATACCGACAGTAATTAATGTGTTCAACGCCACAACAAACTGGTCAATTCACAAAGCGAAGGTCCTGTCTGGAATTACATAGTTTCGGAGATATGCGGTGTAGTGGTCTATGAACGACGGCGTCAAAGGATCTGTGCGTTGAACGCTGCAGCGAACTTGCCATTTCACAAGGCGAAAGTCCTGTCTGGAACTACATGGTTTCGGAGCTAGGCGGTATAGCGCTTTATTAACAACGGCGTCAAAGGATCTGTTTGTTGAGAGCGGCTGCAAACGTATCATTTCACAGGGCGAAAGTCCTGTCTGGAAATGCATAGTTTCGGAGCTACGCGGTGTTGCAGTTTATGAACGATAGCGTCAAAGCATCCTCATATTATGTTTGGTAATGCAATTAATTGTTCAACACATTATCCAGGAGTGTAAAGTGGACGCCCGGACTGTAGCTGTGGAACGCTTTGTATGTCGAATATACCGGCAAAATTATATTTCTTAAAGACAGAATCAGTGTGTCGAAATGTGCAGAAATAATGTTCATTAGGTGCAATCCACCCGTCTACTTTAACTGAGGGTTAATAGAGTCCATAACCACAATTATAATATCAAAGACAATCCTAAGTAGATTTGAAGCCACACATAGCGTCGAAACTTTGCGTTTCTGGACGGGGATCACTGTTTAAGAAATGCCATTTTGCCATCCCGATACTAGGCCATCGTCAGAACTCTTTTTAAATGGACATTGTACACAGTCGAAAATCTTGCGTTCACTTTGAGTCGTTGCGTTTCACGTAGTCCTGCTGACACTAATGACGGACTATTACTGGCATAAATGTAATTGTAATTTTTTGTGTCTAACAGGACAAATATGAAGACTTTAAAGCTATTTCTGGAGTGTGAAGCCACTCCGACGGAAACTGTTGTTCATGTCTGCGCGATTGCGTCATAACACCTGGCATCGATTTTAAAGACGTTTATACATTAAAAAACCGACCGCGGTTTTCTTTCGGACACTGCGTTTTTAAGAAGTGAGGGCGCTTTCCCTAAATTATATACACTCCTGCAATGGAAAAAAGAACACATTGACACAGGTGTGTCAGACCCACCATACTTGCTCCGGACACTGCGAGAGGGCTGTACAAGCAATGATCACACGCACGGCACAGCGGACACACCAGGAACCGCGGTGTTGGCCGTCGAATGGCGCTAGCTGCGCAGCATTTGTGTACCGCCGCCGTCAGTGTCAGCCAGTTTGCCGTGGCATACGGAGCTCCATCGCAGTCTTTAACACTGGTAGCATGCCGCGACAGCGTGGACGTGAGCCGTATGTGCAGTTGACGGACTTTGAGCGAGGGCGTATAGTGGGCATGCGGGAGGCCGGGTGGACGTACGGCCGAATTGCTCAACACGTGGGGCGTGAGGTCTCCACAGTACATCGATGTTGTCGCCAGTGGTCGGCGGAAGGTGCACGTGCCCGTCGACCTGGGACCGGACCGCAGCGACGCACGGATGCACGCCAAGACCGTAGGATCCTACGCAGTGCCGTAGGGGACCGCACCGCCACTTCCCAGCAAATTAGGGACACTGTTGCCCCTGGGGTATCGGCGAGGACCATTCGCAACCGTCTCCATGAAGCTGGGCTACGGTCCCGCACACCGTTAGGCCGTCTTCCGCTCACGCCCCAACATCGTGCAGCCCGCCTCCAGTGGTGTCGCGACAGGCGTGAATGGAGGGACGAATGGAGACGTGTCGTCTTCAGCGATGAGAGTCGCTTCTGCCTTGGTGCCAATGATGGTCGTATGCGTGTTTGGTGCCGTGCAGGTGAGCACCACAATCAGGACTGTATACGACCGAGGCACACAGGGCCAACACCTGGCATCATGGTGTGGGGAGCGATCTCCTACACTGGCCGTACACCACTGGTGATCGTCGAGGGGACACTGAATAGTGCACGGTACATCCAAACCGTCATCGAACCCATCGTTCTACCATTCCTAGACCGGCAAGGGAACTTGCTGTTCCAACAGGACAATGCACGTCCGCATGTATCCCGTGCCACCCAACGTGCTCTAGAAGGTGTAAGTCAACTACCCTGGCCAGCAAGATCTCCGGATCTGTCCCCCATTGAGCATGTTTGGGACTGGATGAAGCGTCGTCTCACGCGGTCTGCACGTCCAGCACGAACGCTGGTCCAACTGAGGCGCCAGGTGGAAATGGCATGGCAAGCCGTTCCACAGGACTACATCCAGCATTTCTACGATCGTCTCCATGGGAGAATAGCAGCCTGCATTGCTGCGAAAGGTGGATATACACTGTACTAGTGCCGACATTGTGCATGCTCTGTTGCCTGTGTCTATGTGCCTGTGGTTCTGTCAGTGTGATCATGTGATGTATCTGACCCCAGGAATGTGTCAATAAAGTTTCCCCTTCCTGGGACAATGAATTCACGGTGTTCTTATTTCAATTTCCAGGAGTGTATCTAAAGCATGTTGCACTTTATGTTCTAACTAGCTTAGCATCCACTGCTTCGCTCATGTAGACAGTGTGGCCTGCAGAGAGTTTTTTTGTTTTTATTTAATCGAATTTGTATGTTGTTCACAAATTGCCACATCTTCTAAGCTTTTCAAGTTAATTAAGGTCACATAAGCACGAGCTTTTCCGAATGCAATCAAAAGGTGATTCTGGTAGCTGGAGTCCAAACCTTTTGTAATCACGCCTTTTGCGTTCTTGTGGAGATATTTCCATTGTAACTTTCATCCCCTAACAGACATTTCTTTGTATCTAACCCAGAGGTAAAATACATAAACACATAAATACATCAATTTAGCTTCAATATTTTTTTAATATAACGATATATTTTCTTAAACATTGTAGTACCCTATTGCACTTCGTTAGGAGTTGAATTTCCAGAATTTCTAAAATACGATTTTTTTTTATTTATAACCGTGAAGTCAAATACCAATGGTCATAGATGTTGCCTTAAAAATCCTTTAGTAGTTCCTTAGCAATTATTTAAATTCAGAAAAATAAATTTCGCGAACTATTTTACTCCCGTCGTGGTTGAATTATCAAGGACGCGAAACACATATCTTTTATTTTCTGACTGAGAATTCTAATTCCAGTTTTCGTAGTTGTAGCTTTAAAATCCCCTCAATAGCGACATACTCTCAGAGAGTCTTTCATCTCCTATTTCATCCCCTTAGGAGTGAAATTTTGGACAGTCCCTTCTTTAAAGATGCCTCCAGTACAAGACTCACACCCTTTCCAAACCTCAAGTTTCCACCCTTAGCGTTTTGGCTGGGCGGTGATGAGTCAGTGAATCAGTGTGACCCCATTTCGCCCCCTTGGGGATTCAGTTTCAAAAACATTGAAACACGTACATTTTTATTTCTTACTGAGAAGCCTAATTTAAATTTTCATAGATTTAGCTTTCAAAATGGTTTCATGACAAAATATTTCCATAAAAAATCTCACCCCGTATTTCACAATCATAGAGCTTCAATCCCCAAAAATACTGAAACACGATTTTCTTTATTTGTAATCGAGAAATCAGATACCAATGTTCAGAGACATAGCTTTAAAACAACTCTGGTAGTTCTTTAACCATGGCCTATTTTCAGAAAAAGCTTCCAGCCATTATTTCACTCCCACAGCGTTAAATGTCCAAAAATACTGACCACACATATTCCTTTATTTGTCACCGAGGAACCAAATACCAATTTCGGTAGCTCAAAATTGCCTTAATAGCGACGTTTCTCGAAAAAAATCCTTCATCCACTATTTCACCCCCTTAGGGTAGGGGTTTCTAAAAATCCTCCTTAAACGACACCTACAGTATAAGGTCCACACCTTCTCTAAATTTCAAGTTTCTCTTCTTAGCAGAATAAGCTGGTCGATGATCAGTCAGTTAGTCAATCAGTCACGACATTCATTGCCTTTTAGATTTAGACATCATACATCAGTAAGCAGGTCATTGTATTCCAAGACAGGGAATGTCACCTTACCGCCTGCAATCCGAATCAAGCAAAGAAAACAAGTAACAATGCGGCAGGAAACTCACTCTTATCTGAACAAGGTGCTTGCTCCGCCTTTGGCAAATGCGTAGGATTATGTGCACGGCGGGGCTTCGTAATTATTTCCTACCTAAGCTTTTCCCCGTAAGTTGATTCCTTATTTGATCCATTACAGTGACTCGGAGGTAAAAAATTATCGCCAGATGGTTATCTGCAATGCAAACGGTTAGTGTGACGAATTCGACAGAAATTTCTTTATAACATGGGGTAAAATTTGCCACCAGCCGTAGTTTCATTGAATTAACAATTTATTATTCAGCATCTGGTTTTGAACAAAACACATCTTGAACTAACGGTATATCTTTCTAAAGATATTTTGCCAAGCTGATCTGCAACGCAGACACCAGATCGTGATATGTCTCACGGGTTAGCAAATTGGCCGTGAAGTATTTACACTCTGTGCTATTTTAGTTCCATTTCTGGTTACAGGACAATAAATTTTCCAATTTGTAAAGCTAACGCTACTTGTAATGTTTCCTCGCATTTGTTATAAACGTGTACAGCAGTAAATCTTTGTAGAAATCACTAATGATGATAGAAACTTTGTTTTAGCTGGGATAAAAAAAACGTGGTGTGGCTGGAGCAAATTCGTTGAGCTTAGTTTACATTATGTTGAGATTTGCGAGAAAATAATATTATTTAGGTGTCAAAACATCGCCGATCTTCTCCGCTCGCCTCCCCCCCCCCCCCCCCCCCCGCCGAAATTAAAAAAAAATTAACACTCAGAATTGACTGGTCCACAACTCACCTCGCCACTGATGGGACGGAGAAGCTCCCTGGTGTTGCGAGCATGTCCTGTCTTCCAGTACGGATAGTGAAGTCACTCGTCCATTTTAGTAGCTGAAAACAAAAGTATAAAAAGTTTAAAAAAGGCAAGACAGTCACAAGCTTCAGGAATCTTGCATGATAAAATTGTTTCGACAGGAGCTGAAAATTAACTGTATAATCTCCACAAACTAATCGTTAATACAGTGAATAAGTTGATACTGAAGCGAAAAATTACACGGCACCGCGCACTTGCAATAAATATTGTATGTTTCGCTCACACTAATCCTAAAAGTTTATACCGTGTACGATATTCACGAATCAATGACAATTAAATACTTCTGACATTTTAATTAATAGAAGCACTTGCATCCTCTCACTGCTTCTCTCATTACAGTAAATACTACTAATGACGCTACACAGTTTTAATACACAGCACTTCTCAAAAGATTAGACTGTCTTTTTATATCATTACGCCCTTACAAGCGGGGCTTTGAGTGTAAACGTCATCCGATCCTCAATTAACGCTGTTCAGTGTATTTACTCTTCTTTTTCTCCCGAGTCCAACAGCATCAGACGGCAAACGAGACCTATAACTTGTACCTTGCCAACAAAGCAGAAAGTAGGTCAGTTACTGATATAAAAGAATTCAAAAGCTTTTGGTCACTTCTAAAGCAACTACCTATTTTCTGTAGTGGATATTTGATACCCTTCAGGGGTAAACAGGTTTAACGCTCATTAAAAACTTTCTAACAGTTCTCCCTGTGGAATTAGCAAAATAAGAGGACGAAACAAGCTGAAAATTGACATCATTTTAACAAGGTAAAACTCGAAACGGATTTAGGTGGTTTATGAAAATGAAATGTTAAAAATTCTTTGTCTTTTGTAACGCTTGTTGAAACAGCATTAATGTGTTTTGTAGTACCAGGTAAACTGAGAAATAAAGTCTAGGGAAAAAATAAAGAATGTGATTTAGGTTCACAGCCTGTTCTGTGCAGACTAGTGCAAGAATTATGATTCCACAACTTAATTGATATCTGACCTTAACTGTTTCATGAGATACCTTGTATTGGGTTGTCGAAGCAGCTGTTGTGCATACATCTGGTCTGCATACGCTACATTCTGCAGTATTTCTCCTGATTGCAGTGATGAAGAGACATATCCGTCCATCGTAAAATAAGTGACATCTGTACTGCATTGTGGATGGACATCAAAAACCGATCCCAGTTCTGTTTGGTCACTGGTTCTCGACTGGAGATAAATTTCAAACCGGTGCTGTCACCAAGGAGATAAACTTATTTGGCGGTGGTAGTGTCTTGTTGTACTCGCAGGAAAGCATTATTTTGGATGGGCGTACTGTGATTCGTGTCCTGTTTTGAGGTCGCAGGAATGCTGTTAACGGAGGTTTAAAAATTTTTCAAGAGGGGCCTTTAGTCCATCTGCATCAAATAAATTTTCCCAACTGGAAACGTGTGTGCTCCTTTCTGAACTCACTAGGCCAGATTGTAAACAACTCTCTGTTCTCTCGGAGGTAGGGGATGAGATGTTTATTGTATTCATGATGATTAGGAAACACCTCGGCTGTTTCTGGAAATATGACGGAAGAAAAAACTGCAAACAGCTATAGTCAATAATGAATGATTTATTTCACCATACCTAGTTTGAGGCCAGCCCAACATCAGCCGGTAATACTAATTTGACAATTTTTGTCCTATAATACAACAGAATATTCTTAATTTTGCGGTTTACAAAAGTTTTACGTTATACAGAAGCGCTGTTCATCATGTTTACTTGAGTAGAATCTTCATGCATTACAGCATCGAAGTCTGCTTCATTGATACATGACATGCAGACCATGAGCTATACTAGACAAGAAGGCGGAAATAAATATGTATACAAATTCTTTAGGTTCACATCCGACATCACGACAGTGATATGCTAGACTGTACCAAAGTGAAAGATGTAACAGTGATGGAACACGCCTACGAGTATTACGATGACATTTCTGCAAAGTTTCTTATTCTTAGCGTTGATCATGAAGAAATGTTGTACGTTCGACTTTTACAACATTTTTATCATTACTGTAACTCTTGGTTCAACGTGTCACGTATCATTGAAGCATACCTCTGGGCTGTAATTACAAATTAAAGACATAAAAAAAAGTTTTGCATCACCCCAGTTCTCAAAACTCTTGTAGATAGACGTTGACTGTGGATATTGTATCACAGTTGACCGTTCAGAGATATCACTACACCCGCACGAAGCTGTAAATAACCATGCATGAGCAGCGCCTATTAGATGTAGGTGTCCAGTCATTCCACCAGTAAGGAGATAAACGACTCGTGTTGTCTGTAGTTCTACCATGTCTAGACGGTCAGTACCGCTGTTCGATCGCGTCCGCATTGTTACTTTGTACCAGGAAGCGCTCTCAACAAGGGAGGTGTCCTGGCGTCTCGGAGTGAACCAAAGCGATGTTGTTCGGCCATGAAGGAGATACAGAGAGACAGGAATTGTCGATGACATGCCTCGTACAGGCCGCCCAAGGGCTACTCCTGCAGTGAAAGACCGCTACCTACGGATTATGGCTCGGAGGAACCCTGACAGCAAAGCCACCATGTTAGATAATGCTTTTCGTGCAGTCACAGGACGTCGTGTTACGACTCAAACTGTGTGCAATAGGCCGCATGATGCGCAAATTCACTCCCGACGTCCATGGCGAGGTCCATCTTTGCAACCACGACACCATGCAGTGCGGTACAGATGGGCCCAACAACATGCTGAATGGACCGCTCAGGACTGGCATCACGTTCTCTTCACCGGTGAGTTTCGCATATGCCTCCAACCAGAAAGTCGTCGGAGATGTGTTTGGAGGCAACCCGGGCAAGCTGAATGCCTTAGACACACTGTCCAGCGAGTGCAGCAAGGTGAAGATTCCCTGCTGTTTTGGGGTGGCATTATATGGGGCCGAGGTACAACGCTAGTTGTCATGGAAGGCGTCGTAACGGCTGTACGATACATGAATGCCATCCTCCGACAGACTGTGCAACGATATCGGCAGCATATTGGCGAAGCATTCGTCTTCAGGAACGACAATTCGCGCCTCCATCGTGCACATCTCGTGAATGACTTCCTTCAGGAAAACGACAATGATCGACTACAGTGCCCACCATGTTCTCCAGACATGAACCGTATCGAACATGCCTGAGCAAGATTGAAAAGGGCAGTTTATGGACGACGTGACCCACCAACCACTCCGAGACAGCTACGCTAAATCGCCGTTGAGGAGTGGAACAATCTGAACCAACACTGCCTCGATGAACTTGTGGCAAGTGTGCCACGACGAATACAGGCGTTCATCAATGTAAGAGGACGTGCTACTGGGTATTAGAAGTACCGGTGTGTACAGCAGCCTGGACCACCACTTCTGAAGGTCTCGCTGTATGGGTGTACGACAGGCAATGTGTTGCGTTCATGAGCAATAAAAAGGGCGGAAATAATGTTTATGTTGATCTCAATTCCAATTTTCTGTACAGGTTCTGGAACTCTCGGAACCGAGGTGATGCAAAACTTTTTTTATGTGGGTATAATATGTACTCCTAATAAAACCTTTTTTAAACAGGAACGTCATTAATATTTTATTATATTATAGTACATAAATGTGAAATTTGTATGAGAAATCCCAGATGGTACCTTGTGATGGGAGATTGAAACTTCACACACTTCGTTGGGCCAGAGAGGGAGCTGGTCAGTCTCGGAGGTTACGATGGTGAGACCGCGACGTGCTTCAACCGTGTGATGAGTATTGCGTTTGTCGGATGCGGCTTTCTGTTTTAACAGTTCCTTTTTAATCATAAAATTAAATAACGTACTTTTAAAACTCTGTTGAGATCCCCGGGTAGGATAGAGAATAGTCTGCTTTCATCACCGGCTCTGATTTAAGGACCACCTGGTGCGTAATACAAGCGATCCTTGTGCGCTCACATCACATCATGCTCATAAAATAACTATCTTTCCCTGTAGAAACAAGCCTGTGAAAAAGCGAGAGCTATATTCAGAAGGATACCGTAAAATGGGGTGAAGAGGGACACGGGGTGAATAGAAACACTTTATACGAAAAAATATTTAAACCTCCTTAAACACTTGTGGTGTTTGAACAAGGTGGCATTTTTTCTGATAATATTTCCTGACTTATTTTTCTGCCAGTGTTATTGCTTTTTCAGTCCACACAGATTGTTTGAATGTCATTGCATGTGATTTGAAAATCTATGCTGTTGTAAGAAAAAATGGAATATTCAGAACTTCTTCGAGGTCCAAGAAGTTTTTGAGGGTAAATGAATAAATGTGTTTCAGGAAATATCTATAATTTTTACCAAAACATTTGAGTACAAAAACAAAGGTCATCATAATCTCATTTTTCATCAGAAAAATAAGATTTGACATCTTGGATATTAATAAACCGTTTCAGTTATATTTAGTCCTTTATTATTGGAGCAGTACCTGTTTCGCAGCACTAAAAGCCACATCTACAGGTGAACATATAATTAAAACATTAGAGTGGAAAATCTTTGGACCTTTTTATCCAACATTCGTTGTCCGTCAGAACAAAACACCGGTAAACGACGGTAAGTCATAAAATAAAACAGCCGGATTGCGATTCAGTAGATGGATCCGTTTATCCGATCTATACGGAATCGCTAACAGGGGTAGCGGATGCGTGCTGTCATACGTAACGGCGTGGTTTATAGTGCCATGAAACCGGTAGTTATCCAATAACAAAGGACTAAAGACATCTGAAGCGGTTGATTAATATCCAAGATGACTACTCATAGGCGTGGTTGCCCTACCTACAAGGTTGTCTGCAGAATAAGATTTGTATTTTCCAGAAAATAGATTAGATAAGTGTGCCTAGGTATAGTCAAGTCAAAGACTTAAGCAGGCACAGTAGCATGCAAAATCAGGTCGAAAAATTATTTTACGCGCTTTTGAAGTTGTACAATTCATTTAAAGTTGTTTTCTTAGACTAATGCCATGACAAGAGTCTAACATCCTGACGGAAGGGGCAAAATTTGGGATGTGATTTGGGGGCCAGAACATAAATTGGAACTCGTTTATCATACAGAAAAGGCTAAATGAAATATGATACACCAAAAGCTGTATTGCACAGAGACTTAAAATGTTGTAGCATGCAAGATCCGGCAAACTTAAACGTGGACAAGGTATTATGAGTGCCGAGGCCGAAAAGTATTTAAAGGTTCTGCTTATAACATGCTCTTCTTGGGGTTAACCCTTAGCTACCTATCACCTTAGGTACTTCGTTAACCCTTTAGTAGTCACACGGATGACATACGTCATCCAACGATTTCTTTTTGATGTGTCGTCACCATACAGATAGTCCACAGACGTGAATCTTTCGTTGCTTCGAGTTTCATTTTACAGATTAATATTTCACAGTTATTGTTTGAATGTGGCTAACGTTAGGGAGCTATAAAAATAAGTTTATCCACATTATGTGCTCTGGTTGACAGTTGTCACCCACGCCACTATTTGTGTTACCATTTCCGTTTCTACTTTGACAGGTAAGTTATTTATTTTTCAGTTTTTAATGTCTATGTTGTAAGCTGGCAGAGTAAATGAAGGTCAATTTCGCACCTTACATAAGAGTTTTATACATTGTAACAGGAAGGCGAATATGACACCTAACTTACTTCGGCGGTAATGAGCAGATTTGCCTATAAGTGTTTAATGCAAAAGGGATGACTTTCAATTGACGTTATTAGCACACTGCTCCTATATAATGCATATCAATGAGCAGCAGGTGAAACAAGCAGCAAGAGAAAACGTTTTGTGTGGAAGCAAGCGCAGGCAGAAGCAGAGGCCGCTCCATGGGAGGCACCACGAAAAGCTCTTAGGGGGGCGTCCACCACCAGACTTTTTCCTGTGGGGGTTCTTTAAGGTTCTAATTCACCTACCAGGACGCGAACCACCCACCCGGCCTGCTGGAAGATGTTCCCCTAGACATACGGCTACGCATGTGGTTGCAGCATGATGGAACGCCCGCACATAACAGTCGTGCCGCGCGCGTATATTTAAAGGAACTCTTCAACGGCTGAGTAATTGGCAAAGGTGGTCTAGGACATGGCCATCGTGATCACCAGACCTCACGCCCCCAGACTTTTCCCTGTGGAGAGTCTTCAAGGTTGTAGTTCACCTACCCGGACGCGAACCACCTAGAAACGTAGACGAATTAATGGATCGTATTCAATATGCCACCAATCACTTCAGGGAAGCCAGGAATCTTTGGTAGAGTTCGGCAAAACACCGTTCGACGTTACCAACCTCGTGTCGCTTTCAGAGGGTCGCCAGTTCGAGCACCTGCTTTAAGAAACACAATGTTCTACTACAAAAAAAGCCTTGAAAGTTTGTTCCCGGTACGTCTCATCATGAAACTACAATGGATGTGTCTGGACCCCGGCGGATTCGCACCCAGAGTGGAAGGGTGGCGCGCTACCACCGAGCGTGTGGGCCGTATTGGATACATCGCGACCAGAGACAGGCAAAGCATTCGCGATCATGCGTTGTCCAGAGCATCCGGCAACAGGGCAATTACGCGGCTATTCTAGGCGCTTCAGTCTGAAACCGCACGACCGCTACGGTCGCCGGTTCGAATCCTGCCTCGGACATGGATGTGTGTGATGTCCTTAGGTTAGTTAGGTTTAAGTAGTTCTGAGTTCTAGGGGACTGATGACCACAGCAGCTAAGTCCCATATAGCTCAGAGTCATTTGAACCTTTTTTTTTAACCCCGCGGCCAATCTGAGCGCGTGGCACCCTGTTTCCGTTGTTTAAAAACTTTGCGTTGTCGACCTACACAACATTAGTAATTTCGGTTCCTACTGGCATAAGCTATCCACGGTTAAAATTTCGTGACATAATTTTTCTTCATCCTGTATATCACATGAGACACGTAATTTAGCAAAATGTAAATTAGTGCTCTATGGTAAATATCCAATAACTAAAGAAGAAAAGGTGTCTTAATCATAAAGAGACGGAAAAACGGATATTTTCACTTTCATGACAACACGATAATCACTTGCTCATCCTCACATTTTTACAATAATACTCTTGCACTATTGATACGCTCTGGTAAACATGCAGGACAAGACAGGTAGTTGTGGAAAGGGGCCAAAATAAGCGGCTGTCAGTTACACTCGAACATACAACCTTTTATTTGATCAAGCATTACAAGAGCCAAGAAACTTTTTTTTCAAAACACAGCTTTAGTTTTGGAACTTAATTAGAGACTAAATGCGCCGTACAATCTCCTGCCTCAAGGGCAAAACCACTTTAATTTAAAAAATAACTTAAATCTCAACCAAAATCAGAAATTTAAAAGGCAAAGCCTTATCTTAAACACTTCCTTAATTAGGCTGAAGATCCAAAGAATCTGACCCTTTAACATCAAACAACACAAATTCAAAATTGGCTCAAGGCACAACACTTAAGAGCCAATGACATTAACTTTTAAAAAATGGCAAAGGCTTTATGTAAAACAGTTCTTAAATTAGGCTGGTAGCCCAAACCATCTGACGCCTTAAGAGTATTGTAACAGGGCCGGTTCTATTCCAGACCGGTTCTATTCCAAAATACCGTTATCCATGATGGCGGCCGTGACGTCAGAGTCATTATGAACTGTTTTCATAACACCTTCACCCTTCCAAAGCATCGTTAGTCGAAGGTCGCACGCAATGTATCCGGCACGTGGTGCCTCTCTAATTGTTATTACCGTAGCGGGTTGTGACATAGAGAGAGTCCATTCCAAAGCATCGTTATTAGACAACAACAAGGTCGCACGCAGTGTATCCGGCAAGTGGTGACTCTCTAGTCGTTAGTACCGGCGAGGGGTTGTGACATAGAGAGAGAAACCCTTTCTGGAACTCGAACCCTGCTCCTCCTGGGTGGAAAGGCCAAGTGCTCCCACCTAACACAATTAAACCACCACACACACATCGAATTGATAGGAAATTAAAAAATGCCGGAGCCCTTTCTGGGACTCGAACCCTGATGCTCCTGGACGGAATGCTCAAGTGCACCCCCAACACATGAAACCTGTCTAGATGCGGGAGAGGAAGGTTAGGTTAGTGTACTTTATTTATTTTGGTCGAGAAACTGACGCAAAGATCGATCCTAATTGCGTAATTAATCACAGAGATAGGCCCTAATTACACAACTATATGCAAAGCACTACAGAAGGACGGCATAAAATCGCAATACGCCGCGAAAACTGACGATACCATACAACTGGTGTTATCCTGCCAAGAAAAAAATTCGCAGAACCACTCGAAACCAGCGACAGAAACATCGAAACTCTACCCTACACCTACAAGCTGCCAGAGTTGATATTAGCTAACTTTGAGAAGGGTGTATTTCCTGCTTTGCATGTATGCGTGTTTCTACTGCATTACAGAGAAGTTATTATCAGAGTTTTTTTTTTTCTTCTTTGTATACGTCTACGGCATTGCATGTTTCGAATTCTTTAAGTTCAAAGGGCTCCATGTACAATTAATCTTAAATAGAGTGATGGTAGAAATGCTGTCTGGACGCTTCCATACGAGGTCTACTTTTTTCGTATTTGATCTTCGTGGTCCTTATGCGCAATTAATGTTAGCTGCAGTAGAGTCGTTTGGTAGTTACCTTGAAATGAGGGTCTCTAAATTTTGTGTTTACAGTTCCTAGGAAAGAACACCGTCCTCCAAGGACTTCTGTTTGAGTTCTGAAAGCAGCTCCATGGCACTTACAGGTAACAAATCTAGAAGCCATTCGCCGAAATTCTTCAACATGACCTGGAACGGATCAATCCCACCAGTGAAGTAAGCATGACGATAGTAATACTTCACCTGAAAGTTACTGGTTTATTATTCCTACTCATCAGCATTAACTTGCATTTTTTCCGCATTTAAGGCTAGCGACCATTCATCACACCAAATGGAAATTTTGTCTAAATCGTCTTGTGTCCTCCTACAATCACTCAGCTTTGATGACTTATCGTAGACCGCTGCATCGTCGGCAGACTACTGACCCGCCAAATCATTTAAGTATAAAGAGAACAGCAGCTATCCAATTGCACTGGGCTGCATATTGGATATAGCCACTCTCGTATCTCTGAGCCTGATACATATGCTCGTGGCCTCGTTAACGGGCTGCGATGGGAGATCGTGTCATATACCTTCCAGAAATCTAGAATATGTAATCCACCTGTTACCTTCCTTTATAGTTCTAGATATATCATGTGAAATGTGCGTGCGGTGCCTCTCTAATTGTTATTACCGTAGCGGGTTGTGACATAGAGAGAGAGTTAGCGCCATCTCACCCCAGCGCTGTCGCATCCGTTTGGTTGCCCAGCCCGTCCGCCATCGCCGCAGCCTGGCCCTTCAAACCGGCTGTCACCCCCTCCTCCTCTAGAAGCAGCAGCTTGCCGTCGCCGCCCACGCAAGGTGTGCGTTCCGAGACGTATACCTCTCCCCGCAAATGATGATGATTACGATCACCCATCAGCAGTCCATTCATCTATCGGGTGGACTCCTAGTTGTAGCAACAGTAATAATAGTAATTTCCGTATGGCTAGCGGTAGTTCTCTCCCCCGTTCTATCGATAACGAATTCGATCAGAATAACGGCGTAATGACTCCCTTAGAATACTCAGCAGTTGCTATATCGTTTGAGGGGCGAATCTCTTTCACCAGAACTGAGAATCCAGGCGGGATGTATTGCGATCCTGTAAGGTTTTTGGAGGCGTGCCTCCCCGTCTTGGAGACCGAGCTCCTCAAACTCTTAGAAGATCCTGAATTTAACGCCATTAAATGCAGTGCGGTATTATGCAGTGAACTGAGTCACCCCCTAAACATCAAGGTGACGCGGAGACGGCTACTCTGCCTTATATATGGGGTGAAAATGGTGTTATTTCTCGGAGCACATCGATTGATGAGTTGTACCGAGAATCCACCTTGAGCGCTATTATGGCCCGATTTTCCGAGATGGAAGTACGTGGATCCGCTAAAGCGCTCAGCAGTATACCACACCTCGACATCCATATACATGTCTATGACCCAATGAATGGAGGGTCCAGTTATATTAAACTCCCTATAGATATTGAGAAAAAGCAGGAGTGCATTAATGTTCAAAATAACTATGATAATGCGTGTTTTGCATGGTCAGTCCTGGCTTGCGAGAGAAATTACAATTACAAACATCATCCCGAGCGTCCCAGCAGTTACAAAGTCAAAGATATTAAGAGACAGTACAACTTTGACGGAATAGAGTTCCCTTTAAGAATCCAGGACGTACCTAAGTTTTAAGCTCAGAATACCGCAATATCGGTCCACGTTTGTGGCCTGGAGAAGAAAAGCAATTCAGATGAGCAGAACAAGCATACAGTAGTAGACCCCTCCATTTCTCAAAATTTGCATGTGAGCGAGAGTTGCATGTCAACATGCTGCTCTTCTCCGAACGTGATAATTACCGCTACGTCTGAATCAAAGACATGTCCCGACTCATTTCCTCCCAGTTAAGTAAAAATGAACATAAACAACATATTTGTATAAGGTGTTTGAATTATTTTTCATCTCAAGAGTTATTAGCGACACATCTATTAGATTGTTATGCCCACTGAGGAAAATAACTTCATTAAATTAAAAAATTCTCACCACCAGCAGCGTTGTCCTTTTGTTGTGTACGCCGATTTTGATGCTTGCTGGTTCCTATTACTCGTTGTGAAGGGAATCCCTTAGCCTCACACACAACCTTCACACAAAAACATGTACCTTATGCGGGTGCGTTCCAAGTTGTATGCGCATATGATTGTAAACTTAATAGCTATCAGTCTTATGTAGGGGGCGATCCATCGGTTTGGCTTCTCACTGAGCTTGGAAAACTTTCATGGCAAGTTCACAAGCTCTACAGCATCAATATTCCCATGACCAAATCAAAGGAAAATGATGACTTGTATGAAAAGGCTGTTAATTGTCATATTTGCGGGCTGGTCTTAGATAGAAAAGCTGGGACTCCTCGTAGAGACCATTGTCATCTTACGGGTAAGTTCCGCGGTGCAGCTCACAAAGCATGCAACTTGAAGAAACAATCCACAGTGACGCGATAATAGAGGACATACATTATCCGCCACAGGAACGTAGGTGGAACCAGGGTAATAATAACTGGAAACCAACCAATAAAAATGGAAGGGATCAACCATTGCAGAAATGGAGAGCGAGTGAAGACCGCAATCCAGAACCTACACAAATAATCAAAATACGTCCGGCGAACCCTGGCCGTACGCAAACTGCGCAAAACAGACAAGAATGACTAGGGCTGCACACTCGGCTGCGGAAGAACGCGGCCGGGAACAATGTAGTGTATAATTAGATTAGATTTTTGTGATTTGTTGGCGATGTTTATTTGTATTAGTATAGGCAGTGTTTTATTTGTGTTTTGTGAGTATTTGTTTTATGTTGTGTGTATTTATTTTCCTATTTTCATGTGCTTGTCTTATTTTGGCATGGATTGTGTGTATATTATGTGTTTGATGTTAAATTTTGTTGTATGGGGACCACTGGGTCGCTTAGTATAGAAAATTTGTTTCAGCTATGACACGACCAATATTTAGAAGTATTAGATTAATTATAGAAGGGGTTATCTTATGTAGATAACTTCCTATACAAAATTTTATGGCAAGGCTATTGGACCGGAGAGCTTTCAGGATAAAATCTGGCTCTGTGGTGGATGGATCTGGGTGTGTTGAGCGTGTTGTGATGTGGTAGGTGGATATTGCGTCCCACCGAATGTGTTGCGTTTCTTGAGATGAGTGCCTGGTATGACGTCCGACGCGGTAGTGTTCATGACCCACCCGGTGCGTTATCGGCGTATGGCGATTGTGGGTGTTTCGGGTGATAATTATGAGGTGGTCTGTCCGACGCAGTAGTGTTCGAGACGCACCTGTTATCTCAGTTGTGTTGATAGTGTGAGTCCGGTGATCAAAACGACTATCCGGTGGCCAGTCAATCGAAATTAGGCGATAGGGACGCATCAAACATGGATAATTCGTAATCGGCGCGATGAGGATGTTGTGTGAAAAGACGAGTTTTGAGCCGTTATAGATAGACGTAAATCAGGTGGCTGATCGCACGCAATAGCGTGATCGACAGAGCTTATTGATGATTTGGGCCGTAGGAGTGTTGTAGAGACGTATTAGCGACGCTAGCCGAGTCTGGGCTTAACTATTTGAGTTAAGCAGAGACGCTAAATCACCACGCCAGTCAGTTTAAAGGATGATAATGAAGGTCACAACAAAAGATAGATGCTCTCAAGTCCAGCCATGAACCTTGACCACTATCACTGATTTTTACTTGTTGTAACGTGTAAAACTAACTCTTGTTTTGTTCAACAGATAAGCATGACGTTGAATTGAGCCTGCCGTTACAGACAGAAGCAGACTAGGATCGGAAGACCAATGCCGTAATCAGTCAAACTAGCGTCGTCTTCAGAATTAGACTAACTGTTCTAAAACATATTAATCTTTAACACCACCAGTGGTTGAATTCGTTGTGTGGTGAGCAGATCGAGCGTCTTCATCACACAAGTTACTGTGTGGGACGGAGAGCACGTAAGAATGGCTTCATCAGCTGAGTTGTATGGGAGCCAAACCAAATCAAATTGAATGATGGATGAGTCTGCGAAACGTAATCTGAGTGGTCCTATACTTTCGATTCCTCTGAGAAGGTAAATATGCGGTTAATTTCTTCCTTGATTACAACACCGAACAGTTGGTGAAGAGAGTCTTATTGCACTCCAAGTAATAGTAATACAGGGAGGGAGATATTGCTGCTGTCATGGAGATCAGTCAGTGGCATCAAAGTTATAGTGTAAATTGAGGATATATGGATAGGTACGAGGCTTGACATTACTGAAATAGATTGAACAAGTGTGTGCGATAGACTGATGTAAAAATCGAGGCTGTTGTCAGTTTAAGTACAATACATTCTATCTCTGTATTGGCATCTTTGGCCGCAACAGTGACAGTGTATCATTTACTCACTGTGGATGCTACGATGAATTTAGCAACTGTAGAGGCAACACACTGCGTATTTCTAAAGCATCAACCACACATGCACCTCTGTGGTATACTCTGTTGTAAGGGACTCGTCTTGTAGAAGATGGTGGATACTAGGAGAGAGTTTATATACGAGGATTGGACATTTAACAGTGGACCCTATTTATTTACAGCTCGTACAAAATAAATATGTCTTTCAAAGTTTTATTGACCTTCAAAGTAGTCTCCAGCATAGTGTATAACCCTTGCCAGTGATGCTCTTAGCAGTGCACATGTGCCGACAGTTCGAGTGGCGCGGTCTGTTAATCGATGAGTTGCAGCAGTCGTCAAGCAATTGCTGTGAAGTGTTTCCTTCAGTCAGAAATCGAGTTGAACTCACGAGGACTTACGTCAGGGGACCGCAGTAGGTGGTACAGCACTCAGCAATCCCATCAGTCAAACAAATCAGTAACGGTTTGCACTCTACGTGCTTGAGCATTGTTCTGCAAAATGATGGTCAGGTCCCGCAGAAAGTGTCATCACTTCTGTCTCTAAGCTGCTCGTAGGTTGTGTTCCAAAATATGTAGTGCTTTTACTCGATATTTATTATTTCACAGAGAAATATTACATCATCATCATCGTCATCATTATCATCTTTTCCATACCTCTCCTCCGGAAGTAAGTACCATCTTGACAGTGATGGCGATGCGGGGCTATCGGGGATAGCTTCTGAAACTAAAATCAATAAATAAATAAATAACCTCAAAACAAAATGAAATTAGTTTTGTGCATCACATAGACAAAGAATCAGTTATGCACCGAATTTTCTGTGTATTAGCATACACTGTCATAGATACCTTGCTATTTCGAGTCAGATAGTATCGCTTTTGTAATGATTCGCTTTTGTAATGAACCTCGCTTGTAGTTACCGGTACTCATAACTGCGAAGAGGACTAAACAATACTACTTGTAAGCCGTATATTTAGGAATGAAGTACCATCGACATTAATGGAAAACGAAGATGATGTATAATTTGATCGATATTTCATGGCTGTAAGCTGTAGGGAATAGAATAATCGAATCAAGCACGTTTAATAGACTAAATCGAGGTCTCGTAAGCCATTAGCCGGCTGCCGAAATATTAATGCGTGAAGCACGTAACTGCCATCGTCACAACTTAGCAAAAGATTTGGCAGGGAGCCGAGAACTTTCAGACCGTGTGTAAAATCGGTAAGCCAGTCTAAGGATTCCAGTCAGTTCCTTGTTGACCAGTCTGGTGCATCAGTTGAAGATATCAAAAGCCAAACCTAAGTTTAAAATTTCACGTTTAAGACATCGTTCAAGCATGAAAACCGTACAAACATGCAGTCTCTTGACCTTCGGACGGACCCCCGTATGGAAGATGTATAACTGACATAAGGAAGCATCGTCAAGATTTGAAAAACAGACAAATCATCTGGTCCGGATGGCATTCCTGTTAGATTGTAGAAGGAGTACTCCAGGGAATTGGTCCATCACCCCGCCTCTCTCTCTCTTTCTTTCTCGTCCAATACGAAGATCGAAACGAATGGTATAAAGGAACGAAAGAAAGCGCTGGTCACTCCAGTATACAAGAAAGATGAAGGAACAGACCTCAAAATTACAGACCAATATCCCTAACTTCGGACTGCTCCCGAATCTTTGTACGTATTCTCAGTTCGAATATAATAAAGATTCTTGAGGCTAAGCTGTTTATGTTGATGAATCAGCCTGATTTTAGAAAGCATCATTCGTTCAAAACTCGGCATGCCTTTATTTCACATGATATATCTAGAACTATAAAGGAAGGTAACAGGTGGATTACATATTCTAGATTTCTGGAAGGTATATGACACGATCTCCCATCGCAGCCCGTTAACGAGGCCACGAGCATATGTATCAGGCTCAGAGATACGAGAGTGGCTATATCCAATATGCAGCCCAGTGCAATTGGATAGCTGCTGTTCTCTTTATACTTAAATGATTTGGCGGGTCAGTAGTCTGCCGACGATGCAACGGTCTACGATAAGTCATCAAAGCTGAGTGATTGTAGGAGGACACAAGACGATTTAGACAAAATTTCCATTTGGTGTGATGAATGGTCGCTAGCCTTAAATGCGGAAAAAATGCAAGTTAATGCTGATGAGTAGGAATAATAAACCAGTAACTTTCAGGTGAAGTATTACTATCGTCATGCTTACTTCACTGGTGGGATTGATCCGTTCCTGTAAGTGCCATGGAGCTGCTTTCAGAACTCAAACAGAAGTCCTTGGAGGACGGTGTTCTTTCCTAGGAACTGTAAACACAAAATTTAGAGACCCTCATTTCAAGGTAACTACCAAACGACTCTACTGCAGCTAACATTAATTGCGCATAAGGACCACGAAGATCAAATACGAAAAAAGTAGACCTCGTATGGAAGCGTCCAGACAGCATTTCTACCATCACTCTATTTAAGATTAATTGTACATGGAGCCCTTTGAACTTAAAGAATTCGAAACATGCAATGCCGTAGACGTATACAAAGAAGAAAAAAAAAAAACTCTGATAATAACTTCTCTGTAATGCAGTAGAAACACGCATACATGCAAAGCAGGAAATACACCCTTCTCAAAGTTAGCTAATATCAACTCTGGCAGCTTGTAGGTGTAGGGTAGAGTTTCGATGTTTCTGTCGCTGGTTTCGAGTGGTTCTGCGAATTTTTTTCTTGGCAGGATAACACCAGTTGTATGGTATCGTCAGTTTTCGCGGCGTATTGCGATTTTATGCCGTCCTTCTGTAGTGCTTTGCATATAGTTGTGTAATTAGGGCCTATCTCTGTGATTAATTACGCAATTAGGATCGATCTTTGCGTCAGTTTCTCGACCAAAATAAATAAAGTACACTAACCTAACCTTCCTCTCCCGCATCTAGACAGGTTTCATGTGTTGGGGGTGCACTTGAGCATTCCGTCCAGGAGCATCAGGGTTCGAGTCCCAGAAAGGGCTCCGGCATTTTTTAATTTCCTATCAATTCGATGTGTGTGTGGTGGTTTAATTGTGTTAGGTGGGAGCACTTGGCCTTTCCACCCAGGAGGAGCAGGGTTCGAGTTCCAGAAAGGGTTTCTCTCTCTATGTCACAACCCCTCGCCGGTACTAACGACTAGAGAGTCACCACTTGCCGGATACACTGCGTGCGACCTTGTTGTTGTCTAATAACGATGCTTTGGAATGGACTCTCTCTATGTCACAACCCGCTACGGTAATAACAATTAGAGAGGCACCACGTGCCGGATACATTGCGTGCGACCTTCGACTAACGATGCTTTGGAAGGGTGAAGGTGTTATGAAAACAGTTCATAATGACTCTGACGTCACGGCCGCCATCATGGATAACGGTATTTTGGAATAGAACCGGTCTGGAATAGAACCGGCCCTGTTACAATACTCTTAAGGGCAAAACAATCTTAATCGAAAAATCGGCTAGAAGCCATACAAGTACAAACGACAAGAACAAACGAGAAAAGGCAGTACACCCAAGGGCGCTCAGACGTTCAGAGGCTCGGCCTGGCATTCAAGCACGAACGCTCGCTTAGGTGAGACAGGCAGTCGGCCCAACCACTGTCGATCCGACAACAACCCAACCGCTAGTCAGTTAACGGATCCACCGACAAGATAACCTCCACTTCCCCTGACCAGCACGCAACAGGGAGTTCAATGGAACAACGTAGAAGGTATTGGCGCCCTCAACCAATTACACATTGATCTGTCAACCTACACACCGTACTGGACAGCTCCAACACGATGTGGAAAATACACTACCTGAATTTACGTCAACGGCCAGGGCAGATAAACGGAACGTCAACGGTCACAGGGCAGAAGATTCCGCTGGTGTACTTGAATTCAAATAACCAAGTCCAGTTGAACTCCAGCGGAGGGTGGCTAAAATTTGCCTACTTGAAAACACACGTTGTTGCTCGTGGGAATATCCCAACAGCCGACAACGAACTCCAAACGACAAACGTGAACAGTCGTGACTTGCTGGTAGATTAAGTCAAAACTCAACTTTCACTTCTAGGATCGCTGAACCACGAAACTCGTAGCAATGGGAACAGCACCACACTGACACCGGATAGAGGCCTCCAGAGGGCCCGGCCAAACTACGTGCCGCGGAGATTTCCTCGCTGCTACACGCCAACCGACCAACTGCCCGCACACAGCCCAGCCGGAAACTATAAGCGCCACTCCAAAGATCGTCCAAGGTGCCAATATCGAAACACAGCGCTGTTGCCACCCACGGAAAGAGAGGATATCAGCGTAATCGCGATAACCACGGGAGACTAAGCACAGAATAGCAACCAAGGTTTGATCCAACGCTTAGCATGAGCCACTCACGGCTCAACTATCACACTTCAGCAGTGTACACCTTCGCTGAGTAATCTGTGTCATCTTACACTCTGTGAGCCTTTACAACAGGGTGCCTTTCAAGGCCTCTATCATTTGTTGCTTCAGTCTGCATACATACATTACTGAGGAAGTTTAGCCGGCCGGTGTGGCGAGCGATTCTAGGCGCTACAGTCTGGACCGCGAGACCGCTACGGTCGCAGGTTCGAATCCTGCCTCGGGCATGGATGTGTGTGATGTCCTTAGGTTAGTTAGGTTTAAGTAGTTCTAAGTTCTAAGGGACTGATGACCTCAGAAGTTAAGTCGCATAGTGCTCAGAGCCATTTGAACCATTTTTTTCCTAACGAACATGTTGTGTGAGGACAGCGAATGTATGGGAGGTTAGGGTCTGTAGACAGACATTTTTTCCCTCGCCACATTTGCGAGTGGAACAGGCATGGGCATGGCTAAGGTTCAGGATACGGTCCGCCAAGCATTGAACAGTGGCTTACAGAGAATGTGTGTAGACATAAGTGTAGGTCTTCGGAGAGTATGGGGTCATTTCGTGACTATGCTTACGTGTATTAAACGTTCTGGGCTTGCAACAGAGTGTGGTCCATGTGTGACAGCGGTCAGTTGAAAGTCACGACACCTCTGCAGCGGTGCACAGAGCCTTCAGCACTCTCGGCAGGAGGGCGGCGGCGGCGGCGGCAGGCTGACGTCAGCAGGCAGCCGTCCACCCCCGCGCCCGACCGCCGTGTTAATGGCGGACACTAAACTTGTTTTATGTGGCCGCCCTAGATACGGGGCCCGCCCGACCCCATATAAAGTTGCGCGCCGCCGACCCGGCCGCAACCACTCGGCACTAGCCGGTCAGTCGGGCCCGGGACGTCGAGCGACCAACTGCCGATTTGACGGCCAATAATCCGACGCGATTCCGGCGAGCTGCCAACGCGCGCTACTGCGTCAGCAGTGCTCGCCGGAGGAGGACAGGCCGCGGCGCGTGTCTCACGAAGGTAGGCCTGAACTCGCTCGTTCAGTTCAGCAGACGAAACGAGTTTCTAAACCTGTTAACTCGCAGCTGGGCGTGTACGTACTAGCGAGAATTACGTCTTCTACTGGAATCTGCTATTACCAAGTCACACTGATTAACATTACTACAACAAAATTTTATTTAAAATCGGTACTCCCTATAAATTGCATAACGGCTTGTTTATAGCATTTAGTCTCTCTTGGTTAACAGTCCTCATTTCATACAAGAAGTGGTGCCTTATGCAACTGATAATCATTTTGGCATTATTTTGTCTTTTTTGTACCCCAGTATGGCCATATTATAAATATGACTATGGACTACCGACCATTGTAGGGCTAGTAACAGTAAGACTACATAATAGCGGATTCCAGTAGGAGAAGCAATTCTCGTTTGTACAGTACATACACAGTTACGAGTTAACAGGTGTAGAGACGTAGTTTGTCTGGTGAGTTGAGCTAGCGGACGAGTTCAGGGCAACCTTGGTGACGTACGCACCGCGGCCTGTCTTTCTCGTAGGCAACGTGCTCGCTGGACAAGTCCCGGCACAGAAAGTGCCCAGGAGGTTCCTTGTGGCTCTGACATACACCCCAGCACTCCTAACAGTACTCCACGTGTTTCCAAATCCTGTCGAGACTGTAGTATCCTCTATCACTCACTACACTCGTAGGTTATTGAGGCATTTCTCTTTCCACCATTTTTCCTTTTCCTGTGATTACCCCCCTCCATTTTTTAGACTCATGTATTATACCTGTACTATTTTTAAGCACGGTTGTTTTTTATTCTCCCTCGGTCTTCAACCGTGAATATGGGGTGGGTTCAAAACATAGGTCACTACCGATCGCAACCCACTGAATAAATTAAGAAAATGTTGAAACGTCATGGCAGATTAAAATTGTGTGCCGGACCGAGACTCGTACTCGGGACCTTTGCCTCTCGCGGGCAAGTGCTCTACCAACTGAGCTACCCAAGCACGACTTGTCCTGGTCTGCAGGAGAGCTTCTGTTAAGATTTGAAGGTAGGAGACGAGGTACTGGCGGAGGTAAAGCTGTGAGGACGGGCCCTGAGTCGTGCTTTGGTAGCTCAGTTGGATGCCGGCACGGTAGCTCAGCGTGTTCGGTCCCAGGGTTAGCTGCCCTCTGTAATAAAAAAAACTGAGTTACTCGATCAGCAACGAACTTAAACGGATGTCTTACGACGTCCGCCCCGAGCAGATGCAACGAACAAAAAGGAACAAAATGAGATTTTTTTTAAAAAAAAGGTTGGTAGAGCACTTGCACGCGAAAGGCAAAGGTCCCGAGTCCGAGTCTCGGTCCGGCACACAGTTTTAATCTGCCAGGATGTTTCATATCAGCGCACACTCCGCAGCAGAGTGAAAATCTCATTCTGTACACATCCCCTAGGCTGTGGATACGCCATGTTTCCGCAATATCCTTTCTTTCAGGAGTGCTAGTCCTGCTTGATTCGCAGGAGAGCTTATGCTAAGTTTGGAAGGTAGGAGACGAGGTGCTGACGGAAGTAGCTCAGTTGGTAGAGTACTTTCCCGCACAAGGCAAAGGTCCCGAGTTCGAGTCTCGGTCCGGTACACAGTTTTAATCTGCCAGGAAGTTTCATATCAGCTCACACTCCGCTGCAGAGTGAAAATCTCATTCTAATAAAATGTTATTTGTTTGTGATAATTATAGATACAGACACCAGAGTGCACTGTTATTAAATCGAACGTCTTTAACATTGCTCGTTGTTCGCCCTAACCTGTTGGGAAGATAAAACTTTTCTAAAGCCAAGATCGTACAAATATAATTCTTTATTTACAACAACCGGTTTCGACGGACTTTGCTGTCATCTTGAGGCCCTCAAAAATTTTTGTTCTAAAACATGTTCATTTTAAATTGGTACCTCACTACAACTCAAAACGTACACGTTTTATGACAAAGTTTTTTGAAGAACTGAAGATGACAGCAAAGTCCGTCGAAACCGGTTGTTGTAAATAAAGAAATATTTATGCGATCTTGTCTTTAGGAAGTTTTATCAAGTGAAAAAGATCGCTTCTTCTGGCTCTTCAACATGAAAAAATTCAATTATATTTTGACGAGTGTTTTTCATTGAAGAAAGAGGTTTTGCTTTAAACACGTCGTACAGAGATGGTTATAAATAGTAATACATGAGTGGAGTAACACTGTTTCATCCTCAACATAGGCTGTCTACAACTTACAGAAACGTCGTGAGAGAAGTCAGTACGCAGCGGTTTGCCAGAGGGCAGACAGGACATCAGTAAGTGATGAAACTAAGCGTAAAGTTTTACAAACAGAAATACAGTGTCCTAAAAGTGTACTCGTAGGCTGTCTCTCAATCGGGATGTTTCAAGACAGTTTGTATGTGCCAAATTCAAACATTGCATACTTCTCATCCAAAGGCTATTGGAAGATTATCCTCATCGTACGGTTCAATTTTCCGAGACAACTTCAAATGGATTAAGCAGAAGCAATAATGAATTGCTTCTGAGATAATTTGGAGTGACGAAACAACTCCAAAATTATAGGCCATGTCAACAGACATAACTGTACCTATTGGTAATCAGAGAACCAAGGGATTGTCTTCCAGAAGCAGTCTGGTGTTACCGTTTGGAATGATATCCCATTTCGTGGGATAATTGGCCACTGATTGTTTAATGGGACAGTAACTGGAAATAACAACGCATGTCATACCGGGGCTACAAATAACCTACGACACCTTCGTCTCACGTCACTTTCAACACGATGAAGCTTTGTGAGACCAAGCGAAGTATTTGAGGGAAAAGTAACTGGACGACAAGGGTCAAAAGAAATGCCATCAAGATCTCCTAAGCATTTGAGGAGTTGAAAGAAGCTTTTACAACGCTTTTTAAGAGCTTGTTCTAGTAAACGGCTGTGTAAACAAGTATGCTTAAGCGTCCCAGGTCATCTGAATAAATCTATCAGCAAAGATAGGACACAATTCGAGACAGCATGTTACAAATAACCCTGTATCTTCAGTAAAGTGTTCGGTTTTCAGAATTCCTATAGTTTGTTTTATATTCACTTAGGTAACGATGGGCAGTTACTTTGGACGACCGTCAAAATTTTGGATGTTTTCGGGGACATTTTAGGAACGTTGATATTCAGGGGAACCCGTGGTCTCCTGTGTCTTATTACAGATAATTACATTTCGTCACCTAACTCGCTTAAGGTGAATACTGGGATGGTTCCAACGAAAAAGCGAGCTTGTGGTCCGTCTCTAATGACATCGTTGTCGATGGTAAACACTAACCTCCTCCCTCTTCTTCCTACATTTCGCTAGATAATCTTTTTCATATCATAGCACAATTAAGTCTGTTTCCCACAGTGGCTGTGTTATGATCACAGTCATTTACTCTCATACTGTCAGCTGATTTCGGCGATGCCGCTGTTTCAGGTTCTCACTCTATCTTCGTAATTTTTCAAATCCGTCCTATAAGTATATATAGACTGTATTGCTGCCATTTACCCACGTCAATCCAAAAAGCTTAGACAGTGGGGTAATAAAAAGTAGAGATGCTACGGTGGTGGTTACAATGCTTCGGATGTTCCATACAGTCTCTCCTCACTTGAGCACAACGCACAGAATGTTCAGACAACCTTCTGAAATTGCCAGAAAAGCCCTTCTTTCGAATGGTGTTCAACTCGTGCGTCACATCGGCTTGAATGTCGGTTATGATGCCAAACATTGACACTTCAAGTGAATTTCTGCACTTTGTTGTAGCGTCGTACTGATATACACTCCTGGAAATTGAAATAAGAACACCGTGAATTCATTGTCCCAGGAAGGGGAAACTTTATTGACACATTCCTGGGGTCAGATACATCACATGATCACACTGACAGAACCACAGGCACATAGACACAGGCAACAGAGCATGCACAATGTCGGCACTAGTACAATGTATATCCACCTTTCGCAGCAATGCAGGCTGCTATTCTCCCATGGAGACGATCGTAGAGATGCTGGATGTAGTCCTGTGGAACGGCTTGCCATGCCATTTCCACCTGGCGCCTCAGTTGGACCAGCGTTCGTGCTGGACGTGCAGACCGCGTGAGACGACGCTTCATCCAGTCCCAAACATGCTCAATGGGGGACAGATCCGGAGATCTTGCTGGCCAGGGTAGTTGACTTACACCTTCTAGAGCACGTTGGGTGGCACGGGATACATGCGGACGTGCATTGTCCTGTTGGAACAGCAAGTTCCCTTGCCGGTCTAGGAATGGTAGAACGATGGGTTCGATGACGGTTTGGATGTACCGTGCACTATTCAGTGTCCCCTCGACGATCAGCAGTGGTGTACCGCCAGTGTAGGAGATCGCTCCCCACACCATGATGCCGGGTGTTGGCCCTGTGTGCCTCGGTCGTATGCAGTCCTGATTGTGGCGCTCACCTGCACGGCGCCAAACACGCATACGACCATCATTGGCACCAAGGCAGAAGCGACTCTCATCGCTGAAGACGACACGTCTCCATTCGTCCCTCCATTCACGCCTGTCGCGACACCACTGGAGGCGGGCTGCACGATGTTGGGGCGTGAGCGGAAGACGGCCTAACGGTGTGCGGGACCGTAGCCCAGCTTCATGGAGACGGTTGCGAATGGTCCTCGCCGATACCCCAGGAGCAACAGTGTCCCTAATTTGCTGGGAAGTGGCGGTGCGGTCCCCTACGGCACTGCGTAGGATCCTACGGTCTTGGCGTGCATCCGTGCGTCGCTGCGGTCCGGTCCCAGGTCGACGGGCACGTGCACCTTCCGCCGACCACTGGCGACAACATCGATGTACTGTGGAGACCTCACGCCCCACGTGTTGAGCAATTCGGCGGTACGTCCACCCGGCCTCCCGCATGCCCACTATACGCCCTCGCTCAAAGTCCGTCAACTGCACATACGGTTCACGTCCACGCTGTCGCGGCATGCTACCAGTGTTAAAGACTGCGATGGAGCTCCGTATGCCACGGCAAACTGGCTGACACTGACGGCGGCGGTGCACAAATGCTGCGCAGCTAGTGCCATTCGACGGCCAACACCGCGGTTCCTGGTGTGTCCGCTGTGCCGTGCGTGTGCTCATTGCTTGTACAGCCCTCTCGCAGTGTCCGGAGCAGGTATGGTGGGTCTGACACACCGGTGTCAGTGTGTTCTTTTTTCTATTTCCAGGAGTGTAATAAGTCTCTTCACACGTATTGATTTTCTCCTTGTTTTGCATTTCACGTCAAGACGAAGCAGGCGTGTACCTATCGTTGTCTTCGGGAGTCGAGGTGTGGGGGACAAACTCTGCACACATTTTTTTCTCATTTAGAACATTCAGAAGAATGTCTTGAACACCTGATTTAGAGACATCGATCCACTGCTATTTGTGATGAAGAAAAGCTGACACACTATAGCTGCGCGTCCGCTACTAAAGCTGCCTCCACACAACGTAGTGGTCGAATGCCCCTGTCGCTTTCAGGTTGTTAGTTGGAGCTGCCATTGTAGCTATTGCGCTGACGTCCCGTTTACACCATGGCTCGGAATTTTTTGGATTAACCGTGTACATATATCACTTATGATGTAGTAGACTCGAATGATAACAGTGTTCTATAATCAACAGTCAGATGAAAAGTGCCAAGGTGGAAAAACAGAATTATCTTTTAACATGTAACTCTTCAGGCTTTCCCGGAGAGATCTTGACATGTGGAATAATCGGGTCTACTGCCGGATGTTTGTGTCGCTCTGGCACAATATTTCGGCCACGTAACTCGTTGCCTTTTAACATATCGGCTGACTCCACAAGCCCATTTATTTTCTTATCTGCCTGCACCGAAAACCGTTGCTTTTATACGGATGACTTTTCGTAACACTAACATAGAGGTTCACGTAAAATACGTGATTGGGTTAATATTCTAGAATATTTTGGATCACTTAGTTTTTCATGTAGGTGGATGCAGTGAGAGATTACACGTGCGCTTAAAGAATGGATTTATCATGCTGGGCTGTGGCATCTATTGCTTGATATGATGAGAATGGAAGAAGAACTAAGCATATGTTAGTGTTCTCAAAGTTACAACACACACCATATGGAGGTTTGTGAAGTACAGTTTTAGATGTCGGTATTAGAATATATTTGAAAAGCCTGTCCATCATGATTTTCTGCAGAAGCATACCTTGAGCTGTTGCTTTATTTGGCCATTCCACCTCATACCACTCCGTTTTGTGGTTCTTAATGTTTTCAGATATTTATAGCGAAGAGCATAAGCGAATAGGTTCGTCTATTTATGCGCCACAAAATACATTTATTTATTTAATATTCGTACAGGAGTATCATTGCTCAGGTCGTAAAATTTTTTTGTGATACATAATCTTCATCGTCGCTTTGATAATGGTAATCAGTGTCCATTGCAGAATACTCGAGCACGCCTCTTCTCACACCTAATTTAACAACTAAACAAAACAGTATAAACCATGACAAAAGAAAAGATAGTAGGAATTAATATATTCGCTCATCTGACTGATAATATAATCATCGCCCTTATTGATCACTGATGTCTTGAATAATTTCGGATGCTCAATTCAAATGTTTCTGAAGCTCTTTGATAGCACTCTACAGCTGTTGATACCTCTGGCCGCTTTCAATAGCCTAATAAGGGTCGTGGGGTTCCCCTAGGACCTTGCTTTTTGGAGCCCATTGCAAGCACTAGTTTCTGATAAAGTGACCAGCCCATAGTCTTTTGATTCTAAACGTTCTCTCACAACGTTATGGTTCTACGCATATCTCGCTTTCTCTCACGATTTATCATGTATAGTCGTAGATGAACATTTATGCCGCTCTTAGTTAGAAGTGGCACGATGATCATTCTTGTGGAATTTGCATTGTTGCAAGATTTAATCAAGATGGCGGCTCTTCTTGGTGGTGTCCACTCACCTCTTCTACATAGGGGGTAGATTAAACAGTGGCACATCGTTGACATCACCAGCCCCACTGCATCCCCTCCCCCACTTCCCTGTCCTGCTGATACAATACCTCCATACTTAACTATCATATACAACCATTAGCTAGGTGAAAGATCTATACCCCAAGACTGGAAAGTTGCCCAAGGCACACCAATCTTCAACAAAGGTAGTAGGAGTAATCCACTAAATTACCGGCTCATATCGTTAACGTCGATATGCAGCAGGATTTTGTAACATATATTGGGTTAGAAAATTAGAAATTAGCTCGAAGAGAATGGTCTATTGACATACAATCAGCACGAATTTGGAAAACATTGGTCTTGTGAAACACAACTGCCGGCCGGGGTGGCCGAGCGGTTCTAGGCGCTACAGTCTGGAACCGCACGACCGCTACGGTCGCAGGTTCGAATCCTGCCTCGGGCACGGATGTGTGTGATGTCCTTAGATTAGTTAGGTTTAAGTAGTTCTAAGTTCTAGGGGACTGATGACCTCAGAAGTTGTCCCATAGTGCTCAGAGCCATTTGAACCATTTCAAACACAACTAGCTCTTCTCCTAAAGTGTGAGAATTTCAGCTTCAAGAAACAGACTCCTAGAGAAGAAGAACAGGAGACAACTCTACACGAAAAGCTAAGTAAACTAGAAAGTTTACTGTAATCTTAAAATGGTTGAAAGGGCTCTGAGCACTATGGGACTTACCTACTGTGGTCATCAGTCCCCTAGGACTTAGAACTACTTAAACCTAACTAACCTAAGGACATCACACACATCCATGCCCGAGGCAGGATTCGAACCTGCGACCGTAGCGCTCGTGCGGTTCCGGACTGTAGCGCTTAGAGCCGCTCGGCCACTCCGGCCGGCATTGTAATCTTCACTCTTCTCAAATTTTCCATAAAAAACTTTGCTTATTGTGGACAATAACTAGAATTAGGAAGGAGAGGGTAGATTTCATGTTGCAGAATCCATATTTTTCTCGTAAATAATCGGCGAAGAATGGAACATACGGAAAACTATGAAGAAAAGAAGGGACAGGATGAAGCTTCCTCACAGATTAATAGTTTGTCGTTCTGAGACTCAAACTTGGGACCTTTGCCTTTGGCGGACAAGTGCTCTACCGTCTGAGCTACCCAAGAACGACTTACGCCCCGTCTTCGCAGCTTTACTTCTGCCAGTATCTCTTCTCCCATTATGAGACAGGATGATATGCCATTTCTTAAGACATGAGGGAATAACTTTCACGATATTTGAGGGAAATGTAGAGGGTACAAACAGTAGGGGAAGACAGAGATTGGAATACATCCAGTAAATAATCGAGGACATAGAACGTAAGTGCTACTCTGAAATCAAGACGTTGGTGCAGCAGAGGAATTCGTGACAGTCGCCACACGTGCTACTTATGTCGTCTTCTTACGACTGTGTAGGTCTACGTGTTGAAACCAACGAGCAGTGCTAATCCACTATAATTATCTTCGACGTTCTTTCCTCTTAGTGGCGGAATTCAACAGGCTCAGAAGCGAACTCAGGCAAAAGAGCGACTCATCTTACAGCACAGCCATCATCAACCGATCTAAGGGCTATCTTCCTGCAGACCTACATTCTTACCTTAGTACAGGAACAATCCGACTTTGCGCGCTTGGCACAGTTGTTCTTCATCGAGAAAAACATAGGACAGGAAACCATTTTGTTTACCCTGTAAACAAGGACAAAACCAAATGTTATATTCAGACAATTTATCATAGAGATACGGTTAGCCTTGCCTAACATACTGCAGTGATGGAAAGCATCATGAGAGCAAGCTGAATAGCTCATTTTGTCCACCTCTGGACGCAATATAGCTGGTATTGTGTGTGGCATGAATTCAACAAATCTTTGGTAGCTTTCCAGTGGTATGTGGCAGAAGATGTTGCGCGCAAGTCACGCAACGCCCATAAATTAGCTTACGGGCCAGCAGTTTGAAGCTGCGGTGATGACGCCCAAGAGCGTCAAAGACATGTTCCATCGGATTCAAATCAGGTAGATCTGGTGGCCAAGACCACAGCGTGAGTTTACTGCCATGCTCCTGAAGCCACTGCAGCACGATTTTGACATTGTCAAGAGGACAGTTGTGCTACTGGAGGATGCCTCCGCCGTTGTTAAAGACATCAAGCATCAAGAAATGCAGGTAGTTCCCAGTAATGTTGCTCACAAAGTCCACAGTCTCATGATGCCTTCTATTACTGTCACAGGATCCCCAAAAACCATAGCATAGCATAACACTTGCAGTGTCCATGGCTCAATGCATAATTTGAGCAGCTGTTTGCATGGTTGAGGGTGTATGCGTATGGACCATCAAACTGGTGTAATAGGAAAAGTGACATATCCGACCAGACGATCCGTTCTTATTGATTCAGAATTAAACCTCGATGACATTATGTTGTTGTTGTTGTTGTGGTCTTCAATCCTGAGACTGGTTTGATGCAGCTCTCCATGCTACTCTATCCTGTGCAAGCTTCTTCATCTCCCAGTACCTACTGCAACCTACATCATTCTGAATCTGCTTAGTGTATTCATCTCTTGGTCTCCCTCTACGATTTTTACCCTCCACGCTGCCCTCCAATACTAAATTTGTGATCCCTTGATGCCTCAAAACATGTCCTACCAACCGATCCCTTCTTCTAGTCAAGTTGTGCCACAAACTTCTCTTCTCCCCAATCCTATTCAATACCTCCTCATTAGTTACGTGATCTACCCACCTTATCTTCAGCATTCTTCTGTAGCACCACATTTCGAAAGCTTCTATTCTCTTCTTGTCCAAACTATTTATCGTCCATGTTTCACTTCCATACATGGCTACACTCCATACAAATACTTTCAGAAACGGATTCCTGACATTTAAATCTATACTCGATGTTAACAAATTTCTCTTCTTCAGAAACGATTTCCTTGACATTATGCCTACAGCAATTGTAATTGACGATTTCAGCACGGAATACACGGAACGAGGTGGCGCAGTACTTGGTACTATGGATCCGCATTCGGGAGGATGACGGTTCAAACCCGCGTCAGGCCATCCTTTAGATGTTCCGTGATTTCCTTAAACCACTTCGGGCAAATTCCAGGATGGTGCCTTTCAAAGGGCACGGCCGACTTCCTTCCCTTTCCCTCCATAATCCGATAGGACCCATGACCTCCATATTTGGTTCTCTTCCCCTAATCTACCAACCAACCAACCATGGTATACGCCTACAGCGGAGCCTTATGTTCAGCAAACGTGCGCTAAACGGTATGTTCCGATCTTCGTCAGATCTGCCGCCGATCTGCTTTACAGATAGGGCAACACCGTGACCTCCACATTCTGCGATGAGTCCAGGACGTCCGACTACTTGTCACTCACTCATGGTTTCACCGTTCAACCACATGACATAGCCACCCAAATAGTCACCAGGATGATTCCCAATTTCTCGCTGCTCAACTTTTATACTTACCGAGTCAGGTGCCGGCGGCGCCAACAGGACAACATTAATTCTCACGGTGGTCCAGAGTCATGGCGTTTTGGTTCATCCGTGTGGGTCTCGCTAAATATTAATGAGAAAATCAGAGGGATTAGAGCTCATATGGAGTTTTATGAACAGTGACATCCACAGGAATGGGACAAGGATTGCAACTCCTTGTGGAAAGCCAAGCCACAGCTATGCCATCATTCATCATTTATCACAATGTGAATTGATTTTGTAAGGAGATAATCACAATTGGAAAAGGGCTAATTTGCCAAAAATGGTTCGAAAAATTGTAAAACAGTTAATGAGATTACAAGTCCAAACACTTCGTTTTACAAATTAATTTCGTTTCTAAATAGGTAGTTCACCAAAAACTTCAAATTCTTAGTTGAACCAGAGCTGTATGACAGTTATAACAACAACAGAATTACCATATAAGGTGCTGCTGGACAAATATTCAGTACTGAATAACTTGTGATTTTAACAAAAACAAAGAGGTAGAAGGAAGGAAAATAAAAAGCCTCACATTTGCATTTAAAGCATTATCGAGTTAACAGTGGGCCCCGAATCACAGAACAACAATCTTGAACAAAGGTCTGGGGAATGAATATATTAGAAAAAATATAAATGAAATGAAGTGCCATGCTTCTTTACAGAGCGTAGGGGAACGATGCGGGAGACTCGCACCGCCTTACTAGGCAAGGTCCTAATAGAGGTGGTTTGCCGTTGCCTTCCTCCGACCGTAACGGGGATGAATGATGATGATGAAGACGACACAGCTACACCTAGTCATCTCGAGGCAGGAATAATCCCTGACCCCGCCGGGAATCGAACCCGGGACCCCGTGCTCGGGAAGCGAGAAAGCTACTGCGAGACCACGAGGGGCGGACCAGAAAAAAATATAACTGGATAACAAGTCAAAAGTTCTTAATATCACAGGAGTGCAAAGGCACTAACGATCAAGGGGCTAGGCAGAATCTTAGTACATGAGGCACTGAGAAACAAGCACCTAAACGTTACAGAAGCAAAGGCAAACTCAGCTTAGGCAACTCACGAAGCGTCATGAAAGGTGCCCTTACAGGTGACGGAGTCACATCACGCGCTGCCGGAGTGGCGCCGCGCCGAGCAGACGCACGCGACAATAACACAGCCACTCACTCCATCACCGGGTTCCCCCAGGCCCCGAAACCAAGGCGAGAAGCGCTGCCAAGTAGAAAACGGCGCAGCGAAGGAATCGCCTAAGTAAGACAGGTCCAAATGAAAGAGCAATACAGGGACAATAGCCCATCACCAAAGGAAGCGCAAGATAAATACACACCTAAGCCGCTTTAACTAGGTGCTATTAAAGAGCCAATTTTTTAAAATAAACGGAATCTACATTCTGTCGACTAAATCAGAATTTGTGTATCCCCTAAATTATGCATTAAACAAAAATCGCTGAGTAAAAGCTCTAAAAGATACAAACTAAATTTGGTATGATTTTCAACAATAATTAATTAAATTGAAAATAGTCACTATTACTTGCTCTGAGGGATACTGAGAAAAGTCAAATAGCACCCCCAAAATATTTGGGTTGGAGGCATGAAAGGAAGGCCCGAGACGTATGCAGTCACACAAGAAAAGCCAAACAAGACCTTACCTCAGAACCAGACAGGGCAATGGCGAGCAACTAACCAATTTCTCCTTATTAACGGCCCAATGAACACCTTGAGGACCTGGCCAGGCCACGGATATGAAACATAACCAAAGCCAATACACAGTAAAACATGAGCATACATTAAATAACCAAGATTAAGCACAACTGAACAGAAATTCGTGTGATAGTAGCACCCCGGGAGGGAAAATATTAAGCAACAGTGAAGTGCCCCGAAATCTTCAGCTCAGCACCGTAATCTTATACACATTATAATGTGACTTTGAAAGGCACTGATTATGGTTTGCAGAGGATTTTTTTTACAAATTATTTGGTTAGTGTGACGAAAACCTTAAGGGGACTAAGACGCAAAAACTTTAAAAAATTAAATTTTTCAAAAATATGCCTCCTTTTTAGCGCACATCTTCCTGAATAGTTTGATGTATAAAACACGTATATTTGAGAGATTATAAGGCACGTTATTTGGTCTTAAGTGTACCAAGATGCAGCGCCACGCACCTCTGCACGGAATTCTTCTGCAAGACGCAAATTTATTTCACTCTGTAGAATTCGAATGTTTATATTTGCCATGAAAACTGTAGTCAGGGACTGTGCAAATGAAAACGTATTGAAGAAATGTCTTCATGGTGGTACCCAAAATTCAAATGAAAGTTATAACCAATGTGTATGGGAAAGATTGCCAAAAACCATTTTTGTGGCAAGAAATGCACTTGCTGTTTATGATGCAGTTTCATGTTTTAATGATGGTGTGCAAAGCAGGAAATATGTTTTAGAGAAAATGGGAATTAAGCCCGGAGTGAACTGCGTCAAAGCTTTGTATGCGATAGACAGAGAGCGTGTAGTGAAAGCAGATAATTCACTTTTGGAGGCGATAAAATCAAGAAGAGTGCATCATAGGAATGTGAAAAGGAAGAAAACTGCTGTAGAAAATGAAAAAGAACCTGCTTATGGTGCTGGACAGTTCTAAAAGAATGCAAAATAGAAGTAGAAACTTTAACGGCCATTATCTGCAAAACACAAATTTCTGTGCTTAGGTACATGTAAATTCCAAAATAAATATCCTATTACTTTCAAACTTGGTGTCCTCTTTAAACACAAACTCTTTAATGCAAAACTCTAGAATTTTCCAAATATATTAATAACTGTGTTAAAAATTGAGATATTTAACTATGAAATTTGAGTTTTTTCTAAACATGAAGTTTGAAATGTAACAGCTGATGCATTTTTTCATAAATTAAATAAATTCTAGAGTTTCATACATCTGTAAGTGTAGTTCGTACGCTGTGCAAAATTCGCGGAAGGATCTCTCTTATTTATGAGGAAAAGTGTACCTATAACAACAAATGCAGCAAATAGTAAGTGAAAAAATGATGAAATTTCGAATGTAAAAGAAATTTGTTTTGTTAGTTTTTGAACTTACAGTGCTATGAGTGTGCATCCTGAATCCTTCCTCGTCATGCTGAAACATTTTATGAATTTAATGTAAAAGTATAGACAGTGGAAATCGAAATGTCCTTCGGTACCTCTCCTGCTCCAAGTCGGCCCGTTTAACGTTCTACACCCCATAACAGGGAAACAATTACTAATGGAAAACCTTCACGCTATATTGAAACAAATATACTCACAGTAACATAAATAAAATGCGGGAGAGCAATACGACGCAAGAGAAAGTCAGAGGCGGCCCACCCCAAAACATCTCGTGGGTCAGCAATTATGCGACTGAGAGTGTCACCAAATGCACGAGGAAACTGTAGACTGTCGCAGGGGGCGCACGGCGCCCAAGTTAATGCAGCACAAACCACCAGGAATCCGACTGACTGATCCACTTAGCCCACAAATCGAATGTAGCAGGGAAACACCTTTGCAAACACTGAGCTTTCTAGGTACTCCATCCATCAACCTTCCACCGCAACGTTTCGCGCAGAAAAGACAACACACTATTTCTACACGGACACCGTCTCGTGCCACAACGCTCGTCTGTTCCCCTCTCCCTATCCCCGGAGAGATCCGTTCTTTCACTCAATTCAGAGATTACTGCAAAACTCGCAACAGCGTGCAATCGCGCCAGAACGGTGAATTCACGCCAGTAGGCCGCGAAGCCGATAGCGATTGACCCATACAGAATTCGGCGCAGCGCAGGGTAGCTTTCGAGGTACCGATATACACTGAAGAGCCAAAGAAACTGGTATAGGCATGCGTATTCTAATACGGACATATGTAAACAGGCAGAATAAGGCGCTGCGGTTCAAATGGTTCAAATGGCTCTGAGCACTATGGGACTCAACTGCTGAGGTCATTAGTCCCCTAGAACTTAGAACTAGTTAAACCTAACTAACCTAAGGACATCACAAACATCCATGCCCGAGGCAGGATTCGAACCTGCGACCGTAGCGGTCTTGCGGTTCCAGACTGCAGCGCCTTTAACCGCACGGCCACTTCGGCCGGCGGCGCTGCGGTCGGCAACGTCTATATACGATAACAAATTTCTGGCGCAGTTGTCAGATCGATTACTGCTGCCAAAGACAGATTATGAACATTTAAGTGAATTTGTGCTCGGGGTTATAGTCGACACGCGAGCAATAGGACATAGCATTTCCGAGGTAGCGACCAAGTGGGGACATTCCCGTACGACCATTTGACGAATGTACAGTGAATATTAGCAATCCGGTAAAACATCAAGTTTCGGACATCACTGAGGCCGGACAAAGATCCTGCAAGAACGGGACCAACGACAACTGAACAGAATCGTTCAGCTTCACAGAAGTGCAACCCTTCCGTAAATTACTTCAGATTTCAGTGCTGGGCCATCACCAAGTGTCAGCGAGCGAAACTCTCTTGTATCCTTGATGACTTCATGACACTAAGCTTTACGCCTCGCCTGGCGCCGTCAACACCGACATTGGACTGTTCACGAATGTAAACATGTTGCTTGGTCGGTCGAGTCTCGTTTCAAATTGTGTAGAGCGGTTGGACGTGTACGGATACGGCGACAACTTCATGAATCCATGGTTCCCGCATGTCAGGAGGGGACGATTCAAGTTGGTGGAGACTAATGGTGTGGGGCGTGTGCAGATGGAGTGATATGGAATCCCTGATGGTCTAGAAAAGAGTCTGACATGTGAAATGTGCGTAAGCATACTGTGTGATCACCTGCATCCATTCACGTGGATTGTGCCTTTCGGCGAAAATGGGCAATTCCAGCAGGACAATGAGACACTCCACACGTTCAGAATTGCTACAGAGTGGATCCAGGATCACTCTTCTGAGTTTAAACACTTCCGCTGGCCAAGAAACTCCCCAGACATAGACATTTTTAGCATATCTGGATTGTCTTGCAACGTACTGTTCAGAAGAGATCTCCACCCCTCGTACTCATACGAATACAGCCCTGCAGAATTTATTGTGTCACTTCCCTCCAGCAATACTTCATACATTAGTCGAGTCCGTACCACGCCGTGTTGCTGCAGTTATGAGTGCTCGCGGGGTCCCTACACAATTGTACCAGGTTCTCCGGCTCTCCAGTGTACCTGTAACTGCCTGTGTAGGGAAGTTCTTGTAGTATGTGGTTGACTGTCGACTGGTATGTGCCCCAGAGACGTGGAAGCTCTTTTAAACGCTCTCTTTGTGGATTGTAAGGATGTCGGTACAGCACATACCACTTGACTTGTCGGAACACGATATATAACAGGTATTCCTGTGGGAACAGCGCCTGCCATGACATTTTTTTATAGATATGTGTACGAAACTGCTTGGAGGAACAGTAATGGCGGACAGTTCCTTGAACGGTGCTTCTATGAACGATTCCCTGTACTCATAGCGGCCTTTATATTGCTATACTTTAAATAAATACTGTGTTGACTGTGCTCTTGGTGATAGAGGAGGGGATCTGCATCCTTTAAGGCAGATTTAATACCTATAAATTATATGACTTCCATGTTGAAAAGGCATGTACAACGTTCCTTCCTTGTGGATCGGTTTGCAGTTTCAGTCTTCCAGTCCTGCAACAGTAAACTCGCCAAGACTGGAAGATCTGGCGGCTACGAATTTTAGATTTTTTTCATATGTGTGTATTTGTGTGTGTGTATGTGTGTGTCTGTGTGTGTGTGTGTGTGCTCATTTTAATCACACTCATCGAATTTTTAGTTTATCTGACATCCAAATAAGAACGACAGTTTGATGTTCCTAAGATCCGATGAGGTTTCTGGGTCTAATTTTTGATTCGAAGTTGTCATAACTATGAAACTTCTCAAGACACCGAACATCTTGTCGTGCCGTGATCAGGTGGGGTGCGTCGGCACCTGTTTTATAAAGCTTTCGTACGATCGTGGCTAGATTATGGATGCGCGGTTTATTGATTATCAAGCTCTGCACTCCTCTAGACCATCCACGGTATCTAACATCAAGGGATAGGCTGAACACATGTGTTTTAAACATAGCCTCTATGCTGAGCCTGGGGTCTCTGTACAATGTTTATTACAGTTAGTAGCGAAGACTGACACGGATGACAGAGGCTTAGAGAAAAGAGGGGAGCTTGGGGGGCGCCAAACGATAAGTCGCCTGCGTGGCAAAATGTTCTCGAACTCGCCCTACCCCTCATAAAGTAAGACAGTGATATATTAATAACCCGTCAGTCTTTTACCACCAGACAGAGTGCAACAAAAACAGCTGGAACGACAGGAAAACAAGACTGTGTTAGCATGTAACGCAAAGAAAACACTGACAGCACTGCTCCTATTCATAGACTCAAAAACTTTACATTGCAAAAAGTAGTTATATGTTTGAGATTTATTCACAGCTTCTGTGTGCGAGAAAACAGCAAAATAAAAAAAAAATAAAACACGTTAATGCTATCGTAATGAACTAGTTTAGTAGTATGACTGTGAGACTAACTTTTGATATTATCAAGCGTACTTACAGCACTGTCCGAGGCTCAACCCAAAAGGCAAAGGACCGCAGCGCACGCATGCGCAGCGCGGCTGGACCGTGCTCGCCGCGCCATGCTAATACTGCACAGTGTTGTCATTTGTCTCCATTGCGACGCAGCGAGCCAACGCTCGCCGACAGCGGATCCCAGGGGAATCCCCGCGCAGCCAGTGTCTCAGCTCTGGTACTTCCCCCGCTAAGGTCTCACTCGCTGCTCTGCGGGAGGGGAATACACAGCATTCGGGTCACTTCCCGAGGGACACGCATGTGGCTGCTTGTTTTATTCGAATTCTCCATATCGCTGTCTGCACTGAGTCTCTACTCTCCTGGCTTAGGGCTTTACCAGCGTGCTGAGTTTTCACAGCAAGCTGGGGCCCGTGCACAAGTTTATTTTGCGCTATTCCTTGCCAGTCAGCTACGTTATGCGCAAATGACTCCATATTTGGATCGCTGCACTTGGACAGCAACGGAGAGTGTTTTACCTACGAACACACGACGTTTGGTGGTCTGTGTTTCAATCTAGTGGCCAATTTCAGAATCACATGAAGGAACGTGGACTGGATACCACCGCAAGCGGCTTCCGGCATTTTTATTGCTTTCGTTTTGTGACAAGAGGTTGCTTGTTTTTTTTTTTTAAGTATTTCTGCGTATTAAGAGTTACACACATTTAAATGATATGTGAAATTTAGCAGTTCTCCATCCTCAGCAACTGTAGTTATATATTACGAAATAATTTTCAACACATGACAACGTTAATCTTATTGCACTAAATGCCCGGTTAAGAAATAAAATTACTTTTGTGCAACTGGTTGCTGATTATTTCGAAGTATGTATTACAGCTATTTCGAGGATACTGTTAATTCTTCAGTTTAAAACTTTTTACTGTGAGTAAAATTCTGTATGTTACAAATTAGTAGTGATTTTTAAGCTGTAACTGGTTTTCGATAACACTTCTTAATTTCAGTTATTGGTGTTGGTATCTAATAGAGCAATAATGTAACACATAGACTATGAAATACAATTCTGACAAGAGTATCTCGATCGCAACATTTTTAACTTTGAATAACTGGAATAGATTTAGAAACATACTAATTTTGTAATTTTTGTAATTTGCGGAAAAGACTGCAGCGCACATAAAGTGAATGCTATCATTTCAAACCAGAATAATAAAATGTATTAACTTCTGTTACAAGACTGGCTAGAGGCGAAAATCCGTAAAGGTTTCCAAAGCAAAATACTCTCTCCTATAGCCACGTGGTCACGTAGAACAAAGTTTCAGGAGGACAAATTATTGTGCAGTCTGGAGTGTGATTTCTTCTGGCCTCTCTTTGGGATTCTAGCTGTATAATGAGAAAGATAGTTTCATGAATATATGATTAGAAATTCTAAACAAACCACTTGATGTAAGGCGTCTGGACGCCTGGTGATGGACATTTACGTGTGGCGTGTCCACCGTTAGTTTTTGTGACGGCTTGATCTCTCCTGTGGGAACTTTTGGTGAGGTGTCTGCAACTCTGTGGAGAAGTGGTACCCCACTCTTCCTCAAGAGCTGCAGCTAGAGAACGTTGTGATATTGGACGCTGGTGTCTGAAGAGAAGTCGATGTTCTAGCTCATCCCAAACTCTGGGCAGGCCACTCCATGTAAGGTACCAGATGATCAAAAAGTCAATATAAATTTGAAAACTGAATAAATCACGGAATAATGTAGATAGGTACAAATTGACACACATGCTTGGAAAGACATGGGGTTTTATTAGAACAAAAAAAGAAAAAAAATACAAAATTTCAAAAAATGCCTGACAGATGGCGCTTCATCTGATCAGAATAGCAACAATTAGCATAACAAAGTAAGACAAAGCAAAGATGATGTTCTTTACAGGAAATGCTCAATATGTCCACCATCATTCCTCAACAATAGCTGTAGTCGAGGAATAATGTTGTGAATAGCAGTGTAAAGCATGTCCGGAGTTATGGTAAGGCATTGGCGTCGGATGTTGTCTTTCCGCATCTCTACAGATGTCGGTCGATCACGATACAATTGCGACTTCAGGTAATCGCAGAGCCAATAATCGCACGGTCTGAGGTCTGGGGACCTGGGAGGCCAAGCATGACGAAAGTGGCGGCCGAGCACACGATCATCACCAAACGACGCCCGCAAGTGATCTTTCACGCGTCTAGCAATATGGGGTGGAGCGCCATCCTGCATAAACATCGTACATTCCAGCAGGTGTTTATCAGCCAGGTTAGGGATGATGCGATTCTGTAACATATCGGCGTACCTCTCACCCGTCACGGTAGCAGTTTTGCTGTCCAGCGCCATGCGACGGACATTTTGGGAACTTTTTTTGTTCTAATAAAACCCCATGTCATTCCAAGCCCGTGTGTCAATTTTTATCTCTGTATCTACATTATTCCGTGGTTTATTCAGTTTTAAAATTTATACTGACTTTCTGGTCACAAGGTATGTTGTCTGTAGACCATTGCCTCAAGATGCTGCTTTAAGAAAGGATGCATTTTCATGCTGATACAATAACTGTCTCTAAAGAAAATTGTGAAACGTGTTCGTATCCTTACACATTTAGAGTTTTCGTAGCAACAATATGGCAGCATCTGCTAATAACGAAAGTCATCCCTGTATCATAACACTACCTCGTCCATACTTCGCTGTTGGAAATTCACATGGTGGAAGCTAATGTTCTCCAGACATCTGCCAAATCCAAACCATCGGGATGTCAGATGATAGAGCGTGATTCATCACCCCATATGATTCGTTTCCAGTCGTCCACCACTCAATGGTTCCGCTCTTTACATCACCTCAAGCGTTGCTTACCACCAACTTGAGAAGTATGTGGATTATGAGGAGCTGCTCGATCATTGCACTACATTATTTCTAACTTTTCGCACAGCAATTCTGGTAGCGGGACTGTTGAGGGTACATTGGAAATCACCAGTGGTTACTTCCGCTCATTTCATGCTATTTTTAACGCCTACACTCTGCGTTGCTCAACTGTCCCTGTCCTTCAGCACGTCAAGTCTGCACGGCCTTGGTTTGGCTGTGGATGTTCCTTCGCGTTTTCAATTCACAATCGCATAATGATTAGTCAACATGAGTAGATTTAGATGGACTGAAGCGTCGCTGATGGATTTGTTACTCAGGTGACATCCATGAACTAGTCCACGAACTATGTCACTGAGCTCTCCTGATCGACCAACTGTGCTGGTGGTGCTCCTCTACACTGACAACACAACATTATTCGTCTCCTTCTGCACTGGTGAGTCTGCCTCTAGTGACATGTAGTGGTCAGTTCTGCATTACATAGGGATCAACATATAACATATACACTACTGCCCATTAAAATTGCTACACCAAGAAGAAATGCAGATGATACACGGGTATTCATTGGACAAATATATTATACTAGAACTGACATGTGATTACATTTTCATGCAATTTGGGTGCATAGATCCTGAGAAATCAGTACCCAGAACAACCAACTCTGGCCGGAATAACGCCCTTGATACGCCTGGACATTGAGTCAAACAGAGCTTGGATGGCGTGTACAGGTACAGCTGCCCATGCAGCTTCTACAAGTTAACACAGTTCATCAGGAGTAGTGACTGGCGTATTGTGACGAGCCAGTTGCTCCGCCACCATTGACAAGACGTTTTCAGTTGGGGAGAGATCTGGAGAATGTGCTGGCCAGGGCAGCAGTCGAACATTTTCTGTATCCAGAAAGGCCCGTACAGGACCTGCAACATACGGACTTGCATTACCCTGCTGAAATGTAGGGTTTCGCAGGGATCGAATGAAGGGTAGAACAACGGGTCGTAATACATCTGAAATGTAACGCCCACTGTTGAAAGTGCCGTCATTGCGAACAAGAGGTGAACGAGACGTGTAACCAATGGCACCCCATACCATCACGCCGGGTGAGACGCCAGTATGGCGATGACGAATACACGCTTCCAATGTCGTTCACCGCGATGTCGCCAAACACGGATGCGACCATCATGATGCTGTAAACAGAACCTGGATTCATCCGAAAAAATGACGTTTTGCCATTCGTGCACCCAGGTTCGTCGTTGAGTACACCATCGCAGGCGCTCCTGTCTGTGATGCAGCGTCAAGGGAAACCGCAGCCATGATCTCCGAGCTGATAGTCCATGCTGCTGCAAACGTCGTCGAACTGTTCGTGCAGATGGTTGTTGTCTTGGAAACGTCCCCATCTATTGACTCAGCGATCGAGACGTGACTGCACGATCCGTTACAGCCATTCGGATAAGATGCCTGTTATCTCGATTGCTAGTGATACGAGGTCGTTGGGAACCAGCACGGCGTTCCGTATTACCCTCCTGAACCCACCGATTCCATGTTCTGCTAACAGTCATTGGATATCGACCAACGCAAGCAGCAATATCGCGATACGATAAACCGCAATAACGATAGGCTACTATCCGACCTTTATCAAAGTCGGAAACGTGATGGTACGCATATCTCCTCCTTACACGAGGCATCACAACAACGTTTCATCAGGCAACGCCGGTCAACTGCTGTTTGTGTATGAGAAATCGGTTGGAAACTTTCTTCATATCAGCACGTTGTAGGTGTCACTTACGCCGCCAGCCTTGTTTGAATGCTCTGAAAAGCTAATCATTTGCATATCATAGCATTTTCTTCCTGTCGGTTAAATTTCGCGTCTGTAGCACGTCATCTTCGTGGTGTAGCAATTTTAATGGCCAGTAGTGTATGAGATTTACTTTTGATCAGCTATAGTATCAAAAGAACAAATCCTCATATCTTGATGACGCAATATTCCTTGGACGTATGACCTCCATTTGGGAACACATACTTTCAGAGGAAGAAGCAGCATTGCACGAACACCTTCAGGAAGGGTTCGCTTCAGGTTGTAATGTGCAGATGGTTCTTTCAAACTGGCAGGTATCGAGTTTTTCCCCATCCTTGTCGATTTCCTTGAGACCTCGGAGGCTAACGTTTCTCCCTGTCAACTGGAAAGCTAATTTATTAGCCTGGTTTGACATTTAGCTCCATTTCTTCTTTACACGTTAATGTATGTGATGTATGGATAGATAACTTAAACCCGATAGTCCCTAACAACGAGTGATTCTCTCGGCATCAGTTATATTAATAATATATTTCTCAGCATGTTCGGGCTCTGATGATAGGGTGCAGTGATTGGTTGCTAAGTAAATAACTGGAAATCATTGGTAGACAGATGATATATGGTGATTCAGCTGCCCCTGCTACTGGGCTTTATGCAACCAGCAATGCTTTCAAATACCACGCACAGGATTTTCATCTTCTCTCGTTCGCTAAGTGAAAGCTATTAGTCCTAAAAAAAAACTGAACATGACCTATTTGTACGAAATTCAGTGTAGTTAAATTTTGTACTGCGATACGTTTTCGCTGGGGCTACGATTTTCGAATTATTAAAAGAAAAATTGCTTGTAAATGTCACTTTTGTACATATCTCATTCTATATTACTTAAATATGGGCGAACTCATTTCTAAGAATTTTTGGCAAAGTTTTGTGTATCTATGGCACAATGTCAAACTAATCACAAATATTGCTTAACAACCACGCCGCCATTTCAGAAAACTGCTTTCAAATTAGCTTCAATCATTTCTGGATGATGTAACTAGCCTGTATTCGTCAATATGAGGGAGTGAGACCTCCGTGCTGTGTAACGAAGCAAATAAGTAGTGACAGTGGTGGTATGCGTTATGGATGATTCAGCACCTGGTCTCTAATAATCACAGTGTTATCAGAAAATACTTTATGTATGTTATTAAATTTTAATTTACCACCAATATGGAGGTCATCAACAATTTTCAGACTCTTGTTCTGGTTTACCCTTTCAGTTGGTGTCTAACAGTAAGTATTTCATATTACGTCAAGACAAACTTTTTACAACATAGAATTCACTCTGGGTCAGTCTGCTGGCGACTAGATGCAAGTAGATTTTACTGACGATTGCTAGATAAAAAAGAAGGAAGGAATAAGAAGAAGAACAGAATTTATTCATAAGCTGCTTTGGAGTTTGCGAATGCCTGTGTGAGAATGTCTCAGTGCAGGAGTGCAGGATGAAAGGGAAGAAGACCGAAAGTAGGTTGGCACTGACTCGACCATGAGAAAGGCGGTCTTGTGTATGGCTCAGAGACACGTGCGCAGAGAGAACAGACGTACGCTTCGAAATTCGTGAAGTCCTGGAGCGAGCTGAGAGGAGAGTCGTAGAGTGTAGGTGGTCCTCTGGGACATGTAGCTCTGCTGAAGACTTGGCCGAAGTTACAGTTCTGAGATTCGGCAAACTGTGTTAGTCCGGGGTGCAAACGGAGATGAGAGACTTTTCGCGCCGGAGGAGCAAGTTTCAGACGGGTAAGAGCTGGAGTGGTGACTGCCCGGCTTCTCAAGAGCAGTGAGCGTCGTTCACCAATTGGACACCGCGCTTGGGCTAGTATTATTGAAAACATACAATAAATCTATGGTGGAATGCTTTCGCGAAGTTGTCTTGCTGTCTGTGAGAATTGTTTCCACTATTTTTTGCTGTCAACGTGATGATAACACTCTCGCCTAGAATTCTTCTTCCTACGGTTGGTTGCCTTAACAATCGCCAGAAACTACGATATTCAGATGAGAGTTTATGTTGTGTACACCATCTCTCTAAAAGATATTGTAGTATATGAATCAAGGGTTTCCTGTGCTAGTTTGATAATACCAAGGCTGAAAGTAATATTAAATAGCCCGACTCTCTAACGCTGATTAGCTTGGCAATGTGAACATCAAAATTTATTACAGAAACATTCGAGTTTCTGCTATTAGGTCGGTTTCCCGGAGGTAGGGTAGTTACAGTGCAAATCTATAAATCTCGCGAAGGACATCGTTGCTTGCAAGTAAGGAGAGGAGAGGGGAGGGTATGTACGTGACCAGAAATACATATGGGTGCAACATTAACACGCTACGCGTAGACATACACACACAAACACACACACACACACACACACAGGGTGACAATTATTAAACTATATGAAAGAAACGTAAATTAGTTGCGGCGTGGACACAAGTTATTCAACGTGTAAACTTCAGTACACATATTCGGATTTAGGTGGTGCCATGTTCGATATGCCTGCCATCATTGGCGATGATGTGGCGCAGACGAATAACGAAATTCTACATGACCCACAGAAGTGTCGGTACATCGATGCTCTCGATGAACTCCTGAATGGCTGTTTTCAGCTACGAATGGTTTCGGGGTTATTGCTGTACACCTTGACTTCAATATAGCCCCCACAAAAAGGAGGCGCATGTATTCAGATCCGGAGAATACGGCGGCCAATCGAGGCCCATGCCAGTTTCCTCTGGGTACCCCAGAGCCAGCATGCGGTCCCCAGAGTGCTCCTCCAGGACATCACTCTCCTCCTTCGATGGGGTCGAGCTCCGTCTGGCATGAACCATATATCGTCGAAATAAAGGTCATTTTGGATAATGGGGATGAAATAATCTTCCAAAACATTCGCGTACCGTTCGGTAGTCACCGTGCCATCAGGGAATATCGCACCGATTATTCTGTGACTGGACGTTGCGAACCACACAGTCGCCGCTGAGGGTGAAGCGACTTCTCGATCGCGAAATACAGATTCTCAGTCCCCAACATGCGCCAATTTTGCTTATTTTTATTAAAAGTGAAACCGTTCCAGCTGTACTTAAGATTTCATACTTATTTGGCTACTAGTTTCGACGTTGCGTCAACGCCATCTTCAGCGCCGTACACTTTGATGAAATCAATTGTGTGTGGCTGAATACTAGAAGTACGCGGTAAGACCAATACGTGCTCCACAAGGATGGCGGACAGGAAATCAATTGTGTGTGGCTGAATACTAGAAGTACGCGGTAAGACAAATACGTGCTCCACATGGATGGCGGGCGGTAACTGCCCGCCATCCATGTGGAGCACGTATTGGTCTCACCGCGGACTTCTAGTATTCAGCCACACACAATTGATTTCATCAAAGTATACGTGCCTCATTATAGATCTTAATACGTCTGCAGCATATTACAGTATCAATATTTAGTTGATACCTGACCGGCTGCTCACGAACTGGAAAATCAAACACAAAGTATATAAAATACAACGACATGATCAAAAGGAATCTGACGAACATTTGAGTCGATTTCAGATGGGTGTCTGGTGGATGTGCGCACACGGAGACTTGCGGACACATCAAATTCATGGAAGAATTTAATTGGTCCGAAGGGATGAATACCCCCTCCCCACTGCCACCTCTCAGTCATTGGATAACAACAGTCAACAGTTCATGGGGGCAGACATTCTGCTCATTACAGTGGTTACACCTATCGCAAACTTAGGGAATCCAAGGGAGGAGTCGTTACGTGGGTGTACTCGCCCAGTAAGTGCTATCGTTGCAAGTGGAAGATGGATTCGAGAAATGGAATATCTCTGTCGATCAGTTGACGTTGCAGCTAGTGAAGTAGACGTTCCTTCGCACCCCCCCCCCCCCCCCCCCCCTCTAAGAAAACGAGATCATACGTGGGAGGCGACTTTGTCTTAATTAATAATATCCTATCGGCAACAATATTAGTAATGGACTAAACAATGACTCACGTAGCCCTGCTATTAAATGTTCCGCTTTGCTATAGGAGGCAGCACGAAATAAATGAAAGGGGACACTAATCTATAAAGAGAAGAAAGACACTTAAATGCTAATGAACTACGGTCAAATGCATTTGGCAGCTGACGCTGATACTAATCACTATACTAGTATTAAATAAACATGTACCGAAAGGCTTCAATGTTTTCTTTCTCTGGGATAGAAATAATTTCACCATCAAAGTGAAATAGCGTTCCCGTTGTATTCCGAATTATTTCTAATTCCTTAGTAAGTAATGTCTATTTACAAATATCTGCTTCTCATGGACTATTAAGTCTCTGTTCTTGAAATCAGATGTCTTCAAAATTTTTTGTAGTGGAGACCACAAGGCTTTTTTCCTCTTTCCCGTAGACCCCTGCCTTTTATGTACCGAATTTTCACAAATTCACAGACTTTTTATTTTACTTATTTATTTATTGACAGCTGATACAGTGCTACTCATTTCCATAGCCTTGACTGCAGAAGTGCAAAGTGAAGAGCTTAATAAAGTTACGTTTTATGCATTTATTACTTCAAACGACGCAAAATGGAAATCTAGTAAAATTAGTACATAAATTTGACGAGAATGAGCATGATATTTTATTAGCAAATTTTCAATATTTGGCTTCACTTTAGATATGATTAGCCTTAAAACTCATAAATCAGTGAGTTCCAGTCTGTTTCTCTTTCTTTTTTTGTAAAGCAGACTGGCACCTTCGCTATAACACCATCCCACAAGATAGGGAATGCAAAAGTATCACAATCTTTCTCCCAATAGTTCATAACACAGAATAAGTAACTGGTGTATCTCTCTGTAGCCGGAATCGCTGAGATCCCTTTCTAAACAGCCCTTATTCCTATCGGTTCTTGTTGTAATACGGATGGACGATCACCATGGTTGAACGTGGGTCGTAGTTTGTCTATGACTGAGTGGGAAACTGAAATAATTCACAATGAGCACTGTTTTGCTTTAATAGCTTAATTCTCGAATGAATGGCTGAAATGATGGATTTTGTTATTATAAAACTTAGGCTGTCACGTTTTATCTGCAAGTTAATCTCATTAAATTTAGTAAACAAATCTGTTAAACAAGCTATGTCAGATTACCCGTTGATTAAATTTGAACTGGGGTGTTGATCGGAGGAATTCTTTTGAGTAGATCGTAATCGGGTTTGTGTAAAACAGTTTTTATAACCACCTCAGTGCTGGCAAAGGTAGCTGTATGTTGCTATCCAGAACTAAGATACTGTAAGACGACCGCAAATCATCATCATCGCTTTCTGACGTCGAGGCGAATATACATTCCACCGTAGGTTTCTTATAAGATTTTTCTTTAAATATTTGAAACTATTTCAAACCTTCACCTGATCTATCAAGTGGACGCCTTATCAGACAAACACCCAGCTTGATTGGCTTAAAGGTCGCATGTTAAGCAATGATAACGCTGCATAAAAGGCTTATAGGTAATCGTTTGTCTAACAATGATGGTGTGAAATAAAACTTCAAACAACCAATACTCCACTATACATATTCCATTTTAGATCAGGGTATGTTTAATGTCAATTTTTTTATAAAACTCAAGTTATTTAGGTAAATACGATAAGACATAGCAATCATAATCGAAGCTCTCAACCGCAAGTAAAGGTAAGCATGTATTTACCCAACAGATGGAACTACAAAGAGAAAATTTGACACAAATAATAATTTACTTAATGGCTCTGAGCCTCGTAACAAAATGGTAATCATTCAGTTTAACGTATGGTATCTAGCTATGTTGACAAGAGATGAACGTTGTTGTGTATGGTCAGAAATCACTAGAAGTCCGGATGCTATCCGGATGCTGTAACACAAAACCCTGTGCATGTGGCCTTTTGGAATGTTCAAGGGAACCCGTACTCGGTTGCAAGGGTTAGGTTCAAATGGCTCTGAGCACTATGCGACTTAACTTCTGAGGTCATTAGTCGCCTAGAACTTAGAACTAATTAAACCTAACTAACCTAAGGACATCACACACATCCATGCCCGAGGCAGGATTCGAACCTGCGACCGTAGCGGTCACGCGGTTCCAGACTGAAGCGCCTTTAACCGCACGGCCACACCGGCCGGCTGCAAGGGTTAGGTTGGACTCTCCCCACCGTAGCTATCATGGAAAGGAAGAAAACCATATAGTGTCATCAGCTGGTTTTCTTTCGAGAAAATGGTTTAAAGGTCGGTAGCACGTATGTTTTCAGCGGGGTCGTAGCTGGAACTATTTTATGGCTACTTATACTTCATATCCCTTGGTTTATCCAACCTCCCCCCCCCCCCATCCCCCCCCCTCCGTACAAAACTATGGGAGCACTTGCCTGTGTTGTGTTGTGTCGCAAATTAATACATCTCCGGATAAGTGACAACGCGAGCAAAAGAGCTAAAATAAACAATAGAGCTGATCCACTCTCCCTCCTAGCTGATGACATGAACTCTGATGTACACAGGAGCAAACTTCAGCTGTGTGAGAAAAATTCTTGTGGAACACCATTTACATCAATTGCAAGCCCCAATTTCTTTTACGCTGACATTGACTCTTAACCGGTTGGAGTCGAACTCTGGGGCATAATATAGATCAGTTTCGGAACCACTGCTCTAGAACCTGCTACTTGACACAGTAGCGGTTCAGCCGACTACCATGTCTACCCCGTCCAACATAAGGTAGCTTCCACAAAAGAAAATGGTTCAAATCGTTCAAATGGCTCGGAGCACTATGAGACTTAACTAGTGAGGTCATCAGTCCCCTAGAACTTAGAACTACTTAAACCTAACTAACCTAAGGACATCACACACATCCATGCCAGAGGCAGGATTCGAACCTACGACCGTAGCGGTCGCGCGGTTCAGACTATAGCGGCTAGAACTGCTCGGCCACCCCGGCCAGCCGTAGCTTCCACAGTTTCAGTAATGAAGTCAATAAGTAAATACACTCTAAGACGAAAAAACTACGCACCATGAAACAAATATCCGAATGGGACAGAAATTGGTAGGCATGATAAGCATTTACAGACAAACAAGTAATTAGAACTTCAGAAAAAATTGATGATTTATTCATTTATAAACCGAGCAAGCGTGTAAAGTTTTGGTTCACCTCTGGTTATTGTGCAAGCAGTTATTGGGCTAAAGGCGCTGCAGTCTGGAACCGCAAGACCGCTACGGTCGCAGGTTCGAATCCTGCCTCGGGCATGGATGTTTGTGATGTCCTTAGGTTAGTTAGGTTTAACTAGTTCTGAGTTCTAGGGGACTAATGACCTCAGCAGTTGAGTCCCATAGTGCTCAGAGCCATTTGAACCATTTTGAGTTATTGGGCTTGGCATTGACTGAGTTGTTTGATGTCCTCCTGAGGAATAGCGTGCCATACTAGGTCCAATTGGCACGTTAGATCGTCAAAATCCCGAGACATTTGGAACGCCTTGCCTATAATGTTCCAAACACTCTCAGTTCGGAGAGATCTCGCAGTGTCACTGGCTAGGTAGGGCTTGGCGAGCATGAAGGCAAGGAATAGAAACCATCACCATGTGCAGGCGGGCATTGCCTCGCTCAAATGTAAGCGCAGGATGGCTTGCCATGAAGGACAACAAAACAGGTCCTAGAATATGTGGGCGTGCCACTTTGCTGTAAGGATGCCGTATGTGATAAATTAAAGGATCCTGCTATGAAAAGGAATGGCACCCCACATCATCACTCCCAGTTGTCGGGCCATAATGGGGTGACGGTCAGGTTGGTATCTCAGCGCTGTCTGGGGCTTCTCCAGACATGTATTCGGCCTGAAATTTCATTGATTGGAGTAAAATGGTTTTCAGTGATGAGTCTCACTTCGAACAGAGCACCAATGACCAGTGAAGACCTTTCTGGAGACGCCGCAGACATCGCCCGTCAAACGGAAAAATAGTCATTACTGATGGTCTGCGGTGCCACTTCACTTCATAGCAGGACATCTCTGGTGGTCGCTCGCAGTCTAGTGGTCAGCGTTGCTGCCACGGGATCACGGAGTTCCTGCTTCGATTCCCGGCCGGATCGGGGTGTTTGTGTTTTAATCATTTCACCATCGTTCAGGAAAATGACGTGCCTGGACAGTGAAAAGAATGGGAATCTGTATGCGCGCTGATAACCGCGTCGTTGAACAACCTAAAAACCAAACAACGTCATCCGCATCATCTTAATCGTATTTACTTGTCATCCGCGTCACCCTGCAGCACACCAGTACGTCGACGACGTTCTACGTCCCGTTTCGTTGCCCTTAGTGGCAAACCTGCAATCTTCCAACATTCAGCTGTAATCATGACTTTAAGGGGCTCCGGAACGCCCTATACTTGCAATATTAAAATAACGCTTATAAATTACATCTTTCCTCACAAAGTATTTGAGGTAGGAAGTTGAACTTTTTACAGATTATTTATTGGAATATGGGCTACAACTTAACACAGGGATTGTACAAAATTTTAGTTCAGTTATTAAAGATGATTTTTTTTTCAATTGTAATGAAAATTCACATTTTTTTGCAATTTTTTATTTTTATATTCAAAAAAATACAGTTTTTTGGAAAAAGGCTGTGTTAAATTATGGAGAAGGTACTGTGTAACATTTACTGAAAGTTTGAAACAAATATGTTTGGAAGATCCTTAGAAAACATGTAATTAGTATGAGAAAATAAAAGTTTTGGGAATCGAGCGACAAAGATTGGATTAACTTTTTAGTGCATTCCAGGTCCATAGGATGGATTATCTTCATCCTCTGCAAACTCCTCCTCCAGCTTCCTCTTGTTCCTCCTCCTGTTTACTCTTGCTTGTATTTCTAGACTCTTTACAGCCCTGTCTGCAGCCCGAAGGCGTTCCTTGTCTAAAGCAAGCATCGCTCGTACCATGTTAGAACCTATCATCATTCCCATATTTCTAAATACCTTGCACCTTACAATGTTGCCATCATTGAAAGTCGCAACAGCATCATACACACCAAAGTGAAGTGTTTCTATTCCAACAAATACAGTCTTGGGGATTCTCGACCATATAACACTATTTACACTTTCATTGGGGTTTTGAGTTTTTCCGTGAATACACTTTTTCAACAGTTCAGGTGCTGCTAAGTCTCTGAAAACAAGGTTAGCCACAACACATACTTTATCTCACATCGCTAAAATGTACCTGATGAACACGGACGTTAATAATAACACCATTTGACAGCAGTTTAACAGCGCCACAGTGGGTCACGCCCATGTAGAACACATTTCAAAAAAAATTTAAAAATAGTTGTAGTCTTCGGAATTGAATAAATTATATATCTATTAAAAGGTAATAAATAGTCTGCAGATTCAGAAAACGCAAAAAAGTAAAAATTGAACTTTTCATGATTTTGAGCCTTTCCGGAGCCCCTTAATAAAAATGGCAAAGGTAATGTTAATCAGAACACTGGGAGGAGTTGTGATCTAAATAGCAATAGATTTATTCATTTTTAACGCCACAAGACAAAAAAAATGGCTAAAGAAATGGCACACAAATTTCATTTTATTGGTCAAACGCTTTCAATGATATGCGGTCGATGTGAACAAAGTGATCAGCTGTGGATCAATACATAACACTAACGAGAACTAATCGCTTTACCTGACTTCTTACATGTAAATCCGTGATATGGCCAAAATCCCTACTACATCTACATCTACATCTACATCTATACTCCGCGAGCCACCTTACGGTGTGTGGCGGAGGGTACTTATTGTACCACTATCTGATCCCCCCTTCCCTGTTCCATTCACGAATTGTGCGTGGGAAGAACGACTGCTTGTAAGTCTCCGTATTTGCTACTACAGTCGAGACATCTATACTCTACTATTCCATAAAGAAAAATATGGTTCCAAAGAACACGGCGCTGACTAGCATATACTGGTGCCCTGCGCCATAGCAGCGACTTCTTTACCCTCCTGCTGGTCAGGGCGGCACATTACGATGCGTTCGGTGACTGGAGTCGTACCGGCATCAATGTTATTAATGGCGCGCGATGGAAAATACAAGTACGCGGTCCCGCGTTCAGCTAATTCAGAATGAAGGTACTTTGCTATGAGCCTCAGAAACCTCAGTGGATTCCAGCGTGCAGCTGGACCCCTTTGCTGGTCTGCCAAAGCAATTTTACTCTGTGCCATGACTATGCATGACGAAATGTGTCAAATGTTTAGATGGTCAACTCAAAAAAATAAGTGCACCCACGCATTGTTCGTTGTGTGCATGACACTAGAAGCAGTACCTTTGATGGTTCAGATGGTGACTGGCACAGGATCTAAGTTGCACACCTAGCAAAGGACACAAGTCTCACCGTTTAGGTAAAGGCTGCAGTTCTTTACTAGCGGAGCGCCAGTACAAGAGTTTCCTCTTCTCTTTCTCTCATCTTTCCTAGCCAGCTCGGTAGCACAGCACACGTACATGCTAGCCCAAGCCAATCAGGAGATGGAGAGCGGCATTCGAAACTGGGAGACTGCTCCATGCTCTGCATACCCAGATTTGATCAGCCAACAAATTTAAAAATTAATTGGGAGAAAAGGAAAAAAGATTCAGCTTCCCGGCCTCTTTCCCATGTGTTTATGTCATGTCTTTACTAAAAACATGACTTGTATGGAACCACAGCCCTCCATAAAAAAATTATTATCTCCCTGCAGTGCCCATTTCGAACTTTCCAAAGAACGGCCATCAACTCGGTAAAAGCCTCGTGCCTTCACAAATATATATTGTAGCAGAGTCTGGACGTATGGGCGCCACTGACCTGTCCCACGGAAATTGGCAGAAACACACAGTCATCTGATTGGCTTCCTGTCTAACAAGGGCCATTCCTCTGCTTTATTGCCGGTCATTAATGCACTTCCCATAGCAGCAGCGACTCCTGGACGCAGCTGCCGACCGACAGGCGCCATCCAAGAGGGGTTGCGACACTTGTGAGGAGCGACAGTTGTGAGGAGTGACATTCGTGAGGAGCCCCGGCCGAACAGGTAGCGGGCGGTCTACAGGAACACCGCACAGGTAGCGCACCGAAGTTCAGTACTGCTGTGGACACCAAAAACCAAAAGGCGTGCATAATAAACGGACACTTCAATTTCTTCTGTTTATGCCGAAGAAGTAGGGCCGCTGTTCGATCAAGGATACGACATTGTCGCATCACTGCCGTCACACAGGAGTGTAAAACGATGGCTGCAACGCATCAGGCAAAAAAGCATGGGATCTACACAAGATCCTACCGATGCTGCAGGAATATTTCTCCAAGAACATCATTTGCTAATGAATGGTTCAATGGCTCTGAGCACTATGGGACTTAACATCTGAGATCATCAGTCCCCTAGACTTAATAACTACTTAAACCTAAACAACCTAAGGACATCACACACGTCCATGCCCGAGGCAGGATTCGAACCTGCGACCCTAGCGGTAGCGTGGTTCCAGACTGAAGCGCCTAGAACCGCTCGGCCACAACGGCCGGCTGCTAATGATGGGAGCAAATTTTTACTTGCAGATGACGACAGAGGACCAAATGATAGGATACTGGTGTTCGCCAGCGAAAGGGGAAAATCCTGTTTAACAGATTGCAATTCGTTCTTTGTCGATGGAACGTTCAAAAGCTCCAAGAGGCAATTTGGACAGTTATTTATTGTTCGTGCTGACATGTCTAGTTCTGATGAGGAAAAAAACACAGTTCCAACCGTGTACGCCTTGCTACCCAATAAAAAACGTGAAACGTACGATCGCTTTTTCACAGCTGTTAAGAGCAACGTACTTGGATGGAGTCCTATAGCTATCATGATGGATTTTAAAGCTGCAATCATCCAATCAGTAACACATTTGTTTCCTGATGCAACTACTATTTCAACCAGTGCTTCTGGAGGCAAGTGCAGAACTGCGGCCTTGTTGCTGCCTACAAGGAGAACGAAGAAATTCGTTTTCACATAAGATTGTGTTCCGCTTTGGCTCACATTGCCCTGGACATGTTAGATGATGGGTGGCTATGCATTCAGGAGAGCACCCCAGATAATGAAGAACTGCAAGATTTTTACGACTATTTTGTTGAACGATGGCTCGATAATGAAGACATGCCAGGGGATATATGGAGCGGCGCAGGAAGGCGTCACCGCACCAACAATGTTTCAGAAGGATGGAATCGGACAATAAATACATTAATTTCGAAGGATCATACAAATTTTTACTCCTTAGTAAAAATTCTCAGAGAGGACGCAGAATATCACGGGCACCAAATAGACCGACTAGTTTTAAATCTAGGTGGGAAAATAAGGAAGAAGTCTGCAATTAAGACAGGTGAGATAGTTTATAAGGCCCTTACAAGACTCCAAATTGACGGCAATGTAAAATAATTTCTTACTTGCGTGGCGTGTACACAGAAATTACAAAGAAAAGGAAATGGCTGATGCTACAGCAACACTTGTAAATATTGAAAAGGAGCTCAGTTCACTCCGATCGCCCTATTATAAAAAGTGTAGGTAAATAATCATCCAGTAAATATTATAAATAAATATAATGGGGGACGAAAAGAGACTACCTCCTCGTGATGTTCCCTGGAAACGACACAAAGTCGCCTAAATGTCTCTTGCAAACTGTAAAAGATTCACTAATCAAGTCTGAAAAGTCTTAGCTTATCTAACAACGACAATCAGCATTTTTGTGTAGAGAATTTTAGAAATAATTTCTCTTTGAGTGGACGATGAATACATCTTGTTTCAATACATAAATTGCATTCCTTAACGCTAATTGCTAGCAGGACTCACATTAGACTTCAATACACTTCCCTGTGTGGTACGGGAAAACTGAAGTTTATTTCGAAGTAATTAAAGAAAAAAGTTTCTACCGAGAACCAAATTCTTTAGTTGGCTCCTCTTATTATATGGTAAAAGGATGCCACTCCTATCATATTAAATTTTGGGTGAGGGGCTGGAGCATGGAAAATATTTTCGGTTTCTATAGTTTCTGTAAAATACATCGTTAAGTATGCCCTATGTAAGATTAATCAGAACAAAATTTCCAATGAAAAAGGTCTTACGCATAACTGTGCTGCAACTAATGGTTGACATGATATCGTGGGGGCAAAATTAGCTCCGATCTCTAATTTGTTATGATGTAGGAATCTTATTGGTTCCTTTTACACATTTTTGCGAGTCCAGCCACTCATGCACCCAAGGGAGAAAAAAGACAAGGAAGAAAACGCTAGGAGGAAGTTTACACCAGTTATCATCTTGAACGCCTTTACAAACAACTGGAACGGATGACTATAAATATAATTATGTTATTTACCCGCTACTCATGTATGATCAGAGTTCAGACCTGGAGAAACCTGTACCAACTCGTACAGATCTGAAATGAGATTAGAATAGGTAATTTGGTGAGCTCGATAGCATTTGTTGTGTGATTGTGTGCCAAAAAACATGTCTGACCTTATAAAACAGATCACTGATGAAAACCCCATCAGAGGTGTAGCAAATGCTAATTAAAGTTGACTAACCCCTCGTAATGAAGTAACTAACATAGTTCACTCTGTGTACTACATTAATAACCATGTTCGTCAAACGTACTTGCAATGGATGTGTACTTGTTTTATCGTGTACCTAGCATTTAAAATACTTGGGCTGAAAGTTTCTTCATCGTTAATAGGTACTGTCTACATATTATAAGGCATACAAATTATCAAAGTGGTTAAGTAATGGCTTACAAACGTTACTGTATTTCTGTCTTATAATTTCAACAGAAATTCTAAACACACTAATACAGGACGAGCTACATAGTAGGAAATGTGCTCGACAGGTGTGTTTATTTATAAATTTCACAATTATAAACAATTAAAGGCAAGAAAAGTATTAATTAGCATCAATTTCGCGTTGTAAGACAGCTGTAAAACTTTATTTCTGTCTCATACAGAGCTGTACCGACAGCAGTTTCGTCCAGACAGTAGCTGTGAGTGGAGCTGGATGATACTGGTAGGATAAATACTCCCAGATATGCTCAGTGAGTTGCTCAGAAACAAATCGACTTCTACTGTTCCGCTCGATAATGAAAGCAAGACTTAAAGTAAACTATTACACTTTCCTAGAATTAATCGAGCTCTAAAATGCTTTGGATAGTGAAACAACATGATATAAATTCTCAGAAAAACAGTTATTACCTGTAGAGATGACGGTAATAAACTATACCAGCAAACCTAGCAATACTTAGCAATCGCTACATATGTAGGGGTACACCTGTAGGGCTACGCATGTAGGGCAATAGACATAAGTGATAATCTCCTTCTCACCCCCTCCGCCCCGTCACTTTGTCCATCTCCTTCTCCCTTCCTCTTTGTCCATCTCCTCTCCTCTAGATCTACTCTTCCCCTACCTTTGAGTCTTGTTTATTATTGTTGTAAATTCAAATTCCGTAGCAATATTCTAATCATAATATGATAAGCCATACCTGCAACTGTTCCCTCTTCTATGAAAACTGAGTGGGAGGAAGGAAACAAAACAGGATATTGTTGTGTGTACAGTTATTGCTTAAAATGTGTATAGAGAATATTGTTGAGAGAAACAATAGCTCTAATAATTTAAATGCCCTACTATGGCAGTTGAGACTATCTGCAAGGAAGAAAACAAAACTGCACCTATACACAAGAGAGAACAACGCAGTAGATTTTAACAGAAACCTGTGCAGTGTTGTTTAAAAAGAATTGAAGTTTATATCCTTATGAATGGATGTTGGAATACACTGTAAGAATTTGATGTAAATCGGTCAAGAACTTCTGGAGATTTTTGATAATAATGTGTCACATATTGAAAGTATGTGGCCTGTGGTCATCCAAACGTTTATCAGTGTATAGTGTAGAAATTTGATGGAAACTGATCGAGAACTTTTCTAAATTTTTTGTAACAACCTTTTCCCCTTACATATAATTTATAAATTTGTATGACATGTATATTAAACAAGGATATAGCCTACGTTCGTCTGAATGTTCATTAGAGTGTTGTGTAAAATTTTAAGTAAATAGGTCATGTATTTTTCGAGACTTTTGGTAACAACTATTCACCTTTACAAAGAGTGGAAAGCGAAGAGAGAAGTGCATGGATTAAAAGGGCGCGAACTGGTATCCAGTATTTCAACCTTTACATTTAAGAAGCGATGATAGAAATAAGGGAAACGTTCAGGAGTGGGATCAAAAATGAGGCTGAAATGATTTCAGTGACATGGTCGCAGATGACATTGATATTCTTATTCAAAGGGAAGAAGAATTACAGGATCCGTTAAACAGTATGAACAGTCTAGTGAACACAACTTATGAACTGAAAGTAGAAGAGAAAAATATGAAACTAATGAGAAAAAGCTGAAATCAGATTAGCGACCAACTTAAGATCCTAAGTAGGAACAACGTAGCAGACGATGTGAAGGAATACTACCACATTTAACGATATGAGACATGACGGAAGTAACAAGAAGTATTTGCGAAACACACTATCGCATGGAAGGAAGGAATGTTTTTGCCTGACTCATGAGGCTTCTGATTGATTTTGATCCGACGCCCTCAAATTTTTGTCGTATATGTTGCAATGATTGTCTTCCCCTCCAGGTTTATCTTCTACAGGTGTCTCTATTTTCATGGACGGTATTCCCTGAAGTTTGAACACATGTCGTATCATCCTGTCCCTTGTTATTGTCAGTGTCGTCCATATGTTCCTTCCTTTGCCGATGTTACTTAGGGCCTCCTCATTCCTTATCAGTTCACTTTATTTCCAGCGTCCTTCTAGAGAAGCGAATCACAAACGCCACGATTCTATTTATCCCCGGCTGAATTCTACGACTGTTAAACATAGGGCTTCGTTGAAGAAAGATATTTCTCAAAATGTACATCTGTCGCACCGCAGTGTGTGGAAGCGAACATAGACTATGTAATAGCGGAAGAAATTCAAAGCGTCGGATATTTAGTATCACGGAAGAGTTCTAAAAATTTAGTGGACTGATACGAACACAACTAAGAAGGTTATGCAGGAAAACGGCCAGGAAAATAAAGTGTCCAACACATTGACTAGAAGAAAGGATAGAGAGGCAGTAAGTGTTATCACATTGGAGAATTAACATTCATGGTACTACAGGAAGCCATGCAGATAATTTACTTGAGGGAAAGAATGAAGTATGTAAAACAAATAGTGTGATGTGTATAAATTGCAAAACGAGACTGCTTGCTTTATAGCAAAACTGTTGACTAGAATACATGCTCTTAATGACCCCAAAAGTTTGCAGAAACCTGTTTACATGTTCAAAAATATTTCGAATTGACTTGAGTAGTAGGATGGCTGTTAATGAAACAAATGATTAATAGAGTTGTTGACCCATCAAGCCAAAAATTTATTACACAATTTTACACAGTTCACTTGGCGACCCTTGTACTACTTGTCATGATACCGAACAGTACGTCTGCCTTCATTGGGTGCTGTCTTGTGGAATATTAATAAGCAAGATACAGCTTTTGTAACAATTCGGAGTTACCTAAAATGAAGGTAATCAGTGACCCGTTAAGCGAAAACCTGTGCTGTAGTCGTAGTAAGTGACCAAACAGTTGTTCTGAGAAACTGTGCAGCGCAATTCCAATAAAATATCATAAATAAGTTATATGAAGTACATCCACTGTCATTTTTATTACGATAATCCAATGTTTTCAAATATTTCTAGAGTAACGACATATTTTTAAAATCGTAAATTTTAACCTAATTTTATTCTTAGAAATACCTCAGTGGATACTAAACAATGTTTGCTTGTAAAATGTATGCATATAGCTCTAGTTATCATTAACATACCATTACTGTAAAACCTCTCAAAGATACAAATTTAAATGGTCGAATTGTTTCAGTACGTTACTGCTGCTGTTGTGGGCTTCAGTCCGAAGGCTGGTTTGATGCAGCGTCTACGCTACTCTATCCTGTCCAAGCTCTCCTCATCTCTGGGTAATTACTGCAATTTACATCCTTCTGAAACTGCATACTGAATTCATCTGTTGGTCTCCCTCTACAAATTATACGCCCAAACTTCCCCCGAATACTAAACTGAGAATCCCTTGACGTCTCAGAATGTTCCCTATCAACCGACCCCTTGTTGTAGGCAGGTTGTACCAAAAATTTAATTTCTCCACAATTCTGTTCAATATCTCCTCATTAGTTACGAGATCTACCCATCTAATCTTCAGCATTCTTCTGTAGGAACGCATTTCAGAAGTTTACATCCTCTACTGTTTATAGTCCATATTTCACTTCCATATGTAGCTACTCACCATACAAATACTTTCAGTATATTATGCGTAAAATCTGCATTATCAATTTTTTTAAATAATAAATTATAACGATCGAAAAATTAGTCTATGGATCAGAAAATTGGTAACTAAATTTATTGACATCTTTCCGCTGTACCTAAAAAATATTAAGGATGGCCCTTAACATTTCTGCCACCACACTGTCACGTAAATTCATGTAGATAATGGTCAAAGACAGGACTTAACATTGTTTACCTGCTTAATTAATTAATCACATTAATATGATTGGGAACAACTTCTGAAGCGCATTTACATCAACGTCACATTCAGGATCTTTATTCACTTCTTCCTCACATTCGTACAATTCATCCTTGAATAGTATTTTCCTGGCAGAAACATAATACGTCATCCTACTAATGGGAGCCATGTTTTATCACTTACTACTGTTTACATGCACACCTCCAAACAAAGTTATCATTATCGAGGATCTGAAATTAGAAGTAGTGGTGGCATCTCGGAATCGTGGAACTCTCAACTAATGCGAATAAAGCATATCATGAACCATGTTTTACGTGCCATAGCTCTGTTTTATCATCGACTGACTCAGTCATCTTTTAACAGCTGACGTCTTCAAATGTGCTTCCGCGTTTGGAACACAGCGTCTGGAAGGGATACGACGAAGTTGCGCCGTTCGATTGTGTCAGGTTTCCTTGCTATCAGCGCAGCGCGCGAGACGGCGTTGGCGCGTAAGACAGTCGTTCGGATTCCGGCAGCCGAACCCCATCAAGAGCCCTAATTATCGGTACGGTAAACGCGTTGGCGCAGCCTGCCGATTAGGCAGCTCCGCAGCGCACCGTGCCAAATAGGTCGGCGGTGCCGTTGCAGTCGCCTAAACAGCTCAGTGTTACCGGCAGCCAATAACGGCTGCAGGCGCCCAGGACATCCGGGCAATATTGTGCCGTCGTAACGCCCCTTAGCGTCTGCGTGGTCGTCTCGCCCCAGAGTGATTATTATTACCCCTTGCTCGGTTGCTGCTGGCCGCGGCGTCTCTCTGCTGTTAATGTGGCCTGAGTAGACGCCCGCGCCATTTCAGGAGAACATGGCCTCGTGTTACTGTCCGTCCAAAGCGCACGTGTAGTACAGCTATTGAGGGTGAGTTATTCTCTTTCACATTTCCACAGTCTGCAACACAGCACTCTACAGCACCTGCCTCAAAAGCCACGGTGTACCTCTCGATGGCAGGCCTTAAACTCACGGCTTCCCCATGCATTCCCCACCAGCCACTTCAACTAACACTCAAATGCGGCACTTCCTGGATCGCGCCTGGACTTCGAATCATTCTACTTCTTTGCTTCCATACGCACACTGGACCAAATAATTTGACCTCCCCATCCCCTACCACCGCCACCCTGGGAGAAATAACACCAATGCGGTGCAACACAGACTTTTGCGTTGTCCATGACATTAATTTGATGAGGATGAAAGTGTTTCTTCAGTTATACCACCCTCACTTCCAGCCACTAATTACTAGTGAGATACAGTAGCGCCACAACATTGCCAGGATGTTCAGAATAGTCTAATTTGGTATAGAACTATATGTACAGTATCTGTTCCTTTGAACATCTCCAAAAGATCAGACACCACACATATTTGATGCAGATATGCAGACTGAAGCAACGAATGGATATTTGTACCACGGCCAGGATTCGAAAGCAGATCTCCTGCTCACTAGGCACAAATTGTTCAAACGACTCTAAGCACTATGAGACTTAACATCTGAGGTCATCAGTCTCCTAGACGTAAAACTATTTAAACCGAACTAACTTAAGGAAAGCACACACATCCATGCCCGAGGCAGGATTCAGACCTGCGACTGTAGCATAAGCGCAGTTCCGGACCAGTAGGCACATCTGCTAATCACTACACTGCCCTGGTACAGTGGAATTGCACAATTGCATGGGCCATGGACCATGCTAGCATGCCTACCCCCTCAGGCCAAAATCCCATTCACGCATTAATCCACGTGGTATTACCAATAAACTCGAACCCCATTACAGAGGCACTCCATCCGTATTGAGAATAACACCTCAGCATTGAATGAAATGGTTGATCCTCCCTGAAACCTAGGCTTTGATTTGATCAAATGAAACTATAGGGTTCCAGAAACCTTTTCAAGTCTCAAACATCTATGACGTATGTATGCAACCTGATGAATCAAAATGTTTACCAATGCTGAGAATTTGGATTGAGGAGGGAGGGCTGTTAGGGTAGTCCATGAAGTTATGCGAATACACTGTGCCAGGGCGGTGGTACGTGATTGTACCCAATGAAAAGGAGACCCAGGTTAGAATCCTGTCCTTGGTACAAATTTTCATGTTTCCCGTCAGTCTGCACACATACATCACAGATATTTGAGACTTGAAAAGGTCTCTGGAATCATATGCTTTACTTCACTACACATATAATTGTACGTTATGTCTTAATGGATATATAACTCCTTCGGTGTGGGAACACAATGAGGCGGCGAATAACAGGGAAAATGAATGGGGTCACATCACGGTGAGAACCACTTTGGAATTGGAGTAGGACAGGAAGTATTTACACATGACTGAGGCGCCCGAGACTCAGTTTGGACTTGCAGAGAATTAAGTAGATCTCCGCATATGTGCTTGTTTACTCACTTGCATGAGGTACTGCGAATGTTCTTCTAATTTTGAGTTCTATCTAGATATGGCACTCTCTTACCACCACGCGACAGTGAACACATGCTCGTCGAATCTCATGTGTGTCTGAAGGGTTATGAAATAAAATGGTTTTGAGAGACGACTTTCATGTCGACCCCAAGAGCTGATAGGCATCCATCTGCCTATCATTTCCAGCAAAGAGTGCCTCAAGAAGGTGAGCGAAGAGGCATATGTCAACCTTGTCCTACATTCCACCAATGGCTACCGTTTTCGCCATGCTGACGATAACATTGAGGCGTGGTGCCCTATATCGCTCCTGTCTAGAACCTGTGTATTGGGAGGATTACTCATGCGTGTACAGTAACAGATGGTCTGAAGCTAGTACGTAATTTTCATCCGCCAAAGTACAGTAGCGGACAGAGACATTCAGGAAACAAGTGAAGAGAGTGTTTTTCTGAATTCTTCTGTTTATTTCTTGAAGTTATTTTTGTTTATTTATGTTTGTACAGTTTTGTATATGCTTTTAATAGTGTCATCCGTGAATGTGGTCTAAAGTAAATATGTAGACCATTTTTTCTGCTGTTAAACGCTGTACGAACAAGCGTGAGAAAATTTTTAGACAGTGAATGCAGATGACGGGGAATTTTGCAACGTAATATGTTAAGTAAGTTTATGGTAAAAGGAAAGCCACGTCGAGTGCAAATGAAAGTAGTTAATAACTTAAAGTAAAAACAAAATATCAGAATAATAAATATTTACTTCGGGAAAAAGTACAGTTCTAAAGTGTGTTATTTTTTGATTGATTAATCATGAAAAACAGGAACTAACACGGGAGAATAATTCTGTTCTATTCGCCTAAAGAAAACTGACCAATCATAATAGAGTGTTCTTCGCGCGTCTTTTCTCTTGGAGATAGAGAATCCTTACAGCAGTCTAAAGTAGTCGGAGCCCAGCCTTTCAATGATACGGTCGTGTGTAGTATGAGATCCGAAGAAAGCTGTAATTTGCCGGTTTTAGTTGCTGTACATGCCTCAAAAGTGCTTTAAAGTGAAGGCATATTTATTCTGAGGTGTTGTTTTTAGAAAGTACTGATTTTTTAAGTAATTCTGAGTATGAGAAAAGACAGTAATTCCGCGTGGCATATTGAGTAGATCGGTGACTATAAACCTGAATGTATTGGACACCAATAAACGTAATAAAATAGCGAGCATTTTCATTTGAGAACAATCTGTTCTTAGTAGCTGTTCGGATTTTGGGAAAGACGTTACCATAAACTCGCTAATGTGAGTGAAAGTGTTCGTGCATGACAGTGATAGGAAAAGCACGGCTTTGATAGCAGACATGTAATTCTTGACCACAGAATTTATCGAAGTTTTGCCAGTATTTCCACCTTTCATTCAACATAAAGACCTTTTCCCGAGTCTTAGAATAGTTACGTTGTATGCAGCCTGGTGCGAGTTGCAGTATGGTAGGTTTCTGCTCGGCTTTCCTACCAGCGTTCTGCTGCAACGAGTTTATAGGTAGGTGTCGGTAAAGGAAGAAAGAGAAACGGCGGCGCCGCAATATCAGCACAGTAACCACCGACCAGATGGATATGGGAGTGCATACGATGCGCATATTCGAACTTCTGTTTGAAGTTCCATCTACACTCGTCTCTGACGCATTACGAGCATATGCAGTGGTCTTAAGCTGTATGGAAGAGAAGTGGAACACCTTTGAAATTTATCACATTCTCAGTGTCGTCTGACAGATATGCATGGAATTATGCCAACAAGTGCTGTCGTATGTGTTCATCAACAGTTGCTGAGCCATCGTTAGTTATGAATGACAACTGAGGACATTTCCGGGTGTGGAAAGGATGGCGACGTCTGATCAGACTGCCTACAGCTCCACCTTGTCCAGGTGACATGTGTGGAACCAGTGCAGACAATGGTTATGTCCCCATTACCACTTATGTATGTGGAGGCAGTGTGGTCAGTGTGCACAGACACTGCACCCATGCTGCAGCCTCACACGCACATAAGCTCAGCCGCTGATGACACTGTGATTGTGACGTTGCATGAAGGGACACAGTTGAAGTTCATGATGCCGTCCAGTACCACAGCCATCATGGTACCAGGGCCATTAGCGCTGGATATCGTTCTCACAGCTGAAGATGCTGACACCAGCCATTCGACGGGGCTGGATATGCAGCACTGCGAATAAAATGTCATAAGAAATGCGCAACAAATGATGACGAACAAGGTGGAGACAGGGAGCAAGCTGCCGACACCGTCTCTGTTTTATGTTGCCAATAGACGCTTCCAGTGCAACCCCAAAGCAGGCATTTGACAGCACAGACGAGACTGGCCTCTCTCACCACAGCGCTCCTCAGGATGAAGGTCAGGCCTTCGCTTGTGACGACATGCTGTCACTGATCCCTTCCCTCACTTGGTGACTGGACTGCTGAAATTGAGGTGGAATATGCAGCAGACACCCTTGGCACTCCTCCCCCACTTACGGGGAGATCGACACCCACAAAAGGCCAACATTAAACATACACGCCACAAATATGGGTAGCCTAGTGGCTATGTTAGCCGCCTGAGGGGCCGCCACCACTTGCACCTATGTACTCCATCTTAATATGGAGTCCTACCATGTGGGTATGGTCAAGATCAATGGCATACACTCTGACATCAAATGTTAATGTGCCATTGAGGTGCTCCAGGCGGTGGTCCAGGATATTACTATCCTTGAAGAAGTCCACCTTCATCTGGGATTGAACACTTACAGGTACACAGCCTACAGCATTCCATCTAATGACAGTGCTGGCAGAGCCGCCATCCTCTTGCATGATGGCATCGAGGCACTGGACGTCACATTTCTGCCATCTGCACAAGGTCTGGCCATTACAGTTTGGGCAGTCCATATTGTCAATGTCTACACACCATCCGGGACGTCTCACTGCGGTGAACGGACCACATTTTATTCTGACGAAACTGCTCTGCTCCTGTATGCGAATATGGAACATAGGTGGCGATTTTAGTAACAAATGGCTCTGAGCACTATGGGACTCAACATCTTAGGTCATAAGTCCCCTAGAACTTAGAACTACTTAAACCTAACTAACCTAAGGACATCACACACACCCATGCCCGAGGCAGGATTCGAACCTGTGACCGTAGCAGTCCCGCGGTTCCGGACTGCAGCGCCAGAACCGCTAGACCACCGCGGCCGGCGATTTTAGTAACATCCTGGATCTTGCAGACGAAATGCTGTGCTACTCTACCTGCCCAGCACTGCAACACTCGTGCAAGATATGGTGCTCCAAGACACATAGTGTCTTCATCAAGCGGAGCACCATGCCTATACATACTTTACTGACCACTCCATTAATCTCGACCTGATATACATTTCCTGAGGACTTAGAGCCATGGCAGGGGATGTAGAACTGTGGCTGACAGCCATCACCATTTGGCATATACCTGTTCAGTCACAGTATCACGACAACTCACACGCTGCAGCCACGTTCCATGGACTCTGAACATATCGCATCTGTATGAGGACACATGTCGGCTGGAGATCGCTGCTACATGGGACCTCCGCCTCTGAGGCGTGCATGAACGTCCTTCCACGTTACACTGGTGGCTCGACTGCACCAAGGTGGCCCCCAGAGGGACGCTAATGGGATACGGCTATGGCAGAGTGTGCTGGGGTTGGGTGACATTGGAATTATATCACATAGCGCTGAGGGAACCAATGACACAGCCGCCGCTACGAGAATGTCTGAAGCGGTTAATGACTTCAATGCCGACTTAATTTCTGTCACCACAGAAGAGCTTGACAGATCCCAAGGATGGGCGAGGGCAGAGGATACCATCCCCACTGAAATGGCGTCCATACATCGAGTCATACGAGGGAGAAGCCACTGCAAGTGCCACCTCATAACATCGGTAGAGACAGTAGCAGGTGCACGCGTCAACACACAGTTTTTCATCGCTGCAACGTTCTTCCAGCAGTATAGCACGTTTTATGTCGAGGACCAGCAGACCGCCTGTGAGTATGAAGGCATCCTGCACGCTTTGCTCTTCCCCAGAGTGGTGGTCCAGGACGGCGCCCTAGTGGCTCTCATAACTACCGAACACTTAACAGCGGTTTTGGTGTACGGCACCCTGAACAAATCACCAAGAGCAAATGGCTTACCAAACGAATTCTAGCGCGCCTTTTATCCCCTGATGGATGCCTAATGTATTCAGGCGTTTCAAGACTTCCTCCACGACGAATTTACCCATGGATTTCCTCAAAGGCATCACGATTTCGGTTCTTAAACCGAGTGATTCACACCATTGCCTCAACTATCGTCCTCAGACGCTCCTAAATGCGGATTAAAAACTTGTCGTCCGTATCATTCGCACACATCTTCAAGCCACAATCGGACACATGATCCATCCCGACCAGATATGTTTAGCCGACGACTGCAACATCCACATGGCACTCGGCGCTACCGCAACGTCACGGTAGTGGCGGAACTCTGTACCACTGAAGCGCCATTCTCGCCGTCGAGTTTGATCACGCCTGTGATCTAACCGACCACAGTTTTCTTCACTCTGTGCTTGAATACAAGGTCCTCTTCAGGGAAGATCCTACGTTTAACCCACGCTGCGCGCTCCTGGAGATTGGCAATGGCCGCCGGACCAAACACATCACCCTTTGATGGTCGGTGCGGCAGGGGTGCGCTTTGCCAGGAGTCTTCGGTTGCGGTGCCTTTGTTGACAACGTGGTGCTCTTGTTGCGATCGTGCGACTAAATCCAAGCGATGCAATAGTGCTTGCGTCACTACGGCGTGGTGTCAGGCAGTGTTGTCAACATGTGCAAGATGACTCTGCCCAGCGGTAATCCCTTCTGGAAGGTTTCCACACTGAACGTATTGCGAGTGCAGTTGTGCCACCTGTGAGAGCCACATATCTCTGGCTACTACAATGGACACATGTAAGAAATTAATTAGGCCATATTGATATGATTCTCTCGAAACGCTATGTCAACACTTACCTAGCGTACAAACGTAATTACTTTGCACACATTCTTCCCTTAATGGTCACCGTGGTCCATGGTTTACAGACGGCATGAAAGGGTCCTGTAGCCACCTTTCATTGCCAACTCTCGTCGTGGTCAAGTCGGCAAAGAGGTTTCCGCTACTTGTGAGAAATCCACCTGCGTTAGGTTGGTGGCGGAAATGGCATCCTGGGGTTTTCCGGTCCACGCGGAGCGTGGAAGAGGCTGGAGAAGCGGGAGGCAGTCTGCCGCCGGTACGGGAAGCGTAAACAGCTGTGCTCCAGTCGAAGAAGGGTGAGTTGGACTGACCGCGTGGCGCGTTGTCCCATAGAGAGGGGAGCTTTTAGCTTTTGGTCTCGAATTTCGTCTTATAAAGATTTATTTGCTGGGTTGCAGCAGGGAATGCAAGGCTTTTGTAGACTTTCAGTTTGATTCCCAATGCAGTCTTGACTTTGATCCGTGAGAGGAACGCAGCACAAAGGAGTTGCATATGTTGAAGTGCCCTCGGTTCAGTGTGAATGTTTATGTGCCTACAACTGTGTGTGTATGCTTCTAATCTTTTCCGGATCTTGGTAATTTTTGTGTACTTGTGAATTTTCTTTGTCTCATGTGATTAAAATTTGGCCACGGTCCATAGAAATTGTCTCCGCGGAGCGAGTGGGCACGCGAGTCTGTCATGAAACGTGTAGTATTTCACAAGCAATTGTACATAGTTAGCATGCAACAGCAGTCTATAGATGCACTACATCAATGTTTTAAGGAATAAATAATTTTGCCTTCAATCTTATCTTGTGTACCGATGTTACGTCGCCGTTACCTTCGCCATTTTACCTTGTAGTTTTCCTTGTTGGCCCACCTATAGCGTTTCCATGTGCACAGGTGTAGTGATTAGTGTCCCTTTTTTTATCTGAAACAAATGCTCTGGAATAGATCGTGTTTTCACGAATCTTGCTGCAGGCTGCACTTACGCATGGTGTTCACGCCCTCTTTACTTTACTCAATATTTGATTCACGGGAAGAATGCCTGGATCATATTAATAACTACATCCCATTCTTTATCAATGACTTTACAATGAATGTTCTTTTGTGAGTTTTTCTTATTAATAAATTAAGTAATTTTCCGACTCAGTGCCACCTCTTCTTTGTCGTGTGGCTAGAGCTGCTGGCGACCCTATCTTTTATATTGATTTCAGTGTCAACTGGCATTTTCTTATTCAAAGTGCGCGTGGCTCTTTTAGCTATCAGGATACATTCAAAGGGCGCTTCATGCTTCTTGCACATAGCGTCCTTTTATTCACGCTACTTACAGGCATACAGACACTTCGTGTGCACAGGTCAGATATTTGAAGTCCCCTACACTACTTTAATGAGAACATCGCTAGCATGAAGTCTTGGGTTGACTCACGGCCATAATCGCTCATGGGCGCTATATCTATTGACGATGTTACTTGCGTGGACTGTGATGAGCACAGGCTTGATGAGGACACTGCTTCAGATTGTCGCACCCCGAGATCTTTAACTGGCAGTTGCTGTGGACCGCGTAGCTCTGTCTATCACCCACATCCGAGATTTCCAGATCGAATTGAGCAACACGACCGGTGATCTACTGACGACGAGAGCGCCTCTACCAGGCATGACAACCCTGCACCAAGGTGGAACAGCAGCACATGACTATCATCTGTACCAAGTGTGGAGGGGCATCCACATCCCATAACACCCCACGTACGTGGTGGTGGACGGCAAATTAGCCAGACGCCAGCGCCTCCATTCCACCCATGTTACACACGGTCCCCTGTGCGCACACTGTGCAATCGTCGATTCGGAGGTGCACCGCTACACCTGAACTGTGACGGGTGGCTCCTGGGATCTTACACAAGATTTGCTGGTGCTGCTGTTGAGGCGACAGCTGCACCCTATCATGCAAGACGAACTAATAAACCCACATACTGTTTACTGTCTCATCGCCGTCAGCTGTCTCAAGGGTGTGGCGCTGTTACGTTTTTCAAGCCTCGCCCGAAAGCGCTCCCGACTTGTCGTTTCATCTGACGACGACTCAGGAGATGTTCCGCCACAATACATGGTACTGTATATGAGTAATGAGTTATTTAGGCACCTGATTCGAGGATATTACAGGCCACTGGGGATTTCCGAGTACGAGAAGATACACTTGAAGACGACTCACGGAACATGATTGATCCTCTAAGGAATTGGTATAGAGAGAATTCCCCCCCCCCCCCCCTCCCCTTCATTGGTTTGCGAGAAGATGACTCGGAAGCTTCAGATGGCGGTAGCAGGAGGCGTTGGAGATACAAAAGAATTGTCCAAATAAAGATCTCTTGATCCCGTAAAACACCTTTCCTTCCTCGGCTCCCGGAGGGTGCGAATGGGACATTGTGGCCTGGCCTCGGGATGCGACGCTTGCCTTCTTTGCCTCCGACCCTCCTCTTGGGGTTCCATAGAAAAAGGAAAATAAGGAACAGAAAGAGGGTTAAGGCAACAATTCTAGAGAAGCGGAGCATCCGGTTTCGAGTCCTAGTCCGGCACAAATTTTCAAGTGTAGCTGTTGAACTATTTCGCCAGCTAGAGCAGCTACTTGATACAACGTTCCCTTTTTTTATTGCCTGTAGAATTAAGGTCGCGAAATTTATCAGACCAGTAGAGTCGTACTATTGTGCTCGAATGTTGTTCAGATAAGGAATGTGTGCGTACAGCTATGTTAACATGGCTCTTGGCGTCTTGGAAGACAGGAATATCGACAACATAAGTCAAAGTAAACTCACTCATAGGGTACTGACTATTGGCCTAGGATCGTAACATTTCGCAAGAAGCAAATTTTCACAGTACAGGTAAAGTAAAAAATCCGAAATTGTTAAATTGTAACCTTCTACATAAATAAAACCATTTTTACCTTTTATTATACGACTGTCTGTCTGTCCGTTCATCTTCTAAGACCCCTTCTTCTCAGGAACGGGTGCACATATCAAATTGAAATTTATCTGACATACTAAAGACGACAGTCCCCTGTTGGTGTAAGACAAACTTCTTAATCAATGTAATCAAAAACAACGGCCAGTTGTAGCACAAATTTTGATACTTGCGAACTCGTTCATCAGAAGTTATTCAGTACCGGTACTTCCCGTTGACCTAGAAACATGAAACTTGGCAAGAAGCAAAGTTTCACAGTACTAGTGAAGAAAATAATCTGAAATTGTTGACTGACGTAAGATGTTAAATCTATGTGACGTACTAAAATCTGTGGTCCCTTGGGGGGAGGGGGGGGGGCTAAAATCCTTAATTGTCTAAGTCAATGCAATTACAAGTTACTGTCGTTTATGTCACATATTTTGAAACTCGGAAAGTCGCTCGTTAATACCTAAAGGGTTCGTCCCGTAGACCTAGAATATTATAATACTCGCAAGATCACCCGTTGACCTAGAATGATGAGATTTGGAAGAAGCAGGATTTCACAGCACAAGTGAAGAAAATAATCCGACAATAATTATTGTTACTTCGTAATCATATCACATGAAAAAACTATTTGTAAGTTGTTATCCATACTCTAGCTTAAAATACTTTAGAAAGTCCTGAAGCTTCCCAAACTGATATCTTGCCAGTATCAATGTCGAGAACAGGCAAAAATATTCAAGATTTTCGATTTCCGGGACGGATAAACTGACTACGTACGTAACAAAGTTCCTACGGAACGCTCAGATCGCCTGTCTATTCGCACCTGGCCCAGTATTTCTGTAGTCATCTCAGATGTGAAGCGTACAGCATTCCAACTGATGTGGCTGAAGAATTCAATACTTGCATGTGTTTGAAATACTTGCAAAGACGAGCGCAACTTCTATCCAATAGCGAGGACGGCACGTGTAATTGCTTCGTGAAAAGGTACTATAGTAAATTGTTTTATCAAACGTGCTGAAATCCTCTATTTCCTGTTAAGTTAGGCAACTGGTGGAATTTCAGCAAAAGTAGATGACTTTTGTAACAAAGTTTACATTTCAAGTACATTTGTGCAAACAAGGACAGTATTACGCAGCACACATACTTCACCGTTTAGGTGAGATAATTATTTGTTTAGGCAGGTAAAGGTAAGTAACATTACTTACATAGTTCATTTAATTATTTTTCAGAGAGTTAGAACAACGAGTTACAATTTTCTAAATACAATGTAACTTTTCTTGTATTGGATAGCTGATGTATTTAAACTACCTGTGAACCAACCAATTCGAAGAAAATTTATATCAATTTTAATCTCGGAATTAGAAACGTTCAGAGTTTTAGTGATGGGTGCAACATGCTGTACGTAACTGACTGTGTTCTGGTGGCAGACCGAACCTCGTTTGTTTTTGCATCACGATCCACGTTGTATACGGTGTGTTAAGTACAGCCTACCAAATTAGTTACTGAACACAGGGAGGACTGACCGTAATTTACTATCAAGATCGACGGAGTAGAGAAGCAAGAACACATTGACCAATATTCCACTGATCAACGACAGAGAAAGAGACAGGGGAAGGTTGGGGAACCAACAGCGAAGCTGACAAGAGAAGGAGTTGCCGAAGAACACGGAAGAAGAAAGGGAAAGACGAAGAGGAAAAGATGAAGGGGTTCTGGAACAGGTTAACAAGACGCAATCCATGAAGGGAATACCTATGTTCCTATACAATCCACAACGAAAGAAGAAACAGATGTCTAGCTCACTAGTCGGTTGCCAGCACAGCAGGTGATGTGGTTCAAGATGGTTCAAATGGCTCTGAGCACTATGGGACTTAACATCTGTGGTCATCAGTCCCCTAGAACTTAGAACTACTTAAACCTAACTAAGGACGTCACACACATCCATGCCCGAGGCAGGATTCGAACCCGCGACCGTAGCAGTAGGTGATGTGGAACTGGTGCTATTCAGTCATATGACGTAAGACACTTCAGTGTGTCTGTGCCAACAACTGTATAGCACCTTGAAGACACAGAAGGAAGTGGGACACTTGGTCGCAGAGAGCGTTCAAATGTACCTCCTGATTCACAAAAATCAAACCTAAATCATCACGCAAACCCCCTCTGTTTCGATCTACACCCTCCACATAATGCGGAGTAAACACTGTATTGAACTGTTGGTGCAATCGATGTCTTACGTAGCTTAGATAATGATGGTGAAGATATTGGTTTGTGGGGCGCTCAACATCATGGTCATCAACGCCCAAACAAGTTTCAAATCTTTCCATTCCAGTCTCGGCACTTCCCGAATGATGATGAGATGATGAGATAATGATTATAACACAAACATGGAGTCCCCGGGCGTAGAAAATCCTCGACCCGGTTGGGAATCGGACCGGGGTCCCCGTGATCCAGAGGCAGCAACGAAGTCACCTACAGAAACGCAAAACTGCGAATCTTCGGAACGCACTATGAACTTCTAGTCAGCTATTACACTGTTCCTTTCTGTTTCGTCCAATTAAAATATTCAATGTAAGGTGCCGCCGTCACGACTGGTCTTTTCCAGCAATAAAAATAAAAGTAAAATATTTTGTGACAAAGCTTAAATGGCTAATTAATGTGATTGTACCATCTACATACGCAATGACACGAATTATGTACACCGGGGTTAATTCACTACATAACCATACAAACTGTGCCTCAACGATACACATGGGTAGGTGCAACCACAACGGAGGGGTATCTGTTGAGAGGCCAGACAAACGTGTGGTTCCTGAAGAGGGGCAGCAGCCTTTTCAGTAGTTGCAGGGGCAACAGTCTGGATGATTGACTGATCTGGCCTTGTAACACTAACCAAAACGGCCTTGCTGTGCTGGTACTGCGAACGGCTGAAAGCAAGGGGAAACTACAGCCGTAATTTTTACCGAGGGCATGCAGCTTTACTGGATGGATAAATGATGATGGCGATCTCTTGGGTAAAATATTCCGAAGGTAAAATAGTCCTCATTCGGATCTCCGGGCGGGGACTACTCAAGAGGACGGCGTTATCAGGAGAAAGAAAACTGGCGTTCTGCGGATCGGAGCGTGGAATGCAGATCCCTTAATAGAGCAGGTAGGTTAGAAAATTTAAAAAGGGAAATGTATAGGTTAAAGTTAGATATAGTAGGAATTAATGAAGTTCGATGGCAGGAGGAACAAGACTTTTGGTCAGGCGAATACAGGATTATAAATACAAAATCAAATAGGGGTAATGCAGGAATAGGTTTAATAATGAATAAAAAAATAGGAGTGCGGGTAAGCTACTACAAACAGCATAGTGAACGCATTATTGTGGCCAAGATAGACAAGAAGCCGAAGTACAAGTTTATATGCCAACTAGCTCTGCAGATGACGAAGAAATTGAAGAAATGTATGATGAAATAAAAGAAATTATTCAGATAGTGAAGGGAGACGAAAATTTAATAGTCATGGGTGACTGGAATTCGGTAGTAAGAAAAGGGAGAGAAGGAAACGTAGTAGGTGAATATGTATTGGGGCTAAGAAATGAAAGAGGAGGCCGCCTGATTGAATTTTGCACAGAGCACAACTTAATCATAGCTAACACTTGGTTCAAGAATCATAAAAGGAGGTCGTATACATGGAAGAAGCCTCGAGAACTGACAGGTTTAAGATAGATTACATAACGGTAAGACAGAGATTTAAGAACCAGGTTTTAAATTGTAAGACATTTCCTGGGGCAGATGTGGACTCTGATCACAATCTGTTGGTTATGAACTGTAGATTAAAACTGAAGAAACTGCAAAAAGGTTGGAATTTAAGAAGAGGGGCCTGGATAAACTGACTAAACCAAAGGCTATACAGAGTTTCAGGGAGAGCATAAGGGAACAATTGGCAGGAATGGGGGAAAGAAATACAGTAGAAGAAGAATGGGTAGCTTCGAGAGGTGAAGTAGCGAAGGCAGCAGAGGACCTAGTAGGTAAAAAGTCGAGGACTAGTAGAAATCCTTGGGTAACAGAATAAATATTGAATTTAATTGATGAACGGAGAAAATATAAAAATGCAGTAAATGAAGCAGGCAAAAAGGAATACAAACGTCTCAAAAATGAGATCGACAGGAAGTGCAAAATGGCTAAGCAGGGATGGCTAGAGGACAAATGTAAGGATGTAGAGGCTTATCTCACTAGGGGTAAGATAGATACTGCCTACAGGAAAATTAAAGAGACCTTTGGAGAAAAGGGAACCACTTGTATGAATATCAAGAGCTCAGACGGAAACCCATTTCTAAGGAAAGAAGGGAAAGTAGAAAGGTGGAGGGAGTATATAAGAGGGTCTATACAAGGGCAATGTACTTGAGGACAATATTATGGGAATGGAATAGGATGTAGATGAAGATGAAATGGGAGATACAACACTGCGTGAAGAGTTTGACAGAGCACTGAAAGACCTGAGTCGAAACAAGGCCCCGGGAGTAGACAACATTCCTTTAGAACTACTGACGGCGTTGGGAGAACCAGTCCTGACAAAACTCTACCATCTGGTGAGCAAGATGTATGAGACAGGCGAATTACCCTCAGACTTCAAGAAGAATATAATAATTCCAATCCCAAAGAAAGTAGGTGCTAACAGATGTGAAAATTACCGAACAATCAGTTTAATAAGTCTAGGATGCGAAATACTAACGCGAATTCTCTACAGAGGAATGGAAAAACTGGTAGAAGCCGACATCGGGGAAGATCAGTTTGGATTCCGTAGAAATATTGGAACACGTGAGCCAATACTGACCCTACGACTAATCGTAGAAGCTAGATTAAGGAAAGGCAAACCTACGTTTCTAGCATTTGTAGACTTAGAGAAAGCTTTTGGCAATGTTGACTGCAATTCTCTCTTTCAAGTTCTGAAGGTGGCGGGGGTAAAATACAGGGAGCGAAAGGCTATTTACAATTTGTACAGAAATCAGATGGCAGTTATAAGAGTCGAGAGACATAAAAGAGAAGCAGTGGTTGGGAAGGGAGTGAGACAGGGTTGTAGCCTATCACTGATGTTATTCAATCTGTACGTATATTGAGCAAGCAGTGAAGGAAACAAAACAAAAATTCGGAGTAGGTATTAAAATCCACGGAGAAGAAATAAAAATTTGAGGTTCGTCGATGTCATTTTAATTCTGTCACATACAGCAAAGGACTTGGAAGTGAAGTTGAACGGAATGGACAGTGTCTTGAAAGGAGGATATAAGATGAACATCAACAAAAGCAAAACGAGGATAGTGGAATGTAGTCGAATTAAGTCGGGTGATGCTGAGGGAACTAGATTAAGGAAATGAGACAGTGAAAGTAGTAAAGGAGTTTTGCTAATTGGGGAGCAAAATATCTGATGATGGTCGGAGAGGATATCAAATGTAGACTGGCAATGGCAAGGAAAGCGTTTCTGAAGAAGAGAAATTTGTTAACATCGAGTATAGATTTAAGTGTCAGGAAGTCGTTTCTGAAAGTATTTGTATGGAGCGTAGCCATGTATGGAAGTGAAACATGGACTATAACTAGTTTGGACAAGAAGAGAATAGAAACTTTCGAAATGTGGCGCTACAGAAGAATGCTGAAGATTAGATGGGTAAATCACATAACTAATGAAGAGGTACTGAATAGGATTGTGGAGAAGAGAAGTTTGTGGCACAACTTGACTTCAAGAAGGGATCGGTTGGTAGGTCATGTTCTGAGGTATCAAGGAATCACCAATTTAGTATTGGAGGGAAGCGTAGAGGGTAAAATTCGTAGAGGGAGACCAAGAGATGAATACAATAAACATATTCAGAAGAATGTAGGTTGCAGTAGGTACTGGGAGATGAAGAAGCTTGCACAGGATAGAGTAGCATGTAGAGCTGCATCAAACTAGTCTCAGGACTGAAGACCACAACAACAACAACTACAACTACAACCTTTTCACGAAGCAGTTACACGTGGCGTCCTCGCTATTGGATAGAAGTTGCGCTCGTCTTTGCATCTATTTCAAACACCCACAGATCATCTTGTAAACCTTGAAAACATTCTACAGTTCTTGAATTCTTCAGCCACATCAGTTGGAATGCTGTACGCTTCACATCTGAGATGGGTACAGAAATACTGGGCCAGTTGCGAATAGACAGGCGATCTGAGTGTTCCGTAGGAATTTAGTTATGTAAGTAGTCAATTTATCCATCCCGGAAATCGACATTGATACTGGCAAGATATCAGGTTCGGGAGCTTCAGGACTTTCTAAAGTATTTTAAGCTAGAGGATGGATAACAACTTACAATACCATTAGTTTTTTCGTGCGACATGATTACAAAGTAACAATAATTGTCGGATTATTTTCTTCACTTGTGCTGTGAAATCTTGCTTCTTCCAAATCTCATTATTCTAGGTCCACGGGAAGTACGCTTTAGGTTTTAACGAGTGATCTTGCGAGTAGTAAAATATTTCAGGTCCACGGTACGTACCCCTTAGGTTTTAACGAGCCACTTTCCGAGTTTCAAAAAATGTGACATAAATGACCGTAACATGACATTTAAGGTTTTTTCAACGCCCCCCCCCCCCCCCTCCCGCCCCGCAAGGGACCACAGACCTTAGTACATCACATAGATTCAACATGATACGTCAGTCAACAATTTATGATTATCTTCTTCACTAGCACTGTGAAACTCGGCTTCTTGCCAAATTTCATGTTTCTAGGTCAACGGGAAGTACCGATACTGAATAACTTTTCATGGACAAGTTCGCGAGTATCAATATATGTACTACAACTGGCCATAACTTTTGATTATATTGATTCTGAAGTTTGTCTTACACCAACAAGGGACCGTTGTTTTTAGTATGTCAGATAAATTTCAATTTGATATTGTAGGGAAGCAGCCTACTTACGCTGTAGTAAATTCACATCAGTCTTTCCATTGTGTGCCAGCCAGTCTGCTGTAACTAGCTCTGACGTCATAAATGTTGCGCAATACTTTAAAAATCAAGCAAATAAACTAAAACATTTCTAGCATGTCAGGAGTAATACTAAATTAATGTGTGTTGAATATCAGTTCGATAACTTTAGCCATTTTCGAAATTTGGACGTTTTTCTGTAAAAATCATTGGCGCAACGGAAAAGAGCTAGAGAAGTAAAAATTCATATTTAGATTCCTCTTTCATAATAATTTAATAAAAACAGTACTTTGGATTTTACAAATTAAAATTTTAGTGGAAATTCATGATTTTCTGGTTTTCGTCTTAAAACTTAAGGAAGCACGATAGATTAAGTAGGCTAATAAATAAGGCTAGGATGTTTATATTTAAGCAGAATGGAGATCCGCTATCACCATAAGGATGTGAGAAGTTTCATTTGAATATCTATAAAACTATAGCGATAGCTTATCTCCAAAGGGCCAGTTCAGAGCTCGTCTACTGCGTGCAGTGTAATTAAATTGATTCTCTCGCCCAAAATATTTAACTTAGCCACGTCAAAATTTCATTATTAATACTTACCTGCGTGCTGAATGCACATTTAAATTAAGAGCTTCATCGACCATCAGCAAGAGAAGCTATGATTTATTAGGTAACTTAAAGTGGTGCATTACTAGCCCAGCAGCTAGTCGGGAGAGCCGATTTGATCAGGCGTTCCCTTAGTCGTCCGCACCGCGGCTTTATATATAAGAACGCTGAGCGAGGAAGGAAGGCCCCAGTTCTCTCCAGACGCTGAATAGCACGTCATCTGTGTCGGGAGTCGCGTCGCGTCGGTATCATTGCTACAAACAGCCTCGGACGCCGTATTAAGTTACTCGGAATACGCGTAACCATGAAATCATTTTCGAGTGAAGTGTTAATTCTGGGTTGACTTTAATTACCGATATTCAGTTTGCGCATGTCGTATTTTCACGTGCCGCCGCGGGACAGACATTCTACCAATTATTTAGCGTGGCGTTTGATGAACCTAATCATCAAATTATGGCTAGCATTTAATTTGGACATTTATAGTTGCATCAGCGCATTAGACTCTGAACTGCTCTGTTAGTTAGATTGTGTGGATTCTTCTGTTTTCATCTGTGACTTTCAGAATACAGAACGTTTTTTTTAGAAAATCGTTTATGATTATAAATCCCGGACAGTCTTCTAATTCCTCAGAGCTATAAGCTGTAACTATAAGTGTATTCTCAGATGAAGTGGGCACTAGGAATTCTAATTACAGGCTTCACGTTTTGCTAATCACTTTCTGGTAGCCAATATTGTAGTTAGAGAGCCAGTGTTGAGAACGGCGAAAGACAGCATAAACAACAGCATAAATAATAGGAACATTTTTAACAACAATAATTCCACCCGCCGCCGCACAATATGTGCACCCGTTCATGAGAAGAAGAGGGTCTTAGAAGATGAATGGACAGACAGATAGTCGGATAATAAAAGATAAAAATTACTTTTTTCGTGTAGGAGGTTACAATTTAAGAATTTCGAATTTTTTTCCTTTACCTGTACTGTGAGAAATTGCTTCCTGCGAAATTTCATGCTTCTAGGCCAATAGCAAGTACTCTACCTGTGAGTTTCGTTGACTTGCGACTTAAGAGTTCAGTTATTACACTACCAAGAGACAACAGACCTCAGTATGCGGCACAAAATTCAACTTGATACTTCTACCCGTTCCCGAGGAAAACGGTTTTTAGCAATTCGGCGGAGAGATGCATAGACATATGAGCTGGACGACAAAGTGATACAATACGGGTTCCGTTTTGATCGATTGTGGTACGGAACACTAGAAGTCATGAGGACTGAGGACGAGTGATTTTAAAGGTTGTGCTCGACCTATCTTACTTGCATTATATTGATGGGATAGTTGCCGTCTTACACAAGGTACAAACGGTATAGATCCCCTATCTTTAGCACTGTCCTGCTGGAATTGCCTAAGTCCGTCAGAATGCATAACGGGCAACACTGGATGTATGTAATCAGACAGGTTACTTACGTATGTGTCATCTGTCAGACTCATATCTAGACGCATGATGGGTCACATATAACGCAAACTGCACAAGCCCCACATCCTTACAGAGCCTCCACAAGCTTGAACAGTCCCTTGATGACATGCAGGGTCCATGGATTCATGAGGTTGTCTCCATACCTCTACACGTCGAACTGCTCGATACAATTTTAAACGAGACTAGTCCGACCAGGCAACATGTTTCCAGTCATCAACAGTGCAATATCGGTGATGACAGGCCCAGGCGAGGCGTAAAACTTTGTGTCGTGTGCTCGTCAAGGGAACATGAGTGGACCTTCGGCTCCGAAAGCCCATATCGATGATGTTTCGGTGAATGTTTCTCACGTTGATTCATGTTGATGGCCAGGCACTGAAATCGGCAACAATTTGCGGAAGGATTCAACGACTCTGTTCAGTCATCGTTGGTCCCATTCTTGCTGGATTTTTTCAGGCCGGAGCGATGTGGAAGATTTGATGTGTTCCCGGATTCCTGATATTCACGGTAAACTTGTGAAATAATCGCATGGGAAATGTTTTGTCCGATCGTTCGTGCACCGACTATAACACCGCATTCAGACTCACTTAAATCATGGTAACCTGCCACTGCAGCAGCAGTAGCCGAAGTAACGACTGCGCCGGACCCTTTTTGTCTTATATAGGCCTTGTCGAGCGAAGCGCCTTATTCTCCCTGTTTACATACCTCTGTTTGTGAATACGGATGCCTATACCAGTTTCTTTGGCGCTTCGGTTCAGAGTATGTCACAAGCATGGACCATAGATGAAACTTCAGTCAAATTTAAGGGAACTAAGTTGAGAAGTTATTTTCATTTATAATTTTAAATTTAACAAAACCACCCTATATGAAACATGCAAGGTAATATACCGGGTGATCAAAAAGTCAGTATAAATTTGAAAACTGAATAAATCACGGAATAATGTAGATAGAGAGGTGCAAATTGACACACATACTTGGAATGACATGGGGTTTTATTAGAAGCAAAAAAAAAAATTTCAACAAATGTCCGACGGATGGTGCTTCATCTGATAAGAATAGCAATAATTACCATAACGAAGTAAGTCAAAGCAAAGATGATGTTCTTTACAGCAAATGCTTAATATGTCCACCATCATTCCTCAACAACAGCTGTAGTCGAGGAATAATGTTGTCAACAGTGTTGTGAAAGTGGCGGCTGAGCACACGATCATCACCAAACGACGGGCGCAAGAGATCTTTGACACGTGTATCAATATGGTTCAAAATGGCTCTGAGCACTATGGGACTTAAGTTCTGAGGTCATCAGTCCCCTACAACTTAGAACTACTTAAACCTAACTAACCTAAGGACATCACACACATCCATGCCCGAAGCAGGATTCGAACCTGCGACCGTAGCGGTCGCGCGGTTCCGGACTGTAGCGGCTAGAACCGTTCGGCCACCCCGGCCGGCTACCAATATGGGGTGGAGCGCCTGGTTCTAATAAAACCCCATGTCATTCCAAGCATGTGTGTCAATTTTTACCTCTCTATCTAGATTATTCCGTGGTTTATTAAGTTTTCAAATTTATACTGACTTTTTGATCACCCGGTATATTTGGGAAACGTTTAGTTTCACAGGAGTCATTTGTCCTAAACACGAGCTCTTGTTGTCTATAGGTAAATGAAGAACGAGCGTCGACAGTTTGTAAATGGCAAAGAAATTTGAAAATGGGCCGAGAGTGGCGTTGTTGAGTTGCGGCGGGCGCAATAATGGTGCAAAGCGCGTGGCGTTTGCTTTGGGCGCCGCCAGCGGCCATCAGTGATGATGTTGATGGTGATGACGCCGCTGATGGCGTCTGCCGGTCCCATCGGCAGGCAATATTGGAAGCGCGATTGTTCCCGGCGGGGGCAGCGGCCCGTGAGTTGACCGCAGGGATTACGCCGCCGGCCGGCGGATAATGCGCGCGCGACGCGCACACAGGCGGGCTTAGCGGGCCGCTCTGTTTACAATCAGCCTCATTGTCCGACTTCTGCGCCGCGGGTCGCCATTCGCTGCCCTGCCGACTCGGGGCGCGCGCTACGGCTTCCCTGCGTCCCCGCGCGGGCTTCCAATTAACCGTAGGCGCCGGGCGCAGCCCTTTGCACCGGGTGGCGGCCCGCAGCGGCGCCGTTGTGCTGTTTCTACATAGTACTACGCGCTGCGGCCAAATTAACGCTCTGTGCCGCGTCGAGATCCACCGGCAATTAATTAAATCCGAAATTCCTATTATGAATCGTGGCCTGCCCTAGAGGACGACGCACTACACAGGAACAACTGTCCGGCGAGACTAACAGAACTGATTGTCCAGCAAGAATGCCGTGCGACACCTCCAAGCACGCACGTTATCCACAAGCCGAGCTGTGCGGCTGCTTATGTACACTGAGGTGGCAAAAGTCGTCGGATAGCGATACGCAAATGCATCTACAACTACAGGGATACTCTGCAAAACACATTTAAGTGCCTGCCAGAGGGTTCATCGAACCACCTTCACAATTCCCTATTTTTCCAATCACGTATAGCGCGCGGAAAGAATATATATTTCCGTACGAGCTCTGATTTCCCTTATTTTATCGTGGTGATCGTTCCTCTCTGTGTAGGTGGGTGCCAACAAAATATTTTCGCAATATGAGGAGAAAGTTGCTGACTGTAATTTCGTGAGAAGATTCCGTCGCAACGAAAAACGCCTTTCTTTTAATGATATCCAGACCAAATCCTGTATCATTTATGTGACACTCTCTCCTATATTTCGCGATAATACAAAACGTGCTGCCTTTCTTTGAACTTTTTCGATGTACTCTGTCAGTCCTATCTGGTAAGGATCCCATACCGCGCAGCAGTATTCTAAAAGAGGACGGACAAGCGTAGTGTAGGCAGTCTCCTAAGTAGGTCTCTTACATATTCTAAGTGTCCTGCCAATAAAATGCACCCTTGCTTAGCCTTCACCACAACATTTTCTATGTGTTCTTTCCAATTTAAGTTGTTCCTAATTGCAATACCTAGGTATTTAGTTGAATTTACGGCTTTTAGATTAGGCTGATTTATTGTGTAACCGAAGTGTAAAGAGTTCCTTTTAGCACTCATGTGGATGACGTCACACCTTTCGTTATTTAGAGTCAACTGCCACTTTTCGCACCATTCAGATATTTTTTATAATTCGTTTTGCAGTTTCTTTTGCTCTTCTGATGACTTTACTATTCGATAAACGAGAGCGTCATCTGCAAACAACCGATGACGGCTGCTCATATTGTCTTCCAAATCGTTTATATACACTGCTGGCCACCGTAAATGCAACACCAAGAAAGACAAGAGGTAGCACAACAAGATTTATTTTGTGGATAACATGTTGACCAAGTATCAAATGATTACGTTTACAGACGTCTGTGACATGTGGTTCCTGCCAGAATCAGTAGCCAGAGTAGCCGCCATTGTTGGAGATCACCGCTGCCACACGTCTCGGCATTGAGTCAAAGAGACGTTGGATGTGTTCCTGGGGTACAGAAGCCCAAGCAGCTTCCACACGTTGCCAAAGATCAGCTGGTGTGGCAGCTGGGGATGTAATCTGGGTCACTCGTTGAGCAACCATGGACCACGTGTTTTCTATCGGCGAAAGATCCGGAGAGCGAGCCGGCCAGGGAAGCAATTCAATCTGGTTATCGACGAAGAACCTTTGGACAATTCGTGCCACGTGTGGTCGCGCATTATCCTGTTGAAATATGGCTGTGGCCGAGCCCTGAAGGTAAGGAAGGACAACTGGCTTCAGCACCTCGGATATGTAGCGCCGGCTATTTAAAGTACCGGCAATGCGTACTAGAGGCGTGCGAGAGTAATATCCAATACCGCCCCACACCATAATACCCAGTGCAAGACCAGTGTGGCGGTGCATAATGCAGCTGTCCAGCATCCTCTCTCCACGGTGTCTCCACACTCGAATCCGACCATCGTGGTGCTGCAGACAGAAGCGTGCCTCGTCAGTAAAGACAACGTCATTCCATTCTGCCGTCCACATCCGTCTGTCATCACACCATTGGCGACGGAGACGTCTGTGGTTCTGCGTCAATGGTAGACGAAGCAATGGACATCTTGCGGACAGACCACTCTGCTGTAAACGGCGTCGAATGATATGCGCAGACACTGGATGATGCGTTACAGACGCAATGTGCTGTGCTATGGTTCGGGATGTCACTGAGCGATCCGTCACTGCCATGCGCACAATTTGCCTATCAGCACGTGCAGTGGTGCACCGAGGTGAATGCGATCGACCACGTCGGTCCGTCGTACCCTCCTGCATCCAACGGTCACATATCCGCATTACAGTTGTTTGGTTTCGTCCAACACGACTAGCGATTTCTCTGTATGATAATCCACAATCTCGGTAAGCCACTATCCTTCCTCTGTCGAACTCGGATACTTGATCAAAAGATGTTCGCTGTTGTCTACGAGGCATAACTGATCGTCTTGTGAAACAACAACAAGGTAAACACACGTGCCGAACGTACACTCGTCGAAATCGCCAAGCCTTAAATGGCGCTATGAGGTGGCGCCATAGGCGCGCGTGATGTGCGTCTGCGCTGAAATTATAATCAGTTGCATATCTCATCGCAGCAAACCCATGGTGTAAATTTCACTTGATTTGGATGCTTCCTTCAGGGTGTTGCATTTACGGTGGCCAGCAGTGTAGATAAGGAACAGCAAAGGGCCTATAACACTACCTTGGGCAACGCCAGGAATCACTTCTGTTTTATCGATGACTTTCCGTCAATTACTACGAACTGTGACCTTTCTGACAGGAAATCACAAATCCTGTCACATGTACAGATGGCGGTAGTATACTGTTCACGAGGTGTAAAAGGGCATGCAGTTCACTGGCCGAGCCGTCATTTGTATTCAGCTGATTCAGGTGAAAACGTTTCCGACATGACTGAGGCAGTTGGAATTAAACGCATGGGACGTTACGTTTTGGAAGCCGTTAGAAAATTCAATATTGCGAGAACTACAGTGTTAAGAGTGTGGCGAGAATAACAGTTTGAGGCACTATCTCTCACCACAGAAAAAGATGTGATCGACTGCCTTCACTTAACGACTGAGAGCAGCCGCCTTTGAGAAGCAACACTGCGAGAAATAACCGCAGAAATTAATGTGGGATGTACGACGGACGTGTCCGTTAGGACAGTGGGGCGAAATTTGGCGTTAACGGGCTATGGCTGTGGATGCGAATACTTTTGCTAACTGCACGACATCGCCTGCAGGACCTTTTCTGGGCTCGTGATCATATCGGTTGGACACTACAAGATTGGAAAACTGTAGCCAGGTTAGATGAGCCCCTGTTTCAGTTGGTAAGAGGTGATGGTGGGATTCGACTGTGGCACATACTCCACGAAGCCATGGACGCAAGTTGCCAACAAGGCACTGTGCAAGCTGGTGGTAGCTCCACAATGATGGGGACTGCGTTTACTTGAAATGGAGTGGGTACCTCTGGAACAACTGACGCTTCGATTGACTGGAAATGGTTACTTTCGGCTACTTGGAGACCATTTTCAGCATTTCAAGAAATTCATTTGCTGATGACAAAGCGCCATGGCAGTGGGCCGTAGTTGTTCGTGATTGGTTTGAAGGACATATTGGACAATGTGAGCGAATGATTTGGCCACTCAGGTTGCCCTCACATGAATCCCATCGAACATTAAGGTTACTTCGTGCACAAAGTCCTGCGCCGGGAACACTTTCGCAGTTCTGGACGGATGTAGAAGTAACCTGGCTCAATATTTCTGCAGGTGACTTGAGTACACACTACGTCGATTTCCTAAAATTAGAAGGTACTCCATGACTTACGTCACTTCAGCGTATATCACTTCGGAAGATAATGTGTGAATCCACTTCCATGTCAGTTCACACATTTCGTATTCTCACATTAATAACGTAAGTGAACACGACAGGTAGCTTCCAAGCAGAGATCATAACCGTCAGGCACAGGTCTAAAAGTACGTGGGATGGGCGTAGACGTGGTTAAAACCTCACCAATATCTTACTTAAGGTGTTTGTTTCTCTACACGTGTTAATTGTCAAATTTTTCAACTAAATGTTTGAAGAATACAGTCCCGTAAAACGAAGAGCCTCTAAAATAGCAAGAAATCCCCCCCAAAAATTACCAGCTTCCTTCAATAGAGGCGGTCTGCTAGAAATGTTGTCAGCAGGTTCGATCAACACGCAACTGTTACGGAGATGCATTGGAAAGTCAAATGGGAATCACTGGAGCCCAGGCGATTTTCGGAGAACACTGTTGAAAACATTGAGAGGTCCAGTATTTGCAGCTGACTGCAGAACGATTCTGCTGCCACCAACTTACACTTCGCGTAAGGACACAAACATAGAGGCATTACGCTCGTACGGAGGCATACAGACAGGCGTTTCTCCCTCGTTCTGTTTGTGAGTGGAACGGGAAAGGAAATTACTAGTAGTGGCAGAGGGTCTCTGCCACGCAGAGTATGTATGATGATGTAGATGCAGAACGCAAGATACTTCTCAGTCGCATTCGTGAGGGTTCGAAAAATAGCACGATATAAATTGTGAAGTGGTCATATTTTTAAAAGCCTATTGTTATTACAGTTTTTACAAAGATTCCGTTAGACAAGTACTTATCAAAGATTTGGGCAAATGCATTTAGGATGTTGTTGTTGTTTTTGTTGTGGTCTTCAGTCCAGAGACTGGTTTGATGCAGCTCTCCATCCTAATCTATCCTGTGCAATATTCTTCATCTCCCAGTACCTAATGCAACCTTCATCCTTCTGAATCTGCTTAGTGTATTCATCTCCCGGTCTCCTTCTACGATTTTTACCCCCCACGCTGCCCTCCAATACTAAATTGGTGATCCCTTGATGCCTCAGAATATGTCCTACCAACCGATCCCTTCTTCTAGTCAAGTTATGCCACAAACTTCTCTTCACCCCAAATCTATTCAATACCTCCTCATTAGTTAGGCGATCTACCAACTTAATCTTCAGCATTCTTCTGTAGCACCACGTTTCGAAAGCTTCTATTCCGTTCTTGTCAAAACTATTTATCGTCCACGTTTCACTTCCATACATGGCTACACTCCATACAAATACTTTCAGAAATGACTTCCTGACACTTAAATCTATACTCGATGATAACAAATTTCCCTTCTTCAGAAACGCTTTCATTGCCATTGCCAGTCTACATTTTATATCCTCTCTACTTCGATCATCATGAGTTATTTAGCTCCCCAAATAGAAAAATTCATTTATTACTTTAGGTTTCTCACTTCCTAATCTAATTCCCTCAGCATCACTCGACTTAATTCGACTATATTCCATTATCCTCGTTTTACTTTCGTTGATGATCATCTTATATCCTCGTTTCAAGACACTGCCCATTCCGTTCAGCCGGTCTTCCAGGTCCTTTGCTGTCTCTGACAGAATTACAATGTCATCAGCGAACCTCAAAGTTTTTATTTCTTCCCCATGGGTTTTAATTCCTACTCCGAATTTTTCTTTTGTTTCCTGCACTGTTTGCTCAATATACAGATTGAATAACATCGGGGTAGGCTACAACCCTGTGTCACTCCCTTCCCAACCATTGAATCCCTTTCATGCCTCTCGACTCTTGTAACTGCCATCTGGTTTCTGTACAAATTGTAAATAGCCTTTTGCTCCCTGTATTTCACCCCTGCCACCTTCACAATTTGAAAGAGAGTATTCTAGTCAACATTGTCAAAAGCTTTCTCTAAGTCTACAAATGAGAGGTTTGCCTTTCCTTAATCTTTCTTCTAAGATAAGCCGTAGGGTCAGTATTGCCTCACGTGTTCCAACGTTTCTACGTAATCCAAACTGATCTACCCCGAGGTCGGCTTCTATCAGTTTTCCTATTCGTCTGTAAAGAATTCGTGTTAGTATTTTGCAGCCGTGGCTTATTAAATTGATAGTTCTGTAATTTTCACATCTGTCAACACCTGCTTTCTTTGGGATTGGAATTATTATATTCTTCTTGAAGTCTGAAGGTATTTCGCCTGTCTCGTACATCTTGCTCACCAGATGCTAGAGTTTTGTCAGGGCTGGCTCTCCCAAGGCTATCAGTAGTTCTAATGGAATGTTGTCTACTCCCGGGGCCTTATTTCGACTTAGTCTTTCAGTGCTGTGTCAAACTCTTCAAGCACTATTATATTTTCCATTTCATCTTCATCTAATTCTTCTTCCACAGCCACAATATTGTCCTCAAGAACTTGGCCCATGTATAGTCCCTCTATATACTCCTTCAACCTTTCTGCTTTCCCTTCTATGCTTAGAACTGGGTTTCCATCTGAGCTCTTGATATTCATGCAAGTGGTTCTCTTTTCTCCAAAGGTCTCTTTAATTTTCCTGTAGGTTGTATCTATCTCACCCCTAGTGATATACGCCTCTACATCCTTACATTTGTCCTCTAGCCATCCCTGCTTAACCATTTTGCACTTCCTATCGATCTCATTTTTGAGACGTTTATATTCCTTTTTGCATGCTTCATTTACTTCATTTTTGTATTTTCCCCTTCCATCAATTAAATTCAATATCTCTTCTGTTACCCAAAATTTCTATTAGCCCTCCTCTTTTTACCTACTTGATCCTCTGCTGCTTTCACTATTTCATCTCTCAAAGCTACCCAATCTTCTTCTACTGTATTTCTTTCCACCATTTTTGTGAATCGTTCCCCAATACTCTTCCTAAAACTCTCTACAACCTCTGTTTCCTTCAATTAATCCAGGTCGCATCTCTTTAAATTCCCACCTTTTTGCAGTTTCTTCAGTTTTAATCTACAGTTCATAACAAATAGATTGTGGTCAGAGTTCACATCTGTCCCTGGAAATGTCTTACAATTTAAAACCCGGTTCCTAAATCTTTGTCTTACCATAATATAATCTATCTGACACCTTCCAGTATCTCCAGGCTTCTTCCATGTATACAACCTCCTTTCATGATTCTTGAACCAAGTGTTAGCTATGATTAAGTTATTCTCTGTGCAAAATTCTACCAGGCGTCTTTCTCCTTCAGTACTTACCCCCATTCCATATTCACCTACTACGTTTCCTTCTCTTCCTTTTCCTACTATCGAATTCCAGTCACCCATGACTATTAAATTTCGCCTCCCTTCACTATCGGAATTATTTCTTTTATCTCATCATACATTTCATCAACGTCTTCGTCATCTGTGGAGCTAGTGCCATATAAACCTGTACAGCTGTGGTAGGCGTGGGCTTCGTATCTATCTTGGAAGGCTTCGCATCTATCTTGGCCATAATAATCCGTTCACTATGCTGTTTGTAGTAGCTTATCCGCATTCCTATTTTGTTATACATTATTAATCCTACTCCTGCATTACCCCTATTTGATTTTGTATTTCTAACCCTGTATTCACCTGACCAGAATTATTGTTCCTCCTGCCACCGAACTTCACTAATTCCCACTATATCTAACTTTAACCTATCCATTTGCCTTTTTACATTTTCTAACCTACCTATCCGATTAAGGGATCTGACATTCCACGCTCCGATTCTTAGCACACCAGTTTTCTTTCTCCTGATAACGGCGTCCTCCTGAGGAGTCCCGGCCCGGAGATCCGAATGGGGGACTATTTTACCTCCGGAGTATTTTACCCAAGAGGACGCCATCATCATTTAACCATACAGTAAAGCTGCATGCCCTCGGGAAAAATTACGGATGTAGTTTCCCCTGCTTTCAGCCGTTCGCAGTACCAGCACAACAAGGTCATTTTGGTTAGTGTTACAAGGCCAGATCAGTCAATCATCCTGACTGTTGCCCCTGCAACTACTGAAAAGGCTGCTGCCCCTCTACAGAAACCACACGTTTGTCTGGTCTCTCAACAGATACCCCTCCGTTGTGGTTGCACCTACGGTACGGCTATCTGTATCGCTGAGGTACGCAATCTCCCCACCAACCGCAAGGTCCATGGTTCATTTACATGAATTATACCTCCTTGGAAGTTGTTCTGGAGCAATTTAGTAAGTGCTGGTGCAAAAGAAAAATCATATGAAATGTTATAATACAAATGTACACTGAAGAGCCAATGAAAGTGGTGAATCTGCCTAATATCGTGTAGGTCCCTGGCGAGCACGTAGGAGAGCTGCAACACGATGTGGTGTGGACTCGACTAATGTCTGAAGTAGAGTTGGAGGGAATTGACACCATGAATCCTGTAGGGCTGTCATCTATTTTTTTTCTGAAACTGTACCTTCTGTTCGAAGTTTTAAGAATTTCTGTGTACATGATGTACATGTTTTTAGCAATTACAAACGTACCTGCCTCTGTGCGTGACACTTGGAGCTCATTAGAAAGCCTTGGGCCGAAAGTCTGTCTGCTGTCCAAAGACAGCTTCTCCATTTCACGTCGCCTGTTTTGACAACTGTAACACAAAGGAGCACAGAAGTATGAAACCCGCATAATTATCGAGTCAGTAGGCAGCTCCCTCCGATTGCCCCAAACGTGCTACTGTTCCATTTCGGCTCCTATGGTAGCACAAGAGATAACCGGAGACGTACATTTTCGTAAATCGGAATTACCGTGTACATTGAGTAGAAGTGGAGGTGTATCTATCTGACGCCAAGGTACTAACTTGAACGGTCCGCTTTTGGAATCACTCAGAATTTTTCTACATCAACATACCCTGCCTGACAGTGAAGCTCAGAGGAAAGAAGGAGGAAACGAAATGACACTTAACGAATTTAGTTGGCATGTGAGGTTGTTCTGGTGATTACAAAATCGAGTCAGGTTTACAAGAAGCTCATGAAGGGCTCACTTAAGAGTATGATGTAGCACCCTCGTAGACTAGATTCATGCACTGATACGGTTGGTAAGGGTCTCATAAAGCCGTTGCAACCTCCCTTGAGACAAAAGGGACCACATATGTTGTCACTGGTCCTTGATATCGAAGATACTGGCGCTAGGACTGAGTTGGGTTCCGGGCTGGCCCCACACGTGTTGTATTGGGTACGGATCCGGGGAACTTGTTTGTCACAGGAAAGCCTCAGCATCACGTACCATATGTGGACGAAGACTGTCCTGTTGAGAAATAACGCCACGATATTATCGTATGAGACAGAACGCAGTATGTCCTCGACATGTGGTTGTGTCTTCAGAGATCCGTCAGATAATGTTCGCCATGACAAGAAATCGTACACAAAGGCTTCCCAAACCATGAGGCCTTTAGATACACCACTGTGCTTCTCCAATCAGGTTGCCATCTTATTCGTCAGCGATAGTCGTCTGGCGTCGTGGAAAACCGCAGCTCATCTCTGAACACAAATCGATGTAATTCATCTGCAGTCCATGCTTCCTGGTCACACCACCATTCCAAATGCAGCCGTTTGCGTTCCGGCAGGGACAGCCTACGTATGGTATGGTAATCCCCATAGCAATTGGTGCTGGTCTCCGTTCAGTGGCGCCAGATGACACATGCTGTTGCACAGAGTCTACTTACAGCTTCCCTGATACCATAAAAAAAAGCGGTCGAGACATAAGTTTGTGACAACACCTTCAATAAAGCCAGTAACCTGAAGTTAATCACAGCTTGAGACGCGGTCATCGGAACACTGAAGAGAGAGTGGCGTGTGCGCAACGAAGTCATTATCATTGAGCCGTGTGCGGCTCGCGTTCATGCCATTTGTTCTTTGGCATTTTGTCACTTCCAGTGGCGCCTTGTTTCTTCCTTACATGCTGGCGTAGCGAAGTTGCCGGCTTGCCTCTTTGAGTGGCAGCAGCAGCGCTTGTCGATACTAGTACTGTCGTACTATCTTTGGTGTGACCACTATTATTTCCGGTGTGTGGTGGTGAGTGTGGCGGTCAGTCGGTTGGGACGGAGCAGCGAGGAAGTCTCTGTGGCGCTAGGTCAGTCTGGCACCGCTGGCGTCGTGCATGCGCTGTCGGGTCTTGAGTCGCTAGCTGCGAGGGCCACAGAGTTCATTGCCCACCCAACATGGACGCTGAACTTGAGTGGTCAGTTAACCTGTTATGGAACCTCAACTACTGTGACATCTCTTCGTTTATTTGCAGGTCGTTGCTCCCTGGGCCGTTTAGGCTAGCAGCAATGTATGATGTGTTGGAGTGGGCGAAATCTTGCAGCCGTCTTCCTATATTGTGATTAATTATTAAATTGACTGTTACTTGCCAGTGAAGTGCACCAGCGGTATTTTGTGCCCTGTGGCCGCCAACGCCCAAGTTACCTGCCCTGCAAGTTTGCATAGTTTTCCAGCAGTGTGTCTTTCCTCATCGTGTTGATGCTGTCCAGCACGGCATGTAGTTCGACAGCCTTTTAAGTTGTTTGGTTATATTTTGCTTAGAATGGTTATTGTTCCCTTCGCTGCTTTTAGACGCCAATTTCTGAAGACGTCGTGCTGTTCGTATCCTCGTCCCTAGCCGATATTTTCCATCGTTGCGCCTTTCGTCGGAGGGTAGGGAACTGGTTAAATTGTTGGTCGGTCCTTGGGCCGTACCTAGTTTGGGTTTTCATCCGATTATTTAACTTCGACTTTTGGCTGCCTGTCTCATCTCACCTTACGTTTGAGCTACCTTCTCAGGCCGACCCATGGAACACTTCTGAGCTCCACTTGTTCTGCTTGTTTTATATTGTGATTTTTATTTTAGTTTCAAGTATTGTGCAAGGTCTTCAGGCGTGTATTAGTTCAGTTCTTTTAAATTTTACATAAAGTCCTTCAGCCGTGGTAAATTTTTGAGGATTGATTTTATTTTTAAAAATAGAGAAAGTATTTTCCTTCAAATTGGTTCTATCTGAAACTGTTTGTAATCCAGGCCCTAAGCCGTTAAAGGAACAATGTGTTATGTGTGCCCTTCAGCCGAGGATTTACGTGAACCCCTTTTAATAAGGCCTTCAGCCGTGTGTATCCTTTAAAGGAAAATATTTTATAAGAAGGAAGGGATTTATTTTAAATTGTTTGTCTGACTTGTTGATCAGGCCTTCAGCAGTTGTTTCAAATTTGTTTGTGACCTTCAGCCGTGCAAAAAGTTAATATTACTTTAATTAGGCTTTCGGCTGTCCTGTTGTAAGTTTAGAAAGAAATTTCTTGGTTAGAAAAAATTGTCTATTAATGTGTTTTAATTTTAGTTCTCTTTCAGACATGTAGTTTAGGCCTTCAGCCGCTAATTGTTTTCAATTGCATGTTTTTTTAATTTATTACCTTCCATTTTTAATTGCTTTTAATTTCCAATCCAGGCCTTCAGCCCAGCCGTTCTTGTTTTTGGTGTGGTTTTGGGCCTTCAGCTCAAAAAGTATCTCAAATTTTCTTTAACTAGTCCTTCAGCCATATTGTCTAACTGTGATCTCCTAAAGCAATGTGTAAATAAGTGGTTCTTAGAAAAATAAAGCTATTTGTTTGATTGTGCAACTCTTAGTAACTGTTTACGGCCCCATCCATTATAGTAACCTTATCCTGTGCGCTCTCTGAGTACCTACCAACCGGGTTTCAATCATATATGGCACTGGGGTGAGCATCAGTGATGTCACAGAAGGCAGAGCGTCTATATTAAGTCGGCGGTTGCAGTCACACAAAAGTCACACTTGGCAGTCGGCCGAACACCCGGGGCTTTTAATCCATTTGACGGGGCTAGTAGCCAATGAGAATTTTATCAGAAAATAAACAGAACGACAAATGTAAGACAACACAAGAAAATCCTTAGTTATGATCCTCAATGAAAGGAAGACTTGCATAAACAAAGTAGCGCTCAAAAACATAGTGACGAAAGAAACGACGTCAAAATCCCTGTAACATAAAACGACGACGACGTTTGATGGAAATAGCTATAAGCTACAGCCAACTTATTTTATGCCACAACAGAAGAAACTCATAACTAGTCTATTTACAAACTACAGTATGTACACTACAGCGAATCTTGTCAAACGTTTCGCTGAATATCAATGAGTAAAATAATCCATTTGTCTAAATGAAACAACCTCGTTATTTGGATGAACTGTACATAAATCGGTTTTAACGCATTTCAGGTGGGTAATGTAAGATGTTGTAGAACTCTTGGTATCTTTCATGCAGACTTTTGTGAAATTCCTGTGCCAGGCAAGGAACCATCGTTAATTACGTGTGTATTTATGTGGAATCCTGGAACATTAATTGTATGTATGTGGAAAACTCTGGAAAGCATCTCCACACTACCACACGAAAAGGTAAAAACGGCCAAGTATGAGACCATCATACGGAATCGTAGTATTCCCGTCGAGCTAAATTACTTAATTAACATCAATAGTCGGATTATACATAGAGATATAGTCGATCGCAGTCGTTGACTGTGATCCCTATGACGATGCACAACAAGGTCTGAAGCAGAGCTCCCGTCAAGGGTGCTACTTCGTATGTTGGAGCATGACATGATATACCTGCCCTGGAAGATACGAAAAACAATGAACTTACTCCATCTTACTGTCTCATATTTTGTATATGCAGCACCATGGATGGTACTTCTTATGAAGAAACGAAGTGCAGTGCTACACAGCACCAAATATAAGATCTGTCAAATGAAACTTATTTATTCTTCTAAGTTATTGTATGATTATTAGCCTTTTACGTACACTATCCAAATGCGTTACAGTGGCAAGAAAACGAAGAAAATTCAAAATAACGCTTTCCCAACTTCCCAATTTTATATTTAGAGTTTCTACCTTCCTACATTTCCTTACAGTTGTGACATTCCACATGCTTACTTGTACAGAATTTTCCTTTTGTGCTCCTCCAAAGTAGTTATCAACTGGAGATCCGAATGAGAGACGCTTCTTTCCGCAGTTTTTTACCCAGGGGGGAAACGATTTTTTCGTCAGAGAACTGCTTGTGTTTGGAAAAGATACACTCCTGGAAATGGAAAAAAGAACACATAGTGTCAGACCCACCATACTTGCTCCGGAAACTGCGAGAGGGCTGTACAAGCAATGATCACACGCACGGCACAGCGGACACACCAGGAACCGCGGTGTTGGCCGTCGAATGGCGCTAGCTGCGCAGCATTTGTGCACCGCCGCCGTCAGTGTCAGCCAGTTTGTCGTGGCATACGGAGCTCCATCGCAGTCTTTAACACTGGTAGCATGCCGCGACAGCGTGGACGTGAACCGTATGTGCAGTTGACGGACTTTGAGCGAGGGCGTATAGTGGGCATGCGGGAGGCCGGGTGGACGTACCGCCGAATTGCTCAACACGTGGGGCGTGAGGTCTCCACAGTACATCGATGTTGTCGCCAGTGGTCGGCGGAAGGTGCACGTGCCCGTCGACCTGGGACCGGACCGCAGCGACGCACGGATGCACGCCAAGACCGTAGGATCCTACGCAGTGCCGTAGGGGACCGCACCGCCACTTCCCAGCAAATTAGGGACACTGTTGCTCCTGGGGTATCGGCGAGGACCATTCGCAACCGTCTCCATGAAGCTGGGCTACGGTCCCGCACACCATTAGGCCGTCTTCCGCTCACGCCCCAACATCGTGCAGCCCGCCTCCAGTGATGTCGCGACAGGCGTGAATGGAGGGACGAATGGAGACGTGTCGTCTTCAGCGATGAGAGTCGCTTCTGCCTTGGTGCCAATGATGGTCGTATGCGTGTTTGGCGCCGTGCAGGTGAGCGCCACAATCAGGACTGCATACGACCGAGGCACACAGGGCCAACACCCGGCATCATGGTGTGGGGAGCGATCTCCTACAATGGCCGTACACCACTGGTGATCGTCGAGGGGACACTGAATAGTGCACGGTACATCCAAACCGTCATCGAACCCATCGTTCTACCATTCCTAGACCGGCAAGGGAACTTGCTGTTCCAACAGGACAATGCACGTCCGCATGTATCCCGTGCCACCCAACGTGCTCTAGAAGGTGTAAGTCAACTACCATGGCCAGCAAGATCTCCGGATCTGTCCCCCATTGAGCATGTTTGGGACTGGATGAAGCGTCGTCTCACGCGGTCTGCACGTCCAGCACGAACGCTGGCCCAACTGAGGCGCCAGGTGGAAATGGCATTGCAAGCCGTTCCACAGGACTACATCCAGCATCTCTACGATCGTCTCCATGGGAGAATAGCAGCCTGCATTGCTGCGAAAGGTGGATATACACTGTACTAGTGCCGACATTGTGCATGCTCTGTTGCCTGTGTCTATGTGCCTGTGGTTCTGTCAGTGTGATCATGTGATGTATCTGACCCCAGGAATGTGTCAATAAAGTTTCCCCTTCCTGGGACAATGAATTCACGGTGTTCTTATTTCAATTTCCAGGAGTGTAACTTGGTGGTCTCAAGATGCCTTCCACATCGCGGCACTGCGCACGTTAAAGCAGTCTTAGCTACATCAGCAGATAGCACCCCTATTAGTATGTACCAATCTCATTTGTGCTAAGGGTAGCCTTAGTTGAAGGGTAGTTTCAAGTTAACTAATACTTCTGAACTCCTGACAGCAGTTTTGTGATGCGATATATCCACTACAAATGCCTCTCGAGATTGGAACATTTGTTTGCCCTTGTTAAATGGGAAAGTGCTCTATCGTGGGGAGCGGAGAGATCTTTGTCCAGAAGCAGCCCAATAGCTGGAGACGTAAGGTCGACGATTTGTCAATGTCTCGAGAATGACTGCCAACAGGCATCTCCACGTAGTGCTCCATCGTCGTTCCTACGTCAGAGTAGCCAGAGAATAATGCAGGTTAATAGGATATCAACTACCGTATATTCAGACATCGGGCAATGGAAAACTAAACGGATTCTAAATAAAAAATAAGATATCTTCCTCTCTGTGTAGCTTTACTTCAATCCTCCCTCTCCTGCATATACTGAGACATAATTATTGATGATTTTCATACTATTATGTAGAATAATATGTTTCTCTGCCACTGGTGGAGACATTATTTCTCAACCGCCATATAACTTCTTATATCGGAAACGTAGACTTCGTCATGTTTCGTTACAGGCAACTGGAGGGTTTGTAACGCAGACATGTTTTGACGTTGACCAACCGATATTTATCATCTCACGACTAGTGTCCTGGTATCTGCTCTGACTTAAAGGATTTGTTGTGGCGAGGAATGCTACTGATGTTGGAAAGCCGTAGGCATTAAAAATTTCGGATAAAGTAATGTTGACCGTACTGGGGAACGTCGAAATTTTGGCTGCCGTTCCAGAAGCCCTATGGTTGCCTTGTGGAGGGCAGGTCTCATCTGATCAGCTTATATTTTTTATATGGAAGAAAATTCATTGATAGGAAAACATTTATATAACTGAAAATGTATACATTTCAATTGGTTCAAATGCACATGTATCCGTAGTTCCCACCTTAGACTGTATTCTGAAACTCTTTAGCAGCTGCATGGATGGTCTCCAAAATTTGTCCTCTTCGTGATGGTTGTTGTATTAAGCCCCCTGTATGAGAACGTGTATAACATGCAGCAATGGAAACTTGAATGGTTCAGATATTGGAGAAGAAATGTGGAAGATACACAACGATATCTGAAACTTGTTTGCTTGCTTCAGATCGCAAAAATAATGGATTGCAACGAAAAGACCTTTCACGGCATTTTAAAACTGCAAATACCCCGGTTCCCTAATTGACGGGGGTGCATTATTTCCATTACAAGACCACGCATATTTCATCTTACCAATACATTATTCTTCGCCATTCACTGAACAATATTATATGAGCAACTTTTACACTGTAATGATGTGTACATCACAAGGAAATCATTCCGTTGACGCCTTCTGTATCTAACTGACTCTGGGGTACAGAATGCCTCCTAGGCTGCACACATGCTGTCTTCTATCACCAATTGAAGCGTTAGAATACGATGCATCATCTAGGGGCGTGGATCCAGCAACCTTGTCCTTCTTCTTGAAGGACATTATTTCTAGTGCACAAAATCGGTCTCACGTTATTGGAAACCGAGGTGCACAGCAGGAGATTCGTGTGGGAACCATTGCTGGCCCAATAGCAACTACTGCAGAGGTCTTAGGAAAATCAGAATTAGACTACAGATCACAGCAAAAGATTTGCCTGTTCAGGGTAACCACTGGAAACACGTTGATTGTTTTGTCACAATATGTGTTTCCCATAAACACATGCACTCGGCGTGATAGTATATTAGCTATGGTGGGTGTTCATCCCAGAACTTTTGATTTTGGCCAGTGACTCCATTATGAAAGTGACACATTAGATTAACAATTTTGGTAACTAATTGCGTCATTTCACGGATGGCGTCTTGTAGCATGTGATTTTACATGACGCCATTCATTCGAGCGACCTCGCCAGATTCACTCCTCCGTAGTTTCAGAAGAAGAACGAACAGCTGTTCCTGCAGTTTTGATTTCCCACATTTCCAGGTAAATGACACACTGGAACATTTGTGGCGTCGTCGAATATCATCTCTGAGTTTACAAATCCACTCGTCGTATTGTTCAGAAATTTTTAACTATACCTGGACACCTAATGCTGTCTCATCTAGCAAGCTAACATTTCCATAACCTGTTCTACGACAAATGAAAAAAGTTTCGCGTGTGAGGAGAATCCTTTCAAGCGTCGGCAAGAACTTTACGTGTGAGCAGTTTTGAATGAAACCAGAGAGTAGAAAGATATATTTTAAACTGAGGTCATCACGAAAGAATTTCTTTAGCGCCTCGGGCATCGTGAAACTGCGAAATCTGCACTGTGCACGTCAAACAGGTGAGGGAGTTTTTCCATCGTCAAGACGCGTCCAGAGGGGAGATCAAATGCTGCTCCCGCGAGACCCTGAACAAACCCTGCATGCGTAATGTGCGGTGTGGCAGTTCGCCAGTAGTCAGCGCCGGTCAATGCACAGACTACTATGCAAAGCGCACGAGTCCACACGACGGTCCTAGAATACTTCGTCACGCGAAGTGAACATTTCCACATTTGTCTAAGGCCTCGGGCTCTTTATGGAACTCTATTCGATCTGTGTCTTCGCAGCGTGTGTAGAGACTTTGCTTGAATTTAGGTTACACTAGTAGGATATCAACTTTCAAATCCCTGCGAAAAAAAGCACGATTTACGTAGTAAGAACAGCCAGTGATCGGGAGAACATTTGACGTAGATTTGTGGAACGCATTGTTCATTCCAAGCTCAACTCTTTTCTTAGAAGCTCAGAGTGATGCAAGATCTTATTGTTATGATCATACGAAACTACAATCGTCTATTCATAGCTGTGGTTTCTACATTCTTCGTCGGAATTACAATGTATAAACATTAGTTCACTTTGTTATAAGAAAGATAAACAGATTTACTTACATTATAAAATCCATTGCCCCGGAGTATGTCTAATATTTAGAACCTGATGCACACAGCTATAAATTCTTCTCTTGAAGTACAAGTTCAACATTTACAAAAGTACAGTTCCATCTGAAAGTTGAATAGCGCTGGTTTCATAACTAGATGAATTCGCATTGGAGCAGAGCGAATTCGTGCCCGTCTCAATATCGATCTCTGCGGTGCTGAGAGAGAGAGAGAGAGAGAGAGAGAGAGAGAGGGGGGGGGGGGAGGGAGGGAGAGACTCCCATTCATTGTTGCGGACTGCAGCGAGACATCGTTAATGTCTGTGGTATCGATGTGCGTTATCGATTTTGTTTTGGCACCGTGATCCTACCATGAGAGATAGGGAGCGGATGCTACAGTTTCCTGATAATGAATAGGTTAAAATCCCTCGTTTTGTTCAAGCTGTACCACAAATTTATTTTCCTGACAATTCAGTACCTCCTCATTAGTTATTCGATCTGCCCATTTAATTTTCAGTATTCTTCTGTGCCAACATATTTTAAACGCTTCAGTCCCCTTCTTGTCTGAATTGCTTATCCAAATTTCTCTCTCCTGCGGGAATACACCCAATGAAATACTTTCAGAAACACTTCCAAATACTTATAATCCATCAAAACAAACTTACGTGTTTCAAAAACGCTTTCATTGCCGTTGTCAATCTTCCATTCTTACCCTTCCTACTTTGGCCTTTGCCAGTTAATTTGCTACCCAAATAGCAAAACTTACAAACTTCCGTGACTCTTTCCTAACGATGCCCCTCAGCATCGTCTGATTCCATTCTACTACATTCCATCAAAGCTGTATCGTTGTCTACATTACTACAACAATAACTCAGATATCATTCATAAAATCCATCATAATAATCTCGAAGAGTTCACAGCCATCTGTAAGATGGGGCACTACATTTATCTGGCTAAATAATACGATACGCCGGCCGGAGTGGCCGAGCGGTTCTAGGCGCTTCAGTCTGGAACCGCGCGACCGCTACGGTCGCAGGTTCGAATCCGGCCTCCGGCATGGACGTGTGTGATGTCCTTAGGTTAGTTAGGTTTAAGTAGTTTTAAGTTCTAGGGGACTGATGACCTCAGATGTTAAGTCACATAGCGCTCAGAGCTATTTGAACCATTTGAACCAATACGATTAACAAAGACATATCCCCAAAAACAGGATGTGTTAGAGTACGAGTAACCTTAGCGACTCAAGCTTACAAGGGAACCTCCCCATCGCACCCCCCTCAGATTTAGCTATAAGTTGGCACAGTGGATATGCCTTGAAAAACTAAGCACAGATCAATCGAGAAAACAGGAAGAAGTTGTGTGGAACTATGAAAAAATAAGCAAAATATACAAACTGAGTATTCCATGTGCAAGATAGGCAACATGAAGGAAAGTGTGAGCTCAGGAGCACCGTGATCCCGTGGTTAGCGTGAGCAGCTGCGGAACGAGAGGTCCTTGGTTCAAGTCTTCCTTTGGGTGAAAAGTTTACTTTCTTTATTTTCGCAAAGTTATGATCTGTCCGTTCGTTCATTGGCGTCTCTGTCACTGTAATAAGTTTAGTGTCTGTGTTTTGCGATCGCACCGCATAACCGTGCGATTAGTCGACGAAAGGACGTGCCTCTCCAATGGGAACCGAAAACATTTGATCGCAAGGTCATAGGTCAACCGATTCCTCCATAGGAAAACACGTCTGATATATTCTATACGACACTGGTGACGGCATGTGCGTCACATGACGGGAATATGTTGTCGACCCACCTAACTTGTACACTTGGCGAATGGGTAAAAAGGTTCTTCTACCTTGCCCGATTTAGGTTTTCTTGTGGATGTGATAATCACTCCCAAACAAGTGATGAAAACATAAGTGTTTGTAACATAAACTGAAAATAAAAAGTTAAAATTTTCGTCCCAGGGAGGGCTTTAACCAAGGACCTTTCGATTGGCAGCTGCTCACGCTAACCACAGGACCATTTTTTTTAGAAAAACATTTATTAAAAAAACGATGTTACACTCCAAATACATACTAAGTTATGCATACATGAAGTTATTTAAACATTTCAGTTACACTGACGTTAAGGAAAGACAACAGAGGATTGTGTTACCGACTAATTACCAGAAAGAATTAATTTAAACATCAAGAACAAAATTTGTAAAAGACATTCAAACCTCAACCTGAAGAAGTAAAATCTGCACTTTGAATTACATGAGGTGCAATCTTTACAGAAGCATAATTTCTTTATGATGGATATCAGCAAGTTGATGGGATAATTTTAATTAAAACAATTTAATAATCATATTAGACAATTTCTGAAATACTTGAGAATGGCGGAAAGGAGATATATAATAAATTTGACTAGCCTTCCAACTACACTTTCTGGACATTAATTGAATCTGAAGTGATCAGATCTATATAATCAGTCTTTCACTGGATCAGATCTATATAATCAGTCTTTCACTGAGAAACTGACTTACACATCACAGTGCAAAAATGAACAGGGCAATGTGCCAGCCATTGAATATTACATTTATCAGATAGAATCTTATGGTTTTAAACAATCGATAAGGACATTTCTATAAAAAGTCTATTTCCAAATTTCTAGTATAAGCCAATAATGCACCTTTAATGTTTTGTGTTTTGACACTATTTCGACACACAATCTCAATGTCACATAAGTTCTGTACATTAGCTTAAAAGTTGCAAATAGAAAAAGTACACATCATTAATATACTGTAAAATCTTAAATAGTATCCTTAAGGTAACTACAATACATCACTGTCAACACAGTCTTCTTTTTTGTATTAACCAATGCCTATTCTTTCAAATACAATTTTTAACATATTACCGAACTTTTTCTTGTGATTCGAATAGCTTCTAATTTTGTGAAACTCACACAGCATGTGTACCTTGAACTCTATGATGCTATCGGATACTATTTTGTTAAGGACGTAGTTAACAAAATTTCCCAGCAACCAGTGCACAGCGTTATTTTTTGCTTCATGGAAATAGCGTGCGTCAGGCATGTGTATCAATGACAGCGATATATACTCAGGGGATATTCTTGTAATCAGAGCTATTTGCTCTCGGACCCACTTCCAACTATTCATGTGACCACTGCAAGTATATCTGTGAATTACTGTGTCAACTAGATGGCATTGTTGACATAAATTTGTTTCACAGAGTCCGATTGCGTGCAGTCTTTCATTGGTGCTAACTATGTTGTTAACTGTCTTGTACCATGCCGTTTTTATGTTAGACGTGAGCACATTAGAACTAATGTTTTTCCAAATCTCAGTCCACTCAATGTTTGGAAACTGTCGTTCTATTTTGTTTCTTCCTTCGCTTTTCTTTCGTTCCCGCATTATGGCTCTCGATGTTAAGTGTCGTGACTGCCTGAGTTCGACACTGACATAACTAAACTCAACATAGAAAATCCTCACGTGCTGTAAGCGACTGTTGATATTCTGCACGTCAATCGGGGGAAGCAGGCTTAGAGGTTTAATGATCTCGCAAAGTTGGCTGGTTATGCTTTCTCGCGAGTCTCTTATTAAATTAACTTGCCTTTTGATAAAAAGAGCAGAAGCTTTATCCGTTATATCAGTTAATCCTAGTCCACCATTTTTTAGATCTAAAGTGGCTACTTTAGCAGGTACTCTGAACACTTCACCTCTCCACAAAAAATTGGTGATTTTGGACATTATTCTCCTCGCTATCATTCTCGGTATTGGAAACAGCTGGGCAGTATGATAAGCCTTAGCAAGGATGCATGAGTTGATATACTGTGTTCTTTGAACTTGGTTCATATATCGAGTTAAATTCTCTACAATGGCTCCTTGCACTTTATCTGCTGTAACTTTCCAATTTAAAGCCGTCATTTTCATAGGACATGCTGTCAGGGTGATCCCAAGTGTTTTATGTTGTCGGACTATTTTTGCCCACTCGACGTTGATATTATCAAAACCTCTGAGATTTAACATATTACTTTTTTTTCGTTTGCATTGGCTCCAGATGCTCTACAGTACGAATCAATCACCGTTGCTAGCGTGGTTACCTCGTCATTATTCCTTATAATGACCCCTATATCGTCAGCATAGGCTCTTATAACTGTTTTATTTCCTGATAATGTTAAGCCTTTTAATGTAGCATGGACATGTCGGAGGAAAGGTTCCAGCGAAATGGCGAAGAGCGACATGAACAGAGGACTTCCTTGAGGAACACCTCGTTGTATTTGCATCGGCCTGGATTGTTGACAGTTCACCGCTATTTTAGCATTTATTCCAGTTGCTATGTTCTTAATCAACTGTATGACCCTATCGTTGAAACCTATTTTCTTCAATGTCTGTAGAAGATATTCATGATTTACTACATCGAACGCTTTATAAAAATCTAAAAACAATAAAGCACACTTTATGTTTGTTACAGAAGTTATTGCAATGATATCCCTGAATTCCGCTAGATTTTGAAAAATGGTTCTGCCTTGTGCACAGTTCTGATGTTGACTAATAATTTTATCTGTAAGGCATGAAATTCTCTTGTTTATTATTCTAGCTATTAATTTATAATCAGAATTCAGCAGTGAAATTGGACGAAAATTATTTAAATCTTTGTTTCCATTATTTTTTGGCACCAAAACAATTTTACTCTCCTTAAACTCAGCCGGAATCATTTTCCCCTGAATCACCTCATTTACAATGTCCGTGATTTTTGCACCTACTATTGGCCAGCAACGGATGTAAAACTCTGCTGGCAGACCATCCGGTCCTGGGGATTTTTTTGGTGGTGAGGCGCACAGAGTCTCATATACGTCTTCTTCAGTGACAACCTCGATAAAATTTTCGTTGTCATCATCTGTCAGCTGTGGGGCTAGGATGTCAAGGAATTCTTCCAAGGAAGCATCTCTACTTTGATGTACAGAATATAGCTCGCAATAATAGCGATAAATCTCGTCCATGATATCCTGCTGGGTTCTGAGAATCGTACCGTGTTTTGTTCGAATTTCATCAATAAAAGTCCTTCTCCCGTTTTTCGTATGCTTCACTAGATGATATAGGGAAGTAATTTCATCTTCTGACACCGAATTTGCCTTCGATTTTATTTTCAACCCTTCCATTTGACTTCTCTTGATATTAAGTAATTTGGCTTTGACTTTTTTGATGTCTGCTATCCGAAGTGAGGAACCTGCTGAGACTTGATCATATAGATCTCTCAAAACGGAATAGTAATACTCTATAGTGCCTTTCATTTCCCTTGCGCTCTGGGCACTGTATTGAATAAGAACTTTCCTCAACTTTGGCTTTGCCATTTTAACCCACCAGTCAATAGCAGTGGCATATCTACTACGGGCTCGCAGGCATATTGCCCATGTTTCTTTAATCAGATCTTCTAAATCATCATTTACTAACAAGGAAGTGTTCAAATTCCACTGATTCTTGAATCGGCGAACCGGCTGTCTTGTTATATCTATGCAAGCTAAGACACTTGAATGGTCTGAAAAGTACGTAGGAATGGTTTCTACTTTTGTCACGGAAGTTTCAAGATTTTTAGAAATATATAGTCTATCAATCCTGCTGCGTGATACAGCCGTGACATAAGTGAACTCAACACTGGAGGGGTATTTGATTTCCCATACATCCTTTAATTCTAAACCAGTAATTAGGTAACTGATCTTTTCGATTTAAAACACAATTAAAATCACCTCCAAGTAATAACTGTCTTGGCGATTTCCTTAACAAGTATATCAGGTCATCTTTGAAGAAACGTGCCCTGTCAGCTCGATGAGAACTTCCTGAAGGGGCGTACAAGTTGACGATAGTCGCATCATAGATATTTAGTCCTATTCCTCTTCCGGATTCCAGTCGTTCCACCTCGCTTACTGCAATCCCTTCCCTCACCAAAATAGCTGTTCCAACATTTGTTTCGGGTGACACATTTATGTAACTGACAAAACCGGGAATTACCAAATCCGAAATTAGAACTTCTTGTAACAGGGCAATATCAGTCGCGGATTCGTACAAAAATTCCTTAAGGGCCGATAATTTCAAACCGGTCGTGATTTTATTTATGTTTATAGTGGTGACAGAATAATATTGCGTCATTGTGCTGTCACTATGTAGTTGTTTTGATGAACTAATATAGTTTCATTTGGTTCAGGGTTCAGTTAAGCTGTAACAGCTTTCTCGGAAGGCTGAACATGGAATAACACTTCAGTCAGTTTATTAGTTACTGTCCCGTTTTTTTCTGCTTCTAATGTTTTCTCTTGTAACGCAAGCAGACTGATTTCCTGGTAAACTTTCTGATTTTTCCTCCAGTGATTCGTGTACGACCGTTTCGGACTGAACATTCATTGGGCTTGGATCGCCCCTACCGGATTTTCTCTTCCCTTGGTTACGAACTACATTCTCATTTGGTTGTGTCGGTATTTTACTTCGCGGCTTATCTGGAGCAGCAGCAGACGCTTTCGCAATTTCGGTTGCCGGCGCCTGCCCTGAGGTGTTGACCGTGATTTCAGTTTGGCCACCACTTCCTCTTTCTTTATTAATTTCACTCACTTTCTGATCGAGGGAAACAAGTGGAGACTGCAGTTTTGCAACCTCTCCCTGAATTTGTTTATTAACAGATAGATTCTGATCTTTGCAATCGGCTACTGCACCTGATGTTTCTTGCAAATTAAAGGTGCTTACACCCCCTTCATTTTCTGGTACCGTATGTGTATTATCTTTCTGTTCATTAGTTTCCATTCGCATTTTGCCTTCAGGTTCCTCTGCCTCCTCATCGCACTGTTTTTGCTTGCGAAGTGAGGGAGTGGGACAAGACAGCTCGTCCTCTGAACAACTATCAGTTATCTCCAGAGGTCGTTTTTTCGGTTGCGTTTCAGTTTCACGAGTAGTGGCAACAGGGTTTCCTTTTGTTGTTAACGGGGGAAATTGACTGTTATCGTGAAGGGAGACATCAGCTTGGCCCGCTGCGTTAACATCCTCAACCAGTTGTTCCGGGCTATTCTTTGGTAACAGATCATTTAAGGTAAGCTTCTGACGCTGTATCAAATTACTTTTAAGAACAACAGTTCGCCGCGGACATTCCTGTCTGAAGTGGCCGGTTTCGTTACATATATGACATGTAGCTTCCTGACCTGTATAAACAATTTGTGCCTTTTACCCACAAACAGTTATGTGAGACGGAATATTCGTCTTAACGTCCATCTCTACACAGCGGACCCCGTTAAAACACTGCAGTTTAAAGCGAGGCGACCATCTTTCATTTGCAATTGATTTAACGTCTCCGTAGTTTGAAAGAGCTTCCTTAATCTTATCATTTTCAATTTCAATGGGAAGATTCAGGACACGAACGGTTTTGTAATGAATGTCCGCTCTATAGATGGAAACCTTACTTTTATAACCATTTCTATGCACAAAATCTATTTCATAGCCCCACTTTCGTAACACTTTATCAACAGTCGAAGCACCGATTAACTTGACAAAAACGCAGTATTTTTCCTGATCTAGTTGCCAGGTATGAACGGTTTCAGAATTTAGACCAATTACCTGTGTAATCCAGTCATCTATTTCCTGGGATGTCGGCTGAACAGGACGGGATTCCTTGTCAACAGCAAATACCAGAGTATTCTTCCTGAGGTTTGTAGCCATGGTTAATCCAGCGAAGTAATTTCGGTTAAACAACCGAAATTCCAAGTAGCAGCAGCAAGACCAGAAAGAGCGATCAGATCACAAGGAACAGGAACGAACACGGAGATTAACGGACGGACGGCACTCGGCGGAGCACAAGTACAGCGATGTAAACACTGAAGTGCAGCGCAACAGTTAACAGCGGCCACTCGCGAGCGCGGCTGAAACGGAACTGGACCATGGTACTCCTGATCATGCTCTTTCCTTGCTATTGCCTATCTTGTGCATCGACTACTGAGTTTGTATATTTTGCTTATTTTTCATAGTTCGACACAACTTCTTCCTGTTTTCTCGATTGATCTGTGTTCAGTTTTTCAAGGCCTATCCACTGTGCCAACTTATAACTAAATCTGAGGGGGGTGCGATGGGGAGGTTCCCTTGTTAGAATTAAGATTTTTACAAATGCTGAACATGACGTAAATGTTACACATAATAATAGTATTTCAAAATCAGTAACTCGTGGTCACTCTATAATATTAAGTACGAGCGACGGAGAATGCAAGTATTTTTACTGAGTTACAGCACTAGCTAAACACCACGACCGGTTTCGGCCTTAGGCCATTTTAAATAGTCATACTAAACAACTGGAGCTCGTCTGTCAGGTGAAGTGCATGATCGCCTCAACCACACGGACGTCGTACTGTGAAATAATGTCTTCACTGGTCATCGGAGCTCATTTCGGAGCGGGCCTCATCACTGAAGACAGTTCTATTCCAATGAGATCCCAGGACTAAGACTGTCTGGAGACGCCCCACACAGCCATACGGCGCGACATCCAGGAATGATGATGTGGGGTGCCATTTCTTTTCAACCTTGTTTGTCATCATCGGAACCCTTACGAAACAGCCGTACTTCAACGGTATTCTACGGTCCGTTTTGTCGCCCTTCGTGGCAGGCCACCCTGGCTCATTTTTCAGCGAGATAATGCCCGTCCGCACACGGCTGGAGTTTCTACTGCTTGTCCAGCAAGATCGCAGAATCTCTTCCCAATTGAGAACGTTTGGAGCATATTGGGTAGGATCTTCCAACCAGCTCGTTATTTTGGAAATCTAGCGTGCCAAATGGGCAGAACTTGGCACGATACCCCTGAGGAGGACATCCAACACCTCTGTCAGTCAATAACAAGCCGAAAACTGGCGAAAACTGGTTACATGTGGGCCGGAGGTGATCACCGCGTTACTGTCTTGCTCATTTTGTGAAGCTCTTTCTCATGAATAACTCAATCAATTTTTCTGAAATTGTAATCATCTGTTTGTCTGTACGCGTACATCATATCTACCAATTTTTCCTTCTCATTCAGATAATTCCTTCGTGGCGTGTTACTTTTTTATTTATTTTTTATCTTACAGTGCATGTGCTTGACACCGCCAGAGAAGATGCTCTTCCGATGCTGTGTTTTCGAATATACTTTTAGCAATTCATTTGATTTATTCCGGTAGTATTATCCTGTAAGTCACTTGATTTGTTTTTCTTTTTTTAATGGAAACCAATGTCTTGTTTCATTATATTTATTTTCCAAATTAGCTGAAGTACCGTAAATTATGCAATTCAGATTTCACTCAGAACAGTTGGCACTATTGTTAAACTTTTGAGGGTAGAGCGAGGTGAGCTGTTGACAAAAAGATTTGTCCGATTTTTGTGCGACTGCAGTCGATTTAGTTTCCCTGTAGCTGTACAAACATTGAGTGCCTTCATGCACTTTAACATCCAATGGGATGATTTTTACTAATTTAATTCCGATAGTTCCCGAGATTCGTGTAGAAACTATGGTCTCTTTCACTTAATTCCAAACATTCTCACACATTCTTCACACAAAACAAGTGCTTTCTAACAATTGTGTTAGTTGCACACTGATTTCAGTGTCTCTAAGCATCGTCTGGAACCACTGGCCACTAATGCATGAAAAATTACGAATACTGAAGCTGCTGGATGTAAGCGACTTTTGCAACCATAAAATAATGGAGAAGATATCTCGTTATTGAGTCGATGGGCCATGATGGCGACGATAGTTATTACGTGCAGCCTATATGTACCTTTGATAAAGTTTGGCATTTACTGGGGGTTTAAAAACGATTATTGAAGGCCACAGAGCATTGTACAGCACATAGATGTTCTCCTCCTCCCGTCCCCTATTATACACTGCCTGTCAACCAAAGTGAAGCAACCTCGAAACGAACTTTGCTCGTCCAGAGGGTACGTGATGTTATTTCACTGATTACAAAATCTAGTGTAATATACAAATATCTTGGCAGGATGAGCCCACTTACCATCACGATGTTGCACCTCCACTGCCGACATGCAAGCACTGATATTTTTATGTTTCCTTTTGAGCCAAGCTACAAAACAAAATCCCTCCGCCGAACAGGCCATGAAGAACTAACGGTACCGACCGTCCGCCTTGTCATCCTCAGCCCACAGGCGTCACTGGATGCGGATTTGGAGTGGCATGTGGTCAGCACATCGTTCCCCCGGCCGTATGTCTGTTTATGAGACCGGAGATACTACATCTCAGTGAAGTAGATCCTCAGTTTGCCTCCCAAAGACTGAATACAACCTACTGCCAACAGCGCTCAGCAGACCGGATGGTCACCCTTCCAAGTGCTAGCCCAGCCTGACAGAACTTCTGTGATCTTACTGGAACCGGAGTTACCACTGCGGCAAAGCCGTGGGTTTTTAAAGAAAAGTGGTCCACAACTAAATAATTTCCTTGTCTTACACGAGCTTTTCTTCTTGTCAAACTTCAGTGTTATAAAGGAGTTGAGTTTAAGGTGGATATAGTTGCGTATACAATAGTTTCAGTTATTCAGAATTTAATAAAAATGGGAGGTGACGTTGAGGTTTTCGAAGATATGGAAACATTAGCACTGCCTCCTGATGCCCTGGATAAGGCCAACGGGCCAGAGTTGACTTGTAAGCTAGTCCCACATATGTTCCATCGGGACAGATACGTGGATCTTGCAGGCCACGGAAGTTCTTCAAAATGAAGCAGACGGTACTTAGAAACAGTTGCAGTGTGTGGATGAGTATTGATCTATAGAAAAATGGCACCAATATATTCTCATGTGAGAGGTGACGCATGAGGAAGCTGTACGTGGATCACGTACCGTCGTATAGGCCGTGATCCCTCGATTACTACTAGCCATGACCTGAAGTCATACCCGATGCCTCTCCATGCGACGACACGAGGAGGGACACCGCTTTATGTCTCCAAAACGTTGGAAGAATGGGATCTGTATCCAAGCCACTGCCCTACTCGTTGACGATGGTCATCCTGGGTAGTGTGAAATCGAGATTCAACACTGAACACAGAGCGACACGACTCAATAACAGTCCATGCTTTTTGGTCACGGCTCTTCTCCAAATGCAGCCGTTTGTGACGCTGTGTTCACGGCTGTCTGTACATGGTACGCTAATCACCTAGTCCGGCTACTGCCTGACTCCGACCAATGGTGTGGTATGACACAGGATGCCCCAGGGGGTGAGTTACTTGGTCTGAGATGGCAGGAAGTGATGTGAAGGGATTACTGTGCTCTTCGAACACAAGATAGCAGTCCTATCTTTTTGTGGTCTGATGTGGACAACTGAAACCTTTACTGCCAGTAAGCCTGTTAATATGTTTTCATGCAGTTCAAAAAATCTGGCCACGGTCACATACTAACTACCCACAAATCAGAATGTTGCATGATTTGAGCAACCAGACAAATGGAAAGCCCTTTTAAATTCACTCATTGCTGTCTCAGATGAGTACGCGGCATCTCCATGCCATAAACAGTGATCACTCAACATCAGACACTGTTTACGCTCCCCATACACAATACAAGGCCTGGTTACAGTACTAAACACCAAGAACACCAGTGCACTATAGTGGCCTTTCTAGCTATCACAAATAATTAATACTGCTATCTACTGACGACGTGAAGCGTGCGAAGTCACACACTATCAACCATCCTTGTCTTCGGGGTCCTTTACTTTCTATATCAGGCGTTATATATACGGGGTATTTCAAAATTACACCGGCAAACTTGGGGAACAAAACGAGGATAAGAAACAGTGCCCGGATACGTCATCCAGGATATAGGCACGGGCACGTACGTATGTTCGTGTATACAGGGTGATTCCGTGTTAATGTTACAAAGTTTCAGGGATGATGAAGAGGGATAAATATAACAAACTGAGGCAAGGGATCCTGGTCCGGAAATGAAAAAGTCGAAAGTTATGAGAGAAAATCATTCAGATACCTCTGACAATGGGATACGTAAACCTGTACTGTTATTGCTGAGATTGCTGGGTAGACGACTTTCAGAAGTGGAAGTATTGACCAGACTAAGAAATAAATGTTTAATAACATGGACTCTAAAATGTGTACCTGAGGAGTGATAAGTACTTGTTCATCTTTGTTGCTAAGAAACACATCCCCTCTACTGAATAAGTTCTCATATGTATTTTAGCGCCCATATTTCCTGCACATCATATTCCTCCATACTACCACCTCTGAAAGTTTCCTAAAGCACTCTCTTAGCAAGAACAGTTGTTGTTGTGGTGGTCTTCAGTCCTGAGACTGGTTTGATGCAGCTCTCCATCCTACCCTAACCTGTGCAAGCTTCTTCATCTCCCAGTACTTACTGCAACCCACTTCCTTCTGAATCCAGAACATGTCCTACTAACCGGTCCCTTCTTTTTGTCAAGTTGTGCCACATAATCCACTTCTCCCCAATTCTATTCAATACTTCATTAGTTATGTGATCTACCCATCTAATCTTCAGCATTCTTCTGTAGCACCACATTTCGAAAGCTTCTATTCTCTTCTTGTCCAAACTATTTATCGTCCATGTTTCACTTCCATACATGGCTACACTCCATACAAATACTTTCAGAAACGACTTCCTGACACTTAAATCAATACTCGTTGTTAACAAATTTCTCTTCTTCAGAAACGATTTCCTTGCCATTGCCAGTCTACATTTGATATACTCTCTACTTCGACCATCATCAGTTATTTTGCTCCCCAAATAGCAAAACTCCTTTACTACTTTAAGTGTCTCATTTCCTAATCTAATTCCCTCAGCATCACCCGACTTAATTCTACTACATTCCATTATCCTCGTTTTGCTTTTGTTGATGTTCATCTTATACCCTCCTTTCAAGACACTGTCCATTCCGTTTAACTGCTTTTCCAAGTCCTTTGCTGTCTCTGATAGAATTACAATATCATCGGCAAACCTCAAAGTTTTTATTTCTTCTCCATGGATTTTAATACCTACTCCCAATTTTTCTTTTGTTCCCTATACTGCTTGCTCAATATACAGATTGAATAACATCGGGGAGAGGCTACAAACCTGTCTCACTCCCTTCCCAACCACTGCCTCCCTTTCATGCCCTTCGACTCTTATAACTGCCATCTGGTTTCTGTACTAATTGTAAATAGCCTTTCGCTCCCTATATTTTACCCCTGCTACCTTTAGAATTTGAAAGAGAGTATTCCAGTCAACATTGTCAAAAGCTTTCTCTAAGTCTACAAATGCTAGAAACGTATGTTTCCCTTTCCTTAATCTTTCTTCTAAGACAAGTCGTAAGGTCAGTATTGCCTCACGTGTTCCAACATTTCTACGGAATGAAAACTGATCTTCTCCGAGGTCGGCTTCTACCAGTTTTTCCATTCGTCTGTAAAGAATTCGTGTTAGTATTTTGCAGCTGTGACTTATTGAACTGATAGTTCGGTAATTTTCACATGCGTCAACACCTGCTTTCTTTGGGATTGGAATTATTATATTCTTCTTGAAGTCTTAGGGTATTTCGCCTGTCTCATACTTCTTGCTCACCAGATGGTAGAGTTTTGTCAGGACTGACTCTCCCAAGGCCGTCAGTAGTTCTAATGGAATGTTGTCTACTCCCGGGGCCTTGTTTCGACTCAGGTCTTTCAGTGCTCTGTCAAACTCGTCACGCAGTATCGTATCTCCCATTTCATCTTCATCTACATCCTCTTCCATTTCCATAATATTGTCCTCAAGTACATCGCCCTTGTATATACCCTCTATATACTCCTTCCACTTTTCTGCTTTCCCTTCTTTGCTTAGAACTGGGTTTCCATCTGAACTCTTGATGTTCATACAAGTGGTTCTCTTATCTCCAAAGGTCTCTTTAATTTTCCTGTAGGCAGTATCTATCTTACCCCTAGTGAGATAAATCTCTACATCCTTACATTTGTCCTCTAGCCATCCCTGCTTAGCCATTTTGCACTTCCTGTCGATCTCATTTTTGAGACGTTTGTATTCCTTTTTGCCTGCTTCATTTACTGCATTTTTATGTTATCTCCCTTCATCAATTAAGTTCAATATTTCTTCTGTTACCCAAGGAGTTCTACTAGCCCTCGTCTTTTTACCTACTTGATCCTCTGCTGCCTTCACTACTTCATCCCTCAGAGCTACCCATTCTTCTTCTACTGTACTACTGTACTTCTTTCCCCCATTCCTGTCAATAGTTCTCTTATGCTCTCCCTGAAACTCTGAACAACCTCTGTTTATTTCAGTTTATCCAGGTCCCATCTCCTTAAATTCCCACCTTTTTGCAGTTTCTTCAGTTTTAATCTACAGTTCATAACCAATAGATTGTGATCAGAGTCCACATCTGCCCATGGAAATGTCTTACAATTTAAAACCTGGTTCCTAAATCTCTGTCTTTCCATTATATAATCTATCTGATACCTTCTAGTATCTCCAGGATTCTTCCATGTATACAACCTTCTTTCGTGATTCTTGAACCAAGTGTTAGCTATGATTAAGTTATGTTCTGCGCAAACTCTACCAGGCGGCTTCCTCTTTCATTTCTTAGCCCCAATCCATATTCGCCTACTATGTTTCCTTCTCTCCCTTTTCCTACTATCGAATTCCAGTCACCCACGACTATTAAATTTTCGTCTCCCTTCACTACCTGAATAATTTCTTTTATCTCATCATACATTTCTTCAATTTCTTCATCATCTGCAGAGCTAGTTGGCATATAAACTTGTACTACTGTAGTAGGCGTGGGCTTCGTGTCTATCTTGGCCACAATAATGCTTTCACTATGCTGTTTGTAGTAGCTTCCCCACACTCCTATTTTTTTTATTCATTATTAAACCTACTCCTGCATTACCCCTATTTGCTTTTGTGTTTATAATCCTGTATTCGCCTGACCAAAAGTCTTGTTCCTCCTGCCACCGAACTTCACTAATTTCCACTATATCTAACTTCAACTTATCCATTTCCCTTTTTAAATTTTCTAACCTACCTGCCCGATTAAGGGATCTGACATTCCACGCTCCGATCCGCAGAACGCCAATTTTCTTCTTCCTGATAACGACGTCCTCTTGAATAGTCCCCGCCCAGAGATCCGAATGGGGGACTATTTTACCTCCGGAATATTTTACCCAAGAGGACGCCATCATCATTTATCCATACAGTAAAGCTGCATGCCCTCGGGAAAAACTACGACCGTAGTTTCACCTTGCTTTCAGCCGTTCGCAGTACCAGCACAGCAAGGCCGTTTTGGTTAATTTTGCAAGGCCAGGTCAGTCAATCATTCAGACTGTTGCCCCTGCAACTACTGAAAAGGCTGCTGTCTCTCTTCAGGAACCACACGTTTGTCTGGCCTCCCAACAGATACCCCTCCGTTGTGGTTGCACCTACGGTACGGCCATCTGTATCGCTGAGGCACTCAAGCCTCCCCACCAACGGCAAGGTCCATGGTTCATGGGGAAGGGCAACAGTACCGGTTCATGTATTCCATTGTCAGAGGTATCTGAACGACTTTCGCTCATAATTCTCGACCCGTTCGTTTACAGACGAGGGACCCTCAGCTCATAATGGTGCATTTATCCTTTCCATCATCGCTAAAAATTTATAACGTTTCAAAGCTCTGTGGCACCGTAACGTGATTTTGTTCCTCAAGCCACCAATTACATCCCCACGAAGTCAGGCACATGTGCACTCGTGTTTCGGCAGATATGTACAATTTAGTTTTTCGCCATATGTAGCTGGAAGCAGAACAAATAAACACAGCTCGTCATGTCTTTTATGAGGAGCCCTGTGTCGGTTGTTTCCCATTACAAACACAAATTCCCATTTCAAAGCGGAATTTTATGTGCCCATTCGAAAGCGCTGTCACAAATTAGTCTAGTGCAATATTTGTTTTATCGAAATTGACTAACAGGGACAGTGAAGCACGAACGATAACCTGAACTGCAGCAGTAACAGCACCTCCCTGACCTCCGCGGATTGCTATTGCCATGCAGCAATGCTGTTTAGTCGTTGATGGAGTACTGGTTATACTTACTGTTTTACGGTCTCTGTCAGTACACGTCGATGAAACCAATATCGGTCTAAACTTATACATGATTACTCTACTGAATGGACACAGAAATTCCCACTTTAAAAATTGATTTGTTTGCAGCACGCAACAACCAGGCGCTTTCCGTCAACACTGGACTCACAGGAAAGACGTGATGAGAAGTATCTGTTTTGACTGACTGCACCTACACACTCCAAAAACGGAACTGTGAACTTCTGCTGAAACCCGAAAAGCGAGAGAAAATGTGCCTACCACTCTTAGGAGTTACGCCCGGTATGTGTGGCCGGTTCCAGCCGAAACAAATACTAAAATGATAAAAATCGTTGAGTAGCGATATGCACATATACAGATGGCGGTAGTATCGTGTGCACAAGATATACAAGGCCAGGGCTTGGGTGGTTCACGTGAAAAGGTTTCCGCGGTAATTATGGCCTCACGACGGGAATTAAAAGACATTCAACGCGGAATGGTAATTAGATCTAGAAATGTTAATTGGACACATGAACATCCCATTTCTGAAATCTTTAGAGATGCTCAGTGTCAAGAATACGCCCTGAATACCAAATTTCCGCCGTTACCACTCACAAGGGACAACACAGAGGCCGACTGCCTTGACTTAACGACCGAGAGCAGCAGCATTTACGTAAAGTTATCAGTGCTAACAAAGAAGTAACAGTGCGTGAAGTAGCCATAGACATCAATGTGGGGCATTTGTTAGGACAGTGAGGCGAAATTTGGTGTTAATTGTTTATGGCAGCTGATGAACGACGCGAGTGCTTTTTCTAACAGCACGACATCGCCTAAAGCGCCTATCCTGCGCTCGTAACCGTATCGGTGGGGCCGTAGACGACTGGAAAACTGAGGCCTGGGCAGATGAGTTTCTATTGCAGATGGTAAGAGCTGATGGTAGGTCTCGAGTGTGGCGCACATCCCTCGAAGTCATGGACTGAAGTTGTCAACAAGCCGTTGTGCAAGCTGTTGCTGTTGCTGGCTCTATAATGGCGTCGGCAGTGTTTACAGTGTTTACTTACGCTGGAGTTGGTCCTCTGGTCCAACTAAACCATATATGACCATTTGCAGCCATTCATGGACTTCTCACTCCCTAGCAACGATGGAATTTGTATGGGTGACAGTGTACTTTGTCAAAGGGAGAACCTTCTGGACAATTCGAACAAATGATTTGCTCATCCAGATCGCATGACATATTTCCAATCGAAAATTTATGGGACATAATGGAGAGGCCAGTTCGTGTACCAAATCCTGCATCGGCATCACTTTCAGAATTATGGAAGGCTTTAGAGGTAGCATGCCCCAATATTTGTGCAAGGGACTTCCAACGACTAGCTGATTCCACGCCATGTCGAGTTGCTACACTACACTGGGCAAAAGGAGGTCCCACACGTTATTAGGAGGTACTCCATGACTTTTGCCACTTCAGTGTATACTACCTTAACATTAGTAATGAAAATTCATGTCAGTATTTTTTTTTTTGTCATCAGTTTTCCGCGCATTGATGTGGATCAAGGGTACTGAGCAACTGATGCAGAAGGGAAACACTTTTACGAACTACCAGCACACTGGAATAATTGCAAGTCAGCAGCTTCTGTTAATCAGCACAAAGTCGCAAATTTCACGAATTTTTTATTTACTCGGTGACTAGTTCCTAGCCGGGACCCATTTTCAAATCATCGTCCCAGGTAGTCAAAACGGTATTTACAAAAATACGAAACCGTGTTAAAACATGTACATATTACGGAATGCAAATGAACAGCAACAGCGATACAGATTCGTTGTACAGAAAATATTTTCACCACTGGTTCACGATACCAGTAACTATAGGGACTGACAACACCGAGAAAGAACAGTGTACACCGATAAAAACTCGTGACTTGTCTCGTGTCTTTAAGGTTGAAAAGGAAGGAATAGGATATTGGGGAGTGCCTTGTTAATTGGTTGACAAACATCTGAGAAGCAGAAGCTGTGTTCCCTCTTTGTGTTCCTGAGTTCTAATGGTGAAATGAAGGCGACGTGCCGGCCGAAGTGGCCGTGCGGTTAAAGGCGCTGCAGTCTGGAACCGCAAGACCGCTACGGTCGCAGGTTCGAATCCTGCCTCGGGCATGGATGTTTGTGAAGTCCTTAGGTTTAACTAGTTCTAAGTTCTAGGGGACTAATGACCTCAGCAGTTGAGTCCCATAGTGCTCAGAGCCATTTGAAGGCGACGTCATTAGACGTTAGTGAGTCGTCTAACAAGTCGGATGAAGGTACGTGAAGCGGGCAGTTGCCTTAGTGTTACAGGAAACATGTCTCGATAGGGCAAGACTTAAACATCTTCATGTTTGCCTGCACTCAGTGTACCTGTATGGCACTTGACATGGAAACGCTTCCATCGCTCCCTATTAATCAGTGGCTGAATTCAAGTGGAAGACTGGTGTCAGTGAAGACTGTGGTCAAAGGCTTCGCCTGCAATTGTAGAAAGGAGCACTGGAATATAGTAGAAACCCTATTTTCGTGTTTGTGTTAAAAATGTTCCAGTAAGAATTAAATTGTGTACGAAAATGATGCACCGCGAATTTCGAAGCCATTGAGTTAGCAGAATATGTGAAATGTGTTTGTGAAAAATCAGTTTCTAATTGAGAGAGCTGCGGGTGCTAAGCTGTCACTTGTTATATATGTCAGGTAACGTGTGTCAGTCCATTTATTGTTCAAATTTTTTTTCTGGGGATTGGTCATGTTAAACTCTTGCTAGTGATCATTGTATGACAAATTCTCCAGGATTTCTTCTTCATTTTGCTTAAATCCGCGAACGTGTGTATAGCACTCACTTAAGTGGCTAACGTCAAGTTTATTTTAAATATGAGCGCTAAAAGCTCAAATTTTGGAATTTAGCGTCAAACTCTAGGGCTATGCTGGTGTCATAAGTAAATTAAGATTCAATCTTATTTTTGTAGAGAGGAAAATACCTGCCATCTGGCTCAATTTTCGGAGAAAAAACTGAATGAAAGTGTGTGTATGTATTTCTAAAATAGTTTATGATTCGTGCAGATTCTGCTCACTTTAAGCGCAGAATACTCAATGATAAATTAAAGTGGAAGTATTCTGTATTTTATTAGAAAGTGTATAAGTGCACTATTGTCTGAAACCTTTTAACAGCCGTCTATTAGTGACGCCTGCTATTTTCTCTTAAATGTTTATGGTCTAATGTACAGGTTGGCCAGAAACAGTATGAACAGCTTGTATGGGTATTGCAGGGGAGATTGTGCTGAGAAATAATTCTTAAGGGAAATATTCTATACCCTGCACCGCGTTCTAGTTATTCAGCGTTGAAGTTAGCCAAGCATGTCGTTGCGAGCGAAAATTCAAGAACTTCCACGCGCTAAAATGCGGTAATGCAGAGACATCGGTGGGTCTGTGAGTTGCGACTCGTTGAAATGCTGATTACGAATGAAAATCGATCTTTTTCGGAGCCGATAAATTCAAGCCAGACGAGCAAAAGCTACGTTAGTTAGGTTTCAGGGAATCAAACGAGGAACACTTTCCCTTACGTCGCTTCTGGCAGGCTCTTTGAATATTTTCGTGCGACTGCTACGGTCGCAGGTTCGAATCCTGCCTCGGGCATGGATGTGTGTGATGTCCTTAGGTTAGTTAGGTTTAAGTAGTTCTAAGTTCTAGGGGACTAATGACCACAGCAGTTGAGTCCCATAGTGCTCAGAGCCATTTGAACCATTTTGAATATTTTGCGCACGACATGTTTGGCTAACTTTAGTGGTAAACAACTCGGAAATGGCGCATCGTATCCAAGTTCATTCGTATCCGTTGTTTCTCAGAACAACCTCCCCTGCAGCACCCTTACAAGCTTTTCAGAATGTTTTAGACTACGCTGTACAAAAACGAATATTCACTTGTCCATGCCATACGGGTGGGACTGAGTAGATGTGACATGCGAGGATATTCGATAATGTCCACATTCATGTCAAACCCATTGTTTTGACGGTCGATAGACTTACTGGTCGTTGTCACGATTACCGTTGACTCGTAGAGTTGCGGGTAGGGGAAGGGGCTGCAAAGACAGTGAAATATCAACGTATCCCTGTAACGCCTGAAAGAATTTCTACCAAAACTCGCACATGCATCACTAATTATTTGGATAAATTTACTGTACAGTAAGACATCCCTTGCACTCATATGGGTGAGAGTTTGGAGTAAAAAGTTGTGGCATATAAACAAGATCGCCTGAAGCAATTTTAAAGAAATTTGTAATACACAGACCTCATTATTTGTATAAAATTACAGTGGGAGAAAGATTCTCCGCTATCGCCAGGGATGACATGCCGAAACGTCCGAAATGACGGGTTGACCTTTCTTTCCTCTAAATAGTTGACTTGAAATACTACAAAATTATGAAGCGCGATGTATGGCTTACTTGCGTTGTTCATTGCATTAACTACATCGTGATAATGAAACCTGCAGGGAGCCGGTAATTTTGCCACCGCGTTTCGGAGCCAAAGATTATGCCACACGACTCAGTACCGTTGATATATTTAACGTTCTCTCTAGAGCCTCATGATTTAAGACAGCGGAGTATCCGACAATTGCTAGCGATAGTCCTTTTTCTCGAAACGTGCATCAGTTACTGGCAGAATTTTCGTTTCCTCAGAGTCAGGTGAAATTGCAGGTAGCAATTCGCTAGAGATACGAATGAGAAATGTGCACATAACCAACTCCAAAATGAGCATCCACCTGCAGCGTAATGTGTCAAACATGTTTTTAAAGAATTAATAAAATAAAATAAACTCTACGGGATATTGGTAATGGAAAAGTTTCAGTCGGCATCGATACAAAATGTAAGTCACTGGCATTGGACTTTTATATCGTTGTTCTATCGATCGACAATTAATTCAGAAAGTTATCCCACAAATTGCCACCAATTACAAAATTCACCAATGGCTTGCGAACGTGCTGTTCTGACAGTAGAAAACACCGACGTCGATGCAATCAACTACGCAATCCAGAAACTAATTGCGAGTGAATCTGTCACCGACAAATCAATTCCCAGCGTCATGAAAGCGAACGAACTTTTAAATTATCATACTATGTTTTAAATTCGTTAGTTCTTTCTGGTGCGGAGTTGTACAGATTGTCACTCAAAACTCGATACATCAATAATAATTTTGTGCAACATTAATCTAACACGACTGTAAAATGGATTCCATCTCGCTGTCAAAAAGAAGGGAAACTCCATCGGAGCTACAGTTCTGGATGTGAAGCCAAAAGAGAAGGCATGCAGATTCCACGTATTCACGTCACTCACGCTGACACGCTACCAACTGCAACGCAATATTCGACTCGAATTTTCAGTGACAATCACTACGTCGCAATTCAAATGCCTGAAGCGTGTGGATTAATGTCGAAAGTCCACACTTTTCACACAGTCAGTTAGATGTTGCATTAGGCCAAAAGTATCTTATATTACAAAAGTTTCATTTAATGCAGCCGGCCGTAGTGATCGTGCGGCTCTAGGCGCTACAGTTTGGAACGGAGCGACCGCTACGGTCGCCGGTTCGAATCCTGCCTCGAGCATGGATGTGTGTGATGTCCTTAGCTTAGTTAGGTTTAATTAGTTCTAAGACGAGGGCTAGTAGAAATCCTTGGGACACAGAAGAAATATTGAATTTAATTGATGAAAGGAGAAAATATAAAAATGCATTAAATGAAGCAGGCAAAAAGGAATACAAACGTCTCAAAAATGAGATCGACAGGAAGTGCAAAATGGGTAAGCAGGGATGGCTAGAGGACAAATGTAAGGATGTGGAGGCTTTTCTCACTAAGGGTAAGATAGATACTGCCTACAGGAAAATTAAAGAGACCTTTGGAGATAAGAGAACCACTTGTATGAACATCAAGAGTTCAGATGGAAACCCAGTTCTAAGCTAAGAAGGGAAAGCAGAAAGGTGGAAGGAGTATATAGAGGGTATATACAAGGGCGATGTACTTGAGGACAATATTATGGAAATGGAAGAGGATGTAGATGAAGATGAAATGGGAGATACGATATTGCGTGAAGAGTTTGACAGAGCACTGAAAGACCTGAGTCGAAACAAGGCCCCCGGAGTAGACAACATTCCATTGGAACTACTGACGGCCTTGGGAGAGCCAGTCCTGACACAACTCTACCATCTCGTGAGCAAGATGTATGAAACAGGTGAAATACCCTCAGACTTCAAGAAGAATATAATAATTCCAATCCCAAAGAAAGCAGGTGTTGACAGATGTGAAAATTACCGGACAATCAGTTTAATAAGCCACAGCTGCAAAATACTAACACGAATTCTTTACAGACGAATGGAAAAACTAGTAGAAGCCGGCCTCGGGGAATATCAGTTTGGATTCCGTAGAAATACTGGAACACGTGAGGCAATACTGACCTTACGACTTATCTTAGAAGAAATATTAAGGAAAGGCAAACCTACGTTTCTAGCATTTGTAGACTTAGAGAAAGCTTTTGACAATGTTGACTGGAATACTCTCTTTCAAATTCTAAAGATGGCAGTGGTAAAATACAGGGAGCGAAAGGCTATTTACAGTTTGTACAGAAACCAGATGGCAGTTATAAGAGTCGAGGGGCATGAAAGGGAAGCAGTGGTTGGGAAGGGAGTGAGACGGGGTTGTAGCCTCTTCCCGATGTTATTGAATCTGTATATTGAGGAAGCAGTAAAGGAAACAAAAGAAAAATTCGGAGTAGGTATTAAAATCCATGGAGAAGAAATAAAAACTTTGAGGTTCGCCGATGACATTGTAATTCTGTCAGAGACAGCAAAGGACTTGGAAGAGCAGTTGAACGGAATGGATGGTGTCTTGAATGTGAAACGTCCCCTTTTAAACAATTTTACACGACTGTGCTTAACCTGACACACAATATTTTTTTAGCGCAACGCAATCTGACTTTCCACACACAATATTTTGTTAGCGCAACGCAATCTGACTTTCAAAATTCTCTACAAGAGAATGGCCCTGACTAACATTAACCTATACGTCTCACAAATCACTTACCTCACCAAAAATCTTCGCTGCTCAAGCTACTGCAATACAGCGAGCGCCACTACTGCCAGCTAAATAAAAGATTCAAACTATGGAAGGCACTAACTACTGATAGGGATAGTTAGCAAATGAAAGATATTAATAGAGAACAAACAATGCATTTACCTTGATATCATGACAAATTACAAAACTCCACCATCTCTCTCCCCACATCCACCACTGCTGGCGGCTCACCTCCAACTGCCCAGCGCTACGCGCTGTTCACAGCCAGCTGCCTAACACTACAATGGTTGAGTATTACAACAATGCAAAGCAGCCACAGACTGCACACGGCACAGCCGGTGATTTTCATACTGAGGTGGCGTTATCAATAAAAAAAACCTAAACAGCCTACTTACATAGCCCCCATGCTCCCCACAAAAAATTTTACAAATTTTGTTGGGCACTGGCCAATACATATTTGTTAAAATTTTTTTTCACAATTACAATAACAAAGAAATCAAATGCACACACTTATTGATACAATGTTGGTCAAAAGCTAAAATTTTCTCACAGTCCATAAAGACAGTCCTGATCGTTGATCACACTAAAATTGCTGTGTTTTTCTCAAAGTCTGAGCAGTAAAAGAAAATGCACACGGAAGTAGTGGATTTCCATGCAGTCTCGAAGAAGTATCGTTGTCCTTCCAACGGAAAGACAGTGCTGACTCTCGACATGCTGACAGGTAATGGGTCACAACAGAGCAAACCCACAGCGGAGTCAGTCGAAGTTTTGAAGACTAGTGGTAGGTAGGTCATCACAGAACAGACCCACTGCAGTCCTAGTAGAGATTACGGTATTGGTGGGCCACCAGAGGTGCAGACCCACTGCAGTCCTTGTAGAAATAATGGTATTGGTGAGTCATCAAAGGTGCAGACCCACTGCAGTCCTTGTAGAGATAATGGTACTGGTGGGCCACCAGAGGCGCAGACCCACTGTAGTCCTTGTAGAGATGGCCAGCAGCCATCTGTTGTGACTGTGCAGGTGCACAATCACTATCGCAGAGTCTTGCGGAGAATATAGCAAGTCCATAAACCACCACTTGTCCACTCACAAAAAAATTTGTTTGAAATGTCCTTAGCACCAGCAATGCTGTTATCCAGTCCCTTGCTGAATTATTAACACACGTGCAAACACTAACAGTCCCTACTTCTCACATATTGTCCATATACTATGACCAATAGAAACGTGTGCAGTGAAATGTAACTTACAAGTTACTTAATTTGATGACCTGGTGTCAATTACAATTTTATAACATAAGAACACAATAACAAAGGTACAAAACACATCATTCAAGAACATAACAATACAAATAACAGTTGCGGTAATAGGGGCTTTACAAAAGAATAGAAATAAACATATACATCAGTGTTACAGGAATTATGACATAATTTCATACATAAAAGATCAGAATAACTTTTGAAACATCAACTTCACACCTAAGCATTAACACAGAACAGATAAATGTCTAATCATCTTTACAAAGTAAATAACATATTATCAATGCAAATTATATTTGAGGATCACAGTATTCCTCATCATAGTGAATGTAGCTTAGTATTAGAAGAAGAAAAAATTCTATGAAACTACACAGAGAATGGAAGAAAAGAAATACACAAGGGTACACAAACACATAGGGGGATAACACAAAAGGAAAGGATAGGGTTCGTTTTCAGTGTAACTTTTGGTACTGCAGTATTTTGTGAACAAAACCTTTTTTGTTCTTGGAGATCTCCCTTCGTTCATCATTTTTCCCAAAAAAGTCCTATCTGTACTTCTTTTCTGTATTCCAACCATAATTCTTTCAAAATAAATATGGCTCATTGTACAATACTCATTTAGGCCCAAATCTTTTTTTATATACCTTGTCAATGCATTGCTTCCAATTCATCATAGTTAGTTTCTTATATAGTCTACCCCCTCTTAAGCTAACTTAAATCTACTGAGCTCAGATGCTAAACTAAGGGACGAGGCAATGCAGCAGAACATAAAACAATAAACGCAAACAGCAATGACAAAAAGGTGCAGATTTGCAAAGGAAGCAGCATTTTAGAAATTAGCAAAGCAATTGCAATATTACAACTAATATAAGGCAATGTGCAACAAAATAATAACAAGAAATCATTAGTAAAACTGGCTTAACAGAATAATACAAAGTCAAATTCAATAACACTATGCCTGGCAAACAGCAGCAACTTATACCTAAACATGACATAGCTCAAGCAGAAAAAATAGTAGACTAAAGATAACAATGCAGATAAGGGAAATGTATAATCACATCTTAATCTCTAAGTAATGAAAGTGGTGCACCACAAAAAACTAATTCTACAAAAGATTCCTAAGTACTAGAAAAGAAAATTATGTATGCAGTTCCTGTTATTAGGCCCTTCTTATTGTTCTTTCCATTCCAAGAGCTCCTATTTCGAAGAATATGGGTCATAAAGTAATTATTTAATAGATCTGTTGACAGAAAGTGTTCACATTAGCAAATAATTTTTTTTTTTTATGAAACCAATGCTGCAACACAGCTGGAAACTAGATATCAAATGAAATAAGCAACTATGTACAAAGTAAAGCATAAAATAATCATTCAGTAGTCATGTGACATTTCATAAGTTAGAAATTCTCCCAACTCTCGTAGAAAGACGCTTGTCGTAATCAGGTGTGCAGATGTAAAAATATTTCTCGTCATTTCATTAGGCATTTCTGTCGCCATATGGCATTTCTCTCAACTAGCACGACAATAGCCGTGAAATGTTGCGATGCTTTCTACAAAGGAACGTCAATAGCGATTATAATGGCCTCCCCCCTTTTTTTTTTCTTCTACCTGTGCCGCTGGAAGGCTAGTGGCTTTTTTTTTTTTTTTGTTCGGGTGGCTGTCGCCCAGGTGTCTGACACAGCTGTGTGCCCACGACGTAGACGTATTACGTGCAGGTGGTCACTTAACTTTCATACGGAAATATTTACGACAGCAGTTTCCGCTACAATGGCAGTCTTAAATAAAAATATTTCACAGGTCAAGAATTAGCGTTGCAAACCTGTAAAAACAAAATCCTATTGATATAACAGTGTCCAAAAAAATTTTCGTCGGCATTGTGATACATTCACGCATTTACACACATTTCACAACTCTTAAAGTACGATTCTCGGTTTCCAACATCCTTTTTCATTAACAAGAGTCCCTAACATCTATTCATTACTCCTTACCTTATTACACATATACATATCGTCGACACATAATCAAATTCCTCATATAGCATCAGCTTATTGATCATAAATATACTGCAACAGCATAATACACATAGTCATCGTAATAATAACATCATAACACCTCAGTCAACTCTCAAAATCGTCGTAGCTTTCTAATTTCAAAACCTAAAAAAATTCTCTGCTCATGTCAAAAGTGTCATCTGCCTCAAACGTACTTTAAAAATCGTGATCCCATATCAAACACATCATTCAAAGCTCACATAGTATCACAATGGTTCCAAAAAATATGAACAATTTACAAAGTACAGACAAAATACAATTTCATAAGTGTGAAGTTATTCAACTGTGTAATTACGTAAGCATCTGTCACTAATGTAGTAAAAAAAAATGTTTGTCTCTCTCAGTTAAATGATCTGATAGCTGTGTAATACTGTGTTGGAGAAATATGGTACCGATGTGTAAAGTTGTATAAGCAAATACCATATTAGCTAGGGTTCCTTGTGGTTGCCACACACATGGTACACAAAGTAAACGTGTACCCCCCTGAGGATAAATGTAATTATACCCTCAGGTGTTACAAATTACAGCAATGGAATGAAATGTATCTCGGAAAACTTTCTTTGTAATTCAAAAATCTTTAAAAATAAATGTTTTAAGTACAAAATTAATCACTGAAATACGTGTCCTGTAGCGCTAAACTGTGCGTCATGTTGTAAGATAATCTCTGTGGAAGTCTTGTAGTTATCGTCCTCCGAAAGCTAAGTTCTGCAGAAGTCAATGTACTTACCTGATGATACACAAAAGTGAAATGCTTTGCGTATAGATATCTTAGTTATTACGCTTATTGTTGTGATGAAGAAAGTACTGTGCTGTAACGTATTGTTGTGCTACGGAAAAGGCTGCCTCATTGTTGCTATACCACAAAAGTTACTACTAAAACATGTTTTAATTTCTTGAATAATGCCGAAAAACTGTGCAGATATAAAACAGATACACCGCAAAAGCAACATTGTAAATTGTCACTCATTAGTAACGTCGTGATAAAATCCTGTAGCTGTCACATAAACTAACCACTGTGTCATCTAGTATCTCTCAGAAAGCACTTTAAATCCAGAATGTATTTTCAAATAAACCAAAATGTTGCATTAAAATCTCAAGTTAAAAAAGCACATTATCTCTCAATAAACGGTGTTACATGTGAAATGTGGTGTAAACCTTTGCTCTTCCTAGTACGCAGAGTTTCAACTTTAACGCAATTATCAAGTGGTATACGTCGGTAAAGAATACTGGAATTTTTCTCAAGGTTAGCGTCTGTGTTATTTTTCTCGGAGCCAGCGGGCGCACGCGGCTGCCTGCTGTGCGAGTCATTGTCTGTTTCTTTGCTGGCGCGCGTCGTTATTCGGATTAGGAGACCAAACTTCTACAAATTCGCCTTGCCGAGAGGGCCCAGCTCTGTTTAAATCCCGCCAGTTCTGATGCAATTCAGGTCTGTCGTTATGTCGGTAGTTTACATAGTTTCTTGTTTGTCGGTCATGTGGTGGACAATTTCTCCCTGAATCGTAACTGCGCGCTGAACTGTTGCGTCTAAAGTTATTCTGTCTCCCGTAATAATAATTGTTTTGGTTCCCATATTGCCTGTTTCTCTGATTGTCTCTGTGATAGTCATTACCGCGGAGAGGTGATCTTTCCCTGTAATTATTACTACTCTGCCAACGGTTGTTATACGGGTGGTGTCTGTTTCGGTCACGATTTGTGTTGTGAGAATAGCCTTGTCGCGTCCAGTTATTATTTCTTTCATCGCGGAATTGCGACGGATGTGATCTGTAATTGTTGTGCTCGTGCGTTCCGCGATTGTCAGTGTCAATTTCCAGTTCTTGTAAGAGTCCTTGAAATGCTTCAATGTCGTCTTGGCAACGTCCTGCCAAAATAATATGTCTTAAATGTTCAGGTAATTTGATTAAGCAAATACGGATGAGTTCTGAGGGGCTGTATGGGTTTGACAGGTACTGATTTTTGTGCAACATGTCTTCAAAATATTTCACAAGACTGGTGAATTCAGATTGTTCGAAATGTTTCATCATTATGATGCCATGTTTTACTCGGTCTTGTGTGGCTTGAGACCAATATGCGGAGAGGAAGGCATGGTAAAATTCTCCTTCACTGTGGCAATCGTGAATGACCGATCGCATTCTCACAGCTGGTTCATTCTCTAGGTAGCCACACATAAATTCTAATCTGTGTTCTAACGACCAGTTGGGAGGAAAACAATGAGAGAATTGATGGAGCCATGCTTGTGGATGAATGTCGTTGGCAGAATTTTTAAACGTTTTGAATTTACGTGTAGTAATGAACAGCTTATAGTCAAAGTCATCATGTCGGCGAGTCGCATATCGGTCATTGTTAGGTCGTGTCGGCCGTTCCATCTCAAAATTCGGTGCACATTGCCAGTTTCTTTCATAACTTCCGAAGTGTCCTGTGTTATTATCTTGTGGGTGTTCCGTATTTCTAAGTCCCTCTTCCCGTATTGGGGTGCGAGTGTCCTCCGAAATACGTAATTCTTGTACTACCTGTGTCAGCTGATCTTGTACTTCGCGGATTTCTCTTTGGTGTTGCGTATTAATTTGATTCTGATTTTGTTTGAATTTCCTAATTTGTTCGCACTCTTCTGTGTCATTAAAGACTACCGGTTTTGTGTCATTCAGATTATCATCTACCTTCGTAGATAAATTATTTAGCTGATCCGAAAGTTCAACTACTTTCTCTGATAATGTACTAATTTCCTCCATGTGTCTTTCTACTGTGTCTTTTAAGTTTTCCTGGGTTTTTGCAAGTTGCGTAACCGAATCGGTAGATGCAACTGAGTCAAATTTAGCTTGCAAGGTCTCATGATTTTCATGAACAGTAGTTTGCAGTTCTTTTATGGCTACTTCGTGATTCTGTAGTGCATTTTCATGCCGCGAAAAAATAGGTTGGAAATGCTCACAAATTTGTGTTTTTACGTCGTTACAGACTTTTTGACATTTCGATTCAATGTGATGTAACTCATTAGTTAAATCCTCACGTGTTTGTTCAAGAATTTGCTCCAATGAGTCTAACTTTTGAAGCTGTTGCTGTGTTTGACTCTGATTTTGTTCCATTTGTTTCTGATTTTGTTCCATTTGTTTCTGATTTTGTTCGATTGTGTCTAATTTTTCAAGCTTTTGTTGTGTTTGTCTCTGATGTTGTTCCATTTGTTGCATTAGCTGTAATAACAATGCATTAGTGTCTGGAATCTGTTCCTCTACGCTTTTCGGCAGTGCATTTGCACCGGCAACATTCACATTTTGACAAGCAGAAAATGTGTCTTGACTTATTTGAGAAAACGGTGAGGATCCAAAACCTGAATCTACAGTATTTGTGAGATCGTCTCGTGTCATTTCGGATTCCTGAGCCGCGCTATTGCCGACCGATCGATCGATAATGCTTCCCTGTTCTCTAATTGTTTCGCTGTCTACACCATTGTTTGCAACCCGCTCTATTTTCCTATGCACAATTACCAAATTACTACTTTGAACGTCTGTTAATTCATTACACAGTGGTGCTGGCAAACTACGCTCGTCGTCACTATTATTTCTCAGTTTGCTTTGGAGCCTAGTGTTACGTTTTTCACACGCCATTATTGTCACAGTATTTCACACGACAACACAGAAAAACACAATTTCAAGAGCAAAAATAAGAGAACACATTAACATAACACTGAAAATAATATCTAGTTAATTGCAGCTGCGAAATACTTGGTGCAAATCTACATGCATACCACAACTGTTTTATTGTACAACAATGAAAAACTACAACTACAAAGGAGATTTTCTCTAAAATTACGCGCTAGCAATAAACAAAAGCTACACTAATTACACAAACTACAAGGAAAAATCAGAAGATTCCAGTGAGGTATCCTAGGCTATGGGTCGACATATGAAACGTCCCCTTTTAAACAATTTTACTAGACTGTGCTTGAACCTGACACACAATATTTTTTTAGCGCAACGCAATCTGACTTTCCACACACAATATTTTGTTAGCGCAACGCAATCTGACTTTCAAAATTCTCTACAAGAGAATGGCCCTGACTAACATTAACCTATACGTCTCACAAATCACTTACCTCACCAAAAATCTTCGCTGCTCAAGCTACTGCAATACAGCGAGCGCCACTACTGCCAGCTAAATAAAAGATTCAAACTATGGAAGGCACTAACTACTGATAGGGATAGTTAGCAAATGAAAGATATTAATAGAGAAATAACAATGTATTTACCTTGATATCATGACAAATTACAAAACTCCACCATCTCTCTCCCCACATCCACCACTGCTGGCGGCTCACCTCCAACTGCCCAGCGCTACGCGCTGTTCACAGCCAGCTGCCTAACACTACAAAGGTTGAGTATTACAACAATGCAAAGCAGCCACAGACTGCACACGGCACAGCCGGTGATTTTCATACTGAGGTGGCGTTATCAATAAAAAAAACCTAAGCAGCCTACTTACAAATGGAGGATATAAGATGAACATCAACAAAAGCAAAACGAGGATAATGGAATGTAGTCGAATTAAGTCAGGTGATGTTGAGGGTATTAGATTAGGAAATGAGACACTTAAAGTAGTAAAGGAGTTTTGCTATTTGGGGAGCAAAATAACTGATGATGGTCGAAGTAGAGAGGATATAAAATGTAGACTGGCAATGGCAAGGAAAGCGTTTCTGAAGAAGAGAAATTTGTTAACATCGAGTATAGATTTAAGTGTCAGGAAGTCGTTTCTGAAAGTATTTGTATGGAGTGTAGCGATGTACGGAAGTGAAACATGGACGGTAAATAGTTTGGACAAGAAGAGAATAGAAGCTTTCGAAATGTGGTGCTACAGAAGAATGCTGAAGATAAGGTGGGTGGATCACGTAACTAATGAGGAAGTATTGAATAGGATTGGGGAGAAGAGAAGTTTGTGGCACAACTTGACCAGAAGAAGGGATCGGTTGGTAGGACATGTTCTGAGGCATCAAGGGGTCACCAATTTAGTATTGGAGGGCATCCGTGGAGGGTAAAAATCGTAGGGGGAGACCAAGAGATGAATACACTAAACAGATTCAGAAGGATGTAGGTTGCATTAGGTACTGGGAGATGAAGGAGCTTGCACAGGATAGAGTAGCATGGAGAGCTGCATCAAACCAGTCTCAGGACTGAAGACCACAACAACAACAACAAGCTCTAGGCGACTGATGACCTCAGAAGTTAAGTCGCATAGCTCTCAGAGCCATTTGAACCATTTAATGCAAAAAATTATTGGTCGGTAAGATGCTGTACTGTGTACATGTAAACATGTTTCCTTTGCACTTGAGTAACTTCCTAGAGAGTAAAAGAAGTGTAACGCGTGCTGGGTACAGCTTGTTAGTGATATAAAAGATAAACTCCATGAAAAGGCTCAAAAAGAAACGCATTGCTACCCGGGAGAGGTGGAAGATGCTCCACCCTACGGAGTCTTTTGGATACGGTGTGGGGTTCATGGTGTTAGCGCATGGAACTCATCGTCATTGCCAGCTTTCCAGACCTTAGTACCGCAGCTTGTCAATCTGATTAGCCTCAATTGGTTACCAAGAACGACGGCTCAAATCCGCGTCTGCCGGAACGGTTAATTTGAAATGGCACGGGCGAATTTCTTCCCCGTCCTTAAGACATTTTGAGCTTGTTCGTATCTAAAGGCCTTGATGTCGACTTTTAACTTTAATCTTCCCTCTTTCCTTCCTCAATTGGTTTGGGGAACTGAGTGCACCCTGTTCCAGCCCCATCATGCAGAAGAAGTCGCTGGCAGTTCTGGGAGTTGAACTCTGGCCCTCTGCATAGCAGATACACACTCTGACCGCCCAGCTACCAGTCTTTTTTCGTCCTCCCCTTCATCCCTTTCTTTCATTCACCATCTTGGACTCAGTGTCACCTTTTAAAATCTTGGTTTCTTAGAACTTTCTTTTAAAAAAAGATGTCAAGACTTTCCTTCTATCTTATTCAATTAACTTTTTTCTTCTTTCTGATGCCTCTTAATAATATTAAAACGTTGCATCTTTAAGGAACTCTAATTTTTACTTCTTCAAAAAGAAAAATAATTTTTTCGTTTACTTTCAGATTAAAAGAAAACACAAATGGGATGACTCAGGTCGCCATCACTGTCTTGGTTGCTCAATTTTTTAGTTTCTTATTTTGGATACCATTAAATATAAAATTAAAGTGCAGGTCTTCTCCCATCTTTTTCTTCTTCTTCTGTATTGTCCCGCATTACTGCAGGGTCGGCATGATTGTTGACGGATTTGGCATGGTTACACTCGTTTTGTAAATAAAAACTGCCTTTTCCAGCTGCCCTGTAATTAATTTCTCCCAGACGCGTTTCGCTATTTTTTTACTCGATCATGTCCTCAGTTGGATCCTTATTTTTGTGGTACACTATTACTCTTCTACTACTAGTTACCAATATTTATTCGAAACTGTGCTTTTAATATTTACGTCTTTAAAAGCACAGTTTTAGAGCAAATATCTGCAACTAGTGGCAGGAGAGTAATAGTGGACCACATAAATAAGGGTAAACAAGATGAACAGTGTGAAGAAAAAGTACAAAATAAAAAAGTGTGCTTCTGTTTCGCAAATGAAGTGGCAGTTTGACCTCCAGGCCAGATAAGAGGAAACGCAGATGTCAATCAAAAGTGCGTGGGGCGGTAATTAACCACTTATTTACATAAAGAAGGTGACCTCAACTGTTTTATAATCTAAAAATAACGCAATCAAAACAAAACTTATAAATAAATTTAATATTTTTTTTTCTTATTGATAAGTGTATAGATAATTATTCGACTCTCAAAGATTTTAATTTGAAAAATATTTAACACTGACGGACAAAAGAAGATTTACGCTTTTCGTTTATTAGTTTTACTAATAGCTACCTTTCTTTTTCTCATGTCCTGGTTATAAGATGTGTAAACGAAGTGCTCTGTAATTTCAGGTGGAATTGTGCTAAATAATGAAACCAACTTCTGAAACAACACGATTTTCTAATTTACGATGCCATGGATCCCAGCTCCTGCAACTCTGGAAGGTTATTATTATTTTAATTTTGTATGGAGAGTTTAGATGGGGGTGATGATCTTCACGACTGCGTTGCTCAAAAATAGAGGTACGCGAATGTGATCAACTCTTTCCATTCGTGGACACCAACGTCAATTTCAATATTTAGGTCATTCTTGCCGTGAAATTCAGAACATGGTGTCTTCCTTTTCATTTAATTACGAATTCAGGTCATTTTCTTTCTCAGATGAATAAATGCATTTTAACCACATTTCTCTTTGCCCACGCCACGTTCGCATACAACTGTATGTCTACCGACGTAATTATATTTATGACCCATTTCCCTCACAATATTAATTCTTATTCTGAAGCACTCACTCGCGAATGTACATGCCTCTTATTTTGTGTTGTCAGTCGGATGTATTCCTTAGTAATGTTACTTTTAATATTCAGTGGCTTAATATCCACAATTTACCTTTGCCTCTGTCGCAACGCCGTTTCACGCGAAATATGTATTACGCGACATTCATTCTAACTTTCATTTGAAAATTACGACACCGGCTAACTGAATTTTTAACAATTTTGCAGACCAGTTATAAACTGTATCGTTCTAGAACCCACTGAAGATTTCTTAGAGTAAAAAAAAAAAAAAAAAAAAAAAAGTGGCGGAAGGCGTCTAGGAGAAATAAATTACAGCACTGCAAGAAAAGGCCGTTCTTATATAAAAGAGAAAGACTGTGCTTGTTGCGGAGGATGGCCACGAAAATAAACTTGTCGGCATCGTTAGTTTAAGAGATGGACGGATTTCACCACTTTACCCCCTAGGACGGATTGTGTGTACCCAGCTGTCTGTGTGTAGTGTCAAATGGCTCTGAGCACTATGGGACTTAACATCTTAGGTCATCAGTACCCTAAAACTTCGAACTAGTTAAACCTAACTAACCTAAGGACATCACACACATCCATGCCCGAGGCAGGATTCGAACCGGCGACCGTAGCAGTCGCGCGGTTCCGGACTGCGCGCCGAGAACCGCGAGACCACCGCGGCCGGCTGTGTGTAGTGTCATTTGTGTGAAAATGACCGGCCGTTTTCTAAATGTTTGCTGATCCTTTAATTGAGACGGGACTTGACCAGTATTCAGCTAGAAGGATATGGAAAACCGCTTGAAAGCCAGATCCCGGCTGGCTGGCATACCTACCCTGGTCCTTAATCTGCTGGACGGATCCGACCCATGTCCGACAGATAATGCAATGCCAGTATTGACGCTTTAACATACACGACTATCTTTTTTTTTCTTTGTATTTAACTAATATTTTTGGTACTGGGCGAATGATGCAAATCGTCATTCTTCCTTCAGTCACATATTTCTATTGCATAGAGAGTGTGGAATGTAGGCAGTGTTGAATTGTCTTGTGGTTGTTGCGTTGCAGCTTAAACTCTTGCGAAAGTGACTCCTGACAATCCTATACTTAGAATGTAATGAGTCAGTTTTATCTCCTTAGTTTAAATTCGGAAAACAGTTTTCATTCCGTTTGCAACTCCTCTGTTATGATTATCGTTCATGTTTGTCGTGGTTACCTTTTTCTGCGTTCAGTATAGAATCGAAAATACTCTTTGCAGAAGAAGAAATATGAGATGGAGGCTGTAACTCTACACCGAATTGAGAGTGAGATCCGCGCAGAGATTACGAACGAGAGGATACACCAACTATTTTTCTTTTGCACTAACATGACAGCTCCCTCCCAGTTAGCCGTACGGTCTAACGCACTGCTTTCCGGGAGGGAAGACGTGACGTTCCCCGGCACGAATCCACCCGGTGAATTAATGTCGAGGTCCGGTGTGCCGGCCAGTCTGTGGGTGGTTTTTAAGGCGGTTTCTCATCTGCCTCAGCGAATGCGAGCTGGTTCCCCTTATTCCGTCTCAGTCGGCGATTGCTGCGCAAACACTTTGTCCACGTACGCGTACACCATTATTACTCTACCACGCAAACATTGGGGTTACAATTGTCTAGTGTGAGACGGTCCCGGCGTTCCACTGGGGGCCGAACGGCACAATAACCCTGGTTTCGGTGTGGGGCGGCGGTGGACTGCTGTAGCATGTTTTGGGGTTTTTAGGCCCCCAGTTCCATACAATAAATACAACATGACTGCAGAGAGACAATTTTTTGCTTGATTCTGGTGGTCCTGTTTATTCTTGCCATTGCTCTCAAACGGCAGATTAATTACTTTGAAACAGTATTTACCTTTGACGAAACAGCAATTTTTTAGTTCTTTATCTCAGGAAGTATTACACTATACAGAAAGGTTTGTGTCGTACTATTTCAGCTGTTACTTATGACAATACCTTCCGACAATTTTGTTTATATTGCTTTTTACTCCCTCACCACGGCTCGCACGAAAGTAATTTGTAGCGTTTTTTCACGCTGTGCAATGTTCAATTCCATTACGCTCTGTAAAAAATAAAGGATTTTTCCAACTGGATACGTAATCCTCGTGCAGATAATTACAAAATAATTTCCAACATAGTGCAGATTACAGCAGCCAAGTTAAAGCAAAGGATGTACTTACTGGACGTTTGGGTACTAAATGCAATAATTACCATCTCACATAAACAATTTCATGTATCCTGGTCAGTACTGCGCTGTCACCATTACGAGATAGTATATATTTGTTTAACTTTTGCCTCTTCATCAATGTACAGGTCCGTAATACGTAATTTTTCACATGAAATCAGGATGGACGATAAGAAGTGTATAAACCTGATGCCGAAAAAATTTCTAAATGGGCGTACTGATCACAACTTGAATAGGAAACCACATGCTATTTATTTTTCTCACACACTTGATTTCAGCAGCATTTGCTCTACTTGTAATTGCCGGTTTTTGGCGATGAAAATAGTGTCAAAAATGGGTACTCAGAGTGACAGATTCAACATGCTCTCCGCCCAACCACTATAGCACAACCTGTGGAGATGGATGAAATCACGAGGGAGGAGGTAGGCACTGCGTTTATTCCATATATAGGCGCACTCTAGGGGAAAATCGCTCGCATTTTGAAGAAACACCGGGTCGGAACTGTGTTTTGTCCTCCGAATTCCGTGTCAATGTGGCAAGTCGTATACTGGTCAAACGATGCGTACCGTCGAGGATCGATGCCGTGAACACCAGAGGCACACTCGACTGATGTATCCGAGCAAGTCGGCGGTCGCTGAACATTGTTTGTCGGAAAATCATGCTATGGAGTATGAACACACGAGGATTCTGGTACAGACGTCGAAATACTGGGACAGCGTTGTTAGAAAGGCCATCGAAATTCGCACCAATGACGACCTCATAAACCGTGACTGTGGCTATAATCTTAGCAAGGCTTGGGAACCAGCGATTGGGTTAATCAAAAGTAAATCGAGCTAACGTATAGTTGTGACGACCACGGCTGACAGAGCCATCACACCGACGTCATCTCAGACGCCGTCGCAATCTGTTCCAACGCGCGACCGTGGCGCGGAGCGCGGACGGCGGAGGGAGTGCGCCGCGGGCGGAGGGTATTTAAATCGGCCGCCGCCGCGACCGAACCCAGTTCCTCCTGAGCAGCCATAGCGTACAGATCTCCCCGTACCGGCACGTTCACAGGAGCTCAGTCCGCCAGTTCACCTGATGATGGCGACATGTATGATCGCCGAAATATTGTGCCCGTTGGACACTGTAGACCGGCAGTACACCCATGGATATTTTGAGTGTCAATTTAGTTTAATTTGCAGACTTCCATTCTTAGATTTGATATGGAATGATTTTCTTGGTCGCTATCACACGTAGACACAAAGTATTCCTTTCTCTGAACCACAGTGTTAGGATAACACCTGGGGTTCCCCTCGACTTCAAATAGGTCACCGATTAAAATTTAGGTTTACTAAAAACAGCCTTATATTACATTTATTCTCTTATGACTTCTATTGTGATGACTCAGATCAATTTTAAAATAACAGTGAAATTGACCCATTAGAGCCATTCATAACAATATGGCTCTCGCTATCCACGGTATGTAGTCGATTCCAAAAGTTACCTGTATGTGAATGTGACGTGCCTGTGAAAGAAAGAGGAGCTTTTATATCTGTCTAAAATTATGATATTTGTGTGCCTGTATTCCTCTCTCTCTCTCTCTCTCTCTCTCTCTCTCTGTGTGTGTGTGTGTGTGTGTGTGTGAGTCTGTGAGTGTGTGAGTGAGTGGGAAATGTAGGATGCATGACTGTGTGATGAATTAGTTTTGAAATTTTCGTTGGTAACTGTAACCTGTGTATAGCATAACATGATAGTCCTGCCATGAGGTGGTCGTCCCCATAGAGTACACCAAGGAGTGTTTTCGTGTCACAGCCATTGTGTTGGACAGAGGGTGCTACGAATGTCTTTACACCCTCTCGACTATCAGCCTAGGACATACTAGTTACGGCGCTTCAGTCAGAAAACGCGCGACCGCTACGGTCGCTGGTTCGAATCCTGCCTCGGGCATGGATGTGTGTGATGTTCTTAGGTTAGTTAGATTTAAGTAGTTCTAAGTTCTAGGGGACTGATGACCTCACATGTTAAGTCCCATAGTGCTCAGAACCATTTGAAGAAACCATACTAGTTACGCTGGAAGTTACGAGTGGTTGTCTGTTTGAAAACACTCGGTATAGTTTCAGGATGAGGTATCAGAATTCCTGACTTTGAACAGTCATGATTTTTTAATATTTTTCCTTTAGGTGCATGATGACTGGGAAATTTTATTGAACCGTTTCCAGTATTACAAAAGCAAAGAAAATGAGGTCTGCACGAGGTAGGTTTGCTCTGACTTAGTTGCCACTACGGTAACTAGAACAAGAGTTTGGCCACTCTTACTTTAAAATTTACAGTGGTTAAATTCATTGTAAATTTCAGTAGCTCATATAGATTTTATTCTATTCTTAAATTCTTCTGCGAACTATCTGATTGGCAGAAATAGCTGCTTTTGTGTTTAGAAGTCGCACGTGTGTACTTCCTTGGGGTCCGGTTGTTGTTTCAATGCCATGTCAATGTTCGTTTTAATTCTTGATGTAATCGTTCCTCTTACCCCCTGCCTAATTTTCCTCGAGTCGTACCACATTAAAAACTTGCTTCTTTGTTTAATGCCTTCTGTTTCAACATATTGTTATTGAGATGGAAATCATCTGTTTTCCCAGTAAATTTCAATTACGTGTATCTTCAGCAATGTCCTCGCAGTATCAACATATTTTCATCAAGGTGTGTAACAAAAAGAATTAAAGAAAAACCAAATTTGATGACTGTTGCTAACTTAGATCAACAACAAACGTTTTAAAGATAATGTGTAAGTAGGGTCCAAAACTTGAAAACATATATTGGCACACTCTTAGCAATATTAAATCCCTTTCAGTATTACGTACTATCAAGCGGGTGGGTGATGCTTGATGAGCACAGCCTAACATTAAAAAATAGAAAATCTTTACTTACTATTGGCTTTAACTCACAAGACACTTTTTAAAGACATTCTGAAGTGTAAGTATGGCTCTGATTGTGACAATGTTGGTGAATATCACATATATTGTGAAAAGTAACATCCAGAACTGAGATTTAAATTTATGAGCTATGTATGTATGTATGTATTGAACCGGGGGCCTAGAAACGACACTAGCAGCAGCTGTCTACCTACCTCACCGCCACCCCACACCGATTCTAGGGTTATTGTATGGTTCTGGAGAATGCATTCTAAGCGCGTATTTTTGTGTAAATGTCAAGCATACTACCACATTTTCACGTATAAAATGTGTAGTGTTTCTGTACCTATTGTTTATAATAGCGAATTACGTAGATTTACTATGGAATATGCTACCAACTCAGCTACAGTCACTGTATCCAGAGAATTAATCAAGTCATCTCATTGGGTAAGTAAGGTTTGTTGTATCATGGGAGTGGGGGGTGTTTCAGGGTAAAAGTGTTTAGCATAAAGTGTACCCATGGCCCGGCGGTAGCGTCTTTGATTGGTAAGCAAAATGTTTTTGGTCCTGGGTTCGAAACCCGCCACTTTTTAAAGTTTGATTAATGACCACCGTTGGCGGCCAAAGTCTTCCGGCATAATAAGATACCCTCATTCTGCCATCGGCCTTGAGAAAAAGGGCGGAGGAGCGGGTAGAGGTTCAGGATACCCGCTTATCCTTGGGGTGGGAAACTGCTCTTAAAGGTGGAAGAATTAGCAATGATGTGGAAGAATTAGCAATGATCAACGGCATAAGGAAGCAGAAGGCGATGGAAACCACTGCATTAAAGACACATAAAGACATATGACGTGTACCCACAGGACATGTGGCCTGTAACTGAAAGAAGTGTCATGATGATCCCTCCATTGGCCAGAGGAATTCGTGTTGGGACGCATCAAACGTTAGAAGACTGATGACTCAAAAAAGAAAAAAAGCGTAAGGTAGGACAGATCTTGTTACGAGCTGCAGTAACGTAATATTACGGTCGACATCCCAAATCGAACATACACTTTATTAAACAAGGTTATTCTAATTTTTAAACCCAAAATTTCAATTTTCACATCAACTGTTTCTTGAGAAAACTGTATCATAAAACTAACTCTTCACTTCATAATTAATTTAGCAAGAAAGTGACTTCCTGACGTTAACGGCTTCGAGCACAGTCCGAATGGTTCTGACAAGGCAAGATTGAATGTTCTCGTGGAGGCTTAACTCAAGACTTGCATTCTTCATATAGGTACTCTATTAGCAAAGTACACATTCAAATGTGTGTGAATTTGTAAGGGACGAAACTGCTGAGGTCATCGGTCCCTAGACTTACACTCTATTTAAACTAACTTAAATTAACTTATGCTAAGAACAACACACACACACCCATGCTCGAGATATGACTCGAACCTCCGGCGGGAAAGACATCTGGATGAATAATACATTCTAGCACACACCAAATGAATCAGTGCTAAACAAAATTTAGTGATTTGTCTTAAATGTAAGTTGGATATTATTGTCTGAATCAAGTTACTTTCAAATTAATTATTAACTTTTTTGTCAAAGAGAAATCCTATTTCAGCATTGCACAATAGTTCACTTGTAACTTTTATACCTTTTCTCAAACGGCAAATCGATTTTGAAGCAAGTTCCGATCTGTAACAGTAAGTGTTAAGAAAATGTGACGGATTTTCATTATAATTATGACGCTAAGGTCGATTTTTGGATTCATGCCAACATCAACCTGCGACTTTACCTTTTGTATATTCTGCTGAGTAGTATCTTCTTTAACCAGCATTCTATTTGAGTAAAACAATTGCGACTCCACCTGATGTTGCTCACACCTTAGGTAACTGGGCTATGCGCGACTCTGATTAAGAGGAATAGCTCGATAATGTCGTAGGGTTGGTCGACACACGTCTGCTTTCATACCCAGTAACTGACTGGCTGAAAATAATACGTACCTGTCATCCTGCAGTCGAGTAGTCTATGCATTCTTTAGGGTTGTTACCTACGAAAATAAACGGAAGTATTAAATGAAAGATAAGTGAATAATTACTAAAAAAATGTTCTGTTCTGATGAAGACAATATCAGAGAATTCTGCTGAATATTGTTTACTTAAGATAGGAAATGTCAAAAAAATGGGCACACTGCAAATGAAAATAAAATGTTGTCAAATAGTTTTTCAACAATAATTTATATCTGCTTCACAGAAGTGTCTTTCGGCTCTTTTTCAATGCCGGTCTCAGCTAACATTTTCGACTGACCACTTACATATTGCCCTGGTTTTTTATGTCGAATGTGATCGTATTTAAGCAATCCTATTGCAAAAATAATAACATATTCCTTAAATAAGTACGCAAGTATGACAATATAAGATGCATTAATGCTGCTTTCATTTTCTGTGTTAGTCTGGATCATATGATGGTCTGGCAGATTTTTGCATAATGAAAAAGGTATGACTGCGTAATAAATAAAACAGTTACACGTGTGTAGCTTTCAGCCGTGATAGCTATAGTGCAGTGCTATTATCTGGGATACCGTTCATTGAAATCGCATGAAACATTTAAAAGTTGTTAAATCCAGGGTGAAAATATTTTGTAAAATATTAACTTCTGTAGTTTTAACTTACTGAAAATATTATTATTTCATTGGATACGCCTTGTTCTTTCTGAAATTGCAAATATATTCAGATTTGATCTATCTTGTAACTGTGATTTCTTATAGAATTTGTAAGCGCTGCAACTAGCCATATTCCAGACTGTCTTACATTCTGCCATTCCCTGTACATCGTCTGTTCTTCAGCTAAGCGAGCAGCAGCCATCCAGATTTCCAGTTCCAGGTTTCATCCATTTCCGGCCATGTTGAGTGCGTTTGTATCTGGGCAGGTCCGTAGCGGTCGGTTTGCTGGACGGGCGACGGCACACCCTCGGCCTGCTGTTTAGCGTTCTTTCTTACCTTCTACCAATTCTAGGTGCCCGAATAACTCACCTACATATGCTTCATGCTACATACCACAGGTAACACGTCTTGAGTCAATAACTGTCTGGATCTATAAGTTAACTAAATTTTTACAATATTTTCACAAAAGTACCGACAATAAATACTGACCCATGAGAGTTTACAGTAATGAAGAAACTGGAACTTTGCCTAGAGCCAACGACACAAAGCATTGCATTGTGCTGGCACTAGCGAGTGTTATATACACGTAGCATCAGTGTTAATATGTGTTACCAAAGCCTCCTCTTCCCATTACAGACAGCTCTGGAGCACAATACAAGCATTCCACATCTTTTCACGTAGAGTCAACATCCATCTGATATTCTTCTTTCTTTGAACTGTAGATATTCTATCACTGCACCTGCCCCAGGGTGAACACAGTATGCTGGCTGATGATTGACATGTACTTCGTTTTCGTCGGGCGTGCTTTCTTCACTCCCTTCTCCTTTTCCACTGGCTCACCTTTACCTTCGTAACAGGGCATCCCTTCAATTTATCCTATCATATCCTGGCAGCTATTGGCACTCTCCCTGGACCAGTACACTTGTATGCAACACTGGTATGCAAAACGTTAGGACCAAAACAACTTTGGCTTGTTATGTAACGGCCATGTGACATAGATCTACAAAACTTTGATTATACATAGAAGGAACTGCTACACTATAGTACAGAAGGTAACTAAAGCAGATACACAATGAGACGAACAGAAGTGACATATTTATTCAAATTAAATTATTACGCTCACTTCACTGCTGATTGTGATGGACGCTTGAACATTTTATAAGGCAGGACATGACCCTTAATAGGGCAATACAATCTGTGCAATATACTCCTATACTGGAAACAAGTTTGGTTGGGAGATTTTGTGGTGGGATGCTTCGTTCCTCCACCTACCCAGTCGACAAACACAGGATGGTCGCTGGTGCATGTATAAATGCTGCATCCCAAGCATTCTCGATGGGATTTAATTCGGGTGAACAGGCATGCCAGTCTGTTCGCTGAATATCCAAGTGTTCCTCTACCCTTGCTGTTCGATGAGATTGTGCGTTGTCATCTACAAAAATTAAGTTAGGGCTGACTGGATTCCTGAGAAGTCGCAAATGGGGAAGGAGTACAGCGACCTAATAAAGCTGACCAGTGGGTGTAGGGTGATCAGAGATTTGGAGGTCAGTAACCGGATGCAACATTACGACTTCCCAAACCATAACACCTGGGCTACAACATGTTCAACAGATGCCGCCACCATATGAGGGAAAGTCCAGCGTTGTTGAGCACGACAGTTTGGGTGGTGAAGGTGCTATGGTATGGGTAGGCATGCTGTTGCTTGAACATACTAACCTCACCATATGAGGGTAACTCCTGCATTGTCGAACACTACCATTTGGGTGATACACGTGTTATGGCGTATGTAGACGTAATTTTTCGTGGGCATACTAAACTTCGAATTCTATGAACACAACACACTCAACAGTCACTGTACTCGTTTCCCATGTGCGTGTTCTCAGGGGTGCTTTCGCTTCTGATTTTTTATGGGTGACAGTGTTCGACCCCATCGACCAGCTCAGGTGGAGAAGTTCTTGGAACGAAAGGATATTCGGTGAATGAACTGGGCTTTCCCTCGACATTATCCCATGGAACACGTATGGGATGCTTTGGAGAGGCGTATTTCAGCACGTCCACATGCACCAACAACCATCTAGGAGTTTTCAGCCGCGCTAGTGGCAGAATGACAAACCCCACCACAAGACGTCCTTGCCAACCTAATGGCCAGAGCATGTACTGACGTCCGTGGTGATCACGCACCCTACTACGAACCATGTCCCGCCTTGAATTCTGTTCAGCGACCATCATGCACCTTAGTGACCCCAGTCTAATTATTGTCATTCAATAACTGTCGTTTCTGTTCGCCACATTGTGTATTTCTCTGAATTGTCTTCTGTACTACACTGTTGCAGTTATTCCTATGTATGATCCAAGTTTCGTCGAGCTACGTTACTTCGCAATGACACATCATGCAAAAGTGGTTTCCGCCCTGTAGTTTTCTTCACATGTGTCTAATATCTTACATTTCATATTACATGTATAGAAAATGTCTATATTCAGAACAAAATCACAAACAAACATAAACAGGACAAAAAGATACACGAAAAAGGTAAAACGTTTATAAACTATTAACGATTATGAATGACATGAAGTGTCGGTGTCGCAGGAGACCACATTGGAAGGTACCAGTGACGGTGACGATGCACCTGCGTCGCAGCGACTGCCTCTGCGCTCACGAGCACCTGCAGAGCAGGCACCTGCAGCGCGATCTACCAGACTGACCCCGGCCGGCCATGTTGGAGATAGCAGCGCTCGCAGCGGCCACTGTGGCAACGGATGAACCGTAATTACCGCCGTGCCAGCGGCAGATTATTCACACGCACGACGCCAAATTTATTAGTACACGGCTTGCTCGGTCCGCTAAAGTGATTTTAAATTGCGCGGTAAATAATATATTAGCAGTTTCACCTTCTGATTTATGCTCCTGGCCATGGAATAGCGTGAATACCTTTTTTTTGTACACCCCAGTGCACCGGAAAATAGGATACCTGTGGGTGATGCACTCACGAAGCACGGCACAGTCTTTTTGCAAAATGGGTGACGAGCTTTTGAAACCTGCACACCCCTGGAACTGGCGCTGTCAGCATGAACCGCATCTACAGTCGAATGATGTAAACAGACAAACCCGAGTATGGCCCATCATACCTTCTACAATACAATGAGATGATGGAACTGAATTCAGGTATAGTATTAGGAACGGAAAGTTGGTTAAAACCGGAAGTGAACAGTAACGAAATCCTAGACACAGAATGGAATATATACCGCAAGGATAGGATAAACGCCAATGGTGGAGGAGTATTTATAGCAGTAAAGAATTCAATAATATCCAGTGAAGTTATTAGCGAATGCGAATGTGAAATAATCTGGGTTAAGTTAAGTATCAAAGGTGGGTCAGATATGATAGTCGGATGCTTCTATAGACCACCTGCATCAGCAACCGTAGTAGTTGAGCGCCTCAGAGAGAACCTGCAGAACGTCGTGAAGAAGTTTCGTGATCATACTATTGTAATAGGGGGAGACTTCAATCTACCAGGTATAGAATGGGATAGTCACACAATCAGAACTGGAGCCAGGGACAGAGACTCTTGTGACATTATCCTGACTGCCTTGTCCGAGAATTACTTCGAGCAGATAGTTAGAGAACCAACTCGTGAAGCTAACGTTTTAGACCTCATAGCAACAAATAGACCGGAACTTTTCGACTCCGTGAATGTAGAAGAGGGTATCAGTGATCATAAGTCAGTGGTTGCATCAATGACTACAAGTGTAATAAGAAATGCCAAGAAAGGAAGGAAAATATATTTGCTTAACAAGAGTGATAGGGCACAAATCGCAGAATATCTGAGTGACCACCATCAAACGTTCATTTCTGAGGAAGAGGATGTGGAACAAAAATGGAAAAAATTCAGAAACATCGTCCAGTACGCCTTAGATAAGTTCGTACCGACTAAGGTCCAAAGCGAGGGGAAAGATCCACCGTGGTATAACAATCATGTACGAAAGGTACTACGGAAACAAAGAAAGCTTCATCATAGGTTTAAGAGTAGTCGAATCATAGCTGATAAGGAAAAGCTGAACGAAGCGAAAAAGAGCGTAAAGAGAGCAATGAGAGAAGCATTCAACGAATTCGAACATAAAACATTGGCAAACAATCTAAACAAGAACCCTAAAAAGTTTTGGTCATATGTAAAATCGGTAAGCGGATCTAAATCCCCTATTCAGTCACTCGTTGACCACGATGGCACCGAAACAGAGGACGACCGAAGAAAGGCAGAAATACTGAATCAGTGTTCCAAAACTGTTTCACTGCGGAAAATCGTAACACGGTCCCTGACTTCAGCCGTCGCACGGACGCCAAAATGGAAAATATTGAAATAAACGATATCGGAATTGAAAAACAACTGCTATCACTTAGTAGCGGAAAAGCATCCGGACCAGACGAGATACCCGTAAGATTCTACAGTGATTATGCTAAAGAACTTGCCCCCTTTCTATCAGCAATTTATCGTAGATCTCTGGAAGAACGTAAAGTACCTAGCGACTGGAAGAAAGCGCAGGTCGTTCCCATTTTCAAGAAGGGTCATAAATCAGATGCGAATAATTATAGGCCTATTTCGCTTACGTCAATCTGTTGTAGAATAATGGAACATGTTTTATGTTCTCGTATTATGACGTTCTTAGATAATACAAATCTCCTTCATCATAACCAACATGGATTCCGCAAACAGAGATCATGTGAAACTCAGCTCGCCCTATTTGTCCAAGAAATTCACAGTGCCGTAGACACTGGCGAGCAGATTGATGCCGTATTCCTGGACTTCAGGAAGGCATTTGATACGGTTCCGCACTTACGTTTAGTGAAAAAAATACGAGCTTACGGAATATCGGACCAGGTTTGTGATTGGATTCAGGATTTCCTAGAAGAAAGAACACAATATGTCATTCTTAACGGTTCAAAATCTGCAGATGTAGAGGTAATTTCGGGAGTACCGCAAGGAAGCGTGATAGGACCTTTATTGTTTACAATATACATAAATGACTTAGTTGACAACATCGGTAGCTCCGTGAGGCTATTTGCAGATGACACGGTTGTCTACAAGAAAGTAGCAACATCAGAAGACTCGTACGTACTCCAGGAAGACCTGCAGAGGATTAATGAATGGTGCGACAGCTGGCAGCTTTCCCTAAACGTAGATAAATGTAATATAATGCGCATACATAGGGGCAGAAATCCATTCCAGTACGATTATGCCATAGGTGGTAAATCATTGGAAGCGGTAACGACCGTAAAATACTTAGGAGTTACTATCCGGAGCGATCTGAAGTGGAATGATCACATAAAACAAATAGTGGGAAAAGCAGGCGCCAGGTTGAGATTCATAGGAAGAATTGTAAGAAAATGTGACTCATCGACGAAAGAAGTAGCTTACAAAACGCTTGTTCGTCCGATTCTTGAGTATTGCTCATCAGTATGGGACCCTTACCAGGTTGGATTAATAGAAGAGATAGACATGATCCAGCGAAAAGCAGCGCGATTCGTCATGGGGACATTTAGTCAGCGCGAGAGCGTTACGGAGATGCTGAACAAGCTCCAGTGGCGGACACTTCAAGAAAGGCGTTACGCAATACGGAGAGGTTTATTATCGAAATTACGAGAGAGCACATTCCGGGAAGAGATGGGCAACATATTACTACCGCCCACATATATCTCGCGTAATGATCACAACGAAAAGATCCGAGAAATTAGAGCAAATACGGAGACTTACAAGCAGTCGTTCTTCCCACGCACAATTCGTGAATGGAACAGGGAAGGGGGGATCAGATAGTGGTACAATAAGTACCCTCCGCCACACACCGTAAGGTGGCTCGCGGAGTATAGATGTAGATGTAGATGTAGACAATCGCTGCTAGCTCATCCAGCAAATGTCGTATTCAGACAGCTATTTCTTAACATCGAAACGACATATTATCGGCCCACGAAAGTCGTCTAGCAAATGTGTCATCGGGCTGACAGGCACTTAGTACTGCTCTATTCCCGTCAATCCAAAGAGGTCACAAAATAGACTAACTTTCGTGTTGGACTATCACACGCTGCAGATAATTTTCTATTGGTAAATATAGCAAAATTCAGTTTTTTAATAAAATCCTGAACGTGACCTTTCCACGACAGCTTACGATCCATCTGAAAACCTAGGAGTTTGAATTGTAAGCATACACCAGTTCCATGTAATCTAAATGTCAGTTTTAGTTGAATTGTTTGTTAGAAACTGTCAAAAATGCGTTTTACTGTGATTTAGCGTTAACCTATTTTCTAACACCTGTCAACTAAAGCCTTGAACCGCGTTATTTGATACAGTACCTACATTGCACTCAGTATCCTTCATTACCAAGCTAACATCATCCGCAAATAGGAATATTTTAGAGTCATTTATCATATACATGAGAAACAATAGAGGACGCACACTGACTCCTGAGGCATACCCCACCCAAACGTGTTACAATCAGGCGACACTTCTTAGCCGTCCTCAATAGCGTGATGAATTACCTTTTGCTGTCTGTCTTTAAAATATGAGAAGAAAAAAATTTGATTTTCGTATTCCATAATGATCCAACCTGAGCAGTAATATTTTGCGATCAACACAATCAAACGCCTCAGTTTGACCAAATACGACGCCTAATGGTCACAACGTTTGGTTTGATCTGTCTGTTATCTTCCCAGGAAAGAGAATAAAGCGTTTCCAGCTCTTGAACCTGTCCTGAAACCAATCTGTGCGTTTGAAAGCAAATTATGTGAACTAAAATGATCAATTACCCTTATACATGCAGCCTTTTCAATAACATCTGCAAACACCGACATCACTGAAACAGGTCTACAATTGTCTACATTACGCCTCTTTCCTTTTGGGCATTCCGTATCACAGTCGGTAAAAACGGGACCCTTATAAACCCATTTTCTTACCTGTTTCTCTCTCTCTGTCTCTCCGACTGTCATGGCTCCTTTTTCTCATGTTATGGTATAGATATCAAGTTGAAATTTATGTCACATAGTAAGGTCTGAGGTTCTTTGGTGGAGCGAGAAATTTTAACTCCTATATCAATATAATCAAAAGATTCGCCTATTTACGTTAAATAATTTGATACTCGTAAAATCACTCATCAAAACATATAACAGGAGAGTAGTTTCGTAAAAAAAATACATAAATAAAAAAAAATAAGAGAGAGAGACGGGGGGAGGGAGAGGGAGGGAGGAGAGAGAGAGAGAGAGAGAGAGAAATCTGATGATCTGATGAATGTGTTGCCGCTACGGTTGTTTAATGAGATATTAAGAAATCTCTCGCCACTGGATCAGTATTTCTAAATACAGTACAACCCCATTTAACCAAACTAAACGGGGAGAAAACATTTCTGTTATGCCATGAACATCTTAATACATAGGACTGCATTTAGTATTGTATGAATATTTGAAAGATTTGAATGTCAAATAGACTCAAAAATCACTTTGTAGGCTACACCTATGTTCTCTATTAAAGTTAAAATTAGGTTTTTCGGATTGCAGTTCATAACATACTTTATCCTGTACTTTACAGTTCGTAGCATAGCACGAAAGTACACACACTACAGAAAGAAACAGCTAATCGAAAGTAGTAGGGTGGTGGGGTCACGAGTGCAGAGCGCATTGTTGCCAGATGTATCCAAGATGGCGGCTATGACGTCATCCAAGATGGCGGCCAGTATACTTGGCAAAAGCGCATTGTGTCATCCTAGATGGCGGCCATGGTGTCAGAAGATGAAGCGAATACCATTACCCAAGTTGGTGGCCTTTGGTGGAAGAGAGATGCCCTGCTGATGGTAAGTTTGAATTATGGAGGGGAATTGACTTACGTGCTTCAACAAGCCACCTGGCAGTCTCCTGCACCCCATTCCCCCATTTTGCATGATGATGTAATATCCTCTTTGAAAATAGGTGGGAAAATTTGAAGCTTCAAGGGAATTTTTCTCTAAGTTCCTCCTGCTGCTGAGGCGAGTTAGTATGATGTTGCCCCCACTAGAGACTGCTCATGATGTCATTCAATTCGAATATAATTTGTTTAAAGTTGTTTAAATTTGTACAAATTTGTTCAAATTGGTTCAAATTTGTTGAAATTTGTTGAAATTTTTTTGAAATTTACTATCTACCTACTGTATTAGTGGCTTAGTGTGGTGTTATCACCACAAGAGGCTGATATATCAGTGCTTGTTGAGCTGTCAGTGTGGAAGGAGCATGTGTTCAAAGCAAGATGTTGGTGCCAGTCAGGGGGAGTTTTAATAGCCATATGACACGCATTCATTCAGCAGAGGAATGCATCCACAGCTGACAGCATGAAGAAAGGAAGTGGGCATTAATGCTTGAACGTATGAAGAGGAAGAATACAGTCCTGCAAATAGATGCTTTGCATCGAGATGCATTAAAGATGGGTTACACACTGCATGGAAACATCTGTCTCATTCTGTCATTTCTAAAATCTACTTATAAGCTCCCACCACACAAGAGACAACTGCCTCCAATCCAGCACACCAAAGAACTGTAGTTAGTTCGTGAGTTCACAGCTAGAGGGTGCCACAAAACGTCACATGATCATGCAGTTCAGTCAATAGGAGCACAGAATCATGATGAAATCATGTGTTTTTCTCAGCTGCAAATGTGCCCCAGCGTCTTCATCCGACTGGCGGTCTGGAGGAGAAAAATGGGGGGGGGGGGGGGGACTCAGCCTGTTCTATGCTGCTGGAGAGAGGAGGGCTGTACTTTATTTATTTTTGGAACAATTTATTTAGGGACAGATTTCACGTAGTTTATTTATTACACTGACAAAGCACTCAACCTGATGTGGTTGGGGTCACAACATACAGTTTACAGACTTAGAAACTACTCATAAATAATGCAGTGCACTGCTGTGCAGAGACTCAAACAATTCGTAAATTATCAAAATAATCCAGTACACAGGATACGGACATGTACACAAATCGTGGATCACTGAAATAATGCATGTGTCATGCTATGCAAACACGCTCACAACACTTAAACACCCGAAAATAATGCAGTGCACGATCGCTCAGTGCACTTATAAAACGCAATATATCAGCGACTCGAACTCTGATTCTACTGGATAGAGAGCCTCAGTGCACCCCCTAACACATGGAAACAGTCATGATGTGGGAGAGGAAGGTTAGGTTAGTGTACATTATTTATTCTGGTCGGGAAACGGACGGAAATATCGATACTAATTATGTAACTAATAAAAAATATCGGTCCTAATTACACAACTATAAGCGTAGCGCTACACAAGGACATTATAAAATCGCAATATAGTGCAAAAACTGACGATACCATACAACTGGTGCTATACTGCTGGAAAAAATTTCGCAATACTACTCGAAACCTGCGACAGAAAAGGTACTTTCATTATTCTTTTTGGTGGGAAACAAGTTCAACTGACTAGATGCTGGTGTTGGACAGAGAGGAGTTTAAAAAATGTATCACATTCAAGCATACAGTATCTATCGTTGTTTGATGTCAGAGTTTGCTACAGATACCTACGGAAAACACTTTTGTTTAGCATCATGTAGGATGCCCCAGCTGGGACGATGGGGAGAACCATAGTCTTGTAGAGAACTCACCCGCTGTATTGTGCTGGACTATTTAACATCAACTCGACTCATATAATAAATTAACTATTCAAAAAATGAAAAAAATACATTCATGACCATAATAAATGTCCTCTTTCCATGAAAATATTCAAAGTCCATTTTCAATTATTTTATGAGCATTTTTACATTTGACTGCATTCGTATCTCTTTATATTGTGACGTCCAGTGAATTGTACCACCACCGATCACAAATGATCAGCAGAGACATACCCACCCCGCGTAAAATCATGAAAAAGAAAACTTCCACTATTTTGATGCAAACACTACCAATCACAACAGAATGTCCTCGTTATTTCGAAATTAAATTGATCATGAGAGTCACTTTACATGGTGAGTAATTTTTGTTTTTGTTTTTTTTGTAGGCCAAATGGGAATCCATGGAGAGAACACGATGTTCTTTTCGAGGAACACTATTGAGAAATGACATCTGAAACTGACTGGAGAGGGATTCTACAGCCAACAACATACATTTTGCGTAAGGACCATGCTATTAAAAACATGATCTTTGTGACTATGGCCGGCCGCGGTGGTTTCGCGGTTCTAGGCGCTCAGTCCGGAACCGCGGGACTGCTACGGTCGCAGGTTCGAATCCTGCCTCGGGCATGGATGTGTGTGATGTCCTTAGGTTAGTTAGGTTTAAGTAGTTCTAAGTTCTAGGGGAATGATGACCTAAGATGTTATGTCCCATAGTGCTCAGAGCCATTTGAACCATTTTTTGTGACTATGTTACCGCCACCATGCAGAAAAAGCGGTCTTAAGTCCACAGGTACACACACGAGCCACTGATAGTGCTACGCTTTCTGGTACAAATGCTGTCAGCGATTTCGAATCAAGTCTATCCATACAACCACTTACTTGTGTGGGATCTTGTAGGGATATCTTCTAATTATTACAACCACTGGTGAATCATATTTTTGGCACTCTCATATCTCGAAATGTGTCGCTATTTGTCTCCCAGGGAGCATACTTGACTATCACCGAAACATATGTGGTGATCCTATTAAGTATACAAGTAATGGTTCATTGGGGCATGTAGTTCGCGATCGAATTCGCTTCGACAGACCGATGTAAAGTTTCATCACCCGTACTGTAGGATGACCATATCCAACAGACTATGTATCACAGGAGAGGGTTCCTGTATTGCTCCTTCATAAGCTGTTCAATATATTATTTTTTTTCGGTTGTAACACACCCAATCAGTGTACACTGCCATACACTTTGTTTTTTCTACCATGACTTAGGGACACGTGTCAGCTGCTGCTAAACCAACATTAACATACTTTGATTTTCCGGCTCTCACAGAAAACTGAACACCGCATGGCATAAACTGTACAGCGTAGAAATTAAACATAGATGCCATGTTTCTCATTGATAAAAATGTGAAAGACATCGCAACATATGGAAACTGGAAGAGTTGCTTCCAACAACTATTGTAAGGAGATTACCTGTACAGTTAATCTCATGTTTCATCAAAAGGGTAGCGGATGTCTCGGTACTCTGTTGCGAAAAGCATTGTCCCTTCATTTTGCAGTCATGTACATGATTACTGTTCCAGTGTTGATCATCGCTGGAAGGTGCTGTTCACAACAAGCATTAGGTAACACAAATAAAAAGAGCTACCTGTTATCTTATTGGTGAAAAAAAAAAAGAACATGTGTATGATATCACAGCATACGTAAATAGGACGAGTCCGCAGGAATGAGGAACACTTAAAAACAACTATATTAAGGTGATGACCTATACATTTAATCCCATGTTCCACAGCAACAAGTAGCAGATAACCAGTGCTCCATCAAGGTTTCCTCGATCTCCACGGAGTGGTGTCAGTCAATCATTATGTGCTAATCATCAGCATACCCAATGGACACTTGGGATTGGAAAGACGCCATTGATATGTAGCGACGTACTGTAACACACACTGCAGTTGATAGCGAGATCAGTTTTATCGGTTTTACCCAAAATTCGGAGAGAGCAATATCCACCACATTCTGCAACCTGTTTAGAAACAGTGTGAGCTGAGTTAATGCTATAGGAGGGTGTTTTAACCAATCAGTGGAAGGGGGATCATGTTGTTGTAACTCCACCACCCGTGTACAATGTGTGAAGTAAGCGCCAAATGAAGCCTGCTACATCAACACGACGACAGTGCGAAGACTTATGGTGGTGTTTCTTACTGGGAAAATTAGGAAGACTCAACAATGAAGCAGATCGGCGTCCCTCAAAATCCATTCACCTCTGTCACCCAAACATTCTATCAATGTTATTCTGTACCACCCAGCAGAGAAAAACACGAACTATCTGTGAGCCGGCATCGAGCACATGTGACGATCCTATTAAATATACAGGTATTGATACATTGCACAGATCAGTATATAGTTGCATCGCCTGTACCGTAGGAGGATGACCATAAACCACAAACTATACAATATTTCGTTAGAGATACTCCCTATGACCCTGTGTCGTTGTATGAAACATTGCCTTTTCTGCTGTAACACACTTTGTACACTGTCATACATTTTGTTTTTTCTCGCCACGACTTCGAGGTCTGTGTCACATTCTAAACTGACATTAACACGTTCTGATCTACTGCTTCTCACAGAAAACTAGATGTCGCACGATCATGTTGCTATTGCTGCTACCATAACAAACAACACACACTGGAAGATTTTAAATAAAAGACAGTTACAACACAAGGAAACTGGAAGAGTTTGTGGGCGTCATGGAGAGTCTCCAAACAGCTGTCAGATGGTGATTGATGAGCTCTACATTTGGACTTGTCTCTCACACTGGCGGAATATCTGATATCACTGCGTCCCATTTCGACTGATTCCGCATATTGCAATCATGTATGCGATCACTGTTTCGATGCTAGCCATCCCCAGAAGGTGTTGCCCCTCCACCAAAACTCTTTCTCCATCTCAGACAAACGATGTCAGTCAATCATTATGTGGTAACCAACAGCGTACCAGTGGACGGATGGGCTGGAAAAGACTCCGTCAATGTACTGTAATAATAAGCATCACAGTTGATAGTGCGAACAATTTTAGCAATTTTATAGTAATTTCAACACCTACCAATGATGCGACAGCATGTTTCTCAATTTCTGTATATTCACTAAACCGTCCCTTCTCTACTTTGTGAGTGTCATTGCGAATGTTGATAGATGACTGTGCAGTACGTCCATTCATTGTTAATTCTCGAACATATATATCATCAAAGTATACCAGGCAGCACCCTACATATTTCTAGCACCTCGAGTATAGTGCATTATTTACGATCTACCTCTATGCGGATGGGAGTCACAGAGTATTCTCGTAGTCTTAGGATTAAATTAGAGACTGAAAGACCCCCTAGCACTGTCTTTGACCAATCCACCCTGCAGTACCGCTACCGATTTAATCTGCAGCTGACGTGTGTCAGACTCCTATGTTCCGCTTTTCGTGAATGAATGGAGCTTTCCGAGTCCTCGCCCATCCAAGTGCAGCAGATTTCTCCCAAAGCGCCGATGTCGAGGAGGTTAGCACCACTTATCGGTGTATAGTAGTAGTTTTGAAAGTGCTGTGATGTAATAGCAGACGGTTAAGAAGAACAAGAAACGGATGCATATAGATCTCCAGATGGATGGAGTTTGAAGCATTTTATGTAAATCAACTATGCAGTCAATTTTAAAATATTGTTCTAATGTCTGGGATCAGTACCAGGAGGGTATTGGTAAGAGGGAGCATAAATCCACACACTCCTGAGGCTACACGGTTATGCACTTAAAGCGGGCTATAATGTTAGATCGCTTCAGTTTCTGACCTATCAGTCATGTGAAACGCAGCGCTTATAATTGGCCACCAGTGCTGTACAATCGCAATAAAGTCATCAGATGTTCAACTGACTCTTTTATTAGAACACGTTCTAATAACAGAGTCAGTTGAACGTCTTATGACGTTATTGTGATTGTGCAGCTTTGGTTGTCAATTATTAACATAAAAATGATCGCAGGCCTCAGACAGGATTTCATGAACTGTATATCAAATGCAGCGCTGTTATCACTACATTGTAAGAAATATATTTCCTGTGCATGACATATCATACATCCTTCCTGCAGGTTTCTCTACGATAAACTATAGTCAAAAACTGTAAAATGAAAAAAAACGCTTCCTTAAAATATCGATTCTGTGTGATACGTGCACAATTTAGCTTTCCAGAGATGTATAGCGTCCACTGTTCACATCCGATCACGAATCACAAATTATACTATGCTCGCATCAGTCCTACATAAAATGATCGTTAGTCACGGAGAATACCTGTTACAAGGAAACAGATATACGCGTAACAGCGGCGTCTGACATGTGCAATTACATGTCAAGCCTCCACTATGTAAACAGGACATCTGTCCAGCAGATGCATAGATGGGGATTGCATTGTCTAATAAACACCTATCGTTAACTTAGAATCATCTTAGGTATGAAACCGAAGTATCCATTTTATACCCAAGATGCGACAAGGGAATGGAGTACATCGCGTAAATTCCTTCGTTTAGAGGAATGCACCGAAACAGGATGGCCATGTTTCATCACACATATGATGGAAGTACTCTGATGATGGAGAGGTTTGCTGTTAACAGTCGCAGGTAAACAGTGCTATAAGTCAAGTACAGAACACGTGGTTGTATACGAGTCGAACGCAGGCTATGGAAATGGAATGAGCGTTTGTCGTCATTGGCCGGGAGGCTCTTCACGGGGCAGGTCCGGCCGCCTTGGTGCAGGCCTTATTACATTCGACGCCACATTGGGTGACCTGCGCGCCGGATGGGGATGAAATGATGATGAAGACAACACAACAACCTGTCCCTGAGTGGAGAAAATCCCCGACCCAGCCGGGAATCGAACCCGGGCCCGTAGGACGGCAATCCGTCACGCTGACCACTTTTTTTTTTTTTTGCATCTGTTCGTGGCGGACGTTCCCTGACGCCCGTTGAAGTTCTTTGTTGATCGATTCACTCAGTTTTTTTTTATTACAGAGGGCAACTAACCCTCTGACCGAACACGCTGAGCTACCGTGCCGGCTACACTCAGCTATAGGGGTGGACAACGCAGGCTATGTCACGCAGCTAATGCATCCTGACAGAACAGAGGAAGAAATGGTCAAATGACCTCCGCCAACATCTGCCTCCCTCTCTAGAATGTATCATCAGTCTGCCATTACATCGTATCTCGTTACAGCGCCATCTCAAATGATCACCCCGACCACTCTCTGTTATCCTTTAACGCAGATGCATGTAAGTTTAGAGGCAGATGGTTCTCTGTTTTCCTGAAAAGCGTCAGATACAGTAGTAAACTCGCGTGTATCACTGTTACCACAATAGAGATACACTAGAATGCTGCCACGACGGAAAAAAGTGACTATTTCCCTGGCCCCCTTTTCTTCCACGTCGACGTTTTCTCGGATTCCTCTTGCTGTCGCGTACTTGTCCCCATGTACAAGAATTTTTCAGCACCAATCAGAAGACACTTAATTACTTCCTCAATTTCCGCGCATTTCATCGTATTTTGGCTCAATTTACACGTATTTTCCATCATTTTTCGCAATTCTATCGATTTTTTTATGTCACTTCTAACCATAATATCGTGACATAACCTCTCGTTCCGTGTTCTAAAACTGCTTATAAATATGGTACAGCTGCCAACACCTGGCGCAAATCCATTATTTTTCTGATCGGAAGGCGTAGTATAGCACTGTACTCGTTTGCATCCATTCGCCACCACCCGCATGTTCTACATTTGCAGTGCGTTTGCTCTGTATTCCGTATTTATGTGTATGTGCATGTATCGAGGACTGCTCCCAGCTGCGTGTAGACAACTATTAGCTTTTGGATTTGGACATAAAGCAAGACTTCGCCGGAATTTTTAACAAAATTTATATGTGCGGCTAATTAATAACAACCCAGGACTTCTGCATTGAAGGAGATCACCAGGGAAACAGCAACGTGACTGTGGACAACAATAAGTAAGTTGGAATAGGTTGTCTAACGTGAATAAGCTCCATCTGTAAAGGTATATAACAAATTTTTACGTGAGATCCAGGAGTGAATAACGAGATTGGTAACCACATTATGGACTTTATAAAGTGTCCAGACATGCGACTACGTGAAACTTTTAGGTCATCCTTGGCTAAGCAGCACGGCATTACCAGGTTGGAGGCAACAATAGAAAACTACAGAATGGATCTTGTATTCGACCCTGTGCATGAGTGTTTTACCTGTATTAGACACCAATGAAAAGTATTTACAATGTGTTACACTTTACTGTGTGCCACTTTCTTCCATGTGGCATCAATTAACGTATCACGTACAGAATAACTGTTGTGTTGTGTATAATAACGTTCTGTAGTTTGTGTACTGCGGTGATAAGAATACCCGAAAATGGCAGGTGTGGAAGTAATACTTCCAGATTCTCCAGACAGAGAAAAGCTTATCAGCTATGTTCTGTCTGCATACTGTTTTAATTATCTACCTATAAACTACGTGGATATTCATAACTCTGACTCCAATAAAGACAATATAAGAGTTGAAATTTCCTGGCAGATTACAACTGTGTGCCCGACCGAGACTCCAACTCGCGACCTTTGCCTTTCGCGGGCAAGTGCTCTACCAACTGAGCTACCGAAGCACGACTCACGCCCGGTACTCGCAGCTTGACTTCTGCCAGTACCTCGTCTCCTACCTTCCAAACTTTACAGAAGCTCTCATGCGAACCTTGCAGAACTAGCACTCCTGAAAGAAAGGATATTGTGGAGACATGGCTTAGCCACAGCCTGGAGGATGTTTCCAGAATGAAATTTTCACTCTGCAGCGGAGTGTGCGCTGATATGAAACTTCCTGGCAGATTAAAAATGTGTGCCCGACCGAGACTCGAACTAGGGACCTTTGCCTTTCGCGGGCAAGTGCTCTATCAACTGAGCTACCGAAGCACAACTCAGGCCCGGTACTCACAGCTTTACTTCTGCCAGTACCTCGTCTCCTACCTTCCAAACTTTACAGAAGCTCTCATGCGAACCTTGCAGAACTAGCACTCCTGAAAGAAAGAGTATTGTGGAGACATGGCTTAGCCACAGCCTGGAGGATGTTTCCAGAATGAGATTTTCACTCTGCAGCGGAGTGTGCGCTGCAGAGTGAAAATCTCATTCTGGAAACATCCTCCAGGTGCGCTGCAGAGTGAAAATCTCATTCTGGAAACATCCTCCAGGCTGTGGCTAAGCCATGTCTCCACAATATCCTTTCTTTCAGGAGTGCTAGTTCTGCAAGGTTCGCATGAGAGCTTCTGTAAAGTTTGGAAGGTAGGAGACGAGGTACTGGCAGAAGTCAAGCTGCGAGTACCGGGCGTGAGTCGTGCTTCGGTAGCTCAGTTGGTAGAGCACTTGCCCGCGAAAGGCAAAGGTCCCGAGTTCGAGTCTCGGTCGGGCACACAGTTTTAATCTGCCAGGAAGCTTCATATCAGCGCACACTCCGCTGCAGAGTGAAAATCTCATTCTGGAATATAAGAGTTATACAAAAGTGTTATATTAAAGCAGGGGAAACTTATTTTTCTCATTCTAGAACAATGTTCTCCCAAATAACGGCCGATGTAGATATTTCAGAATTGGGACTGGTTAACAAGAACTACGTGATTCCACAAGTCCTAAGATAAAGAGTAAATGTAACACAAAGACTTAAACCATTTCCCATTAAAGAAATAGCACCTTTAAGTACAGTTAATGTGTTATGTGCACACTGGAAACGGAAGACGTCGAACTAAAGTAAAGAGTATACAGAGAAGGCAACTGCTATAAAGGAGCAATATAAGCAGCAAATGGAAAAGAAAGAGGCTATTGCGAATGTGTTGGCCAGGTTTATATACTGGCTTAAACGCGGTGTATGGAGAAATCTGGCTACGACTGGGGTATACAATATAATACCATTTACTGTAAAGAATAGGGGTAAGTGTTGGATTGCTGGCCGAAAATGACGGATTGGAGCATGCTTACTACGTTAAAGACACACGAAAAATTTGTTTATCGAACTCCATTCCTCGTTAGACCTGCTTAAAAATTACATCGAAATGTGGTGAACGTGCTGTCATACAGTTAGCAACAGAAGAACCGTTTGCAGAGATTAAAACTAACGGAATAACAACCTTTAATGGCAATTCGTTTGCAAAAGTTGTAAACTTAAATTTCTACACCGGAATTCCGGAGCAGAAAAACTGGCAGCCTATAACCAGGAGGATGGAGAATGTTATAACAACAGTGTCATGCAGGAAATAAGAAAAACATTAAAATCTTCAAATGTTCTCGTCTAGAAGAAATGCCAGAAAAAACAGAAATAATTGTTGCAGCCATAAAAGAGGTAGTTTACAGGAAAACATTAGATATATACTGGAGTTCGAAAACGTACCTTCTCTGTATTTGTCACATTTCAGGCTGTAGAAGGAAACAGATAATTCAGATATGGATTTAAGTTATAAGTTAAAAATGAAATTGAGCATTATTGAATCTACACCTAACAAAAATAAGGAAAGAGCTGTTTTCTGCTTGTAAATATAAATGCAAAAGTTAATAAACATTTGGTACCAGAATTTTTGCTTGTTTTATTCACTAACCTACCAAAAATCCTCAGGCATTTCCAATATACAATGATCCTTGGGAGTATTTCCCTTGTGGAAAGTGGGTAGTCGGAGGACCTTGAAAAGTAGTTGAAACTAGGTAGTTGAAAATATGTTGACCACCTTTTCGTACCTAAATGAGCTGTGGATGCCTCCCAAGCACGTCAAGGTGAGTGTTTTGTATCAGTGTAGAAAATAAACTACGTGAAATCTGTCCCTACACAAATTGTTCCGAAAATAAATAAAGTACACTTCTTCCTATCTTCAGCAGCACAGAACAGGCTGAGTCCTTTTCTCCCCGTTTTTCCCCTCCAGACCGCCAGGGGGATGAGGAAGCTGGGACACACTTGCAACTGAGGAAAACACTTGACATCATCATGCTGCTGTGCTCCTGCTGACTGAACTGTACGATCACGTGACCTATGATGGCGTCCTCTAACTGTGAACTCACGAACTAGCTCAGTTCTTTGGTGTGCTGGATTGGAAGCAGTTGCCTCTTGTATGGTGGGAGCTTGTAAGTACGTTTTAGAAATGACAGCCGGTTCCAGCAGATATAGATGTTTTCCTGTGTTGTGCAATGCATCTTTAATACATATCGATGCTGAGCATTTATTTGCAGGACTATATTCTTCCTCCTCATATTTTCAAACATTACTGTTTGCTTCCATTCTTCATGCAGTGAGCTATGGATGCACTCCTCGGCTGAATGTGTGCATGTAATACAGCTATTAAAACTCTCCCCATCTGGCACCACCACCTCGCTAATTGAATACATGCTCCTTCTACACCAACAGCTCAACATGCACTGATATCTCAGCCTCTTGTGGTGATAACACCACACTAAGACCCTAAGGCTGTATGTGGACAGTACATATCAACACATTTCAATAAATTTAAACAAACTTACACAAATCTAAACAAGTTTAAACAAATTATATTCGAATAGAATGACATCATGGGCAGTCAGTAGTAGGGGCAACACCATACTAGCTCCCCTCAGCAGCAGGAGTAACTTAGAGAAAAATTCCCTTCAAAATTCAAATTTTCCGACCTATTTTCTAAGAGGATGAAGCGCCATCGTGCAAAAAGTCGGAAAGGGGGAGCGCGGGACAGCCAGGTGACCTGTAGTAGCATATAATTCAATTTCGAGCCAAAATTCAGACTTCCTGCCAAGTGGGCATTCTAGGGGGCATGACACTTTCCCACCAAAAGCTGCCATCTTGGATAACGGTACTCGCGTCATTAGCTGACGTCACGGCTGCCGTCTTGGATGCCGTCATGCAGCGTTGTAAAGTCTACAGGACGCCATCTTGGATAACATCATCGCCGCCATCTTGAATACATCTGACAACATGCACTCTGCACTCACGACCAGCTCCCTACTACTCCTGAGTGCACTATTGTTGGCAGTATGGCATTGTTCAGTGTGCTGAGTCAGTGAGTGGTGAAGCTACTTAACATCAGGAGTTCACTTCTCGCCATTAACTGCAGCCCACGACTCTCTCACCACCAATTACTTCCGTGAGGACACGTTTCTTTTACTTGTTTTCGATCTTTGGAGTTGTTTCGGATCATCGAAATTCTGATGGTATAGGTCGTAATGCAGGAGATCATTTGATAAACACATGCCACAAGGTAAGTATGGTACATATGTTTGCGATGCTATTACAAGGTTACAGAGAAATAGGGCAGTACACATCCTTAGGTTATAGAAACGGTAGGCCAATACACTATCAGATTTACAGTTATAAATATTAAAATACCCTTGTTCAGAGTAGCATCAGTAAATTTTATCTCCATTGTTGCGAAATAAAGTGATGTTAGTCCCGATACAGACGATTCTGTTCCCATTTTATATGGTATATCGTTTGCAATGGAAGTTAGAGGCATAAGTAATTTACAAGTAATTGCATGTGAAAATTTGTCAATCTACGGAATGTGTTGACACAATGAGTCTTTCCATACAGTCTTATGTACATATGGAGCCACAAATATATTAAGAATCTGTTGAGAGATTTGCTGCACATCTTTAATACGTATATCAACGAGGTTCAGTGTAATAACATCCTTTCAAAATAATTTCAGTGAAATGTATTTCGCTAAAAATACTCTCACTTGGAGAAACAAGTTTTTGGTTCTATTCTGCAATTAGCATATGTTTACCAGCAGATAATTATAAAGAAAGGTGGAAATGAAATAGGTGGTGTGACGTCTCAGTTGCCCAGATAGGAAATAGAGCTGTTTTCTTTTTTTCTAATGTTTTTTTTTTCTTTTTCAAGGGTTGCTTCAGTCCATTTAGGTTATCGACGGGAAAAAAACTATATCTTTATCACCAGGCGGAATTTTAAACCCCTGATTTCCCCCTCCCCCCAAATATGAGTCTAGTGCCCAGTATGTGCATTCAAATACACTGCTGCTGTGGCGCGAAGGACCAGAGCGACCAGAAAGTATCTTTCTGGAACACCGTCGACATCCTGGAAGATCTATGAAGTAACACACGTTTATGGGAACAATCTGATGCTCTTTGCCACGCCCATTACCATCTATATTAGTGTTACATACATTGCAACTAATAGTCGGCCTTTTCGATTTTCAGGCGCGGACTCAAGAGGAGGTCATCATCAGGAGAAACAAAACTAGCATTCTATACGTTAGATCCCATCAGGTTAGAGAACTGAAAAGCAGAAATGAATAAACTGAAGTGGCAAATGGTGGGAATTAATGAAGTTCTGGTGCAGGGTTAACAGGAGTTCTGGTTAGCTGAGAACAATGTTACACATAGGGAATCAAATAGTGGTAATTCAGGAGTGGATCTAATCAGTAAGAAAATAGGAATTCCGGTAAGCTTCTATGAACAATATAGGATCGCACAATCGTAGAAAAGAAAGAGACCAAGCCAACACCCACCGCAGTAGTACAAGTTTGTATGCTCCGTAGATGATGAAGAGATTGGAGAAATGTATGATGATATAAAAGAATATACAGATAGGTAAGGAAGAGCAAAGCTTAATTGTTATGAGTGTCTGTAATTTTATAGTAAGAGAAGCAAAAAGGGAAAAATGTAGGAGAATATGAACTGGAGGAAAAGGACCAAGGGGAAACCCACCTAATACAGTTTTGCACAGAGCATAATTTGATCATAGCTAGCGTTTTGTTGAAGAGTCCTCAAACAACGTTATATGCGTGGAAGTAACCTGGAGACGCTGGAAGGTTTCAGATTGATTGTTTAACGATACGTCAGAGATTTCAGATTGCGATTTCAAACTGTAAGACAATTCTAGCAGTGGTTTTGCACTCCGACCACAATTTTTTGGTTATGAACTGTAGATTAAAACAGAATAAATTGGAAGAAAACAGGAAATTAAGGAGATGGGACCTTCGTAAGTTGAAAGAACCAACGATTGTTGAGAGTTGTAGGCAAAAATTGACTGATACAGAGGACACTAATCCAGTGGAGAAAGACTGAGTAGTTTTGAGCGATGAAGCAGGGAAGGCAGCAGTAAATCAAATAGATAAAAAGAAAAGTCCTGATATTCATCCTTGGATAAGCAGGAATGGATAGAGAACAAATGCATGTCGATAAAGTTTTGTGTAACTAGGGGAAAGATAGATACCGCCCACATGAAAATTAAAAAGATCTTAGGAGGAAAGATAAACGTGTGTATGAATAACTACAGCTCAAATGTTAAACCAGTACTGAGAAAATAAAGGAACGCTTAAAGATGAAAGTAATATACAGTGGGGCGACACAAGGGAACTGGACTTGGAGGACATTGTTAGAGAGAGGGAAGAGGAAACAAATGACCATGAGATGCGAGATATGAGACAGCGAGAAAAATTGGACAGAGAACTAAATGTAGGAGACGGCATTCCCTCGGAACTACTGATATCCGTTTGGGAGCTAGCCATGACAAAAGCTATTCCACCTGATGTACAAAGTGTATAAGACGGGAAAAATACTCCAGACTTCAAATACAACGTAATAACACAAATTTAGAAAAAAGCGGGCGCTGACAGGTATGAAAATTACCTAACTCTCAGTTTAATAAGTCAAGGTTGGAAAATACTGACATGAATTATTTATAGAAGAATGGAAAATTGTTTGAAGTCGATCTCTGGCGTTACATTTCGCTTTCGGAAAATAGTAGTAACACGCGAGATAAGAATGACCCAACGACCTAGAAGGAGGGTTACAGAATGGCAAACCTACATTTACAGCATATTTAGATTCTTTCAAATTCAGAAGGTAGCAAGGACAAAGCACACTTAAAGGTTACATACAACTTACATAGAATCCAGACGACAGCAGTGAGTTTGAGAAAGTGTTGTGTCCTATTCCCATTGTTACTCAACCTGCACATTAAGCAAGCAGTAAAGGAACTCAAGGAAAATTTCAGAGGGAGAAGAAATAAAAATTCTTAGGTTTGGCGATGACATCGTAATTCTCATAACGAAAGCAGAGGGCTTGGAAGAAGCGGCAATGGGCAGTGACTTGAAAGGATTCCATAAGATGAAAATCAACAAAAGCAAAACAATTGTAATGGGGGATGCTGAGGGAATTAGATCGGGAAATAAGACGCCAACGTCGGCCGCTGTGGCCGAGCGGTTCTAGGCGCTTCAGTCCGGAACCACGCGGCTGCTACTGTCGCAGGTCCGAATCCTCCCTCGGGCATGGATGTGTGTGATGTCCTTAAGTTAGTTAGGTTTAAGTAGTTCTACGTCTAGGGGACTGATGACATCAGATGTTAAGTCCCATAGTGCTTAGCGCCATTTGAACCATAAGACGCCAACAGTAGCAGACGAGTTTTGCCATCTAATGATAGCCAAAGTATGGAGTATGTAAAATACAGACCGATGACGGCAAGAATAAGTTTTTCCGACGAAGAGAAATTTGTTAATCTCAAACAATTTGAGTTAATGGGAATTATATTCTGAAGATATTTGTCTAGAGAATAGCATTGAACGGTAATGAAATGTGAACGATAAGTAGTTTAGATATGCACAGAATAGAGACTTTTGAGATGTGGTGCTACGGAAGAGCTCCGAATATTAGATGGGGAGAGCTGAATAGAAATTATTACGGAGAACAGAAATTTGTGGGCCAGCCTGACCAAAGGAAAGGATCGCTTGGCAGGATAAATTATGAGACCTCATGGTACCATCAGTTAACTATTGCAAAGAAGTGAGGGGGGAGAAGTAAAAATTGTAGAGAGAGACCAGCAGAGGAATACAATAAGCAGATTCAGAAGGATGTAGGTTGTAGTATTATTTCCGAAAAGGAGAGGCTTGTATAGGACAGAGTAGCGTCGAGAGCTACATCATACCGGGCTTCGGACTGAAGACTACACAGGAACATATTACACATGTTCTTACTCCGACAGCACCGTCTAAGTGAACTAGTGGAGCATAAAGAAAAATATAGCCCTATCCTGAAAGGTTGACTTTTTAAAATACGTTCATAGAAAAATGCCTTCTCTGAAAATTAAGAAACGAGATGTTTCCATAGAACGTGTATTCTAGACTCCGGTTCATGGACAAACACTAGTGAAAGCTTAAATCAGGTGCCGATACTGTCAGCTAGTAATTAATTCACGCAGTCTGACCCTCTGTCACAGGGTGTGATACTATATTGACAGTTGGGTCTCTCTTGATCGCACCTGTCGAATACGATGAGTAACGATATTGTGCCGTAATCGACGTCACCCACTGCGCCAGTGCTCAAATTTCCCACGGCGACGGGCGACCGCACAGAGTGGCGCCTCAGCTGCTCGAGTCCCCGACTTATCCGTCTGAACGAGGACGTTGCGATGGCCTGTGGCGGTACTCGGTGGGAACAGGAAGAGGTCTCTTGTTTTTGTGTTTTGAGTGGAGATGATGCGTTCATCTGGTGCAATGATGCTGTGGTGGAATCTTCACCGTGCTTTTGGTCAGTGTTAGCAAACAGTTGGCCGCAGTATAAGTTGTAGTAACGAAGTGTGGAATAGGAATTACGGAATTTGTGGGATTTCTGCATTTACATGTGGTATAGGAAACTGAATGAACGTAATGTCAACTGTATTTGATGGATTTCTTACCTTGTGCGATTAAACTTCAGGCAAGTGGGCAGTCTGGGTGCATCGTATTCGTAGATATTTATATGTTCTCCTTTAATTGGTTTAGTTTAGTCTAAGCAGTTGTATTTATGTGTGATAAATTTTGAGCCCACAGGACGCTAAGTAAGAGCCTGGTACCATCTTGGATGATGAAGATGTTTGGTTTGAGAAGCGTTCAACTGTGCGCTCATCAGCGCCCGTACAAAACTCCCAATTTTTGCACAGTCCAAAAGGTTCAAATGGCTCTGAGGTCATCAGTCCCCTAGAACTTAGAACTACTTAAACCTAACTAACCTAAGGACATCACACACATCCATGACCGAATCAGGATTCGAACCTGCGACCGTAGCGGTCACGTAGTTCCAGACTGTAACGCCTAGAACCGCTCGACCACCACGGCCGGCTGCACAGTCCAATTTTTACACAGTCCACCATAGCCACTGTTACGAAATCCGATGACTATGGAGTAACGAGGTCAATACAAATATCTAGTACCTGGACAGAAAAAATCTCGAACCCGGCCGGTAATGGAACCCGGGACCCCGTGCTCCAGAGGCAGCAACGCTAGCCGCTAGATCACGAACTGCGGACTTGGCTAATGGCTCTGAGCACTATAGGACTTAACTTCTAAGGTCATCAGTCCCCTAGAACTTAGAACTACTTAAACATAACCAACCTAAGGACATCACGCACATCCCCGAGGCAGGATTCGAACCTGCGACCGTAGCGGTCGCGCGGTTCCACACTGTAGCGCATAGAGCACCTGCGGACTTACTACCAGGAATTTTTCGCTATTTGGTGAACAGGAAAGCGGGGTCCACTCTGCCTCGTGATGTCATTTGGGGAGCTACTGCAAGGCCCGAAAGTCACCAACGGCCGGTAGAGCGGTGTGCCGGCCTAATAACCTTCTAACGCATCCACATGACGCCACGTAGCGGAGGATCAGACGGCGGCCGCTCGATATGGCATTTGCTTCAGGACCTGATCGTAGAATTTAGTTCTTCCAGTATTTTTAACTGTTATTTATTGGATTCCTCTTCGCTAAGAAGTTTTGTAAAAGAAGGGAGTCCCACTGATAGCGACATCATTAGAGACGAAGGTCGAGCTCAGACGTTTCATGGATTGGGAACGAAATCGGTCGAGCGCTTTCAAATGAACTATCCCGGTATGTGTCTGGAGGATTTATGGACATAACGGAAAACCTAAATCTTGTTGGGCGAGCGGTGATTTGAACCGTAGTTCTTTGGAATGCGAGTCCAGTGTGCTGACATTTCGAGCTGAAGTTGAAACCGTTATATTAAATCTTCTCTGTTCTACTCAAACCACTGATAGTATTTTCCTACGAATTTTGTACTAAAAAAGGAACAATAAATCTCTGCATAACGCATTTTAATATGTATAATGTACGAGGGTGAGTCAAATGAAAACATTGAATTTGTAATAACAAACCGAAATTTCGCGCCGTTATCCTCTAAGTTGGTAAGCGTGCTACAAACAGCGTGCAAAATGGCCTTTAGGTGACAGCATAGTGCAGATGCACACATACCGTCGCAGTATCAGTATAAAGATCCTGCCCCACTTGCGACTTGCCCCAGGGGAGAACAGCGTTCTGTTATTCGGTTTTTGCGTAGTGAAGGTATGAAACGTATTGAAATTCATAGACGAATGAAGTTTCAGTACGGTGATGCATGTTTGCCACAGCAGCAAGCCTACGAATGGAGTAGTAAGTTCGCAAATGTTGTGACTTCAGTGGAAGATACTCCTCGTCCAGGTCATGCACAACGAGTTGTGACTCCACAGAACACTGCAGCAGTTGAAGCCGTAGTGAAGGAAAACCGCCGAGTGACACTGAATGACATTGCAGCATGTTTACAGATTATTCATGGGTCAGCACGCCACATTGTACATGATGTGCTCCAGTTTCACAAAGTGTCTGCAAGATGGGTGCCACGGCAGCTGACTCCTGAAATGAGAGAACGACGTGTTGATGCTTGAGAAGAGCTTCTTCGGCGCTTTGAACGAGAAGGGGATGGATTCCTTGCAAGAATCGTTACTGGGGACGAAACCTGGGTTTACTTCCACCAACCGGAAACGAAGAGAGCGAGCAAGGAATGGCGTCATTCCTGATCACAAAAACCAAAGAAGTTTCGTACAGAACCATCAACAGGGAAGGTATTGCTGTCTCTCTTTTCGGACAAAACAGGCGTCATTTTGGAGCTTTACATGCCTAGAGGGACCACTGCCACGAGTGCATCATACACAGACCTCCTGCAATCAAATCAAAGCGACGTGGCTTGCTGTCAGCAGGTGTCCTTTTGCAACATGACAATGCAAGGCCCCACACTGCTCGTCCAGCAGTTGCAACAATCACAGACCTGCATTTTGAGTGTCTTCCACATCCACCATACTCACCAGACCTTGCCCCAAGTGGTTTCCATATGTTTGGACCACTCAAAGACGCAATGGGAGGAAAGAAGTTCCGTCCTGATGAAGAGGTACGCCACGCGGTGCAGGAGTGTTTGCGCGGACTATCAAAAGAACTTTTTTCTAAAGGAATTTATGCACTTTGTAAGCGCTGGAGGGCTTTCATTGAGCGTGGGGGAGATTATGTTGAAAAGTGATACATATTTGTACCACTTCTGCACAATAAATAATATAAAAAAATATTTAAGGTTTTCATTTGACTCATCCTCGTAGTACACTGTCGGAAAACAGATCATAACACAAAGAACGAGTAGTCCGACGTAAACTAAAGTTGGTACGCGCGTTTCTGTACGTGCAAGATGATGTCTGTCCCAATTTTGCCCCAGTCGTATGAGAGTGGTGCTAACAGAGCCACTATCAGGTTTGCTTAGATACTCGCTCTAACGTTCTTTAGCGTTAGTTATCAAACGGACTGGACATGGTTAGTTGATGTCAGTCAAGTATGCCTTCAAGGCGACGAAGACTCCATTATCATCACCTTGTTGAGTTTGATGTCGTGTAACAGAGTTACGTGAATCTTGATGTTCCTTCTGTGACGTTCAAAGACTTAACAGCGGTGGTAACGGGAATGTACTGTCGCAAGGAGACCAGATTCCGGATGAGCGTGTGGCGTTACTGACAGGGAACGCTATCGTGTTCGCCGTATGGCTCTGACGCATCGTGCTGCATCTGCAGCAGCAGTTCGAGCAGCAGTTAGCTCCACACTGACCCAATAAACTATTACGAATGGGTTACTTCAAGGACAGGTGTAAGCCAGATGCCCTGTATCGTGCATTACATTGACCCCAAAACATTGCCAATTCCGGCTTCAGTTTGTACGTCGAAAGCCCATTGGAGGGCAGGATGGAGGTGTGTCGTATTTTCTGATGAAAGCTAGTTGTGCCTCGGTGCCGGTGATGGCCTTGTGTAGGTGAGGGGGTCAGGTGAGATCCTGCAACCAATCTGTCAGCATGGTCGACACACTGGACCTACACCTGGAGTCATGGTCTGCGATGTGTGGTTGTTCAAAATGGCTCTGAGCGCTATGGGACTTAACTGCTGAGGTCATCAGTCCCCTAGATATTAGAACTACTTAAACATCACTAATCTAAGGACAACACTCACATCCATGCCCGAGGCAGGATTCGAACCTGCTACCGTAGCAGTCGCGCGGCTCCAGACTGTAGCCCCTAGAACCGCTCGGCCACTCCGGCCGGCGATGTGTGGTTGTCCCAGCACCTCAATGGCGATTCGACATGCTGTGCTGCCATTCATGAAGGGCATTCCAGTATGTGTTTTCTAACAGGATAACGCTCGCCCACATACAGCTGTCGTAATCCAACGTGCTGCACAGAGTGCCGACATGTTGCTTTGTTCTGTTCGATCAACAGAGGTATCTGATATGCAACATCATCCGAAGACAATCCCAACGTTATACACAACAAGCATTAACCGTCCCTGTATTGGCCGACCAGGTGCAATAGGCATGGAGCTTCATGCTGTAGGCTGACATTCGGTTCCTGTACCACACAATGATTGCACGTTTGCATGCTTGCATTCGACGTTATGGCAGTAGCAGCATTTCATATCGGCAGTGGTTTATCTCGCGCCTGTGATAATGCAATGTTATCCTATAAATATGTTAATTAGACAAATGTATTCCCGAAATTTCGTTACTCTATTGTAATTTTTTCTTGGTGTTGAGATTTTTTGTCTGTCAGTGTTTGCTGAACTACAGCAGCAGTGAAGTGAAGAATGTAATGATATCAACACCATGTCCTGAGTTATGACCTAAATCCAGCTGCCTCAGCTACTAGTGATGAAAAGGTTGTAAGGGGGGGAGGGGCGGTGTCAGGGTTTGGGCCGTACGTAGATCCACGAAAAAATGAGGCCACAGGAGGCAGTGCTACGTGCCAGTAAGCCCATGTTTCTTTTGCAGCTCAGGATAATTATCAACATGCAAGTGCCATTAGAAGCTTAACATTAGTGAAGACAAGCTTAAATTCGGAACGACCGTGTTAATGCGCTGATAATTCTTGCAGAGGGGTGATAATGTTGAATAAAATTCATCACGGCGACAGCGTAATTGCGGTTTAACTGCTCGGAGCGCCAATAGAGGGGCCTTTGCTCAGCACGCGAGACTGCGTACCCGCATTCCTTTTTACTTCCTCCCATTCTGCGATGATATACTGTACAAGACGTACGTGCACGAGAAATAACGCCATTCTATATCACGCACCGCTTGTGGCACACGACCAATTACTAAGAGACCTTTGTCTAGTTTAGCGTAAGCAGTTGGGATGACAGATCTTACTTAACTTCTTCATTGGTTATGCGTGTCATATATGCACTACCGAAGCGAAATAACTTAGCTTCTTTTCTGTGGACGCCGTACAGTCGGTATTTTGCTATATGAAACATCTTATAGCCTAAAATTTACTTTCTCTTTCGAGAGTGTCATATGTCTTACAGAAAACTTTCTGCAGCCATTTACGCTCTTGCGTGCATGTTGTGACGTTTATGTCTAAAGTAAGGGTTTACGTCTATATCTATCAAAGAACAGTTATATCAAGTGGTGTACTGACTGCGTATCTGATTACGTGTATCTATATATTTACCTGACCCTGGTCTAAACACTCGGTCTACTAGCAAGACAGTGAGACCAGTAAACCCAAACTAATTAAAACCTGAACGCGATAATGACAAATTAGAGGTACATACATTAAAATCTACCTGTTCTTACTATGGCCCTGTAAATGTGAATAAATACAAAAGTGGTCCCTGTGCAAAAATCCGTCAACTATGCGAAATGAATTTCTTACCTCGTATTGGTGTAGCCTTGGATAATCCGTTGTTCTGCTGTCAGCACTTCGAAACTAACTACAGTTGCAATAGCCAAAATGCAAGGTATTTGACTCAGACAAATTTAGAGTTTGTGTAAATAAAGACGACTTGGAATTGGGAGTCGGAACATGACAGAGGAGGATGACTGTAATATCTTACTTGAAAATCTTACTATATTGTGAAACTGACTTGCAATTGTTAAGACAGATAATAAGAACTACATTTACACAAACAAATGATCTTTACAAATAAAAAAAAATCTTGGCGTTACATACAATGCTGGTCTCATTCAAATTCGTTCTACAACGAAAGCGCACAAATACATGAATAATGATTACCGTATTGTAGATCGATGTAACAATATGCAGCAAGATTCTTCATCAAACTTTCATAATAATATTTGTAGCATTTTCTTAATGAATTTTACATCAAATCTTATTTTCTCCAAGAATCATTAATACAAGACAACGAAATTATGACACTGAATATTTAATACTACGCGACTGCCCGCTACGGAGCATCGCTACAGACACCTCTGGCCGCCCTACTCCTGCTCCTCTTGAGCGACAACTGCCCACTACTGTCCGACCTAACATAAGCTCTTTGTTACACATACTCTGCCTCAGCTATAGCTGCCTCGCAGATTCTTTCAGACGTACAGCTTTGTAATCGATATAACGCTTGTGCTGCTGGATAACATGTTAAAATTTACAATTTTCGTTAAATGTACCTATTTCACAACCCTACGGCCACCCTGACAACAATTTGTCTGGGGTGTTATGGCATTTAGTCATGACAAACCCACAAATTCTTACTATGCAATAGAAAAGTGTTATTGAAGTAAAATAGTACATAAAATTGTCTACGTATACAGTTGTTCTGATGATGATAGTGATTATCCAAATTTACAAAAATGACTGTGGTGCTCAACTGCACTACAATTGTCAAAATATCATCTAAAATATACAAAACATTTTTTTTACTGAAAAATTATACCAATACAATAAAAAACTTAGGGTTGCATACGAAGCAGGTCTCATTCAGATTCGTTATACAGCAAAAGCACATAAATACGAGAATACTGATTACATTATTGTAAATCGATGTACCGATGTGTAGAAAGATTCTTCATCAAAATTTCGTATATTTGTAGCATTTTCTTAATTAATTTTACCTCAAATCTTATTTCTTCCATAACTTATTAATACACAAGCCGTTTTCATTTAAACAAATTCTAAATGTGTCTCAGTCAAATACAAGTACTTTGCAATTTCGCTTTTGCAACTGTAGTTACTTTAGTAGTGCTGACAGCTGAACAACGCATTATCCAAGGCGATACCAATACGAGGTAAGAAAATTATTTCACACAGTTTATGGATTTTCGTACAGGGATCAATTTCGTACTTAGTCAGATTTATAGGGCAGAACTAAGATCGAGTAGATCTGCATGTTTTCTATTTCTAATTTGTCATTATCGTGCACAAGTCTTAATTAATTTGGGTCTTCTGGTACTGCTCTCTTGCTAGTAGATATATGGCTTAAAACATGGTCAGGTAATTATACAGATACACGTGAGGTATGGTGTAATTGTACGTGCGTTGGGTTGTACAAGTTCAGCAAGATTACAATAAAATTCGTTACTTATTATTAATGTAACATGAGGTTTTATTTAATCACTGCTTTTCCCAGCTAATGAACGTCATTTTGTTAAAGAAATCTCCACCTGGGAACGTGTAGCAATGTTGTCAGTCAAGCAGTGTAAATGTCACTAAGTTCATTCACAGAAGTAATAATTTATAACCAGCAAACAAGCTAAATGTATGATAAGTAATCTGAACTAAATAAGAGTAATGATTTTTAGTAATTTCAGTGCTGTTGTTTAAAAAACTCTTTGCTACCTTCAGATTGTTTATCGAAGGGACATGCACGAGTCATGTTGTTAGTAAAACTGTTACTGACAACATGACTCGTGCATGTGATCTGATTTATATGTATTTGACGATGCTGGTGTTGATTCCGCATTTAACATTTGACGATGCCACTATGGCTGCAGTACATTTGGACTTTGTTTTTATAAAACGGATCTCATGATGGTCATTAAAGACCGAAACCGGTAATCTGTTAAACAAAAAAGATTGTGACGATAGACGTAAATTAAAGAAACTTATGATATTTCACTAAGATGGCGACTGACATAAGACAGTGACTTATCGATTCTGCTTCGGGCTGTGTTTTATTCTTAATAAATAATATAAATTAAATCTTTTCTCACCTTCACTATATGCCTTAACATTTGAAAATATTTCTCATTGTTACAGTGACATGTTAATATTCACCATTTAACAATAAACTGCGCTGTAGATCAATAGCGCTTATGGCTGCGCTCTTTGGTAGCTGAGCAGAAAACTTAACATGTATATCGGACAATGAAATAAAAATCCAAATAATGAAGATTCATTTCAATAACACATAAACTCTATTTTCAAATATCGGTTAGCAACATAATCCAGTTTTTTACTGACTTCTGTGTTATGAGATTCCAGTCACATCGTATGAATACAGCAGTTCGAACCAGAACAAGGACTTTTCTACAAAATCATAGGCAACCAAAGGTTGAGGTCTTCATTATCTTTTTACATGTGTATAGCCTGAGATACAATTTTTCAAAAAATATTAAATTATGGCGTTGACAGTAGTAGCACCTTACTTTTGACATAAACGCTACAGTGTTTCCTTACATACGTGTGTGTATGAGTATGTGCGCATGTGTTCGTATGTGAGAGAGGGACAAACGAACACAGACAAACACACACACACTCACACACACACACACACAAACACACACACACGCAGAGAGACAGACAGAGAGAGAGAGAGTGGGAGAGAGAGAGAGAGAGAGAGAGAGAGAGAGAGAGAGGTGGTGGGGAGGGAGGGAGAGAATCATCTGTTATCAAAACAGGAACAAAAATTGTGGTTGATATCACAGAAATAAACATTCAAAATTATTTTAAAATGTTAATAACAACACACTGCTCCCACTCACGGACTCCGCAAGTTCAATATCTAGCGCGCCATACATTTAGTTCCTCATCGAAAGTACCCGGACACCCCATTTTATGCGGAATTGACCACTAGATGTCATGAGGCGAGGACTTGGCAGTATAAAAGGAGTCGCCGATTATTTTGATGTTCGTACCGAAGCCGTAATAGGGCAGTGTGTCGAGCAGGAGAAGTGTACAACTGGTTGCGTCTCAGTTTTTGTTATTGATAACTTGATACCAGTGTCTGAGTTTAATTTGTACAGCACTGAAGATGATCACTATGTGATCAAAACTCGATTATGCTATCAATAACACACCAATATTATGGCCAACACCGACCTTCCTTTTAATTTAAAATATAATCGGTGTGAAACTAAGTTTAAAAAAATCTGTTAAATGACTATACAGAGTTAGTTCAAAGAATAATAGCTTTTGAAAGTAAATTCTAGTAAGGAAGAGGTTCCCTTCAAGTGAAATGTTCAGTATAAAAAGTGTGTGCTTTAGTATGTAAGTATTTTTGTATTTAAGTTTGTTGATTATGGAAGGTGTTTTTCTGAAGGTCCCTCTTGGCACAACTGTCTACAAAATCATAGAAAACATTGAACTTACAACAACATCAGGAGACAAGAAGAATCGCATTCCAGTGAAGAGTGTTGCACCCAGCGCCCTCGTCGATGGACCCTGTGTATTTCTTGGATGTTCTCTTAATTTTAGCTTGGACGTAAACGATACTTTCTCACATGGAAATGGATGGTTCACCGTTGCCATAGTAAGAGGTGGTAGCGGAGTTCCTAGTGTACATGGTCTTGAAAGTTTTAATGATAGAGATGTAATTGCCTATCTTACCTATCATATGTTTGAAATTGGTAATAAAGATTTTGGTAAATCAGCTTATCACTCAACCTTGAGGCACAATGGCTTTGACCGGGATTTAAGCACACTTTTGAAAATGCGCATAGTGTGTGAAATTTCGGGGGCTGTGATCTCGACCACACTGTCGAACTCTCTTCAATACAGTGTACCACAGCTGTTCTAATGAAACCGAAAAGTATTTTGTCTACTGCCCCACTTAAAAATATATAACTATGCAGTTCATAACTTGCCATATCAAAGTCATGGAAGTTAAAAGAGATTCTGGTAGTGATCCCCTTGCACTTATAGACACAGTTGCACGCGTTTGCGGATTTTCTTGAAGACGTTGTGCAGAACATAGGAAGTGATGTTCCGAATGTGACGTGTCAGTGCAGCTTGGAGCTCTTGTATGGTGTGCGGATTGTCTTCATACGCTTTTCCCTTCAACGTACCCCTCAGAAAGTAATCCCGTGGAGCCAAGTCGGGTGAATGCGGAGGCCAGAGTCCTCAAGAGGTGATACGGTCACCGAAGATGTCCTTTAAAAATTCATCACCTTGTGGGCGGTAGGTGCAGTCGCCCCATCCTGTTCGGACCAGGCATTCTCAATTTTGCCCTCATTCAGTCCACCTAGGAAGGGCTCCATAGTGTAGGTGCAGTACCGTTCTGCATTGATGATGTCCTGAAAGAAGATCGGCCCAATGATGCCTTCACGAGTCACGGCGCGACAAACACCAAACTATTGATTATGCAGTGGGGACACTTTAAATTCATGCCGATCCTCTGTCGTCCACACACGATTATTCTGGCTATTCACGTAACTGGGAGGTGAAACCATGTTTCATCCGTGAAAAACGTTGTGTCGAGAATCCCCTCACCATTGTTCTGCAGGTAGGACAGAAACCAGTTGCAAAAGTTCACACACACCTGGCGATCGCTATGTCTGAGTTCACGCGCGACCGACATTTTGTACGGTTACTTGGACTGTGGCTTCCAGAGAATCTCGTGAGCGGAATCCAAGGACACTTCAGCCTGCTCAGCTAATCGCCTAACCGATTTCTTTGGACTTTGCAGTATCGTGTTGTGGGGCGGCGGTTAGAAAATTTACTGTTGTATAAATGTTAGAATGTTGAAACACTTCACGGCCGATTAACCATATGTGGGGCTGCGGGTGGAATTATGTTGTTTAAAATGTTCCTATTATTTATGCGGTCTTTTGCCGTTCTCAACACTGGCTCTCTAACTACAATATTGGCAACCAGAAAGTGATTAGCAAAACGAGAAGCCTGTAATTAGAATTCCTAGTGCCCACTTCCTCTGAGAAACACACTTATAGCTACAGCTTATAGCTCTGAGGAATTAGGAGAGTGTCTGGGATTCATAACCAAAAACGATTTTCTAAAAATTGTTCAGTATATTCTGAAAGTCACAGATTAAAAAAGAAAAGCATCCACACAATCTAGCTAACAGAGCAGTTCAGAGTCTAATGCGCTGATGCAACTATAACTGTCCAAATTAAATGTTTAAGTGAATGCTCGCCATAATTTGATGATAATGCTCATCAAACGCCACGCTACATAATGGTAGAATGTCTGTCCCGCGACGGCACGTGAAAAATACGACATGCGCAAACTGAAGATAGATAATTAAAGTCATCCCAGAATTAACACTTCACTCGAAAATGATTTCATGGTTACGCATATCCCGAGTAACTTAATACGGCATCCGAGGCTGTTTATAGCAATGATACCGACGCGACGCGACGCGACTCCCGACACAGATGATGTGCTATTCAGCGTCTGGAGAGAACTGGGGCCTTGCTTCCTTGCGCAGCGTTCTTATATATAAAGCCGCGGTGCGGACGGCTAAGGGAACGCCGGATCAAATCGGCTATCCCGACTAGCCGCTGGGCTAGTAAAGCACCACTTTAAGTTACCAAATAAATCATAGCTTCTTTTGATGATGGCCGATGAAGCTCACAATTTAAATGTGCAATCAGCACACAGGTAAGTAATCATAATAAAAGTGTGACATGGCTAAGCAATTATTTTAGGCGAGAGAATTAATTTAATTACATTACACGCAGTAGACGAGCTCTGAACTTGCCCTTTGGAAATACTCTATCGCTATAGTTTTATAGTTATTCAAATGAAACTTCTCACATCTTTATGGTTATAGCGGATTTCCATTCTACTTAAATATAAACATGCTAGCCTTATTTATTAGCCTACTTAATCTATCTTGCTTCCTTAATTTTTAAGACAAAAACCAGAATCTTTATGAATTTCAACTAAAATCCTAATTTGTGAGATCCAAAGTACTGTTTCTATTAAATTATTATGGAAAAGGAATCTAAATATAAATTTTTAAGTCTGTAGCTCTTTTCTGTTGCGCCAATGATTTTTACAGAAAAACGTCAAAATTTCGAAAATGGTTAAAGTTATTGAACTGACATTCAACACATGTTGATTTAGTGTTACTCCTGACATGCTGGAAACGTTTTAGGTTATTTACTTGATTTTTAAAGTATTGCGCAACATTTATGACGTCAGAGCTAGTTACAGCGGACTGGCTGGCACACAATGGAAATACTGATGTGAATTTACTACAGCGTGAGTAGGCTGCTTCCCTACATCACCCTCTATTTAAATTTTTTGTTTTTGAATATTAGTGACCAACAAAAAAAAATTTATTACACAAAGGGAAGCAAGAGTCGAGCTTAACTCGCTATGAAAAATTAAAATTGAAATATAAACATATAGAAATATTAAAAGAACACAGACTACCTACTTTAATTATTTAAATTGTTGCCATGTTCCCTGCCTCTTAAGCAACATTATCCCTCAAAATTTAAGCAAAATCAATTAAACACTTTGGCATACATATTGCCTTAGACAAACAAACACATAAAAATATGTAAAATTATGAAAATCTCAAATTTATTAAATACAATTTTACATACACAAATTCAAGGAAAATAACACAGTTATTCATGATACATAAACAGATGATTATATCTTAGCAGTCTTTTCTAAGCCTGAAAGAAAATTTCACAAATCATTTTTACACACGTGGTTGTAGCCGCTTTGGCTGGCGTTCTACACTTCCATTCACAAGGGTAGAGGAGGGGAAGTTGCTATGGTGTGCGTCCTTCACGTTCACTCTAAATTACATGGGGAAAGGGGAGGGTTCACTGTGAGTTGTGTCCAAGTCACTCCACGCTTTCACGCAGTTACCAGGCTGCCATTATCTGGTTTGTCCTGTAGAACAAACAAAAAGAGTGCCTCAGACTCTGTTCAATTAATATCTAAGGGTGGGTCACAATGAAATGGGGATATATACATTTCATCTTTCAATATTTTGCTGGAACAAAATTAACAGAACTTTTACAATTTTACTCTCGTGGTTACTTAATTGTCATAAAATCGGTAAACAAATGGCTCAAAACGCCGTTAGTCACGTACTAGAGAAAATTTATGCTCAATGCATACAATCATAAATCCTATTTAATTTCAATTTATTATTATTGGGCCGGAACACTGAACCAATGCTCGGTACATTCCCGATACATTTGTATTTTATTCACTTAGCTGACTCATCTTTGATTACCTTATTCTTAGAGATAGTATGAGTATATTTGATTAGTAGTTGTTTTCTCAGCTTCTTTGTACATGTGAGTAACTTTTGGTAATAGTACAGTTCTGAGTGTTCAAAACACACTACGTTTACTTGACTACAAAATCCACTTATTGGTCCTCTGCTGCTGTGTCAGTTCCACATTTGCAATTATGTACATACTTCATCGAAGTGTACTTATGCTGAGCTATCAATAATACGTCTGCCATTAGGTTACTCAAATACGTTGCTAGTGTATGTACTTATTTAACACTCACTCTATTAACATTTAAAGCATAGGATAGCACATTTATTTCATATCTATAGTGTATTGCAGCTGATCAGTTTGCTCACGTGGCAATCCATTTCCACTCGATCAGATGCTGAAACCACAGGTCTCTCTCGACCTACCACTAAAGTGCATTAAGTAATTATGGACGAGCGTAATGCTAAATTCCTTAAACCTATAGGACACCATGAGCTCCTCTGTGTCATCTAACATAAGGGTACCTATGGTCGCATTCACGCCTCCAACTCATCACCTCAATACGTGTAGATGTGTCCTGTCACACACTACACCAAAATAAAGGCCAGCTCCAACCTTATATATACTTCAGGGATGTGTCCTTCACGTCTCAACCACAAACACTGTTCAATTCTATTACACTGCCATTCCTTGCTACACAAGGTGAGTTCATTCTTACAACTTATCTGCATATTTTCGTAACACTAAGCAATCTCTTTTACTATTAATTAGTTAGCTCTACAGCATACAATAGGTTTCACTGCCACTTCAGATCCTGCTTCTACACGAATTTGTATATCTTTTTTAAATATTGTTGGTGGACCACTTCAAATAAAACACCACTTTGTACTTACAATATTACCAGGATTCTATACATAATTGTTACTCAAATACATTTGTATCTTAATTACGTCATACTTCTCTGTTGTTTACATCAGTGTTAGGTTTGTCACATTAGGTATTTTCTTCACTAATCGGTGGATAGAATGGTTACAGAACTCATGGCTTGATAGCCATGACGGAAAATTTTTAGTATCTGAGAGTAAGCGCCGAAATTTTGGTGGATAGGAAAGATGAAGAATGAGTGAGATCTGAAAAGGAAAGAAGATCTCACACAGCTGGGATTGCACAGCTGTCACACTGTGTAGAGATTACAGAACAACCTCCTCCCTACAGAATTCATTGGTTTCAGAAATTTTTCGTAATGGAAAGAAGGGGTCAAAATTTTTGTAGATAGGAAAGATGAAGAATGAGTGAGACCTGAAAAGGAAAGAAGATGTCACACAGCTGGGACTGCATAGCTGCCACACTGTGTAGAGGTTACAGAACAAGCTCCTCCCTACAGTATTCATTAGTTTATTATTGGCTTGATAACTATACCAGAAAATTTTGTGTTGGAAAGAAGAGGTCGAAATTTTTGGTGGATAGGAAAGATGAAGAATGAGTGAGACCTGAAATGGAAAGAAGATCTCACACAGCTGGGACTGCACAGCTGCCACACCGTGTAGAGGTTACAGAACAACTTCTCGCTATAGAACTCATTGGTTTCAGAAAATTTTCATATTGGAAAGAAGGGGGTCAACATTTTTGTAGACAGGAAAGATGAAGACTGAGTGAGACCTGAAATGGAAAGGAGATCTCACACAGCTGGGACTGCACAGCTGCCACACTGTGTAGAGGTTACAGAACAACCTCCTCCCTACAGCATTCATTCACTACCTATGAACTTCTTTAGGTCGATCACGTTCCTGAGACCTAAATGCTTTTTACTCTTAGGGTACTCTAGCCTATATGCGTTGGCATGTGGTTTTCCTATGATCCTGAAAGGTCCTTGGTGTTTACTAAGATTAACACCTTCGTCCCAATATCTCCTATTTTTCAGAACCCGTATAGGCAGCTCCCAAGTTTCATCATTAGTTACTACATGTTTATCACTAAAAGGTACTGTAATTACTCCGGTTATCGGCAAGACCATTTTTAACTGGCTTCTTTCAAAGTCAACAACACTCTGATATTTCGACAAGAAATCTATGCCAATTAAAACCTCAATACTGAGATTGTTTACAATTAAGCAAGGATGATCAATTAAATTACCCTTAATGTTAAAGGGCAGCAAAGCTTCTTGCTTTACCGTTTTTGACACCTTGCCAGTAGCACCAATTATTCTTAGTCCTGATACCCTCATTACTGTAAGCTTGTCTTTACCAGGTAATGCATCAAAGAAGGACTGAGATATCGCACTCACCTCACTTCCACTGTCTAAGAGACAACGTACATTGATACCCAACATATTCACTATTATTATAGGGTGGCTTATTCTAGGTTGTACAGGTGGTTCCTCAAATTCATCCAATAGTTCCTTTCGAATTTGTCTCCAACTAAAGTGATCGACATCTGACTTCATTACATTTAGGTCAAAGTGTGTAGAGGTTTCCTGAATTACATTTTCAGTGCCTTTTCCAGTCGATCTATTAATTTCAAATCGAAACACCGCACGACTTCATTACATTTAGTTTTCTGAACATGACCCAAATTACTGTAGTCTGAGCGATTCTGCGCCTCCAGCCCGGGCATAACACTAGTTACAACTAAACCACTTTCACTATTATCCTCGGGTTCCTTCTCAAGTGACAACTGGTGAAAGCTACTGGGTTCATCGGCCCCCAACAGGCTATCCTCTACATTCTCACTTACCTCCTGTCCTAAATCTATTAGTACAGTATCAACATCCTGTACAGGCACTTTAGATAAGAGCACATCATTCTCATCGTAAATATAAGCATGAATTTCTTCTGCTTCTTCACCTGACAATTCAGTATTTTGTAGCTCTTCCCTACCGTTACACTGCTGCGCCTTCTCTTTCTCTTCCCACTTAGAAAGCGTCTCTAACACGGTATCTATCAAATACTGTGAGTGATCTAATATATCTGTTGTAACCTTAGATGCTACCGACCCTTCATCCACATGTTCAGTCTGACTATTCTGATCTGTCTTACCAATTACCGTAACTACTGGCTTAGGAAAAGTAACCGCCTGGTGAGCGCCAGTATCCTCACAGACGGGGACTAGTTTTCCTGCCTCTGCCTACTATTGTTTCCTTTATTTTCATTATAGTTAACAGGCACAGCATTGCTTTCCGCACTGTTGTTTACCTGCATAATTTTGTTTGGAACAAAATTACTATCATTTGGATGCCATTGTTGGTTCTGATAATTATTTCTCCAATTCCTACCTCTCTTAGGATGGCGAATACCTACTGTTCTGATGTTTACATTGCCATTCTGCTCGTTCTTAAAATTACTACTAGTGTTATTAGCATTTCTGTTATTACGTGCTTGCTCCTCATTGGCAGCCACACGCTCTACACGTTCCAAATATTCAATGAAATGATCCAGATTGTCTCTAGAGGCAGATATAATTCTAGTTTGCCAATACCATGGCAGTTTGGTTTCAAGAGCGAGTATTATCATTTCAGGTTTTAGCTTTTCGGCCAAATGTGACAAACTTGAGATCCATGACCTAGCAAACTCTTTAACAGATTCCTTGCCTGCATTGAAGCGTTTTCCACTCCAAAATTCTCCCAACACTTCAGTTTGCTTATGCCTAGACCAATACTCATTAATGAAAGCTGTTTTAAATTCCGCTACTGTTTTACACTTCAACATAACATCAGCTGACCAACGCATGGCGTCACCTGCTAAATGGCTTCTAATAAATGAGATTTTCTCTCGTTCAGACCAAGTTGGTGGAATCACATCTTCAAAATCGTTCCAGAAATCTAGCGGGTGGATATTTTTATCTGGATCGAACCGCAAGAACTGCCGACACCCGATAAAATCGGCGTTTGCAGCTACAACTTGTTGCATACTACCATTACCAGACGTTACTGAAGCTACTTTACTCTCAATGTTAGTAATGTTAGTACTAATATTTTCTACTCTCATTTCAACATTATCTACTCTTTGCTCAATATGAGTAGTATCAGTTTTGATTGCTTCTACTTCTGCTTGACATATGTTTACTTTTATATTAACATCTTTAAACCTATCTGAGCACAGTTCAGATTCCGCCTCGATCTTTTCTGTTAACTTGTGCTCCAGCTTCGCATCTTCCATTTCGAAGTCTTTGCGAACCTCAGCAATTTCGGATTTTACTGTTTTATACATTTCAGAAAATTGTTCAGCAACCTTTTTCTTAATATCCTCATGATTGTAATCAATTTTATAATTTAAACTATCAGATCCTCTTTCAACTTATTGCAATCAGCCTTGAAGGAAGTTTATAATTCAGCTTTATTGGATTCTAATTTATCGTCCTTTGCCTCAAACCGTTTATTAAAATTAGTTTGGCTGGCCACAATCTCATATTTTAATTCAGCATTACTGGCTGACAATTTTGCATTACTGGCAGCTATTGCTTGTAACATAACATTTAAATCAATAGTCCCAGTATCTTTGGGTTGCTCACTAGCTGGCTTTTTATCACACTCAGGTGACGAAAAACTAGCTCCAACACCAGAATCATCAAAACGAAATGAGACATGTGATTGATCAGTCATATCTAACTTATCCTTTTTAAACTCTACCACCTCTGATGACTGTTTCGTTTTTAACTCATCAGATAAACTATTATCCAATAAATTAACAATTTCTAATTTCTGCTTTACTACAGGGGCCTCTGTTATTGAATCATTGCCCATTTTCACACTACTGCCAGGAGACAATATTTCATATTTCACCTCAACATTACTATTTTCATGCATATTTTTACACTTCAACCGTTGTCTGGATTTACAGTTCCCTCAAAAGACATAGGTTCTGATTTAAGTTTAACCTCGGTTTCTGCTGGCAGTTCCATTTCCGACAGTCTTTTATTGCAGGTTAGTAAAATTTTTAGCAGCTTTTCACTTAACATAGTTCCTTCTGCACGATGTATGGCGTTGCCTGCGCGGCGTACCAGGATTTCTGATGCGACGCAGTGCGTTGAACTGCAGACGGCACTCCGACGGCTGTTGTGTGTTTGCGTGGCCCGCAACAGCAGGCGTGGCTCCGGTTGCTCCGGCGGACGACTGCGGTGAGGCAAAACTGGCTTCTCGCGATGCCGGCAATGCCGCTAGACTCGGTGCCAGATCCGTCAATCCAGATGCGTTGTTAATCCAATTACGTCGTCCACATGCACACGTAACACTTTCACTGTTCTATTAATCAGTTGCGTGTCGCATTTCACTTCCGAATCCGAATATTTAAAATTCACTTTCACTTCTACTCAGTTTGTTTATTTCCCGGCCAATGCACCATTTGTGGGGCAAATGGTAGGAATTAATTGTTGTTATTGAATAAAATGTTTTGTTTATAGAAATTATGCATTTCCCAGCACACGCACCATATGTGGGGTGGGTGGTTGAATTTTATGGTGGTATAAAATTTACTGTTTTATAAATGTTTGAATGCTGAAACACGTCCCGGCCGATGCACCATATGTGGGGCGGCGGTTAAAAAATTTACTGTTGTATAAATGTTTGAATGTTGAAACACTTCACGGCCGATTAACCATATGTGGGGCTGCAGGTGGAATTATGTTGTTTAAAATGTTCCTATTATTTATGCGGTCTTTTGCCGTTCTCAACACTGGCTCTCTAACTACAATATTGGCAACTAGAAAGTGATTAGCAAAACATGAAGCCGGTAATTAGAATTCCTAGTGCCCACTTCATCTGAGAAACACACTTATAGCTACAGCTTATAGCTCTGAGGAACTAGGAGAGTGTCTGGGATTCATAACCAAAAACGATTTTCTAAAAATTGTTCAGTATATTCTGAAAGTCACAGATTAAAAAACAAAAGCATCCACACAATCTAGCTAACAGAGCAGTTCAGAGTCTAATGCGCTGATGCAACTATAACTGTCCAAATTAAATGTTTAAGTGAATGCTCGCCATAATTTGATGATAATGCTCATCAAACGCCACACTAAATAATGGTAGAATGTCTGTCCCGCGACGGAACGTGAAAAATACGACATACGCAAACTGAAGATAGATAATTAAAGTCATCCCAGAATTAACACTTCACTCGAAAATGATTTCATGGTTACGCATATCCCAAGTAACTTAATACAGCATCCGAGGCTGTTTATAGCAATGATACCGACGCGACGCGACGCGACTCCCGACACAGATGGTGTGCTATTCAGCGTCTGGAGAGAACTGGGGCCTTGCTTCCTTGCGCAGCGTTGTTATATATAAAGCCGCGGTGCGGACGGCTAAGGGAACGCCGGATCAAATCGGCTCTCCCGACTAGCCGCTGGGCTAGTAAAGCACCACTTTAAGTTACCAAATAAATCATAGCTTCTTTTGATGATGGCCGATGAAGCTCACAATTTGAATGTGCAATCAGCACACAGGTAAGTAATCATAATAAAAGTGTGACGTGGCTAAGTCAATTATTTTAGGTGAGAGAATTAATTTAATTACACTACACGCAGTAGACGAGCTCTGAACTTGCCATTTGGAGATACGCTATCGCTATATTTTTATAGTTATTCAAGTGAAACTTCTCGCAACTTTACGGTTATAGCGGATTTCCATTCTACTTAAATATAAACATCCTAGCCTTGTTTATTAGCCTACTTAATCTATCTTGCTTCCTTAATTTTTAAGACAAAAACCAGAAAATTATGAATTTCTACTAAAATCTTATTTTGTGAGATCCAAAGTACTGTTTCTATTAAATTATTATGGAAAAGGAATCTAAATATAAATTTTTAAGTCTGTAGCTCTTTTCTGTTGCGCCAATGATTTTTACAGAAAAACGTCAAAATTTCGAAAATGGTTAAAGTTATTGAACTGACATTCAACACATGTTGATTTAGTGTTACTCCTGACATGCTAGAAACGTTTTGGGTTATTTGCTTGATTTTTAAAGTATTGCGCAACATTTATGATGTCAGAGCTAGTTACAGCGGACTGGCTGGCACACAATGGAAATACTGATGTGAATTTACTACAGCGTGAGTAGGCTGCTTCCCTACAGTGTCTTCCATCTCTGCCACCTTCTCTTCGGATATGGATATGGATGGCCGGCCTGATTTTTGAGCATTGTGAACGCTTCCGGTCTTTCAAAACTTGGTGAAGAGCTTCCATACAGCCCTGCGGTTAGGCCTCCTCACTCCTGGGAACTTCGCTGCAAATGCAGCCTCTACTGCTGAGGTAAACTTATCTCCGTTGCGGAACACATGCTCCACTAGAAACAGTTTTTGTTCAGTCGTCAGCGTGGTGACCTGGATCACAATTATGTCACGCAAGAAGTTGGTCTTCAATCAAACCAGACCTGCGAACAAATACAAATACCTGGTCAAATATGGTTCAGATATGTTAAATAATGGAAAATGTTGTATTAATGATTGACAATCATGTCAGTCATTAATTGGCACACCACAACATGGCATTGCATAGTTATTTTTTCAACACTCGTTATTTGATTATGTGACACAAATGAAAACAAATCTATATGTTTTATGTATCAATTTATAGCCTCTAGTTGGTGACTCATTGCAGACAGATGTCAGGGACGTTGCGAAGTAGTTCATCGCAGCTGATAATGTGACAGCATCAAACAACGTTCGACATGTACAACGTTGCGCATTAAGCAGATCTGATAATCGTCTTCAGTTTGCCGTGTAGCGTTGGGAAAGCAGTAGTCAGGAATACGTAGAGTTTTTTTACAATAATTTATTATAGCACACACACTGGGGATTGTATAATAACTTATTAACAAAATAAACCATATAGGTTCTGAAAACAACAAAGACTTTGGCTATTTACAAAAAATAATTACAAAATAAAGCAAGGACTCCCCTAAGCGTACAGCTTGAAAACAAAAATAGTGAAAATGTTTTCTCGTGGTAATGGTTACCAGTCTTTAATAGTGACTATGTATTCCCCGAACACAGATGAGTTGTTCGACTCTACAAGGCAAGCTCTGGAACAGACCATCAAATTTATCTTGGGTTACGAGGTCCCACTCCTCAATGGCAGCTGCAAATGAGGTTCCGAAGACTTCCAGGTGGATTCGGACGATGTGCACTGGCCAGGTCCCATGCATGTTCTATTGCATTCATGTGTGGGTATTGTGCTGGCCAATGCATTCGGTTGATGTTGCATCTTTGAAAATATCGAGACACTGCCAGAGTACGCTGAGGTCTTGCATTGTCATCGACAAGAATGGAATTGTCACCGACTTCATGGCTGTAGGACCTTACAATCGACGTCTTGAAGGTATTGGGAACCAGTTAAATTGACGTTTGTGGAAATTTGAGGGGTCCGACGTCCCATCATTATTGCTGCCCAGAACATGACACTTCCACCTGCAAACGGATGGACTTCCTGAATGCACCCGCCTTCCCGATGTTGTGAAGCGCTTCTCCTAACCCTAAAACGTCTATTGTTCGGTTGCAAACCAATACTGATCTCGGCAGCAGACGCGGCATTACTGCATTCTGCAGTGGTCCAGTGTTGATGTGCAAGAGGCCAGGCCTTTCCAATGCGCTGGCACCGGTGGTTCAGTGCAAAACTTGTCATTCGTCTACTGATATGAAGACCACTCTGATGCAATCTTCGGCGCACTGTTTGCTATGGGATAAGAATCCCTGTTGCCCGGGAGAGATCATTTCCAATATTTATGGCAGTTGATACTGGGCGCTTGCGAGCCGGTAGTTGGAGGTAACGGTCCTGTAATGGTGTTGTCACATGAGGACGACCACTGCGAGGTCTGTCGTCACATTTCCCGTCTCTCTGTACTTACATCACCCCTTAGACACACCACTTAGAGTGACGTGTAACTGATCGGCAACATCTTGTTGCTTACGACTGACTATCCTGACTCTGTCAAAGTGTTGTATGTCTCTACGTGGAATGTTACTAACTGGATAACTCATGAACTGCTAGGTCCCTGAGACCTCTAGTATAGTAGACTACATTCCGAGATAGTATTCCAAACTTTCGTTGAGCAGTTTAAACGGTACAGCAGTTTCCGCTCTATAAGCAGCAGGTTTCGCTGCTCGCTCGCACCGGGAAATAGAAACAGAGGTGGCTCCGCAGCCAATTTTATTACACGAAGCGGCCGGCCGCGGTTGCAATAGAACCCATGAGGACGGCTGGAAAGAAATGTGTCAGGCTTCATAATACGTATTTATATGTGTCGTTTATTATGCATTTCTTGTACGTGGATGTGAATCTGCACATCAACTTTCCTAATCCTCCTCACACCTTTCCGTAAAGCGTGGCCAAATCTTTGTTGGGAAGTAGTTATGTAGTATAGTAGTGCCAACCTTACTCCTGGCTAGGGGATCAGAGAGACAACACAGGCAAGTTAAAGTAAAAGACTTTCCAGTGTCACAAGATTTGGGGTGGAGAGGTTGGTCACGGCCAAGTGTCCAGGAAGACCTCCGGGTGGCCGCCATATAGTGGAGTGTTACAGAAGACGGGTAAGTGAGCAGACGTGCCCTCAGTGCGTCTGTCTCAATGTTCACGCATGGAAGAGAGGTATTTGAATATTTGTACTAATTCTTTTATTTCCAGCTTCGGATTGTGTAAGGCGATGAATGGTCGTTTAATTCCGGAAATTTGACCCCCTGTGTTAACGTATCTGGTCCCCAGTTTGCCCGTTATCCTCCTCACATAGTGAATGTCCTATGTAAATAAAAAATTTGGCCAACGATATTCCGTCTTACCCATAGAAATGTGCGTGCAGATTACTATATAATATACCAGAGCTATAAGTTGTAAAATTGTAATATCTGTAAACTGAAACAATTAATGCTATCGTTGTAAAGTCGAGAGATAATATTTAAAATAAATAGGTAATCAACTGTCATCAATCTTTAACATACCTTAAAAATCACAAAGAAGTCAAGTTAAAGGAATTTATTTAAAATAAAGGCTAAAGAATGCAGGGACCCACACATCAGCGTGTGAGCCCTCCAGCTCCTTACCTAGTATTGCACAGAAAGGACACGCTCTCTAGGTAGCGCTCTCAAGCTCTCCTCCCCAGTTATCCATTGCGAAATTTTGATTCAGGGCTTGACAACATCAACTTTCACCTGGCGTCCCTAGGCAAGGAGGTAAGACGGTAAACTTTCACAGTGGATACTGGACAGTTGCGTAATTCCACACTATTGCTTAACCAAAGGAACACAACTTTCTGAGGACGATTATCAGGCAGCTAAAGTTATAGATTTGATTTGCTACAGATTGCTTGCCTGCTTTACATATTTTTACCATTAGGTTTCTAGCGTCAAAATCAGATCAAGTAAGGAAAAAAAAAGAAAGATATAACTTTTAACGTACAACTTGAAGTGCAGAAAGGCTGTAATTTGAATTCCATGTAATAAACTAATGATCAAAAATAAATAAAGTATATCATATCTAGCAATTACAGTTAAAACTGAATAATATCTAGATATTTTCGTAGGTGACTGTCTATATCTATTATATAATCTGAAAAAAGCATATTTGTGCCACTAGCTGTACAATTGTACGTATATTCTCGACCTGTTTCGATTGTTATTACCATCTTCACAAGGAAAAGCCGGCCGTTGTGGCCGAGCGGCTTTAGGTGCTTCAGTCCGGAACCGCGCGACCGCTACGGTTGCAGGTTCGAATCCTGCCTCGGGCATGGGTGTGTGTGATGTCAACAGGTTAGTTAGGTTTAAGTAGTTCTAAGTTCTAGGGGACTGATGACCTCAGATGTTAAGTCAAATATTGCTCAGAGCCATTTGAACCATCACAAGGAAGAAACAGTGTTTGTGTCCAAAGTCTGCCTCCGGTGAAAGTGATTATAATAAACGAAACCGGTGGAGAATAAACGTACAACTGTACAGACCTTGTTGTTGTTGTTGTTGTTGCCTTCAGCCCAGTGACTGGTTTGGTGCAGCTCTTCATGTTACTCAATCCTGTGCAGTTTTCATCATCTCCGAGTAACTACTGCAACCTACACCCTACTGATTCTGCTTAGTGTATTCATCTCTTGGTCTCCCTCTACGATTTTTACCCTCCACGCTTCCCTACAATACTAAATTGATGATCCTTTGATGTTTCAGAATGAGTCCTACTAACCGATCCCAGGTTGTGCCACAAATTCCTCTTCTTCCCAATCCTGTTCGTTACCTCTCCATTAGTTATATGATCTACCCATCTAATCTTCAGCATTCTTCTCTAACACTGTATTCGGAAAGCTTCTATTGTCTTCTTGTCTAAACTATTTATCGTCCATGTTTCACTTCTATACATGGTTACACGCCATACAGATACTTTCAGAAAAGACTTTCTGACAAATCTATACCCGACGTCAACAAATTTCTCTTCTTCAAAAATGCTTTCCTTGCCATAGCCAGTCTGTGTCTCATGTCTTCTCTACTTCGAGCATCCTCAGTTATTTTACTCCCCAAATAGCGAAAAGCATGTGCTACTTTAAGTGTCTCATTTCCTAATGTAATTCGTTCACCATTGCCTGATTTAATTCGGCTACATTCCATTATACTCGTTTTCTTTTTGTTGATGTTCATCTCATATCCTCCTTTCATGACACTGTCCATTCCTTTCAACTTCTCTTAGACGTCCTTTGCTGTCTCTGACTGAATTACAACGTCATCGGCAAACCTTGAAATTGTTATTTGTTCTCCATACATTTTAATTCCTTCTTCAAATTTTTCCTTTCTTTCCTCTATCGCTTGCTCAATATACAGATTGAATAATATCTGGGATAGGCTACAATCCTGTCTTACTTCTTTCTCAACCACTGCTTCCCATTCATGCCCCTCGACACTTATAACAGCAGTCTGGTTTCTGTACAAATTGTAATAGCCTTTCACTCCCTGTATTTTTCCATTGCCATCTTCAGAATTTGAAAGAGAGTATTCCAGTTTTCAAAAGCTTTCTCTGGGTCTACAAATGCAAGAAACGTAGGTTTGCCTTTCCTTAATTCATATTTTAACATAAGTCGTATGGTCAGTTTTGTATCACGCGCTCCAACGTTTCTACGGAATCCAAACAGATCTTCCCCGAGGTCAGTTTCTACCGGTTTTTCCATTCGTCTGTAAAGATTTCGAGTCAGTATTTTGCAGCCATGGCTTATTAAACTGTGTTCTTTGGGATGTAATTATTATATTCTTCTTGAAGTCTGAGGGTATTTCGCCTGTCTCATGCACCTTGCACAGCAGGTGGTACTGTTTTGTCAGGGCTTGCTCTCCCAAGGCTACCAGTAGCTCTAATGGAATGTTGTCAACTCCCATGGCCTTTTTTTGACTTTGGTCTTTCAGTGCTTTGTTAAATTCTTCATGCAGTATCATATCTCCTAGTTCATCTTCATCTATGTCCTCTTTCATATGCATAATATTGCCCTCAAGTACATCGTCCTTGTAGAGACCTTCTATATACTCCTTCAACCTTTCTGTTTTCCCTTCTTTTCTTAGGCCTGGCTTTTCATCTGAGCTCTTGATATTCGTAGAGGTAGTTCTTTTTTCTCCAAAGGTCTCCTTAATTTTCTTGTAGACAGTATCTATCTCACCCCTTCTGATATATGCCTCTACACCCTTACATTTGACTTCCAGCCATCCTTACTTAGACATTTTGCACTTCCTGACGATCTCATTTTTGAGACGATTGTATTCCTTTTTGCCTGCTTCAGTTACTGCATATTTATATTTTCTCCTTTCATCAGTTAAATTCATTATCTCTTCTGTAACACAAATATTTTTATCAAACCTCGTCTTTTTACCAACCTAATCCTCTGCTGCCTTCACTATTTCATCTCTAAAAGCTAATGGCACAAATGTGTTTTTCTTTTTCACGTAGATCACATCTGTCTCATTTTAGAAAAATTAAATAGAAAATCCTTCAAATGCTTCCAAATTTGCACACGGGACAATGATATCGATATAGCTATGACATCGATATATGAATGACTTTAAAGATATGTATCTCTGCAAATGTTTGTATTTTCGTGGATGAAACACGTGTCATATTGGCTTCAAAAGTAAGGTAAAAAAAGGTAAGGTCCCAAACTTAATACATGTAAAGGTATAATCAAGACAACAACCAACCATCAGTGTACTTGTGACTGGTTACTGTTTTGATTATACACATTTTTGTAGTATAATAATGGTTCTCAAAATGTTAACTCTCAATAAAATAACGTTAATATGTGTTGGTGACTACCGGCATCTTGGCATATCAAGGCAGAATCTTCCTACACATGTCAATTTTTTTCTAGTTTCTCAAATTTGAGGCTAAGAATTTGCGCTTGTTAGTATAAGGACATATTCGTTCTCTTACCGTTATGTGCGGGTAGGATAATGACCAGTGCATTGTAAGATGAAGACTTAAGACAAGAATCTACTTAAAAGATAAGTTATTTTAGGTTTTTTCTATGATACGTTTTGACTACAATGAAATCGAAGCAGAAGAAAATATGATGGAATAAAAGCTTGGTAAGAGGCCAACAATATTTAACCGAAGGATTGGTTTCTGTACTCCATCGTTTTTGTTGTAAAAATCTATGCAAAATTTGTCCCAGCTTGTAGAAGTTCCTGCGACGCATTTCTTCCACGTACAAAATTAGAACTGTAATACGGTTTCCCATTTTTCACCAGAAAAAATTTTATTTTCTAGATGCATATCGTCATCTGCATCACAATATGGGACAATGGTAGAATCTGAATCTTTGGGCAAGGCAAAGTTTCCTGACGTGAGCATAATTTAATTTTAAGAGAAATCAGCACTTTGTGGAATTCAATTTTTTTTTTCACAGTTTTTTCGTTATCTGCTCCGTAGTTTCTTGTTCATTTTGCTCCTTAATTTATAGTAAGGCATGCTTATTTCACGTGAGTGCTAGAATGAAGCATAGAAGATAATTTATTCTTAGGTCTCCTAGAATTTCTTTTTGGTGGTTGGGTAATAGGAACTTAACGGTGATTAGAAGTTTTGTTTCTTTCAGGTGAAAGAAAAGAAGTTTAGGATTTAACATCCTGTCGATAAACTGGTGATTACCCTCGACTGTGGAGAGACGAGAAAGAAGATTGTCATTTTATGTGAGCCATCCCGGGATTCGCCTAAAGTGACTTCGAGAGAGTACGGCAATTAAGAGCGGGTGGCCGGACCCAGATACGAACCGCAGACTTCCTCAATACTTGTCCAGTGTTCGACCACTGTGAGACCTCGCTCAGGGCCCCTACACGGTGGAGAATGGGCAGCCAGTGTGATGGGTACATGAGGTAGAAATAGATCAGAAAGTCGCTCCACTGATTCAAAATCAGCAGTGTAGTGGGATGTACAGAACCAGATACTTCAGTCATATTGCAATGAATTAATGTTCAGAAATCTGAGTGGCCGCATTAATGGTCAGGTAATATTGCGACCTACTGAAAGCATTTAAGATCTATAATGAATATCGCCCTGTTGCCTTCGGCCGAATTCGACATCTTGAAAAAAAAATGGTTCAAATGGCTCTGAGCACTATGGGACTTAACATCTATGGTCATCAGTCCCCTAGAACTTAGAACTACTTAAACCTAACTAACCTAAGGACAGCACACAACATCCAGCCATCACGAGGCAGAGAAAATCCCCGACCCCGCTGGGAATCGAACCCGGGAACCCGGGCGTGGGAAGCGAGAACGCTACCGCACGACCACGAGATGCGGGCTCGACATCTTGACACGAATCATCGACAACCTTCCAGAAAATAATGTTATCGCAAAAAAAAAAGTTATAAATGAGATGAAGAGTTTTAAGCAGTGCTCCACAAGCTCAGTCGCTTACGAAGTGACAATAAAAACATACGTAAGCACAGTGGGCTCCCATAAACGTTTCTGCTTATCGCGAGTTATACTAATGGCTGAATGGCATAGTCTGGCTAACCATAACTGGTTTCCCACAGGGGGTCTCTGATGATACGGGCATTCCATTTAGCATCATCTTCGTGAATTATAAACTTCGTCTTACCAAAGTTTTCTCTGTTGCAGATTTAGTAACAAGCGCTTGGACGAGTCAAGGGCATATCACCTTGACATTTAGCCGAAGCCATGATTGGGTACCCACGATAGCCCCGTGTGTTGCGACCCGTCTAGCGGGCAGCCGGGCGTGGGATTATCCTTCCTCCTGCACAGGTCGGCGCCCGCCCCCGGGGTCGAAGCCCGACCATGCGAGAAGAGACGCCAGGTAGATCCCGGATGTGACGTCAGCTTGTGCCCTTCCGGTCGACTGCCCGATCTGGCACAGGCTGCAGAGCGGTGCAGACGAGGGGCTTCCTCCCATCCAAGTTTACTGAGGCTCAAAATACAATGCAGCACAAAATGTTAAGTAGGGTATTTTTTTTTTACTAGAGACTTCTTCTGAACATGCAGTGTTCACTTTCAATAGCTGTGTTTTATTGCAATCACCGCGAACAAAATTCATCGCTTACTACTCTCATTTACATGTACTACTTACAGTCATTCAACAGAAAAAAGAACTTTTTAAAACTTCGTAGTTTACTGGCTGTGGAGGCATAAAGAGCATAGTTTAATCGATCCAAAAATATCACGAGTCACTTGGTGTTTCCTAATATATACTTAGATTAAGGCGATTTCAGTTCTGAAAAAGGTGGATTATTAGAAGGTTTCCTGTGTGGAAGCCTTGTATTACGTTTTCTGTACATATCGCTCACAGCAGAAATGTGTGTTTGTGCACGTGAATGTTTAAAACCTGTAAAAGATTACAAAGTTAAAAGACGTAACTGCATTAAGCCCGCCCAAATGTCACTCATATTCTCCCACGCACACACACCTCAAGCATCCTTTAAAGTACAGCAAATTTCGTCAAATTGTCTAAAACGGTGGTCGTCAAACGTTTTTCCTCAAGAGCCTATAATGACATTGTGAGGCAGCGACTCAGACAAAATGTGTACCCATTCCATCATTAACTGATAACGGACATAAATTAGTATTTTATGAGCCCCCAATGGATCATCTATGCAGCAAGAAGACGACAATTTGGTCGCCGATCACCGATAACTGAATGTTAAAAGTCGGCACCATTCCGGACGCCTCGTGTCGAATGAAGTCTGTTTCAAATTGCTGCCAAACTCAGAGACCTGACAGGCGTAATATTGTACATGATATCCCAGGAGAACTGTTCAATACTCAGAGATATAACAGGAACGACATTCAAAGCGAAAAAGTTAGTAAATATATGCTCTAAAATGCTAATTTTACGAACTATAAGTACTTCTTAATCTTCGATACTGTGAAACAAATCTTCTCTACTACAATCTCTCGGCTTTCCAATTTTGGGAGATGATAGTATGGGCCAAAAGAAGGAAGAAGAATATCTAGTAAACATGCATACCTTAAGAGCTATGAGCAATTGTTCAGTAGAAGACATGTGTTTGACAGTATAGAAGCTGAACTAGAGCTTGTTACGGTATGGACTTTGGAAACCATGTTTACCGGGATACTTTTTTTCTTTTTGTTTTGGTCCATAGTATCTCTTCTCAAAATATGGAAAGCAACGAGCTTGTAGAAGAAAATTTTTTCAAATTATCGATGACGAAGAAGAGCTCATGGCTCATAAGGTAAACCATTTAGAGCCCATGTAAACAACATATTTTTGCTTCGAATGATCGATCCAGTCATACCCCAGAATATTGACCACTGCTTTTGGGACACGCAAGTAGATGTGCAGGGAGGTGTTGGTTTTAGTATTTGTATGTGAATGCCTTTGATTAATAATAGCATTTGCAATATTTTAATTCAATCTTCATTATGGGACACCATCACAAATGTTTGATAAATCATTTAAATGCCTGCTTTTTTCTACTCGAGGTGTTCTATTACAAAAGCTATATATGACTATAGTATCTGTTACCGAAAGAACAGTTACCGTTAATGACTATGTAGCTTTGCTAGAATGAAATGATAATTAAATGGACACCCTTGTTGCAAACAGGCGTTTATATACTTCATTGGGGACATGTAGAAAATGTGTACCCCGACCGGGACTCGAACCTGGAATCTCTGCTTCTGAGTTAACAGAGTGCTCCATTATTTCGGACTGAAATACGCACTCGCCCATCGGGACAGGCCTAAAACTCCGCTCGTGGAATGGCGATAAAGCGTACAGAAGTGAGGATAGAAAATATTTTGTCAAATGGCTAGCTCTCCTCAAATCACTGACGCTTGATGGCTCCATGAGATAATGTTTGAGTGACAAAGCATATTGTAAAAGTTCCATTTTTCATCAATATATTTGTAGTAAAATATAAATTATTTTATCAAAATATACTTTTGTTTGAGGAGACGAATAATAAGTGAAATGCAACGACCGTTAAAATACTCAAATTATCTTCAGAAAAAAGTTATTAGAGTTTAAAGTCAAGGCCGTTCCCATATTAATTTAAACGAAACAAACAGCGCTGCCATCTCTTAATAGAATTTAGCACTAATTTTAACTTATTCAGATTTCTGTGAGTCGCTTTACTACGGTAGCAGAATGTCTAAAGAGGTTGCGCGCTTCTCCTCAGCGACAGCTAAAGCAGTCTTAGACTGCGTCAGAGGCCAGACATCGACAGATCGAGAAAAAAAAATATTACATATTTTTTAACATATTAAAGAAAATGATTTAACTCTATTTGACGACGAAGTCTATCTAGAATTATGGTTTCCTTTGAAGGACAAGAAAGAGATTCTGAGTACACCAAATTTTCTCATATTTATGGGATTTCTTAACGAAAACCAGCGGTCGGAATTTACAACCGATGAATTTTTTAATAGAAACAAACATTATACACAATTCTTAAAGGAGAATGGTATAGAATACGAACATATACATTACCGGTCTGATAAGGTAAAATTGTATCAATACATTCAAGAAGACATGAAAACTACATCTTCAAATAATTTGTCTAGAAAAAGACGGTTGCTTATGTTTATAGATAACTTTAAATGTGCTGTTATGCTGTTGAATAACACTAAAGCGAAAGAAGTTAAAAAATACTAACTCACACTCGAACAGGCCTTTTTTCTTATCTGGATTACGAAAAAGAATACAAAACTACATAACGTGCCATTGAATTCGACAATAAACTTAAAATCAAAGACCAAGAACTCGAAGAAAACAAAAAGAATGTGTCTATCTGAAAGACGTCGTCTGTAACTTAACACAAATGAAGAAAATAGATATCTACATTACAATGACAAAACACTAAGCCAAGAAAAACTGTTTTAAAGTCGGAGGTGTCCTCGCAAAGAATACTTAGAAAGGTTGTTTAGTAAACGTCACAATCGTCCCTTAACTGAAGTTGTTTAATAAACGATAGTGTCCTCCTTTTAATGATGTTGTTCCACGTACGATGAGGTAAATTAAGTGATTCTTTAAAAGAAATTAATTCAGTGAACCAACAGCAAACAAAGTCGTCCTTAAATAAAGTTCTTTCTCGGTTTATGAATCTTCTACTTTTTACGAAGATATCGGTCCTTGAGTGATCTTCCTTGATGATGAAGGCAAGCAACTGAAAGAAGAGAATCTCTTTCTTTTGTCAATTAAGTCGTTGTTGACTAAAGTGTCTGTTAGGAAAACCTAAAAGAGTATCTTTTCTTTGGCTTTATTTGATGTTGTCCTTGTTTGTATTTCTTGATTATGAAGTAAGTCCACGAAGTTCATGAAGTTAACTAAATCAATGAAATCAGCTAAGTCGATAGAGTCAATGAAGTCAATTAAGTCGACAACGAAGTCAACTATGAAGGTAAGTAACTCAAAGAAGAGAATGTCTTTCTTTGGCTTTATTTGATGTTGCCTTTGTCCATATTACTTTCGAGGGGAGCATGATGAAGTCATAAACTAACACAATGATAAAGTAAATTAAGTCAGTCTCAATTTCTTTTGGAGGTTGAATGACGAAGTGAAAGCCAAAGTTGACTAAGTTGAGAAACTCGAGAAAGAGAATGTCTTTCTTTTGTGTTTCATAAACGGTAAGGTGGTCCATAATGAACTTCTTGATGTTCCCAAGTCAAGCAGATCGATAAAAAGAATCTCTTTTTTTGGTTTTATTAAAACGATTTAGTGGCTAAAGTCTTTCTTTGAATGAATAAAAAGAATGAACTTCTTTTTACAAAAGATGAAGATGTCCTTAAGTGAAGTTAGCCTTCGAAAGAAGTCTATCTTCGAAAGAAGTCTCTCTTAGAACGAAGTCTTTCTTTGAAAGAAGTTATCCTTCGTGTGAAGTCTAAATTCGAAAGAAGTTATCCTTCAAAAGAAAGCTACCTCCGAAAGAAGTTTCCCTTTGAAAGAAGTTATCCTTGAAAAGAAGTCTACCTTCGAAACAAGATATCCTTCAAAACAAGTTATCCTTCAAAAGAAGTCTATGTTTGAAAGAAGTTATCCTTTGAAAGAAGTTATCCTTCGAAAGAAGTATTCCTTTTCTTTCGAATTACAAAGTCATCGACGAAGTCACTGATAAAGACATTGGCGAAGTCACTGAAGAAGTCATTGTAAAGGTCAATGAAGAAATCATTGACAAAGTCATTGATGAGGTCATCGAAGAGGTCATTGATGAAGTCATCAACGAAGTCATTGATGAAGCCTTTGATGAAGTCATCGACGAATGATGGAAGTAAACAAATTAAACGACAGAAGTAAACTAAGTCGTCCTCGATAATGTAAAAGAACTTCTTTTGATGAAGTGATTCTAGAATGAATGAAGTCAACTAAACCACCCTTAAATCACAAGAACAACATCGTATTTCATTTGCTGTAATACTTAAAGATTATTTCAAAATTCGGTTCTTTTTCTTAATATATGCTCATGGCTTTCTTCCAGATTTGCCTTTTTGAAAGGATATTATATCCTTTCATATCTAGAAGTTCCTCTAAATTCATTTGAACTATTCTATTCTTGTTGAGCAGCTCTTCATACATTTCTGACATGATATCCTTTCTTTGAAGTTCAAATAAGTTATCCAGAACAAGTGGCTTCATTTCATGTATCTTATTTCATATTTGTAAAAGAAAGATCGTCTCTTGCCTGATGATATTTAGATCGAATTCAACATGTTTCTTATTCTCATAAGTTTCGTGACTATGTAAATTAATTAGATCAACATAGTTGTTTGCGTTCCAGCAAAACAAATTAATGTTATGTTTCATGTCATGGCAATGGATCTGGTGCATCTCTTTCTTTTTATTAGTTTTGTGGCCAGCTAAGAACCTTTCGACAATATACTCAATGAGTTTATAGTTATGTAATTCATGGATAGAGACACAATGTAATTTATCGTTGTCCAATCTACCAAATTGTAAGATGAAAAACGCCCACAGATGTTTCTTTGAGAGGACATCTCTGGCTTTAAAACAGTTTTTCTTGGCATACTGTTTTGTCATTGCAATGTAGATAATGTCTTCTTTCTTCATTTCTGTGAAGTTACAGATGACGTCTTTCAGATGGAGACACCCTTTTTCTTTCCTTCGAGTTCTTGGTCTTTGATTCTGAGTTTATTCTCGAATCCAGTGGCATGTTGTTAAGTTTTGTAAACTTCTTTCGATTTAGGATTATTCAACAGCAAAACAGCACATTTGAAGTTATCTTTAGACATAAGCAACCATCTTCTTCTAGACAAATTATTTGGAGATGTAGTTTTCGTATCTTCTTGAAGGTATTGATACAATTTTACCTTTTCAGACTGATAATCTATCTGTTTGTATTCTATATCATTCTCCTTTAAGAATTGTGTAAATAGTTTGTTTCTATTCGAAAGTTCATCAGTCCTTAAATTCGACCGCTGGATTTTCGTAAGAAATCCCATAAATATGAGTAAATTTGGTGTGATCAAAATATCTTTCCTATCTTTCTAAGAAAGCCATAATTCTAGAAGAAATTCATTGTCAGGTAGAATTAAACAATTTTCTTTAATATGTTCAAAAACATCTAAAATTGAACTTCGTATCTTGATCTGTCGATGTTGTTGTATGTGAACCTATTTCTTGAAGGCATAATGTGGTTACTCGATCGATCGATGTTTTATTTGTGGCCATTTAATTTGTTGTATTTCATTTCACTTGTTAGAAAACGTGAGTCTACCGACTCAAAGATTGAAAAAAGTTAATGGAATGAACCGACGTCTTTGAATGCGGATTGAAGAAGACAATGATGTCGAAATCAGTGATTTCATCCCTTACTTTATTTGTTGCTGAATTAAGTAAGTTGTACTTTTCTTAAATGAATTGGACAACTCGATGATGTCGAAATGAATGAGTCAAGGAAAAATGCTTTAATCAAACGACCCCAAAAATATTGAAATAATGAAGAGGTAATCAAATGACAATATCGTTCTTAAAGAAGTACTTTTTTCTTTTGGTTTTATTCGATTGAAGTCAAAGAAAAAACAACTTCGTTTTTGATGAATAACTTCATTGATTGTTCAAAAAGTAGCCGAATCTGGGTAGCTAAAAGTAAAGTGAAGTGATTTTCTTAGACTGTGTCAGCGAGAGTTAAAGCTGTCTTAGACTCTGTCAGCGGACAGAAAAATCGTCAAGTGAAAAGTGTTGAATTTTTGTTAATTGGACAAACAGTTCTGCATTTATAAAAATATTTCATAATCAAAGTTAAAGTCCTGTAATCTCTTAGTCTTTCCTCGAATATCCATGAATTTCATATCCTTTTGCTATTTAACAACTTTCTTCATCTCTGAATTTTCTGGAAACGGTCTTTCTAATACTTGTTTATAGTTTTCTATTATATCAATTAGTTCTTGTCTACGATAGCTACAATATTTTTCTATCTTTAAAATTTTTGCTATAGCCCAGAGTTTCTTTACATTTGAGGCTTCTATTTCCGAATCTTAAGGATGCACGAGTTTTTTTGGATTTGGTGTGGTTGTTTTGAACTTTATCAACACATTCTATTAAATGTCGTTTACACTTGTAAGAACAACCTTGTATGGTTAAATATTTTGCTGTTTCACGCAGTTCTAAATATTCTTTCTCTAGAAGTTCTTTATTTTTATTTAATATCTTTTCTATGATTTAGAGAAATTTTTAAAGCTTTCTGCTCTTTGTGTTATATTATTTTCCAATTATATAAAACTATTTTACTAAGAAGTTGATTTTTTTTACTGTAGCAAATGACCAACATCTTATTTTTATTAGAAAAATGAATTTTTGTGGGAGCACCGAATTGGTGTACTCCTTTTTTTATTTATACATCTTCATTCTTTTTAAAATATTTTATGTCTTCTGTTGATGACATAAATATCAAAATTTTCTTCATCAGGATTAAATCTAATAAATTTACATGATAATTTCTCTTCTATAAATTTTTGTTTTTTAATTTCTTCTGTTATATTACGATTATTAGGACCATTTTCATCGCATTCGATAGCAATTCTGTGTTCTGTGAAATATAGATCAATTCTGTAATGAAAATAGTGTTTGGTTGCATATTTAAAGGTGTGTTATGCAATGGCACTCCATGATTTAATAAATTTTCTAATGGAATAAGATATTTTCACTAACATTTATTCTGATGGCTTGTTGTGGATTACTATCTGAAATTCTATTTAATTTTACTATTTACTTCAGGCTCTCTGGGCGTAGGAATCGAAATTCCATGACTGCTTCAGCTGTCACTAATGAATAAAATATTATGTCCCGAATGGGGGTTAAAAAATTATATTAATTTAGCAACAGCTGAAACAGTCTTGGACTGCGTCAGTCTTATGAGCGACAGTTAAAACGGTATTATACAGTGTCGAGCGTATTACTTTCATTCATCAATTGTTTTTGAGTATAGTTATTCAGAGTATAGAAGTAGCTAAGATCACGGAAAATCCTAAAACTTTCTTTCAATCTTTGGTATAAATTAATTATGTTACGATCTTATTCAGCGACAGTTAAAGCAGTCTTTGACCAAGTCGAGTCTTAACAGTTCTTCACAATTAGGATGTCGAATTCGATTCTGTATAGCTGTTGTCGTAAATTTTTCCTATATGTTCTAATCGCATACTAATCATATTCAATTCATCTTCAAATAACTTCAAAAGAATAAAAGTTGGTGTGAAATATTCATTAACTCTTTGAGGAACAAGGCAAAGCCTAAAGGCTGCTTTAACTGCCGCCACATGAGGTAAGAGTGCATCTATTTCTCTGTTTCTTTCGCTTATTATTCCAATTGCATCACGAATTACTTATCTGAAACCTTCTATACTTTCTCCTTTGATTTTATTTAAATTTCCCAAGTGAGTTATTCTCTCTTTCATTTTGTATTCTGCATATTTTCGTATTGAAGGTAAAACTTCATGGGTAACAAATCTTTTAAACTGTTTTACAACTGGAAGTTTTGATTTTAAAATTAAAGAATATAATCCAGACGCAGTCTAAGACTGCTTTAGCTGTCACTGATTCATTGATAAATATTGAATCTTTTTCATTAACTCTAAATGTGGACTGAGAGCCCCCTTTAAATTTTCATAACTATTTGTGTCATCAACATCTACGTTTCTGCTTATTCCTTTTTTAATCTTTATACTGTTAAATTTCAGCAATGTCTATTGCTTTAAACCAAAGATTACTCTTTTCATTAATAATCATAAACACTTCCTAATTGTTGTATATGAGCTCATTGCTGATGAGGCCTACAATCGACTTTTTACATCAATATTACTGATATCACTGTTAACAACATCAAAGACTGCTTTAGCTGTTGATGATCTATGATTCCTTTTATTATCATTAATTATTCCAGAGTTCTCGCTCGAGAACCCTGAAATTCCATAGTGAATAAAGCATAAAATGTCGTTCATAACGAGATGGAAATTGAGCATAATGATTTTCATTTTACCAACTTGGCAGGGTGTAACGCTCATACACCCTGAAATTACATTCAAAAAACATGAAACAGTGACCGAATATTACAATTGCTAATGGATTATCAGCAACAGCCAAAGTAGTCTTCGACTCAACAACAAGTTTATATATAATAATAAGCAAGGGTTAATGATTATGGATGAAAAGAATAGTCCATGTTTTAAAGCAAAAGACATTGCTGAATTTCTCGACTATGAAAATCCTGATCAAACCTTCAGAGGAAATGTAGAAGCGGACGATAAAGTAAAATGTGAAGATATTTCTAGACCCCTAACCAGTAGGCGCCCAACTTATAATAAAAAAAAGAACAACATTTATTAACGAAATACGAATTTATTCATTAATTTTATATTCTAAGTATTTTGTTAAGGCTTTTATTTCAGCGACATCTAAAGCAGTCTTTATCAGTGTCAAATGTCTCTAAACCAATTTCCTAAATTTAATTCTGTTTAATTTTTTCAGCCCTGTGGCAGCCCAGAACTGAGTTTCCAGAGAGTGGCATCCCACCCTCTGAAATTCCTTAGTGAATAAAGCATAAAATATTGTTTGTAATCAAATAGAAATTGAGCATAAGGACTTTAATTGTTTTAAATTTTTCACTGTCCGACTTTTTGCGGATGTTGAAATTTCATAGTGAACGAAGCATAAAATGTCATTTGTGATCCAAGAATTTTTTTGTTTGAATACAGAAGAAGCCATAACTAGATCATATAAACAAGACGCAGTCAAAGACTGCTTTAGCTGTCGCTTATTCTATAATGAAAATAGTGTGCGTTTTTTCTAACGTCAGTAACTGACTGACGTCAAATTCGTTATATATTTAGAAGTCTACAAACTTGAAAAACTTCTGCAAAAGTCATCTGGATTTCATACATAAAGAATATAAACCAGACGCCGTTTAAGGCTGTATTAGCTGTCGCTGATTCATTGATAAATTTGGTTCAATTTTGTATACATTTCGGTAGGACTATTTCACTCCTACCAAAATTTTCATAAAATTTAACTTTTTTCAAAAGGTAGCTGAAACTGGGTAGTTGAAAGCATAGCGATGTGATTTACTTATCTATATGAATGAGTATATTCATATCCTACAGCTACTGAATTGTTATATTGTATTTCTTTAAAAGATATCTCATTATCTTCAAGAAATTTAACGTAATGTTTTTCTTGATGTAATTTCAGGCGCTAAATATTTGGCCCCTAGAATTCCATCCAAAAACTTTGAATATCATTAGTAATTGAAACATCTATTCGATTTGTTTTATGACTAATAAAATCTAATTAAATTTCGTTTGATATTTTTAAAATCAGCAGAGGTGGTTTTTCACCACCTCTGAAATTCCATAATGAATGAAGGATAAAATGTCGTTTGTAATGAAAACATCTCTTTCTTCTTTCTTATTTATACGTCCGTATAAGTCGGACTCAGATTTTTTTTTCTTTCAAGAAATCCCATAAAATTCTTTAATGATTTAGCTATATCTTCAGAGGTGGTGAAGTCTTGACAGAAAAATTAATTCGTAATCTTCTGCATGAATAAAATGATCGTAGGTCTGTCTCTCTCAGTGGCTCTCAAAAGACTAACAGATGGAAATGAGTATGCATCGAATCGTTGATTGCGCTTGGCCTCTGACCTCTGACGCAGTCACAGACTGCTTTAGCTGTCACTGAGGAGAAGCGCGCAACCTCTTTAGACATTCTGCTGTCCTAGTACAGCGACTCACAATATTCAGTATAAGCTAAAATTAGTGCAAAATTATGTTAACAGATGGCAGCCCTGTTTGTTTCATTTAAATTAATATGGGGACATTCTTGACTTTAAATTCGCGAAACACTACTGAGAAAATTTATAAGCCCGGCATTTGAAGCTGACTGTCGGACGATTCTACTGCCGCCAACATTCATTGCGCGTAAAAACCACAAAGATAACATATGAGGAATTCGGACTCATGCGAAGGCATATAGGCAGCCGCTTTTCCCTCGCTCTAGTTGCCAATGGAAGAGGAATGGAAATTGACAAGTAAAGGTATAGGGTACTCTCCGCCACGCACTATACGGTGGCTTAAGGAGTATCTATGTAGATGTAGAAAGGGTTGGGCAGGAAAGCTCAGTGAATTCTAATGTACTCTATGTCGTACTCAAAGAGAAAATGCCCAAGTCTTGTAAAGAAACAGTAAGACGGATTCAGCGCAATAGCGGGAACCGGTATGTTGCCAGGACTCACTCGACGGCGAGTATACAGGTTGCAGGCGAGCATCGGATGGGATGTGAACACAGCAGTGTTACACTGTCCCCTTGTGAGCACAGGGCTACATGGGCACAGAGAGTGGTGCTCCGGAAAGGGAACCTACACGTCGTGCGAAGCCATTAACAGACTAGAAACGCAGTGTGTGGATAGACTCCTCTCCTCCTCTACCCAGCCTATGGAAAGTAACTCTCGAGGAGTGCAAATGCCATTGAGAGGGCAACATGCCTTCATCATTTAGTGTCAGCGGCGGACAGCGATGAAAGTGAAAGGCTTCTCGAGAGAGTCTGAGGGAAATATAGAGTCAGAGTAGCCGGAAGCTCTATAAAGGACTGGTATTGTGGAGCTCTGTTTGTCGTAATGTAGGTACGCGACCAGTTGACAATTATACTCTGTACAGACGGAATGGTGCCATAGTCACCTTCCCTGTCAAAGTCTGTTTGTGGGTACTACGCCCAACCAGTGATAGGGGAAGAGAAGACATTTCATGAAATATAGTATGAACTGCCACGCGCTTCTTGTCGATATCATGTCAAGCTACCTTACTGTCCCAGTCGTACTTTTTAAAGGGGAGTAGCTAGGTCATGACATCCTCTCACATATACGAACTGAGTAATTCAATCCTAGTGAGCCCCTGTCGCTCAATCCCAGACAAGATTCACGTTTTCGACGCGATAGCTAGTCACTGGATACCAGCTGTGAAGCCTATCCATCACGGAAATTTTAACGTTATAAAACTGCTCAAGTAGTGTTATTGTCGTGAAGTGGAAACGCGAAGGAGGAACCTCGGCTAAACCGTGGCCAGAGTTGATCTGCTGAGGGACAGGCACCGATGGGCATTGCGGAGGACGGTTTTAACAACCACATGAAATCAATAGACTTGGATGACTGGAATCAAGTGATTTTGTGTGAAGAATTGCCCTGTACCCTTTGTCAATCCGATAGAAGGGTTTGTGTTTGGCGATCACCTGGGGAAAGTTATCAACCATGTTATGTGGCGCCAACAGTGGACGATAGAGCAGATGGTGTCACGGTAAGACATTGTTTTTCGAGGTTAGTTTGTGATCCACATATTGCGCTAAAGAAAACGCTTAAGGCTGAAGGGATATGAACACATTCTACAGCACTGTGTGCCTTATACAGTAGAGGAACAATTCAAAGACTGTGATTTTATCCACATGAAAATGCACTCAGGCAAAACGCATGTTAACAGGCCAAGTCATATCGGTGTAGGCATGTTGGAATGCAATTTGGCAGGGCGCGACGTCTGAATTGCACGCGCACGCGGCATGCGAGGGGGAGGCGCACACACGCGCGCTGCCTCTGGCCGCTCGCCGAAAATATCTTCACGAGGTCCGTCCGCGTGATTTGTGACAAAGCGTACCCGTTCCGGTAGTGACGTCTGCAAGTCGTTGACGGTTAGAGAGTATAAAGGTATTTGTCGCGTTTACTATGTATAATAGTTCTCGAGGCGACAAAGGAAAGAAGGTCTCAATACGATTCCAATGATTTACGAACATGTCCTGGGAATTAAGCCTGTAGAGCGATACAGGTTCGAGTAGATATGGTTCAATATAATTCACTAAATAATTTATAGCTTCCAAACCATTTACTGCAACAAGGAAATCAAGCTCAGAAATCGTTGCAATCATCAATGCACTCGACGGAACTATCGACATATTTTGTGACATTATTACACATTCACCAAAAGACCTTTCTTATTCGATATGTAATTGTATTGCCGTATCTTGTAAACAAGGACACAAATTCATTTATCAGGGCAGTATATATTGCCAGCCATTAGTATACACCACCCATACTACATACAGTTTTGTAATAATGATTTTCACTGTTAATTTTATTGTTTACAATTACATTAGCATAGTTTTGCACGTAAGTTCAATTTGATTAGAGATACATGAAACATGACAACGGCAGAGCAAAGACAAATTATGATTAAAATGAGGTAGTGTTCATGTTTTCACGGTAATAGTTAAAGGTACTGGGGACATAAAGTATTTTCACCATTACAGATTCAAAGTTGTAAATGCTTAAAGTTAATCCGTGGGTATACAATTTATTGTAAGATATGAACCTTCTGTAGAATTTCAGCGCGCAGCCTATGGCGCATTATGATATCTGTTTAAATTCATGGCCAAAAATTTGTGTAATAGACTGGTGGTCGCACATCATGTGACATCACTTTTCGGGAGTGGGAGCCAGAAGCATGGAGGGGGCCGTCCTAACCTATGTAAGGGCGGTCGCTATATTGCTCGTGGTGTTTCATTTGCGAGGAGGCTTCAGAGCGGTTCTAGTTCGCTGGTGCTGGAGGTAGTTGGTGGCACAACTTGGACACACGAGTTTGGGTGAAAGAAATGTTTTGGCGTGAGTTCAGTGGGACCTTTTTAGCTGACATTACAGCCTTGAGTTTTATACAAGACTTTGTTTATTTATTTCATGTAGTACGTTGCTTATATCTACACAAGGGGCTCTAGTGATTATTACTTTTGCATGGAACTCGAGAAAACGATTTGCGGTGAATTTAATTTTTACTGAAACCTAAACGCATGTAGTTGGGATATTTAGTCAGGGCTCCTACATCCTACCTAGCAGTTGTTTGAGTAATGACTAGTTAGTCAGTAGGTGTTTTACTGTATCATTCATTTAAATCGAAGCGACACACCTTGGAAGATAAACCATCCCTACACGAATATTAACAGTGCCCCATCACATACAGAGCTACAGGTCACAGCCATCAGCGAGAGGGAGTAGTTTGTGAACAACATCATACCTCTAATGGATTGACCTGCCCACATGCCGGATCTGAGTGCAATGGAACACCTTTGGGATGAGTCACACCATCAGCTTCATCCCAAACCGCCATGGACCAGTATCACTACGTTCTCTGGTTTGGGCTCTTGAAGAAGAATGGGCGACCATTACTCCACACACATTCATACACCTCATTCAAAGTGTCCCCAGCAGAGTTAAAGCCATCATAAAGACGGTAGGTGGACACACCCCATATTACGATCGTCATCTCTTCCTAGCATTACGAAAGTAGTCACCTGTTCCGGTCTCTGTCATCCATTTCCTAGCGGTTGTATCCAGTTCTATCTTTCCAGTCGGCCGATAATTCATTCTCTTCTTCGACAATCTATTTTCGGTCATTCTTTCAACATGATCCATTTCATTCTATTCTCTTCTATCTAGTCGCGCGAGTTAGCTGTGCGGTCTAGGGAGCCTTGCCACGATTCGCGCTGCTCACCCCTCGTCTAATCGAGTCCTCCCTCGGGCATGGGTGTGTGTGTTGTCCTTAGAGTAAGTTAGTTTAAGTTAGCGTAAATAGTGTGTAAGCCTAGGAACCGATGACCTCAGCAGTTTGCTCCCATAGGAATTCTACAAAAATTTCCAATTTTCTTGTATCTTATTATTAACTGAAAACACTTTTAAATCCCTTATCCATTTTATTAGAGCAGTGGTTCCGAAGTTTTCTTAAACCATTACATCTATTTGCAAACAGACATTAGCCGATACGCCGCCCTCCCTCCTCCGTCCGCCATATGTTGGCATCATCCCTCCTCCAAATTATCAACTTTAGCATCTAACTAAACTGTAGAATGAAAGGCTTTTCTTGAAACGCTTTTGTCTTTAGACTGATGACAGACGAATGATATTTACTTTGTGTGTGTGTGTGTGTGTGTGTGTGTGTGTGTGTGTGTGTGTGTGTTTGTGGTGAGTAAGGGGGGGAGAGGGGGTGGGTTAGAATGAAGTCGAAGGAATTCGTGGTGCATCGCAAGTGCAGCCCACACCTTCCTCTCAGATAGAAAATATAACTACCTACAGTGACGCTAGACACTTGCTACGAAACATACTTCCTCTGCATTACTCTCCATTGCGGCACATACTTGACCTGCGCACTGCAGCTCCATTTAAAATGAAACAAGTTCAGATGTGTGCACTATACTTATTGTTCATAAATCACTTGATTGCTGGAATCCATACTTCTGAAGTGGAAGAAATTAGAGGACTTCAAATTGTTAATGCTTTGTGTCTAATCAGTCAAATATTAATGAAGATACTAATACTGTGTACAGCTTTATGTAGTTACTACTGTGTCGTGCAGTCAATTAATTCGTTTATATATTTCGAAGCGAGTAATGAAACAATTTCTGAACAACTGCAAGTACTATGTACAACTTGGAGAAGATATTTTCTTGACATATTTAACATTTCTTACGTATATGTCTCACTTTTATCATCAGCAATATACAGCACAAAGTGCAACGTATGTGTGTAGCGGGTGAGCTATGTGAGGAACCCATAACCTACAGTGGATTAACGCTACTAACAGGAATAAAGTAATTATTGATAACTTACATAATCGGTGTTAGAATCGTACAAAACTGTGATAATAGTAATGATATTTCGGAAATAATCTTATCCCTGAGTGGGTAATTACCCCTACGTTGAGAACAACTGTATTAGAGCCTCTTATACGTCTCATGACCTTGATCGCTGCTGCTTATGTAAATGAATTTTCTTTTTTTGTTACTCACCATTACTCGGAACCATATACAAAAGCAGACACAGCCATAACCTTATAGAATTTCATTTGTTTTTCTTTTCTTATTTTTCTTCCCAAAGTTCTTCCAGTTGTTCCGCAGATAGGTTAACGTCCACAAATATATGCCCAGATAGTGTGTTGTTTTGTTTTGGAATAGAATCTGATATGCTGAAAGCGACATAATTGTGTGGATAACACCTGCTGTCCAGGACGGGTAAGTGACGAATGTCGCTTACGTTGCCTGCCCACTGTGCAGACGGCAGGCCACGCCTCGCGCCCTAAGTGGCGGCCGCGGTGAGACGGACGGCCGGCGTCGCACCTGCCCGGAAAGCCAGTGGCGCGAGATGGCGCTCGTTAGCGGCCAGCGCGCGCCCCTCGCCCGGCGAGGATCTAAAATTCCATTAGTAAGCGAGCGCGGCCGCCGCCTGCTCAAACTTTCATGTGGCGCGACGCCGACGCCGACGCCGCGGCTGAGAGGCCACGCTGCGCTTCCCGTCTCCCCCCGACGCAGAGCGGCCGCTCCTCGGGAGAAGCAAAGCGGCGCGGAACTTCACGGAGTCACCGGCATGCGTACGCCAGGTGTCTGCCAAAGATAAAGAACGGGTAAGCCGAACCTATCCCTGATGTGACAACTCCAAGGGACTCACGTACTACAGGCTGTTTTCCTATGTTAAAAAAAAACCTACCCATTGTCGTTATTCTGAATAATTATAACATGCAGATAGCATTTCCTTTCACTATTCTCAGAAAATATCTGTTAGTTCTACACTATTGTCCATTAAAACTGCTCAACCAAGAAGAAATGCAGATGATAAACGGTTATTCACTGGACAAATATATTACACTAGAACTGACATGTGATTGCATTTTCACGCAATTTGGGAGCATAGATCCTGAGAAATCAGTAGCGAGAACAACCAACTTTAGCCGTAATAATGGCCGTGATACGCCTGGGCATTAAGTCAAACAGAGCTAGGATGACGAATACAGGTACAGCTGCACATGCAGATTCAAACACGATACCACAGTTCATCAAGAGTAGTGGCTGGCGTATTGTGACGAGCCAGTTGCTCGGCCACCATTGACCAGACGTTTTCAATTGGTGAGAGATCTAGAGAATGTGCTGGCCAGGGCAGCAGTCGAACATATTCTGTATCCAGAAAGGCTCGTACAGGACCTGCAACATGCGGTCGTGCATTATCATGCTGAACTGTAGGGTTTCGCAGGTATCGAATGAAGGTTAGAGCCAAGGGTCGTAACACATCTGAAATGAAACGTCCGCTGTTCAAAGTGCCGTCAATGCGAACAAAAGGTGACCGAGACGTGTAACCAATGGCACCCCATACCATCACGCCGGGTGATACTCCAGTATGGCGATGACGAATACATGCTTCCAATGTGCGTTTACCAAGATGCCGCCAAACACGGATGCGACCATCATCATGTTTATAACAGAACCTGGATTCATCCGAAAACATGACGTTTTTCCATTCGGGCACCCAGGTTCGTCGTTGAGTAGACCATCGCAGGTGCTCCTGTCTGTGATGCAGCGTCAAGGGTAACAGCAGCCATGGTCTCCGAGCCGACAGTCCATGCTGCTGCAAACGTCGTCGAACAGTTCGTGCAAATGGTTTTTGTCTTGCAAACGTCCCCGTCTGTTGACTCAAGGATCGAGACGTGGCTGCACGATCCGTTACAGCCATGCGGATTAGATGCCTGTCATTTCGACAGCTAGTGATACGAGGCCGTTGGGATCCAGCAAGGCGTTCCATATTACCCTCGTAAACTCACCGATTCCATATTCTGCTAACAGTCATTGGATCTCGACCAACGCGAGCAGCAATGTCGCGATACGATAAACCGCAATCGCGATAGGCTACAGTCCGACCTTTATCGAAGTCGGAAACGTGATGGTACGCATTTCTCCTCCTTAACGAGGCATCACAACAACGTTTCACCAGTCAGCCCTGGTCAACTGCTCTTTGTGTATGAGAAATCGAATGGAAACTTTCCTCATGTCAGCACGTTGTAGGTGTCGCCACCGGCGCCATCCTTGTGTGAATGCTCTGTAAAGCTAATCATTTGCATATCACAGCATCTTCTTCCTGTGGGTTCAATTCCACGTCTGTAGCACGTCATCTTCGTGGTGTAGCAATTTTAATGGCATGAAGTTTATCAAGTTACGTTTCATTAGGAATTTGGAATGCACTCAACGACTGTGATGACTTTCAGAATGATGGGAAACCGCAAGCAGAGGTCCTTTTCTTTCATGATTTGTTAAAGCAAATCTAGTTTTTGGCTAGTAACTAGCCACTATCAGTGCTGAAAAATGCAAGAAGTACATAGTCTGGCCATAGTATAAAAAATTACAATTCGTGGCATAACGTATATCACAGCTACGTACATTAGGTTACATACCACTGTTTCAGAATTTTAGTACATGTCCCAGCACATCAATTCCCTGTTGTTAGGACTCATGTCACAGTTCATTCAAAACTACTGTATAATGAAGACAGGCTTTGAGGGGAACGCATCGGTTGGCTGTAAGGAGCCCTCTATATGAGCTATGTAATATGTGACAGGCATAGTAAAGCAGTTATGGGCTCTATTAAAAAACTTATAATTTGCATACGAATAACGCAAAATAAAATACAAGGAAAACCTGTAACGTTTACTTTTAAATGTGGCAGTAATTCACAAAGCAACTTAAATAATTTTACCTGTATTGTACTTTGTGTTGTTCCTATGCAAATTTGGAGTCTGTTAGTAGAGACTATGATTGCCTTAATGACTGTTAGGTAGTACGTAGTTCACATAGAGGGCGCCATACAGCCAACGGATGTGTTCTCCACCTGCCTTCATTATACAGCAGTCTTGAATGAAATTTGACAGGATCTCGAGCAACAGGGTACTGACGTACTAGGGTACGAACGAGTATTACAACTCTGAAACGGTGGTATGTAATTTTATAAGCGATGTAGGCTATGCCACGAGTTGCAATTTTTTATACTGTTGCCTAACTATGTAATTCTTACATTTTTAAGCATTAATAGTGGCTAGTTACTAGCCTAAATCGAGATTTTCTTTATTTTTATGTAATATTCAAGCTTGAAAATAATTAAATTTCAATACTTGGCCACATGACTGAGAACGCTCTGTTACTGGGTGATGCCCTAGTGACATCACAGGCTAGGAGTAAAACGAAGCTATACATGTGTTACAGCAGTGTTAACCGAAGTTACTAGTATTTTTTCGTAGTTTTTCTCCAAGCAGTTTAGTTATTTAGTGATGGGAAATACATTTAAAGCTTTTAAGTAACAGTGGAAGTTAATATTCTGAACTCTGATATTGGAAACCTTCCGAAAGTTGATGTGTTTATGGTTTCTTCGTTCTTCCTAAATAGTCCTGATTTTCATGTTCCGGAAATAAAAGAACTTGAAAACTGCATTGAATGGTGACTTGGGCGGATGTATTGTGACACAGCAATTACTCGCAGAATTGTCTTCAAACTGAGGGACTGCTGGAACACTATCATTTAATGTGATCGTAAACTGTTAAACGGTTTCTCACATTCTTCAGAATAAGAGCTACATCCTGCGTGAATACAGTTTCGTAACACCATCCTTGTTATTCATCTCAATCAGATCAGGTGCAAAATGAAGCTGATAAATGAAGATGAATATTAAAATGTAATATGATAGACAGTTTAAAGCTATACACAATTTTATTACGAGTAAAGTAAACTTTAGCAGTCACTAGTATTAATCGAAGCGAGCAGGAAGGGAAAAGAAAAACGAAACTTGCTCAGGATGAGGAACAATCTGGTGAACACGTGTTATAAGTCCAGCACGTTACGTATTATGATACAAGTGACCACGTGTTGATGAGAAGTGTTTACTTGTATCAAACTGACCCTTACGGAAATAAGCACAGTTACCATTGGCTCATTTGGATAACTGCGGGCGAGTTGCAACCACATGTTACGCATCATCCCTTTCTTTGGAACACTCAGAAACAAATTTTCAGAAGTTTCTGTAGATGTATTTGTACATGTGTTACGAGACACCATTTTCCTAAATTTAATTCATAAACAAGAATCATTGTGAAGGAGATTTACAACAGGAGGAGCAGCGTGCTAGCTGGTGACGTCACAGGCATCACAGTGTTCAAATTGTGCGTTTTCTCTGGCTTTCAAATTATTTGAAATTTAATTTGCTTTTTTTTTAACAAAAATTACTCAAATTCATATGGAAAAAAGGGTGTTAGGTAATAATATTAAACAATCAATCATTTAAGACGATTTTCAGAAAACCTCAAATATTGCGTCGCTAAGGAACAACTACCGACTGCCACTAAACAACCGAAATTTGATACATTCATTAATGAAAGGACTTCACTCCAAAATAGTAAGTATTCAGGAAACAGGTAAAACATTCTGAGGGTGAGTGTGTGGAATGTAACAGGATGGGCTTTCCAATGTTTAAAACCAGATTGAAACGGATATTTTTCTATTACTGCAGTTTTGCAATATCTTTGAAAAAAAAAGTCTGAAATATAAAAATCAGGTCCTTCTCTAGAGAAAGTAATTCATTTCCATAGTAAAGTTACATTTTAGCAGTATTTTCTTTTGTACTCATACATTTTTACAATATTGTAACTCCATTCAAAGTACATAAAAAGTGGTTCCACCGATCATCATTATCAACAGCACTGTTACGTACAAGGTATTTCCTCAAATCATCATAGAAAACCTATATTCATGAAGAATTTAATCAAGTAAACATTGTATGTGATGCACTTCATTCCTTTTAATAATCACTGGTCCAATGTAAGCCTTCTCTAAATTAAACACAACAGGCACTTTCGGTAGTAAAATATTACTGGTACTTTCACTACGTTCCAACTCAATACTGAACGCCATTTTACATCTCACAACACTGTTAGGAAATAACAATAATTGACGACGAAAATCAAAAGGTAACGCCTAGTGCATTAGGTATTCGATAAATGCCAATCGAAGATGATAGCCATTGAAAGGACGTTATACCAGGAGTAAATCGCTTTCAAATATGACGCTGTAACGAAGTCGCAAAAACCACACATAATGTGCGAATAAAACCCGTTTCATGCAGAAAGACGTATCTATGTACATGGAATGTAGTACAGCTCTTAACTCATTTTGTCAAAATCTATCAATAGTTATGGAAAACCCGATCAATGACATGGATGGAAATGTATGGGGTGGGGCTTGTGAACTGCAGCGAAGAATGTGCATGAACTCTCTGTATGCATTCGACAGTTCAATCAGTACTATGTTTGACGGATGTTGTTGTAGAAGCGAATAATACGAAATTAGATGTGGTACGGTAACACAAATGGAATGCATCATTTGAGTGCTTAAGATCGTGTATGAGCAGCAAGACGGCGCGAAGCCGGTCAAAGTGTCATTATTGTGGCCACAGTAATGGGTGTACTCAAGAGTGTAATTTCGCGACTAAAATAGGCACTGAAGTAAGCAACACAGTGCGACAGCATGCCAGTGTTCGTAGATGGACCACCACATTGCAAGAGGATTCATAGTGTAGCATTAAGGGCGAAAAGGAACAGACATCTCCCTACTATGAGAATCGCAGCAGTCCTAGCTACTGCTAGCGATACATGTTTCTCTAAAAAAAAAAACAGGTCTTGGTATGTAACTCAAGTTGGTTTGTATGCTCGGAAGCATCTTAAAAGGATCCCACTTCAACCACACCATTGTCGACAAAGAGTAGGTTGGTGTAGAGACCACATTAGTTGGTAGGGATCAGCAACAGCGCCAAGAATGATGATTTCCGACGAATCCGGCGTTTCCGAGACAAATGACTCTGGCCACTAGCTCGTGTGGAGAGAGCGAAGGACAGAGAGGGAGGGGGGGGTGGAAGAGAGAGAGAGAGAGAGAGAGAGAGACAGACAGACAGAGAGGGGAAGAGTTACAGAAAAGCGGTATTGCAGGGAAATTATTCTGGATTATATTCGTAAGTTTAGGGATTCGCTAGGTCCTTACTTCCTGTTTACGGACCACAACGTGCACCCACACGGGTCCGACGACCTGTCGGTCACATTGGAAAGTGAAGATAATTTATGGATCGGCCTGCGCGCTTCCCGGACATAAATCCTACAGAGCATACCTGGGATGCGTACGTGTTTCTCAGTGAACACTCTTTCTCCGAGAGGAGTGAGACAATCTCCCCCAAGGACTCCTCAATAGTTTGGTAGCCACCACGAATGACATTTGCAAAATGTTCATTGGTGCACTAGGAGGGAATTAACTTACTTAGAGTCCTCCGATATCTGTCTTTCGGTTGGGAGTCCGAGCTGTTTAACACATGGCAATTATTTATCTCTGTTATCCTGCTTTCCCCAGTGTTAAAATCGGTATCATTTTTCGTTATAAACATACCACACCACCTCTCTTACGTACGTATTGTATTTCATGTCGTTCATCATTGCCTTCGATTATTACTGTCCAACATTGTCGCTGTTCCTTACCACTTGTCAGGCTGTGTGGATTTTGTCTCGAGAATGTAGCAAGGTTATGCGACGTCATCATCGTCTACATCAGGGATTTCGTCTTTTGGTTCTTTCGTCTCCAAAATTGCTTCAGTGGTCTTCCTAAAGATCTTTCGCCTTTTCTGTACATTTTTTATTGTTTTAGTGATTCTTGTACCTGGGATAAGGTTCATGTAGCCTTTCCATCTTAACCGATATTGTTTCGTTGTGTCAGATACATTTTGATTATCCAGTTCGAATATCATCATTTCTCTTTTTATCAACTAAAGAAAATCAGCCACGCATCTAAGGAAATCCATTTCTCTATTCCTCTTTCATCTTGAGGATCCAGTTTTCGCCTCCTTAGAGCAGTGCAGTTGTAGCCATAAGACAAACGAGGTAAAGACACGCTAGTGGGCACTAATTTATGTCAGTGGGGCTAGTTGAAAATTTGCGCCGGACAGAGATTCAAATCCATGTCTCCTGCTTATTGGGCAGATGCGCTTGACGGCTACGCCATCCGGATACAGTCGTCACCACAACCCCACGGACTACGTTAGCGCGCCTCCTGTCAGACCGTAATTACCACATTATTCCACACATTACTGATGTAGTGAACCTGCTCATCGGCCTCATTACTCGCGGCATCTTATTGATTCCCGTTAGAGTTCGAGCTTGCTGTGTATAGACATATTTACTCGCTATTGAGCGTACTCTTCCTCAGAAATAGTTAAATAGGTCTAAATTATTTTGTATTTCATTATTTGCCCCATATGTAATATTGCACCCAGAACAATTACATGTATTACCTCTCTCTAATATCTTCTTGTTAATTTCGATCTTAACTCGCATGGGTTGTTAACCTATAAATATGGTTAATTTTGTACATGTAATCGAGATGTTCAGATTGTATCCTCTGGCTGTTTTACGAGAGCTATCCAAAAAGTACATTACGTTTTGGAATTAAAAATAAATAATGTATTGGAATTTTTTTATTATATACAGATGAAAGCCACACTTAAATACTACTTTTCTACATAGTTGCCATTTAAATTAAGGCACTTATCGTAGCGATGGACGATCTTGTAAATACCTTCGTCGTAAAATTCGGCCGCCTGCGCCTTCAACCACGTGGTTACCTCTTCTTTTTGGACAGAAAAGGTGTGATTTTTGTGGATTTCCTGGAAAGAGGCACTACAAGAAACTCTCAAAGGTATTGCCAAACTCTGCACAACCTCAGAAGAGCAATACAAAACAAGCGCAGGGGAAAGTTGGGCTCAAAGATCTTGCTGATTCACGACAACGCCCGGACCCACACGGCAAATGCCACTCGTGAAGTTCTCGAATCTTTTAAGTGGGAGTTGTTTCCTCATCCGCCGTACAGTCCCGACCAGGCAACGAGCGACTTACACTTATTCCCAGCAATGAAGAAGTGATTGGCTATGCAGCGTTTTGATGACGACGCACAGCTTCAAGAAGAGGTAAGCACGTGGTTGAAGGCGCAGGCGGCCGAATTTTACGACGAAGGAATTTACAAGCTCGTCCATCGCTACGATAAGTGCCTTAATTTAAATGGCAACTATGTAGAAAAGTAGTATTTAAGTGTGGCTTTCATCTGTATATAAAAAAAATTCCAATACTTTATTTATTTTTAATTCCAAAACGTAATGTACTTTGTGGATAGCCCTCGTTGCCTCGTGATGACTGGGTGTTGTGTGATGTCCTTAGGTTAGTTAGTTTTAAGTAGTTCTAAGTTCTAGGGGGCTGATGACCATAGATGTTAAGTCCCATAGTGCTCAGAGCCATTTGAACCATTTTTGATAGCCCTCGTACTTAAATTAAAAACAACTTCTTTGAGGTCGTTGCCATTCTGACTAACAATTACTTCGACGTCAGCAAAAAGTAGCGTACCTAGTAACAGCCACACTGTTAATTGTACATCTACATCTACATCATACTCCGCAAGCCACCAAATGTTGTGTGGTGGAGGATACTTTCAGTACTTCTATCTGATCCCTCCATCCCGGTTCCACTCGCGAATAGTGCGTGGGAAGAATGATTGTCAGTAAGCCTCTGTATTGACACTAATTTCTCGATTTTTCTCCTCGTGGTCAATACTCAAGATGTATTTGGGGGGAAGTAATATGTTCTCTGACTCCTCCCGAAAAATTCAGTCTCGAAATTTCAGTAGCAAAACCCTCCGTGTTGCACAACGCCTAACATCATCCAGTGGAGTTTGTTTAGCATCTCCGTAACTCTCTCTCGCCAGCTAAATGATCCCGTGACGAAACGCGCCGCTCTCCGTTGGATCTTCTTTATCTCCTCTATCACTCCTACCTGACAGGGATCGCAGAGAAATGAACAATACTAAAGCATGGGGCGAACAAGCGCCTTATAAGCACTTCTTTCGTGAATTTCCTTAAGATTCTTCCGATGAATCTGAGTCTTGTCTCTGCTTTTCACACTATCTGTTTTATATGATCATTTCACTGAAGGTCGCTGTGGATAGTTACGCCTGGATACTTTACAGCAGACGCTGTCTCCAGCTGTTTGTCATCAACAATGTAGCTGTACAATAGTGGATTTCTTTTTCTCTATATGCGCAATATGTTACATTTATTCACGTTCAGGGTCAACTGTCAGACTCTGCGCCATTCATCAGTTCTCTGCAGGTCGTTCAGCAAATTCTTACTATCTACTGGCGTTGTACTTTGGTATAAACAACTGCATCATCCGACGCTTTCTACTAAATCATTTGCATATATTGTAAACAGCAACGGTCCTATCACACTTGTCTGTGGTACTCCGGATATTACCTTTACATCTGTCGATTTAGTTCCGGTAAGTGTGGACGACCAAGAACGAAGCGCTCTTATTAGAAAGGGTTTAAGTCAAAGATGTAGCCTTTCGTCCCTACTCTTCAATCTGTGCATCGAGGAAGCAATTATGGAAATAAAAGAAACGTTCAGGAGTGGAATTAAAATTCAAGGTGAAAGGATATCAATGATACGATTCGCTGATGACACTGCTATCCTGAGTGAAACTGAAGAAGAATTAAATGATCTGTTAAACGGAATGAACACTCTGATGAATACACAGTATGGACTGAGAGTAAAGCGAAGAAAGACGAAGGTAATGAGATGTAGTAGAAATGAGAACAGCGAGAAACTTAACATCAGGATTGATGATCACGAAGTAGATGAAGTTAAGGAATTCTTCTACCTGGGCAGTAAAATAATCAATGACGGGCGGAGCAAGGAGGACACCAAAAGCAGACTAGCAATGGCAAATAGGGCATTCCTGGCCAAGAGAAGTCTATTAATATCAAATATCGCCCTTAATTTGAGGAAGAAATTTCTGAGAAAGTCCGTCTTGAGTATAGCATTGTATGGTAGTGAAATATGGACTGCGGGGAAACCGGAACAGAAGTGAATCGAAGCATTTGAGGCGTGGTGCTACAGATGAATGCTGAAAATTAGTTGGACTGATAAGGTAAGGAATGAGGAGTTTCTACGCATAATCGGAGAGGAAAGGAATATGTGGAAAACACTGGTAAGGAGAAGGGACAGGATGAGAGGACATTCGTTAAGACATGAGGGAATCACTTTCATGGTAACAGAGGGAGCTGTAGAGGCCAAAAGTGTAGAGGAAGACAGAGATTGGAATACACCCAGCAAATAATTGAGGACATAGGTTGCAAGTGCTACACTGAGATGAAGAGGTTAGCACAGGGGAGGAATTCGTGGCGAGCCGCATCAAACGGCAATGTGGAACGGTGTCAAATGCCTTCTTGAAATCAATGAACATGGCTTCAACCTGAGCGCCGTTGTCCTCTGCGCTTTGGATCTCATGAAGGAACAGAGCGAGCTGAGTTTTGCAGGATCTGTGTTTGCGGAATCCATGTTGATTTCTATAGAGATGATCAGTTTCCAAGAACGCCATAATTCTTGAGCATAAAACATTTTCCATAGTTCTACAACATATTCACTTCAACGATATGGGTCTATTATTGTGTGGATCTGCCTTACGGCCTTTCTTAAAAACGGGAATAACCTGCGCTTTTTTCCAGTCGTTATGCACCTTTCGTTGTTCAAGCGATCTACAATAAATTACTGCTACAAGGGGAGCAAGTTTCTTTGCATAGTTTTTATAGATTCTTATAGGTATCTCCCTGGTCCTGAAGCCTTTCCACTACTAAGCGATTGTAGATGCTTTTCAATTCCACGAACGGTTATCTCAATATCTGCCATTTCGACGTTCGCACGACGATTGAAAGGAGGGACAGTGTTACGATCTTCCGCAGTGAGACAACTTCGCAAGACCGAATTCATTATTTCGGTCTTCTCTCTATTATCTCTTATTATCTTCCATTTCGGTGGCGGTGTGGTCGCTAGGAGAATTAATAGGTGATTCTGACCCACTTCATGATTTTACATGCGACCAAAATCTCTTAGGGTTTTTACTCAGGTCGGTCGACAACGTCTTACTTTCAAAATTATTGAACGCTTCTCTCATTGCTGTCCTTACGCTCATTTTCGCTTCTTTCAGCTTTTGTTTGTCAGCTAGGTTTTTATTTCTCTTGAATCAGAGATGAAGTGCTCTTTGATTACGTAGCGCTTTTCTAACACGGCTATTAAACCATTTTGGATCTCTCCCATCCCTTAAAATCTTAATAGTAACATACTTGTCTAGGACATATTGAACGATGCCTTTGAATTTTTTCCATCTGTTCTCCAAGTCTTTGTCCCCATCACCGAATATTCGATGCTGACTGCTGAGATATTCTGAAATTTGTATCTTGTCACCCTTGCTAAGCAAATATATCTCCCTAGCTTTCTTAACATTCCTTGTCATCACTGATACCTCCCTCTTCGTTAACTGATTAGAAAAGCTCCGATCTGTTTGTTGCCAGGAGGTCTAAGACGCTCCCCTCGCGAGTTGGCTCTCTATCAGCTCAAGGTAATTTTCGGACAAAACATCTGCAAAAATGCCACACGATTCCCTGTCTCTGGCACCAGTTTTGATGGCGGAACTCTCCCAATCTATACCTGGCAAGTTTAAGTCACCCCCTATTACATCGGCATGATCAGGAAAATTACTAATGATGTTCTGCAAGTTCTGTCTGAAGCGCTCTACATCTAGAGACCCTGACCCAGGTGGCCTATAAATCATCCGATCACCATTTTTGAACGTTCTTTGATACTCAATTTCACCCATATTAATTCGCATTTCGAGTCCGTGATAACCTCGCTAGATTTTATTGAATATTTTGCTGCCATAAACACGCCGACACCATTCGCGACTATCCTATCCTTACGACAAACATTCCAGTCTCAACTTAGGATTTCGTTGTCATTTACGTCTGCCTTCAACCAGCTTTCTGTTCCTAATACTGTCTGTGCATTATAACATTCGGCAAGCGATACTAATTCTGTGATGCTCCTGCAGTTTACTAAAACCATATTAATCTTTTCTATCTCTAATCTGCGAGGACCAAGATTCTCCGAGGTCGCTGTGGCCGGTTTAACAGGCAAATCGTCTTTGCTCCCAATGGAGGGATCCTCTAGCCTAAAAAAGCCCCATGTGCACGCCACACGTACTCCGCTGCCCTAATAGCCGCTTCCTGCGTGTAGTACACGCCTGACCTATTGAGGGGAACCCTAGAATTCTGCATCCGATAGCAGAAATCGAGAAATTCGCATCCGATACCGTCGCAGAGCCGTCTGAGCCTCTCGTTAAGACCTTAATTCTAAATGTTTAACCGTCTGTATTCAAGTTTTGGTTACATCGTCTTTGTGTGTTTCAAAACAGTGGGTGGAATGGGAAACCCTTGCCTAAGTCCGTGGTATATTTGAGCCATATTATTTATGTGGCCTGCTGTTTTTATCTGTATTTGTTATTTATATATAAAACCAGTACAGCTCGTATAAAGATGGGATGGGATCCCCCCCACCCCCCCGAATATTTTAAAATTTCCCGTTGCTGGTTTCTGTTTACTTTATCAGTCGACTTACTATAATCAGCGAAGGCTAGAAAACCTGATAAATTGAATTCATGATGTCCTTCTATTGCTTGCGTCATAGTGAAGATATAGTGCGAGCATGATCTTCCGCTGCGAAAATGATGTTAGGCAGTTGATAATATAGTTTTAGTGACTGGCAGTAGTCGTTTAGAGTCGTAAGTATTCCTATTCAGTTTGGTATAATCTATTAGAAAATTGGTTTTAGCTTGCTTGTGAAAGTTTCGGCAACGACGTGTGGTTGGTATTCGCAACATTTTCGTTTTGAGTTTTTCCTCGCACGAAAGCCGAGTGAAGGATAAGCCTCTAATAGTTGTGTGTCTGCTGTTTCGTACCAAGTATTCGTTTTATAGATCGTTGACTTTGCAGTCAGATGGAAATCTTGTCCTGATTTCCTGTAACTTCGATTGTGTTTAACGATGCGGAAAAGAATTTTGCGCATCATACGGGAGGAAATGACCAGCAAATCTCGCTTGTGTACTGTGTGGAATCTTGAGCAACATCAGTTAACTGTGGTTATCATAATTAGGACCAGCTGCCCCAGTGTTATTTGAATTTTCATTAGTTCGTCTGTGTACCTGTCTGGCTTGTCAGAGGCCGTTTGTTCTGCGAGAGCCATTGTAACACTATTGTCGATATCACCCGTACTTATCTCATTAACTATGTCGGCAATTGCTGAGCAAACACTGTCTCCACGTATGCACACACCATAATTAGTCTACCACTTCTACATTTGGGGTTACACTCGGCTGGTTTGAGACGTTCCCAAGGGGTGCGGGGGTGGGGGGTTTCACTGGGAGCCAAACCGCACAAAAACCCTGGGTCCGGTGTGGGGCGGTGGTGGGGTGGGTAGACTGCTGTGACCTGTTGTGGGTTTGTGAACCACTGAGGGCTACGGTGGGACGAGGTATCTCCGTCGTTTTTAGGTCCCTGGTTATTTACATACAATACACACAATATCTCATTAAAATTCCTTGTAGGCTTATGTTGAACATCACCACTGTGTAACCATAATCTTTGATGCAACACCAATGCAAATATTTTATTCATTACTTATGTTACTACTATCAATTTGTGTTTATGTGTAATTTCAAAAGTAATATTCTATAAAAGTATCGACATTTTGAAACTATACTTGGATAGGGAAAGTATTTTTTGATGACGTAAAATCCACCGCATTGAAAGTGGAATATAAAAGATGGATTTGACGATCGAACTGCAAGCTTACTTTGTAGCAAGAGTTACTGGGTGGTTAGCATGCTAACTCTTCGCATCTTGTGTACCGAACGAGGCAAGAAGAGCAGCAATCATAATTAATGTTACCTCTGACGTGGAAGTAATTTGCCTTATTATTCAAAGCAGACGTTGGCTAGGGCTGAACTACAGAAATCCCACGCTAAGAAGAGCATTTATAGAGCTCGCTATACAGCAACAATCACGACAATTTTTCTGTCTTTTCAGTAGCCACTGAAGATCAATACAGCCACCATCTTCATCTTAAATAATCAGCTCAGTACTGTATAATTGCATCGACCAGTTACGTGGCATCTTATTCAATAATAAGGTTTTGTTATTTAAACCACCAATATTTTATCCTTAGTCATTTACCTGAACAGCGTCCTTTTCCAAGTGTTACAATGTTTCTGAGTATCCGATTTGACAGAACTGAAAATTAACTGCTTTCTCCAATAACTTTTGTGGAGTAGTACACTTCATAATTATTCAGTGTTCCTTGTTTCCGAACTACTCCACTTGTTTTTCATAGAATGATAGTTAAAGTTTCATCAACGTATAATTGCCAAGAAATTATCTAAATAAGTTTTGCTTAAATGTTATTCTTATTTGAATCTCAGTATAGCATTAAAGTGATCTGCATACAAATTTATTAATTCAGAGTAGTTAACAGCTAGCAGACTTGAAGGGTCAGCATGAGAAATAACAATGATTTTGTTTTGCATGTCTTTATAGGCAAAAGATTTTCATGTTTCATTGAAATAAAGGTAGGCAGCATTCTTCTTAGTAGCTGATAGAATAGTTGCCCGTCCCCCCTCCTCCTCTAAGCTAACTGTTGAACCAGTATTGCTTTGCAAATTATAATAACACTAATAATAAAGGGCAACCACCAACTTTAAATCATTAGTGTTCTCTAATAAGTAACTGGCTACAGGTGTTCAGACTGTAGCAGATCTAGGGACCACACTTTTCATTTGAGCTATATAGTACAAAAATGAGAAAACAAATAATAATCAGAACAGTGTATACCTCATTAGAAAATGGCTTCAGGGACAGTAATTTTGCATAATTCTATAATGGTCGTTAACTTTTCTGTTTTAATGTACAGACAGTAATTGTTACTGACAGACAGTTGTTGCCAAAACGTTTAATATTCATTCTGTGTGTGTCAGATCAAACCGTTGGTGCAGTGCTTCCTACATTGTGTTACTTCCCTTATCCTATTTGCATACCATAATTTCGGTATCAAGTCAAGTGAACACCAACTTCCTTTATGAATGGTGGTAGTACTTGTTACAGGCTTGAGTGATTCGGCTGGCGACCGTTTCTTTTTACGGAACTGCCATTTACTTTGTAACTAACAGAACCTTGGTTCGAATCGATAGAGATCTTCGAGAAAAGAAAAACGGTGTCATACCTTTTCATTACATACAGCTACGGTCAAAATCTAATTCCTTCTCTAGGAGTATCATCGTCGGTGTATTGTTTATTTAGCATGAGCCGATAGTGTGAGACAGTGTTCGAGCGAGCTTTGAGATTCACCTGGTTGTATTTAACGAAATGGTTTTCTTTTCGTCTGTGCGTGTTGCACACATATGTGCGTATCCAGTGAAGTTGGTGTTTTGCCTACATCAGTGTTTCCATGAGCATGGGTTGTTCTCGTCGTGTATGTGGCATTACTTGTGTACTGAACACACGTCTGGAAGTTTGTTTTAAGTCGTCGCCGCGTGTTGCAATGTTTGGCTTGAGTCTTGACGTTGAGCGTTGAGTTTTGCTTCGTTGTAAGGATCGACTTCCTTGAGGGCTGTTATGCGAACCTTTCTTAATATGTTCGTTCTTTTTATGCTACACATGGATGCGTATTTTACTGGTTCCCTTGTGTCGACTGTAATGCGCAACGTACCGGCATTCGTTGTCGATGTTGTCCGCTCTGCTTAACAGTAATCCTGAGATTGCAGCGGCAAAATCCGACATCGAGAGCTGTTTTCATTCTTGTAGTGATAAATTAGTATAGAGCGCTAATTACTCGTAACGTTATTTTACTTACGTGAATACAGCCTCGCTTGCAGAAACGCAGATTACGAGCGGTATATATGTCAGCAGTAATGTAAGAGCTTACTCAGCTATGGTAATAGAAAAGTAATATGGCTTCTGAGCTTTTCGCAGCAGAAGCACGTTGTAGGCCGCGTAATACTGGAATAGAAACGAGATTTTTTGATCTTTTGATCTCGTTTCTATTCCAGTATTACACGGCCTACAACGTGCTTCTGCTGCTAAAAGCTCAGAAGCCATATTACTTTTCTATTACCATAGCTGAGTAAGCTCTTACATTACTGCTGACATACAGGGTGTTTCAAAAATGACCGGTATATTTGAAACGGCAATAAAACCTAAACGAGCAGCGATAGAAATACACCGTTTGTTGCAATATGCTTGGGACAACAGTACATTTTCAGGCGGACAAACTTTCGAAATTACAGTAGTTACAATTTTCAACAACAGATGGCGCTGCAAGTGATGTGAAAGATATAGAAGACAACGCAGTCTGTGGGTGCGCCATTCTGTACGTCGTCTTTCTGCTGTAAGCGTGTGCTGTTCACAACGTGCACGTGTGCTGTAGACAACATGGTTTATTCCTTAGAACAGAGGATTTTTCTGGTGTTGGAATTCCACCGCCTAGAACACAGTGTTGTTGCAACAAGACGAAGTTTTCAACGGAGGTTGAATGTAACCAAAGGACCGAAAAGCGATACAATAAAGGATCTGTTTGAAAAATTTCAACGGACTGGGAACGTGACGGATGAACGTGCTGGAAAGGTAGGGCGACCGCGTATGGCAACCACAGAGGGCAACGCGCAGCTAGTGCAGCAGGTGATCCAACAGCGGCCTCGGGTTTCCGTTCGCCGTATTGCAGCTGCGGTCCAAATGACGCCAACGTCCACGTATCGTCTCATGCGCCAGAGTTTACACCTCTATCCATACAAAATTCAAACGCGGCAACCCCTCAGCGCCGCCACCATTGCTGCACGAGAGACATTCGCTAACGATATAGTGCACAGGATTGATGACGGCGATATGCATGTGAGCAGCATTTGGTTTACTGACGAAGCTTATTTTTACCTGGACGGCTTCGTCAATAAACAGAACTGGCGCATATGGGGAACCGAAAAGCCCCATGTTGCAGTCCCATCGTCCCTGCATCCTCAAAAAGTACTGGTCTGGGCCGCCATTACCTCCAAAGGAATCATTGGCCCATTTTTCAGATCCGAAACGATTACTGCATCACGCTATCTGGACATTCTTCGTGAATTTGTGGCGGTACAAACTGCCTTAGACGACACTGCGAACACCTCGTGGTTTATGCAAGATGGTGCCCGGCCACATCGCACGGCCGACGTCTTTAATTTCCTCAATGGATATTTCGATGATCGTGTGATTGCTTTGGGCTATCCGAAACATACAGGAGGCGGCGTGGATTGGCCTCCCTATTCGCCAGACATGAACCCCTGTAACTTCTTTCTGTGGGGACACTTGAAAGACCAGGTGTACCGCCAGAGTCCAGAAACAATTGAACAGCTGAAGCAGTACATATCATCTGCATGTGAAGCCATTCCGCCAGACACGTTGTCAAAGGTTTCGGGTAATTTCATTCAGAGACTACGCCATATTATTGCTACGCATGGTGGATATGTGGAAAATATCGTACTATAGAGTTTCCCAGACCGCAGCACCATCTGTTGTTGAAAATTGTAACTACTGTAATTTCGAAAGTTTGTCTGCCTGAAAATGTACTGTTGTCCCAAGCATATTGCAACAAACGGTGTATTTCTATCGCTGCTCGTTTAGTTTTTATTGCCGTTTCAAATATACCGGTCATTTTTGAAACACCCTGTATATACCGCTCGTAATCTGCGTTTCTGCAAGCGAGGCTGTATTCACGTAAGAAAAATAACGTTACGAGTAATTAGCGCTCTATACTAATTTATCACTACAAGAATTAAAACAGCTCTCGATGTAGGATTTTGCCGCTGCAAGCTCAGGATTACTGTTAAGCAAGGCGGACAACATCGACAACGAATGCCGGTACGTTGCGCATTACAGTTGTTCTTGAACATAGAATGCAGAACGCCTATTTAGAAACTATGTCGTCTAGTTCGCACATTAGGTCTCTTTCATTCTGAACTTTTAAATACTAATTCTACCTCCAAAACAAGTTGTTCTCACAGCTAACAGTTTCCTGGCTAGCCTTCAAGTCCATTTATATTTGATAAAAGGTGTGAAGGTTTCGCTAAGTTATTATATCATTATACTCTTCATAATATCACATATTGCTGCCTAATCAAACAAACACATCCATATCGTTAACATTTCGAGTCCCAACAGCACAAAAAAAATAATTTTTCACAAATCCCAACTTTGTCGTCATGGTGTGCAACAAATACAAGAATAAACGGGAAAAAATAAAGAATCACTTGTTTTAAGGTGGTGGTTTCGCTTTTGGAATAAATTTTCAAAACTTGTCACAAAATTAACCATTATTATTATAGCAACGAATACAAGTATACATTGGCTAAAAGTAATCAATAAATTATTTTGATAAACTGATTTCACTTTCGAACCACTGGGACGTACAGGTTTCAACTACCCATCGTTTCATGAGATATATTTGAAATCAGTTTCACGTTTTTTTTTCCAGGACACAGTCCCACATCTTGAAAGTCCCATGAACTCATAATGAATAAAATAAACAAGTCGGAAATCTGTGATTTCTTTTCGAAACTACTCAGAAACGCCATAGTACAAACTCAAATTTAAGTTACAATAATTTCAAATATATTTGCTTTCACTGTCAACGAGCTGCTCAATATCATCATTTTAAAAGAAAACCACAATCTCCTACAATCACACCACGTATCACAATCGCTACTCACGCTGCTGCTATGAATGGTGTAGTACTAGACGTCTCTGTATTGCAATAGCACCAGTAGTGGCATGGGAAAGGCATCCACCCTATTCGCCAGACTTACCCCCAAAGTGACTTCTTTCTGTTCCCTAACTTGAAACTTTGAATTGCTGAGAAAAAATTTTCATCAATTAGGAAAATGATAGTTGCAAACAACGAGTATTTTTCAGAGTCTGACAGATCTATATTTGCAATGTGATGAAAAAGCTATAGGATTGCTGGATAAAGTGTACATCCCTCGAAGGAGATTATATCGAGAAGTAAGGAGAGTTGTTTAAGAAACAAACATATTTTTTTTTGCTTTTTAGCAGACTTATAAAACCACCCTCGTACAGTGGATTAGGAGTATGATAATGAAATCATATTGATGTCTTGGCCACCAGTTTCGCCGAATCTGAACCCGATGCAGAACATCAGGCGCCAAATCTGCAAACACAAACCACGAACCTGAAATTGTGTGGCCTGTCCGTAGACATCTGGTGCCACATACCTCCATAAATAAAACAAGGACTTGCTGAACCCATATCACCATCTCTGCAGTATTAAGGTCCGAAGGTGGCCAAGCACACTGCTTAGCATGTAGTCGCCCGCATCTCGTGGTCGTGCGGTAGCGTTCTCGCTTCTCACGCCCGGGTTCCCGGGTTCGATTCCCGGCGGGGTCAGGGATTTTCTCTGCCTCGTGATGGCTGGGTGTTGTGTGCTGTCCTTAGGTTAGTTAGGTTTAAGTAGTTCTAAGTTCTAGGGGACTGATGACCATAGATGTTAAGTCCCATAGTGCTCAGAGCCATTTGAACCATTTAGCATGTAGTCATAGTGTTTTGACTCATCCGTCTAATGCGTGTGCTCATTAGAAGTGGGGATTACCACAGGGAGGCGGGCGCATGGAGGGCCTGCATACAGTGGAGCACGTATCACCACCATCGCCTCTGCGGTCGCCGCCGCCGCCTGAGCAGCAGCAGCAGCAGCAGAAGCAGCTCGCGCGCAGCCTCTGCGGGGCATCGACCGCCGACCATCGCCGCAGGCGCCCTGCGTCCTCTGGCCGGACGCGTGGGACGGAGGGCCCTGCAGCTGTGCAGCGAGACCGCTGGTCGGCCGTTCTCAGAGGTTCGTAACCTGCACCGACGGAAAATGCAGGGTGACACCAAGGCTACTCGAATTAGCAGAAATACCACAAAACATTTTGGATAAAATAATTCTGAGTATGGTCCCCGTTTCCAATAACTACTAAAACTGTTAGACTGTAATTTTAACTCTGCAGCGGAGTGTGCGCTGGTATGAAACTTCCTGGCTGATTAAAACTGTGTGCTGGACCTGACTCGAACTCGAGACCTTTCTCTTTCGCAGGCAAGTGCTCTACCAACTGAACTACCGTATCACGACTGACGACCACTTCACACAGCTGTACTTCCGCCAGTACCTCGTCTCCTACCTTCCAATGTCCGTAGAAGCTCTCCTACGAAACTTTCGAAACAAGCACTCATGGCAGAAAGGATATTGCGGAGACATGGCTTTGCCATAGCCTGGGGGTTTCTCCGAAATGTTGGTAGAGCCGACTGGTCCGGCGGAGGTTCGAGTCCTCCCTCGGGCATGTGTGCGTTTGTCCTTAGGATAATTTAGATTAAGTAGTGTGTCAGCTTAGGGACTGATGACCCTTAGCAGTTAAGTCTCATAAGATTTCACACACATTTGAACATTTGAACATTTTTGTTGGTAGAGCACTTGGCGCGAAAGGCAAAGGTCCGAGTCTCCGTCTGGTTCAAAATGGCTCTGAGCACTATGGGACTTAACATCTGAGGTCATCAGTCCGCTAGACTTAGACCTACTTAAACCTAGCCAACCTAAGGACATCACACATCCATCCCCGAGGCAGTATTCGAACCTGCGACCGTAGCAGGAGCGCGGTTCCTGACTGAAGCGCCTAAAACTGCTCGGCACACTTTTTTAATCTGCCAGGAGTTCCATACCAGCGCACACTCCGCTGAAGATTGAAAATTTTATCCTGGAACTTCCCCCATACTGTGGCTAAGAATTGTCTGCGTAGTATCCTTTCTTCCAGGAGTGGTAGTTCTGCAAGGTTCGCAGGAGAGCTTCTGTGAAGTTTAGAAGATAGGACAAGAGGCACTGGCGAAAGAAAAGTTGTGAGGATGGGTTATGAGTAGGGCTTGAGTAGCTCCGTTGGTAGAGCAAGGTCCCAAATTCGACTCTCGGTGAGCCACATAGTTTTAATGTGCCAGGAAGTTAGAAAATCCACTAAATTTCTGACGTCGCGAAGGACTTGCTGGAGTCCTCTTCAGGGCGATTCACTGCGGATACTGACGAATGTCTTGTATCTACGTGATTTATTTTTATCTGGTAGCTACCGACGTCACAGAAAAGGTAGTTGCGGAAGGGGTGGCTGTAAGGTACTCTATTGCCTGTGCTACCCTGGTGGCTGATTGGAAGGCAACAGTAGTAGGTGATGGGTAGAAGGTAGTGTATCGCCTAACTGTTGCCTGTGCCACCCTGGTAAGTGATTGGCATGAAATCTCATTAGTGACTGGAAGGCCGTATCAAATCGACAGTTTGTCTCCAGGATGTAGTGTTTTCACGCAGTTGTGCATTAAGGTCACACGGCAGCTCTCGCGCGGCCGCTGTCAAACAGGTGTAAGTAATGTCGCCGGCTGGCGAACAAACGCGGTCCACCGTGATGGAATCACTGGTAAATATCACGTTTGTAACTCGTAGCTATCCTCTCTGTTCATATTGCCAAAACATTTATTTCAAAATGCTCTCTTATTTTCCGTTGCTGTATCCACAGCTGTCGAGCAAGTACACGAGGTTCTGATGGTGTTCTGTTACAGTTGACTTGTTGTACTATACCAGCCGTAAGTAACGTTCATCCTTCCACATTATACGAAAACACTAGCCCCTGCACACAACCTGCAGATTTGCTATTGCGCCAACGAGAGACTGACTACCACTTATGAAAGTGGCACTGGCCACAGCCAGCCGATACGCTACCTTCTTCCAGTCATCTACCGGAATTGCCTCTCAATCAGTCACCAGGGTAGCACAGGTAATAGCGGACCATACAGCCACATTTCAGTCACGTGATTGTTGTAGCTACCAGATAACCAAAAATGATTGTATATAAAGTGAGATATTTATCAGTGTATAGGTGTCAACCAACCTAAGGAGGACCTCAGCAGATAGTTCGTAATGATTATAATTTAATTGTTTTAGTTGTGTACACTGACGAGGTCCAGCACCGAAAAGTATTTCATCCAAAATGACTACAAAAAATAATAGTTTATATATTTATCTTTTGATTTATCTGACATGGCAAGATCATGGCTATCTGGTGCTCTGTCTTGTATCTGACCAACATTTCTACGTACAGTGACACACAAAATAAGTGAAAGACCTAGAAGGAGAGAGGGAAATCAGGTACTCTCCCTACTTCAGGGGTAGAGAGAGTGCGCGATGTTATATCTGTGATTATAAAATCGATTAAAATTTACAAAGAACTTGACAGTACGAGCCCAGCCATCAGTATGATGTTGCACCAGTTCTTGCCCTTGATGCACGCACTGATTCGGTTGGGAAGGGTTTAATTAAGTAGTTGCATCTTCGCCCGAAGCAAACTGGCCCAGAGTTGTTCTAACAAGGGAACCTCCCCATCGCACCCCCCTCAGATTTAGTTATAAGTTGACACAGTGGATAGGCCTTGTAAAACTGAACACAGATCAATCGAGAAAACAGGAAGAAGTTGTGTGGAACTATGAAAAAATAAGCAAAATATACAAACTGGGTCGTCCATGTGTAGTATAGGCAATATTAAGGGCAGTATGAGACGAGGAGCGCCGTGGTCCCGTGGTTAGTGTGAACAGCTGCAGAACGAGAGGTCTTCAGTTTAAATCTTCCCTCGACCGAAGATTTTAACTTTTTATTTTCAGTTTATGTGAAAAACTCTTATGTTTTCATCACTTTTTTGGAGTGATTATTACATCCACAACAAAACCTAAATCGGGCAAGGTACAAGAATCTTTTCACCCATTCGCCAAGTGTACTAGTTAGGCGGGTCAACAACATATTCCTGTCATGTGACGCACATGCTGTCACCAGTGTCGTATACAAAATATCAGACGTGTTTTCCTGTGGAGGAATCGGTTGACCTATGACCTTGCGATCAAATGTTTTCGGTTCCCATTGGAGAGGCACGTCCTTTCGTAACTAATCACACGGTTTTGCGGTGCGGTCGCAAAACACAGACACTAACTTATTACAGTGAACAGAGACGTCAATGAACGAACGGACAGATCATAACTTTGCGAAAATAAAGGAAGCAAAATTTTCAGGCGAGGGCAGATTTGAACCAAGGACCTCTCGTTCCGCAGCTCTTCACGCTAACCACCGAACCACGGCGCTCCTCGCCTCACTTTGCCCTTAATATTGCTTATCTTACACATGGTCTACTCAGTTTGTATATTTTCTTTATTTTTTCATAGTTCCACACAACTTCTTCCTGTTTTCTCGATTGATCTGTGTTCAGTTTTTCAAGGCCTATCCACTGTGCCAACTTATAACTAAATCTGAGGGGGGTGCGATGGAGAGGTTCCCTTCTAAGTAGGGCTTGATTTCGTGTACACTGCCACTGGGACCGAGCTGATGTGCTGCACCCACAAACGTTCTATATCTACATCTGTGCACCGCAAGACACTTCACGGTGTGTGTCGGAGGTTACTTCGTGTTCCAGTGTTACTTCCCTCTTTTCATGTTACAGTGGGGATTGGTCCTTGGGAAGACTTACTGTTCATAAGCATCCGTATCGACTTGAATCTCTCTGGTTATCTTCATGGTCTTCTTGCAAGGTATACGTAGGCGGAAGCACTATTGGTTAACTCTTCCATCAATGTACACTCTTGGAACTTCAACTTTACACCACACCATTATGCAAGACGGTCTGGGGATCTTACTGGCCAAGGAGCACCTCAACTTCACACAACAGTGAGACCAATTTTCCGATCTTTTCTGTTCACAATCCGGGCTATATTTACACTTGAAAAACCTAATGTTTCGCATCGGCCTTTAGCCACCTAACAATATCGCCATGCAACAGTCTCGTTGGTCTTATGGAATTATATAGACGGAGCAGAAATCAGGGAGAAAAACAATTGCGAAAAGTTAACTGATTCATCATTTATTCTGCAGGAGCAGAGTCTCCAGCGAACCATTACATTAAATTATGGTGTTTCATGTTCAACCAATTCAGATTCGTACTAATATTATCAAAATACACTCCTGGAAATGGAAAAAAGAACACATTGACACCGGTGTGTCAGACCCACCATACTTGCTCCGGACACTGCGAGAGGGCTGTACAAGCAATGATCACACGCTCGGCACAGCGGACACACAAGGACTCGCGGTGTTGGCCGTCGAATGGCGCTAGCTGCGCAGCATTTGTGCACCGCCGCCGTCAGTGTCAGCCAGTTTGCCGTGGCATACGGAGCTCCATCGCAGTCTTTAACACTGGTAGCATGCCGCGACAGCGTGGACGTGAACCGTATGTGCAGTTGACGGACTTTGAGCGAGGGCGTATAGTGGGCATGCGGGAGGCCGGGTGGACGTACCGCCGAATTGCTCAACACGTGGGGCGTGAGGTCTCCACAGTACATCGATGTTGTCGCCAGTGGTCGGCGGAAGGTGCACGTGCCCGTCGACCTGGGACCGGACCGCAGCGACGCACGGATGCACGCCAAGACCGCAGGATCCTACGCAGTGCCGTAGGGGACCGCACCGCCACTTCCCAGCAAATTAGGGACACTGTTGCTCCTGGGGTATCGGCGAGGACCATTCGCAACCGTCTCCATGAAGCTGGGCTACGGTCCCGCACACCATTAGGCCGTCTTCCGCTCACGCCCCAACATCGTGCAGCCCGCCTCCAGTGGTGTCGCGACAGGCGTGAATGGAGGGACGAATGGAGACGTGTCGTCTTCAGCGATGAGAGTCGCTTCTGCCTTGGTGCCAATGATGGTCGTATGCGTGTTTGGCGCCGTGCAGGTGAGCGCCACAATCAGGACTGCATACGACCGAGGCACACAGGGCCAACACCCGGCATCATGGTGTGGGGAGCGATCTCCTACACTGGCCGTACACCACTGGTGATCGTCGAGGGGACACTGAATAGTGCAAGGTACATCCAAACCGTCATCGAACCCATCGTTCTACCATTCCTAGACCGGCAAGGGAACTTGCTGTTCCAACAGGACAATGCACGTCCGCATGTATCCCGTGCCACCCAACGTGCTCTAGAAGGTGTAAGTCAACTACCCTGGCCAGCAAGATCTCCGGATCTGTCCCCCATTGAGCATGTTTGGGACTGGATGAAGCGTCGTCTCACGCGGTCTGCACGTCCAGCACGAACGCTGGTCCAACTGAGGCGCCAGGTGGAAATGGCATGGCAAGCCGTTCCACAGGACTACATCCAGCATCTCTACGATCGTCTCCATGGGAGAATAGCAGCCTGCATTGCTGCGAAAGGTGGATATACACTGTACTAGTGCCGACGTTGTGCATGCTCTGTTGCCTGTGTCTATGTGCCTGTGGTTCTGTCAGTGTGATCATGTGATGTATCTGACCCCAGGAATGTGTCAATAAAGTTTCCCCTTCCTGGGACAATGAATTCACGGTGTTCTTATTTCAATTTCCAGGAGTGTATTTAAATATAATTAATTCCGTATAAGAAACGCTGTAGCGATCTGTTTTCTTTTGTTTTGCGGGTGTTCAGTATTGGCTTAGAGAAACAATCCTGCGTGAAATGTACTCGCAATCACGAATATGGCCAACCATCAGCAGTGTAATGAAAGGACGACAATCAATATTTGTGCCGGACAGGGACTCGAACTGAGCGGGCGCTAACGCAGTTTTCCCGCTTATCGCAAGCGGTCGCCTTACTATTGGTCTACCCCGGTACGACTCACGGTCACACCCAAACATTCACACGACGTCCACAACCTGTCTGTATTCGTACTTTTTTTTTTTCTCATCAGTCGTCTGACTGGTTTGATTCGTCCCGCCACGGATTCCTCTCCTGTACTATCCTCTTCATTTCAGAGTAGCACTTGCAACCTACGTACTCAATTATTTGCTGGGTGTATTCCGACCTCTGTCTTCCTCTATAGTTTTTGCCCTCTATAGGTTCCTCTAGTACCATGGAAGTCATTCCATCATATCTTAACAGATGTCCTACCATAATGTCCCTTCTCCTTCTCAGTGTTTTCCACATGTCCTCTCCAGTTCTGTCCAGAACCTCCTCATTCCTTACCTAATCAGTCCAACAAATTTTCAACATTCATCTCTAGCGCCAAATCTCAAATGTTTCGATTCTCTTCTGTTCCGGTTTTCCTACAATCCATGTTTCACTACCATACAGTGTTGTACTCCAGACGTAGATTCTCAGAAATTTCTTCCTCAAATAAAGGCCGATATTTGACATTAGTAGACATCCCTTGGCCAGGAATGCCTTTTTTGCCATTGCTGGTCTGCTTTTGATGTCCTCCTCCTACATTCGTTATTTTGCTGCCTACATAGCAGAATTCCTTAATTTCATCTACTTCGTGACCATCGAACCTGATATTAAGCTTCTCGCTGTTCTCATTTCTGATAGTTATTACATTCGTCTTTCTTAGATTTATTCTCAACCTATATTCTGTACCCATTAAACTGACCATTCCATTCAGGTTCAAATGGTTCAAATGGCTCTGAGCACTATGGGACTCAACTGCTGAGGTTATTAGTCCCCTAGAACTTAGAACTAGTTAAACCTAAGGACATCACAAACATCCATGCCCGAGGCAGGATTCGAACCTGCGACCGTAGCGGTCTTGCGGTTCCAGACTGCAGCGCCTTTAACCGCACGGCCACTTCGGCCGGCATTCCATTCAGTAGAGCATGTAATTCTTCCTCACTTTCACTCAGGATAGCAATGCCATCAGCGAATCGCGTCAATGATACCCTTTCACCTTGTATTTTAATTCCACTCTCGAACCTTTCTTTTATTTCCATCATCGCTTCCTCGATTTACAGATTAACAATAGGGGCGAAAGGCTCCATCCTTGTCTTACACCCTTTTTAATATGAGCACCGTTCTTGGTCGTCCACTCCTATTATTCCCTCTTAGCTGTTGTACATATTGTATATGAACCATCTCTCCCTATAGCTTACCCCTATTTTCCTGAGAATTTTGAACATTCTGCACCATTTTACATTGTCGAACGCTTTTTCCAGGTCGACAAATCCTATGAACGTGTCTTGATTTTTCTTTACCCTTGCTTCCATTATTATCCGCAATGTCGGAATTGCCTTTCTCGTGCCTTTACTTACTCTAAAGCCAAACTGATCGTCATCTAGAGCCTCCTCAATTTTCTTTCCATTCTTCTGTATATTATTCTTCTAAGCAATTTGAATGCATGAGCTGTTAAGCTGTTTGTACGACAATTCTCGCACTAGTCAGCTCTTGCCGTTTCCGAATTGTGCGGATGATGCTTTCCCGAAAGTCAGATGGTATGTCGCCAGACTAATACTTTCTACACACCATCGTGAATATTCGTTTTTTTGCCACTTCCCCGAATGATTTTAGAAATTGTGATGGAATGTTATCTATCCCTTCTGCCTTATTTGATCCTCCAATGCTCTTTTAAATTCTGATTGTAACACAGGATCCCCTACCTTTTCTAAATCGACTCCTGTTTCTTGTTCTGTCACACCAGAAAAATCTTCCCCCTCATCGAGGCTCTCAGTGTATTCTTTCGACCTATCAGCTCTCTCCTCTGCATTTAACAGTGGAATTCCCGTTGCGCTCTCAATCTTACCACCCTTACTTTTAATTTCCCCGAAGGGTGTTTTGACCTTACTGTATCCTGAGTCTGTCCTTCCGACAATTATTTCTTTTTTGATGTCCTCAAATTTTTGCTGTAGCCATTTCGTCTCAGCTTCCCTGCACATCCTATTTATTTCATTAATCAGCGACTTTTATTTCTGTATTCCGAGTTTTTCGGAACTTTTTTGTAGTTCCTCCTTCCATCAATCAACTGAAGTATTTTTTCTGTTACCCTTGGTTTCTTAGCACTTACGTTCTTTGCACATATGTTTTCCTTCCCAGCTTCTTTGATGGCCCTTCTTACAGATTTCCATTCCTGTTCAACTGTATTGCCTAATGAGCTATTCCTTATTCCTGTATCTATAGTCTTAGCGAACTTCTAGAGTGCCTCTTCGTTCCTTAGTACCTTCCTATCCCACTTCTTTGCTTATTGATTCATCCTGGCTAGTCTTTTAAACTTCAGCCTACTCTTCATCACTACTATTTTGTGATCTGAGTCTGTATCTGCTCCTGGGTAGGCCTTACAATCCAGTATCTGATTCCGGACTGTAATCTAACTGAAATCTTCCCGTATCTCCTAGCCTTTTCCAAGTATACCTACTCCTCTTGTGATTCATGAACAGGGTATTCTCTATTACTAGCTGAAACTTGTTACAGAACTCAATTTGTCTTTCTCCTCTGTCATTCCTTGTCCCAAGCCCATATTCTCCAGTAACATTTTCTTATACTCCTTCCCCTACAACCGCATTCCAGTCGCCCACGACTATTAGATTTTCGTCCCCCTTTACATACTGTATTACCCTTTCAATATCCTCATGGACTTTCTCTGTCTCTTCAGCTTCAGCTTTCGACGTCGGCATGTATACCTGAATTATCGTTGTCGGTGTTGGTCTGCTGTCGATTCTGATTAGAACAATCCGGTCACTGAACTGTTCACAGTAACACACTCTCTGCCCTACCTTCCTCTTCATAAAGACTTCTATTCCTGTTATACCATTTTCAGCTGCTGTTGATTTTACGCTATACTCATCTGACCAGAAATCCTTGTCTTCTTTGCACTTCACTGACCTCTAAGATATCGAGATGGAGCATTTGCATTTCTCTTTTCAGAGTTTCTAGCTCCCCTACCACGTTCAAGCTTCTGACATTCCACGCCCCAACTCGTTGAACGTTATCCTCCCGTTAATTATTCAATCTTTGTCTCATGGTAGCCTGCCCCTTGGCAGTCCTCTCCTGGAAATCCGAATGAGGGACTATTCCGGAATCTTTTCCCAATGGAGAGATCATGACACTTCTTCAAATACAGGCCACACGTCCTGTGGATACACGTTACGAGTCTTCAGTGCAGTGGTTTCGATTACCTTCTGCATCCTCATGCCGGTGATCGTTGCTGATTCTTCCGCCTTTAGTGGCAGTTTCCCACCCCTTGGGCAACAGAGTGCCCTGAACTTCTGTCCGCTCCTCGGCCATGTTTGACAAGGCCGTTGGTGGAATGAGGGCGACTCCTTATGCCGGAAGTCTTCGACCGCGAATGCTGATTATTAATCAATATTTAAGCAGCGGCGGGATTCAAACCCGGGACCGAAGACGTTTTGATTATAAATCGAAATTGCTACCCCTAAACCACGGGTGCGAAAGAAGACAAATTTTGCCTCGAAGTCGCTTGCCCGTTTTCACCTGTTAAAGACGATATTTCAGTGCCTGTGTTATTCCGAATTACTATGCGATGTTCCTTCGGACATGTATACATATCCGAGGGAACAGTTTTAAAATTTATTTTCAAGAGGTTTAGTCAACTGTAGAAATTTTTTAAGTCTGTGTTGTTGTCGTTGTTGTCTTTAGTCGAAAGACTGGTTTCATGCAGCTCTCAATGCTACTCTATCCTGAACAAGCCGCTTCATCTCTGAATAACTACTGCATTCTACATCCTAGTGAAACTGCTTACTGTATTCATCTCTCTCTACAATATTTGTCCCCCACGCTTCACTCCAGTACTAAATTAGCGATCCCTTGATGTCTCAGAATGTGTACTATCAACCGATCCCTTCTTTTAGTTTGTGCCACAATTTCCTCTTCTCCCCAACTTTGTTCAGTACCTCCTCATTAGTTACGTGATCTACCCATCTAATATTCAGCATTCTTCTGTAGCACCACATTTCAAAATCTTTTATTCTCTTGTCTTTACAGTCCATGTTTCACTTCCATACATGGCTACCCTCCATATAAATATTTTCAGAAAAGATTTCCTGACACGTAAATCTATTCTCGATATTAAATTTACATTATATTAATTTTGCTTTTATGATTTTCAAATGCCGGCAGCTGTGGCCGAGCGATTCTAGGCACTTCAGTCCGGAATCGCGCTGCTGCTGCGGTCGCAGGTTTGAATCCTGCCACGGACATTGAAGTATGTGATGTCCTTTGGTTAGTTAAGTTTAGATAGTCCTAAGTGTAGGGGACTGATGACCTCTGATGTTAAGTCCCATAGTGCTTAGAGCCATTTGCAGCATTTTTGAATATCAAATTTCTATTGTCATGTCGTACTTATCACACATAGTGTGTTGCCTGCTGTATGTAAGAGATTGGTGACGTTGTGATTGGGCACGTTCTTACACCGGTTTCAGTTTCAGGCCTCTGACCGTTACAGGGCAATCGGCGGTGACCGCATCGCCTTCCAAGCTGATGGCCCGCAGCCACGACGGAACCTCCACTATTGCCTGCAAAGTTATTGAACCTGCCTCAAAAAAATACTTCAATAAATGGTTTTAAGCTCAACTGACGAGCTGCCCTTGCTCCCAACCACTAAAATTTCGGTTCAGCTGGTAGCTGCAGAGCGCTTCTGTACTCGTAAGTCAACTGAGATTGAGCTGGTAATTTCTGATTTGTTTCTGTATGGGTGCGTCTACTCTACGGGTTCAAAAACTACTCACGCAGAGGGAGCTGCGGTACGAACTACTAATTCGAGGAAGAGATTATGAAGGTACCAGAGCAACCTAACATGCTCCAACCAGTCATCGTTGTGTCGATGAAGATTGTGGTTGACAGCAGTAAAACGTTGAGTGACGTACTGGCTTTCATAAAAGCAGCTATCGCAGAGATGTAAGCTATTAGAGAATATTTTGATGTCGGGCCACCATCATTAGCCCAGCAGCGCAGGCTGAAGCCCAGCGTGATGTGCTGTACGAATAGGTGAGGGGTGTAAGCGAGACTGGATGGAGACAAGAAGCCATAGCAAACATTAGAAAAACTGCAGTATTCGGTGCATGACTTAAGTGAGTGATCGATATGGGAAAGTAGAAGTGAAGTTGAGGGACAGGAACCTGATATCAGTCCAGTTGTCAGAGTGCAAGGGTTTAAGAAGCTTAATGGTTTTGCTAAGATGCCAAATCCGCTGCAAGAGTTTGTTGCTACGAGTGGAATCTTTGGGTGATGAAATTTTTTTACGTGGTAGTTGATTTACAAGATAAGGGTGAACTTGTTAGTATTAATGATCAAGGTTGGAGGGAGGATGTCACAATTTCTTAGGGAGCTATAGCTCAAAGTCAAGTATTAAAGTACGATAACAGGTTCTTAGTGACCTGATACCAGGACGTGCCTTGCGGGAATCAGTCCATCTACATTACGGAAAGGAAAAGGAGGTCGATGAGATAATAGGCGATTATGTGTGCGAGCTGAATAGAAGTGCTAGGGCTCTTGGATTAAATATTTGCAGAGCAACATGTGCTTAGCCACATTTTAGAGGGTATAAGACCAAAAGGTAGGCAAAGAGCTCTCTTTTGTCGAATGCTCGAAAACTACCGACATTTATATTAGTTGACCCGTTATACTCAAGGCGAGATATATACCGACGAAAAGCGGTACCTTAATTGCCAACCTACAAGCCCAGTATAGACAGGGAGGTGGCAATGCACCTCATGCCGAAGTGAGACTGAATGTAATCAGTGCGATGAAACGGAACACATTCGTCGACTCTGTACCAAAACTAAAGCCAACTGTGGGAGATGACAATAAAAAAATTAAAAAGAAAAGGGCGTACACCGAAGGTTATTTATGGCCAACGCTTAGTCCTGCCTTTCATTCGTTGTGAAGTTCATAATTAACCTGTTTATGTAATCCTGGTTTCAGGAAGTGCAACCTCTGTTGTTCATGCCTGTTGGCTGGAACTGCATCAGCAGCGGCAGTGTTGGTTTCCCCATATTAGGCTGATGTATGCCGGTATACGGCAGCCAGCAATTCCCGTGTTGGCGTTCAAATGGCTCTGAGCACTATGGGACTTAACATCTATGGTCATCAGTCCCCTAGAACTTAGAACTACTTAAACCTAACTAACCTAAGGACAGCACACAACACCCAGTCATCACGAGGCAGAGAAAATCCCTGACACCGCCGGGAATCGAACCCAGGAACCCGGGCGCGGGAAGCGAGAACGCTACCGTACGACCACGAGCTGCGGACAAATTGTGCCGTGTTGGCGTAATTCGGACTGTAGATGTGAGGCTGCACATTGACAATTTTACTTGGAAGGCTCGGCTTATGGTGGGGAATAGTCAATAATCTTATCATGAAGGTAATTCTGGGTTCTGACGTTATACCCAAAATAAGTCCCTCACTGAACTGGTCGGATAGTTGCTTTGAATTCAGATTTTGTGAAGGTAAACAGCTGTTGCTTTGTGAGCATCGAGGTGTGTAAAGCCACTGACCAGTATCTAAGAGGTCAAGGTCACGACACCGAGTAGGAGTTTGTAGATATCTTGTCCAATTTCAGCGGTTATCAAGATCAACAGAAAAATAATGCGATAGGTGACAAGTTTCCTGATGTGCTTACAGAGAGGATAGGTTTTAATCAACTTATTAAGTATTAAATCTATGTTACCGATAACGTTCCTGTTAGGAAACGACGATATAGCTTGTCACCATCGTGCATGCAGCAGGTAAGGCAGGTGATGGACAAGACGTTCAGTAGGGGGTAATTCGGCCATCATCATCTCTTGATCAGTCATCTGTTTTTTTACGGTCAGTAAGCCACGTGGAGGGGATAGGGCCAAAATTGAATACAGAGAACTAAATGACATGTTTCCACATTCGTTTCTATTGATTTAGTAAGGATGCTGACAACCTTTTCTTGAGCGCCCACAACTGAAAAAAACACACTTAACCTCTAAAGAATATTATTTTACTTTCCATTCCTCCCCATGATCTCCATTAATGTTTTGTCTGGTTCATGTATGCTAAACTTTTCACCACTCTAGACTTGAATCAGTCATATTACGAGATATCTCTCGAGGAGACTTGAAAGCCGTTAACTGCTTTCAGCGCGAACTGGAACCATTTAAAATTTTACTGAGTCCCCTTTCGGCTGTCCACAGGGGCGGCTGTTTTCTAACAATTATTAAATACCATAAAACATGTTCTGGAAACACCCCCCAGTCTGTGTCAAAGCCATGTCCCCGCTATATCCTTTCTTCCAAGAGTGTTGGTTCTGCAAGTTTGGAAGGTGAAGTTTTGGAGGTGAGAGACGAGATATTGGCGGAAGTAAAGCTGTGAGGACGGATCGTGAGTCGCGCTTCGGTAGCCCAGGTGGTAGAGCAATTGCCCGTGAAAGGCAAAGGTCCCGAGTTCCAGTTTCGATATGCCGCACAGTTTTAATCTGCCAGGAAATTTCATACAAGACACAATGTTTGAAGGCACTAGGTTCGAGGTTGTTTACCACTGCTTCGATGATGAGGTGGCGTATTGTGGCTTTGTGGACGAGCATTTGTATTTTAGGGATTATGGAGGGCAGGATTTACAGTCAACCCTGGTAAGGTTAAATTTACGTGTTTATCCGTTCAGTTTTCGAGGCATGTTGTCTCCACCGAAGGGTTAACTATTGGCAATGAGAGAAAGGATATATTATGATTTTTTGAAAGAATAAACCGAAATTTGAATGTATATTTTTGTATTTATCTTCTGTACCATGTTGTTTTCGACTTTTATTTCATTGTCTTGTCTACCTGCTCTGGACTGGCGTTATCAGATATGACGTGTTAACGGTCTAAGAACTTCTACCAGTGTACTCGATAATGACATAAAAGCAGAACTCTAGATAGTATAGAAGATAAATACAGTAATATACAGGCAAATGGTGGTTTATTCTTTCAAGCAATACTGCATGACTGTTGCTCAGCACCATCGAAAACTTTTAAATCTTTTATTGTTCCTATTCTTTCTTATATAAAACAGGGGGGGTGCGATTCGTCAGAAGGGTATGCACAAACAGCTGCTTCGCTCGGTATGTTAAGAAAAAGAGGTGTTCATTTTTAGTGGTCAGACTCTCAGGAGGCCGCATTTAGGACGTTAAGGACACACTTACCGCAGCGCCACTCCCGCCTTTCCCTTGACTTCGGTAATACCGTCATCGTTCAAATTGATGCTTCCCAGTCAAGCGTCGGAGCCGCTCTATTGTAACAGCATTAGGAGAGCCGAAAGTCGGATGCTTTTGCTTCACATTCCTTAAAATCATCTCGAACAGAGAATTAGATCTATGAATTGGGTGCTTTGGCTATGGTGTTTGCGTTGGACAAGTTGAAGCCGCATCTTGAGCACCCCCCTTTTGACCCGGAAACTGACAATTGTGCCCTTGGCTCCCCTTTTGATCCGGAAACTGACAATTGTGCCCTTGGCTCCCCTTTTGATCCGGAAACTGAAAATTGTGCCCTTGGCTGAGTTGTATGACGATCTAGGGAAACAATCTGGATAGTGTTACAGGCTACCCGTATTTTAGCCTGTAAGTTCCAGGTTCGACATAATAATGTGGTGGATGACGTCGTGGGGGACGCTCTTAGCCGTATGTTTGAGTCTCAACTGCTACCCGATAAAGGTCCTACATCACTAGCAAAAAGCAGTGAGGAGATTAATGCTACTATCAGTCTCGGCACTTTTTCAAGGCATAGTGTTCTGAGAATCAGTACCCGAAAGTTAAGAATACTGCTGAGAAATAAAGTGGGGTAAGGACTGTTCTCCTTATTTTTATATAAAAAAAGGTATTTTGTGGCATAAAACACATGGCGATCTTGTATCGAACTTCGTGGCGCCCTCTGTTACTGTCGCCTGCCTTTTGCAGTGCTTCACGTGCCCCTATGAGCGGGCAACTTGGGTTTTACACTGAAGGCCCAAAGAAACTGGCAAAGGCACGCGTATTGAAATACAGAGATATTTAAACAGGCAGAATACGGCGCTGCGGCCGGCAATGCCTATATAAAACAACAAGTGTCTGGTGCAGTTGTTAGATAAGTTACTGCTGCTACAATAGCAGGTTATTAAGATTTAACTGAGTTGGAACGTGGCGATATAGTCGGCGCACGACCGATGGGACACGGCATCTTCTACGTAGCGTTGAAGTGGGGACTATCCCTACGACCATTTCTCGAGTGTACCATGAATATCAGGAATCTGGGCGCTTCAGTCTGGCACCGCGTGGCCGCTACGGTCGCAGGTTCGAAACCTGCTTCGGTCATGGATGTCCTTAGTTTAGTTAGGTTTAAGTAGTTCTAAGTTCTGGGGAACTGATGACCACAGATGTTAAGTCCCACAGTGCTCAGAGCCATTTGAACCATTTTTTTTTTACCAGGAATCTGGTAAAACATCAAATCTCCGACATCCCTGTGACCGGAGAAAGATCCTGCAAGAATAGGGCCAACGATTACTGAAGAGAATCGTTCAGCGTAACAGAAGTACAGCCCTTCCGCAAATTGCTGCAGATTTCAATGCTGGGCTATCAACAAGTGTCAGCGTGCGAACCGTTCAATGAAACATCATCGATACGGACTTTCGGAGTCGAAGTCTCACTCGTGTACCCTTGATTACTGCTCGACACAAAGCTTTACGCCTCGCCTGGACTGGTCAACACCGACATTGCACAGTTGATGACTGGAAACTTGTTGGCTGTTCGGGCGAGTGTTGTTTCAAATTGTATCTTGCAGATGGACGTGTAAGGTATGGAGACAATGACATGAATCCACGGACTCTGCATCTCAGCACTGGTATGTTGAAGCTGGCGGTGTTCTGTAATGGTGGAGGGCGTGTGCAGTTGGAGTGATATGGGACTCTTGATTCGTCTAGATACGATTCTGACAGGTGACACGTACGTAAGCATCCTGTCTGATCACCAGAATCAATTCGTGTCCACTGAGCGTTCCGACGAACTTGGGTATTTCCATCAGGACAATGTGACACCCCAGACGTTCAGAATTGTGACGGAGTAGCTCCTGGAACACTCTTCTGGGTTTAAACACTTCCGCTGATCACCAATTACGAAAAGTATTGAGCATAACTGGGATTCCTTGCAACGAGCTTTTCAGAAGAGATCTCGAGCTCCTTGTATTCGTACGGACTTACGGACAGCCCTGCAGGATTCAATGTGTCAGTTACCTCCAGCACTGCTTTAGGTATTAGTCGAGTACAGGCAGCGTCGTGTTGCGGCACATCGGCGCGCTAGCGATCGCCCTACACTATATCAGGCGGGTGTATCAGTTTCTTTGGCCCTTCAGCGTATAAAACCGGGGAAAATTTGAGAGAGCTTTCCTTTTGGGCAGTAATGGACATTGACACAGGGACATTTGTTGAGAAATGACAAGTGTGCGCAATAAATAAACCTGATGAGAATACCTTGACGGACATCCGCTCTTCCAAAACGGTGATGTAACCCACGTGAAAGATGTTACTGGATTTCGTCGGACCGTTACAATGTTCCAAAAGAAGGAATGAGTATGTTTTGGTTGCAGTGGATGCGTTCCCGAAATTAAACTGTCTAGTTGCTACCAGAGTGGCGAAAGTACAAGCAGCGTTGAACGCGTTAAAGGGCATAATTAGGGCTGGGTTGCTGATGCTTTGGCGTGTAGTGAGCATTGTGCGTGACGACGCACATCGAAGGCCATGGACTGGGCACTGGTAGTTCTGTGTTACGTGCGTTGTTTCTGGTGGTAATTGGTGAACAGATTTCATTCGTTGTTCTGTGTCGTATAAATCACGATGGAGTGATTTTCGTTGACGAGGAAAAACTGAATAAAGTATGGATTCACTTGCATTTGATTATTATATGATGGAAGACCGTTGAAAGGTACGTTAAACAGTGACTTTAACTATCAAAATATGAGTGTATACTATAAAATATTCCCTAATTATGGTTCAGTCTTGAGTCTGTTTTGAAATTTTTGTGTTAAATTGGAGTCTATGTATTTTAGAAAGGTTTGGAGTTCATACAGTTTTATTAATATTGCATGTATGACCCTTTACAGGTAATATCAATTGTGAATATTCTTGATACAAAACTGTACTATCTGTGTTTTGACCCAGTAGGATCCTGCTTTCTGATAAAGCAGCAGCATTTAAGTACATGGAATTTAAAATCTCCTGTTTTGTTGTGGGAGAGGACCACCCCGTATTACCCTAATCCATCTTTTGCCGGGGGGTGAACCACAATAGGAGCGGCTCTCATAGTATATCATAAAAAGAACCAGGCGGGTTGGGATAAGACGTTCAACTGGCTTCCATACACGTTTAATTCAGCTAAACATGAAATTCGTCAGAGCACTTCCGCACTGTTGATGTTTCCATGTGCACCCAAGCTCCATTAAGTAATCTGCGGGGAATTGACGATTTCCTGCCTCAGAAAATATCTTCTGCTATTATAGGGGAGAAATGGGGAAGAGCATGGGACAGCGTAACAGCAGCACATCATCTGAGCCGAGTTGCCGCTCGCGTTGGTGCTGCTGTAGCTTTCCGTCCTTTGTAGGAGGTCAAACTGTATCGATTAGTTGACATGCCTGCGGTTGTTTGTATTCTTCTTGTGTTGACTGGCGCCACTTGGTTTCGCGAGCGTTGCCTGTCCGCTAGTGGCAGCAGCAGCGTTATCGATATCTAGTAACTGTGGCCCTATCTTTGAGGTGACGCCGTTGTTCTTCCGGGTCGTGTGAGTGAGCAGTTCTGTTGGAGACTCCAGAGGAGCCAATACGGCAGTGCCAGAACACGCCGGGACTGCTGGCGGCACGCATCCACTGCTGGATGGAAGGGCTGTGGTGGCGAGGGTACACGTCCTAGTCATCAACCTGATCCAACAAGTTTTAATCCTAGTAGTGAAACCTCCACCATTGTGAGATCTCGCGATTCTCCAGTGACCTGGGTTCGTGTTGCTGCTCGATCTATCGCTGAGACGAAGAGCAGTGAGTGGAGTGCTTGGGGCGGGCGGATCTAATTAGCTTCCCTCTGCCTCTTGCTACTAATTGCTGCATTCTATGTGTCACTGTTTGTTAAGATCAACCAGCGGTATTCTTTCTGACTGGTGGCCGCTAACGCCCCAGTGATCTGCCCAGCAGGTCGGTTGGTATTTCTTCCACTTTGGTAGTAGTGGTTCCTTTCTCCTTTCAGACACACTAAACACAGCATTCTGATGACGTAGCGCTGACCGCCGGTTCCGGCTTAGGCGTGATGTTCCATCATTGCATTGGTTATCGGAAGTTAGGTAACTTCAGCAGATTATCATTAGTCATTCGTTAGACTGCCACTAGTCTGAGTTACCATCATATGAAGTGAATGCAACTCTTGGCTGCCCCTCTCATCATGCGCGAAATTACTTTGGGCCTGACCTACTCAGAGGTCGATTCCTGGAGCACTGTCTGTGACTATCCCTTGTGTTTTACTATTGTGTTAATATTTTATTATTGTGTTACCAAGTTACCATCATTTTTCTCACCTCTTTGGTGATCAATTGCTTGTCCTTTTGAATTAACCTTGTTAATATTTTGTTGTTTTATTATATGTTTCTAATTTTTTTTAATATAACTGCCATTCTTGGCGTTACAGCAAGTTTAAACGGTTCTGCTACCAACCTTCTATCATTTTGCCTTACCTGTGTAATGTCTCTTGCAGCGGTCTCTCCACGATATTTACAGAAATTTTATAAATCATATAACTCAGTACATATCTCAAAATATCTCTTCTTATCTTACCGATTATCAAGGCAAAGTAGTTTCAAGCCCAATTATTCCTTGGAGCGTCCATTATCTCCATGGAATAGCTTCTCTGCTATCTATGTTTTCTCTTAGGAAAAATAATAGGGGACTTCTTGCCGATTAGTCGTAAAAGAAGGATGTATATGTATGTATTGTTGAGCTAGTCGCCATCTTGATGAGATTCTGTATGAGAAGGAATTTAATACATGAAGTAAACTAAAGTAAGTGTGTTCGCGTATTATTTAACGGATTATTATTATTGACAGTGTCTGCTTACTACGCTGTGTTGCACGGGATCAGTGGGGAACGTCTGATTTACACTGGACGAACCTGCCGTTTTGTATGCTCAAGATATCCAGTTACTTCAAATAAATAGGCTAACACAGTCTTACCGGCAGATCTCCGGTCTTCCCCATGTGATCACCGAAAGTTAATAATTATTACAAATGTTTCCAGGAGATCGACTGACAATTTTCGTCGCACCGAGACTTCGAAATTGCTTCACTGCCTTATGGAATTTAAGTTAAGCTTAATTTAATCAGGATAGAACAGTATTGAACTGTGTGAATGTGATAAGCCTGCTTTGTCAATGAAAATTCCCTTAATATACGCATGTTTTTACTATCCTGATCAGTGAAGCTAAATCAGGCCGGTGTGAGAGAGGTTTTTAAATTTTAGATCCCATACAAAATATATTAAATTTGGCTTCACTGTGACAGGACTCATTTTTGAGCATTACTTAAATATTGTGTGAATTGTATGTTGCATGTGCACGAGACAAAAGAATACGAGGCCTGTTCCAGAAGTCACAATTTTGCCACAACCTACGAGAACGTCGTTCAGGCCAGACAATATACAATTAAATTTTTGTAGATAGAAATTTATAATAACTATTTAAATGTCTATTGGTTTGAATCAGATTGATTGGGTTGAGCTTTAGATACGAAGTGTTTATTAGAAGTGAGTATTATGCAAAGTTTAGGTCAGTGACATTATTAACTCAGATGCGAGTGACTTTATATGTTTGTTGTTCTGTGTATTATTGATTCTTACTAGGGCGGCTTATAAAATGGCAATGCAACAGCAGAGCGAATCACAACAGCCCTCAGCTGTTTCTGAGGTTAGTGAAACATTAGACGCTAGCTTAACTAAAGTAGTGCCTAGCGGCAGCATTAGTCAGGCCCCACAACAAAGCTTAAGTGTTTCGATGTCATCTGAGCAGGACGAAATAAACCCATTGACTGTAATCATGCAGCAGTTAACACTGTTAGCCAAAAATGTAACAGACTTAACTGAAGCGCAAATAGAGACTAAAAGGGAAATAAATGAACAATTAGCAGCCAATAAAGTGGAATTAAATAATAAATTAGTAGAGAGTTTCCAGAAACTTGATGATAAATTAAATAAAACTGAAAAGAATTGAAAATTCAGAATGAAAAGACAGAATTAAAATTAGCTGCTCAAATTGAGCAAGTCACTCAGCAGTGTAATGAAAATGCGAAGAAGTTACGCCTAGAGCTAACTGAGTATGTTGCTACTAAGCTTGATACTATTAAAGAGCAGGTCGAGTCAATCCCACAGATAGTTCAAGCACAAGAACAGATGCAATGTTCTATCGCAGTAATTCCGGTATTAGTTGAAGTTAAAGATGAGTTAAAGCAACAAGTAAACGAGATGTCAGCAGATATGCAGGATTTGAGACAATCACAAGACAAGATCCCGAATGACATCCAAAATTTGGATAAATCCATAAATAACGTAAAGGAGAGACAAGACGAGATTGATCATAAGGTAAACATTCTCGCGGGAAAATTCTCGCAGTTACGTTTAGAAAGGAAAAGTATTTGTTCAGACTATATTGAACATACGGTATGTACAGCTATACCATTTATAACCGAAAATTCCGAAGAAAATTTATTTAGTAAAAGTTTTCGAGAAGCCAAAGAACAACTAGGCTATACCATTTATGACCGAGAATTCCGAAGAAAATTTATTTAGTAAAAGTTTTCGAGAAGCCAAAGAACAACTAGGCGAGGAACTTTAAGGAAATGAACCCATGACAAGATCTATCAATGAAGCTACATTATTTACCCGAACAACTAGGCTATACCATTTATGACCGAGAATTCCGAAGAAAATTTATTTAGTAAAAGTTTTCGAGAAGCCAAAGAACAACTAGGCGAGGAACTTTAAGGAAATGAACCCATGACAAGATCTATCAATGAAGCTACATTATTTACCCGATCAAGTACAGACAGGGACATTAATGCACACGTTCGTTTTTGCAATCAACATCAATCACAACACTATGAGGGTAGTCATAATGCCTGTAATTGTAAAAGCAATACTGTACAGCTATACCATTTATAACCGAAAATTCCGAAGAAAATTTATTTAGTAAAAGTTTTCGAGAAGCCAAAGAACAACTAGGCTATACCATTTATGACCGAGAATTCCGAAGAAAATTTATTTAGTAAAAGTTTTCGAGAAGCCAAAGAACAACTAGGCGAGGAACTTTAAGGAAATGAACCCATGACAAGATCTATCAATGAAGCTACATTATTTACCCGATCAAGTACAGACAGGGACATTAATGCACACGTTCGTTTTTGCAATCAACATCAATCACAACACTATGAGGGTAGTCATAATGCCTGTAATTGTAAAAGCAATACTGAGGAGAAAATGCTGAAACAACGCCAATTCCAGATCTACAACCCAGACAAGGAAAATATTCATCCCGTAGTGTTTATAAGAAGTTTTAGGGGAGTATTGCCAAAAATTTGGAGTGAGTGGCAAAAGCTTAGTTTCGTGACCGGTTATATTCAGGGGTCAGGAGCTATATGGGCATCTGATATGATATCAACTTGGGACACATATGAAGATTTTGAACGAGCATTTTTATCCAAATACTGGTCCGAAGGAGTACAAGAACGTTTAAGGCAGGAGGTATTATACCCGGAACCTTCTTCTTTTTCACGTGGGTCTTTAAAGAAATACTTTGAGAAATATATAAACAAATCGCGGTATTGGGATAAGCCTATGCCTCTACAATACGTGATTGGCATATTAAAATCTCAACTTCCGGCCAGCATCAGAAATAGAATGCTGTATATTAATGAGCATGACCTTGACTCTTTCATGACTACGCTTGACACTATAGATACGATCGAGGAGGATGAACATCGGCCAAGACAACCGGTTATGCAGAGGAGAGCGATTGAGGCGCCAAATGCAAACCGGAATGGAAACGGATTTAATAATTATTATACTAGGAATAGTCAGAGATTCAACGGAAATAATAGCAACGGAAATGGAAATTTCAATAACAGTGCTGCGAGGGGCAGATTCAGAGACAATCGAACAGGTCGCAGATACAACCCAATGTTTGAAAATGCAAGAGATTATCAGAACCAGCAGTTTTCAAATAATAATAATGCGTACAGAAATTCTGACACTCGATTTGAAGCAAATAACACAACCAGTCATCAACAACAACCAGTCATAACAGAAGTAGTAGATGATTCAAGAGGAAATAATAATCGACATTTCAACTGAAGAGGGCCGCTTTATGCTCCGTAAAGTCGGCCGGGGAATACAAAAGGGGCAAACCTGTTTTAAACGAAATTAATTCCGCGGCAATGTTGAGATATAATGAAGGCGAATTAATGACAGATGAATTGACAAGAGACTTAGAGGCCTGTGTAGTCGAATATAAAAAGGTTCCTGTGTCTGAGATCATCACAGAAATGGGAGGAATTTTAACCAATGTTGTATTGGACACAGCTTCATCTACAGACGTAGTATCCGGAACTTTGTTTCGCAGAATTAGTAAAATTAAGGAAATCCCTGTCCTACCAGTACAAAATTGCCGAGTTATAGGTGCAGTGGGAGCAAAATCCAGGAACGTCAAGATACAAACGCTTATAGAGATAAAATTGGGAAATGTAGCTAAACAATGCACATTCCTTGTAGTGGAAAAGTTGTTAGTAGATTGTATTCTTGGCATTGGAACTTTGCAAGCCTGCAATTGCAAGTTGGACTTCGTAGAAGGAAAGGTGCATTTTAAAATCGAAGATCAATTTGTTACACTGATCTTACTGAGAAAGGAGGCAGTGTATGAGCGATATTTCCGTGGTGCTGCTGTGCAGTTGATTTGTGCTGAAAATAATAATATGTGCCGACTACCGATCAAGTCAATTCAAGAAGAGGATTTCAGACAAACAGTCGAACAGAAGATTGCTGAGTCAGATTGCCTAACGGATAGTCAGAGGGAACAATTATTCAATATATTAACAGAATATGAGTCAGTTTTCGATGAAAAGCCCGGAATTATTAGAGGATATGTTTGTACATTACTGATTAAGCCCCATAAGACATTTTGCCGCACACACTATTCCATTCCCTGGCGATTAAAACAACCAGTTCAGGAAGAGATATACAAAATGTTAAACTGGAATCTTATTGAACCGTCGAACAGCCCATATTGTTCTCCGTTGCTTGTTGTACCAAAGCCAGGAGGAAAAGTTCGATTGGTATTAGATGCAAGGGAAATTAACAAAATTATAGTACCTGTGCGCACACATCCGGAGAACATCGATGAGTTAATACAGAAATTTCAAGATGTATCCTATTTAACCAGTATTGATTTGAGAAGTTCGTTCTGGCAAGTCCAGTTAGACAAGGACTCAAGAAAATATACTGCTTTTATATATGGAGGGAGAAGCTATCAGTTCAAGGTCGTTCCGTTTGATCTCAATATCAGCTCTGGAGTTTTTATTTCTGCGTTGGACTATGCCCTAGGACCAGAACTACGTAGTCGAATAACAATTTTTGTGGACGATCTATTAATTGCCTCTCAAACTTGGGAGGAACATGTACAACTTATTAGGAGGATTTTTGCTGTGTTCAAACAAACTGTATAACTGCAAATCTAAAAAAACTCCCAATTTTCTCTACAGAGAATTAAATTCTTAGGACATATGATTAATGCAAAAGGAATTCTTCCAACAGAAGCGAAGATTAGTGCGATAAAAATTTTTCCAACTCCAAGAAACAGAAGACAACTGAAAGGCTTTATAGGCTTGGCTTCATTTTTTCGTCGATTTATTAAAACTCAAGCAATGAACTCTGAAACACTAAACCGGCTCCTGAGGAAAGATGTACCATGGCAATGGTCTAATGATTGTGAAAAGGCTTTTTGTGAAATTAAGGATCAACTGATAAATGCTCCGTTATTATACCACCCTGATATGAATGTTGGATTCTGTTTAGCCACTGATTCATCAGATGTCGGATTAGGATCTTGTTTATTTCAAATTAGGTACATCGATGGTGTAAAAACCTTTTGTCCAATTGAATTTGCTAGCAGAGTTTTATCCACCTGTGAAAGAGCATATACCACTACGGAATTAGAAGCTTTAGCAGTTATTTGGTCTTTGAAAAGGTTTAATTATTATGTATATTGTGACCACCAATCTCTAGCCTTTTTACAAACTTGTAAGTTGCTGCATCCTCGCTTGTCAAGGTGGACGCTGGCGCTGCAAGAATATCAGTTTCAAATTATTCATGTAGCCGGAAAAGAAAATATTATAGCTGACGCGTTGTCAAGATCTCCAGAAGGAATAACACCTGAAAGGGATGTAAATAATGAGGCAGAATTTCCAGTGCTTCTTCTTCAAGAAAATAATTACAAGTTATATTATATTCATTTATGTAAGACAATGGCTCAGCTTCAGAAGAAGGATCGACGATGGAATGCTATAATGCGACAATTCAATCAACAAAATCCTATGGTCAATTTGGAATACTACCGGCTTGTGAATAATATTTTATTTTTTAAATCTGGGAAGGCTGAGAATCCAAAGTGGTGTGTCTGCATACCCGAAGAATATGAAGAACGATTAATTTGGTTTACACATTTGACCTCGGGTCATGTTGCTGTTGTAAAGTGTGCTAATAAGATTAGATATTATTGTTACTTCCCAAATATAAGGCGAAAAGTGCACAAAGTCATACAGAAATGTGTTCTCTGTCAAAAGGCAAAGCCGGACAACAAGGGAAATAGACTTGCGCTTCACTCAATAATACCTGAAGCACCAAGATCACTTATTTCATGTGACATTTGTGGACCACTTCCTAGAGCCAGAGGTGGTGTTAAGTACATTATTGGATTCTGTGATGTGTTTACAAAATATGTTAAACTATATCCTATAAAATCAGCAACTGCAAGAGCTGCCGCAGTAATGTTTGTAAATGACTACATTCCTCATGCAGGGATTCCAAAATCTATAATCTCCGACAAAGCGAAGATATTTACTGGATATTTATGGAGAAAATTAGTATGACAACTAGGAATAAAACAGATATTTACATCTTGCTATCATCCACAAGGGAATTTAATTGAACGGGTTTTTCGAGAACTAAACAGATTCATGAGAACGTACTGTCATGATAAACAAACTACCTGGATAAACTATTTGACCGAGTTTGAGCAGATTTATAATAATTTAGCTCATAGTTCTACAAACTTTACCCCGAATGAACTCGAGGACGCCAAAATGTCATGGGAAGAAAAAATTCGCAATGTTCTCATTAATATTACGGAGAAAGCAAGACAGCGAAAGGAAATCCATGACAGAAACATCAAACGGATTCAGACTTTCAATATCGGACAAAAAATTCTTTTAAGAAGACACATCAAGTCATCAAGGTTGAAGAAGACCATCAGAAAATGGAATCTAATTTATACAGGTCCATATATAATAGTTGATATACCGAATCCTGGTGCGTATTTATTAGCATATCCGGTTTCTGGAAGAATAAAAGGATTATTTCCCCATGTAGACCTAAAGAGGTACTTTTAAGAAAAGTGTTTGAAATTAAATGAAAAGTCTATATGAAGTATTTAGGTGTTAAAAATGAAGTACGAAGGACAGTATGCCTCAGCTACTGTGATAGGTTAAATGACAGCATGCCAAGCATCTGTGATAGTTCAATGAACAGTAAGCGATTGCTTCTGTGATAGTATAGGAATATTTAGAAAAGTAAGTGGGACTGTAGCTATTGCTGCTGTGAAGACTTACGGTTTATCTGTCTACACGATGATCACCAAAGAAGCTTGTGCGTGTGAAATAATATACATTCAGGGAGTGTTAATCTCCAGTGAGAATAAGTTTACTGAAACTACATGGTCGAATACGGCGCTTGCGTGTGAAGTTAGTGTTTGTAAACTGACAGTTCACAGGAGAACAAATGAACCGCGTTAGGAAATTAGAATCGATTGCTACTGTCCACAGATATAAAGACTCGCTGTTTTTTTTTTTTTTTTTTTTTTTTGCGCGAGCTAAATTCTATTCAAGAGAATTTAATTAACCAGCTTAGTGTGTGTTTATAAAATTAAATAAGAAAGTTCTTCATTGAATTTATAATAATGTGTCATTTTCCAGTTGGATTTGTTGTATTTGTTTATTGTTATATTGCATTCATATATGTTCATGAGAAAATGCGGCATTTGGAGAATAAAAGAGAAAAATTAATTTCAGCTGGAGAGGTCATGCAGCAAGACTTAATCAAACGTTCTCTTTCAGCAAAATTTCATTTTAATCATGTATGAGTAAGATATAATTTTTTTTTGGAAATTGTCTCCAATAATAAAGTTTTTAACATTCTTACATGCTATCCACATTCGTACTTGAAACCACATTAGGAAAGATTCAGATCTGCTTCCACCTGGAAAAGCCAACGAAAAATAAATAAATAAATAAATAATTAAAACCAGGATTAGAACCTTTCGGCTTACTCAAGAAGATGGATGAAATTATCCATGTTTTCAAAATTGTTTTCCGATCTGGAGTTGTGATATTGTGCAACTGCAGTATCGATTAAGACACCTAGGTGTGGAAAGTATAAGACGAATGGATTTTCCCATTCCTCAGATGGAAGATTGGATGGATCAGGTCCATATTTGAGTTCAAAATGAATCTGGAGAAATTCAACTAACCATTCTCTTCCAGGAATCTTTAATAGTTGACCATTCCTTAGACGAATTTCGATTGTTTCATGCCACAATCCTGAGTACCTGTTCCTGAGGTTCCTTCTGGTCTCTCAAATCCGTTACGTCTCCTGTGCGGTATGCCAGTGCGACGCCTGTCCTCCGTGCCGTGTCCCATGTTCCTGTTCGATCACTTTCACCGCAGTTCAGCAAGACATCGATGAAGAAAATTTTTCAGAAGATTGTAAAAAAAATTTGCATGTGTAAAGATTTTTTTTTTTTTTGCTATGAGGCAGATTTTATCTTTCCTATGAATTCTAGATAACTCTCAAATTTCTAAATTATGCTGTCTTTCCTATCATCTGTGATACCTAGTTGGGGTCTAAGCCTCCAGGTTTTCCGGAGTTTCCCTGTGAAGGCCAGTTCCTGAATAGGTAGACCTGATTAACAACTATATAAGTCCATCTTCCCTGGTTGTGTACGTGGGATGCGGGTATGCCCCAGTACACGTGAAAGCAACAACTAGGTATCTAGTAACGAAGATACAAAATCTCTTTCAATTCTTGTAATCAAAAAATTCTTACTAACTTCTTAAAATTTATAGGAACGTATGTTCCACAAATTCTAACGAGTTAGCTAAGCCAATAGTTAGCTCGCAAAGTGGATACATATCAACTTTGCTCGCTGCGAGGGGCGATGTAATGTCTCTTGCAGCGGTCTCTCCGCGATATTTACAGAAATTTTATAAATCATATAACTCAGTACATATCTCGAAATATCTCTTCTTATCTTACCGATTATCAAGGCAAAGTAGTTTCGAGCCCAATTATTCCCTGGAGCGTCCATTAACTCCATGGAATAGCTTCTCTGCTATCTATGTTTTCTCTTAGGAAAAAGAATAGGGGACTTCTTGCCGATTAGTCGTAAAAGAAGGATGTATATGTATGTATTGTTGAGCTAGTCACCATCTTGATGAGATTCTGTATGAGAAGGAATTTAATACATGAAGTAAACTAAAGTAAGTGTGTTCGCGTATTATTTAACGGATTATTATTATTGACAGTGTCTGCTTACTACGCTGTGTTGCACGGGATCAGTGGGGAACGTCTGATTTACACTGGACGAACCTGCCGTTTTGTATGCTCAAGATATCCAGTTACTTCAAATAAATAGGCTAACACGGTCTTACCAGCAGATCTCCGGTCTTCCCCATGTGATTACCGAAAGTTAATAATTATTACAAATGTTTCCAGGAGATCGACTGACAATTTTCGTCGCACCGAGACTTCGAAATTGCTTCACTGCCTTATGGAATTTAAGTTAAGCTCAATTTATTCAGGATAGAATAGTATTGAACTGTGTGAATGTGATAAGCCTGCTTTGTCAATGAAAATTCCCTTAATATACGCATGTTTTTACTATCCTGATCAGTGAAGCTAAATCAGGCCGGTGTGAGAGAGGTTTTTAAATTTTAGATCCCATACAAAATATATTAAACCTGCTTGGTGATCAGTTGCCTGTCTTTTAAATTAACGTTTGCTATTGCTTTGCTGTTGGACAGTATGTTTGTTAATTTATTTAATAATTGCCATTCTTGGCGTTAAAGGCCTTCGGCAGTGACTATCTCTAGTTGTCTTAAAATTCTAATGTGTTAGTTGTATTTTATCAGTTAACCTTTAAGCCCTGGGTGATTTGTTTCCAATACTTTAATTACTGTAGTTTGTAAGTTGCAACAAGTTACACAGTTTTTAATTTATTGTCATTAAGCCCTTCAGCCGTGAAACAATTCTTACATTATTGCCCGTTATTTTAATTTGTTGTTGATTTTAAATAAATTGAACGACTGTCTGAAAGCGTCCGTGCGCACTCGAATCTCTCTAATTTTGCATTCGTGATCTCCTCGGGAGGTATAAGTAGGGGGAAGCAATATATTCGATACCTCATCCAGAAACGCACCCTCTCGAAACCTGGCGAGCAAGCTACACCGCGATGCAGAGCGCCTCTCTTGCAGAGTCTGCCACTTGAGTTTATTAAACATCTCCGTAACGCTATCACGGTTACCAAATAACCCTGTGATGAAACGCGCCGCTCTTCTTTGGATCTTCTCTATCTCCTCGGTCAATCCGATCTGGTACGGATCCCACACTGATGAGCAATACTCAAGTATAGGTCGAACGAGTGTTTTGTAAGCCACCTCCTTTGTTGATGGACTACATTTTCTAAGCACTCTCCCAATGAATAGCAACCTGGTACCCGCCTTACCAACAATTAATTTTATATGATCATTCCACTTCAAATCGTTCCGCACGCATACTCCCAGATATTTTACAGAAGTAACTGCTACCAGTGTTTGTTCCGCTATCATATAATCATACAATAAAGGATCCTTCTTTCTATGTATTCGCAATACATTACATTTGTCTATGTTAAGGGACAGTTTCCACTCCCTGCACCAAGTGCCTATCCGCTGCAGATCTTCCTGCATTTCGCTACAATTTTTTAATGCTGCAACTTCTCTGTATACTACAGCATCATCCGGGAAAAGCCGCATGGAACTTCCGACACTATCTACTAGGTCATTTATATATATTGTGAAAAGCAATGGTCCCATAACACTCCCCTGTGGCACGCCAGATGTTACTTTAACGTCTGTAGACGTCTCTCCATTGATAACAACATGCTGTGTTCTGTTTGCTAAAACTCTTCAATCCAGCCACACAGCTGGTCTGATATTCCGTAGGCTCTTACTTTGTTTATCAGGCGACAGTGCGGAACTGTATCGAACGCCTTCCGGAAGTCAAGAAAAATAGCATCTACCTGGGAGCCTGTATCTAATATTTTCTGGGTCTCATGAACAAATAACGCGAGTTGGGTCTCACACGATCACTGTTTCCGGAATCCATGTTGATTCCTACATAGTAGAAGCTGGGTTTCCAAAAATGACATGATACTCGAGCAAAAAACATGTTCTAAAATTCTACAACAGATCGACGTCAGAGATATAGGTCTATAGTTTTGTGCATCTGCTCGATGACCCTTCTTGAAGACTGGGACCACCTGTGCTCTTTTCCAATCATTTGGAACCCTCCGTTCCTCTAGAGACTTGCGGTACACGGCTGTTAGAAGGGGGGCAAGTTCTTTCGCGTACTCTGTGTAGAATCGAATTGGTATCCCGTCAGGTCCAGTGGACTTTCCTCTGTTGAGTGATTCCAGTTGCTTTTCTATTCCTTGGACACTTATTTCGATGTCAGCCATTTTTTCGTTTGTGCGAGGATTTAGAGAAGGAACTGCAGTGCGGTCTTCCTCTGTGAAACAGCTTTGGAAAAAGGTGTTTAGTATTTCAGCTTTACGCGTGTCATCCTCTGTTTCAATGCCATCATCATCCCGGAGTGTCTGGATATGCTGTTTCGAGCCACTTACTGATTTAACGTAAGACCAGAACTTCCTAGGATTTTCTGTCAAGTCAGTACATAGAATTTTACTTTCGAATTCACTGAACGCTTCTCGCATAGCCCTCCTTACGCTAACTTTGACATCGCTTAGCTTCTGTTTGTCTGAGAGGTTTTGGCTGCGTTTAAACTTGGAGTGAAGCTCTCTTTGCTTTCGCAGTAGTTTCCTAACTTCGTTGTTGTACCACGGTGGGTTTTTCCCGTCCCTCACAGTTTTACTCGGCACGTGCCTGTCTAAAACGCATTTTACGATTGCCTTGAACTTTTTCCATAAACACTCAACATTGTCAGTGTCGGAACAGAGATTTTCGTTTTGATCTGTTATGTAGTCTGAAATCTGCCTTCTATTACTCTTGCTAAACAGATAAACCTTCCTCCCTTTTTTTATATTCCTATTAACTTCCATATTCAGGGATGCTGCAACGGCCTTATGATCACTGATTCCCTGTTCTGCACTTACAGAGTCGAAAAGTTCGGGTCTGTTTGTTATCAGTAGGTCCAAGATGTTATCTCCACGAGTCGGTTCTCTGTTTAATTGCTCGAGGTAATTTTCGGATAGTGCACTCAGTATAATGTCACTCGATGCTCTGTCCCTACCACCCGTCCTAAACATCTGAGTGTCCCAGTCTATATCTGGTAAATTGAAATCTCCACCTAAGACTATAGCATGCTGAGGAAATTTATGTGAAATGTATTCCAAATTTTCTCTCAGTTGTTCTGCCACTAACGCTGCTGAGTCGGGAGGTCGGTAAAAGGAGCCAATTATTGACCTAGCTCGGTTGTTGAGTGTAACCTCCACCCATAATAATTCACAGGAACTATCCACTTCTACTTCACTACAGGATAAACTACTACTAACAGCGACCAACACTCCACCACCGGTTGCATGCAATCTATCCTTCCTAAACACCGTCTGTACCTTTGTAAAAATTTCGGCAGAATTTATCTCTGGCTTAAGCCAGCTTTCTGTACCTATAACGATTTCAGCTTCGGTGCTTTCTATCGGCGCTTGAAGTTCCGGTACTTTACCAACGCAGCTTCGACAGTTGACAATTACAATACCGATTGCTGCTTGGTCCCCGCATGTCCTGACTTTGCCCCGCACCCGTTGAGGCTGTTGCCCTTTCTGTACTTGCCCAAGGCCATCTAACCTAAAAAACCGCCCAGCCCACGCCACACAACCCCTGCTACCCGTGTAGCCGCTTGTTGCGTGTAGTGGACTCCTGACCTATCCAGCGGAACCCGAAACCCCACCACCCTATGGCGCAAGTCGAGGAATCTGCAGCCCACATGGTCGCAGAATCGTCTCAGCCTCTGATTCAGACCCTCCACTCGGCTCTGTACCAAAGGTCCGCAGTCAGGTCTGTCGACGATGCTGCAGATGGTGAGCTCCGCTTTCATCCCGCTAGCGAGACTGGCAGTCTTCACCAAATCAGATAGCCGCCGGAAGCCAGAGAGGATTTCCTCCGATCCATAGCGACACACATCATTGGTGCCGACATGAGCGACCACCTGCAGATGGGTGCACCCTGTACCCTTCATGGCATCCGGAAGGACCCTATCCACATCTGGAATGACTCCCCCCGGTATGCACACGGAGTGCACATTGGTTTTCTTCCCCTCTCTTGCTGCCATTTCCCTAAGGGGCCCCATTACGCGTCTGACGTTGGAGCTCCCAACTACCAGTAAGCCCACCCTCTGCGACCGCCCGGATCTTGCAGACTGAGGGGCAACCTCTGGAACAGGACAAGCAGCCATGTCAGGCCGAAGATCAGTATCAGCCTGAGACAGAGCCTGAAACCGGTTCGTCAGACAAACTGGAGAGGTCTTCCGTTCAGCCCTCCAGAATGTCTTTCGCCCCCTGCCACACCTTGAGACGACCTCCCACTCTACCACAGGTGAGGGATCAGCCTCAATGCGGGCAGTATCCCGGGCAACCACAGTCGTAGTCCGATCGGGGGATGCGTGGGACGAGCTGGCCGTCCCCGACAAACCCCCATCTGGACCCCCACAGTGATGCCCATTGGCAACAGCCTCAAGCTGTGTGACCGAAGCCAACACTGCCTGAAGCTGGGAGCGAAGGGTTCCAACTCAGCCTGCATCCGAACACAGCAGTTGCAGTCCCTATCCATGCTAAAAACTGTTTTGCAAAGAACGTCTGAACTAATCTACAGAGAGAGCAAACAAATCGACAAAATTTAAATGGTTATTAAAATACAAGATTGCCTAGTAAATGCAGTAATGCTGCTACTTGCGCACTGCTGACACACTGCTCGACAGCGGAAGGAGACTACGCGATTTTACACTATTCAGGTACTAAAACGCGATGCTACAACTCTCAAATACTATAATACGCCCGAAATATATGAATTAAACAATGCAAGTACCAAAAAAAACGCAAAGAAATTAAGAATTAAACTATGTAACAAATGAGTGAGCTAGGAGTATACGACTTGCTGCTGCAGCTGCTCATCCAACGGCGGCAGGGAGCACACTATCTATGAGAGATAATCCAAGAAAATTCTCTGGAAAAATCTGGAATAGAGGAAAGGTTCCATAAAATGAGGAGAGCATATAGTATCGCCAAAGATCTCTACAACAAAAGGTCATATCCAAAAATGCAAAAATAAGGCATTAGAACCCAGTACTGAAGCCAGAATGTCTATATGCAAACTACAATTTAGATAAATTAGAAATACTAGAAAGGCGAATTTTAAGGAAAGTAGGACCACAAAACACAACAGATAGTTGGAAGTTACTAAGTAATCCTGAAATATACGAAAATATGTAAAATATTGCAAACGCAATGAGAAAAAGATGACTCATGTTTTTCAGATACCTATTTCGAATGCAAGATAGTAGATTAACTAATAAGATTTTCAAATATTTGTGTGGAAAAAGTCCACAACAGTCTGGGTAGGCGAAGTAAGAAAGGATTTAGAGAGAAACAATAAGGGAATTTCATCAACTCTTTTTTGATGAAAATGTTTTATACGATGTAACGATGAAAGTGTAATTGTGAACAAACAAATGCAACGTATACCATGTATCCAGCGCCGCTTAGCCTCTTACTGTAGTTCATTTGGTTTCTAATATGTTCCTTGGTAGCAGTTTGCACATGTCTCGTGATTGAGAAAGTTGAAGAGATACAATGTATCTACTGAACTACTTTATATGCATGACATAATATCGGGAAGTTAGAAATCATATTCTTCCTACTGTACACACGTCTCCAATCAATTGCGAAATTATAACATATTTTCATGTAGTTTGATACCTGTATTTTAGTATTTTGTAGCCTTTGGGAATGACGGAATGTCTAAAGGCGTAAGGCGATTTTGGAGTCAGTAAAAAGTATGGCCAGTACATCCATTACATCTGAAAGTTGTTAAAGACTGAACATAAGAGTTCATTACTAAATAGTTTGCAGCGGACACGATCATAGGCAGTAGAAACTTTGCTAACTACGTTCCACAGACATGTATTGACTTAGGTATTTTAGTGATCAAGCTAAGGGTTGAGGTACTCCATAAATAGGTTTTAATTATTGTCAGATGCAAGGAGATTCCTGCGTCTACTCGAATGAAAGCAAAAACGTACAATATGGTGTTTATTACAACATAACGTTACATTTTACCTTTCATAATGAACAGCATAACAAGAATGAATCATTCCTTATCAATCGTGATAATATATCTCGTAAAATTATAATAATGACAAAGAGCTAACATAAATATCAGAGGTATATCTTCTGTGACCAAAGATTATCATGCGTTAAGGTAGTCTAATACAGGCAGCATTTCTATAACAGGACACATTGCGTTACATCTCCCAGCTATGCACGCCATACGATTAGCCTGCAGTATTCTGCAGAAAAATAAATATGTTAATGGTATGTGGTTCCGCTGTACGCCTCTTTAATTAACACTAAGTTAATGGTTGATGATGCTCAACGACATTGGTTATCAGCGAATGTCATTATTTCGTTACACTTGTTATAACCATTTGCCAGACTTTGAAAAAGGTTTATACGTTTGTGAATAAGAATTATTTCCTGCCTCGTTACACGAGGTACTTTATGCGTAGCGGAAATCATTGGCACTTAAATTATAAGATCTGTCGTCAGCAGTTCCTCCCAGCAGAACTGATTTTCCCTAACAAGAAACACACTTTCGTTGTGTGCGCCTAAGCTAGTCAATTTAGACCTTTGTTTATGAGGGCGTTGCTTGTTTTTGCTGTGGCACATAGCCGTATGGCAATGTACATGTAGCGTGAATTTACGGAGCTGCAAATACCCATAACGCCAAACGTCACCACATTCTAATTTGAATCATGAGCAGCCAATTTCTATGAAACCGATGACAGTCAGGCTATCATTAAGAAATGTCAAACTCAAGATGTACGAAGTACGTGACTTGGCCGCTAAATAATCTCTGGACAGTAAGATTTGGTTTTAATGTATTCATGATGGAGAGCCTTGAAGCACTTGCGACATAACATCCTCAGGCGAAGCTGTGGTGCAGGACCTTCCTTTCGGAAAACTACGTGTGGACCGGTTTCGCAAGACTGGATATGGGCTCCTATTCGTGTACGCCGTCGATTTTCTTGTTGTATTTGTAATTTCTTGCCATCCGTCGTCGTGAAGCAACAAGTCTAGCGACCAATTAGCATTGCATGAAAAGCTCTCAAAAGGCGTATTTTATTTTTCATGTCTGTATTTCTCTGCATCTCAATTCCCACCATTTTATCTGTTTATTCCTCTGAATACTTGATTTGATACAGCTTAAGCAATTCTCACATAGTTTTCCCAGACGGCTTTATTCGCAACTTTCATTCCGCTTGATTTGAATGAGGCGCAGATACAGAGTTTTGCAGATTCAAAATTGGTCCATGATTTATAGTTTTCCAGTTTCGCTCACTGTTCTCAGGCAATACTTCTACCTAAAGACCCACTTATGAAAATGCCAGAAAGAAAACTGTTGGTTTATTTAATTTCTCTGATAAAAGGATACGAAATGTCCGACAAAACAGGCCTGAAGCCATAACCAAATTTCCGTACAAACGTAGGCCTATGATCACCAAGGAATAAAAACCGGGCGAAAGATTCTGCATTGTGTGATCAGAATCAAAGATTACTTTTGTGCCCCTCAGAGTTACGTGGAACCACTTCAGACAACGTAACTGGCTAATGGAATGTGTTACTTTATAGTTCTCAGGATGCTGACAAATATTATCGAATATAGGTTAGCTGAAATTGAGGAAACAGATAGTATGCAAGAATGAATAACACTTTATGATGTGATCTTCTAATCATCACGAGGTACACTTGTAAAGAATAGATCTAGTGTGTCACAGGGAAACCTATCAACTTACTTTGAAAATCTGAATTTTATGCATCATGATCAGTGTCATAGGTTACCTGTTCCAAATGGAATAATGCATAGCTACCTGCACAACGACGAAAGGAAATAAAATCCACGTGGTTATCGTTTATTATTTCGAATTTCCACTAATTGGATGCTGTGGTTTACTTTTTGTGAGTACATGATTTTAACCACGAATGTCATGAACGAATATATTTTTCAACAACATAGTGCGAACTACACCGCAGAAAAAAATTCTTCGAGCATTTGTACGTGCAGAAACTATATTTAGGTTTGGAAGTTACCCATGACTGATGTATATCACTTTAGCTAGTACTGATGCTTGGAACTAATTAAGGTCTGGAACGAGAGTTCCTCTGGGGCTGTATGTTTTCACCAAAAAATCAAAATTAATTGAAAATGACGAATGGCTTTCTCAGGCGTTAAAGACAATTTTCGAGTAATATGTATTTTCTGATAGCTCAGTGAGCATAATTATTATTAAATACTAACGGAGGCCTTCTCAGGCGTTAAAGACAATTATCGAGTAATATGTATTTTATGATGGGTTAGTGAGCATGATTATTACTAAATACTAACGGAAGCTGTGACCAAAATAATTGAGGGAAGGTAACGTCCCTAAGGATACCTACGGTAATTTCATAGCTCTCGCACAGAACAACCTAGTTTCAGCATTAAACAAATGTTTAAAAAACACACATCGAGCGATGAGTGCTGCCGAGACGAATGACAGTCGACTAGTAATTTTCAGTGAACTGCAGACAGTCAGTGAGCGCCGGCATGTAAGGGGTGTGTTATGAATATTTAAACGTCACTTCAAAGATCGCAGCATGAGTGCAAGTTGTGTGTTTGGATTCATTATTCTCTACAGCAGTATATCGGCGGCAACAGAACGAAATCTATCATTGTGAATAAAAGACTTCCGAGGGATTTCGTCTTTGAATGAAAAAGTGCCGGCCGCGGTGGTCTCGCGGTTCTGGGCGCGCAGTCCGGAACCGTGCGACTGCTACGGTCGCAGGTTCGAATCCTGCCTCGGGCATGGATGTGTGTGATGTCCTTAGGTTAGTTAGGTTTAAGTAGTTCTAAGTTCTAGGGGACTGATGACCACAGCAGTTGAGTCCCATAGTGCTCAGAGCCATTTGAACCATTTTTGAAAAGTGTGACCTGTTATGAATCGTTCCCTATTACAAACTTTTTGCAAATGTCTACTTCAGGAATTAAACTAACTGTTGTGGATGATGGAATCTAGATTTGTGTCGACTCAAGGGAAATATAATGGACATAACACTTCTTATGTTCTTATCATTTTCTCTCTCCTAGCAATAGAGCGTGACCTATAGATGGAGTGTTAACTGGATCATAATTTCTTCATATGGGCACATAATGGACGGCGGTTTCATAATGGCTCGAACATGTACCCAGGGTTTCTTAAGATAACATGCAAGATTATGCTAAAGCATACAGTCATAGACTCAGCATTCGGCTGACGGATAAGGAGCATTTAGTGCGATGACTTGGTTGATTTGGGCCCCTCTCGTATTATTACAAATAATCCCACTCAGCTACTACTTCTACAGCTACTTGAAGGCACTACTGTATGAAACTGACGTGAGGATCGTGGAGATTCCTCGCAATATATTCAACATCTAGGTCGTACTAGGAAGAGACATTATTTCCTGTGTAACCAAATAACTTAGAGAGTAAAATTCTCAGTGTTGATAGCTCTGAAACTGGATGCGAGTCTTGAATGAAAGACTGTATAACGCGACGCTTGAATTCTGTGCGTTTTATTTGTCTCTTAGCATGTGCATTGTTACTACGGTGGCTATTTGATTCCAAACACAGTATAATAATCACTTGAGTCACAATAAACTACCATTACTGTTATAAATTAGTTCTTTCTTCTGTCAAATTTTCTGCATGGTCTTCTAACCTCAGTTTCTATCTAGTTCCTGTTCACTTAGTGTATTGATGGTACATTTAACTTTTACATATTTTTGTAGATGCACATTTCGAAAGATTCTTCTGCTAATTTCTCCATAGTCAAGTTTCTAGTCGCACGAATTTTGTGTTCCAGTGTTTAATTTCAGAGTTCCATCTCTTATTTTTGGTCGATTTGTTACAAAAAAGGTCCTTTAATCCCAAAATTAAGCAAGTTGCCCTAAATACTTGTTCTGTCGACTCTATAATATTATGGTATAGTTCATGAGAGTACTAAATAATGCTTATGTCAGCCGAGTTGAACTAACCATGAATAGTTGCACAGAATATGCTGTTATTTGATAATGTCAGCGCGTATTATGCTCAGGACTGATGCAGTTGTATAACTAACCTGATTTTCAAACAATCTTAGTGCTTGTCGGTTTTTCTTATACTTTAGTCTTCAATACAGCTTTTCCCAATATAAATACCACTCGGTAACAGCTGTGGGAGATATATGATGGCTATATCCAGGCATAGGAGTGGGTAACGTTGAAAGATGAAATACTGAAGACAGCAGAGGCTTGAGTAGTGAAAAATACAGAGCCCCGAAGAAATTCTTGGATATCACTCGAGATATTAAATTTAACGGACGGAAAGTGGAAACACAAAAATGCAGCAACTGAAGCAGGTAGAAGTGAAAACAGACGTCAAAAAATTATCGACCGAAAGAGCAAAATGGCTAACCACGACTGGCTAGACGGCGAACGCAACGCTGTACAAGGATGCATGATTAGGAGAAAGATGAAAGCCGCCTATACAAGATTAAGACTGTCTTTGAAGAAAGGAGGCGACGATGCATCAGTATTGTGAGCTCAGATATGAAACCCGTACCAAAGAAAGATGAGATGCCTGAAAGATGGAAGGAATGTCGGAAACCCCACACAAAGGAAATAAAATTAGAGGCAATAGTATAGAAAAAGAAGTAATATATGAAGATGACATGGGAAGTACAACACTGTGAGAGCAATTTGACACAGCTAGGTAAAAACAAGGCGCTTGTAGTAGATGACATTCCCTCAGAATTACTGAGGTCTCTGGAACTGCCAGCTATGACAAAACTATTTCGGACGAAATACCGAACGACTTCAAGAAGAACTTAATAATTCAAATTCCAAAGAAGGGAGGTTCTGACATGTATGAATATGACCGAACTTTCAGCTAATAAGTCATTGTGGAAAAACACTGAAAATTATTTACAGAAGAAAGAAAAGAAAGACCTCGACGGTGCTTTGGTACCGGAGACAAGATCACCCGAGGCAATATCGACTCTAAGACTCAGATTAAAGAAAGGCAAACCTACCTTTGTAACAGTCATAGATTTAGAGAAAGCTTTTGACAATGTTGAATGGACTACACTCTTTGAAATTTTGAATGTGGGAGGGGGGGAGGGGGGGGGGGAAGTACAGCGACTGGAAGTAGGAGTGAGTTCAAAAGCATTAATTCCAAATATTTGTCGGGCTGCAGCACTGAAGAGTGTGTTACGATGGATTACAACTTCTGCTTTTATGTCGGTGGCATAATGAATGTGATGAGCACTTTAAGTAATAAATAACATAGAAAATGGAAGAAATGTTACTACACTGTAAATCTGGCTACGTTAATGTGAGTTATGGAATGCTTTATTTATAAACAACGATCTATGCAGATATGAGACGCTCTTCCACGTTGGTTTATTTCTGGTGCTTGATAATGGGTCAAGGCCGAAAGTAGCCAATAGCACGATTTTAATAAAGCACCGACAGCCTACAACGGACAGATTATTCTTTTATTAAACACTTAGAGGATGTAGATCGCACAACACTGTAGTTGTGTGGATTCAGAAAGTCACTGTTCCTCCTCCTAAACTACACATGTGCTGTATTCAACCAGTACTTGTGAGTTAACGAGCATTTCGCTCCCATTTAAGTTCAAATGGTTCAAATGGCTCTGAGCACTATGGGACTTAACATCTGTGGTCATCAGTCCCCTAGGACTTAGAACTACTTAAACCTAACTAACCTAAGGACATCACACACATCCATGCCCGAGGCAGGATTCGAACCTGCGACCGTAACGGTCACGCGGTTCCAGACTGAAGCGCCTAGAACCGCACGGCCACACCGGCCGGCGCCCATTTAAGTATGTGGCCAAAATAGTTAGCATTCAGGAATTGTGAAACTAACCCAATCGTCCAGGACCATGTGCCACAGAGACCGCAGATACGCCACTAGCTGGGGAAATTCACAGGCGTCTATTATACTGAATGAGGCCTAAGCGCTGTAGTGTGCGAGTGAGACAGACGAGAACCTACGTCATAGGGAAATCCCGTAGGAGCCGATTGTGGCCAGGGAGACGTAGCAGTGTTAAATATGGCGGACCTAAGATCGGCCATTAAGGGAAACATTTATGAAAACTATTTAATTTTGCAGTAATTCAGGAAATTAAGCCACAGTAACTTCAATCTACCATCCCTCATAAATTTTCATGGTGATCCCAATATAACCTGAATATTGATAATATCTATAGTAGTTTAGGATTTACTGTCAAAGTGAAATTAACAAGTTTTGTAACAAAGGCCTGAATTGTAAAATCTGAACGCTTTGTTCGATCTTAACGATAGACATTTCATATAAAAGGGCATCAATAAAATTGCAAATGTTGCAAATATCAACTCTGTAACTTAATTTGTTTAAAATATATACTAAATTTATATTATCAGTATTTTCAATTAAGCATCAGATCATCATTTCCTCCACAAAAAAACATTGAACGATGACAGCATGACACCTTAGTAGCCAATCAGACCGACGGCTTCAGGTAAGGGAACTGTACTAGTCAGTTGAGCGACGATGTTCGGCGCTCGGGAAACGAGGTCGGAGACGGGCAGAGGGACAGTTCTGGTCCAGACACCAAAGTGTACAGTGTTGGCGATAACTTGAAAACGGTCTTTCGGTAGCTAGGAACTGAAACGACTTAGAAAATTTCGCGTTGTGTAGTATCACGGGACTTACTTTGTGAGCCGTAAGCAGCCGCGCGCCTGGTGTGAACTCTAACTTTTCGCGTAGTTAACGAGGTGGAGTATTGGTCTTGTAATTCGCAATGATATTGTGAATGATCATTATCAAATGGATGTGCGCTCGAGTGTAACAGTAACTCTAAATACGACCACTTTCGCTATTAGTTTGCCTCCTGAATAAACATTATTCTAACCAAATCGCAACTGTGTGGCCAACATCAGCCTGACAATTTAACCAAAGGGACACAAGTGTCTAATTTAGAACGTGTAATGCGACACATTTGGTTCAACCCCTAGACGAGTTTGAGCCAAGACATTTCGACGAAGAGGAACCGCATGTGAGCCCGAACATCTTCGGTATGTTAGCTCGCATACTTTCAACAAACCGTTGGTGTAACTTGACATAGACCACTATGTACTGTTGATATACTGTCTGATACAGATCCTATCTAATGTAAATATTAGAATTCTACGGAAGTTACGTTCAAGAATCGTAATTACCTGGGAGTTTCAAGTTGCCAGCCCGATTCCCACAAACCTCTTTTTATGGGCTTTTGCACCAAAATATAGAACACCAATCCGAACAGTAGAGAAGGATGCGTAGTCTATATAGCAGTTACTTCTACTTTTAGTACAATAGCCGTCATTTTCTGAGTTCATGCTAAATACAGAATCATGTTTTACTTCCTGAAAGACGGAAGTACGCCTCAGTAACATCACAACTCTCACTTCTCATTCATTTCACATTTACCATTACGGAGTACATTTACTGGCATTCAAGTGTAAAAATTCCGAGATCTCTGAAGACACGTCTGCAAACAGTTCGGTTATCAACTTAACACAACATTGTTATTGCACGCTTCTGTAGAATAAATACTTTTTCGATTATAGTTCTATTGCCCTTGAAGATTATGCCATTGGGTAGTGAGTGCAAGTGTGCTAGCAATCCTATCTGTTTGTCAAAACTAAGAGAGACAAAACCGAGCTTTCCCCCTAACTCATCCATATGCTTGTGCCACGTCATTTTATTAGCTATGCCGGTGTCCACGAACCTCACACAAGGAGCCCATTCAGTGATATTTTTTACGGTACGTCTAAGTCAATTTTTGCGTAGTTTTATTATATGACATTTAATGTTATAGCACACTGAATTTAACTACCATCGTATCGTTTGATGATGTGACCAATGAATAAGATATGAGTGTCCATACCGGGGGAATACATTTTATGCCACATCATTTCAGTTTTCCCAATAAAATTTTATGATATACGAGTACACAGCGATGGCATTGGCAGTACAACAGAAAATGTCAGCCGGTTAATTTTAACCACATAGTACTATATCAGTTGAGTTAGTGAGATTATAAATTGCTTTAGTTGTAGATGAACCGTTACAGAAGCCAAACTATGGTATTTTTAAATAAATGGAGCAGTGTTCATTTGGAACTTGCGATCTCAAAAATGTTCAACAACGCGTGAAGGAGAGAGGTTATACGGGACTGCAGGCTTTCTCGGCGAATTTTACTGACGACATATTGTAGGGTCTTTCCTTTACGGATGACGAGGAAGAAACTCGCGACAACTGGATGCGATGACTCGCCCGAAAAAAACTAGATTTTACCCGAGGAGAGAGACTGGCCTGTAATTAATCAGTTGCTTATCCCTACATTTGTGAGATTATATGGCAATGCTGGCTTTCTCTTGAATTTCATTGATGACATCTTTTCGTGTTCTTTATTCTGGCGGAAATGATGAGTATTGGTTGCGACAATACGACGGCATGACTCGGCCGATAACCCGAGAAGATTTCAGCAACGAGATAGATTGGTCTATAATTAGAGGTCAGTTGCTTATTCCTATTTTTGTGTACTGATTTTACTATGGCACTCGTCAGTCTGCCATGAAAAGCACCATGAGTCATCTGCCGTTTAGGAAGGCAACGCAAAGATATGGCTACCAAGTGAGAGCTAGATATTCGGACTTGGTGTATAATTAGAGATCAGTTTGTTTATTCCTATTTTTATGTACTTATGTTACCTTGCCATACCTCAGTATACCAGGAATTCACCATGAATCATCAACCGGATACCAAGGCAACGGAATGGTGGCGCTACCAAGTCAGCGCTAGATATTCGGACTTCGGGTGAAAACCAGTTACCAAAGGATTGTTGTAGTTTCTCTAAGAGATGACGCCTGGTGATGGAATGGACATTGCCCATTTAAGTAAGGTTATTCGATGTGCTTTCGGTGGATCATTTTTCCCCCCACGTTTTTAGCTACTGTTAGGAGAAAGTTACCGATTTTAGTAGCGTATGATTTGAATTTAATATCATTTGTATCGCTGCTGCCGTCATCTGGAGGTTCAATATATTTGCCTTGTCGAATCTATTTGTTTCTTGGCCAATGATGCACGTTATATCCCTTGTCTTTTTCTTAGAATGCTGAAGTATGTGTTCGTTGAACATGGTTTTCGTCTTTTTTGTAGCAAGCCGAAAAATTTTGCAATACTGCTTGTAGGTCATTTTAGGCCTCAATCCTTTCCGTTAAATAAAGCTCACTCTTCATAGTATCAGATATTTTTGTTCTGACTCCAACCACAACAGTGGGGTCTTTAATTGCTCTGGGAGAAGTCTCAACGGGCTAAAGCACATGAAATATTAGTTCACTTTATTACATAAATGAATAAAAGATTTACTTAACACGTTTCTTTGCCACAGTATTACTAGAATCACAATCTGCGACATGATCGCGAATTGAATACTGACCCGAAAACAGAATAAATTTCCTTAACTTCACGTCTGTGGTCACAAATCTTTTATGTCGTCACACTACCGGTTTCGGTTTATAATGACCATCTTCAGATCTGTTATTATTACTAGAAAACTTACAACTATCACTGACAATAAAAGCATCACTTGATGCGCAGATTAACAAACTGTTCTGTTTTAGTACAAAATACAACATTTACTAAAGTAGTTTTCGTCAGAAACTTTAACTTCACTGTCCTACAGTGCTGCTGTAGCTGAGGTCTCAAGCCGGCCAGAGCTCTTTCTTGCTCGACAGTACACTGGGATTCGGTATGAGAGTATTAGTGTGCTGAGAGGGAGGGCGTGGTCTTCAGAATCGCTCCCATACTTAGTTGCGGATTGCAGCGACACCTCTGTAAAGTCTGTGGTATCGATATGTGTTGCCGACTGTGGTGTTGCACAGCTTTGATCCTATATTATGTAAGTCACCTTTTTTCTTGGATTTCACTATAAATATACCAGACTCTTTGTAGAGGCAAAGTGGATTAGTAATGTTGCGGAATATTTGTAAGAAATAACTAAGTTTCTCAAGTATTGTGTGTACTTGGTAAGTACCTTCCCATTTTTCATCCTGCAAATTTTCACTTATTAACAGAGACAGTCACAATATCAGGTCTGTGACATTTTTCATTTCCTTTGTTAGCGAAATGTGAAAGATGCCGATGTGTTGATTGTTACCGCTTGGTACTCATGTGTAGCTATTTATTGCAGGGCTCACGTCTTTCATTAACTGCCGCTGGACAAGGAAATACATTATCAAAACCTGTTGGACCATGTCCTTCTGGTTGTGAATGTTACTGTAGGGGTCACAAGAAAGCCGGAAAACCTCAACTCGAGGTGCCTCCAATCAGCAAAAACCGAATATAATTTACATTGAAATCCACAGATACAGTCCTTAATCCCATAAATACGAGTGCTATTCGGAAAGTAAGGTCTCATAGATCACGAAAAGGAAACGACGGTGAATAACTTATGAAGCTTTGCACAGATGTGTTGAGCATGTATCTAGTATGCCTTTCGATCACATCACGTCGTTCTTTCCAATTCTGAGCTCACAGTGAGAGCGGAAAGATGGCTAGAAGGATAGTGTCTCCCGCCAAGTATGTTGCCTGCTGAGAGTTTCGCCTGATTTCATGCAAACCCACGTAACGTAACTGTCAAGCATATTCTTCTTCATGACAATTCTCGGTCACTATCTGCAGGGATAATGAGGACGCCCTGCAGCATTTTAGGTGGTAAGTGTTTGATCACCCATCCTACAACCCGGACTTGGCTTCCTCTGATGTTCATCTCTGCTCACATGAACCACTGCCTACAAAGACCACATTTTGACACAGACAGCGACCTGCAGATCAGTGTAGAGAAATGGTGGAAGGCACAGGCGGCTGCATTCTATGACGAGGGTACTGGAAAGTTGGTACAACGCTACGACAAATGTCCAAGTCGAAGCGGCTACTGTGGAGATAAGTAGCTGGAAGGTGCACAATATTGTCTCCCACGAGGTGGTGTTGTCTACTGAGAGGTTTCGCCTGATTTCATGCAATGCCACATAACGTACTTGTCATGCATATCCTGCAGCCAACAAAATATCTTTGATTTTAATTGTGGTTTCCATTTCGTAATCGATTGAAACTTTCCGAATAGCCATCGTATCTGTGTTCTGTTATCTCTTGCACATCTTTCACATCTTTCATCTCCTCCTGTTTCTTTGACGTCTGCATCTAAATCTATATTCCACAGGCAGTATGTGGCGGAAAATACTTTATGTATTACTGACACGTCACCATTTTCCTGTTTCAGTCGCGAATACTTAGCTGGAAGAACAATTATGAAGTCGATTCTGTCTAATGTTATCTTCATGGTCATTTCGCGAGATGTACATAGGAGGAAGCAAGTCTTCTAACAACTTTAACAGTGAAGCACACCGAGATGCAGAGCATCTCCCTAGTAGTGACTAGCACTGGAGGTGGCTCTCTCTGTGACGCTTTCGCACTTACTAAATGAACCTGTAAAGATACGTGTTGCCCATCTTTACAGCTTCTCTATTTCGTCTATTAATCCTGCAGCTTCTCCACAGACGAGCAGTATTCAAGTGCAGGATGGAGAAGGCTTTTGCGGGTGGACTACACTTCATGAGGACTGTTCTATTGAACATATCAGAGATTAGTTTTATATAGTCGTTCCAGTTTAAAACACTCCTAGGTACATTATAGATGTGGCTGCTTCCAGTGACTGCTCTGCAATCGATAATTTATAACATACAAAGTGTGGGCTGGAACCCACGACAATGAGATTAAGAATCTCATGTTCTACCGACTGAGGCAGCCTAGCAGATACTTTTCTTCCTTATGCATTATTTTCTTCATCTCCAGCTACCTTTCCCCTATTACTTTTCACTCTTATCTGGACCAGACAACCAATGGTGCTCTCTTGCATCTTTCTATATTATTGCTATCTCTTTCGTTTGCTTCTTACTACGTCCATTTAAGAGTACGTAATGTTATGAGAAAGATATTTATTACAATGGTAATAAAAGGATGTTATGATCGTTTGTATATGTGTATTCGTTACGATCATTGTTATCCATTTTGTAACAAGTGTTGATATTATAAATGGACTTGTGAGGTTACCTATATAGATAAGAGGCACACTGAACGCTCTGATATTATCAAGTAAAATAGTTTTATTGTTGCAACTTGTTTGGTAAGTGTTGGTACCAAAGTGTAATTCAACGAGATTTAAGGTCAGCCAGCAGTGCAAACGTGCCTGTAACTCTCTGTTATTTTCAGACAAATCATAGCGTGAGGTAAGCGAAACAGGGGAGTTTTGTCCTTCTTGCCGGCCGCGGTGGCCGAGCGGTTCTAGGCGCCTCAGTCTGGAACCGCGCAACTGCTACAGTCGCAGGTTCGAATCCTGCCTCGGGTATGGATGTGTGTGATGTCCTTAGGTTAGTCAAGTTTAAGTAGTTATAAGTTCTAGGCGACTGATGACCTCAGACGTTAAGTCCCATAGTGCTCAGAGCCATTTGAACCATTGTTCTTCTTCTTTTCCTTGTGGCGTCCCAGCCCTGCGTGGGTTTTACCCATATTAACAATTTCCTTCCATTCTGTCCTCTCGTTTACTTTTCTTCATCATCATCTGTTTCCCAGGTTTCTGATCTGTTCTTCCCCATCGCCCAGCCATCGTTTACATTGTCTGTCATTTAACCTTCTTCCCGTCGGTTTTAATTGAAGACCTTCCTTGTATTTGTTGTGTCTCACATCCTTAGTACATGCCACACCTAGACTATTCTTTTATTTTTATTTAGCTTTACAATATCAGCTTCTTGTATTAGACGGTGCAACTCGTAATTGGTCCTTGCTCTCCAGCTGCCACCAGTATTTCGGATATATCTATAATTTTTCCGTAGTATTCTTCCTTCAAAGAATCTGTTGTACATGAGTGCTGGTTAGCGTCTATAAGCCATATAAAATCAGCGGTCTAATCACAAACGTACATACAGTCATTTTCAGCTGTCTTTACCGTCCTAGATGTTGATAGCTTTTTAATGTGTAGTAACACACATTACCACTTAGACCACGGTCTTTTATTTCAGTGAATACGGAATTTTCTTTACTAGGTATTCAGAATCCCCTACGTACTGAAAAGTAAAACCTGCCGCTCACGAGTTCTCCACGTTATTGTTCCTTGCTCTACGCAGATTCATTACTTGGTTTTTGATTCGTTGATGTCCAGTCCCCCGTGTTGTGCGGCTTCTTTCAGTTCCACAACTACTCTCTCCAATGACATCCTTCGTCTATTAATAACTGCAACGTCACCAGCATATGCAGTCAAATGTGTGGTCCTTATGCCTACATGTTCAGGTACTTGCAGCAATTCTCAACTGGGAACATTTGGGAGCGGTCCTTGGCTGACAACCAAGAAAAACCTCCGAGAGACCTTGGTCGTTATTGGGACAATGTTGTCCGAAACAGAATTTGAGGGCGACGTATCTGTAAGTTAGCCTCGCAGTACATGTTAGTAAAGTAGAACCATTTCAATGCATCAGTTTGCAATGAGTATTTCTGGAACAACCGTTGGAACCTCCCTAGGGAAACGAAGAATTCGTGAGAACTGTGTAGAAGGATTTAGACTTTCAACAGAAGATTCGTCACAGTGAAATGTCAGTAATTGGCTCTGAGCACTATGCGACTTAACTTCTGAGGTCATCAGTCGCCTAGAACTTAGAACTAATTAAACCTAACTAACCTAAGGACATCACACACATCCATGCTCGAGGCAGGATTCGAACCAGCGACCGTAGCGGACGCTCGGCTCCAGACTGTAGCGCCTAGAACCGCACGGCCACACCGGCCAGCTGTCAGTAATTGCCGACCTGTTTCGTGCTGACTGTATGATCTAACTTCTTCAATTAATAAACCTAAACTCAGTCCACAGACCCCGTCAGACCACTCGGTACCTACCGACTGCCGTCTCATCGTCTGCCAATAGCGTCATTGCATGCTGTATGTAGGGGCGTGGTGCCAGTACAGTGTTCTCCCAGGATTATTCAGTTTTCTTGGCCGGAGCCGCTACTTCTCGGTCAAGTGGCTCCTCAGTCTTTATCACATGGATGAATGCTCCGTGTTCTAGTTCTCTCGCCAAGGAATCATCCCTTGCAGTTCCAGGAATCGAAACCAGGACCTCAGCATGGCAGTCACCCGTGCTGGCCATTTTGCAGCGGAGGTGGACTTTGAATTACTAAACCACTCTATTTTGTACTAAATGGCAACCTGAATCATCTGATAATAACAGTAATAATAATAATAATAATAATAATAACAATAATAAACACCAATTATTCCTAAACTTCAATGTTCATCCCCAATAACTTTGTAGAGGGTTGGGTTTGGGTTATTCGGGAGAAGAGACCAAATGAGATGCTATCGGTCTCATTGTATCAGGGAAGCATGGGGAAGGAAGTCGGCCATGCCCTTTCAAAGGAACCATCCCGGCATTTAGGATGGACGGACGCGGGATTGAACCGTCGACCTCCCGAACGCGAGTCCATTGTGCTGACCACTGCACAACCTCGCTCGGTAACTTTGTACACTTCATGGCGGTATTAGTCACTACTTCAGCCCGAAGAAAACGAAATTTCTCATGCAAATAGTTCTTAAATAATCCATCACTGCCATATAGAATCACAAGGTTCACCATCACAGTAGTAGGAGAAAGCAGTGACTTCACTGGTCTTTATTAAAACTGATTTTAGCTCGGTAAATGTCTATTGACACACACACAACACGGATTTAGTAAACATCCTTCTTCTGAAAAACAACTAGCACTTCACTCGCACAAAATGTTGAGTGATATTGACAAGGGATTCCAAATTGATTTCGTATTTCTAGATTTCCATAAAGTTTTTGACACCGATCTTCACAAGCGGCTTGTAATCAAATTGCGTACTTATGGAATGTTGACGCAGTTATACGACTGGATTTGTGATTTCCTGTCAGAAAGGTCACAGTTCCTAGCAACTGACGCTAAGCCACTGAGTAAAGTGGAAGTGATTTCCGGCCTTTGCCAAGGTAGTGTTACAGACCCTCTGCTCTTTCCCATCTATGTAAAATATTTGGGAGACAATTTGAGCAGCCGTCTTAGGTTGTTTCCAGATAATGGTGTTGTTTATCGTCTAGTAAAGTCATCAAAAGATCAAAACCCGTTGCAAAACGATTTACATGAGATATTTGTATGGTGCGAAAATTGGCAGTTGATGCTAAATAATGAAAGTGTGAGGTCATCCACATGAGTGCTGAAAGTATCTTGTTCAAAACCGGTGGGAGGCAGAAAGCATCTTACGAGATTGTCCTAAATGCTTTCTCCAAAAATTATTTCGAGCAGTTAGTCCACGAACCCACGCGAATTGTAAATGGCTGCGAAAACACACTTGACCTCTTAGCCACAAACAATCCAGAGCTAATAGAGAGCATCATGAATGATACAGGGATCAGTAGTGATCACAAGGTCGTTGTAGCTAAACTCAATACCGTTTCTTCCAAATCCACCAGAAACAAACGCAAAATAATTTTATTTAAGAAAGCGGATAAAGTGTCTCTAGAAGCCTTCCTAAGAGACAATCTCCATTCCTTCCGAACTGACTATGCAAATGTAGACGAGTTGTGGCTCAAATTCAAAGATATAGTAGCAACAGCAATTGAGAGATTCATACCTCATAAATTGGTAAGAGATGGAACTGATCCCCCATGGGACACAAAACAGGTCCGAATGCTGTTGCAGAGGCAACGGAAAAAGCATGCGAAGTTCAGAAGAACGCGACATCCCGAAGATTGTCTAAAATTTACAGACGCGCGATATTTGGCACGGACTTCAATGCGAGATGCCTTTAATAGGTTCCACAACGAAACATTGTCTCGAAATTTGGTAGAAAATCCGAAGAAATTCTGGTCGTATGTAAAGTACACAAGCGGCAAGACGCAGTCAATACCTTCGCTGCGCAGTGCCGATGGTACTGTTACCGACGACTGTGCCGCTAAAGCGGAGTTATTGAACGCAGTTTTCCGAAATTACTTCACGAGGGAAGACGAATGGAATATTCCAGAATTTGAAACACTAACAGCTGCTAGCATGAGTTTCTTAGAAGTAGATACCTTAGGGGTTGCGAAGCAACTCAAATCGCTTGATACGGGCAAGTCTTCAGGTCCAGATTGTATACCGATTAGGTTCCTTTCAGATTACGCTGATACAATAGCTCCCTACTTAGCAATCATATACAACAGCTCGCTCACCGATAGATCTGTACCTACAGATTGGAAAATTGCACAGGTCGCACCAAAGAAGGGTAGTAGGAGTAATCCATCGAACTACAGACCTATATCATTGACGTCGGTTTGCAGTAGGGTTTTGGAGCATATACTGTATTCAAACATTATGAATCACCTCGAACGTAACGATCTATTGATACGTAATCAGCATGGTTTCAGAAAACATCGTTCTTGTGCAACGCAGCTAGCTCTTTATTCGCACGAAGTAATTTATTCCGTATTTCTAGATTTCCGGAAAGCTTTTGACACCGTTCCTCATGAGCGACTTCTAATCAAGCTGCGGGCCTATGGGGTATCGTCTCAGTTGTGCGACTGGATTCGTGATTTCCTGTCAGGAAGGTCGCAGTTCATAGTAACAGACGGCAAATCATCGAGTAAAACTGAAGTGATATCAGGTGTTCCCCAGGGAAGCGTCCTGGGACCTCTCCTGTTCCTGATCTATATAAATGACCTGGGTGACAATCTGAGCAGTTCTATTAGGTTGTTCGCAGAAGATGCTGTAATTTACCGTCTAGTAAGGTCATCCGAAGACCAGTATCAGTTGCAAAGCGATTTAGAAAAGATTGCTGTATGGTGTGGCAGGTGGCAGTTGACGCTAAATAACGAAAAGTGTGAGGTGATCCACATGAGTTCCAAAAGAAATCCGTTGGAATTCGATTACTCGATAAACAGTACAATTCTCAAGGTTGTCAATTCAACTAAGTACCTAGGTGTTAAGATTACGAACAACTTCAGTTGGAAATACCACATAGATAATATTGTGGGGAAGGCGAGCCAAAGGTGGCGTTTCATTGGCAGGACACTTAGAAGATGCAACAAGTCCACTAAAGAGACAGCTTACACTACACTCGTTCATCCTCTGTTAGAATATTGCTGCGCGGTGTGGGATCCTTACCAGGTGGGATTGACGGAGGACATCGAAAGGGTGCAAAAAAGGGCAGCTCGTTTTGTATTATCACGTAATAGGGGAGAGAGTGCGGCAGATATGATACGCGAGTTGGGATGGAAGTCATTAAAGCAAAGACGTTTTTCGTCGCGGCGAGACCTATTTACGAAATTTCAGTCACCAACTTTCTCTTCCGAATGCGAAAATATTTTGTTGAGCCGAACCTACATAGGTAGGAATGATCATCAAAATAAAATAAGAGAAATCAGAGCTCGAACAGAAAGGTTTAGGTGTTCGTTTTTCCCGCTCGCTGTTCGGGAGTGGAATGGTTGAGAGATAGTATGATTGTTTTCGATGAACCCTCTGTCAAGCACTTAAATGTGAATTGCAGAGTAGTCATGTAGATGTAGATGTAGATTTCACTATAAGTCAGTCAAATGTAAAGGCCGTAAACCCCACAAAATGTCTAGGAATTACAATTACGAACATCCTAAATTGGATAATACATGCAGAAAACGTTATGGCGATGGCGAACCAAAGACTGCATTTTATTGACAAAAACTTTGAAGATGCAACAAATCGGCTAAAGCGATTTCCTATACTCTCCTCCTTTTGGAGTACAGCTGCGCCGTGTGGAGTCTATACCAGACAGCATTAACGGGTACATAGAGAAAGTTCAAAGAAGGGCAGCACGTTTTGTATTATTGAGAAACAGGGGAGACTGTGTTACGGACATAGTACAGAATTTGGAGTCAAAAGCATTAAACAAAGACTTCTTCGTCGCGGTGGAATGTTCTCACAAAATTTCAATAACCAACTTTCTGCTCTGAAAGTGAAATATTTTGTTGACAACAACCTACGTAGGGAGAGACGATCATCACATTAAAGTATGGGAAATCAGAGCTCGCACGCAAAGATACATGTGTTCTTTTTTTCCACTCGCTGTTCGAGAGTGGAATAATAGAGAATTATTTTGAAGGTGATTCGATGAATGATGCTCTGCGAGGCACTTACGTGCGTTCTGCAGAGTAGCCATACAGATGTAGAGGTGGGTGCAGTAACTTAATTAATAGCACGAAATGCGCAACTCAGAGTAAAATTGAAGCTGAAAAACTTTCCTTCTTTTAATTAATTTATTCCAAAGAATAATTTTTATTTAGGATCTTGTTGCTTATGTAGTAGAGAAGAATAACACAGATGATGGTGTTACTAGATGAAACATGTTGCTGCTAAACAAGCTGCACGTGACGAGGATGCAGTCATAATTCAATAAGAGCTATTTTAAACAGCCTGAAAACTGACTCGATCCGTGCCATAGCTTCATATCCTCCTAAGAATCCTGGGAACAGATGAGCATGTAAACTGAGGAAAGTCTAATGCTAGCAATCCACTTCTTTGACCGACTGCCTTCTATCCTCTTTGCATGTCACATACACGTGAGAACTAATTTCCTGAAGCATTTTTCCAATGCTAATCGTTCTGTACAGAATATTCGCACGGATAACAAATGAACAGTAGACTTCTAGTTGAATGGTGCTTTGTCTGTTTACCATCCGCTAATATCACTACTCAGTCACAAGTGTGTTAAGTGGAGTAGTCTACACTGTGTTCCCTCTCACGGTGATATCAGCTTACCTAATGTCCTGACTGGTTGCACCACACTGTATTCTTTTCGGTGTTATCGAAACGGCTATAATTATTCGACGTCTGAACTACATCGCGTAAATCTTCCATTTACAGAGATTATTATCAAAAATGAAGTGCTACAGTCCTAAAGTAAAAGATGAAACACGGTATACACTACGTGTTTCCGAAGTACTGACACAATTTACAGTGGTATTGGCGATGGACAAAAGCATCCATTTGAATAATGAAGTCTTATCAAGCAGTAAATACGTCGATAATTACGAACCCAAAAATATTTTGGGATAATCCTGGTGCTGGAATACGACAACTTCCAAGTATTTTTATTGGAATAAAGTAATTTATAATGATGTTCCCTAACATTGTAAGGTAAACAAACGCGGTCAACATGCAGCGCCAGATCCCGAGTTGTGGGGAAGGGCACTACACAAATGTACTAAAAACTGCGTGCAGTGTACACTGACAGGATCAATTCGGCTTAGAAATTTTTTACTTAGGTAATCTTGTTACAAAAACTTTTGTAGTACGTGATCCGAAAGATTTATAATTAACTGCAGCAGTGGAAGTTAAAAATTGCGTCGAATAGTGGTCCCTAATGAAGTGTCATTGCCGTATTACATAGGTTGTTTGTTATTGTTCTTCTTGTCGTCGGATGGAAGACTGGTTTCATGCAACACTCCATACTGATCTATCCTATCAAATCTCTGCTGAAGTAACAATTTATTTTAACAAGCTAACTATGTCCAAGCTTTGACATCACCCTGTGCTTTTCACCCATCCATTAACACATTATCAAACTAGCTTTTCGTTAATTCAGAACGATTGGCAGCATCAGAACACAAGCTACCATAATAACTAAGTGTGACACATTTAATATTTAAGTCCGGGAAAAATTTACAACTAACTACACCAAACTGCTCTACGCCATCCTCCAGAAATCCAGTTCGGTTCTGCATCGAAAAAATAAGAACTTTTATCCTTCGTTGTTCTGACCAGATATCACTCAAGGAAGCCATCTAAGTATTCTGTAACAATGAGACCACATATGGATCTCAAATGGTAATACGCTGGCGTGTAGTAACTTAGCTTGCCTACTTTTTTCCTTTTCAGGTTCCGCGTGTACCGAGTCGCTTTTTGAGCCTGCCACGTTATTATCACGCTGCCTCGAATGATTTATGGAATATAATAAACACTATCGTCCAATGAATTGCATTCGCTATCCAGGAATGTGCAAATTTCCTCTTCATAAATTGGTAGACTGTCACATTATATCGAGCGCATCGTGCCCATAATTTACACTCGCGTTTATTTATGACGTTATGGGTTTAATATGCAGAAGTAATTAATTTCATGTATCTCTCAGTATTAAACTGAACTGTCAGTGGTTTACAAAATTACGCTGCTTTAAATCTTCACGGATTTAGTACCCCCAATTATCTCGTCCTAACAACGCAATATTAGAAATCTTTCTGACAAACGTATTTGATGCTGAGGGAACATTTACGTTGATATAGATATTTCTGCTTTTCAGCACGTGCACCAAAGCGACGCAACGGTACCCACAAATAGTACTGAATACCTCGGTGTTAATGATCACAAATCGAAAAAAAGTATGTAACAGAATTCAGGGAACTGAATAATTGTTATTTGAAGCAGGTTACATTGATAGCAATTTTTTTGGATTCTATTTCTTTAACTGTAAGCAATTAAAAAATATACCAACAAAACATAATTTTAATCAAAGAGTTCATACACCTTGCGGAATGTTCAATTTCCTATTCTCCTGTTAGGCTTGTGGGACTGCAACAAGGAATTTTTTTTTAACTCAACAGCCCTTTATACTGTTCACTTCATTTAACTGACCCTGCAGTTCTTCCTCTTTTTCACTAAGAATAGAAATTTCAACAGCGAATCATATCATTGATATCCTTTCACCATGAAAAAAAATCAACAAAAAAATCTCGATAGCGTTTTCAGATTTGTTATTTGTTGGCAACCGGTTTCGGCCTGTTCCTCAGACCATCTTCAGGTTTACACCGCCATTATGAGAACTGGTGGCGGAGACGGAGCGAGGTCTGTAGAAGAACGGTTGTCACAGACAGTCAGTGACAACAGTACTCCTACGAACCTCTCTCCGTCTGCCTACGCCAGCTGCCATAATGGCGGTGTAAACCTGTAGATGGTCTGAGGGAAGGTCCGAAACAGGTTGCCAACAAATAAAAAATCAGAAAACGCGATCGAGATTATTCGTATTGATTTTTAACATTTTATACCGATCGCTGTGCTCCAGTCAAGAACGCTTTTTAAAATCCTTTTACAATGAATTTTAGCCCCATTCCTGATACTATTTCTTATTTTCGTCGCTGCTTCATCGATGTATACATTCAACTGTTGTGATGAAGAGTTACATCCTTGTCTTACACGTTTTCTAACCTGAGCATCTCCCACTTTGTCTTCCATTCTCGTTTTTTCCCGCCTGGTTCTTTACATGTTGAATATTAGGAATATTTCCCTAGAGATTGCCGTACTCCTTTTTTCGTGAGAATTTCTAACTCTTCGCACGAACGGTTTTTGTACGTCGACAAATCCTATGTCTATTTACATTAGCGAACGCAGTGTGAGGACTGCTTCTTGGATGCCTTCACTCTCTCTGAAGTTATACTGATCGTCCTCTAACAGACTCTCTCTTTCGTGTCCTTCCGCAGCATTGCTCGGACTAGGCAATTACCGTCCCATGGTGAGCGTGCATTCTCCTTTAATTTCATATGTAAACACACAACAACTGCAAATGACTGAGGAGTAATCTGTCGGCTCCGAGAAGGGCGTTTCGTGATCTTGTCTAACGTGCGCTCGAGCAGTTGAATGCAAAACGTGTAAGCGCAATCGCCAGAGACGGCATACTTTATCATATGGCGCTCGATGCAGTACAATCGCTGACCTCTTCAGTCATCTTAGTTGTCATGTAATTTCTAAGTGTAATAAGACTTAAAAGAATCGACTCTGGTTTTAATCGTACATGAAGGTAAACTTGCTCTGTGTTGAAGAATTTCTCGTTAATTGTCGTGCACCATCTTGGGGACGAAAGAGAAATTGAAGTTGAATCCAAATGGAAGTGTGATTTCAAATTTATAGAGAGTGCCATTAGAAGATTTCTTAATACATGTGTGAAACTGTCGATATACCCAAGCGACCCCCTCATGTATACCTGCTCCAATATGCTGATGACACCATCTTGATGGCTCTCGATCCTACCCTTCAACGGTCCCAACGTACGCTCGAACTCCATCTTGACCAGTCCACCACTTGCTGCAACCAGTGGTTCCTTTGTATCAACCCCTCCAAGACCACGGCAATCATCATAGGTTGCACCACCCACTCCTTCCATCTCCATGATTTCTACCCAACTATTTATGGTCGTCCCATCCAGCTCACTTCCGTCCTGAGGTGCCTTGGCCTCACCCTCGACTGTCACCCCCCTGGACCCCTCATCTCCTGACTATCCAGCAGGAAACCTATTCCTGTCTCTGCCTCCTGAAACCCCTGTCCAGCAAGACATGGGGATTTCATTTTTCCACTGTCCTCCAGACCTACAGATCCCTCATCTGACATATTCTGTGTTATGCCAGAGTTGCCTGGATCTCTGCCCCCCCCCCCCTTTCCCTCCTACTTTTATAAGGCCATCGACGTCCTTGAACGCCATGAGCCCCACCTAGGCTTCCGTATCTGCCCTCCGTCCCCCATACAGCTCCTGTACGACCTTGTCTCCTTTCCCCACCTCCTCCTTTTCCTCCAACATATCTGCATCCTTTACATTGACTGCAGGCTTGATCCCCCCACCCGCGTCCTCCTTCCTTTCCACCTCCCACCTGTTGCCACACCTCTATCACTATACCCCTCCTCTCTCCACCTACATACCTTCCAGTCCTTCATCAGGGCAAATTTCAGCACCTTCTCCTCCCGGATAATGAACTTCGTCATGACGTCTGCCCTTCCTACCAACTGTAGCTTGGCCTTGTTTCTCTCACCCCCTCCCCAGGGCCCACTTTCCCGAGCCCTCCTTGCCCAAAAGTGATTTATCCTCCTCCCCGCCCCCCCCCCCCTGGGTATCAGCACTTCCTTCTCAGCTGCTTTCCTCTTCAGTCCTTCCCACTTAGGCCCCCTTCAGCGCGCCCCCTGCACTCCATCCACACTTCTCTCTCACCCCTCCAGCACCTCCCCTTCCCCTCTTTATTCCCTTCTCCCTCATATCCCTATCCCTAGCAGAGCCTCCCAGCTTGTTCTTCGTCATCAGTGTGCTACATCAGTGTTCTGTTTGGTGCCATCCTCCAGTGACGTGAAGTGCTGGGGTTTTAATTGTGTGCTTGACTTGTCGATAGTTTTGCTGTCTGTGATTGTTCTGACCCACACCACCCGTCACATGGCTGTTTTAATCATTCTGCAACTTTTATGTTCTGGCCATACTTTGCTGTGTGTGGTTTTTCGTGTTAACTACAGTTTAGATTTTTATCTCCACTTTTACAGTAACCCCCCTTTTGTATACTCTCTTCCATTACGTCCCGCCTTTTTATATCTATGTTCCGCCATATTTTCTCCTTTATGTTGTTTTAAATGTCGTCCTGTTATGTACTTAACGTCTCTCAGATGAAGAGCAGCACCTATGCTGCTGCCAGCCTGCCCCAGATGGGAAATTGAAATACAGTAAAGAAAAAAAAAACATGTGTGAAATAAAGGCGATTCTTCAAAATTAATTTTCAATCTACCAAGAACCGTTATCGTTGAGTGACTGCTACACTATTGAAAGGGTTGCGTATAATTCTGTGGCATGGAAGAAGCTGCAATTTCTACACAGTCGTATTTCTCTTGTCATCATAGGACAGTTGAACTGCCAAATCACATTAATTCCACTCCACTGACTCCGAATTTATATGTAAGAATTCGCCATTGGACCCACGTCAACCCGTGATCTGTCTTCACGACGTAGAAAGAAGTTCAGAAGGTGCAGCAACTTCCTGAGATCAACGTAAGAGTCGACTGAACACCGTCAAGTAAGTGAAAACTGAGCGTGTGGTGCGAGTGAGCAATGGTTAAAGCTGTATCTACGGGTTGTTCAGTTACATAATTGTTTCACTCAGAATCAAAGATCGATAATAGCATCTTTATATCCATTCAGAAATTATCTTCGTACATTCGTTACAATTATTTGTCGTACATGGCAACGACTGCTATCACTTCAGCTCTGACTGCTATCAGTTCATACTCAAGAACTAATTTAAAGGTGAAATCTGTTAACTGGCAGCACCAGATAGTGAACTATTGATTCAAGAGTTGAAATATCCAGCTAGTTCGAATTTTCTCAGCGTTAAACGGAGTGGTGTGTGTGCGTGCGTGTGTGTGTGTGTGTGTGTGTGTGTGTGTGTGTTGTGTGTGTGTGTGAGTAGTCTGAACTTGGTAGATTAAGCCACTTTCTATCCAAACCACTTGGCCCTACACACCACACGTACATTGTTATAAATAAATACAGTTCAGTTGCCAAATGAGAAATTAACAAATAAACAGACACATAATCGTGCATCCACACGTGCATCAGTAAAGAGAGAGATAACGTAATAGGCTGTCTTTAACACCAAAACACAAATGGTTACGTTTGGGGAGACACCGTGACCAGCAAACACGGACTTCTGATGAATAGCTTCACTCTGTGTTCATCGATGAATCACCGTTCTGCTCAATACTGGATTACCATCGTCAGCGAATATGGAGGCGACCCGGTGTGAGATCCCACTCTTCCAATGTTTTGGGAGTGCACTGCAGCGTTACTGCTGGCGTCATAGTGTGAGGAACCATCGGATATTAACTCCACTTCATGGCTGGTAGTGACTGAGGGAATTCTGACAGCACTACGATAGGTCACGAATACCCTGCGTCGTGTTGCGTCCCGTTCGACAGTATCGTGGCGACATTAATCAACATGACAACTCTCGTCCACACTTGGCAATTGGCTCTATGAACTGTCATTAATCAACATGACAGTCCTCGTCCACACTTGGCAATTGTCTCAGTGAACTGTACCCGTAATGTTGAGGTACTCCTGAGGGCAGTAATATCCTCATGTCAGTCGCCGATAAAACTTGTGTTTGGTCAACGCGGACGTCAAATGCATCCCAGTGCCATTACCCAGGATATCAAGATCCAGTTATAAAAGTTGTGGGTCAGCTGGCCTCAGCACAGGATGAAGAGCGTTCGACAATGTAGAATGGGACAAGATAATCGAAATTCTAAGAAAAATAGTGGTAAGCTATAGGGAAAGACGGGTAATATATAATATGTATAAGAATCTAGAGGGAACGAAGGAGTGGAAGACAAAGAACGAAGTGTTCGAGCCGATCGGTTCTAGGCGCTTCAGTCTGGAACCGCGCGACCGCTACGGTCGCAGGTTCGAATCCTGCCACGGGCATGGATGTGTGTGCTGTCCTTAGGTTAGTTAGGTTTAAGTAGTTCGAAGTTCTAGGGGCCTCAAATGTTAAGTCCCATAGTGCTCAGAGCCATTTTGAAGTGTTCGCATCAAAAAGGATGTGTGAGAGGGATGTAGTCTTTCGCCCCTATTGTTCAATCTATGCATTGAAGAGGCAATGACGGAAATGAAATAAAGCTTCGAGAATGGTATTAAAATTCAAGATTGAAGGATAACAGTGATGAGATTCGCTGGTGAAACTGCTATCCTGAGTGAAAATGCGGAAGAATTACAGGCTTTACTGAGTGGAATAAATATTATAATGAGTACAGATTATGGATTGAGGGTAAATCGAAGAAAGACTAAAGTAATGAGAAGTAGCAGAAATGAGAACAGAACTGGTGTTCACGAAGTAGATGAAGGTAAGGAATTCTACTAGTTAGGCAGCGAATTAAACCATGAGGGATGGAGCAGGGACAAAAAGGACAGTCCTGACCAACAGAAGTATCCCACATAGACGTCAATTTGAAGAAAAATTTCTGGGAATGTTTGTTTGGAGCATAGCACTGTAAGACTGAAAAACTTGGGCTATGGAAAACCCGGAATAGAAGAAAACTGAAGCATTAGAGACGAGATGGTTCAGAAGAACATTGAAAACAAGTTGGACTGATAAAGTAAGGAATGAGGAGGTTCTCCACAGAATCGTCGAGCAAGAAATTAAACACTGACGAGAAGAACGGACAGGATGGTTGGACATTTGTCAAGACATTAGGGAATAACTTCCGTGGTACTACTAGGGGGAGCTGCAGGGGGTAAAAACTGTCGAGGAAGACAGAGATTGGAATGTATGTACCAAATAATTAAGGATGTCGGTTGCAAATACTCAAAATGGTTCAAATGGCTCTCAGCACTATGGGACTTAACATCTGAGGTCATCAGTCCCCTAGAACTACTTAAACCTAACTAACCGCCTAACAGCCGTCTGCTTCACGTTTGCTGTGCAGCGAGCTACCTTAATTTGAGTATTAACTGTATTTTTCTTACTTGTCACTTCTTCTTCCGTGTGTTTTTGCTTTTAGGAAGCTTTAATTGTCGAGTGCTATTAATAGTGTTCCATAGATTTCGTGTTTGTTTTGAATACAGTCAGAGAGAGTCCCTTTAGTCAATCATAGTGCCAGTAGTGCTAGTGTTTGTTTTCAATACGGTCCACAGACAGGTAGTGCTATTTTCATTGCTTTCTACAAGAAGTGGCTAGCAATCACAGTTTAGTCAATAATCAGCAGCCTTTAGTGAATTAGCAGTCTAGTTAAAAGTTGATTAACTCTCTTCAGTAAATAGATTCCTTAGGATGGATAGGATGTGTGACTGCTGTGTACGGACGCAGGAGGAGCTGGCCACTGTTCGCGAACAGCTGAACGTGTGTATGGCCGCGGTCAGCCGTCTTCAGGCTGCTGCCTCAGAGTGTAGCGGCAGTGGGGAGTCTGGTGCGTCGCAAGGTACACCCCAGGTGTTACATGCTTCACCCATTGTCCCTGCCGTCGACACATCTTCGCGGGTACCGGGCGCGGTTGGGCCACCCTCTCCCCAAGGGGAGTGGCGGGTTCAGCGGCGTTCGCGGCGCACGAGGCGGAAGGTAAATGTGGAAGCTGGCCGTGTAGCATCGCCCGCTCTGCCTGTGAGTGGACATGTGGCTGCTCATTCAGCAAGGTCCGAGCAGGCACACGGGGGGAGGGGTTTATTAGTTATTGGGAGCTCCAACGTTAGGCGGGTGATGGAGCCCCTTAGGGAAATAGCGGAAAGGTCGGGGAAGAAGGCCAGTGTTCACTCTGTCTGCTTGCCGGGTGGTCTCATCCGAGATGTGGAGGAGGCCCTACCGGCGGCGATAGAGAGCACTGGGTGCACCCGACTGCAAATTGTTGCTCATGTTGGCACCAATGACTCCTGCCGTCTGGGTTCAGAGGTCATCCTCTGTTCGTACAGGCGGTTGGCGGAATTGGTGAAGGCGGAAAGCCTCGCTCGCGGGATGGAATCAGAGCTAACTATTTGTAGTATCGTTCCCAGAACCGATCGCGGTCCTCTGGTTTAGAGCCGAGTGGAAGGCTTAAACCAGAGGCTCAGACGATTCTGCGGAGATCTGGGGGTGCAAATTTCTGGACCTCCGCTATCGGGTGGAGAAATGTAGGGTCCCCCTGAATAGGTCAGGCGTGCACTACCCGCCGGAAGCGGCTACAAGGGTAGCGGAGTACGTGTGGAGTGCACATGGGGGTTTTTTAGGTTAGAGAATTCCTTCCCTAGGCCCGACAAGACGCCTCCTGAGACGCGGCAAGGTAGGAGTAGGCAAAATGCAACACGGAATAACAATATTAATGTGCTAATAGTTAACTACAGGAGCGTCTATAGAAAGGTCCCAAAACTGCTCTATTAATAAACGGTCACAACGCCCATATAGTACTAGGGACAGAAAGTTGGCTGAAACCAGATGTAAACAGTAATGAAATCCTAAACTCAGATTGGAATGTATACCGCAGAGACAGGCTGGACAGTGAAGGGGGAGGCGTGTTTATAGCGATAAGAAGTGCAATAGTATCGAAGGAAATTGACGGAGATCCGAAATGTGAAATGATTTGGGTGAAGGTCACGGTTAAAGCAGGCTCAGACATGGTAATTGGATGTCTCTATAGGCCCCCTGGCTCAGCAACTGTTGTGGCTGAGCACCTGAAGCATAATTTGGAAAATATTTCGAGTAGATTTCCCCACCATGTTATAGTTCTGGGTGGAGATTTTAATTTGCCGGATATAGACTGGGAGGCTGAAACGTTCATAACGGGTGGCAGGGACAAAGAATCCAGTGAAATTTTTTTAAGTGCTTTATCTGAAAACTACCTTGAGCAGTTAAACAGAGAACCGACTCGTGGCGATAACATATTAGACCTTCTGGTGACAGACCCGAACTATTTGAAACAGTTAACGCAGAACGGGGAATCAGCGATCATAAAGCGGTTACGTCATCGATGATTTCAGCCGTAAATAGAAATATTGAAAAAGGTAGGAAGATTTTTCTCTTTAGCAAAAGTGACAAAAAGCAGATTACAGCGTACCTGACGGCTCAACACAAAAGTTTTGTCTCAAGTATAGATAGTGTTGAGGATCAGTGGGCAAAGTTCAAAACCATCGTACAATATGCATTAGATGAATATGTGCCAAGCAAGATCGTAAGAGATGGAAAAGAGCCACCGTGGTACAACAACCGAGTTAGAAAACTGCTGTGGAAGCAAAGGGAACTTCACAGCAAACATAAACATAGCCTAAGCCTTGCAGACACACAAAAATTACGCCAAGCGAAATGTAGTGTGAGGAGGGCTATGCGAGAGGCGTTCAATGACTTCGAAAGTAAAGTTCTATGTACTGACTTGGCAGAAAATCCTAAGAAATTTTGGTCTTATGTCAAAGCAGTAGGTGGATGAAAACAAAATGTTCAGACACTCTGTGACCAAAATGGTACTGAAACAGAGGATGACAGACTAAAGGCCGAAATACTAAATGTCTTTTTCCAAAGCTGTTTCACAGAGGAAGACTGCACTGTAGTTCCTTCTCTAGATTGTCGCACAGATGACAAAATGGTAGATATCGAAATAGATGACAGAGGGATAGAGAAACAATTAAAATCACTCAAAAGAGGAAAGGCCGCTGGACCTGATGGGATACCAGTTCGATTTTACACAAAGTACGCGAAGAAAGTTGCCCCCCTTCTTGCAGCGGTGTACCGTAGGTCTCTAGAAGAGCGTAACGTTCCAAAGGATTGGAAAAGGGCACAAGTCATCCACGTTTTCAAGAAGGGACGTCGAACAGATGTGCAGAACTATATATCTATATCACTAACGTCGATCAGTTGTAGAATTTTGGAAAACGTATTATGTTCAAGTATAATGACTTTTCTGGAGACTAGATATCTACTCTGTAGGAAACAGCATGGGTTTCGAAAAAGACGGTCATGCGAAACCCAGCTCGCGCTATTCATCCACGAGACTCAGAGGGCCATTGACACGGGTTCACAGGTAAATGCTGTGTTTCTTGACTTCCGTAAGGCGTTCGATACAGTTCCCCACAGTCGTTTAATGAACAAAGTAAGGGCATATGGAGTATCAGACGAATTGTGTGATTGGATTGAAGAGGTCCTAGATAACAGAACGCAGCTTGTCATTCTCAATGGAGAGAAGTCTTCCGAAGTAAGAGTGATTTCAGGTGTGCCGCAGGGTAGTGTCATAGGACCGTTGCTATTCACAATGTACATAAATGACCTTGTGGATGACATCGGAAGTTCACTGAGGCTTTTTGGAGATGATGCTGTGGTGTATCGAGAGGTTGTAACAATGGAAAATTGTACTGAAATGCAGGAGGATCTGCAGCGAATTGACGCATGGTGCAGCGAATGGCAATTGAATCTCAATGTAGACAAGTGTAATGTGCTGCGAATACATAGAAAGATAGATCCCTTATCATTTAGCTACAAAATAGCAGGTCAGCAACTGGAAGCAGTTAATTCCATAAATTATCTGGGAGTACGCATTAGGAGTGATTTAAAATGGAATGATCATATAAAGTTGATCGTCGGTAAAGCAGATGCCAGACTGAGATTCATTGGAAGAATCCTAAGGAAATGCAATCCGAAAGCAAAGGAAGTAGGTTACAGTACGCTTGTTCGCCCACTGCTTGTATACTGCTCAGCAGTGTGGGATCCGTACCAGATAGGGTTGATAGAAGAGATAGAGAAGATCCAACGGAGAGCAGCGCGCTTCGTTACAGGATCATTTAGTAATCGCGAAAGCGTTACGGAGATGATAGATAAACTCCAGTGGAAGACTCTGCGGGAGAGACGCTCAGTAGCTCGGTACGGGCTTTTGTTAAAGTTTCGAGAACATACCTTCACCGAAGAGTCAAGCAGTATATTGCTCCCTCCTACGTATATCTCGCGAAGAGACCATGAGGATAAAATCAGAGAGATTAGAGCCCACACAGAAGCATACCGACAATCCATCTTTCCACGAACGATACGAGACTCGAATAGAAGGGAGAACCGATAGAGGTACTCAGGGTACCCTCCGCGACACATCGTCAGGTGGCTTGCGGAGTATGGATGTAGATGTAGATGTAGATGTAGAACATAAAGGTATCACACACATCCATGCTCGAGGCAGGATTCGAACCTGCGACCGTAGCGGTCGCGCGGTCCCAGACTGAAGAGCCTGGAACCGCTCTGCCACAACGGCAGGCTTGCAAATGCTGCTATGAGATGGAGATGTTGGCACAGGAGAGGAATTCATGACTGGCCACATCAGACGAGTCAGGAGAATGATTAACTCAAAGAAAAGAAACCGAATCAGTGCATGCATCCAAGCTAGAGAGTGTGCAGCATCATACTGATAAGTGGGCAATACGTGAAATTCGGTATTTTTTGTTTGTTTGTAAATATGACTTTACAATCGTAATAACGTCACACACCCTCTCAACCGATGACATTTCGTATCGTTTCCTTCTCCTCTTCTAGGAGACAGGGTAGTATGAATTTTGTTTGGCCCTTGTAAATGATTCAAAATAAGTTTTCAACACACGCATTGACAGATTGAGTACATTACATATGTGTGATATATTACAGCTGCCTACTTTCTAGTATATTTTAGCTTAAAAAGAGCTGTTGATGACTGGCTGGTCTTCAAGAATCGCTAATCGGTATTTTTGAGGAAGAAAGGAAACCTCAAAATTTATCCACTATAGACACCGATACCTAATTAGCAACAAAAAAAAAAAATATCGGTAGAAACGCGAAGTGTACTGCCTCGATCTAGAGCTAATGTAGGAAGATGTAGCAGTAGAAAACCGAGGAAACTTGTAACAGTGGATGTGTGGAAGCTTCTACACGTAAATATTAATGGAAAATAGGGACAACGTAATGTTTCGAACGTCCACAGCTTAACTCACTGAAGTTGTTAAACAGTATTTAATGACTAACACCTACTATAAAGTATTTTAGCCATGCTTGTATTATTACTAAATTGGTAAACGGTGATGACAGAAAACCGAGTTGCTTAAGAAAATACCACCTATAACAGTATTTAGCTTTGCTTACTGGTTTTATAGTTCAGTTCATTAGGTTTACTAATAGTTTGTCACAGAAGGCAGTAGTCACACAAGGATTGTTGAATTGGGTAAAGAGTCAATATAATGTTACGCTTAAACGACTGAAATTTCATGGAAGAACAGTTTCCTGAAATGCTATACCTGAAGATCTCCTAAATTTCATACCGAAACAGTTTTCAAGACAAAATACTGTAGTGATTCATACAGTGGCTTTTTCCAGTAAGTGGCAACTTTCCCTAGAATATAATAATTTTATATTATAAAATGTGAAATTTACTGTCATTATAGTATATACCGTAACAGCCTTTTTAAATGATTTATCCATAACTGTGAAACGGTAATGTAGGTACCGCACCAGAAGCAGCAGGTTTCCCTGCTCGCTCGCACAATGAATACAAACTGAGGAGGTTCCGCCGCTAATTTATTGCACGACGCGGCCGGCCGCGGTTGCAGCGGAACCCCATGTGGACGGATGGTGATTGTGTTAGGCTTCATTATAGATATTTATCTATGTTGTGTATCATGTATTACTTGTACTTGAATGCGAATCATGGACGTTTCTAATCCTCCTCCCACCTTTCCATAAAGCGTGACTAAATACTAGTTGGTAAACAGCATATGTAGTTCTGTGGTGTAGCAGTGCCAACCTTACTCCTGGGTAGGGGATCAGAGATGCAGCACAGGCAGGACGAAGTCAAAGACGTTCCATTATCATAAGATTTGGGGTGGAGAGGTTGGTCACGGCCAACTGGTTCGACCATCCCGTCCACCGGAACCCAGGAAGACTTCCGGGTGCCCCCCATATTCTAGGAGTTCTACAGAAGGCGGGTAAGACAGAAGACATGCCCTCAGTGCATCTGTCTCGGTGTTCGCATGGAGAAAGGTATGTGAATATTTGAACTGATTCTTTTTTATTTCCAGCTTCAGATTATGTTGGGAAACGAGTGTACGCAATGGTTGCTTTCTCGTTTATTTCGGAAATTTTTTTGGAAACAGAGTAGGCTCCCATCCTTTGTACAAAGCCAAGCGGTGTCGTAAGCGCCAATGTCTCATAAATAGTTGCAATGTATAAATTCTATCGCGCAAATAGTGTGCAATGAAGAATATTAAAACGCGTGTGATTTATTTTAGTCGAAAAATTAAACCGTAAAAAATGTTTCTTTGTGCGAAGGGGGTCTTAGAACACGTGGTATGCCCCACGCTAGTAATAGTGAAGGTTGTTGATCATTGGTTAGCCAAATTATAGCACGCTACGGTCGCAGGTTCGAATCCTGCCTCGGGCATGGATGTGTGTGATGTCCTTAGGTTAGTTAGGTTTAAGTAGTTCTAAGTTCTAGGGGACTGATGACCTTAGAAGTTAAGTCCCATAGTGCTCAGAGCCCCCCCCCCCCCCCAACCAAATTATAGCATGCAACGGTCACGGCCTCACGACATTGTTAAATTGATTGCCGTTTCCACTCCCTTTGTAGTTGGATGAACTGTAATTCCACGTGGTAGATCGTTCGTTGCCGGGGGCACGACTTTCAGATATCAACAAAATAGATATCGCTCCGCTAAACTCCTTCGACCCCCTCTGTCAATGTGTCTGGTCCCCAGACTGTCCGTTGTCCTCCTTTCACATAGTGGATGTTCTGTGTAAGGTAATGGTAGAATTTGGTGGTACACATTTTCGCCAAACACAGTTCCGTCTTGTCCGTAAAACAATAATGTGCGTGCAGATTAGCATACAAGATAGCCAAGCTACACGTAGTAAAACTATAATCTCTGTAAAGTGGAATAATAACTGTAATTTCTGTAAAGTGGAATAATCGTGTTCAAAATAAATAGTTTATGAATGTTCATCAATCTTTAACATACCCTGAAATCAAAATGAAGTCACTCTAAGGAGAATTCATTTATGGATAAAATAAAATAAAAATATATAGAACGCAGGGACCCACACATCAGCGTGTGAGCCCTTCGACCCTTGCTTAATAACGTGCAGCCCCTCCTCCAGTTATCTGTTCTGCCATTTCCACTCAAGGCTTCTTGCAATGACTACCTCTTTTATTAATTCCGGTATCAGGTATCGATTTCCGGCTAGTTGTGAACCAGTATAGAAACAAGACAAGCCACAAAAAACACGAGGGATGAGTAAAGCAGAAATACGAGCGATGCCAGAGGATTTTAAGAAAACACAGGCAAAAGCATAGTTTTCTCTCCTCATCAATAATATGGTTAACTGTTATCTGGCGTCCTCTACTAGGTTTAAGAAAGTTTGTTTCGTTCCCACAGCACGACTGTCTTTCAACTGTTTAAGCAGAAAACAGCAAAACACCCACCCACTGGGCATCCGCTGGTCAGAATCTTTCGGGAAGGAACGAGGAACGTAGTGCAGGGCTTATTTAGCTTCCCTCGTCCTGGTTGAAGGTATGGTGACACTAAGAGAGGGTCCTGGAAATTTCCTGGATTTTCATAGAAAGACTAGAGCTAGAGTTTTGAAATTACCCATTTATTCTTAATATTCTCTCCTGACACTGAAACACTTGTTACATAACTGTTGCAGCTTTTCTAGCCCGTGCAAATAGAATTCATGTGGTCGGTCGCGAAACTAGCTCCCCGCAGCCTCTTTGACAAATTCAGCGCCCTTAAAACGGTTATCCTTTGGTGCTTCCACAAGTCATGAAACAGTTGATAGTCCGGGAGGGACAGGTCTGGCGAGTAGGGAGGTGACTGACTAGTTGAAGACCCAACGTCATGGATTTGGCAGCCAAAACGTTGGACGTGTTCGCAGGTGCGTTGTCATGCTACAAAAGAGTCCCTTTTGTCAAATCTCCACGGTGTTTACTTTTAATTGCTTCCTTATACTGGTCCAGCAGGTTAGCATAATGTTTTTGAATTATAGTAGATGTACGAGATAAATAGTCCACCTACAAAATGCCGGCATTGTCCCAGAAAACGATCGTCATCATTTTTTGTACGACTCCTGGGTGCGGAGCTTCTTCGGCCGTGATGACGCGGTCTGGCGGTATTCGTTTGTCTCTTGGTTTCAGGGTCACGAAAGTCAAGCAAAGTTTTATCCTCAGTTACTAACCTCGCATGTTGCAGTGTCTGTTGTGGTTTGAGGGAGACCATTCCGAGATTTCTCTTCAACAGTGAAATGACCAGCTTTGAAACGTGATATCCAAGTTTTCACAGTGCTGTAGGAAGCACACTAGTCTCCCAGTGTTTGACATCTGAAAATGAATGTCCTTTGCGACTTGAGAAACAGAAACATGATAACGGCCCGTAACTCCAGTGACAAACTTGCTTGCGATTCTCCCATCTCGGCTATCACCTGCAACAGAATAGATTGTACAAATAGTGAACACCTAATATTTACACAGTTCCATATTAAGGCTTCAAGCTTTCAAATGGAACCCCCCCCCCTTCTATTTGCGGCAACAAAGGAATTTTTCAGGACCCCTTCGTATAAAGTACATTCAACAGATGTACACTACTGGCCATTTAAATTGCTACACCACGAAGATGACGTGCTCCAGACAAGAAAATTTAACCGACAGGAAGAAGATGCTGTGATATGCAAATGCTTAGCTTACCAGAGCATTCACACAAGGTTGGCGCCGGTGGCGACACCTACAACGTGCTGACATGAGGAAAGTTTCCAACCGATTTCTCATACACAAACAGCAGTTGGCCGGTGTTGCCTGGTGAAACGTTGTTGTGATGCCTCGTGAAAGGAGGAGAGAAGCGTACCATCACGTTTCCGACTTTTCTAAAGGTCAGATTGTAGCCTATCGCGATTGCTGTTTATCGTATCGCGACATTACTGCTCGCGTTGGTCGAGATCCAATGAGTGTTAGCAGAATATGGAATCGGTGGGTTCAGGAGGGTAATCCATGCTGGATCCCAACGGCCTCGTATCACTAGCAGTCGAAATGACAGGCATCTTATCCGCATTGGCCATAACGGATGGGGACGTTTGCAAGACAACAACCATCTCCACGAACAGTTCGACGACGTTTGCAGCAGCATGGACTATCAGCTCGGAGACCACGGCTGCGGTTATCCTTGACGCTGCATCACAGACAGAAGCGCCTGCGATGGTGTACTCAACGACGAACCTGGGTGCACGAATGGCAAAACGTCATTATTTCGGATGAATCCAGGTTCTGTTTACAGCATCATGATGGTCGCATCCGTGTTTGGCGACATCGCGGTGAACACACATTGTAGGCGGGTATTCGTCATCGCCATGCTGGCGTATCACCCGGCGTGATGGTATGGGGTGCCATTGGTTACACGTCTCGGTCACCTCTTGTTGGCATTGACGGCACTTTGAATAGTGAACGTTACATTTCAAATGTGTTATGACCCGTGACTCTACCCTTCATTGGATCCCTGCGAAACTCTACATTTCAGCAGGATAATGCACGTCCACATGTTGCAGGTCCTGTACGGGCCTTTCTGGATACAGAAAATGTTCGATTGCTGCCCTGACCAGCACATTCTCCAGGTCTCTCATCAGTTGAAAACGTCTGGTCAATGGTGGCCGAGCAACTGGCTCGTCACAATACGCCAGTCACTACTCCTGATGAACTGTGGTACCGTGTTGAAGCTGCATGGCAGCTGTACCTGTACACGCCATCCAAGCTCTGTTTGACTCAATGCCCAGGCGTATCAAGGCCGTTATTACGGCAAGAGGTGGTTGTTCTGGGTACTGATTTCTGAGGATCTGTGAACCCAAACTGCGTGGAAATGTAATCACATGTCAGTTCTAGTATATTATATTTGCCCAATGATTACTCGTTTATCATCTGCATTTCTCCTTGGTGTAGCAACTTTAATGACCAGTAGTGTAATTTAACAAGGCAATCAGTGTAATTCCTCCCGCTGAGAAACAATGGAAGTGTCTTCATTTATGGCAACAAATTTGTCTGCTGGGATGTGATTACGTGATGATTTTCTCGTGGTTCCAGTTATTTTCAAGTGCAAAGGAAAAATTCGTTTTTATCCCAGTGTATCGTAATTTTTCACACAAATTATTACTTACTTCGCCCAGCCAGCCCGCTGGCACTCCGTCCGTATCATGACAGTTATTGGAGCAGTCATTCAACACACAGCAGTACTTTTTCCCTACAGAGATTTAAGGCAAACCTTGCACAGACAGTACTGAGTGCTTCAGGTGGCTGGCCGAACAGCAAGTGGCTCGGAGGAGCGGCCACGCAGACCGCGGGCTGCTGGGTTTCGGGCCGTACGTCCCACGTTTCACTTGGGAGGCCGGCGGACCGGGATTTGCCTGCGCGCTGCCCGTCTGCTCCCTCGTGCGTTAAGAGGCTTACGCGGGCGGATCAGCTCGTTATAAGGCACCGGCCCCGCAGCCTCTCGGGTGGAGCCGCAGTCCCTTGGGACTTCTAAACAAAGTGTGCAAAACGTACCAAGCACAAGAAGCGGATTTTGACAATAATTCATCCAGTTTCTTTCATGTTGCCTAGTACGTGCACATTTTAATGGGTGACTATAGGTTCACCATGGTGATACCTCTCAGTGACGTCACTGTGATGCATACTTCAGTTTCTACCGTTGCGGATGTTTATCGAATGGGATGTTTATCGACTGTCGTGGTCGTATCGAGTATGACACAGGTTAGCCTCCCGTCAAAGGAAGCTAACACCTGATACAGACCTACTTGCTACCGTGGCTGATTGATTCTTAGAAATATTGTGACTGATTGTTGTTTTCAATAGCTAGTTATTGCCATGCATGAAAATAATTTGTGGATAGCCGGGCTATGTTTAATTCAGAAATTGTGTCTGCAAATGCTTAATCACTATGCGCGCCTCATTAGGATTACCCCCCCCCCCCCAATGAACCATGGACCTAGCCGTTGGTGGGGAGGCTTGCGTGCCTCAACGATACAGATAGCCGTACCGTAGGTGCAACCACAACGGAAGGGTATCTGTTGAGAGGCCAGACAAACGTGTGGCTCCTGAAGAGGGGCAGCAGCCTTTTCAGTAGTTGCAGGGGCAACAGTCTAAATGATTGACTGATATGGCCTTGTAACATTAACCAAAACGGCCTTGCGGTTGTTCTACAGCGAACGGCTGAAAGCAAGGGGAAATTACAGCCGTAATTTTTCCCGAGGGCATGCAGCTTTACTGTATGGTTAAATGATGATGGCGTCCTCTTGGGTAAAATATTCCGGAGGTAAAATAGTCCCCCATTCGGATCTCCGGGTGGGGACTACTCAAGAGGACGTCGTTACCAGGAGAAATAAAACTGGCATTCTACGGATCGGAGCGTGGAATGTCAGATCCCTTAATCGGGCAGGTAGGTTAGAAAATTTAAAAAGGGAAATGGATAGGTTAAAGTTAAATATAGTGGGAATTAGTGAAGTTCGGTGGCAGAAGGAACAACACTTCTGGTCAGGTGAATACAGGGTTATAAATACAAAATCAAATAGGGGTAATGCGGGAGTAGGTTTAATAATGAATAGGAAAATAGGAGTGCGGGTAAGCTACTACAAACAGCATAGTGAACGTATTACAGTGGCCAAGATAGACACGAAGTCCATGCCTACTACAGTAGTACAAGTTTATATGCCAACTAGCTCTGCAGATGACGAAGAAATTGAAGAAATGTATGATGAGAGAAAGGAAATTAATCAGGTAGTGAAGGGAGACGAAAATTTAATAGTCATAGGTGACTGGAATTCGACAGTAGGAAAAGGGAGAGAAGGAAACGTAGTAGGTGAATATGGACTGGGACTAAGAAATGAAAGAGAAAGCCGTCTGTTAGAATTTTGCACAAAGCATAACTTAATCATAGGTAACACTTGGTTCAAGAATCATAAGAGGAGGTTGTATACATGGAAGAATCCTGGAGATACTAAAAGGTATCAGATAGATTATATAATGGTAAGACAGAGATTTAGGAACCAGGTCTTAAATTGTACGACATTTCCAGGGGCAGATGTGGACTCTGACCACAATCTATTGGTTATGAACTATAGATTAAAACTGAAGAAATTGCAAAAAGGTGGGAATTTAAGGAGATGGGACCTGGATAAACTGACTAAACCAGAGGTTGTACAGAGTTTCAGGGAGAGCATAAGGGAACAATTGACAGGAATGGGGGAAAGAAGTACAGTAGAATACGAATGGGTAGCTCTGAGGCATGAAGTAGTGAAGGCATCAGAGGATCAAGTAGGTAAAAAGACGAGGGCTAGTAGAAATCCTTGGGTAACAGAAGAAATATTGAATTTAATTGATGAAAGGAGAAAATATAAAAATGCAGTAAATGAAGCAGGCAAAAAGGAATACAAACGTCTCAAAAATGAGATCGACAGAAAGTGCAAAATGGCTAAGCAGGCATGGCTAGAGGACAAATGTAAGGATGTAGAGGCTTATCTCACTAGGGGTAAGTTAGATACAGCCTACAGGAAAATTAAAGAGACCTTTGGAGATAAGAGAACCACTTGTATGAACATCAAGAGCTCAGATGGAAACCCAGTTCTAAGCAAAGAGGGGTAAGCAGAATGGTGGAAGGAGTGGTGGTGGTGGTGGTGGTGGTGGTGGTTAGTGTTTAACGTCCCGTCGACAACGAGGTCATTAGAGACGGAGCGCAAGCTCGGGTGAGGGAAGGATGGGGAAGGAAATCGGCCGTGCCCTTTCAAAGGAACCATCCCGGCATTTGCCTGAAGCGATTTAGGGAAATCACGGAAAACCTAAATCAGGATGGCCGGAGACGGGATTGAACCGTAGTTCTCCCGAATGCGAGTCCAGTGTGCTAACCACTGCGCCACCTCGCTCGGTGGTGGAAGGAGTATGTGGAGGGTCTATACAAGGGCGATGTACTTCAGGACAATGTTATGGAAATGAAAGCGGATATAGATGAAGATGAAATGGGAGATACGATACTGCGTGAAGAGTTTGACAGAGCACTGAAAGACCTGAGTCGAAACAAGGCCCCCGGAGTAGACAATATTCCATTAGAACTACTGACGGCCTTGGGAGAGCCAGTCCTGACAAAACTCTACCATCTGGTGAGCAAGATGTATTAGACAGGCGAAATACCTTCAGACTTCAAGAAGAATATAATAATTCCAATCCCAAAGAAAGCAGGTGTTGACAGATGTGAAAATTACCGAACTGTCAGTTTAATTAGTCACAGATGCAAAATACTAACGCGAATTCTTTACAGCCGAATGGAAAAACTGGTAGAAGCCAACCTCGGCGAAGATCAGTTTGGATTCCCTTGAAATATTGGAACACGTGAGGCAATTCTGACCCTACGACTTATCTTAGAAAATAGATTAAGGATAGGAAACCTACATTTCTAGCATTTGTAGACTTAGAGAAAGCTTTTGACAATGTTGACTGGAATACTCTCTTTCAAATTCTAAAGGTGGCAGGGGTAAAATACAGGGAGCGAAAGGCTATTTACAATTTTTACAGAAACCAGATGGCAGTTATAAGTGTCAAGGGGCATGAAAAGGAAGCAGTGGTTGGGAAGGGAGTGAGACAGGGTTGTAGCCTACCCCCAATGTTATTCAATCTGTATATTTAGCAAGCAGTAAAGGAAACAAAAGAAAAATTCGGAGTAGGTATTAAAGTCCATGGAGAAGAAATAAAAACCTTGAGGTATGCCGATGACATGGTAATTCTGTCAGAGACAGCAAAGGACTTGGAAGAGCAGTTGAACGGAATGGACAGTGTCTTGAAAGGAGGATATAAGTTGAACATAAACAAAAGCAAAACGAGGATAATGGAATGTAGTCGAATTAAGTCGGGTGATGCTGAGGGATTAAAGAGTAGGAAATGAGACACTTAAAGTAGTAAAGGAGTTTTGCTATTTGGGGAGCAAAATAACTGATGATGGTCGTAGTAGAGAGGATATAAAATGTAGACTGCCAATGGCAAGGAAAGCGTTTCTAAAGAAGAGAAATTTGTTAACATCGAGTACAGATTTAAGTGTGAGGAAGTCGTTTCTGAAAGTATTTGTATGGAGTGCAGCCATGTATGGAAGTGAAACATGGACGATAAATAGTTTAGACAAGAATAGAAGCTTTCGAAATGTGGTGCTACAGAAGAATGCTGAAGTTTAGATGGGTTGATCACGTAACTAATGAGGAGGTATTGAATAGGATTGAGCAGAAGAGAAGTTTGTGGCACAACTTGACTAGAAGAAGGGATCGTTTGGTAGGACATGTCCTGAGGGATCACAAATTTAGCATTGGAGGGCAGCGTGGAGGGTAAAAATCGTAGAGGGAGACCAAGAGATGAATACACTAAGCAGATTCAGAAGGATGTAGGTTGCAGTAGGTACTGGGAGATGAAGGAGCTTGCACAGGATAGATTAGCATGGAGAGCTGCATCAAAGCAGTCTCAGGGTTGAAGACCACAACAACAACTACAACAACATTAGGATTAATAAATGGAAACGAATCTATAGGTCACACACGACTGGACTAGTCGTATGTTGCCCCATTTGTTCGATTTGACATTTTTTATTGACTTCTTTTGAATCGATCTGTTTATTCAGTTGCGAACGATATGCAGGATGTAATGTCATCTTGTTATGTATGTAAATTATACATGCTTTGTACACCACAATAATAAATGTAGTATTACTATAATACTCTTCATAAGTCGTAAAAACATTGTAAATACTGCGTGTCGATGCGGAAGTGGTAATGCACACTGCACACGAATTAAACAGCAACTCTTTATAACTCCAGGTGGTGCATTCATTGCAAGTAACCAAACGAGTGTTGCCTTATCTTTCTTTGAACGCCATATTCGTCGTCCGCTTCTGAATCACGAGAAGTAGTTAACAATAAACTCTCCTAATGGTAAAAGAGTGCTGGCCGAGCGAAGTAAGTTATAATTTGTGTGAAAAATTACGATACACTGTGATAAAAATGATTTTTTTCATTGGCACTTGAAAGTAACTGAAACAGCGAGAAAAAATAATAGCAGCACATGCCTGTACCGGTACCAGAATACATTTCGGCAGCATATGTACTTTAATATAAGATGTTCTTCTTTGAAGTCTCATAAAGTAACTAGCTTGTAAATTTTTTTACCGATATATGCTTTGTAGACGGATGAGAGTGACTAACCTAATTATTTTTGAAATGTGTCTGTGTTATCTGTGTTTTTTTATTCTGGATGGTACCTAGTTAGTTTCACCAGATTATCAAAGTATTTTGAACATATACGGGCATTTGTATTTTTCATACTTACATGTTAAAAAGTATAAGTAATTGACAACAAGTCACTCTTGGCAGAGAGTGCTTTTATACGTGCATAACGTCGAATACACTTCCCCAAGTCTTGGAATCGTTTAGAAAAGGGAAAGTACAAAGAAAAATAGAGGTAGCAGTAGGACGCAGACTAGCACACAAGCTACATCTCTCTTCGTTACTCTACCCTTCTGTCCAATATACCACTGAGAACTCACGCTACCCGTCACTATATTTTCATCTTAGAGCTCCGGAAGGCTTTAATCGCCCATGAATCATATTTGGCGCTGGAATTCGATTCACTTCTCCCTATTTTGATCTTCCAGTTCCTGGATGGTTTGTGGTGGGTAAAATCGGAAGATTTGAGAGCAACCTCTAAGAAAGGAAACGCACGTTGAAATTTCAGGGGATATTGGAGGCCAGGAAATGTCCTCGTTCTTGGAGACGAGATGAACAGATTTTCTGATGTGCGTTAATGGACCGCCGCGAGGTATGGCGTGTGACCCCGTCTAGCTGGAAGCATATGTTTGCTGTTACAGGAAGATCAGCTAACTGTCGCGCTAGAAAGCGTTCCGACATGCGAACACAAGAAAATGGCCCTATGATTCCGAGCGATAATACACCGCACAACACTAACACTTGTTGACTGTGAAGTGACGTTCCATGAGTCATTTCAGGATTTTTACTTGACCAGTATCTAAGGCTTTCCATCTTCACAAAGCCTGACACGTAAGAATTGGCCTCATCGCTCTTGATTATATTGTTGCACTGGCCTGGGTTATCGTTAAGGAGTTCAAACAATTCCCAGGAAAAAATAGTCTCTTTGGGGGGGGGGTTACACTTACATACATATTCCGCAAGCCATCATACGGAGCATGGTGGAGGGTACCATGTACCACTAGTAGTTATTTTATTTCCTTGTCCCACGTGAAAATAGAGCGAGGGAATAATGACTGTATGTGCCTCAGTATCAACCCTAAATTCTCTTAGCTTTGTGATCTTCACGCGAAGTGTACGCGAAATGTACGTTGATGGCAGTAGAATAGCTCTGAAGTCTGCTACAAATGTCGATCACTACCATGTAAATTTTCGCAATAGTTGTTGATGTTGTGGTCTTCAGTCCAGGGACTGGTTTGATGCAGCTCTCCATGCTACTCTATCCTGTGCAAGTTTCTTCGTCTCCGAATACCTACTGCAACCTCCATTCTTCTGTATCTGTTTAGTGTATTCAAAAAAATGGTTCAAATGGCTCTGAGCACTATGGGACTTAACATCTATGGTCATCAGTCCCCTAGAACTTAGAACTACTTAAACCTAACTAACCTAAGGACATCACACAACACCCAGCCATCACGAGGCAGAGAAAATCCCTGACCCCGCCGGGAATCGAACCCGGGAACCCGGGCGTGGGAAGCGAGAACGCTACCGCACGACCACGAGCTGCGGGCTTTAGTGTATTCATCTCTTGGTCTCCCTCTACGATTTTTACTCTCCACGCTGCCCTCCAATACTAAATTGATCATCCCTTGATGCCTCAGAATATTTCCTACCACCCGATCTCTTCTACTGGTCAAGTTGTGCCACAAATTTCTCTTTTCCCCAATTCTATTCAACACCTCCTCATTAGTTATGTGACTTACCCATCCAATCTTCAGCATTATTCTGTAGCACCACATTTCTAAAGCTTCTATTCTCTTCTTATCTAAACTATTTATCGTCCACCTTTCACTTCCATACATGGCTACACTCCATACAAATACATTCAGAAACGACTTCCTCGCACTTAAATGTGTACTCGATGTTAACAAATTTCTCTTCTTCAGAAACGCCTTCCTTGACACTGCCAGCCTACATTTTATATTCTCTCTATTTCGACCATCATTAGTTATTTTGCTCCCCAAATAGCAAAACTCCTTTACTACTTTAAGAATCTCATTTCCTATTCTAATTCCCTCAGCATCACCCGATTTAATTCGACTACATTCCGTTATCCTCGTTTTGCTTCTGTTGATTTTCATCTTATATCCTCTTTTCAAGACACTGTCCATTTCGTTCAACTGCTCTTCCAGGTCCTCTGCTGCCTTTGCATTGGCATTCCTCGATAATAGCGTCGCCTTCCCTCCAGGAATTCTCTTTTGAGCTTCCGAAGAATCCCCGTAATACTTCCTCGTTGTCTTAACCAGCTGCTAAGAAATCTAGCATCCCGCCTCTGAAATGCTTCGCTGTCTTCCTATAGTTCGACCTGGTGCGGATCCCAAACACTCGAGCAGTACTGAAGAATGGGTCGCACTAGTATCCTTTACGTGATGTCCTTTACGGATGAACCACAGTTTCTCAAAATTCTCCCAATGAACTGAAGTCATCCATTCGCCTTCCCTACTACAATCCTTACATAGTCGTTCCATAATCATATCACTTTGCGCCTAGATACTTAATCGATGTGACCGTGTCAACTAGGACACTACTAACGCTGTGTTCGAATATTAAGTGGATATGTTCTATCTGTATTTTGTATTTGTGGTACTGTGGTGCCTTGTGCAATGTTCGCTGTACAGAGCAATGCGATGTGTCAAGCTGCAGCGCATGCTTACCTGCAGAACGCATGGGACAACGGCTGAAGGCTTCTTCCACTCTTGCAACATTCTCTGGCGTACACATGCGTTTTGCACATCCAGCCTTCTTTCGTACCTTATCACCCGTTTCCCCAAAGTTCTGTATCCGCACTTCGACAGCATATGCCGACGGGACTGGGGCATGACGTGCTAGATTGTAATGAGCACGAAATAACACTGCGCGGCCACATAGGTGTCGCTACTTCTGTAAAGCACCGTCACCCGTCCACGACCCCCATCTTGAACACCGACATCAGGGTCAGTGGCAAAGGGTTGTTGTCCAGATGGCACCCCTCCCATTTTCTGGTTCCTAATGTATCGTCATATTTCCTGGGTTTCCATATCGCTCGTTTACTGCTGCACCTGTAGATACGGCCCGGAAGGCGATGGCATCTTGAAACAGGACATGGACCAGCCTTAGCGTATCACCCGCACGAGGCCTACGTCCCCGACATTACCAACGTCTACTGTGCGCCATGAATGTTCATCTTTTCAAAGAGAATCTCCTAGCCTCTGCAGACTTATTAAACAGTTTTCTCTCAACAGCAGTCACTTCATAACATGCAATGAATTATGAGTTAGAAGACACCACCAGCTCAACAGATATGTTTGTAAGGACGCAATATGGTAAGCAGGTAGTTCTGGGGCAGTAGGTAGAGATGGAAAACTATGATGATAAACGTGGTCGATACTATTATTCCAGTTCGCACAGACATTTCCGTCTCTCTCTTTAATAATACCTATTCAGCTGAGTTGAAGTAAAGCTTAATTCAACCAATTATAACCCTAAATCATCGGGTGCCTATAGCCCGATAATTATGTTACCTGCAGTATCTGAATCGATGGAGTACATAGCTTATGAACAGCACATGGATTACCTCAGCACTTAGAACATCAACGACAAATACCAATGCAGCTTCCGAAACCACCACAGCATTGATCAAAGTTATTAACGTCATCAAAAATGTCGTGGACAAACGTGAAACGACCTTTGAACACTGTTTAATATCAGCTCGGCCTTTGGTAGTTGGGAGCACCAATATTAGGCGCAATATGTGGTTCTTTTGGGACATGGCTGCCAAGGAGGGGAAGAAAGCCAATGTGCACTCCGTATGCATACCGAGTGGAGTCATTCCAGACGTGGAAGGGTCCTTCCAGGTGCCATAAGGAGCACAGGGTGCAACCAACTACTGGTGGTGGCTCACGTTGATACTAGTGATGTGCGTCGCTTTGGTTCAAATGGTTCAAATGGCTTTGAGCACTATGGGACTCAACTGCTGAGGTCATAAGTCCCCTAGAACTTAGAACTACTTAAACCTAACTAACCTAAGGACAACACACACATCCATGCCCGAGGCAGTATTCGAACCTGCGACCGTAGCGGTCGCGCGGTTCCAGACTAGCGCCAGAACCGCTCGGCCACCAGCGGCCGGCGCGTCGCTTTGGATCGGAAGAGGTTATCTCTGGTCCCGAGCGGCTAACAGAAATGGTAAACGCTGCCAGTCTTTCTTGCTAGATGAAAGGCAGAGCTTACCATTTGCAGCATAGTCGACAGGACTGATTGCGGACCTCTGGTACAGAGCCGAGTCTGAATCAGAAACTCAGATGCTTCTGCAACTATGTAGGCTGCAGATTCCTCGACTCTCGCCATAGGCTGGTTGGGTTTCGGGTTCAGCTGAATAGGTCACGAGTCCACTACACGCTGGGGGCGGCTACACAGGTAACTGGGGCTGTGTGGCGTGAACTGGGCAGTTTTTTAGGTTAGACGATCTCGGTAAAACACAAAAAGGTCTTCCGTCTCAAAGGATGCAGGTCTAACGCAGGAAGACCTTAGATACAAAAACGATCGGTATAACAGTTGTAAATTGTCATAGCTGTGTTGGGAAAGTATCAGAGATCAAAGGGCTAATAGAAAGCACTGATGCTCCAGTAGTTATAGGCACTAAAAGCTGGCTAAAGTCGGAGATAAGTTCAGCCGAAATTTTTGCGAAACACCTAACAGTATTCAGAAAAGATAGGCTTAACACAGTTTGTGGTGGCTTGTTTATTGTTGTTACAAGTAAGTTAGCTTCTAACGAAATTGAGGTAGAGAGTTCCTACGAGTTATTACGGGGAAAGGTCATTCTTGGTAACAGGAATAAAATATTAATGGGATCCTTTTAACGATATCTCAACTCAGATTATATAATTGCTGAAACGTTCAAAGAGAACTTGAGTTTAATTTCAAACACGTACCCGTCTAAGAGAACCATAGTTGGTGCTGACTAACTTACCCTCAATTTGCTGGCGAAAATATATATTAAAATCCGGAGGAACGCATAAAACATCATCCTAAATTGTGATAAACGTATTCTCTGAAAATTATTTCTAGCAGTTAGTTCATGAGCCCACGAGAGTAGCAAATGTTTGTGAAAACACACTTGACCTCTTAGCGACAAATAAACCTGATCTAATAACAAGTATCAAAACGGATACAGGGATTAGTGAACACACGGTTGTCGTAGAGAGACTGAGTATATTGTAACCCCCAATTCGTCCAAAAATAACCAAAAATATACCTGTTCACGAAAACGGATAAAAATTGACTTGACTTCTTCCTGAGAGATACTCTCCACTCTTTCCAAATTAACACGTTAGTGTAGAACAAATATGGAGTGAATTCAAAGAAATAAAATCGACAGCAATTGAGAGATTTATACCAAATAAATAAAACAAGACGGGTCAGATTACTGTTGCAGAAACAACGAAAACGGCATGCCAAATTTAAACGAACGCAAAATCTCCAAAATTGGCGATCTTCTGCTGAAGCTCGAAATTTAGCGCGGAATTCGATGAGAGATGCTTATAACAGTTTCGTCAACAAAACTTTGTCTCGGAACCTGGCAGAAAATCCAAAGAGATTCTGATCGTATGTAAAGTGTGCTAGCGGCAAGACACAATCAGTGCCCTCTCTGAGCGATATCAATAGAAATACTATCGACGACAAAGTTACTAGACAAAGTCTTCTGAAATTCCTTCACCGAAGATGAAGTAAATATTCCAGAATTCTATTCAAGAACAGCTGACAAAATGAGTAGCCGGCCGAAGTGGCCGTGCAGTTAAAGGCGCTGCAGTCTGGAACCGCAGGACCGCTACGGTCGCAGGTTCGAATCCTGCCTCGGGCATGGATGTTTGTGATGTCCTTAGGTTAGTTAGGTTTAACTAGTTCTAAGTTCTAGGGGACTAATGACCTCAGCAGTTGAGTCCCACAGTGCTCAAAGCCATTTGAACCATTTGAACCAAAATGAGTAACTTAGGAGCAGATATCCTCGGAGTAGTGAAGCAACTTAAATCGCTTAACAAACGCTAGTCTTCCGATCCAGACGGTATACCAGTTAGGTTGCTTTCAGAGTATGCTGATGAAATAGCTCCATACTTAACAGTCACATACAACCACTAGCGCAACGAAAGATCCGTACCCAAAGACTGCAAAATTGCACAGATCACACCAATATTCAGGAAAAGTTGTAATTGACTAAATTTCATGCCCATATCATTAACGTCGATATGCGGCAGGATTTAGGAACGTGTATTTCGTTCGAACATTATGAATTACCTCGATGAGAACGGTCTATTGACACACAGTTAACACGGATTTAGAAATCATCATTCTTGTTAAACAAAAGCAACTCTTTAGTCAGACACGTGTTGAGTGCTATTGACAAGGGATTTCAATTTGATCCCGTACTTCAGAGTTCCACGAGGCTTGTGACACTGTACCACGGGAGTGGATTGTAGTAACACTGTGTGCTTATCGAATATCGTCTTATTTGTGTGATTGGATTCGTGATTTACTGTCAGAGATCACAGTTTGTAGTAACTGACGGAAAGTCATCAAGTAAAACAGAAGTGATATCTGGCGATTCCCAAGGTAGTGTTATGGACTCTCAGCTGTTCCTTACGTATATAAACGATTCAAAGAAGAGCAGCACGTTTTCTGTATTATTGCGAAGTAGTGGAGAGATTGTCATTGACATGATACACGATTTTGAGTGGGCATCATTAAAATGCGTTTTTCGTTGTGGCAGAATCATCTCACGAAATTTCAGTCGCCAACGTTCTACTCCGAACACGAAAATATTTTGTTGATGCCGACCTACACAGGGAGAAACGATCATCGTAAGAAAATAAGGGAAACCGTAGCTCGCACGGAAAGATGCATGAGTTCGTTTTTTCCCGCAGTTAAGAGTGGTTTGCAGTGTATTGAAGTAGATGTATATGCAGATGCAGACACGTTTGATTTCGATACAGAATTATAAAAATGAAAAGATGACTTTCTCAAACGGTAAAAATGTGGCTCAACAGCTATCTGAGAAACAGCTCTTAGTAAGTCGTCTCAAAGATTCCTCAGTGTTACTTCATTGATCCATTTCTGTCCCATCGGATATCAGTGACATTTCATCCTTGCTACACTCTTGTAACTACCACCCTATGCTGATGATACTCAGCTGTACCTAAGTGCCAGTCTTAAGAAAATTGATACTGCCGTAGGAAGTATGAATGATGATCTGAGTTTACTATAACGATGGGCATAAAACTATGGTCTTAAACTAACTCACTAAGAAATAAAGGTCATTCTGATATTCAATAGGAGGTTGATCAGAGTATATTTTCGTGGAAAAATCGCTCCAATACCTCTCCATGATGTTAAATTACCATTTCAGAAACCATTTAAGGACCTTGGCATAATATTCGATCGACATACAAATGGGAAAGAACAAGCTGTTGGAGTTTGATGGGCATGTCATTCCTGGCTATATGCCATCAAGAAATTTAGGAAAACCTTCATCAGGTTACTCTTCCATTCGGAAATTGCGTGCGCTCAGCGACTATTATGTCACTGACAAATTATAGAGTGCAGCAGTCAGTCGTCATTTTTTAGATTTTATTACGCAATCCAGATATTGGCTAGTAGCAGTTCTTTGAACTGTGACTGACGCCCGAACAAGGGTGCATTGAGAATGGCTAGCTACTAGCCGAAATCTGGATTTGCATAATAAAGTCTAAAAAAGGGCGACTGATTGCTGTACTCTATAATTTATAAATTTAGAAAAAATATTTCCACCTCAAATGAAACAAATGTTAGGCGGACCGACAAGTAATCGTTATTTCGATCGGGAAGACACCCAGCACCACATACAGCGCCTCTGCTGAGGAAGTGCGGAACACCCCCGACAGCCTCAGGAGAGCACACACGTGCTATCAACAACTGCAGTAGAGAAAAGAAGGTAAGTGAAAATTTGGAAATTTGTGGTAAATTCCTATGTTATGCACTGAATAGGGGATCATGGAGGAATTTTATAAGGGGGACTATGCTCCAGACTAAACGCTGAAAGGCATAATCAGTCTTAAATGATGATGATGATGATGATGATGATGATGATGATTCCTATGGCACCAAACTGCTGAGGTCATCAGGTAAGACAATTCTGTAAGCAATACCAAATTCCTGGGCTACACTCGTCATACACCGTTCTCCTTACAATTTTCCGATGATGCTCCCCCGTGTGAAGTCATCCAAATAGTGTCCCCAGGCCGCGTTGTTTGAAGGACACCACCACAGTGAACCATAACTGAACGCTGATTGGCACACACTGTCTCCTCCCTTTCATTCAGCTGCAAATATGCTGCAGGTTAGCAGTCATTTATTCTTTCAAGTGACTTTCAAAATATGTAATAACTTTAGTTTGGAAATTCTATTACTTTTGTACATGTAGGTAAATGTTGCTGTGAAGTTACGTAATCTTTGGAGTAATAGAAAGCTTCCACCAGTGAGGCATTTGGGCAATAAGCATTTAGTTTTTATTCTAAGTAATTACTTTTAATTTTATTAACGCTTTAAAGCAATTGCTAACATTTTCTTAGTGTTGTTTTGTACCACGTTGTGCGTTAGTTATACGTGTGTGAACCGTCTATGATGTTTATTTAAACCGACGTGTAATTATTGCTGTTCTTACGATCGATTATTCAGCAAACAGATCTTGTCAATTGAACTGACGTTCCTTTATTTTTACAAATTTTGCAGTGGGCTATTCTGAATTTCGTGGCACCTTTTTGTGCTACGTAATTTCCTGTGTGTGACTACGCTGTTTTATATACGTTGTTGAAAATTAAAGTAAGCGGGCGTATAGGAAGCTTACTGAAAAAAAAAACCAAACAAACTTGTTTTACACGTCACCCCACTAATGAGTTATCCAGTTCAGAAACGATTGTTTTAAACAATTTCCTGGTACGATTAAGCTCACGTGATTATGGTCAATAAACTCGTATTAATCGGTTCGTAAGGGGGGAGGCTACACACGACTGCTCATACATAACACTTTGAACTTGAACAACTTTCGACCTGTTAAAGATACGTAACGGAGCGGTAGAGCAGTGCCATGACTGGACTGATTACGTGCACAGTATCTCACAACAATTATTAAACACAATATTTATCGAACACACAATCAACGAAAAATTTAAATACATTTTGCAAATTGCAACATGTCGTCTTACAACCCCGAAGATGATTCTAACATTCTTAGAGCTTGCTTTCAGGAACAATTGTTCTAATAACAGACCTAACTCCCTCAAAAATTCTTCGCAAGGAGCCTTGCTAGTAGGTACCACAGATTAGGAATCAATGCGCCGGCCGGGGTGGCCGAGCGGTTCTAGGCGCTAATGTCTGGAACCGCGCGACCGCTACGGTTGCAGGTTCGAATCCTGCCTCGGGCATGGATGTGTGTGATGTCCTCAGGTTAGTTAGGTTTAAGTAGTTCTAAGTTCTAGGGGACTGATGACCTCAGAAGTTAAGTCCCATAGTGCTCAGAGCCTTTTGGACCATTTTTGGATTCAACGCCAAGTGCGATGTATACGTAACTGTCACGGTGGAGTCACACTACATTCGTTAACACTTCCAAGTCGACGGACAGGTAGAACAGGTGTCCCTCGACTGCTGCTGGGAAATTCAGATCTGATGCTGACCCAGTCAGAACCGTGATATGTCCCTCATGGCACAATATATTTCATACATTTTTCCACCTATACAGTCACCAGGCAGGGGCAAAATACAGGGAGCGAAGGGCTATTTACAATTAGTACAGAAAGCACATGGCAGTTATAAGAGTCTAGGGACATGAAAGGGAAGCAGTGGTTGGGAAGGGAGTGAGACAGCGTTGTAGCCTATCCCCGATGCTATTCAATCTGTATATTGAGCAAGCAGTAAAGGAAACAAAAGAAAAGTTCGCAGTAGGTATTAAAATCCATGGAGAAGAAATAAAAACTTTGAGGTTCGCCGATTTCATTGTAATTCTGTCAGAGACAGCAAAGGACTTGGAAGCGCAGTTGAACGGAAATGACAGTGTCTTGAAAGGAGGGTATAAGATGAACATCAACAAAAGCAAAACGAGGATAATGGAATGTAGTCGAATTAAATCGGGTGATGCTGAGAGAATTAGATTAGGAAATTAGACACTTAAAGTAGTAAAGGAGTTTTGCTATTTGGGGAGTAAAATAACTGATGATGGTCGAAGTAGAGAGGATATAAAATGTAGACTGGCAATGGGAAGGAAAGCGTTTCAGAAGAAGAGAAATTTGTTAACATCGAGTATAGATTTAAATGTCAGGAAGTCGTTTCTGAAAGTATTTGTATGCAGTGTAGCCATGTATGGAAGTGAAACGTGGACGATAAATAGTTGAGGCAAGAAGAGAAAAGAAGCTTTCGAAATGTGGTGCTACAAGAGAATGCTGAAGATTAGATGGGTAGATCACATAACTAACGAGGAGGTATTGAATTGAATTGGGGAGAAGAGGAGTTTGTGGCACAACTTGACTAGAAGAAGGGATCGGTTGGTAGGACATGTCCTGAGGCATCAATGGATCACCAATTTAGTACTGGAGGGCAGCGTGGAGGGTAAAAATCGTTGAGGAAGACCAAGAGATCAATTTTTTAAGCAGATTCAGAAGGATGTAGGCTGCAGTAGGTACTGGGAGATGAAGAAGCTTGCACAGGATAGAGTAGCATGGAGAGCTGCATCAAACCAGTCTCTGGACTGTAGACCACAACAACATACAACAGTCACCAATGTTCTTGGCGCAAGAGCAATTCTTGTTCGCAACTGCACGCACACGCCAAAATAATGTCATGAATATTGTTATATAATGAAACTACAGAATTATTTACACAAGAACAGCAGACACGTAAAGAACAAATTAACTGATACAGCTCTCTTATACGTCTGAGAGTGCAATTCCGAGTAAAAATATAATGAATATTTGATCCTCTTTTTCGGCAGTTTCAGTGGCACGCCGCAGAGAACTTACCTCCAGTCTCCGATCTTCATCGTCAGTGGCTTGAACAGCACATATCGCTTTCGTCGATGGCACTAGTTTCCGTACAAATTTTGAACTCAACAGCAACTTCAGCAGATATGACAGAAGTGGCGATATTCAACACTTGAAGTTTTTTTTTTTTTAATTAAGCTTAAGTTTCATTTCCTCTTGCATCACCTTCTCATTGGAACAAACTTATGACATGTCATTGTTTATAAAACATTGGTAATTGCATATCAGTACATCAAGAGCCGATTTTGAAAAACTTCCTAGATCTTAATTTATTACCAGTTCCAGGTTTTTCAAAAATATTATGATTGTTAACTCCTCTTGTATTTCCCTTCACGAGATTAAAGGAACCATGGTCTTGAACTTAGTTTTATTAATCAATATACTACAAAAGTCTTTTGTAATAAAGTAGTAATCACAAATTTTCTACGTTTTAAACGAACTAACAGGAACTCATTCTAAATATTACTGACAGTTTGTTTGTCTCGGAACATGTACTACTCCTGCTACTGTCCTGTCGTTTTTAATAGTTACACTTCCTGCTATCATTTTGAATATTTTTTACGTGATTCTTTTATATTTGTATCTATATTTAATGGTGATTACTTAATGATAACCACATGAGATGTGCCGGCCGAAGTGGCCGTGCGGTTAAAGGCGCTGCAGTCTGGAACCGCAAGACCGCTACGGTCGCAGGTTCGAATCCTGCCTCGGGCATGGATGTTTGTGATGTCCTTAGGTTAGTTAGGTTTAACTAGTTCTAAGTTCTAGGGGACTAATGACCTCAGCAGTTGAGTCCCATAGTGCTCAGAGCCATTTGAACCACATGAGATGTCAAAAAACAATATTTGTGTTTTCATAATCATCGCGTCTTTAGATTTTAGAGTTCTATGACATCTTTTTTTTCATATTGTAACCAGATCTGTTTAGTTATTTGAGTGAGCATATCCATGTAGAGCAATGGTCACCCAGTAAAACAAAGCTAACTGAACGATCTCACAAAAGGTACGTCCATTATGGTGAATCCGAATCTGATCAAGAGTTTACTATTATACCTTTTCTGTAAATTTAGGTAAAATAGCTTTCAGTTCTGACGTAAATTAGGTAAGAAAGATTTTAGTTAACGAGTAAGATATAATGATAACGACATGTAATGGATGATGTCAGCGAAAATGAAATTAACTGTAATGCCCGAGACCGGAAAAGAGGAAGTAGTTCACGCTAGCACATATACAGGCGACAGCAGGCACAGGTGGTGACATAGCTGTACAGCAGAAGGAAACAGTAAACATTGTAAGCTGGTCGCCGGCAGCGGTGGCCGAGCGGTGCTAGGCGCTTCAGTCCGGAAGCGTGCGAGTGCTACGGTCGCAGGTTCGAATCCTGCCTCGGGCATTGATGTGTGTGATGTCTGTACGCTAATTAGGTTTAAGTAGTTCTAAGTTGTAGGAGACTGATGACCTCAGGTTTTAAGTCTCATAGTGCTCAGAGCCATTCGAACCATTTTTTGTAACTCTGTCATGTACATGAGCACACATTTCTTCGTCAGCACCACACAAGTTTGACATTCAGCAGAATGTCAGGCAAGAGAGAGAGAGAGAGAGAGAGAGAGAGACAGAGAGAGAGAGAGATTCGTTAGTTCTTGTTACATGAAGCAACAAGCCTTAGCTCAGATGCCATAACACCTTTCAGAGACTTAATAGCGCAGTGAAGAACCCTCAGATAACTGCTCAGTAAACACATAGGAACGAGGACCATTGACCGCTAATAAGGAAATATGCCACATTTCGTCATAACAAACAGAGCGTCACGTTATCGTCTCCTGCCCATCCCCATCTTTGAATTCAGTTCGTCATTAGGATCTGCAGGGTTCATACAGAAGCACTCAATTCACTGATTATTATAATGTAGTCACGTCCATGTATCATGTTCCAGCTCTTCTTGTGAACTTGCTTCTTGCCATTCCCAAGATAACAACATTAGAGTAACCATGACCTGTCACTCCCAGGACTTCATATTTGGTGCAGCCTGCAAAATCGCTATGGAGAGACATCGTCATCCAACATCAGTACATCTCATAGTGCTTATTTCACTAACGTCATTGGCACTGCTGAATGAAGGGACCATCCAGTGTCCCGGTTCCTAATGTTTGCTGCAGACACTTCTAGGTGTCAAGCGCCCACCTGTACAGAGAGGTCGAGGTCAGCTGACTACACGACTTTCGATAGCACAGTAAATTCCAATGGGTCATCATGGTTCATCGTCATCTTATGGAGCAGGATCGAGGACGCTCTAGCACAGTGCGGGGCACTCTGTGCTACAGATCCATCAGAAGACTGCCAACAGCAGCCCACAAGGCTTCAGCTGGATTGCTGGTGTAGCATCCCAGGCGATGGGCCAGCTGAGCTGATGATAGGAGTCAGCGGAGTTCCACTTTGTCACTGGCACGAGGCATCAGATGTAATGTGACGACTTATAGTTTAGTATAAATGATTTTCTTTTGACATATGACCATGTGCAGACTTCGTCCCCTACGTCAGTTACAACACACTTCAAAATTATTTAAATTCTTTTTAAATTGTCTCTGAATGGTTCTTGAACAAAACTGTAAGTAAAACATCATCATTTGAGTCGTATGTGCAAAATTACGTCACTCATTCCAATTGGTTTACGCAAACTTTTTTCAATTTAGATGTCGTTTTGTTTCTTCTCAGAAATCACATTAATGTAAGTTATCTGACTTAATAAATATTACAACCACATTGAATAAACTTTCAAGACTCATACTCGCGACGAACGTTGTCAAAAATTAATAATCTTGTCAAATAAATTAGTAATTCATTAACATAATTCTTCATAAATAAATTCTCGGAACACGTATTTAACTTTAGTAGCATCCACTAGTTTATTATCTTCCTAAATATAGACGTGAACCTGAGCCTTGAAAAGACAGGACTGAACATTTACAACATGATTAAACTTTCTATGACGTCATTGTTCTAGAAACATTACAAATTCTTATTTTTTTTCAGTTTTTAGAAGCACGTCGCGACAACTTGGTTTCAGGGTCTTCTGTTGCTCTTTGGCTGTCGACCCGCGACGTATAGTGGCCAGCAATTTTCTCTCTGGTCCCGGCAGTGAAGATGCTGTCTCCGTTCGTTGCGCCGCCCTCTCCGTACATGAAACATAAAAATAAATAAAAAACTTTAGATAATTCACAGCCATTACAAATATTACAAAAATACATAAGCAAAACTCTAAATTAAACTTATATTCACCTGCAACCTGGGCTGACTCTGGTGTATGGGTGACGCTTCAATTTCGCGTGCTCTGGTATGAAACTTCGGTAGCTCAGTCGGTAGAGCACTTGCCCGCGAAAGGCAAAGGTCCCGAGTTCGAGTCTCGGTCGGGCACACAGTTTTAATCTGCCAGGAAGTTTCATATCAGCGCACACTCCGCTGCAGAGTGAAAATCTCATTCTGGAAACATCCCCCAGGCTGTGGCTAAGCCATGTCTCCGCAATATCCTTTCTTTCAGGAGTGCTAGTTCTGCAAGGTTCGCAGGAGAGCTTCTGTAAAGTTTGGAAGGTAGGAGACGAGGTACTGGCAGAAGTAAAGCTGTGAGTACTGGGCGTGAGTCGTGCTTCGGTAGCTCAGTCGGTAGAGCACTTGCCCGCGAAAGGCAAAGGTCCCGAGTTCGAGTCTCGGTCGGGCACACAGTTTTAATCTGCCAGGAAGTTTCATATCAGCACACACTCCGCTGCAGAGTGAAAATCTCATTCTGGAAACATCCCCCAGGCTGTGGCTAAGCCATGTCTCCGCAATATCCTTTCTTTCAGGAGTGCTAGTTCTGCAAGGTTCGCAGGAGAGTTTCTGTCAAGTTTGGAAGGTAGGAGACAAGGTACTGGCAGAAGTAAACCTGTGAGTACCGGGTGTGAGTCGTGCTTCGGTAGCTCAGTCGGTAGAGCACTTGCCCGCGAAAGGCAAAGGTCCCGAGTTCGAGTCTCGGTCGGGCACACAGTTTTAGTCTGCCAGGAAGTTTCATATCAGCGCACACTCCGCTGCAGAGTGAATATCTCATTCTGGAAACATCCCCCAGGCTGTGGCTAAGCCATGTCTCCGCAATATCCGTTCTTTCAGGAGTGCTAGTTCTGCAAGGTTCGCAGGAGAGCTTCTGTAAAGTTTGGAAGGTAGGAGACGAGGTACTGGCAGAAGTAAAGCTGTGAGTACCGGGCGTGAGTCGTGCTTCGGTAGCTCAATCGGTAACTACCTCTTCCGGGACGACATCGTCGATCCGGCGGACTTTTGGACCCGCCTCCAAGTACATCACCACACCCTTCGCCGGCATCGACACTATCGGGCCACTTTCGCGAACTATTTACAGAGCATTTTCACCAACCCGCCACAAAGCTGGAATCTCAACGAACCGTGCCAGCGAAGACTGGACGATCCCACGTTCCCCTTCAATGGTCAATGATAGAATGCATTTTGTTCTGCTGGCGCGCCAAAGTGGAGCATGGCGCGGAAAGTATTCCTGTTTTATTTCACTTCTCTTTTCTTCTCCTCTTCTAAATTTGTTTTTCTCCTTACACATGTTTATCCTTTTCACACATAGCTTTCTATCTGCAGCCTATTTGTTTTCTTTCTCTTGTGCTACCAAAAAAAAAATAAAAAAAATGCTGCTGATGGTGAGACTGTATACCCATTTATGTTAAAAAAAAAAGTCGGTAGAGCACTTGCCGGCGAAAGGCAAAGGTCCCGAGTTCGAGTCTCGGTCGGGCACACAGTTTTAATCTGCCAGGAAGTTTCATATCAGCGCACACTCCGCTGCAGAGTGAAAATCTTAATCTGGAAACATCCCCCAGGCTGTGGCTAAGCCATGTCTCCGTAATATCCTTTCTTTCAGGAGAGCTAGTTCTGCAAGGTTCGCAGGAGAGCTTCTGTGAAGTTTGGAAGGTAGGAGACGAGGTACTGGCAGAAGTAAAGCTGTGAGTACCGGGCGTGGGTGGTGCTTCGGTAGCTCAGTCGGTAGAGCACTTGCCCGCGAAAGGCAAAGGTCCCGAGTTCGAGTCTCGGTCGGGCACACAGTTTTAATCTGCAAGGAAGTTCCTGTCATTTCTTTAAAATAACACGTATCTATCACGAAAAACTTCACATAAATAAACTATGAACGCTCGTCCATATGTAACATATACTAAATATTAACTTATTTAGGAATGAAGGGTTTAATTTGATCGACACTATATAATCCTTTAATCACACCTGATATAGGTTCCATAAGAAGTAACGCTTTGGGATGTACAATCTTATGTACAACATATGGACCTTCAAAGATAAAGAAGAATTTTCTACATTCCTTATTCATCTTCGAACTTTTAGGATGAGATCGTACTAATACAAGATCTCCTACCTGAAATGAGGGTTCTATAGCATGTTGATTATAACTTTCCAATTCTCCGTTCAGCATTTTGAACAATCTGTTCGCGAATTTTTTCGTTTGGAATGCATTGTTGGATCTCATTTACAGGTGGCCAGGGTAGAGCAGCTAGTAAAGGCTCACCTATAATTCGTTTGCCTAAAATCTCTATAGATGATAATCCCGTCGTTAGATGAGGCAATTCATTTAATCTTTTCGAATTGAGGCATTAGTTTGGCCCACCGAGTATGTTTATATGCACAATAAGTTCTACATAATCGTCCTAATTCTTTCATGACTATTTCTACTAAATTACTTTGAGGGTGATATTTCGAAATTAAGATATGTTTGATTCCATATTGGTTTATCATATCTTGAAACTTTTGACTAATAAAGGCACTACCGTTGTCAAACATAAGTCGTTTAGGAATGCCCCAGTTAACAAAGTAATTTCGAGTAAGACAGCGTATAACGCTTGTTGTATTCGCTCGTTTCAAAGTATATAGCTTCACATGTTTGGACCAACATTCCATTACAATAAACACATAAGTAAATCCTCCTGAACTACGAGGCTGAGGGCCGAAAAAATCTAATGACAGTAGAGCCCACAGACCTCGAGGAATTACAGCATATAATTTATAACGCTTAGTTTTGTTATTAACTTTAACCTTTTGACAGGTTTCACAAATCCTAATAATACTTCTCACAATACGGGACATATTTTTGAAATAATAATACTTCATTAGATGTTTAATACATTTATGAATTCCAAAATGCCCGTAACCTTCATGAATATAAGTAATTAATTCGTACACAACAGTTTTCGGAATGCAGATTTTCCATCTCTGGTGTTCCCTCTGTGCTTTCCAATACAACAAGTCGTTGAAATATAACCACACACCCCGGGTGTTAACTGTTTCGTCCCCATTATTAAGGTTTTGTATAAGGTCCCTATATTGATCGTCATTTCTTTGTTTGCATCTAATAGCAGTTACTATCCGTTTAACCTTACGTTCGTTCTCCTGAGTTAAAAGGAAATAATCATGGTAATTTCTTCCTGGTTCTTCTGCAATGTTAATAATCTCCATTCCTACTGGAAGTCTCGACAAAGCATCCGAAACTACATTTTGAGATCCTTTTATATACCTAATTTCGTACTGAAATTCTTGCAAGCATAATACCCAACGTAATAATCTATGGTGAAGTAACCGACAATTGTTCAAAAAGATTGAAGCCTGATGATCAGTATATACAATTGTTTTTCTTCCAATTAATATTCCTCTAAATCTTTGAAAACCGCATACCACTGCGAGAGCTTCCTTCTCGGTTACAAAATGATTTCTTTCATGTTTATTTAAAGTTCTACTAGCGAATCCAATAGACTGATATAATCCCTTTTCATAGGTCAGATCACCTTGGAATATTACGCAAGACACACCATAATCAGAGCCATCCGTACACACACAAAAGTCCTGATTGAAATCTGGATGGTATAACATTTTGGCTTCTGTTTACGCTCCTTTTATCTTATTAAAAACTTCCTCTTCCTTTTTTCCCCAGAGCCATACTGATTTCTCTTTTAAAAAATCCAGTAATTTAGGATTAACAATATCCTGCCCTGGAAGAAATCTTCTCAGAAATCCTACCATTCCTAAGAATGATTTCAGTTGTTTCCGATTTCTAGGACTCGGGCAACGAGCAATAGCTTCAATACGTGCTGGGTCTGGCCTAATACCTTTACTGTCCACTATATGCCCCAAACATCTCACTTCCTCCTTTCCGAAGTAAGACTTAGATAATTTTAAAGTAATTCCTCTGTCAATTAAACGGTCAAACAATTCCCGTAATATCGTTACGTGTTCTTCCCACGTTTTAGTGGCTACCAAAATATCATCTACATATAAAATAATCTTTTGTAATAATTGCTGACCCAAAGCAGAATCTAATGCCCTAATGAAAGTTTACACTGATATATTAAGACCAAAAGGTAAGACTTGGAACTGATATGATCTGCCTTCAAAAAGAAAAGCCGTATATTGCCGTGAATCCGGGTGTAATACTACTTGATGGTAGCCAGCAGTTAAATCCATTGTACTCATATAACGAGAACCAGCAATCTTAAGAAGTACGTCCTCCATAGGAATAGGTCTGTCTCTTTCCATCTCTATAATTTTGTTTAATTCACGAGCATCCAGAACCAGTCGTACCCCACCAGTAGCTTTCTTAACTACCCACAAAGGACTGTTAAAAGCACTACATGATCGTTCGATAATATTTCGTTCTAGCATCTTACTTACTTCTCTACTAGCCGGTTCTTTGAATTGTACTGGAATAGGATAAGGTTTCTTAAAGAATGGTTTATGATCTTTAACCTTAAGTTTACAAACGTAATCTTTGATTCTCCCCGGTTCATCTGAGAAGACGGCTCTAAATTCTAACAATAAAGATTCCAACTCTTCGTTTTCTCGTTCGGATAGACAATTCGTAGAATAACATTTTTCTTTCACTTCAGTTTCGATACTATTACTAGCCTCACATTGGTATACTTCATATTCAAGATCACTAGAATCTATTAACGGGTTCCTGGTCTGTGTGTACTTAATCTGTAAGGATTCGTAGCAATTTTCAGGTACTTGATTACTAGAAAACCTCACTTTAAAAGCACATGCCTCCTTATGGATGGTTAAGGAAGAGTCTTTAAAATCTAATATAGCTTTATATTTACACAGCCAATCTATACCTAGAATTATGGCCACAATTAAGTTGGCTACGACAAGTACAGAGTGAGCAATTAATTGTTTAGAAATTTCAAAAGTTAAATAAACTTCGTCAGTAATATTTTGACTTCTTTTACCAGTAACTCCTATAATTTTCACCCCAGTTACAGGTAAGGTTGGGAAATTCCAATATTTTCTTTTAAGTTGAAATAATTCTTTAGATAAAATACTTACTTCGCTACCCGAATCGATTATAATATTTACTTCGGTATCTTCAATATAACCTTTAATAACGGGTTTATAAGTTATATTCTCCCTTATCTGATTGTCTTCCTGAAGTAAATCTTGTTGCCAATCACCTTCCTTGTGGCAGCTTAATGCTAAATTGCAATTGGGTCTTGTATAATTTTGACTAACAGTTCCCTTTAGTGGACCTGTACTAAAGGACTTTACTAGTTTTCCGAACTTTCTATGATAACGTCACCTACAACTTGACCATTAATTACTTGAGGATGATTTATCTCATTATCGTTATTGTGTAATTTCCGCATTTTAGAGTTATTATCACGATTTTGTTGGCTCTCTTTATCTTTAGATTGACGTTTTATATAACAAAACCGGCTATGATTGTTGTTACACTTTCGTGGTTCTGAATTATTATTACTTCGAGGATTGTCATTTCTACCAAATCAAAATTTCTCGTCTTCGCGTTCTCTATTAAGTATATCTAACTGTTCTAAATATCCTAATAATTCGCAAGGTTGTGACCATCCCCTTTCTATCATTCTTTACTTTACATAATACGGTAACCTACTAATTAGGACTCGTATTAGATGACTTTCAATAATTTGTTCTTCAATTAATTTAGCACGGTTTAAATGCCATTCGAAATAATTCCTATAACCTCCCCACCGTTTAGAATATGGAGGAGGGTCTAACAACTCTAAAGTGAAGTGTTGTTGTTTTCCTCTTGACCAATAATTTTGTTTAAACTGCTGAATAAAATCATGCCAGTCCCTAAATTCAGTTCTATGCAGTACTGCCAATTCCGCAGCTTCTGCTTCTAAATGTCCTATTACAAATTGAATCCGTTTTTCATTACTCCATTTAGGAGATAATGAAGTTTCAAAAGCTTTTATAAAGATTATAGGGTGAAGTTCGCCTCCTGGTTTGAATACAGAAAATCGACTTGCTAAATTTGAATTTGTCGTTATATCATCCCAACATTCTGCGAGACACATAGTTGGATTTTGTTTAGATTGCAGAGACGGAGTTGCGTCGGATTTGCTTGCCGTGATTTCTTTATTTGTATTGTTGTCGTCTGAGCTAGCAAACACGATGCGACTGTTGTCTCTGATTACGTTATTGCTTCTACTACTTGAAACGTTTTCATTATTATCTAATTCCGATAACCGTTTACTTATTTCCTGTATTCGCATTTCTGTATTGGCTACGCAGTTAGCTAATATCGATTCTTCACTGTGTTCACGATGTGAACGCTCTGTACCTTCGTCAGTGTTATTATCTTTGGAAGTCTCAAGGTTACTGCATATTTCGGTAATTAAAAATTTCATGTTTTCTATTTCAGTATGATCTTTTTCTACTCGATGAGTTAATGTCTCTACATTATCTGTTGAAGAAATCTCTACAGGTTTGGTAGAAACCTCTTTAATAGATTCTAATAATTCTCTACGAACAGTTTCTGTTTGCATAGAAAATTCATCTCGTAACTTATCGTTATTTTTCTCTATTTCATCTACAACTAAGACGTCGACATTATCTAGTCTCTTGGTTAAGTCAGTAATATCATTTCGCATGCGAGCTTTTTCCTCACGCAATTCCTGGATATGTTTTTCTAACCTTTTACAATTATCAGCAATCTTATTACTAAGTCCTAGTAGTTTTTCCTGCATTTCAACTTTAGAAGCCTCTATTTTATCACTTAATTCTCGACTGGTTTCATTAAGATGTTCCTGTAACCTGTCTGTAGATTTTGTTAGCTCCCCTTTAAGTTCCTCTTTTAATCTAGCCGTAGATTCTTCATTAGATTGTTTTAATTCCTGTTTCAGTTCCTCTTTTAATCTAGCAATAGATTCTTCGTTAGACTGTTTTAATTCCTCTTTTAATCTAGCAGTAGATTCTTCGTTAGATTGTTTTAATTTAGCGATCGCCCTAAAAAGGGATCTCATGCTCCTATCGGACACAGATTGCTCTTCGTCTGACATTTCACTTCCCGACATTATTGTAAGATATTAACTAGTTACACACGCAGACTTGTAATCAATAATCCTATTAAAAGCACACTCCCTATGTACAACACTCCACTTCCAACTTAAAACAGACTCACCGGACACTAATATTGCAGTTTGTAGTTCTCGGTGATCAGTTTGCTGCTATGGGCTGCAGAAGTAACAGCCGTCGATGCAGCCGCTGAGATGCTGCGACCCCGCTTCCGCAACCGGCAGGACGCTGAGTCGAACACCGGAGACGTCACTGGCTGCAACCACGCCCGGCCCCACCGTAGACAGGCGAAGCCCTCAGCAACACCTCTAATACCAGCAGGAGGAACGCCCCCCAGCTGACGTACTGGGCCTGTCAGTTTAGGGAGAAAAAGGTTGTCGGGGTTTGCAGCGTTCAGCTGCTGCCCAACAGATGCGCCTTCTCGTGGAATAACTGTGTGACCGTACTGCTTGGCTGCGCTCCGTCAGATGCCCACACCCGCGAAGTCGCCGCTGGCTGGTGAAGGCTCCACGAAACTCGCGTTGACTTCCGAAGGACTATTGATGTTTTTTTTTCGTACCTGTGTGTCTTAATTGCACACAAGTCCTGTTTTTAAGGTCGCCACGGTGTAGTGTAACGACTTATAGTTTAGTATAAATGATTTTCTTTTGACATATGACCATGTGCAGACTTCGTCACCTACGTCAGTTATAACACACTTCAAAATTATTTAAATTCTTTTTAAATTGTCTCTGAATGGTTCTTGAACGAAACTGTAATTAAAACATCATCAATTGAGTCGTATGCGCAGAATTACGTCATTCAATCGAATTGGTTTGCGCAAACTTTTTTCAATTTAGATGTCGTTTTGTTTCTTCTCAGAAATTATATTAATGTAAGTTATCTGACTTAATAAATATTACAACCACATTGAATAAACTTTCAAGACTCAAACTCGCGACGAACGTTGTCAAAAATTAATAATCTTGTCAAATAAATTAGTAATTCATTAACATAATTCTTCATAAATAAATTCTCGGAACACGTATTTAACTTTAGTAGCATCCACTAGTTTATTATCTTCCTACATATAGACGTGAACCCGAGCCTTGACAAGACAGGACTGAACATTTACAACATGATTAAACTTTCTATGACGTCATTGTTCTAGAAACATTACAAATTCTTATTTTTTTTCAGTTTTTAGAAGCACGTCGCAACAACTCGGTTTCAGGGTCTTCTGTTGCTCTTTGGCTGTCGACCTGCGACGTATAGTGGCCAGCAATTTTCTCTCTGGTCCCGGCAGTGAAGATGCTGTCTCCGTTCGTTGCGCCGCCCTCTCCGTACATGAAACATAAAAAATAAATAAAAAACTTTAGATAATTCACAGCCATTACAAATATTACAAAAATACATAAGCAAAACTCTAAATTAAACTTATATTCACCTGCAAACTGGGCTGACTCTGGTGTATGGGTGACGCTTCAATTTCTACATCTACATCTACATCTATACTCCGCGAGCCACCTTACGGTGTGTGGCGGAGGGTACTTATTGTACCACTATCTGATCCCCCCTTCCCTGTTCCATTCACGAATTGTGCGTGGGAAGAACGACTGCTTGTAAGTCTCCGTATTTGCTCTAATTTCTCGGATCTTTTCGTTGTGATCATTACGCGAGATATATGTGGGCGGTAGTAATATGTTGCCCATCTCTTCCCGGAATGTGCTCTCTCGTAATTTCGATAATAAACCTCTCCGTATTGCGTAACGCCTTTCTTGAAGTGTCCGCCATTGGAGCTTGTTCAGCATCTCCGTAACGCTCTCGCGCTGACTAAATGTCCCCATGACGAATCGCGCTGCTTTTCGCTGGATCATGTCTATCTCTTCTATTAATCCAACCTGGTAAGGGTCCCATACTGATGAGCAATACTCAAGAATCGGACGAACAAGCGTTTTGTAAGCTACTTCTTTCGTCGATGAGTCACATTTTCTTAGAATTCTTCCTATGAATCTCAACCTGGCGCCTGCTTTTCCCACTATTTGTTTTATGTGATCATTCCACTTCAGATCGCTCCGGATAGTAACTCCTAAGTATTTTACGGTCGTTACCGCTTCCAATGATTTACCACCTATGGCATAATCGTACTGGAATGGATTTCTGCCCCTATGTATGCGCATTATATTACATTTATCTACGTTTAGGGAAAGCTGCCAGCTGTCGCACCATGCATTAATCCTCTGCAGGTCCTCCTGGAGTACGTACGAGTCTTCTGATGTTGCTACTTTCTTGTAGACAACCGTGTCATCTGCAAATAGCCTCACGGAGCTACCGATGTTGTCAACTAAGTCATTTATGTAAATTGTAAACAATAAAGGTCCTATCACGCTTCCCTGCGGTACTCCCGAAATTACCTCTACATCTGCAGATTTTGAACCGTTAAGAATGACATGTTGTGTTCTTTCTTCTAGGAAATCCTGAATCCAATCACAAACCTGGTCCGATATTCCGTAAGCTCGTATTTTTTTCACTAAACGTAAGTGCGGAACCGTATCAAATGCCTTCCTGAAGTCCAGGAATACGGCATCAATCTGCTCGCCAGTGTCTACGGCACTGTGAATTTCTTGGGCAAATAGGGCGAGCTGAGTTTCACATGATCTCTGTTTGCGGAATCCATGTTGGTTATGATGAAGGAGATTTGTATTATCTAAGAACGTCATAATACGAGAACACAAAACATGTTCCATTATTCTACAACAGATTGACGTAAGCGAAATAGGCCTATAATTATTCGCATCTGATTTATGACCCCTCTTGAAAATGGGAACGACCTGCGCTTTCTTCCAGTCGCTAGGTACTTTACGTTCTTCCAGCGATCTACGATAAATTGCTGATAGAAAGGGGGCAAGTTCTTTAGCATAATCACTGTAGAATCTTAAGGGTATCTCGTCTGGTCCGGATGCTTTTCCGCTACTAAGTGATAGCAGTTGTTTTTCAATTCCGATATCGTTTATTTCAATATTTTCGCGTCCCACTACACAGGCCAGTCTAACAAGAAGACACAGAACTGTAAATATGAACGAATAAATTTTAAATTGCTAATGATGTTTCCTTAGCATCCAAAATTGTACAGTTTCTGCAACACCATCCTGAGATTGCAGAGGAGTCATCGCGTGCCACCCCTACAGTTTGGCGACATAAGTGGTTTCGTGAGGAAATCAATAGGACATATAGTCCCGGAGTGATTGACGAACCAAGAGCGGACGTCACATCATCAGAAAAAGCCGCCTGACGTCCCGCATGTCATCAACACGTCTCAGCTACAGCCACAGGTCGTTGAACCCAAAGAACATTTTCTACTAGCTCTTTTATATTGTTATTTTGTTATAGCCATTATCTGCCGGAAACATTGGTGTACAGGTAAAACATGGAAATTAACTTTAGTCATACCCGAACAGCCTGTGGATGTCACAATTTAGAAGGGACTGCAAGGAAAGTTATTTAGCACCCGTGAGATGTGAGAACTCTCATGCAACTAGACATAGTGTACCACGTAGTAGAAAGGTACCAGTGACTTCCAGTATTTGTAGGTATTATAGTCACGGATCACACGATTGTAACGAGTGCCACTGGGCTATTATCAGATGTAAAGATTAGTTACTATTATTATGTCTATGTCTGACGAGTGAGGCTAAAATGTACTAAGTATGCGATGTATCACGAGACACTTAGCAAAGCTCGCACATACAAACAGTTAGCAGTAGGTTTACAGCAGAGATACTGTAAACAAAGCAATGGTAGATTCTTTTATACAGGTGTTGAGGGGATTATTGCAAAAAAAAAATGAGGCTGTCGAAGTCTTTTCTGATAGAATTCGAGAAATAAACCTGTAGGAGATGCCACAAAATCCAGATGTGGATCGAGTCATGTCCAGAGAAGGCTCTGTATGTCTAACTATGTTGGATTTCCGGAGAATTTTCAAATAAAGTCCGTATGGTGAATCTGGATGAATTACCTGCTACGAAAGTACACAACAATCGACGAATATTTGCTTCCGAAAAAGAATGTTATCGATGCTGAAAGAACGGAGATTTGAAGGCACAATGTCGCCGGCACAGTGTTACAGCTGTTAACACTTTGGCCACGACGCAACAGAAAGTATAAGCAAGAAGAAGGTTAAATGAAACAAACGGATGCAGCCATTAAACCAAAACCGGAATGTTTTGTCCATCAGGAAACATACCATGTAAACCACAATACTGCAAACATGTGCACAGAGATGGATCACTGCTTAATGCGCTTAGTGCAGTGCTGGGTACATGAATTTCCGATAGACCCTGGTCCGCATGTGTCGATCATTAGTCTGGACATCACGAGGAGAAGGAGACAAAGCACACCAAAGTGCACATGACACGGAGCAGAAAATAACGATGTGGACAACGCAGCTCAGTTTTAACATAGGATCTAAAGGTTTTCGTGAGTACATAGAAATGTTGCCAACAGTGAGACGTGAATATTCCGCAATTCTCGGACTTGACTTTCTGGATAGGCAATACGCCAGAACTTGTCATTAGTATCTTACAGTTGAAGTTAATGGGAATACATTTTTCGTGGGTACAACGGCTGCAGTAGTTTCTATGTTGCAAGGTACACCAACTGCTCAATGTCACCAACTGAACTGCAAACACGAACGTGAAAATATACCAGTGGGTAAAATGAGCTGAAATGGGTAAACAAGGATGTTGATGTGCTACAATGAATATTGTTTGTGGTTGAACCACTGGAAAACAATGATGTGTTCGATAAAATGCATTGCTTAGTTCGTGTAAGCAATGTAAATGCAAATGTATGATTTTGGTAAGCCTGGATAGTCTTGGAATGGAGAACCTAAGCCTTCTGAAGGGATTAATAGTAGCAACTTTAGAGATGCTCGATGGGGATGATATCAGTAGATCAGGGAATGATCACAGCCTCAAGCATACTGTCAATGCATCTGCAATAAAAGGGAAGAACGGAATGAAAACACGTTGTTAGAGTTCTCAGACTTGTTTAACTTGGATTACTGTAAACAATACCCATAAACCAACATCACATCCCAAAAAGCGACAGCACACCAATCTGCAGGAAGCCAGAAGAGTAGCAAAACACCTAAAACCACTAATAGATGAGTTTATAGACCAAAAGCTATCTTAAGGCATTATCGAACCTAGCAATAGTCCTTCATATAGGCATTGTTGTCATTCTACCAGAAAAGTCATTCAATGGAATAATGAAGCACAGGTTCTGTTGTGCCTACTGTTACCCAAATGCATGCACTAGAACGGAAGCATATCCACTCCTGGACATCACAGAAACAATTAGACAACATGGGACAATGTATATAGTTTTGAACAACGCCGCGCGGGATTAGCCGAGTCATGGACTGTCATGGACTGTGTGGCTGTTCCCGGCGGAGGTTCGAGTCTCCCTCGGGCATGTGTGTGTGTGTGTGTGTGTTTGTCCTTAGGATAGTTTAGGTTAAGTAGTGTGTAAGCTTAGGGACTGATGACCTTAGCAGTTAAGTCCCATAAGATTTCACACACTTTTGAAAATTTTTTTGAACAATGGATCTTAGAAGTGGGTATCATCAACTTGAAGTACGTCCAGAATACTGGCTTCAAACAGCATTCGCAGTATTCTCAGGTCATTATCTAAAAGGCATAACGCCATTTGGATTAAAAAAATGCCTCTTCTGCTTTGCAGCACTTCCTAGACAGAATAGTTGATAGATCAAAACCAAAGACAAGTAGGATATACATTGGTGATATAACAGTTTTTTCAAGAAATGTAAAGTGTTCAGCAGACTGAAAAAGCACATCTTGCACTAAGCACTGAGAAGTGTCATTTTGCTGAAACAAAATTTATTATCTCAGGCATATTATCAGTCAAAAGAGAATAAGGGCAGATTATTGTCTTATATCAGCCATACACGATTTAAAAACACCACTGACAAAATAGAGTTGCAATCATTTCTTCGCTTCTGCGACTACTATCATAATTTTGCAAAGGGGTGTGTTGAAACTGCAGGATCATTAAACTAGTTACTTCAGTATGTCAGGAAGCTTTTCAGAAATTGAAGGAAATACTGGTAGCAGGCCCTGTGTTGCTATTCACTGATTTTGAGAAAGAATCCATACCTTCCTATGATGCTAGAATCAATGTGTTACGCAGTTTTTGAGCCAGAATTACAACATAAAGGAACACCCAGTGGAATACACATCTAGACAGTTAAGCAAGGCTGAGTGACATTATGTAACAACAGAATGGAAATACCGGCAGTAATGTACTGAATTTCTTATTTTGGTTGTCATTTTCATGGTCAGGAATTCAAAAAACTAACTGACTGTGCACCCATCAAGTGGTTGTTAATAGACTCTTCAAGTTCATTAATATGATGGGCACTCAGGCTGAGTGAGTCTGACTGTGAATCGGTTCGCATACCAATAGTGAAGCATGCTCATAAAGATACTCTACGCAGAAAAGTAGCGGTATTACAGGCATTAGTTAAGAGCCAAGCAGATTTATGAAGGACACAGGTGGGTGAGTCTCAACTGTTTGTAATACAACCTCTGCCTCAGTATATTACGCATGAGGGCTTACTGTGCAGGTATACAAAGTGCAGTCCGTGCATCGTGATTCCTCAAACACTCATAAACTAAGTGTTACAACAGCCACATAAACCACATATCAGATCATGGAGGTAGGAGAACACCTGATAATCAAGGTGCAGAAAGGTTAATAGTATGTCAAAAACTGGATCCTGTATATGTAAAAAGCAGGTATAAGTCATCAATAAATACAGTTACAGGGGTTACCAGAAGCTGGAAAACTGTTTCAAATAGTAGCTATTGATGTCCTAGGAACTTTCAACGGAACTCCAGCTGATAAGAAATACATCCTCAGTTCCAGATCAGAAAGCTAGTAACATCACACAGATGTTGGTAGACAATTGGCTGCAAAAATTTGGCGTACAGAGAGCATATTCACAGCTAAAGGAACTAACCTCGTGTCCAATGTGCATGTGAATTACTGCAGTATATGAGAGGACAGTGGGTACTGCTAGCAAATCGTTATACCTCAATGGCCAAAAAAAAAAAAAAAAAAAAAAAAAAGTACTCAACGAAGTGTCAAGGACCACACCAGATCTTCGAAATGTCCTCACCGGTAAATGTAAAACAGCAACTATCGACTTCACCATTATAGTCCATGTGAGTAGAGTGAAGCAACTTAAAGGAGTTATTAATGCATTACTGCAGGTTTCTTAACCATTACTGGAAGTTGCCTAAGAAAGGAAATGATACATGTAATGTACTGAATGAACTAAAGGGAAAGTAGAGTGAGTCTGCACCTTTTACTTTATTATTGTAGTAGGATTTGTGTTAGGATATTTATTATAATATTATTTTTCATTTCTTTGTCTTTGATACATACTGATCTGAAGGAGGGAGGGGATTGATGGTAATTCCTTTTCTTTGAGGTGGTGTACCAATGATGACATCCAGAAAGATTTTCTTAGTCATAATAGTATCACACTTTAGCAGAGGAGATACGATTCAGAAACATCCTTTGGACACTGGGATTTTGCTGTCAGGACAACCAAACGTACTACTCACAAATCACGAATAGAAGATTAAGATGACATTTAACAATTCGAAAGTGAAGAATGAAGTCAGGAGACTGCTGAAAATGTTCATAGAGTTGCATGAAGGTGAAATGGAAGGAGTGGCATTAGCATAAGTGCAAAACCAATATCAGGAGCTGAAGCTTTCTTCGAAAAGTTAAGGGCTCAGTTGCAGTTGTTTACAGAAGTAGTTCCACAGTTACCAGTACAGAAAAAAAGGGGATGATTAGACGCAGGCATGGTACAGGAGATGAAGATGCTAAATAAATGGGTTTTCACGCGATGCAGCTAGCAAACATCGAACAAGGGACAATGAATATTCCAAAACGGTGCGAAAGTTAACGACAGAATTGGAACTGTATACATGGGGCAGCATGGGTACCCTGAATAGTGACTTAAAGGTAATACAAAGTCTCATACGTGTACTTGATGGCAGGATAGTAGTACCGAAGTTGTTGCAAATGTTAACAAACATTTCGGGGACGAAAGGATCGAAATTGAAACATTGCAAGAAACAATTCATCTCGTCACCCATGGGCAATTAAGTGTAGCACTGCTAATCCCTCAGAAATTGCTAATAGTTTTGCCACAAGCTTAGAAGGACTTTTCCACAGGCTTACAGCGAATCGTATCTGTTGAAACGTCCCCTTTTGAACAATTATACATGACTGTGCTTAAACTGAGACACAATATATTTAGCGCAACGCAATCTGACTTTCAAAAATCCCTACAAAAGAATGGCCCTGACTATAACATTAACCTATACCTTTCACAAATCACTTACCTCACAAAAATCTTCGTTACTCGAACTACTGTAATACAGCGAGCGCCACTACTGCCAGCTGAATAAAAGATTCAAACTACGGAAGGCACTAACTACTGATAGGCATAGTTCGCAAATGAAAGATTTTGATAGAGAACAAACAATGTATTTACCTTAATAGTCATCAAAAGTCATAATATATATAGGAGTTCATAACATCCATTCTTACAAATATCAAAACTCCGCCATTTCTCTCCCCACATCCACCACTGCTGGCGGTTCACCTCCAACTGCGCAACGCTACGCGCTGTTCACATCCAGCTGCCGCTGCCCAACACTACAATGGCAGACAACAATGCAAACTAGCAACAGACTGCACACAGCACAGCCAGTGATTTTCATACAGAGCGCTACGTAGCGTTGCCAATAAGAAAACATAAACAGCCTACTTACACTGTAACAGAAAAAATATTGCTTTGTTCCATCACATGCCTACAATTAAAGTTAATACTTACCAAGGTAATTTATAAATCACCATACAATTTCCTATAGAAGGCGTAAACGCACGATATCTTCGTTTTACGATCCATCTTATCTGATTTAGCAGGACATCATGAATAAATGTATTGAAGTAAACACTCGTGAAGTGTTATTGGTTTCTGAAGAAAAAGATGTTCAGATCTAAACAACTGTATCCAACAGTCCAACCAGGTTAGTTCAAATTAACGAACAAGCTGGTGAAACACAACTATTTTTTGATAAAATGAGAGTAGTAGAGGTACGTGACAAACACTAGACCTGCAGCCTTCATTTCAGAAAATTTGAGACCACAGGATTAACTCCATATATGCAATAGAAACAATGATTATCAACTGTTACAGAAAATTAAATTCAAGAAGAATGAAAAATAGGAATTCCAAAATTACTGGTTATTAATCATCAGAATCAAGGGTGATGCAACATGATTTCATTCTCCAGCTACTATCACAGGCACAACAATGATTACCTCTTCTTGGCCAATGTCGTATTTGTCAGAAGAAATATTACACATATTACCTGTACAGAACCTTACCGCCGGCCAGTGTGGCCGAGCGGTTCTAGGCGTTTCAGTCTGGAACCGCGCGACCGCTACGGTCGCAGGTTCGAATCCTGCCTCGGGCATGGATGTATGTGATGTCCTTAAGTTAGTTAGGTTTAAGTAGTTCTAAGTTCTAGGGGGCTGATGACCTCAGATGTTAAGTCCCATAGTGCTCAGAGCCATTTGAGCCAGAACCTTACCTTCCTTAACAAATTCTTGGATTTCAGTTATTACACTCTTTAGATGAACTGTTAATCTCAGAAAAGGGAAGATTTCCAGTTCATCAGATGATACAATGTTTAAAGCAATGTCAAAAAAAGTAAGAAAACCTTTGTAACAGCATCTCCACAAGAAGTGTTATCCTGAACCTAGTCCTCATTTCTGTAATTTACTTCCGCTTAAAAAGCAAATTATCCTATCGAAATGAAAGGAATACTTGCTAGTGAGAGGAATTAAGAACAGAAACTGAAAAGTGTATTAGTAATGGGGAAACAGACCAGAAGGACAATATGAAATCAGATAATTAAGGTAATATTAGCTTAGGTTAGGTGCCTTACAGTTCAACTCAAGATGTAACCAAGGGATTGAAATTGGAGAAATATTAAATTCTAAATACAAAGCATCTACAGAATAGATTAGTAATAGACAGAGAAAGTAAAATTTATATTTTGTTAAATGCAGCTACAAGCTCTACCTCCAACACAATAACACCTTTCAGAGACTTGACAGCACTTTTTCACAAAGTGTTAAACATACACAGCACAGTGAGCACCACCAATGACTAATAAAGAAACACGCCAGATTTGGTCATGGTGAAGAGAGCCTCATGTCATTACCTCCTGTCCATCACCATAAATATAACAGTTTTCCAGTACTGATATCAGTTGGTCATTAGGACCTATGGTATTTGAACTAAAGCACTCAATGGGGTGATTGTTGCAGTGTACTGACATCATTTCTCAATAATACTTGGCCTGCCATTTTCAAGATGACAACATCCTAACCACAACCTGTCACTAATGGAACTTTGTATTGTCCACTACGCGCCACATCACTGATGGGGAGACTCAAGTCTTCCAACATCAGTACATTTGAATGTTGTCACACACAACATTCAAATGCCATTTCTCAAGGAGAGCTCTTCTACGTAAATTTACCTTATGTGTGAAATGTAGATAGTGTTAATCTGATTTAGTGATGGAAATGCCAATCATCTGAATATCCTAGCATGTAGTACACTGCATGCAAATTTGACGTTCCTTTCACGAAGCCTTTGTCGGTGGCTGTTTGTGTATGTAATCCAAGTATTTTAAACTGCATTACATACCAGTTTTTCAGTTGTTCTGTAGACAAACGGTGTCACTATTTTGCAACAATGGTTCATTATTTTGCAACAATGGTTCATCAAACCATTCTGATTTAGTGAGGGAAATGCCAATCATCTGAATATCCTAGCATGCAGTACACTTCATGCAAATTTCATGTTTCTTCCATCCAGCTTTTGTCGGTGGCTGTTTGTGTGTGTAATCCAAGCGTATTAAACTGCATTACATACCAGTTTTTCAGTTGTTCTGTAGACAAACGGTGTCACTATTTTGCAACACTGGTTCATAAAATTGATTAACATGTCGGCACCTGTCTCCCTTTGAAATATGATTGTTTAATTATTCCAAATTTCGGAGGGTATGTTGCCTGTCTGGTGTACCTGTACTCTGTCAAATTCTTCTCATAGTATCATACCTCCCTTATCATCTTCACCTTCTTCTACAACACTGTCCACAAGTTTCTTCCCCTGGCGCAGTCCTTACTACTACAGCTTCCCTCTTTTTGTTGAGTATTGGCTTGCAGTGTGAGCACTTGATAGCCATTCACTTTCTTTTCTTTCCTCTAAATGTCTCTTTAAATGCCTTCAGGTTAGTTTCCCTCAGGAACACCATGCTTCATGTACGCATTGACGAGATTCACAACAGGAAGAAGGGTAGCATCGGTTGTAAAAAATCAAAAATTTATGGCCGATGCAGTCCTTCTTTTTGAAGTGAATCTGCTAAATTTTTCTCTAGATGGCATCTAGGTATCTATTTTTCGCCTCATAAGAGCCGCAGAACATGAAATGGAATCCATAGTTAAGCAGGGAGTCACAAAAGGTTGTAGCTTATTCCAGATGTTACTCAACCTGTACGTTGAGCTAATTGTGGCAGAAAACAGGGAGGTAATTAGAAAAGCTATAGAAATTCAGAGTGAAGGTATAAGAACTTTCATGTGTGCCACTGATATTGTAATTCTGTCAGAGACGGGTATGGGCTTGAAAGAGCAGTTGAAAGTAATAGACAGTGTCTTGAAAAGAGCTTATAAGACGAACATCAATAAAATCAAAACAGACATAATGAAATGAAGTCGAGTTAATTCAAGCGACGCCGAAGGATTTAGATTAGGAAATAAGATGGGGAACGTAGTGTATGTGATTTACTAGTTGGGCACAGAAATAAATGATGATGGTCAATGTAGGGAGATATAAAATCCTGATTGGCAATAGCAAGAAAATTCTTCCAGAAAAAGATGATTTTTGGCATGTAATACAAGTGTAAATCTTAGGAACTCTTTTCTGAAGGTATTTTGTGGAGTGTAGGCGTATAAGGAAGTGAAACGTAAACGAAATCCATCTCGGACAAAAAGAGTATAGAAGCTTTTGAAATGTGGTGCTACAGAAGAATACTGAGTAGTAGATGGGTAGATCGAGTAAAAATGAGAAGGTACAGCATCGAATTGAGGCAAATATTATGGTACAGCTTGTCTAAAAGAATAGCTTAGCTGGTAGGGCAATCCCTGAGGCATTTGGAACAATTTGGTAATAGAAGGAAACGTGTAGGTCAGGAATTATAATGTTAATCTAAGGTTTGAAAACTGTAAGCACGATGAAATGGCTGTACACTGAGGTAAAAAAAAAGTCATGAGACAGCAATATACACATATACAGACAGCGGTAGTATCGCGTATACAAGGTATAAATGGGTAATGTGTTGTCGGAGCTGTTATTTGTACTCAAGTTGTAACGGAACTGAAATGATGGTGGGCTGACAGTAATTTGGAGCCCGCGCGTTGGAAACGGGCGCGCTGGTGTGAGACTGCCAGGGAGTGCACCCTGATGCCATCTATTGGCGAAACTGGGAATTAGCGCTACCTGTCAGACAATGCACTAAGCTCTCGGAGTCAAATGTATTCTTTTTCTTGGTAATTATAAATTATTACTGTATGATTTAATGTTATAAAGCACTAGTAGTAAATTATTATGACTGGTATGAACTCCAGGATAATAAATATAAATATTCTTAAATACTAAATGATTTCGGTAAAAAGGTGGTAGGGGAACGCCCCCACTCTTGGTGATACGAGCGTAGCTAGGGGTAGCTGGAGACACAGGGACTGAACAATGAAATGGCCTGTGGAGTGTTGACGTGATCGGACGTGCGTAACTGTGCTCACGCAAAAGCGATTGTGCAACAGCAAAGAGGCGAATATCGTCGCCGTTTGTGGAGTACAACGCGACGAATGGTTGTTGAAGCCGCCTCTACACCACTGGGGCTGATTGTAAGAGTTACTGCGCTCAGATTTTATGGCGTACGTGCAGTAGCTTATACGAGTGCTACAGCTCGTAGTTCCAGCCGCCATTAAGGGCATGAGGCGTGAAGAGCTGCGTTAGCCACCTGCGTCTCACCACCAGCACCGACACGTCTACCCAAGGCAAGACTGCTTGCAATTGTTAAGTCGAACTTTCTATACATGTAAAAGGAGAATACCAGTTTTCTTTTATGCAAGTGCAGAAGACTGAATATAGTAATGAGTAAAATTACGACGCATGTTGTTCATTGTAAAGTGTAGTAACCCCAAACATAGTATAGTGAAATCAGACTGAGGCCACCATCGCCTCTTTCATTTACAATTCTTTTGGTTGTAGAATACTTTAGCGTATAAGAATGTTGAAAAGAGCAATGGTCACACCAGAATGAGTCGCCTATTTATAATTACGTAAATTTTTCTGAGTAACCTTTCAAGTAAAGTCACTTAACTAATTCCATATCAATTGTCCAAAGAGTAATATCCAAAATCATTAAATAAGTGAAGGATAGAATTTTGTTAACCTAAGTTGCATAAATTGTCTTGGTAGTAATTACCAACTCACAGAAATTGAGAGTATTTGCTTTGTAGAATCACCTAGAATGATCAGAAATAGTAATATTCAGAATTAAGTTTAAATTCAACTCAAGCCGTTTCACTTTGAAACGAGCCAAAACATTGATTTATTCTTTTGCTCCTTCAGAGCTGGCGACCGTAGTTATAAGTATTTTCAGGAGGATTCGACGGTAAGTCTGCTGCTCTCGTCGTGCTGATAGGATTATCCACTGCTGCTAGCAGTGGTGATTGGATTCATAAGCTCACTACCAAGTTAAGTGGGTCAGGTAGGCAGTGTTACCGTGTGAACTGTAGGGCACTGTAGGCCGTGGATCGAACCCATTCAATCATCACAGCTCTTTGGGAAATAGTCCGGTTAGGAGTGTACTAATCATTAGGTAAATACTGGCGAGTAACGGTCAAAAAATGTATACGCAAGTGAATTTAGCAAGGTCCATGTAGCACCTAGTTAATGTGGTGCAATGGCGAGGGTAGGAGTGGAGTATAAGTGAGCTGAGCTTGTGGCAGCTGTGCTGTATTCAAAGATTAACAACGTGAATTCACTACTACCGCTTACCATTAGGACTGAGTTATTCACGGTTAAAATACGTAGCAGTAAGCGCAAAGACGTGACAGCTACAAGTCCGTATTGGCTTTATACATACGGAATTAGGAAGCGGGTCATTCCGTCAGTGGAGGGGGTTAAAACAACCGAGTCAGTTGAGAACATACCCCATTTACTGATGGAAGGATTCGGCGGTTCGGTCGCAAAGTGATCTGTGTGGAAAGTTTTCCGAGGTGATTATGGCCCTACGACGGAATTAACAGACTCCGAACATGGGATGGTAGTTGCAGAAGCCGGGGGAGTGGGGCGGGGGTGGGGGGGGGAGGGCATTCCATTTCGGAAATGGTTAGGGAATTCAATATTCAGAGATCCATAGTGTGCCGAGAGTACCAAATTTCATTCATTAAGTCTCACCACTGACAACGCAATGGCCGACAGTCTTCCCTTAATGATCGAGAGCAGCGGCGTTTCCGATGGGTTGCAGTACTAACAGACAATCAAAACTGCCTGAAATAACCCTACATATCACTGTGGGACGTACGACGAACGTGTCCGTTAGCACAGAGTGGCGAAATTTAGCGTTTATTGGCTATGGCAGCAGACGACCGTCTACAGTGCCGTCGCTAACAGCGCGACTTTGCAGAGCCTCTCGTAGGCTCGTGACAGTATCGGTTCGATCCTAGAAGACTCTAGAACCATAGTCTGCTCAGATGACTCCCGAGTTCTATTGGTAAGAACTGATGGTAGCGTCCGAGTGTGGTGCAGGTCCGACGTAGCCATTTACCGAGGTTGTCAACAAGGCGCTATGCAAGCTGTTGGCGGCACTATAATGTGTGGGGTATGTTTACATGGAATGGAGTGGGTCCTGGCTGCTACTTAGGGACAATTTGTAGCCATTCAAGGACTTCATTTTCCCAGACAACAATGGAATATGGAGGACAACGTGTCGCCGGGCAGCAACTGTTCGTGATTGGTTTGAAGATTCTAACGAGAGATTCGGCCGCCCACGTCTCCCGACATGAATCCCATCGCACATTTATGGGAAATAATCGAGAGGTCAGTTCGTGCACAAAATCCTGCACCGGTAACAATTTCGCACTTACGGACAGCTATAGAGGCAGCATGCAGCGAACTTCCAACGACTTGTTGAGTCCATCCCACGTCGAGTTGCCGAGCTACACAGAGCAAAAGGAGGTCAGACACGGTATTAGGCTGTGTCCCACAACTTTTGTCACTCCAGTGCAGATTGCAGTTGTTATATAGACGTGACTTGCACCTGACACACTAGCAGGGAGAGCTGCATCAGAGCAGTCTTACAAGGGAACATCCCCATCGCACCCCCCTCAGATTTAGTTCTAAGTTGGCACAGTGGATAGGCCTTGAAATACTGAACACAGATCAATCGAGAAAACAGGAAGAAGTTCTGTGGAACTACGAAAAAATAAACAAAATATACAAACTGAGTAATTCATGCTCAAGATAAGCAATATTAAGGACAGTATGAACTCAGGAGCGCCGTGGTCCCGTGGTTAGCGTGAGCAGCTGCGGAACGAGAGGTCTTTGGTTCAAATCTTCCCTCGACTGAAAATCTTATTTTCGCAAAGTTATGATCTGTCCGTTCGTTCATTGACGTCGCTGTTCACTGTAATAAGTTTAGTCTCTGTATTTTGCGACCGCACTGCAAAACCGTGCGATTAGTTGACGAAAGGACGTGTCTCTCCAATGGGAACCGAAAACATTTCATCGCAAGGTCATAGGTCAACTGATTCCTCCACAGGAAAACACGTCTGATATATTCTATACGACACTGGTGACAGCATGTGCGTCACATGACAGCAATATGTTGTCGACCAACCTAACTAGTACACTTGGCGAATGGGTAAAAAGATTCTTCTACCTTGCCCGATTTAGGTTTCCTTGTGGAAGTGATAATCACTCCCAAAAAAGTGATGAAAACATGAGAGTTTGTCACATAAACTGAAAACAAAAAGTTAAACTTGTCACTGGAGGGAAGACTCGAACCAAGGACCTTTCATTCCGCAGCTCGTCACGCTAACCAGGGGACCACGGCGCTCTTGAGCTCGCACAGTCCTCGATATTGCTTATCTTGCGCATGGACTACTCAGTTTGTATATTTTGCTTATTTTTTCATAGTTCCAAAGAACTTCTTCCTGTTTTCTCGATCGATCAGTGTTCAGTTTTTCAAGGCCTATCCACTGTGCCAACTTATAACTAAATCTGAGGGCGGTGCGATGGGGAGGTTCCCTTGTTAGTAATGAAGACCATAATAACAACGTGTGAATATACAAGAGGGCGACCGATGCTGTTATGTAATATCCGGGAAAATTATCTTTTGTTCACACGAGAAACGTAGCAAGCTAAATAATACAAAGCGAGCTGCCGAGTGCCCCGCCGAAGGGTGTTTCTATCACCTTGACGGCGGGGCGGCACCCTGCGTGTGGCGCAGGCGACGCAGGGCGCGGGCACAAACGGGAGCTCTGCCACAGCCAGACGGTCCTTATCTCGCCAGCCCCCGGCGACCATCTAATCAGGCGGAAGCGGGACATGCATGCTCAAACATGTGTACATTGGCGGTTCGATACACGGCAAACTGCATGCTCCACAGTGGCGATTACACGCCGCCCAGGGGCTTATCTGCAGTAATAGAACGCGCTGCCGCGCCGCACCCTGCGCTGCCGACTCGATGGCTTCCGTCACCACCGAATTCCACCACGTCTTCACAGCGGAAGTCACACAGCCTAGTTGTGGGATAACATAATGTGACAAAACCTCAGAGAACACGTCTTTTAGGTGTGATGATGTTACCACTATCGTGAGTTCTAAGTCTGAAAGTTGAGTGCTAGTTTACCAAAAATTTCATCTTATATTTGACTTCTTCAGCTGCATGTCCCCTTTCTGGAGCCGCGCGACCGCTACGGTCGCAGGTTCTAATCCTGCCTCGGGCATGGATGTGTGTGATCTCCTTAGGTTAGTTAGGTTTAAGTAGTTCTAAGTTCTACGGGACTGATGACCTAAGAAGTGCTCCGAGCCATTTCAACCATATATCCCCATTCTTCTCGTTGTTGTTGTTGTGGTCTTCAGTCCTGAGACTGGTTTGATGCAGTTCTCCATGATACTCTATCCTTCTGAATCTGCTTAGTGTATTCATCTCTTGGTCTCCCTCTACGATTTTTACCCTCCACGTTGCCCTCCAATTCTAAGTTTGTGATCCCTTGATGCCTCAGAACATGTCCTACCAACCGATCCCTTCTTCTAGTCAAGTGCCACAGACTCCTCTTCTCCCCAATTCTTTTCAATACCTCCTCATTAGTTGAGTGATCTACCCATCTAATTTTCAGCATTCTTCTGTAGCACCACATTTCGAAAGCGTCCATTCTCTTCTTGTCCAAAGTATCTATCGTCCATGTTTCACTTCCATACGTGGCTACACTCCATACAAATACTTTCAGAAACGACTTCCTGACACATAAATCTATACTCGATGTTAACAAATTTCTCTTCTTCAGAAACGCTTTCCTTGCCATTGGCAGTCTACATTTTATATCCTCTCTACTCCGACCATCATCAGTTACTTTGCTCCCCAAATAGCAAAACTCCTTTACTACTTTAAGTGTCTCATTTCCTAATCTAATTCCCTCAGCATCACCCGACTTAATTCGACTACATTCCATTATCCTCGTTTTGCTGTTGTTGATGTTCTTCTTATATCCTCCTTTCAAGACATTGTCCATTCCGTTCAACTGCTCTTCCAAGTCCTTTGCTGTCTCTGACAGAATTACAATGTCAATGTCTTCTCGTATGGATCATTTTATCCCTAACATCCGCAGGTTAATACCTCGGATTCCGTTGAACTGTAGATTCGTACACTTACCAAATATAATTCCAAAACCTTCAAGCTTATTCAAGTTGCATTTAAATCTAAAATGTTGGAGGTGTCCCTTCTGGACTTAGAGGAGCAAAATTCCGTGCAAAATTAATTCAAAGTAAATGTAATACCTGGGACTTCTTGACTATGCAAACCATTCGAGCTCTGCGTATCTCACGGGGTGCGTAAGGTTGACACCACATTCATGTCGTCGTATTAGGTAGGGGCTGTGATCACTGCTGGTGGCTGCTGTTACGTTCGCAGATGTGATTCACCATTATTACAATTAAAACAATCTAATTAATCAACTATTTTAAATACAATTACAATTAATTACAATTACAATTTAATTGCAATCCCAACGAAAGCAGGTGTTGACAGACATGATAATTACCGAAATATCCGTTTCATAAGCCACAGCAGCAAAATTCTAACACGAATTCTTTACAGACGAATGGAAAAACTGGCAGAAGCCGACCTCGGGGAAGATCAGTTAGGATTTCGTAGAAATGTTGGAGCGCGCGAGGCCATACTGACCCTACGACTTATCTTAGAAAATAGATTAATTAAAGGTAAACCTACATGTCTAGCGTTTGTAGACTTAGAGAAAGCTTTTGACAATGTTGACTGGAATACTCTATTTCAAATTTTGAAGGTGGCAGGGGTAAAATACAGGGAGCGAAAGGCTATTTACAATTTTTACAGAAAGCACATGGCAGTTATAAGAGTCGAGGGACATGAAAGGGAAGCAGTATTTGGGAAGGGAGTGAGACAGGGTTGTAACCTCTCACCGCTGCTATTCAGTCTGTATATTGAGCAAGCAGTAAAGGAAACAACAGAAAAATTCAGAGTAGGTATTAAAATCCATGGAGAAGAAATAAAACCTTTGAGGTTCGCCGATGGCATTGTAATTCTGTCAGACAGCAAAGGACCTAGAAGAGCAGATGAACAGAATGGACAGTGTCTTGCAAGGAGGATATAAGATGAACATCAACAAAAGCAAAACGAGGATAATGGAATGTAGTCGAAATTAATCGGGCGATGCTGAGTGTGTTAGATTGGGAAATGAGACGCATAACGTAGTAAATGAGTTTTTCAATTTGGGGAGCAAAATAACTGATGATGGTCGAAGTAGAGAGGATATAAAATGTAGACTGGCAATGGCAAGGAATGCGTTTCTGAAGAAGAGAAATTTGTTAACATTGAGTATAGATTTAAGTTCCAAGAAGTCGTGTCTGAAAGTATGGACTAAAAAAAAATGGCTCCGAGCAATATGGGACTTAACACATATGGGCATCAGTCCCCTAGAACTTAGAACTACTTAAACCTGACTAACCTAAGTACATCACACAACACCCAGTCATCACGAGGCAGAGAAAATCCCTGACCCCGCCGGGAATCGAACCCGGGAACTCGGGCGTGGGAAGCGAGAACGCTACCGCACGACCACGAGCTGTGGACGAAAGTATGGACTGTAGCCATGTATGGAAGTGAAACGTGGACGATAAATAGTTGAGACAAGAAGAGAAAAGAAGCTTTCGAAATGTGGTGCTGCAAGAGAATGCTGAAGATTAGATGGGTAGATCACATAACTTACGAGGAGGTATTGAATAGAATTGGGGAGCAGAGGAGTTTGTGGCACAACTTGACTAGAAGAAGGGATTGGTTGGTAGGACATGTTCTGAGGCATCAAGGGATCACCAATTTAGTACTGGAGGGCAGCGTGGAGGGTAAAAATCGTAGAGAGAGACCAAGAGATGAATACACTAAATGGATTTAGAATGATGTAGGTTGCAGTAGATACTGGGAGATGAAGAAGCTTTCACGGGACCGAGTAGCATGGAGAGCTGCATCCAACCAGTCTCTGGACTGAAGGCCATAACAACAATTACAATTAAATACACTGTTCTCAACAATATCATAGTAGGTGCTAGAAATGTTTAGCTCTTTATTGAAGGCGTAGTTCCGCAAATCTACATTCATATGCGCATACTTTTACCATCGTTTCATGTGTAATCAAATGCAGATAATCAGATATCGCTGTCTTGGAGTTTTTTTGACAAGCAGATGTTTTAGTCGCACCCCAAAGGAAATAGCCGGGCGGAGACAGGTACGGTGAGAGCGAGGGCCAGAGACCTTTCTTAAGTACTCTGTCTCGAAAGGTTTCCTGTAATTGTCGCAGGGATTGGTGTGCGGAAAGAGTTGTAGCGTTGCCTTGTTGGAAATGTGAATGATTGATCTAATTTTGGTTAAGCAGGGTAATAAATGGGTAAATTATCAGGAAACAACAGACAGCGAAAATGACGGTAGTATTGAAGAGAATCGGGAATGTAACTCGAGCTCGCATTATTCCAACCTACGCACCGCTTTTCTCTGTGCTCAATGGCGTTTCTCTTAAGGCATGTGGATTTTCTGATGACCAAATCCGTGAATTTTAGGAATTAATGTAGGGATACTGGTGAAACCAAGCCTCATCAGTGAAAAAGTTGCGTGTGTGTCACAGCTGTTAGCTGTGGGCTGAGTGTTGTCGGAATACTTACTATTGCAGAGCGAACTTTTTTGTGGAAGAGGATTCCCCTGCGGAGGCAATTTTATGGATCATGTGAGGCGGCGATACAGATTGTCTTTTTTCCTGTTTCGAGCCTTGTACATCGTGGCACTGTACGTGATTTTATTCCCGAATTCCAGACAACACGTTCAGTTCATGATGCACCACCAACTGGCACGCCCACAATTTTAAGGGAACGGAATCTTGACGATATTTCGGACATCATGTTACGGAGTCAAACAAAATCAGTAAGCAGAATATCACAACGGACTAAATTCTCTCGTATGATATCGCGTAACACGTAACTAAAGAACTGGGAATGTACCAGTATACAATCACTACCGTGCAATAATGACATGGTATCGACCACGCGAAACGAATGGTGCTGTTTTGAAAGGTTTCAGCGATTTGTTAACCGAAATGGAGTTCAGCATATTCTGTTTTCGCCTGGAAATATATCCCCTCAACTGTAATTGCGATGTCTTCTTATTCGTTTTTCCCGCTGTTTCATTTGTGCCCTGTTCCATTCATGGTTTTATATTTTCCCATTCGGTTTCTAAACTATCATTTGCATCTGTCTGGTTTAAGCAAATATCCAGTCTGTTGCGATAAAAATGTTTTACACTCTCATCTTGTAATATGTGTAATGTGTACCGAAAAACTTTCTCCTCTTTTTATCTTCTTTCAATTTTCTTACATCTAGGAAATATAGCTGTTTTACCTTCCACTAAGTAATGTTCCGAGTAACAGTCACTACTTCCGAAAACACGAATGTACTGGACTTGTTTGCATATTTTACTGTTGGCTTCCACATAACCTCTTATTGATCTCTCCCCCACTCGCTACATGTGTCTTTGTGTATATATATGTCGCTCCCTATAAACAATTAGTAATTATTAGAGGCACAGTTTTTAAGACAAGCTCATTATCACTGACGTGTTGTCCGCCAGTCACCAGAAGTCCTTTCCGTAGGGGCAGTAGGTTACTTCCTATTGTGAAATTAAAATCTCTGTAGATCAAAATGTGGATCGTTTTGCTGTATTTATCTACTTCGCTTTTTTAGGGTTTGATCAAGAGCAACAGCCTCTTCTTTTCTTCCGAAGCGTACTCCTGAATCACCGTCAAATGCCCTCAATATATTCTGAATCTGGATGTTATCATTCTGTCATGTACGTGAGTGTAATCATCGACATTAGAGTTTCATTTATTATTTGTTAATAAGGCAACTCCACTCCTAGCTCTCTTGTCATTTCCTACACTGCTGAAAATCATTAGGTGTCCACGTAAATCTGCAGTTCCTCTCAACTTTCACTTTTTTGTGTGTAACTGTTCCGGTATTAATATTTCAAGACATTTATTTATTAGCCTATATTTTGCTCACATATGACACATATGATTTAAGCCTCGTGATGTGAACTTACACTGTCCATACACGATAGCAATATACTTTAGACTACGTGAGATTTCCTAGAAACTTGGACTTCCGTAAGACAATAGCTAGTATATGAAGTGAAATATCTCGTCGAATCTTATGATCGGTGTGGCCCGAGCAACGTAACTACACGTTAAAGTAAATTTCATTATGAACCTCGTACTGACAACTTAGACCCGAACAGTATAGCTATGGAACAACTGCGTGTCTTTTTTTTAGTAATTTGTTGTATGCGTTACATGCAAATGACGTAGCGGTATGGTGAAAGGAAGAAGAGAGAGTACAACAACAGATCACTGAAAGGGAGGAAGACGTAAAAGTTTGTGGAATGAAATGTAGTGAAACAATAGTGAAGTTTTGATCACAACTATGAGGCCAGAAGTGAGCAGTAAAGTGTGGAGAACAACAGAACTGAGTATAGTGTTTCAAATATTTGAGTGGTGTAATAGAGAAAAGTGGAAAAATAATGAAAATATAAATGAAAGAGGGTGGAAAACACATGAATTCTTAAACGGTATCTGCGGAAGAGTAGTACTCATCAGAGTAATAAAATGAGCTACTGAGGCGTACTGTAGCCTAAAGTTGAAGTCTACAACGAAGACGTAGATAACGAAGAGAGAACACAAGACTAAAATATGAGGAGATTGATAAAAGCAAATAAAGCACCCAGAAGACGTGGTCAGATTTCAATATAACTTCGTACACATACACAACGTCATCGTATATGTAACTGATTGGAGCTGAAGTTCACTGTGACCAGCCAAACGGCCACCAGAAAGCAGCACTGTTGTCTGTGCTTGGTGTCGTTACCATGCCTGGACCGACGAACTGTGTCGGATTGTTTCCAACGATGAATCGAGGGTCTGCTCTACCCCGCACGACCTATGTGGCAACCTGGGAAGAGGTACAATTCTTCCCATGATGTGGATAGGTACACCGGTCTTGACGTCAAGGTAAGGGAAGCCATCGGTGTGGCTTTGCGCCACGGCTGGTAGTAGTTGAGGGAACTTCGACAGCACAAGTGTATGTCAACGACACTCTTCGTCTCCATGTGTTCGCTGTCACGCGACAGTAACGTAGGATCCGCTTCCAAAAGGATAATGCTTGTCCACGCAGGTCACGCGTCTTTATGGTCTGCAAGTTGTTAAAGAACTATCGTGGCCAGCATGATCCCGAGATCTGTCCTCGACAGTAGATGTGTGGGACTGCTCTATCTCGAACGCCAGCTCCATCCTAGTTGCCAGTACCCACGATATGAAGACTCTCTTACGACAGTTGCGCGACAGGCTAGCTCACGGCAGGACGTAACGGTTTTGTGACAACCTTCCCAATGAAATCAGGACATGACTCCAGGACTGACAGCGTTCAACGTCATATCGATAAGAGGGCTCATATTGCGAAGTTCTTTGTAAATTTTCTTGATGCCGTATTCACTGATATAACAACACATATCCTCACAAACAATGAAATTTAATTCCGTTTCGTACTCCACTTCTGGACGATTCATTTTTCTTTCGTCAGGCTCTGTAAGCAAAATAAAATTCCTCACTGCAATAGTAGTCACTAATAGGACAGAATAAATGAGAATCACAGAGATTGTAACCTCCCCACAGAAATGCAAAACAATGATAATGATTCAAATGTTAACTCCCCACAAAATTATGTTAAATAATAATGCAAAATGGAACCAAGCTTAAACTCCCCACAAAATTGATAAATGAAAATTGACTCAAAACCACAATAATCTCAATTAACTAATGAACCATGTAGGAAATGTAACTTCCTAACAGAAATAATTAAACCTGATATATCATATAAGGGCAGCAACGCTGACCTTCGGCCCTGTGAAATAATTAAACCCGATAAATTCTTACCTCAGTAAAACTGCGTCTATATCTGCTCTTATTTTTCGGCACAGCTCTGTGCAATGCTGGCGTATATTTAATTTTGATTCTTGGAGGAAATGCATAGGAAATATTCTTTAAATTGAAATGAATGCTTTTTCTTCAACAGAGTGGAAAAATTCTTTAAAATGAAATAATTACTTTTCTTTAAAAGATTTACTTTATGAAAAAATTATTATTGGTGCATTTTTAGGACAAATTAATTACAATTAACATACGTTATTAGTTGAACGCAATGCTGCTTCCTTACCTTCTACAATAATATACATATCGTCCTCCACATTCCTGACCAGACTCGTGGGCAGAGCACACCGCGGACGCATGCCGACTCGCTACACACAACTGTATCCGACTTCTACTACAGAGTGCAAGTCGCAACTGAACGCTCGCGCGGTCAAGCGCAGACTAGCCACGATAAATAACCCTCTGGTCAGAGATTCTGTCATGCCTCGCCATCGCTGGTAATGAATACATATGAAACGTACGCGTTTCAAGATTAAGGAGGATGCCCTGTCGGGAAAGGCTGAAAGGACAAGACGAAAGTGGTATGAAGAGAACAAGATCAGAAAGTATGAAACTTCTTTATTTAAATGTGTGTGTCTGTACTTAAATTGCCGAATGACTGAGATGATGAAACTTCTACGTTATTTGATTCTGAAACAGCTGAGTAAAACTGAAAGTACTGAACCTACTTTTTCTTATCATGTCAACACCCACAATATTCTAACGCAACGCAATCTGACTGCTCAAAAAAAGGATAACCTGACTTCAAGTAATTAATTCAAAAGAGTGGCACTGACTAAAAGAAATCTTAGCAGTAACCTATACATTTCATTAAGAAGTTACCTCACAAAAATCTTCATTATGCGAACTACTGAAATAGAGGAAGCCTCTATACTGCCAGCTAAATAAGAGATTCTAACTATTAAAGCCACTAACTACTAATAGGCATGTGGTTAGCAAAGAAAAGGTTTTGTTGCAAACCAAATAAAGTATTTCTTTACCTTAATATTGTGACATCCACTTCATAAACGAATATAAATCGTCATTGACATCCAGTACAAAGATATATCATCATGGATATTTTTCAATCTCCAAGTCGGATACTCTAACACTTCAGACCTCTACCCTCCATCAATGCTAACTTCTCACATTTAACATCCATCACTGCTGACTGTTCACCTCCAACTGCCCAACAGTACTTCCATCACTGCTGGTGACTAACTTCCACCAACGAGTCCAACCAGCCACAGAGTCTCTAACAAAAAAAGCGTAGTCAGAGATCCAATGCAAAGTGATACACAACGCTGCCAACACAGAAGCAACCCACTTACATGTATACGAGAGGTAACACATGAATTTAGAGGCCAAAAAGCAAGACAGATTTGTAGATGGATTAGATGTTGTACTCTGAAAGCGGAAGGGAGAGAGGACAAAAGCGGACTCGGAGGAGGGTGTGGGAGGTCAGAAGGAGATCGTGACCCATCTTGAGGATTGTAGAAATCAACACATGTCATCATCTTTTTATTCAATAAAAATATCCTTTTGAGAAATGTTTCAAATATTAATGTGCTCATCGTTGCATCATTAGTATTTAACCTCAAGAAAAGACATCGATTACTGTCGAATCAACGCTCGTTCTCTTGTCTTGCAGTCATCGCAGGAATACACGTTGCAGTGTCATTTACACGTAGTGTTGATACATCCTTACGATGGACCATATTTTTAGATCTTTTTCGTCGGCCGCGTACAGCTATGTGCATACACACCACTTGTTTATATTTATTAGTTTGCAGGTTCGTCTTCATCAGATAGAACAGTATTGAGACTGTATAATCGCTTCTTATTAGAACTTTCGTATTACAGTCGTCGTAGTATATCGGTAGTTGCTTGGACAACCAGCGATTATGTTTACTGAGCGTTAACCTAAATACACAGTATTTCTAGATTTTTCACTGCTATTTCGTGCTAACCTTTAACTTACTTCACTTTTAGCCTTCGTAGCAATTTCTAATTAAGTGAAAATTAAATAGCTTCCTTTCATATCCCAACAGTATGTCACACTGTTCTTCAAAAACATTTGTTATTTGGTGCAAAACAGACTTTGTTGGTAAATTTCAAAACCAAAATTTCGTTATTTTGGTCACTTTTTTGTACAGTTCGTATCATGAATACCTCTGTCAATACATAGTTTCGATTGATTATACGTTCAGATACTTCATGCCATAAATTTCGTTTTGAGTGAGTAATTAATTATTCAGGTAAAATCAAGAACTGTGCTTCATCTTCAAACTTGGTTTATTAATAGCAAAGGATTCATCACAGTGACGTGTGTAGGAAAACTTTAAGTAACATAGAACATATACAGGGTGGTCCACTGATAGTGACCGGGAAGAACGAAACTCGTCTAGCTTGAAGGGGGATATCAGATGGCGCTATGGTTGGCCCGCTTGATGGCGCTTCCATAGGTCAAACGGGTATCAACTCGTTTTTTTAAAATGGGAACCCCCATTTTTAATACATATTCGTATAGTACGTAAAGAAATATGAATGTTTTAGTTGGACCACTTTTTCGCTTTGTGACAGATGGCGCTGTAATAGTCACAAAAGTATAATTACGTGGTATCACGTAACATTCCGCCAGTGCGGACGGTATTTGCTTCGTGATACATTACCCGTGTTGAAATGGACCGTTTACCAATTGCGGAAAACGTCGATATCGTGTTGATGTATGGATATTGTGATGAAAATGTCCAACGGGCGTGTGCTATGTATGCTGCTCGGTATCCTGGACGATATCATCCAAGTGTCCGGACCGTTCGCTGGATAGTTACGTTATTCACGGAAACAGGAAGTGTTCAGCCACACGGCTATCGCGGCTAATTCGCACATCAGTAGCAGACAAATTGCGCGAGAATCGGGAATCTCAAAAACGTCGGTGTTGAGAATGCTACATCAACGTCGATTGCACCCGTACCATATTTCTATGCACTAGGAATAGCATGGCGACGACTTTGAAGGTCGCGTACAGTTCTGCCACTGGGCAAGGGAGAAATTACGGGACGATGACAGATTTTTCGCACGCGTTCTGTTTAGGGACGAAGCGTCATTCACCAACGGCGGTAACGTAAACCGGCATAATATACACTATTGGGCAGCGGAAAATCCACGATGGCTGCGACAAGTGGAACATCAGCTACCTTGGCGGGTTAATGTATGGTGCGGCATTATGGGAGGAGGGATAATTGGCCCCTACTTTATCGATGGCAATCTAAATGGTGCAATGTATGCTGATTTCCTACGTAATGATCTACCGAAGTGGCTACAAGATGTTTCACTGCATGACACAATGGCGATGTACTTCCAACATGATGGATGTCCGGCACATAACTCGCGTGCGGTTGAAGCGGTATTGAATAGCATATTTCATGACAGGTGGATTGGTCGTCGAAGCACCATACCATGGCCCGCACGTTCACCGGATCTGACATCCCCTGATTTATTTCTGTGGGGAAAGTTGAAGGATATGTGCTATCGTGATCCACCGACAACGCCTCACAACATGCGTCAGCGCATTGTCAATGCAAATTGACGGTTTTGCATCCTAACGATTTTGTATCCTAAATCTCCAGTAAAGAAAAGATTGTTAACTGCCATCTATCCCATGTCTTCATTACCGAAGTAAATCAATAGTGGTGATCACAGAAAGCCTACAGCGACAAGGGACTTCACACAAGCAAGGAACCCCTCGAGTGCGAGGCCTCTAGTTCAAGTTTTACTAAGACTCATGCGAAAAATCTGTGTGACAGTTATGACAGGAAAAAATATTAGCTGCTAAAGACTCAGCATGTGCCATAGGAGGGCACCACAAAAACCAGTGTTTGAGAGTTGCAGATATCAACTTTCCCGTGAGACGTATATGTTACACTTCACAAAATGGACATCGTGACATTCAAGACATGTTCAAAACAAACCATTAACTTACACCACGAACACCGAATGAAAAATGGCGCACCACTGTTACAAACCGTGCAAGACGTTCTGCTGGTTATCCGCTCTTAAAGACTGCATATAGAATCATACTGGTGTAACGGGGAGAACTGATGGAATGTGATGGCATGCAGCCGAATGCGAAACAGTCTGTCGTGGAGCTTATCGTGGGCTATCCTTTAAAGCAGGGCTTCCCAACGTTTTCAGCTGGCGGACCCCTTCTTCAGGCGAAAATCCATGGTGGACCCCTAGTCAGTCAAGACCACAGTAACTTTAAATTTCAGAGCGAAACCCATGGGAACAGAAAGCTTCTTAATGCAAGTGCCATGTTCCCAATGACCCCCCCCCCCCCCCTCGCCGAAGTATCAATAATCTTTGGTTTAGAGATGAATGAAAACAACTTGAAATCAACGATCCAATTTGAATTCCCACTGTATCGAGACACTTATTAGTGGATTTACTCCCTTTGTTCAACACAGTATAGCCTGATTAAAATTACTTGGTAATTGACATTTCACACGTTGGAGCTGTCTTCCTCCAAGAGCAATCAACATCAAGTCCAAACTGTTGACAAGCAGCCGCTTGTGGTCTGCTCACTTCCACTGTTTGGCTACTGTTGTGTAAGGAGCATGCATATTTCGTAACAGTCGTGTGTGTGTGTGTGTGTGTGTGTGTGGTTTTTCTTGAAATCCGAAGAAAAATGTTCAAATATATGCAAAGTCTATGGGACTTAACTGCTGAGGTCATCAGTCCCCACTCTTACATACTATTAACCTAAGTTTAACTTCCGCTAAGGACAACACACACACACACATACACATGCCCGAGGTAGGACTCGAACCTCCGGCGGAAGCGGCCGCGCAATCCACGACGACATGGCGCCTTAAACTGCGCGGCCATTCCGCGCGGCTGTGAAGAAAAGAGGCAGACCCATGATTCGGGATTCAAACACATCACAAACAAAAGAGGGCAAGGAATTGCCTCTAAAGGACTATTGTCACATCTGTTGTGCAATGTGTGGGAATACATTACCCAGTTTACATGCGTTTCCAAACCCGGATTTCGTAAACCGATGTCCCAGTTCCGCTTTTGGTTGGTCAGTTAGACACTTCAAAATCGTCTCTGGAAATCTGATTTAGTAAAGCCGTTTCCCAGTTCCACAATCGATTTTCGTGCCCATGTAAACAGCTCGGAAAGTCTACCTATTTCTATGTCTTTGCGTATCTACTGAAAAGCAGCTGTCAGTTCATAGCCGGCAGCTAGCAGGCGGCGTTGCAACAGTGTACTGTCAGTTGGTAGCTGGCAACTGGCAGGCAGCGTGGCAACAGTTTAGCCACGGCTGACAACTTCAATTAATACTTGGACACTATATCGTGGCAGTCAGCCTTGACTGTAAACAAATTAGGAAAATAAACAAAAAGACTCTCTTATTTCTATATAAGAAGACAAAGCATATCACAGAACGTAAGACTTTTTTTCTCAAAGGAAACAATTCTGGCAGAGGAGGTTTACCTTTTACAAGGTGGAACGTGAAAAGTCCTCATTTGTTTACGCTCGAAGCTAGTTGCCACAACATAGTGTCAGAGTAATACCAAGTAATTGTAACTGAAGTATAGGCAGGCCATACTTTTAACTAAGAGGACGGAATATATTATGAAGAAAAGAAATTAGCTTTAGAGAACATTTTAATTTTCGTAACAAAAGTATCATTGCCAACAGAACCCAATTAATAACTATTTTGTAAATGTTAGAAGACAGATGCAAAATTCCTACAGAGTTCAGGTACGTTCACTGAGCATCTACGAAGAAAAATGCTTTCTTCTTTACTATAGATGAGTCTGTAGGAATAATAATGGAATCCTAATGTGATGGTTGAAGGTTCTTCTGCTGACACAGTTTTTACAAGTTGGGATCATAGTTTTGTGGACAGCATAGATCGAGAATCCAGATTCACACATGTATGTTGTGGCAAACGGAAGATGTACACCTTTTGCCTTTTGAACAAGGGGGTAGTATTTCTTGTTATCCAAACGGATCCAAAAGTGTGAGTACCTGTCAATGTCAAAACTTGATTTGAAGGTAGGGTCTGTGGCAATTTCTATCAACGACTCATATTCATTTGATGATAGAATGTTCGGCTTTTTGGATACAGTGAATGGATTGACCACCCATTCGTATATCTGCAGCTTCTCATCTTAAGCTGTTGGGAAATAATGCTCCAACAATGACATCAAGCTTCGGAGATGTTCCAGGATTTGATGAAACAAATTCTTCCCAAGTGCCAATGTTTTGTTTTTCAAAAACTCCTTGAGAAGAAGAAAACACTCGACCCGCCTTGCCCTTCCACGACACTCTCTATCCAAAAATTGATTTTCCTCTTGAATGCTCCAACTTTATCGGTAGCAGTGGCCTTCGTTTCACTTTGCCCTTGGAGTGAAATATTCATTTCGTTCATTTTGGAGAAAATATCTGACAAATAGGCTAGTATACACTGCCAATTTTCGTCATTAATAAGGTCTGCTAATTTGGTGTTATGCTCCCAAAGGAAAGCTACGACTTCCAAACGTAATTCGTACAACCGAGAGAGTGCATTCCCACTTGAGAGCCACCTCACTTCTGTGTGAAGCAGGGAACAATGAAGGCTTCCCATATCTTCAAACAGTATTGTGAAAAGTCTTGACTTCAACGGCCTTGATTTTATGTAGTTAATGATTTGAATGGATTCGTCTAAAACTTTCTTGAACGAAACAAGCATTTGTTTCGTAGCTAAAGCGTATCTGTGGAGAGCACAATGACTACTGCAACACTTCTTGGAGTTTTCTTTTATTTTCGTTATTGCTCCGATTGTAGGGCCCGTCACAGCTTTTGCACCATCTGTGCACACATCTATGCAATTAGACCATGAAAATTCGTTAGTCCTTAAAAAATCATCCAACAGACGGAATATTTCAGCACCTGTTGCGTTGGCAGGTAGTGGTCTGCACAATAAGATGTCCTCCTCAAAACATCCAGAATATTCATAACGGACAAAAGCCAATAAAATCGCTAATCCTGCAACATCAGTGGATTCATCTATCTGCAGAGAAAATGAATTGTGTTGGATGCGAGAAACAAGAGTGTCTTTCACATTATTTGACATGTCAACAATGCATCTCATGAGAGTATTGTTTGATAATGGCACTGAATATACTAGCTTCACTGCCTTTTCGTCTAGCATGCAAGAAACAATATCATTAACACACGGCTTTATGAGATTTTCTGCAATGGTATAAGCTTTGCCTGTTTTTGACACTCGATAACTAACCAAGAAAGAAGCTTTTAATGAATTTTCATTTATTGTTTTTGCATGCGTTTTCATGAAATGCTGAGAAGCAGCTAGTTCAGCACTCTTCCTTTGGAAAAAATCGATGTCTTTAGCCTGGAAATCGGGGTGAGTACCTTCAAAATGATGGCGTAATTTAACTGGAACCATTGAACTGTTCGGAAGGACTCGCGCACAAATTACACACTGAGCTTTACCCTCCTTTGTCTCCATAAAGCCATTTCCAAATAGCTTTCGCTGTACTTACGCTTCTTGGCTATTCCACTTCCACAGGATATTGCATTCTACCGAGTACTTGCAGCGTTTTCACATAATAAATCCGGTTGTGGAGCTTCTTGTGATTGTTCTTCCTTTGGTCGTCCTCCGTCCTCATTCATTTCAACTGGGAACTTCCCTTGTTGTGAAGGCGATGGAGAAACTGCACCCTTCTTCAATGATCCTGACTGCAGCCATCGATCCATGTTAGAAGTAATAAACTGGTCAAAAATCGACTTATGAAATAGGTAGTGGACTGACAAAGCAAGTTTAACATTTAATGATGCCTGGGACCGCAAACGTGCCAGCGAGCGCTGTGACTGGTCGACGAAGCTCTCCGCGCATGCGTAAAAGGTTTCAGCGCATCTAGCGCCGTGAGCCGTCGCACGAACGACCGCTGTATTGTTGATCAGAGAAGCCGCATTCTCCAGCACAAACTGTGTATGCGTTCTCACTTAAGAACCGCAATGGCCGCTTGGGAATACGACTTGAAGTAAAACTGCACAAGTTTTTCACACGAAAAAAAATAGTGTTTAATTTGATTTTCACATTTTTATTCAATAATTTTACTCATTGTTTTACACGATTTGGTGAAAGGTGGCCGCGGACCCCCTACAAAGAGCCGGCGAGAGCGATAATATGTTTTAAGGGCACGGTTCCATGTGATATGAATTGCATGTAATGTCACACACGTTTCAGGAGGAATTGTTTGCTTTTTTTAAAAAAAAGAGACAGAGAAACAAAAAGTGTATGATTTCCACACGCAAACCAATAATGAAGCATAAGCAATGTATTTCGATAAGCTATTGCTTCAAAGCAGTGTTCATACTGTAGTTATATTTCTCTTACGCCCATTTTCCCACTCACGTACGCTATGGTGGAAATATTTCCTACCGCTCTTTGCAACAACAGCCGGCCGCGGTGGTCTAGCGGTTCTGGCGCTGCAGTCCGGAACCGCGGGACTGCTACGGTCGCAGGTTCGAATCCTGCCTCGGGCATGGGTGTGTGTGATGTCCTTAGGTTAGTTAGGTTTAAGTAGTTCTAAGTTCTAGGGGACTTATGACCTAAGATGTTGAGTCCCATAGTGCTCAGAGCCATTTTTTTTTTCGCTCTTTGCAACATCATGCATCCGAGAAAGAATCATAGGGTGCATATCACCTACAACTTATCGCAGAGCATTAAACAATTTTTCCAGCCAATTTTTATTTCAAATAATCAGTCGGCGTTATTGTTTATGAATGCGTAAAGGTGTTCAAATGGTTCAAATGGCTCTGAGCACTATGGGATTCAACTTCTGAGGTCATTAGTCCCCTAGAACTTAGAACTAGTTAAACCTAACTAACCTAAGGACATTACACACATCCATGCCCGAGGCAGGATTCGAACCTGCGACCGTAGCGGTCTCGCGGTTCCAAACTGCAGCGCTTAGAACCGCACGGCCACTTCGGCCGGCTGTAAAGGTGTTGTTAGCAGATCTTGACACAACTATATTGGCAAATCTTACTTCCAGGATTCCTTTCTGACGCATTCCCTCTTCAAATCCGGTTTGATTGGAGGTAAAAGGAAATTCCGTACTGAACGATGGATCAGTTTGTTTATTTCATTTCCGAATTTTCGGGCCGAACTCGCAGTTTGCTGTGATCGTCAAGATGACGCTTCCTTCGAAATTTCATATCTTACGTCTTCCAATTCCGTACCAATGTTTGAAGTTGTGTAACCATTAAATGCTTCCCTTGAAATCACTGTACTCTTCGCCGAGCGCAATTTGATATGCATTGCGTGGTAGATCAGTATTATGCACATCCCGTAAATTGTATCGTGTATCCTTCAAACGCGCTAATACCCGTTCTTGTAACAAGGGCGCCTAGTCCTCCGTTGAATATATGCTGTTTTTCTTAGGCACTACGCGGTCAAATTGCTGAGGACGTATTCGAAATCTCTCCATAATTGCTTTTTTACTATGCTGCGGATGATCTTCCGTGTATGTAATTATGTTTAGTACGCGCACTTTGGACAACGACTGTCCGTTATTACGTTTTACTGGAGACGCAATTCGTGGCTCTTTGTCTGACAAGGATGGTGAGCTACATGGCTCCACACTTGTTTCAGTGTCACTTTTACTTGTTAAGTTCGTATCGTCATCAAAGTACTCCTCGTGTACATTTCCACACAGTTGAACGTGTACCATACCATACATTCCACTGACTCATGTTGCAGAGACGCTTTTATTTCATCTGGTACTTCCTTCTTATTTTGCTAAATTTCTGGAGTTTCTTTTTGACGAAGTCAAGTCTTCGGCAACTGTTGTTGCAGATATAGTACAATGTTTGCTTTGTTTATCGATGCCATCGCTTTGCTTTTTTATCAGTACCACTACCACTGCAGCACTGTTGTGAGTTACTCGTTGGCTACCATTGTATACCTTCAGTCCCGCTCCGCCGGCGCCGCCGGCCGCTGTGGCCGAGCGGTTCTAGGCGCTTCAGTCCAGAATCACGCTTCTGCTACGGTCGCAGGTTCGAATCGTGCCTTGGGCATTGAGGTGTGTGATGTCCTTAGGTTAGTTAGGTTTAAGTAGTTCTAAGACTAGCGTCTGATGACCTCAGAAGTTAAGTCCCATAGTGCTTAGAGCCATTGGGGCCATTTTTGAACCCCCGGTGCCATTAGCAGCCAATACGGTACTTGCGTGGCAGGCAAACATGTAGTGACAAACATGTCACTACAGGCACAGAACACAAGGCAATTATGAGAATCTCTTCCGAAGCAGTAGGAAATGATGGAGTGAGCATTGACATGATTAAGAACGTTGTAGACATTATTATTCCAGTTATCAGAGACATCTCCAACTTGTCTCTACTGAGTGGAAGCGAAGTTTAATTCAACCTATACCCAAAACTGACAACCGAAAGTCGCTAGGTGACTACAGGCCGATCAGCATACTACCTGCAAATATCTAAAGGCGTAGACTACATCGTCCATGAACTGCTGACGGATTGCCTCAAAACTCATAACAGCCATGATAAATATCAGTCAGGCCTCCGAAAGCACCATCGTACAGCAACTGCATTAATCAAAGTAACTGAGGACATTAAACATGCTATGGACAGACGTGAAGCTATCATCCTGACACTGCAAGGCCTTTGATACAGTTGACTTTGATATAATACTAATTAAAATGAAACAGCTGAATTTCCGGTTCGACAGCTACCTCAAAAACAGAAGTCAACAAGTCATTTGTGTGTCGGAGAAGTAGCCGGCCGGTGTAGCCGTGCGGTTATGGGCGCTTCAGTCTAGAACCGCGTGACCGCTACGGTCGCAGGTTCGAATCCTGCCTCGGGCATGGATGTGTGTGATGTCCTTAGGTTAGTTAGGTTTAAGTAGTTCTAAGTTCTAGGGGACTGATGACCACAGATGTTAAGTCCCATAGTGCTCAGAGCCATTTTTGTCGGAGAAGTCATCATGGCAAAACGTGCGCTCTGGAGTTCCCTCAGGCTCCGTCCATTACTCTTCTCGCTGTGTATTAATGATATTTCTTCAGTGATTCACTCCTGCAACTACCATCTATATGCCGACAACATCCAACTGTACACAAGTGCAAGCCCCAAGAACATTGCTGACGCAGTAGCGAGTATGAACGCAGATCTTTGCTCTGTTTCTCGATGGGCATAGTACCTAGGTCTAAAACTAAACCCCAAGAAATCCCAGGTCATTCTTATATCTCATCTAAAGTTAATCAACCGGTACTTTCGCGAAACATTCCCTCAAATACTCCTCAGTGGTACCCAACTACCATACCAAAAAACAGTAAAAGACCTTGGAATAATCTTTGATGAACACCTAAACTGGGAAGAACAAACAGTCGCAGCTTGCCGGAAATCCCTCTCCTCCCTACATGCAATCCAAAAATTTAGAAAAATATTTCCAACCCATGTTAAACAAAAATTAATCCAAACACTAGACTTGCCTAATCTTTACTACTGTGATGTAGTTCAACATGGCACAAACAGTGAAAATTCGAGATGCCTCGAGCTGGTAATGAATGCTTGCGTTAGATATGTGTGCAATATACGGTTGTATGATCATATCAGTCCTTCACACTCCCAGCTAGGTTGGATACAACCACATAAGGTACGCAATCTCCACACGATGTGCTTACTTCATCGATTTCTTAGTCACTGGTGCCCTCAGTACTTATCTTCTCACATTAAACACCTATCATCATTCCACAACCGCAATACCAGATCGGATACCTCTAGCATCTTGGCTGTACCTTTACTTAAAACAAAATCTTTCTGCGTGTCATTCTCCATCTCAGCCATACGACTATGGAACGCGCTCCCCTGTGATCTGCGTCTTATCCAGAACCACTCAGCATTCAAGAGGGAACTCAAGACTTATATATTAGGGACGGTATAGCCACCATTGTTGTGCCCCTCTCATCTCCTTCTTTCCCCTCTCTATCATAGCTTCGAATTTCACCATTCTATTTCTCTTCCTCTAACCTAGCTACCTCTTCTATATCTCTCTCACCCCATTCTATCGTCTTATGTCCCTGCTCGATGTGAATAACTCACAAGTTGCAAGAACATAACGAGAAAATTCCCAACTAGCAATAGTACTGACATTCATAAAAGAAAAGTATATTTACTTTCATATACACTCCTGGAAATGGAAAAAAGAACACATTGACACCGGTGTGTCAGACCCACCATACTTGCTCCGGACACTGCGAGAGGGCTGTACAAGCAATGATCACACGCACGGCACAGCGGACACACCAGGAACCGCGGTGTTGGCCGTCGAATGGCGCTAGCTGCGCAGCATTTGTGCACCGCCGCCGTCAGTGTCAGCCAGCTTGCCGTGGCATACGGAGCTCCATCGCAGTCTTTAACACTGGTAGCATGCCGCGACAGCGTGGACGTGAACCGTATGTGCAGTTGACGGACTTTGAGCGAGGGCGTATAGTGGGCATGCGGGAGGCCGGGTGGACGTACCGCCGAATTGATCAACACGTGGGGCGTGAGGTCTCCACAGTACATCGATGTTGTCGCCAGTGGTCGGCGGAAGGTGCACGTGCCCGTCGACCTGGGACCGGACCGCAGCGACGCACGGATGCACGCCAAGACCGTAGGATCCTACGCAGTGCCGTAGGGGACCGCACCGCCACTTCCCAGCAAATTAGGGACACTGTTGCTCCTGGGGTATCGGCGAGGACCATTCGCAACCGTCTCCATGAAGCTGGGCTACGGTCCCGCACACCGTTAGGCCGTCTTCCGCTCACGCTCCAACATCGTGCAGCCCGCCTCCAGTGGTGTCGCGACAGGCGTGAATGGAGGGACGAATGGAGACGTGTCGTCTTCAGCGATGAGAGTCGCTTCTGCCTTGGTGCCAATGATGGTCGTATGCGTGTTTGGCGCCGTGCAGGTGAGCGCCACAATCAGGACTGCATACGACCGAGGCACACAGGGCCAACACCCGGCATCATGGTGTGGGGAGCGATCTCCTACACTGGCCGTACACCACTGGTGATCGTCGAGGGTACACTGAATAGTGCACGGTACATCCAAACCGTCATCGAACCCATCGTTCTACCATTCCTAGACCGGCAAGGGAACTTGCTGTTCCAACAGGACAATGCACGTCCGCATGTATCCCGTGCCACCCAACGTGCTCTACAAGGTGTAAGTCAACTATCCTGGCCAGCAAGATCTCGGGATCTGTCCCCCATTGAGCATGTTTGGGACTGGATGAAGCGTCGTCTCACGCGGTCTGCACGTCCAGCACGAACGCTGGTCCAACTGAGGCGCCAGGTGGAAATGGCATGGCAAGCCGTTCCACAGGACTACATCCAGCATCTCTACGATCGTCTCCATGGGAGAATAGCAGCCTGCATTGCTGCGAAAGGTGGATATACACTGTACTAGTGCCGACATTGTGCATGCTCTGTTGCCTGTGTCTATGTGCCTGTGGTTCTGTCAGTGTGATCATGTGATGTATCTGACCCCAGGAATGTGTCAATAAAGTTTCCCCTTCCTGGGACAATGAGTTCACGGTGTTCTTATTTCAATTTCCAGGAGTGTACATAGTCATAACTATTATTATTATTATTCTTGTTTGTTACAATTATTTTTGATTGTTATAATTATCCCTCTACTACTGTTATAATCTCTATTTTTTTCTTTAACATTAATAGTGTATAACACGTGGTATCTCCATAATGTTCTGTACAAACTGAAATTCGTTCAATCTGACAAGGGGAGGCCGCCAATTGTGAAATTCAGATTCGATTCATACTGCGCATAATAAAAGCTCATGGCCAGAGGTGTAATGTGGCAAAGCAGCAAGATGCACTTCTCAGCCGTTGTCGAGAAAATCGGCAGTTAAAAGAAACCGTTGCGGTGAAATACTCTGTACGATTAATGATTTTTCTACAGCGTCGTGGCGCAGCGGTAAGCGCTCGGATTCGTAATCCGAAGCTCGCCAGATCGAATCTCGCGCCATGCAACTTTTTTTTAGTATTTGTTTTTTATAATTCAAATATATATATATATATATATATATATATATATATATATATATATATATATATATATATATATAAAATTCCCGGCAATCAGTTGCAACAATTATGCATATAATAAGTTGTTGAAAGTCGTTTGTCGTGGAAAAACTGGCGATTTCGAACATCATTATGTTTTCCCCAAAGAAAGTTGTATTTCACAAATATTATTAATTGTCTTCATGATGTTAACCACGTATAGTTAACGGAAGACGTAGAAACGATATTCCGAAACGAATACGTATAGCGTAAGTCAAACGTTCGAATTAGAATAGAGACCCCACGAACACAAATTTGCTGTGGCAGGTATGAAATATAAACTCCGTTACTCGCTCGTTACACTTGAAGGACAGATGTTGAATGGGCCGAAACGAGCCGCCGCATAACAGCGTAGTTGCCTGCTAATTTCGAAAGAAGGTAGATGCGGTCCCTAGCGCAACTTATAACATCGTCGAAAATCAGTGCGGACGGGAGAGCTTTGGTACAACCTGTTAAAAAAACGGAAAAATGGAGGCGGTACAATTGGAGAGCGATTCCCCTTCACCAACATGCATAAGCAATTCATTAATACTTTAAATATATATATATATATATATATATATATATATATATATATATATATATATAACTAATAAATAAAAACTAATAATAAAAAACTAATAATAATAATAATAATAAAAATTGCATGGCGCGACATTCGATCCGGCAACCTTCGGATTACGAACCCGAGCGCTTACCGCTGCGCCACGACGCTGTAGAAAATCATTAATCGTAGAGAGTATTGCACCGCAACGGTTTCTTTTAACTCGATTTTCTCGACAACGGCTGAGAAGTGCATCTTGGTGTTTTGCCACATTACACCTCTGGCCATGAGCTTTTATTATGCGCAGTATGAATCGAATCTGAATTTCACAATTGGCGGCCTCCCCTTGTGAGTATGCCTGGTTAGGTGTAAGAGAGGGCCAGAAGGCCCTAATCTTGCCAGGTAAAATAAATGCATAAATAAATAAAAATATGTAGGAGGCCACCTCCTGCGACCTCGCACTCAAGGGGTTCCCTGTGATATTCGAGGTGAGATGAGTTTACAATCATGCGTATATTCGTGAAGAGAATATGTCAATCTGCGACTCACTACGTGAACCCTAAAACTGTTAGAAACAGTTGCGCTCTCAAGTACTTGGCACAGATACAGTTTTTTGTTCTTCATTACTTCAGTGTAATACAAGTATTCCTTTGGAAATGGGTCACTGTGGTCAAAGTGTGAGATAATTACAAGGACGGGGTTAGTTTGCGTGTTTACTAATGACTTGCCAAGCTACACAATGATGACAGCAGACAAGAGTCCGCCGTTCGAGCATTGCGACATTTCCCATCCTTGAGAAGGGAAATAACCCTTCACCAGTAGCAGAAACGCCCCGGACGCGTCTTCGCTAATTCCGCCCGCCTGCGCAGTAAGGTGTCCTCGAGCTTTACGACGCCATCATCTTTCGACTGCTCGGCGAGTCCTCGTATGCCGCGATCAGAGCAGACAATAGCCTCGCGGGGCTGGGAGGCTACTAATTTTCTGAGAACACGGGGCGTGCTAAGTGCAGGGCGTGCCTGGCGCGGAGAAGCAGGCCACGTGGGCGTCACGTGGACCAGGACCGGCGCTCAGTAATTAGGAGCGGCCACCGGGTTTACCTTGTAATTAGCGAGCGTCCACTAGCTCGGCGGACTGCTGGCCTGCTATTAGCTGTATCGCGATGAGCCGCCCGTCCACGTGGCGCCGAATCTCACCGCACTGTACAGACGTCATGGGAAAGGGCTGCAGTGTGGCATTGCGTCACAGACTTCTCTCTTTGCGTCAATTCTCTTGTCGGGCACAAAGGAAACCATCTCGGGACAAATTGAAAATACTGGGCAGAAAATTTTGGCATGGGATCGAAGCGAATGTTGTTACTGGCGTTTCACTTGAAACATCCCCTTAGAAAAATTTATGAATGATTGTGCTGATAAACCCCTTACGTTATTTGATTTTCAAACAGTTGAGCAAAACTGAACGTGCTCAGACATTTATCTCTTTACTTATTCTGATCATCAATAAAATTACACACAATATTTTTAGTGCAACGCAATCTTACTTTCAATAATCCCTACAAAAGAATGGCCCTGACTAACAATAACCTATTCCTTTCATGAATCACTTACCTCACAGAAATCTTCGTTATTAGAACTACTGCAATACAGCGAGCGCCAATACTGCCAGCTAAATAAAAGAGTCTAACTACTGAAGGCACTAACTACTGATAGGCATAGTCAGCAAATGGAAGATTTTGGTAGAGAACAGACAATGTATTTGCCTTAATAGTGTTCAAAATTCATATATAACAGTTCATGACATCCAGTCTTACAAATTTACTCTGCGCAATGCTATACGCGCTGTTAACAGCCAACTGCCCAGCACTACAATAGCAAATTCCAACAATGCAAACCAGCCACAGAGTGCACACAGCACAGTCAGTGATTTTCATATAGAACGCTACATGGCGTTACCAACATAAAAACCTAAACAGCCTACTTACACACTTAAGTCTTCTGCCAACTACTCAAGTTCTCGCCCTCACCGACAGTCGCCGCTTAACATAGGTTACTACCAAATTTCTCTTTAAGGCCACCAGTCTTCCGAGTAAGCATTCACACCAGTAGATTTTGTTGTGATCAACTCATAGAAGTGTGTGCTTGTGAATTAATGCTGAAAAACAGTTCACTTTTAATTGTAACGGTATACAAATCCCCAATAGGAAATTTTAAATTATTTATAAGGAACCTGGATACCTTACTGTGCTGTCTGTCAGATGTCAGCAAGCATTCAACAGTCCGTGGTGACTTCAAGTAGATGTTCTGAAGGATTCTGATAGGAAAAATGATCTGGAAACCTTATTTGGATCCTACAATTTGCTCTCAGTAGTTAACCTTCTAACACGGGTGGATAAAGACACTAGGTCCCTAATTAATAACGTTTTCTTTGATGAGGCACAAAGCAAGAAAATAACTGTTTAAACTGTTTACCCAGAAACAAATGTCCTCTCTGATCATAATGCACAGTTAGTCAGGATAAATGACATGCTGCCTTACAGTGAGGATACACCTCAGTGAACGTCAGTTAGAATCATTAATGACTACAGGGGAAAGGTTTTTAAGAGTAGTTTACAATAAAAAAAACAGAGATGAAATTTATAAAGAACCAAATGCCAATATAAAATTTAATCTATTCCATGAAAAATTCATATCAGTATTTGAAACAGCATTTGGCGTAAGCTAATCAGAAGGGACATTAAGCATCCGTGTAATCAACCAGGGAAGGGAAATGTGTCTTTGGGCAAGAACAAGTTGAGACCCTGCACTATTTGCACACTACAAAAACTACTCAAAATTACTAGAAAGGTTATTAAAAATCAAGAAACATGCACATAATATCAGAAATCAATACGTCTGACACCAGAGTTAAGGCAATATGTAGTATATTGAAGCAAGATTAGATTAGATTAGATTAGTACTTGTTCCATAGATCATGAATACGACACTTCATAATGATGTGGAACGTGTCAGGTTAATAAAAGGTGTCTATACAAGATATTACATTACACAAAATATTACATGACACTTAATACATTTAATTTTTTTTGTGGGGGTTGAGGAAATTACCCACTCACTATATCCAAAAATTCATCTAACGAGTGGAAGGAGTTGCCATTAAGAGATTCTTTTGATTTTCTTTTAAATGTTATATGGCTATCCATCAGACTTTTGATGCTATTAGAAAAGTGACAAAAAACTTTTGTGGGAGCATAATTTACCCCATTCTCAGCCAAAGTCAGATTTAATCTTGAGCAGTGAAGATCATCCTTTCTCCTAGTGTTGTAGCCATGTACACTGCTATTACTTCTGAATTCGTTCGGATTGTTAATAACAAATTTCATAAGTGAATATACACTCCTGGAAATGGAAAAAAGAACACATTGACACCCGTGTGTCAGACCCACCATACTTGCTCCGGACACTGCGAGAGGGCTGTACAAGCAATGATCACACGCACGGCACAGCGGACACACCAGGAACCGCGGTGTTGGCCGTCGAATGGCGCTAGCTGCGCAGCATTTGTGCACCGCCGCCGTCAGTGTCAGCCAGTTTGCCGTGGCATACGGAGCTCCATCGCAGTCTTTAACACTGGTAGCATGCCGCGACAGCGTGGACGTGAACCGTATGTGCAGTTGACGGACTTTGAGCGAGGGCGTATAGTGGGCATGCGGGAGGCCGGGTGGACGTACCGCCGAATTGCTCAACACGTGGGGCGTGAGGTCTCCACAGTACATCGATGTTGTCGCCAGTGGTCGGCGGAAGGTGCACGTGCCCGTCGACCTGGGACCGGACCGCAGCGACGCACGGATGCACGCCAAGACCGTAGGATCCTACGCAGTGCCGTAGGGGACCGCACCGCCACTTCCCAGCAAATTAGGGACACTGTTGCTCCTGGGGTATCGGCGAGGACCATTCGCAACCGTCTCCATGAAGCTGGGCTACGGTCCCGCACACCGTTAGGCCGTCTTCCGCTCACGCCCCAACATCGTGCAGCCCGCCTCCAGTGGTGTCGCGACAGGCGTGAATGGAGGGACGAATGGAGACGGGTCGTCTTCAGCGATGAGAGTCGCTTCTGCCTTGGTGCCAATGATGGTCGTATGCGTGTTTGGCGCCGTGCAAGTGAGCGCCACAATGAGGACTGCATACGACCGAGGCACACAGGGTCAACACCCGGCATCATGGTGTGGGGAGCGATCTCCTACACTGATCGTCGAGGGGACACTGAATAGTGCATGGTACATCCAAACCGTCATCGAACCCATCGTTCTACCATTCCTAGACCGGCAAGGGAACTTGCTGATCCAACAGGACTATGCACGTCCGCATGTATCCCGTGCCACCCAACGTGCTCTAGAAGGTGTAAGTCAACTACCCTGGCCAGCAAGATCTCCGGATCTGTCACCCATTGAGCATGTTTGGGACTGGATGAAGCGTCGTCTCACGCGGTCTGCACGTCCAGCACGAACGCTGGTCCAACTGAGGCGCCAGGTGGAAATGGCATGGCAAGCCGTTCCACAGGACTACATCCAGCATCTCTACGATCGTCTCCATGGGAGAATAGCAGCCAGCATTGCTGCGAAAGGTGGATATACACTGTACTAGTGCCGACATTGTGCATGCTCTGTTGCCTGTGTCTATGTGCCTGTGGTTCTGTCAGTGTGATCATGTGATGTATCTGACCCCAGGAATGTGTCAATAAAGTTTCCCCTTCCTGGGACAATGAATTCACGGTGTTCTTATTTCAATTTCCAGGAGTGTAGAATAGCATCCCATTAACATATACTAAGAACAGCAGAGGACCCAAGACCGAAACTTGTGGCACCCCATTCTTGATTGTTCCCCAGTTTGAGAAATTACCAGTTTTTTGCATATTATGTGAACTGCTTATTTCAACTTTCTGCACTCTTCCAGTCAGGTATGATTTAAACCAATTGAGCACTATCCTATTCATACCACAGTACTTGAGCTTATCCAGAAGTATTCCATGATTTACACAGTCAAAGGCCTTTGATAGATCACAAAAAATCCCAACAGGCGACTTCCGGTTACTCAGGGCATTTAATACACTCCTGGAAATGGAAAAAAGAACACATTGACACCGGTGTGTCAGACCCACCATACTTGCTCCGGACACTGCGAGAGGGCTGTACAAGCAATGATCACACGCACGGCACAGCGGACACACCAGGAACCGCGGTGTTGGCCGTCGAATGGCGCTAGCTGCGCAGCATTTGTGCACCGCCGCCGTCAGTGTCAGCCAGTTTGCCGTGGCATACGGAGCTCCATCGCAGTCTTTAACACTGGTAGCATGCCGCGACAGCGTGGACGTGAACCGTATGTGCAGTTGACGGATTTGAGCGAGGGCGTATAGTGGGCATGCGGGAGGCCAGGTGGACGTACCGCCGAATTGCTCAACACGTGGGGCGTGAGGTCACCACAGTACATCGATGTTGTCGCCAGTGGTCGGCGGAAGGTGCACGTGCCCGTCGACCTGGAACCGGACCGCAGCGACGCACGGATGCACGCCAAGACCGTAGGATCCTACGCAGTGCCGTAGGGGACCGCACCGCCACTTCCCAGCAAATTAGGGACACTGTTGCTCCTGGGGTATCGGCGAGGACCATTCGCAACCGTCTCCATGAAGCTGGGCTACGGTCCCGCACACCGTTAGACCGTCTTCCGCTCACGCCCCAACATCGTGCAGCCCGCCTCCAGTGGTGTCGCGACAGGCGTGAGTGGAGGGACGAATGGAGACGTGTCGTCTTCAGCGATGAGAGTCGCTTCTGCCTTGGTGCCAATGATGGTCGTATGCGTGTTTGGCGCCGTGCAGGTGAGCGCCACAATCAGGACTGCATTCGACCGAGGCACACAGGGCCAACACCCGGCATCATGGTGTGGGGAGCGATCTCCTACACTGATCGTCGAGGGGACACTGAATAGTGCATGGTACATCCAAACCGTCATCGAACCCATCGTTCTACCATTCCTAGACCGGCAAGGGAACTTGCTGTTCCAACAGGACAATGCACGTCCGCATGTATCCCGTGCCACCCAACGTGCCCTAGAAGGTGTAAGTCAACTACCCTGGCCAGCAAGATCTCCGGATCTGTCCCCCATTGAGCATGTTTGGGACTGGATGAAGCGTCGTCTCACGCGGTCTGCACGTCCAGCACGAACGCTGGTCCAACTGAGGCGCCAGGTGGAAATGGCATGGCAAGCCGTTCCACAGGACTACATCCAGCATCTCTACGATCGTCTCCATGGGAGAATAGCAGCCTGCATTGCTGCGAAAGGTGGATATACACTGTACTAGTGCCGACATTGTGCATGCTCTGTTGCCTGTGTCTATGTGCCTGTGGTTCTGTCAGTGTGATCATGTGATGTATCTGACCCCAGGAATGTGTCAATAAAGTTTCCCCTTCCTGGGACAATGAATTCACGGTGTTCTTATTTCAATTTCCGGGAGTATATTTTATTAGTGAAAGTATATATAGCATTTTCCATCGAAACACCGTTCTGGAAACCAAACTGACATTTTGTTAAAACTTTATTTTTACAAAGGTGTGAAGCTACTCTACAACACATTACATTTTCAAGAATTTTGGATAAGGCAGTCAGAAGAGAGATTGGGCGGTAATTGTTGACGTCAGACGTATCCCCTTTTTTATGCAGTGGTTTAACAATGGCATACTTCAGTCTATCTGGGAAAATACCCTGTTTCAGAGAGCTATTACATATGTGGCTAAGAATCCCACTTATTTCCTGGGAACAAGCTTTTATTATCCTGCTGGAAATGCCATCAGTTCGATGTGAGCTTTTATTCTTGAGAGAGTTTATTATCTTCCTAATTTCAGTAGGAGAGGTGGATGGAATTTCAATTGTATCAAACGGTGTGGGTAAGGCCTCTTCCATTAACTGCCTTGCTTCTTCTAATGAACATTTAGATCCTATTTTCTCTACAACATTTAAAAAATGATTATTCAAAATGTTTTCGACTTCCCACTTGTTGTTTATCCAGTTTCCATTCGCTTTGATGGTGATGCTGTCATCCTGTACTCTTGGTTGCCCTGTCTCCCTTGTAATAATATTCCAAATTGTTTTGATTTTAGTATCAGAGGTATTAATCTCAGACATGATGCACATGCTTCTGGACTTTTTAATAACCTTTATTAATGTAGCACAGTAGTTTTTATAATATTTGGCTGTTTCTGGGTCATTACCCTGGGACTGATGTTATAGCCCACCAATGAATCATGTCATATGTAACTAAAGGAGTGCAGGAAGTTGTACTTAGTAGTAATCCAACCAACACAATCCAGGGACATAATTCTGAGTAGGGAGCAATCACGTATGGGGCTCCCCAAGGCTCAGTCTTAGGTCCACTGCTGTATCTCATATAAGTAAATTACCTACCGTCTAATGTACAACAAGCAGAAGTACTTTTTTGGCAGATGACACCAGTATTGTAATCACTCCCACTATACATACAGAAATGGAAGAGAAGGTGAACAACTCAAAAGTATTATTGACTGGTTTTCTGTGAATGTCTCACTCTGAATTTCACAAAGACACATCATATTTAGTTCTGCACCTCTAGGGGTACCGCACCAGTGGTAAATGTAACACGTGGTGATGAAATAATACGTATGGTGGAAACTTCAAAATTTTTACGTGTCCATAATGATGAGAATTTAAATTTGAAATAAAGCTGATTTTGGAACTCCGCAAACAACTTAGTTCAGCCACATTTGCACTTAGTATCGTAGCAAATTTTGGGAAGAGAGAGATCAGTAAGTTGGCATAATTGGCTTATTTTCATTCAGTAATGTCATATGGAATTATGTTCTGGGGTAACTCATCATTAAGAAAGGAAGTCTTCATTGCCCAAAAACGTGCTGTTAGAATAATGTGTGGTACTCAGCTGCGATCACCTTGTAGACATCTATTTAAGAAGATGCTACTACTGCTTAACAGTATATTTATTCTCCCATGAAGTTTGTCGTCAATAATCCACTCCAGTTAAAATGCAACAAGCACAGCACTGCAACAAAAAATTTTTATCACTTAACCAATGATAGAAAACGTCTGCCAGACAGGAAGGTAAAATCTGAAAATAAATTGAGAAAGTTTCTCCTTGACAAATCATTCTTTTCAATAGATGAATTGCTATGTTTGTGATGTGTAGAAGGTGATGTGTAGGATTTTCTAACTAAATGTGTATATCTTGTTTCCATTTTGATAAAAAATATTATCTTTAGAGCACAAATAGATGTACAAATTAATTTGTAATATGAATGTAAAATGACTAGTTCCACATCATGCCGATTTATCGTGCAAAATGGTCCATGGTGGATGATATTTCGGAGAAATATCATCCACACAATTCCAAACAGAAGAGAATTGAAGCATTTGAGATGTGGTGCTACAGCTCGTGCAGCTCATGTTCACAACGTCGTCACATATTAAGTGGTGTGGATGTAGCTGTTGTTTACAGACACGTCTCCAAACGCTAAGACGTTTTCCTTCAGCTGCGAAGGGAGCTGAAAATAATTTTCTGCGGGTTTCAAGGGCACATACGAATCCGCGAAAACAAACTTTTTGATGTGGCTGCAAAGAAGGATTGCCCCCTCCAGCCTTCCGTTCGCTATTCAGCCCCTGCAGGCAGTCACCGCATACTTGACGTCGGAGGTCTTGCTGGTGGGAGGTTCAGGTGACAGAAGAGAGAATCAATAAACTTGTGTCAGCGAAACCCTCAGTGTAACCATTGCTTATCTTCTCCCAGTCACGATAAGCTGACATTTCCAGAATGAAACTTACACTCTTTAGTTGAGTGTACGGTGATATGGAACATCCTAGCGGATTAAAACTGTGTGCCTTTCGCGGGCAAGTGCTCTACAAGCTGAGCTACCGAAGCACAGCCGGCCGGGGTGGTCGAGCGGTTCAAGCCGCTACAGTCTGGAACCGCGCGACCGCTACGGTCACAGGTTCGAATCCTGCCTCGGGCATGGATGTGTGTGATGTCCTTAGGTTAGTTAGGTTTAAGTAGTTCTAAGTTCTAGGGGACTGATGACCGAAGATGTTAAGTCCCATAGTGCTCAGAGCCATTTGAACCATTTTGGACCACCGAAGCACAACTCTCGACCCGTACTCACACGTTTACTTCCGGCAGTACCTCGTCTCTTATCTGACAGACTTCACAGACGCTGTCTTGCAAAACTTGCACGACTAGCACGCCTCGAAGAAAGGATATCGCGGGGACATGAGTTAGCCGGGCTTAACCGGCTCCTGTATGATGCCTGGGTAGCTCAGTAAGTAGAGCATTTCAAGTCTCAGTCCGGTACGCAGTTTTAATCTGCCTGGAAATTTCAAGTGGGACATTTCCCCTTGACATATGGCTTTCTGTTATGGCGGGAGGATCCACCAGTGTGTCAAGGACACAGGTCTCTGACCAGCATATTTTAAAGGAGTATGTTTGTAACACCATAGCTCTAATGCTCTACTGATTTATTTTGCCTATTGTTTTGTTTAATGTTACATCGTTGAGCTTCAGTAAATGTGTTTGATTGAATCGATAACACAAAATTGTATACTCCTTTCTTTGTAAAAACATTGATGTCTTTTACAGTGTAGGAAGTGTAATCTATGAGCAAATTATGTTTTGTCTTCCTCATATAATCTCTTTGGGTATCTTTAAAATTAAATAATTTTATTTAAATAATTTTGTGTAGAACTACCAATATATGCAAATGTTCTGTTTTATTTAAAATGTTTGATTGCTGTTATGTAAACTGCTGACCTTCACTTAGGGTTCTTAGTTTTTTTGTATGTAAAAGCTGTTGTGGTTCCCCTCGGCAACGGAACTATGTAGCGCGCGCAAATTGTGGTTGGCCTAGGTAGAAAAGGTGGAACCAAGAGTCAGTCGGGGACGAGCTACCAAACTATCAACTGCTCATGTAAAATTGGGTATTGTGCTGGTTCCGAGAGAGGCTTTTCCTGACCTTTTCCAATGCCTTGGATGGATGGATAAAGAGCTGGAACTATTCTGGAATTGGTATCTACAATCGCCACCAAGAAATGACAGAGTCCAGCAATTCTACCTGCAAATCCACCTACCAACATGCAATCGCCACCACATTGCGCAATCACTGTAATGGAACACTATAGTAATGTACAGTGAAGGATCAGCTCATAGGATGTTATAGTGAACACAAATATAAGGCAAAATTTGACTGAACTCTTGTACCTCCCGTGATTTATCCTCAGTCACACATCCACTTACGGTCCCTCCTACGCTAAAGTATTTACCGAGTGTCCTTTATTAAAGACATATTAAAATTAATACCGCATTAGAGTGTGCTAAAATTAATATTGTTTGTTGAAAGGATCTTACAAATATCTCAAATTTGTGTTTCAGAGCAGTAAAAGTTCTGAACTGCAACTGTTGAGAGTTATATGTTCATGCTTGCTAAGTACTTGTTTCTCTAGTGTATTGAAAGTGTGTTTAGTTTGCTCTGCTACAGTAGTCAAGATTAAGGGCCCCCCTCCACTGAAAGTAGTTCAAATGCACAAAGTTACTTAATTATAGCAAATTTCAATTACTCTTACTACTCAAGTGAAATTCTGTACAATATTGGGTTCCTCTCGTGTATTTAAAGTGCTTATTAATGTTGTAACAGGATCCATAGTTTGTCTATTGTGCTCATGCTACATAACGATTAATAGAAAGACAACTATCTGTGTAAACAGTGACTTCTTTATTCAAAAGACAGTGAGAAGTAATCTGTTAGTGAATTCCATTTAATTTTCATTCTAAATATGAAGGTGCTTAGCAGTGAGAGACTTAACCTATGGACAATAACTAATTTTGCTGTACACCATATCTATATTTAATGTCAGATAGGAATATGCTTGAAAAGTAATATTGAACCTATGTCCAATGTTTTATTCTAAAGTACACTGTAATAGTAATATTATTGAAACCACTCAGTTTGACTAAGACCTGAAGATAGTAGTGTGTATCGTTAGCTGCTATATTTATGAAAATAGTTTGTTGTGCTCTAGCTGTCAACTCCTAATTTAACGTTAGCATATGCAGGTGCCAGAGTTCATTGCACTCGCTTGTGGCAATATATAGGTTGTGTTTGTCCGTTAAATTTACTTTACTACTTTGTTAAACAAGAATGTAGAATGTTAATCAGTCTCATGCCTAATTAGGCTGGCGACCTTTTTTTTTGTTTTTGAACAGTGCGAATAAGTAAATTATTGTTTGTTACTGTTTGAATATTTACGTAATTCTGACTTTCACTTCCGATAAGTGGCCGCGGTGGTCTAGCGGTTCTGGCGCTGCAGTCCGGAACCGCGGGACTGCTACGGTCGCAGGTTCGAATCCTGCCTCGGGCATGGGTGTGTGTGATGTCCTTAGGTTAGTTAGGTTTAATTAGTTCTAAGTTCTAGGGGACTTATGACCTAAGATGTTGAGTCCCATAGTGCTCAGAGCCACTTCCGATAAGCCACCTCCGTTAGGTACAACACGGTCAACAACATAACAAAGTTCCTCTTAGAGGGTAGCACTGCTTTGCTGCGTCACACCATAATTGCTTTAACAAGATAGTTTTATTTCACGACCTGCCTTCAACTTTAAGGTAATGGTATAGCAGTAGCGGACGGTAGTGTTATGTTTTATTCGATGACCTGGGACCTGATCTTTATGTCCGACGGAACTTATCTTCTATTTTAAATAACAACGACACGGTTGTAGTACAAGTCTAAGTTTCTGTTCGTCGTCAGAGCTCCTTCCCAAACCACTGGGTGTGATATTTTATTGTGTTCCTCAGTGGTTCGGTCACCCGTCAGTCTTAGTCACACATTCACAAAAATCTGGGTTCTTTTAATTACATCTGTCCTGGTACATTACAGCTGATTCCATCTATGGCTAGCATGCTATGTTTTTATCTTTATTTCTTGAACAGTCTTTTATGAAGCTTCAGACATCAATGACGTATCTTAAATTGAATTTTATTGAACTGTTTGCGTTGAATATGTAGACACAATAGATACAATTTCCAGGTGCACACATAATCTTTTAAAACTATTGCTTGGGGCAGACGGCATAGAATCAGGTCCGGCTCATGCCATATTTCACTGCCTGTATCTGGATCACTGAAAGAGTGCCAGTGCTGCATAGGGCTCAGCATCGTTGGTAACATATTGCCACACCAAGCCGAACCGAAACCAGGGAGTGCGACTGGAGCAGTATGGCACCACCCTATACGTCATTCTGCGATCCTTGCCATGCAGAGCCACAACATGCAACATCAAACCTGAGCCGCTCCACGGCGTACTAGTCACAAGTCTTCTGACGGGTCTGGTAACGCCCACCGCGAATTCATCTTCTGCACTAATGCGCTAAACTCTTCATTTCCGTTTATCACTTGCACCCTACGTCCTCAGTTATTTATAGGACGTATTCTAGTCTCGGACGCTCCCTGCAGTTTTCACCCTCTACAACTCCCTCTAGTACCATACAAGTGTTTCCATGATGTCTAATCATATGTCCTACCATACTGTCCCTTCTTCTTGTCTGTATTTTCCATATGTTCCTCTCTTCACTGACTCTGTGAAGACACTCCTCAGTGTTTATTTTACCAGCTCACATAGGGTTCAATATTCTACTGCAGCATTGCATCTCAAACGCTTCAATTCTTCTTTGTTCTCGTTATTCCACTGTCCATGATTCACTACCTTACAATGATGAGATCCAAATGTGTGTTCTCAGAATTTCTTCCTAAGATTAAAGATTGATGCCAGTAGATTTATATTGGCCATGAATGCCTTCTCGTGGTCAGGATTACCCACTCTGCCTGTACTAGCCTGCTTTTCACGTCCCCCTTGCCTCCTCCATCATGGGTAGTTCTACTTGTGAGGTCGCAGAATTCCTTAACATCGTCTACTGTGTCATCACCAGTTTTGATGTTAAGTCTCTCGCTCTTATAATCTCTACTACTTATTATTTTTGCCTTTTTCCTGTTTACTCTCAGTCCATATTCTGTATCGTTACATTGTTCGTTCCTTCTAACAGATCCTGTAATACTTCTTCATATTCGCTGCGGATTGCAATATCACTACGAATCTTAACATCGATATTCTTTCACCCAGAAGTTTACTTCCACTTTTGAACGTTTCTGTTATTTCCGTCATTGCTTCTTCCATGTATAGAATGAACAAAACGGGTGAAAGACTGCATCTCTGGCTTACATTCTTTTTACTTCAAGTCCTTCGTTCTAGATCTCCAGTCTCATTGTAACGCCTTGTTTTTTTTTTTTTTGTTTTTTTTTTTTTTAAATATTGTATACTAGCCTCTTCCCTGCGACGTCACCTGCGTATGTGTTCCCCACATATACTGAGCGCAGCTCCCCTCCCCCCCCCCTCTGTGTCCTCCTCCTCCTCCCTCTGTCCGTCTACCTCATCCTCCTACCTGCATCTGTCTACCTTATCCTCCCGCCTGTATCTATCTTCTCCTTCCAATTCTCTGTCTCTTCATCTCCTCATCCCAGTCCATTTCCTCTATTCCATCACTCTGACGATATCACCCTCCCTTCTCTCTGACCAAATCCCTCTCTTTTTCCATCTCCACCTACCCCACTTCCTTTCCACTTCTTCAGCACTCCTTCACACCTTCCACCTGCCTGATGTACCTCCAAATCCTTTTCTCTCTCTGTCCATTTCCTACTCACCATCGCTCTTTCCATGCCCTCCTCTACTCCTCTCAACCGGTTTCCAACCATGCTCATCAGCAAGTGCAGCCTCTGTAGCACATTTCAATGAAGCTGGTCGATACCACAACACAGTAGGCTACCTATCAGGGCCTTGAAAATCATTTATTTGCCCCTAACATGCAGGCTGTCATGAAAAGCAGGTCGATAAATCAGGCTGATACTGCTCTAAGCCAACATGCCTGTTGTGGAAGACAGCCTACATGCCAGGGGCTGGAAAATATTTTTGCCCATATCTCCATTCCTATTGGAGTTAGGAGGTCATTAATACCACACTACTGATGCTCTTGACACCTCTTTCTGGGCCAAATGGGACTGAAATCGATCCACAGATTTTGGAGGAGATCACATACACACTCTGCTTTATACATATAACAGGTTACTCATCTATTGATACAGCTTACTTCTATTCTTTTCAGAATTTCGAAGATCTTGCACCATTTCATATTGTCAAAAGCTTGTACTAGGTCAACAATCCCTATAGTTTTACTTGATTTTCCTTCCATCTTGTTTCCATCATCGAGCATTGATGTTCTGTCCAACTTAACTACCCCAGTCCGGCCCCGGTAGCTGAGTGGTTAGCGTGGCAGAATGTCAATCCTAAGGTCCCGGGTTCGATTCCCGGCTGGGTCGGAGATTTTCTCTGCTCGGGGACTGGGTGTTGTGTTGTCCTAATCATCATCATTTCATCCCCATCGACGCGCAGGTCGCCGAAGTGGCGTCAAATCGAAAGACCTGCACCAGGCGAACGGTCTACCCGACTGGAGGCCCTAGCCACACGACATTTCATTTCATTAACTACCCTCATTTCACAATCCTCAGTCCTTGTGTCTGATCATCTCATCAGCAACTCTGATTTTGGTAGAATGACAATCTCGCTAGTTATAGGATAACTTGGTTGTCAACTTTTAATGTGCTGCCTGCAACCTGAGTGAAGACTTTGTCTCAGAGACCACAAGTAGCCAGCTCTAGCAAATTTCGCCACAGCGAGCTAGGACTCTAGTGTGGTCACGTCAGTGACTGATAGAAGATGTAGATGAGAAGGTGCCTTCCCCTGGAGAATCTTCATGTGAATTGGCTGCAAACTACTTCCTTGAATCTGCTGGGTGAGGCATCTGAGTACCACTTCCCCATTCCTGGCTACACATGGTAGCATCTACTTGTCTGTATTCTGCATTGGAGATTTGGGTCCAGTGCTTCCACCCCACTTCAATCTTCATGAACCCTGCCGTTAATGACAAGCTGTTAGCACATGGTGAAGGGAATATCCATCTTCAAGTGTGCTGAGCTGGCTGCCTGAGCTGCAGGTGACCCAAGGTAGACTCCCGCTTGCAGACTGCTGATTCGAGTACATGCATGAGATAGTTGTTGGATGCTGACTTGTACAACGCCAGCATGCTCAATCCGCATTGCTTATCACACCCAGACGTGTGATTCAGCATGCCTTCCGCCACACCAGGGAAGAAAACCGCACTGTAAAATCACCATTCATCAGTATGTTTCAGAACAATACTGTTTAACTGACACCTTCTATCGCACTACAGCTGCCTTCACAAATTCCCGAGTTTGGCCTCCTGCGCCGCCACCTCATCTTCTCAGCGTCCAGGTCTACTAGAAGTCATGACCTGGGGAGTGACCACTACAGATTTTAACCAACTTCGTCTGTATTTTATTCCATGGATGGACGCTGACGCATCACAATTTCTTAGTGTACGACAAAACTATATGCACACATGCATGCTCGGGCGCGCACACACAGGCACATACAAACACACACACACACACACACACACACACACATACACACAGGGGGAGAGAAAGAGAGAGAGAGAGAGAGAGAGAGAGAGAGAGAGATACTGCGCTTGCTAATACTAGATGTCTCAACATTTGTCCCACTTGCCGCGTGGGATTAGCCGAGCGGTCAAAGGCGGTCCCGGCGGAGGTTCGAGTCCTCCCTCGGGCGTGGGTGTGTGTGTTTGTCCTTAGGATAATTTAGGTTATGTAGTGTGTAAGCTTAGGGACTGATGACCTTAGGAGTTAAGTCCCATAAGATTTCGCACACATTTCAACATATTTTCTCCCACTTGGTTGACAGTTTCTCACTGATGTGTTTTAAAACGCCTTCTTCAGACTAACTGTTCCAACTGAGTGTGCACGGTTGGCATTCTTTCGTGATACCTATTAGGAAAGAATAATGCGGAGGAGTTGATACGGTATTCAGAAGGCCTGCCATATACGCAACTAATTTCTCAATACAACACCGTCGTACAGTGCATACAGAAAAAAAGTAACAAACACAGAAAGCGGTACTTTCCTGTATGTACACCCTACAATTTGTGTTAAACATCAGGCGGAGAGTACGGTATCTACCTGCGACCCTGCGGTCTCTCGTAGTCTTCTCCCAGTTACTGTGAACGTCGAATGATGTACACTATTTCAGTCGGCAAATCTTGCCACCTGAAGCCATGCGGCAGCTCTGTCACTGAATCAGCTTTTGCCGAATGCAAGCATAGTAACAGCCATTTAGTTACCTGTTTACGGGTAAACGTCGTAATATGCCAACAATATTCTTGTGATAAGAAGAAAGGATCTGTTTGAAAATACTGCGTTTCCGAACGGGTACTATTACCGTTATAAGTGAAACTGTCTTACACTGGTGCCTAACCGATTGAATAGCTAGACTGTCAAACACTCTCCGAAGGCACAGACGCAACCGCTCCCGTACTTCCACGCTCCTTACGGCTATAACTATGAAATTGGGTAGAGCGATGTGATCTAGAAAAATACAAGTTTTCCGTCACACACGACGTGGTTCCTGAAGAGGGGCAGCAGCCTTTTCAGTAGTTGCAGGGGCAACAGTCTAGATGATTGACTAATCTGGCCCTGTAACACTAACCAAAACGGCCTTGCTGTTGTGGTACTGCGAACGGCTGAAAGCAAGGGGAAACTACAGCCGTAATTTTCCCCGAGGGCATGCAGCTTTACTGTATGATTAAAGGATGTAGCCTGCAGTAGGTACTGGGAGATGAAGAAGCTTGCATAGGATAGAGTAGCATGGAGAGCTGCATTAAACCAGTCTCAGGACTGAAGACCACGACATCAAAAACAACGACATATTAATGTCATCGACATTGAAAATTCATAGTTCAATAAAAATATATCTACTCCTGAAAGTTCCTTTTATTTGTATTGTTGCTTCTTCGATGTACAGAATCAACAGCAGAGGCGAAAGACTACATCCCTGTCTTACATCCTTTTTAATACGAGGTCTTCGTTCTAGGTAATTCATTCTTATTAGTCCGTCTCGGCTCTTTTACGTATTATAGCTACGATGCCATGGCGTAAGTTAAGTTGGCTCTACTACGAGACACCGACGACAGCGCCCTCTAGCTGGCGCTGTTGAGATCTAAGAGCTCCGCTCCAGATTCAGCCCATTTGATCAAGAGCAGACGGCCGGGACACTTAGCTTCAGATTGAGACTGTGCTCCATCTGTACAAGTTATGTATGCCTGTGTATATATATTCCGGCTCCAGTAAACCACTTTTACTTACATGCAGTACCGACGTATTTTTCCTGCTCCTACTCCTACCCAAGCGCCGCCTTCCAGGCGGGATACAAAATTAGATATTACCCGTATCTCCCTATGATGATGATGATGATGATTATGATGAGGTCCAATACTCCGAGGAGCGTAGGGGACGATGAGGGAGACCCGCACCCCCGTACTAGGCGAGGTCCTAGCGGACCTTTGCCATTGCGGACTTTTGCCATTGCCTCCCTCCGACCGTAAAGTAGGATGAATGATGAAGACGACGCAATAACACCCAGTCATCTCGATGCAGGGAAAATCCCTGACCCCGCAGGGAATCGAACCTGGGACCACATGCGCGGGGAGCGAGAACGCTACCGCAAGACCACGAGCTGCGGACTCTCTCCCAATAGGTTACCCTTATTTTTCTCAGAATTGGGAACATTTTCCACCAACTTACGTAGTCGAACGCTTTTTCCAGGTCGAAAAATCCTATGAACGTGTCTTGACTTTCTTTAGTCGTGCTTCCATTACCAATCGCAACGTCAGAATTGTCTCTCTCGTGCTTTTATCTTTCCTAAAACCTGACTAATTGTCATCTAACACATCCCAAGTTTTCTTCTCCAGTCTTCTGTATATTACTGTAGCACCAACAGGAACTGTAAAATGGCGAAAACTGATTATAGCGGTATCTTCTGCGCTTTCCTTCAGGTGATTCTAAAGTCAGTCACTATACTCAACTACCGACGAAATAACCATCGTTTTTTCCTTGGTATACTATCCATATGTAGAACACACTCCATTAATGGGAGTCACATAGTGGACACATTCATATTGGTAATGCTAGCTTACAGAACAAGAGATTCATCTTCTACGATAAGCTGCACGTAGTTCTACTAAAGTTTAGTGTACCAAATTATACAACGCCGTCGATTAATTCTGCAGCTATATGAAGGCGGCCCGAAACAAAACTGAGATTGCCATCAAGTGTACTGCATGTTTGGATACGCAAAAGGTCAGCGTTTCTGCACTGCTGCACGATGTGGCTCGGGGTAACGTCATCTACTACTTTTCTTTCTTACTTTCATTCTTTGGACGTTTGTCCCGCGTCAGTGTGGGGTCGGCCGTGTTATTACGGATTTGGCAGTGTTAGTTGCAAAGAGTGGCCGGATGCCCTTCCTGCCGCCACGCTGAACCCCCCCCCCCCTCCCCCCAGACATAAGTAGTGTAGCCCATCTGTCTGTCTAGTGTAAGTCATGAAATAGTGCGAACGTGTTAAAAGGTCCGTGAGCCGTGTAACTGCGGCGGAACGTGGGGTCCAGCCCGGTCTTCACCTAGCAGGATGTGGAAAGCCGCCTAAAAACCACGTCAAGGGTGGCCGGCACAGCGGCCCTCGTCGTTAATCCGCCGGGCGGATTCGATACGGGGCCGGCGAGCCTACCCGAGTGCAGAAAGCAGCGCATTTGCGCTCTAGCCTACCCTGTCGGGTCAATAACGTTATCTACTACATTGTGTATATAAGGGAAGTTTATAAAATACGGTTTTCATTCAAAAATCTCATTTGAATGATAGCTATTTCTGAGAATACCATGTACGGCAGAAAAATGCGTTGCAATTCGACAGTGACAAGATTGTGGCGTATTGACACTGCAGAATATTGTTTCGTCTTTTTATTGCTACTTACCCAAGACTGTAATGGGGATATGGAATCATGGGTTCAGGAAGGCAACAGTCAACGGAGGATCTCAAAGAACACAAATGAGTAGCGTCCTAGAGGACAGAGATATTGTACACTGAGCCGTGCAGGGTAGTAAACGCACATATCCGTCCTCGATGCGGAAAATGAGCAAGAGAAGAGTTCACACGGACAGTGTGACGATGTCTGTAGTGCCTCAGAGTGTCAGCACGGCTACCATTGTTGCCGATTATGTTGACGGAACAGGAGGGGCAGGCGAGCCGATAGTGTTGCTGCTAATGACGACACTTGGTCACAGGAGTGGCATAACGTCGTCTTTTCAATCGAGTCCTGGTTGTCCTTATGGCATGATGACGTAAGTATCGCTGCGTGGTCTCTCGGAAGAGAATCAACGGTAACAGGCAGAATATGTCGTTGTACGTGGCCATGCACCTAGACTGGTAGTACGTGGTACCATTGGGTTTACCGCATGATCATCTCTTATTCACACAGCTGCACATTTGCCATCATCAGTTACGTTTCTGACTATATAATGTCGACGATTGTCACCCATCTTTGAAGTCTGCGTATCGATATCTTTCAACATGAGAACGCCAACGCGCACGTTGCCGTTGCCGTCCTGAACGATCTCGGTACGAAGTGCCTTAAAATGTTGCCCTAGGAACCAAGTTTTCCAGAATTCTAACCCACTGAAAACAGTTGTTTACAGTTTGCTGAGGGACCAGCATGCCACCAGTCGCTTGCCATTATGAGTGACGAACAATGACACGCAGTTAAAGCAGATTGAACAACGTACCTGATTGACGTTACAGCTCATTCTACTCAATGCCTAGCAGTGTTCGAGCCATAGTAGCTGCCAAAGGTGGCGTCACTGAAATCTACATATTGCACACTTTATACCACGAAATCCCCTACAGATTAAAAATACGCACTAGGAAAAAAAAAAAAACAAAAAAAAACGAAGCACGACGAAGGAATTATCCGAATTGGTAGGCAATCGGTAGACGTGATGTACATGTACAAACAAATGATCAAAAGCTTGGAAAAATTGGTTATTTATTCAAGAGAAAGAGCTTCACAGACTGAGCAAAAGAATAACGCGTTGGTTCAACTCTTATGCAAGCAGTTATCCCATTGGACTTTGATTGGCAAAGTTGTTGGGTGTGCTCCTGAGGTGCGTCGTCTTTTTGTCTTAGAGTGTATATTTTTCCTACTAAACTAAATATCCTTCTCCCTTTGCTTTTGTGTTCATCCCGTACCTACACTGTCATATTATCGAATTTGGCATTTTCAGTGTTAGGGATGGCTGGATGTCCTTGCTGCCGCCACCTCCTTACCCTTCGGTATGGAATTCGTGTGCCCCAACTGTCGGCGTGTAGTGTTATTCAAGTGAAAGAGTGCAAACGTTTTCTAAACATTTTTGAATCAGGCGGGACATGGCTACCACCCCGGTATTAACTTAGTCAGATGCGGGAAATCGCCTAGAATCACATCCAGGATGGGTAGCACATTAGCCTTCTTTGTTAATCTGCCGGGCGGGTTCGATCTGGTGTCGGTGCACATGCCCTAACCTCGGAAGAGGCGTGCTGACACGCGCGGCTAACTGGGCACGTCCTTTTAAACTGAATATCTACATCTACATACATACGCCGCAATCCACCATACGGTGCGTGGCGGAAGGTACCTCGTACTACAACTAGCATCTTCTCTCCCTGTTCCACTCCGAAACAGAACGAGGGAAAAATGACTGCCTATATGCCTCTGTACGAGCCCTAATCTCTCTTATCTTATCTTTGTGGTCTTGTCTTCCCGCGAAATATAATTTGGCGGCAGTAAAATTGTACAGCAGTCAGCCTCAAATGCTGGTTCTCTAAATTTCCTCAGAAGTGATTCACGAAAAGAACGCCTCCTTTCCTCTAGAGACTCCCACCCGAGTTCCTGAAGCATTTCCGTAACACTCGCGTGATGATCAAACCTACCAGTAACTAATCTAGCAGCCCGCCTCTAAATTGCTTCTATGTCCTCCCTCAATCCGACCTGATAGGGGTCCCAAACGCTCGAGCAGTACTCAAGAATAGGTCGTATTAGTGTTTTATAAGCGGTCTCCTTTACAGATGAACCACATCTTCCCAAAATTCTACCAATGAACCGAAGACGACTATCCGCCTTCCCCACAACTGCCATTACATGCTTGTCCCACTACGTATCGCTCTGCAATGTTACGCCCAAATATTTAATCTACGTGACTGTGTCAAGCGCTACACTACTAATGGAGTATTCAAGCATTACGGGATTCTTTTTCCTATTCATCTGCATTAATTTACATTTATCTATAATTCGAGTTAGCTGCCATTCTTTACTCCAATCACAAATCCTGTCCAAGTCATCTTGTATCCTCCTACAGTCACTCAACGACGACACCTTCCCGTACACCACAGCAATACGTGCAATAAAGAAAATTTCGTTATATGCTATCCCTATAATTGTACAAAATAGTATTGCAGTTTTCCAAGCTATGGAAAATCCTTAATAATGTCGAAAACACGGGCACAGTTTATGTTTATCACGAGAGGCACTGGTGTGATAGCGCGGGATACAGAGTGCCATAATCGGTCAAGTTGACGTGTTACTCCGGGTACACTCATTAGTTGTCGAACAATAGACACTCACTAATTAGCATGTAACACCTGCACAGCACAATATAATCAAAGGATCACTTTTACAAAAACTCGTCATTAATTTCAACTGAGACGTATCAGTTTGAAATTTGGCTCAAATGTGCCTATAGCCATCCACTGTAATGATATGAAAGTGTGGTGCCCTGTGACGTCACCGTCGGGTTCCGTGACGCTTGAGACAGGAAGGGAGGGGCCGACATGTGCGAAAAAAAGGCCAGAATTGAGAAGTCCAGGTGAGGTGTTAGGTGGGTTAATGATACCACACTGACACTAATTGTGCCCAACGCCAAAATGAAAGTGCAACACGATGAAAGATGAAACTTCCTGGCAGATTAAAACTGTGTGCCGGACCGAGACTCGAACTCGGGACCTTTGCCTTTCGCGGCAAGTGCTCTCCCAACTGAGCTACCCAAGCACGACTCATGCCCCGTCCCCACTGGCAGAAGTAAAGCTGTGGGGACGGGGCATGAGTCGTGCTTGGGTAGCTGAGTTGGTAGAGCACTTGCCGCGAAAGGCAAAGGTCCCGAGTTCGAGTCTCGGTCCGGCACACAGTTTTAATCTGCCAGGAAGTTTCATATCAGCGCACACTCCGCTGCAGAGTGGAAATCTCATTCTGGACAATGAAAGATCGTTGTACCACTTCATACCCACATACCACCCTTTCCTTCGTCTCCACGATGGAGATTCGAACCTCGACGCCCACTGTTGAATTATGCGGTTTTCTTAAGTGTGGCACAGGAGACACACTGCCACTCAGAATCAACACGAAAAGGTCTCGTGGGGTGTCATAAATGCCGTCAGTCGAACAATCTATTGCCTTGAGGTGTTGATTCGCACACATTTGGCTGTCGGAAACGACAGTTCATAGATGAGCAACAGGATGATGTTGTTCACAATCTTTGACACTACTGCTAACACGTCACGAACGCCTCAAACCTTCTCTAAGGTCATCGTGGCCGGCAACACGATTGAATGTGATCGGGCCGGTTTGGAACACAAGTTTTCCTCTGGTGTATGCTGTGGAACCATAACGGACCGTTCAGAACCATTCGACGAAATATGAACGCGATCTAAAGCAGCAAAGGACGATTTTGTTTTTTCAGGCTCACTGTTTTGTACCCACTTGTGCCGTGATTTCTGAGTGCTGCAACATTGACACGTGCGTCAATAAAATGGCAAAGAGCCCCACTAAATTCCGCGAGCTTGGCAACACTGTCAGTGAAACGCGCCGCCATAAGTTGAGTTCTTTAAATATGTAACAGTATAGAGAAAACCTGTGACGAGAGTCCTAGGTGCCTAAAAGTAGGCAACCATCTTGCAACTTCTCTATTTCGTCGTGCTTATGAGCTAGTAGCCAGGACTCTCTCACAGGTTCTGTCTGTGTATACTTTGAAAATGCTCGTGCATGTTGGTAGACAGTATTGCCAAACGGGGGTGGGGGGTTAGGGAGGGGTCTTAGATGGACTCCTTGCCATTATACTCGTGTACGTGTCAATGTCGAACCCCTGAGTGATCACGCCAGAGGTTGGTGCAAAACTGGATGGCCGGAAAAGCATAAGAACCCTTTGCTCCTTCGGATCATGTTTGAATGCTTTTGATTGGTCCCTTGTCGTTACACACTGTACACTACGGCAAAAATTGTAGCCGCAGTGCACTCCAGAGAGATGCGACTACGTTGAGTGAGGTTACTAGTCACGATGACTAGTCAGTGGGGTGTCAGCAGTGTCAGTGATGGTCAAGAATCGATCTGTTGCTCATCACTGTGCAAACCGTCGTTTTCAACCACAGAGTGGGTGGGAATCAACACCTCAAGAGAAGGTGTGATTTAATTGGCGCCTTATGCCACTGGTTGAGGCTTTTTCTTGTGGGTTCTGAGCAGCGGTGTGTCTCAAAAGTTTTCCTCGACCACACTTAAGAAAACAGCGAGAATTCAATAGTGGGGGTCGTAGTTCTAATCTCCATCGCGAAGACTTGAAAAGAATGGTTGAATGTGGGTAAGACTGCGTGTAATGCCCTTCCATTCACCTCATATATTCACTGTCGAGTTTAGCAGTATTGTGTGAGATTTCGTGCAAATGTGACATCATTAACTCGGCTTACACCTTACACGAAGTTCTGAGCTCTGGTCTACGTTTAGCATGTGTCGACATCTTATTGTTTGAAGGGTCACCGAGCCCAAGGATGACACCGCATCTACCAATGTTTCTGCATCATTACAGAGGATGGTTCGAGGCACCCTTGAGCCAAATTTCAAACTTGCAATGGGAAAATATAACGTGCTTTCAAAATTGTGGTCCTTCAATTGTGTTGCCTAGTGTATTTTTGTCCTGATGACGGCTGCAGTGCACGAATTCACGAGACAGTGAAAGCTCTAGCGCTAATATCTCCCAGTGATTGTTGAGAGCTAGATGCGCAACTTAGATATTCCGTTCCCTGGCGTCCCGGATGACTTGAAAGGACAGAGTAGGATAACAAAAGCTCACTCATACGTATCTAGCGTTCTTCGAAACATTGTGATGCTAATGATAACATTTTTTTATTTTCTTCTAGAACGTAATTACTGACCATAACTACATCCTCTCCTGTGTCAACCTCTTTATTTTAGAGTAGTATTTACAGACAACGTCCTCATTTTCTAAATTACGTTCAGAAATCTGTTTTCCCTACAACTTTCTTCTTGCGGCTCCGTTTAGTAGATTATCGTGGTAGCTGTTTCCTAACGTCTTAACACATGTCCTACCTTCTAGTTAATGTTCTCCATGCGTTTCTCTCTTCACATGTCCTGTGGAGAACCTCCTCAAATTTTGTCACTGATGCAGAAGCTCGTTAATGAAAATAATTTACCTTAAGTTTACTCTGAGGAAATGAAGTTCCACACATAAGGGTTGTAATCCCAGCTGTTTCTGCCTTGCAATATCCTGAAAAGATACTACTTCTTTCAGCCTTAATTCCTGTGAAATTCACAAAATTCACCTTTACCTCAGATGGAGAGAGAAGGATCGATCGTTAAGACTGCGAACTCATGCTCGTTAGAGCCATGGTACCAACCCCCAAACCAGTTTCCCTGACTCAGATGAAGCAATTCCCAGAATGGTTGATTCGAAATACTGTGGTGTATTTCTTGCCGTTTAACCCTTCGCCCCATTCGCTCCACACACAAACACAAACACACACACACACACACACACACACACACACACCCTATCGCGTTTCATGCAGTCCAGGTTGCTATTTAGGTTCTTAATGCCATCGGCGTCTACAGAATGTTAAGCCAAAAACTAATTTTATCTCTGTTCGCAGATCCCGTATGAATACAATACACATATTTTCTGCGTATCAGCGCACGTGGAGTGTATTATGAATTTGTGCACATACACAGTACGTTACGCGCATTTTGTGCGCCCGTGTGCTTTCCTCAGCAGCATATATTTCCCCTTCGCAAATACAGTATCTCTTTAAAATGTGCATTCAGGTGAGATGATAACCTCTGCCGGACCCCACGTTCATATTAATGAGAGATATCACATGTACCTCGGTGTTTACACTGAGAGATAGTGTAACGTTGGAGCTCTACAAATGACCTGCCGTATCGTACGCTACGTGCGGCTATGTTTCCAGGACGTATGTTCTCTGTCGTGCCAAAATTCTATTAAAGGCAGTCTCCCCTCTTTAATAATACCAGCGAAGGCAGTTCGCTAGGAGAACCATCTGATACCTAGCTCACACATAATAAAGGCATAGCGCAATTACTAGTGTATCATTACTTGTTGCAAACAGAAAGAAACAGGAGACTTTATTATGCATCGGGTATGGCTTATTTCCACTCACATGAGACACTGCTCAATACTGAATGACTTGTTTGCACAAAATATTAAAAAATATTTCGATTCGTGTTGCAATAGGATTGCATGATAATATTATCAAGCTTTATTCTTGGTGTAAAATAACTACGAATTTTAGTAGCTTATTTTACTTTCGATCCATCGCAAGCAGTGTGGGTCAATACATTGTTGAATACACTGACGCACAAATAAGTAAAATTTCCGAAAGAAAGAACACAGCAGTGCCCACGTAACAAAAATCTCCGTTTAATGATTGTTTAATATAAATAATTGTAAATGGAATTACCCTAGTTAGGGTAACTTAGAATCGCCTATAAATACAGTAGTTACTGGTTATATTTAATATGCAGCGCACTGCATGGCTAGAAATAAGTTTTGTGTTGAATATAATATACAATTTTTTGGTTCAGTTTTTGTAAGTACTGATCGTACCATACTACCGTAGTGATACTGATTTAATTCAGTAACAAAAATTAAGATCCCTGCAAAATTTGTAAGACAATGGTTAAGTGATATGAGCAGCTGCCTGTTTTTTGATTTTTCCTGAAATCAAGTATATTTTTTATGCTGTGTTAATTAAAATCATCTGTATTAAATAATTGCTGAACATCCATGTGATTCGTAAATTTCTTCGTAGTCACGACCTGCCGTCTTACTAAGTCACATTATAACAATATTAAAGTGTACTGCACTTGGTGGTCTAAGTTTCTGACATTATAATAAGCCAAAGTCTTACGTAACCTTTTCAAATTACATTAACTTACGAAATAATCTTATTTTCAGCCATGATTATACCTGTTTTCGATGCATAGTGTCTCATTCATATTTGTAGGTATTTACACAACGTTGCAGCAGTCTCGCGGAATCCTGCCGTACATAAAGTTAGTATAGTATGTTGGTGGGACCTGTTCTTGAGTACTGCTTCAGTGTTTGAGATCCGTACATCGCCGGATTAGAGCAAGACATCGTAGCAATTGAGAGGCGGGCTGCTAGATTTGTTACCGGTAGGTTCGAACAACACGTACGGGTTACTGAGATGTTTCGAGAACTGACATGTGAATGCCAGGAGGGAAGGCGACGTTCTTTTCAAGGAATTCTACAGACGCCTACGGGCATCTGAATCTGACTGCAGAAAGCTTCCACTGCTGCCAACATACATTACGTGTAACGACCACGAAGATATGATACGAGAAACTAGCGCTCATGTTGGGGCATACAGAGAGTTGTTTAGGGACCGATGACCTCAACATTTTGGTCCCATAGAGTTGGATCTTGCCCACTCGTTGCTTATAAGGTGCCTAAAGGATGCTGCGTTCTCGGGATTCCAAAAAGTAACTTTAGTAGTTTTATTTCTACTAGCAGCTTGACAAGACTTAACTATGGAGTTACATCGGTGTCGAAAGTAACATGCAGATAGTAATAGTCTTCGCTATAGTCAAAGTCGAGGCAAGTAACGGATAAGGATCATAACTGTGGTGTCACCGCTAGACACCACACTTGCTAGGTGGTAACTTAAATCGGCCGCGGTCCTGTAGTACATGTCGGACCCGCGTGTCGCCACTGTGGGATCGCAAACCTAGCGCCACCACAAGGCAGGTCTCGAGAGACTGAGGAGACCTCGTCCCCAGTTGTACGGACAACATAGCTAGCGATTGGACGTGCTAAGCCTTGCTCTCATTTGCCGAGAGATAGACAGTAGAATAGCCCTCTGCTAAGTTAAATGGCGACCACCTAGCAAGGCGCCATTTGTATCAGTGCCAATAGCTTACGAGTATGCAGGAGAGATGTATTCCAACAAGAGAATAAAGTTAAGTATTAAAAAAGCTACGTATTTTTCTTTAGTGCATTTATAAGTCTCATGTTCCAGACTTCACGCCCGTCTGCGTTAGCCTTGCGTGCCCTATCGGCTACAGCATTGTGTCTGGGCTGTATGGTCTAGACACAACATTATTGGCGACGTGAAAAAGAGTTTGTATTAATTCGTTTGTGTCATGGCTTCGCCACAATCTCCGGATGTACTGTCCGAATTTTTTCGCTTGCAGAATCAGCAGTCGCAGGCGTTATTGGATGCCCTGGGACAGCTCGTCCAGGGTCAACGTGTGCTGCAACACGATGCGGCAGCCGCCGCTTCATCGCTACCGCAGCCACAACACGCCATTGCACCGCCCTTCCGTCATTTTGACTCATCCTTGGAGTCCTGGGCGGAATGGTCCCGCCAGTTCAGCTTTCATCTCGCCGCCTACAGAATTCAAGGTAATGAGCGGCAGCCGTTTTTGCTTTCTTGTGTCGGTGTGTGCACCTACCGTGTGATAGTGAAGTTGTTTCCCCGGCGCGACGTAGCAACTCTGTCCTACGAAGAAATTTTGTCGGCGTTAGATGCCTATTTCAAAGAAACAGTAAATGTTGTTGCAAAACGGTATACGTTCTTTCGTACAAAACGTACGGCCGGTCAGACTAATAGGGAGTGGGTTGCGACATTGCAAGGACTTACTAGGGAGTGTGCGTTTGAATGTGAATGTGGCCTCCCTTATTCAGATACTATGGTGCGTGATGCAATTGCACAGAACGTTTCTGATGTTCGCATATGGGAACAGATTTTGAAACTAGTAAATCCCTCCCTTCAACAAGTGATAGACATATTGGACAGGCAAGACACACTTGACTCTGCTCAGGACTCATTTGAAACTTCGCCAGCAGTGTGTCACATTAACCGGCCCGCCGGGCCCGCTGCACGGGACGCTACGCGGCCCTCGCGCCCGTCACAGCAGCGGCAGCCTACCTTGCAAACACGTGCGCCGCGTAAGCAAGCAACTGTAGTGAAATCATGCCCGCGGTGTGCAGCTAGACATTCGCGTGAAAATTGCCCGTCACGCCAAGCTATTTGCTTTTACTGTCAAAAGAAAGGACATGTTCAAAGTGTTTGCCAGAAAAAGCTTAGATCAGACAATCACAATAATTCCAGGCCCTTTGCTTCGCGCCGGAATCGAACACAGGACAATCAGGTCCGTGGACCTTCGCCCATGGACATTCATGTAGTTCATTCCCACCCGTCCGGTGACACTTTAGTTAACGGTGACTGTGTTCGTCCCACACACAGTGTGCGTCGACGTCGCCGAAAATCCCGTGAAGTCGCAAGTGCTTCTGTACCTGTATCAGTTCAAATTGCACGTGACAGTCGCTCTTGTCGTCAGCAGGACAATAAACTTTTTGTGGACTTAGACTTTGAAGGCAAAGTGATACCCTTCCAGCACGATACCGGAGCTGCAGTTTCATTGCTCAATCACGACACGTACAAACAACTGGGCAAACCGCCATTGCGTGCCGCAAATGTTAAAATACATAGTTACTCTGGACAGCATATACCTGTGTTAGGACAGTGCAGCCTTCTTGCCACATACATGGGACAGACAAAACTTGTATCATTTTACGTTCTTCGTTCTACTTCTGCAGTGAACTTGTTTGGTTTAGATTTATTTCAATTGTTTAATATGTCTATAGTAAATCAGGTCCTATCAGTGAATCAGACTGTGCCTTCCGCCAGTGTTTCTAGTCTTTGTGAAGAATTTGCAGACATTTTTGCACCGGGCCTTGGTTGCGCTAAGAACTATGAAGCGCATTTGGAACTGCAAGAAAACGCGCAACCGAAATTTTTCATAGCGCGCAATGTTCCCCACGCATTGCGTGATGAGGTCGCCAGAACATTAGCCGATTTAGAATCTCAAGGTGTAATTGAACGTGTGCAGGCTTCTCTCTGGGCCTCACCCTTAGTAATTTTGCCAAAACCTTCCGGTAAACTGAGACTTTGTGTGGACTTCAAGGCAACGGTGAATCCACAACTTGTGACTGCCACTTTTCCTTTGCCCTGCCCGGAAGATCTTTTTGACAAACTGTGCCCGGGAAAATATTTTTCCAAATTGGACCTAGCAGATGCGTACTTGCAAATACCTGTGGACGAAGAATCCCAGCGCGTCTTAGTGGTTAACACGCATCTTGGCTTGTATCGCTTTAAAAGACTACCGTTCGGGTGTGCATCCGCCCCTGCACTGTTTCAGCAATATTTACAAACTGTTTGTGGGTCGGTCCCTACTGCTGCGAACTATCTGGACGATATTGTGATCTCAGGAAAGACAGAAGCCGAACATTTGCAAAATCTCCGAACATTATTTCAGGTCTTGCGTCAGAATGGTCTTCGCTTGAGGAAGGACAAATGTGTGTTTTTTGCTCGGGACTTACCCTACCTGGGGCATGTCATAAATGCCCAAGGTATACATCCGAGTCCAGAGTACCTCCGTGCCATACAGGATTTACCTGCACCGCAGAACTTGAAACAGCTACAGAGTGTGTTGGGTAAAATTAATTATTATGCAAAGTTTGTGCCGCGCGCTTCTTCCATTTCAGCTCCGCTTCATCGCTTACGCCGTAAAGGTGTTCCGTTCGTCTGGACGACGGAATGCGACCGCGCCTTTCGCCAGTTGAAATCGGCGTTACTTTCAAATACGTGCCTTACGCCATTCGATCCCCGAAAACCTCTTTTGTTGATGGTAGATGCCTCGGATTTCGGGATCGGTGCTGTGCTTGCGCACAAATATGGTTCGCATGATCGCCCTATTGCCTTTGCGTCCAAATTGCTCTCATCTGCGCAAAGAAATTATTCCCAGATAGAGAAAGAAGCTTTAGCTCTCGTGTTTGGTGTTACAAAGTTTCATGATTTCTTGTATGGTCGTCACTTTCAAATCATCACGGACCACAAACCTTTGACATCGCTTTTTCATCCGAACAAGCCTGTACCTCCACGTACAGCGCAGAAATTCATTCGCTGGTCTCTTTTTCTCTCGCAGTACCGCTACGATATCTTGTATCGGTCCACTGCTAAGCACGGAAACGCTGATGCGTTGTCCCGTTTGCCTGTTGCTGAGTATAAAGCATTCGATTCTTCCGAACTTGCTTGCATGTTCATTGATTCGGAAACCGATGACGTGGTCGAATCGTTTCCGATTGATTTTCGTCGTGTAGCTACAGCCACAGCTGCTGACCCTGTCCTTGCTACTGTTTTGCATTTTGTTGCTACGCAATGGCCCTTGTCAAAGTCATGGATCGAGGATCCTTTGGTTCGCGGTTTTTTTGCTCACAAGGAGAGACTTTTTGTACGACGTGGTGTTTTGTTGTTGCGTTCCGATAATGATCAATCCAGAGTCGTGGTCCTACGTTCGTTACAGTCCTCTGTCTTAAAGCTTCTTCACCAAGGACATTGGGGTATAGTGCGTACGAAACAACTTGCTTGTCAGCACTGTACTTGGTTCGGGATCGATGCTGCGATTACGACTATGTGCTCTTCTTGCATGGCGTGTGCCGCACAGCAATCCGCACCGCCGCGGAAATTCTTCGCATGGCCGAAAGCCACTTCCCCTTGACAACGCTTGCACATCGATTTTGCTGGTCCATTCTGGAATGCTCGATGGTTGGTTGTGGTCGATGCTTTCAGTAATTTTCCTTTTGTTGTCCGGATGTCTTCCACGACGTCTTCTGCCACAATCCAAGCCTTGTCTGCTATCTTTTGCATTGAAGGTCTTCCGCAGACTATTGTTTCCGACAATGGCCCACAATTCCTGTCCGCAGAATTTCAGTCCTTCTGCGAGGCCAATGGTATTCAACATCTGACATCCGCGCCGTTTTCGCCTCAGTCAAACGGTGCCGCTGAACGATTGGTCCGGACTTTCAAGTCACAGATGTTGAAATTGAAAGAGTCGCATTCTCGGGAGGACGCTTTGTTGCTCTTTTTGTCTTCGTCTCGCTCTCAGCCCCGCGATGGTCGCTCGCCGGCTGAATTGCTCCATGGTCGTTCTCATCGCACCTTGATGTCTTTGCTGCATCCGCCACATCAGGTTCCTGTGCAGCGGCAGACTCCTGCTTTTGCTCCTGGCGACGTTGTCTATTATCGCACCTATCGCGGTTCACGGCGTTGGCTCGCAGGGCGCATTCTTCGCTGCCTCGGCCGCGCGATGTATTTGGTTTTGGGGGCCTCTGGTGAGGTGCGTCGGCATCTCAATCAGCTGCGCCTCTGTCGTCGCCTGGGTTCTGCCGCTCCCCGTCTGCTTTCAGCGACGGAGCCGTCCGGTCAGCGCCTTGGGGACCCATCTACTGGCTCGTCTCATCCCCAGGTGTTACCGACGCTGCCTTCCCTTTTGCCTCATGGCGTCGCGCCGCCGCCGCAGCCGCCGCCGGCGCCACCCGCAGTGGACGCTTCGCTGCAACCGCCCGGCGCCTCCCAGGGTCACGTGCCGCCGCTCGCTTCCCGTAACCAGCCGTCCTCCGCCATGGACCTCTTGCCCGCTCCGGACCAGATGTCGTCATCGCGCGTCGGATTCCCCGACGCAATGGAGGTCGACCCTTCGGCCCCTCCTGTCTCATTACGTGCGCATACACCGCATGTTGACGTGCACCCTGGACTAGGTTTTCAGGCGTTTCCTAGCTCCCCTCGGACCGAATGGCCGGGTGCCGGTGGCACAGCCTCGCCTGTTGTTAGGCTCCCCACATCATCGCATACGTCAACATGCGGTCCTCCCCACGGCGGGCGGAAGCCTTATCTCACGACCGTTCGCCGATTTGCGGGGGAGGAATGTGGTGTCACCGCTAGACACCACACTTGCTAGGTGGTAACTTAAATCGGCCGCGGTCCTGTAGTACATGTCGGACCCGCGTGTCGCCACTGTGGGATCGCAAACCTAGCGCCACCACAAGGCAGGTCTCGAGAGACTGAGGAGACCTCGTCCCCAGTTGTACGGACAACATAGCTAGCGATTGGACGTGCTAAGCCTTGCTCTCATTTGCCGAGAGATAGACAGTAGAATAGCCCTCTGCTAAGTTAAATGGCGACCACCTAGCAAGGCGCCATTTGTATCAGTGCCAATAGCTTACGAGTATGCAGGAGAGATGTATTCCAACAAGAGAATAAAGTTAAGTATTAAAAAAGCTACGTATTTTTCTTTAGTGCATTTATAAGTCTCATGTTCCAGACTTCACGCCCGTCTGCGTTAGCCTTGCGTGCCCTATCGGCTACAGCATTGTGTCTGGGCTGTATGGTCTAGACACAACAATAACTAGTTGTTCTTGAACCACGCTCTGCAAATACGTACCCCCGGCCGATGAATGTGCTGATCGGTTCTAGGCGCTACAGTCTGGAACCGCGCGACCATGAGGTCACAGGTGTGAATCCTGCCTTGGGCATGGATGTGTGTGATGTCCTTAGGTTAGTTAGGTTTAAGTAGTTCTAAGTTCTGGGGGACTGATGACCTTAGAAGTTAAGTCCCATGGTGGTCAGAGCCATTTGAACCATTTTGAACGTTCCCCCTAATGCCAGTACACTGAGGCGATCTGAGCGGCCGAGTTTGGCAGGAGCGGCGCTTTTGTTCACTTGTTGCAGTGGGCGCTCCTCGCCCTGTGCTGTCCATTTCCGCGCACCATTGGCCGACGTTTCCTCACCACCTTTTCTGGTCTTGCATTCCGTATCTTCGTTCCGGCGCTTGTGGTTACGCCACAACACACAGGAACTTACCACCACCACAGAGCGTCGTTTGTCCCTCGCTATATTTGCGAGAGGAACAGGAAAGGAAATAACTAGTAGTAATTCAGCGTATCAGTGAAGTACGGTGGCTTGCAGAGCATCTATGTAAATGTACATTACTGGCCATTAAAATTGCTACACCTAGAAGACTTGCAGATGATAAACGGGTATTCATTGGACAAATATATTATACTAGAACTGACATGTGATTAGATTTTCATGCAATTTGGGTGCATAGATCCTGAGAAATCAGTACCCAGAACAACTACCTCTGGCCGCAGTAACCGCCTTGTTACGCCTGGGCATTGAGTAAAACAGAGCTTGGATGACGTGTACAGGTACAGTTGCCCATGCAGCTTCAAGACGATAACACAGTTCATCAAGAGTAGTGACTGGCGTATTGTGACGAGCCAGTTGCTCGGCCACCATTGACCAGACGTTTTCAGTTGGTGAAAGATCTGGATAATGTGCTGGCCAGGGCAGCAGTGGAACATTTTCTGTATCCAGAAAGGCCCGTACTGACCTGAAACATGCGGTCGTTCATTATCCCGCTGAAATGTAGGGTTCCACAGAAATCGAATGAAGGGTAGAGCCACAGGTCGTAACACATCTGAAATGTAACGTCCACTGTTCAAAGTGCTGTCAATGCGAACAAGAGGTACCGAGACCTGTAACCAATGGCACCCCTTAACATCACGCCGGGTGATACGCCACTATGGCGATGACGAATACACGCTTCCAAGGTGCGTTCACCGCGATGTCGCCAAACACGGATACGACCATCATGATGCTGTAAACAGAACCTGGATTCATCCGAAAAAATGACGTTTTGCCATTCGTGCACCCAGATTCGTCGTTGAGTACACCTTCGCAGGCGCTCCTGTCTGTGATGCAGCGTCAAGGGTAACCGCAGCCATGGTCTCCGAACTGATAGTCCATGCTGCTGCAAACGTCGCCGAACTGTTCGTGCATACGGTTGTTGTCTTGCAAACGTCCCCTTCTGTTGACTCAGGGATCGAGACGTGGCTGCACGATCCGTTACAGCCATGCGGATATAATGCCTGTCATCTCGACTGCTAGTGATACGAGGCCGTTGGGATCCAGCACGGTGTTCCGTATTACCCTCCTGAACCCACCGATTCCACAGTCTGCTAACAGCCATTGGATCTCGACCAACGCGAGGAGCAATGTCGCAATACGATAAACCGCAATCACGATAGGCTACAATCCGACCTTTATCAAAGTCGGAAACGTGATGGTACGTATTTCTCCTCCTTACACGAGGCATCACAACAACGTTTCACCAGGCAACGCCGGTTAACTGCTGTTTGTGTATGAGAAATCGTTTGGTATCTTTCCTCATGTCATCACGTTATAGGTGTCGCCACCGGCGACAACCTTGTGTGAATGCTCTGAAAAGCTAATCATTTGCATATCACAGCATCTTTTTCCTGTCGGTTAAATTTCGCGTCTGCAGCACGTCATCTTCGTGATGTAGCAATTTTAATGACCAGTAGTGTAGATGTACATCCACTGTTTGCAGGTGATTACGAAATACGAATGTACAGCAGCGTTTTGACCATAAAGAAGCTGCTCTTTGCTGCTCTTTGTTGGCGTAAAGATATGGACAAGGGAAGAAGACAAGGCAGTATTTGCTGTAGTACTAGTACTAGTAGTAGTAGTACTAGGAAATTATCACGATTAGGCCTTTAATGATGGTGATATCGATGAACTGAACTACAAAGTTTGTCATGTTACGAACGCAATGAATACACTAAGGAAATTAGAGGTGTTGGAGGAGAATGTCAGCAGAGGAAGGAGGGTAGTGGTAGTGGCGGTGGAGGTGGTTGTGGTAATAGTAGTAGTAATAGAAAAGAATAGTATGAATAAAAAAATCATGATAATAACGATGGTGATATAATGGAAAGCATAAATCGTCTTTACACCAGACTCCAAATTGACTAAGATAATGGTAATTTAATAAAAGCTAGAAAATTGCACCGGAGATTCAGCTCTGGTTCATATTTATTAATCATTGCACAAAGGTTCCATCAAAAGTTAATATTTTTGATAACAGAAGAGAAGTATGACACTCTTTGGTGAGAGACTTTGAGGGGTATACAGCGAAGGCTTTCCGTTCGGTATTCGGGTCTTGGTAAACTTGAAAGAATTTACTTATTGTTAAATGGGAGGAGCAGAGCTTAAAAATGTTTTATATAATAATTCATTTATTGCATTGAGATCAATTACGTATTTAAACATTCACATCACAAATTCCGTCTTTATTGCCATCGTCAGCTGTGATAATTAATAGTCAAACAGCTTCGTCACGCTGTTTAGTATAGAATGTATATAATTTGAGTTAACATAAGGTGACGAAGCTGTTCAGGGATTAATTACCAAATATCAGGATAACAATAAAGCACCAAAATTGCCAGTGTCAATTTTGTATCAAATACACGACCCAAATAAATTATTGGTCAGTTTGATTTTATGGGAATTAGGCCATGGCCCAAGGTATATTTTATAAGCCTAATGTTTCCCCTCCTAATGGTGGAATCACCGTCAGACGCTGTTGAAGAAAGATAACTTCAGACGACCAAGAAGGAACCCCGTTATTTCTTTCGATAAGCTGTATGTGTGTTATACTGAAAAGGAAAATAGATATCACTTTTGGATGTGCAAACACGTAGAAAACCTGTCGGAACGTTAGGGTACAATGGCCATATAAAGCCCAACTACACGATAGATACCTTCAGAAAAATTCCATTTGTCATCCCTCGCAGAAAAGTGAAGGCATTACAACGCAAGTGGACCGGGCTAAAGGAATCTGTTTGAGGAAGAGCTCGATCATTTAAGAACTACTTTTAGAAGAAATGCCTACTCGGACAAAGTGATAAACAGGGCACTATATCCTGAAAGGCTTCTAGTGAAAAACAACCAACTAAAGGGAAAGTTTTCAACACATTCTTAAAAACAGTCACAGATGACATCAGTAGAGTACTAAGAAGACAACATATTGGCAGAGTGTTTATATCAACAAAGAAGGCGGTTCACATTTGAACACTGCAAAGAAACCTGCTCTCGCCACTTGCTGCAGCATGAGAAAATGTCCCTTGCACATGCGGTCAGATATACACATAAACTACAAAAGAAAGCGTTAGCAGAAGAACGTTGTCGTCTGACGCATGCAGTGTTATCCTACCTGCAGTAGCGGATCATGTAGTTTGACCAGGGATACACCACATTCATTACTCCAGTTCTATCGTTTTATCAACATTCAATATTCACTATGCTAGGTTGGGTTGATTTGTGTTAGGGGAAGAGACCAAACAGTGACGTCATCGGTCTCATTGGATTAGGAAAGGACGGGGAAGGAAATCGGCCGTGCCCTTTCAAAGGAACCGTCTCGGCATTTGCCTGGAGTGATATAGGGAAATCACGGAAAACGTAAATCAGGATGGCCGGAGGAGCGGTTGAACCGTCATCCTCCCGAATGCGAGTCCCGTGTGCTAACCACTGCGCCACCTCCCTCGGTACATGCTAGGATGTAAATATAGGTCACAGGAATTCAAAAGCATGAAAACAACATTAATAGAAATGAGGAAACATTGAAATCATACAAATTGTGACAGTGTTAAACAAAGCAAACAGCGCAGACTCTTCCTCACAACAGCCTCCGTCACAGACGCTGATGCGAATCCACGATCTTGGACAGTGTTCTGATGACGTGGCCGTCTAATCCTTGCGTGGATATGCACAAACAGTACAGCTTACTGAGCTCTTTTATGTTTGAAGCTCCTGTGTGAGTCTTTGTAGCCTCTGTCTCCGCCATTAGGAGACGAAACGTTAGACACAAATATTATCTTGGACCACGACCCAATACCCATAAAACAGAAGTCAACAAGGACCCCAAGGGTTTGTTCAACTACTGAATAAACAAGTATTATCTTCCTTTATATCTAGCTGACCGGGGTGGCCGAGCGGTTCCAGGCGCTTCAGTTTGGAACCGGGTGACCGCTACGGTCGCAGGTTCGAATCCTGCCTCGGCCATGGATGTGTGTAATGTACTTAGGTTAGTTAGGTTTAAGTAGTTCTAAGACCTAGGGGACTGATGACCTCAGAAGTTAAGTCCCATAGTGCTCAGAGCCATTTTAACCATTTTCCTTTACATCAATGGCTCATTTCGATGTGGTGGTGATGGATGAGAGTTGTCATAAATATCTCTATTGGGATATTTATCTCTATCTCTATTGGTGGGTGCAAAGGGTTGTGTGTGTGTGTGTGTGTGTGTGTGTGTGTGTGTGTGTGTGTGTATGTGTGTGTGTGTGTGTGTTAGTGAAGTCAGCCGGCTGCTGTGGAAGAGCGGTTCTAGGCCCTTCAGTCCGGAACCGCGCGGCTGCTACGGTCGGAGGTTCGAATCCTGCTTCGGGCATGGATGTGATGTCCTTAGGTTAGTTAGGTTTAAGTAGTTCTAAGTCCAGGGGACTAGGGGAGGCTTAATGTCCCATCCCAAATCAATGTACGGATCGCCATCAAATAATGCTGAATGGCGTCTGCCCTAGCCTCCATGCGGCGTTTCTGCCACATTTTTCATCCAGATGACATTGTATTTTACTTGTACGTGTTGTCAGTCGGACAAGAACACTCAGTATCACCAAGATAGAGTACTGTGCATTGAGTGGTGCGGCAGATGGTCTCAGAGCGTTGGAACCAACCTGCTAGCTGTGGCTGTATCATACTGGAGTACAGTATAGAGAGCTGGGAATCACATACTGAGAATGGTGCGAAGCAGTACAATTTTGTTAGGTAATATTCATTATTTTAACTTTGCTATGCTCCTCCAACCATACCATCGGCATTAGGTGCCCCTACTTACTTTTTTTTTACTTTACATGTGGCAAGAGCCTTATCGACCATACGCCTGCTCTATGAGCCTCTTCCACTTCTACCTGTCCAATGCGCTGTTTGTCTAGTTGCTGTTGCTGTTCATCCTTGTTGTGTCCTCCCAAATGTTATCCCACCATCTGATTCTGGGTCTCCCTCTTCCTCTCGTTCCATCTATTGTTCTGCTGAATGCCATTCTAGGTAGTCTATTCTCTGTCATTCTTGCTATATGGCCTGACCAACTCTACCTTCTCCTCTTCAGCACTTCGATGATGTTACGGTGTTTCTTCATTTCTTCTTATTCTCCATTCTATGTTATTTTCGTCGCATACAGGTCCAAAAATTTTCCTTAGCATTTTTCTTTCGAATATTAATAGTTTTTCTTTATCTTTCTTTCTAAATGTTAATGCTTCACATCCATGTAACGTCACAGGTATAATGGTCTATTGATAAAAGCAGATTTTGAAGTTACTGCTAAGTGATCTTTTTCTTAGAATTTTGATGAAACTAAAAAGTGTCTTGTTTACTGTTGATAAACGGGCATCTCTTTCTATATCTGTTCTGTTGTTATTACTAAAAAGACTTTCTAGGTACTTGAAGTGGTCAACAGTCTTGAAATTGAATCCATCTACACTCAGAGGTGCATCTTTTCTGGTTTTCTTACTTGTAGGCAGGTATTCTGTGCACCTACAGCAGATCAATAATAGTTTCATAAAGTCATTAACTAAACTAGAAACATTAATGAGAAGAACATTTCAGCTTATTGATAGAAGACGATGGTCTGGTCAGAAGCGCGCGCTGAATAAGCAGGCTCCAAACTGTTGCTGTTAAGTACCTAGGTGTCTTCTACCGGGTACGAGCGAGAGAACACGCGCTGGAACGATCAAGTGGAATGCGATGTCGATAATTATTCGCTGCAACTAACTTTACCTCGGAAAACGTTTGAGTGTAAGAACTAACTAAAAATTTTGTAACAGTCACGAACAAATGCAACACACGCTTTGGACAGTATAATGCAACAATTCACCGAAAATCATCTGCTATGTTGAACAGTGCCTTGGTGAACGGAAGCGTGAAGTTTTGAACATCATCTAATACTGTGAATCATTATACTGTCTCCTGTTGCAGTGCTCTGAACATAGTTTACGTGGAATTGGATTTAATAAATGCAAATAATCAGGCTCTTACTTGCGCTTCTTGATTACCGATAAACGTTAGAATAACAATCAAGTGGCACCCTATGTTTTGATAATTTTATTTCGTAGCACTGGATTTTCTCCCAAACTATCACTTCAATTTGGCATAGTTTGCAGTTTGCACGTTGAAGAACCAATCGGGGCAAGATCTACGAGACATCTTTGAAGGATGTGCAATCCTAAGTCAGTGCAGCTAGAGAAGTGAAAGGAGATAGCCTTATAAACTGTAGTACTGATAGAACCTGGCATTTCTGCAATGGTGAGTAGGGCATTTTATAAAACCCACCATGTAACGGATGGATAGGCGAACATTACAATAATAATCCACCGTCGCCATTCTTCTATTTTTTTAAACGTTAGAACCTCTCATAAAGTTGTTATTAGTAATGACTAACTAGGCTTCACCAAGTGCAACAGATGGGTTTTTGCTACTTGCATATAACCATGTCTGGGAAAAGAGTTGCGTGCGCAGTCAACTGTATTAATTTCATTTCCTTCTATCTCGTATCAGCATTCAATCTTATCTTTACCAGTAACCTAAACTCGTATCAGCAACCGATGTTACCCTTACCCATAATCAATCACAGCTAGGTTAGTGATGTATGAATGATGATTACTTGAGTGTGCATGCACTATCCTAGAATCATTATATTTTTCTAGGTTTTCGTTCTAAAAGCATGGGAACGTCCGTTGAATTTTAGCTACCAAAGCTGGCCTCTGCCGTGACCAGACCAGACAACAAAGTGTTCCGCTATTTTTTAAAGTTCGTCTGGTGACTGTAATATTTTTCAGCGAACTCATGTTCCAGTTTCAGTTAGGTCAGTTGGTTGGTGACTGAGAAACAGGTATTGGCGTTTGGATACATCCGAAGAGCTAGGCAAGGGGGCGATTGTCGTGACCATTGGCTGACGGCCACATCCTCTCACGCAGTTTCCACCAGAGCACAGGGTCTGGGATGTTTTAGAAAGATTTTGGTACCAGTATGTGGCGGTCTGGTTGTGTGGTGAGCAACTCTTGCTGCTCTCCAGCACACTTGGCATACAACCTTTTATCTGGAAATCCGATTAGCCGTTTCGTTTCGTAATGTATGTAACCAAAGCAGCAATTAAATTCAGTTATCAAAGAAGTTACGTAGCTAAATTTCACGTGTGTAAATTTTTTCGCTTTCAACTTAACTTTTGGAAGGGTGACTTGTTTTTCAATACCTAAGCCCTTTAGCTTTTCCTTAATTGTCCTCTGTAGACTTTCTTGAGCAGAATGAATGGCCACGAGACATGTTTGATGGTAACCACCACGCAGTTCATGGGACTTATTGATGAATAAATCTTCTAGTGTTTTCGTTCAACTGGTGTAGCGAGTGCTTGAGTTTCCGATGCATTCACAAGGGTAAGCGTGACCCATCCGATCACACGAGCCTTTTTTTGATAGAATAATGTCCATAGAATTTGTTAAGAACCAACCCCAATAAGGCATCATAATATACGGTGATTTATGCTTTGTTAAATGATTATTAAATCACCACAAGAGTATACCTTGCGTTGAAAAATTTCCTTTTTCATGGAGTAAGATTCGATAGTCTTTTAGCATACGTTCCTTTCCACCTCCTGTGATTACTCCGAATGGCTGTCTGTCTTGCTTCAAAAATGTCTCCTTAAATTATCAATGAAATTTATTTCCTGATCAGTCATGCTAAAGTCGTTTGGTCAGACCCGGTTGCGCGTTTTAGTTAAATCATATGGTCAAATATTCTTATATTCCTTTACCGACTACAGGTGATATCGCAGTCGGTAGAATTTACCAATAGGGATTCACCAGCTGCTCTTTACAGGAAGCACAATAGCTCCACGAAGTCCATACATATAACCAAAGGTCTATCCCGTATTTGGAACCAGATTAAGGTTGAATCTAATTTAAATAACAAAGAGTATCTTTTAGTGTCACAAGCACTCGCTCAAAAAAAAAAAAATCAACCTGCGTTCTGTACTGAATGTAGCCCAGAACACTAGCGCACAAGTGAACAACACGTCACAGGCCAAATACTGTGGTGAGAATTCCTTCCGCTATCACGACTCAAACTACCTTCAAATCGAGCACAATTGCAAAAGCGTTTGTTAGGAACATCGGACAAGAAGGCACGTAGTGTTGTTAATGTTTTGCATCAGTTTATCCTTTGTGAAGAAAGTGAACTGTTATCAAGAGGTCTCCACATGCCAAGGTGAAACTGGATAGAAGATACTGGTAGTAAAAGGATCGGTAGTAGCCGGTTTTTTGCTCTTATTTCGAGTCCCAATTCGTGCCGACGGGGAATGAAATGAGTCGGACGTTGTTCAGCCACAGCGCTTTGGGCGATCGAATTCGTCTTGCTATGCCGTGCTCTGCGTCACGTTTCGTGTCTAATTACACGGAGCGTCATGTACGCGTATATAAAAGCACGACTCAGTGAAGGCTGCCGATGTTACCTCAACGCTTCTACAGAGCAGACACGGTAATTTTAGTTTGTAGACCTCAGTCGTCAAACATTGGATGATATCATCGAAGGGCCAGTTACATTCGCCGTCCTGCCGACGTTTAAATCTTGATGTGAACTATGCAAGCCGTGAATCCATTAAGTTCCCTGGAGAGAAACCTGCAATGTAGAGCTTCAAATTTAATCAAACTGGTCTTTAAAATTAGAGGATGGCACACAAATACAATCTTTTAAAATAATGCTTGATCTCGCGGCAATAGATGCTCATAAAGTCTTCTCAAGCTTCCATCTGCGTCGAGTGGCTAAGGGGGAGGGCCAGGGTGGCTCTCGATTCTGGAGCCGATTTTCATGATTTTTTCTTTCAAGAAACTAATAAACAAATTACAGATCTCACTTCAGACCTTCTTTGCACACCCTTAAGATTGTATTATATAATTTTTGAAGTATAAAGTTGCACCGAGAGGGCACTACACGACATCGATGAGAGGCATTCGCGGAGTGCGATGGCGGTTGGTGGTAACTCTGAACGTCATAAAATGACAAAAACTGCTTTGAAACTGGCTGTACTGTCTAACGTAGTAACTAGGAATATTTAAAAAATAGTTTTTAGCCAAATGGCGCACTCTGAAATAAAAGTCAACATTTTCGACACAGTCATTATGTATCCATGCACCAAAAATCGAAATTAAAGTGTATCGTACAGATACTATGTACTACAGTTGAATAAACACCGGCTCACAAGTTACAAAAAGGTATAATTTAAAGTTGCAACTTGTGTTTTCAATATTGGAACAAACCATTAATTGGCAGTGTTAGCATTTTTGCGCCGATGTCGAAAATATATCGCTTACCAACCGACGCCCTTTTTGCGAGAGTGGGATTACTTTTAGAACTTCATTTATCAGCATAAATACATTTTTTGTCATATTCATGCATTCACGTTTTAGTGCGTGTAAAAAACAACAAATGAGAAGTTAAGCAGACTGTTTACCTTAAACGAATCACCTTAAGAAGAGAAATTTTGTTGAGAATTGTGTTTTAGCCAATAATATTTTAAAGTAACCTCTATGTCTTCAATAACTATGACAGTATTACATCGGCTTCGTTCAAGCACGCAGATGTGCCAGATCCACGATGCAGCAAATCTCGGTTTCAAGATACTTTTATGGATAACTTTATATGAAAGAATCTTAAAAATAGACACTGCAAGGAACATTTGAAACCAATAAAAAAATAGGCTTAAATAGTGCCCTGGTCTAGCACCTTAAATTAATACGAATCTTCGGCCGAACGCTACTCGACCACCGTCGAGTGATAACTATCGTTAATAACGATAGTGGGTTTCCTCTGAGGACTGTATAAACCTGCTGTCCCCGTTACTTTGCAGCACAATTATGGAGTAGTGTAGGCGCAATACTTTTCGTTCACTTAAGAGCAGACATCCATCGGCCCCTCATACATTAGCACCTACATTCCACTTACCAAAGGTATTTTTTAGCTGCTTGTATATTTACGTTGATTTTTTTATAGACAGATCAGCTGGATACGCGAGTGATACAAAGAACAAGAAATAAATGTCGTTCCAGTTGCATGATTTATTGGAACTTGCGGCATGCAAAGCAAATGTTATATTATTAGCGCGCCATTCTCAGTGTAACATAGGAAATAGCTTTGCAGTGCACAAGAGCCTCATTTCTCAGGTACGCAACCAAATTAATAAAACTGAGAGACAGTCTATGATGCCCGGGAGCAACCGAACAAGGACTGAGTGAGGGGAATGAAATTCAGCAGCAGTCAGGCTCTGCAAATAGGAAAATAAAGGAAAATGCACAAAGTCTTCTTTGTGGTGATAGCCAATATCAAAGTATGCCGACGATGTGGGTCCTATTAACATCACACGTCAGTGCCTGAAAGTAGGAAAATCAGAAATAGTCAAGCTGTTTTGATCTCTGTGACGAGTTTTGTGGCCGAACAATTGGGCCTTTCATATCTGCACGAACAGTTCCCCTTACCGTCGCGACGGACTCATTACTGTGAGCAGAATGAGTCGTCGGACCTCCACGTCGCTGGAATGGTTTTGCTCTGAGCTGGTACCTTCTTTAAGCAACAATAGAAATTGTGTACGATATGGTACAAGTTCTATTTTTCAAAACTCTTGTCACTACAATCCATACCATGTTGGATAAAACTATAATTCCCTTGCAAAATATACGAGGTATGTCCACAAAGTAAGTTCCCTTTGGTTATATAAAACAAACGTGTACAGATACAGGAAAAGTATTTCTTGTACTGCTTACTTTTCTGTATAGCTTCCGAAATTTTGTAGGCACTTGTCATAGTGTGGCAGAAGTTTTTGTATGGCTTCTTCATAGAAGGTTGCCACCTGTGTATTCAATCATGTGATAACATGTTCTTTCAGCTTGTCATCATCGTTGAAGTGTTGACTACCAAGGACAGATTTTAGGTGTAAGAAGAGGTGAAAGTCGCTAGGAGCGAGGTCTGGGCTGTACGGAGGATGATCAAACGTGTCCCTGTGAAATTCCCGTAAGAATTGTTGGTCACATTTGCCGTGTGAGATCGGGCATTATAGTGAAAAAAAAAAACAACACCTTTTGTTCCTCGGCGCTTGTTCTCTATTGTAAGGCGCAATTTCTTAATGGCTCTGAGCACTATGGGAATTAACATCTATGGTCATCAGTCCCCTAGAACTGAGAACTACGTAAACCTAACCTAAGGACAGCACACAACACCCAGTCATGCAATTTCTTAATGGTCTCGCAGTAACGATGAGTATCGATTGTTTGGCCTTGTGGTAAGAAATCAATTAGCAAAATGCCTTTTCTGTTCCAAAAAACGGTGCACATGAATTTTCGAGGTATCAAGATTTGCTTAGGCTTAACCTTTGCTGGGTATGAATTGTGCCTCCATTCCATTGATTGCCATTTTGTTTCAGGGGTGTCATATGATGCCCAAGTTTCATCGCCCGTGGCTATCCGAGAAACAAAACCATCGCCTTCTTCATTGTAGCGTGTCAAAAACTGAAGTGCACTGCCAATCCGTTGTTTTTTGTGTTGTGTCCATTAAGAATTTTCGGTACCCAACGTGATCAAAGTTTTCGAAATTTCAGTTTCTCAGTAACAATTTCATGAATTAGTGATAGTGAGACTTGGGGAACTTCCATAGCAAGGGCACTAAGTGTAGACCTACGGTTGTGCTCCATCTTCTCTTGAATTGTGTGAACCAGTTGATCAGTAACCGCACATGGGGGTCCACTTCGTTCTTCATCGTGCACTTAATCACGTCCTTCACTGAAAATTCTGGCCCATCTTCTAACCATTGAATCACTCATAGCATTTTGTCCGTAAACCTCGCAGATTTGCGATTTATTGCCTTTGGTTTAACTTTCTTTGCATTTAGAAAACGAATCACAGATCTGATTTCACACGCGGCGGCATTTTCAGTTACGACTGACATTATAAAGAAGCAGTACAAAGTACACCTCGGCCACAGAGATCTGAAAATGTCGTACATGTCTTCTCCTTGAGTCAAAGTAACTGCCGCGCATGTTCGGAACTGCGATCGTAACGCTGCCGCGGATAGAAATAAAAACGGAACTCACTTTGTGGACGAGCCTCGTATTACAGCTGGACCGTAACCTCCAACAGCTGTTGGACGAGTAGTGCGTGAACTTCACAATGATCACGCCAAATACACTGAAGCGCCAAAGAAACTGGTATAGGCACGCGTTTTCAAATGCAGAGACATGCAAACAGGCGAAAGACGGCGCTGCGGTCGGCAACGCCTATATAAGACAAGTGTCTGGCGCAGTTGTTAGATCCGTTACTACTGCTACAATGGAAGGTTATCAAGATTTAAGTGAGTTCGTAATGGTGTGGAGAGTGTGCAGTTGGAGTGACATGGGACGCCTTATACGTATAGACATGACTCTGACAGGTGACACGTACGTAGGAATCCTGTCTGATCACCTGCATCATTCATTCCCCGTTGTGCATTCCGACGGACTTGGGCAACTTCAGCACATTGCGGCACCCCGCACTTCCGGAACTGCTAGAGTGGCTCCAGGAACATTGAACATTATTGATCATATCTGGGATGCCTTGCAACGTGCTGTTCAGAAGAGATCTCCACCCCCTCGTCCTCTTATGGATTTATGGACAGAAAAGCGGGATTAATGGTGTCAATTCCCTCCAGCAGTACTTCAGACATTAGTCGAGTCTATGCCACCTCGTGTTGCGGCACTTCTGCGTGCTCGTGCGGGCCCTTACACTATATTAGGCAGGTGAACCACTTTTTTTGGCTCTTCAGTATATAATAAGACAACCCGTCACAGGCGCTGGTCTGTTATCTTAGGGCTGCTTCAGTTGCAAGTACGAAACTAGAGATTTAGAGACACATAATGAAATTAATTTACGGAAAAACAAGGAAATTCTGTGTTATTTCTGTACAACTGCGATAAAGAACCCTTTTCTGATCGCTCAAGTAGATTAAAGTTAGAAATACTCTTTTGAATTGCAATTACTGCCAATATCTGCTACCTAACAATACTACAATTCTATTACAATAGGTTTAATTTAACATCATATCCGTTGCTACAAAAGAACAGCATTTGAAGAAGAATCCTATAATGGGCTTTCACGAAATCGTTTTACTTTCGAGTTTAATTTCCATCATAACAGATGATCGGCACAAAGAGATGAGCTTTAATTCAATTCAATTTGTCCATTCGACAGCCGAGGAACTCCCCAGAAGTTTCGATGATGAGTACATTGCTATGGTATATTTTACAGAATTAAGGTGGTCCAGTCGAGACCAGATGTTAAAAGGGTTTTGTAGCATAATTAATGAAATCAAATCGTTCAAGATATCAAAAGCAACATCGTTGCCACAACTTGAAGATGAAGATTCACAACTATACGATGAAAATTGGATGGCATACTTAGAATTTTTGCTATATTTTACTCCTAATCACGTGACTTAAGTGGAAACCTATTTATCAGTACAATGTTTATATCGCGTTCCAAAAAAAACTGAAATTAAGGCAAGTACAAGTAAATACAAGCTCTTTTTTTTATTTCAACACGTTGCAAACATAATCTTAAAGACGGGATGAAGTACGCGTAAAATTTCGCTTTCTGATGCTGTAATCTGAAAATCGATTTCAGAATTTTCGAAAAAAAATTATTAAAATTTTTGTATTTATGCGACTACTTTTACAAAGAATGTAGATACGTTGTCAGAAGATTTTCAGATGGAATGCATAGAGGTGCAGTCTGACATCCAGCTAAGGGAAAAATTTGATCATCTATCTTCGTTCGACTTCCACAAATTATATCTGTCCAGAGACAAATAGCCCTCGCTGCACAATGATGCGTTATTCATGCCATCTTTGTTTGGAAACACGGTCGTTTGTGGACTGTTATTTTCAAGAGTAAAGCACACGATCTGTAAAAAATAGATCTAAAATCTCAGACGAATAAAATGAGAACTCGCTGACAATTTCAACCACTTCCATCCAACTTCATACTGATACGTTAGTTTCCCTTATTCAAAGTCATATGTCTTGTTAATTCTACGATTTATAATTACTTATATATAAAACTATTGAAATCTCATAGTACTGTGTGAAAATAATGTCATATTGCTTTTTACAATAAAGAATCATAAATTACTGGCAGAAGTAAAGCTGTGGGTACAAGGCGTGAGTCGTGCTTCGGTAGCTCAGTTGGTAGAGCACTTGCCCGCGAAAGGCAAAGGTCCCGAGTTCGAGTCTCGGTCGTGCACACAGTTTTAATCTGCCAGGAAGTTTAATAAATTCTAAATTACTTAAATGTGTTAACTCTGATCTAAATCTGTGCGTGCCACTTCCGATTCCTGTTACTTTATTACGATAGTCATTTTTCCCTGTGTAGACAGGACTCAAGAAAATGTTGTCGCATTCAGTGAATAAGGGTTGCTGATGATAATTTCATGAAAAGATCTCGTCGCAACGAGAAACGCCTCGATTTCAATTATCATCACTCAAACTTTATCACATCAGTGACATATCTCCCCTTTCCGGTGATAACACAAAAGGAGCAGCCGTTCTTTGAACTTTTGATGTCCTGCCTCAATCCTGTCAGTAAGAATCACATACCACACAGCAAAGCTCCAGAATATAACGGAAGTGTGAAGTAGGAAGTGTCACGATTTAAGTGTTCTGCCGGTAAAATACAGCCTTTGGATCATCTTCTCCGTAACATATTCTGTGTGATCGTTTCAGTTTAAGTTGATCGTATTTGTAATCTCTAGGTATTTAGTTGAACTGGAAACCTTCAGTTTTGTGTATTTAATGATGTAAACAAAACTTCATGGAATTTTTTAGCACTACTGTGGGTGGTGTCACAGTATTTTCTGCTCTTCTTCAACTATCACTATAGGAACCATGCCGACATTATGTCTAAGGCATATTTCAACTCGTACTGAAGTGTTGATGTTTTTACTAGTAGATAAATTTTAGTATCTTCTGTAAATAATTTGATATGACTGTTCAGATTGTCCCCTAAGCCGCTAATCTACGTATAGCGTGTCACAAAAATGTTGCAACCAACTTTGAGGGAGCTCTAGAACGTTTCTTGAGGAACAATCGAGGGCAGAAAACGCTGTCCGGAAACGTCATTCAAAAGCGCTACGAAGTGTCGATATTATAGGTGGCAGCGCCTGCCGTTAGGCCATCTTTTTGGCAGAAAACGTGACTTTGTACGCTGACGAACCGTAGGCAGAACGTCTCGAATTACTATTTCCTATTCAGTAATCGAGACTAATTGCAACGATCGCCAGTGGAGAAGATGGAGCTAGCTTCCACATAGAAAGACCTTTTCTCATATGAATTTTATGCCCTGTTACCTAGGTGGCCGACGGTTTTAGACACGTGTTTCCATCCACAGATTTTCTTTTTCCTGGAACCCTCTAAAATGTCCAAAAAATGGTTCAAATGGCTCTGAGCACTATGGGACTCAACTGCTGAGGTCATTAGTCCCCTAGAACTTAGAACTAGTTAAACTTAACTAACCTAAGGACATCACAAACATCCATGCCCGAGGCAGGATTCGAACCTGCGACCGTAGCGGTCTTGCGGATCCAGACTGCAGCGCCTTTTAACCGCACGGCCACTTCGGCCGGCCTAAAATGTCCAGTATTTTTCGGTGTACAGGGGAAAAATAAACTGCAGATGAAAACGCATGTCCGAGACCGTCACCCATTGAAACAACAGAGCATCGCTTTAATAGGAGACAAAATCGTTCTACGCAGCAGCTAGCTCCATCATCTCCACTGACGATCGTGGCAGTCAGTCACTGACTAACAAACAACATTGCGAGACGTTCGGCCTATGGTCTGTCAGCATACAAAGTCATGTTTGCTACCGAAGTGGTGGCTCAGTGGCCGGCGCCGATATCTGTAACTTGGACGCTCTATAGAGTCGTTGTTTGACATTTCTGGACACGGTTTCCTACCCTCGATTTGTTCCTCAAGACATCCTGTACAACTCCTCGAAGTCTCAACTTTTCTGGGGCACCCTCTAGATCAAGACCAGCAGACAGCCTTTAACAGTATCTACACTGACGAGCCAAAGACACTGGTACACCTGGCTAATATCGCGTACAACCACGGCGAGCAAGCAGAAGTGCCGAAACACGACGTGGCATGCACTCGACTAATGTCTGAAGTAGTGCTGGAGAGAACTGACACCAGGAATCCTGCAGGGCGGAGGGTGGAGATCTCTTCTGAACAGCACGTCTTAAAGCATCCTATATATGCTCATTAATGTTCATATCTGGAAAGATTGGTAGGCAGTAGAAGAGTTTAAGCTCAGAAGAGAGTTCCTCGAGCCACTCTGTAGCAATTCTGGACGTGTGGGCTGCCGCATTTTTTGAAAATTTGTGGTAAGATCTTATGGGACCAAGCTGCTGAGCTCATCGGTCCCTATGCCTACAACTACTTAATCTAACTTAACCTAACTTATGCTATGGACAACATACACACACACACACACACACACACACACACACACATACACACACATGCCCGAGGGAGGACTCGAATCTCCGACGGACGGGAGCAGCACGGACCGTGACAAGATGGCTCAGACCGCGCGCCTACCCCGCGCGACTGATGTCGCATTGTCCTGAAGGAATTTCCGAAGTACATCGGACTGCACAAGGGACTTCAATGGATGCGCGTGATCAGACAGAATGATTACGTACGTGTCACCTGTCAGAGTTGTATCTAGATGTGTCAGGGGTCCAATATCATTCCAACTGCACACGCCCAAGACAATTAAAGAGCCTCCACCAGCTTGAACAGTCCCCTGCCGACATGTAGGGTCCATGGATTCATGAGGTTGTCTCCAATCCCGAACACATCCATCCGCTCGACACAAACTGAAACGAGAGTCGTCCGACCAGGCAACAAGTTTCCAGTCACCAACAGTCCAACGTCGGTGTTGACGGGTCCAGGCGAAGCTTAATGTCGTGCAGTCATCAAGGGTACACGAGCAAGCCTTCGGCTCCGAAAGCCCATATGGATGGTGTTTCGTCCAATGGTTCGCACGCTGACACTTGTTTACGGCCCAGAATTGAAATTTGCAGCAATTTGCGGGAGGGTTGCACTTCTGTCACGATGAAAGATCCTCTTCAGTCGTCGTTGGTTCCGTTTTGGCAGGATCTTTCTCCGGCCGCAGCGATGTCGGAGAATGTTGTTTTACCGGATTCCTGATATTCACGTTCACTCGTGAAACTCGGTAAAATCCCCACTTCATTGCTAATTTGTAGATGGAGTATGCCATCGCTCATGTGCCGAGTATAACACCACGTTCAAACTCAGATAAATGTCGATAACCTGCCGTTGGAGCAACGGTAACCGAACTATCAACTGCGCCAGACGCTTGTTGCTTTATGTAGGCGTTGACGACCGCAGCGCCGTATTTTGCCAGTTTACGTATCTCTGTATTTGAAGACGAATGCCTAAATCAGTTTCTTTGGCACTACAGTGTAGGAGAACAGCAAACACAACCTCGGTTTCATTAGAAGGCTTCTGACAGGAAATCGCGAATGCTGTCGTACAGCTGAGATTTCAATTTCGTTATAAGTTGCTGACATTTTGTTTGATGAGATTTGCACTATATATACTTGTTATAATTCGATTAAAATTTTCCGTCTCTCAATACTTTACATCTCATATTGAAACGTTTCTCTGAAAGTCATTAACGTCGTCACGGGAAAAACCGTGTACAGATTACAGCAACCGTGTTCCTAAAATGTGTAATGAATAAATCTGTCGGGCACAATTTGTTTTGGAAATTGGGTTCCAGCTGCTGTGTTAATGGGCTACGCCCCGCGGGATGAAGAAATCGCTGGCACTCGCTGTTTATGTGGTGCGCCGTCGCTGGGCGGGATACCGGGAGGAGATATATAGAGCTAGTAAACGTCAGGATGCGCTCTGCGCCGGCATGCGTGCGGCTTGAAACGGCGCACGCACTCACGCACCTGCGTCTTAAGTCCTCCTCGGCTGACGCGTGTACGACGTACCCATTAGCAACCTTATCTGCCCAGCCTGTTTCAGTCCCATGTGAAACCCCTGTCGGCAGGCAGTTAATTTCTGAAGGCAGCAGTCAAACGTTAATTACATCTTCTTCTTGTTTCCTTTGCACGTCACATGATGGAAGAGACTGTTGTTTTACGTTTCCCTTAGATTGAATCTCTGGAACGGTGAAACTCATTTGAGACGGAGGTCGTTTGAAGTTCTTCGTGCGCCCTTGAAGTCCCAGTGTGCGCTTCGGACTCATATCGCTGTCGACGAGGCTTCCACAACATCTGGCTTACTAAGCTTGACATGTGAAGCTCACTAAGTAGTCCGTGACGTTGTTGATCGATGTTTTCGATGATAAACTGCAAACTTGATACCACTGAGAATTTCTCAAGGTAACAAAGTAGTTCTTCTAAAGGTTGTTGTACAAGACAGTACCACCTGTTGGCATATCTGTGACGGACTGTCTAGCTGGATCCAAAATGCTCTGTGTGTTGATTTATCGAACCAACAGGTGTAACATTTGCTAATGGAGACAAAGTATGTTTACGGAAGAATATTGTTGCGAAGATGTTGACTGTGAACAATTGTTTTTCTAGCATTAGTTTATTGTTCAACACAGTCACAATATATTATTAAAAATTTATCAGTTTCAGTTAATAATACTAACAATCTGCTGTTCTGTTCAAAGCTCACTACTGCATTGTAAGTAATATGAAAATCTACTCATCAACATCGCTGTCAGACTCATGATATCTGTACAAAGATCCTATGTTTACTTTGGACGACAAAGCAGTGTCTGTCACGTGCTTGGGTGTAGTTTTGCCCCACAATGGATTTACATACGTAAATTTTATTAGATAAATGCTGATTTCTTTTGCACTCTTCACGAAATCCAACGTCATATTTTGAAATACTCTCCACCTTAACTTCCTTTATGATGTTACACGATAAGTCACTCGAACACAATGGTTGTCGATTCAAATAAATACCAAGGGATTGCAATTACGTAAACCTTAGAACCATCAAGCAAAAAATGTTGTGGTGAACTGGAACAAAATACCGAATTTTATTTACAGAAGTTGCAAGAAATCTAGGGAAGATACTGCGTACACTCTGCTTGTCCAACGTCTTCTGCAAAACTGCCTCAAATTGTTTAAATAAATACTGAAAATGGTTCAAACGGCTCTGAGCACTATGGGACTTAACATCTGAGGTCATCAGTCCCCTAGAACTTAGAACTACTTAAACCTAACTAACATAAGGACATCACACACATCCATGCCCGAGGCAGGATTCGAACCTGCGACACTAGCAGTAACGCGGTTACGGACTGAAGCGCCTAGAACTGCTCAGCCACCACGGCAGGCCAAATAACTAGTGAAAATATAGACTTGCGCCCATCTTTTCCAGCACAGGCTGAGTCCTTTCGCAGCCAATTCCTAGGAAGAGGTGGCTGTCGGATGACTTAGGTTAGTGAAGGTAGCCCAAGTGACTCATTTTGCTGTCTTTTCTTAGGTTAGTGGAGGTAGCTCTGGTGTGTTGCATTGTCCTGCTAGAATTTGAACTTCCCTCCATTTTCTGGGGGATGGGAGGGGTGGGAGTCGGGGAGGGGGTTACATTAGTGGAGGCAACCCAACTATTTTCCCGACAAAATTTTACTTCCCATCATGACTTCATTGTGATGATGCCATATCTATCACCGCCATTTTGGATCCGCCATCTTGAATAAATTTGGCAACAATGGAGAGTGGGACTGTGTGAACTTTGTTCTACAACCGCTAATACAGATATCTGCAAGTGTAGGTCAAGAACGTCCTATGTTGCCGGTGCTCCTACCTATGCTCTCCGTAATTATACACGATCACTGTGCTGAACGTTAGTGTCATGTAATTGTTTGTCGATTGATTGAAGACGAGGTCTTGCTGCTACTGCTGCCTGCTCCCTACTCTTCCGCACTGATCTCTGACTCTCACATATGAGGCTGACATGCAAAAGACGTACACAGCTCCACATCCCTGTAAGAAATCTACATGGATTCCAAATCAACAACTCTCCAAGAAGTTTGTCAGTTTCGTCAGATTCTAATGCCCTGCTATATTTTTTTGCGCCAAACCGTGCCTGCCCGCCAATAGTGGCAAATACAACACACAGCTGTCCAACAGTGAGGAAATCCCATTGCATACAAAAGCCCACTAAAAGCAATGCAATATGATCTGATGCCAATCATACCACAAGACGCCCTTCTGCTATTGAAGAAACGTTCACTTCAGTAGCGTCACTTACTAATATAAACACTGGTACGTTTTCATAACTATCTACTAAATTTCCATTACTGGTCATCTGAAATCTCAAGAGGAGCTCATAAGGCTTCCCCATTATTTTCTATAGGCGGTGTTTCCTTCCTAAAAGCGTCAGCTAGCTATCTGCAAAGGCCCTTTGAAAAAGAAAGAAAGGACCTCCTGCTGGTAGCGTCACCATCTCATCCCCACCTCGGCCACTTGGCAAGATGAATCAGTAAAATTACATGATAGCTGCAACCCCTGGCTGAACTCCGGCACCCACGTTTCCACGAAGTCATCACCTGAGGCATCAGCCTGCTCTCATTTCAAAGACCCATTTTTATCCGTTGTAGTCTCCGTCTGTCGCATCTCAAATCTAAAGAATTGTGCTTTACCACACAATAAAATCATCCATTTACAGTTCAGTCCATGTTAAAGAAATGAAATGAAGCTACAAAGAACTCGGAGATTACATCTTTCTGGAAGAACAGACACCACGCATTCATATAAGCCTCAATGGGCTATGAATCCATGACTATTAGTATAGGTACGTATTTAAGTTCGACCTCCAATGGGAATCTTAAAGTAGCGAGCACAGAGGAGACGGACAGGGGCTACAGTGGCGAATCTTGATGCGGATATGGGTTGACCGAGAAACGTGCTGCGATAGTCCACGCATTTGTTATTAACACAGTGCCCAGCCAGTAAAGTAGTTAATGCAAGTGCCTTGTAAGCAGGAGATCCAAGTTCGTGCTCCAGTCTGACAAATCTTTTCACTCATCGCAGTGGATCTCCATGCACCTGATATCACCAGTTCCGTCTCTTTCCTTCCCTTCCTCCCCCTTCAACTTCAAATTACATAATCAGAATTTACAGTCACTGTGGTTCTATACATTTAGATAAAGGTATTCCCTACGGAATCCGGTCAGATATCACCCTCTAATTACAGGTACGATCTTATTTTCAATGAAAGCGGCTTGCAGTTTTGCCTGCCAAGTTTCAATATCAGTCGGGTACCCTTATTCAGTATTTTTAGTCTGTTGTGGGCTTTTTGCTGAATGGATACTACATGAGGATTCTGTGTTAGTGACATGTTTTGACATGTTGATGTATTAAATATATAAATATTAAATGAACAGTGAAAGTAATGATTGTGGAACACATGGATGATTTTCCTGCAATGGGTTTTTGATGGCATATCCTGAATAACCTCTGTTTGCGCTATGGGAATTTGTTTGGGAGGGGTGGGGGGAGGCTGACTGAGGTGAATCTGGAGGTATTTTATGAAATGCAGGAAGATGAGACAGAGGGTTAGAAAAATGTTGTCGTCAGTATCTTGGAGGATGGCGAAACGAGTGGCTGCCCCACTATCTCGGCCGAGTGAACGGTGTAAATGATTAAGAGTGGGGCCTAGAGGCATGCCTTATCTTCAATGGTAGCTGTGAGAATTGAGTGATTAGTGGAGATGGGTTGGATAATTCGACACAAAAAAGAAGTTGTTGCATAACTCTGCATTTTTGAGTGATCACATTTCCATTCATTGTCACAGGATTTTTAATTATTAAAAAAGAAAAAAATCATATGTTATTATGGTGACAGGGTAGGATTTGGCTGAGCTACAGCAGAAGATGGTCATTAGCAGACATGTTCGGACGAATCCCACACTGGCTTGCGAAGAGGAAATGGTACTTGGATGTAGGGATGGCAATAAATTACGTACCTGTTTCAACGACTAGTGACTGAGAAGTTGCCGTTTTCACAATAACAACTTGCTGATATATGGCAGTGATTTCAGTCACAAGTAGCAACCAAAAGTAGCACCGTAGCATTCAATACCGTTCTCCACCTGCTGGCAGAAGTTCGTACTTCTTTCTAAGAACCTTATGTCACGCTTTCGATTTTCGGCTGTTCTCAAGAGTCACAGCTGGAAGTCACGAGTAGCAGCTAAAACAACATTGTAAAATTCGGTTTGAAAGATGATAATTCGGTAGAGAGGTGGCGAAGTCTACGCAGGAGAATACCAAATAAAGGTTGTGGTGATAGGTTGGCTTATAGCGTTGCCTCATGTTTACATTCGCGGCTTATTTAAAGCATTTAACGAATATCGTAAAACCTAAAGATTCGAGATAAATTATATTAGAAAATGGACAAAGTTCCGAAGAATATTCTGATATGTATTATGCACATATACCGTAAATAAACTACAAAACATTTGTAACACCCCAGCTGTCACATATCTGGTTTTGGCGTGTGTTCACCCCAGCTAATTGACTAACAGATCAACAGAGAGTGCAAAACTGCCGCAATATCGGATAACGCAAAGAAAGTAATAAGGCCCTGTGACTCCTGATTGAACTGCGGTGGCAGTGTTGACATTAATTGATTCAGAATTGATTACCTTTAATTAAAAAGGGGTGCACATTGATGTTATATGCAGCTATTGAACACCAGATGCAAATGTTGAACATAAAATTAATTAAGAACGTGACTTGGGATTTCCACTACTTGATTGAAAACAGATGCAGTCGATTATCACAAATTTATTTTAACTCACGACTTTCAATCATCACATTACATGACTCTCCTACCAGGCAGTGGTAATAAATTGCGTTTGCGTGGATTAAAGCTCGATAACTCAAAAGTAATTCCTATCGACTGACCCAGGCGTAATGCGCAGTGCGAGAAAAGTTCTACTGTACACACCCCATGAAACCCTCGTGGAAACTTTGCCGACCTGATCCAACAAATTAATCAGTGGACGGAGCGGGCGCAATATCACCGAATTCAGCGTGGCGGATCGGCGTCGTTGTGTGGACATCGGCCGACCTCGTGGTGCTGCAAGGCTGCGCTCGTCTATTCCCTCCTACCTATCTTGCTCAGTACATAGCTGAACCAAAACTTCCTATCTCCAAGCTCAATCGTTCCCTTTGCTAAGTCCTAAACTGCAAAATGCTCACTCTTTCTCAGGCAAACTGAGTCAAGAACGCCACGTCCGCACTCTAAGCAAGCTGGGAACGGAAGACCTCTACTGAGACTTCTGCCAGTCCGCTCTTCGCCTCTGTTTCCCCTCCAGCAAAATCACTTACGCCAATTGCAGCGCAAGTCACGTTAATTATGCATCGCTTCCCAGCGCCGACCAATGCCTGCTCTGGGAAGTGAACAAATTCCCACAAAATTTCCCTTCCTCTCAGCTTATTCTATTTAGCTCCCCCCAGGTCACCCATCAAGGTTAGCGTCTGCACAAACACCAAGTTTTCTGGAATTCTGACTCCCAGAAGAGTACTTCAAATTCCTTGGTCCTACATTCCCATCGGAGGCCGGCCTATTTCATACTGTCGCTCTTCACCTGATTTACTTCAGGCTCTGTGGACCGTGAATTCACTGTGATGTTGCTCTAGTCACAAACAAGCATATTTCGACCTCTGTTGACCACTCCACCATAGCTTTGCGCGGCTTTCTCGCATGTTACACAGAAAATGGGATGACAGACATTTATCAACAGGCGTAAAGTTTGTTTTCCGGTACAGCAGCATGGAGTCGGGGTCAACCACCCACTCACTGTCACTCATCTTAAGGCGGCTGTAGGCCGCGCACCGTTACCACTTTCTCAGAGCTTGAGCCGCCCTAAGCTGCCTGTTGTCGCTTCCCTTAGCCGTCCCCCGGCCGGCCACGCTCAACTCTAAATGCTTGCCGGCCACGGTGGCCAAGCAGTTCTAGGCGCTGCAGTCCGGAACCCCACGACTGCTATGGTCGCAGGTTCGAATCCTGCCTTGGGCATGGATGTGTGTGACGTCCTTAGGTTGGTTAGGTTTAAGTAGTTCTATGTTCTAGGGGACTGATGACCTCAGATGTTAAGTCCCATAGTGCTCAGAGCCATCTGAACCATCTAAATGCTTCCCTGGGGTAAACTAGCGTCCAGTAAATCGATTCGTTCCCACAAAGTTTTCATGTCGTGTGACTTACTTGAAAACCATCATCCGACATTAATTATCCACTGCGTCCATACTATACCCTCTACAAGATGCATTGTGCCTTGTCAGCCATTTTGTTCAGCCCTACTGCTCGCTCAACGTGAGTTAGGTCATCTTTAATGACTTCATGTAAGGGGCATAGTTCTTGCCGTCTTACACATTCAAGGGAGGCTGGCATCCACTACCTAACTGTTACCAAATGTTTAACAACAGCGTATTCAGTTAACAGGTATTTTTTTAACTTTAAGAGACACAGGTAAACGTTTTTGTGTATCTTCAAGTATTACATTTAAACTACTCGCTATGTAACTTTTTAACTCTTTCGATGATGATGTTGGTTTGTGGGGCGCTCAACATCATGGTCATCAGCGCCCGTACAAGTTCCAATATTTCCATCCACAGTCTCGCCACTACCCAAATGATGATGAGATAATGAGGACAATACAAACACCCAGTCCCCAGGCAGAGAAAATCCCCGACGCGTCAGGGAATCGAACCCGGGACCCCGTGAATCAGAGGAAGCAATGCTAGCCTCTAGACCACGGCAACTTTAAAAAACATAGGCGACTCTTTATATATAACCACAAGATAGAACATTCTGGTCTATGGGACGGCTTTAACAACTGGCGAAGAGAATTTTAATTATTAACGCATCTTCTATTTCACTTCTGTTTACCCTGCCCTTCAAATTGCAAAAGGACTTCATTGATATACTATTGAAAACCTGAACTGGCAGACTCTACAGGCGAGAAAATATCACTTCCGTTGTCACAGTTCACGTGGCTAGATACACTGTGACTATCCCCAATGTAACGTCTACGGCGATAAATCGCAGAAACAACATCTTAACGTAGGTGGTGTGTGGACGGATCAGTAGATTGTGATTTTAAAGTGTGACAAACTGCAACTGAAAATAACTGTTATCGAAAAGCAGGATCTACAAAAATTACCGATACCGGAAAGTCACAGTTTAGGCCATCGCTACTGGTGTTGGAAATGACGTGACGCACCACGTCAAGTGCAGGAGAGTGAGCGTAGCGCCTTACACCGACTGACAACGATATGATTTTCCTTCCTATATTTGGAACGCAGTGTACAGGAACCATTAAGGTTTCAGATGCATGCGGTCCATACAGGTCAGCATGGGACTTCCTGAAGACAAAAGTTGACGTGATGATAACAATGGGGTCCAATATTGGACACTGAAAGTGAGACATGTCGTTGGTACCCAGGAAAACTATCAATGATCAGTCCCATCACCAGCTGACCTACGATAAAACCGTCTTCATCACTGGGGACGTAATTTTAACCAGGAGTTTCAGATGTAAAGACTTTACCCATCGAAGTAAAACTATAGATGTCTGGAGACACATAATTTGGGACTTTAATAGGGTAGACTGGGGTTGCGAACTCTACAAAACCAGTCTTTGAATGAAGACCACAACATTAACAACAACAGATAGGTTAAAAATTGTTTGTTAGGTCGGCTCACAAACATCGACTCTTTACTTTCCCTAAAAGTGCATGTGTCAACTGAGCAATCCTGATTTCGCATAACAGAAGTAATGTGTCAGTGTAGTCGTCAAGCTAGAGGAGAAAGACGCCCTTTCGGCGAGCAGGCATGTTAAAATATTATAAACACTATCAAGACGGTTTTGTGACACAGCGACAATCCACATTTTGTAGGAAAAATCGAGACCGTTGTTACCTCGAGGATACGCCTCCAAGACTCGAATGTGTTCGTCAGCAGGCAAAACGGTGGCGCCTGCCCGTTAACGCGTGAGGCGCTGCCGGTGCCGGGGGGTTATTAAGCATGCAAATTGGGCTCCATTCTTCATTTTCACGTCGATAAATCAACATCAGAGCAGCCGAATCAGCGGCGTCGTTTTTAATTTATTATCCGTCGGCTCCTCTTACGAGCATTTTGCCGGCGCCCATAGCTGCGAACAGCATGCGAGCCTAGCGCGCGTGTATTTGTGTGTGTGTGTGTGTGTGTGTGTGTGTGTGTGTGTGTGTGTCTGTGTGTGCGTGCGACCGTGCGATAGCGAGCGACTGCGATCGCGCACACGCCCGGTATGCGTGCAACACAACCGCGGAACTCCAAATTACGACGGCGCAGGTGGTCCCAGGCGGAATCTTGTTAAAATTTGACGCCTCTGACCCGGGAATAGCGTGCGGCGAATGTTGTTCGGCATCGCGAGCCCGCTAGTAGCCCTTCCTCAAATAGGCTCCGGGGGTTTCCCCTACAGCGTGTGCAGTCTATAACGAGACGGACGGACGGGTTGCTATGGGCTTCATTTCGAGAGAACAGGTTCTTTGCTTTATTTGTTGCGTGGCAGTGCTGTAGCTGATAATCTTCATTCACATTCGCTGGTGGGAATCGTCTTTATGTCGGTGCCAGCACACTGGCTACGCGACGTGTTTACCAGTCGTTTGTTTATACGCAACCCCCCCCCCCCCCCGCCCACCCATCCCACAACTGTAGCCACAAGGACTATACCCATGTTGTCCAGCAGCAAGTAAAGGCGGAGAGATAAAATGCAGTGCGGCATTGTGAAACGCATGGCAGAAGACTGCAAATGGGCTTTTCTATCTATTCTGCATCAGATACTTCCTTATATGCAAAACACGACGTCTTCAGTATTATTTATCTTCAATTTTGATCCTCACCTTCATCTACATTCATACTCCGAAACCGACTTTGTGGTTTGTGGCGGAGGATGCATTGTGTCCCACTGCCAGTTTCGTTTCCTGCTCCAGTCGCGAACGGTTTTGTTAGAAGAAGAATTGCTAGTAAGCCTCAGTATCAGTTCTAATCTCCCCAAGTTAACGTTCCCGCTCCTTTCTCGATATGTGCAGTTGGACTTCAAAAACAAATTTACACATTATTACGCCAAGCCTTGTAACTTTTCTTGAATAATGCTCTACACAAAAGAGTAACACAGATACAGGGTGGTTGTAAAGTCTCGATCCATTTCCAAAACATAATGGATGCATGTACATAATACATATGTATGCTTATTATAAACGTATGTATACATTTTCATTGCACTTCAGCATTGTCTCGGACCACATCAGACCATTATTCGCATAGTTGAGGAGGTGACCTTCATACTTTCTGAGGCAAATCTTCTGAAACAGCTGACACTGTATCCTGGATTCCAGCGCTTAGAACTTGCAATCACTTGCCATGTATGCTCTTCACGTCCTGTAGTACCACGCAAAAAAATCCCAGGGTGTCGAAACAGGTGAAAGCGATGGCTACAGCCTTGCTGAACCTCATCTACCAAGCTGTTAGTGAGTCTTCGATTTAGGTACTCATATTAATAGAGGGCGAAATGAGAGTGTGCTCCATTCTGGTGAAACATAACAGAGCCAGGAATGCCTTCATGCTGAAGCTCAGGATCCAGGAACTGCTCTTCAGTGGTAGAGTGAGGTAGCTCATTACACCATATGAGACAGTTACATTTCTTAACTTTTCCACAGATGTGGATCGTGCCTTCATCGGTAAATAAAAGGTGATGCATATGGCGTTTGTTGTGTTGCAGCTCCTATCAAATCGTAACACGCAGCTGTCCGTGTTGCGTAATCTTTGTGGTGTAATTTTGAGAATCACCTGAGTTTGGAACACATATTTCTTTAGCGTAAAGTGTAAAGCTTTCGTAGTTATTGATTTTGACACGCTGAAGTTCTTGTTTAAACGATGAGTTGATGCGGTCAGACTTCTTTCGAATGGTTCTCCGATTCGTTAAACAGTGTCTTGGGGTATATGAGGATTTCCCAGCGTGTGACGTATTGGCACTGTTCCTATTTGCTTGGAACTTACTAACAAGAAACAAAATGGTTGGACTTGTGAGTAAATAAACAATTTTTTCAGCCTTCAGTTGCAAGGTAATTTTACTCGTTTACCTAGGTTTCGATTCCAGTAATGGAATCTTCTTCAGAACCTATAAATTAAACCACATACGGACATATATTACTCACTAAAATGCATTATCTGTCTAATGATTGAATATTAAACAAATTGTGATACTTACAAAAAAAATTAAATTATTTTGTGAGCCAAACACTGGCCATGTCACAGATTAAAAATTGAAACAATAAAGACGCATAATCATAAGATTATGTCAGTCAAAATTAAAACCATTAAGGCGAACGTAGACGGAGCTACGCTGGCCAGAAATCAGGACCACACGAAAGCGGCTCGAAAACTAGGCGTTGTGAGCAGTTACGCGGCGAGGCTCGGCCGCGGCCAAGCGCATGCGCAAGCGCGAGCGCAGGGGCGAGAGACAAACTGTCTCAAAATTACTTAGAACAAATATACATATAAACAAAATGTGACAAAGCCGTCCTACAATTGGACAAACCTATCTATTGGTATAGCAACATTAAACAATTTACCTGAGAACAAACTACAAAGCCAAGGTATAATTTTTTTTTTTTTTTGTAAATATTATAGTAAGAGGGCGTAGCCCCACGGCAGTAACTAAAAATTAGTGTCAAAACCATGCGTGCTCAGCATAAAATGTCTAACATAAAAACGCCTTAGCAACTATGTGTCATTACCAAGCATATAACGAAAAACACACATGTACATTCGCATTATAATAAAGGGACAAAGCAGATAGGGAAAACAGCATCGGCCATTCGAGGCGGACTGTTGGTCAACTCCACTGGAGTAAAGGTTGAAATCCTTCGAAATAACTTCTATTTTTTAATTGCAGCTGATCATTAAGTAAGTTGTCTCTATCAATACTAAGATGTTTAAAAATTTGCAATTCTTCGAGGGTGTCTAGCCTACATCCCTTTACTTCATTATGCAACAGCTCTGCGTCTTTTAGAGGCTTGGGAGCATGCGCCTTTTGGACCAGATGTTCAGCAAATGTAGATCCTCGAGTTCCATCACCGCTTTTTGTCGGCAGATGCTCTTTAAACCTAACAGACAGGGCCCTTCCTGTCTGGCCAATGTAATAAGAAGGACATTCAGCACACGTGATTTTATACACACCTGACAGCGATGATTTATCATTACCTTTATCCAGGGAATGAACTAAGTTCTTTTTGAGGTCGTTGGTGGTAGAGTATGAAACTTTACCCCCTAGGTTTTTTAATAAACGACCTACCTTATAGGATATGTTACCTATAAAGGGAACTGATATGTATTTCGTTGCCTGGTGTTGATTGTGAGTATCTGAACTGGAAAGGGTGGTAGTCTTCTTTCGTGTTTTTTTATTGAACAACTGTCTCACTATACTGGGATTATATCCATGTTAAAGATGGACTTGTGAGTGCTTGCTTTTGAAATTTCTGAGTGATCCCTTGTCTGTTACTGTTACTGCACTGATTGAAAAAAAAAGGGGGAGAGAGAGACAGAACCGTAGACCTACCTTATCACGGAAATGGGTTATAGCGATTCACTGTTCAAAGCAGTAGGACGATTCAATTTTCAGGTTATTTATCTCAATTTGGAGTTAAATATACAGATAGTTTCCAGATGAATGTATGTCGGAAACAGTATTTAGTGTCACGCTAGAAGTACATAAGCAATTATATTTTAATATAAGCCATATTTTTAAGAAATAGAAGCATTTATCTTGAAAAATTACCTGTCGGCTCGTATCGTTTACTGATTATCAAACAATTTCTGGGTCGTCTTAGTAATAAGTAATGAATTACTTTCTTCTGATAATATTGCAGTAGAGCACACTAGTCCTCCAAATAAACTATTTACAATTTCCTTGAAAGCATAACTGTACTGTGAAGTTGTAGTGCAAAATTCTCACTGTTGCTTTTGTACTGTAAAAAGTTTTAGATGAGGTTGTTACTTCCGGAATATAAATTAATTAAAATCAGTGTAATTTATTATTTGTTCCGGTAAGAGAGGTGCTAATTCAAAGCTTGAAAGTAGCTGAATATAGTTATTCAAACAGCTACAGAATTTGTTATTTCCAACTTATATTCCCTTTGTTATAAACACACTATTAGCTGCTAGCCAGTTGCGAAGAGCAGCGTCACCTGAGAATGTACATCAGGGGGTAAATTTATTAATTGCCTTTTTGTCTTATGACAACACAGCCAACCAGAAGATATAGCGGAATTTACACAGCGTGATTTACACAACCACTCCGGCGGCAGAACCGAAAATTTTGTACTCAATAGATCCACCCAGATATCCTGAAGAATCACAACAACCAAACAGTTTCCTGATACAGCCTTGTTTAGATACTAAATTAATACACAGAATGTAGTATACTTGTTTCCTTAGTTGCTTATTTGTAATTACCAGAGAAAACATTTATAGAAACTTGTTACTACTTTTTGGGTATGCGTTTGTCGTAATTTTTCTGTCATTAATAAAATCCATTATGTATGAATGTAACAGTCACAATTTCAACGAACAAGCTACTCTTAACCGATGTCCTTTAAACTGAAAGCAATTTGCACACCTGAGAAACAATATTTGAGCTAATTATCGATTTCTCCAACAAAACAAATGGTAACTCCAGTCACTCGTGTAAGAACTAATATGTGGTCGAGGGGTAGCGTCTTTGATTAATAATCCAAACGTCGTCGGTCCCGGGTTCGATCCCCGCGACTGCCTAAACTTTGATAAATAATCAGCATTGGCGGCCGAAGACTTCCGGCATAAGAAGTCAGCCTCATTCTGCCAACGGCCTTGTCAAAGAGGGCGGAGGAGCGGATAGAGGTTCAGGGCACTCTCTTGTCCTAGAGGTGGGAAATTGCCCCTAAAGGCGGAAGAATCAGCAATGATCAACGACATGAGGATGCAGAAGGCAATGGAAATCACTGCATTAAAGACACGTAACGTGTATCCACAGGACACGTGGCCTGTAATTGAAGAAGTATCATGATGACCTCTTCATTGGAAAAAGATTCCGGAATAGTCCCCCATTCGGATCTCCAGGAGGGGACTGCAAAGGGGGAGGTTACCATGAGAAAAAGATTGAATAATCAACGCCGGCAGAAGTGGCCGTGCGGTTAAAGGCGCTGCAGTCTGGAACCGCAAGACCGCTACGGTCGCAGGTTCGAATCCTGCCTCGGGCATGGATGTTTGTGATGTCCTTAGGTTAGTTAGGTTTAACTAGTTCTAAGTTCTAGGGGACTAATGACCTCAGCAGTTGAGTCCCATAGTGCTCAGAGCCATTTTTTTGAATAATCAACGAAAGGATAACGTTCTACGAGTCGGGGCGTGGAATGTCAGAAGCTTGAACATGGTCCGGAAACTAGAAAATCTGAAAAGGGAAATGCAAAGGCTCAATCTAGATGTAGTAGGGGTCAGTGAAGTGATGTGGAAGGAAGACAAGGATTTCTGGTCAGATGAGTATCGGGTAATATCAACAGCAGCAGAATATGGTATAACAGCTGTAGGATCCGTTATGAATAGGAAGGTAGGGCAGAGGGTGTGTTACTGTGAACAGTTCAGTGACCGGGTTGTTCTAATTAGAATCGACAGCAGACCAACACCGACAACGATAGTTCAGGTATACATGCCGACGTCGCAAGCTAAAGATGAACAGATAGAGAAAGTGTATGAGGATATTGAAAGGTTAATGCAGTGTGGAAAGAGGGACGAAAATCTGATAGTCATGGGCCACTGGAATGCAGTTGTAGGGGAAGGAGTATAAGAAAAGGTTACAGGGGAATGTGGGCTGGGGACACAAGGAATGAAAGAGGAGAAAGACTAATTGAGTTCTGTAACAAGTTTCAGCTAGTAATAGCGAATACCCTGTTCAAGAATCACAAGAGGAGGAGGTATACTTGGAAAAGGCTGGTAGATACGGGAAGATTTCAATTAGATTACATCATGGTCAGACAGAGATTCCGAAATCAGATACTGGATTGTAAGGCGTACCCAGGAGCAGATATAGACTCAGATCTCAATATAGTAGTGATGAAGAGTAGGCTGAAGTTCAAGACATTAGTCAGGAAGAATCAATATGCAAAGAAGTGGGATACGGAAGTACTAAGGAATGACGAGATACGTTTGAAGTTCTCTAACGCTATAGATACAGCAATAAGGAATAACACAGTAGGCAGTACAGTTGAAGAGGAATGGACATCTCTAAAAAGGGCCATCACAGAAGTTGGGAAGGAAAACATAGGTACAAAGAAGGTAGCTGCGAAGAAACCATGGGTAACAGTAGAAATACTGCAGTTGATTGATGAAAGGAGGAAGTACAAACATGTTCCGGGAAAATCAGGAATTCAGAAATACAAGTCGCTGAGGAATGAAATAAATAGGAAGTGCAGGGAAGCTAAGACGAAATGGCTGCAGGAAAAATGTGAAGACATCGAAAAAGATATGATTGTCGGAAGGACAGACTCAGCATACAGGAAAATCGAAGCAACCTTTGGTGACATTAAAAGCAACGGTTGTATCATTGAGAGTGCAACGGGAATTCCACTGTTAAATGCAGAAGAGAGAGCAGATAGGTGGAAAGAATACATTGCAAGCCTCTATGAGGGTGATGGTTTGTCTGATGTGATAGAAGAAGAAACAGGAGTCGATTTAGAAGAGATAGGGGATCCAGTATTAGAATCGGAATTTAAGAGAGCTTTGGAGGACTTACGGTCAAATAAGGCAGAAGGGATAGATAACATTCCATCAGAATTTCTAAAGTCATTGGGGGAAGTGGCAACAAAACGACTATTCACGTTGGTGTGTAGAATATATGAGTCTGGCGACATACCATCTGACTTTCGGAAAAGCATCATCCACACAATTCCGAAGACGGCAAGAGCTGACAAGTGCTAGAATTATCGCACAATCAGCTTAACAGCTCATGCATCGAAGCTACTTCCAAGAATAATATACATAAGAATGGAAAAGAAAATTGAGAATGCGGTAGGTGACGATCAGTTTGGCTTTAGGAAAAGTAAAGGGACGAGAGAGCCAATTCTGACGTTACGGTTAATAATGGAAGCAAGGCTAAAGAAAAATCAAGACACTTTCATAGGATTTGTCGACCTGGAAAAAGCGTTCGACAATATAAATTGGTGCAAACTGTTCGAGATTCTGAAAAAAGTAGGGGTAAGCTATAGGGAGAGACGGGTCATATACAATATGTACAACAACCAAGAGGGAATAATAAGAGTGGACGATCAAGAACGAAGTGCTCGTATTAAGAAGGGTGTAAGACAAGGCTGTAGCCTTTCGCCCCTAGTCTTCAATCTGTACATCGAGGAAGCAATGATGGAAATAAAAGAAAGGTTCAGGAGTGGAATTAAAATACAAGGTGAAAGGATATCAATGATACGATTCGCTGATGACATTGCTATCCTGAGTGAAAGTGAAGAAGAATTAAATGATCTGCTGAATGGAATGAACGGGCTAATGAGTACACAGTATGGTTTGAGAGTAAATCGGAGAAAGACGAAGGTAATGAGAAGTAGTAGAAATGAGAACAGCGAGAAACTTAACATCAGGATTGATGGTCACGAAGTCAATGAAGTTAAGGAATTCTGCTACCTAGGCAGTAAAATAACCAATGACGGACGGAGCAAGGACGACATCAAAAGCAGACTCGCTATGGCAAAAAAGGCATTTCTGGCCAAGAGAAGTCTACTAATATCAAATACCGGCCTTAATTTGAGGACGAAATTTCTGAGGATGTACGTCTGGAGTACTATGGTAGTGAAACATGGACTGTGGGAAAACCGGAACAGAAGAGAATCGAAGCATTTGAGATGTGGTGCTATAGACGAATGTTGAAAACTAGGTGGACTGATGAGGTAAGGAACGGAGAGGAATATGTGGAAAACACTGATAAGGAGAAGGGACATGATGATAGGACATCTGCTAAGACATGAGGGAATGACTTCCATGGTACTAGAGGGAGCTGTAGAGGGCAAAAGCTGTAGAGGAAGACAGAGATTGGAATACGTCAAGCAAATAATTGAGGACGTAAGTTGCAAGTGCTACTCTGAGATGAAGAGGTTAGCACAGGAAAGGAATTCGTGGCGGGCCGCATCAAACCAGTCAGTAGACTCATGACCAAAAAAATAAAATAAAAAGTTTGACGACTTACAACTTAGCTTTAAGAGAATTATATTTAGCCTTAACGGGAGTCTGAATCAAGCTCTGCTTTCTTTCAATAGTAACCATTAGTACATAACAAAGAGTTGGACATGCGTTTATTCATTCTCTTTATAAAGAACTGCCCGGAAGGCAATGATATCTCAGCGTAAGATCATTAACACAAAGTAGCTTGCTATTATTCACCAACGGAACAATAAAAGTGTTCAGAAAATAGACCGACAGCCAAAATTACGATGGTATCACAAGGAGGAGGGGAGCCGGAGGGACACAATAAGTGGAGCAAAACAACCTGGTGTTAGCATCGTATCGTACCTGCACTGACGTGACTAATATCTGCACTCTCTCATTATGGGCTAAAATTAGGGCCGACTGCAATTACAGCAGTTAGCGTCACTCCCTGGGCCCAGACTGCCGCCGCGGCGAGTATTAATAATGGCGATATCCGCGTGGGATGCGGGGTCCGGCGGCGACTTATCGCTCGATAGAATCTGTTATCGCCGCCGTCCAGTTGCGTATGCCGAGCTCGCAACACCCATTTATCTCCATCTCTTGAAATTAAGTCCGTCTCGGGCGGAGAGGTCGGTGCGGACGGAGGGTGCATGTTAAAAGCTCCGGATAAACGGAAGTAATAAATCTAGCGACTGAGGCGCGTGGAGTTGTTGGATAAACCGCGCGTTTAGTCGCTTGCTTAGCTTTTCCACAAAAGAGTGGAGAAGCTCTCCGAGCGCGGGATTTGGTAACGCAAACTTTTGCCCTCCTTTCTCTAATAAAATGAATTATGGCCAGCGCTGCGCACCTCGGCGGCGGCTGGCGGCGACTTTCGTGCCACTCCGGTTTCCGCCAGACGCATGCGGCCTCGGAGGAGGAGGAGGCAAGGCGAAAAGTGGCCGAGGTGACAAAAAACGCTAAACTCGCAGACAGGGCCTCGTTAGCGCTGCCCGGCGAGGAGGCCGCTTTACAATTTGGTGCCCTAAAGTGATCCCTGCGGAGCTCGGGACCGACTCTGGCGTTCGCTCCTACAATCGTAGCGGCGCCTCCAACTAATGGAAGCAGGAAAACGCCATTTACCTCTATCAGCTCCCATCCTAATTGCCGTTCCTGATATGGACATTCGGGTTACCAGGCGCCTAGACAAATTTGCTTTCGGTCTTATTGGTGTAATGGTATTGCTTTCCAAACTATTTACCTGTATATTTCCTGAACAGTAGTGCTACGTACCTTACAGGCATCAAATTTCACTTCTTAATATCCAGCAGAGAATTTTATTGTAAAACAAAGGCTAACTTGTACTAACAATTGTGGCTTTTGTGAGGTAGTCATATTTCGCAAAACCAGAATTGTTAGTACAAGTTAGCCTTTGTTTTACAACAAAATTGTCTGCATACACAGTGTTTCCCGGTCATGTATTCAGCCCACTCTTCAATTAGTCCGCCTACTACTCCCACTTGCGGTCCATCTCCATCACTCCCTCTACGTGTCCACTTCTTCCACGCCACAATCTCCGGCCAACTCCTTCTACCTTTCTCTCTGACCATCTCCTGCTCCCCACTCTGTCAATCTGTTCCTCTTTCTGTCCATCTGCTTCTCCAACCACTAATTCCATCTCCTCCTCTCCCTCTCTTGCTCAATCTCCTCTGCCCCTCTCCCTTCATTGTTTCCATTCCCTCCGTCCACCTCCTCCATCCCCCTCTCACTGATTATCTCCTCCCTTTCGTTTCTGTGCTGATCTTCTCCTTCACCCAAACTGTCCATCCATCTCTTAGTCCTCTCTTGTCTCTTCAAGTTATCTCGCTCACCCCAATAGGAGGTTGGTGGTTCTTACCTCTACAGTATTTCTTAGCAGACTGTAATTGGTATATGTGCCAAATGTGAGTGAAATCGTTCCAGTTGTTTAGCATGAACTTTCTACCTGTGATTCTGCTAGCACACACATATGTCAACTATATTTAACACATATTTAATATACTGCACGTGTATTTCATTTCTGTGTCTAGAGAATTTCGCCCTGCAGTTTTGTTTTCATGCATCCATGTTTATGACGTTGTAAATTCTCATTTGGATATTATACAATGATGCAATTGCGCAGCAACATTGAGTAATATTTGTGGCTACTGTCTGCGAAATGTGTTGTGAACAGAGTACTGAAGAAGTAATAAATTAAAACATCATACATGATGCGGCAGTTTCTCACGCATCTCAGTGTTTACGACGTCATGTCTCCTGATCTAAGGCTGTGTGAATTCTTAAGGGACCAAACTACTGAGGTCATCGGTCCCTAGACCTACACACTACTTAAACTAATTTGAGCTCACTTTTGCTAAGAATGACACACACAGCCATGACCGAGGGAGGACTCGAACTTCCGGTGGGAGCATGTCACCTGAAATATGTGTCATAGGGAGATATATTTTTCGAGCTTTTTTCAGAGGCATGTATGGATACCGTATGATAAATGCGCCTCGAAAAGAGTTATCAGCAAAGAAGTAATAAATTAAAATGTCATCTACGATACAACAGTTTTTATCTCGCATCTCAGTATTTGACGTCGTTTTTCCTGAAATGTGTGTCGTGCAATGATACATTTTTGTAGGTACATTTAGCGGCCGGTATGGACACTGCCTGCCAAAAATGTTGCGCATACAATTAGCAACGAAGTAACCAAATTAAAATTTTTGTATATCTCACTGTTTATGACGTCATATCTTCTGAACTAACTGTCGCAGAGTGATGTAACTGTACTGGTACATTTAGTGGTATATGTGAATACTGTCTGCAAAATCTTCCACGAATGCAATTAGCAGTAAGGAATTAATAATTTAAAACATCCTGCCAATAAAACGCAGTCTTTGGTTCGCCTTCGTACACCATTTTCTATGTGACGGCTCCAGTTTAAGTTTTTTGTGATTGTAGTCCGTAGGCATTTAATTGAGCCGACAGTCTTTAGGTGAGCGTGATTTATAATCGATATTGAACGGAGTTTTTTTAGTATTCGTGAGGAGGACCTCACACCTTTTATTATTTAGAGTCAATTGAAATCTTGTGCATCAAACTGAACACAGATCAATCGAGAAAACAGGAAGAAGTTGTGTGTAACTATGAAAAAATAAGCAAAATATACAAACTGAGTAGTCCATGTGTAAGATAGGCAACATCCAGGTTGGAGTAAACTCCTGAGCGCCGTGGTCCAGTGGTTAGCGTGTGCAGCTGCGGAATGATAGGTCCTTGGTTCAAGTCTTCCCTTGGGAGAAAATTTTAATTTTTTATTTTCAGACAATTATCAAAGTTCAGGCACTCACATATAATCAACTTCGCTCTCCAAAATTCCAGGACATTTTCAGATTTGCTTGGACATATGCAGGATTTGACGGTCTACACACGGAAAAATTTGAAAACGTTAAAAACATATGTTTTGACAGAGCACAGACAAAACTGTGCGACTGTGAAACTGTTGCATTCGTTTGTTGCAGTTTATGTGACAAACTCTTATGTTTTCACACTTTTTTGGGAGTGATTATCACATCCACAAGAAAACCTAAATTGGGCAAGGTAGAAGAATCTTTTTACCCATTCACCAAGTGTACTAGTTAGGTGGGTCGACAACATATTCCTGTCATGTGACGCACATGCCGTCACCAGTGTCGTATAGAATATATCAGACGTGTTTTCCTGTGGAGGAATCGGTTGACCTATGACCTTGAATCAAATGTTTTCGGTTTCCATTGGACAGGCACGTCCTTTCGGCTATTAATCGCACGGTTCTGCGGTGCGGTCGCAAAACACAGACATTAAACTTATTACACTGAACAGAGACGTCAATGAACGAACGGACGGATCATAACTTTGCAAAAATAAAGAATGTAAACTTTTCACTCTAGGGAAGATTTGAACCAAGAACCTCTCGTTCCGCAGGTGCTCACGCTAACCACGGGACCACGGCGCTCCTGACCTCGGACTCTCCTAGATGTTGCCTATCTTGCACATGGACTACTCAGTTTGTATATTTTGCTTAGTTTTTTCATAGTTCCATATAACTTCTTCCTGTTTTCTTGATTGATCTGTGTTCAGTTTTTCAAGGCCTATCCACTGTGCCAACTTATAACTAAATCTGAGGGGGTGCGATGGGGAGGTTCCCTTGTTAGAACTACTTAAACCTAACTAACCTAAGGACATCACACAACACTCAGTCATGATCATGGCTTCATGAGGGGAAATAACAGACTTTGAATGCGGATTGTTAGCTGGAGCTAGACGCATGGGACATTTCATTTCGAAAATCGCGGGGAAATTCAGTATTCCGAGACCCACAATGTCAAGAGCGTGCCGAGAACTCAGGCATTAATTGTGACCAAGGGCAACACAGTTGCTGACGGCCTTCACGTAACGACCTACAGCAGCACCGTTTGCATAGAGTTCTCAGTGCTAACAGAGAAGCAGCGCTCCATGAAATAACCACAGAAATAAGTGTGAGTCGTACGACCAGTGTACATTGTGGCGAGATTTGGTGTTAATGCGCAACAGCAGCAGTGACCGATGCGACGGCCGTTGCTGATAGCACGAGGTCGCCTGCAGCACCTCTCTTGGGCTCGTGACCATATAGGTTGGACCCTAAACGACGGGGATACCGTGACCTCCGCAGATGAATCCCTTTTTCAGTTGGTAAGAGCTGATGATAGTTTTCGAGTGTGGCGCAGACTCCACGAGGCTATAGACCCAAGTCTTCAAGAAGACTCTGTGCAAGCTGGTGGTGGCACCATATTATGTGCGCTGTGTTTACATGTAATTGACCTCTGGTCAAGCTGAACCGATCATTAACCGGAAATGATTCTGTTCGCCTGCTAGGAGACCATTTTCAGGCATTCATGGAATTCATGTTCCCAAAACGTGATGGAATTTTTATGGAAGAAAATGCGCCATGTCACCCCGCCACAATTGTTCACGACTGGTTTGAACAAGGTTCTGGACAATTCAAAGCAATGATTTGGTTACCAAATCGCCCGACATGAATCCCATTATATGACCTAATCGAGATGTCAGTTTCTGTACAAAATCATGCACCGGCAACATGGACTGCTGCAGAGGCGGTATGTATCATTATTTCTGCAGGGCACTTCCAAAGACTTGTTTGAGTCCATGCTACGTCGAATTGCCGCACTACACGGGGCCGAAGGAGATTCGACACGAAATTAGGAAGTATCCGCAACTTATGTCACCTCAGTGTAAAGTGACACCAACGGTTCTACAAATCAGTGCTTATTTTTTCCAGTCAGTTTTCTCCAGCGTCTGCAACGTTGCCTTTATAAATAATGCAAGTCCACTGAGTCTCTGTTCCGTTCAAGTACTTCAAATTTTAACAAACTTTCAAAGGATTTCACGCACCCATGAGTCATGCACTGGACCGCAGACGCTGTCGAAATCTCGTAAAGTCACTAACAAGGAACGCCTTCAAGTTAAATCTTTAGTAAGGCTCATTTGAAAGTGTTATGTTAACAATTATAGCAGGAAATATGGCAGCTGCTAACGACTCAACATGCGCATCAGAAGGGCGGCAAAAGATGAGTATCCGGGAGGTGGAGAGATCAGCCTTCTGTGGGATGTGCGCATTACACTTCAAAAAATGGACATAGTCGACGTTCAATTTATGTTAAAAAACAAACCAATAACATGCACTATGCATACCAAATGAAAAATGGCGCGCCAGAATCATCACAAAGGTTCACATCGTCAAGGTCTAAGGCGAACTCCTTAGGAGTTATAAGCCATGCAGGAAGTCCAGCTAGGTATCCAGTTTTAAATAACTCTTATAGGATCATAAAGAGGTGATGAGAACTGGTGGAATGCGATGGTGTGCATCCGAATTCGAAATAGTGTGTCGTGCAGCTTATCTTTAACCGCTTTCCCTTAAGGCGTAGCTCCAGACAGTGCGATATGTTTCATGCACACAATAAAACGATCATCCCGAAGCTGCATTCCTCCAATGGTTCCAGGTGGTATGAAGTGGAGACTGACACACTCTCAGGGGGAATAATTTCTCTAAAGCAGTATGATTTTTGTACGCAGACTAGCAATCAATCGAAAGCAAGTTATTTGACCAGTTATTGGCCAAAAGTAGTGCTCACGCCATTGTTGTAGTTATCTCACGCCCAATTTCCCCACTGTTGCTTGCTGTGACGTATTCCCTGCTGTCCATGCATCACCAAACACACGAGAAAGAATCGTAGATGGCTCTGAGCACTATGGGACTTAACTTCTGAGGTCATCAGTCAAATGGTTCAAATGGGTCTCAGCACTATGGAATTTAACATCTGAGGTCATCAGTCCCCTAGAACTTAGAACTACTTAAACCTAACTAACCTAGGGACATCACACACATCTACGCCCGAGGCAGGATTCGAATCTGCCACCATAGCAGAATCGTAGATGGCAGAGAACGTCCATCTTCTCGCCGCACAGTAAACAACTTTCCAGCGACATTACCTTCCAGATTAACAGTCGTTGTGATTGTATACGAATGGGTTAAGGCGTTGATATTAGTTGATCTTAATACAACTCTTCTGTACCACTACTTTCCAGGTTCCCTTCGTATACATTTCCTCTTCAAATCCTGTATGGTCGCAGTTGAAAACAAGCTTCTAACTCAGTGATCGGATAAGTTTGTTAATCTCATTTCGGAACGAATCCGCAGTTTGCTGTGGTTCGACAAATTGACGCTTTGTTTGAAATGTCGTTATCGTAAGTCTTCCAGTTCTGTAGCACTAAAGCCATGCAACCATCCCCTGCTTTGCTTGAAATCACTGTAATGTATATAGCCCTAAATTTGATGTGCATAACGTAGCAAGACACTATCAGGTACTCCATCGTCAGGCCACGAGTGGCCTACCGGGACCATCCGACCGTCGTGTCATCCTCAAAGGAGGGTGTGGATAGGAGGGACGTGGGGTCAGCACACCGCTCTCCCGGTCGTTATGATGGTATTCTTGACCGAAGCCGCTACTATGCGGTCGAGTAGCTCCTCAATTGGCATCACGAGGCTGAGTGCACCCTGAAAAGGGGCAACAGCGCATGGCGGCTGGATGGTCACCCATCCAAGTGCCGGCCACGCCCAACAGCGCTTAACTTCGGTGATCTCACGGGAAATGGAGTATCCACTGCGGCAAGGCCGTTGTCGGCACTATGAGGTACATCCTGTAAATTATATCGAGCATCTCTGAAACCCTCAAATACTAGTTTCCTAAAAAATCCGCTCTATCCTCCTTTGAACATCGGTGGTTTCAGTTATGCACTACACATATTGCTCTGGATGTACTCGAAATTGTTGATCATTGTTTTGTTACTATGCTGCGGATGATTTTCTATGTACGTAATTACGTTTAGAGTAGCCGTTCCTTGGAAAATATTATCCTTCACTATGTTCCACTGGAGACAGGATTTGTGTCTCCCTTACCGACAAGGACGATAAACAACTTGGCTCGACAACTATGTCAGTACCACTTTCACTTATTATCCACGTATCGGCATCACTACTCGTCATGTACATAGTCCGCACATTCCGTATACGACCCCACGTATTCCACTGACGCATCTTGAAGAAAAACTAATATTTTACCTGTCATTTCTTTTTCACTCTGCGAAATTCCTTGGGTTCTTACCTGACGAATCGACAACTTCGGCAACCATTGTCGTAGGTATAACGCAATGTTTGCTTTGTTTATCGTTGTCATTGCTCTGCGTTGTATCAACACCATTGGCACTGCAGTAGTGTTGTGAGTTACTCGTCGACTAAGCAGTTTAGCAACGGTCCTAGCCTCGTACTGTGCTCACTACTACATATCTCGATTCCCGCCCACTGTTGCCATTAGGAGCCAATACTGTGGCTACGTGGTAGACAATACGTGGTGCGTCGAGTGCCGTAAGCAGCATTTGCGTTTTGCTACGTTGTCTCTTCAACGGGACGGATAGCTTTCTAGACCATTCGACAATACCGACCACAATAATTTTCTTCCGCCCTGACTGCTGGCTATTTAAAGCACTGATACAAGACTGCGGTATGTATACTGGACACTAAAAACGCCTCTTGAACAGTGCTTACGTTGCCTCATACGAGCACAGGCAAGAGTCGAAAGCAACTGCGATACAGTCTCCACTCAGATCGAGGCGGCTCTATAATCCGAGATTTGTAGGCAGCCGGCGCAGTTGTACGAGGTGCATTCAAGTTCTAAGGCCTCCGTTTTTTTTTTCTAATTAACTACTCACCCGAAATCGATGAAACTGGCGTTACTTCTCGACGTAGTCGCCCTGCAGACGTACACATTTTTGACAACGCTGACACCATGATTCCATGGCAGCGGCGAAGGCTTCTTTAGGAGTCTGTTTTGACCACTGGAAAATCGCTGAGACAATAGCAGCACGGCTGGTGAACGTGCGGCCACGGAGAGTGTCTTTCATTGTTAGAAAAAGCCAAAAGTCACTAGGAGCCAGGTCAGGTGAGTAGGGAGCATGAGGAATCACTTCAAAGTTGTTATCACGAAGAAACTGTTGCGTAACGTTAGCTCGATGTGCGGGTGCGTTGTCTTGGTGAAACAGCACACGCGCAGCCCTTCCCGGACGTTTTTGTTGCAGTGCAGGAAGGAATTGGTTCTTCAAAACATTTTCGTAGGATGCACCTGTTACCGTAGTGCCCTTTGGAACGCAATGGGTAAGGGTTACGCCCTCGCTGTCCCAGAACATGGACACCATCATTTTTTCAGCACTGGCGGTTACCCGAAATTTTTTGGTGGCGGTGAATGTGTGCTTACATTGAGCTGACTGTCACTTTGTTTCTGGATTGAAAAATGGCATCCACGACTCATCCATTGTCACAACCGACGAAACGAAAGTCCCATTCATGCTGTCGTTGCGCGTCAACATTGCTTGGCAACATGCCACACGGGCAGCCATGTGGTCGTCCGTCAGCATTCGTGGCACACACCTGGATGACACTTTTCGCATTTTCGGGTCGTCATGCAGGATTGTGTGCACAGAAACCACAGAAATGCCAACTCTGGAGGTGATCTGTTCAACAGTCATTCGGCGATCCCCCAAAACAATTCTCTCCACTTTCTCGATCATGTCGTCAGACTGGCCTGTGCGAGCCCGAGGTTGTTTCGGTTTGTTGTCACACGATGTTCTGCCTTCATTAAACTGTCGCACCCACGAACGCACTTTCGACACATCCATAACTCCGTCACCACATGTCTCCTTCAACTGTCGATGAATTTCAATTGGTTTCACACCTCTCAAATTCAGAAATCGAATGATTGCACGCTGTTCAAGTAAGGAAAACGTCGCCATTTTAAGTATTTAAAACAGTTCTCATTCTCGCCGCCGGCGGTAAAATTCCATCTGCTGTACGGTGCTCCCGTCTCTGGGACGTATTGACAATGAACGCGGCTTCATTTTAAAACAATTCGCATGTTTCTATCTCTTTCCAGTCCGGAGAAAAAAAATCGGAGGCCTTAGAACTTGAATGCACCTCGTACTTTGAGTCGGCGTGCGTCGTGGGCCATTTATGTTGAGTTATCGAGCGTTTCGCTGCCGGCCGACTGCCCTGGCGAGCGGACGTGCGCCCTGAGCAGGCGCGCGGAGCGGCTCATTATAAGTTGCGGCCGGCCACTCGAAGGCGGCTCTCCAGGCGCGTGCCCACGTGTCCTCATTGTCTTCTGCGCCTGCGGGCCGCCTCCGCCTCCGCCGCCGCCGCCGCCGTCGAGGGCCCGTTCCCGTTACGGGGCCAACATTTGGCTGAACCGCCCTCATCATTAACGAACCGTCTTCTGGACATGTCGACAAGTATCCGGGAAACATGTAACCGAGAACTCTAAAGGGCGCAAAGTTGCTTTTACCCTCAAGTAGCCTCGCCTTACTCGGTACTCGAGACCTACAACGTTTCCACTCCGCACTGGGATGAACACTTGAAGTCTACTGTTTCAATTACGACTTACCATGCTATGCACTGAATAAATAGGGTCCGCAACAAGATCAGAACTCATTCCTTTCTCCTCCAAGTGAGTGCTTAACTTTCCTATCTTTTTCAAAACCAGTGTTGCTGCTGATGTCGCATGATGCAATTTTTCCGTTACTCCCTGCGTATTAGTTGACCGAACAGTCCAATAACGAGCAGTCGGACACCACTGGCAGCAAACCGGTTGACTGTCCGATCAGTGTCTCATGGGCTTCTTCCTACACCCACATCTACATCAGTACTCCGCCAGGAACCTTATGGTGTGTTGTGAGAGTAGCCCGACCAGTACCTCACTCCCCCTTTTCTATTCCCTTCGTGCATAGTGCGAGGGGAAAATGACTCTTGATATGCTTCCGTGTGACGCCCAATCCCTCCGAGTTTTTCATTGTGGTCATTTCACGAGAGATATGTAGAAGCTATAACACTTCCACTGCTCTTTATTTATGTTCTAAAACTATTTTGTTAACCAATTATGGTATAAAGAAGCAGACCAGTGTTATCCTCTGAATGGAATTTTGTTACGTTGACCGTAATGTACCTAACGGAGGTGGCTTATCGAAAGTGAAAGTCAGAATTACGTAAAGACTTAAGAATAACAAACAATATTTTGCCTACCAAACTGTTATAAAGGCACATTTGCATGCCGAGCGTGAGTTTCCGCGGAAACGCGAAATATTAATTAAATAAATAATCAGTGACTAATAAATAAAGCCTATGGCACACAACTGCAGCGCTGTGTCGCTGATAAAGACAAAAGAATAATTACGTTACTCTTATGTTTGATTAAGAGAGGAGAGAGCTCAGGTAGAAGTGGTGCGAGAAGCACGTATTTTATTTTATTGTCTGGCACACCGCCATATTTTCATGTTATAGAAGAATACTGCGAGTTGCAACCACACTAGGCACTCGATTCTGTAATGAATTTATATTTATAAAAGTAAGTAGGATTATGAACTGTAGGCTATTTCATTGAATATATCTGATTTAACTAACTGTGTAACTTTTTTATGTTTAGTAGACAATCACCTCTGTACGACGTATTGGCATGGCTGGCAAATCATGGTAATATTGAGATTAGATCATGAGTCCGTACCTACCGCAGCAGTCTTTGGAAACGATTTAATTACGAAGTCCGATTATTTCAGTTTTCTTTCACGGTCAACTACGAGTTACATTGCCTTTTCCAAATAGCCATTGTCAAGCGTCTGATACCGAATAATTAAACGTCCACGTTCCAGATAAGCAAATACCAATTACAACCAATCACTATCATACAGATAGAATAATTAATATTTTATTATATTTTTATTTATTTTATATTGGCGACCGTGACAGGACGTTGTTCGATTTTGTCATTTGTTACATTGTTCTTTTTGTTTCATGTCAAAAATCAACTTTCTGGACCTGGACGTGAATGTATGAGAGATAATGAAAATCTGAAGATTTTTCCAATTCTAAAGTTTTGCCGGAAGACGCAATGAAGCTTCCAGCAAAATAAGGTAAGACGCAGCATCTTTGCATTAGCAGGCTTGACCAGACGTATAATTCAGTGTATTAGCTTTTCAGTAAATTCTGTACTGTTTCTTTCGCGCATAACAGTTTTCAGTAACAAATTTCATTCTTAGCACTTTTTCCTAAACAATAACGTATCCAACAATACCAATACACGAGTGTACAATATGGCCGACTTCTGTACGATATGATGTAACATGGCCAGCAGCCATTACCAATAATCTCAAATTCAGTTTATATTTTTAAATTAACGGGACAGCAATTGTTGCTACGAGCGATTCATGCTCAACTGCATTTCATTTTAAAATCAGTGTCAAATATTTTCTTGAAACATAAATCACGTGTGGCATGGTAATGACTAGAAATCAATACGCAAAAATGGAACAGCAAAGACGTACTATTCAGACACAATCCGACTCGGACGAGAGACAAATGTTAGAAAATGACTTTACGACAGCAACCGGTAGTGACGATTTATCAAACATTGACGCAAGTGTTGACGGAAATTTTGACAATAGGCCGTCCACCACAAAAATTTCAAAGTCTCAGTCAGAGCCCATGTTAATGCATGACGTCACGTCTAATGGCGCGGCGGGGGCACAGACGTTGCAAACGGTAAACATTGCCGACATGTTACAAATGATAATGAAACAGAACGCCGAAAACATGGCAACCTTACAGACACAAAATGACGAAATTAAATCTGACCTCATAGCACTCAAGACGAGTAATGACACTTTATGTAAACGCGTGGAACTTATAGACGCCACACTGACCAAACAGATGACTGAACTCAGTACTAAATTTTCCCAGCTTAATACGACAGAAGGAAAGACTACAACTGACGTAGCACTTTTACAGACACAAGTAAAAAATCTTAATGTCACGTGTGAAGTTCTTACTGAACAAATTCAAACATATCCTTCAGTACACGACAACCTTGAAAAACGAATTACTGACGTACAGAATAAATTTGACAATGTTGAACAACACCTGACTGACATCTTACAATCTGATGCTACAGCTCATTTTCAAAACATTAATAAAGAATTTCATGATTGGGTAGTGAACAAAGACAAACATTTTGATAGATGCCTACGTGAAAATTTACCAACAATTGTGCACGACTCCGTAGCGCAATACATTACTAATAACAAACAGCTGATCAGTGACGCAGTACAATCCGTCACTGGACCAATGACACAATTCACCGATCGACCACAGTCTGAATGTAACGAAAATATCAGTCAAAATGTACAGTTCAGGAACCAATATACATTCGAGTATGACACACACATACCGCACACGACAAACACACAAGAACAAAACACACCACGACTACAACACATACCACGATGTACAAACACAAACACAAGCTATTATCATGGTAAACCACAGCAACATTATTGTAATTACTCGCCAGCTGAACATTGCAGTAATTACAGTGGAACAAATCCATATCACAATGCAAAGGAAGAAGAAAGCTTAATGAAACACAGGCAATTTCAGATTTTTATCCCAGAAAAACGAACCATTCATCCGGTGATTTTTCTTAAATCTTTTAGTAACGCATTTCCACGCACTTGGAGTGACCGGAAAAGGATTTCATATATTGTCGGTTACATCCAAGGCGATGCAGCTGTCTGGGCATACAGTCAAGCTGACGTATGTACCACGTACAGTGAGTTTGAGCGTGCTTTTCTGAACAAATTCTGGTCGCAATCCGTCCAGGAGCGACTCAGAAGACAAATTCTAGAACCTGAAACTTTTAACAGTAAAAATGGCAACTTACGCAGATATTTTGAAAAATACTTGAACATGGGACACTTTTTAGACGAACCAGTCGCAACACGCGATATACTCCGTGCGTTGAAGGCCAAATTGCCTTTCAACATTAAAGAAAAACTCCTACATATCCCGGATGACGATTCAGATTATTTTTTAACAGCTTTAGATTCGGTTGACATGTTACTTGAAGATCAGCGCTTCGCGCGGCAAAACAGCAGCCACAATGTTTACACTAGTGGAATGCAAAACATGCAGGCTTGCCAACTCAATTCTGGCGCGCCCACAGTTGGATACGCGGTACAACAAAAACAGCAAACTCACATGCCGACTCAATACGGAAATCAAAATCAACACGCGTATTCCAATACAAACAATAGTTACAACAGTAATAACACTGCATGCGGCAATCCATACAAAAGGCACCGCGGTAATAACTACAACGGTAACAACGGATACATAGGCAACAACAAAAACACAAACAGAAACAGAAATAATAATAACTACGAGCCAAGACAGCGTCAAGGCTGGACTCGTAACGATCAGTACTTTCATTCAAACACTGCTTTACCACAGCAGCCACCAGGACAAAATTGGAGCATACCTTATGACCGACAGGTAAGTTATAATGCGCAACAGCAACAACAACTGCAAAAGTTTGGAGATCACAATAGGCAATATTCGAATGTGAATATAATAGAAATGACACCTGACACACAACCTCAATCTGTGTCAGTACCTAGTACAAATGCTAATCCAACAAACTAGAAACAGTCACTTCTATGCCCCAGGTCGTGGCTGAGGAATTCTTGGAGGGCGACTTCAATGTTAATCAGTTATTTGACACCACAGTTGAACATCAGAATAATGATATGCCGAATAATTCTAAACAAAAATTACCTGTTTTATTTATAAGATACAACCACAATAACAATATATCAGATGAACTTTTACAAGACAGTACACAATGTCGTTCAAACACAAATGAAATTGTTTTAGCATCTACTACTGGTGTAGTAGGTGGGATTCCAACTACTATTATTCTAGATACAGGTGCAGCTGTGAGCGTTTTGTCTTTTAATTTCTATAAAAAGATGTGTGAATTGGAACCTGTGCCTGAGTTTCCTGCCCAAAACTGTAAAATAACTACTGCACTAGGTAATAAGTCATGTAGGGTTACGAAGCAAGTTTTTGTAAACATTAAAATAGGTAATGGAACCGTACAATGGCCATTCCTGGTTGTACAAAATCTTGTGACAAGTTGCATATTAGGAATAGATACTATGAGCGAGAAGGACTGCATTATAGACTTCTCCAAAGGTAAATGTATTTTAAATGATAGAGGCAGTGTAATTATTATTGATTTGGACAGGAGAACTCTAAAGCATGACAAACACTGTACAGGGTACAAGGTTCAGTTAGTACTTGACAATGACATTCAAGACACGCAAACACACACTCATTTGACACAGAGCTAATGGACTTCAAAACATTGCTTGATCATAAGATAAATGAAGCTACAGCTCTCAGTGCACATGAACGTATAAAACTACAGGAAGTGTTATCCAAATATTTACAAGATTTTGCCAAACGAATAGGTATTATCAACACGTATGCATACAAGATTGAAGTTAAGCCTCACAAGATCTTCTACCACAAGACATATAATGTACCGTTATCTCAACGACCTGCTGTGTGGCAAGAATTAAAACAAGTGTTAGACTGGAAGGTCATTGAACCATCCACCTCACCTTACTGTAGTCCTCTACTTGTTGTCAAAAAATCAAATGGAAGCATTAGGTTAGTGTTAGACGCACGAGCAATTAATGAAATAATTTTACCAGTCCACACAAAACCCGAAAATTTAGAAGAGCAATTACAGAAATTTCTAGATGCAAAGTATTTTTCCACAATAGATCTCGCTAATTCATTTTGGCAGGTGAGTATCACTCCTGATTCTCGGAAATATACTGCATTTATGTTCGGGGGGCGAACCTATCAGTTTTGTGTTCTACCTTTCGGACTGAATGTCAGTTCTGGGGTATTCATTACGGCCCTGGATACCGTGCTTGGCGATGATTTAGTTGAGACAGTCACACACTATGTTGATGATATACTGATAGCTACACAGTCTTGGAATGAACACCTTGACACACTTCAAAGAATTTTAGAAAAATTTGCACAAGCTGGAGTCACAGCCAATCTTAGAAAATCAAAGTTTGGTTGCAGTGAGATAAAATATTTAGGACATATCATTAATTCACAGGGCATACGTCCTGATCCCAGTAAATTAGATGCTATCAGAAACTTTCCTAGTCCTCGAACTAAAAAGCAGTTAAAATCATTCCTTGGGCTATGTTCATTTTTCAGACTTTTTTGCTACAACCACGTTTGAACAGTAAACATCTGCTAAATCTACTCAGAAAGAATCAAGTTTGGATCTGGTCGGAACAGTGCCAGAATGACTTTAATACAATTAAACATGCTTTAGTGAATGCAAACATATTGAGCCATCCAGATTTCAATTTAGATTTTTGTATGACTTGCGACGCTTTGTCTAGACTTCCACAAGGTATGAATGAAACCAACAGTGACTTAGAAAATATAAATGACTACAGGATTCTCTTAATGCAAGACAAGCAGTATCACCAATATTATATTGATATGTGCAGAAACATGGCTAAATTACAAAAATCTGATCCTCACTGGTATAAGATAATAACATTACTGGTAGAAAAACACAATCATCCTTTGACTAAGTATTACAAGTTACACAATGATGTGTTATTTTATCGCCGACATTCAAATGCTACTAACTGGTGTGTATGCATTCCCAAAGAGTCTGAACGTAATCTAATTTGGCACACACACTTAGTTTGGGGTCATTATGGGACGAAGAAGTGTTTAGCAAAGCTCAGCACATACTGTTATTTTAGCAATATGAGAAGAAAAATTTACAGGGAACTGAAAACATGTGTCATATGTCAAAAATCAAAACCTCAGAATTTATCCACAAAGACAGATTTACATTCTATTTTACCCAGTAAACCCCTGGAAATTCTGTGTACTGACATCAGTGGACCGCATCCAGCAAGCTCTGGAGGCGTCAAATATATCTTGGCTTTTTACGATATATTTTCTAAACATGTAAAACTTTATGCTTTAAAATCCGCCACTGCAAGTGCTATAATACGAAGATTCTCAAGTGATTACCTGACGCACGTGGGAAAACCTAAAGCAATTCTGTCAGATAATGCAGCATACTACTCTGGGTACAAATGGAGAAATTTCTTGAAGGACAATAACATTAAAAGTATATCTATTTCAAAGTTTAGTCCACAATGTAACGTGACTGAGAGACTTTTCCGAGAATTAAACCGATTCATGAGGACCTATATTTCATCAAAACATACTAATTGGGTGTCCTACCTAAGTCTTTTCGAAGACGTACACAATAACTTAAATATTTACGATACAAATTACACACCTAACGAGATCATGTTCAATTGCAAACAGAACGATCAGTGGATAGAACCATTACCTAAGTTGTCAGACAAGGAAATCACACCTGAACAGAAAATAAAAGAAGTTTTGACTACGCTGACACATCACGCACAGATACGAAACAAACATCACAGAAACATAATAAAAAGAAAACAAAAATTCGAGGTAGGAATGCTTGTACTACTTCGTACTCATCATAAATCTGTAGCACTCAAACGACGCAACGCTAAGTGGCGTCTGCTATATGAAGGACCTTATATAATTGTTAACATACCGCATCCTGGTGCGTATTTGTTACAACATCGTAGAACTAACAAAATTATTGGGCTATACGCACACCGAGATCTTAGAGCATTTCATGCGGAATAATGTCAAAGTCACATCCATCAAAACATTGCTAAGCAACTCCAAAAAACTCTGTTGCTACAACACAGATAGTAAGTAGTATAGAAATTTTCATTTCAGCGGTTCCAGTGACGCAGTTGAAGGCAGAAGAACTCTTCTTTCAGCGCGCGCCACCACCTGGAAGACGGAATATTAAAATAAAATTTATGTTTACGTAGCAGTGAATGATATATTAATTTTTTCACGGAACATTTGTGACTGTAGGTATCACTGACTTGGTGTGACACCTGACGAACCGACAGACGTCATCTGTGAAGCGAACTTTTACTTTGAGAAATAGATTAGACGCACATCTCTCAACACGAAAAGCATCTATCAGTAGTCAAGGCCACACAGACACTATACACACACGCACAAAACGCGAGGAATCAAACATTTTCTCTCTTACTATTTTGAATATTTATTGAGTAGTGAAAATGCCTGGTCTTGCCTACTGATGTAATGAATGTTGTGTCTAACCTATCTTAATTTCAGATGACATCACAAAATAAACATCGATAAAATCCCAGCAAAACTGATAAAGAGGACGTAAATATCTGCAATTCATGTAATCAAATGTGACACAATGAGATAATTTATAGCTATGTAATGATGATGAAAACATGTTTATGTGCAACTGTATTATATTTATGCTAAGAAAATATGTGACGAGTGTATGTATGATTACTTATATTTTTTTTGCTTCTCTTTCAATGATGTATAATGTAACTGTTACTATGTAAAAGAAATTTGAACAAAACGAGTGCCAAAAGGACATTGCATAGTGAACCATTGTTCACGGACATTAATGAACATTACTAACTCTGCAACTACGCAGAAACCTAGGTGAAAGAAACTGTTAATGACATTCATTATGCATCGTACCTATGTAAACACGATGAACCATTTCTTTGATTAATAACTACGAACATTTAGGTGAGCTATATTCAGCAAAAAAACTGAAAATGTGAAGTGCATAATTCGTGCATCGTCTAGTGACAATACTACAGTACCTAACTTCAAGATGTTAACTGGATTAAACGGACACAAAGTGCCTGTCCAGAAAACAACACGACAGGTGGAAGAATTTTGGTTGGAACTTCAGGGAATGAAATGTTCTCGAAATGTGACGGACGCTCTTACCTGGACTGTCCAAGGATCCACGCCAGCTATGTACCGTCCGAGGTTCTGCAACCAAGCTTCCACGGAATGTAAAAAACGAACTGCACGTGGACCAATTACTAACGGGTCACTTCAGATCTGTAATAAACAATGTTTTTTGTCACAACGAACTGCATCACAACGACTATAATGGAAATGGAAATGGACACGCTTATGTTTTAATCACGTTGTTATACAACGATGATACTAACCTGTGAAAAAATTATTGTGCAGCAGATGAATATGAACTGTAATAACGACACGATGTGAATAGGTCGACGCACCTGAAACATACGCACATTTTTCTTTGAAGTATTTCAAAACAATACTATGTAACTAAGAACATTCAACAATCTGAGTTGTATTGTGATATAACAAATATTGTAAATTTAAAACTAAGTTACCTGTTATAGAATGTAGTCTTCATATATAATCTTGGTTGAATATTTTCTTTGTGCAACGACTAAGATACGCACGCACACGAACAATATGAACTGCATTACTGTGCCGCGTGATCTAACTGTATGATATAACGGCACTGCCGGAGTCACACAGACGCTTCTGCGCATGCGCGCACTCTATCTGCCAACATAAGAACTTTTACGGCGCACCCGCGTCATTCAAATTTTGTATATAATGTGTATAATGTGTGTAATGTAAGTCATGTGAATAGTTGTAGATAACTTAGATTTACTTGTGCCTTTAGGTGAATTGCTCGCCTGCAGGTGTGTCCTTTCGCCTCGCAATTCAGGAGGCAATATAAAGGCACATTTGCATGGCGAGCGTGAGTTTCCGCGGAAACGCGAAATATTAATTAAATAAATAATCAGTGACTAATAAATAAAGCCTATGGCACACAACTGCAGCGCTGTGTCGCTGATAAAGACAAAAGAATAATTACGTTACTCTTATGTTTGATTAAGAGAGGAGAGAGCTCAGGTAGAAGTGGTGCGAGAAGCACGTATTTTATTTTATTGTCTGGCACACCGCCATATTTTCATGTTGTAGAAGAATACTGCGAGTTGCAACCACACCAGGCACTCGATTCTGTAATGAATTTATATTTATAAAAGTAAGTAGGATTATGAACTGTAGGCTATTTCATTGAATATATCTGATTTAACTAACTGTGTAACTTTTTTTATGTTTAGTAGACAATCACCTCTGTACGACGTATTGGCATGGCTGGCAAATCATGGTAATATTGAGATTAGATCATGAGTCCGTACCTACCGCAGCAGTCTTTGGAAACGATTTAATTACGAAGTCCGATTATTTCAGTTTTCTTTCACGGTCAACTACGAGTTACATTGCCTTTTCCAAATAGCCATTGTCAAGCGTCTGATACCGAATAATTAAACGTCCACGTTCCAGATAAGCAAATACCAATTACAACCAATCACTATCATACAGATAGAATAATTAATATTTTATTATATTTTTATTTATTTTATACTGTCCAAATGATAAAGAAAACGGTCGCCAGAATAAGTAACATTTTTGTTCAAAAAACTAAATATGAGTAACTTTAATAGACAGATATAGCCTATACATTATCACACGAGAGTGCGATGAACTCTGTCACTAACATTTGTTGAAGAAAGCGTTAACAGCTATAGAAGAGCAAGGCTATTTGCATAAGTATAACACATCATAACACACACTGTTGCCTTCAGGGCTTAGTCAAACTGAATGGTTTCAACAATATTACTATTAATATTAACTACAAAATTATAAATTGGACATAGACTTAGTATCACTTTTCAGACACTTTCCTGACAAGAAATGTGAATAAAGTTCACTGCAAAATTATAAACTGGACATAGGTTTAGTCTATCTTTTAGTAATTACTTTCCTATCTGACATGGGAGTAAAAAAAAGTTTCACTAGCAAACTGTTTCTCACTGTCCTCTGAATAAACGAAGTTACTGTTTTCGTAGATAGTGGTCTTTCTGTTACCTGCTATCTAGCATGAGCACAATAGACAAACTGTGGATCCTGTTACACTATTAATACGCAATTTCAATGCACACGAGGAACAAGCACTTAACAAGCATAAATATATAACTTTCCAGAATTGCAGTTCTCGACTTTTACTGCAGTGAGATACAAAATTGACATATTTGTAAGATATTGACTCACCTTTTGCAAAGTACAACAGTCAACACTATGATAATTAACTAAGCAAAACTTTATAAGTCTCATTTTTAAGAACTTTTAATTTTTAAAAGTAACAGCAAATTGTTTACTACGAAGAACATTTGAAGCCCATACTTCAGTAATATTTACTTTTGGAACTAGCCTCAAGATGGTTTATCGCCTGTCTTTATTACCACAGTCTTCTATTTCAAGTAAATGATTAAATAGGAAACTTTGAAAGTCCACAAAACTTTTAAATTGGACTGTTTCAGTCACTGGAAGGCTTTCACAAAGCTACATTTACTACCTTCCACAATTTTACCAAATCCACAGTAAATCTGAATACTCCCTTCTTACCAAATATCAAACAACATTACTTAATTAACTGTTCGGCTTTGAGGCTTTTCATTTTTCCACAACAAGGACACTCGGTAATCATAGTTCAAACGGAGAGAAACCTGAGAGGTGTTGCGATAAGGAAAAAATCAAGGTGGGCACATAAATTATACCTTATATTTGAGCACACTAAAACATCAAATGAGTTAATCCTTCACTTTACATATCTACAATACCTTCGTTACCGTGATTGCGCAGTGTGGTGGCTTGTACTTCCTGGCAGGTGGATCAGCAGTTACTAATGATAAATGCCATTTTTGGTGATAGATACCATTTTAAAAACATAGGTAGCTTACAAATACATCGATCCGAGGCTTTGGCACGTTGGAAAACGGCGCAATAAGCTTCTCTCGGCACCAGCACAATCCACTGTTATTACATGATTTGGTCAGTATTTCATCTCTGCCTAACTCTTGGTTTTACCTTTCTATCCATGCCAACCAAATTTTGCTCTCGGTGCATGATTCCGTTCCCGAGGGGAACCGCAACACCTTTTCATCTTACAATTTACTACAAACCTTAAGTGAGGAGCAGCAATTGTATAACAGCAAACAGTCATTTTAAATAAAATACAACAGTTACTCATATTGGTATTTCCACAACAATTTATTCACACAGAAATTACAATTATATACAGTAAGTTTTGTCCTCCCCCCCAATGAGGCAAACGATTTAAATAACAGACACTACATCGTATAGAAATAAATCATAACATCGAAGTTCTTACAAAGAAAAAATCGAACACTCTTGTGGTATCAATGTAATCAAACAATATTTACAACAGTTTAGCTACAGAATGTTTAATAAAACACAAAAAGACAAAGTAAGTTAATAGAGCCATAGAGCTCTGGTGTTACAAAGCTTTATCTTCCCTAACTCTTCTTCGAACGTACGCTCTAGGAACTTCAACAGTAAGCTTCTCCGTGACACCACGCCTGTCTTGCATCAGCTGCGTCTGGAGTTTGTTGGCCATCTCTGTAACGCTCTCGTGCTTGATAGACGATCCCATGACGAAACGTGCCGCTATCCGCTCTTATTGGATTTTCTATATCTCTTCTGTTAGTCCCACTTGGTAAGGGCCCCAAATTGTGGAAAAATAGTCAATAACTGCTATAACAATTGTTTTTTAATCCACTTATTTCGTGGATGAATTGATCTACCTTAAGATTCTTCAAAGTAATCTCAGCCTGGCATCTGCTTTACCTCCATATCCTATTCAAAAAAATGTTCAAATGTGTGTGAAATCTTATGAGACTTAACTGCTAAGGTCATCAGTCCCTAAGCTTACACACTACTTAACCTAAATTATCCTAAGGACAAACACGCACACCCATGCCTGAGGGAGGACTCGAACCTCCGCCGGGACCAGCCGCACAGTCCATGACTGTAGCGCCTTCAGACCGCTCGGCTAATCCCGCGCGGCTATCCTTTTCATTTCAGTATAAAATTGTTAAGGCTTTCGTGGCCACTTGTTGACAAAATGCCTGTTGGCTTCTGCGAAACGTCAGTTTCCAGTGGTTTTTGTTACTGGAGCATAACACATAGATGGAGAAGATCTAGCCAGCTGAGATCTTAAAATCTTGAGAGGACGAAAGTATTGTTTAGCCATATTGACGACAATATGGTCACCAGCTTAAAAACCACCAGTCAATTCCTTACTCAGCGGCGTTGAGGGAACAGCTGCGGCAGGATGCTGGGCCCGTCCTAAGAACTGAGACTTCTGTTACTTTTAAAAGTGAAGGAATATCCTAATATTAAAAACTCGACAGTAAATCAACCACTTATCGGAGAACTAATCTGAGTGCACCAAAATGACCATACTGTCATAATGCTTCATCTACATCTACATGTTCATCTACATGTATACTCTGCAAATCGTGTATTTGCAGAGTGCCTGGCAGAGGATTCATCGAACGCCATCACAATAGTTCACTATTATTCTACTCTCTGACAAAAAGTGGTTCAAATGGCTCTGAGCACTATGCGACTTAACTTCTGAGGTCATTAGTCGCCTAGAACTTAGAACTAATTAAACCTAACTAACCTAAATACATAACACACATCCATACCCGAGGCAGGATTCGAACCTGCGACCGGAGCGGTCGCTCGGCTCCAGACTGTAGCGCCTAGAACCGCACGGCCACTCCGGTCGGCTTACTCTCTGACAGCAAGAGGAAAAAACGAACCCTGTATCTTTACGTGCGAGCTCTGATTTCGGTTATTTTATTATGATGACTGTTTCTCCATATGTAGGTAGGCGTCAACAAAATATTTCCGCATTTGTAGAATAAAGATGCGGACTGAAATATACTGAGAAGATTCTGCTGAAACGAAAAACACCTTTGTTTTAATGGTGTACTTCCCAAATCCCGTATCATGTCCGTGACACATTCTCCTCTATTTCGCGATAATACAAAACGTACTGCTTTTCTTTGAACTTTCTCGATATACTCCGATTATCCTATGTAACGATCCCAGACCCCGCAGCAGTACTCCAAAAGAGGACAGTCAAGAGTAATGTATGCAGTCACTTTACTAGGTCTGTTACATCTTCTAAGTGTTCTGTCAATAAAACGGAGTCTTTGGTTTGCCTTTCCCACAACATTTTCACTGAGTTCTTTCCTATTTAAACTGTTTTAATTGTAATTCCTAGCTATTTAATTGAATTTACGGCCTTTAGATTAGACTGATTTATTGTATAACCGAAGTTTAACTAATTCCTTTTAGGACTCATATGGATGACCTCACAATTTTCATTATTTCAGCTCACCTGCCAATTTATGCACCATTCAGATATCTTTTCTAAATCGTTGTGCAATTTGTTTTGATCTGCTGATGAGTCTGCTAGACATCAAACGATACCATCATCATCTGGAAATGACCTAAAACGGCAGCTCAGATTGCCTACTAAATCGTTCATATAAATAAGGAAGAGCAGAGGATCTGTAACACTACCTCGATGACTTTCTGTCAATTACTACGAACTGTGATTTCCCTGATAGGAAATTACGAATCCAAACACATAAGTGAGACGATATTCCACAAGAAGGCAATTTCACTACAAATCGCTTGTGTGGTACAGTGTCGAAAGCCTTTTGCAAATCTAGAAATACGGAATTAATTTCAAATCCCTTGTCCATTGCACTCAACAAATCGTGTGTCTAAAGAGATAGTTGTGTTTCACAAGACAGATGTTTTCTAAATCAGTGTTGACTGTGTGTCAATAGACCATGCTCTTCGAGGTAATTCATAATGTTCGGACACAATGTATGTTCCAGAATCCTGCTGCATATTGACGTTAATGACATGGGTAACTAATTTAGGGGATTGCTCCTACTACCTTTCTTAAATATAGGTGTGACCTGTGCAACTTTTCAGTATTTGATTACGGATCTTTCGTCCAGCGAGCAGTTGTATATGATTGTTAAGTATGGAGCTATTGCATCAGCGTACTCTGAAAGGAACGTAACTGGTATACAGTCGGGACGAGAAGACTTGCTTCACTACTCCGAGAATATCTACTTTTAAGTTACTCCTGTTGGCAGCTGTTCTTGATTCGAAGTCTGGAATATTTATTTCGTCCTCTTCGTTGAAGAATTTTCGAAAGGCTGTATTTAGTAACCCTGCTTTCACAGAACTGTCGTCGATAGTATATCCACTACTAGCGTGTAGAGCAGACATTGACCGTGTCTTGCCGCTATCATGATTTAGAGACGACCATAATATCTTTGGATTTTCTGCCAGGCTTCGAGATAAAATTTCGTTGTGGAAACTATTATAAGCACCTCGCTTTGATGTCCACGCTAAATTTCGAGCTTCTGTAAAAGATTGCCAATCTTGTAGACTTTACTTTCATTTAAATTTGGCATGCTTTTTTCTTTGTTTCTGCGACAGTGTTCTAACCCGTTTTGTGTACCAAGGGGGTAATAAGCTCCGTCGTTTGTTAATTTATTTGGTATACATCTCTTAATTGCTATCGATACTTTTCTTTGAATTCAAGACACATCAGGTCTACAGTTACACTGTTAATTTGGAAATTGTGAAGATTGTCTCTCAGGAAGGCGTTAAGTGAATTTTTATTTGCCTTTTTGAATAGGTATATTTTTCGTACATATCTAGAGGATTTGGGGCTTACGATATTCAGTCTCGCTACGCTAACCCTGTGTTCACTAATTCCTGTATCCGTTTTGATGGCTGTCATTAGCACAGTATTATTTGTTGCCAAAGGGTCAAGTGTGTTTTCACAACCATTTACTGGTCGCGAGGGCTCATGAACTAACTGCTCGAAATAATTTTCAGAGATTGCGTTTAACACAATTTCGGATGATGTTTTATGCATATCTCAGGAATTAAACATGTATTTTTGCCAAAACATCGAGGGTAAATTAAAGCCACTACTAACTATAATTGTATGAGTCGGATACGGGTTTGAAATTTTCTTAGAACCTTTCAGCAATTGTATCATCTGAATTGTGATTTCGCTAAAAGGATCGGATTATTATTTTATTCCGGTTGCAAGCAGTGGCCTCTGCCCATATTAACTCACAGGAGCTGTTTACTTCAATTTCGTGACAAGATAAACTCCTTCTAACGGCAGCAAACACGCCACCGCCAACTGTGTTTAGCCTATCCTTTCGGAACATCGTTAGATTTTTCGCAAAAATTTCTACTGATCTAATCCCCGGCTTAAGCCAGCTTTGAGGGCTTGTGGGACGTGTGCAGTTGGAGTGGTATGGGACTACTGATACATCTAGATACAACTCTGACAGGTAACACGTGCGTAAGAATCCTGTTTGATCACCTGCATCCATTCATATATATTGTGCATTCCGATGGACTTGGGCAATTCCAGCAGGACAATGCGACACCCCACACGTCGAAAACTGCTACACGGTGGCTCCAGAAACATTCTTCTGAGTTTGAAAACTTCCCGCTGGCCACCAAACTCCCAAGACATGAACATTATTGAGCAGATATGGGATTGGGTTGGGTTGGGCTGTTTGGGGGGAGGAGGCCAGACAGCGAGGTCATCGGTCTCATCGGATTAGGGAAGGATAGGGAAGGAAGTCGGCCGTGCCCTTTCAAAGGAACCATCGCGGAAATTGCCTGGAGCGACTTAGGGAAATCACTGAAAACCTAAATCAGGATGGCCGGAGACGGGATTGAACCGTCGTCCGCCCTCCAGTGTGCTAACCTCTGCACCACCTCGCTCGTTGGCTATCTGGGATTCCTTGCAACGTGCTGTTCAGAAGAGTTCTCCACCCTCTCGTACTCTTACCGAATTACGGACAGCCCTGCAGGAGTCAAGTCGTCAAATCCCTTCAGCGCTACTTCAGACATTAGAGTCCACGCCAAGTCGTGTTGCGGCACTTCTGCATGCTCTCAGGGTCCCTACTCGATATTAGGCGGATGCATCAATTGCTTTGGCTCTTCGGTGTAGTTGTTAATTATTTCTTTACTTCTGCGCTGTACAGAGGTACACTATTAATTATTTTTATGAAATTATTGAATATAATGTATGTTGTCTGGTTCTGTTTGTACCAGAAATAACTTAACTTGTATGTATTTTAGCAAGTTTTATTATAATAGTATACGGCAAACAATGATGGTTCTCGTATGAAGCATTCTATTATATTAAGTATTAGCTTTAAGAAATACTGTAAGTTGGAAGGGAAACAAAATGTAGCTTTTTGCCGTGGACCTACATGCAGTCGCGCGTCTTATTGGCTCTGAGCAGTGCGGTGGGCGTCCAGAGGCCGGCTGATAATCAGAAGACGATCTGAAAAGCGGAGTTCATGTTGCGTGAGCGAAGAGGGAACGTGCAGGGAGTCGTAAGAACGGTTTTCAAGTGATGGCTTAAGTTGGGTGACGTGTGGTTGCACTAGGTACTTCAACAATCGTTGAGACTCTAAAAATGTTCATGTGATGTGGGACTAACACAAAATTCAGCAGCTAAGATGTGTTGTCGATTTGACCTCTATGAGAAGTTAATACTGGGGAATATGATACATTTTCATGTCGATACAGTATAGCAAGCGTCGCTGTGGGATTTGTTTTATTATTAATTATTCAAATAATTTACATAGGACCACCGTCTTCAATTATTTCATAGAGCTACCGAATGAATAACCCAATCATTAGAGTTAAAATGTTCTTGTTCGACACATTTGTTAATTGTATAATAACCCTATATCATTTCTTTTATTTAGTTTCTTTTTATTATTATTATTATTCACAATGAAAAGCCAATATGTGGTAAATTAGGCTGTGAGATCACTGGCAATTTCTCATGTATATTTCACGGCCAAGCTACTCCAGAGCGTTAAAGCTGAAGTTTGTGGCTCAGCCTCTACGACGTTAGACCAAATACCTAATCTGCGAAAAACGTTGCTCAGTAATGGGTTTTCGGGACATTTGTTTCAGATACGTTGCAACTAGTTTGTCTCATACGCGATAATTCCTCACTCAAAAATGGTTCAAATGGCTCTGACCACTATGGGACTTCTGAGGTCATGAGTCCTCTAGAACTTAGAACTATTTAAACCTAACTAACCTAAGGACATCACACACATCCACGCCCGAAGCAGGATTCGAATCGGCCACCGTAACAGCAGCGCGGTTCCAGACTGTAGCGCCTAGAACCGCTCGGCCGCCCCGGCCGGAAACTCCTCACTCAATCCACTCCGGTCACCGCTACTTCGCATGACCAATAGAGTAATCCAACAGTAGTGGAGCTCTTAATCTTTTCATGCGCAGTATGTAACATCTACACAAATTCTGGATCGATTGCCATTTTCTGTACCAATCATTCACCTTTTAAAAGTCCTTCAGCATTTCTCTGGTTCTTCTCGTGTTGTAATAATTCTGGTCAGCAGCATCATCTGTAGAAAGTCTCATAGAGTTTCCGCCGTTACCTAAGAGATTATTTATACGAATATGCACTGAAGAGCCAAAGAAACTGGTACACCTGTCTAATATCGTGTACGACCCACGCGAGCACACAGAAGTGCCGCATCACGACGTATCATGGAGTCGACTAACGTATAAAGTAGTGCAGGAGGGAACTGACAACATGAATCCTGCAGGGCTGACTATAAATCCGTGAGAGTACGAAGGGGTGGAGAGCCTTTCTGAACAGCACGTTGAAAGGCTTTCCAGATATCCCCAATAATGATCATTTATGAGGAGTCTGCAGGCCAGCGGAAGTGTTTAAGCTCAGAATAGTGTTCCTGGTGCCACTATGTAGCAATTCTGGATGTGTGGGGTGTCGTATCGCCCTGCTGGAACTGCCCAAGTCTGTCGGAACGCACAATGGTCATGAATGGACGCCGCTGATGAGAAAGGATGCTTACGTCTGTATCGCTTCTCAGAGTCGTATCTAGACGTGTCAGGGATCCCATATCACTCTAACTGCACTCGCCCCACAACTTTACAGAGCACCCACCAACTTGAACACTCCCCTTTGACATGCAAGGTCCATGAGATCATGAGGTTGTCTCCATACCCGTAGCTCGATACAATTTGAAACGAGACTCGTCCGACCAGGCAATATGTTTCCAGTCATCAACAGTCCTAAGTCGGTGTTGATGGATCCGGGACAGGCGTAAAGCTTTGTGTCGTGCAGCCACCAAGGGAACACGAGTGGGCATTCGGCTCCGTACGCCCTTATTGACGATGTTTCGTTGAATGAGTCGCACACTTGTTGATGGCCGAGCGTTGAAATCCACAGCAATTTGCGGAATGATTGCGCTTCCATAACGCTGAACGATTCTCTTAAGCCGTCGTTGCCCCGTACTTGCAGGATCTTTTTCCCGCAGCTGTGATGTTGGAGATTTGAGGTTTTAGCGGATTCCTGATATTCTCGGTATACTCGTGATATGGTCGTACTGGAAAATTCCTAGCTGATAGCTACCTCGGTGATACTGTGTCCCATGGCTCGTTCGCCGACTATAACATTCCGTTGAAATTCACTTAAATCTTGATAAGCTGTCATTGTAGTAGCAGAAACCGATCTAACGACTGCGCCCACTTATTGTCTTATATAGGCGTTGCCGACCGCAGCGCCGTATTCTGCCTATTTACATACCTCTGTATTTGAATACACATTGCTATACCAGTTTCTTTGGCGCTTCAGTGTACAACCGCAGCACAGTCTGGATGAAAAACACTGTGACATTTCGAGCGTTGAGTTCGCAAAGGAATTTGGTGGCTTTGAGTACATTTGATGGGGCTGCTGACGGCCGGCGAGAATATGTTGCATCGGTTGTGGCTTGGCCAGTGCGAAAGCGCAAGCGGCTCCGGTGGGCGGGTTAGCGCTGGCCTGCGGTTAGCGCCGAGTCAGCAGTATGGAAAATCCCGGAAGCGGCGAATTGAGCGCCGTGCTCGCTGAGCAAGCTTTACCTGGCGGCTTCCGCTACATCATGTATGGAGTCAAACTGTAATATTCACTAAAAATACACCGGAGGCCGTACAGAGATTTAAAGAGAAAAGTGAATACAGCTTATCAATCGTGGCGGTGGGACGAGCTAACTGCCAATTAAATCTTGTTTATAAATGCAACATTTAAAAGTTATTACGGTGTATAATTTTCATGCTTATGAAAATTATATCTGAAGACCCCAATACATAATTTACGCTCCGATACGTCATATGAAAGCTGACGATGCCCCCGGTTATGGTGACAAGTTACTTTGAAAATTAAACATATTAATAAGCGGTTATAATTAAATTAATTTAATTATACGCATGTGGTGCCACAACTGCGAGTTCCTCCCCATGAACACAGTGTATCATGCCACTGTGAGAATTTATAGTTCTTTATCCAATTGATTCTTAGGCGCCGGCCGGTGTGGCCGAGCGGTTCTAGGCGCTACAGTCTGGAACCGCGCGACCGCTACGGTCGCAGGTTCGAATCCTGCCACGGGCATGGATGTGTGTGATGTCCTTAGGTTAGTTAGGTTTAAGTAGTTCTAAGTTCTAGGGGACTGATGACCTCAGCTGTTAAGTCCCATAGTGCTCAGAGCCATTTGGACCATTTGGATTCTTAAGCCTACGTTTAGTTAACAATAGCTACGTGTTTGTTACGTGTTCAAAATCAGTGTTTTTACTAGAGTCAGGCTTCAGCTTCGCTTGTAGCTAGAATTTAATAAAATTATTCACTGTAGGAAATTTGATAATTTCTTTTTTATTCTGTCTGTTTCAGTTGCGTGAATGTACTATTCATTGCTGCTCTGGTTACTGGTATGGGTTAACTCTCCCATTCCCAAACGACACACCTTGTTATCAATTGTAACCAGTCATACAACGAACTGTATATCGTTCGGGTGTAGCAGTAGACAAATGGGCTGTCTGGTCACTTACAGAATTTGTTGCTTACACTTTGACTTTCTTGCACAAAACTATTCGTGCCTTTTGACTCCATTTTCTGTACATAGTTACAGTTGATAACAAGGCGAGTGTTCTAATAATGGGCGGGTTGCCCAAAAATCGGTAACCACAGCAGCAACAATTTGTATATTCATGCAAATGAGACAGATAAAATAAAAACATTTTTCAAATTGTTCAAAAATGGCTATGAGCACTATGGGACTCAACTGCTGTGGTCATCAGTCCCCTAGAACTTAGAACTACTTAAACCTAACTAACCTAAGGACATCACACACATCCATGCCCGAGGCAGGATTCGAACCTGCGACCGTAGCAGTCGCACGGTTCCGGACTGCGCGCCTAGAACCGCGAGACCACCGCGGCCGGCCTCAAATTGTCCTCAGTCCTATACAGTTACGGACTTGCCACCCCTAAGGCAGCATGATTGAAATCAGCAACTTATTTATTATTATGAAATTAGCATTCAAATGTTCTACTATGAGGTCGGAAACTGATCCAGAGTATTGGTTACATGTTCCACTTTGCATATGTGTGCAGTTTATGTTTAATTTTCTAGAACGTTGGTTGTGTTGAAAATAAGACTATTGAGTTTCGTAAAGGTCATGTGACTGAGTCTTTAAAAAAGACTGTACTGGTTAAAAGTCGGTCCTTTGTCGGATGCTCATCACTGTGGAACTATCAGAGAGGTTTCGGCAGCCAAAGCGCAGCTGGGCGTCAGGCTCTTCTTCTGGGATTAGCAATACTTTTTGCGATAGAAGTTCAACATTTGGAAATATTTCAGGACTTTCTGCCCAGACAGAGGTTTTGAATAGCTGACAAAGTTTGATTACGTTTCATCCAAACAAACTTTCTCGTTGTTTAACTGCTTAGAAGCCGGTGTGAACATAATGACTTTCTTGAATTTATGATTTTTCTTGTGTGGCAAAGTTGTTATATATACATCAGTAAATATGTCGCATCACCCCGAAGTGCTGTGCAGGTGTGTTGCAATTGCGACTGTTGCTACAACCATCGTAAGTCGCCCCAGATTTTGTTTTCAAACCTACAAACAGTTACCATTAGCGCTAACTGCGAGCAGAACGCCGCACTCGAGTGCACTGCAGAGTTTCAGTTGAAAGTAAAGCACCAGTTGGGACTCATTACGGACGTCTTTGGAACAGTTCAACGAACGTCAGTTATGCCATGTAGGAGACTCGCGATCAATGATTGGGTCTGCGTCATGTGACACGCAAAAGGCTTATCAACCAGGGAAGATCCTCGACGTACATTGAGATCGATATGATGTGGTGCGGACATGGAATCGGTTCCAACTGTGAGGCAATGTTGAGGATTTAGACAGGACGGGCCGTTCACGTTTGGCACGTACACAGGATGATCGATATCTATGACTTTTGGGCCGGAGGAACTGTCATCTTCGTGCTCCAGAACTAAATTCGGCATTCGAAGAGGCAATAGGACCTCATGTATAGCACCGAAATGTTAGGAGACAGCTGTGTGGTGCGAATCTCTATTCCCGATTATCATGGCGAGTACCACATCGTACAGCATACCTTGTACTCTCTTAGAGAAAGACAAGAACTCATGCATAATGGACGTCCCAGAATTGGTACTGAATGCTATTTATGGGCGAATCTCGGAACTTTTTGTATCCTGCTAATCGCAGACAACGTGTTCGAGACAATCCAGCAATATCGAAAGCCGTCAGCACTTTGCCCCACAATGGTGAAGTAATGTTCAGCGGTGACAGTACCGTACACCTCTCGCGGCTGTTCGGGGCGATCTGCTCTACAGTACAGGGAAAAGATTCTACAGCCCATAGTGGAACCGTATGGGCAACATTTTGGTGACAGTTACATCTTGGTGGATAACAACTCGCATGATCATCGTGCTCCTCTAATGAACACGTTGCTTCGGCGTGACAGGAGCACCACAATGAGGTGGGCTGCCTGACCCCCGGCCATGAACACAATCAAACATGTGTGCAGTCGATTGAAACGAGCTGTTTTTGTTCATCGACAACGACCGAGTACTCTAAAATACTTATACAGAATCTTCACTGAAGAATGGGACTGTTGGAACATGACTGGCTTTGCGATCTCACCGATGGTCTGTGGCTATGGATGCAATCCTGGATCCGGAAACGGGACGTTCCAACGTTGCACCACATACTGATGTTGTTCAGGCGTTCTGTGAAAAACCCTCCATTGGAAAGAAAAGATTTTGTCTCCACACAACTTTTTTTAAAAAATTTTATGATGTAGAATCATTACAGTTGAATACATAAGCCTATTTCAGAGCCAACTTTTGCTTTCTGTGCCATGAGTTTCGAATTAGCTTTGACTGTTGTGTGCATATCAGTGACGATAGTCATTATGTCAAGGAAGAATTCATTGTGAATGTTAGTGAGATTTCGCGTTGTTCAACTCTACAATCCGCTTGCTGATTCTACATTATATAACGCATGGTTCTATGCTCTTATTCCGCAATTGCTACAGTGTGTGAATGCCATGCATGCACTACATAACTATATTTTAAATCGTTACTTTGAATATTGTACAGATGATGTATATTGACGTAATGCCACCGTTGACATGTACTTGTGTTCTTATACAAATAAAAACGTATATGTTCATTTCTTCAAAATCTCAAATCTCCGACAATCATCACTGATTCATTTGAAATTTCGACTCAATATTTCATTCGATTACGTGCGTGTTTAAACAGAAAAAATTGTATTATGGCTTCATTGACGATTAGAATACTGGTATGGAATGTGAATTGGCAATGACAATAAGAAGGCTCAAGGAGTGAGGGGAAGAGTAGATGGACGCAGAACGGGGGTGGGGGGAGGGGAAATGGAAAAAGAGAGGGAGAAGGAGGAGATGGAAACAGAGAGGAGAGTAGGAGATGGAGAGGGAGGAGCATGAGGATGTGGACAACGAGAGGGTTAGGAGGAGCTGGGCAGAGTGATGGGGAAAACGAGATTAGCACCTGTATCCAATTCCAATACATATTTAACAATTGTGAAGTGACTGAAACCGTTTACCAGAAAAATTAACACCATTTGCGATCTAGATTGACTGTTTCTGCCACATTACAGTTTACTGAAATATAGTGAAATAGGAAGGAGAACGCCCAGCACTTACTTTCACCACTGAGTCACGGAATGTTTGTGAATCAGTAACTCTTGATCCAGTGAGAATTGCGGACTATAATTTAATTCGTCACACAGATTTTCAACTCTAGTAGAAATGTAGTATTAAATCTGCATCGGAATGAGCATTTTTGTAGTAGTGGCCTTGTGTTGAAATGTATTTGATGCAAACCATAATGAGAAAAGTAATGAAATTCTATCATATAATTTGGATAGAATTCACTATTTACTTGTAGAAACGAAATCTTTAATTTTCTGTATGTTACAATTATTGTTATGCTTACTCTCAGAACCTTTATTGGAAGTTGTTCGAAGAACTCAAAATGGCAAACTTTCCAAAAATATAGAAAATAAAATCTGTTAATGAATCACTTCCAATACTATAGAACTCAAAATATAGAGCAAATAAATTTAAACCCGATACTTAATCTTTTATTTAAATTCTTGATACGTCTGAACCTCGGTCTCGTTATTTGCAATAGGTTTTGTTTTGCTGAGAACTATAGAAAAGGAAGAACTTTACGAAATAGTGGCTGTCGGTGTCAGATAGAAATGACGTGACAAAAATCGGGACGAGATAATAATTACCCTAAAACTAATAATTATGAGACCATTTTATATGATAATTCCCTGCGAAATAAATTTCAGACATTTATAGACTCGTTTTCATCCTGGACATGAAGTATCCCTACGTTAGTGCATGCAAAATCTTTTAATTCAAGACTTGATCCATTGATCAGGTTTATTTTTAAAGAAAAATGCAACAGATCACCCAAAACCCTTGTTCAGAATTACTCTTCCGACTTAAAACAATATTTCAAAATGAAAATAAAAGGGTAATAACTACTGTTTGGTTCTGAATAGTTCAGAATCTAAGTTTGCTCCTCAAATTGCACAAAATGGGTATAAGTCATTAATTCTTCAGGATCGCCCTGGGAAGATGAGATCAAGTGAATCGGAATTAAATTATGCACCCTCTGCTATTTATAAAATAATTCTTATTGTAAAACACAACAAATTTCAGCAATACATGTCAATTACATTATTTTTTGTTTTCATTTATTTAGCGTAAACAAAGATAGTTTCACTTACACATTTGATACAAGAGCCCATTAGATAATCACTCCCTCTCTTTGAAAACTCCTGAAAATATTTTTCAATTTGGTACATGTTAGGCGTCTCTCACGTTGCACAATACAGGAAGGCTTTTTTCTCATAACGGAAACAGAGAAGCCAAAGTACAGATATATTTTCTTATCAGCTATCGTGCATTTTTACAACGATACGATTTTGTATCAAAGAAACAAAGAAAAATTATATTAGGTACCCATTCGAATATATTCCCCGGGACTCCAAGCATCTACGAAATGACCGTGTAACGAACCATAATAAATAAATAAGTGTCACACTACAGTCTTTGTAATTTTGAATGTAGCAGGAGGGGAGGACAAAAGAATTTATGAAAATTTGTACAGAAACTTTTGTTACCAGATTAGAAGGGAAGCAAGGGTTGAAAAGGCAGTGAGTAGTTGTAGATTATCCACAATGCTTTTCAAGCTGAGTAAGCCGCAAAGGAATCCAATGAGAAATCTTGAAAGTAAATCAAATTAAGGAAGCCGAAAGAAAACTTTCAGGTTTTTCGTTAGTATGGTCATTGTGTAAGAGAATTTAGACGAAATGGATAGTTTCCTGGGAAGGTGTTAGGTTCAAATGGCTCTGAGCACTATGGGACTTAACTTCTCAGGTCATCAGTCACCTAGAACTTAGAACTACTTAAACCTAACTAACCTAAGGACATCACACACACCCATGCCCGAGGCAGGATTCGAACCTGCGACCGTAGCAGTCCCGCGGTTCCGGAATGCAGCCCCAGAACCGCACGGCCACCGCGGCCGGCATGAGTAGATGAACACAAAGTTGATCAGCTGCTGCTGACTGAAATGACACAGCAACTTAGTGCATAGTCTGCTGCTACAGTTGCGAGATGGGATATACTAGACATGGTATACATCGGAGTAAGTAACAGAATGACAAGTTGCCTAAGCTTCTTGCAGAAAATGCACAAGAGAACACCATCACACCTATGATGGCAGAGAATTAACTTTCTTAATTAGAGACATCCAGTTATGAACGAAGCTGAAATGCGGAAGAGCACCACAATATGCTTAGGGATGCGAAGAAAAGTAAGGTTAGCTCATTTCATCAGAATATTAGAGGACAGAGTAGTATGGCAGAAGAGCTTCTTGTCTGTTTGAAAAATTTAGAGAGTTCTAAAAAGATAGACACCCTGTGCCACCCTGAACACCACATAATTACAGACTTAGATAAGTTAAATACAAAAGATTACACTCTAGCATCTTACTCATGTAGAACTAATACGGGAAAGGAGTAGGTTTTACAAATATTAAGACACACCACCAGTTCAACAACATTCAGAGGAGTATATTTTATGGTGATTAGCACACAGAATTGTGTGTTTGTGAATTAACACCGAAAAATATTTCACTTTCAATAACAACTGTGTATAGATTCCCACTGGGAAATTATGGAGTTTTTATGAGAGATTAGGATTCTTTACTATGCTGTCTGTGGTTATTTCAGTGTAGATATTATTAAAGGATTTTGAGAGGAATATTCATCTGTAAACCTTATTTGAAGCCTACAATTTAATCTCACTAATCAACTTTCCATACAGTACAGCTGTAAGCCATCGGCAAAATTTATGGCTGTAGTTTCCCCTAGCTTTCGTCCGTTTGCAGTACCAGCACAGCAAAGCCGTTTCGGTTGATGTTACAAGACCAGATGAGTCAGTTACCCAGGGTTAGGAAGTCTTTTGTGAAGGTCCTTGTCTGGAGTGTAGCCGCGTACGGAAGTGAAACATGGACGTTAAGCAGTTTAGACAAGAAGAGAATAGAAGCTTTTGAAATGTGGTGCTACAGAAGAATGTTGAAGATTACATGGGTAAACACAAAACTAATGAGGAGGCACTGAACAGAATTGGGGAGAAAAGAATTTGTGACTTAACTTGACTAAAAGAAGGAGTAGTTGGATAGCAGACATTCTGAGACATCGAATTTAGTACTGGGAGGAAGTGTGGGGGGATAAAAATCGCACTAAGGGACCAAGGGATGAAAACAGTAATCCGATTCAGAAGGATGTAGGTTGCAGTAATTATTCGAAGGTGAAGAGGCTTCCACAAGATAGAGTATCACATAGAGCTCCATCAAACCGATCTTCGGACTGAAGACCACAACAACAATTAGTTTTCCAGTATGGGTGGATAAAGGCAGTAAGATCCTAACTGATGATGTTTCCTTTGATGAAGTTCAAAGCAAGAAAATAATTGAATACCCAGTAACAACTGATCATGATTAACAGTTAGGATAAATAAAATAGTGCCTTACAGTACTGCCACTCCTCGGTGGAAATAAGATAGAGTAAATAATGACTACAGAACAAATGTTTCCAAAATACACTCCTGGAAATTGAAATAAGAACACCGTGAATTCATTGTCCCGGGAAGGGGAAACTTTATTGACACATTCCTGGGGTCAGATACATCACATGATCACACTGACAGAACCACAGGCACATAGACACAGGCAACAGAGCATGCACAATGTCGGCACTAGTACAGTGTATATCCACCTTTCGCAGCAATGCAGGCTGCTATTCTCCCATGGAGACGATCGTAGAGATGCTGGATGTAGTCCTGTGGAACGGCTAGCCATGCCATTTCCACCTGGCGCCTCAGTTGGACCAACGTTCTTGCTGGACGTGCAGACCGCGTGAGACGACGCTTCATCCAGTCCCAAACATGCTCAATGGGGGACAGATCCGGAAGTCTTGCTGGCCAGGGTAGTTGACTTACACCTTCTAGAGCACGTTGGGTGGCACGGGATACATGCGGACGTGCATTGTCCTGTTGGAACAGCAAGTTCCCTTGCCGGTCTAGGAATGGTAGAACGATGGGTTCGATGACGGTTTGGAGGTACCGTGCACTATTCAGTGTCCCCTCGACGATCACCAGTGGTGTACGGCCAGTGTAGGAGATCGCTCCCCACACCATGATGCCGGGTGTTGGCCCTGTGTGCCTCGGTCGTATGCAGTCCTGATTGTGGCGCTCACCTGCACGGCGCCAAACACGCATACGACCATCATTGGCACCAAGGCAGAAGCGACTCTCATCGCTGAAGACGACACGTCTCCATTCGTCCCTCCATTCACGCCTGTCGCGACACCACTGGAGGCGGGCTGCACGATGTTGGGGCGTGAGCGGAAGACGGCCTAACGGTGTGCGGGACCGTAGCGCAGCTTCATGGAGACGGTTGCGAATGGTCCTCGCCGATACCCCAGGAGCAACAGTGTCCCTAATTTGCTGGGAAGTGGCGGTGCGGTCCCCTACGGCACTGCGTAGGATCCTACGGTCTTGGCGTGCATCCGTGCGTCGCTGCGGTCCGGTCCCAGGTCGACGGGCACGTGCACCTTCCGCCGACCACTGGCGACAACATCGATGTACTGTGGAGACCTCACGCCCCACGTGTTGAGCAATTCGGCGGTACGTCCACCCGGCCTCCCGCATTCCCACTATACGCCCTCGCTCAAAGTCCGTCAACTGCACATACGGTTCACGTCCACGCTGTCGCGGCATGCTACCAGTGTTAAAGACTGCGATGGAGCTCCGTATGCCACGGCAAACTGGCTGACACTGACGGCGGCGGTGCACAAATGCTGCGCAGCTAGCGCCATTCGACGGCCAACACTGCGGTTCCTGGTGTGTCCGCTGTGCCGTGCGTGTGATCATTGCTTGTACAGCCCTCTCGCAGTGTCCGGAGCAAGTATGGTGGGTCTGACACACCGGTGTCAATGTGTTCTTTTTTCCATTTCCAGGAGTGTAGTTTACAAGTGGTGACACGGAAATAAATTTACTATGAACCAAATGCTAACATAAGATTTAATCTGTTCCACGATAAATTCATATTATTAAATAAATAGTTTTCCACATAATCTGATCAAAGGGCATTAAACAGCCATGTGAAAACCATGAATGACTATTGGGATTAAAGTACCTTCTGAATGGAAAAGGGAAGCATATCTTTTGGCAAGAGCAAGCAGAGATTATGCTTTAGTAGCACACTACAAACACTACTCAGAATTACTAGGATAAGTTATTACAAAAACAAGGAACATTCACATTATGGACATTCACATTACGGCAGAAATAAGCAATTCCAGTATTGGATTTAAGGCTAGAAGGATTATAGTGAAACGAGAGGCAGACCAACTGGCCAAAGAACAGGATAACATCACTATTGAAAGAAATGGAAGGGCTATAAACAATTAGTCATGGGCAGCAAATGAATGTAATAGTCGTTTCTCAAATATAGTAAGCGTAGGAGAAAAGTCAAAAGAGTATGTTAATCAAAAGAGTATGTTAAAAATAAAAAAAAATATGTTAAATACAAAATTTAGGGACAAACAGTTCAAGAGAAAAATCAAAGGAGTATGTTTAAAAACCAACTGTCATAAAATTCAGGTTTATGAACGTATCACCAGCCCTAACGCTGAGACCAAAAAACTTACATATCCCCTCAAAAATAAAAGCTCGTACCGATTTGACGGTGTATCCAACTGAGTACTAGTGTTTTGTTCCGATATAATAGAACGTGTCTCGATTTAAAATCAAGGTTTTTCATTTAAATAATGAAAGCTGCATCGGTTACCTATTTTTTTAAGGTTAGCACAAATCTTTTCGAGAACTGATTATCATTTTCAAGTTCATTTGTGCTTTTGTTTACATAAATGTGTTTGGTGATGTCTGCATGTGCTATTTTCTGAGTCTCTTGCGTCTTTTTGAAGTTAGAAGGTATTGTGCCTCCACCATTATACAGAATATCACACACACACACAGGTCATCACTTACAATATTTCTTTACAAAACATGCTACAGGCCAAACCATAAAGAAATTATGATAGACTTCTATAAGGATTTTAAAAGAACATTAAGTGCGTGCTCATGAGAATTATTATTCAACATGTGAAACTGAAAATCGTCTAAGCCATCGGAGAGGAAAGTAGGTGTACTAACACGCCGACTAAGTTCTAAAGCAAAGATGTAGAACTAGTATGTGTAGCGGTGCAGAGGACATGGTATTAATTTCCAAGAGGAAATTGAGTCAAACATTCTCGAAATACGGAACTGATACACTCAGCTGATACAAATAAACTTAAAAGAACTGTAACTGTGCGACAACTCACACTATCACGTACCACACTGTGCGTAGAAGCCGATATGGAACGATCGTCACAAATCTTCTGATCTCTTCCGCTCAGTTTCCTAATACGGTGGAACAGTATTGACATGCAAGAATTTTACGCCTGCTCCACTTCTATGAACATTTTAAATTAATCCGAGATCCACAGACTTTCATCTCATACAAATGCGGATATTGACAGAAACGAAAAATACGCAACTGTTTCTTGCCAAACATTAATTATCTTAATAGGTAAAAGATAATATATTAAAAATACTAAATAAAATAGAATCAACTTACTTTCATAAAAAATCAGTAAAATGTATAAAAAGAATCTCTGATATTCTGTTTATACTTCTGATCACTCAGTGGTTTTCGATGTAGGAAAACAGTGGATATAATTTAGTATCGAGGTGAAAGTAGCCAGACTCCGCTACATTTTTGCTACTTTTTGCCTAATGTTTAACAAGGAATTCGAGTACCAGGATCCCATACTACCCTCACTCAAAATGCGGCAACTCTTCCAAATGTTCCTGAAAAAGCTTATTAATTCCCACGCTAAAACTGAACAGTGTCATCCCCAATGATATACCTCGTTTACCATCCATCCACGCAATATATACCGTGGAGACTTCAGTCTCCTTCTGGCCAAGAGGTCCACGCAGGTGACTGCACACTCCTGTGTGCACTAGAAACATATGTTCCTTACCCCCCTCCCCCCCCCCTCCCCTCCCACTAGAAACAGCATTCCACGGCTGCATATGTTTCTTCTACCTCGTATACTACTGGGAATACTGTCCGAGGGATAATGTACATGCGTCTGTGCGCACAATCCGTGTAAGAAAATCTCCTGCTCCATGGCTGACAGCTGAATTACGTCAAATGATGACTAATAGGGATGCTGCCCACAGGCGTTTCAAGGCAGATTCGAAACCCGAGCTTTTCGAAGAACATAGAAAGCTACGGAACTGCTAAAATCAGGCACGCTCGCTCCCTTGTATGCAGCGATCTGACGCCCACGACTCTATGGAAGAATCTCCGTAGCTTGGGGGTCGGAAAGGCAAAATCAAAAACTACTTTTCATGTGTCAGCTAACGAATTAAATGAATTCTTCTCTGCACCTCTGAATACCCGCACGGCTGATAATTACCGTCCACAAGAATCCCCAAACAGGATAACTATCAACGATACCTTCCATCTAAAACATGTAACAACAAATACGGCAAGAAAAGCAATAATGAGAATCTCTTCTGATGCAATAGGCAACGACTGTATCGGTATAACCATGATAAGAATGTTGCCGATATCTTAGTTCCTGTCGTAACTGACATATTTAATTTTTCCCTCGTGAACGGAATATACCCCACTGCATGGAAAATAAGCATAATTCGACCCATCCCTCAGATCGAAAACCCGCAACTGCCTAGTGATTACCGACCAATTAGCATACTGCCTGCTGTTTCCAAAGCACTTGAATATATTGTTCATGACCAAATCACTGAGCACTTGCATCAATTCAGCCTGTATGACAAATTTCAATCCGGTTTCCGTAAACATCACACCACAAACACTGCTCTAATTAAAGTAACTGATGACCTGAAATATGCCATCGACAATCGAAAGGCAACAATATTGACGCTACTGGACTTCAGCAAAGCTTTTGACACTGTTAGCATTGACATATTGCTCAAAAAAATGCAACAGCTTAATTTCTCAGATAGTGCAATGAGATGGTTTGAAAGCTACTTAAAAGACAGAGAGCAATCTGTTGTCTGCGTAAATGAAAAATCTTCCTGGAAACATGTTTCCTCGGTAGTGCCAAAAGGATCAGTCTTAGGACCACTTTTGTTTTCTTTATATGTCAACGACATTTCGTCGGTTCTGTCCTCCTGTAAGTATCATTTCTATGCCGACGACCTCCAGCTCTACCTAAGCGTCAGACCTGAAGATGTAAACACTGCAATCGCTCAGATGAATGATGATCTGTCTTCAGTAGTGACATGGGCGAAAAACCTGGGGATTAAACTAAATGCAAAAAAGATGCAAGTAATCTTAATGGGCCATCAGAAGTTAATAAGTTCAGATTTCCGCGAACGGCTACCTCCTATTCTGCTCGACGGTACTCCAATACCATATCAGAAAACAGTTAAGAACTTGGGTGTAACTTTGGATGAGCATCTCAACTGGCCGGAGAATACAGTCGCAGTGTGCCGAAATACGTCTGCTTGTCTCTATGCTCTCAAAAAGTTTCGGAACATATTTCCACAGGAATTGAAACGCCAGCTCGTGCAAGCACTCGTTCTACCGAACCTCCACTATTGTGATTCAACAAGGCATGAGTAGTGAAAACAAAAGACGGCTAGAATAACCATGAATGCCTGTGTGCGTTACACCTGCAACATTCGCCGATATGATCATGTTAGTGCTTCATACTCCGAGCTAGGGTGGCTGCGGCCGGACTCCTCGTCGCGCAAGCACCCCAGTACCTTGCTTCAGAGATAAAAAACCTGTCATTCCATCATAATCGAAACACGAGGTCACTCTTATTTGGTATCCTAACTGTGCCCACTCACAAAACAAAAACTTTTACAAACTCCTTCTCATTTGCAGCTGTCCGCCTCTGGAACTGCCCCTTACCTTGCGCAAAATTCAATCTCCTGCTGCTTTTAAGAAGAAGTTGAAGCATTTCCTACTATCATCCTCATAACGTTCTCCACAAAATTAATGTACAAGGCTAATCCTCTCATCTGTCAAATAGCAAAGCTAGCGTCTCCTATCTTGCTCCTGAGATGCCTTCCCCTTCATCTATCTCTATTAGCCACGCAATCTTCTTTTCCTTTATATTTCCTTAATTGTGTTTCATCATGTCTCTCTATTCTTCTCCTCCCTTCACCATGAGTCTCCCTCATACTCCGTGCTGCCAGCACTCCTATCTAAAATCTGTCTCTTCAATAATGTCTAATTATAACAGTACTTATGATCTAAGAATATAAACTCTATACGTATGTACTTTTTTTAGGTGTGCCTTTCTAATTGTTTATTTCCCTTTGTGTACTAGATGTAGTTTAACATGCTTACTAAAACATATGAATGTAAAATAAGTAGAATGCCTGGTTAGATGTAAGAGAGGGCCTGATGGCCCTAATCTTGCCAGTTTAAGTCAATAAATAAATAAATAAATAAATAAATAAATGTACCCGCGTTCCCCTTTAACGATCAATTATTCAGACTCGCGCATTTCCTTTCAGCAGTCGCGCGCCTTATGACCCCGTTCCTCATATTCATAGCACTCCCCTATAGACAACATGTGCTTCAAGAACACTTCACAGGAGAAAACACTGCAGTCACTGTGACTCCGTGGATCAACATCTATTCCCATAGTTGCATGGTGATCCCAATGGCGCCAGATAAATCACTTTAGTTCCCCATTCTGAGCCTCACTGACATGTCAGTAGAAATACCCATTAAAAACAGCCAGAGCTCTATTCTCTGCCTCACGGTTGATAAATCTGTCGGCCTCCGCATTGTGCATTAGCTCGTACGGTGGTGCATACTACGCTGAAGTGCCAGAGAAACTGGTATAGGCACACGTACCCAAACACAGAGATATGTAAACAGGCAGAATACGGCGCTGTTGACGGCAACGCTTATATAAGACAAGTGTCTGGTGAAGTTGTTAGATCGGTTACTGCTGCTACAATGGGGGGTTACCAAGCTTTAAACCAGTTTGCACGTGGTGCTGTAATCGGCGCAGGGACGAAGGGACACAGCACCTCCGAGGTAGCGATGAAGTGGGGATTTTCCTACCCGACCATTTCACGAGTGTACCGTGTATGTCAGGAATCAGGCAAAATGTCAGATCTCCGACATCACTGCGGCCGGAAAAAGATCCTGCAAGAACGGTACCAAGGACGACTGTAGAGAATCGTTCAACGTTGCAGAAGTGTAACCCATCCGCAAATTGCTGCAGATTTCAATTCTGGGCCATCAACAAGTGTCGGCGTGCGAACCATTCACTGAAACGTCATCGATATGGGCTTTCGGAGTCAAAAGGCCCGCTGGTGTACCCTTGATGACTGCACGACACAAAGCTGTACGCCTCACCTGAGCCCGTCAACACCGACATTGGACTGCCGAAGACTGCAAACATGTTTCTATTCGGAAGAGTCTCGTTTCAAATTGTATCGAGAGGATTGACGTGTACGGGTGTGGGCCCTGCATGTCAGCTGGGGACTGTTCAAGCTGGCTGAGGCTGTGTACAGTTGGGGTGATATCTAGATACGACTCTGACATGTGACACGTACGCAAGCATCCTGTCTGATCACCTGCATCCATTCAAGTCCACTACACATTCGGACAGACTTGGGCAATTCCAGAAGGACAATACAACATCCACACATCCAGAATTGCTACAGAGTGGTTCCAGGAACACTACTCTGGGTTAAACGCTTCCGCTGGCCACCAAACTCCGCAGACATGAACATCATTGAAGATATCTGGAATGCATTGCAAAGTTCTGTTCAGAAGAGATCTTCACCCCCCACCCCCCCACCCTTTCTCTTACTGATTTGTAGATACCAGGGGTATATGGACTGCCCCGCATGATTCATTGTGTCTGTTCCCTTCGTCACTACTTCCGACATTATTGGAGTCCATTCCACGTCGTGTTTCGGCACTTCCGTGTGCTCGCGGTGGCCCTGCACGATATTAGGCAGGTGTATCAGTTTCTTTGGCTCTTTAGTGTATTTCCTAATTACGCCAGAGAAAGACTGTCTCTGAAAAGCCTTGCGCTATCCTGCTTACGATTGCACTGCACGAGACTGTTTACATCTGATCAAACGTCGAGGCTTACAAAAATTCTTGCGGTACTTAATGTACGCTTTCACTTTACCTGCTAACTGCAGTTTGATTGTACTCAAGGCCGTTTCCCCCGATCAGTTTCCCAATTCCGCAGCAGACTTCAAGTTAGCCATAAAAGCACATACGTCGTCGGTTATTTTCCCCGCAAATACTACTACAGGTATAAGGTTAGCTGCTGAGGGACCAACGGAAGCGGCTGGTGCACACGACACAGTTTTGGTCTCTCTCGAACCAGAGCGTTCTTACCCGCCAACAGCTTCCCACCATTCCGCTATCCTCCCATAGAATGCCTCGTTGTACTGCTTTTTTGGGTGGTATTCTCCAACTCAGCTATTTGCCCTCATGGGCTTCCACTTGCGTCTGGCATTTGTGTAACAACAAGCCTTTTATTTTATTTATTTATTTTTTTGGGTCATCAGTCTGCTGACTGGTTTGATGCTGTCCGCCAAGAATTCCTCTCCTGTGCCAACCTCTTCATGCCAGAATAACTCTTACAACCTATGTGTTGTATTATTTGCTGGATGTATTCCAATCCCTGTCTTCCTCTACAGCTTTTTACCCTCTACAGCTTCCTCTAATACCACTGAAATTATTCTCTGATGTCTTAACAGATGTTTTATCATCCCTTCCCTTCCTCTTGTCATTGTTTTCCGGATATTCTTTCCCTTTCCGATTCTGCGCAGAACATCCTTATTCATTACGTTATCAGTCCACATAATTTCAACATTGGTATGTAGCACCACATCTCAAATGCTTCGATTCTCTTGTGTTCCGGTTTTCCCACAGTCCATATTTCATTACCATACAATACCGAACTTCAAAAGTATGTTCTCAGGAAATTTCTTTCTCAAATTAAAGGCTATGTTTCATCGTAGTAGATTTCTCTTGACCAGGAACGACATTTTTGCCAGTGCTGCTCTGCTTTTCATTCCCCTTTGTTCCATCCCTCATTGGCTATTTTTTGGCCCAAGTGGCAGAATTCATAACCTTGATGTTAAATATCTGACTGTTTTCATTTCTGGTACTTATCATTACTTTCGCCTTTCTTCGATTTACTCTTAATTCATATTCTATACTCATTAGGCTCCTCATTCTATTCAGATGGTCGTGCAATTCTTCAATTTCACTGAGGATACAATGTCATCAGAAGATATCTTTGGCTACCAACGAACGTGAACACGTGTGTCTGTCTGTATTTGCAAAGGTCATTCAAATCATGGTTTAAAGCAGCTGTAATAGTTCATGAACTAGATTCTGTTATAGTCTAGTTGACAAGAGTCACTGCCGTCTAATTCGCTATAGTGCACGGGAAACACCTTATAGCCCTCCTACCTCTCCTGCTAATTAGGCTTTTCTGTATGACCGTTAACCTAAAGTCCCTAATCTGTGGGGAAAGGAATCTAGTTCACAGACTAATGTAAAACCGGGAGAAGTTGTTGAAGCTAGAACCGAATCGCCACTTCTCCATACCTTAAAAGTGGTCATTATAAACAAATTTCGGTTAACTCTATATGTTTCATTACGTAAACTAATTTTTAATTAACAGTAGTTAGGGGAAAATTTGAGAAAAAGAAGTTTCCAAACTATGCCTTTAATGAAAAGAACCAATGGTTTTCCTCACTGGAAAAAAAAAATAATTACATTGAAACTCAACTTTATACCCTTACCTAATGCACACTTTCATGTACTTCACACCACACATGATAATAATCAAATAGAAAACACACAGAACATATTATACTAATTTTCAAAGATCAATTAAAGTAAGATTATTTACTGGCTGATCATAGAAACTTTTTTACATTACTCACCGTAATACTGACCGTCGTAATTGTAGCAAGCAGAAAGATTGTTTGAATTTACTCATTCGTAAGGCCCGTCATTTACGTATCAGTTACTCTGCTATATCTCTGTAGTAAAAGTTATAAATTATGCCACAATCCATAAATTAAAACGTCGCTATGACACTGAAATTCAGTGTTCAAGTTACGTAAAGTTCTACTACCAATTAATTATTATGAAAGTTACTCTATTTTTAGGAAATGAATTAATACTGGCTTTTGCGCCATCCTATTTCTAACTTTATTCATACTACAGCCAAAGATTTAATTATTGCGTAATAGTCCGAAAGTAGGAAAAAATATTTTTTGATAATTTGATAATGTTCACTTCATTTACAATCCATTTCCTGACTATCGATTCTTACAAAGGGATAGGATGGATACTACTGCGATAACAACTTAGGAAAATTATTTATGTTACAATATACACTAAAACAATGTTATTTTAGCGATAAAATTCCAACTACACTGCTGAACCTATTACACTTCTAGTTATAAAAGTCTTTATCTTACTTCACTTTATGATGCCGTTGGTTTGTCGAGCGGCTTGATTTAGCAGTAAGATAGGGCACAGGTTGATCTTCTTGCCATACCATAGCCAGTAACAATGTACCACACCACTCTTGATGTTGTGTGAATTACTCAAAAATGGTTCAAATGGCTCTGAGCACTATGGGACTTAACATCTGAGGTCATCAGTCCCCTAGAACTTAGAACTACTTAAACCTAACTAACCTAAAGACATCACACACATCCATGCCCGAGGCAGGATTCGAACCTGCGACCGTAGCAGTCGCGCGGTTTCAGACTGAAGCGCCTAGAACCGCTCGGCCACATTGGCCGGCTGTGTGAATTACTATTGCTGCTTTTGTACTGCGTCCAATAAATGCTACACGCATATTAAATATCCGCCAAAAACCATTTCATTTTCACTGCTCCGCACTTCGTATACAGGCTTTTTATCTTCGCCCTTTTGCATAGCCACACCGGCTCATACATACAACCAACGACACCAGCCGTCTCCTCGCGACCCCGAACTGCTACTCTTTTTGTCGCGCTCGCATGCTCAGCGATAATGCGTTTACAATTTCAAAAATGGTTCAAATGGCTCTGAGCACTATGGGACTCAACTGCTGAGGTCATAAGTCCCCTAGAACTTAGAACTACTTAAACCTAACTAACCTAAGGACAACACACACACCCATGCCCGAGGCAGGATTCGAACCTGCGACCGTAGCGGTCGCGCGGTTCCAGACTGTAGCGCCAGAACCGCTCGGCCACAAGCGGCCGGCCTTTACAATTTATTACACTCTTTGACAATCCCACTGATCAAATCACAGTCAGTAATTACTTTATGCTTAGTCATCCAATCCATACCTGCCATTATTTCAGTACTTAGCTGAAGAAACACTAAGAAATCATGTTCAAACAACACATTTTTAATAACCATTTGTAACAACACCTGAGATTTTATTGGTTTACTACAACTACCAGTAGCACATATTATCTCGACTGGCATCTCGACTATTTTACGTTCATTCCTAATATTCTCATAAAATGAATGGGAACACACACTAATCTGACTACCACTATCGATTAATATCTGAGTTTCCACGCCGTGTACATTTACCGGGATAATTATCTGTTCACATCGTCTCGACTCATCACCTCTATCTTCCCATAGTAAATCCTGTTCCACGTCCAAATCATTTTACAGAACACCACCTGGCTTACCCATCCTATCCGGTTGTTTTTAGTGCCTGCTACTACTACCTTCTTCTCTTTGAAACGAAAAATGTTCTATTTCCACAGTATCTGTTGCATCGTCAAGCTGGCTTACTTCATCTGAACACAATACTTCTGCAGTAACTTGGTACGCATTAGGATACTCCGTTTAGTTCACTAATCTCACCCAGTTATCAGAATAAACATACTCTTGCCCCATAACACAGTTTCCGGCTGTCTTTTCTAATATGTTGAATTCGTCGAGTTCGGGAATGGCGTCAACAAACACATTATTATTATGCCCTGTCCGCGGCTCGTGGTCTTGCGGTTGCGTTCTCGCTTCCCGCGCACGGGGTCCCGGGTTAGATTCCCTACGGGGTGAGGGATTTTCTCTGCCTCGAGATGACTGGGTGTTGTGTGTCTTTCATCACGATTTCATCGTCATTCACTCGCAAGTCGCCGTAGTGGCGTTAAAGAACTTGTGGAGCGGCGGCCGAACCGCCCCGCGAGGGGTCTCCCGGCCACCAACGCCATACGCTCATTATTATTTTGCCCTCACGTGCCTTTCATTCTTTATTATATTCATGTATCTCATCAACATTATCTACTTTTCGTAGCACCTGTTTTAAATTACTTGCCTCTTTCGCCTCAAAATACTCATCTTCGTTACTCAACACTTTCTCATTACATTCCATAAAATATACGCTACATTCTTTGTTCCATTCCTCCAAACCATCGTACATATTACTTAATTGCGTCAGCCATTCCTTATCCTCAATTATTTCAAGTTCATTTACCGAGACAACTTTCTTATTCGCTACCGGAAGAGGCGCTAAACTCGGTACAGCGGTACTGTCTGTACTCGCACGAGTTGCCACTAAAGCAACATTCGTGATTTCGCTTGCTAATGCATTTGATTCGACCAGCGTCCGAATCACGACATTTCTGCATCGTTTTTCATTCTCACTGTTTCCAGCGTACCCTCGACCTTGTTTAAGTTCGTTACTCGTTTTGCTTCCCTTTGCGTCGTCACTGTTGCGGCGGCAATACTGTCTCTGAAGACGGCGGGGTCTCACAAAGCAATCCGCAGCAGTTAAGACCCGCTACTGTTGCGGATCCCCGTTTTCCACGGTACCATTGCCATGGTGGTTACAATTACTATTTCCCCTACCACGGCCAAAGCCTCTTCCACAGCGTCTTCCTCTATCTACATGTGCCGATCTCACGAACCTAATCTCTATTTATGTTTCCGTTTTGACTTTGATCTTGATTATTTTGACCTCGTTTGTCGTAATAGTTACTACTTCCTTTCTGATTATAGCTGCTATTGTGGTGACTGTACTGGCGATTTTCGTCGTCACGGTGTAACACATCTAGAGCTCCTACCTTTTTCAAAAACGCTGGCTTGCTACAGTCACCAATTATGTAGCCGCGGACACTACGTGACAATGTGCCGCACAGTATGTCCAACATTCTCATTTCGGCTATGTGTCCTCTTACATACTCAATCTTTTTTTTTATACATATCCTCGCAACAACTTTTCATATTTGAGTCGCTGCTGGCACGGTACGGAGGAGCATACGTAAATTAAATTCCGTAATTACTTCCTCCTGTTTACTGGTTGATCAATATTCGTCTTTAAATTGTTTTAAGAATTCGTCAAGCGTTTCGCAACCACTCAGAGTGAGAACTGCCCATCTGTGTGCGTTACCACTCAGTCGTGTCCTGGCAATCGTGATGCGAATTTCTTCTGGCAATTCTTTCGTAATTAATGACTTACATTACTACCACCTTTCGTATCAAGTTTATCAATCTCACTGCTTATTTGGCTCTGACATGTCCCTTCTGTAACGTACTGATAGATTTTTTACGTTCTTCAGCTCTTTTAAAACGCTCATTTTATTTCAGAAAACTTATCGTTAACACCTGTTTCCAACGCCTAAATTTTGACCTCAACCCTAACAATTAGGCCGTTCAAAGAATCCATTGAATTTTTAGTCAGTACGAACTGTTGCTATTTCACGATTTACCTTTTGGATAACATTTTGATTGATATAGTCCGTTCTCACACTGATATCATGTTTCAGTTAATTTTCAATGTGTCCGCATTTTTCATCTAATAAGTCGCCCAATTTTTGTTGCATGTTGTCTCTGATTCTTTTCATTTAGTCGGTAAAATTTTTTATCAAATCTTTCCTGTCATTACTAAGTTTAATATGTAAGTCATTTATTTCTTTTCGCAAGGTTTTGTTTGAATTTCTGTATCACCTCTCGCAGCAATTATTTCCTCCTTTACAGAACTTATCTCACTACTTATGGTCTTCGTAACGGAGCTAATCTCACTGCTTACTGAGTTTATAATTTCGCTTTTCACAGAGCTAATCTCACCACTTATTTGCTCACTCATGTTTTGAATCATTTGCATTAAAAAATTCCTACTAAATACCAGCAAATTACTATCCTGTTTCATTTTCTGTTTCGTTTTCGTCTCTGTTACGTTAACATCTCTCATCACTTTTACTTCCTGTGTCATTCATTTCCAAGTAATCATTACCGTCATCAAATATTTCTTGCTTCACCTCTGCGTGATTTACACATTCCGTTCCTCTAGTATTGTTTAGTTTGTCGTCAATATCGAAACACTGTCGAACATATCTACGTTCGTATCGTTACGTTGTAACACCAATTCCGCCTTTATTGTTGTAACTGAAATTTTCTCATTATTATTCATTGGAAAAACCCACTGCTAATTTTGCAGGGCTCGGGCAGTCATAATAATAAAACGCTGTCTTGTCACCGGTCGCCACGTATAACCCTCCTACCTCTCCGGCTAATTAGGCTTTTCTATATGACCGTGTAACTGAAGTCCCTAATCTGTTTTGATGCGGTCCGCCAAGAATTTCTATTCCGAACCAACCTCTTCAAGTCAGAATAACTCTTGAAACCTACGTGTTCTATTATTTGCTTATGTATTCTAGTCCCAATCTTCCTCTACAGTTTTTTACCCTCTACAACTCCCTTTAATACCATGGAAGTTATTCTCTGATGTCTTAACAGATGTCCTATCACACCATCCCTTCTTCTTGTCATTGTTTCCCTCAAATGCTTTTCCTTTCCGATTCTGCGCAAAACCTCCTTATTCATTATCTTATTAGCCCAACTAATTTTGTTCGTCTGTAGCACCACATCTCAAACGTTTGGATTCTCTTGTGTTCCGGTTTCCCCACAGTCCATGTGCTTCAAACGTATATTCTATACTCATCATTCTATTCAGAAGACCGTGTAATTCTTCAATTTCACTGAGGATAGCAACATCATCAGCGGTAGCCTTTGACTATCAACGAACGTAAACAAGTGTGTTTGTCTGTTGTTGCATAAATCATTCAAAAAGTGATTTAAAGCAAGTGTTATAGTTCGTGAACTTGTTTCTGTTATAGTCTAGTTGACAAGAGTCAGTGTCATCTAATTCGCTATAGCACAGAATAATGCAAACCCGAGAGAAGTATATCAAGTTAGAACCGAATAGCCACTGCTCAGTATTTTAGCAATGGCGATTAGAAACAAAGTTTGGTTAACTTTATACATTTCTATTCCGTAAACTAATTTTAAATTGACAGTAGTTAGTGGTAAATTTGAAAAAAAAGAAAGCTTTTCAAAGTATGTGTAATGAAAAGAACCAATGGTCGCCAGTTCATCACTGGAACAAGAATAATTTCATTGAAACTGAACTTTATACTTGTAAGCAATCTTACGTAAGAACAGTTATAGGCTTCATAGTGCAGGAACATTGCCTAGCGCACACTTTCATGTATGTCACACCACACATGTCATAGTAGTCAAATAATAATCAAATAGCGAACACATGTAACATATTATATTAAGTTTCAAAGATCAGTTAAAGTAAGATTGTTTACTATCTATGGACGGAAACTTTTTGCCACGTTACTCACCGGAATACTCACCATCGTAATTGCAGCAAGCATAAAGATTGTTTGAATTTACTCTTTGGTAAGGACCGTCATTTACCTAGTAGTTGCTCTGATATATTTTGTAATAAAAGTTATAAATTATGCCACAAGCTATAATTTGGAACTTTGCTTTGACAGTGAAATTCAGTTTCCAAGTTACTTAAAGTTCTACTACCAATTCTTTATTATTTTTTAGCAAATGAATTATACTGGCTTTTGCGTCGTCCTATTTCAGACTTTATTCATGCTACAGCCAAAGATTTCATTATTGCGTAATTGTCCAACAGTTGGAAAAATTATGTTTTGATAAATTTACAATGTTGACTTCATTTACAATTCATTTTCTGATTATCTAGATTCGTTCATAGGGATAGGATGGATACTACTTGGATAACGACATAGGAAAATTATTTATGTTACAATATACTCGAAAAAATTTTATTTAAGCAATAAAATTCCAAATACACTGGTCAGCCTACTACACTACTAGTTATAAATGTCTATATCTTACTTCACTTTATGATGCCCTTGGTTTGTCGAGCGGCTTAATTGAGCGGTAAGATAGGGCACAGGTTGATCTTCTTGCCATACCATAGCCAGTAACAATGGCTCACACTACTTTTGATGTTGTGTGAATTACTCTTGCTGGTTTTTTACTGTGCCCAATAAATGCTATACGCTTATTAAATATCCACCAAAACAACCATTTCATTTTTCACTGCTTCGCACTTCGGAAACAGACTTTTGATCTCCGTCCTTTTGCATAGCCACATCGGGTCATTCATACAACCAATGACACCAACCGTCTCCTCGCGACCCCGGACTGCTATATTTTTGTATCGCTCGCACGCCCAGCGATAATGCATTTACAATTTATTACACTCTTTGGCAATAGCGTTTCCCTGACTAGGGCAGCGTGTCTACTTACAAAATGCTAACATTCCATGCGTATTCTCTCTCTTAAGTAAGAAATAGCGTTTGTAACTTGACAACATATTTACAAGAATAACTTTCAGCATCACTAAGAAATGAGAATTCGTAAAACACGTAGAAAATGTATGACCATCCACAGAGTTGTGGCGTTATAAGCTGCTACGTGATCGAGTTAAATAGGACAGTTTAGTCGGCTTGTCGTGCTCCCTACACGGTTACAGTGCGGCGCTATAGTCAGTTGTCAACACCGATGTTACGAACGTGCGTGAAAAAGGGCGCAGTATTGAAACTTCCACTACTGAATGGTCTCAACAAACATCGGTTGCTCCAGTAAAACAGCAATCTTCTGTTTCTACCGATAATGTTTTCTCACTACAAAAAGCTCTCATCATCGACAACGTTCTAGATACCGTAATGTATGACTATGTAAACTCGGCAAGTGACGTAATTTCTGGCAGCAATAGTACCCATTCCTCTCGCATATTTGGAGGCAAGATTTGTATTTTTACAAGGACTGTCGAACATGTAGCTCGATTAGTGCGAAGGGTAGTTTTATTTTAAAGAGGTAATGACGCCAGTAAAGCGTTTTATAAATGCCAATACTCGAGTTGTATTTCTTATTTTACTTCCATTTATTAGTAATGCTGTAATTGTAGCCAAAATGTCTAAATGGGGACATATTAGAGCATGTCAGTGATATTCTAATCGGAACAAGGGTTTAGGGAAGCTCTCATATAAAATCATTTTGCCGCATTTTTCGATAAGTCAACGACTTTAGCAATGTACCACCCACGATACAGATCCCCTATGAAGGAAATTATTTCATTGTGTATATTACCATGGATGAAGTTGTATGTATTCCAAATGGCCAAAGCGAATGTCCTGCTCTCGTACATAATGCTGCTCCAAAAAATCCGTACAATTGGTACAAGAAGCAGCTCCAAAAATTTGTCAGCCTCCAACAATGTCTGGAAAACATCAAAATAATCTGTCGGACTCTTGTACTGCTGTACTAGAAATTCCACCATCGGCACAAAAAGTAGTTGATAAAATTCCTCTTCCTCTCACACGGTCTGGAAGAGAACAACATACATCTCACTCTTCTACTACAGCACTAGAAATATCACCATGCGTACAAGAAGTACTTCCTAAAGTTCTTCTTCCTTCCACACGGTCTGAAAAAGAGCAACATTCATCTGACTCTGGAGCTACCGTTCTAGAAATATCACACAACCACGCTAAAAGCCGCCGATCTGATTTCGATTTTAATAAGGATATTATCAACAGTTCAGTCGTCAGTAATAATAATGTTTCATCCAATGAACACCATATTAAAAGTCTGCCAAATGAAAGTGACAGCGTCCTTCCTATATAAATTAACGTCTCATGTGACTTTAGCCAGGCTAAGGAATCTAATACCGAACCGTCTTGCGCAGCAGCTACTGCTGACATACCACTTGCATCTGGTACTTCACAACAAAACGACGACGTCATAGATACGGAATCCAAATGTGGTTCGGCACTGTCAGATTTCTCAGTGAGAGATGCGCCACTGGCGGAAGATATCCATGAAGATTGCCTCATGTCTTCAAAAGAATTCAACGATTTTTGGAAATCGACAAGAAATCAGAAAATAATACTTCCGATTGTTAAACAGTACACCAAAGATTTTGTAGATTTTCAACAATTAACTGATAAATATCTTACAAAAACCAAAGCAATCTACGAACGTCTTCATCTGCAGTGACTGTTAAATGCGATAAAGAAAGAAACGGCCACTAAAACACATACGTATTCTTCAACTCTGTGTTCGACCAGGAACAATGCAGTAGCGTGGATGTTTCTGAAATAAATAGTACACAACACAAACAGAACACTGATTTTCACTAGTGGTAACACCAAACACAATCCAAAGAACTTGCTCTCATTAAAAAAAATCAAGTTTATACAAATAATTCTACAGTGCTCCAGAGCTGCAGCAGTTAACCTAATGCAGGTTGTTGTGGAATATCAGACTGGCATTGCTTTCATACAAGAACTATATTGTTGTAAACAAAACGTAGGTGGAATCACTAGAGCCTACAAAAGGAAAACAGCAGCAATCCTGATAACCAACAAAGACTTTGAGTCCGTAATGATCAGCCACGTGCCCGACGAACGTGCAGTATTTGTAGAAGCAGTAAAAGAAATTACCGATTTTTTATACTTATATATAGCAAAACTTATCAAAGATAACCTGAAAAAAAGGGATGACACGATAACTTACAATAAAGTAATTCGTTTAGTAACTGCTACGAACAGCAGAGAGATTTGCCCCGAGCATGAGGTTATTACTTCTAGCATAGGAGTGTGCCCAACGGCACATGCTGGAAACATAATTCAAACTAAAAAATTTATTGTTAGAGACAAAAACCTGAGAGACTTTGATGAGTACATGTTGAAAGAACTCCCGCACAGATATTTATCAAACATGGACTTACACAACTTAAAAGAAATAGACCAGAATTTGGCAGCAAAAGCTCAAGCGAAAAGAAATTTTGAAACTACTATCGCAGAATCTGGAGAATTTCTAGATACCTCGTGAAATAAGGCGTTCAAGATACGAAACAAAGTGAAGTACTGAAATGGGAGAAAACCTGTCCCCTGGTGGACTTCTCAATTAACTGTAATGCGAAAATAACAGCGCGTTAAGGTCAATTTAGCAACGGACGAAGGACAGAGAACAGCTGAGGGAATACGAAGGCAACAATAGCAAAAAAAAAAAAAAACAGTTCTGAAAACAATACTGCAGCTTGACCCCCAACACATAACACTTGGAACGCAGTCTATCGAATTGCATCAGGGAAAATCAGAAATAATACTCCCATGACAAAATTAGGTGATAATACGACAGCAACGGATTTAACCGAAACTGCCACCTATATGATCGTATAGTTTGTGCCAGAGTACGATAAAACTAAAGATAAGGAAAACCATAAACTCATAGGATCTAACAATCTACGTGACGACGGAACGGTAGATAATGTAGCTTTCACACAGACGGAAATGGAGGAAATAATAACGAACTTGCCGGAAAACAAGACTCCTGCGGAAAATGCTGTTACTAGTAAGATCCTTCGTCGATTGTATATCATTTTTCCCAAGTATCTAACTGTTTTATATAAAAGTTGCCAAAAGAACGATTGCTTTTCGAAATTGTGGAAAACAGGTGAATAGTACCCATTCTCAAACCTGATAAAGAAAACAGAATGAAGTCTCCAAATTTTGTCCCATCAGCCTTCTAAATACGGAGGGGAAACTATTGGAAAAGCTATTAGTTGACGTAATTATGCACCATGTCTTCTCTAATGATCTCCTAAGCAACAATCGGAATGGATTCACTCCACAGAAAGGGAACTGTTATGAACTACGTAGAGGAAAGCATATCACAAGGACAGTACGTAATAATGATCAGTCGTGATGTTCAGGGAGCTTTTGACGCATGTTGGCGGCTAAGTATTCTTAAAGCTCTACTAGTATTTGAGTATCTAAGGAGCTTATATAAACTAAACTCCATCAGAACAGGCCGTTTGAAGGCCCAACGGCACCGACCGGCCTCCATGTCATCTTCAGCACACAGGCGTCACTGGATGCGGATATGGCATGTGGTCAGCACACCGCTCCCACGGCCGTATGTCAGTTTACGAGACCGGAGCCGTCACTTCTCAATCAAGCAGCTCCTCTGTTTGCCTCACAAGGGCTGAGTACATCCCACTTGCCAACAGCGCTCGGCAGACCGGATGGTCACCCATCCAAGTGCTAGCCCAGACCGAGAGCGCTTGACTTTGGTGATCTGACGGGAACCGGTATTATGTAACGTAGCAAGAAACTACTTCAGTGATGGAACAGTAGTGTTGGCCTTTAACAGCATCAAACTAGAAAAGGAAGTGATAGAAGATTGCTCACAAGGGTCTTTCTATGACCCAGGTTTTTGGAATATCCAGTATAATTCTCTGATTAGTTTGGATTACACAGAAAACACAAAAATTGTAGCACTTGCAGATGACTTAATCGTGTTGACTAAATCGGATATTGTCGTTACTGCTGAGGATCTCTGCAACAGAGAAATAAATAAAATCATAGCTTGAGCCCAAAAGAACAAAATCCGTTTTAATGGGCAAAGTCGAAAGTAATGCTAATAACAAGGAGAAGGCGTAAAGACAAATCAACAGCTAGTATCCTTCTAAAGAATAGTGTTTTTCAACGTGTTGAACTATTAAAATACTTGGGTGTGATTATTAATTCTAAATTCATAGTTAATGAAAATGTACAGTTCATTAATGAAAAGTGCACGAAGCTTATTCATCCTTTACCAAAATCAGCAAGGCTTCCCTGCGACTTGTTTCAGGAGCAATAAAAATAATTTACAAGGGTGCTATATACCAATATTTACATGTGCAATTCCTCTTTGGATTCAGTCACTAAGAAGAAAATGTAACTGTATGAAGATTCGTAGAATTCAGCGCTTGATCAACATAAAGATTGCTAAGGCTTACAGAAAGACGACTACTGAAGTGTCGTGCGTTCTAACAGGCCCTACACCAATAACTATTAAACTACTGGCAATAGTTGAAGAATATAAAATTACAAGAATTTGACACACGTTCCATTCTGTAGGCACTCCTTTAGATTGCAAACAGTGGCCGATTCAGAAAGTACAGTAACTTCAGAAGACAATTACAAACTCAAGGAATACCCAACAGAGATTTATACCGATAAGAGTTATTCAGAGAACGGAACAGGTTCAGGAGTGGTAAAAATGATTATAGAGAACTTACGAAAAAACTGTTAAAATGACAGCTGTAATACGCACGGACAGTAGAATTGTCATGGATTCATTAAAAAAATTTAAGGAATCATAAATATTTGATACAAGAGATCAGAAACAAAATTCGGGAATTTCGACAGAAGAAATGGCATATTAACTTCGAATGGACGAAAGCACATGTATGAATCCTGGGTATGAACTGGCAGACAAGCTTCCCAAACAAGCAGCTCGGAAAAACGTAACAGATAGTTACAACAGAATCCTTTCATCTGTGATAAGAAGAAAGTTAAGATACACTACGAAAGAAAAATGGGAAAGATAATGGGCTGAAACTACAAAATCGGGTATGGAAAAAGATTTTTTCCACCTGTTCAATATCGTATTTACATAAATTTACCGCGGTCATCTAACCTTACAACAATGTTAACCGGGCATGCAAAATTAATGTCTTACTACGATCGGTTCAGGCTAGCCCCAAGTGGTACTTGTACGTGGGGAGAGGGTGATTACCTGTTGTGGGTATGTCGCGAGCTTAATACAGAGAGAGGTGCCATAAGGAAGAGTATTACAGGAAAGGAACCCAGCTGGCCCGTCGATAAACTAGTTTTGGTAAAGCTATACGTAAACGAATTTCACAAATTCTGCATAGTAAAGTTTCCTAACATATGAATATGTATGCTGGCAAAAGTTTTAAAAAAATTATGATGTTCTACTTGAAAACTTTATATGGATAGTATAGCTAGCTATACATGATTGAATTTCACAAATTTTGCAGTTTAATGAAGTTACCCAGCATATGAATATTCATGGTAAATGATGTTCTACCTGAAGACTTGATATCAAGCATACCGAAATTTCCTGTTGTGAATATAATTATTAGTCTGCTTTATAGTGTCCTACCTGGAAACTTTATATCAATCATACAGAAGTTTTCTATTGTGAATACTTTTCATCCATGCTACTCTAATTCCTTATAATCAGAGTTCCCCTTTACGTATCTTGCTATCTAAACATGTAGTATTACAAATATTGTAATGGGGCATGGTGAATAAATGAAATGAAATGAATGTCAACAGTGAATCGTATGATTGTATCCTTTCACCTTCAATTGTAATTCTACTACTGAAATTTTCTTTTATTTCCATCATTGCTTCATCTATGTCTAGATTGAACGGTAGAGGTGAAAGACAATATCCTTACCTTACATCCTTTTCAATTAGAGTACTTCGTTCTTGTCATTTAAGTCTTTATTATTTCCTCTTGACATTAGTATACGTTGTACGCGTTTTGCATTACTTGTCTCTCCCTACAGCGTACCCCTATTTTCCTCTGAATTTCGAGTATCTTTCACCATTTTACACTGTCGCATGCTTTTTCCAGATCGATTAATCTTATGAAAGTCTCTTGATTTTTCTATTGTCTTGCTTCCATTAAGAACCAAAACGTCATAATTTGTTCTCTGGTACCTTTACCTTTACCTTAGCCAAACTGATCGTCAACTAATGCAAGAAAAATAAGGAAATAGTACACCCAGTACAGGTACAAAAACAAAGCTGCACTTAAATTTTGCAGTCTAGCATAGCCTAGCAAGTCACTGTACACGGCTGTGTCTCGTGACCAAAACTTCCACGCTTGATGCATATAGCTGACACGGACTCAACATGTGGATAGTCATGCCCACATTTATTACATTACGGAAATCTCCGTGGCAGCAAGTAAACCTCCCTAGTATCCCTAAGGAAAAGACAATTCTACAGGTTCTCGTGGCCTAACAAACGACACTTTTGTCGTACTCTAGAGGTCACTAAGACTGAACTTGGGGACCAGAAAAGACGCTAGAAGGTGGCCAATAAATATCATTCACCATACCGCAACGTATCAAATCACAATCCACAACCGCAGATTCTACAGCAGAGCGGTGCCGAAGATGTTGGCTACTGCTGCTGTAGATGTGTGGGTGTAAAGGCAGATATAGACGTCTCTACCGCTGCCAGTTTTTCGTTGGCTCCAGATATAGCAGTCCATTCTAAGGCCCTAAGAGTCGCCAGGTTTGTACCAAGCAGGTTGCGGAGGTGAAGATCTGTTTGCGTTTACGCCACCAGCGAAATTCAGTAACAGTGATTTATTTACTGTCAGAAAATACAGAATCGTCTTCTCAGGACTCTGGCCCTTCACTGGGTGTGGAGCCCTCGTCGGTAGTTGCAAGACAATTTCGTGTGGTAGAAAGCTACTACTGCGAAGTGGCCGGCTCATCTGGCGGCCAATACGTCACAGAGAGTCTGTGCCCCCCGATGTCGTCGTTGTTGCGGACCACGCTGGATGACGACGGACAGCAGCTCTGTGAGCTGATGTTCGAAGGCCTTTGAGTGACGTCGAATGTGTGTGCCCAGGAGGCTCACACTTCAGCCTATCTCGAAGTATTCGTTGCTGTACAGTGTTCGATCTGCTGTCTCCAGAGGCCGGGGAGCATCAGCGTCGGGCACCAAGGGGGTGAACAGCAACAGTAGCTACCTTTCACGACAATGGATGGGGAACGGCTGCTTGAGCTTGTTGGGCCTCCAGAGGACAGCTGCAACTGAGGTAATTGATTTACAAAAGCATATTAGTCATGCTAATGCTTCCCGTGCGTTTAGCTTGATAGGGGTTAGCAATAACACCACGTTAGGTTAGCTTTCCTGATGTCTTTAGAGATTCGTGTCCTCATCTTCCAGACGCTATTTTCTGCTGCGTCAGTGGCTGAATAGTTACAGTTACGTTGTAGCTGTGCCTCCTTGTGACACTGTCCTTGATCACCAGTATAACGACATCTTCCTACTGTCACGCCACTGTGCTTCGATCACAGACTTAGCTATGAGCTGCTCAGCATTTCTGTCGGTTACAGAATCAGGCGCCTTGGATTCTTGCGTCACCAGTGAAGAGCTTCCTCACAATTTTATTATTCACCTAGTATATTATTATGGGGCACAACAGTATTGTTTATCTGCTTGTTCTTTAGCACGTTCGATATTTCGTATATAATGCACAGGTTGCTGTTACTGTGGATCACGTGATGCAACAACAATGAAAATTACGTTAGATGTAGTTGGGATTTAGAGAAAGAAGCACATATTTTTGTTTATCTGCTATGTAGTCTTACATAAATCTGGCGAGAGGTATAAATAGACCCTGCAGGGGTCTCAGGTACTGTGACTGTTGAAGACCAGAGATCCTACATGGAAACTTCACGTGGCAAAAAACCGTCAGAAATCTACTGTGCGTTAAGTTTGTGGTGAGTTTACAGCGCGCCGTAGTAGAGTTTCACGTTGGGTTAATCGTGTTCGTGGTGGTCGTATTAGCATAGACAGTAATCCGAGACCCAGAAGGCCAAAAAGTCAACAGATGAGCGAAGTGTGAAAACATGTGGCAGATGCTCTTGAAGAACATCGCAGTGCGACTTGTTTGGATCTGTCTGAAGCCACGGGTATTCCCTCAACATCAATACTCTGTATTCTGACAAATGATTCGAAGAAGAGAAAAACTTCTGTGAAATGGGTCCCACACTGTTTGACTGCTGAAGAGAGACAGGAATGCCTGAACGTTGCAGCATTCCTCAAATAACGATTCGACCGTGAAGGTCAAGGATACTTGTATCGAATTGTTGCTACTGATGAGACGTGGATTAGAGACTTCGAACCGTAGTTGAAATCAAAATCCAATGAGTGGAGAAGTTCAGATTCCCCAGGTCGAAAAAAAAAAAAAATTCAATTTCGCTTATGATCACCAAGGAATCACCATGACAGATAGGGCCTCATATGGAACAAGTGTCACAGCAATGTATTATCTTCATGGAAGATATGCGCGGGAAAGTGCACAAAACCCGACCTCAGTTGCTCCAGGCTGGGTCACATACTTTCCAAGACAGTACTTGCCCGCATATCAGCAATATTGTAGCCCAAAAACTGCGCGAATAGGGTGGGAGGTTTTGTCGAATCCTCTCTACAGCCCGGACATGAGCAACCAGACTCAGACATTTCCAGAAGCTGAAAAACCCTACGCGTGCACTTCGTTATCTTTCTCTGGAAGAGCTTTCTACCATCGTTTCCCGAGCCATTCGATAGATGAACAGAAGTGATGTCCTGCATGGAATGATAGCGCATGCAAGTCGTTGGGATTCAGTCACAAGGAAGCGGGGAGACTACATTTAAGGACTGTAAAGAGATATTTATAAAAAGTTGTGAGTAAAAATATTTGTGTTTATTATTTATGTAATGTACCTCGTACGAGCCCCTCCTCCAGAGCTCCGTGAAGGTTAAAGACGTTAATTGCAACATTAAGCGACATTTTGTTTATTTGCCTAACTTATCATGATGCTACAATGTACGTAACTGAAAATTAATTTGCAGGTGCTGTATAACACACACAAATATGCAGAGAGTGTGTCTTTAAGTATCGCTGAAATATCGCTGGCCAAATTTGATTCCATTTAACTGCCTCAGTGGCCAGAATTTATTGTGTGGCTAAAAAGGCGAATTAAAGAAAACTGAAGTAATAAAATATATCAATAAAATATTTAATTCATATTACCGAGGATAATAAAGGCCCGTTTCTGATGGGATTTTAATCATATTTTACGCTGATTAATTTTTCACCCACTTCTATAAGGTGCGAAGTAAAATAAATAGCGTTTAATTTATTTTAGATATGTAAATTCTCATCAGGTTTCGAATAGAACCAAATATTGTTCTTACAGTATATTCTGAATAAACCGTCCGCCCACGGTAGCTGAGTGGTCAGCGCGACAGTCTGTCAATCCAAAGGGCCCGGGTTCGATTCCCGGCTGGGTCGGAGATTTTCTCCGCTCAGGGACTGGGTGTTGTGTTGTCCTAATCATCATCATTTCATCCCCATCGACGCGCAAGTCGCCCAAGTGGCGTCAAATCGAAAGACTTGCACCAGGCGAACGGTCTACCCCCGGGAGGCCCTCGTCACACGACATTTGTTCTGAATAAACCTTGCAAGAAGTACAAATATATAATTTGAGATACAGAAACTTTGTCAAGAAAGGAATGGGTCAAAAGTTACAATTATAAATGGAATAATACGCAGTTAATAATATTATTTGCGTGCACAGTCTTAAATGTGCTGCATTACAAGCAGTTATTCACACTAGCATTACGCACCTTTTCGACAAGGAACAGATAGAGCTGTTCCAACAACGACTTGAGCACTAAGAATATACCACATTAACAGAAGTCAGTAGCCGGGGTAGAGGATACTAAGTTTTTGGGTGTTCGTACACATGAGAATATTAATCGGTAAATTCATATTTTGGGTCTCCTAAAACAACTAGGTTAAGAAACTTTTGGAATCAGAAAATTGTCAATTTTGAGGATATAGAAATCCGTAATCTAAAATACTTTGCATACTTTCTCTCTCTGATGTCACATCTAATAATATTTTGGGGTAAGTCAACACTTAGACAAAAAGTATTCACTGCTCAAAAGAAAGTGGTTGGAATAATGTGTGGAGCTCACAGTCGCACACCTTGTAGGCACCTGTTTAAAAGGAATGGAATTCTTACAACAGCCTCACAGTACATCCACTCAGTAATGAAATTTGTTTTCAGCAATAAAGAATAGGTTAGAAACAACAGTGACATTCATGATCATAATACCAGCAGAAAGAAAGACTTACACCAACCTCTGCTTAACCTGTCTTTGTCACAGAAAAGGGTAAAACATGCTGCTGTAAAGCTTTTCGATAAACTACCGGATGATATAAAATGTCTGACAGACAGCAGTAACAACTTTTGAAATAGCTGAAATCATATCTCCTTGACAACTTCTTCTATAACATAGGCGAGTTCTTGAATAGGAATAAATAAATCTGTAGGAATAATATACGCAGTTTGTGCCATTTAAGGGAATGTGGTAGGTAAAAAAATTTGAGCTTAAAAGAAACCTTGATTCATGTGGGCATTTCTTATGAACTTGACACTTTCCACACCATAACGGTTACCATGCGATTGATGAATAGAACAAGTAACAAAGTAACTAACTAACTTTTGGGTGTAATTTTGTCATTTTATTTATCAACTATTGTTGAATCACAAGACTTGTACACTGTTATTGTTCTTAAATTGTTTAATTCATTAATTTTTATAGTAGGTTCAGCTTGAAAATGGCTCTGAGCACTATGGGACTCAACTGCTGAGGTCATAAGTCCCCTAGAACTTAGAACTACTTAAACCTAACTAACCTAAGGACAACACACACATCCATGCCCGAGGCAGGATTCGAAACTGCGACCGTAGCGGTCGCGCGGTTCCAGTAGGTTCAGCTTGAAGCTTGTTTATTCGATTGAGTGTTGATTTAAAGAAAGGTAGTTTTTTTTTTTATTTGGGTGGCATGATGTCTTGTTAACTATTACATCTCATGTGGTAGATTTCCTGTATATTTGGAATTTATGTTTGTTGTTGCGGTGTGTTACGTTAAGGTCAAGACAGTCGATTCCAGAATGAGTTTGATGCTCTACTGTAAACGATATTTAGGTATGAACATTGTTAAGTTTATTGGCTAAGGTGTCAATATCAGCGGTTGTTGCATGATATAGCAGCACAATGCCATCAATATGTCTTTAAAAAAAATTTTTTCTATTTGGTTTACTTTAAAAAATTTGTTTTCTTGATCATTAAGAAGGTAACCTACAGTACGCTCATTGCTAGACCGTCATTTTGACTATATATTTTGTTGTTGAAGGTAAAGTTATTGTCATAACTGACAATACAACATTCCTCCCAAATCAGTATGAACTAGCTCCCTTTAAATCAGCAGCCAACCAAAAAAAAATTTTAAGCTGAACCTGTTATGAAAACTAATGAAATAAGTATTTTAAAAGCAATAACATCGAACAAGTCATTTGATTCAGCCATAGCGGATAAATTTGACGCAAAAGTACATCCAATAAAACATCATCGAGGCAGCCCTCGACAGCTGAAGAAACCAAATATATCTGTATGTCTTTTATCAGTAACATCTCGTACAAACTCACTAAACTGTTCAAACCACACATTTTAAAGTAAGCTTTCACCTGAACAAAAAAAAAATACAAAACGAATTCCACAATTGTCACCCGCCTCGCAGAAAACACATCCCATTACAGACATAAAAACCAACCTCCATAACCTACGCATTGTAGATAAAGCACATGGACTTTGTGTAAAAATTAGAGATTTTCACCCACAAACATAAATCATCACACGCTATTTTAAATCTATAGAGAGAATTAGCAAACAAACCCTTCTCTGGAAATTTTAAAAATTCTTTACTTGAAAACACACACTCTCAGTTCCCCCCCCCCCCCCCCCCATGCTCTTTTCTCTATCTGCCATCTCTCTCCCTCTCTCTCTCTGTCTCCCTCTCTCTCTTACCCCCTCCCTCACCCACCCTCCTCTCACTTTCACTCTAATAGTCTCCCTGCCTCTTCCTTCCAATTCCTCCCAACCGCTCTTACCACTCCGTACGAAATGCCAACATTACTCATTAATTTTAAATAAACCACTAACCTGCTAATCTCAAATGCCCTGTTCGAAATTCAGCCAATATATCAAGCAGTGAAATAGGTGTCAAAAATAATCATAACACCAGTACTATTAATTGTAATAGAAATATCACCTAAAAATCTAGTTTCCTACATCTTTTAAACTGCACATATTAGCTCAATTTTGAGTAATTTACGTTAATTTGGCATTTATATTTCCTATAAAAAAGATGCAATCTTCATCAAAGCGAAAAAATTACTAATTTAAGTTAATTTCACATACATATTCTCTGTAACTAAGATATAACCTTCACCAAAGTGAGTGTTAACCAACAACGTCTTGGTTCAACACGAAATCTTTGAACCTGTAGTGTGATCACACTCTCCGATCTGCTTACAATTTATTAAATGTGAAAGTTGGTGTCTGGGGCAAAGTCTGTTAATTGTCGTGTTTGAAAGGAATTCGAAAACGAGAAAAATGTGTTCCACAGTGATACAGATAACAAATATATATCTGCAGAATCTATTAACTGTAAGAAACACCTTTAAGTAGAACTTAAACTGTAAATATGTCGAGAAACAGTACCACATGTAGCGCCTATTTGCTGTGGTTTTCGGTCTTTTCACAGAAACATAACAAACCTGACAAAGTATCAACAAAAATATACTGAATGTGTATATGTACCATCTGATGATGAGCCAATAGGCAGCTCGCAACCGGTCACGGTTTGCTAAAATGTACCGGTGTAAGAAGGCGACCGGTTGTGGCAATTTCTGAAAACTGTTTCATATTACAGTCACAGTGTTCCGGTCTCCAATGGATTAAAGTTTGATATGCTATTCTTGAAATAAACTATGTTTCTCAAAGATTCCTTTTAAGGGGGCTTTCTGGTTAATTTATGCATATATTATGCATTATATATTATGAGCGAGCTGTGTTTAAAATTGAATGCAGACAAAACATTTGTAGGGCAGAGTGTTGTACCCAGGGGATAGTGAACCCAGGATACTTTATTCTAGTGACTGATTTTAGAATAACCGGAAGGAGCGCGCACGATAGAGCTACATAACTAGTTCCTGAAAATTTCTGTAACTTTGGTTGCCACTGCACATAAGGCCGTGTTTTTGCAATATGTGTCGGTATTTCGAGTGACCGGAATTTCTAAAATCAACAACTATTCAAGTTGGCATGTAGAATCCATCAGACTTTAGAAAAATATCGTCCACATAATTCTGAAGATAGCAAGAGCTTGTATGTGAGAGACATTATCGTACGATCAACTTAACACCCCATGTGTACAAACTGCTAACAAGAATAATATACACAAGAATTAATTAAAAATTGAGGATCTGTTAGATGACGGTTCATAGGATTTACCTACCCGGAAAAGAACATTCGACAAAGTAAAATGGAGCAAGACTTTCGACATTCTGCAAAAGCAGTAAGGAGCAGGGAACGACGGGTAATATTCAAGACGAACGAGAACTGAGAGGGGACAGTAAGATTGGAAGATCAAGAACGAAGTGATCGGATTAAAAATGGTTTAATCCAGTGACGCAGACGTTTGCCCCTGCTGTTCAACATACACACAGAAGAAACTATGGCAGAAATATAAGAAATGTTTCTAGACTAGGACTGAAATTCAGGGCTGAAGTAAATCAATTATAAGATTCGCTGATGACATTGTTATGCTCAGTGAAGGTGAAGAAAAATTGCAGGACATGCTGAATAGAATGAACAATCATATGAGTACAGAACATAGACTGAGAGTAAACCTAAAAAATACGATTTTAATAAGTAGCAAAAACGGAAACAATGAGAAACTTAACGTCAAAAATGGTGATTACGAAATAGACAAAGTTAAGGGATTTTGCTACCTTGGAGTCAAAATAACCCATGACGGACGAAGCAAGAAGAAAATAAAAAGTCGACTAGTACAGACAAAGATGGCGTTCCGGTCCAAAAGAAGTCGATTTCTGTCAAACATAGGCCTCAATCTGAGTAAGAAATTTCTGAGAATGCCCATGTGGAGCACAGCATTGTACTGTAGTGATTCATCGATTCTGGAACAGAATAAATCGAAGTGTGTTTGTGATGTAGTGCTACAGAAGGTCGTTGAGAGGTAGGTGGACAGATAGGCTAGTGAATACGGAGGCTATGCACATAATTGGCGAAGAAAGGGCCGTATGGAAAACAGTGAAAATATATTAATATCAAGATATATGGCATACTTTATAGGCAATAGGGAAAAATTTCCATGGTACTAGGGGGAGCAGTAGACGGTAAAAGCTGTAGAGGAAGACATGGATTGGGATGCATGTGACAAATAATTGAGGACATAGTGTCCAAGAGCTACTGTGAGAGGAATCGGTTGACACAGGAGAGGCATTCTTGGTGGCCCGCATCAAATCAGTCAAAAACATAATTAATCAATAAGTGAGCCGAATTTCGTTAATGCTTAACAGTTTCACCTGTTATGAAAATGGAGCGTTGTGCTACTTTCCAATAGCTTCAGTTTACAAATGTATTCAACTTGTAACTGGTTTTTGATAATACTTCTACTTAATTTGATTTCTCCTACTGATTAGTGGTGTGTCGTTGAGTAATAACGTGACAGATAGACAGTTAAATGATACTGACAAAATTTTCTCCATTTCAACACTTTTAAATGTCAACAGACTGTGACATCTTGTACCTACGAACATATTTTTACATTCGAAAATACCTTATTTTCCGGAGTAATTTTTGTAATTTCAGAAAAATATTGCAGTTTATAAAGTGTGAATGCCATCATTTAACAATGGAATAAAAGAGTATATTAAACATCTACATCAGAAGCAAAAAAGGAACGAGTTGTTTCTGCCTTCAAAGGCCTGTGTACGAAAATCGAGACCAGCCTATGCTGGATAAATTAATTTACGTTGAATACTTCGTCCTCTATAGATATTATCTGAGGGTACTCCTTGAAGTGCATAAGATCAGTGTAAGCTATTTGCATTAACTTCCGAAATCAGAGCCCATTATTTTCCAAGAATTTTATCATATGCAATCAAGAAATAGAAAGGCCCCTTATCTCGGCCTTCTACTTTGATGGTAACAGGGACGAAGCCGCGTTCCCTAAAGGGCGGCCAAGAACTGATATATCTCTCTGAACTACGAATAGTATCTGAGTCTATCTGTAGTCTTACATTAACGATACGAGTTTGGTCCATATTAATGAATTCCATTCTCAGGCCAGCCTGGATCTGCCGTTGTGTATCAACTATCAGAGTTTCAACTCTAGACAGAATCGTTAATCAGTCCCGTGCTCAGCTTCTCCAGATTACAATAAAATCACATCATTAAAAACTGTACGAGAGGTGCATAAATTAAATTTTGTTAACAAATGATATGATTGAAACGCGATAATTAAAAAGACCGACATAGCGCGGTATTTTTAAACCATGGAAGCTAAACAGACTGTTAATTTGTATGATAATTGAATCGCTGTTTTCGTGCTGTCATATTTTTACCAATTAATTGGAAATGTGTTGCGGCTGGACTCTGTATTACGGTCTCATTAACTCAACATACAGATGCTTGATGATGGAATTACTATTAACTGAAGGATGAGTGACATAATACACCAAGTGACAGCCACTCAAATTCAGATGTTCCTAAAACATGCTATGTTGTTAGGTGGACAGTAGAGACGAGTCGACATAATTACTGGTAAGTTACTATTTTATTATTGACTGCAGCTATAGCGAAAACTGGAGAATATATTTGCACGTTTTCTATTGCTCACTATACAAACTAATTAACCTCAAATAAAAATACCTCATTACTTTTACATCTCACCCATCATCTACAAAATTTACAGTAGAATTGTCCATCTTCGTGACTAACGCTATACTGTGTGACAGCAGTGCCCTCCAGATTTTTATTCTGAAAAACTGTAACTCTGGTCAATATTTAACATGCAGCTCAGCTGAAGTATGTTCTTTTACAGTTTTGCCGTTAGTGACGGCAACTGTAAGTGCGTCCATGAGACTTGAGCTGGTCGCATAAGCCATTTTGTTTGCAGGCGGAACACGTATTTGTAAATTATTTCCAACTTATCTGCCACTGACGTATATTTTGAAGAGATAACTAATTGTACATAAGTCGATTTGCACTCCTTTCTGTTCAAATGGTTCAAATGGCTCTGAGCACTATGGGACTCAACTGCTGAGGTCATAAGTCCCCTAGAACTTAGAACTACTTAAACCTAACTAACCTAAGGACAACACACACATCCATGCCCGAGGCAGGATTCGAACCTGCGACCGTAGCGGTCGCGCGGTTCCGGACTGGAGCGCCAGAACCGCTCGGCCACCAGCGGCCGGCCTCCTTTCTGTATAGGAGTAAAATTTGATAAAACCATCTTCAGTCACTAGAAATCGAAAAAAAAGTTATTTTCATAAATTACAGGGGCAACTTTGAGAGAGCACACATACCTGCAAAAACATCTATAACAACTGAAGTTGTAGAACGTAAGTCTCATTAATGAAATTAGGAAGGTCTGAAGGCGGTTTGGTAAGGAAGACAAATTTTATTTTGAAATATAACTTGCTTTCCAAATGAAATAAACTTTTCCTCGGAATACTGAATTAATGTGTCACGACTTAGGTTTTCCACATACCACTGAAACAGTAACAAGTGTCTAACAGTATGAATTAATTATCTTCGTTAGATGATTTTTGTTAAACGTAAGTGTTGTTACGTGATCTTTCTCATAAGGTTCCACCGAAAAGTTTCGTGAATACGTACGTAGAAGTTTTGTTTAATTACACTGTTTCGATCAATTTAGGTTTATGTTTCATTCATATAAAGTTTTGTTTCAATATTGACAGACCAATAATTGTTTCGAAGTTGAGGACAACATTAAGACAAGGATAGTAAAGTTCAATTCATCTGTTACAAACGTGCGTTCGCTTAGTGTTTCTTTACTACAAGTAACTATAACTTTCATGCAGATTTGTCCAGTTCTGTCAGTTTTGTTTTATCCATGTACAGAAAAATAATTGTCACATAGCTTACCAGTTTGGTGTGCACAGTTGTCAAACGCAGCGATCAGTTATATTAAGAATTCAGAGGAAAGAACGAGCATTGCACTCGCCCGTGTGATCAACCATAGTTTTGTAACGATCAATTGGATTGGATTATTTGGGGGAAGAGGCCAAACAGCGAGGTCATCGGTCTCATCGGATTAAGGAAGAGTGGGGAAGGAAGTCGGCCGTGCCCTTTCAAAGGAACCATCCCAGCATTTGCCTGGAGCGATTTAGGGAAATCACGGAAAACCGAAATCAGGATGGCCGGACGCGAGATTGAACCGTCGTCCTCCCGAATGCGAGGCCAGTGTGCTAACACTGCGCCACCTCGCTCGGTGTGTAACGATCAAGGCCCTTACCATGGCACTTAACGCGCCTCGACTCTGATCGAGAAATGGGACCCAACTTCCAATAGTGAGCATAAAGTCCGTGTTTGTAAGGAGGATTACTATCGATAGTGGTACCCTTTAGGCACCACCTATTGTCAGGAACTTCCGAAGCCAGGCAACTTTTTGTCCGACAGGGGCAATGTCTTGGTGTTTTACGTTCAACGACACCTCAGTGCTGCCGGTCATGTGCCAATACGCGAGGGCAGTGACGTTGTTCGTGTTTCACGCGTAATGGCCTACGAAATGAGTGGACCAGGTAGCGTCGTCGTTTTTATTCATTTGCTTCCGCTGGTGTGATATACACTGAAGCGCCAAAGAAACGTTTATAGACATGCGTATTCAAATACAAAGACACGTAAACAGGCAGAATACGGTGCTGCGGTAGGCAACGCCTATGTAAGACAACAAGTGTCTGGTGCACTTCCTAGATCGGATACTGCTGCTACAACAGTACGTTATCTAGAGTTAAGTGAGTTCGAACGTAATAGTTGGCGCACGAGCGGTGGGACACAGCATCTCCGAGGTAGATAAGAGGTGGGGATTTACCCCATGCGATCATTTCATGAGTGTACAGTGAATATCAGGAATCCAGTAAATGATCAAATCTCCGACATCGCTGTGGCCGGAAAAAAGATCCTACAAGAAAGAGACCGACTGCGACAGAAGAGAATCGTCCAACGTTACAGAACTGCAACACTTCCACAAATTGCTGCAGATTTTAATGCTGGGCCATAAAAAAGTGTCAGCGTGCAAACCATAATACGAAGCATCATCGACACGGGCTTTCGGAGCCGAAGATCCACTCGTGTGCCCTTGATGACTGCACGACACAAAGGTTTATGCGTCGTCTGGGCCCGCCATTACCGACATTGCACTGTTGATGACTGGAAACATATTGCCTGGTCGGACGAGTCTCGTTTCAGATTGTATCAAGCGGATAGACGTGTACGGTTATGGGGACAAACTCATGAATCCATGGACCCTGCAAGTAAGTAGGGGACTATTGAAGCTGGTGGAGGTTCTGTAATGGCGTGGTGCGTGCGCAGTCTGAGTGATATGGGACCCCTGATAAGACTAGATACGACTCTCACAGGTGACACGTACGTAAGCATCCAGTCTGATCATCTGCATCCATTCATTTCCAATGTGCATTCCGAGGGACTTGGGCAATTCCAGCATGACAATACGACACCCCAGAAGTCCAGAATTGCCACAGAGTGGTTCCAGGAACACTTTTCTGAGTTTAAACACTGTCACTGGCGAACAAACTCTCAAGACATGAACATTATTTTGCATACTTACATTTAATTCGAGCACAGTTGGGTCTAGGCATTGTTTTGAATTGTGTCGGCGGCAAAGGTCAATAAACATTAGAAGATCATTACTTTGGCCCATTCAAAGTAATGTTTGTGCACCAAAATCTGACGAACTTTAATATTCATGAAATAAAGAGTCACTTCTTCTTAACGGGAAACTCGATCAGAGTCATTTATCAACTTAGCTTTTTGTCTCTTCTACCTGTCCCGTAGCCATGTCCGATCGGCGCGAACTAATTCATAGGGGAAGTGAGGTTACATATTGAATGTCCCTTGAACGCCATAATTAAGAGTCCATAGAGCTATCACTTAGGTTATGGCTTTGAATTTGCGATGTATATTCACTTAGTAAGGCCTTTTGAAGCCTACAGTTTTATGGCCCGACAGTGTTGGGGCCCTGAAGATCAGTCTTCTACAGTTCACTATTTGTAAGGAATGAAACAGAGTGATTTCATTGGAAGGTGATGAGAGACGTTTATAGCAATCATTGAAATAGTGTGGTAACTTCCTATGTGACCAAACTGCTGAGATCATCGGTCCCTTGGCTTACACACTACTTAATCTAACTTAAACTAACTTACGTTACGGACAACACACACCCATACTCGGGAGGAAGCGCGCAAACCGTGACAAGGTGTCCCAGACCGCACGGTTACTCCGCACGGCTCAGGCTGATCTTAAGAACGCAGGTGCGGCATGGATGCTTGTAAAGTTTGACGGTAGTTCACGGAGACCTTTATCCAGCAATGAATATCAAATGGTTGATGATATAGAAGATGATAATTCCGACAAGGCATTGCAATGTTTGGCATCGACGCTGTCATAGAAAGTATGCCGCATCGTTGTGGTCATTGGAGCAACGAGGGCATTATATGAGTCCTCCTGCTAATGTGTGTGTGTGTGTGTGTGTGTGTGTGTGTGCGTGCGCGCGCGCGCTTGTCTCAGCAGAGAGCTCTCAAAAAGTTTCATGCATTCTGGTGTCATGTGCTAGACATACTTAAGTCACTTTATCTTTCGCAGATTTTTAAACATTTATGGTGAATGGAAAAATTTTTATCTGCTTTATTACACGATCTACAGTTATACCTTGGATTTGGATAACTTATTAACTTGATATTACGGTCCCATCTCTCTTTGAAAAGACAAACATCAGGTATAGTACCTCTCAACCCATTAAACACTGCTGTTAGCAGCCGGCCTCATTGTTCATGTTGCTGCCCCGAAAAATGAAGACTAAACGTCGCGTGCAATGTGAAGAATAGTTGCTCATAAACCGGCTAGCGAAAAGAAAAGACTCCTCTAGAGAGGGAGCAGGAAATGAAATGAAACTTCGCAGATTGAGAAGGTGATGTTGTATGTGCTTCGGTCGTTTTTAGATGGAACAACAACATAATATTCTTTTTTTTGTGGCCGTATTTTCCGTAGTGCTTTACAATGCCTGAGGGCATTTTCGTTCTGTCGTTTCAACTGCAAGAAAATTAGTGTGTTTTTTTATCTTCTTTCTTTTACCACACGCGTTTCACTTTATTGAGATAAGGCATCATCGGTGATTTCCGCTTGGTTTCTCGCCTAATCGTTAAATGACGTCTGCTAGCACATCTTTGGTGTTTCTCTTCAGTAGACAATGATACTTGTAGCCTAATTTTTAGTTCCTCTGTTGAACTATGTATTTCTTATGTTTTACACAATACAATTTTTGGCACACCACTGTTTTCTCTGGTATGGGAAACCATGTGAGAGACCAAGAGGAAATCACCACCTCTGATGATGCTAGACCTCAATAAAGCGAAATGGGTGAGGTGAAAAAAGACACGAATTTTCTTGTAGTTGCAACGACAGAACGAAAACACCCTGAGGAGCAAAATAATACATTAAAAGCACAACATAGTATTTGCTGTACGGCAGTGGTCGTCAAATATTTTTGCTGAAGAGCCAATAGTCTTCATGTGCAACGGCACCTCAGGCCGCATACTTACCGATCTTACTATCAATTGGTACCATACGTTCTTCATAAGTCCCTAGTAGACGAGCTGTAGGAAGGACGCTATAAACGGGCCGTCGTCACACAGGTACTGATCGATAAAAGTCGGCACAATTCGGGGTCCTTCGCGTCGACTGTTTTTGGCTTCAGATTGCACCCTCCCTCAACAGCTCCAAGCTGGTAATACTGTAGTTCCCTGACGAAGTGTTGCTGTTGTCTGTGTGTGGTGTTTATTAATTGATTAATAACAGTAATTGTACTCATATCTAAATGCATAATCCAACAGAGACACGATCAGGAATTTTCACTAAATATGTTTTATGCCTTGATATAACTCATATTGCCTACTACAAATAAGTACGGCAAGACCATCTTTATAATACGCGTTTACGAATCCATGTTACTTCCTTGTCAAGATCTATACTATAGCAGCCGATCGGTACCAGTCGCTCACGCCCGTTAGATTTCAGTACTGCAACTCACATCGTTTAAATCCGCAATGGGTGCGCTGCTCACGCCTCTTTCCCTCACGTAAGCGACCATCTTTATTCGCTCACGGCCGAAGTAACCTACAGCTAAAATTAAGTATATTTTATAATATTACTGTCACTCCTGATATATTTGTTAGTGAGTAGGAAAACTACACTTTAAGAAGCTCTTAATGTAGGTTGACGTTTTTGGAATTGGCTGTTGGATGATAGATGATTAGTAGTATACAATACGGCTGGGAAGTGCGGGTGATACAAATACTTGATTCGGTCTGCCCATGGATCACTGTTTGACGATCATTGGATTTTTGTTTAAAAAAGCGACCATCATACTTCAATGACTAGTGTTATCAAGGAATTTACTACATTTGTGGCTGCGCAAAGTGGCCGCGTGGTTTAAGGCCCCACGTCACGGAGTGCGCGGCCCCTCCCGCCGGCGGTTCAAGTCCTCCCTCGAGAATGGGTGTGAGTGTTGTTCTTAGCATGTTAGTTTCAGTTAGATTGAGTAGTGTATAAGTCTAGGGACCGGTAACCACAGTAGTTTGGTCCCTTAGCACATCACACTCATTTGCACATTTTGAACTTCATTTGTGATCAGCACTGGGAAAGATGTTAGTCATGTACAATGAGGCACACCCACACAATAAATTTCATCTTTCACAGTGCAGTGGTAATGCAACTAAAAATGCAAAAAGCTGAACAATAAATTATAAAGGAAACAAAACACCGTTAATGAATAACACTAAACACGAACAATTTACAACCACAGCTTACAACAATAAATCAGTTCTTGATAAGACTATTAAAAACTTGCTTGAAGAGTTATTATGTATGAAAAGTGATATAGAAACAGAGTAAAACACAGAAATGACAATTGTAACAACAGTGTATACGCAATACACACACAACCACAGTACACTGTCTGCAGGATGTGGTGTACAATGGGGTGACAAAGGTCATGCGGTAGCGATATGCACATGTATAGATGACCGTAGTATCGCGAACACCAGCTCTGGAACGGCAGTGCACTGGTGGAGCTTTCATTGGTACTCAAGTGATTCATGTGAAAAGGTTTCTGAGGTGATTATGACCGTACGATGGGAATTAACTGATACTGAACGCGTAGTGGAAGTCGGAGGCAAGGCCGCTTCTACCATGAGGCAATACCACGCGGCCGTCTAAGGAGGCAAAATTTTAGGGACAGCAAAGGATGGAAAAAATTAATTTCAATTCAAACGGTGAAGAATTGAGCGAATGAAGAGAAAAAAATTAAAAAGAGGAAAAATGAAAACACCAAATTGTTTTAAAAAGAATATGGAACTTAACAAGTATGTACTTACTTTGACGAAAGTAAACACATTGCTTACTTCAAAACTAGAGCAGCACATTCTCGAAACGGAAACAAACACGGTCGCGATTAATCTCTGCCGAGTGATCCAGCGGGGCACGTGCGCTAATTTGAGACCAGGTTGCGACTTGATACTACACCTGCCTCAGTTCATCTTTTTGTTTTTGTCTGTGTATATCATTTGTCCAGCGTCTGTTGTAAATAACTAAGGACGAAGCATGAAAATTGAGATCTGTCCCCAGAAAATGAGGATATCTCTTCACCTCAGTTTCATGATTAAAAGTATAAGTAGAGGTCTGAATACTTGTGCCGTTAGATGTTGGTGGTAGCGAAGAGGTGCGGCGGGGATACCGAGGAGACCTATGGTAGGTAAAGACCGGATCCGCCATTTTTCAGTTCTAGCCTAGGGCGGCAAAACATCTAACAAAATCAAAAATCAAATGCGTGTGAAATCTTATGGGACTTAACTGCTAAGGTCATCAGTCCCTAAGCTTACACACTACTTAACCTAACTTATCCTAAGGACAAACACACACACCCATGCCCGGGGGAGGACTCGAACCTCCGCCGGAACGAGCCGCAAAGTCCATGACTGCAGCACCTAGACCGCTCGGCTGATCCCGCGCGGCTATCCTTTTCATTTCAGTATAAAATTGTCAAGGCTTTCGTGGCCACTTGTTGACAAAATGCCTGTTGGCTTCTGCGAAACGTCAGTTTCCAGTGATTTTTGTCACTGGAGCATAACACATACGTGGAGAAGATCTAGCCAGCTGAGATCTTAAAATATTGAGAGGACGAAAGTATTGTTTAGCCATATTGCCGACAATATGGCCACCAGCTTAAAAGCCACCGGTCAATTCCTTACTCAGCGGCGTTGAGGGAACAGCTGGGGCAGGATGCTGGGCCCGCCCTAAGAACTGAAGCTTCTGTCACTTTTAAAAGTGAGGGAATATCCTAATATTAAAATCTCGACAGTAATTCAAACACTTATCGGAGAACTAATCTGAGTGCACCAAAATGACCATACTGTCGTAATGCTTCATCTACATCTACATGTTCATCTACATGTATACTCTGCAAATCGTGTATTTGCAGAGTGCCTGGCAGAGGATTCATCGAGCGCCATCACAATAATCCCACGCGGCGCGAAACACCTAACAACGATGCTGGTTGGAACTAGACGCATAAGACATTCCATTTTGATAGGGAATTCAGTATTTACAGTGTCAAAAATCTACTGAGAATACCAAATTTCAGGCATTATCTCTCACGAGGGACAAGCAGTGGACGATGCCGTTCACTTAACGAACGGGGGCTGCGGCCTCTGCTTAGAGTTGTCAGTCCTAACAAACAAGTAGCACTGTGTAAAATAACTGCTGATATCAATTTGGGACGCAAAACGAACGTATCCAAACTTTTCCCTTAATAGACTGTACCCGCAGACGACCGACGCGAGTGACCAAATCGTTGGGCCCTAGATTGGAAAACCGTAGCCTGGTGAAGTGAGTCCAGATTTCAGTTGGTAAGAGCTGATGGAAGGGTTCGAGGTCTTGTGGCCCCAAGTTGTGAAACTGTGCAAATTCGTAGTGGCTCCGTAATGGTGTAGGCTGTGTTTACATAGAATGGACATTGTTCTGGTTATTTTCGGCTACTTGGAGACAATTTTTTGACTTTCATGGACGTCTTGTTTGCAAGTGGCAGTGCGCCGATTCACAATCGTTCGCGATTTGTCTGAAGAACGGGACAGTTAGAAGGAATGGTTTGACCACGCAATTCGCCCGACATGAACCCTGTCCAACATTTATGGGATGTGATCGAGAGAGGAATTCCAGCACCAGCAATTCCTTTCTAATTATGGAAGGCTATAGAGGTAAAATTGCTGAATATTTCGGTATGAGACTTCCAGCGAATTGTTGAATCCATGTCACGTCATGATGCTGCACTGCGGCGAGAAAAAGGAGGTCTGGCGGGATATGAATAGGTATACCATAACTTTTGTTACCTCAGTGAAGAATACGATGTCGAGGACAGGTAACACAGAGTGTAGTAAAAACACTGAGTTCCTGCAGCTACAGGATTTCCTACTACTTAAGGAACACGACAACGTAGTGTATTTTCAGGAGGAAAGATAAGACCCGTATACTAGGCAACAAATTGGTTATAAAAAATTTGCTGAGTGAGTAAGAGCCACCGCTACCAACTACAGTACCCTGTTTACCACTTAGCAAACAAAGGACCATACCTCAGCCCCTTGTAAGACCTGGAAATCAACGAACATATGCCACTGTCCTGATTTAATATTAAAAGACCAAACTCAGCTCAATATTCCCCCTCTTCTAAACTGCACTCACTCCTCTTAATTTTCCATTACTTACCACACTGTCTGTTCCTCCATTTTCCTATACTTAATTGTTTTTATTCTACTGCTCTTGCCTACTTACTCCACATATTACGTTGATACCACTGTCAGTTCTATATTTTACTCTGTTTCTCTATCATTTTCCATATGCAATACCTCTTCAAGCTGTTTTTGAGTAATCTTCTCAAGTATTAATTTATTTTATTGTAACTGTTAATTTAAAATAAATTGTTACAGAAGCACCATTTTTCGAGTTTAGTGTTAGTGTTTTTCCTGGATTTCTTCTTTTATATCTATTTATTCGTCAACTTTTTATCTTTTTAATTACATTACCTTTGCACTGTCAGAAATGGTATTTACTGTGTGTTTGTGCCTCATCCTAGATGAGTAATATCTTTTCCAATGTTTTCAGTTATTGTAACTTCTTTGATGACGCTAATCAGTTTAAGTCTGGTGATGGCCTCGTAGGCCGAAAATCGTTTAACTGAATACATTAATCATGTAGAACACACACAGCAATGTGCTTCCCATTTATTATTTGCAGTTATTGATGTGCGGGATGACGCAGTCTGTTGAAGAGAGTCCATTACTTGTTCTCTAATGACAGGGGACGATGTAAATGGATTACGAAGTGCTTCGTACACAACACGTCGATCGTTCCTTTTGGTGGTCAGACGTAGTTGATCGGAGCCTTCACGACGAGTATTTCTGCCCACACGTTTCCATACATTCTGTAACGTTCCCTGGCAACACTCACACTATTAATAAACTAAAATTTAACTGCACTATATACGCCGTTATGAAGCAATTTGTATATACTGTAATTATTTAACAAAAAATATTATTTAATTTTGTGTAAAGGACATTCGTTATTATTGTAATATTTTCTGTAGTAATATTCTCAATGTATTTATGATTGTAATATTTCTATACTCATAATGTAATTACGAAATGTGTCAATATCTGCGATAACAAAAATGTAAAATACAGCCGCAGATTGCAAAGAGACATTAACGGTTGATAGTGATATAATTAGGAATACATAGTGTGCATTCTTTGTCGTCTTCCTCGAGAGCTGAGAGTGAGAGGAAGCTGTGACGTAGCATTTTATGAATGGGTAGACTTCTTTTGTCTGTATCTAGAGGTAGCCGCCATTAGAGGAGAAATTACAAACTAATGTAAGTTGAATTATTGTTGTGGTCTAAATACATTATAATTTAACAAAAGTGTGTATTACTAATGTAAATTAGCTTGCCCATGTCATCTATAGTATTTCTTTAAAGAATTTTCAGCATTTTTAGCGGTGTTGCTGGGCTGTGTCGCGACCGAACGATTTGCAGCGGCGGCACATTTAAAAAATTGTTCCGCTAAGAAAAATTAACCAAACCCGTAAATCGGGAGCAGATAAAATTTAGCAGTGAATTAAGAAAATGTTTTTCTTTTACAGCGATCCAGAGACTGACGGAATTTATTACTAGTTTCACATTTGTGCATTCATAGGCGGATAGTTAACGTTGAAATTTAAGAATTTGTTGGTTCTTTCAAATAACTTAAATATATAGTGAAGTGTGTTTTATCAACGATAATTAATCGTCGGCTTGGCAATATTTAACCATTTTCTGCTAATAGAGAAAGTCTTGTGTTCCATAGCTATCGCTGGGAAAGAATTCAGTAAATATTTTTAAAAAAACCACTGCATTTACAAAATTTGTGCCAAGGCCGAATTATGTAAAGGATTTAATTCTCAACTAAATATTCTTAATCAGTTAATATGAATTCACGTAATTTTAAATGTACTTAATTCTGTGTAAATGAATTTTTATTACCACACGTAAATAAGAGGTTCTACAACAAAGTTCGTACGTACAGAAGGGAAGAAAGGCAAATTAACTAAAAACAAATTTAAAAAAAGGTAACTGATTATTTTTTTTAATGTAATTTCATTAAAATTCCTACCTGGCCACTGTCGCAGCCGAGGGCCCAACTAATCTGAATGCTCCATGATCCGACGAGCCGGCTAAATGGAGTTCCACAAACAGGTCCCTTTGAAACACTGCTTGGAGCTGATAACGCAGCCTCGGGCGAATATACGACAGCCGACCGCGGCGGCCACGCGGTTCTAGGCGCTGCAGTCCGGAACCGTGCGACTGCTACGGTCGCAGGTTCGAATCCTGCTTCGGGCATGGATGTGTGTGATGTCCTTAGGTTAGTTAGGTTTAAGTAGTTCTAAGTTCTAGGGGACTGATGACCTCAGATGTTAATACCCATAGTGTTCAGAGCCATTTGAACCATTTGAATATACGACAACTCCGTGTACTTCACAGTGATCAATCAATATATGACGCGGTTCACGCGTCTTATACACCATAACACGCTTTCTAACAACGCTAAAAACGAACAACATTAACGTTCTCTGTTGGTCGTTCTAACTGTCAGAGACAATAGCAATTCTAATCATTTACATAATCGCTGGCTGCGTGTACGAGTACGAAGTTACACTGACTGTCGACCATGTTTTCTGTGTGCTTAACTTCTTTCGTCAGGCAGACAGTGCCTTTACAGAAATTAGTAATGAAAATATGCATTTTTGAGTATAATAAAGAAATACCTAAAACATGTAGAACTAGCTAAATTTACGAGTAGCTTAAGCTACTTTTCTTTTTTTAATTATTTTTATTGACTTGCCAGCAGATTTTTCAGGTGGCTCGCAACGCATTAAACACGTACGATCGTTTATTAGCCTTTCAGTGTGCGGTTGTGATAATGAGTTGTAAACGGACAGACCGCTGCGGGGAGTTTTCCCTCTTACACACACTTCCAGCCAGAGAGGCTCTTTCCTTACCGCACTGTTAACATGAGTTACTACATCCGCCCACGTAATTTGATCAGCGGTTCACCACGTGTGGTTTCACCGCATCGTTAATATGGTTTCCGAACTTCACTGGCAATAAGAGCAGGTAAACAGCCTCCATTCCTGTATCCGAGCAACACAGAACGCAGAATCGCTAGAAATACGTGAGGTTGGTGATGAATTATAAATCTACCGTAATGTAAAGGAAACCCAACCATGTGATATCCGTAGAAAACGAATTAAGGTTTAAATATTTTGTCGAACTCGAACGGTTAACGAGACGATATTACGATCCGAAAAAGAAAATTTTATGATGTGCATATCAACCATATGTATTATTCCTTAAATCAACGTCCCTTTTTACTCAACACTCACTTATTGTACAAATTGGACAAGGATGATTGTGGTCTTGTTAGAAATATTTTTCTCCCTGCTTTTAAAATTGCGTACTCCTACTACTGAAAAATTTTAACAGAAAAGATACATACGCAAGAGGGCACCATGGATGCCCAGCGTCATAGATATGTTTTACGAAGCAGTATTAGTGGTCACGAATAGCAGACTCCCTTTTCATATTATCTTGCTACAAATACTAATTCATTTGTTTCGAAGTACTCATTAGCTGCTTAGTTAGTATACAGCACTGTCACAGGTAATACCCGTGACAACTGCGGTAATCCATTATCTCTCCTCGTCGTACAAGCTGAATTTTCTAGAAGAATATACACTCCTGGAAATGGAAAAAAGAACACATTGACACCGGTGTGTCAGACCCACCATACTTGCTCCGGACACTGCGAGAGGGCTGTACAAGCAATGATCACACGCACGGCACAGCGGACACACCAGGAACCGCGGTGTTGGCCGTCGAATGGCGCTAGCTGCGCAGCATTTGTGCACCGCCGCCGTCAGTGTCAGCCAGTTTGCCGTGGCATACGGAGCTCCATCGCAGTCTTTAACACTGGTAGCATGCCGCGACAGCGTGGACGTGAACCGTATGTGCAGTTGACGGACTTTGAGCGAGGGCGTATAGTGGGCATGCGGGAGGCCGGGTGGACATACCGCCGAATTGCTCAACACGTGGGGCGTGAGGTCTCCACAGTACATCGATGTTGTCGCCAGTGGTCGGCGGAAGGTGCACGTGCCCGTCGACCTGGGACCGGACCGCAGCGACGCACGGATGCACGCCAAGACCGTAGGATCCTACGCAGTGCCGTAGGGGACCGCACCGCCACTTCCCAGCAAATTAGGGACACTGTTGCTCCTGGGGTATCGGCGAGGACTATTCGCAACCGTCTCCATGAAGCTGGGCTACGGTCCCGCACACCGTTAGGCCGTCTTCCGCTCACGCCCCAACATCGTGCAGCCCGCCTCCAGTGGTGTCGCGACAGGCGTGAATGGAGGGACGATTGGAGACGTGTCGTCTTCAGCGATGAGAGTCGCTTCTGCCTTGGTGCCAATGATGGTCGTATGCGTGTCTGGCGCCGTGCAGGTGAGCGCCACAATCAGGACTGCATACGACCGAGGCACACAGGGCCAACACCCGGCATCATGGTGTGGGGAGCGATCTCCTACACTGGCCGTACACCACTGGTGATCGTCGAGGGGACACTGAATAGTGCACGGTACATCCAAACCGTCATCGAACCCATCGTTCTACCATTCCTAGACCGGCAAGGGAACTTGCTGTTCCAACAGGACAATGCACGTCCGCATGTATCCCGTGCCACCCAACGTGCTCTAGAAGGTGTAAGTCAACTACCCTGGCCAGCAAGATCTCCGGATCTGTCCCCCATTGAGCATGTTTGGGACTGGATGAAGCGTCGTCTCACGCGGTCTGCACGTCCAGCACAAACGCTGGTCCAACTGAGGCGCCAGGTGGGAATGGCATGGCAAGCCGTTCCACAGGACTACATCCAGCATCTCTACGATCGTCTCCATGGGAGAATAGCAGCCTGCATTGCTGCGAAAGGTGGATATACACTGTACTAGTGCCGACATTGTGCATGCTCTGTTGCCTGTGTCTATGTGCCTGTGGTTCTGTCAGTGTGATCATGTGATGTATCTGACCCCAGGAATGTGTCAATAAAGTTTCCCCTTCCTGGGACAATGAATTCACGGTGTTCTTATTTCAATTTCCAGGAGTGTACTTTCAGAAATGGCAAACATATTCGCCCCCCTCTCTTATGAGTCCTCGTCCTCCGTCTGCTCCTTCCCCCCTCCCCCTCCCCGCCACTTCGTTTTTCCTCTCATTCCTCCCTTTTCTTTCCCTTCATCTGTCCGGGTTCCCCCTGTCTGCCGTCGGCTGTGGTGTGTCACATTCGTGCCAACATATTTCAGTGCAGTGTTCAAGTGAGTGTTCAGTGTTGTGTGTCTTTCCAAAGTGTTGCGAACAGAAATCATGGTGTCGCTGGGTGTGAGTTTTATATCTCTTGCGAACAGAAACCAGACTGTCGCCGTGTTTTTTAATTGTCTGTCTATTATTTTACCTATCCGTTTCCTGTGTATTGTATTAGCATCGCCAACCTTTTGTTTTATGTTTTAAGTTCCACAATTTTCCGCCATCTTACCATTTAAGTCACCGATTTTATCGCCTGCTTTTATTATTTACTATCTTCATTTCTTAAAACAAATTCTGTAGGCTGAAGAGCGGCGTACTAAGCTGCTGACAGCCCGCCCCCTTCGGGAGGAATCGAAACTCAATAAAAGGAGAAAAAAAAACATATTCGCCACTGTCACCTTGATTTGGGATTCACTTATTGGCACAAACGTGCTTTCTGTAATTGCATTTTGTTTAAAATTATATGGAGAAAAATGTAAATACAAGGCTGTATTATAAACTCACGATTATAATTTTTCGTCGTTCGGGTTTAAAGATGTTCTCTCTTCATTTCCACAACTACCCTTACCCCAAAGACTACACTTACTCCACATACTGTTATTATTTACAACTATAACAGTCCGAAAGTTTCGCACGTGTGCCCTGCTTACAATTAATGCTGAGCTAATTGACACCGGGAAAACTACTGTAATTACGCGGATAATCTCAACGCCATCTGATACAAGCATTGCGATTACTAAAAATAAGTCGCAGAGGCAAACGCTTCAATGTATTCACTAAATCCCGTCTTTACTCACTGCCAACTGTATCTGGCCGTTTCATGGAATGGTCATTAAAGAAAATGAAAAACAAAAAGTACACGAATATTACATTCTTACGTCAAAATATCGTTTCCGCCGAGGAGTTGCAATCCTCTATAAAGAATTATTTTCGAAAATTACGTGCATGGAAATTATTATTATTTCGCGTCGTTCGGTTCATTTTTAAAGATGTTTTCTCCTAATTCACAAAACTACACTTATCCCAATGACTACACTCATTCCAAGTACTGTCATTATTTAAAACTATAAAAGAGCGAAAGTTTCGTACGGGTCCCCTGGTCAGCCATGCAACTATTTCAAGGCAAAAATTTAAGTCATACTCTCCAGAAGACAGAACAGCCTATTTGAAAAAAAGAAAACTGAAATCGTTTTCTAATACCACACCGATACATTCATATGACAAAAGGATATTTTTGTGCGCTAAATTACGTTATATGTGTAAAATTACTGGTGTATAACAGGCTAAAAAGAGCTCAGCAGATTGCATTACTTAGCTGTAACTCTCATTGTGTAGATTTTTGCCAATGCAAGGTTCTTTATTCATATTCTTCTTCTCTTTCTGTTTTTAATGTGTGCACTCAGCTCATAACTGGACCACATCTCTTTAATCAGGTGCAAAGATTTTCAGGCTGTTGTCTTCGGTTTCCCTGCAACCATTTTTTATTTATTTCGTGGCACAGCTATATAAAGAGCATCTCTTGTTGTTTGACAGTGGAATATTGTCCGACAGTTACTTTATTTTAGACACGTTTGTTTACCTGCTACACCATTTATATTAAATTAACTGGCGGCTTGATGCTTTCAGTCAGTAGGTATGCTGTCACAACACTTTGCACACTCAAGTTGATAAGTAGGAATTAAACAATTAAGCATAATAATTGTTAAACTTAATTAGATGGAAAACATTCTGATTGATACAGTATTTTATTACAGTAAGAATGTTGAAAACAGTATAACGATCGGAGTATATGAACAGTTGCGATACCTGAGTTTCAATTCAGACAGCGTATTACAATTTAGTCGACAACAGTTGACGCGCCAGGCGGCAGCATGACACATTTGGGGCTAGGGGGTGGGGAAAACGTGGCTAGCGACCCCTAATAACGAAAATCAACACGGTGGGCTAAGTCAGCGGGATCTGGAAAGTGGAGGAGCGGGTTCAGGGTTAATGAAAGAGAACCTGAAGCAGAAATGAAGACTCAGTTTTCAGAGCCACAGACTTCTTCACTTTGAAACCTATGGACTAGTCCATTAGAGAACCCTGCCCGAGGGAATAAGAGAGCAACTTCCAATTTATTGTTGCCAATACTACAGAATACATTGCTGCTACAATGGCAGGTTATTATGATTTAAATGAATTCGAACGTAGTGTTATAGTTGACGCACTACCGATGGGGAACAGCATTCCGAGGTAGGGATTACGAGGAGAGTTTCCTGTACGACCATTTCGCGAGTGTACCGTGAATATCAGGAATCCGGGAAAACATCATATCATTGACATCACTGCGGCCGGAGAAAGATCGTTCAAGAACTGGACCAATGACGACTGAAGAGAATCGTGAACCGTTCTCTTCCGCAAATTGTTGCTGATTTCAATGCTGGGCCACCAACAAGTGTCAGCGTATGAACCATTCAACGAAACATCATCGATATGGGCTTTCGGAGACGAAAGGCACTCGTGTAACCTAGATGACTGCTCGACACCAAGCTTTGCGCCTTGCCTGGGCGGGTCACCACCGACATTGGACTGTTGATGACCGGAAACATGTTGCCTGGTCGGACGAGTCTTGTTTCAAATTGTATCGAGTGGATGTACGTGTACGGGTATGGAAACAATCTCATGAATCCGTGGATCCTGCACGTCACCATTGGACTGCTCAAGTTGGTGGAGGCTCTGTAATGGTGCGGGGTTGTTGCAGCTGGAGTGATACGGGGCTCCTGATACGTCTAGATATTATTTTAACAGGTGACACGTATTTAAGCATACTGTCTGATCACCTGCATCCGATGGACAATTCCAGCAGGACAAAGCGACACCCCACAGGTCCAGAATTGCGACAGTGTGGCTCCAGGAACTCTCTTCTGAGTTTAAACACTTCCACTGACCTCCAAACTCCTCAGATGTGAACCTTATTGAGCAACAGCCTTGCAACGTGCTGTTCAGAAGAGATATCCGCCTGGTCGTACTATTCCGAATTTATGGAAAGCCCTGCAGGATTCATGGTGTCAGTTCTCACCAGCACTACTCCACACATTAATCGAGTCCATGCGACGTCGTGTTCGGCACCTCTTCGTGCTCGCGGGGGCCCTAAACGATATTGGGCAGGTGTAGCAGTTTCTCTGGATCTTCTGTGTATATTAATGTTTAGAGTTTTTGACCATGTTAGTCAATGTAGAAGATGATACAATTTTACAGGAAGAGTTAACATTACGTAAACTGTAAGGTCTGGCTTCACTACCGCCAAGAACCGTGAGTAGCGTGGTAACAAACAACTGTAAAGTGAGCCGCGGCTAGGAGGCTGAACAGAACGCCCATACTCCGAATGTCACTCGGTCTTAATTGCACAAAACTCTTTGCTAATGCTCACACTGGGCTAGTAACGTTGACTCAGTATAGTCACGCAGTCAGAGAACTTTATGAATATGTTTTAAGCATGCTTGTGCTGGTGAGAAAACTGCTGAGGCTTAGACGCAAGTAGTTGATGAGCGGAGCTATTGTCGTGGGCGGCACATCACTCCCGAGTACGAAGGCAGGTTGCGTGCGTCTTGCTGTCAACCTGTTAACTACCCAATAGTTGTGATATTGTGGTAACGGATGACCTATAGCTCTCGGCTTGTAATTTAGTGGAATTTTGTAGGCTTGGAGAGTAAGTAATTAATTATTTCCAGCTTTTGTAAACTATCCTGGTTAGGAGAGGTAAGTCCCGCATTGGCAAAGACCACTAATTGAACCTTCCCAGCACAGATTATCTCTATTATTGCATTTATTCAACAAAAATGTTTCGTGTGTGACCTTTTTGCCACTGGTTTCGGTACACTCAAGCGTGAGTAATCTCTGTGATTTCTGATAAATGCAATCATCGATTTGGTTTCAATGTAGTTAAGAGTGAACAGCGACTTATTTTAAGGGCAATGGACCTCCAAAATGTCTACCAGAATTAGTTTCTCTTTATTTGTAGGTGTACTGAAATTCCAAAAATGCTGTTGCGTTGAAAATTTAACTACGCGGAATTCACGTGTCGGAGTGCACTGGAGGTAAGAAAAGGTGGGTGTGAGAGGTTGAGGAAGAGCGGTTGGATTTCCGTGACACAGCACTAGCGTGCAGGCGCGTCGGTGTCTGTATCCCGCCATGCACCTCTGACACCTGCTTCTTACGGGAACAGCGCATAATATCCAACAGTACGTTGTCAGTTAGGGTTTGACATTCTAATTTCTCTCAAGAGTCTGCCGATGTATTTTTATTGTGTTTGTCAGCAGCACAGTTGTTAAATTCGGTGTAAGATTTAATCTGGCCACAGTAGGAAATTAGAATTATATACCCGATCTTCTTGTACTTGACAGGCTGCTTTCCTGGTATTGGCTATAACTCCACTAGTTTTCTAAGGAAACCTTGCTACCTACCTGTCCTGCTTTAGCCTCTTGTTTAGTGTCCATCTATGGAGAATCAGGATAACCTTTTTGATGGAGTAAAACCAGTTATGGTGAGGTTCACCTTTCTGTATCAACTTTTGACACATTTTCGATCTCTAACACATTTCTTTGTGATGTCTAATCCCATTGCTAACCGTGTGCATCAGTACAGTGCTATTGTCAATATACTCGTATTTTGCGTAATTGTAGCACCACTCGTAAAGATTGAAATCTTCTGTTTTACGAATCGATTTCGGTCACTGTGTGACCATCTTCAGTGCAAACTACTTGAACCTTGTGGGTTCGGACAGTTTGCACAAAACATGGTGACACAGTGACCTAAATCGATCTGTAAAATAAAATATTTTAGTTTTTACGACCAATGCTGCCATTTACCCAACGTATGTCGACAATTTTTTGTGCTCGAAGTGATTGGCTTCAAGAGTACCACCTAAGAATAAGGGCATGAGGTTATATTGTTTTCTAGATGATGTGAAGATTTCAAAATATCACCCATGAATTTCAGTTTGGAAGTAATCTCCATCCACGTATTTAGTGTCAGCTATACAATTTTACTGTATGAGGTGGATTCCATTTAGATTCTGATTAAAGTGAATCGATATATGGAGTGATAAATTTTCTTTTTGTCTTCATCAGCCTCTTATAATGTGGTATGAAGCTCATTGTAACTATTGCTTATCCCTTTGACACAACAATAATTTTCATGATGCTGTTAGCACCAAGTCTGCCTCTCTCCGACTGTGGGTTTACTTGATCGCTCCTGCCCGACAGAAGCTGCACGGGCTTGGGGTACATGCACAAGATGTCCTCTACTTGTTTCTATGGCACCTTTAAGGCTACCAATCGCAGAGAGACGTCCCTATGGTTTTTCCCTTCCTACCTTCACATCGTCTTCACTGTGATTTTACACAGTCATTTTAGTTCCTACAACAGAAATATATAATACATCAACATAAAGCATTCGTAAAAAAGTTAACATATGTTTAAAGTGCACATGTGACATACTGTGTTAGCTTAACCCTTACTAAAACACTGTTTACAGTTGGTGTACCGCAGTTTCTTGTGTCAACAATTTTGCTGTTTGCACAGCGTACAGAGTCAACCAGCGGCCTCACGCGGTAACGCTGGCGAAATGCCTGGTACCGCGAATTAGTTCAATCGCCAAATGGAATAATAGTCAGCAAATAGTTTACTTAATCATATATGTACACATGAATCCTGTGTACAAATGGATGATGACTGGCTCATAATACACAGTTCAGTAATTTTTAATTACAGCCGTATTTACCTTTTTTTATCTCGGGAGCGTCCATATCTCGTACCATAAAGTACCGTATTACGTGCGCATCTCCATTTGGTGCTAATTTCTTAACAGTCGCACTAGCATCTCCTTAACTGAGGTTATGAGGTTATTAATGCAATCTCTCTCTCTCTCTCTCTCTCTCTCTCTCTCTCTCTTTTTTATTTTTTTTTATTTTTTTTTATTGAGTAATCAAATGGGAGGAGTGCGAATACGACTCGCGTTCTGAGGATTCCGTACAAACTTAATTACGTGTAATACAGTTTATCTACAGGCTTTGATGAGTGCCTTTTCGAGTATCAAATGTGTCACATGAATGGTCGTATCTTGTGATTTTCTTCACTTGGAAGGTCAAATTTTTGACACCGCCAAGGGATCGCAAACCTTAGTATATCACATAAATTTCTACTTGACGCCTCTACTGGATCCTGACAAAAAGGGGTCTTAACAGACGGGGCAGGCAGACAGACGTGCAACAAGGATTTGCTGTAAGGATTCCGATTTTGCCGACTGAGGACCGGAACACTAAGAAATCTATTCTTTTGGTCTGCAGTTTTTACCCGCTAAAGAGTAAACAGTTTCGGTATAAAATGCCTAATTGTCAGTATTCACACGGACATCCTGAGATAAATTTTCAAATGTCTTCGCTGTGTCCACCGGGCTAAAGGCATTATGGTAGCATCAGCAGTACTAACAGTGATAGTAATTCTTGCTTTATTCTTAAATGCAGAGTCTTTACTTTTTACTAACAGTGGACCTAGAAATAAAATTTTAAATACAAAATACGGCGTTTTTTATTCTATTAGGTAACTGTCTGCAACATATACTTACATAGAATGTAATGTAGCCTTTCGCCGTTACTTTTCATTCTGTACATCGATGAAGCAATGACGAAAATAAAAGAAATGTTTAAGAGCCATTTACAATTCAGGGTGAAAGGTTATAAACGATAAGATTGGCTGATGACTTTGCTATCCTAAGAGAAAGTGAAGAATTACAGCATCTGTTGAATCGAATGAACAAGAATTTTACGAAAGAGGATCAGGTTGTGATTGTGGGTAGAGCGGGGAATATGATGTAGGTGGTAACCTGGTAAAGACAGCTTCTCAAACTGGTGGCACTAATGTGCACTTCATGCAACTGTTTCAGCGTCATGATCGGCCTCATCTTAATGCTGTTGTTAGGCGTGTTAAAATGAGACTGGAAAAGGCACTGATAGCCGAGGGCATGGGTCACATTGCAGTAGTACCAGTTGAGTCCTGCACCTCAATAGGCATGGGAAGGGGAGGCTGGCAAAGCTAATAAGTGACAGTGTAGTGGGTGGTGGTGGGATCACTCATTGAAAAATTCCAATTTAGATTGAAGTCAAATGATAGGTAAACGTGCTTAAACGAAGTCCCTCAAGGAACGATTCACCCTCAGAGGAGGTCAAGTATCCAAGCAGAGAAGGATTTAGCGTATTTCATAAGAATAAAAGGACTCTGATATTATTGGTGTAACGGAACACCACTTAAATAATTTGACAGTTCTGTGGCTCCCTTTACCAGGACACAGATTAGGTGGCTGTTTTTCAGAGAGTTCTTTGCGGAAAATGGGAGTGGCTATGAACGTAAAAAACAGTATTCTATTTGAGTCCGTGGGCGTATCACGTCACTGCACTAAACAGGTATTTGAATGTTGTGCAGGGGCTGCTGAGTTTAATCAAACTTAATTTCAAATTGTCGTTGTTTTTACGTCCCCTAACTCTGACTTCAGAGCATTTCTGCCCAAGCTAGAAAGGGTTCTCGTTTCACTCTATAGGAAGTACCAAAAATTAGTTTATTTAGCGACTTCAATATTAGTTTTGTATACGAATGTACAAGAAAAAGGCTGTTGGAACATCTACTAAACTCATATGATTTGATGCAGACCGTGTTTTTTTCATAACAGGGTGCAGGGGAACAGTAGCACAGCTATGGACAAAATTTTTACTCGTTCTTCATTACTAGAGGGGCATTCTGTTAGTAAAAGGGTGAATGGTCTTTAAGATCATGATGCAAAAATTTTGACACTAAAAGGCTTTTGTACTCAATCAAATGTTACATTTAATTACAAACTATGTAGGAAAGTTAATCCAACGGGAATAGAGAATTTTTTAAACCTCGTTAAGGAACAAGAGTGGCAGGATGTTTATAGTCCCGATAGATGACAAATATAATGCCTTCCTTAGCACAATTCTTACACTCTTTGAGAGTTGCTTTCCTTTAGAACATGCTAATCAGATACTAGCAGTAACAGGCAGCCCGGGAGGCTGACTAGTGGGATAAGGATATCATGTAGAACACAGCGATAATTATATCAAAATGTTAAAAGTTCTCGCAATCAAGCTACAGTAGCCCGTTACAAACAATACTGTAAGCTGCTTAAAATGTTATTAGGACAGCAAAGAGTATGTGGTACGCAAATAGAATAGCTAATTCACAGGATAAAATTAAAACCGTATGGTCAGTTGTGAAGGAAGTGTCTGGTCAGCAGCACAAGGTCGACGATATAAAGTCAGTTCATAGTAAAAACATTCCTGTTACTGATAAGTGAGATATATGTACTGTATTTAACCATAATTTTCTGAGCAGTGTCGGTGAATTAAATAAAAACTTAGTTTCTACAGGGAATCTAATAACTCTCTTGGAAAATTTCTCTCGGAGATTGAAGTCTGAAATACTCCTCTTTGATAGGGACAAGGGAAGACTGAGTCTGTAGTAAAAACATTGAAGACTAATGACGCTCGGGCATGGATGTGTGTGGTGTCCTTAGGTTGGTTAGGTTTAAGTAGTTCTAAGTTCTAGGGGACTGAAGACCTCAGCAGTTAAGTCCCATAGTGCTCAGAGCCATTTGAACCATTTGAACTAATGACGCTCGTGGGTATAATGGAGTGCCTGGCAGAACATTAAAGTACTGTGTTGCACATGTTAACCCTGTACTTATCCATATTTGTAATTTTTCCTTTAACTAAGGTCTGTTTCCAGAACCATTAAAGTACTCTGTAGTAACGCCGCTTTATAAAAAGGGAGAAAGGGATAATGTAGTAAAGACCGACCAGCGGCAATTGCGCTCGAGCAGCGGAGGTGCGCGCTTCACCTATGAAGCGCGCTACCTGTGCTTGGCTAGAAGAAGAGCTTTAAAGCTGTGTTTGGACTATGGCGTGACACTAAGCAAACTGTCGTGCGTCGTTCTTGCGACACAGAAAAATTGTCGTGTCCTCGCGTCACAGAATGGGCAGAAACGGACAGAAGCAGAAGGCAGACATAGAGAAGAAGTCTTCGACACCGCAACTGCCGGCTGGTGTGGCAGCGCGGTTCTAGGCGCTACAGTCTGGAACCGCGTGACTGCTGCGGTCGCAGGTTCGACTCCTGCTGCGGGCATGGATGTGTGTGATGTCCTTAAGTTAGTTACGTTTAAGTAGTTCTAAGTTCTAGGGGACTGATGACCTCAGAAGTTAAGTCCCATAGTGCTCAGAGCCATTTGAACACCGCAACCCACCAGGCATACGGAACGGAAGCGCGACAAACGTCGTACACCTATCCGCCCCCTCTGTGCATTAAGTGCAGTAGAGGGTCATGGGCAGAGATGTACGATATCATAGCCCGCTGCTGCAAGGAAGAAGTAGTAGGCGTAGAGTCTCTGGACTCAGGCGCCATGGTCCAGCTGCAGGCAGTTAGCGTGGCCGACCACCGAGCACTGAAGGGAGCTGTGGCCGCCCACACTGTTGATCCACCTACTGTGGAGAAGACGCGGGCGCCGAAACAGCGGGAAAAGCTGTCCAAGGCCCTGAACAGGAGGCTGCCTTGGATCTGTGGTGTGAAGACGGTCCGAGAGGGGCTGTCACCACCGCTGTACATCGTCGTAGTGGGAACTACGACAGATGGCAGCGACATCTTCGGGTTAAGGAAGCTCTTAGGCCTTGCTGTGACCGTCGAAGATCTAACCCTAGGCATGGACCCTAAGCCACAGTGCTTCAGGTGCCAAGATGAAGGACATATGTCTAAATACTGCCGCAACTCGTCGCGGTGCGTAAAGTGCGCCGGCGCGCACGACACCCGCGCCTGTGACAGACCACGAGAAGAGGCGCCAGCTTGTGATCGCTGCAACGGGCCACATAAGGCAAACTGACGCGGACCCCGGCTTCCGCCAGGGACGGCTGCGCTGGAGACACAGTGCAAACCGAGAAGACGCGACGACGGCGCAGCAAACGCCACCGAACGAAATGGAACCGAAAGGCGAGAATAAAGCTCCCACTGCCAACAAGCGGCCGGAATAACGCGCGCGCGGGGGACCGGCCGCCGGCGTTTGCACAGCAAGCGCCGCAAAGTGCAGCAGATGCCTGCCACGCTGGCGGCCGCGGCGGAGGAGGCGATAGCGGCCTTCATAGCCGCCATGGATGCAGACAGGGCAGCTTTTAAGGCTACCCCGTCTGTAGAGACGGAGGAGGCATGTAGCCAACTGCGGCAATAGGGCTCGCAGCTGGCCCACGAGATCTGTGCGGACGCCACAGATGAAGAGAAGACACCTGCCGCCGCTCCCCTTATGGAGCAGCCGGTGGAAAACCACAGCGCGACGGACACAGCGAAGAAGAACATGGGTACCGCCGCGGGAACGCCGAGGCCCATCGGTTCCGAGCAGCTCTGCTCCGACGAGTGGGCTACCAGAGCGATCAAGACGCTCAAGGGCTTGGGCTACGTCGTCCGCAACACAGAGAAGACTCAACCGCGGGCCTCACTGAACCTGTCAGCGCAACCAACGAGTAAGGACCGCACATCTCCGAGCGCTTGGCTTCGACGATCGCCCACCAGACACCGATGGGCGACCTGCACCTTCCCCCGCACCAAGTCATCACTGACGCAGCGCGGCAGGGGGCTCACACAGGTTAAACCGCAGCACACCGTGCTGCAGCATCGTCACGGACTGATCTCTTATGACGAACATATGACTTGACACGGTATCCGCTTGCATGGTACCCGCTTCTAACTTATCCCATTCTTGCATGACATACCGCTGTCAGCAAGACATCCGCTACTGCTCTTACTACCCGACCTAACTATCGCAGAGATTTTTTTTTTCCATTGGTGCCTGCCTTGCCACTTTTTTCCCTCTGCCCTTTAAACCACTACCCATCAATCGACTTTCGACCCAATATATCTCCAGTTGAGTGCGTGCAAATGGTTAACGTGAACCAGAAGTACGCAAACAACGTAGTACCCCTATATTGCGACACGTCACATAGTGAAAACTAACCCTTATGCAGAGATGGCAGTAGACCTTTTGAGTTGGCCATCATGCCGGTATGGGCGTGGATGGGCTCCACCTTTTCTTCCTTTTTTTTTAAAAAAAAAGAAAAAATGTAGACAACATTATACCCATTTCTATGCTGTCAGTGTTTGCTAAAGTCATTGAAAAGGCTGTTTATCGAAGGATAATTGATTATTTTATACCACATAATTTGCTATCAAATGTACAGTTCGGTTCTAGAAGTAGTTTAACAATTGAAAATGTTATATTCTCTTTTCTCTGTAAGGTGTATTGTGTGTGTGTGTGTGTGTACTGAACTAGGGACCTAGAAACGATGGAGAGGCTTCGTCCTGCTGTAGCTCTCAGTGGTTCGCAACACCAAAACAGGCAACAGCAGTCTATCCACACCACCGCCACCCCACACCGAACACAGGCTTATTATGCGGTTCGACCCCAAGTGGAACCCCCCGGTAACGTCTCAAATCAGACGAGTGTAACCCCAAATGTTTGTGTGGTAGAGTAATTCTGGTGTACACGTACGTGGAGACAGTGTTTGCGCAGCAATCGTCAACATAGTGTAACTGAGGCGGAATAAGGGGAACCAACCCGCATTCGCCGAGGCAGATGAAAAACCGCATTATTAGCAGAGGCCAAGCGTGTGGAAGAAGGCCGTGGATTTCTAGCTGTATTCGAGGATCTAGTTAATTGCCGACAGCAGGCGGCGTGACAATCGATGCTCCACGCACTGCCCGGTTCTCACACAGGGCGTCACGTGACTGAGTCGCCCGCTGCTTGCCACGCACTTCGTCGGAGTGGTCAAGGGCTGGCTCGCAATGCGCCTTCCTTCGTCTCGCCCTCCTTTATCCACTAGCCGCTTGTGCCCCTGCTCGAACTTTATGAAACGCTGACTCTGTCCTTACGGTACGTCCAATGTTCTTCGTTTCTGGTCACTATCTGTTTTCGCTCATACCAAAAATAGGAAAATGGTATCAGGGTTGGGTGTTCAGATAATGAGCACACAGTAGACGAAGTAAGTACGGAATTATTTTTCTTATGTTATTGTTAAGACCGAAAACAGAACAGTAAGCCAGTATAACAAGACCTCACACTAAAGATTGTCTCTTTTTTCGTTTGTTTTAAATTTCACTTGTGGTTGCATTTGAGAGATTCAGAGCATTGCGTGCGCTGTTTACGTAGTGCGATAACCAGAGCGGTGGAGCTTTTAACGCCAAAATTAAAATGGCTTAGTCAAATTGAGGCATGGAATTTTGTTCAGCGAATAAGCTACAATTTTATAAATGCAAAAATCTGTATAACAGTCATAAGACGCTGCGTAGTCGATTTCAGAGAGTTTTGGATTCCGCCCGCCTTGTATCGTTCACCGCTAGGTGGGGGGCGTGGATCGTCATAGCGTTGAGGAGATAAAGACTGACCGCCAAGTGGACAGTCGTGGCACGGACAGCTGAATGTGCCGCTCGTCAAGCCAACCGGCTTACTGTGCTCCCTCGAACTTCAGTTTATGGCAGCCCCTAGGTGGTGTGATACCAAAATGTAGTTTAATTCTCGCAGTAGACAGCAGTGGAGACCGAGAAATGTGTACACATTCGTGTGTTGCAATTGTGATGTCTGGAAGCTATATTGGCGGAAGGGTACCTTCTCAGCGTTAAGTGTTTCTATCCCGTCGTGTATGGGCTTGCATGCATGTACGGCGCCCGGTATGAAGAAAGCGAGATGAGTCGGCCTCTGTAAACGCACTGGTCGGTGGCAGTGTGTGGCTCTCAAAACTGGTGTACGTTGAATGCTAGGAGCGTAGTTACTGTCAACTGGGAAGGAGTTTTGCCTCGTAGGAAGTTATTCCAGATATCGGATAAATAAGAACTCCTTTTCACCATGATAGGTCTATAAAACTTTGTTCATTGCCTGTGCTGCAGTTGTTCTAGTGGGTTAGCCCTTTGCCTAACAGTGTAAGGTGTCAGGCAAATCCAACACCTTGCATGAAAACCCTGACAGGATAAGCAAATCCAGCAGTATGTCACATAGCTCCGAATAAATCGTGACATTAAATTAACCAAAGTAATACGATTAACGAGTGAGCAAATGGAATACCACAGACTAACACAAGAATGCCTAAATGCATGTCATACCTTCCCACCGTGAAGCAGACGCAGTTCCGAGGGGAGAAACGAGAACAGAAGCCGAGAGCAGAACCGTGTTAAGCTAGAAGGCCCTACGCTAAGGGACGGACACCCACGTTGCCAGCCAACCGCCAGGACCACCCCCCCAGCCCATGTTAAAAGATAGAGCCCTCCAGAAGAACAGTATAGATCTTACGATAACACTAAAAGGACCACACCAGCTGCAAGTTTTAGCGCGAGACTTTTTCGCGTCTCTGTTACGTTGCAAACGTTGAAAACATTGCCCCACCACGATTAGTATAACGTTTCTCATTGGATAGACAGAATTTTTGTAGGCAGAGCTTAAGGTTAACATTGAGACCCTGATTGGTCAGATGAAAACACAGCCAGATAGTTTTTTTTAACCAACTTCGGTAAATTCTAGTAAGGAGAAGTTAGGAGGGAGTTGCTTCCGAGACGGCGAGCTGTATGGAGCTGCGCCGTCCGCCACCCCCTGACGCTGCCTAACCAACGACAAGGTAATGAACGCACGTGATGCCGCATAACAGCGCATAAAGCTTCACTCAGAACTGCAGAAGTCTCATCTGTTACACCCCCTTTTTACGTAATACTAGTGTCGATCGTCAATTAAATCTCATTATTTTTCTGTTATATAATTACTGAGAAGCCACATCAGCCACTGTTATTTACGACAAGTTAGATAAGTAATTAAAGATAATTGAGGGTCACTGTAGGCCATTTTGATAGTTTTCTCTTTTGTGAAACTTAATTGAAACCTAGATTATAGATGTGATATGGCATAGGTCATCCTTCGATCCATTGTAGAACTTGGAAACCCATTCAGGGAATATTCGTTCACATTTTTGTTGAACGCAGTTGGTTTTTATCATACTGTATTAAAACATTTCCTTTTACCAATAGTGCAATTTATAAACAATGTTTTGTGAGTAGAATAAAATTTCCATTGGTAAACGTAACTGCTTTTTCGACGTTATTTTACCAGCTAACTAAAAATAGAAAAGCCTTAAACCCCTTCCACTAAGTTTAGTTAGTATTAAGAGTCTTTTACAGGGAGTGCTGTGAAAAAAAATGGCTCTGAGCACTATGGGACTTAACATCTATGGTCATCAGTCCCCTAGAACTTAGAACTACTTAAACCTAACTAACCTAAGGACTGCACACAACACCCAGCCATCACGAGGCAGAGAAAATCCCTGACCCCGCCGGGAATCGAACCCGGGAACCCGGGCGTGGGAAGCGAGAACGCTACCGCACGACCACGAGATGCGGGCGGAGTGCTGTGAAGCTGGCGCTGAAATCATTAAGTATTTGGTTATATCATGGCAAGTCTCACAGAACTCTTCTGAACTCTACATGTTATGTGTGGTCTGGCGTCTCCTTACCAGCAACAGGTCCAAGGTTCAAACTAGCCAATTCCCTAAAAAACACGCTCAGAGCGTCGTTGCGCGAAAGTGGTAGGGAGACACGACTTAGAACAAACAGACACCGCACAGAATGATAGAACAGTACTGACTTCTATTGGTTTTATGTGAATTTTTTGTGTTGTCTTTATCAGTCGATGTACTGACTGCACTTCAAAGTCAGGAGTCTCATTATTATTCGAGCCTCGTTCCAAAAGTGATGTCTCCTTTTTTATAGTGACTTTGGATATCCGCTCCAGATGTCGTTGGTGTAGTGCTAATGGTTGTACCATCCTCTTTCACTTGAAGGTGGTTCCGTTGTTCTGCAGTAGTTGGCGCCAGCAGAGGAGTGTTCCGAAATGGAGTCTGATATGGACGCGCGTATAAATTCCGCACTGCTGAAAACATATCACCGGCTGAAATCCATTGATGCTTGCTAAAGTGTATAGGAACGATACAATAGACGTGAGAAATGTCAGGGACGGGTACGGCATTTTCAAGGTGGTGAAAAGGGTGTGCATGACAAGCCATGGCCCGTTCGACCCTGCACAGCTGTCAGCCCTCGCAGTGAAGAGCGCCTTGATCAATTCATCCTTGCTGATCGGCGGATGATGAGCAGAGAATTGCGTGCAAAGCTAAATGTCGGCTGTAATGCCTTGGAAACGATTTTGGAATGTCTTGGTTATCGCAGGGTCTGTGAGAGATGGGTCTAGCGGATGCTTACAGAAGAAGCAAAAAAATTATGGAATGGAAATTTCTCAGGACCTGCTGGACCAATATGAAGCTGAAAGTGACAATTTTCCTACAAGCATCCTCACCTGAGATGAGGCTTGGTGGCACCACTATGAGCCAGAATCCAAAACACAGTCCATGGAATGACGACATGAAACGTCTACGCCTAAGAAGAAATTCAAGACACAGCTGTCTACAGGCAGAGTGATGTCAGGTAAAGTTTGGTTCTTTTGGATGTCCTGGAACGTGGAGAAACGGTCTGTACAGCACGCTACAAGACGACACTGACTAAGCCGAAAGCCCGAATTTCCAGGGCAAGGCCAGAGAAGAATACCAGCCTTCACCTGGAACATGATAACGTCAGGCCCCACACTCATTACAAAATTCTGCTGGACTGTCTTACTGCATCCACCATACAGTAAAAATTTAGCGCCGTCGGACTTCCGTCTCTTTGAGACTCTGAAATATGGATTATGTGGCGAACATTTGCAAGACTGAGACGCTGTTGTCTGGGCTGTAAGGAAGTGGTTAGCCTCAGCTGGCTCTGATTTGTACAACCACGGCATGCAGGCTCCGGTTCATCGTTGCCAAATGTGCATAACGAGTGGTTGTGATTAGGTGGAAAAATGACAGTCTGTAGCTGAAATACTGCTCTATATAGCAGTGCTGTTGTGTTTTATGTATCTCCTATAGTTTCCATAAATAAAAATAGTAGGCATTACTTTCGGAACGCCTCTCGTATGTTCTGTTAAGGTTGTTTTAAAGCTGTATTTAGTGATTTAGATTTTACTAAGCTGTCTTAAGCGGTCCTGAGCTTATGGAAAGAGATTCTTTGTTAATTACAATTATTGGCCAATTAGATTACGGCAGTAACCTTTCTCAAACTATACAGCTACTGCTAGAGTTTCATTTCTTACAAATAAATTAATTGGCGATTATTTACTGGGGTGCCATTAGCTGACGCCGAGTATCTTCATTCAAAGTTGGGTTTAAGTAAATGGAACACGTATTTTTATCTATCAAAATATTCTTGACCGACTTGAGGTAGAGACCCAGCATGAAGATGGACAGAGAATAGAGGACAGTACAACACACGATGCAGTATCGCGAGAAATAGGACAGATAACGCACCATAACGACGATAATGTACGTCAAGGCATAGAAAACGTAAGTCAGCATACGACAGAGGAGCAGGAAAGAAGAGAGACAGTCGATGAGGATTCTAACTTGCGCCTTGAATATGTACAACCATAGTACAAGTAATCAGAGTTCCCTCACCACAGAGTATAAGGAATTCCAGCAGAAACGTGTCACCGCACAGTTCAATGCAATCGGTTGCAATCCAAGACTTGTGCGAAAGTACAGAGCGGAGGACGTCGGAAGAAAACGAAATAGGACCCACCAATCTGGCAGAATTATTACAACAAATTACGGTAACCATGACAAGGCAAAATAAAGAAACAGCGAACCAAATTCAAATTCAGAATGCAGAAACCACGAGACAAATGCGTGAGATTAAACAACAAATCAAAACAAAATCAGTTACACCTAAGTCATATTGAAGACGAGGCAAAAGAATCTCGAGAAGTGATAGGAAACTTAGTAACAGGTCACAATCAATTGAGAACAGACATTGACAAGGTACAAGTGGACGTACAAACATATCGTAATGACACTCAGTACGAGATCAAAACATTACGTAACAACACCCAGGGAGAAGTCAAGAAACTACAGAAACAGATAAACGTAATTACTAGACAAGCAGCAGGTACAGCGCGTGAAATTGTTGAAAACAGTGTGTTACACAAACGTATCACAAAAGCAGCGCTGAAAAGATACGATAATCGCATAGTCATAATAGAAGCGCAAACGAAGCAACAATTTCAGAAATTGCGAACAGAGTTGTTGCAAGCTATTGAAGAGCGTAGTGAACAGGATCGAACAAGCACTGAGTCTGCAACCACATCCGTATCTGTAACAGCACCGGAAAAACAAGCAACTAACGAAGATATTACGCATTTGCGATTCCAATCACAGTCCGAATGTAACATACGTGAAATCAGACAGCCTGCACCGCAACAAACACGTTTCGAAATTCTTGATGAACAAACGTGAAATCAGACAGCCTGCACCGCAACAAACACGTTTCGAAATTCTTGATGAACAAACGTCACCACAAACACATGCGGAACCGCAAATGTATGTTTCAAGACAGTTTGGATTGGGCAATGAAGCGGCAAGGTTAGCCAGACAAGATACCGAACCAATACGTGACAATGGAAAGCCAGGTCGCGAAGAGTACAGTGCAATGCATTCAGCTACACGTTCACAACCGATGGAAGAAAATTATTGCGTACCACTCCAACGATACTACGCAAGGGTAGGCGAAAGTTACAGTGGACAATATCCAATGGATCTACCACAACCGGAAAGAACGACGGGAGAAATGATCAGAAACAAAAGTGGCGAAGAATCGCGAATTTCATATGGAACTATGACGAAGCACGACAACGATCATTTCCTCACAGTCAGATAATTTCAACACTTTCGAGAAGGGAACTCATTACATCCACGAACTTTTATTGATCAATTCCGAGTAGGATTACCAGAACACTGGACGCTAGCACGCAAATTAGACTTTATATGTGCACACAGTCGCAGAAACCATGCAGAATGTTGCAGCGACATGCCGATCGTACGAAGATTTCAGAGAGAAGTTTCTCTCACGATATTGGTCCAGTGAAGCACAGAACAGAGTGAACTACGAATTATTGCAGAACCTATATTTTGAAAATTCAGGAGAGAAGAGTCCCGTGAAATTTTTCGAAGTAATGGCAAAGAAAAATCAATGCTTAGATGTACCATACAGTGACGGAGAGTTGATTAATTTATGCGTGATGATGTTACCATTGAAATACCAGAAATCATTAGTAGATCGCGGAGGCAATGACGTCGAAGCATTTAAAGGAATTCTAAGGGAACTAGAGTTCATATTTTCGGAAGATGACGCAAGAAAAAGACGAAGCGAAAGTCAAAACGAAAGCAAAAAGCAGTGAAATTCACAAGACACAGTACGAAGAAACAATAATTACGAACCACGTGATAACTTCGCACCAAGAAACGACAACAGATTTCAACAAAAAAACGGACATGGCAATAACTACAATTCACCCAGGAACGGCAACAACTATTAGAGAGGGAACAATGACAACCGGAACGGGTAATGGAGCGCCAAAAGACCGACAAATTATCAACAAAGAAACGAATATCAACAAGCGGAGCAAGAAAAGAGAATATAGATAGAAGAGGTGGAGGTAAGACCACCAAACCCCGAAAAACCTTCGAATTGACAGCTAGCGCCCATGCCAAAGAGAATGACGCACCGACCCAGGATAATTGCAGCACCTTCAACAGAGTAGTAAATACCTTATCACGAGAAGAGAAGAAGGAAGAAACAAAAGCGCAGGGACCAGATGAAAACGAAGACAGGAAAATAACAATATCGTGTTGGGATGAAATTAATTGGGAGAATACTGAAGAGGAAGATGAATTACCAGAGGCATGCACAACAAATGTAGGAGGAAAGGACGAAGTAATGAGTATTGCAGAGCTATTTGAAATGGAAACCAGGGAAAGCGAATTCAATGAGGATAATGCGCAGTCGACAGAAGTTGAAAATAAGTTACTAGTTATTTACTGGGGTGCCATTAGCTGACGCCGAGTATCTTCATTCAACGTTGGGTTTAAGTAAATGGAACACGTATTTTTATCTTTCAAAATATTCTTTAATAGTAATTACTGTGGTTGTTTATTAGAATTCCCGAGCACGGGGTAAGTTATGGGGTTTTGAAATAGTTGTATTCTTAAGTTATATGTATGTTCGTTTCTCGTTTTAGAAGTTACATGTACCAACCTATAGCCAAACTGTTCATGATACTGGAGACAGCCGCAGTCGGTATAACATGGGGCTTGCAGGCATGTTGTGCTCGTTTGTAACAGATGGTTGTACATCTTCGTAATTCACAATTTTTTTGTTACAAGTATTTAATTAATGTAAAGTTTTGTAATAAAGTGTTGCTAATTTAAAATAATACACAAGTGATCCTAAGAAACCATGCAAACCGAGTCTGAAGGTTCTAACAAAAAGGAACGAATTGATGTTTGAACTAAATATCCACATAATTTTGTAACCATTTAATAAAAATGTTCACATTACTGATTAAATAAAACAGAAACCCACTTATGATGCCACAGAAGTGCTGAAACATATTTGGGAACTTGGAGAAACGGTGTTTTGCGTAACTGGCGGACCTTGCATCCGACAATCTGAATGCTCTGTGTCAACGACAAACAAGAAATGAGGCAGTTCGACCAGAGAAAAAAATCGTAAAACATATTTGAAATCCTAAAAAAAACAGACATTGTCTACATGGAAAGATAGGTAACGTATTACAATACGTACAATATTCCAAAGGAATTGATAAAAATGAGAGGTCGAGAACGAAGAACTCGAATTAAAGCGGCTGTAAGACAAGACTGCAGTGTTTTGCCCCTACTGGTCAATCTGTACATCACAGAAGCATTGACGGAAATAAGATAAAGGCTCAAGATTGGGATTAAAATTCAGGGTGAAAGGACATCAATGCTAAGATTCACGGTTGCCGTTGCTATCATTGTGAAAGTGAAGAAGAAATGGGAGCACATGTTGAACGGAATGCAGAGTGACAGGACATCGAAGAAAGACAGAAGTAATAAGGAGTAACACAAATCAGATCAGAGATATATATAACATAAAAATTGATGAGTCCTAAGTAGACTAACACAAGGAATTCTGCTGTCTCGGAAGCAAATTAATTCATGACGGACGAAGCAAGTGGGATAAAAAAAGCTTACTACCACGGTCAAATAAGTCATATCTGTCCAAAACAACTCTTTTGGGATTCAACATGGGCTTTAATTTGAAGAAGAAGTTTCTCTTAATGTACGGTAGGAGCACACTATTTATGAAAGTTCATCGTCGATTGTGGGAAAATTGGAAAACAAGGGAATGGAAGCGTACGAGATACAGTGCTGCAGAAAGACTTCGGAAGTAAGTGGACCGATAGGATAAGAAATAATGGCGTTTTCCGCGGAATCTGCGAGGGGCCAAAAATGTCGTAACCTTTTACAAGAAGAAGGGACAGGACGGTAGGACATATGCTAAGACGTGAGGAAACAACATCCATGATACTGAAGGTACCTACGGAGGGTAAAAACTGTAGAAGAGATTGAAACATATCTAGAAAATATTCGACACTGTGTGTAAGTGGTACGGTGAGACGAAAAGATTGGCACAGGAGAGGAATTCATGGTTGGCCTTATCCAACCTTATGTACACCTATAATTACGTAGCACATTCCAATTACTTAAAACATTTAACGTGGCTGCACTACGTCACATTCCATAAAATTGTTTAATTAGTGATTTAATTAGCTACAAGAGACTGGGTCACAAAAACTAACAGACTGAAATGCCATATTCGTTGTGAAACAGTTCATTTGAGAATGGGGACGCCTTAGGTGCAAGATAATTCACTGTGCGACGTCCATGAAATAATTTTTATTAACGTGTCTCACAAGCACAATAAATCATATAATAACACGCATCTGTCAATTTTGCTTCGAAAACATTACCAGAGACAGTGCTCTGATGAAAGTGGTTTATACTGTCGAGGATCTTGGCGTAATGCCCGGACCTATTCTCCAGATAATCGACGGTTTCCTTACATCATTTGAGGTGATGGGGAAGAATGGTTACTTCACAAATTCATTACCAGTTTCGTTTGTGTACTTGTTATCATGGATAGCAGTCCATCTTAAATGACATCACTACTGACAGCTCCTACGAAATCCCAAATCTGCAATTAGGAGCACCCATGATTCCAAATATGTGCAGATGTCTTTGAGAGCAAGGTTAAACCACTGTACCTAAATTTAGTAGAGATGCCAGTGTACCTGCTCGTGGTTGAATTTGAGTCCGTAATTCTTTATAGGGTTGAAGGCTGGGAGCAGCTAGTCACTGCAGAAGTGATAAATGCGTGATCGCAATGCTGCTGGATGCAATCGCTGATACTTGGAGCCCAATTCGCCATGCGGCACAGGCTTCTCTGCAACGAATTATGATTAGGATATTGCACAGAGGTAAGGGAGTCGTTGTCTTGAATACAAATACATCTGTGCTGATCTAGACAAAAGAAGAGAGAGAGAAACAGTGCAGTCGATTTAACTGAAGGTGAAACATCATAATGTCATCGATGTGATATCCGAGCCGTGTGTTTTCGTATTTGTAACGTAAGCAACATGTGTCATGACGTCGCGTCGGAGTGCGCATCCGGCACCGTCTGCCGGCTTTGAGAGGGATATCCGCGCTGTCTTAGTCTCAGTATGGGTTCCTCCTCTACATCTACATTTATACTCCGCAAGCCACCCAACGGTGTGTGACGGAGGGCACTTTACGTGCCACTGTCATTACCTCCATTTCCTGTTCCAGTCGCGTATGGTTCGCGGGAAGAACGACTGTCTGAAAGCCTCCGTGCGCGCTCTAATCTCTGTAATTTTACATTCGTGATCTCCTCGGGAGGTATAAGTAGGGGGAAGCAATATATTCGATACCTCATCCAGAAACGCACCCTCTCGAAACCTGGCGAGCAAGCTACACCGCGATGCAGAGCGCCTTTCTTGCACAGTCTGCCACTTGAGTTTATTAAACTTCTCCGTAACGCTATCACGGTTACCAAATAACCCTGTGACGAAACGCGCCGCTCTTCTTTGGATCTTCTCTACCTCCTCCGTCAACCCGATCTGGTACGGATCCCACACTGATGAGCAATACTCAAGTATAGGTCGAACGAGTGTTTTGTAAGCCACCTCTTTTGTTGATCGACTACATTTTCTAAGCACTCTCCCAATGAATCTCAACCTGATACCCGCCTTACCAACAATTAATTTTATATGATCATTCCACTTCAAATCGTTCCGCACGCATACTCCCAGATATTTTACAGAAGTAACTGCTACCAGTGTTTGTTCCGCTATCATACAATCATACAATAAAGGATCCTTCTTTCTATGTATTCGCAATACATTTCTCTATGTTAAGTCCCTTCGTGTCTTCGTGCTCCAGCTGACCAGTGTATGCGGCCGCACTCCCAACCACTGTGGTAGGACATGCTGCTAACAGTAGCCCGTTGGAGGAGACGCTTCTGCTGTATACCTTGTAGGAGGCGAACCGTAGTCCGCAGGGTAGGACTACGGACAGGCCGAGGCCAGCTGCGTCTAAGGAACTAGCTGTTGACTACTTCGTCAAATACCCTGCCAGCGCACCACCGAAGACAATGAAGCTGGTGAGAAGCTTGCTAAAACACTCACTATCGGCTGTTTGGCGTTCCACAGCCAGTGACTGATGCATTGGCTACATTCATTTAAGTCGCAAAGGTTCAGTTGCTTCTTCAGTGTTAGGGACAGTGCAGTCTAGTTCCACTTGTGTCCTTAATATTATCTGTAAGCTTGTAAATCTGATAGTGTCTGATATATGGATGCCTACCTTAGGTTACGTGTTGTGCTAATTACGTTCTGGTCTCTGCACTGTTCATTGCGTGCCCTGTATTCTTTTAACGTTAATAGCTTTTATTGAATAGTTAAAGACATAAATATTTATTACGAACAGTGAGAATTCTGACGTTTTACGTATTCTATGTGTAAGAGAAGTTGTCTGTTTTCATATTTTCACTATCGTGTCATTCCCGTTTTTAATGAAAATTGCCTTTTGAATTGCCACTTGGGACCAGCTAACTGTGTCAAACTATGGAGTGTGCCAAATACAGTGGGCGTCCAGTGCTTGTCACAGACGCCGGCTCCTGATTGTAAACAGCCTGTGCCGAAACCATGGTCATAAATTCTTTTAAGTGTCGGTTTGTCAGGTGAGTCATTGTTGAGTCTCCCGGCATTTACCTTGTGCAATTTTATTTTTTGTGTAGTATTCGCTTAAGGAAATAAATGTTTTCTTTTAATAATTATTTTATTAGTCTGGCATCTCAATCTTTTAGCTTTCTCTCGTAAATCAAATTCTACGAAATCATCTTTGTGAGGTTTGTCTTACTCTGACAGATTTTGCACCGGAAGACAGACTTTTTTGTCGAAAACTTACGTTTACAGCTAGCTACCGATCAGTCCTCATGGTGTATAGATCATTGACGAAATTATTTTTAATTTATCTCCAGCATAAATTAATGGAAATGAAAATAAGAGATCGCTTAATGCAAGAAAGGCGTAGATATTACCAAGACTAAAGCCGTTACATAAACGCCTTCAATATTTGATATCCTTAGATATCCTTGGTGAACAAAACAGGAAAAACCGCTGGAATAGAGCAAATATATTCTTTATTTTTGGATGACAAATGCAGCACTAATTTTTTTCAAAATAATTATTATGTAAACGTACACTGTTAAAACCTGTCACCCAATCTTGACCAACAAAATCAGTGCTCCGCCTCTAACGATCAGACTATGGCATTCACATCCCAAGAATCCTCCGGAGAGAGGTCCCTCGGACTTGGAAAGATCTTCAAGATGTACGTTTAAATGCAATACAGTCAAAGATTCTATAATAGTATATTGCAGTGATAATTCTATTTACACTTTAACCTACAACATTACATTTAAAGGTTTCTGGGAAGTAGATGCAGTTGCTGAACAGAAAGTTCTTCATTTCAGTTCCAAACTCCACTACTTTGTTCATATGACGCTTTTTTATGCGTTCTTTCGGTGTTTTAAAAACCTGTGTACCCATGCTCCTGACCCGTTTCTTCACTGATGTTAACGGCAAGCAGTCTTCTACAGGCTGTTTTTGGTCTTTGAGCTGTAATCATTTCCCTATTTTTTTTTTTTTGTGAACAGAGGATTATTAGTAACGACAAAGGATGTTAATGAAAATCCAGTCAGCTCTACAAGGAACTTTGCAGTATAAGCCCACTTGTCAGTACGACGTTGCATTATGGCCTGGATGAATGTACTGATTCCGTTGAAAATGGTGTTATAGATCCGTTGTAACCTCTCCTGAGGAAAGCTGTCACAGATCTCTTTGAACTGGTCCTTGATATAGTGGATACTGACAGTGGAATGGAGCTGACCTCCTAGAAGGTCCAACAGATGTTCTATCAAGGGCAGAAGTGGGGATCGTCCTGTTCACTGGAGTGCATGGATTCATCCCTTTACAGAGACATGTGCCATGTTCGTTCGAGTATAATTCTGTTGAAAAATGCCATCTCGATATTGAGACACACACAATGATACGGGATGACCGTGACGTACTGGTGTGCAGTGAGAAGCCCTTTAGCCACTTTCAGGCTTGAACCGAGTTCATTTCCAATCTCTCCCAAGCCCATGACCTCATGAACTACACAGCTCTGCCTTACCAAAACTTAGGAAGAATGGTGATGTCTGTCCAGGTCACCTCCATACTCGGCAATGAAAATCATCCATTGTGGCACAGAACTATAACTCAACGCTGAACATAATTTGATGCCACTCGTCAGCATTCCATTATTTCTACGCACAGCACAAATCCCAGCGTAACCGCTCGTGCTGTGATGTTAACCTCGGCCTACGCATGCGACGGTATTCGGCAAGTCCGGTAAGTTCTGCTACTGGCTTGCGACTAATGGCACGGGTTGAAACAGGATGTTGGAAGGAGGCTATTATTTATCAGGAACGGTAGCCGCACATATGACGATCATGCGATGTACTTGCAGAATACAGCGATCTCCCCTTGTGTCGGTCAGACGTGGTCGAGCAGAACTATTGAGACGAGTATGCTTATCTTTACGTTCTCATGCAGTCCAACATTCGTCCACTGCTAAATCCGAATATCCCACAGATATGGGTACTGCGTGATTCGACCACGTTGTCGAATGGAGTCCCTGAATGAGGTTTATCTCGAATTCTGTCAGGTGCTGATAAACCTATTTCATATGAATAAGCGACACCTGCGTGTCTTTCATAGTTATCAGTCAACATCTGAAATTGTTTATACCCTTTACATATCCAACCGGTTATCGGTGAAACCCTGACCTGCAAGCATAACAGTCGTCCGTCAAAGACGCGTATGGGGCTCCAAATTTTAGCACTCCCAATACTACACTGAAGCGCCAAAAAAACTGGTTTCAGCATGAGTGTTTAAATACACATATGTGTCAACGACCAGAATACGGCGCTGCGCCTATATATGACAAGTGTCTGGCGCAGTTGTTACATCGGTTACTGCTGCTACAATAGCAGATTATCAAGATTTGGGTGACTTTGAACGTGGTGTGATAATCGGCGCACCAGCGATGGGACACAGCATCTCCGAAGCAGCAATGAAGTGGGAATTTTCCCATACGACCATTTCGCGAGTGTAGCGTGAATATAAAAAAATCCGGTAAAACATCAAACCTCAGACACCGTTGCGGCCGGAAAAAGATCCTGGAAGATTGGGACCAACGACGACTGGAGAGAATCGTCCAACGTGACAGAAGTGCAATCTCTCCGCAAATTTCTGCAAATTTCAGTGCTGGGTCGTCAACAAGTGTCAGCGCGTGAAAGATTCAACGAAACATCATCGATATGGGCTTTCGGAGCGAAGCCCCACACGTGTACCCTTGATGACTGCACGGCACAAAGCCGTACGCCTCGCTTGGGCCCGTCAACACCGACAATGGACTGTTAAGTACCGATATCAAGACAGCCTCATGGATCCATGCACTCTCCATGTCAGCAGGGGCTGCCCAACCTGGTGGAGGCTCTCTGGTGGTGTGGGGCGTGTCCATTCGGAGTGATATAGGAACCCTGATACTTCTAGATACAACTCGGACATATGACACGTACATAAGCATCCTGTGTGATCACCTGCATCCATTGACGTCCATTGTGCATTCCTACGGACTTGGGCAATTCCAGCAGGACAAAGCGACAGCCCACACGTCCAGAATCGCTACAGAATGGGTCCAGAAACACTCTTCTGAGTTTAAACACTTCCGCTGGCAGCCAGACTCCCCAGACATGGACATTATTGAGCATATCTGGGATGCCTTGCCAAAAGACATCACCACCCCTTCGTACTCTTACGGATTTATGGACTGCCCTGCAGGATTCATTCTCCAGCACTGTTTCAGAAGTTAGTCGAGTCCATGCAAAGTCGTGCTGAGGCATTTCTGAGTGCTCGCGAGGGCCCTACACGATATTAGGCAGGTGTACCAGTTTCTTTGGCTCTTCAATGCGTACTTCTACATTTCCATTTAATACGAATTCGAGCAATTTCGGGTGTCCAGTAACGCGGAAACTTCTCTTTTACTGAATCTTCTTGTGTTCGTAACATAAGAAACTATCGCAGACAAGCTATGTTTTACTTGCTTTTTTTTATTACAGTTTCGTTGGAATACCACGTTCGGCAAAATAATGAATATCTATTCTTCGGTGGGTTTATCGGAGCGGCGAATGCGACCGGAAACTGAATCGCTTTGTGATAAGAAAGTAAATCGCAATCACTAGAGCTGATATTTTATGGGGAATTGAAGGATTTATGCTCTGTTTGTCAAATGGTGGAACTTTATTCTTTACTGCTGCAGATTTAATCAAATGTGAGTGCTGCGTTTCAATGTTATAGGAATTACGATGCATTCTAATGAAGACAAACAACATTCGTTTTACGATGAGTTTCATCTTACACACACACAGACACGCATACACACACACACACACACACACACACACACACCACCGAAGGAGAGAGAGAGAGAGAGAGAGAGAGAGAGAGACAGAGAGAAATACAAACTACTGAAAGTTTGCGCAGCAGTGCAACTTTCTCCTTTAGCCCACTCCTTTGAAGATACATTTTTGAGAGTTTCATGCCTATTTCCACAATTCGTCAAGGCATATTTATCACTAGATTTCGTTGAATTTTACTTTCGTGTCTTTTTTAGCGACGGTGTTTCGTAGAATTTCTGTGTATGTATGTGTGTGTGTGTGTGTGTGTGTGTGTGTGTGTGTGTGTGTGTGCGTGTGTGAGTAATCTCACCTATCCACTGCCTTTGTAATTCTGTGTCAGGTATTTCCTGGCTGTTTTCTCGACGTGTGGCGTATACCAGAAGTTTATTATCTACGTTTCATATCCAGCTCGTTTCAGTCCTACCACGTTCTCTTGTTTTTACGAGAATGAGAAACAGTAACTTCTATCCACTTATTGCCCAGATAACGTCAAGCAATACTGCTCTGTTTTCTTTTTCTCTGCACTAAAATCAACTTACCGGCTTTAGGCTTCACGCAGTGTCTTTTTTGCTAGACATATTTTTTCCGCAAACTGAAACAAGCCGACCGTTCTTCCACAATCGTACTTTTCCTTTTCCAGTAATTATCTAATATTATTCCCTATGTTTAGGATGGTTTCTTTTTTGTGTGTTGGTATTGTACTTGCACTATCGAAATCATTAGAGAATTGGTATCATTACTAATTTGTCGAAGACATTGTAGCATACTATTTTCGTCCTCGAACACCTCTGTAGTAGTTTGGGTCACTGCTCACTAAATATAACAGATAGAGTATTTTCATCTTCAAAATTGAATGTGTGTTCCATGTGTTTCTCTCTCACAATCGTGAGAGATAATTTTCATGACTTTTTACTGTACTAATTTATTTAGAGGATAACTGTTTGCCGGCAGCGGTGGTCTAGCGGTTCTAGGCGCGCAGTCCGGAACCGCCCGACTGCTACGGTCGCAGGTTCGAATCCTGCCTCGGGCATGGATGTGTGTGATGTCCTTAGGTTAGTTAGGTTTAAGTAGTTCTAAGTTCTAGGGTACTGATGACCTCAGATGTTAAGTCCCATACTGCTCAGAGCCATTTGATAACTGTTTACATCTTTCCAGATTACTTATATCTCATTACAGTTAGTTCGAGAAGCTTATAAAAGCGGAATTTGAACAACGAATAAATCCATGAACTAATTCACAATTATACAAAATTTCAACAATAACAGAGCTCTTCATACGCTGAATCAAGTATTCGAAAACGAGAAAACCTGCACGTAAACAAGCATCCACACAGCACAAATGATTTAAACCTAAATAAAAACAAAAGAAAGATACTAAATGCTGGACATACGTTAAGACTTAACACGTGTAGTAGAGGACATTAAGGTGAACGAATTGCGGCATTTGTCACCAGTGGCTCACATAGACTGTGATTCCTCTCAAATTTCCGAAGGGAAAAATATGTTTGACATAGTGTCTATTGTCTCAGAGTCGTAGCTGTTCAGGAAAATAAACTTTTGTGTGATGCGCCATATGAAGGGTATATATCACATTTGCGTTGTATTTTTACTAGGAAATCGCTTGTCATGACTACAAAAGTGAAGAAGAACATCGGGAAAATTCCCATTTACATTGTTTTTAGGAAGTTGACACCTATATCTCCGTGATCAACAAAGTTACAAATATCTATTGGTCCGTGTTTTGTGAAATTCTACTAACTTCTCCTTTAAGGGGCTCCGGAAAGACCCATCGTTCCAACTTTACATACAGTTTATAAATTACACGTTTTCTCAGAAAGTATTTGAGCCAGAACGTTGAAATTTTTATAGTTTATTTATTGGATATTGGCTACAACTTATCACAGGGACTTTTAAAAATTTGAATTCAGTTGCTAGAGATTAATTTTTTCTATTGTAATGAAAATTCACTACTTTTTGTGTAATTTTTTTATTTTTTAAATTCAAAAGTATATAAGTTTTGGGTAAAAGGCTGTGCTAAGTTAAGCGGAAGGGACTGTGTAACATTTCCTGAAAATTTGAAGCAAATTGGTTTCGTAGATCCTGTGAAAACGAGTAATTTGTATGAAAAAATAAAACTTTTGAGAATCAAGCGACGAAGTTTGGATTACCTGTTTCGTGCATTCCAGATCCATAGGAGGGATTATCTTCATCTTTTGCCAACTCCTACTCCAGCTTCCTCTTTGTCCTCCTCCTGTTTCCTCTGGCTTGTATTTCTACCATGTTGAAATTCCAGTATTTCGAAATACTTTGCAACTTACAACGTTGCCATCATTCAAAGTAGCAACAACATCATACACGCCAAAGTGAAGTGTTTCTATTCCAACAAACACAGACTTGGGGAGTCTTGATATATAACACTATTTACACTCTCATTGGGGTTTTAGTCTTTCCACGAATACACTTTTTCAACAGTTCAGGTGCTGCCAAGTCTCTGAAAATAGGTTGTATCACCCCCATTACCGCATCGGGTAGACTAGTTTTATGAATGTACATTTCGCCAGTTAACAATCCCTTTTTGTACTTTTACCACCTGTTTTCTCCTTTGGGACACAAGTAATGATGGGGACCTTCATCGGTTGAAAAGAATGAAAAAAAAAAAAAAACAGCTCTAACAGCCTTCTTCATTTCATCAACACTGTGTATGTTTTGCCTAATAGCCAATTCATAATAGTTCTGTATTTTGCCAACTACACTGTCAGTTAACCTTCCCTTCCCATCCAACCCTTTACCATCACTGAGTTTTTGGTTTTAGTCCGAAGCTTTCAGTTGCCAAAGTCTTGGTCCCATTCGTTTCTCTACGTGTCGAATACACTCAAATTTCTGCCTACATCACCATAGGCCTTCAGTTCTTGAATAAGTTTGAATCTTTTAGAATCAGGTTCACTAAGGTAATTCACATATCACACTTTATCACTCGCAACAGAACGTTGAAATATATTGACAACACCAGCCACTTCCATTCCGCCACTACTGTCACTATAGTTAGTTGCGCAATTATTTTCAAGTATACCTTTATTTTTAAGGACATTTACAGTATTTAGTTATTACTTCTACATCTAGAACTTTCCCTGTATGCACTCCCGTGGCAGGTACTACAACGTGACGAGATACGTGTCCCCGTTTATGCCAGGTACCATCGAAAGCTGTATTCAAGGCTCTATTACCACGGCTTGCTGTTACTGCCTCTTCCACAGCTTTCTTCAAAGATTCTATACAGGAATCTTCCACTTTAGACCCTATAAAACTATTATAGTTCTTAAACTTGATTGCGGGATTTATAAGATTCATCATACCACAGAAAACTGCACCCGCAGTAGCACCCTTATCAACTATAAGCAAGGCAGAAACAAATCTAACGTTGTGTTCATAGTTTTGCTACCATTTTCTTCACTTCGAAATACGGCAACACTGTTACGAAAGGTGGTCATGTATGAACCTTTACCACACCTCAGTTCCATTTCATTGGCAAGTCCTACGTGATTTCTTATAGAGAGATCCAGACCGACTTCACTACACTGAATACATCTTACACAGTTTGCAAAAATTCCTTTGAGAACTGACACATCAAATTTTCCATTCTCACCCGATTCGCCAATAAAATATTCATACTTTTCATTAACTAAACCGAGCTCCCTCTGCGAAGTAGTTTCTTTCTGACTTTCATTGCAATGCGCAAGTGCACCAGCAAGGCTAGTTTCACACACTTCGTTATCGCCTTTGTTGTTTACGGTAATAACACCTGCCTTTGGCTTTCCTACATTTCTCCTTTTCTTAAAAGCCTTCAGAAGATTTCTAGTCACTTTACGTTTACCTGTGATTATCCTTCAATAGAACAGACACTTCAATGAGCAGAATTCACTATGATTATTTTTAGGGTTACATAAGTGTAAATAAATTAGAAACACGTGAGAACCGAGCGAGCGATATATATCAACAATCACTGGTTGGCCACAACACTTACTCTGTAATACTTATTTTGTCTCACGTCACGAAACTGTCATGATAAGCATGTAGATTCATTCATGAGTACAACATATGGCAGTATTTTAACAACGCCACAGTGGGTCACGCCCACGCAGAACACATTTCAAAAATATTTTAAAAATTAATTGTAGTTTTCTGAACTGAATAAATTATAAATCAACTGAAAGTGGAAAGTCTGTAAATTTTTAAAATGCAAAAGACTAAAAATTGAACAGTCCATGATTTTGAACCTATCCGGAGTCCCTTAGGTAAAGAAGCATTTACAAGGAGTCTTAACCTTTTGAAGTTAAAGCGTTACGTTCATGACCGTACAGCATGATGAGCAGTTTTATGTCCGTTGCTGGATGTGTTGTTCACGTAATACCACAAAATATGACGCCTGGCGGTATACGTATTGGTGAGTTCCATAGTGAAGGAAAACTTTCTAGCTTGCTGTACCAAAGATTAATTTCTTAACGAAGAAGCGAGGGCCATCAGCAGACCATGAAGGCAAAGATTTCAGTTAACAAACACATACAGAGAAGACAAGTTTTTCTTACGGTTTGTCGAATAGCAACAGAAAGGCTCTCTTCATTCCTATTAATACCGGTACGTCAACCTAACACCACCCTAAACGAAAATAATTATTTGGGAGAAATGTATCCGGTACTGATTGAGCTGCTTTCATCTAAATTTCTAATATTCATTGCAGTGACACATTTTTATCTGAATCGCAACACTGAGTACTCTGTTGGTTTATTAATTAATGGCGATCGGACTAAGAATGATCACTATTAAGCTACTGATTGTTCATCAAGAACAAATTTAATTATGAAATACGTATTCTCAAAAACGTATCGTAAAACATTTGGAAAACGGGTCATAAATAACTTGACACAACATTAGACAGAAAAACGAGAATTATAGAAACATGCTACTGTAATGACGTTAATGAATAGGATAATACCTGCAGCAGTCATATTTTTAGAAATGAGTAAATGAAAGATAATTTTAATCACACGAATCGGCGCACACAATTTAAATTAGGGTGGTTACATTTGGGCCATTAGTAGACACATTTTCAATAACGACTCAGCCAAAGTGGTGGAACGTGACGTTCAAGTCGTATATGCATCATTTTAAATACTTGCTCATTTCAGATGCATTAGAGTGGAAAAATTATTTGAGCAGAAAAATCTATCAATCTGTAATGTTGATTCTGTAATTTATAACACTGACAATCATTAGATTTTAAAAAAAAGTGCTTCTAGACGATCAAGATGAGAAGAAAGAGACTGAGAATACAGGTTAAATAATAAAAAAAATTCTTGCACACGTTTGAGCGAATACCTACAGTAATGTTCACCTTCCACTTGAAAGTTAATCTGGTTTACCAAAGGAAATAATAGCACCGAAGTATCACCGTAATCACAGCGATGCACAGGTGATCGTAGTAGTTCGTTCTCATGAAATACTGGAAGGCCGCCGTCAGCTTTCTAAGAGCGGCGTGTGCCGCGTGTAACATCATTCGCCGAAGAATGTGCGAAGTTGGTATCCACATCGCAGTTTGGCGTCCAGTCCCAGTGCTCGTAAGTTGAATGCGAACATAGCTTTATCTTCTTTAACACAAACGTTTACTCGTAACTGCACAAATGATCTATATGGATCAAAGACTGATTACGACTGAGAGAGACAGATTTTTTCTGTCTCATTGTGTAAAACCTCTGTGGACATTACGTGTACTACGGAATTAACTTACTTCTGATTTAGCAATTGCTGAGAGTAAGGTAGAAGCAGAACTGCAATTAGTATCATTGTTGTAAGCTGCCACTTTGAATATGGAATAATTTGATTAATTATGACATTTCATCACTTACAAGAGGTTGATGTACCCTGAACTGTAGCTGTAATGATCATTTTTGGAAAAATATAATTTCATGGATGGAAAAGGTACGTTCAATTCTTTGGTTATTTTAACTTGCCCGTTGTGGTAGCTTGTAGGGAACTTAGTATCGTGGGAAATCAGTAAAAGCTGCACCATGGTCTTTTATGCTCTATTTTGAGAAATAAATTTGAGGCATTTTATTGAAATCAATACACAACTTGGAAACTGATTCCCAAGCTGCTGAGCGAGAACGTCGTAGCAGACAAGACGGCTTCCCCAATGCGTACGATTGTACCTCTGACTATTGTATGAATTTTCAGGGTCGACGCACGCCGGAATTCTGCAGAGCCGCAGAAATTTTATTTCAGGTGTTGATTTGTATAACGAGAGGCAGAGAATAGTGTCATTAAGAATGTTTCTGTCTAATCGTTTTGTTTTTTATATTTGAAAATTCAAATAGGAATTATATTTGCACCTGGGAGTGTGGGAAGGATTTGTGATAAAATATTGGGGATGCGACTTCTCTCGCCCAAAAGTTTCCATTCAAGTTACTAGGTTATTATTCAGTCATAATAATTTTTCAGTTTAATTTGGAGAGAAGTTAAATCGGCGATCGTTTAGGCCAGGACTCTGTGTATAATATTTGCGTGTATTTCTTTCCTGTCACAACGGAACGAGTTCTGTTGCTACGACGCTGTGTGCAGACTATGCAAGTCTTTCACATGGAAATTTCAGACCAAGAGCTCGACGGAAGACGACATATAAAGGCAGGACCTCTAACCAATTATCGTTCTGCATCTTTCATGCCACCAACTTGGTTCTTGTAGATAGTAGAAGTGTCAAGGACCCTATTGCTGTTCTATGTAGGCTAAAGGATAGTCTTCCATTTTCGCTATCATTCTGTAGACAAACATCTGTAGCGGTAGTATGTGAAGTGCTACGAGATTTTAATTACGTACGAAATGGTGACTCAATTTATTGTGTCCGTAAATCGGAAAAGTAGAGTCTGCGGAACGATGGACAACATTTAGTGGGTTTAATGCGCGTTCAGTTTAAAATGCAAGCGGAACAAGAAAGCGAAATGCAGTCAGCTAATGAAACAGACTATAAAGACGAACCCGCAGCTGTGGAGCAGACTCGCGTTTCACCACGTCACCGTAATTATGGCTCAAATGGCTCTGAGCACTATGGGACTTAACATCTGAGGTCATCAGTCCCCTAGAACTTAGAACTACTTAAACCTAACTAACCGAAGGACATCACACACATCCATGACCGAGGCAGGATTCGAACCTGCCACCGTAATTATGCAAAAGGTTGGTTTGCTATCTGATATGAAAAGTCGATTAGATTCCACAATCGCAGTCAACCTTGACACAATCACTGTCTGAAATCAAGACACAAGTTGACTTAGTTCCGCTGATCGTGCAAATTCAAAACGAAATGCAAGGGACGACAGAAGATCTTATTAGAAAGCACGAGGCCGTATCGAGAGAGTTACAGGAATTTGCGACAGACTCAAGACAAATTTCCGATAGAGATAGAAAACATTGGCTGTTGTGGCTACGAAGTCTTTCGCGACGTATTTCTTGAGTAAAAATCTCTCGGTGTACATGCCGCGTCAAATCAGGATAAAACTACAAGCTTTCGACCACTACCTCCATGGTCGTCGTCAGGGCTAAAACTGACTGTCGTGAACTAGCGAGGTTCCCACTTTTATATGCAAAGGACGGCTTCTGATTGGCTGGAATACGTCAGCGATATGACGCGTAGTGAAGTGGTGCCCTCTACTTCCATAGATGTAGTTGCTATCCCGCGTTGCTTGCAGCGCCATCCCTTGAATCAGGAGGTAAAGTGCGAGAAGTTTTTCTCTGCGATTTTTCTTTATCCAGTGCACTCTTCCAAGTGTTGCTAAGTGCATAGCCGTTGTCTCTATTAAAGTTATTATCGCTAAGTCTAATTTCGACTGCTTCCCGGATCACAGAGTCCCAGTAATTCGATGTGTGGGCTATTACTCTGGTTTCTTCAAATAAGATCTTATGCTTGTTAAGAAGGCTATGTTCAGCCACCGCTGATTTTTCCAAATACCTGTATTTCAGGTGGCGTTGGTGCTCGATGCAGCGGTCGGCAACGGTTCTTACAGACTGGCCCACGTAATTCTTGCCGCATTCGCAAGGAATAGTATAAATTCCCGGCACTCTTAAGCCGAGACTGTCTTTGACTGGTCTCAACATTTCCTTAATTTTCCTAGGTGGTCGGAAAACTGGTTTTATTCCTTGCCTCTTCAGGACTCTGGCTATCTTGCTCGTTGTAGCACCGCAAAAAGGAAGCCGCGCTATGTGTTGGTCCTCTTCTTGTATGTGGCCGGCATCGTGTCTTACTTTCTTGGACAATACTGATTTAATTTCACCGGCAGAATAACCATTCCTCTTGAAAACAGTCGTCAAATGGTTAATCTCGGGACCGAGGTGGTCCTTGTCGGAAATAGTCCTGGCTCTGTGTACTAAAGTATTCAGCATAGCTCTCTTCTGAGACGGATGATGGAAGCTATGGCTATGCAGATATAAGTCTGTATGGGTTGGCTTCCTGTACACAGAATGGCCCAGTCGTCCATCCGGCTTTCGCTCTACCAACACATCTAAAAAAGGTAACTTCCCTTCCTTCTCTACCTCCAATGTAAATTTTATGTTTGGATGTACACCATTCAGATGTTCGACGAACTGCTGCAGCGTGTCGCTGCCGTGTGGCCAGATTAAAAAAGTATCGTCGACGTATCTGTAGAAGCATGATGGGCGGAGGTGAGCACTGCTCAGGGCTCGTTCTTCGAAGTCTGCTGTTGTGTCAACAAACAATGAATTTACAGAATCAAGTAGAAGAAACGGCTTCTAGCATCAGCAGAACAGCGCAAGACACTTCCTCAGGACAGTAAGGTAAAATCGAAGAAGATTTTGAGGTATATAAGAGTTACTTTTCGGAGGAGATCGATAAATTGGCAAAGGCGAAAGAACAGAAGCTGAATCAGGCGATGACAGATGGTGTAAAGTCTAGTGTCTCATCCTTATCCCCGGATGAATTGCCAGAAGATAATTTCCTTAGGAAAAGATTGGAAGAGGTTAAGACTCAGCTAGGCTCCGACTTTGTGAAACGGAAGGGGCAAGACGAGGAATCTATTAAGGTGACCAAAGGAAAGCTAGAAGAGTTTCGAGGGGCTGTGACCAGTGGTAGCAGTACATCGAGCTCCACGGCAACAAACTACGGGTGACGCATCCAGTTACGGATACTATAGCCCCCCCATACAAACCACAAGAAGCCGCTACGGGCCAGTATATGCATTCTACACCTGATATCGCAGAGAAAATACCCAAGTATCGGCAACTGCAGATATTTAATCCCGTTAAGAGTACGGCAAATCCCTTATTGTTTGAGCGCAGCTTAAGGGGAACTTTACCAAGGAACTGGAATGCTGCGCAGAAGACAAGATGTGTGTCATGTTATATTCAAAGAGAAGGGCACTATGGGCAACCGACACATGCGAATCTTGTCAGACTTATGATGCATTTTGAACAGTCGTGCTTAACAAAATACAGGTCGCACGGAATTCAACAAAGGCACGCCAAGAAGTATTTTAACCTGAACAATTCTCATTCAGGCAAGGGAAGTTAAGAAAATACCTCGAAACATAACTTAGTGTCACTACGGGGACACTCCGTTACCACAATAGGATATTTGAGAATATTAAAAGCTACATTATCACTATGTGGTTAGCAAAAGTATTGGATGGTCTGCCGACTTCACATAGTACAAAAAGACCTGAAAGCAAAGGAATGATCAGAGCACTGAATTACTTTGGAAAGACTTGTTTAACACAGATGAAATCGATTGCTATGCAGTTGAAACTGCAGTGGATCCGATGGAGAAATGTGCCACTAACCTATTCTTTTGCACTATGTAAGGTAAAGATCTCGGATTGGTAAAACGTTTGAAATTGTTTCATGCCATATTGGTCCTGTCTGGTGCAGTCAGGTTGAAGATCTTCCTACTTTCCTACAGCCTGGTTCCCGCAAGATTTGTTCTACATCAGCCTCCAACAGCTCCAATCAGCCTTCGACATCTAGCCATCCATCTGACAACCAACTTCATCCATCTCCATCAACCTTCGTTGAATGCGTCTATTCAAACCAACAGATTGTTGTTTTTTATTTGTTCAGTGAACTTTCTTAAACACACTTCACCAAACAAAATTAGTTACCTTTTTAAAATATCGAAGGTGATTTGTACATGCCATTCTAGTTTTCTCTTTCCTGTGTGGTTTTCAGAATTTTCATATCCATCTTTTCTATATATCGCTAACAGGTCTAAGTTGAGGGCCTATTTTCCAGGGTTTCATGGTTTTCACCTGCAATACAGTTTCCTCTTGGGTAGACCTGAATGTATTGTGATCTTCCATGATTGTGCGATAGAGTGAGATATTTGCCTCGCCACACGTTAAACTCGGCAACCTTGTACCAAATGAGACAGCCTTTTGTAACCCAATGGTAAGGTGAAGCGAATGTACAGAAATTTTGTAAAAAATGGTTAATGTACGAAATTTTGGTCTGTTTTCAAATGTACACGGTTAATAGTTATTCATTCTTAGTGAATCAATAAAACTGGATAATCCCTTTCAATTAGTTGCAATCAAATTTAACTGGCATTTAAAGTTTATTGCAATTGTGGTATAGTCCTTTCTCTTTCACTTTTTCTCTTATAGCACAAATGTCTGTACGTACCTGCACAAGTGATCTATATGGATCAGAGACTCATTACGATTGCGAGAGGCAAATTATCTGTAACTCGTGATGTGAAATCTCTGTGAATGTAATGTGGAACATTACGTATACAATGGTCTTAATTGCTTCTGATTTATCAATTGTCGAGAGTAGGATTGTAATTAGAAGCATTGTTGCAAGCTGTCATTTCGAATATGGAATGTAATTTGATTTATTATAATAACATTTCATCTCACGCAAGAGGATGATGTATCCTGAAATGTAGCTATGAAGATCACTTATGGAAAAATACACGGTGTATCAAAAAGAATCATCTATGTTTGTGAAACTAATAAACATATACAACGAATTTTGGGTTTCGATGAACGGGATACTCAAAAAGTCTTTTTTTTTTTAAATCCCGTTTCATAGTTACTCAATATGCCCCCCCCCCCTCCTTGAGATGCACGGCATATGTGAATGCGGTATCCAGATTTTTTCCATAATGCAGCGAGTTCGTCTTGAGTTAGAGCTTCCACAGCAGCTGTTATGCGATGTCTCAGTTCATTCGTTGTTGTTGGTAACGGAGGCACATAAACAGAGTCTTTTACAAACCCTCACAAGAAATAATCACATAAAGTCAGGTCCGGTGACCTTGGAGGCCTGTGACCGATCCATCGTTCAGAAATACTTTGATTTAAAAATTTCCGAACTCCCAGATGCCAGTGTGGCAGTGCCCATCCTGTTAGTAAATGAATTAGTTCAAATCAGTCGTCAACAGTGGGAAAAGGGAGTTCTCCAGCATATCAAGATATATGCTTCCTGTAACAGTGTCCTCGCCAGAGAAAAATGGACCCTACACCTGTCCCAGTGAAACACGTTAAATTTAGGAGAGTCCCTCTCATGTCGTAAAACTTCATGTGGTTGTTCCGTGCCCCACATTCTTACATTATGACGGTTCACCTTTCCATTAAATCTAATGTTGCCTCGTCACTAAAGACTAAGCGCGGAAGGAAACTGTCATCCTCCATCTTTCCTAGAACGAAATTACAGTTGTTGTTTGTCAGCTTCACGAAGAGCTTGCAATAGCTGAATTTTATATGGTTTCATGTGTAAACGTCGACTCAACACACGCCAGACGGACGTCGGGAGCATATCGAGCTGTCGATCTGCTCGGCGAATGGATTTCTGTGGATTCCTCGTGAAATTATGGCGGCTGCCTGCAGCTAAGCACAGAGTAGAACCCAGCCGCCGGAAGGCTGAAGCGGGCGCGTCGAGAGCATAATGAAAATATTACCACACATGGCACTGGAGCGAGCACCAATGACATCACAGCACGGCTATATAAGCACGGTAGCAGAAAGCAAAAGACACTCGAACAATCCTTTCATCCTCACTCTGGGAAACTACGATCACAACCGTAGGTGAAAACACAAGCGGCAAAAGATACTACTAGCTAGGGCATAGCCACCTATGGTAAACTAACGTACACTAACAAGCGACAAACGTCGGCAAGACCCTGCATATCAGCAACACTGACTGGTAATTACCAGCTGCTATTAGAGCCGACTAACAGGCCACAGCAGGGACACCGACGAGCTCGCCCACTGACGCACAAACAATCCGCCAACATCACCTTACACTGTACATCCGATATATGACCTATCGGACACAAAAACGATAATAAACCTAACTGTTGCAGGTTGCTGACGCTGAACGAGAGCTCAACACCGGCACCCAGAGGCAGCCTCCGAGCAACACCACCGCACAACGTCAAAGGTATCGACATGCATGATGCCCACTACTAACAAAGCCTACCCTTGCACGACCTATCGCAGGCAGCAAGACATCCGCTACTGCTTTTACCACCCGACTTAACTATCGCAGAGGTTTTTTTTCCCTTGCCTCTTGCCTTGGCACTGTTTTTCCTCTGCCCTTCAAACCGCTATCCTTCGTTCGACTTCGACCCAATCTATCTCCAGATGAGCGCGTATTACATCTACATCTACATCCATACTCCGAGGGCCACCTGACGGTGTGTGGCGGAGGGTACCTTGAGTACCTCTATCGGTTCTCCCTTCTATTCCAGTCTCGTATTGTTCGTGGAAAGAAGGATTGTCGGTATGCCTCTGTGTGGGCTCTAATCTCTCTGATTTTATCCTCATGGTCTCTTCGCGAGATATACGTAGGAGGGAGAAATATACTGTTTCACTCCTCGGTGAAGGTATGTTCTCAAAACTTCAACAAAAGCCCGTACCGAGCTACTGAGCGTCTCTCCTGCAGAGTCTTCCACTGGATTTTATCTATTATCTCCGTAACGCTTTCGCAATTTCTAAATGATCCTGTAACGAAGCGCGCTGCTCTCCGTTGGATCTTCTCTATCTCCTCTATCAACCCTATCTGGTATGGATCCCACACTGCTGAGCAGTATTCAAGCAGTGGGCGAAAAAGCGTAGCCGGCCGCGGTGGTCTCGCGGTTCTAGGCGCGCAGTCCGGAGCCGTGCGACTGCTACGGTCGCAGGTTCGAATCCTGCCTCGGGCATGGATGTGTGTGATGTCCTTAGGTTAGTTAGGTTTAAGTAGTTCTAAGTTCTAGGGGACTGATAACCACAGCAGTTGAGTCCCATAGTGCTCAGAGCCATTTGAACCATTTTTTTTTTTTTGAAAAAGCGTACTGTAACCTACTTCCTTTGTTTTCGGATTGCATTTCCTTAGGATTCTTCCAATAAATCTCAGTCTGGCATCTGATTTACCGACGATCAACTTTATATGATCATTCCATTTTAAATTACTCCTAATGCATACTCCCAGATAATTTATGGAATTAACTGCTTCCAGTTGCTAACCTGCTATAATGTAGCTAAATGATAAGGGATCTTTCTTTCTATCTACCTATCTTAATGGTTAACCTTAACCAGGCGTACGTAAACATCGCAGTACCCACATCCTGCGACACCTCACCTTAGTGAAAACTGACCCTTACGCAGAGGTGGCAGTAGAGATATTGAGTTGGCCATCATGCCGGTGTGGGCGTGGAGGGACTCTACCTCTATTAAAAAAAAATATATTCACCACTTGACAGAGGCTCGAAGCTCGAGAGAATTTTATCAATACATATAGCACCGAAACCATGCATCCGCAGGGAACAGTGATGTTATCTTACCAGAAACAGGTACTGTGGTGGTTTCGAAAACAAAATGTTCCATTTACATCAGTGCAGAACCGACAGTCTCCGACTACAAGAGCAGTAAACAGTGAAACTCTGGGCAATAACGAGACACGGAATCCCTGCCGAATGACGTCGCCACACATAAAAAGCCAGGGAACACGGCGGGGAATCTGCAGACGAAGTCGGACAATGAAGGGGCGGAGACGGGTCGACTGCAAAGCCAGTAGAGAGAGGGTATTCAGAAGCGGCCGCCCTTTCCGCTTTCGCCTCCACCGCCGCCGTTCCGACTCGCCCGATCGCGGAGTTACGGTGGGGCGGCGTGATGCTTTCGGCGCCCGCCGCCGCCGCTGACTGTAAACAGCGTCTGCCGTGCCGGCGCCCGGGCTGTTTGTGGGCGGCGCGGCGGTTATCTAGTGACCGACTTGGCGGTATTGATCTCAGGCGCTGGGACCGGCGCCGGCGAGGGCCGCGTCGGTGGGCCCGCCGCGCTCACGGCGGACCTGCTTTGTATTCCGGGGGCCAATAGTGCGCACTGCGAGTGCTGCTAATTTCTCTGGAGGACGCAATCTCTTCAGAGACGCGGCCGCCGCTCGCCGCGGAAGAGCTGGAGGGCGAGGCGGAGTGGTACTGCCCGGCCAGCGCGCGCTGGCGGGGAGCCCACCAGCCCACCGCGGCAACGCGGTCTGGGAGGTCGCCCGCACGGCCCACCGTATTCTGTTCGCGCGCGGCTCACGTCGGCAGCCCGGGTTATCTCAAGGGCGAAGACAGACCTGCGCATGCGTGCGGCGAATACAGATGAAACTGCGATTGTAATGTCCCAACTCGCCAGTGCCGTTGCGGTTACGATAAACGACGTACCTCCCCTGGAATCGGACGGACAAGATTGTGGACCAGCACAGGTTGCACAGTGTCGGGCACATTGAAGCGTCATTCCAGCCTGCTCTGGGTGTTAGTGGCAAGCAGAAACAGCAACAGTGTATGACGTTCCTCACTTATCAGCAAAGATGACTTCGACTTCCTGGGGGAGGCGATTCGGTGAGGCGAACTAGGTGAAACCCGTGCTGGGAATCAGGTCCCACTACAGGCACACGATTCGCAAACGTTCTGAGGAATTTCTCACACTTTCCCATGAGATGACACAAAATGCAAATAGATGGCTTACACGAATTCCGTCCCGGATGAAGACGGTGGAGGGGATGGTACGGGAAGGGGGGGGGGGGGGGGGCAAGGTTAGTGACAGGAGTGACACATGGTCACCAATTCACACTGCCAAATCCAGATAAACATGCCTACTCCGTAAATACTTGGAAAAATTTTTTGACAATGTTGACTGGAACACACTCTTTGAAATTATCAGAGGTAAAATACAGGGATGGGAATGCTATTTACAAGTGGTACAGGAGTCAGACGACACTTATAAAAGTCAAGGGGCACGAAAGAGAAGCAATGGCTTAGAAGGGAGTGATACAGCGTTACGGGACTGCTAGGGTCGCAGGTTCGAATCCTGCCTTGGACATGGATGTGTGTGATGTCCTTCGGTTAGATAGGTTTAAGTAGCTCAAAGTTCTAGGCGACGACCTCAGAAGTTAAGTCGCATAGTGCTCAGAGCCATTTAAACCATTTGATACAGCGTTGTTGCCTGTCGCGATGTTATTCAAACTGTTCACTCAACAAGCAGTAATGGAAACCAAAGAAAAATTTGGAGTAGGAATTGAAGTTCAACGAGAAGAAAAAAAACGTTCCTGTTTTGCTGATGAGACGGTAATTCTGTCAGAGAGAACAGAGGACTTGGATGCACGGTTGAATTGAATGGACAATGCATTGATAGCAGGATATGACGAGCGTCAACAGAAACAAAAGAAATATAATGGAATGTAATCAAATTAAGTCACTTCACGCTGAGCGAATAACATTAGGAAACGAGGCACTAAAAGTAGCAGATGGGTTTTGCTACTTCGACTACAAAATAAATGATCTTGGCCGAAATAAAGAGGACATAAAACGTAGACTGGCAACGGCAAGATAAGCAATGTAAGTAGGCTGTTTAGGTTTTTTTATTGGTAACGCCACCTCTGTATGAAAATCACTGGCTGTGCCGTGTGCAGTCTGTGGCTGCTTTTCATTGTTGTAATACTCGCCATTGTAGTGTTAGGCAGCTGGCTGTGAACAGCGTTGGGAAGTTGGAGGTGAGCCGCCAGCAGTGGTGGATGTGGGGAGAGAGATGGCGGAGTTTTGAAATTTGTCATGAACTGCTATATATATGATGATATCAAGGTAAATACATTCTTTGTTCTCTATTAATATCTTTCATTTGCTAACTATCCCTATCAGTAATTAGTGCCTTCCATAGTTTGAATCTTTTATTTAGCTGGCAGTAGTGGCGCTCGCTGTATTGCAGTAGCTTGAGCAGCGAAGATTTTTGTGAGGTAAGTGATTTGTGAAAGGTATAGTTTAATGTTAGTCAGGGCCATTCTTTTGTAGGGAATCTTGAAAGTCAGATTGCGTTGCGCTAAAACTATTGTGCGTCTGGTTAAGCACAATCCTGTATAAATTGTTCAAAAGGGGACGTTTCAAAGAGAAATATGTTAATACCGAATACACAGGCCTACTCAAGTGTTAGGAAGATTTTTCTGAAGGCATCTGCATAGTGTGTAGACATGTGAGGAAATGAAAGATGGGCAATAACCAGTGTAGACAAGAAAAAAATAGAAGCGTTTTAAATGTGGTGTTACTGAATAATGCTGAAGATTAGATGGGTAGATCAAGTAACTAATGATTAGGTACTGAAAAAATTGGGGTGACAAGACGTTTGTGGACAACTTGAGTAAAGAAGGACATATTCTGAGATATCGAAAGATTACCAGTTTAGTACTGGAGGGGAGTGTTGGAGGTGAAAATCGTGGTGGGAGATAAAGAGACGAGTAAAATAAGCAGAATTAGAAGCATGTAGGTTGCAGCAGTTATTCGGAGATGAAGAGACCTGCACAGGTTGGAGTAGTATGGAGAGCTGCATGAAACCGTTCTTCGGACTTTAGACCACAACAGTCTATAGCCTATATATGAGTAGCAGCACCACAGCGAAAGGTTAATAAGAAGGATGTGCACCCTTCTGAATGTCTCTAAACTATCTGCCCTATGTGCCCGGTTAGGGGTAGGAGGTCAGATTTGTCATTCCTGATAGCAATATCTTATTGAGGAGTCCTTGGCTTGAAATACGTTTGGGGGACTAATTTACTTCCGAAGTATTTTACCCAGGAGGATGCCACTGTTATACACGGTCGAGTTACATTACCACCACCTGTGTTCGACGTCACAATGTGAAGGGGGTGATCGAGCAGATAACAGCATATTCGTTATCACAATGCGGAAACAAGTGATTTTTCTGACATCCAAAAAGGCATGATCGTTGGCTTTCGAGCTAAGGGTGGAAGCAATTTCTACGTGTCTAATTTGACAAACTGTTCGCCTGCCGCCAAGTGTACTATTCTTGGCAAAATCACACTATCCAAAACACCTCCCAAGGGAATTGTGGTGCGCCACATTCCATAGATGACAGGGTTGAGTGGCGGTTGCGTAGATGTGCATGGGCAAACAGACGTACAACAGCTGAGCAATTGCTCGTCCAGATGAAACAAGGGGCTAACAACAATGTCTTCTCAACGACCATTGCTGTGACTGTGTATGCGCTCTGCAACAGACAACTGGTCCATAGAAGGCTGTTCAGTGGTGACGAAGGCAGGAATCTGCTCGCCGGACGTCTACTGACAGGCGACAGGCGACCTTTCCAGATGTTCCACATTTTGTGCTCCACAGGACAGAAGGGGGTTGGCGTGCACGGCGTGAAAGCAAACACACTGCAACTATCGTCGGAAGGGTCCGGGCCAGGGGACGTTTCCTGTATGAATAGATTAACTCCAGCTTATGTCCAGAGTGTGGGACTTCGGCTGGTCGATTTCCAATAATAAAATAACGGCAGTTGGTATTTTATTATTGGATTTCCTGTGTGATCTCATACTTCTGAAAGGCACAATGGATCAACAAAACTATGTATCAGTCTTTGGGGACCATGTCGATCCTTACATCCGATTTGTTTTTCGTCGGCGCAGTGACACCTACCAACAGGCCAAATCAACTTGTTACACAGCTCGCAGTATATATGTGCGTGGTTCGAAGATGAGTTTGCTGTATTCTCATGGCCACCAAATTCCCGGGGTTATGGCAAGCGACATCATGCATCATCAAGTGAGAAACTTAGGACAGCTGGCCTAGTACCATATTCCTGTCGTGCCTTCCAGAGCCTCCTTCTTCCTGTACTTCTCACACCACTGCATGTCCTGGTGGAATACAACGACTGCACTTTTCCTCCTGCTTTCAGCATTTTATAGTACCAAGATAACAAGGCAATTTTGGGTAATACCAGAATGAAATCTTTACTCCACAGCGGGGTGTACGCAGATACGAAACTTCCTGGCACATTAAAACTACGTACCGGACCAAGATTCGAGCTCTGTTACTTCGCCTTTCGTGGGAAAGTGCTCTACCCACTGAGCTATCCAAGAACGACTAACCACCCGTCCTCACAGCTTTACTCCTGAAAGGAATCCTATTTCGGGGACATGGCTCAGCCACACACAGGGGCAAGTTTCCAAAACGACATTTCCACTCAGCAGCGGAGGTATTCGCTTATAAGAAACTTCCTGGCAGATTAAAACTGTGGGATGGACCGAGAGTCGAAGTTAGGAGAGGGGGTACTGGTAGAAGTAAAGGTGTGAGGACTGGTCGTGAGTCGTACTTGAGTACTCATTCGGTCAGTTGCGGCTGGATCCTCGTCGAATGTGGACGCGACTTAGCAGTGTGTCGTGATGTGACGCATAGTGCTTGGCCGGCCGAAGTGGCCGTGCGGTTAAAGGCGCTGCAGTCTGGAACCGCAAGACCGCTACGGTCGCAGGTTCGAATCCTGCCTCGGGCATGGATGTGTGTGATGTCCTTAGGTTAGTTAGGTTTAACTAGTTCTAAGTTCTAGGGGACTAATGACCTCAGCAGTTGAGTCCCATAGTGCTCAGAGCCATTTGAACCATTTGAACCATAGTGCTTGGTATAACTGTTATCAGGTTTCGTTCGGGGTTTGGTTTACATCTTCTGGGCTTGTAAATACTGAACATTACCATACAAGCTCAGTTTTCATTTGGTGAACTAGCGGAGTTCCCGCTGCTCACTTGTCCATCCCGTCGGAATCTCTCAAGGAAAAACGTTAAGGTTTTCGTTCGACGAGAATACTCATGTTCAGCTCACGGCCTTGGAAATTCATGATTAATTACGTGATAACTTCGGTATTTCAGGAGATAATGGCAAAATTTAGTGTATCAACATCATTTATTTTTTCAAACAAGACCTAAGTTGTACTATACAAGTTATAGATTGAGTACCCTAAACAACTAACAGGTAACTTAAGACTACACTGGGTGGATCCTAGGTGGCAGAGACAGTTTAACTAGGTGATCAGTGAGTCAAGTACTCTGGTCCTAAAAATGTGGATAACGCCAGCTGAATTGCTCTGACACTACGCAAACTTTGACTGATCAAATCTACTGCTGAGAGCAAGTGCCGATTGAGATCTGTACGCCCTGACAATGCCGGAGTGGCAGTACATCACTCTGTTGGCTTATTGCGCCGACGTGACTTGCAGCTGGCAAGATGTGTGCGGCGGAGGTGAGACGTGGAGGCGTCAACTGTGAATCGATCGTGGCCACGAAAGAAGTGCAAAAATCTCACGGACTAGCGAACAGGCCGATGGATCGCTATTTACTGTCTACCAGAGCCCTGAAATCACTGTAGATTTCAGTGTGTGACACATCCGTTCGCTGGTCGTACCAAGGACCATTTTGGCTCACTTAGACGACAGAGCGAACTAGGATACCAAACGTCAAGACTGGTAAACCAAAAACGAATAAGTCTGCGCTCGGCAAACGAGTAGTCACACTGTCGGTACAGTAAGAACTTCACCACAGGCTTCCCAGTCCAAACTACTCGCAGGTGAACTCAGTCCCAGTACAGGTCCCAAGCACCAACCACACATGCCAGAGCTTCGACCAGAAGTGCTTACCAGACCAAAATTCAGCACCCAAGTGCTTCGCACCTCTCGAGAAAAAAATTCTGTTATCCCACAAAGTGAATGAAAGACACCGCCTTCACCCCATCTTGAGCCAAACACAGGGTTCTAGAGGCGCTAAATATCCTGTCCGACACGATAGCACAAATTCATGTCGAACCAGAGTAACAGTTAAAGAACCTGCATCTCTGGAAGAAAAAAGAAACCGCCAATTACTGGCTTTTTTAAGTTTTTGAAGAGGGGGAAGAGATGATTCTCTTCAAAGTCATATCTCTTCCCATGGCAACAAGCGAACAGATACAATCTCAAAGATTTTCATCTAAATCGCCTGTGCCTTGGAGATTTTTAGTCCTCGCTATGAGGTGTAATAAAGATTCTATCTCTAAACGTTTCTCAGATGCCGCAGTTTTCTTATACAATCGAGGCAGCCAAGGGAAAAGGTTCACTGCCTGTTGCAGTATCGGCAAACACGAAAACATGACACAATGTCCAGTTTACAACTCCACTGTGTGGACATGTTCCTTAAGACTGTTGGCCAAGCCCAGGGTTCTACTGGCACAGCAGCAAGTAGCGTGGCATTGTTCTGCTGGAGACTTGTCTCGATGAGGGGCTGCCCTGTCAGACCTTAGATTAGATTAGATTAGATTAGTTTTTCGTTCCATAGATCTGTACTGAGGAGATCCTCGTGGATGTGGAACATGTCACTTTTTTTAAAAAAAAAGCTGAAATAACAATACAAATAGTATGAATACATACAATATATCATTTGCTTCTATTAAAAATTTCGTCAATGGAGTAGAAGGAGTTGGCCACTAGTAAGTCTTTTAGGCTCCTTTTAAACTGATCTTTATTTGTAACTAAATTTTTTGTTTGCTGGCAAATTATTGAGGATGAATGTTCCTGAGTATTGGACCTCTTTTTGAACTAAAGTAAGTGCTTTTAAGTCCTTGTGCAGATCATTTTTGTTCCTGGTATTGTATGTATGAACTGAGCTGTTTGTTGGAAAGAGAGATATATTATTTAGGACAAATTTCATTAAGGAGTAAATATACTGAGAGGCAGTAGTTAGTATACCCAGTTCTTTGAAGAGGTTTCTACAAGACGTCTGTGAGTTTACTCCACAAATAATACGTATTACATGCTTTTGGACCCTGAACACTTTTGTTTGACTTGAAGAGTTACCCCAAAATATTATACCATATAACATTATGGAATGAAAGTAGGCAAAGTATGCAAGCTTTTTCACTTTTATGTCGCCTATGTCTGCTAACACTCGAATTGCAAATACATATTTGTTAAGGCGTTTTTGCAGTTCTGTGGTGTGCTCCTCCCAACCGAATTTATTATCAAGTTGTAATCCCAGGAATTTAAGACTGTCAACCTCTTCTATCTGCTCTTCTTTGTACTTTATGCATATGCTGGGTGGAAACCTCTTACAGGTTCTGAATTGCATATAGTGAGTCTTTTCGAAGTTTAATATTAGTGAGTTGGCTTTAAACCATTTATTAATATCCATGAAAATATGATTAGCAGATCTTTCTAGAACTACACTCGACATACTATTTATTGCAATACTTGTGTCATCTGCAAACAAAACGAACTCTGCTTCTGGCAGTGCAACTGATGAGAGATCATTAATGTACACAAGAAAAAGCAATGGCCCTAAGATGGATCCTTGTGGGACACCACATGTAATTTTTTCCCATTCTGATGATGAATGATGACTTAATTCACTAGTCCCTTGCACTGACATCCTTTGTTTTCTGTTAGCGAGGTATGACTTGAACCATATTGCAGCACTGCCCTTGACCCCATAGAATTCTAATTTATTTAAAAGGATGTTGTGGTTTACACAATCGAATGCCTTTGACAAATCACAGAAAATACCTGCTGCTTGTAACTTGTTATTTAATGAATTAAGTACATTTTCACTGTAGGTGTAAATAGCCTTTTTGATATCAAAACCCTTCAGAAATCCAAACTGTGTTCTTCATAATATCTTATTTGTGGTCAGATGGTTAAGGTTAACTATTAAGATAGATAGATAGAAAGAAAAATCCCTTATCATTTACCTACAATATAGCAGGTCAGCAACTGGAAGCAGTTAATTCCATAAATTATCTGGGAGTAGGCATTAGGAGTGATTTTAAATGGAATGATCATATAAAGTTGATCATCGGTAAATCAGATGCCTGACTGAGATTTATTGGTAGAATCCTAAGGAAATGCAATCCGAAAACAAAGGAAGTAGGTTACAGTACGCTTATTCGCCCACTGCTTGAGTACTGCTCAGCAGTGTGGGATCCATACCAGATAGGGTTGATAGAAGAGATAGATAAGATCCAACGGAGAGCAGCGCGCTTCGTTACAGGATCATTTAGAAATTGCGAAAGCGTTACGGAGATAATAGATAAGCTCCAGTGGAAGACTCTGCAGGAGAGACGCTCAGTAGCTCGGTGCGGGATTTTGTTGAAGTTTCGAGAATATACCTTCACCGAGGAGTCAAGCAGCATATTTCTCCCTCCTACGTATATCTCGCGAAGAGACTATGAGGATAAAATCAGAGAGATTAGAGCCCACACAGAGGCATACCGACAATCCTTCTTTCCACGAACAATACGAGACTGGAATAGAAGGGAGAACCGATAGAGGTTCCTAAGGAACCAAACTGTTGATGTCATCGGTCGCTAGACCTACACATCACTTAAACTAACTAATTTAACTTACACTAAGAACAACACACGCATCCATGTCCGTAGGAGGACTCGAACCTCAGCTGGGAGGAGCCGCGCAATCCGTGACACGGCGCCTGAAACCACGCGGCCACACCGCGTGGCGATATAATAATATTGATATCTACTGATTGTGGTGGCCATAGAAGACGCGACAACTTATCCTCGTGCTCACAAAACAAGTCTTGGACGATGCGATTCTTATGAAAAGGGGCCCTGCCGTCTTGGAACTCATCACCATTAGAGAAAAAGCATTGAACCTTGGGATCGATCTCATCATCCAAAATCGTCACATAATAAGTAGCGATTTTGCAGATTAACCAGAATGCTCTTGTAATGCCACGGTATGGCTTCCCAAACCATCACCGAGTCCTCGCCACGGTTAACTCTTGAGCTGTAAACTCGGGCGAAATTTGGGAACAGTGTAAACAAGATTCATCCGACATTATTCCAAGGCTCCGTAGACCAAGTTTCATGGATTCGGCACCAATTTCCCCTGTTTCCAGCATTTGCATCACTTAGGTTTTGGAATTCCAGATCGCCCTGGAATTTACAGCTTTTAGAGTTTCTAATGGAGCCTTCTTTGCTTTTTAATTATTTTTTTTTTGCGCGTGTGTGTGTGTGTGTGTGTGTGTGTGTGTGTAAGGGTTCAGACTGCAACAGTGACTTACGTAGCTGTATTCCTCTTGTTTTTCGTCATAGTCCTCTTCAGTGACCGTCTGTCACAATTATTCAATATGGTGCCTCTTTAGACACCTAGAATTAACTTGTTTACAGAAGCAGTTACCATACGAGAAACAGCAATTTGCATAGGATCGAATTCACTTCTTTCTGACATATTGCACTCCCAACTACACAAATCCTGTACTGACAACGACTGAGAGTTGCAACGTCATGACGGCGTAACACAGGTGCCGTTCTTGGTCAGCCTGCTGTCATGGCTATTACCTACCTTTATGTTCAGGCATGAATTTCTAGCTATATTTCCATAGTTTTGTCCAACGGCTGCATGTTTTCTCTGGTACCCTGAAACGCTACAGGTAAATTCCGCGACGGCCCGTTTGAAAAGGACAAGGTCGATATCCCCTCCAAACCTTCTCCATTACTCCATTCCGAGATTGTGTTACGTCTCTATGAGCAATCGTTGTCAGAAAGACAAACACCGATCTTCCTTCCTTCCTCACCAACTATGAATTACGTTTTGCAGATCACGCTCTTAGTTCAAGCGTGGAATTAAAAAAAAAAAAAAGGACTTACGACTGATTCAGGCAAATGGGCAAGCGCAGCACTTCACAAGAGATGTGAATGATGTGTTTTTCCCTTAACAGTTTAGAATTGACAATTTTGATTCGAGAGTACGAAGTGTGCCGTATTCAAGGATAACTCCTCGACGCTTTGCCCTCTTCGTCCCAACAGATGTTCTGTAATTCCATCTTGTGTAAATGGAATGAGATTGCGGCTGGTCAAAGGCTTAAAGAAAATAAATGGCGACAGCAGTAATTATTTTATTTAATAACCAGTTTCGATGCCTGACTGGCACAATCTTCAGGCCCCTATACACTTACCTAGATAAGTCATCTAATCCCTATAACAGCACAGACGAATTTAGATGACTTGTCTAGTTACGTATATATGGGACTGAAGATTGTGCCAGTGAGGCACCTAAACTAGTTGTCAAAATAATGAATAAAATTACGGCTGTCGGTATTTATTTTGCTCAACAGATTTTCAGCCAATCCCACTGGAGGATTACTAGACCGAATCCGTCGTCTCATATTGACTTCCTGGCGTACTGAAGTTATGTGATTGCGTGTTAGAGCTCAGAGATGAAGTAAATATCTAATGGACTGCTCATAAGCGCTCAGTATTCATATAAAATACTGTTGCTCCCCCCGGTTTTGGAATGTTCCTCAGTCATACCACGAAGAAGCTAACGAATACACTCCATAAATGGCTGTGCATCCTGTGTGTACCAGGCACGACAAACACTATTTCAAAGTATCGAAAGAAGCACAATGGAGGTACAAATATAAACAAAGCTTCGCTGTAAACAACAAATATTTGTACTGCTTACAGTGATTACCCTTCTGTTCCCAGCTGCATCTGACGCTGTGCCAGGAGTGAATTTAAATAACGTTGGCAGCAAATATTTGTTTTATATCTTGTCTCAATTGCCTACGTTTAATGCTTAATATTTTACTTTTTTAACGTATTTCTATGAATTCTTTCGGATCTGAATACAAACTTTTACTTCTTTAAAAAACGTATAAATTATTACACCACGTAGCTATAGTTTATGACCATCGTAACTTGCATTTACCCACAATCGCCGTAAGGCTGAAAATTTACATTCATAACACCGCCTTTGTTTGGTGTGATGAAGGAAGAATTGCTTATCTGGATGGCATCTATGGAGAAAGCAGGTATGCCTAAAGCGAAGATAACAGAGATACTTCTGAAAGAAAAGTGTCATATAAATGTACTCACTTGTGATTAATTTAAACTCTTTCTTGTTGCAGACTTACCGTGCTAGCCAATCGAAAGTCCAGCTCATCACAGCAGAGTCGGACACGCCTACGCAAAAATACTGAGCTCCCTGTTTTCTGGCAGCGCGGGGTAGCCCCGCTGTCTAGGCGTCTTGCACTGTCCACGCGGCTTCCTCCCTTTGAGGTTCGAGTCCTCCCTCGGGCGTGGGTGTGTGTGTCGTCCTTAGCGTAAGTTAGATTAAGTAGTGTGTAAGCTTAGGGACCGATGACGTAAACAGTTCGGTTCCATAAGTCCTTACCACAAATTTCCAATTTCACTGTTTTGACTTTTCTCAGTTCGGAAGATTGACGAGATATGCTGGTACATTTCGTATTCATTAACGTTATGACACGAGTGTTCACACACGCAGAGTATGCTGACATGATGTAGCCTATATCTAGGTTATTGCAATGAAATTCGAGCGGTTCAGTTCGACAATCTCAGCGAAGATATACAGTCGGAGAACACCCTATCGAATTTGGTTTTCAAGAATCTTTAGCACAATACATACTCGTATACGTCATTATTTCTTCAATGTACATTGTATTGGAAAACCCATACCAACACTGTAGGTCCCAAAGAACAAAAGTTAAAAAAACAAGATTTACATTACAATGAATTAAGGTTTTCCTATAAACTAATGCCTAGGCTAAGAAGTACATCTCCACAAATGGTATTTCATAATACGAGTATGGCTCACGAAAAAGAGCAAAGTTCCTTCAGTGCCACCAGCGTGTAAAGTACCTCAGGAGGAATTTCTGTTAATGAAGTTCCTGTAGGGTGTCTTATCTGAGGAATCGTCGTTTGCCTGCAATAAAATCAGCAACAGTATCTTTGCAAAAATGGGCCAGTGAAAAAGTTAACCCTGATGTTGAAATGTCCGAAAGATCAACAACACAAATGTATTAATACACTCCTGGAAATGGAAAAAAGAACACATTGACACCGGTGTGTCAGACCCACCATACTTGCTCCGGACACTGCGAGAGGGCTGTACAAGCAATGATCACACGCACGGCACAGCGGACACACCAGGAACCGCGGTGTTGGCCGTCGAATGGCGCTAGCTGCGCAGCATTTGTGCACCGCCGCCGTCAGTGTCAGCCAGTTTGCCGTGGCATACGGAGCTCCATCGCAGTCTTTAACACTGGTAGCATGCCGCGACAGCGTGGACGTGAACCGTATGTGCAGTTGACGGACTTTGAGCGAGGGCGTATAGTGGGCATGCGGGAGGCCGGGTGGACGTACCGCCGAATTGCTCAACAGTACATCGATGTTGTCGCCAGTGGTCGGCGGAAGGTGCACGTGCCCGTCGACCTGGGACCGGACCGCAGCGACGCACGGATGCACGCCAAGACCGTAGGATCCTACGCAGTGCCGTAGGGGACCGCACCGCCACTTCCCAGCAAATTAGGGACACTGTTGCTCCTGGGGTATCGGCGAGGACCATTCGCAACCGTCTCCATGAAGCTGGGCTACGGTCCCGCACACCGTTTGGCCATCTTCCGCTCACGCCCCAACATCGTGCAGCCCGCCTCCAGTGGTGTCGCGACAGGCGTGAATGGAGGGACGAATGGAGACGTGTCGTCTTCAGCGATGAGAGTCGCTTCTGCCTTGGTGCCAATGATGGTCGTATGCGTGTTTGGCGCCGTGCAGGTGAGCGCCACAATCAGGACTGCATACGACCGAGGCACACAGGGCCAACACCCGGCATCATGGTGTGGGGAGCGATCTCCTACACTGGCCGTACACCACTGGTGATCGTCGAGGGGACACTGAATAGTGCACGGTACATCCAAACCGTCATCGAACCCATCGTTCTACCATTCCTAGACCGGCAAGGGAACTTGCTGTTCCAACAGGACAATGCACGTCCGCATGTATCCCGTGCCACCCAACGTGCTCTAGAAGGTGTAAGTCAACTACCCTGGCCAGCAAGATCTCCGGATCTGTCCCCCACTGAGCACGTTTGGGACTGGATGAAGCGTCGTCTCACGCGGTCTGCACGTCCAGCACGAACGCTGGTCCAACTGAGGCGCCAGGTGGAAATGGCATGGCAAGCCGTTCCACAGGACTACATCCAGCATCTCTACGATCGTCTCCATGGGAGAATAGCAGCCTGCATTGCTGCGAAAGGTGGATATACACTGTACTAGTGCCGACATTGTGCATGCTCTGTTGCCTGTGTCTATGTGCCTGTGGTTCTGTCAGTGTGATCATGTGATGTATCTGACCCCAGGAATGTGTCAATAAAGTTTCCCCTTCCTGGGACAATGAATTCACGGTGTTCTTATTTCAATTTCCAGGAGTGTACATATACCATGTCGGCCATTAATATCATTTCCGTCAGGATGCTCTCTCTCTTCTGAAATCTTGAAGGAATCAGCATAACGCTGCTAACAATGAGTATGGTGGACATGGGACGATGCGTAAGTAATGTGAGAGAAGTTGGTAATACAGGTTCGAAGCGTAGCGAGCTCGGATAGCAAAGCGGTTACAGCGACCGCTAGCGTAAAACGTAAAATCCGGTTTAAAATCCCGATGTGGCACTTCACTGGTCGTCACCGAATTCATTTCAGTGCCCAATTGCCGCCGATGTCAGAATTTCTACTTTACATCATCATGTATGGACTGAGGCGATAAGTCACCGGGTAGCGATACGCACATATACAGATGGCGGTAGTATAGCACACGCAAGATGTGAAAAGTGCAGTGCATTAGTGGAGCTGTTATTTGTATTCAGGCGAACCTTTGTAAACCATCCGACGTGATTACGACCGCACGATCGCTGTTAACAGACGTGCAATAGTATTTGGAACTAGACGCTTGGCACACTCCATTTCGGAAATGGTTCAAATGGCTCTGAGCATTATGGGACTTAACATCTGTGGTCATCAGTCCCCTAGAACAGAACTACTTAAACTTAACTAACCTAAGGACATCACACACATCCATGCCCGAGGCAGGATTAGAACCTGCGCCCGTAGCAGTCGCGCGGTTCCGGACTGAGCGCCTAGAACCGCTAGACCACCGCGGCCGGCATTTCGGAAATCGTTAGGAACTTCAAGATTCCACGATTCACAGTGTCAAGACTAGGCCAAGAATATCAAACTCCAGACATTTCCTCTCATTACGGACAACGCAGTGATCGACAGCCTTCACTTAACGATCGAGACTAGAGGCGTTGGCTTATAGTTCTCAGTGATAAAGGACAAACGGGTGCCTATGATAACAGCACAGCATCTCCCGATTTCGTTACCATATGCTTTTGGACCCTACACGGCCGGAAAACCGTGGCCTGGTCAGATGAATCCCGATTCCAGTTGGTAAAAGGTGATGGTAGGGTTAGAGAGTGGACACAGACCCCACGAAACTATGGAAAAAAGCCGCCAACAAGGCACTGTGCAAGCTGGTGGTCGTTCCATAATGGTGTTGGCTATGTGTGAATAGAACAGACTGTGTCTTCTGGCGCTACTGAACCGATCATTGATTGGAAATAGTAATGTTTGGCTACTTGGAGACTTCATGTTCCCAAACAACGATGGAATTTTTATGAATCAGATGGTACCATGCCACCAGGCCACAACTGTCCACCCACATCGTCCGTCGTGAATCCCATCGAACATTAATGGAACATAATGGAGAGGTAGGTTGGTGCACAGAATTCGGCACAGGTGACACTATGAAACGTCCCCTTAGAAAAATTTATACAAGACTGTGCTTAAACTGACACACAATATTTTTTAGCGCAAGGCAATCTGACTTTCAAAAATCCCTACAAAAGAATGGCCCTGACTAACATTAACCTATACGTTTCACAAATCACTTACCTCACAAAAATCTTCGTTACTCGAACTACTGCAATACAGCTAGCGCCACTACTGCCAGCTAAATAAAAGATTCAAACTACTGAAGGCACTAACTACTGATAGGCGTGGTTAGCAAATGAAAGATTTTGATTGACAACAAACAATGTATTTACCTTAATAGTCATAATTGACATCCAGTCTTACAAATTTCAAAACTCCGCCATCTCTCTCCCCACATCCACCACTGCTGGCGGCTCACCTCCAACTGCGCAACGCTACGCGCCGTTCACATCCAGCTGCCCAACACTACAATGGCAGACAACAATGCAAACTAGCCACAGACTGCACACAGCACAGCCAGTGATTTTCATACAAAGCGCTACGTGGCGTTACCAATAAGAAAACCTAAACAGCCTACTTACAACACTTTCGCAATTATGGGCGGCTATAGAGGCAGCATGCCGCAATATTTCTGCTGGGAACTGTCAACAGCTTGTTGTTTCCATGCCATGTACGAGTTGCTGCACTACATCTGGCGAAAAGAGTCCCGACACGATATTAGGAGGTATCCCATAACTTTTTCCACTTCAGTGTATGTTTCAGTGTTGGCGAAAGTACTTCCGTTATTCGTCATCAATGTGTATTTCAATGAAGTCATTATAATGCAACGGAATAGGACAGCACTTGACAAGGGCGTCGGTTATGGAAAAGCGGTGATTTTTGATGTTGACTGCTAGAACGCGAATACACTGTACTATGTCGAGAAGTTGCATGCCAAATGCGCATACTGTTAGATTTCATTGTGTTTAAGTAACCTAAACTACGTCCGAAGAGGTCTTAGAAGGCCCAAACGGTACCGACCACCCGCCGTGACATCCTCAGCCCACAGGCGTCACTGGGTGCGAATATGGAGGGCCATGTGGTCAGCACACCGCTGTCCCGGTCGTATGTCAGTTTATGAGACCGGAGCCGCTACTTCTTAATCAAATAGCTCCTCACTTTGCCTGACAAAGTATGAGTGCGCCGCGCTTGCCAACAGCGCTCGGCAGACCGGACGGTCACCAATCCAAGTGAAAACCCACACCGACAGCGCTTAACTTCGGTGATCTTACGGGAACCGGTGTTACCACAGCATCCAGCCCATTGGCTGTGTTTTAATAGATTTAGTGAATCTTCATGTCTGCACTTCGGTGACAAAGAATTGGAGACGTACGATCACACATCAGCTTCCCTTTTTAGGAAATGTGACGCTGTAACAAATGCATGTGTTAACACGCATTGTTTGAAAAAAAATGTTTAGCTTTTCCCAAATAATACCTCTCGTGAATCTGCGGTACACAATACGTGTTACGTGGTATTATTTATTTGTTTCTGCCGGCCTCTGTGGCGGAGCGGTTCTAGGCGCTTCAGTCTGGAACCACATGACCGCTACGGTCGCAGGTTCGAATCCTGCCTCAGGCATGGATGTGTGTGATGTCGTTAGGTTAGTTAGGTTTAAGTAGCTCTAAGTTTTAGGGGACTCATGAACTCAGATGTTTAGTCCCATAGTGCTCAGAGCCATTTAAACCATATTTGTTTCCTCAGCGGCTTGTGCATCTACAATCTTTAGGAACATTAAAATGTCGGTTGTATACAAGTGTAGAGTTTTACTAAAAACATGTCTGTATTTCAAAATCATTTTAGTGAGGGTGTAGCAGATGCAGCTACGGTACTTCCCTTATCGCAAGTTAAAGATTCCTACATTAGAAAATGCGTAGAGTAGCGAACCATCAATATATGACTGAAATAGCAAAGAGCTGACCCAACATCATGCTCTTTCGTGTGACTGAAAAGTTTGGTGTTAAGCCAAGTTCTTGAAGAGCAGTCAAACGAAATGGAAAGGTGATATGAAGTGCCAATATGCTTCGTCGGCATCAAAGATGGCGATATCGGCATCGGAGTAAGTTGGAACTGTATAAAATTATTTGTATCGGTGAAGTAGTTGTGTTGTAGTGTGAGACGAGCCAGATCAGACGATTAACGCGCGTGGAGCAACGGATCCACATCATTTTTAGCTAAAAACTAACAGAGATGGCTGTGTTTGCAGGTGCGTGGTCGTTATGGAAGAACCAGTCTCCTGCCTGTCACATATCGGGTCTTTGTTTGATTGAACCGAGCTCCAAGATACCCAGTACTTTGTGACAGTTGATCAATTGTCTGTCGACGATCAGTGAGCACAAGCTCTCGAATTTTTTCAATATTTTCGTCGATTCGGGCATCTGATGGAGTCCAGAACGAGGTTTTGTCATCAATCGACGTGTCGCCATTTTTATATCAAGCAGATCACGCATACACTTGAGTTTTCCCATAGCGTCATCTTGGTAAGCTGTTTTCAACGTTAAAAGAGTTTCAGAGTAGAAAACAAAATTTCACAGCCGCGCTTTGTTCACTTACAATTTCCGTCATAAAAAACGAAACAGGAACAAAACAGCGCTAGCAGAAACAATCACTGCAGATGAACAGAACAAGCCAGGTCGACAACAAAAGCGGCACTAAACTAGCAATGAGCTGCACTATACACGCCTAGCGTCAGAAACGCGTGCTACACAAGCCCCACCCACGGCAATGTAATTCTGTTTCTTTTCTTTTTTTGTTCGTACCCCATCGTATGCCTATCATTATGAGACTATTACTTCAATCTTCAGTTATCTTTCATTTCTTTTATGTGCTGTTTCATTTTCACGACTACATACACAAACGAGATGGTGAACACACGCGAGTACACACAAATAAAATCGTGCATAATCACACTTCAGTTTCAAACGTTTGGAGATTCTTGTATCCAGTAGCAATAGTTCTCTATCAGATGTTACTGCAATTTTTAGAAATTAATTTCATTTTCTGTTGGCTTCTTCTCTTCACTGGATAAGTGGTCTAGGGTTTCTGCAACTGAATTCGTCACTCCTTTCCGTACTTTCAACACCCAATAAAGGCTCACTGTCAGATAATGTACGTTAACCCTCGTTAAATTTTAGAGAGTATGTTCTACATTTCATCATGACAGGAAATTTGACTTAGGTCACGTTTCACTTCCTCTGTTATCTTCAATAAAACTATTGAAAGCTCCGTTTACCATCCACTGTTGGACAAGGGTCACCTCTAGACTTACATGTATTAAAGTCCTATATTGTACGAAACCATGTTAATCTTTCGTAGTGTCATCCAACCACCTGCCAGTAGGCCGTCTCCTATTTTTTTTATATCTCTTGGAATCTTGAAGGACTTCCTTGGTTCTCCTACACATGACCTGTCTGCTTCCTCTCTTAATGCAGTCTAAATTATTTTGTACTCTTCAGTCTGCTGGTTGGTCAGTTTGCACTGATCAGCCACAACATCATGACCACCGACCTACTGCCGTTAGAAACTCTTCAATCTGCTGCTTGATCAGTTTACACTGATCAGCCACAACAGAACGATCAGCCATAACATTACGACCAACAACCTGCTGTTGATATCAACCCGTCCAGGCGATATAGCATCATCACCTGGTGAGGAATGACTGTTAGTCTGACACATAACAATAGTAATTCAGAATATAAAACCATCAGACATGTGGTGCCCCAGGGCTCTATTTTAGGCCCCTTATTGTTCCTATTATATATTAATGACCTTCCATATGCAGTGTCACAAAATGCAAATTGTTGTCTTATTTGCAGATTATACAAATATTGGTATAAAAAACAGTTCCCGTGATCTCACTGAGTAATCAGCTAATGAAATTTTGTAAGTATCAATGGGTGGTTCACAGCAAATGGATTGTCACTGAATTTTGACAAGATCCAGTACATTCAGTATAGTACCTCAAAAAGCGTACCTGACCCTATAAGTATAATGTATTTAAACAATGAAATTAAAGCTGTAGACAGTGTCAGATTTTTAGGACTACTAATTGACCACAATCTCAGTTGGAAAACTCACACCCTATACTTAATGGAACCCCATAGTTCAGCTACAGTTGCAGTTCACATGATAGCAGAAATAGGTGATTTAAAAATGAAGAAGTTAGTTTATTCTTCGTACTTCCATTCAATAATGAGTTATGGAATCATCTTCTGGGGAAACTCCTCTCACAAAGAAAACATTTTCAAAAATCAGAAACGAATCATTAGAACTCCTTCTGATGTCAGTCCTAGATCATCATGCAGAGACGTCTTTCAGAAACTTGGTACCCTAACTACTACTCCTCTGTACATATACTCATTGATGTCCTTTGTAATTTCCAACGTCTCTTTTTACACAAAATAATGTAAAACATGATTGTATTACCAGAACAAAAAGAAAATCTATATAAGAACTATAAAAGCTTAACATTAGTTCGAAAAGGAGTCAAATATATGGGTACTCAACTTATCAGAGCATATCAAAGGATTTGTAAGTGATTAAGATCGGTTTCAGAGTGTGACTCTTGAAATTTTCCCGGCGTATCGAATATTCCATAAGATTTCGGGATTGCAGCCGGATATCATCGACTTCTTTCCACGATATTTCGGCTGACAACCTTACAGCAATCTCCAGTGTCAAACACTCGCCTGAAGATGGCTGTAAGGTTGTCAGCCGAAATATCGTGGAAAGAAGTCGATGAGATACGGCTGCAATCCCGAAATCTTATGGAATAAGGTTTCAGAGTGAATTAAAGAACTTCCTGTTGGCCAACTCCTACTCTACTCCATAGATGAATATCTTCACAAGGATTGTAGATCATAACTCTGTCTGCATTAGAATTGTACAATATCCATGTATGTGAGATAAAAAAAATCTTTGACTCTTTCCATATCTCAGAGACTCCTTTCCAAGGGATCCATGTAAAACGATAAATGTAACGTACGGTGCTTCTATGAGTGAGGGTGCTGTGCGTGTGTGGAATGGAGAAGGGGCACGATCTACCTGAGGGCAGATTTTGATGGCCCGGATGCTCAGCACGAGCATTTCGGAAACTGTACGACTTGCCCGTTGTTTGAGGAGTGCTGAGGTTGCTGTCTTCAACACGTGGCGAAACCAAGGTGAAAGGACGTTCAGACGTCGTGGGGAGGGTTCAAATGGTTCAAATGCCTCTGAGCACTATGGGACTTAACTTCTGAGGTCATCAGTCCCCTAGAACTTAGAACTACTTAAACCTAACTAACCTAAGGACATCACACACACGTCCATGCCTGAGGCAGGATTCGAACCTGCGACCTTAGCGGTTGCACGGTTCCAGACTGTAGCGCCTAGAACCGCTCGGCCACCCCAGCCGGTCGTGGGGAGGGGCGGCCAGCCCTCATTACATATGTTGGACATCGTGTACTGGGCATATTGGTAAAACAGAATGACTAACTGTGGCGGAGATAACATCAGACTATAAAGGTGGGTGGAGTACCTGAACACACATTGGACCGAACTCTCCTAACGACAGGCCTCCGCAGCCGACGACCCATGCATGTGCCAATGCTAACACCACCACATCGGCACGTGACCCTCAGCTCTGCACACTGGCGCAGTGGCAGAGCGTTTCATGGTCTGATGAATCCCTATACCTTCTGCATCATGCCGATGAGAGTGCGCTAATCCATTCCCTTCCAGGAGAACAGTTCCTTGACACCTGTACTGCGGGGCGGTGACAAAGTGGCCGCGGCTCCATTGTGCTCTGGGGAATATCCACGGAGACAGGTGTGGGTCCAGTGGGGTTTGTGCAAGGCACCACAACGGCCAAGGCGTATCGAGCAATGGTAGCAGACCACGTTCACCCTGTCACAAGAACAGGAGGGCGATGGAGTGATTCGAGGAACATAGTGAGGACTTTCAATTAATGTTCTGGCCCCCCAGCCCGCCGGATCTGGTCCCAATCGAACACGTCTGGGATGTGATTGAATGGAGCGTCATAGCTCATCGACCCCGTCCCCAAAATTTACGGGAGTTAGGTGATTTGTATGTGCAGAAGTGGTGCCAACTCCCTCCAGCAACCTACCAAGGCGTCATTGGTTCCCTTCCACGACGCGTCGCTGCTGTAAACTGTGCCAAGGGTGGACATACCGGCTGTCAGGTAGGTGGTCATAACGCTCTAGCTGATCAGTGTATATTTTGTCCTTTCTCTCAAAATCTTTTAATCCTAGGCCACGTGCTACTTGATATTCTTTCCTCCATTTATCATTTCGTTCAAGACTTACAGATAGTGTGTTGGACTCTGTCCACTTCAAAAGCCAGTCCTTTCTTTGCTCGTCAATATCTAACTTTTTTCGCTATCCATACAGTGACAATTTTAGTGCGTATCAGGTATATTACAAACGTCAGTCTGATGCGTCTATGGCTTTTCAGCTACTGCATGTCTCCCTTATGATTAACGACAAGTATTACACCACTGTTTCAGTTTGATAGAATTGCCTTCTTCTGTTGGATTTTGTAAGAATTTTGCAAAGTCCTTTTGGATTACCTATGTCGCACCTTCCACACTATCTTCTACAGCGCATTTCCTTTTTTCAAATCTCAACCGGCTTTATGCATGACTTCTTAAATTTTAACATTCTCATTGTCAACTTTATCTTCGTGATTCATTCTTTTAAGTACAAAATATTTTAAATCCTCTAATGCTTGCTTAACTTTATCTTGTCGTGTAACTTATCTTCTGCTAACTTTACGGGTGTTTTATAATAAATCACTAAGTGTTTTCATTAAAGGAATGCACTTTCTTCTCAGATAGATCAAGAGCAAGAAAAAAATTATAAACAAAATTACACCTGATGATCATCAGCAGGAATATTAGTGACTGAAGACGTTCGTTATTATATTTCCCATGTAATCGAAAGCGCCACACCGACAACTGCCAGTTGTACATCAATTAAAAGTCAGAGATGGTTTTCAAATATAACAAGACGAACGGCATTCTGCTACATGGTAGAAGAACTCATTTACCTCAAATTATCACGAACAATACGTAAACTACACGTGAAGTTAATGTGTAACACTCTTCTTATCCTTGGGATGACGATGCACAGACTTACTACAAAAACGTTGGGTTCGATTCACTATGTTAGTAATGTTCAGTGTAGTGACGTGTGCTGCCATTGTCTTAAAAAAAAGAAAAAAAAAACCTGGGAGAATGATCAGAGGCCTCTTTTATCCCAAATTATCTCCTGTTTCGTGTAATTCGGCATGGAAATGCTCTACTGAGAAAATCCACTTACAAAGCGAACAGAAGGATACTACATGTTTAGGGAAGTCCAACAGGTAAAGAGCTAGGCAGTGAAATTAGATGCAAACGAAAACTGCAGGTTCCGCAAACTTTAAGTACTCTCACTAGGATATTGTTTTTGTAAAACAGATCTGAAGATGGTCGCTATTGACCGAAACCAGTAACCTGTTGACAAAAAATTTTGTGAGCAGAGACGTAAAGTAAAGGAAATTGATTAAGTACTCTCGTTACTATCGCAATATTGCTGTGGTTCGCTCCATGTGTCCAGTTATTGCTAGGCATTGTTGACTTTAATCATCTGTTTTATTTTTCAGAAGAAACATTTAGCTTATGCAGGTGAAAGTTCCGCACCAAGTATAATAAATTTAAAATAGTAAAATAATTAAGGCAGTAGAAATTAAATATCTCCGAATGTAAATATCAATATGTTTAATTTGAAAGCTTCTGTTATCATACCAAAGTAAATCAAAGTGGTCGTCTTGACGATATTAGAGGATCGTTATTTGAACTTTTAAATATTACTTCCAGTTCCAGTCGTTTATTACTCTGTGAAGTCTGTCACTGTCGGCATTTAATGAAGGACTGATGCCGACCAACTGCGTGATGTGTGTCAGATAAAAAAACGGTCTCAGTTTGTCCTGTATGCGCGGTTCCGTTTTATAAAATGTGTGGTTAGTATAAATAAAATATTAACATCAACGTTATTAAAAAAATTTACAGTATAACACAAAGTAATTGCTTTTAAGAAATCACATATTGGAAAGGACAAGTTACAGAGAGATTCCATAAATTTTGTTTGCAGGTGAACGAAATGGAGGGTAGAACTATAAATAGTGTGCAATAGTATGTGAGCTACTCTATGTTCTACAACTAAATTAGCATTCCGGAAGCCTCTAGACAAATCGTGACGGACGATTCCTCGTACCATTGTCATCCAATTTTCTATTCCATGTACGTGTTAAGCACTGGAAGAACAACTACCTGCCTACTACGTTCTCTAATCTTTCTCTCTTTTTACATTATCACGATTGCCACGGGAAATGCAGGATAGAGGCAATTTAACTATAACAAAATCTTCCCCGAATATTGATTTTTCGAAATTTGTGGAACAGGATTCCTTGAGAACAACATCGCTTTTTTCCCAGATAAGAAGCTAAAGCATCTCTTTCACGGCTTGCAATTTGCCGCATCGACTTTTATGTTCCTTATCTCTGAATTCGCTCCATGTCTGCTGCCGTGCCTACCTGAGAAGGACTCAATAGGCTGGAGCAGCAATGTAGACTCGATCGTCTTGTATTCTATGTGGTTACCTCCATAAGAGCACCAAACCTTACCGGAAGTATAGCGATATATCTAAGTCTTTCATTCATCTTTTACTGATTTCGTGTGCCCTTTCCATTCTACATCATCTATACATATTTCAATAGTTCCAGAAATTTACCGCTGAATTTGAAACCAGATAGTATCAATTTTTTTCTTCGTTATGTATATTAGATTACTTTTATGCACATTTAAAGACAGTCATCATTCAGTACACCAACTGGATATAATACATTCGTCTTCATGTTCTTATATTCACCCACTTCTATGGTGGTTATGTTGGAGACTGGAAACAAAGGCAACTTGAGTAGTCCCATGTAGGACAACAAAACCACACTCACGCCTCGCGTTTGCATTCAGAGAATTATTACTGCTGGAACTTACCGTAAGGCACATATTACGAGGCTTTTATTGTGAGCGACAATCAAGCTAAACAAGTCTCTGGTTTGTATTTCTAATGTTAAGCAGAAACGGAAGATGCGCGTGATCTCTAGGCACAAAAAATAAATAAGTCACAGATAAACAGGCGTGAACATATTTCCGTCATAAAAATAAAGAGGAAGAGAAATTTTCTATAAACGAATCATCAGAGAACACACTAAAATATATAAGGCGCAAACAGTGAAAAGTGGGGCAATGCTATTTCTTGATTCTACTAGACTTCGGAAATAAACACCGATACCCAAATCTTCAACCCCGGGATGTCCACTGCATGATCAAATTATCATTTCAACAAAACCATCCAGTTTAAAAGATGCACCAAATCCGTAGATTTGAAGATAAGGCAATGAAATTTTCTACCATGGTTTTCATGAAATTAATACATTTACAGTTAAGTTTCTTGGTTTATATACATTTTAACTTTTTTATGAAATTTAAAAAAAATATATGTACTTTTCCTCAGAATCTATTCAAGAAGTTCGTACAAAAGTTTTTTGTTTAATCTCTCTGCAAACCGTAAGCTTCTCTCATAAGACTTTTTGAATATATCGAGTTGGTGAAGTTTAATAATTTTTAACTATAATTTTGTAAGTATAATACAAAATTCTAACAAAATTCCAAACACTTTATCCCGTATTTCAGCGTAAATTTGCTCTTGGGACAATTATGGATGTATAGAGTTAAGTTACAAAATTTCATAATTCTAGCATTCACAGATTATCAGAAAAAGTTACATAAACTTCAAAAAACGTAATTGTCAGAAAATGGTATTTAAATTTGAACCTAACGTTTCTTCTTATGTCACTTCTTCAAAAAGCCCCAGATTTGTACGCAAGGTCCTCTTTCCCTTCAAGGCTTCTCTTATGGTTTCTTGTTTTCTGCCTTCTTTCCTCCACCAGACTTTTCCTTCAACAAACTTCTCAGCTGCAGAGAGATGCTGTTAAGCTGTTTTTCTCAAGATGAGCGGAATTTTCTATCTTAAAGCCCATTGTAATACCTTCATCGTCCCTGTGCTCCTTTCACTAAATATCATAACCGCATCGTAAGTTGCAATTCTGACAACTGTATCAGATGAAATGGGGGTTCTATGGCATCGTTTCCATGTCAGCAAATTTACAAACTCATTTCAATTCTCGGTTTTGCCACGAAGACATATTTTTAGAAGTTCAGGATGGGCCAGAAACGTGTGAGTGGGCTTGACAACAAACAGGATGCCAGGGAGTATAAGCGGACACCGAAAAAAATTCCCTGGTTTCTCCCGGATTTCTAAGTTAAAAATATAATTTTTCTCAGGTGAAAATGCACTTTTCGCTTGTTAAGTGACAGTATATTTTCCCTCAGAACTCTAAAACTTATCAACACACTGAATGGTCAAGATTTTATACACATTTTCGTAATACGGAAGTATAATTTCGAGTTCCACCAAACATAGCAGGTTAATTGGGATTGCGATACGCTTTTGAAAGCTAATCTTAGTTCACGTCACGTGATATCGCCAGCCGATGACAGCAGAAATTCGTAGCACAGGACACGTTTTGTGGTGAGCCACTAGCAGCATCACTGTCAAGTAGCGAGAACACACAAATAAGAAAAGTTAATGATTTAAATACATGATTTCACACATATTGATCGTTTCCTGACTCTGTTACACTTTTTTTGGGTTTATGACATGAAAACTGAATCTTATCTGATCTTAACGTGCTTCACCCAAACGTGCCAGTAAAATTTTATATAATGACATAAATGTCTGGTCTTCTGGGCTCGAAATCATTCTAAGTGGCCGGTCGTGAAAGTTTTAAATGAGTGTCAAACGCTCTGTTATTTAAGAAATCCAACGCACATTCTCACACATCTTGCCTAAAAGGAAATTTACTTTGAAAGTAATGCTTTTCATACCACCATCCGCAATATTTTCCCAGAATCTGTTAGAAATGGGTTCGTTTCAGCAGTTGCCAGAGAACAGGCGTTACTGCGTGTGCTCAGCTACGAATGAGGAAGGAAGTCCGCATGTTCGAACATATATATAGCATTAAGTGATTTTACATCACGTCATAGAAGAAACAGGATATCAGAGAATATTCCAACTGCATCGGAATGTCGTAAACCATACTAAAATGTACTATACGTATATCCAGATTCACAATGAAATAGGCCCAAACCTGATATTAAGCTTCTCAGTACGGCTTTCGAGATGTATGGATTTTCTTGGATTACCAGTACTGCATTATCTCACGTTTGGTTCTTTAGTATGGCAAAATGCTATTCGTGCCCGAATATCAAAATATGCACTTGGAATTAGCGAACAATTGCCAGTAGTGTGGAATGAAACACTTCGTTTCAACTAAATTGACTGTTACTGCGGGAAAGATTAATGAAAGCCAAATTTCTTTAGCAAAACGACAAAAACAAATTCATTATTCTGCAAGACGATTAATGCAACTGCCAAATACGGGGAAGTAAAATAACGTCAGAAAGTTGAAACTGGTAACATATTTTAGCCTTTTGTAACTAAACCTTTTAATTGACCTGACAGCTCCTGGTCACAGAAATCGGTTTGGTTTTCGTTTGACTTGAAGACGAAACAGCAAATCACTAAACGGTACCACAGATCACGTTGACTACTACTCAGACTGCTCTGCGCATTTGTGAATCTGGCAGCTTCGGTGCACTAGAAAAATGTTTTCGGGTATTACCTGGCTGTTGCTACTTCTGATACACCCAACAGGCACACTTCAAGTAGCCAGAAGCGAGAGAAGGTGCTGCTCATACGCGACTGAACGGCGCATGCGTATGCGCCACAAGTGGAGCAAATGCAAACAGTAGTGAAACCACGGTCGTCGGAAGCCGTTTGTTGATATGCAGTATGGTATAGATTCGTCCTAATGCCTTTAACACATTTTGCTGTGTGTACTGCGCTTTGTAGTTCATGTAAATGACGCTTTTCCTTTGCAACTTAAGTTTTATTTTGGCTATTTTCTCTCGTTTATGTTTTATTGTTGCAGTATTATTTTGCAATAGCGGGATACAGTAAAACTCTTTGTAAGAGTATCAGCTCTTACAAAAAATTAACTGAAAACTAAAACATTGAAACATTTCCGGATTTCAAAAAAATTCCCGATTTTTCTCGGTTTTCTCCCAGACGAAGAAATTCCCCGGTTTTTCCCGGATTTCCCGGTTGTATTCATTATGAAGTTGGAAGCCTCTCCTTGTGTATGTAGGGGTTACTATTCCAGTGACCCTGTGGGTATTAATTGTTGCTTCAAAAAGTGGGCGTGACAGAATGACTGCGTCACACGTTTAATTATTTTCCAGGCACTTCGGGTTCGATTTCATCATTGAAACTTTAGGAACCTATTTTCCATGAATTCTACTTATAAATAAAAATTAACTGTAAATTGACATTTTCGGTCAATTTCATGCACGTCCCCCCTTACATACATAGCCAATAAAAAGTCGATGTGAACGTACCTCACAGTGACGTACTACTGATAAAGATTATTATAATTTCCTCCTAGACTACCACACATTTCCGACTTACATTTACGGTCATTGTGGAGTAAGAAGAAATTACGTGTTACCTGTGAAATCATGGTGTATTACTTTTCGTTTTCGAAAGAGGTTGCTGACAGCCTATAATAATCACATATAGTACTCCAAGTTCGTAGTAATAGTACAAAATGCTGAAAACATAGTTACTTATCTTTCAGCCGGAGACGTAGCTGTCGCAAAGATAAATATGGAAAACTATTTGGCAGATATTCGTTTGGAATCCATGCTGTGACTAGAAACCTTTTCCGTTCGTGAATCCGATAGAGGAGAGGCAAATAAGCTTTCTAAAGAAAGTTATTTTTATGTAAAACGATAACATGCTAATGAACAACTAGAACAAGATCGTAAACATTGCTGTTATTGAACAATTATATTATATAAAAGTAGAAACTGCATACTACAACGTATCACATTTGGATAGAACTTGTAAACCGGAATCAGCTGTCCAGTTCCTCATTATGCCTAAGTGCCCAGCGTAACACCAAGGAACATGGAAGACGACATCGTAAGACATTACACGAGTTTATGAAATAAAGTTCTCACATTTCAAATATAGACCTTTGTTCGTGAACTACTTTTAAGGCACCGCCTGCAATAAATACAATGAAATAAACTTCTCACATTTAAAGTGTATATGTCTGTTGACGAATACTTAAAGAATAAGTATTTAAAGATTTGGAATTTAAAGAAGCCCGCTTTGTTGCAGATTGGTAACGATTCTAACAGTTCAATGTCTTCGTGAATATAGGCAACATAATGTACTATTTGAAATAATAAGTAAAAACACGCTCAATAGTTTTCTTGAGTATTCTTTGTACTTTCGTTTCATACAAGAGCTTGACGCACCGGCCAACTAGAAGTGTTTGAGAGTTCAAATTTTGCTCAGAAATGGCGTGACAATGAACTACCACCAGTTCCTTACAATGATACTACGAACTACCATCAGTTTCTCACAATAGTGATACGGATTCCAAAGCGTTTCACTCTGATCCATTGTTACAGAAAACCAAAACTTTCATTGCAAATAAAGGAAACAAAAAGAATAGAGGAGTACTTAAAGCACGTTCTCGCATTAAGAGAACATATGTGCACTTACGGTGTAAAACTCCCAAACATTCGTAAGCAGTTTAATAGTGGCACCAGTAAAACCAAATGAAGTTAGTGGTGGACTTAACTTTCAGCCAGTGAATCGTTAAGTATGTGAGGTATTAAGCATGCGTGTCAGAAACAATCCCCGGTTTATTTAGCGGCCCACAAGCAGCGGCAATTCTCGCCGCGGTTTTATATAGATCTCCTTTGTTCTCACGAAGAAACTGCTCGTAGTGGCTGTATTAACTTAGCGGCTTATCTGACTGGCATAAATAACTGCAATAACACGCACGGATGAAAATGGGAACGTGTTTATTAAGCGAGTACTCACGCCGGCCTGGGCGATATATTCTTACAGCGAGGCTAAGATTATAATTAACCTAGAACCCACTGCCACGAGCAATACATCAAGGAAAGATCGGTGTAGATATTAGTGGAATGACGGCAGGCGAGTATTTTGGACTGTTCCTTTTTTTTTCCTTGCTTGATAGCATGACTCATGCAAAACAAATGAGCAATGTAATAAAACACTCCTTATCATCATAATGTCGTCCGCTTTGTATCTCGAAAGAACCGAGCCGTTAATAAAGGCTGGAATGCCTCGATTGTTGCCATTTCAAGGCGTCTAAAGAGCACCAAAACTTTTGGTAGACGGTAACTCTGTCAGCGGGTGTAAGAGACGACGTACTCACACGAATTTCTTTTTAACAGCTCCGAGAATAAATTAAAATGTATGGAAAAAACGAAAAAAGTGTAGTCACTATTAGATACATGTTGTCTTTAACAGACTATTATGGGCTACGGACATGTCGGCACTCGGAAGGAGTAATATTTATTCTTCATCTGAAAATTTGACATTGCCGCTTGCGTGGGAATACGGCCAGACTGGAAATTATTCGTCGACGCAAGACGTAACAGCACTGTTTGGTTGGTCGGAAAGCACGTCTTCTAAATAGGTGCAAAGGTAATGCACCCTAATATTCGAGACTACAAGAACTATCTTCTTCACCATTACTGGATACTGGAATGTCAGTGTCAGAAATTGTACTAAATCACATAATGAAATGATTTAAATATCGATTTAGACATTGAATGTGCCTAACAATACCACTCGGTAAGGTAATGAAGTAAAATTTAGTGATTTTAGAGATGGAGGAAATAATTACTGGAAAGAACACTTTCGAATTTACTAAGCAAAACCCTAAAACAATATAAACTACAAAGATGCCATGAATACTTTCACGAAATGGTTAAACCATTTGTAACATCCTTGGTATCTACAAAAACAAATAAGCTCACTTGCATCTTTCAGAATGATGCAGTATGACGAGATTTCAAAACGTAAACAAAGCTGACAGCTGTCAAATTCCGAAGTGAAACTGTGTTTATATCTTGTATCAATGAGATATGACCTGCCCTATTGTGACTGGTCAGTCTAGAAACTTATGGTGGAAGTCACAGATTACTGCATTTTACCAACTACAACATTTAGATACGTAAAATTACCTAACAAGATTATTTCCGGCACAACATAAAAGAACATCCCCCAAAAAATACATACAACGGCTACCAACATGAAAACAGAGGCAAGGTTTGCAAACCATATTGGTAGCGAAATAAAATGGCAAATATTGGCAATATGCACTGAATCCACTCACGATGAGACTACTACTATTCAAAGAAACACACGTTGTTAAAGGAAATCGCTTTCAAAATAATTGAAACTGTTTTCCAAGTTGTTAGAGAGAGAGAACTTACTTGTGCGTGGCAGGTGGTGTGCGATGTTGTCAGAATGTAGGTGGTTCGGCGGTGAAATTATAGCAGATCCGTCAGTGGCAAACTGCAACTATTACATCATTTTGTCTAGTGCATGATCAAATTGACAGTAATATTATTCCTCCGTCGTTCTTTTGGTGCAGCCTCTTCGGAAGAAACACTAAATCTAAACGGAAGGTCGTTCGTTTACGACAGTAGCTTGTCGGTCACACGATGCAGCTATTATTTTCAAAACCACAATTTTGAAAACGTTCAAAATTAATTTCCTCCATTTTGCCACACTCGCCACGCTCACGAATACAGTCTGGAGAGTAACTTTCAAATATAGAAACCTGCTAAATTGTTTTTATAGCGGCTGTTAATGTTTTAACTCACATGAAACCTCATTAAGTCGAAAATGAATGACCTTAGAGTACATTACTTTGGCAAGTTACGCCACAACAAACAATTTAGTCCAGCGGACAACAGTCTCTCTTCACTCGCGCGTTCATTGTTGTTTCAGTTTATAGCACTCTCCAGGACTCGCGCCGCTCAAAACTGATTTACACTTTCATTTCTCAGTATCTCCGTCATTATTAGATTGATGATGATAGCCCAACGTTCTAAGGCATACGTTATAATCCGACGCAGACCCGACGCATTGTTAACTGCATATCTGCGAACACGCAATTACACTCCCTCTAAGAGCTCGACTCTCAGCTGTCTATATGGCTCTCGCTGTCGTGTTCGTACATCAGTTCGTTTTTTCGCATTACAGTTATCAAATTTATTAGAAAGATCAGAATGAAATTAAAATTATCGCACACAGGAAAAACATACTAATAAAGGAGTTAGTATCAAAACGGAATAAAAGTATTACACAGTTACACCACAGTCTAACATAACACTCCGTCTCGTCTATGTTATCCATTGCAATAGGAGCGCGCCAAGCGGCCAGCAAGTTACACTGTTGAATTCGGCGGGATCTTGTGAAAGCGAAAACGAATCGTTATTGTTTATGTTGGTTTGTAAAGCAGCTTTCACCAACTGGGGCATCTGTACCGCAATGAACTGCAAAAGATTAAGATACTACATTCGTCCTTTTTTAGCTTTCTAGGACCCTGAGGACGTATGAGAGGTACATTACAAACCAGTTTATTTACGATTATCATATAGCCTACAGATATTTAATGAAGTTTGTCATTTTCTTTTAAGACCATACAATGAATTTTAAACAGTAGAAGACCTACCTTTTGCAGAAAGACGTCGTCCATCTACTCAAAACCGTCGAATACCGTTCACTGCAGTTTCAGCAAAATTAGTGGAGCTGAAGGAAAAAAAAAATCTACTGTGGAATGCAATATCTACATAAACCTAACAGATATAATGATTAAACATCAAAAGCAATAAAACTATTTTCCAAAAGAGAAGAAACCAATTCCACTTTGTTACTACATCTTACCCATAATCAGTAAGAACCTTTTAACACATTCTCTTCTGAAGGAGAAATAATCACTTTCACAAAAATATTCGTGTATTAGAAAGTTGAGTGACGCATAAGAAGATGCGAATCATTAGACACTATAAAGAACTGCTACGTGTCAAGAAAATAGCCTATCATTATAAGAACAGACAGAAACACAAATATATGCTTCTCAAGCATGAAATACTATGTTCATATTGTCTTCCTTTCAGCGGAGTAAGGTGAATTAACATACATTCAATAGTATTTATTGATGTATAAGTAATAGCTTGGGTCACTGATCAGTGAGATTCGCTTGTTTTATATTTATTTCACTATGATGAATGGGTTATCATAATTTACTGGTGCTTGGTACACAGCAAAATTATTATTTATTTACTTAAATAGAAATATGATTAAAGCCAAACATTAACCTTACGGGCTGCCATCTCGCTGTTAGGGGAGCTAGTGCCGTTTCAGCTGTCAAACGGTAACATCTTCCACAGCAGTGAGTATCACGACTCGGTATGTTAGACTGTTGTTACACCCTGTACATTATAGAACAAGACGTTTTAACCAGCAAAGATGTGTATAAAAGGAAAGCGACAGAAAAAAGTTACCACACACAATTAGCAATGAACCATGTACCTTGCTGTTGGTGAGAAGACTTGCGTGCATCAGCGATACAAATAGCCGTACTGTAGGGGCAACCACAACGGAGGGGTATCTGTAGAGAGGCCACACAAACGTATGGTTCCCGAAGAGGGGCAGCAGCATTTTCAGTAGCTGTAGGTGCAACATTCTGGATTATTGACTGATCTGGCCATGTAACATTAATGAAAACGACCTTGTTGTGCTGGTACTGCGAACGGCTGAAAGCAAGGTGAAACTACAGCCGTAATTTTTCCCGAGGGCAAGCAGCTTTAATGTATGGTAAAATGATGGCGTCCTCTTGGGTAAAATATTCCGGAGGTAAAATAGTCACCCATTCGGATCTCCGGGCGGGTACCACTCAGGAGGACTTAATCAGGAGAAACAAAATAGGCGTTCTAAGGATCGGAGAGTGGAATGTCAGGTCCCTTAATCGGGCAGGTAGATTAGAAAACTGAAAAAGGGAAATGGATAGATTAAAGTTAGATATAATGGGAATTAGTGAAGTTCGAGGCAGGAGGAACAACACTTCTGGTCAGGTGAATACAGGGTAATAAATACCAAATCAAATAGGTTTAATAATGAATAAAAAAAAATAGGAAGAGAAGGAAAAGTAGTAGGTGAGGGTAGGAAATGAAAGAGGAAGCCGCCTGGTAGAATTTTGCACAGAGCATAAGTTAATCATAGCTAACCCTTGGTTTAAGAATCATGAACGAAGGATATATAAGAAGCCTGGAGACACTGGAAGGAGTCAGATACATTAATATAATGGAAATACAGAGATTCAGGAACCAGGCTTTAAATTGTTAAACGTTTCGATGGGTAGATGAGGACTCTGACAATAATCTATTGGTTATGAAGTGTAGATTAAAACTGAAGAAAACGCAAAAAGAATTTAAGGAATAGGGCCTGGATAGACTCAAAGTACCAGAAGTTGTAGAGAGCTTCAGAGAGAGCATTAGAAAGCGATTGACAGGAATGAGGGAAAGAAGTACGGTAGAAGAAGAATGGGTTGCTTTGACAGATGAAATAGTGAAGGCAGCAGAGGATCAAGTAGGTAAAAAGACGAGGACCAATATAACTCCTTGGGTATCAAAAGGGATATTGAATTTAACTGATGAAAGGAGAAAATATAAAAATTCAGTAAAAGAAGCAAACAAAAAGGAATACAAACGTCCCAAAAATGAGATGGACACGAAGTGCAAAATGGCTAAGCAGGGATGGCTAGAGGACAAATTGAACGATGCAGAGGCATTTATCGCTAAGGGTAAGATAGATGCTCCCTACAGGGAAATAACAGAGATCTTTGGAGGAAAGAGAAACACTTGTATGAATATCAAGAGCTCAGATGGAAACCCAGTTCTAAGCAAAAAAGGGAAAGCTGGAAGTTGAAGTAGTATATAGAGGGTCTATAAAAGGGCGATGTACTTGAGGACAATATTATGGAAATGGAAGAGAACGTAGATGAAGACGAATTGGGAGATATGATACTGCGTGAAGATTTCGACAGAGCACTGAAAGACCTAAGTCGAAACAAGGCCCCGGGAGTAGACAACATTCCATTAGAACTCCTGATAGCCTCGGGAGAGCCAGCCTTGACAAAACTCTACCAGCTTGTGAGCAAGATGTATGAGAAAGGAAAAATTCCCTCAGACTTCAAAAAGAATACAGCAATTCCAATCCCAAAGAATGCAGGTTTTGACAGGTGTGAAAATTATCGAACTACAAGTATCAGTTTAATAAGTCATGGCTGAAAAACACTAAGACGAAATCTTTACAGACGAATGGAAAAACTGGTCGAAGCCGACCACGGGAATGATCAGTTTGGAATACACAGCCGGCCGGAGTGGCCGAGCGGTTCTAGGCGCTACAGTATGGAACAGCGCGACCGCTCCGGTCGCAGGTTCGAATCCTGCCTCGGGCATGGATGTGTGTTACGTCCTTAGGTTTTTAGGTTTAAGTAATTCTAAGTTCTAGGGGACTGATGACCTCAGAAGTTAAGTCCCATAGTGCTCAGAGCCATTTGAACCATTTTTGGAATATACAAAAAAGGTAGGAACACGTGAGGCGGTATTGACCCTCCAAGTTTTCTTAGAAGCTTTCTGTCAGAGACAGCAAAGAACCTAGAAGAGCAGTTGAACGGAAGGAACAGTCAGTGTGTTTAAAGAAGAATGTGAGATGAATATCAACAAAATCAAAACTAGGATAATAGAATGTAGTAGTATTAAATCAGGGGATACTGAAGGAATCAGATTAGGAAATGAGACGCTTAAAGTAGTAGATGAGTTTTGCTATTTGGGGAGCAAAATAATACACGAGTTTTGGTATTAGGGGAGCAAAATAACTGATGATGGTCGAAGTTGAGAGGATATAAAATGTCGTCTGGCAATAGCAAGGAATGCGTTTCTGAAGAAGTGAAATTTGTTAACATCAAGTACAGATTTAAGTGTCAGAAAGTCTTTCCTGAAAGTATTTCCATGGAGTGTAGCCATGTATGTAAGTGAAACATGGACGATGAATAGTTTAGACGAGAAGAGAATAGAAGCTTTCGAAATGTGGTGCTACAGAAGAGTGCTGAAGGTTAGATGGGTGGATTACGTATCTGATGAAGAGGTACTGAATAGAACTGGGCAGAAGAGGAATTTGTGGCACAACTTGATTAGAAGAAGCGTTCGGTTGGTAGGAAACGTTCTGAGGCATCAAGGGATCACCAATTTAGTATTGGAAGGCAGCGTGGAGTGTAAAAATCGTAGAGGTGGGCCAAGAGATGAACACACTAAGCAGATTCAGAGGGATGTTGGTTGCAGGAGGTAATTGGAGATGAAGAAGTTTGCACAGGATAGAGTAGCATGGAGAGCTGTATCAAACCAGTCTCTGGACTGAAGACCGCAACAATAGTTAGCAATGTCTTCACAATCGCCATTCAAAACTACGGTATTTTCGAATAAAACTGGCAGAGGAATTAAAAAAATCGCACATTCATTTTCAAACATGGTTCAAATGGCTCTGAGCACTATGGGACTTAACTTCTGAGGTCATCAGTCCCCTAGAACTTAGTACTTAAACCTAACTAACCTAAAGACATCACAAACGTCCATGCCCGAGGCAGGATTCGAACCTGCGACCGTAGTGGTCGCGCGGTTCCAGACTGTAGCGCCTAGAACCGCTCGGCTCCCCTAGCCGGAACATTCATTTTCACTTAAATTTCTTATAACCCTGCAACGAAAGAAAAGCCATCAATGAGAATTTTATTTTTATTTATATCATTCAGCTGTCTTTTTCTTAACTGTTACGAGCGGCCTTTACTACGAATTTACTTTCCTTTAAACGGGGAACCTGCTCTGTTAATGATCCTTATATCCCCCTATCCAGCGATGAAGGAAGGAACATACAATGAAACGTCGCAGTGCGGCTTCTTAGTCTCGCCCTTCCTTAACACGATCTCCAATTTTTACGGAAAAAACCTATCGAGAGGAAAAAACAGAAAAAGAAAATTTTGTCTGGTGGGTACAGAAAAATAAGTCGAGTTACAGGTGGGCCGTGAACAAGCCAGGCACCAATTGCACTGAGTACCAATAATCACACTTTATAAGAAACCCCAAGGATATGTTACACAAACACTGCATGAACAAAATGGAATCAGTTGGGATGAATTTAACAAGAACACCAACTACGGCACTTTTACAGATTAAAATGGCTCACTTCGTTAAAACCTATGCATTAGCGAAGCATGTCGCTTCAACTTTCTCCATTCCCGTCAACATGGCAGAACAGTTTCTTGCAGCTGTTCCTTAGAAAATCTAACCATACAAACCTTTCGAGTTATCATTTCTAACGAGAGCCACACCAATTTCTGATTCCTTTTTGGATTTAGATGTGACGCACATACAAACAAAGTAATATAATTTAAGAAAAATTGGATGAGTTATTTAGTAGAAAAATTTCAAGAATTATGCATCTCAGCTTCGCGTTGGTCCACCTCTTAACATTTATGCAAGCAGTTATTCGCGTTGGCATTGATTGATAATGTTATTGGATGTCCTCCTGATGGATATCGTGCCAAATTATGTCCAGTTGGCGCGTTACATCGTCAAAATCCCGAGCTGGTTGGAGGGTCCTACCCATATTGCTCCGAACGGTCTCATCTGGGGAGAGATGGTTGGTTGGTTTTGGGGAAGGAGACCAGACAGCGTGGTCATCGGTCTCATCGGATTACGAACCATCCCGGCATTTGCCTGGAGTAATTTAGGGAAATCACGGAAAACCTAAAGCAGGATGGCCGGACGCGGGATTGAACCGTCGTCCTCCCGAATGCGAGTCCAGTGTCTAACCACTGCGCCACCTCGCTCGGTGTGGGAGAGATCCGGTGAACTTGCTGGCCATTGTAGTGTTTGGCAAACTCGAAGACAGGCAGTAGAAACTCTTGCTGTGTGCAGGCGGCATTCTCTAGCTGAAATGTAAGCCCACGATGACACGCCATGAAGGGCAACAAAATGGGCCGTAGAATATTGTCGACGCGCTACTGTGCTGTACTGATGCCATGGATGATAAACAAAGGGGTCCTGCTATGAAATGATATGGCACTTGGGACCATCACGTCCGTTGGTAACCCAATGCTGTCTCCAGATACGTGTTTGCAGGTCATTGGGGCTTGGAATCTCACTGAATGGAGTAAAATGGTCTTCAGTGATGAGTCTCGCTTCGAATTGAGTCATGATGCTTAGCGAAAACGTGTTTGGAGACGCCCCAGACAGCAGTGGGATACCAACATGACTGTCACCCACCATACGGCCCGACAGCACAGAGTGATAGTCTGGGGTGACATTTCATTCTGTAGCAGGACCCCATTGGCTGTCATCTGCAGCATCATTAGAACACAGTGGTAGGTCGACGATATTCTACGGCCAGTTTCGTTGCCCTTCATGGCATACCCGCATGCACACGGCGAGCGTTTCTACTACGTCTCTTCGTGCTTGCCAAACTCCACCTTGGCCAGAAAGGTCGCTGGATCTGTCCCCAATTGTAAACGTGTGTAGCATTATGGATATTGCCTTCAAACTAGCTCGGGATTTTGATAATTAACGCGCCAACTGAACAATATTTTGGGCATCTCTCATGAGGACATCCAGCAACTCTGGCAATCAATGGCAAGCCGAATAACAGCTTACACAAGGACCAGACGTTGACCAATCTGTGTTACTCAGTCTGTGTAGCTGATGTTTTACTAGTTTGTTTGTCATTACATTTACGTCACATCTAACGACTTCCGTCCCATTCAGAATAATTCCTTTGTGGTGTGTCATACTTTTTCTCATAGGCTGTATTTTCAGTTGTTTAACACCTACAAGAAATTCTGTGACTTAGGACCTTGTTCAATGCCTGTCGTCCAGTCGACATGTCGGTGCCAATATTCATGCCTGAAGTAGAACCTCTCCTCGTTATGTGCACTGGTATCTCATTTTGGCAAATAACTTGGAGGAATCCATCCACCATTTCATAGGTTTTTTTAAATACCAACAAGCGCTTCTGCACACAATAATACACCTGCTTTACGGGAGTTACCAGTCGATAGACTGGAACGAAGTTGGCAAGTACCTCTATGTCAAATTACTCCAGTCAGGTGCCAATACAAGTTGGTTCCATGTCCGCTACGATAAAGTGGAAGAGGGGAGAAGTTACATACCAGACCCTCCCTGCGGAAAGTAGCACACAGAGTCATTTGTTCTGACAAAAATTCAGTTTAGTCGTGGACGAGGAGGAAAGTGGCTTTCGATATCAGAACAAATCACATAACTTGAATGTCATCATCCAGCTGGACAATAACATATTCCAAGAAACCGGACGCCGGACGTATACCTATTACATGGCTCATTTCTGATATTACTCGATAACCACAGAACCCCCTGAAGAATTGGACAGTCAGTCCTATCTACGACGGATAGGTTCACGTAACGAAGATGCAGGAAAAAATACGCAGAGTGATTCCAAAAGTTTTTAATCAGCTCTCTAGGTTTTCATTAACCACGGACGCAAGTTAGAACTGAACGAAGACGGACACTCTTGGAGTGCTAATCGTCTTCAATAGACCATATAGAAAATTCCAGATCATGATAAAGTACTTTCTTTTTTACCTTTTAATGCGCGATGGATTTTAATCAAAAATTAAGAGAGACGACCAAAATCCATTAAGAAAGAGGTAATTGGAAAAGAAAAGACAGAGAGTGTCGGTTAGAAATTTTGAAGGAAGCACAGTCGGAAAAGGCAAAATTGGCAGGAGAAAGACGACAAAAAAGCCTCAGTTGATAAGTATTAGGCTACTAATCACTATAAAAATTTAAAAAAGAAGGCTTTCTTGCTTTAAAACTGCGTGCCTAGAAACCGAAAGGCCGCAGGAAAGAACCCTGGTCGGGCCACAGAATATTTATGTCTGTCTTTAATCCCGATCGGACCATCGAATATATGAATCTGATTCTAAAATTCACCAAGAAAGCCAAGAGGTACTGACTGATATATATTTATAAAAAAATGGGAAATTCATTTAGCGTCGCTGAATGCTAAAGTGCATCAGGTACCATGTTTGGTGATTGCATCACCTTTTTCTGGGATGGTAATGTCTATAGCAGGGTCATCTGATACTTTTGAGGCCAAAAGAGGAGCCTGTTGATGAAGTAAGAAGTGAATCTTACAAAAGTCTGCCGAAGAAACTTCAAATAAGAGGTCTGAATCAGGCCTTCAGCCACTTGACTTTTGCTTTTGTTGCGCGCGACATATGGGGGTCTGATATCGAGGTCGAAGTTACGTACAGGTCTCTAACCTGTTTAATACAGACCGTACTCCATATAATGAAACATTTTCAGCTTTTCCCATCACATGAGAATATTTCACATCTATAATCACATTAAAACCTTCACTAGAAACACTCAAGTCATCCAGATGACAGAAGGGTCGCGTCGTAACAGGAATTCCACGAGGAGCCAAAAGCTTTAGGAGCCATCTTGAACAACGAACTTTCGATGTATATCTACAACTCACGGAGACCGGTCGGAGCTGGTCCCAAGGAACATTCGTTACGTGGCGTCAATGAAGTGTTCAGTAGCACTGACGCCGAATGTTTTTGGGAGACAACCCAAACATCCCCTGCCCATGATAGATCAAAAGAGATCAAACATCCTCTACATCTACATCCACATCCACACTCCGCAAGCTACCTGACGGTGTGTGGCGGAGGGTACTTTGAGGACTATCGGTTCTCCGTTCTATTCCAGTCTCGTATTGATCGTGGGTAGAAAGATTGTCGGTATGCCTCTGTGTGGGCTCTAATCTCTCTGATTTTATCCCCATGGTCTCTTCGCGAGATATACGTAGGAGGGAGCAATATACTGCTTGACTCCTCGACGAAGGTATGTTCTCGAAACTTCAACAAAAGTCCGTACCGAGCTACTGAGCGTCTCTCCTGCAGAGTCTTCCAAAGGCTCTGAGCACTATGGGACTCAACTGCTGTGGTTATCAGTCTCCTAGAACTTAGAACTACTTAAACCTAACTAACCTAAGGACATTCCACACATCCATGCCCGAGGGAGGATTCGAACCTGCGACCGTAGCAGTCGCACGGCTCCGGACTGCGCGCCTAGAACCGCGAGACCACCGCGGCCGGCTAACAGAGTCTTCCACTGGAGTTTATCTATCGTCACCGTAACACTTTCGCTATTACTAAATGATCCTGTAACGAAGCGCGCTGCTCTCCGTTGGATCTCCTCTATCTCTTCTATCAGCCCTATCTGGTACGGATCCCACACTGGTGAGCAATATTCAAGCAGTGGGCGAACAAGTGTATTGCTACCTACTTCCTTTGTTTTCGTATTGCATTTCCTTAGGATTATTCCAATGAATCTCAGTCTGGCATCTGCTTTACCGACGATCAACTTTATGTGATCATTCCATTTTAAATCACTCCTAATGCCTACTCCCAGATAATTTATGGAATTAACTTCTTCCAGTTGCTGACCTGCTATATTGTAGCTAAATGATAAAGGATCTTTCTTTCTATGTATTCGCAGCACATTACACTTGTCTACATTCAGATTCAATTGCCATTCCCTGCACCATGCGTCAATTCGTTCCAGATCCTCCTGCATCTCAATACAATTTTTCATTGTAACAACCTCTCGATATACCACAGCATCATCCGCAGAAAGCCTCAGTGAACTTCCTATGTTATACACAAGGTCATTTATGTATGTTCTGAATAGCAACGGTCCTACGACATTCCCCTGCGGCACACCTGAAATCACACTTACTTCGCAAGACTTCTCTCCATTGAGAATGACATGCTGCGTTCTGTTATCTAGGAACTCTTCAATCTAATCACACAATTGATATGATAGTCGATATGCTCTTACTTTGTTCATTAAACGACTGTGGGGAACTGTATCGAACGCCTTGCGGAAGTCAAGAAACGTGGCATCTACCTGGAAACCCGTGTCTATGGCCCTCTTGTCCTATTGTGACTCAGTTCAGAAGACGTGAAGTTATGCATTATTTTACTGATGACACAAGTCGCCTGTAGTGTGCTGTAGGCGAATAAACGGAATCAGAGTTTCCCTCTTTTTTTTTTCTTTTTCTTTTTTCCTCTGCCTCCTTTCTTGTGGACTAGAAGAATACAATGTTGTCGCTATTTCTGGGAATGAGTTTTTGAAACAGATTCTATAAATATTTTGCATACGTGCTTTGTATTATTTTTATTACAGCTGAAACAACGCCATTCCCCCGAAAGAGTTTATAAACCTCATCCAGTTTTATTTGCATTATTAGCTTTTCTGATACTGATTTCTCGTATCTTAAAGTACACAAGTGCCTGTCATAAAAGATGAAAAGGGAAAGGAAACGAAATGAAACTTTATTGCTCGAGGGGGTATGGTATACTATTTCAGTATTTACAGTATCGAGTCAAGTTTACAAAAACCTTGGCAGTATGAACCGACTTCCCAGTACAGCGTTGCAGCATCTCTGACGTGGATGCAGGCGCTCACTCAGTTCGGAAGGACATAGTTAAGCTGTTGTATGTTATCCAGTGGGATGCTGGCCCACAACTACTGTAGCCGGTCACTGATATCGTGGATAGTAGCACTGTGACAGAGTTGACGTAAGAAATTGGTCCCGCACATGTTCTGTCACGGGTAGAATTTAGTTGCTGGTCATGAGAGTACCTCAGTATCCTGTAGACGGTTCATAGACACTCGTGCCATGTGTGAACGAGCATTGTCCTGTTAAAAAATGGCACCCCAAACCTATCGCTTGAGGGGTAACATACGAGAATGCATCATCTTCATGTTGTACCGTCATGCCACCAGTATTTCCTCAATCACTACCTGCCGTCGTATGAAGTCATAGCCGATTGCTCCCACTCGGTGACTGCAGGAGTAACAACGCTGCGACTCCTCAAAGCACTGGAGGAATGGGACCTTTCCTAACGTCGCCGCCATATTCGTCGACGTCGACGGCGGTCATTCGGAGTAGTGAAGAACTGTGAGTCGTCGTTGAATACAATGCGATACCATTTATCATCAGTCCTTGCTTCCCATTCACGGCCATACAGCCGTTTCTGGTTGTTTACAGCAGCCTGTGCTTGGGACTGTAATTCCCTATGCCAACGGCTGCAGGTGTTGACAGGACCATCTCAGCCGAGTGTGCTGTATCTCCGTGTCCTTCACACTGATTCACTGTACCACCCCCTGTAACAGCAGCAAACACGAACAACACGAAACTGGTGGCCGTTGCATCTATCACACAAAATTTCAACTCTTTTCATATTTTACGTTCCCACTGATGATATGTACATGTACGAAATTACACTGACATCCAACAAAGCCTTTTGGATGTTTCAATATTTTATCAGCGTGTTTAACGAATTGTCCAGTACCATTTGCGTTCTTAACTGATGAGATGTGATCCCTACTAAGTATAAATTCCTTCTTTGGCTTCTTCATGCTCCGAAGACACCGCCGAAAATTGTATTTAATTCTTAATCTCTGTCTCATGCTTTTAAATGCTATCTCTGAAACACTCTCTTCCTTTACAATTGTTCCCTCGTTCTATTTGTCATTTGGTTTTCTTTATTTTCTCATCTTGCAATAACAATCGAATCGATATACGAGGGTTGGAACTTTAATAGTGGCAACTATTTATTTACAGCTCGTACAAAATAGATATGTGTTTAAAAGTTTTGCTGGCCTTCAGAGTAGTCACGCGCATTGTGTATAACCCGTTCCAGAGATGTGGAAGTCTTAGGATACTCTTAGCAGTGCCAGTTGTGTTGACAGTTGGAGCGGAGCGGTCTGTTGACCGACGAATTTGTAGCAGTTCTGAAGTGAATGCCGTAAAGTCTTTCCTTCAGTTTAGAAATCGAGTTGAACTTACGAGGGCTTAAGTCAGGGGAGTGCAGTAGGTGGTATAGCACTTCGCAGCGCCTTCAGTCAGACAAATCAGTAACAGGTTGCACCGTGTCAATGATATGCATTTTTCCTATAACTTATACTCGGATGGGTGCTAAGATATTTACATAAATTAGCGTAACTACACACATTAAAGTGACCTTCTGCCAAAAACCTGAATAACAAACTTTTGTAGCCCTGATCGCTCCGACGTTCTGAGTGGAGCCACCAGGGATGTGGAGCCATGCCAACAAATTTGTGCTAGGTTAGGATACACGGCGCGAACAGCCCACTCGAGGTGGCCGCACAGATTCTCCATTCGATTTAATTTCGGTAGTTTGGTGGTCAAGAGCATGCTGTAAACTAATGCTGCTGCTCTTCGAACCACACATATATAGTACGAGCTGTGTGATACATTGCATTGTGTTGCTGGTAGATGCAATTGTGCCGAGGAAAAACAAACAGCATTTAGGAGTGGAGACATTGTCCCTAAGGATAAATGCACAATTATGTTGATCCACCTTCCAGAATGACAAGATCGCTGAAGAATGCCACGTAAACATTCCTTAAAGAATAATTTTTGCAGGGTGTTTGCTTTCAGATATTTCACGCCGTACGCATCAATGTTCACCTGTCCGATGAACGTCTATTCGCCCGAACTCATCTTCGCGCCCTTCATTCACTCTCGTCATTCGTGGCCCATGGTGCTCCACAGTTGCCTTGGCTGTGATGTTGTCCGTGCGTCTGGGTAAGGCTACGCATTAACACGGTCCATCAGGTGATAGATAGTGGACGAAACGCGAGTGAGGGTAGCGATTTGAAGAGCAGAGGGTAAAAAGTGCCATGGCTCGTGCCGTGGGAAAAAAACCTCTGCGACAGTGGGACTGTCCTTCATGGCATGATTTCACTACACTGTTCCACGCGCGTCTCTAACGCATTAAAATTGCTACTTTACCTCAGTTGAAATGCTGTAATCCATTAGAGAGCGGCGATATGTCCGTAATTAACGAATGATGTAGTCAACAACATAAAAATGGTGTCAATTCAAAGATATGTATTATTTCTGTAACCTTTACCTAAAAGTCAAAGATATTACTGTAAAATAGGGTAAGATGTTTGCGACTGGGCTGCCTACATGTTTCTATATTTAATGAGCGTGAGGCAGTTAATCTATTTGCTTAAAATAGCGTAAGATACTTGTCTATGAATTGCACACACACACACACACACACACACACACACACACACACCAGCACCGGTTTTGGATAGAATCATTTTGCCGTCCACGATACACTTCAACCGCTGAATTGCATACACATGCATATCTCAGCATTTAAGCAAATGATGTAGTCAACAACATAAAAATGGTGTCAATTCAAAGATATGTATTATTTCTGTAACCTTTACCTAAAAGTCAAAGATATTACTGTAAAATAGGGTAAGATGTTTGCGACTGGGCTGCCTACATGTTTCTATATTTAATGAGCGTGAGGCAGTTAATCTATTTGCTTAAAATAGCGTAAGATACTTGTCTATGAATTGCACACACACACACACACACACACACACACACACACACACACACACTGTAAGGCGAGGGCACTTATGGTCAATTGACTGGATACTATTTAGTGGGACAGTGATGATTAGCTTACAAGGCAAGCACCATTACCCTGCATGCAATTGGGTGGGTCGGTTTACAGGATCACCGCCAGCGATAATGACGACATCTTCGACGGTGCAGCAATAATGACAAACCTACTGCAGTGAGTTGTGGCTTTTTTATCGTGCGACTTTCCTGCGTCATCAGGCAAACACTGTACGTATTTATTAAGCATTACTCAGCAAGTTCAACTCAAATCACCGAAAGTGTTGGATCATCCCGATATTTCGTGCAGGTGTGTTGCTATTATGAACGTTCGTGTACCGATCGGAAGGTCACTCCTACCGTGGTTTGTAAACATAAATACAGCTGCATAAATACAATTGCCATGAGCGTTAATTACGGACATATCGCCGCTCTCTAATGGATTACAGCATTTCAACTGAGGTAAAGTAGCAATTTTAATGCGTTAGAGACGCGCGTGGAACAGTGTAGTGAAATCATGCCATGAAGGACAGTCCCACTGTCGCAGAGGTTTTTTTCCCACGGCACGAGCCATGGCACTTTTTACCCTTTGCTCTTCAAATCGCTACCCTCACTCGCGTTTCGTCCACTATCTATCACCTGATGGACCGTGTTAATGCGTAGCCTTACCCAGACGCACGGACAACATCACAGCCCAGCATCCTGTGATCCACTTACTAGATAACTAACATGTTTACGGAGGTGACAGTAGAACTTTTGGTTTGGTCACCACGTTGGTGCGGGCGTGGAGGGGCCCCATCTCTAATAAATAAAAAGTCGCGACCGATGATCACGTCCGCATCATTACATGACGAGTTGAAAGCTTGTCAACCAGGGAAGTTGCTCGATAAGTACATCGGAACCAAAACGATGTGTTGGGGGCATCAAATCGGTTCCAGTTTGGCAGGTAGAGTTGAGGAAATACACCGAAAAGGCTTTCCACGTTCGAGAGGTGCCTATCTACTACTTTTCAGTCATAGGAACCGTGTGCTGAGCGCTCCAGACCCGAATTAGGTGTTAGAAAACGCTACACGATGGCATTTATCGTATCAGACTGTTAAGAGACGTTTGAAGAATGCAAATCTCTATTTCTCGATAACAATGGCAAGAAGCGCGTCCTATACCGCAATACCATGTATACTGCACCCCAACTGAACAAATAATCCTGTCACGGGATAAGCCACGTATAACCCTACCACTAGTACTGTAATTTAGTATGCTTTTGCCCAAATAACAGAAAAACATGTGTCTATGTTTCCACGTATAACCCTCTTCAAAATTCAGTTTAGTTTCCAAATAAAGTACACTATGGGAGGATAGTCCTGTTTGTAGGAAAAGCTAATCAATACAGTTACCTCTTTTACAGGATTTTACCGTATGTTGTGTCTAATGGATAAGTAAATCAGACTGTTCAATTCTTTTCCTAAGATCTTTACCAGCGGTTAGAAATAAACGTAGTATGAATAGTATTACACTACTAGCCATTAAAATTGCTACACCAAGAAGAAATTCAGATGATAAACGGGTATTCATTGGACAAATATATTATAATACAACTGACATGTGATCTCATTTTCAAGCAATTTGGGTGCACAGATCCTGAGAAATGAGTACCCAGAGCAACCAGCTCTGGCCTTAATAAAGGCCTTGATAAGCCTGGTCATTGAGTCAAACAGAGCTTAGATGGCGTGTACAGGGACAGCTGCCCATGCAGCTTGAACACCATACCACAGTTCATCAAGAGTAGTGACTGGCGTATTGTGACGAGCCAGTTGCTCGGCCACCATTGACCACACCTTTTCAATTGGTGAGAGATCTGGAGAATGTGCTGGCCAGGGCAGCAGTCGAACAATTTCTGTATCCCGAACGGCCCGTACAGGACCTGCAACATGCGGTCGTGCATTATCCTGCTGAAATGTAGGGTTTCGCAGGGATCGAATGAAGGGTAGAGCCGCGGGTCGTAACACATCTGAAATGTAACGTCCACTGTTCAAAGTGCCGTCAATGCGAACAAGAGGTGAGCGAGACATGTAACCAATGGCACCCCCTACCATCAAGCCGAAAGATACGCCGGTATGGCAATGACGAATACATGCTTCCAATGTGCGTTCACCGCGATGTCACCGAACACGGATGCTACCATCATGATGCTGTAAACAGAACCTGGATTCAACCCAAAAAATGACATTTTGCCATTCGTGCACCAAGGTTCGTCGTTGAGTACACCATCGCAGGCGCTCCAGTCTGTGATGCAGCGTCAAGGGTAACCGAAGCCATGGTCTCCGAACTGGTAGTCCATGCTGCTGCAAACGCCGTCGAACTGTTCGTGCAGATGGTTGTTGTCTTGCAAACGTCCGCATCTGTTGACTCAGGGACCGAGACGTGGCTGCACGATCCGTTACAGCCATGCTGATAAGATGCCTCTCATCTCGACTGCCACTGATATGAGGCCGTTGGGATCCAGCACGGCGTTCCGTATTACTCTTCTGAATCCACCGATTCCATATTCTGCTAACAGTCATTGGATCTCGACCAACACGAGGAGCAATGTCGCGATTCGATAACCGCAATCGCGATAGGCTACAATCCGACCTTTATCATAGTCGGAAACGTGATGGTACGCATTTCTCCTCCTTACACGAGGCATCACAACAACGTTTCACCAGGCAACGCTGGTCAACTGCTGTTTGTGTACGAGAAATCGGTTGCAAACTTTCCTCATGTCAGCACGTTGTAGGTGTCGTCAATGGAGCCAACCTTGTGTGAATGCTCTGAAAAGCTAATCATTTGCATATCACAGCATCTTCTTCCTGTCGGTTAAATTTCGCGTCTATAGCACGTCATCTTCGTGGTGTAGCAATTTTAATGGCCAGTAGTGTATATTGAGGGTATAACAACTCAATTCCAAGGTAATTTAGTGGTTTAAAATCGTACTAACTATCGCCGGCCTACCCAGGCAGTGAACCAGTGAAGTAATGGGAAAGCAGAAGTATGAATTTTGCCTACATTCATGTTAATGTTTAAGTTGCTTCTTCAAATAAATATCACTCTGCTGGACTGCACCGTTATACATTACGTTTTTAAAAGAGAAAAAGCCAACTAGATAACTTCTTACTGGAATTTACACTCAAAAGCTATTACTCATTGAACTAACTCTGTATATTCATTTAATATGATTTTAGTAACTTTGTTTCACTCTGACTGAATTTTACGTAAGCAAACTTTTACTATAACATTTTGCAGCAGTTAAGAAAACTTTCTCATTATGTAAACATAAACAATTTAAATTGTACCTCTTTATATTAACTTGGGACTTCATAAGTCTTTAAAACAGGATACTCGGATTAATCAAACACCAGGAAGGAACCCTATGTAGGTATATGATTAGGATGAAATAACAGGGTGAACCAGTTTCTTTAAAGCTCCAGAATGATTTGTAAAACACATTTAAAATTAATGGTTGAAACTGTACAAAAGTAAAATATAAATAAATCTTATATGGTGGCTTTAGGCTTGGGTGTGGCGAACAATTATGGCGACTACACTACCCACAGTATGACCTGCAAGTATCTTTCTGTATGAGCTAAATTCCTCTTCTTGGCGTCGTTCAGTTTTACGTACAGTAGCCCAACAACTCGCAAGTATGCCGTAAGCCGTTCGCAGTCTTCATCCGAGGCATTCTTGTGGAAATTTGTTGGCAAAGCTTCTCCTGCTCCACAAGGATGTTGCCTCAATCACTGCTGCCTGCAGATGTGTGACTTACTTCCCGCACCTGCTCTAGGTATCGCGCCATCTCCCCAGAGCCACTTTCGTTTCCAAGAAAAGCACACTGGCTTTTACGTAACACCTTTTTCTTACATTGTTCCTAAGCGTGACCATTGCTTACAATTGTCAAATTACATCGACATGAACAGTTTAAACACACAAATAATTTTAAAAACAAAATGTCAACAGAAAATTATTTAACGTAATAAACAATTTACATAGTATTTTACATACATTACTCACATACAAGGCAAAGAACTTCAACTTCCAGTATAGTACACTTTACTTTGTATGTACAGAAAATGTAATACCAATATGCGTATATTTTAAAGCAAAAAAAACTTTAAAAAATTATATTAACCATAAACGAATATTGTTATACATGGACTCCTTTAGAAATGGACAAGAAATTGTGCAAAAAGGACGCCACCGGATTGGCGTCCGCTGTTGTTTACGGACAGAACTCCGGTATGTTTGTACCCTGATAAAAGCAGACAACGTGTTTGGAGACCACCCGGTAAATTCGAATGCCTCCAACACTGTGCCCCACATCTGCAGGAATGTGGTTTTGGAGTAATGTTCTGAGGTGGCATTAGTGGGACCATTATACACGTCTCCATGTTGTTGAGGGTAACCTCACTGCTCGATACAGGGATGTGATTCTGCCACCAGTAATTGGACCGTATTGTCAACACTTTGATGACAATTTCATCTTGTTGGATGGTAACTCGAGAGCTCATCGTGCCGTTATCGTTAACACGCTCCTTCAGCGTGCTGAATCATCAGAATGGAGTGCTGTGTCTGTTCCTTAGCCATGAACCCAGTCAATCAAGTGTGGTATCGATTGAAGGGAGCTATTTCGAGACCATGACAATGACCACATACTCTGCGCGACTTACGCTGTCTCAACACTCTGTCCTGTATCACGCATCTAGGTGCTACAGTTACGTGAGCTGTTGCAAAACTCTTTGCGGGTGTCTGTTGCGACTCGTAGTACATTCTCAAACAAAATCGCATTTGAGAAATCGTAATCTTCAAGAGTAATTGATGCTTTGTTACGGTAGCTGCTCTACACATACAGCTTGGTTCACACTGCAGTGACTCATCAGATGATTAACTAGTGTAAAAGAGTTTACACTAGGAGAAAAGAAAGAGAACATGAGCGTAGCTCATGAACTCTAGATACAATACCATATAGTTAGAGCGGCAATGCAAAACTTTTAATTACTCAACAGAATTATCGTTTCCTCTCATGGCTACAGAAAGCACTGCCTCATACATCGACATTTTACAGCCATCGACTGCAATATACACTCCTGGAAATGGAAAAAAGAACACATTGACACCGGTGTGTCAGACCCACCATACTTGCTCCGGACACTGCGAGAGGGCTGTACAAGCAATGATCACACGCACGGCACAGCGGACACACCAGGAACCGCGGTGTTGGCCGTCGAATGGCGCTAGCTGCGCAGCATTTGTGCACCGCCGCCGTCAGTGTCAGCCAGTTTGCCGTGGCATACGGAGCTCCATCGCAGTCTTTAACACTGGTAGTATGCCGCGACAGCGTGGACGTGAACCGTATGTGCAGTTGACGGACATTGAGCGAGGGCGTATAGTGGGCATGCGGGAGGCCGGGTGGACGTACCGCCGAATTGCTCAACACGTGGGGCGTGAGGTCTCCACAGTACATCGATGTTGTCGCCAGTGGTCGGCGGAAGGTGCACGTGCCCGTCGACCTGGGACCGGACCGCAGCGACGCACGGATGCACGCCAAGACCGTAGGATCCTACGCAGTGCCGTAGGGGACCGCACCGCCACTTCCCAGCAAATTAGGGACACTGTTGCTCCTGGGGTATCGGCGAGGACCATTCGCAACCGTCTCCATGAAGCTGGGCTACGGTCCCGCACACCGTTAGGCCGTCTTCCGCTCACGCCCCAACATCGTGCAGCCCGCCTCCAGTGGTGTCGCGACAGGCGTGAATGGAGGGACGAATGGAGACGTGTCGTCTTCAGCGATGAGAGTCGCTTCTGCCTTGGTGCCAATGATGGTCGTATGCGTGTTTGGCGCCGTGCAGGTGAGCGCCACAATCAGGACTGCATACGACCGAGGCACACAGGGCCAACACCCGGCATCATGGTGTGGGGAGCGATCTCCTACACTGGCCGTACACCACTGGTGATCGTCGAGGGGACACTGAATAGTGCACGGTACATCGAAACCGTCATCGAACCCATCGTTCTACCATTCCTAGACCGGCAAGGGCACTTGCTGTTCCAACAGGACAATGCACGTCCGCATGTATCCCGTGCCACCCAACGTGCTCTAGAAGGTGTAAGTCAACTACCCTGGCCAGCAAGATCTCCGGATCTGTCCCCCATTGAGCATGTTTGGGACTGGATGAAGCGTCGTCTCACGCGGTCTGCACGTCCAGCACGAACGCTGGTCCAACTGAGGCGCCAGGTGGAAATGGCATGGCAAGCCGTTCCACAGGACTACATCCAGCATCTCTACGATCGTCTCCATGGGAGAATAGCAGCCTGCATTGCTGCGAAAGGTGGATATACACTGTACTAGTGCCGACATTGTGCATGCTATGTTGCCTGTGTCTATGTGCCTGTGGTTCTGTCAGTGTGATCATGTGATGTATCTGACCCCAGGAATGTGTCAATAAAGTTTCCCCTTCCTGGGACAATGAATTCACGGTGTTCTTATTTCAATTTCCAGGAGTGTATTTACCTATCAAAAAAAAGCGGCAATGTAAAATTAATTTAGGATGTGTTCATGCTTTGCTTTTGTGACGGCCTGTATTCTACTGGGCAGAAGAGGAAAGTTCTGTAAAGTTTCTTGTCAATATAGACCGAAAAGTTTAAGTATGACAACAGACCATTGTATGGAGGAGAATGTGTCTAGGCTTGACTGAGGTAGAACATATGTCAGGTGGCAGACCACCTTACTTATAACCTACTGTGACAGGAAATTTTACATGCCCTTTCCATATAATTTGAGACTGATGAGTGATTAGAAGACGATAACTGTGGAAATTGCATCGAGAATGTTTCTATTCAGGTTCTAGGATCACAGTGATTGGTAGTGCAGTCCTCTATGAGCTTCTTTTCTCTACTTTAACATTGTCACTCAGTGATTACTGAATACTTTTTGGCTACATCAGAAAACTCTGTCCTGTGGAGATGAGATGGGGAGAAAGGAGAATGCTATGCGAATTGGCACTTCTTTGGGTGCAGAGCAGAGGCTAGAGGATTGGGTGAAACTGGGGCTGCCTGGGCGTCCGAGAACGTGGTAAACTTTTCTTGTTTGAGTCGTCACTCTTTCGACAGGTGCAACGATTTCCCAACCTCTTCATTTCAGAATAGCATTTGCTACCTCCATCCTCAGTTCTGCTGGATGTGTTCCTACCACTGTCTTCTTCCACAGTTTTTACCCTCTACAGTTCCCTCTAGTAACACAGAAGTTAATCTTTGATGTATTAGCAGATGTCCTACGATCCTGAACAATTGTTACTGTCGGTGTTTTCCGCATATTTGTTTCCGCGCCAGTTCTGCACAGAACGTACTCATTCCTTACCCTATCAGTCCACCCTATTTTCAACATTCTTTCGTAACACCACATCTCAGATGCTTCCATTCCCTTCTCTTCTTGTTTCCCCACAGTCCATGCTTCACTACCATACAATGCTGCGCTCCAAACATACATTCTCAAAAACATCTTACTCATTTTAATGCCTACATTATGAGAGAGGACGAGTCACTTCCTCACTTATTTTCATCTTCAGTGTTACTTTATACTTCCCCGCATGAACCATGGACCTTGCCGTTGGTGGGGAGGCTTGCGTGCCTCAGCGATACAGATGGCCGTACCGTAGGTGCAACCACAACGAAGGGGTATCTGTTGAGAGGCCAGACAAAGGTGTGGTTCCTGAAGAGGGGCAGCAGCCTTTCAGTAGTTGCAGGGGCTACAGTCTGGATGATTGACTCACCTGGCCTTATAACACTAACCAAAACGGCCTTGCTGTGCTGGTACTGCGAACGGCTGAAGAAATTAATGAAATGTATGATGAGATAAAAGAAATTATTCCGGTAGTGAAGGGAGACGAAAATTTAACAGTAATGGGTGACTGGAATTCGAGAGTAGGAAAAGGGAGAGAAGGAAACGTAGTAGGTGAATATGGATTGGGAGTAAGAAATGAAAGAGGAAGCCGCCCGGTAGAATTTTGCACAGAGCACAACTTAATCATAGCTAACACTTGGTTGAAGAATCATAAAAGAAGGTTGTATACATGGAAGAATCCTGAAGGTATTAGAAGGTATCAGATAGGTTATAGAAGGGCAAGACAGAGATTTAGGAACCAGGTTTTAAATTGTAAGACATTTCCAGGGGCAGATGTGGACTCTCACCACAATCTGTTGGTTATGAACTGTGGATTAAAACTGAAGAAACTGCAAAAAGGTGGGAATTTACGGAGATGGGACCTGGATAAACTGACTAAACCAGAGATTATACAGAGTTTCAGGGAGAGCATAAGGGAAGAATTGACAGGAATGGGGAAAAGAAATACAGTAGAATAAGAATGGGTAGCTCTGAGGGATGAAGTAGTGAAGGCAGCAGAGGATCAAGTAGGTAAAAAGAAGAGGGCTAGAAGAAATCCTTGGGTAACAGAAGAAATATTGAATTTAATTGATGAAAGGAGAAAATACAGAAATGCATTAAATGAAGCAGGCAAAAAGGAATACAAACGTCTCAAAAATGATATCGACAGGAAGTGCAAAATGGCTAAGCAGGGATGGCTAGAGGACAAATGTAAGGATGTAGAGGCTTATCTCACTAGGGGCAAAGTAGATACTGCCTATAGGAAAATTAAAGAGATCTTTGGAGAAAGGAGAGCCACTTGAATGAATATCAAGAGCTCAGATGGAAACCCAGTTCTAAGCAAAGAAGGGAAAGCAGAAAGGTGGAAGGAGTATATAGAGGGTCTATGCAAGGGCGATGTACTTGAGGACAATATTATGGAAATGGAAGAGGATGTACATGAAGATTAAATGGGAGATATGATACTGCGTGAAGAGTTTGACAGAGCACTGATAGACCTGAGTCGAAACGAGGCGCCGGGAGTAGACAACATTCCATTAGAACTACCGACGGCCGTGGAAGAGCCAGTCCTGACAAAACTCTACCATCTGGTGAGCAAGAGGTATGAGACAAGCGAAATACCCTTAGACTTCAAGAAGAATATAATAATTCAATCCCAAAGAAAACAGGTTTTGACAGATGTGAAAATTACCGAACTATCAGTTTAATAAGTCACAGCTGCAAGATACTAACGCGAATTCTTTACAGACGAATGGAAAAACTGGTAGAAGCTGACCTCGGGGATGATCAGCTTGGATTCCGTAGAAATGTTGGAACACGTGAGGCAATACTGACTTGACGACTTATCTTAGAAGAAAGATTAAGGAAAGGCAAACCTACGTTTCTAGCATTTGTAGCCATAGAGAAAGCTTTTGACAATGTTGACTGGAATACTCTCTTTCAAATTCTAAAGGTGGCAGGGGTAAAATACAGGGAGCGAAAGGCTATTTACAATTTGTACAGAAACCAGATGGCAGTTATAAGAGTCGAGGCACATGAAAGGGGAGCAGTGGTTGGGATGGGAGTGAGACAGGGCTGTAGCCTCTCCCTGATGTTATTCAACCTGTATATTGAGCAAGCAATAAAGGAAACAAAAGAAAAGTTCGGAGTAGGTATTAAAATCCATGGAGAAGAAATAAAAACTTTGAGGTTCGCCGATGACATTGTAATTCTGTCAGAGACAGCAAAGGACTTGGAAGAGCAGTTGAACGGAATGGACAGTGTCTTGAAAGGAAGATATAAGATGAACATCATTAAAAGCGAAACGTGGATAATGGAATGTAGTCGAATTAAGTCGGGTGATGCTGAGGGAATTAGATTAGGAAACGAGACACTTAAAGTAGTAAGGGAGTTTTGCTATTTGGGGAGCAAAATAACTGATGATGGTCGAAGGAGGGAGGACATAAAATGTAGACTGGCAATGGTAAGGAAAGCGTTTCTGAAGAAGAGAAATTTGTTAATATCGAGTATAGATTTAAGTGTCAGGAAGTCGTTTCTGAAAGTATTTGTATGGAGTGTAGCCATGTATGGAAGTGAAACGTGGACGTTAAATAATTTGGACAAGAAGAGAACAGAAGCTTTCGAAATGTGGTGCTACAGAAGAATGCTGAAGATTAGATGGGTAGATCACATAACTAATGAAGAGGTATTGAATAGAATTGGGGAGAAGAGGAGTTTGTGGCACAACTTGACAAGAAAAAGGGACCGGTTGGTAGGACATGTTCTGTGGCATCAGGGAGGAGGAGGGAGGAGGAGATTAGTGTTTAACGTCCGGTCGACAACGAGGTCATTAGAGACGGAGCGCAAGCTCGGGTGAGGGAAGGATGGGGAAGGAAATCGGCCGTGCCCTTTCAAAGGAACCATCCCGGCATTTGCCTGAAGCGATTTAGGGAAATCACGGAAAACCTAAAACAGGATGGGCGGAGACGGGATTGAACCGTCGTCCTCCCGAATGGCATCAGGGGATCACAAATTTAGCGTTGGAGGGCGGCGTGGAGGGAAAAAATCGTAGAGGGAGACCAAGAGATGAATACACTAAGCAGATTCAGAAGTATGTAGGTTGCAGTAAGTACTGGGAGATGAAGAAGCTTGCACGGGAGAGAGTAGCATGGAGAGCTGCATCAAACCAGTTTCAGGACTGATGAACACAACAACAACAACGTTACTGTATAATGTTGTTATGTCACCCTAGACATCATTTTTGTGAGACAACAGGAAGTTGTTCCACGTGAGCAGGCATTGATGGGAGGATGTATATCGTTAATGCATGCGCTATAATTATGGTAGCTCTCCTTCGAATAGTATTTCCTGGAGTTGGAAACAAGCAGGTAATTTTGTCGTTTAACACAATAGCTTGCAATGGCCGTTTCGAGCTTGGAAGCCACGAGTAGCTATTGAGGAGAGGAACATCTCTGAAGCACTTACTGGGAACAGAAAGCTGGTCTCAAGAATCTCTCGCATCGGTGTGCAGGCCAAGCATTCGACCAAAGTGGTGAATATCTACTTCGATCTACCTGTTAGGCGTCTCTGGCAACGGCAGGGACAGGGACCCAGGAGAGAAGCAGGTCACCTGGCCAAGGCGTTTCGACAGTGTCATAAACGCCCATTGCGTAAAAGGATGGCGCCCATAAAAACCCGCGTGTTTCCATGTTTACCTTGACTGGACGCTATCGATGAAGCCATTAGGTGGTCTCGTACCCTCGCCAACTTTTTGGGGGAGCTTCGGGCCTTTGGAAGTATTTCGGGATGGAACACAACATTTATGTCGGCATTGAAATGGTCCATGTTGGGACACAAAAGCACTTCTCTCACCTTAGCTGAGGCCCCTGGTCGCACATCTTGTAGCGTTCGGCTTATCCAGATAATGATCTGTGTGATAAATGTGTTGTTCACTTTAGGCCTAAATGGAAACTCAAAATACGCTGCCTAAAGTGACCATGGGAAAAACAATTTTCGGTCTTAACAACTTCTCTACCCTGCGCAGCGATTTTCGAGTCAGGGGTTGGCTGCTTCTCCAGTAAGGAAAACAATATTCCTAATTTCGGGTAGATCCGGTGGGCGAGAAGACCCGAGAGTCTTGTGACTGGCACAAAACCTTTGTGGGGGCATTTGCATGGGTGCATTTTTCGAGTTTACCGAAGTTTGATGGAAAGGGAGGAGCGGAGAAACGGAGTTTTCAGATTCAGACTCTGGTCTGGAGAGGAGATTTTGCTCTTCATTATTGTTATGAGTGGGTTTCTCTTGGGACACTTATCCTGAGCTTGGCTTCACACTGACATTGGTCTTGACTGTAGAGTCTGTGGTGAAGTCTTAGCTGTACCGACAGTTTAGAACTCGGTTATGTCGGACAACTCACTGCACTGGGGACTTCCTTATTTGTATCAGGTCCGCCACCTTGATGTTTGATCTCCTTGTGCACACTACCGTACAAGTTGTAAGTAGGCTGTTTAGGTTTTTTTATTGGTAACGCCACCTCTGTATGAAAATCACTGGCTGTGCTGTGTGCAGTCTGTGGCTGCTTTGCATTGTTGTAATACTCGCCATTGTAGTGTTGAGCAGCGGCAGCTGGATGTGAACAGCGCGTAGCGTTGCGCAGTTGGAGGTGAGCCGCCAGCAGTGGTGGATGTGGGGAGAGAGATGGCGGAGTTTTGTAATTTGTCATGAACTGCTATATATATTATGACTATTAAGGTAAATACAGTGTTTGTTCTCTATTAATATCTTTCATTTGCTAACTAAGCCTATCAGTAGTTAGTACCTTCAGTAGTTTGAATCTTTTATTTAGCTGGCAGTAGTGGCGCTCGCTTTATTGCAGTAGCTCGAGTAACCAAGATTTTTGTGAGGTAAGTGATTTGTGAAACGTATAGGTTAATGTTAGTCAAGGCCATTCTTTTGTATGGATTTTTGAAAGTCAGATTGCGTTGCGCTAAAAATATTGTGTTTCTGGTAAGCACAGTCATTAATAATTGTTTAAAGGGGAAGTTTCAAAGTGAGTCAAATTAGTTCATGATACGACTGGGAGTGTCACACTCTGGAATCTGCCCAGATTTCAATGTTCCATCAGAGAGTAATTGCGATCCTTCTAACAGAATTACCACCCCAGTATTTTGCATATTTCGTGACCATGCTAACGAATACAGGTGCCGAACACTGCTACTCTGCAGATGCAAGCATCACGACTGTCACCAAAGACAGTGCTTTCCATCGAGGAAGGGGTATAGACTGTTGCTCCGGTTCGTTACGGTAAACAGAATCATAGTCTTGCCACTTCTTCTCTGCTGCACCAACATAGGCGGTGCAGACTAAACCATCAGAGTTTCTTCAGTGTTAGATAGTCACAGCTTGCGTTATCCAGGTTTCTAACCAGAGTAAACAGATTAAAGGGATAAACTTGAGTCTTTGCCATTGCCAACCAATCACTAATTATTTGCTGCATCTATTCGTGTTACCAACAGTTCATGATTTATTTGTCACCTCTCCTAACTCGTGTTATCTGAGCTACATTATGACCCATAAACGTTTGCCATAATTTTTTACAAAAGCTTAGTGTCATGTTGATATATTAATCAGACATCAGTAATTGATTACAATAATGAGATGGCAACCTCTTCATTTAATTATTTCAGCAGTCAAGCTGTGTTTAAGATTCTGGTAAAAATGTTAACCTCCAATGCGGGTTAGTAACAACAACCATTATCACAGGGCAGAATCAGTTTAGCAGACCCATGGGCAGGTAGACACGTAGACTGCTTACAAGTTAAAATGTTCGCTGTCAAGGCGTAAACTTACATTAGCCCATAGCCTTTCAAATAAAATCGCAAGACCACTGCAATCTTGCAGAATGATACCAGCAGACTTCTCTAATCGAGGAATGCCATTTTCGCCAGTGCTGGTCTGCTTTTTATGGCCTCCTTGCTCCGTTTACCATGGACTATTTTGCTGAATAATTAGCATAATTCCTTACCTTCGTGATCATCACTCTTTATGTTAACATTCTAGATTCTTCTTATAATTACTTTCGTTTTTCTCAATTCATATTCTCTATTTCATTAGACTGTTCACCCAGCTCAGCAGATCCTGTAATTCTTCTAAACTTTCAATTAGGATAACAATGATTTAAGCGAATCTTATCACTGATATCCTTTCATCTTGGATTTTAAATCCACTCATGAATTTTCTTTCCGTCATTGCTTCTTCGATGTACAGATTGAGTTGTTGGGCTAAGACTACATCCCTGTCTTATACTCTTTTTAATCCCAGCACTTTATTCTTGGTCTTCCACTCTTATTGTTCCCTCTTGACTCTTGCACAATTGTATGTTACCCAGCTTTCCCTACAGCCCACCCCTAGTTTTCTCAGACTTTTGAACATACTTCTGGAGTCTACACTGGCGAACGCTTTTTACAGGTCAACAAATTCTATGAACATGTCTTGATTTTTCTTCAGTCTTGCTTCCATTATCAACCGCAACTTCGTAATTGCCTCTCTGGTCCCCTCACCTTTCTTAAAGTAAAGTGACCTTCATCCGACGCACTTGAATTTTCTTTTCCAATCTTCTGTATATCGTTCTTGTTAGTATCTTGGATTCATGAGCTGTTAAGCCGATTTTGTGATAATTCTTGCACTTGTTAGCTCTTGCAAGCTTCGGAATTTGTGGATGATGATTTCCGAAAGTCAGATGGTAGATAGCCAGACTCTTTCATTCTACATACCAAAGTGAAGAGTCGGTTTGTTGCCATCTAACGCAATGATTTTAAAAATTGTGATGGAATGTTCTCCATCACACCGCCATATTTGATATTAACTCTTCCAAAGCTCTTTTAAATTCTGATTGTAATATTGGACCCTCTATCTCTCCTATGTCGACTCCTTTTTCTGTCATGATCTCAGTCTAGTCTTCCCCCTATACAGGCCTTCAATTTACTCTTTCCACCTACCACAATCTTCTCTGAATTTAACAGTGGAATTCAAGTTATACTCTTAATATTAACTATTTTTAATTTCACAGAAGTTGTTTAGACTTTCTATACACCAAGAAAGTCCTTCCGACAGTAATATCTTTCTCCATTTCTTCACATTTTCTATGCTGCCATTCCGCCATAGCCTTCCTGAATTTCCTATTTATTACATTCAAAAATTATTTGTCTATCTGTATTCCTGAACTTGCCTGAACATTTTTGTACTTCGTTCTTTCATCGATTAACTGAAGTATTTCTTCTTCATGTTTTCTGGACCGCCTTCGGACGGCTTAGAAAACACGATCTGCTAAATACACTATGTAAACAAAAGTATCTGGACACCTGGCTGAAAATCACTTACAAGTTCGTGGCGCCCTCCATCGGTAATGCTCGAATTGAGTATGGTGTCGGCCCACCCTTAGCCTTGACGACAGCTTCCACTCTCGCAGGCATAAGTTCAGTCAGGTGCTGGAAGGTTTCTTGGGGAATGGCAGCCATATTCTTCACGGAGTGCTGCACTGAAGAGAGGTATCGACGTCAGTCCGTGAGGACTGACACGAAGTTGGCGTTCCAAAACTTCTCAAAGGTGTTCTGTAGGATTCAGTTTAGGACTCTGTGCAGATCAGTCCATTACAGGGATGTTATTCTCTTGTAACCACTCCGTCACAGGCCATGCATTATGACCAGGTGCTCGATCGTGTTGAAAGATGCAATCGCCATCCCCGAATTTCTCTTTAACAGTGGGAAGCAAGAAGGAGCTTAAAACATCACTGTAGGTCTATGCTGTGATAGTGCAACGCAAAACAACAAGGGGTGCAAGCCCCCTCCATGAAAAACACGACCGCACCATAACACCACGGCCGCCGAATTTTACTGTTGGCCCTATACACACTGGCAGATGACGTTCATCGGGCATTCCACGTACCGAGACCCTGTCATCGGATCGCCACATTGTGTACTGTGATTCTTCACTCCACACAACGTTTTTCCACTGTTCGATCGTCCAATGTTTACGATTCATACACCAAGCAAGGAGTCGTTTGGCATTAACCGGCGTGGTGTGTGGCTTATGAGAAGCCGCTCGACCATGAAATCCAAGTTTTCTCACCTCCCGCCTAAATGTCATAGTACTTGCACTGGATCCTGATGTAATTCGGAATTCCTGTGTGATGGTCTGGATAGATGTCTGCCTATTACACATTACGACTCTCTTGAACTGTCGACGGTATCTGTCAGTCAACAGACGAGGTGAGCCTGTGCGCTTTTGTGCTGTACGTCTCCCTTCATGTTTCCACTTTACTATCACATCGGAAACAGTGGCCCCAGGGATGTTTAGGAGTGTGGAAATTACGCGTACAGACGTATGACACAAGTGACTATCATTCACCTGACCACGTTCGAAGTCCGTGAGTTCCACGAAGAGCCCCATTTCGCTCTCTCACGATGTCTAATGAGATCGCTGATATGGAGTACCTGGAAGTAAGTGGCAGCACAATGCACCTAATATGAAAAACGTATGTTTTTGGAGGGTGTCCGGATACTTTTGATCACAGTGTTTATCATTTGCAAGCCTTGTGAGCTTTCGTTGCTAACCTCAGAGGCCCTCTGACGTGAGCAATGCTAGTGCCATATGGGCGCGTGGCTAGTGTTGCTGCCTCTGAATCATCCCGGATTCGATTCCCGGCAGATTTGCGGATTTTCTCCGACCGGGGACTGGGTCTTTGTGTTGTCCTTATCATTTCATCATCTTCATCATTTGTGACAGCGTCTAGATTGGACTACGAAAAAAATTGACTATGTAAGGACTGGTGCTTTGCAGGGGCGTTGATGACCGTGCAGTCGAGCGCGCCACAAACCAAACATCATCGTCATCACAGAGCTGGAGTGGACGTTCTGTAGTACTAGGTTAGAGTTTTTGCATGTAATTGGCGTCTTATAACCAATGACTTTTTTGTGAGAGTCTCTCTGTTGGAGGGAAAACTCACTATGTTTTGTATTTTCACTATGAGCGACTGGCACTGTTCGGTGGAAAAAGTAGAGCAGGGCATAAGGGAGAGCAAAAAATATTGGACTCTGATACTGCGAAATGCCTTCTTCGTGGAAAATTTACCTAACTGATAAAACTAACTGTGGGCAACGCAGACGTTTAAGATCTGTTCTATGAATTTAATGTGCACAGCTTACGATGGATATCCCAATTTTTCGGCTCTAGGCATAGATCCTAAAGTGAGCGATTTACGCAATAATTTAATGTGACAGGAAGGTGCCCCACAAAAAAATTGATTTAAACACTTTAATTTATTCGTTAGAACCCAGATAATCACATAAAAACGAGGCATACAGGTGACTAATTCTGTCTGTATGCAATTTCTGATCACTGATAAGATGGATAGCAGTGTTTATCGAGAGCATGAGAAATTACACCCATTTAACTCAGGACTTACGGTCTGCAACTCAGTTTTATAATTAGCTCTTTCCTGACAGAAAACAGTGACTGAAAGCTAGGTGACAGACTGAAAGATTCATACACCCAACACATGTAACGTTGAATCTGGGACCTGATCGCATGTAATTCAACAACTGCAGAATAAGAATGACCTATTTCGCCGATGCTGATATGAGTGGTCTCCATAATTTAATTACTGTACGCCATGATGACCACCGCTGTCCTGCGGGTTCTTCCGAGAAGATGATGGTATGTTGCTACAACTGCAACACCTTTCCCTGGACATTTCCTCATTCGGAAGTAGCTGTGGTCAACACCACGACTCTGCCGAAGTCAATGCTGCCTCAGCCACTGTTCGACCTAGATTCGACGCCGCATCCTCCACTCTTCCCTGCTCCACTGTTCGACCTATAGTCGATGCCGCCCTCTCCACTGATCGACCTAGAGTCCTCCGATACTAGCCTGGCGTCAGAGTACCTCTGAAATTATGACCGACATCTCCCGAGGCTCCCAATCATTTTATGCAGCCTTTGCTTTCTAATGTGTCAGACGGCTGTCTAAACAGGCAGTCCACAAAGCATTAGGAAGCAGTCTCCGCCTACTGCTCTTGGTACCTCTTTGCTCCCGGGAGGACTCTAGGCTGGGCGAGGCTGTAATGATGGGCAGTGGTTTGGTACGGTCGCGGGAAGCCCGGCAACGTGAACTCCACTTGAGCTTCTGATCTCTGTTCCCAGAGAAACGCCGATTTCCATAGCAGCCGCTGTTCGCCCAGTCTCAACTCGAACACATTGCTTCTCCTCACGCACACGAAAAGCATTCATTAACCAATGAGGCCATCACCATGTTAAAGACGGGATATCTGGAAATGGAACTACATAGAGAACTGTACTGCAAGTCAGTGTTTTCCAAGACCTCCAATAGAGACAATCTCAGTCCCCTCCCCCCCCCCCCCCCCCCCGGTATCGTACTCAAGTTGCACAACTAGTGACAAATTAGATGCAAAAGGCAGGCAAAATTACCTGCTCTCTTTCAACATTTTAGGTTTTGTATTTATGCATTTGAAGTCCGAATAAGCACTGTCACGTAGGAAATGCTTTTAATTACTGCTCAAGGTAGATTTTGGTTGTAGACATCCAACAGCTTCTACACAAGTAAGGAAAGCAACAAATGAGAGAGCATTGTCTGAACAAGTGGCAAGGACTCGTGTAGGGGGCAGTAGTCGTTTCTAGCATTTACTGCGAAATAATTGTAGTGCCCATAACACTGTTTCCAACTGATATAGAGGGAACACGTCTCAGTAACCACTATGAACTATCACTTCAAATTGCGACAGAGTACGGAGCTCTGGAATTGCTCTTGATAAAAGCCAGAGGACAAACCGCTTGTGAAATTCTTCGTCTTCGACACAGAGAGCTGTACAGTCAATATAAGCTCAATAAATTTCTGTTGATTTCGCGTCAGTAGCCTTTCTAGCATCTATTACCGGGAAAGAATCCTTGCTTCTCATAGTTTTCTGTTCCTTAGCAATCGTAGCTTAAGATATTGGGATAAATTTTTGGAACCTGGGTGAATCATCTTTTGAAGGGTCTTGCAACGCACTGAGTTAACTCCCTTTCTCAAAGTTTTACTGATCTCTAGTTAGTCTTAATGTCCGAAAAAGCCAAGGGATTTCATACACTGCGGCTGCTGCTGTACGAAAGGTACAAAAAGGAATCAGACGGCACTAATAAATTACAACGCTTTTCTGCCAGTGGAGCACTCAAGTACTGCACAAAAATAACTAGGTGAAAGACTGTGTGCTACCGGCAGCCTCGCACCAGTGAAATACTCCACAGAATTCGTGTACTGCGTACTTGTTGATATAAATTAATTTTCCGCACCATCAGCGAAGCAACGCGAAATGCGTTCCCATGTTTCATTTTATTTCCTTTTATTTTTTATCACGGCTGCAGTGGATTTATGTGGTCTCTGCAAAAAAATTTTAAATGGATGTAACGTTTCTGTGCAGTATTCTCGTAGCAAATTTGATCTCTGAGTGGTTACGGTATTTCTGCCTTCATAAATGACATGGAAATGTTTAATTCTGTTGTTCAGACAGCCACTTTATCCACTGTAGTGTCGTGTCTCTGATAGTAGTAGTAGTTGCTATTGTAACAACTAAAACTTGTTACTACCTTTACTACTTTTAAGTTCATTCTATGCAGAAATTGTCATTTATTTTCTTACGAAATATGTGCATGCGTTTGCTGTGTGACTTCTCTGACACTACTTTTTCCTAAATGCTGTACCATTGTCTTATTCTAATCCATGAGAAGATATATCAATTCGCAAAGTATATGATCTATATGAATGATGATGCGATTAAGTAAAAGCTGAGGGTTGGTTTTGGATTCCAGCACAGTTTATATCTCTGCGAAAGCACCATAGGAGTCATTGAGCTTAATATCTCCATACAATCCATCATCCACCTTGCTACTACGAAGAGGTTTGCAATGTAGTCAGGGACACTGACCAGAAATGAGGTGACTGTACAGCACTATAAGCCCCTAACCCATTCTTTGTGCTGATACAGGGCTGTAGCCGCTGGTATCGTTGCGGCAACTCCTCATCGTGTGTCACGCATGTAAGGTCGCTGTTCAAAATTCTTCAACATACCACACCGTCCTTGTCAGATTAAACAACAACTTTTCACCAATCATTCAATAGCAACGAGGATATCTAGGATCTACGTGAACCATGAGTTCTAAGTCATTCGCTGATTGTCAAATAAATACCCAAACCCAGTGATGGATCCGACTGACATCTTGGTTATTGTAGAAGCTCACAGTCATTTCTGATTTAGTGGGACACTGGAAAGAGTTCTGTCCAGCATATGTCTTCAATACAACGTTTTATTCAATTTTAAATGTACACCTCAATTAAGTAGGTGAAGTCGCAGAGGAGTTCAAATGGTTCAAATGACTCTGAGCACTATGGGACTTAACTGCTGTGGTCATCAGTCCCCTAGAACTTAGAATTATTTACACCTAACAAACCTAAAGACATCACACAGATCCATGCCCGAGGCAGGATTCGAACCTGAGACCGTGTAGTAAGTCTCAACAGATGGAGTCACTTGGCTTTTCTGTTGTTTCACGTGATCGTGTCGTCAAGATTGGGTGACCTAAAGAATTAATTGGTTCTGTGCAGAATGGTGTACACTCTTGAGGGGAATGGAGCAAATGAGATGTGTGGCGACTACTAAATTTCTCATCTGCTTGTACCCTCTCATCTGCTGATAACCTCATCTGCTTATAACCCTTCATAATTAGCCTACTGGATTGCGATATGAATGACCGTGATCGCGTATGATTAATGCGTTTTACACTGAGTAAGGCTGTCGTTACTGAACGGTAACAATGCCGGTTAGCAGGTGGAAAATGAACAACAGACCCTTCTGAAGGAGGAATCTGTTCCAAACCTAATCTAAAAAGGGATAATTTTGAAATGGTGGAATATAGTGTAGGCACTCACGAGCCACCCAGGGGGAAATGGTGCCATGCAATATTTAATACAAAAAAATAATGATTAGAAAGAACAGGGATAATTAAACGGTCACCAGCCCACTAGGGCAATGAATATCCAAGATCCTAAGAAAGGCAATGAAAAAGAAAACTAAGCAAATAATCCCGTGGAAATAGAATCTTGTCACGCTTTTTCGCAACACAACAGTTTACAAGGAAATAAATGAATCAGAAAGCACTGAGTTTGTAGTTACTTATTCTGAAATACTGAATCTTGAAAGCGAAGTTAAATGAAATTGCTGGTTAAATAAATGACAGGCTGTGATTCAAACTCTATTAAATAAAAAATTACTTTCAGTAACTTCAACGTGACGTAATGCAAAATTGGTAAATAGACTAGCAGTTTGCTTTAATTATTGAAAATTTAACTGAATTTGATTTAAGCAAATGAGCATCTGATTTACTTTCAACATAAGAATAATAAAATACGTACAACCCAACAGAAGTCACTCGCTAGTTAAATACAGAATAAACGAAATTGCACACTCTTAATTTGTGCTGTATCTTTAGTTATTAGTTTTGCAGTGAAATTTTACGTTACCTTAAGTGAGTGAACTTAACACTCAAAATTTCAAATCAATTTCTCTGACGACAATGCTGAGCTGCTGCTGCTGCTGCGGATTGAGAACCGCGATTCGTCTGCAGAGCCACGGAAAACCATGTGACAGGCGATAGTCAGAATTGCAGCTTCCTCCGCCTGTCCTCTCCTGCCATGCTCTCAATACTCAGTGGTTAATACAACAGACGCGCCGACACCGGCGCCATCATAGCTGCACCCTGAGTCTGCGGGAGCACCTAACAAAAACTTCCACACACTTCCAAGACTCAAACTGCTGTGTCTCCGCTCAGCTCGCTGCGCGACAGAGATTTTCCATATGCTAAAATAAACAACGCCACAACTACTGCCATTTCGCCGCTTCTATCGATACTTTCATTCAAAGATCCCTTGGCCACTACCCTGCAGTTTACAATTTTTGCATTATAATTACGATCAATTATACACAGTCAAAATTGAATACACTAGTACATCCATTGCGCATTAATCAGAGTTTCTGTAACAAAGCTCACAGATTCAGAAATAGCAAATATTAAATGGTGAAAAATTTTGGATGGTGCAGAACGTATTTTATCTGCATTTTCTATGTTACATCTTGCGACGGTTGAGTTCTCTTCACACTATGTAAAACATTTGTACCTAGTGCATAAAGTAGTCGAATATTATCCAGGACGTCCTTCTCTTCCTACAAAGACTGGGGAAGGCAGCGTTGCTGCTGGGTTCCAGGTCACATGTGTATTAAGTGAAACGAGTTAGCAGATGCAGCATCTAAGGAGGCATGTTGCGCTACCCAGGTAGTCCAGTGAGCCGTCCTCCTACATGCTATGTCTTCGCTGTCGAGGTACAGAGCAATGCAATGCTGTGGTTTGTACAGCGCCTAACACTGCCGTGGCTCACCTCCTTCCAGCCATATGGGCGAGATGTGGTCCTCCTCACATGTCTTGCCACAGGACACAGCCCCATGGTGCACGTGAGCTTCGCTTCTTCTTTACTGAGAGGAGACTCCAATATGCGGTGCTTGTGGCGTACTGATCACAGTTCGCCACTTTTTAGTTGACAGTGTTTTGTAATAAGACAAGAGTACTGCCGGTAATTTACCTGTAAATTGGCCGATTTGCTTTTAAGATTTTGTGAAATGTCCGATTTGACCACTAAAATTTAGGGGTAAGTTGTTAATATGTTATTATCAAGAGCGTGGCTGGGTCGTTGACTTTTTCCATTTTTTTTGGCCTATCAGCAGCATGTTACTGTCTAATTAGATATATTCTTCTATTACTTGTTCTTTAACAGAAAGTTATAGAAAATTTAACAAAGATAATGATATTTTAAATGATATGAGGTAACGCATACGAGTGCATGAGCGTGAATAGGACGGGAGAAAATAAGTGCAACTTTATATGAGACCTTTTCACGTTCTTAGAACATTTTAGACGTTTTACCAGGTTCGTTTCCACTGATGTTAGTAAGGACTCTGATAGCTCGTCACTGAGCGCACACGAGCCATAAGCCTCCCCCAACTCCCTGCCCTCCCCCCCCCTCCCCCCTCACTCTCTCTCCCTCTCTCTCTCTCTCTCTCTCTCTCTCTCTCTCTCACACACACACACACACACACACACACTCGCACACACATACATATGTAAAACGGTAAAGCATTACATCTCCTACCTTTACAAGCAACATCTCGGAAATGTATGTATGCTTTTCACCTTCAGCATTCGCAGCGACCCTCTACATACGGCATTCTACCACATTAATTAGCGTGTATGACACATGTCAAGAATTGCGCTACCACGCAATTAGATCTGCTTATATTCCAGTACTTCACAAGCCACAGTATGTTGTAGTTTACATTCTGAGAGTGTTTCAAACTTTTGGCGACAAACGTCTAGGGTTTACACATCATGGCATGGGGAATAATCTTCCTTAGAGAAAAATTGCTCGCTGATACTCCCTGACAACGTTTTTTTTTTTATTTTTTTTTTTTTTTTGTCATCAATCTGCTGACTGGTTTGATGCGGCCCGCCACGAATTCCTTTCCTGTGCTAACCTCTTCATCTCAGAGTAGCACTTGCAACCTACGTCCTCAATTATTTGCTTGACGTATTCCAATCTCTGTCTTCCTCTACAGTTTTTGCCCTCTACAGCTCCCTCTAGTACCATCGAAGTCATTCCCTCATGTCTCAGCAGATGTCCTATCATCCTGTCCCTTCTCCTTATCAGTGTTTTCCACATATTCCTTTCCTCTCCGATTCTGCGTAGAACCTCCTCATTCCTTACCTTATCAGGCCACCTAATTTTCAACATTCGTCTATAGCACCACATCTCAAATGCTTCGATTCTCTTCTGTTCCGGTTTTCCCACAGTCCATGTTTCACTGCCATACAATGCTGCACTCCAGACGTACATCCTCAGAAATTTCTTCCTCAAATTAAGGCCGGTATTTGATATTAGTAGACTTCTCTTGGCCAGAAATGCCTTTTTTGCCATAGCGAGTCTGCTTTTGATGTCCTCCTTGCTCCGTCCATCATTGGTTATTTTACTGCCTAGGTAGCAGAATTCCTTAACTTCATTGACATCGTGACCATCAGTCCTGATGTTAAGTTTCTCGCTGTTCTCATTTCTACTACTTCTCATTACCTTCGTCTTTCTCCGATTTACTCTCAAACCATACTGTGTACTCATTAGACTGTTCATTCCGTTGAGCAGATCATTTAATTCTTCTTCACTTTCACTCAGGATAGCAATGTCATCAGCGAATCGTATCATTGATATCCTTTCACCTTGTACTTTAATTCCACTCCTGAAACTTTCTTTTATTTCCATCATTGCTTCCTCGATGTACAGATTGAAGAGTAGGGGCGAAAGGCTACAGCCTTGTCTTACACCCTTCTTAATAAGAGCACTTCGTTCTTGATCGTCCACTCTTATTATTCCCTCTTGGTTGTTGTACATATTGTATATGACCCGTCTCTCCCTATAGCTTACCCTCGAACAGCTTGCACCATTTTATATTGTCGAACGCTTTTTCCAGGTCGACTAATCCTATGAAAGTGTCTTGATTTTTCTTTAGCCTTGCTTCCATTATTAGCCGTAACGTCAGTATTGCCTCTCTCGTCCCTTTACTTTTCCTAAAGCCAAACTGATCGTCACCTAGCGCATTCTCAATTTTCTTTTCCATTCTTCTGTATATTATTCTTGTAAGCAGCTTCGATGCATGAGCTGTTAAGCTGATTGTGCGATAATTCTCGCACTTGTCAGCTCTTGCCGTCTTCGGAATTGTGTGGATGATGCTTTTCCGAAAGTCAGATGGTTCTGACAACGTTATTCATCGTTTAAGACTGGTTGTGCCCCTAAAAGGCGGAGCGGCGTAGGTGCTGAGCTACGTTCATATGCAGTGTGTGTCGCCTACCTTCATCGGCTCTGCGTGAAAGGTGGCAGGATAAGCAAAATAGAAGTTTCTTGTTCTCTTCTCAAGTATCATTCTCTGCTTACAGACAGTCATTCTTGTGGTTTTCTTGTTTAAAATAACTTTATCATTTTACTGTGGCAGACGTAGTATGGTGCACACCTAGTTAATAGGCCCTGGTAGTTCGGTGAAACCCGGTCCAGGACCGGTAAGTGCTAAAGGACTCCTAGTGTCACAGGTAAGTATAAGCGACCACTTTGTCTAGCAAATTTTGTTCCCAGTGATGTGATACGTCACACCTAAGTGTTTTAAACATCTTGTATAGTTCAATAACGCTGGTCTCCCTCCTGCTGTTCGATTGGCCGATGGTACCCCTCTGTACTAGCCCAAATCTAACTTAAGGATCGTGGTCATTATGCAAAATGCAGAACATTTCTTATCCCATTTTAGAACGTCAGGTCTGGGAATATTATGAGTAAGGCTCCTTGCGATACACAGTGCCTTTCTTTAAAACGTCTACCTCTCAAATTTCTTGAGAATCTCCGTAACACTTTCTGGCTAAACAGACAAACCCATGACGTATCGTAAAGCTCTTCTTCGAATTTTCTCTATCTTTTTACTCCTGGTTGTTAAGTGTCCCAGACCGACAAACAAAACTCAGAGGGCAGAACAAGGATTTTGTAAGCTATCTCTGTAGTGGACGATTTATACTCAGTTTTCCACTGAAACTGGATATGATCTCATTCTTACTCATAGCTAACTTTATGTACTGGTGGTCTACCGGCAGTCGCTAAGAAAGAGTCGTTAAGCATCAAGGACATGTTTTCTGTAACAATTTCGGCAGTGTGTGTTTCTTGTAAGAATTTCGGAAGTGTACGTTCCAGGGTGAGTCAGGCAACATATTACTTCCTTCCGTAATGTCTCGCAGAGATGGCTACGACAAGTGAATTTAGGAAATTAGGTCTTACATAGGGGTTCGTCGGCAATAATTCTTCCCACATCCCATTATCGGATGCAAAAGGAAAGGGAGGAAAGCATTCGTCGCACTCCGCAGGCAGGCTTGTGAAGTAAGTTTGTAGATGTACACTCCTGGAAATGGAAAAAAGAACACATTGACACCGGTGTGTCAGACCCACCATACTTGCTCCGGACACTGCGAGAGGGCTGTACAAGCAATGATCACACGCACGGCACAGCGGACACACCAGGAACCGCGGTGTTGGCCGTCGAATGGCGCTAGCTGCGCAGCATTTGTGCACCGCCGCCGTCAGTGTCAGCCAGTTTGCCGTGGCATACGGAGCTACATCGCAGTCTTTAACACTGGTAGCATGCCGCGACAGCGTGGACGTGAACCGTATGTGCAGTTGACGGACTTTGAGCGAGGGCGTATAGTGGGCATGCGGGAGGCCGGGTGGACGTACTGCTGAATTGCTCAACACGTGGGGCGTGAGGTCTCCACAGTACATCGATGTTGTCGCCAGTGGTCGGCGGAAGGTGCACGTGCCCGTCGACCTGGGACCGGACCGCAGCGACGCACGGATGCACGCCAAGACCGTAGGATCCTACGCAGTGCCGTAGGTGACCGCACCGCCACTTCCCAGCAAATTAGGGACACTGTTGCCCCTGGGGTATCGGCGAGGACCATTCGCAACCGTCTCCATGAAGCTGGGCTACGGTCCCGCACACCGTTAGGCCGTCTTCCGCTCACGCCCCAACATCGTGCAGCCCGCCTCCAGTGGTGTCGCGACAGGCGTGAATGGAGGGACGAATGGAGACGTGTCGTCTTCAGCGATGAGAGTCGCTTCTGCCTTGGTGCCAATGATGGTCGTATGCGTGTTTGGCGCCGTGCAGGTGAGCGCCACAATCAGGACTGCATACGACCGAGGCACACAGGGCCAACACCCGGCATCATGGTGTGGGGAGCGATCTCCTACACTGGCCGTACACCACTGGTGATCGTCGAGGGGACACTGAATAGTGCACAGTACATCGAAACCGTCATCGAACCCATCGTTCTACCATTCCTAGACCGGCAAGGGCACTTGCTGTTCCAACAGGACAATGCACGTCCGCATGTATCCCGTGCCACCCAACGTGCTCTAGAAGGTGTAAGTCAACTACCCTGGCCAGCAAGATCTCCGGATCTGTCCCCCATTGAGCATGTTTGGGACTGGATGAAGCGTCGTCTCACGCGGTCTGCACGTCCAGCACGAACGCTGGTCCAACTGAGGCGCCAGGTGGAAATGGCATGGCAAGCCGTTCCACAGGACTACATCCAGCATCTCTACGATCGTCTCCATGGGAGAATATCAGCCTGCATTGCTGCGAAAGGTGGATATACACTGTACTAGTGCCGACATTGTGCATGCTATGTTGCCTGTGTCTATGTGCCTGTGGTTCTGTCAGTGTGATCATGTGATGTATCTGACCCCAGGAATGTGTCAATAAAGTTTCCCCTTCCTGGGACAATGAATTCACGGTGTTCTTATTTCAATTTCCAGGAGTGTATATTACACGACATCAAAATGGTTGAAATGGCTCTGAGCAGTATGGGACTTAACTGCTGAGGTCATCAGTCCCCTAGAACTTAGAACTACTTAAACCTAACTAACCTAAGGGCATCACACACATCCATGCTCGAGGCAGGAATCGAACCTGCGACCGTAGCGGTCGCGCGGCTCCAGAATGTAGCGCCCAGAACCGCTCGGCCACTTCGGCCGGCTTACACGACATCAGAAACTTTGCTTGGTCCCAACTTTTCAATTTATAGCTTTTTTTTCCTTTCGCAAGGTGACTTACAAACTTACGTTAATCATTCGTATACATCTTACATTAGCGGAAAACGATGACTACGTCCATATGTCGAAACAAAATTGCTTTTGAACCCATTTTCCATCTACCATAGAAAGAGATTGCTTCGCAATTTCTGGAACGATGTTGGCATTCGTTTTTTGGGACGATGTTGGCATTCGTTCATCCCGAGACTGGAAATGTCTAGTGAGTGAATGCAGTACTAGCGTCTTCTCCAGGTGGGAACCCTAAGGTATATCTTTAAAGACAATAAATTGATCACTTCTCTATTGAAAAATTTCGGGTTTAACATTCTGAAATTTCAGTTGAGGTCAACTAGATAAATTGAGAATGGACTGCTGTTTGTAGCACCGACCCTTTATGAATGACACGTACTGGTTATTCTTCTCACCTATGCTACTAAGTGGAGAGGTGACGCTCGAATACACGTTGTGAACTTGTCGAAGATTACCGTAAGCAATCTAGTATTAGAATGGATCGTAAAATTTCTAAATACTCCGACAGTTGGTAAGCGACTGGTATTGAAGCAGGATATGTTGTTATTACAGTGACAGTTATAGGGAAAAAAATGGTTCAAATGGCTCTGAGCACTATGGGACTCAACAGCTGTGGTCATCAGTCCCCTACAACTTAGAACTACTTAAACCTAACTAACCTAAGGACATCACACACATCCATGCCCGAGGCAGGATTCGAACCTGCGACCGTAGCAGTCGCTCGGTTCCGGACTGCGCGCCTAGAACCGCGAGACCACCGCGGCCGGCACAGTGACAGTTATAGGGAAATTTCATGATTATATCAGCTGCATTAGACGCCCCTCTTTCAACACAACACCTGTCTTAGACTAAGCACGCACCTGGGTTTAATGAGAGTGAAAACAAAAAAACTCGCATCTATTACGTATTCCCTTGTAAAAGATGCATATATCGATAGTTTACTCTTTACGAACACCCTAGAAATAGAAAAAATGGTTCAAATGGCTCTGAGCACTATGGGACTTAACTTCTATGGTCATCAGTCCCCTAGAACTGAGAACTACTTAAACCTAACTAACCTAAGGACATCACACAACACCCAGTCATCACGATAGAAATAGAATTACATGACTAGTAGTGTGTAGCTTCCCCTCTTACCCAGATGACCGAGGCGATTTCATGTGGCATGGATACAATGAGAGGCTGAAAGTACGGAATAGTCATCCTGATCGCCGGTTCACAGCTAACGCAAACTAATTTAAGCTGACTTCAAGGCCCACACATCCAGGTCAAGTAATCTGCAGCAGAAAGGGTAACAATCAAAACATTTCTGTAGACCCACAAGTTTTGACATTCTTTAGGAACATTTCGATGATTCAATGTGTTTTTTGAATCTACAGCGCGCTTGCAACTTACTGAAAGTGAAGAAAACAGGTAGACTGGCGGCCCTATTTCGTCATATGACAATATTTACTAAAGCTGTAATGCAGTTTGCACGTAGAGTGCGTACTGTCGCTTGATATCCTATGTACTCTGTTGTCATTTCATATCTACATGTACTGAAAATCAACAGTGAATACGATCTTTGCCCTTCCTTCAAGCCTTCAGTGGTGGTTCTTAAGAGACCATGTGGTCGTCTGTGGTTTATCAAGTGCAGTCAACAGAAGTACATGTATGGGGCAATGCATTTTGTACCCATAGCGAGGAACTGATTAGTACCAGTTGTAGCAGTAGTAATAGTTTTGTTGTTGTTGTGGTCTTCAGTCCTGAGACTGGTTTGATGCAGCTCTCCATGCTACTCTATCCTGTGCAAGCTTCTTCATCTCCCAGTACCTACTGCAGCCACATCCTTCTGAATCTGCTTAGTGTATTCATCTCTTGATCTCCCTCTACGATTTTTACCCTCCACGCTGCCCTCCAGTACTAAATTGGTGATCCCTTGATACCTCAGAACATGTCCTACCAACCGATCCCTTCTTCTAGTCAAGTTGTGCCGCAAACTCCTTTTCTCCCCAATTCTATTCAATACCTCCTCATTAGTTATGTGATCTACTCTTGTAATCTTCAGCATTATTCTGTAGCACCACATTTCAAAAGCTTCTATTCTCTTCTTGTCTAAACTATTTATCACCCATGTTTCACTTCCATACATGGCTACACTCCATACAAATACTTTCAGAAACGACTTCCTGACACTTAAATCTATACTCGATAGTAACAAATTTTTCTTCTTCAGAAACGCTTTCCTTGCCATTGCCAGTCTACATTTTATATCCTCTCTACTTCGACCATCATCAGTTATTTTGCTCCCCAAAGAGCAAAACCCCTTTACTACTTTAAGTGTCTCATTTCCTTATCTAATTCCCTCAGCATCACCCGACTTAATTCGACTACATTCCATTATTCTCGTTTTGTTTTTGTTGATGTTCATCTTATACCCTCCTTTCAAGACACTGTCCATTCCGTTTAACTGCTCTTCCAAGTCCTTTGCTGTCTCTGACAGAATTACAATGTCATCGGCGAACCTCAAACTTTTTATTTCTTCTCCATGGATTTTAATACCTACTCCGAACTTTTCTTTTGTTTCCTTTACTGCTTGCTCAATATACAGATTGAATAGCATCGGGGAGAGGCTACAACCCTGTCTCACTCCCTTCCCAACCGCTGCTTCCGCCGGTCGGCGTGGCCGTGCGGTTCTAGGCACTTCAATCTGGAATCGCGTGACCGCTACGATCGCAGGTAGGAATCCTGCCTCGGCCATGGATGTGTGTGGTGTCCTTAGGTTAGTTAGGTTTCAGTAGTTCTAAGTTCTAGGGAACTGATGACCACACATGTTAAGTCCCATTGTGCTCAGAGCCATTTTTGAACCACTGCTTCCCTTTCATGTCCCTCGATTCTTATAACTGCCATCTGCTTTCTGTACAAATTGTAAATAGCCAGTAATAGTTTTATTCATCAGTAAATCACATTTACAAGGCTGTTGGTCATATCATGGAAAATATATAAAGCGTGTATATTCGTAAACTTGTCCATGTATTATCCTGGAATTTACTTAAAGTAATGTACAGAAGGCATAGAAAACCTGCATGAGATGCATTCGCAGTTGCGAATATGGACAACCATCAGCAGTATAATGGATTGATGACAGCGAAAATTTGTGCCGGACCGGGACTCGAAACTGGATTTCTCGCTTATCGCGAGCATGAATTTCATGTTCGAAGGAAAACTGCAGTGTAATTCAGAATAACAGAGGCAATGCTTTATCGTGCAAGAAAACCGAAGTCAGGTTGATGTTCAAATGTGTGTGACATCTTTTGGGACCGCTCGGCTAATCCCGCGCGGCCTCAGGTTGATCGTATGGAGATGGAGCCTCCGTCTTTCCGAATGCAAAGGCAGTCTATTGGTACAGACTCATTTAGTTTAACCCTACCCTACAAATCTCTTTTGCAGATAAGTCAGTAAATAAGGTAAAAGTCTAGTGCTACGCCATACACTTCTCACGTACAACCACTGCTCACACCAACCACAATGAACACACATTATTTCATAAATTAGCTCTACGCACATTATTTGTGGTATTGATAACTATGATGCCACATCGTAGGTTTGCTCTCGTGGTTTCGCACTACGAGAGCGGACGAACAACACCGACCACAGCCGAAGCCTTCTAGATGCGCTTACGCACAGCGGCCATATTGGCACGTGACCTCACAAACTGTTGGCCATCTTATCTTCAGTCGGCAGTCCTGTTGGCGTGTATGTTGTGTTGAAAGTGTGTGACACGTGAAAGTGACTTATCTTTTATACAGTATTCGCCTACAGTTCTTCGGACACAAGTGCTGCGTTCCCTTTTGCCAGGGAAATTATAAATCCCAAAAAGGCATGAAAGTGCACGTTTCGATTTCGCAAATGTGTGAAGTTGAGAAATCGCTGGATTGCAGCAATTCCCAGACAGGAATTTGTGTCCACGCATCATTCAAGGGTAAGTATATGACAAAAAATTTGTAGCGTGTTATTTGATTTCATTGCACCACCTTTGCCAATTGTTTTTAAAAGCAGTTACGTATCATGTACCGGTATCATTTGTTATTAATTCTGGACCATTGCTGCGAGGTTAATACGAAGCTGGCTGTGAAATGTCTCTCATATTTGCAACTATTGTCACACAGAACAGTTAAATTAATTAGTGTGACTCGTAAATGTTTAGTATTCCTTGTCATTCCTACCAGATTGAGTTTCCAGTACTTTTATTTGGAAGAGCTACAGAATGCTTCTGTTCAGTTTTACATATACAGCTATTCGTAAATAATTTCAATTTGAGAAAACTACCTTAGAAAATTCCTTTAATGAATTCAGTGTTCGGCAGATTAAGCAGTATAGAAAGCAGAATTTCTAGGTAAGTGCGTTATGATTAAATTAACTGCACTCTGTGCCACGAATTTCAATCAAGGATATAGGAAAAACAATCTTTTCATGCTTAATGTCCTAAAGATCTGGAGAAACATGGAAGTAAAATATTTCTCGGGTTTTTTGATTTATTAAACATTATGTCAGAAGGTGCTCCATTTCGTCGAATGATTTGAGTTTAGTGTGAGATCAGCAAATTTTGAAGTGGAGAGGAAAATTTACGAAAATAACCAGGGAAACAAATTCTTAAATTCTGTAGGAGCTCCAGCTGCTTTAAGTAAAACCAAAAACGTCTGCTTGTTGTTGAATATTGCCGATTTTTTATTGCAAGAAAGCGTAGCTGCTGAGGTAAAAGACAGAATTTAAAATTACAGTTTGTATTCAAGCCTAGAAACGCGTATTTAAGGCAAATCGTCAAAACAGTTTTACATCTTGAAATAACATAGGGCAGTTTTGTTCAGTTACTTAACGCAATGATATAAATTTCCATACTTTCATTACAAGGACATGTAGGATGGGAAGCCACGAGAATCCCTATTCGGTCTCAGCTCTAAAACTCGTAAAGTTCGTACAGCTGCAGAGTGCTTAACAGGAGCGTTCCGATACAGACCCGGCCATCAGTATGTGACGTCACAAGTGTGCGCGCAGGCCTGTAGTCTAGGTGGTGTTGCCACAGCGCCTTCTAGCCGACGCTGTGGAGCTCGATGAAGCGCCTCTCCAGATTCAGCCCATTTGATCAAGAGCAGACGACCTAGCAACTTAGCTTCTACTTGTAGTGGGGCAAGCCGTTATAGAATTTGCCTCGGCAAGTTTTAGTAACTGTTAGTTCGATAAATGAACGGCTCCGTGCCCATCTGTATCAAAAGTTAAGTAATGTGTTTGTATCTGTTTATACACCAGTAAAGGTGCTTTATCTTTACTTGCAGTACCGAAGTACTTCACCTTTCCCTGCTTCCCTGCTACTACTCGCGTCCTTCACTCTCGGCCTATTTTGCAGAAACAGTTTACAGGAGCATATCCACGCGCCGCCTATCCTGTCAATAACACAATACGCTGGTAGCATATTGAAAGACTGCACCTCTTTTCAAAAGAAATTGCATACAAAACACAGTTACGGCCCATACTTGAATTGTGCTCAAGTGTGTGGGACCCACAGATGACGTCGGACTAACGGGAACGGGATACATCCACTGTTTAAAAAGGAGAGAGGTTCAAAATGTCACAGACTTGTTTAACAACCGGGCGAGTGTAACAGTAGTGTTGGAGTGGCAGACACTCGAAAAATCACCCTGCATTTGGAGAGAATTTGTGTAGAGTATAGTGAAACGAACACCGTGCAGCACTTCGTGCATCTATCCCGTACAGACCTCGTAGATAAGGTTCGACAGGTAGTAGCTTGTACAGGGCGATATAAGTGGCCCCAGGCTCCATCCGTGAATGGAACGGGATTAAACGTGAATATATGATGTAATGAAACCTACCCTTTGCGTCAGACTTTTCTGATTTGTATAGCTGTATTTGTCAGCGTAGCGGATGCCCGGACTGAAATTTGAAATCCACTCCTCTCCAACGTGCGCCACCTCGCTCTGTATTCTGATTCAGAAGTTTCTCAGACATATTTTACTCTCGAAAACATGTTCTTTCTATGTTCACTACGTTTTTATATTTTGTTTTCTACCGTGTAATGTATGGTTTTGCATGTCACATAGTTTGTCTACGTTCCGTCGGGCGCGACCTCTGATCTTTGCATCGTCGTGTAAAAGCAAATGAAGATACGTTGGAAGTTCGAAAGTTATTTCATCATTAACGTAATTCTTGCATCTGAAACCAACGTTGTTGGTAACGAACCAACAGCAATAATTGTGGTAATTTTTGTAAGTATGAGGTAGAACCATGGAAGCGTTGAACTGAAAAATTGGAAATGGAAGATAAGCATTGACGTAGAATGGTTTCAGAAAAATATATTTTGCAACATGGAAAAAATTATGTGGTTTCTCACATCAGGGAAACAATGCCTTGTATCGTACAACTCTGAAATAAGTGGTCATTTTTTAAAAACACATGTAATCTGCATACATTAGTGTAGCTTATAGCCTCATTCTTAGGCAATCTATACCGCTTTCTTGTATATCACAAAGGGAAAAGGATGTTTGATATCAACAGCAAAGAACAGTGCATTGAATCTAATTGAGAAGGGAAACTCAGAGCAACGATTTGGGTGAAAGCATGTTTTCTTTCCCACGTAAAAGTAATTTCAAGTTCAGGGTAGCCTTTTTCTAGAATTTTCTGAATAAGAATTTATTCAGTCGACAAGGTGCAGTGGCAGGGAAATCTAATTGTAAGCCAATGCCTGTTTCCTTGGAGCTTGTTAACTGTGCTGAGCAGAACTTCAATGTATTCCCCAAATTTATTTTCACACAATCAACAGGCAAAATAATTCATTTCCAACGACTCGCTGCCAATTATTTTGCTTCAGTTTTCCTGAAAAATTGGAACTTTTTTTCCCAGTTGTAGCTTATGCCAACTTTGGAGTAAAGATAATTTTTTTATGGTGATAAAACTCGAACACAGCCAAATGGTTTTGGGATCTAAGAGTAAGCACTCCAGAGTTGTGAAATAGTGATTAATTTTTTTTTAATAACATTTTTAGGGTGGAGTCTCCCCCTAATACAGAGAGTAACATGATGGTCGTGTTAGGAACTTCAAATTGTTAGAGACACCAGCGTTAACAAATCAGTGCAGGATGCCTATTTGATATGTTTACCGTATGTGATGTTGTATTGATACACTCAGTGTTTTGTTAACGTGGTTCAACACTTTTAACACACCGAAAAAATTCAGTTTACAACAAAATTACAATAGATTCCATGTAAAAGATTGTGCATACTTGGAAGACGAACATCGGGAAAATAAAAAAAAGTTGCTTTCAAGCGAAATGACCGAAGAAAATATTCATGAATTGGGAGCAGGGAAATAAACGTCTTAATAGTTTTCACAACATTTTCATAATGAGAATACATTTTTGTTCTCAGGAAGAACACTCAACGAATGAATCTGCAGTTACATCGACATATTATACTGCTTTTCAGCTTGCAAAGGGTTGCGCAGTTTCACAGATTTTCAGGTTATGCTGTCAGTGAGGAAACTCGGGTGCTGCTAGAACTTATACATCTACAGAGTGACGTCGGCGTGAATAGTTTCACAGAAAAATTAGTCTCGTAGACTTCTGTTGCCTCAAAGTAAATTTTCACGACTTAACAATTCTGCAGCTACGATCATGCCGATGTTCAGGCTTACAAGTACATTCTGCTTTTTTACGAAATGAAGAGAACTAAATGCACCCACAGAAACTCACTGGCAGACTTTATTTTCTTAACTTGACTTAGAACCAGCATTACTCGAAAAGTGGTACCAGGCATTGATCCTTCAGGGAATAGCAAAATAAGTAATATTCATTGACATTTTGTGTTTTTATGTTTAACGTTTAAATAAATAGGAACATAATACAAATTGGTCTATTTACATTTCGCCCTACAGCAGCAGTTATCAGAAGGCAGCACCAGTTGTAAGAAAGACCATGTTTCTTACTTAGATGCCCTCCGTTCTTTGCATCATCAAAATATGAAAGGAAATGTTAAATTTCACTGTCAGTTCTGATTATGTTGACACTCTGAAGGAATACGTGTTTGCTGTGGTGTTAGCGGGAGCCAGCGCGCAAGAGCAGCTGTGGAGAAGTGCTAGACTTCTTGGTGTGTCCGTATCTGTGAAAAGCCTACTAGCCTGGCAAGAGCCTCAGGCTCCTCGCAAGTGTCACTCTGTCCAAATGTCACTCCATGGAAGGGTTGCACCACTCCAGTTGTACGTCGGATCGATGATAATGATGAATCGGGTGCTGTGAAGCCTCCCCGACGATTTTAAGAACCTTCAACGTCGCAGCGTGTCAGCAATCGTTGGTTAATATATTAAAAGCTAAAACCCCGCCTCGATTGCAAAAAAAGCACCTAGTGTTGAGTGTTAACCCAGGTTTCGGCGTAGATACACCTTCTTCAGAACAACAATAAAACCCACAAGTGCCTAAGAAGACCTTTTTCAAGGATTAAAAGAACACCATAGCTATACATTTATAAACGAAAAAGAAAAGGAAAACACGAATAGTACATATGTTGAAATTCAAAATCACTACTTAATGGTGTACGCTCCACTTCACACCGGCCTATGTTCGAAGGGCCATGACCCGCCATAAACTGCAGGTTTTTAGTTTTTTAATATCCCTGACGATTGCTCGGTCCTCGCGTTCTCTCGTCCCTGTAGGTTGACCGCTTCCTTCTTGTAGCTATGTTCGGCGACGGGTCATCCATTCCTCCCCAAACCGTCGAATAGTGGCATTGCTCCTATTGAAAAGTCGATTACTGGAATGTCAAACTATGACATCTGCGTATATTGTTCATGCTTCTGTCGGCGAGATATAGTTACTGTCCAACTGAGTACACGGAATGAAATTCTTAAGGACTTTGTCCTGGGTATCGACATGTCTCTTGTTTACTATTCTTGCCAGCTACGCGTTGAAATTGCAGTGCAGCATCACACATTCATCCATCGACGGCCGAAGTTTACAATTTTGCGTTTTCCTTCGACATCTGTATAAACATCAGTATGTGACCAATTTGCATAAATCCTTCGTAGTACGTCATTGTCTATGTCTCAGAGTGTAATAGTAACAGTAGCCTACCACTGATGTAAGACGCGATGCTACGCTGTTATTGATGTTATGTGACCTCTACACAGTTACTGCTATTATTCGACCTACTCACAAGGGAAACTCCCCATCGCACCCCTCGCAGCCCCCTCCCCCCCCTCCCCGGCCCCCTCTGATTTAGTGGTAAGATGGCCCAGTGGATACCCCGTCAAAAACTGAACACAGATCAAGTATTAAAACCGTAAGAAGGTGTAGTGAACTGTAAAAATAATGAGCGGTCCAAACATAACAAATGCAATATCGAGAGATCGTGAACTGCCTGCGCGTCGTGGTCAGTGTTGCTTGTGATGTTATGTACACAGACGAGCACCGCCTGGTGTGCAGATCGGCAGGATGTCTTCTGGTTCTCGGTTCAGCAGATGTCCCTATTTACCTGTATGACCCCTCATCTGGTACCTCTTTCCGGACGCGGGACAATTCCCGCAGCCGAAGACGATCTCTGTGAAATGGATTTGTGGACACGCAGCACTCTACTTGTTTGCTGATGGTGGAAAAAGTGTCCTCTATTTTTGACAGTTCCTTAGTGAACGCCATTCTGCAGTTGCCCGCATTCCAAATTACAGACACTTTTTCTCCAACTTCCTTTGCAGTTTCTTCCTTAAGCCTCCCAGAGCTGGACCATTCCTGTCACGAAGAGTTGATCCCCGCCTCTTCCACCCTTAGAACCGATATATTCTCTGGTTCTAGGAATGTTCTTCTAGGGAAAACTATACGTTGTGTAAGACGTGTATATTTCTGTTGTCTATTGTCAAACCACAATTTATGAAGGATGTTTATATTTTATTAATAGAATTAAGTAGAAATAATTAATATTTGTCATGTTGGAAATAATTGTGGTTGCAGGGAATGTCTGCACCAAAGTATTGTTGGCAAGCGAGACCGCACATTGATATAATTTTAAAAAGAGCGGGAGAGACCGCGTATGGATACATTTTAAGAAAAGAGCTGGAAAGACCGCGCATTGATATATTTTGTAGTGGTAGCAGGGATTGTCTGCACCAGAAAGCATTGTTGGCAGGAGAGACCGCACTTAAACGTTCGTAGGAAGTCATTAGTAAGCGAGAAGTGAAGCGAGTCGGTAGCAGGTCTGAAGCGAGAGGTTGAGAGGAGCAGTGTGTATGCCAGCCACCAGCTATGTTTTACAAGAGATTATAAACGGATTTACAGAGACATTAGCTAACTATTGTCATAAGAGGAACTAATATTACTTGATTATTCTTTTGGGAAACTCAAGACTACTGAAGGTATGCTTGCGCAATGCTACTTGTAAGATTATTGTAACTGTAAGTCCCATTTGAACGTTTGTAAAATTATTTCATTCAGAATATAATTAATTTTTGCCAGCAATATTGCATTTCTGATTATAATCCATCCCAAAAACCATCAAAGTAAAACTTTGCAAAATTTTATTGTTGTCAAGAAAAAGTTTAGCTATGAATTACGTAACTTCAGCCAAATTAATTAAAGAATAACGTCAGCTTTGCCATTAAAGAATAAGGTCAGCTATGGTAATGAGTACAGGCACTTATTATGAAAGCCCACCAGCAGCTGATAGAGTAAAGTAAAACAGAGTAAGTATATTCATGTCGCAGTTTGATGTAGCAGTCAGATGGCGATCCAGTAACAGTAAAAAAGGTAAGGAACAGTTTTGGGTTATTTCAGGTAACGACTGAGGGCCACGACGACGACACATTCTATGTTTCGTCGAAATAATCAGAAAATAACTTTTAATAAGCAGCATATAAATTTGTATACAGAGATTGAGAAAGAGAATTAATTTCAAAGGGAAGATTTCATTTGTTATTATGAAGCAAGAGGTACAAATCCAAAGGGAAAGTTTCATAGGTTATTGTAGAAGGGAAGGTTGCGTAACAAAACAGAGATATAGAGGAGACGGGAAGGTTTCAGTTGATAGTCTCAATTAGTCTGACGTCTTGATGTGCTCTCCTTGCGACGCCGCTTTCTTGCTTTTCTCGGTGATAATAAAGTAAGGAATAAATAAATAAACATGAAAAAGGAAGAAAAGGAAAATAAATAAATAAACGAACGATGATCATTGTACATGTAGTCCACGCTCCCCACGCTTTCATTATTTCCTAGAGGGTGGGAACGGGAGATGGTGGCCAGGTCTCGGGTTGCGACCGCTTCCCACTTTGCCCCCAGGAAGGCTCCTTTCCGAAAAAAGAAATAAATTTTTTGGTCACGGTGTTTGACTGTAAAGCGGAGGAGCCGTGATGAAACTCACTCGTGCGTTTTTTTTTTTTTCCTCACATCATCATGAACTGTCCGTCTGGTCATTGAAATCTTTGTTCTCTTTCTGTAGTCTCATCAGTTGTCATACTGTACATTGGTTATAGATTATGAGTCATGTAAGAATACGTTACCGAGGCAAGTAAATGTGGTGAATAGTGAGAGCAGGCGAGCCGGCCTTGGTGGCCGAGGGTTCTAGGCGCTTCAGTCTGGAACGGCGCGACCGCTACGGTCGCAGGTTCGAATCCTGCCGCGGGCATGGATGTGTGTGATGTCCTTATGTTAGTTAGGTTTAAGTAGTTCTAAGTTCAAGGGGACCGATGACCTCAGAAGGTAAGTCTCATAGCGCTCGGAACCACTTGAGAGCAGGCGAGACACCACATAGACGTCTCAAAGAAATGAAAATAGCTGTGAACAATGTTACAACAAAGGAACTCAAGAGTCAAGACTTCCAAAACGGAACGCAACTTCAAAAACGTTAAAAATATATGTTTTGACAGAGCTCAGATATTGTGTGATTGTGAAACTGTTACGTTCATTTATTACAGCGTAAGTGACAAATTATTGAATTTTGATCATTTCCTTGAGAGTGATCGCATTCACATTCATACGAACATCTGAACCGAGCGAGGAGACATATCTCAATCACTTACCAGGCGTATAGATTAGCTGCGTTGATAAGAGATTCATATCATACGACACACGTACTGTCACTAATTCCATGTATGAAGCACCAGACCTGTTTTCCGATGGAGTATGCGGTTGACTTGTCGCCTTGTCTTCAAACGTTTGCAGTTTCCGATTGAAAGCCACTTCCTTTTGGTTGCTAATAGAGAAGTTGTGCAGAATCAGCTGACATTAATAGGCCCATACCTTACACTTCGCTGTTGCAAACGGACGTTACACCTCAACGCAGACACAAATTTGAATACAGCGAACAGCGGGAAAAAATTGGCACTAGGGAGGTAGGTACCAACACGACTTGCCCGTTTTGCAGTCCAAGACTGCAACCACTTACTGTGCTTGGACCCTTGACTGTTTCTATTTTTTTTTTTTTTCACAGTTCAGTTTGCCTTCTTCCTGTTATCATGCGCGATTGTGTTCAGTTTTTGATGTTCTATCAACTGGGCCCACTTACCTCTAAGCCTGAGGGGTGGGGGTGAGGATGCGGTGAGATGGAGTGAATTTTGAGTAGAAGTGTACACGGAAGACGACTATATGGCGAAAAGGCGGAAGCAATAAAGAGCCAATAAATAGCAATATTATGAAGAAGGAACAGACGCTTAGACATGAGCCAGTACCGTTCAAACACTGTGGATGCCCTGATGTCATTATTCGCTAGAGATGATTCTTCATGCGTGCTGCGTTCTCCGGCACTGACATCGGATGGAATGGTACTCCTGCCGGCCGCAATCGCAGGCAGCGATCGGTGATCCAAAAAACATGGCGGCAGCGGCGTCATTCAGCTGGATATTAAAACTCACGTCCCAGCGGAGAGCCACAAAGCGGCGGCCCATGTGTAAAGCGCGCTCGCCAGCGGCTGCTATCGACTGTGCCGCACACACACACACACACACACACACACACACACACACACACACACACACACACACACACACACACTCGCTACCAACATGGGTTCGAGAACGGACTCAAAGGTATTTCAAAGGTACCCAAATCACTTGATGTGTGATTCTCAGAGACATTCATCTCGGTGCCGTAAAGCCTTGTAATAAGTAAAATTCATAGAAACAATTTCACAAAGTATTAGCGTATTAATGCAAGGAAGGAAATCAATTTACGAGATCGCCCATGGAAGGAAACGATATTCCCTGTGCTGCTTTGTTGATCGAAATTAAGTTTCACTATCATCACGAAATGTGTCGAAGACGGCGATCGAATAAGGAATCTCTGTTTCTGCTTGTAATGCTGTAACCCTCTTAACCAGAAAGAAACAGTTGGGGGATTTTTTTTTTGTGCTGTTTCCCATCACAGTCAGGTTCGAGTGAGCGTTTTGTAAGTTCAAAAAATGGCTCTAAGTACTATGGGACTTAACATCTGAGATCATCAGTCCCCTGGACTTAGAACTGCTTAAACCTAACTAACCTAAGAACAGCACACACACCCATGCCCGAGGCAGGATTCGAACCTGCGACCGTAGCAGCAGCGCGGTTCCGGACCGAAGCGCCTAGAACCGGATCTATAAGTGTTCAGAGTTACGGATTCTTATAAATATCCATTTATTATTCAACATCCCTCAAATTATTTATGATCATGATGACTAGTTTCGTCTGAAACAGCTAGCATTTTCCAGATCTGAAATTTTATAGAAAATGGCACATGAGGGAGAGTCGTGTGTCACAAATTGCCATTATGACAAAGATTACGCAAGGTCATTAAGTGCCAAACATTTTTCTGACTAACCACCAGAAGGGTAGGAAACGCATTGCCCTCCATAGATTACACGATTTTGCTTAATAGCATACGTAGCCCAACCCGTTTGTACATTTACAGCTGGACAAAAAATATACAAATCACAAAACTGGGTGAAATCGTCGTACAGAGTGCACAACAATATTGTATCAGCTGGTATCCACACATGAAGAATGCTCAACACAAAGTGGCAGGCAAACTTACTCCTTTCACGTAGTACAGTGAATAGCAAGAAAGTACGCCCGTGTCAGAGCAGATAGAACAGGCATGATGTTTTTGGCTTGTCTGACAAGCTCTGATAGCTTAGTCGCTTAATTAATCTCTTCGAGACGAACGGATAATATTTCGAAACACTAATCGATAACTGAGTCACATGGTCATTGTGTGCGAAACTGCTTGATAAATATTGGAAATGGTATCCATCTTCCCAACGACCGATGTTTACTCGACAACCAGTGTAGCTATAACTGGAGTGAGTCTTGTCATGTCATTCAGCACTGTATGTATGAGTCTCTGCTGGCAGAGATGTCTTTGGTTGGGAGTCAAGGATATCCTTCGAAATTAAATATGTACGCACGTCGCGAAGCGCATCATGCACTTCTGTGCCCCAACTCCGTGCCAACATTTGACAATTCAACAGTCAGTCCTGTCACGGGGAGGACGTGTCTGTCATACTTCGGTAACGACGCATTCTACAGTGTTTACTACTCTTTGGATCTCCATAGACCTCGCCTCTTACGTACACTTCACACTACATCAAAACTATGTCCTTGGACGGGGCTGAGACAAGTGCTGCAGTGCTTAAGATACCGGACTTCCATTCGCAAGAACCGGAATTCATTTCCTATCCGGCCATTAAAGATGTATTTTTGCCGAGGTTTTCCTAAAGTGACTAAGGCAAAAATCCCGCAAGATTCCCAATTTACGATCTTTTTCATTTCCCAGTCGGAGCTTACGCTCTGCCTCATAGTGACCCCCGTCATCCGAAGGGACGTTATTTCTCATTCTTCCGTTCTTCCATGTACGACCTGCATTTTCATGACGTGCACAAAGAAAAGTTGGCATTCTCATAGCTGACAGGTAGGCCTGGTTCATACTATAATATTCTGTAGTTCCCCGTCTCCCTGCAGCCCTTTGATTATTTTAGTCGTTAACTATGACAGGTGATTACGACCAACCTTTCATTCGTCACTGCTGCCTCATTTAGTGAGGGAAATCTGGATGAATTAAGAGCAAGAAACTTGGAATTGAGGGAATCCATACAGGAATGTGTTCCGATTAGTAGAACATTTGGAGGCATATGCGAAGTGCTTACTTCCCATCACCCTCACAGCCATATGATCTCAGATACTTCCAGTCTCTCTTTCCCCACAGTTTTCACCCTCTACACCTCCCTCATGTGCCATGGAAACTTATATATGTCCTATCTTCTTGTCGACTCACCCTTTTAATGTTTTCCGCATGCTCTTCTCCTCACTGATTTTATGGAGAACCTTCTCATATCCTATCTTACCAGTACACCTAACGTTCAACATCTATCTACACGAAAACCTCGGTGGTTTACTTCTTACTTCTATAGACACTTTGCTCCAACTGTCCATTCTCAGAAATTTCTTCCTCAAACTAAAGCCTTTGACACAAGTAGACACTTCTTCGTGTGTGCTGGTCAGCTTCGTCTATCGCTTTGGTTCCAATGTGGCAGAATTTCTATACTTTCTCTGCTAGGTGGTACACACTATTTTGATGTTAAGTTTATCCATGGTATCGCTTCTAACTACCTGTTATTAATTTTATCTTTCTCCGGTTCACTCTCAAAAAATGGTTCAAATGGCTCTGAGCACTATGGGAATTAACATCTGAGGTCATCAGTCCCCTAGAACTTAGAACTACTTGAACCTAACTAACCTATGGACATCACACACATCCATGCCCGAGGCAGGATTCGAAGCTGCGACTGTAGCAGTCGTGCAGTTCCTGACTGAAGCGCCTAGAACCGCTCGGCTACCGCGGCCGGCGGTTCAGTCTCAGCCCATAACATGTGCTGATTGGACTTTTCATTCCATTCAGCCGGTCCTGAAATTCTTCCACAGTTTCGTTGGAGATAGATGTCATCATCGAATCTTTTCATTGATATCTCTCGTATCTGGCTTTTAATCCCTCTCCGGCACCTTTCTTTTTTGACCGTCAGTGCTTCTTCGATGCCCAGAACCGTAAGGGCTAAACACACCATTTTCATCCTGAACGTTTCGTTGTTGGCCTACCATTCTTATTTTTCCATCTAGGTTGTTGTATAGGTGGACAGTCTGTCCTACCTAACGGAAAAGCAAACTTTAGAACACCTTCGGAATGTTGAGAAAATCCTGAATCCACTAACTCAAAAATCTGCGAACGTCTACCGTTTCCTACGTAACGTATGGAGTGTACAAACAAAGTGTAAATGTACTTGCAAGTGTAGCACCCGTCCACTGTTACTGTAGTTTCTGCAGAGCTTGTCCTGGCCCACAGGATAGATAATATTCACTCGTCGCTAGGATTTAACATCCTGTTCAGTGTCAACCGTAAAAAGCATCAACTTCTTACCTGCTTGCACGGGGTCCCGCATTAATTAGTACTTTCTTTAAAAGCTGGTTAAAGGTCAATTGGATGTATTGCGCTCTCATTTAAATTTATGATCGAAAGAGTCAGCCTACAGGAACTGTGAAGCGAACCATGTCGTCCACGGCCGCGTGCCACAAAGGGCGCAGATTCACCACGAGATGGGGGAACTCACAGGCTTCTATTGTGTATTGACGCCTAAACACTGTAATGTAGGAGTGAGACAGACGAGAACCTACGTCATAATACGGTGGACCTAGGATCGGCCATCAACCGAAACACTTATGAAAACTATTTAATTGTGTAGTAATGCAGGGAATCAAGCCACAGTACTTCTAATCTGCCATCCTCCATAAATTTTCTTAGCGATACCAATAAATCTTGAATATTTATCATATCTATAGTAGTTTAGGATTTACTGTTGAAGTGAAATTAACAAGTTTTGTAACAAAGACCTGAATGCTGAAATCTGAACGCTTTGGTCGATCTTAACATTCAATATTTCATATAAAATTGCCTCATTATAATGACAGATGCTGTAAATTTCAACTTTGCAACTTCATTTGTTTAAAAAATATAGTACATTTAAATTATCAGTTTTTTTCAGTTAGGCATCAGATCATCATTTCCTCCACACACACATTAAACGTTGACAGCGTGACACCTTATTGAATCAGTAGGTAATAGAATATTTGTTGTAAAGTTTAGTGCATAATAGCTACTTTTGTTCTTCATTTATTTATCAGAAAGCAAATTGGTGCAAGGCTACTGGCCGTAAAATACAAAGTTAAGAAGGAAATTGTATTGGTTTTACGTAAAAGAATGTAACGTCTATTATGTACTTGATATTATTATTTTATTCAGAACGTGAAAGTGGTCAAGTTTTGTTTGTTTAAAGATGTTAAAATGTAAAATAATGTAGAACAAGCGGTAGCCAATCAGATGGATGGCTTCAGGAAAGGGAACTGCCCTAGTCAGTTGACCGAGAATATTCGGTGCACGTGAAACGGGGCCGGGTACCGGCAAAGTAGTGGTGGAGACGTGAAAGCGGACGGTCAGCCTTTAGGTAGCTAGAAACTGAAACGACTTGGAAAATTTCGCGTTGTGTGGTATCGCGAGACTTAGCCTGTGTGGCCTACATCTTTTATGGGTCGTTAATTTAGTTCCCGATATTATTATTGCCATCAGGCAGACAATTTTACCAAATGGTCGCAAGTGCCTAATCTAGTGCGTGTAATGCGACAAGTGCGGTTCAACTCCTAGACGAGTTTGAGCCAAGACATTTCGACGAAGAGAAACAACATGTGAGCCAGAACGTCTATGGGGTGTTAGCTCGCAAAACGTAAAGCGAGTTCAGCCCTCATTGACAATAAATCCATTCCAGGGTACATCAATAGGAACCTGAACCAGAGAGAAATAGTGTCTACGTGATAACATCCAAAGGAATTTTAAACAAAACTCACACTGTCATTGGGCCCGAGAGAATGTGCGTGAATAGTTCCTACCATGGTGGAGAGAAAGGATACTGAACCTATCAGATCGTGATCGAAGTGGCAAATGAAGATTTCTTATCTATTAGATTTCGGATTTCAGTTCCTCAGTATTTCAGGAAGTTTTATTAAGTGGTTAGTTAACAATAGAAATATTATGAAAGTAGAGAGAAAATTAATAGCAGATAAAGAAATTCACTCATGTGATCGTCCCAAAAAAAGAGTCACTAGTCCATAATGATATGGGCCGATTATTAATTATTTCATGCCTCTTTCTTTGTTTAGCCAACGGCCTTGCCACAGTAGTAACACCGGTTCCCGTCAGATCACCGAAGGGTTTGTCGGGTTGGGCTAGCATTTGGATCGGTGACCATCCGGTCTGCCGAGCGCTGTTGGCAAGCGGGGTGCACTCAGCCATTGGGAGGCAAACTGAGGAGCTACATAGTTGAGAAGTAGCGGCTCCGGTCTCGGAAACTGACCTACGGCCGGGAGAGCGGAGTGCTGAGCACATGCCCCTCCATATCCGCATCCAGTGACGCCTGTGGGCTGAGGATGACACGGCGGCCAGTCGGTACCTTCGGGCCTTCTTGGCCTGTGCGATGGGAGGAGCCTTTCTTTGTTTCAAGTTTTGCACTGGTGCACATGTATTCATCCAGAGTCTGGGGAATGTAGTTGCGTCTCAGGACTCTGTGGAGACCGCGGCAGACTCTGACAAACAAAACATGACAATGTGGAATGAGTCTGATAAGAAAGAAGCAGACAACGTGTAACAACACCATATAGGTCGTTATGTTCAGCCACTTGCCTCCAATCGTGATGAATTTAATATTTGGTGCTCCATGGCTGGGATGGGTGTCCTCATTAAGTTACAGCTTTCGCATTGGGAGGCTAAAGAAGTATTACGAAATGGTCTTACGAGGTTAAGATAACGAAACCGAGATCAGAAGAGCGTAATGTGGTTTCAAGAAACGAAAATCATCATTTGACGAAGTTTTGCACGTAAGATGCCTGTGACTCACTCTACACGTGATACATGAATACTTGTCCAAACGATGGTTTGACTGAGTTAAGAGTTCAGCTGTTTGTTCGGTCTACCTTACCTTTTTAGTCCAGCTGTGCTACACTGTTGGAGGACTTCTGTTGTCGCTGTACAATGCACGGACACCACACAGGAGATAACCTACCGTCAGGGCTACTGTTCAACACCAGGCAAACCTGTGAGCAGGCTTTAGTAAGCTCATTGTATTTGTACTTGGATGTTAACATAAACCGCTGTGCATGTGGTTCACGCTCTCCAAATACGAAGAGAGTTTCATAAGCAACCCAACATTTTTGCTTCTCAGCATACATGGTTTCAAAAAAAATTTGGGTATTGTTTGCAGCTTCCTTAAATATTCCCGCCCGATCTTATATGCCTCCAGGAACACCCTATAACCAGCAGCGCTATAACCTAAAAAGTGGCGTCTGCAACTGAGGTGCGTACCAGGCAAAGAATACTTATTCTATTTGTTTTGGAGCTAAACTAGACCATCACAAATATCTACATGTGTTTTCGGTCTACCGACACCGATCAGACGGTAAGAGTACGATAAGTCGCTGGAAGAAGCATCAGAACGGTTAAAGGAAATCTGATCTCCAGCCGCAAAACATCAGACGCCAGCAATCTTGCAACATGCACTCACACTTACTGGAGTATAGAGCCGGAAAACTTGTCCATCCGTTAGCGCATTCAAGGGTTTGTACCCGCTGAGTTCCTCTAAGTCCAACTGGAGAGCATAAACAAGAAAGAAGGAACTTCCGTGCCTAATTGTTTGCTCGTTATGACGCTGATGCTGACGATGTCTTGTCCAACATTGTTCCAGGCAATGAAACATGGATTCAGCGCTTTAAACCTGAAACAAAACGCCAATCAATGGAGTGATACAACACAATGTCTACTTCAGAGAATGAAGTTCGCAATTGTAGTCTCACCAAGCTACAGCCTTTGGACTGTGAACGTGTTAAAACGATCAACCCTGAAGTCGATTATGAGACTTTTAGGAAACTGAAGAATTTATTAACGCATGTCGATGGGCACGAAAATCCTAACACAATTCTTCTTCTCTACGGTAACGTAGGACCATATGACAGCCTGCACATCGAGAGCATATCATAAACATAAAAATGCGCCCCGTTTTACCTCATCCACGCGACAACCCGTATCTCGCACCTTCTGAGATGCATCGCTTTGTCCAACTTACGGATGGATTCCGCAACAGTCGTTACAGCAATGATGGTGAAGTTAACGTCGTAGCGAGCACTTGACTGATGCACGGTTCAAGTAGTTCATAGAACAGAGGCTACACTGAAAAACAAGTTTCTCTAGAAAAAAATTTGGGAATATTATGATGCCTTTAAAACATAAGTAAAATAAATCTGCTTTGTGATAGAAATGTACTGCGTTACTTACTGAATGATTCTCTTAGATGTTTCTGTAGATCTACTACTTCACAAATTTTCTCTTTACTGGCTACATCAAGCGATCATTTTGACGGTTTAATGTGAGAAATGTACACTCGAAGTTAGTAACATTGTAAACAAGTGTTAAATGGTGATTATTTCGAGATAATTTATGTGCAGTTCCTCTATTTAAGTACAGAAGCCACACCTTATAAGCCATCATCTGAAATTATAGAGCCAGCACCCCGATAATTTACCGCTTGGCATTCCTTTTGCTTCAGAGGAATGCAATTGCCTAAGAGTTCTTCCCCGATACTTTCCATCTCAAATAGGAAACCATTGACGAAACAATGCAATGGTCTGATAATGAAATAAGTTACAGTATCGCAGAACGTAATGGCGTTTATCCCATTATATTTACTGCATTACAGTATTAATTATTACAGTACTTTACAATACCTAACGTCGCACACATACTTCTCCTTCTTTAATTACAGTTCCTTACAACGCATTCATTATTTCTAATTATTCAAGAAGAGCATATTTTAATGTTGCAACATTTAGATACAATAATATAATTCGGATGCTGAAATGTGCCAGTATGTATGTCATGCAGTTATATTGGCCTAATTAGTTAGTAACACGTTCTATGGATCATTTTGCACGATAGATCGTAATGATGTGAAACGAGTCATTATACATTCACAGGGAAAATTAATTTGTACATATGGTTACATTCTGTAAATTTTTAATTCCTTTAGTTACAAAGAGAAAAAACTGTACAGGTGTGATTTAGTAATTCCTACCCACCAACTTTTACACATTACAATGATAGAAATTCTTGTACGGAATAGGAGTTGTCAAGGAGAAACTTTCTCAGTTTGTTATCAAATTTTACTTTGCTCTCTGACATTTTGTATCACTGGGTAAACGTTGAAAAATTCTTGTTGCGATATTGTGCATCCCTTTTGTGCTAAAGACAACCTTAATGTGGAGTAATGAATGTTATTTTTTCTTCTGTTATTGTAATTATGTATCTCATTGTTTCTCTTGAACTGTAGTGGATTATTTACAACAATTTTCAGGAGAAAATAAATATACTGTCAAGCAGTAGTCAGAATGCCCAACTCAGTAAACAGATGGCTACAAGATGATCGTGAGTGAGCACCACTTATTATTCTCACAGCACGTTTTTGATGGATGAAGACTTTTTTCCCCAAGATCTGCAATGATTCTAAGCTCAAGTGTGGCTGAACTAAGTTGTTTTAGGAGTTAAATTCTGATAAACAAGGAAACCTAAGAATTTTAAAGTTTCCACCCTATTTGCTGTTGCCTCACCATGTGTTACACTTGTATTGGTGTAGTACCTCTAAGTGTGCTGAAGTGAATATGTCGGCTCTTTTTAAAATTGAGGGTGAAACCAGTCGCAGAAAATCAGTCAATAACACTCTTAAGAACTTTACTTACCATTTCTTCTGTTTCGGCATGTATGCTTGGACTTATTACAATACTAGTGTCATTTGCAAAAAGAAATAATTCTGCTTGTAGTATACTAGACGGAAGATCATTTACATGTATCAGGAACAGTAGTGGATCTAAGATTGAACCTTGGAGAACCCCATACGTGATTTCTTCCCAGTCAGAATTATATATATTATATAAGAAAAGATAATATGTCGAAAAAGAAGTGGAATGGCACAGAAGTTCTGCCAGTTGGAGAGTGCCTAAAGGGCAAGTGTGACCATTCACCTATATGGAATGAAATGAGAGGACCATGCATGATATGTATCAAGATGGTATGGCTCTGACCACTATGGGACTTACCGGAGGTCATCAGTCCCCTAGAACTTACGACGACTTAAACCTAACTAACCTAAGGACATCACACACATCCATGCCCGAAGCAGGATTGGAACCTGCGACCGTAGCAGTCGCGCGGCTCCGGACTGAAGTGCCTAGAGCCGCTCGTCCACCAAGGACGGCTCAAGATGGTATCATATGTCTGGTATGTCACAAATCAAAACTGACAAACTGAGTTGTCTAAAAGCTTCAGTTGCTTTTTTCTATTTCATTGTAAAAATGAATTAATAATTTCGTGTTGTGTACTGTCAATGAACCACCTAACAATGCAGAAATGATATATATGTGGCGATTTGCTATTGTATGATAATAATCAGTCATTTACTTCATTATTTCGTGTTGTGTACTGTCAATGAACCAGCTAACTATGCAGAAATGATATTGTATGATAATAATCAGTCATTTACTTTATTATATATCCAATAATTACAAATAAACACATGTAAACTTAAGCTTGAGTTCACATAAGTGGCTATTCCATATTGGGGATGGTGGACAGCTTCGACCAGTGTATAACCAGGTATTCGTTCTCTACGCTGAAGACGTTGCTCATCTTTGGTATATGTTTCTTGAATGTTGACAACATTGTCATAATCATGCAGTTGTTTCTGTAGATACATTTGGCAGAGCTTATGCCTTCAGTATTAAGCTGCATAATACGAACTAGGTGTTTCTCCCCTCTAGTTGGGTGATCCTGAAAAGGGCGGTTATTAGTTGTGTTTCCAGACATATTGAATGTAACCTATGACACTGTTGCTCGTTTAGCGCCACCCGGGTGTAACGTGTAGAGTAATTTAGATTATAACCACGGACGTGAGCAACGATCGACCCCCAACGTAAGCTGGTATTAATATATTCATTCTTCAACACAGTTTTTCATACAATTGAGAATAAAATAGATTTTGCAACTACTGCCTATAAATTAAATTACACTACTGCCCATTAAAATAGCTACACCACGAAGGTGACGTGCTACAGAATCGAAATTCAACCGACAGCAAGAAGATTCTGTGATATGCAAATGGTTAGCTTTCCAGACCATTCACACAAGGTTGGCGCCGGTGGCGACCCGTACAACGTGCTGACATGAGGAAAGTTTCCAATCGATTTCTCATACACAAACAGCAGTTGGCCGGCGTTGCCAGGTGAAACGTTGTTGTGATGCCTCCCGTAAGGAGGAGAAATTCGAACCATCCCGTTTCCGACATTGATAAAGGTCGGATTGTAGCCTGTCGCGATTGCGGTTTATCGTATCGCGACATTGCTGCTCGCGTTGGTCGAGATCCGACGACTGTTAGCAGAATATGGAATCGGTGAGATCACGAGGGTAATACGAAACGCCGTGCTGGATTCCAACAGCCTCTTATCACTATCAGTCGAGATGACAGGCATCTTATCCGCATGGCTGTAACGGATCGTGGAGCCACGTCTCGACTCCTGAGTCAACAGATGGGGACGTTTGCAAAACAACAACCATCGGCACGAACAGTTCAACGGCGTTGGCAGCAGCATGGACTATCAGCTCGGAGACCATGGCTGCGGTTAGCCTTGACGATGCTGACAGGAACGACTGCGATGGTGTACTCAACGACGAACCTGGGTGCACGAAGGCTAAACGACATTTTTTCAGATGAATCGAGGTTCTGTTTACAGCATGATGATAGTCGCATCAGTTTTTGGCGACATTGCGGTGAACGCACATTGGAAGCGTGTATCCGTCATCGCCATACTGGCGTATCACCCGGCGTGATGATAGGGTGTGCCATTGGTTACACGTCTGGGTCACCTCTTGTTCGCATTAACGGCACTTTGAACAGTGGACGTTACATTGTAGATGTGTTACGACCCGTGGCTCTACCCTTCATTCGATCCCTGCAAAACCCTACATTTCAGCAGGATAATGCACGACCGCATGTTGCAGGTCCTGTACGGGCCTTTCTAGATGCAGAAAATGTTCGACGGCTGCCCTGGCTAGCACATTCTCCAGATCTTTCACCAGCTGAAAACGTCTGGTCAATGGTGGCCGAGCAACTGGCTCGTCACGATACGCCAGTCACAACTCTAGATGAACTGTGGTATCGTGTTGAAGCTGAATGGGCAGCTGTACCTGTAAACACCATCCAAACACTGTTTGACTCAATGCCCAGACGTATCAAGGCCGTTATTACGGCCAGAGGTGGTTGTTCTGGGTACTGATTCCTCAGGATCTATGCACCCAAACTGCGTGAAAATGTAATCACATGTCAGTTCTAGTACAATATATTTGTCCAATGAATAACCGTTTTGTCATCTTCATTTCTTCTTGGTGTAGCAATTTCAATGACCACTAGTGTACATAAAAATCTTAACATCATATCTTGCCCTCTAGTGTTTTATACTGTCTATTGTCCGGCGTGACATGCACGTCACGTTAAAATTTTGGGTAGGAGAGTGTTGTAAGAGCTACAATTGCACATGAAGTAGTGAAAAGAGGCAGGTACAAGAGGTTTTGGTGAAAGAAAAAGTTTTGAGACTATGAGGAATGGTGTCGTGCCTTATAGGGTCAAGTGCCGCCTGCAATGTTCCTCGGCGCTCACCGGGTAGCCACCTAAAGGCGAGCTAGCGATCAGTGTCGCGGCCCAGTGCAGACACGCGCTTGGCACGTGTCGCGCGCCCTGCGCACGTGCGTCCTGTTTACGCGGTGCGTCGGCGCCCGCTGTGCCGGAAGGCGACGCCCACGGACCGCGCCAGACACTCAGGCCAGCCAGCCAGCCAGCCAGCCAGACTACACACAGCTGCGGGCGTCCGCGGCCACTCCTCCGACCGGCGACGGCTGTCTCTCCGCGAGCTGGCTGCCGACGTCTGCTGAGTGTCCGTCCGTGGACGCAGAAAATCATAAAGTGGAACCGGTTTCCGGACACACTTCCTACATGTATGAACGACAAGCAGAGGATCCAAAAACACCGTAAAACAAAAATAAACAAAAAAAGGAAATGGCGCACCACGAAGGAATTAGTCGAATGGGACGGAAATAGATGTGATGTAAATATACACACAAATAAATTATCACAATCCAGAATGTGATTTTCACTCTGCAGCGGAGTGTGCGCTGATATGAAACTTCCTGGCAGATTAAAACTGTGTGCCGGACCGACACTCGAACTCGGGACCTTTGCATTTCGCGGGCAAGTGCTCTACCGACTGAGCTACCCAAGCAAGTAAAGCTGTAATGACGGGGCGTGAGTCGTGCTTGGGTGGCTCAGTTGGTACAGCACTTGCCCGCGAAAAGCAAAGGTCCCGAGTTCGAGTCTCGGACCGGCACACAGTTTTAATCTGCCAGGAAGTTTCAAATGATCACAATTTCTGAAAAATTGTATGATTTGTTCAAGGAAAATATCTTCACAGATTGAAAACTCAATAACGTGTTGGTCTGCCTCTGGCCCTTATGCAAGCAATTATTCGTATTCACAGTATTTGACAGATTTGTTGGATGTCCTCTTGAGCGATATCGTGCCAAATTGTGTTCAACTGGCTTGTCAGACCGTCCAGAGCTGGTTGGAGGGCCTGCCCATAATGCTCCAAACCTTCTCAATTGGGAGAGATCTGGCGCACTTGCAGGCCAAACTACGGTTTGGCAAGTACTAAGACAAGCAGTAGAAACTATGTGCAAGCGGGCATTATCTTGCTGAAATGTGAGCGCAGGAAGGCTTACCATGAACTTGCACGGGCCCCACACTCGTTCTAAACCTCAAGAAACTTCTGTTCAGCAAGTGAGTGCGTAGTTGGTGTTATAAGGGGTGTAGAGTATAACTGACCATACTTTCACGTTCGAGTTTTGCGATAATTTGGCCAGTCCGTCCTTCAACTGACTTAGAGAGCCGCCGTATAGGAATTATTCCTACACTATGTGATAAAAAGTATCCGGACACCCCCCCCCCCAAAAAAAACAAAACTTTTTCACATTAGGTACATTGTGCTGCCACCTACTTCCAGGTACTCCATATCAGCGACCTCAGTAGTCATTAGACATGGTTATACAGCTGAATGCGGCGCACTACGTTTAACATTCTTCATGGTGTCTGTTTGTTCTAAGTCGTGTCTCCCTTCCACTTTCGCGCAACGACGCTCTGAGCGTGTTTTTTAGGGAATTGACTAGTTTCAACCTGGGACCTGTTGCTGGTAAGGAGATGCCAGACCACACATGACATGTAGAGTTCAGAAGAGTTCAGTGAGACTAGCGACGATATAATCATATACTTACTGATTTCATCTTCAGCTCCACTGCACTCCCTGTAAAAGAATCTTAATACTAACTAAATTTAGTGGAAGGGGTTCAAGGCTTTCGTATTTTTAGTTATCTTGTAAAATAACATCGGAAAACAGTTAAGTTTACCACTGGAATTTTTATTCTACTCACAAAACATTGTTTATAAATTGTACTATTGATAAAAGGAAATATTTTAATACAGGATGATAAAAACCAACTGCGTTCAACAAAAATATGACCGAATATTCCCTGAACGGGTTTCCAATTTCTATAATGGATCGAAAGATGACCTATGCCTTATTACATCTATAATCTAGGTTTAAATTAAGTTTCATAAACGAAAAGCTATCAAAAATGGTCTACAGTGACCGTCAGTTATCTTTAATTACTTGTTTAACTTGTCGTAAATTACAGTGGCTAATGTGGCTTCTCAGTAATTATATAACAGAAAAATCATGCGTTTAATATTTTAACTTCAAGTAGCAAATGTGAATACCACGAAGTTTAATTTACCATCGACACTAGTATTACGTAAAAAGGAGATGTAACAGATGAGACTTCTGCAGTTCTGAGTGAAGCCTTATGTGCTCTTATGCGGCATCATGTGCGTTCATTACCTTGTCAGTGGTTAGGCAGCGTCAGGGGCTGCGGGCGGTGCAGCTCCACACACCTCACCGTCTCGGTAGCAACTCTCACGAACTTATCCTTACTACTGTTTACCGGAGTTGGTTTAAGAAAAAGATATCTGGCTGTGTTTTCAACTGACCAATCAGCGTCTCAATGTTAACCTTCAGCTCTGCCTACAAAAATTCTGTCTATCCAATGAGAAACATTATACTTTTCGTGGTGGGGCAATGTTTTTAATGTTTGCTATGTAACAGAGACGCGTATAGTCTCACGCTAAAACTTGCAGCTGGTGTGGCCCTTTCAGTGTTATCGTAAGATCTATACTGTTCTTCTGGAGGTCTGTATCTTATAACATGGGCTGGGGGATGGACCTCTTGGCGGTCGGCTGGAAATGTGGGTGTCCCATTGTCTCGCTCTTACTGTAGGGCCTTCTAGCCTACACGGCTCTGCTCTCGGCTTCTGTTCTCGTTTCTCCCCTCGGAACTGCATCTGTTTCACTGTGGGAAGGAATGACATGCATTTAGGCATTCTTGTGTTAGTCTGTGGTATTCCATTTGCTCACTTGTTGATCGTATTACTTTGGTTGATTTAATGTCAGGAATTATTCTTAGCTATGAGACATATTGCAGGATTTGCTATCAAGTCAGGGTTTTCATAGAAGGTGTTGGATTTGCCTGGCACCTTACATGCAGAACTCATGAACTTCGAACGTGGTCAGGTGTCACTTGTGTCATACGCCTGTACGCGAGATTTCCACACTCCTAAACATCCCAAGGTCCACTGTTTCCTATGTGATAGTGAAGTGGAAACGTTAAAGGACACGTATAGCACAAAAGTGTACAGGCCGACCTCGTCTGTTGTCTGAAAGAGACCGCCGACAATTTAAGTGTAATAGGCAGACATGTATCCAGACCATCACAAAGGAATTCCTAAGTGCACCAAGATCCACTGCAAGTACTAAGACAGTTTGGCCGGAGGTGAGAAAATTTGGATTCCATGGTCGAGTGGTTGCTCATAAGCCGCATAATACGCCGGTAAATGCCAAACGTTGCTGCGCTTGGTGTAAGCAGCGTAAATGTTGGACGATTGAGCAGAGGTAAAACGTTGTCTGGAGTGACAAAACACGGTAGACAATGTGGCGATCCGATGTCAGGGCGTGGGTACGCCTAATGCCCGGTGAACGTCATCTCCCAGTGTGTATAGTGCCGACATAAATTTTTGAGGGGGTGGTGTTATGGTGTGGTCGTATTTTTCATGGAGGGAGCTTGCACCCCTTGTTTTTCGTGGCACTGTCACAGCACAGGCCTACATACATATTTTAAGCACCTTCTTGCTTCCCATTGTTGAAGAGCAATTCGGGGATGGCGATTGCATCTTTCAACATGATAGAGCAGCTGTTCATAATGCACAGCCTGTGGCCGAGTGGTTACACGTCAATAAAATCCCTGTAATGGACTGGTCTGCACAGAGTTCTGACCTGAATCCCATAGAATACCTTGGGGTTGTTTTGGAACGCCGACGTCGTGCCAGTCCTCACCGACCAACATCGATACCTCTCCTCAGTGCAGCACTCCGTGAAGAATAGGCTGTCATTCCCCAGGAAACCGTCCAGCACCTAACTGAACATTTGCCTGCGAGAGTGGTTCAAATGGTTCAGATGTCTCTGAGCACTATGGGACATAACTTCTGAGGTCATCAGTCCCCTGGAACTTAGAACTACTTAAATCTACCTAACCTAAGGACATTACACACATCCATGCCCGAGGCAGGATTCGAACCTGCGACCGTAGCGGTCGCGCGGTTCCAGACTGTAGCGCCTAGGACCGCTCGGCCACTCCGGCCGGCAAGGTGATGGGTGCTGCTGTTCGGATAACCGAGTATCTTTAAAATCATTCCGTCAGCTTGAGAGGTGGCATGAGCCCCCTCTCATATTTCTATCTTACGATTCTCCTCTCTAGTTGCATGCGGTGGAGGGTTGCTTTTCCTTAACACGCGTACTTCCCACGCAGCGTCTCTCGTCACCCGGGTGGGCCGGTGACAGGCGGGCTCTGTGGAACAGGAGAGAGTTAAGCCGACGTGTGTGAGGCAGTCGAGTGAATGCTTTTCAGACGCCGACATTGTCAAGAGACACGCCCGCTGGGGTGTGAAGTAGCGGCTGGGCTAGAGGTTCCGTTACTTCAGAGAAACTTTGCGAAAACACTTTCTGGCGGGCTACCAGCGAGGCGTGGGAATGACTTGTGTACCCACGCAGTTGTGGCGGGAAAATTCCCGCACTTTCTGCAAAATCAGCACAGAAATTGGCGCCAAGAATCTCCATTGGTGGAATGGTAGTGCTCCGGCAATGGAGTGGAATTTCCGCTGGTTTTCGAGTTGCTGATTGGAACGTAACCACGGCCACTGTCGTGGGGGCGGGAATGTTCGGTGTTCGGCCTGTGCGGGTGCTCTGGGAAGTCGGCAGTCGCCTTTCGGTCGTGGACGTCGAAGCAGCCAGCCCTCGCCTGCGGTACGCCAGATCGTGTTCTGGGAGATAAGAAGACTGTTGGTAATGTACGTCCACAGCACCGGCAGATAGGGATTTTTCCTAGGTGATAATCAGAGCTCAGCAGAGCGCGCCTGTTCATCCTTTTCTAACTGTGTTCAGTTTCGAGTAACAGCAATTACTATTGGGTTAGCTGTGTGTCTCTCTTGAGATTTGAGTGGAAAGGAATTGGCTCCACATACCACTTCGTCTTAAACCTCAGGATCTAAGTTAGGGACAACTTCACCTTTATAGTGTTTGTATGAATCTCCAATTTTAGCCAATTTGATGATTTATAAATTTCCTGTGTTTCTTTTACTATTCTGTGTTTAAGCTTAATAAATCATATTGTTATTTTGAACAGAACTTTCATTCTGTTAATCGATAGAGCAACCCTATCATTCCTCACTATGCTAATGAAACCTTTGTTTATTTAACTTATGTATCAAATTAAATTATTGCAGGTGCCAAACTCTCTTCTACTCCACTAGCAGGGTTGATTAGAGTCAGTTCGCGTATTTTTTTTTATCCTTGTGCAACAGCAAAAGTCGGAGTTAGAATAGGGGGGGCTTAGAGCATGATTTACACATGTGGATTCTAGTAGAATTTAGTGATAAATACACTACTAGCCCCGGCACCTCGCATAAAATGGCGACCCTTGGCCTCGGATCTTTCCTGTGAATCTCTGATAAACAAACAGGATTCTTAGTAGGAACATTCAATTTTTTTTCTCTCTATTTTTTTTAATGATTAATACCCAAGTTTTTTTTGTTTTGGTAGTTCCGCGTTTAGTTTTAAGTAGCGGCGCATGACTACAGTTTTGTTTTCAGTGTATATATTTTTTGTTCATTGTTTTTTTGTGTTTCGCTGATGTGGTGTCTGTACCGCATCGCACTTTGTCGGATTTGTGTGCGGTTTCTGTACCACATCAAATTGTGTTTGTGATTACAGCGTTGGAACAGCGTTGTTGAAATTTTATGTTTATGTGTAAAAAAAAATATATGGAGTAGATTAATTTTATTGTGCATTTTAGATGAATTTGTTTTTATGAATGATAACGAGAAGTAAGGCACGACTATTATCGGGCGAAGCTAAAACAAAAGAGGATAGCACAATGGATAAGGGGCAGTTTACTGACGGGAATAGGTTCGGAGATGAGATGGGCACATTTTTAGCAGGACAGGACGCCAGGGGCATTGATGAGGAAGGTGATTTGGACGCGATCTCAGAGCAGCGTTGCGGCCGTGATTATGATAGTGAAGTAGAGGATGAAACAGAGACAGGCACACAGGTCGAGACGGTAGCAGAAGTTTATAGTCAAACGAACGAGTGCAGACAGAGGCCAGCTCGGTCACGTCAGAGCTCTAGCGCCCAGGTGTCCAGAGTTACATCGCCCATGTTTGAAGAGGATCAAGAAGATGACGTAAACCCAATACTGAGCTTCCTACGATCAATGAAAGAAGAAGAGGAGAAACAACGTAAGAAGGAGAAGGAAGAAGCTGACGAACAGCGTAAGAGGGAGAAGGAAGAAGAGGAGAAACAACGTAAGAAGGAGAAGGAAGAAGCTGACGAACAGCGTAAGAAGGAGAAGGAAGAAGAGGAGAAACAACGTAAGAAGGAGAAAGAAGAAGAGGAGAAACAACGTAAGAAGGAGAAGGAAGAAGCTGACGAACAGCGTAAGAGGGAGAAGGAAGAAGAGGAGAAACAACGTAAGAAGGAGAAGGAAGAAGCTGACGAACAGCGTAAGAAGGAGAAGGAAGAAGAGGAGAAACAACGTAAGAAGGAGAAAGAAGAAGAGGAGAAACAACGTAAGAAGGAGAAGGAAGAAGCTGACGAACAGCGTAAGAAGGAGAAGGAAGAAGAGGAGAAACAACGTAAGAAGGAGAAAGAAGAAGAGGAGAAACAACGTAAGAAGGAGAAGGAAGAAGCTGACGAACAGCGTAAGAAGGACACGGAGGCAATAATTTCGCATATAGGGGAAATTCGTGGGGAATTATTAACAATAAAGAAAGAATGTGGAGAAGCAAAACAAATGTCAATGGTAGCACAAAAAGTAGCAGGCCTAGCCAAAACTGCAGCAACAGGGGCAATGAAAATCGCAAGAGTAACTCTTAAATTCGCAGGGCGCTTGCGACGTGCGACACAAGTCCACTCGAAATCCCTAGCGGCCTTAAAGACTCAAGGTAATATTGCGGTTACGAACATCACGAAACGAATGAAAGAAGTAGAGAGTCGGATAGCAAAACTAGAGCGAAATGGGCACACGAGCACTGCGCGTTCGGATACCAATGATGGAGCACACAGGATTGTGTCTCCGAGGAAAAGCCCGCCGTGCTCTAGCCCAGTGACAGCGTGCGGAACAAACAATGCACACGCAGAAACAGCGAGTAATAGCTCCAATAATTGCAGCCCACTTAGAAGAGTGAATGCTGAATGCCACTTCCACTGTGATACAGACGTAGCACATCACAGTTATCAGCAAGATAGATCAGGACACTCCGCAGACGTGCAAGTATCGGAAACGTCTGACAACACCAGTGCGAGGATCGGACAGAATTTTGATCACAATCACTTCCTGTCGATACTCAAATTCCAGAAGTTCAAAGATAATGGAGGGTCGATGCATCCGAAGAGCTGGGTGATGCAGTTTACAAATTCATTACCGGCATCATGGCCAACCCAGGCAAAATTAGAATTCATGTGTGGACACATCGAAGGCCAAGCCGCGGAAAAGATGCGGGGTGTGGTAGTGACGTGTCGGACTTATCAGGAATTTGTTGGTGCATTCCTGCGGACCTACTGGTCAAAGGAAACGCAAGATAGGATTAAAGAGGAAATAATATTTTGTCCTGAACTGGAAGTGTCCGGGCATAGGAGCGCAACCAAATTTCTTGATGATTTACTCAAGAAGAATCAATTTTTAGATAGTCCATATAGTAACGGAGAAATCATTAAATTTTGCTTTTCCAAATTGCCAGTTAGGTACCAACAGACACTTGTCGGCAAGTGTGGAGCTGACATAGAAGCATTCAAGATTCTATTGCGCGAACTCGAAGTAGTCTTTGATAAACAAGACGCAAAGGACAGGAAGAAGGGGCAAAGTAACAAATACCACCGGCCAGGAACAGAAGACGACAGCAGATTGCATAATCGCACTGGTCAGTTAGGAAACCAGGGTTACGGAAGTCAAGGTTACGCTATTCAAGGTTATGGAAACCAAAGACACGGAAACCAGAACGTCAGGGAGCAGGGTCAATCTAGACAAGGAATCTGGGATAGAAGGAATAACGAACGGCAAAGCGACCGTAATTGGAGAGAGCGAAACCAAGGACAACGGTGGAACCAGGAGATTGAAACCAGACCCGCAAATCCTAATGCACGTCAGAGGAGGGGGAGCCTAACTAGGGATTGACGCCAGACTAGTGCGAACACAGGCCGCCGGAATTTCGCACGTAATCTCGGACCTGGCCAACTACGGATGATACATTACGAAGATTTATCAGAAATCCTGCTCGAGGAACATAAAGCAACTCCTCGACATGATCGGCAGCCTCTTATCACAGTAGCAATAGCTGAAAAGAGTCTGAATGCGATAATAGATAGTGGAAGCTACATAACAGCAATATCTGAGGCAGCATACAAGAGGTGCTCTCAGGAGATGGACTGGCCTGTCCTATCGGTTAAGAAAACCAAAATAAAAGGGGCATTAGCGGGTAAATGTACGGAGGTCACCCAACAAACAAGACTGGAATTCTCCTGCCAAGGACACAAAATAGAGTCTAACTTCTGGATCGTGCCAAATCTGGCGATCGACATGATAATAGGAACGGACTTCCTAAATGAACATGAAGCGATAGTTGATCTAGGACGAGGTGAAGTGGTTTTGAGGAAAGGGAATCCCGTCCACATTAAGTTCGACGATCAGCTGATCCCAGCTCAACTACCGTCTAACTGTGTTCGGATAAACTATGCGTGTCTGAAAGACAGAAAGGAAGAACAGGACGACGTTGCGGATAGGGGAGAGGACACGGATGAGAATGAAGTCGGAATAATGGGAGAAATAAAGGAGAAAATAGGAGAAAAAGTTGAAGCAATAAAGAATATAAGGGGCGAACACCGCAAAGAACTTCATAAATTACTAGTAGAACATGCGGAGGTCTTCCTTCCCAAGACAGGATCAATAAAGAACTTCCAATATGAATTTCGTGTACGTCCGCACAACCAGTTTCGTGTGCCACCCTATCCAATCCCCTTGGCATATCGACAGAAAGTAGCAGCTGAAATTACGCGAATGCTGAGTGAAGGAATAATAGAACCTACGGCTTCAGCCTATAATAACCCGTTAAGAGTAGTCGAGAAGGCAGATGGTAGTATTCGTTTAGTCTTGGACTCGCGACAAATTAATACCATAATAGAACCCGAAACAGACAGACCGGAACGATTAGAGGAACTCTTACAAAACTTCCATGGAATATCAATCTTCTCATCAGTTGATCTAAAATCGAGTTTCTGGCAGATCGAGCTCCATCCAAATTGCAGACAGTACACAGCCTTTTTAGCATTTGGAAGATGTTACCGGTTTCGTCGTCTACCATTTGGTTTGAACGTTTCATCTGCCGCATTCATTCGGGGGCTGGACGGCATACTAAGCGATAATTTGAAACGTCATGTCACCAGCTATGTGGACGATTTGCTGATCGCGGAGAAATCTTGGGGAGAGCACAATGCGGTCCTCGGTGAACTCCTAGCGACATTCAAGGAATACGGTGTGACTATCAATATCGAAAAATCGAATTTTGGGACGTCCTCTGTGAAATTTCTAGGACATATCATCACGGGTGAGGGCATTGCGCCAAATCCCGAAAAGATCGAAGCGATTGAAAAGTTTCCCATTCCTACGACAAAGAAGCAGTTAAGGGGGTTCTTGGGGATCATAAATTTTTACAACCGCTTTATACATGTCAAAACTCAGAGCAGTCCTCGGTTGCATCAACTTACAGGAAAGAAGATTCCTTGGGAATGGGATGAGGCGGCCGAATCCGAATGGAAAACATTAAAATTCGCATTATTACAAGCACCCATCCTATCACACCCTAATTTAGCTGAAGAGCTTTGCATAGTAACGGACAGTTCATACTCCGGTCTGGGTGTCATGGTGTTCCAAGACTATGTACATGAAGGAAACAGGGTGTGGAAGACAATTGCGTTTGCTAGCAGAGTACTAGCCAAGAGTGAGAGGAATTACTCAGTAACCGAGTTAGAGGCGCTGGCTATTGTATGGGCGTTTGAAAAATTCAGATACCTTCTGTTTGGTCGCAAGACGAGGGTCTACACAGACCACAAGGCACTCGAGTTCTTGATGACTGCAAAGCTTAATCACAGGCGGCTCATTAGGTGGGCATCGTATCTACAGCAGTACAATTTTTCGATAGAATATATCCCCGGCAGTCAGAACATCATTGCAGACGCCTTATCACGGTCACCGATCGGATTTGAGCACAACATGGAAGAAGATCTGGAGGAAAATCACTACTGCCTTTACTATATGCAGAAAGTAGCCTTTGAAAATTTTATTACCTGTAGTATGCAGGACATCAAGGAGGAGCAAGACAAGGACCCTGCCCTAGTGTTATTGAAACAGAAATGGATAGACAGAAGACACGCCACCATCAGGCAGTTCTACCTCTTGCGGAAAGGCATAATTTTCCACCGAAATTATACCAATGACACTGAATGGGGGGTATGCATCCCTGAACACCTAATAAACAAGGTTATATGGCATACTCACCTCAGCTATGGACACTTCGGACCACGCAAGTGCAATCTCAAGCTAAGGACCATGTGTTACTTTCGAAACATGGAGCGTCGAATTCGGAGGGTACTGTCGGTGTGTAAAGACTGCCAAAAGGCTAAGCACACTACTGTGAGCATGCAGGCACCATTATACCCAATCGTACCGACCAAATTAAGACAATTAGCAGCAACAGATTTGATGGGACCTTTGCCAAGAACAAGAAGAGGATATACTTACGTATTAGTGTTTGTTGAACTAACGTCCAAATACGTTACCTTTACGCCACTGAAGAGGGCGACAGGACAAACTGTATCACGAGCCCTCATCCGGGATTTCCTACCACAGGTTGGTCATGTGAGTAGAATCATTTCTGATAACGGGCCACAGTTTAAGTCAAAAACATGGAAGGAGATGTTGCGTCGATGTAAAATTGATCCCATTTTTATATCTTCACACCATCCGAGCTCGAATGCTGCAGAACGGGTTATCAAAGAACTCGGAAACTTGTGCCGGTTGTACTGTAACAAACAGCACACGACATGGGACGTTTTCCTTAAAGACTTCCAGGAGGTGATCAATGAGGCACCCCATGGGATAACAAAATTGGCACCCATTACAGTACTGAAAAACCGGATTCCTAAGGACTTGATAACCAAGGTCGTAAACTTCCCACCAAGGGCGCGAACGCAGCACCAAGCCATAGTGGATTTGGCTCTCAAGAGGATACGGGCTGCAGCAGAGGTCAGGAAGAGACGTGCCGACAGGGGAGCTCGTCTACGACACTTCCAAATTGGACAAAAGGTGCTCGTTAAGTCTTTCCGACTTTCGAACAAACAAAAAATGAAATGCCAAAAATTCTATTCTGTTTACAACGGCCCGTACCGTATAAGGAGAGCAGCTCACCACAATGCTTATGAATTGGAGACGCTGAAAGGAAAGAAGTCCATAGGACTCCACCACATATCTCACATAAAGGAGTTCGTAGAATAGTAGTAGTGTAAGAAATGTACATAGTAGAATAGGCAAATATATGAACCTTTGTTCGGGGAACAATAATCGTTACATTAATAGATTAAGATTGCTAAAGTATTAACACGCTGCGTTGTCTTGCATAAGAATTTACTGCTGCTATCCTCTTTTTGTTTATGTTTGCGATCTCCAATGTCGATGGAGTAGGAGACACTACCTTTTCATGAGCAATGTTTTTGTCCTTTCCTATCTGGTGTCCATGTTAAGGGATAAGGATGAGTGACGAGACGTCGCACAAACGGGCGCATACAAGAACGTGCTCTTAGAAGCGTTCTGAGAGGTCGTGATACGCTCCATAGCGGCCACAACCAGTTCGTGAGACGTTCATACCAATGCTTGCAGGCACGCGTCAGTGCACTGCACGATTGTGGTATATTGCGCGATTTCGAGGGTGAAGATGGGCAGTATAGTTTTTGCAGAGCTGCGCCGGTATCGTTGTCTTGCAAGTCGGGGTGAACCTGTGAGCATTTGACTCTAATGGTGCCCTAGACGAGAGAAATGAGGGCATAAAAGCCTACCATGCTAATGTGCTGGTTGGGGATTTAGCGTGCTGCTCGTTTTTGTCACAGATGAATCACCAAGGAATTGTACTTGGATATTCGTGACATACTGTGTAGCTGGCGTGTGTTGGGTGTCTGAATCCTCAACAGGAACCAGTCCTGGCTTGGTCATATTACATTGCTTCTGGAAAGGTGTACTTCGATCGCGAAAACCGCTTCACATAGAGAAGGAAGTTGCAACTATAAATTTATTGTCGTGTATAGCCATGGCTAACCCAGTCTCTGGAGTTTCAGTGAGGCGTAATGAAAACTCGGAGGTCATGTCGTACGGCGCGCACATCACTGTCGTCAATAGCGGCGAGCAGCAAGACATCTCAGCGTAACAGGAACTATGTAAGGGTATTGTATAAGGTAAATAAAATAAATAAATAAATAAATAAATAAATAAATAAAATAAAATAAATAAATAAATAAAGGGAAAGTACGATACTAGGATAAGTTAAACTGTAGGATTTAACAATAACTAGATTAATATTGTGGGGGTTTTCTACCACAAGTGTGGCGCGCGCCTGTTGAGTTGCTATTTTTCAGGTCACCAAACCACAGACCCGAGATGGAGGGACGACGGGCGAGCGAAAGTAGCGTAGTTGCATGTTCTTTATAGCACAGTAAAACTTAGACCTGCATAACAACATAATTTAATTAAAAGACGTAGAATGTAGATCGTTGGGATATGGTAGTTAATTCTTGAAGCATGTCTACTGTCGATCTATATAATTAATAGTAATATTAGTGCGGGCCCGCACATTTAGTTGTTCATCCATTACAAAGCATCAGTTATCACACACCATGTACTTACTGAGATCGGTCTCTACACGTATATCAAAATAAATTATTTCCATGTCTAGATTAGATGTTATAATGATTGCCATAGATTAATAACTATAAAAGTAAAATAAGAGTGTCTGAAATGACAGACCATCAATGTTTCATTAGGTAAATTTATTATAACATAGAAGGTCATGGGAAAAAGTTAGGCATAAGACTTTTGTAAGAATTGTACAGATGACGAGGAACGTGGCAATGCAGAGGCCAGCCAGCGCAAAAACAAGAGGTCTTCGGCTACCTGCTAGAGGGCGAGCGTCCCGTCCTACACGCTGACAGTCACCCGGCTGCCTACCTGAGGGATTACACGGGACCCTTGCCCCGCCACAAGCGAAAGTGGGGCTGGCCGTTGACCCTGACACGCGACAGCCTGCTAGCTCTCCGGACGCGGCAGCCGCTTGGAGGGATTCCCTGCGGCAGACCACGTTGTCGTGAGTACACGAAGAAGATCACATATCGTGTCAGAACCTGCGCCTCATGTGCCTCAGGACAGAAAGGGACGCTCTATACTCACCTGTTTGGGTTTTTACAACTCACTAGCATTGGCCGATCTGCATACACAAAGCAGTATCGTGCCACACTAACAAATGTATGGTCTCATGTCTTACTTCTCCTCTCTATTAGAGAGCAGTTTTTAACAATAGTCGCTCCTAGTTCGATCCTGTATGGATGACCTCACACACTTGTGGAGTCACTCCACGTGCCATCATCCCTCGTCGAACTGCAATATTGGGAAACATAAAGTTCTGTCCAGCGAGAGAAGAGACCTAGACTAGTGATGTATCCCAACGAGTAGACCTCAGAGACAATTAATCGACGTGAGGAGAGCCTATCACTGTGTCTTCCTACCATACGGCCGTGATCATATGCGTGGGTCTGACTACAATCTCAACAGCGTACTGCAGACACTCCAGAACTCCCTATTGCTGTTGCCACAACGTAGCAACTACAACCGACGTTTAGCCTTATGTGATGTCAGTACAGTGGAATCAGTGAAGTGCCACGGATATTTCTAACAATGTGATTTAGTGCCTCATTCTCAGCACAGTCGTGAACTTTGTGCAATGTGCACGCACAATTTGATGCCCCATGAACCTTGTTTTTTTTGTTTTTCTTAAATTTCTTTCTCTTATGTTGTTTCTGTAATGTATGTTATACCTTGTATGCGTTTGTGTTTTACACTGTAATTCTTATTACAGATTACTGTATTGTTCTCCACATCATGTTTTTTTTGTATTTTGTGTTTATTGTTGTGTGTATGCTAACAGTGTGCCTGAAGTCCCCATAAACTGAAGCAGATACCACCACTGTCATTGTGAATGGACCATCAGTTCAGGGAACATTTTGTAAAGGTTATTCTTGCTGCAGGGAGACAGAATGAATCGGAGGTTGTAACTAGATTCTGAAAACTCACAAAGAGATTGTTAACTTAAATATTATCATGTGTGAGTGAGGTCAGGTTAGTTTAATGATTAAAATTGTTGTAACATCTTGGGCATTTAATTGCGGAGCACTCCAACTCTGATTGTAAAGAATAAACTGCTCCATATTTGGCTCAGATGCCCGGGCCATGTTTAGAGCGTGAATGTCTGCGTGAATCGGTGTTTGGAAGGGGCTCCCTGGGTATGGATGTGTGATGTGAGTGTTAGTGTTCCATATTAAGAAGGTGAAGTTGGCTACATCATAAATAATCCTCCCTCTATGAGTTGCATTTTTCAGTTGCAATGATCTTTTTTATAGAGTGCGGTATGTGGAGTCACTTTGTAAGATTGTTCTTGGGCGATTGACTCACTACCTTGCTCCTAAGTGAGCCAACCGCTCACCAATTACAATCTAAAATGGCGTAGGGGCAATGAGAGGTGGCATGAGCCCCCTCTCATATTTCTATCTTACGATTCTCCTCTCTAGTTGCATGCGGTGGAGGGTTGCTTTTCCTTAACACGCGTACTTCCCACGCAGCGTCTCTCGTCACCCGGGTGGGCCGGTGACAGGCGGGCTCTGTGGAACAGGAGAGAGTTAAGCCGACGTGTGTGAGGCAGTCGAGTGAATGCTTTTCAGACGCCGACATTGTCAAGAGACACGCCCGCTGGGGTGTGAAGTAGCGGCTGGGCTAGAGGTTCCGTTACTTCAGAGAAACTTTGCGAAAACACTTTCTGGCGGGCTACCAGCGAGGCGTGGGAATGACTTGTGTACCCACGCAGTTGTGGCGGGAAAATTCCCGCACTTTCTGCAAAATCAGCACAGAAATTGGCGCCAAGAATCTCCATTGGTGGAATGGTAGTGCTCCGGCAATGGAGTGGAATTTCCGCTGGTTTTCGAGTTGCTGATTGGAACGTAACCACGGCCACTGTCGTGGGGGCGGGAATGTTCGGTGTTCGGCCTGTGCGGGTGCTCTGGGAAGTCGGCAGTCGCCTTTCGGTCGTGGACGTCGAAGCAGCCAGCCCTCGCCTGCGGTACGCCAGATCGTGTTCTGGGAGATAAGAAGACTGTTGGTAATGTACGTCCACAGCACCGGCAGATAGGGATTTTTCCTAGGTGATAATCAGAGCTCAGCAGAGCGCGCCTGTTCATCCTTTTCTAACTGTGTTCAGTTTCGAGTAACAGCAATTACTATTGGGTTAGCTGTGTGTCTCTCTTGAGATTTGAGTGGAAAGGAATTGGCTCCACATACCACTTCGTCTTAAACCTCAGGATCTAAGTTAGGGACAACTTCACCTTTATAGTGTTTGTATGAATCTCCAATTTTAGCCAATTTGATGATTTATAAATTTCCTGTGTTTCTTTTACTATTCTGTGTTTAAGCTTAATAAATCATATTGTTATTTTGAACAGAACTTTCATTCTGTTAATCGATAGAGCAACCCTATCATTCCTCACTATGCTAATGAAACCTTTGTTTATTTAACTTATGTATCAAATTAAATTATTGCAGGTGCCAAACTCTCTTCTACTCCACTAGCAGGGTTGATTAGAGTCAGTTCGCGTATTTTTTTTTATCCTTGTGCAACAGCAAAAGTCGGAGTTAGAATAGGGGGGGCTTAGAGCATGATTTACACATGTGGATTCTAGTAGAATTTAGTGATAAATACACTACTAGCCCCGGCACCTCGCAAGCTTCGTGTGTTTTCCTGTTCAATATTTTACTCGCCCAGCGCAAACGAAGAACTATTTATTCACCTCCTTAAGTTAGCCTGACACCCTACGTTCATACATTTTTCTTCTTTTCATTTTTCTTCTTTTACCTTAGGTATATGATTTACGATTACGTTAATAATTTTATTGTTAACAATAATTTTCTGCCTTTCAAACAACCCTTTATGCAATATTTCCATCTTTGAGAAGTTAAGCTTCAACGATACACTTGTATAGATACCGCTTGGATCTGTCATCGTATTTTAAAACTCTACTGCAGCCAAAGCAAATACACACATTAAAAAATGTTTTGATCACCCTGGTTCCCAGAAAGTCTACAATGACGTTGGTTGTGAATATTGTATCACAGACAGTCCTTTTAACTGTTCGGATATGTCACTAAACTTGACCAGTGATGTAAACAACCATGTATGAGCAGCGCCTATTAGACGGAGCGGGTCCGACAGCCGATCAGTTCCAGTCATTCCACCAGGAAGGAGGTACATGGCTCGTGTTGTCTAGTTCAACCTTACCTAGACGGTCAATACAGCGGTTAGATCGTGCCCACATTGTCACTTTGTGCAAGGAAGGGCTCTCAACAAGGCGTCTCAGAGTGAACCAAAGCGATGTTGTTCAGTCATGGAGGGGATACAGAGACATAAACTGTCGATGAAATGCCTCGCTCAGGCCGCCCAAGGGCGGTGGATGACCGCTACCTACAGATTATGGCTCGCAGGAACCCTGACAGCAACATCACCATGTTGAATGATGCTTTTCGTGCAGTCACATTATGTCGTGTTACGACCCAAACTGTGCGCAATAGGCTGCATGATGCGCAACTTCACTCACGACGTCCATGGCGAGGTCCATCTCTGCAACTACGACACCACGCAGCGCGGAACAGATGGGCCCAACAGCATGCCGAATCGACCGCTCGCGATTGGCATCACGTCCTCTTCACCGATAAGTGTCGCATATGCCTGTTGTTGTTGTGGTCTTCAGTCCTGAGACTGGTTTGATGAAGCTCTCCATGCTACTCTATCCTGTGCAAGCTTCTTCATCTCCCATTACAATCGGCGGAGACGTGTTTGGAGGAATTTCGTCAGGCTGTACGCCTTAGACACACTGTCCAGCTAGTGCAGCAAGGTGGAGGTTCCCCACTGTTTTAGGATGGCATTATTTGGGGCCGAAGTACGCCGCTTGTGGTCATGGAAGGTGCCGTAACGGCTGTACGATACGTCAGTGCCATCTTCCGACCGATAGTGTAACCATATCGGCGACATATTGGCGAGGCATTCGTCTTCATGGACGACAATTCGCGCACCCATCGTGCACTTCTTGTGAATGACTTCCTTCGGGATAACTACATCACTCGACTACAGTGGCCAGCATGTTCTCCAGACATCAAACGTATCGAACATGCCTGGGATGGATTGAAAAGGGCTGTTTAAGGACGACGTGACCCTCAACCACTCAGACGGATCTACGCCGAATCACCGTTGAGGAGTGGGACAATCTGGACCAACAGCGCCTTGATGAACTTGTGGATAGTATGCCACGACGAATATAGGCATGCAACAATGCAAGAGGAGGTGCTACTTGGTATTAGACGTACCGGTATGTACAGCAATCTGGACCACCATCTCTGAAGGTCTCGCTGTATGGTGGTATTACGCACAATGTGTGGTTTTCATGACCCATAAAAAGGACGAATATGATGTTTATCTCTATTCCAATGTTCTGTACCGATCCCGGAACTCTCGGAACCGAGGTGATGGAAGACTTTTTTGATGTGTGTAAAAACATCTCCATTGCATATCAAAGGGAGTTCGGAAGAGATTAACGTTGCTTGACAGTTTCTTAAACCGAAGCGATAAACCTAGTGATAATCGTAAGAGCAACCGCTATGGAAAACCACATACATCCCACTGGTAGAGTTTGTTATTTGTATTTTGTTCCTACAGAACACGACAGCATTTGCAATTATCCTGTCGTTCATTGCACGGTTGTTATGCGTAAACGCAACTTTTTCCTTGTAGTGTCATTTACACTCCTGGAAATGGAAAAAAGAACACATTGACACCGGTGTGTCAGACCCACCATACTTGCTCCGGACACTGCGAGAGGGCTGTACAAGCAATGATCACACGCACGGCACAGCGGACACACCAGGAACCGCGGTGTTGGCCGTCGAATGGCGCTAGCTGCGCAGCATTTGTGCACCGCCGCCGTCAGTGTCAGCCAGTTTGCCGTGGCATACGGAGCTCCATCGCAGTCTTTAACATTGGTAGCATGCCGCGACAGCGTGGACGTGAACCGTATGTGCAGTTGACGGACTTTGAGCGAGGGCGTATAGTGGGCATGCGGGAGGCCGGGTGGACGTACCGCCGAATTGCTCAACACGTGGGGCGTGAGGTCTCCACAGTACATCGATGTTGTCGCCAGTGGTCGGCGGAAGGTGCACGTGCCCGTCGACCTGGGACCGGACCGCAGCGACGCACGGATGCACGCCAAGACCGTAGGATCCTAAGCAGTGCCGTAGGGGACCGCACCGCCACTTCCCAGCAAATTAGGGACACTGTTGCTCCTGGGGTATCGTCGAGGACCATTCGCAACCGTCTCCATGAAGCTGGGCTACGGTCCCGCACACCGTTAGGCTGTTTTCCGCTCACGCCCCAACATCGTGCAGCCCGCCTCCAGTGGTGTCGCGACAGGCGTGAATGGAGGGACGAATGGAGACGTGTCGTCTTCAGCGATGAGAGTCGCTTCTGCCTTGGTGCCAATGATGGTCGTATGCGTGTTTGGCGCCGTGCAGGTGAGCGCCACAATCAGGACTGCATACGACCGAGGCACACAGGGCCAACACCCGGCATCATGGTGTGGGGAGCGATCTCCTACACTGGCCGTACACCACTGGTGATCGTCGAGGGGACACTGAATAGTGCACGGTACATCCAAACCGTCATCGAACCCATCGTTCTACCATTCCTAGACCGGCAAGGGAACTTGCTGTTCCAACAGGACAATGCACGTCCGCATGTATCCCGTGCCACCCAACGTGCTCTAGAAGGTGTAAGTCAACTACCCTGGCCAGCAAGATCTCCGGATCTGTCCCCCATTGAGCATGTTTGGGACTGGATGAAGCGTCGTCTCACGCGGTCTGCACGTCCAGCACGAACGCTGGTCCAACTGAGGCGCCAGGTGGAAATGGCATGGCAAGCGGTTCCACAGGACTACATCCAGCATCTCTACGATCGTCTCCATGGGAGAATAGCAGCCTGCATTGCTGCGAAAGGTGGATGTACACTGTACTAGTGCCGACATTGTGCATGCTCTGTTGCCTGTGTCTATGTGCCTGTGGTTGTGTCAGTGTGATCATGTGATGTATCTGACCCCAGGAATGTGTCAATAAAGTTTCCCCTTCCTGGGACAATGAATTCACGGTGTTCTTATTTCAATTTCCAGGAGTGTATTACTAAAAAATAAAGAATGTTGTTAAATTTTTTTCAACGAAATTGTTTTCTACACTTGAGAAATATACACAGTGAACTGTTAAACCATGAGGCAACCCAAAAGTACATTGCTCTGACGGAAGACCTAAAGCAAGCCCAACCGAAGTGCATTACTTGATGTTCAGATATTGGCGTTATTTTATCGATAATTCTAAGAAGCTGGGGAATTTATTCAGGAGTGATCCGCTTTCTTAACAACACTCACGTAACAAATATATGCGTCGCTTAATCATTATTTCGATTCCACACTCTGTCAAAGTGGGAACGATTGGTGTCGCTGTTAGCCACTATTGTCACTATTTAATATTACTGCAAACGCAGGAGAGGAAATCACGCTTTCAGATAATTGCCATGCTCACTAAACATGTCCTTCCGAGATAAAATACTCTGCTCCATAATATACCAAATATAGCACATGGATTTTTTCTGAACGTACTTATAGTGAAAGCAAACATTTTCAAAACACTCAAGCAAGATGATTTCTTCTTAAGAAGAATATAAGGTAAATATGCTACTTATTTCCATCCTAAAGAAACAATGAAGAAATAAAATATCACACAGAGTATCAAGGCTGCTCAAGATCTAGACCACTATCGTACGTCGTTCACTCTTTTGTCACCAGCTCATTGGGACATTGTTTTCCTGTGACTGGTGTGCGTTAAGTGTGGAGTTGGTTCATGTGTGGTCTTTCATAGCACTAATGATGGGACAGTACACAGATAGTAAACTTGTTCAGAGTACGATCGCCCGCAGCTCGTGGTCGTGTGGTAGCGTTCTCGCTTCCCACGCCCGGGTTCCCGGGTTCGATTCCCGGCGGGGTCAGGGATTTTCTCTGCCTCGTGATGGCTGGGTGTTGTGTGATGTCCTTAGGTTAGTTAGGTTTAAGTAGTTGTAAGTTCTAGGGGACTGATGACCATAGCTGTTAAGTCCCATAGTGCTCAGAGCCATTTGAACCAGAGTACGATCTCTTCCTTTTCAAAAGCGCCGAAGGCACTTCCAGCATTCACACTTCAGTTTAAGTGCGCAGCTTATCGCGTGTGGCGTGTTGCCAGATATGTAAGCTGTACGAATATCAGGCACAACTGTGCAGTTCAGACAGGCAATTTCCCTGCGCTAAAGATTCTTTTGCGACGATAAAGTTGCAGTTCACATTGATAATCATCACATTTGGCGCGGTCCTGTTACGGAAATAAAAAGGCACCCTTGACCTCTATGGAAGGCCACCGGAATCTTACTGAACGTTAGGACATACAATGCTCTTCATATTCCACTGTGATTAAACAGAAACGGCCGCGAACGATGGTTTAACAGAAAACCAAAATTCTGGAGCCAGACACTAATCGTCAAAGTCTAGAGAAGAAAAACAAAAGGTTTCTTTTCCCTTTTCGGAAAAAAAGTAGAGAAGCAACACAGGTGCAACAAACAATGGTTCTCGTTTCCCTGTCGCCCACGGCCGCTTTGTCGTCACAAACACCGCACAGAACGACAGTGCTAAGAGAACTGTGGGGAAGTTTGAATATAGCCTAGACAATTTCTGTTTAGATCACTGTAGAGGTTCTGATTCTGACAGATAACTGCAGTGTTAACACGAATGAGCCGAAGCCCTGTAATGTTACCAAGCAACGTGTGTGTAACAACAGAATACAGAGGTATCTCGATATCAGTCAGGTAATTGGACTGCAACATCTCAAGCCATGAGTACTAAGGACGCAGACTCATACACACACATATATATGTTGTCACACAGACACGGAAATAACGGATGTGTTGCCTTTAGAATACCTTTTCGTAGCGACTATACTCAACAGTTTTAAATCAGCAGCAAAGGAAAGAGATCGTCCAAATGAAAATTGTCATATTCTGAGATCAAGGACTGCTATGGTGCCGCAACAGACATGGCACAAAGTGTCTGTTCTTGTGCTCTACTGCGTCGGTCCAAAAGGTTTCGAAACTAAATTAATAACAAATAAATAAGAAAGTAGAGAAAATGTAATGTTGAGATGTTCTACGTACGGAATCCAGTGAAAAGGCCATAAATTCAAGTAAATACGTAGGTATAACAATTACTAACAATTTAAATTGGAAGGAACACATAGAAATGTTGTGGCGAATGCTAACCAAACACTGCGTTTTATTGGCATGACACTTAGAAATATTAACATATCTATTATGCAAACTCCCTATACTACGCTTGTCCATCCTCTTCTGGAATACTGCTGCACGGTGTGGGATCCTTACCAGATAGGAGTTACGGAGTACATCGAAAACCTTCGAAGAAGGGCAGCACGTTTTGAATATCGCGAAATGGGGAGAGAGTGTCACTGAAATGATACAGGAATTGGGATGGACATCATTAAAACAAAGACGTTCTTCGTTGCGGAGGAAACTTCTCACGAAATTGCCATTACTAACTTTCTCTTCCGAATGCGAAAATATTTTGTTGAGACCGACGTAGATGCGTAGATGAAGAGAAACGATCACCATGACAAAATAAGGGAAATCATAGCTCGTACGGAAAGATGCATGTGTTTTTTTTCCCGCGTGCTATACAAGATTGGAGTAATAGAGAATTGTGAAGGTGGTTCGATGATCCCTCCGCCAGGCAATTAAATGTGATTTGCAGAATATCCATGTAGATGTAGATGTACCTGAGTACCATGCACAGAGAATTCACACAACCATGTGAAACTGTCAGAAAAGTCCTTTGAGATGTTGTGCAACTCGTGCGTCACAGTGGCTTGAATGTGTGTTGTCGTTGAAACGTTGACCCCTTGTAAGTAGGCTGTTTAGGTTTTTATATTGGTAACGCCATCGCCACGTAGCGCTCTGTGTGAAAATCACTGGCTGTGCTGTGTGCAGTCTGTGGCTGGTTTGCATTGTTGTTGGCTATTGTAGTATTGGGCAGTTGGCTGTTAATAGCGCGTAGCGTTGCGCAGTTGGAGGTGAGCCGCCAGCAGTGGTGGATGTGGGGAGAGAGATGGCGGAGTTTTGAAATTTGTAAGACTGGTTGTCATGAACTGCTATATATATTATGACTTTTGAACACTAGTAAGGTAAATACATTGTTTCATATGAAACGTCCCCTTAGAAAAATTATACATTACTGTGTTTAAACTGACAAACAATATTTTTAGCGCAACGCAATCTGACTTTCAAAAATCACTACAAAAGAATGGCCCTGACTAACATTAACCTATACCTTTCACAAATCACTTACCTCACAAAAATCTTCGTTACTCAAGCTACAGCAATAAAGCGAGCGCCACTACTGCCAGCTAAATAAAATATTCAAACTACTGAAGGCACTAACTACTGATAGGCATAGTTAGGAAATGAAAGATTTTGATAGAGAACAAACAATGTATTTACCTTACTAGTGTTCAAAAGTCATAATATATATAGCAGTTCATGACAACCAGTCTTACAAATTTCAAAACTCCGCCATCTCTCTCCCCACATCCACCACTGCTGGCGGCTCACCTCCAACTGCGCAACGCTACGCGCTGTTAACATCCAACTGCCCAATACTACAATAGCCAACAACAATGCAAACCAGCCACAGACTGCACACAGCACAGCCAGTGATTTTCATACAGAGCGCTACGTGGCGGTGGCGTTACCAATATAAAAACCTAAACAGGCTACTTGCACCCTCATGTCGATTCCTGCATTTTATCGTTTTGTGGTAGGTTCGGATTGATAACATTAAGTCTCGTACACAGTGACGATTACTTTCCAGAAAAGAACTGTCTGCGGTTTGCATTTCAGTCAAATCCCGGCTGGCGTCCACGCATCATTGGGTTTTGTTTGGGAGACAAGGTGCGCGGGACAAACTTCGCACACAGTTTTCTCTTCTTCAGGATAATCTGGAAAATGTCTTCAACTCTTGTTTTAGAGATACTACTGTATTGCGATTTGTGACCCAACAACGTTGATACCCCATGGCGGGGCGTCCACTGCTTAACGCTGCCCGCTCGCAGCCGACTGATGCAGATCTGTTGTTCATGGTTCTACGTTCAAACTGCCACCGTTGTTACCGCACTGACGTCGCTTTTACGCCAGGAATAAGATCAGTAGAAGCCTTTTTTTGGTCAGACTGTGTATTTCGAGTGCTTTCTTCGAAGACAAGTGATGAAGCATTCCCTATCGATACCTGGTGCTTAGAAGAGCAACTTCACATATGTTTGCACAAATACATGGAACGCAAAACATGTTTCATGTGTATCCGTCCTCTCTCGTCGTAAAACGAAGGAGAGCAAGAACGAGCTTAGTAGGTCCTCCTTTCGAAAAGCAGCACTCTGCGTTCTACGAGGTTGTTTTGATAAGTCTGGACGTCGTGTGGCTGGAGCCTCCCATCGGGTAGACCTGTCGCCTGGTGCACGTCTTTTGAGTTGACGCCACTTCAAAAATGGTTCAAATGGCTCTGAGGTCTATGGGACTTAACATCTGTGGTCATCAGTTCCCTAGAACTTAGAACTACTTAAACCTAACTAACCTAAGGACATCACACACATCCATGCCCGAGGCAGGATTCGAACCTGCGACCGTAGCAGTCGCGCGGTTCCGGACTGAGCGCCTAGAACCGCGAGACCACCGCGGCCGCCGACGCCACTTCGGCGACTTGCGTGTCTAATAAGTCTGGTAAAAAAGCAAGACAAATGTATATTTCGTTCGCCTTGGTAGCTGTGCGGTGAGCTCGGCTGACTGGTGCGCGAATGGTCTGTGTTCGATTCCTGGCTGAGTCAAAGATTTTCTCGGCTCGGAGACTAGGTGTTTTGTCGTCCTGAAATGAATGGTTGCGTCCATAAAGCTAATAAATTGAAAAAAACGTGTTAGTTTCGTACACAACTCACCTTACTCCTCTGCATAGCCTCCATTGAGCGATATACGCTTGGTGGATGTAAACTTGGAACGGGAATCCTCCAGATTTTTCATTTTATTTTCCTCAGAAAAGTAATCGACTGCACCTATCACTGCCTCGTTTCATGAAAATTTATTCCTAACTATCCAAGGTTTCAAGTTATGGACCAGAGAGAAGTCACTTGTGGCTAGTTCTGGTGATTAGGTTGGATGAGGAATAATTCAGATCCCAGTTCACGTACTTTCGTTATTGTTACCCTGATGTGTGGGATGGTACACCATCCTGGTGAAAGAGCACTTTGTTGCGCTCAAAGCTTGGCCTTTTTACAGCCAGTGCAAGTTTCAAACAATCCAACAATGAAGCACAATTGAGGCCAGTTATGATTCTATCTTTTTCGTTAGTAATCTCTCAGGAATACTCCTTGGAAATAACAAAGAACAGTGGCTACCACCTTACCAGCGGAGAAAATGGTCTTTGCCTACTGCAGTGAACTTACACCTGCTGTTGTCTATTGTTTTGACTGCCGTTTTTATTCTGGTATGTAATAATGCATCAAGGTTTCATAACAGTCAGAAATCGGCGTAAAAAGTCTTGCGGATTGCCATCAAACATCGCCAGACATTGTGTTAAAATGATGTGCCGAATGCGCTTTTGGTCGACTGTGAGCACTTGCAGCACACACCACGCACACAGCTTGTTCATAGCCAAGTTTCCCTACATATTATCTACTCGCTCAGTTGAGATGTCTACAGACTCAGCAACTTCGCGAATTGTTATTCAGCTGTCTTGCATTACCATGCCACGAATTTTGGCTTCCTTCAATGGCTTCCTGTGTGGCGATCTTAACTGAACGGCTGGAGCGCGCTTCGTCTTCGGAGCTAGTGCGAACACGTTTAAATACTTTAATCCAAAAATAATTGGTACTCTATTATGGTGCAGAGTCCACATGAACTTCATCCAATTCTGCTTCGATTTGTGCGACAGTCCAACCCTTGAGATGGAAATGTTTAATAACAGCACAAAACTCAGTTTCTCCATTTTCAATTACAGTCGACACACTGACCATTTCAGATGCTGTCCACAGTGTACGTTTTCCATTGTTGAAATTGTTTACACAGTCGTTGAAGTAATCAAGCTTAGCAACTATGAAGGCGTAAAAAAGTTTCATTCTATCATGGAAATTTGCCAAACATATAAACCAACCCCTCTCTCGTCGGAAGACGAACGAGTGCAAGTGCGCATTTGGTAGGTCCTCCTTCCATAATGCACTGCTCTGGGATCTCCTGACGTAACTCTGGCCTATTTCTGCTGTGACACTGGGCAGCCTTCAGCTGTGTTTACACCTGCGGAGCGCCGTCAGCACGTAGTAGGTGCGCTGCAGACGGCGTCTGCGGCTGGCGGTGTCTGGTGTGCCGTGGATGTGTGGGGGCTGGGGGGGGGGGGGGCGTACCGGGGCGCGGCGCTGCGCTGAGTCAGCCGGCCCGCCCACGCCGCTGCGTCACGACGCACCAGACACTGTCAGCCGCGCCAGACACTCGCGGTCATTGAGGTCGTTATCACCTCCCACTCACTGGCTGGCGCTCTGCTAAGTACTCACGACAAAGAGAAAACAAAGCTGGGAAATTTGATTGTAGACACTAATTTATCAATTCCGCCGTAGCAGGTACCGAGCCCAGCTGAGAAAGGAGGAGGGGGAGGAGCAGCACCTCGTCTAATGCTTTGTTACATCAGTGACTGGGTCGCAAAAGGTCCCCTACCATAGAACAAACACAAAATACTACTTATTAAAGCAATATTATCAAATTATAATTTGTTTAAATGTCAGAAAGTCGTTTCAGAAAGTATTTATATGGAGTGTAGCCTTGTATGGAAGTGAAACGTGGACGATATATAGTTTGCACAAGAAGAGAATAGAATCTTTCGAGATGTGGTGCTACAGAAGAATGCTGAAGATTAGGTGGGTAGATCACATAACTAATGAGGAGGTATTAAATAGAATTGGGGAGAAGAGGAGGTTGTGGCACAACTTGACTATAAGAAGGGATCGGTTGGTAGGACATGTTCTGAGGCATCAAGGGATCACCAATTTAGTATTAGAGGGCAGCGTGGAGGGTAAAAATCGTAGAGGGAGCCCAAGAGATGAATACACTAATCAGATTGAGAAGGATGTAGGTTGCAGTAGGTACTGGCCGATGAAGAAGCTTGCACAGGATAGAGTAGCATGGAGAGCTGCATCAAACCAGTCTCTGGACTGAAGACCACAACAACAATGATGTGTTTGGTGAAACATAACAAATAAGAAAGTATTTAATGTAATAGTGTGACCTTCGTTTTCATAAAAGACGTACATTATCATAAATTACGTTGCCGTTTATCTAAGAGCAAACAACAAGTTTTCCGTTTTACAAGGCTTACAACTGAAGTTATGCTCACACTACATTTTTAGCGATTCTTTTTGTGCATTTGTTCCATGTTTGAGCACCTCTTCTGTCTACTCTGTGTCGGCACACGGAACATCATCTTGGTGATCTTCCAGTTTGCCCAGTCTCTAGCTATCAGCGGGTGACTCCACAATGTGCCATGACTTGCAGAAAGTTCTTCTCGAGGTGTGGGTTGCTGACTCTCTCCTCCATACAAGGATATATCATTTCATGTCCTAATTCCTTGAGGAAAATTCTGCTTTTATGAGATGTTCAGTTTAGATACTTGACATGATTCAGCGAAAATAAACCTGATTACTTATGTGTGCTGCATCCATTACATTTGTCCATAAGTCAAAGGCATCCTGACTGTCTCTTGCATGTGCGTGCCTTCTGGACAGGAGAATCAGTTCCTCACTAATTTCCATTATTGAATAAAAGTATCTCCAGCTTCTTTTTATGTCCTTCCTTCACTGTGCCACTGTGGTACAGGAAACTGAGCAGTATGACACTGTAGTTCTTCTTGGCCACATGACCTGAAATTGTCAAATTCTCTTCAAAACCAGACGACGAAAATAAAAATGCTGTAGACCAGGAAACCTCCGCTTCCGGTATAATTTATCTGTTATGTCTCGTGGTTTCCACTAGTGTAACCTTTTCCTGGAATAGTTCTTTAGATAACGAAATAGCTGTGAAAAAATTATATACTGAATACACTCTAAGACAGGAAACGTAAACGACGCACCACGAGGGAATTATCCGAATGGAACGGAAATCGGCAATTGGTTCAAATGGTTCAAATGGCTCTGAGCACTATGGGACGTAACAGCGGAAGTCATCAGTCCCCTAGAACTTTGAACTACTTAAATCTAGCTAACCTAAGGACATCACACACATCTATGTCCGAGGCAGGATTCGAACCTGCGATCGTAGCGGTCGCGCGATTCCAGAATGAAGCGCCTAGTACCGCTCGGCCACTCCGGCCCGCTCGGTAATTGTGATGTTCGTATAATACAAACAATCACATTTTCAGGAAAAGAACAACGGAGAAAAATGATTGGTTCACCTCAGGCCCTTATTCAAGCAATTATTCGGCTTGGCATTCATTGTTAGAGTTGTTTGATGTCCTCCTGAGTCATAACTCATACGGCCGGGAGAGCGGTGTGCTGACCACAACCCCTCCACGTCCGCACCCACTGACGCCTGTGGGCTGAGGATGACACGGCGGGCAGTCGGTACCTTTGGACTTTCATGGCCTTTTCTGGAGGAGAGTTGAGTCATAACCGACTTGTTGACACGGTACATCGTCAAAATCTTGAACTGGTTGGATGCCTTGCCCATAACGCTACGAACGTTCTCAGTTGAGACGATATCCGGCTACATTGCTAGCCAACGTAGGGTTTGGTAAGCAAGAAGACAAGCAGTAAAATTTCTCCCCGTGTGCCGTAGAGCATTTTCTTGCTCAAATGTAAGCCCAGGATGTCCTATACAGAAAAAACCTATGTACCACATTGGATATATGTGATTTTATTAAAAAATCAAAGCAGCGTTTGTTTTTCGTTGTAGATCCGATATGTCTCGGAGCCACGTTTCAATAGTTATTTATGTTTGAGCGACCGTTTTACCTTCGGCTTGTTGAAGACACTCTCAGGAACATTGTAAATAGCAGACCAAGAGGGGAGCATGTGACAGATATGAAATTCATTAGACATAATGATGATACATATGAGAGAGTCCTTCCATTCAAAATCTAGACATGTAAACAAATAGAGTGAGTACAGGTAGACAAACACAGTGCAACATCAGTAAGACGTTGGACCACATTTTGCTGCAATACATGCCGAACCACGGTCCGACGTGGAGTTAATTAGACGTCTGATGTTGTCCTGAGACTGACTGGTCACAAATATTGAACAGGTGCCTCCAAATCACGTGCAGAGTGATACGGTGGCATCTGGCGTTTCAGCTGGCCCTACACATGCTCTATAGCGGAGAAGTCCGGGAACAAGCCGGCAGTGGAAGAGGCGGGACATGACGCAAGAAGTCCTGAACAGCTCGATCTGCAACACCCTCCAGGACTCTGTTCGATGACACCAGACTATAACATGCACTTACTGTGAGGTTGCAGTGTCGTAGTGTCAGTGACTGATTTGTCACAGATATCAGATAGCGCTCAGAAGGCCTGTCTGTGCACCCATTGTTTTCACTCTGCAGGCAGTAACTGTTCTGAATTGAAAGGTGAAGAGCGTTAGCAACATTCATCCTAGGGCAGCACCATGCACCACCGGTAAGTATATTCTGCTGTTGCTCTGCTTCAACCGTTTAAAGGGGTCGAATTGCGGGCCAGTGGGAAACTGAACGGACGTTTTGGTGGGCATGCAGTGTGGTTGACGTATCGCTCCTTTCAACTTTGGTCTGTGGAACATTCCTGTTCCTGTAGACCTGCTTTTCGACGTCCGTATAGTACAGGCGCACGTCGAGATTGACACATCATGCGAGCAGCTGCGGCTGACCCAGCACAATCCAGAGACAATTGGGAACCGTCCATGCGTCTCGGGTAAGTCCATGACTGACACTACGACACTGCCAAGCATGTCTATTCTGGTATCGTGAAAGAGTTCCCTAGGAGTGGAATGATACACTAATGTCCTCAGTGATGAGAGTGTTCAGCCTGTACACAAATGATGGACGTACTCATGCTTGGAGTAGAATCAGTTGGTTGCTTATTCCAGAGTTCATTCGCAGACGACACGTGAGTCCCATTCCAAGCTCTAGGGTATGAGGGTATCAGTTACATACAACTCGCGGTCACGTTTGATGTTCCTGCTGAGTAAAATAAGTTCCCGTTACATTACACATTCTGTTATCCCGTGTTACTGACATTTCTTCGACAGAAGGTGATTTATTTTTTCACGTCCACATACGACGGCTCCGACACAACGTGCTGCCTCAGCAGATCTCTCGCCAATGGAACATGTGTGGAACACGATGAAGTGGCAACTTTTTCGTTCTCCTGCGCCTGCAAGAACCATTGACGAACTACAACAAAGGTGGCATCACTATTGTGTCATTCTATCGTAGGACGTCATTGGGCACCTTTATGACTGTTTGATTGCGAGAAGACACGAACGCGTTGCCACCAGAGGGTATACTGTGTGTGGTGATGTGACTATTTAGGCACACATTACTATGACTTTTGATCCTGAATTTTGTAATGTGTTGTCTCCAGACATTCATTTCTTACATATTCCGTCCTCACAATCGTATTCTGCACATCAAGACGTTTCATTCGAACCCCAACTCGATAAGGTAGAGTCAATTTTGTATGAAATCATGTAAGCGAGGCCGGCCAGAGTGGCCGAGCGGTTCTAGGCGCTAGTCAGGAACCGCGCGACCGCTACAGTCGCAGGTTCGAATCCTGCCTCGGGCATGGATGTGTGTGATGTGCTTAGGTTAGTTAGGTTTAAGTAGTTCTAGGTTCTAGGGGACTGATGACCTCAGAAGTTAAGTCCCATAGTGCTCAGAGCCATTTGAACCATCAGTGTCAACGGTGTGCCGCCACAAGTCTTTAAAACTGAATGAGAATGACAGAACACGGGGAAAGAATTCTCGATATCTATTATGCAGCCGCATAATCGGCAGGTCCTGTAACTTTGCTATGAAACGACATTATAACACCATCCAGAAGGAATTTAAAGCTTTATCTGCCAACGAAAGATCAAAATAAATACTACGAGCGCTAGACGGGATTCATTGTTCTGCACGTTAAGAAGCACTTTGTGCTAAATTTGTTGGCATGAGACATACGAAGAAAGTGGTGGAACGAACATTAAAATTACTCGAATCGCACACACAATTCCACAATCAGCTGTACCAAAATGGTTCAAATGGCTCTGAGCACTATGGGACTCAACTGCTGAGGTCATTAGTCCCCTAGAACTTAGAACTAGTTAAACCTAACCAACCTAAGGACATCACAAACATCCATGCCCGAGGCAGGATTCCAACCTGCGACCGTAGCGGTCTTGCGGTTCCAGACTGCAGCGCCTTTAACCGCACGGCCACTTCGGCCGGCTCAGCTGTACCAATTTTTGATGTAACTGAATGAATAGTACGAAGGCACTATACTGCAAAGTGCACTGGTTAAGTCGCGGCGGACGTCTGGAACGATTTGACGTTTTAAACCTCGCTATTGCTGAATTTATGAAGGAAAAAGGTGTGCCGGAACGAAAACTGGGACGTCTGGAAAGGATTGCAGACTTCGCATTGTAAGGCGGACTTGACTCCACACTGGTCACAGCAAGACACTGAAGAGTGAGAAACAACAATATCTGATTTGATTGGCACGTATTTAAAAAGAAAAGCGCCTCGTGGAAGGGAAGAATCCTCACAGGAAAGTACCATCAATTTCCCTTACCTCACTGGCATTGCAGAAAAAGCGAAGTTTGAAGAATTCATTGTGGCCTTCAAGGAATTACAAGGATAGTTTTTTAAACGCTTTGAGGACACTCCCACTCTTACAATTGTTTTTAAGCTGTTTCGGAGACAGTCTGGTGCTTCAGTTGAGAGCGGTCCTGTCTACCTGTAGATGCAACTAACCGATCTGCAGTGTAATTCTCATGTTAAAGACAAATTGTTTCATGTTAAAAAAATGGAAATGAACCTATGGCATCGTTGGCCGGGAGGCCCCAACCGGGGAAGTTATTTCAGTAGACTCCACAGCGGGCGACTTGCGCGCCGGTGATGAGGATGAAATGATGAGGAGGATAACACAACACCCAGTCCTCGAGCGGAGAAAATCTCTAACCCAGCCGGGAATCGAACCCGGGCCCGCTTGCGTGGGAAGCGAGCACGTTACTACCCAGCTAAGCAGGCGGACATTTTACGTTAAAGTTGCCCAAGACGTCTACGTTGTCTTTGGCAGGTACAGTTTCCACATATCCGTGAGGCGGCTCCAAAATCACGTGTAAGGTGTCTGTTCTTTTGGACACGCGCGAAAGAACAAATACCATACACAGGGTGAGTCACCTAACATTACCGCTGGATATATTTCCACATCAAATACTGACGAATCGATTCCACAGACCGAACGTGAGAAGGGGGGCTAGTGTAATTGGTTAAGACAAACAAACAAAAAATCCACGGAAGTATGTTTTTTAACACAAACCTACGTTTTTTTAAACGGAACCCCGTTAGTTTTGTTAGCACATCTGAACATATAAACAAATACGTAATCAGTGCCGTTTGTTGCACTGTAAAATGTTAGTTACATCCGGAGATATTGTAACCTAAAGTTGATGCTTGAGTACCACTCCTCCGCTGTTCGATCGTGTGTATCGGAGAGCACCGAATTACGGAGGGATCCAAAGGGAACGGTGATGGACCTTAGGTACAGAAGAGACTGGAACAGCACATTACGTCCACATGCTAACACCTTTTTATTGGTCTTTTTCACTGACGCACATGTACGTTACCATGAGGGGTGAGGTACACGTACACACGTGGTTTCCGTTTTCAATTACGGAGTGGAATAGAGTGTGTCCCGAGATGTCAGGCCAATAGATGTTCAATGTGGTGGCCATCATTTGCTGCACACAATTGCAATCTCTGGCGTAATGAATGTCTTACACGCCGTAGTACATCTGGTGTAATGTCGCCGCAGGCTGCCACAATACGTTGTTTCATATCCTCTGGGGTTGTAGCCACATTACGGTACACATTCTCCTTTAACGTACCCCACAGAAAGAAGTCCAGAGGTGTAAGATCAGGAGAACGGGCTGGCCAATTTATGCGTCCTTCACGTCCTATGAAACGCCAGTCGAACATCCTGTCAAGGGTCAGCCTAGTGTTAATTGCGGAATGTGCAGGTGCACCATCATGCTGATACCACATACGTCGACGCGTTTCCAGTGGGACATTTTCGAGCAACGTTGGCAGATCATTCTGTAGAAACGCGATGTATGTTGCATCTGTTTGGGCCCCTGCAATGAAGTGAGGACCAATGAGGTGGTCGCCAATGATTCCGCACCATACATTTACAGTCCACGGCCGCTTTCGCTCTACCTGTCTGAGCCAGCGAGGATTGTCCACCGACCTGTAATGCATGTTTCGTAGATTCACTGCCCCGTGGTTTGTGAAACCCGCTTCATCGGTAAACAGGTAGAACTGCAACGCATTCTCTGTTAATGCCCATTGACAGAATTGCACTCGATGATTAAAGTCATCACCATGTAATTGCTGATATAGCGACACATGAAACGGGTGAAAGCGGTAACGATGCAGTATGCGCATGACACTACTTTGACTCAGTCCACCGGCTCTCGCAATGTCCCGTGTACTCATGTGTGGGTTAATGGCAACAGCAGCTAACACACCAACTACACCCGCTTCTCCTGTGACGGACCTGTTACAGACCCGTTTGCGTGCTACGACCATACCTGTTGCATACAGTTGGCGGTAGATGTTTTGCAATGTGCGGCACGTTGGATGCTCTCTGTCCGGGTACCGTTCTGCATACACCATGCAGGCTTCAGCTGCATTTCGTCGACACTCGCCATAGATGACTATCTTCTTCACCTTCTCAGAGTTCGAATACACCATGGTCACAGTTCCTACAACACTACACTATCACAGACGTCTGGTAACACGGTGTACTACAGTTGGTCTGCGTGCGGAGACGAATGCAGAATAGCAATAGCAGCAAGGGCTACATGCGGACACTGCGACAGCTAGACCAAACCACAACAGTGCACTACAGCCACACTCGTAAACACGGTCGTCATCGTAAACATGTCCCTGCAGATGCTGCTCGCCGATCGTGGCCCGTGTTTGTTACAACACGCAACTGAACGTCGGAGCTTTCAAGCGTGAACTTTAGGTTACAATATCTCCGGATGTAATTAACATTTTACAATGCAACAAACGGCACTGATTACGTATTTGTTTATATGTTCAGATGTGTCAACAAAACTAACGTGGTTCCGTTTAAAAAAAACGTACGTTTGTGTTAAAAAACATACTTCCGTGCACTTTTGTATGGTTAGGTGACACACCCTGTGTATAAGTAAGGGAGGACTACTAGTTCACTTCACCGCTGATACACACCACGCTCTAATAGCCGAAATTTTTCGAGTAATGAGGATAGTGAGGAAAAGGCACTACATCTGTAGTGTGTAGACAATTTGAGAATTTGTGTCTAACGGGACGCGTGCCAAATTAGTCCATACAGCTGTAACGACTCCTGTGTGCAGACGGCGCAATGGTCAACGTGCCTTCCTCGTAAGCAGGAGACCTGTGTTCGAATCTCGGGCCAGCACAAAACTTTCCCCATTGATTTAAATCCATGTCCACGCACAACAAATGTCATTAATTCCTGTGTGGCTTGATTAGTTGAAATAGTCATCATATGTGTGTTACGTTATGACTATTGCAACGTGTCAACTAATCGTGGAGACATATTGTGAATTCTTTTTTTAGGTGTGGGTGGTACGACTGGACCTGTTAGGAGGATAATTGTCTTTGCTCTTCTGTCCTACAGCTCCTGTAAGCTACCGTCTGTAGTAAATGGATTCTCATGTTCGTGTGGTCCACGAAATTACCGGCCCCTTAAATTTATTGCCGCATATTAATAATTTCTAATGGAAGGTTTTGACCAATCAGTAAAAATTAGCACGCGACAAATAACGCAATATATCTTTTTTGAACGACTACAGAAGGTACCTATACAGGGCTTACTAGGCAATATATATAGCTTTTATTTTCTTAATTTCGTGACCCAGGATTCGACTGAGGTACTGATTTTGAGCTATTCTCTATTATGAGGTAGCAAATAATTAGCAAAAGTTATGGCTTAAAAGATATTTATTCAACATCAGTTGCGTTTAAACTACTGGACTTATTTCTGTTGCAATGAACATGATCACAATTGGTCTCGCTAGTTAACATCGTTCAGTTCCGCCACGTAATTATGGGATGGGAGACTGGAGCACAGACCTGGCTTCAACGTAGTTTTCTACAAACACACAATTACACCGAAACCCGTACTTATTGTATTAAATTGCTTTTGGGCACGTAAAATTAGCTGAGCTAAGACGCTAAAAGTTAACTAGGTCAGGGTGGAAGAGAATTTCAGAAGTCTTTGTGAAGTCAAAGGGCATTAAAATAAAATCCTTTGCTAAATGTACGAGCTTAAACCGTGTATATTCCGTAATGCACAACAGTGCCAACAAATCAAATAGTTATGGGAGAGCACACGAAACATTGTTACTTCACACGTGGCCAAGTTTCAGTGGGCAAAAAAAATACGGAAACACAAGATTACTCTTTCGCTGTTTACATTTGCGCAGCATCGTATGGTTATCCATCATTTACAATACGTTTTCAGTTCGAAACTATACAGAGTCAATATGGCGGTTGCTTCGAAACGTGGCGCGAAAACATGTCCACGAAGTAACACTTAGAAAATAAATAAAAATCCCCCAACATGTTACTAAAAATGTAAGAGCAGATTAAAACACATGTAATGAGTGGATTTCCGTTAATCGGAGAGCAATAATAATGACCGTGTACTTAAGGCCCATGATTACTAGCGTGATCAAAGTCCAAACGTTAAGTTCAACTGAAATGTGAATAAAATGGGAAAATAAACTCCCTTATGGGGGTTTAGTGGTTATCTTGCATCTGATTTGAACAGCTGGACTTCATTACTGAACAGATTTAACACAATCTAATACCTTTGTTACTTTACCAAATCGAGAGATGTGTCTCCACGTCTGTTCAGTGCCGGGTCCCAGGAGCAAGAGAAGACCGGACACCTCGCCTAACCAAACTTCGTCAAAGAGGTGGGGGTGCGGGGGGGGGGGGGGGGGAGGGGGAATTCGCCAACCTAACAGAGCCGAACCGCGAGACTTCGCGAGCTCTTTGACCTGACTTGCCCACCATCTTTGCTAAACTTGCTCACGTTGAGGGGGTTGGTACTATCCTACCACAGAACCATTCTACACACGCACAGCTACGACCTTTGACCAAGCTTTCTGCTACATCATTAACTATCTCAATCACAAAAACCAGGTCGCATAAAGGAATGGCAAATAGGAAATGTGGCACACATAAAAGGATTGACTGAATAAATAAATTAACACTTGGTCCACTCTTTTGTATGTTGCCCTAGTAATTACTTCCGCTGAATAAAAAACCACTCGCAATAGTTCTCTTGTGCCAGTGTATGCTCAAGAAACTATGGAACGGGACAAAGAGCCCCGTTTCACTATGGTTGGCTCAAACATTACGCTTGCGAAAATTAATAACTCCATCGCCCAACTTCGTTCTCTAACACAGCTATATTTAAGAAGTATGGGTAAAAGACAGTCTCTTGTAGCAGCCCGTGGTAGAAGCAGACTCGTTCAGAGGACAGAGTACATTGGAACCTTCACTGAAGAGCCTGCTTAATAGGGTGTTTGTTCGTTCTTGGAACGAAATGCACCACTGACTCTGCCCATCAGGGATCCGACAGTTCTTTCGTAGGATGAGGAAATATGTGGCATTAGATGTCTACACACAGGTCATGTAATTCACGCAAATAACGGACCGCTGATTTGCTTAGATGGTGAAGGCGCCCGATAGCGATCCTGATGGGTTCCATAGGATTTACATAAAGCGAATTTGGTCGCTGAGACATCACACTGATTTCACTGTAATGCTTCTCAAACCACTGTATCACGCTTTTGGCACCGAGAGACAGACAATTATCCTGCTGAAAGGTGATATCGCCAACGGGGAAGAAATCAAGCATGAAAGGGTGCAGGTAGTTCGCATCTGTCAGCGGCTCTTCGGTTAGTATCACAGGTCCCATGCAAGCGCAGGAGAATGTCTCAAATGACATAACACTGCTCCCCACCGTGGTGCGCCGCAGGTTTCGGACTGCCTCGAAGACAGCATCTGTGGAGACGACCATCGACCTAGCGTAGCAAAAATGGGATTCTCCCGATGAGCCGGCATGTTTCCATTTATCGACGATCGAATCCCTATTGTCCCGCGCCGATTGCAATCGTAACTGCCTACGTCTTTGGGTCGACATGTTGAAATGGTTCAAATGGCTCTAACCACTATGGGACTTAACATCTGAGGTCATCAGTCCCCTAGAACGTAGAACTACTTAAACCTAACTAACCTAAAGACATCACACACATCCATGCCCGAGGCAGGATTCGAACCTGCGACCGTAACGGTCGCGCAATTCCAGGCTAAAGTGCCTAGAACGGCTCGGTCACACCGGCCTGCGGTCGACATGTGTACACGTAGGAGTGGTCTGCTGCGGACCTCCATGTTCAACAATGAACGATGAACGGTGTGCTCCGAAACACTTGTGTGTGCAGCAGCATTGTGCTCTTTCGACATAGATGCCACAGATCACCATCTATACTACTTTACGGAGAAGACATGCCTTCGAAAACCACTTTCTGTGAAGAGTCGTGGACGTCCAATCATTTAGCGCCAAGTGGTTAAATTTACTGTCTTTCTACCTCTTTCCATTGATGCTCACGACAGTAGCACGTGAACATTCTACCAGCTTCGCCGTTTTCGAGATGCTCGTTCACAGGCTCTGCGTAATAATAATCTGTCTTTTGTCAAATTCTCTTGTTTCAATGTATTTCCCTATTTGCTGACCGTATCTTCGCTAGGATGATCATCCGTCTATGCCCGCTCCTCTTACTTTTGTTATCGCGTCACCTGTCCGTAACGCTACCAGGCGGCATCCAAAGTCGCTGTGGGAAGTGGTCATAATGTTTTGGCTGATCGGTGTATACTGGAAGTTCTACAGTCCGTTTAATATGATGCAGTGCACGCTTTTGTTCAGTAATTTTCCTAGTTTTAGCTGGTACATTGTAATTCTAATGTATTTTACTTCGGTACGGGATGGCATGGCCCTATGCTTAACTGCGCTTAGACTGTTGAGTGTGAGATGTCCATGTACTCCAAAATGTTCAAGGTACTTGGTGAACGAGTGCCCATTGAAACTTTGGTAAGGCGGTAATCCTTCTTCGAAAAATCGTTAGTCACGAATGAAGTGCATTTCACTATTGGCTTACTCTTCGTTGCTCTGTGTGTAATGGGAATTAGAATCTGTCAAGTGTCTGACAGAATACAGAGAAACGATCAGGGGCAGGGATGGCAGTGTGAACGATGTCATAATTACCTCTGTGTATCTATATCTCTAAATGAGGACTGATTAATTACACCTTGCGCTTGAATGCTGGTAACACAATTAACATATTAATAACACAGGAAATGAAAGCGCCAGGGAACAGGAAACAACATACGTATAAATAATGGCTTTATTTCATATTTTGATTTGGTATGCCAAAGCCGCGATTGGTATTTATTTCGGTTTCAGTTGGCGAAGTGATTACAACAACAAATATTTACTGCCAATATTTGTCACACATAAAAACGCAGGTGTGCACCCACTTAAGCAGCACTCAGCTCGTTCTGCGGAGCAATATCACTTACCAATGGATGAATCTTGAAAAACACGTAGAAGGCGGTTGTCGGTCGCCTAAGACAAAAAAAAAATGTTGCACCCCAAAAAATATACTCATGGTTTCAGAATCCCAAGTATCATTAAGTGCTTTGTGACAGCAATATCAGCTACACTTGAAAATATGCTGAAGCCGTTTCCTGTCATTGCACAGACTATCAGAAAAACATCAAAATATCAGCTATCTCTGTCCCAAGAAAGCAGCAATGAATAAAAAGTTACCGATTTTCAAGCAGCGTCAATTCGAATAAAATCCTCGAGCTTTCGATGACCATCTCCACCATCGTCGTCAGGAGTTCACTGACTGCCGGGGCTGCTACAGTTTCTCGTTTATATAGGCATGATGACATAGACCCAATGCAACGCGCGCGCATAAGTCGACCCGGGCAGCTAGCGGAGATATTGCCCGTGGCCAGGGGCAGGCTCCACGTTTGCCGCTCCCGCGTCGCGCGTCTTTGCTTTCTTTCGATGTCCAACGCCCGCCCCCATGCCCTGCTGAGTGTGCACCCCTGGTCTCTGTTGAAATTGTTGTTGTTTAAACGAATCACGGGTGCTTCCTTTATAACGGAGTCCCAATATGTAGATGCATGAGCCAACACTTTTGTATTTTTGAACTGTATTTTTATTTCCGTTTTCTAGGCAATGCTCCGCTATGGCCGACTTGTCAAGCTCCCTTTGTTTTATGTGTTTCTTGTGCTCAGTACAACGCTCCGCAACCGTGCGAATTGTTTGTCCGATATACATGCTGCCACATTCACAGGGTACACCATACACGCCGTACACTCGAAGAGCAATGTAATCTTTAATAGGGCGCAACATACCTCGTATCTTGGGGGTGGGACGGAACACTGGTCTTTCTGCAGCAGACTTTCTAACTTGCCGCTACTTGCTCCACAGTATGGCAGGAATGCATTCCGTTCGGCCTCTTCTACTGATTCACCAGGTGTCTTTCGTCGGCGGTCCTTGAAAACGTTTGCGATGTCTCTTTTGCTGTATCCATTTTCCCCGAAAACTCGTTCTAAGTTCTGCAATTCAGACTGTAGGTGGTCGTGAGAGATAATCTTGGCTCTATGAACCAATGTGTTCAGGACCGCTTTCTTATGTACAGGGTGGTGGAAACTATTGGCGTTCAAGCACCGATCAGTGTGAGTTGGTTTCCGGTACACTGAAGGACCAAGCTGGCCTCCTGCCTTCCGCTCAACCAAAACATCCAAGAATGGTAGCCCGCATCTCGTGGTCGTGCGGTAGCGTTCTCGCTTCCCACGCCCGGGTTCCCGGGTTCGATTCCCGGCGGGGTCAGAGATTTTCTCTGCCTCGTGATGGCTGGGTGTTGTGTGCTGTCCTTAGGTTAGTTAGGTTTAAGTGGTTCTAAGTTCTAGGGGACTGATGACCATAGATGTTAAGTCCCATAGTGCTCAGAGCCAAGAATGGTAGCTTGCCATGCTTTTCCATTTCGACAGTAAATTTAATGTTGGGATGGACAAAATTCATGTGATCGACGAACTGCTGTAGTGTATCTTCACCAGTTTCCTGTAGCAAGACATCGAAGACGTAAAACAAAACAAAGTGTCATTATCTGTATCACTGCTACAAGCAAGGGACACTTGATACTGACGGCAGTATGCAATGACACTAATAACTGAAACGGTTATCCTTCGTCGCAGAGGACACGCCAAAATCATTTACACTATCGAATAATTTCCGTCATCTCCTTAAGACAGTCAGTTATTTTGTTCAAGGCAATTACCGATTGATGAGGGTTTTGATATCTTTTAACAGTTTGGCATGACATGTTCACTGGGACATTTATACAAGAAATCCGTTGAGAATTAATTTTTAATTTTACCTGACTCACTATGGATACTTGATGAAGCTTTGTATGTGGATTACTTTTATTCTTTGTATAGTGTCTTAATAGTGCATTCTTGATGGGCTCCATCAAAACATTTAAAAACATGATATGCTATAACAAACAATTGACACGTTGTGTAGGGTCACCATAAGCATACTGTCAGGTTTCTAATACACAGTCTTATACATAACACGTAATGCCTGTGTTACTTCGCATTTTAGCATTGCCACCATCATTCATCGTCTTTTTCTGTTGTTTCTGTTAAATCCGTTTATGTTTGTTTGCTGGTATACGTAATTGTCTTTGTGTATTGCGCAGGAATTATATGTGTCAATATTGCGGAAAAACGTGTTAGAATCTAGAACTGAATAAAGTGCCGGGAACTAGCACTCCGGTGAGTCAAGGTTCTGATTTCGGTCACTGCATGCAAACATGGCTTCTTTTTCATTTCACTTGATTGCTGTAAATCATTTCACACAAAAAGTTTCTTAAAATCTGAGCAGGAAGTACAGTGATTGTTTTGTTTTCATTTATTTCTTGTGATTTACAATACACTTACATTCCAGTCGGCTCTACTTGTATGCCAGAAGAGGCATCCTTAGTATATATATTTCTTATCAGGTGCACATGCAAAATCACGTCTGGTACTGTCCCAGTAACGATTAATATCAAAATTTAAGCCACCGCGTGTAGCGAAGCTCAAATCCACACTCACGTTATGAGATACTTCTACTATCCTGATTCCTCGTAGGTCGTCCAGCAAGTAGTTATGTCAATCAACATGTGATAAGGAGAAGCGGTTTTTGAATCTCTCAAATGACTTTCGATAAGGACACTTTGATTCCTTTCCTTCAGCTCTCCAACCTGACGACAGTCTGGTCTTCAAACTTTGCTCTTATCTATTGCCTTTAACATCTCCAAAATTTGTTCTATCAGATGGATCCTTGTTTGTGGTAAAATATCTACAACGACCATATAGGTGGAACTTTGAATCCTGTAACTCAGAAATCAGTTGAATAACCCACCTCTCTATGTAAGCGGGAAAGAGGTACTTGATGTCCATACATAACTACCGAGATCGCAGAACCTTTTTCGTTTTATGTTGTTGTCTTTAGTTTTGGTTCGCTGCTTCTCTGTGCGCTAGTCTGTCCCATGTGAGACTCTCTGTCTACACATAACTTCTGCCACCTTAATCCGTTTGTAACTGCTTACTGTAGTCAAACCTTGAAACTTCCTGGCAGATTAAAACTGTGTGCCCGACCGAGACTCGAACTCGGGACCTTTGCCTTTCGCGGGCAAGTGCTCTACCATCTGAGCTACCGAAGCACGACTCACGCCCGGTCCTCACAGCTTTACTTCTGCCAGTACCTCGTCTCCTACCTTCCAAACTTTACAGAAGCTCTCCTGCGAACCTTGCAGAACTAGCTCTCCTGAAAGAAAGGAGAGCAGTTGCCCTCGAATGGCAAAGGTCCCGAGTTCGAGTCTTGATCCGGCACACAGTTTTAATCTGCCAGGAAGTTTCATATCAGCGCACACTCCGCTGCAGAGTGAAAATCTCATTCTGCAGTCAAACCTTGATTGACAACTATAATTTTTAGTCCCCCGTTCCTTTCACATACTTCCCTCCACTACAAAACTGCAGGGGAGTGTTTGATGTCCTGGAGGAGCACTTTTGGGGATCACATTCTGGCTTTGGGGTACAAAAAGGCCCCTGGCATGGGCCACGATTGACTGCCACATTCTCCAAATCTGAACACATGCAACTCCTTTTTCGTGGGGCTACATTAAAGACAAGGTGTTCAGCCATTTCTGAGCTGAAAATAACCATTCAGGAGATCGACAGCATCGATTTAACAACACATCAGTGGGTCTTGCAGAATTTCGCTATTCGACTGCGCCACATCATCGCCAATGACGGCAGACATATCGAACATGTTGTAACCTAAATCCGAATATCTGCAGTAACGTTTACGCGTTGACTAAAGTGCGTACATGCCGTATTTTGCAACTAATTTTCGTTTTTTTATATATAGTTCAATGATTGTCGCCCTGTACTTACATTTTTGTCATGTTATGTTTTATTTCACTAGGAACATATCAAAATCTGAAAATGCCTGCGAATTGCTCACACCACAGCAATTGTGCCCATCGCAGAGGTAGTTGCCCCGGATCGTGATTGCCTTAATCTCCGTCTCCTGTATTGGGAAAACGACGAGCGTAAAGACCGTTGGGTACAGTGTCTGGTCACCAGTTTCGGTGAGTACTGTACCTATGAGTGGAGTGTAGTGGACTGATACTATAGTTTGCTATTCTCGGATCTAATGTGTTCCTTAAACTGGTGGTGATTCGCTTATATCGGCCGTCACGATCTATTTTTAATGTTAGAGTACGCGATCTAGGTCCCAGGTTTTGAACAACATGACTGCTCAGTAGCCGAAGAATTACCGGCGTGGAGTATTTTCTGTGTATTAAGTGGCTTAAAACTGTTCCAGAAAATTGTAATTGCTCGAGATACGCTGCCAATAACGCAACCAGTGAAATAATACTAAGTGGGAGCTGTACGACAGCGAGGCGGTACAGGAGCGGCAGTCAAGGGACGTCCGATTGCTCCATTGGTCGCCTGAAAACATGATTTTGAAAATGTTGTTATAAACCTACCTCGCACTCTCTTGTCAAGAAAGATGTCTTGCACTGCCTATACGCGCCAGATTAGATTTACTTGATTGGAGTTTGAATTCAAGTATTACTGCAAGCTAGAGAATTACGGCTGGATATCCGTATAAGAATGATATGTCCCTACTGATATACAGTTCTTCACTTGGGATTGGTAGTGAACTTACTTGAGTGAATTTGTTAATGTGCTTGCTCGGTTGATTTTTATATTGAGAAGGAACATTAGTCATTGTGTGCAAAAATGTTGTTGTTGTTGTGGTGGTCCTCAGTCCTGAGACTGGTTTGATGCAGCTCTCCATGCTACTCTATCCTGTGCAAGCTTCTTCATCTCCCAGTACCTACTGCAACCTACATCCTTCTGAATCTGCTTAGTGTATTGATCTCTTGGTCTCCCTCTACGATTTTTACCCTCCACGCTGCCCTCCAATGCTAAATTTGTGATCCCTTGATGCCTCAAAACGTGTCTTACCAACCGATCCCTTCTTCTAGTCAAGTTGTGCCTCAAACTTCTCTTCTCCCCAATCCTATTCAATACCTTCTCATTAGTTACGTGATCTACCCACCTTATCTTCAGCATTCTTCTGTAGCACCACATTTCGAAAGCTGGAACATTAGTCATTGTGTGCAAAAATATGTAAGTTAAAGTGACAGACAATCTCTACATCTTCATCTACATAGATAATCCGCAAGCCACAGTAAGTGTATGGTGGAGGGTACCGTGTAACACTGCTTGTCATTTCCCCTCCTGTTCCACTCGCGAATACAGCGACGGAAAAAACGACTGTCTGTACGCCTCCGTATGAGCCCTAATTTCTCGTATCTTATGTTCGTGTTCCTTATGCCCGATGTATGCTGGCGGGAGCAGAACAGTTAGGCAGTCAGCTTTAAATGCCATTTCTCTAAATTTTCTCAATAGTGTTTCCCGAAAAGAAAGCCGCTTTCCCTGCAGGGATTCCCATTTAAGTTCCCGAAGCATCTCCGTAATACTTGTGTCTTCCTCAAACTTACAAGTAACAAATCTAGCAGCCCTCCTCTGAATTGCTTCGATGTCTTCCTTCAGTCCGACCAGGTAGGGATCCCAAACACTGAGCAGTACTCAATAACAGGTCGCTCCAGCATGCGATATGCGGTCCCCTTTACAGGTGAACCACTCTTTCCTAAAAGTTTCCCGACAAACCTAAGTCGACCATTCGCCTTCCCTAGCACAGCTCTCACATGCTCGTTCCATCTCATATCGCTTTGCAACGTTACGCCCGGATATTTAAAAGATTTGACTCCGTCAAGCTGGACACTAGTAATACCGTATTCAAAAATTACAGGGTTGTTCTTCCTACTCATCCACATTAATTTAATTTTTTTCACATTTTGGACAAGCTGCGATTCATCGCACCGACTGGAAGTTTTGTCTAAGTCGTCCTTTATCTTCCTACCGTCACTCAACTTCGACAACTTACCGTTCTTAACACCATGAGCAAGCAATCGCCACAGCGGTCCTATCACACTTGCTTCGGGAAAAACATTTCCTTGAAAGAGCTGTACATTTCGAGGACTAGGAAATTTTTAGCAGTCGCGATATTTCTGATTTCTCCCTTCATAAAATACGAAATCAGATAACTGGAAAGAGTAACCCGGGCTGGTTAACTGAAATAGTTATAAATTAATAGGGTACATAAACTATTAGGCCCATTTTGTGTAGCGTTCTCTTGGATCGATGACTGTAAGCAGGTGCCTCCAACATTATGCTACACACAATAATTCCATTCTGTACGTTTGGCATCCAGTTCAGCGCTGGTACGTACGAGCATGAGCAACGTTCACTTCAGAGAAGATGTTCAAAGCAACCAACTTGTGTTTGCAAACATTTCGCCACTTTCTAGATCTTAATCAACACACCTGCATCCACCATAGCCGAAGTGGCATGCTCGCGAGCTATTAGGTCGTGTACATCCATTGGTGGAGTACTATATCCTTCTTTCTTTTAGTGTCCCCACATATAAAAATCTAGAGAATTAATGTCCAGGGAACGTTGAGGCAAGAACTTTGAGACTACAACTAAGCTTTTAGCAAGACGGTTCACTGCCACACTTTGGAATGAATGTGCGTAACTATTGCATGGGGGCTTAATAAAAGTTGAATGCAAATAATTTTAATTTTTTGCTTCAGTAGCTGTCTGTCCGATTACGAAGTCTCGTAACGGTTGGTCCTGACTAGTATTATTACGCTATCTGACTGCATAGAACAACAACAAAGAATGAAATGAAAATTTTCATTAACACAATTAATTAATTAAGTCCCCAGCAACTATAAAACCTACGAAACCAAAGCACAAGTGTAACTGTTCTGCGTGTGGAAGTATGACTTAACGTACGCATCTGGCACGGTTCTTCTTCAATAACACAAGAAATTTTAAATATCATTTACACTGAATTAATTAAAGGAAATAGAAATACCATAATTACTCAAGAAAACCAGAATTGCACTCTAATCCAAGAACACAAGCCAGATGCTTTGTTGACTGAACCTGTAATGACGCATTATTTAAAACATGGAAATAATGAAAAATAAATCAAGTTTCGTTACCTTCATATATTGACCAAAATCACTCTAATCATTACAATATATCTCCACACCGATTCGCTATTACAACATCTCAACAAGAATTTTTCAGTATCACATCTCAGCAAGCACATCTCAACACGAACTGACTACTACGAGCTCTCCCCAAGCACTGCCCACTACGACATCTCAATAATCACTGTGCCAGTGGAGGCGGCGGAACAATGCTCTCTAGCGATCTCTGGCGCTGTGGCTCAGTGTAGCCACCTTTCACTATTTAAATGAAGCGTTTCCAGGGAACTGGAGTGACAAATCCAGTTCCCTGGAAACGCTTCATTTAAATAGTTACGCACATTCATTTCAAAGTGTGGCAGTGCACCATCTTGCTAAAAGCTTAGTTGTCGTTTCCCCACGTGGAACGTTTTCTAAAGTGACAAGTAAATAATTACGAAGAAACGTACGATACAGGTGCGCTTTCAACTCATCCGGCAATAGGTATGGTCCCAAAAGCACTCCTCCCACGATTCCAACCAACAGGTTAACGCCTGAATAGCACGTTCACCGGTGACATGAGGGTTGTATTTCGACCTGTAGTGGCTGCTGTGGACGTTGAAAAGATCTCCACGAGTAAAGCTAGATTCATTAGTCATATAACGTTATTCATGAAATGTTGAAAGGTGGCTACACTGAGCCACAGCGCCAGAGATCGCGCTAGAGAGTATTGTTCCGCCGCCTCCACTGGCAGTGATTATTGAGATGTCGTAGGGGGCAGTGCTTGTCGAGGACCCGTAGTAGTCAGTGTGTGTTGAGATGTGCTAGTGGGCAGTGTTTGTCGAGATGTTGTTCCATGTTTTATGCAGTTGTTTGATGGGCTAGACAGCAGATGGTTCGAATGGAAATACTGTAATGATCAGAGTGCTTTTCGTCAATATATATGAAGGTAAAATATTCAATGTTTTTTTTCATTATTTCAGTGTCTTAAATAATGCGTCATTACAGGTTCAGTCAACAAAGCATCTGGCTTGTGTTCTTGGATTAGAGTGTAATTCTGGTTCTCTTGAGTAATTATGGTATTTTTATTTTCTTTAATTAATTCAGTATAAATGATATTTAAAATTTCTTGTGTTATTGAAGAAGAACCGTGCCAGATGCGTACGTTGAGTCATACTTCCACACACAGAACAGTTACACTTGTGCTTTGGTTTCGTAGGTTTTATAGTTGCTGGGGACTTAATTAATTAATTGTGTTAATGAAAATTTCCATTTCATTCTTTGTTGTTGTTCTATGCAGTCAGATTGCGTAATAATACTAGTCAGGGCCAACCGTTTACGAGACTTCGTAATCGGACAGACAGCTACTAAATCAAAAAATTAAAATTATTTGCATTTTATTTTAATTAAGCCCCCATGCACGTGGCGACCCTGCCAGGATCGTCCCTTGGAATTCTTCTGATTGTAAAAATAGTAGACAGTAGTATTGTTGTAGTAATTTGTAGTTTAGTAATTGTAGTCTATTTTGCATGTGTAGATTTGGTAATTGTCATTCTTCTAATGGTATTTTTTTTCAGAATTTAATTTTGTTGTCTTGTATACGCGTTTGACAATTTAGTGCAATTATTTCAATTGTTCGATTAATCGTGTTTGAGGGAAACATTTCGTGTGAATGGTATTGTTGGAGATAAAGTGTCATTGTGTGTAATTGTCATATAGTGACGAGTTTTGTATGTTTTGTAAATGATTACGCGATCGATGAAACAGGCAAAAAAGATGAATAGTCAGAATAACGAAATTGTTGACATGGCGAACTCGCCAACAGAGGAAAACAGTATCATGAATAATGAAGTGGAAAACAATTTAATAAGTCGGGAAAATAGTCCGGAACAATTTCAAAATTTTTCTCAATCAGAAAATTCACAGAATCCGAGATTAACGGCAGAAGATTCTGAAATAGTATCGAACACAGATAGCTTTACAGCTATGACGAAGGAAACTGGTTTTGCGAGAAATGTTAGGGGCGAAAAGAATTTCGAACCAGATCATATGGAGCAGTTGATGGGTGCAATATTAGATTTGGGATCACAAATAGGAACAATTAGAACTGGTATGGGAACAATGGAAACACGGTTAGACTCACTGGGATCACAGATGGGAACTTTGGCGACACGATTAGAAACTGATATGGGAACAATGGAAACACGGTTAGACTCACTGGGATCACAGTTACGATCTGAATTAAAAACAATGGAAACACGGTTAGATTCGCGAATAGGGACATGTTTCAGAAACATGAAAGATGAGTTAAAGAAAGAAATTAGAGAAGAAGTACAACCGATTTTGAATTCTCACAATAATAGATTAATTGCAGTAGAGATTAGACAAAGGGAACAAGATAGAGAACAGGAAGAAAGAGATCGCATGATAGTACAAAAATTTTCTGAGTTAAATTTACAACGTTCACATGATAAGGAAGAAATATTTGAGAAAATCGAGGAATCCGTACCAAATGACAGATTAAATAACCTAACACAACAATATAGACAGTTAACTACCAAATGTGTCAATACTGAAACCCGAGTCGCGACACTTACGGAAGACGTAAATAAACAGAAAGAAAAAATAGGTGACTTATCGGAAAGAGTTGAGGAAATTTCAGATAAATTGATAAGTCTTAGTTTAAATGGGGATAGAGATTCAGATGACACAGCTCCATTACCATATGCAGAAACCGAAGAGTACCAGAACATAAATAAACATGTTGAAATTCAGGGAAAATTTAATGAACGTGTTAAAAGGGAAGTTGAGGCATTACGAAAGCAAGTCAAACAAATCGAAGGCGAAATAATAGGAAAAGACAGTAGAAGAAATTTAGAATCACAGATAGCAGAAGGGTTTGAAGAAAGTAATTTGTTTCATTTACGGGATGCAACAAGGGAGCGCTAGGCGCACGAACTTGACAATAATCGAAATTCAAACTGGGACAGACGCGGTAGGTATTTGTCGCCACGAGGCGAAAACTTTGACTATAAACACTTTTTGACTGTTCGGAAATTTAAGATCTTTCGTAATTCTAAGAATGAGATACATCCATGTTCATGGTTAGATCAATTTACGTACGCACTTCCGCCAAATTTGCCACTAAGTCACAAACTGAAATTTATGTGCAGCTATTAAAATCCTCAGGGGATTCACTACACTAAGTTAATATGTGCAGTAGCGTGCATAGGGCCCCGAGCTGTAGTGGTGCTATTTCCCTTTTAGTTTTCTGCACCGCTGCCTACTCTTATACTATTCTTTGCACCTATAAAAACAATTCTTCTACTATCCATCTATCTAGACAGTACGTAAAGAATAACTGGATTTGACTGTTTTACCCAAAAGTGACTTTGGAAATTACCGTTTGGACTTACTATATTTTCTGCAGCATTCATAGTTTAAACGAAATTTTACCTGTTTATCTTCGTGACAATATTACTTCATATGTTGACGATATTCTTATTGCTAAACGTTCTTGGAGTGAGCACAACAAAATTTTGGATTACTTATTACGTATTTTTGCACGAGTTGGCATTACAGTGAACTTAGAAAAATCTGAATTTGGTCGATCTCAGGTGAAATTTCTCGGTCACATTATTTCTACAGAAGGTATTCTTCCTGATCCAGAGAAACTAGATGCTATTCGTAATTATGCTGTTCCTACCACAAAACGTGATGTTCGTAGTTTCCTTGGTGTCTGTAATTTTCTTAGACGCTTGTTAGATTGGATGATTTGGTCACACCTCGTTTACACATTTCAGTTATGCACATTTTGGTCCCAGAAAATGCTTTCATAAATTACGAGAAAATTGCTACTTCAGTAATATGGAAAAACGTATTCGATCTGTTCTTGCCAAATGCAAATTATGTCAAAAGGCTAAGCCGCCAACTGTTTCGCACAGAGCACCGTTGTTTCCTATCATTCCAGCGAAATTAAAGGAGATGGCTGCAGTCGATTTGTTCGGTCCAGTGGTTCGTTCTACTAATGGTTTTGCGTACATTTTCGTAGCAGTGGAATTGACATCAAAATGTGTGTGTTTTGCACCTCTACGCAAGGCAACAGCTCGTTCAGTATCTAACGCTTTCATCAAACATTTTCTTAAAGAAGTTGGTCATGTTGATAAGGTTATATCAGATAATGGATCACAGTTTCGCTCTAAAATTTGGCTTCGTACTCTACGGCGTCGTAAGATTAAACCAATTTTCATTTCACTTTTTCACCCTCAATCTAACGCTTCAGAGAGATGGATGAAGGAAATCAATAAATTGTGTCGACTTTATTGTCATCAGAATCACAGAACTTGGGATCAGGATCTTCATATTTTTCAAAACATTCTGAATGAACTTCCTAATGACTCAACTTCTTTACCGCCTCTATTGATATTAAAAAATAAAGCACCGACAAATCGCATTTCTGAAATTGTTCCTTTTCCGCCTACACGGAAACTGCGGCATTCGGAAATTGTCAACCTGGCTCTACGAAATATTGCATCTGCGGCTGCTAGAAGAGAGAAATCAGCTAAACGTCCTGGTCGTTTAAAAACTTTTTCAGTTGGTCAAAAGGTATTAATTCTCACCGTTTGTCTCATAAAGGAAAAGGCTTGTGTCACAAATTTTTTCTGCTTTATAACGGTCCATATAGAATTCGCAAAATTATTCATAACACTGTCGAAGTAGAAACTCTTAAATCTCGACGCTCTAAAGGAATACATCATATATCAAACGTTAAAATTTTGTGGAATGACATACTTTAGAGAAACTAACAGCTACATGTAAACATGCGGAGAATACAAGGATACCGCGCTGTGTTTTGGCGGCGGCACATAATCAAAGCAACAGTCAGACTGCGCGCCGCACAAGGCAGTCGTTGACCGCAAACAATCACTTCCTACGTCACGCGCCTACAGCTGATCGAGCGCTCAGTGCGAATGCACTGACAGACGTAAACAAATACAGTCTAATTTCTCGGATTAAATTCAGTATAAAGCTATGGTGGCTTTATAAATTATGTTATTAACGTTCAGTATTTTTCAGGATATGGTTGTATAAAATATTTAAGACCTTCAGGTAACTTCTGTGCGTGTCCGACGCTAAGACGACTTGCTATGGAGAAAATTTCAGGAAGAATGTAATTTCGAAAAAAAAGTAATAAACTAAAAAAGGTAACTGTTAATTGGGTTTATTTTTCAGGTAACATATTTCCACTTAGGTACGTACTTTAGACGTAATATGATGCTCGCCATTACGTGATTCATACTTTGTGCTAATTTCATGTTCTATGAATTTACTTGTGAAGCGACGTGCTTGTGTACATTTGCTAATTTTGACAATTATTGATTAATGAACAGTGTTATTACTTATGTATATTATGCATCGCTTGGCTGCTATGCCTTTTCACTGATGTCATATTTTTTTATATTATGTGCCTGCTGTGCTTATTTATTTAAATTGTAATTGTCAACTGATTAATTGTGCTGACTGTGGTTATGTATGTAAGTTATACTTTGTGATTTATCTGCTTGCGCCTTCATGTTTACTTATTAAGGTCACATATGAACATTTATTTGCTTATGTTGATATGATGATAATGACCTGTTTATTATGTAAGATACATATTTGCTGCTTTGCGTATGGATTGCATATTAACACATTTCCTTTTGTTGTCATAACTACTCTTCAATTTGGTACACTCCTGGAAATTGAAATAAGAACACCGTGAATTCATTGTCCCAGGAAGGGGAAACTTTATTGACACATTCCTGGGGTCAGATAGATCACATGATCACACTGACAGAACCACAGGCACATAGACACAGGCAACAGAGCATGCACAATGTCGGCACTAGTACAGTGTATATCCACCTTTCGCAGCAATGCAGGCTGCTATTCTCCCATGGAGACGATCGTAGAGATGCTGGATGTAGTCCTGTGGAACGGCTTGGCATGCCATTTCCACCTGGCGCCTCAGTTGGACCAGCGTTCGTACTGGACGTGCAGACCGCGTGAGACGACGCTTCATCCAGTCCCAAACATGCTCAATGGGGGACAGATCCGGAGATCTTGCTGGCCAGGGTAGTTGACTTACACCTTCTAGAGCACGTTGGGTGGCACGGGATACATGCATTGTCCTGTTGGAACAGCAAGTTCCCTTGCCGGTCTAGGAATGGTAGAACGATGGGTTCGATGACGGTTTGGATGTACCGTGCACTATTCAGTGTCCCCTCGACGATCACCAGTGGTGTACGGCCAGTGTAGGAGATCGCTCCCCACACCATGATGCCGGGTGTTGGCCCTGTGTGCCTCGGTCGTATGCAGTCCTGATTGTGGCGCTCACCTGCACGGCGCCAAACACGCATACGACCATCATTGGCACCAAGGCAGAAGCGACTCTCATCGCTGAAGACGACACGTCTCCATTCGTCCCTCCATTCACGCCTGTCGCGACACCACTGGAGGCGGGCTGCACGATGTTGGGGCGTGAGCGGAAGACGGCCTAACGGTGTGCGGGACCGTAGCGCAGCTTCATGGAGACGGTTGCGAATGGTCCTCGCCGATACCCCAGGAGCAACAGTGTCCCTAATTTGCTGGGAAGTGGCGGTGCGGTCCCCTACGGCACTGCGTAGGATCCTACGGTCTTGACGTGCATCCGTGCGTCGCTGCGGTCCGGTCCCACGTCGACGGGCACGTGCACCTTCCGCCGACCACTGGCGACAACATCGATGTACTGTGGAGACCTCACGCCCCACGTGTTGAGCAATTCGGCGGAACGTCCACCCGGCCTCCCGCATGCCCACTATACGCCCTCGCTCAAAGTCCGTCAACTGCACATACGGTTCACGTCCACGCTGTCGCGGCATGCTACCAGTGTTAAAGACTGCGATGGAGCTCCGTATGCCACGGCAAACTGGCTGACACTGACGGCGGCGGTGCGCAAATGCTGCGCAGCTAGCGCCATTCGACGGCCAACACCGCGGTTCCTGGTGTGTCCGCTGTGCCGTGCGTGTGATCATTGCTTGTACAGCCCTCTCGCAGTGTCCGGAGCAAGTATGGTGGGTCGGACACACCGGTGTCAATGTGTTCTTTTTTCCATTTCCAGGAGTGTATACAGAATACTGATATACGGTGTACAAACATGGAGTTTAGGTCACACCATGGTGTTAATTATAGATTGTTTGCTTGACGGAGACTGGTAATAGGGATTGTGCTGCATCCACTTGTTGACATTCTGTTCTCTACTGGTATATTGTCGCGCTATTGCATGTTTTGCTTACGCTCAGTGCCTTATATTTTTAAGATAAGAAAATGAACTGCTATAATTCTACGAACGACATTGGTACAAGAAACTGCATAGAAGTCACATGAGCTGGAGGTTTTATGGAAGCTGTATAAATTTATGCTAATAGGAAGGAAGCTAACGACATGACATACCAACACTAGGTTAGACCATTGACAGTTATTACACTGCATTTTTCGTGAGTAATTGAAATAGGAAGGGACACTTGACACAAGAAATACTCCACATGTTTGCTTCTGTTTGCCATGATTCTTGAAGTGGTGTACACACTGAAATATTACGATCATTAACACTCCGTAATCGTACTTAATTGCTGAAAGTTCTTCGAACTAAAGGCTGTTAGAGGTCATGTATGCATTTCTTTTATTTAATAATGGACAAGGAACCAAAATGTATCTTATAATTTATAATGAGTAGAAAATTTGGGTCAGATGGATTACACAGAGGTTGTGTGTGGACACTGTGTCTTGGGATTGTATGGGATGATGAATTGAAGTTGCACTAGGATTTTGTCTGTACTTGTTCGAGGAGACTGACTAGAGGAAAGAGTTGTTATGGAAGTGAAATGATATTGGTGCTGAGGTTTATATGTATCGACGTATTGAAGAGGTATTATTGAAGTATTAAGAGTAAGTGATGATTATTGGAGTTTTAGTGGACAAGAGGTAAGGTAAATGATATTGATAACGTTTATATGTATCGACGAAAGAGGTATTATTGAAGTAATGAGATTATGTGATGCTGAGGATTATTGGAGTTCTGGTGGATAAGAGGTGAAGTAAGTGAGGAGCATATTTTTTTTTTTTTTTGTCTATATGGAACAAGGAGGATGAAGATGGCAGACTAGAACACTCAAGTAGAAAGAAGATTGTCTACACACACACTTTGTTAAATCACTAAGCAGTATATACTTTTTTTTTGAAGAGAGGAAGTAATTGCATATCTTTGCTCACTGACAGTTGTTCAGCAACCGTACAATTTGATCTGGCTTGGCAAACATTGGTCTTGACATGATGACTATGACGTTGACTAACTATTATTGACTGTTATACATTGCTGCCACTACTACTTGATACACATGATGAACATAAAATTTTGACAGAATTGCATTTACACAGTTAACACTATGCAATTACACAGTAGCACTAATGTGGATGAAAGATGAGTGAGTGTGTTTTGTGTGTTTTCCTTTTATAATCCCAGAGAAGTGATCCCAACCTATCTCCTAAATATTATTTTACTTGTTTGTTGTGGCTTGCACTGACACCCATAAATATTATAGGTTTACTGCTATTTGGGTATTGTAATAGTTAATATGACAATTATCTGATATCATTTGTGTGTTTATTATTATTTGTATGATGAACTGTCTAATTAGTGATAGTGAATATTATGGACTGTTACCTGCACTTATTCAACATGGTGGATGCCACCTGGACATGTTTAATTTCTGCTGATGAACTGTGTGATTAGTAATAGTGAATATTATGGACTGTTATTTGTACTTTTTCTACATGATTGGTGCCACTTGAAAATGTTTAATTTATGCTAATGAACTCTGATGATCTATCTAATTAGTGATAGTGAATATTATGGACTGTTACTTGCACTTTTTCTACATGATTGGTGCCACTAGGACATGTTTAATTTCTGCTGATGAACAGTGTGATTAGTGATAGTGAATTTTATGGACTGCGGTCAGCACCTGGTCAACATTACTGGGTGCCACTGATGGAACTGCTTCTACTGAAATGAAGTCACTTGTTGGTGTCTGCACCTACTCAACATTGCTGGGTGCAACTGATGGGACTGCTTCTAGTGAAGATGTCACTTGTTGGTATTTGCACCTGTTGACCGTTGTTGGGTGCTACTGCTGGAACTGTCAACTACTTGTTTCTTGGGCTATGGAAAGCGTTTATGTGAATATTTGTATAAACTGATTTTTTGTGTATTACATGACTACAAAATAATCCGCCTGCAGAACATAGTTACTCAGAACTACCATTAATTTCTAGATTCTATTAGCTTATCTCATGCGTTTGCAACATGTACATTAATTAAGAAGTATGTAAAGTAGATAATTGTTAAGATTTGTCCTGTTATAATATAAGGTTCTTCAACAGGTCGTTTTCCAATTCATGTTAATAAGCATACAACAACTGTTGTGAAAAGTTATGAGACTCTTACCTGCACATATTCGTCATTGCTGACGCTATTGATTGAACTGTTTAACCACATAATACTTGTGTAAACTATTATGTAAAGTCACATGTATGAAAGAATTTGTATTGCTTACTGTATTTTATATATTAGGTTATTGAAAGGTCAGTTCAAAGCCAAAATTTTATCTAGTTATATGATATTTACGCATTAATATTAGCTTTTATTTTTGTCTGTATTTTTTTGACGAATTTGGTGGTATTTTCACCACCAATGCTGGCAAAAATACCATCAAATTCTAGCCCGTGGAGGAAGGGCATATGAAAGGTGGCTACACTGAGCCACAGCGCCAGAGATCGCGCTAGAGAGTATTGTTCCGCCGCCTCCACTGGCAGTGATTATTGAGATGTCGTAGTGGGCAGTGCTTGTCGAGGACTCGTAGTAGTCAGTGTGTGTTGAGATGTGCTAGTGGGCAGTGTTTGTCGAGATGTTGTTCCATGTTTTATGCAGTTGTTTGATGGGCTAGACAGCAGATGGTTCGAATGGAAATACTGTAATGATCAGAGTGCTTTTCGTCAATATATATGAAGGTAAAATATTCAATGTTTTTTTTTCATTATTTCAGTGTCTTAAATAATGCGTCATTACAGGTTCAGTCAACAAAGCATCTGGCTTGTGTTCTTGGATTAGAGTGTAATTCTGGTTCTCTTGAGTAATTATGGTATTTTTATTTTCTTTAATTAATTCAGTATAAATGATATTTAAAATTTCTTGTGTTATTGAAGAAGAACCGTGCCAGATGCGTACGTTGAGTCATACTTCCACACACAGAACAGTTACACTTGTGCTTTGGTTTCGTAGGTTTTATAGTTGCTGGGGACTTAATTAATTAATTGTGTTAATGAAAATTTCCATTTCATTCTTTGTTGTTGTTCTATGCAGTCAGATTGCGTAATAATACTAGTCAGGACCAACCGTGTTCGAGACTTCGTAATCGGACAGACAGCTACTAAATCAAAAAATTAAAATTATTTGCATTTTATTTTAATTAAGCCCCCATGCAATGTTAGTTATCTTCCACATGGTGCAAAAGCTATTCACAAAAATGTACACGTCGATTGCCGTCTCATTGTTGTTGATGTTGTTAATGTGTAATGATATGGATGTAGTTCTTCATTGAGCAGCACCTCAACAACCAGTCTGTGAAATATCTGGAACTACCTTGCAATATCAGGGCTACTTCACCAAGTTGATTGGAAAATGGTTTCCAGAATCACTCTTTTTATTTGTGGAGTACGTCTAGTACTAATACGACCTCTGTCCATTACTTGCGTACGAAGATCATAGGTTTTCCGAAGGTATTGCCCAGGCGACGAACAATTTCTGATCGGGATGGCACCTTCTGGGGGTATCGTGCAGTATCTGCACGAGAAAAGCTGTTTTACCATCGAATGCATACAGCACCAAAACAATATCGACGTATTCATCGTTTGTGTACTTCATCGAGGAGCCACATTACATGAACTTGGCAGGACCAATTGTGATTGGGCACTGCGCGGTTAGTAGACTCATACATGCAGTTTAATGGATCCCACTGTCATATGGTAGGCTATCGAGACGTGAGAAAATGATGTCCTGCTTATAATCGATGAGAACTAGGGAACACGTACGTCAAAAAAAAAAAAAAAAAAAGTTATATGGTGGATGTGGATTTGATGGCCCAGTAGTCTACTCAGCGAACTACGACGGCTGGTATGATGTTACGGGATGATATACTTCTCTCTGCACATTGTGATGGGCTGCGCGATGTTATAGTGTCGCCAGCTCCTCGTTTTCGTACATGTCTTTTCACGCAGGCCCGATATCATTCTCCTAGATAAGCTTTTGTCTTTAACCTGGACGAGGAATCGCTTGTCCACTTCCAAATGTAACATTCCTTCTTCACCGTGTATATTACAAGCACGCTTCAGTTACCTCCGTTTTAAGTTAGACTTGGCGATCGAAAGGAGCGAAGATAAGCAAAGAAAGGAAGGAGGTCTTCAATTAGACTTCTAAATCTTTCCTACAGTGTCTCCTAGCCAACAGTGCTGAACCCAAATACTTTTTCCTTTATCTATTAATTCTGTTTATTCCTGATTCCAACCCATTCAAGTAGTGGCTACATTCATGAATTAGTCCTACGGACTCATTAATCTCACTTTTTCTTTCTTTCTTTCTTTTACGCGGACATCAACGGTTATGAACGGTACTCTCATTTATACAGTACGTAATGGGCCTCTTCTGGTGTCCTCTGGACAATTATATACCTTCGCAAAATGCAAATACAAACATGAGAAAATTTATTTGGATGTTTCTGTCTTTTATTTCATCTGAGCAGTTTTACGTCAGAAAACGAGTAACAGAGAGCAATAAAAAAACTGGGAACCGCGCGGTGTATATGTGCTGGGGTGGACGGACATTTGTGTGGGAGAGCTGACTTTAATTGGGAAGCAAATAAACGATAGCACTGCTAACTATCGTTCCCTGCCGCTTTTAGCGCGACGGAGGGTAGCAGTCGGCGAACTGCAGGAGCGCTGTCGGTTACTGATGACAGGCGATATATTTCAAATGTGTAAATGTCGTTCGCGCGGACGCTTAACGAGCACCTGACATCGCGTGGACGTACAAATTGCTTGCGAGGCCTTGGACCGCCTCTGACAAAACGAGTGCCAAGGCCCCCTGAATTAACCGCAGCGTCGCTTTTAAAATACAGTATATCGATAGGGCTCCGGCAGATAAATCGACTGGTGTCAGTAGCGACGCGCCGGGCGGCATTAACATTTTCATTACCCGTGACTACAGGCCGGGCCGGAAATGGCCAGATAAAACACATGACGCGGAACAAAATGGCCGTCATTACTGCGCACGATCTCTCACGCTTCTCCCACGCCTCCCACCCCCCCCCTTTCCTTCCTCGTTGTAAGCTAACTTGTGGCAAGTGTCGAGCTGTCAGATCGGTATGCTCGGAAAGGCTGTTCGCAAAGTAGGTTACAGCCTCGAGCCAGAGAGTCGGTGGAGGTCACAAAGACAAACAATAATAATAATCAACAATGGTTCCGTGGTGCTCACAGTGACCGTAGGCTATAAGGAAGGAGAGACAGCAATCATTCGCAATCCCATTAGTTTTTATTACTCCTGCCTATCTACATTTCGGCTGTAAACAACCATCTTCAGTGCTAAAATACAAGGAAAATGACAGAATCAGAATTAATTTACTTCACATTGAACAACAAGTGAAACACCATGTTATCTGAGAGTAACTATCCGTTGTGGTCAACATACCAGTTGAGTTGCAATCAACAAATTCGAGGCAGTACATGTCACCATACGATCTTACTTGTGTATGGGTGAAAGGAGACAGAGGCTGTTGTTTACAGCAAGTACAAACGCCTTAACTTGCTTCATATAATGCACGTATAACCCTTTATGTTACGAATGAATAAACAGAGTTTCTTTTCAATACAGTAGTTAAAATCCCTTTTCTTAATATCTAAAATCGAGAAACATATATGCATATCACTTTGAAATATTCAAAAAACGCCATCTTACAATGTGCTTGCTCATATTAGTGACGAAGTGGTCTATTAAAAGCTATGAAAAGGGTTATTAATAGGTTTATACTGTAGTATCCTGCCCACTCGTCTAATACAGGGTGCATGGGAAGCTATTTCTCGGATTGATAGACAACAATTTTTTTCTTTATTGTATTTCAGTTCCCCATCCGGGGAGGGCTGGCAGCAGCATAGGCGCTTCTCTTCAGCCGAAAGACATTAACTACATAACAGAAGACATTCAACACAACATAAAGAATAAAATATGGCGGTACATAGATATAAAAAGGGGGGAACGTAATGGAAGAGAGCATACAAAAGGGGTGACCGTAAAATGGAGATAAAAATCTGAAGAAGTATTTTACACAAAAAAAACACACACTGTAAGGATTGAAAGAAAACAAGACGAAGTACGGCCGGAGCATAAAAGCTGCGATGGGCGGCGATCACAAAACAATCACGGACAGCAACACTACGTATAAGTCAAGCACACGATCAAAAACCACAGCACTAGACGTCACTGTATAATGGCACCGAACACAACACTGAGGCCGGCCGTGGTGGCCTAGCGGTTCTAGGCGCTTCGTCCGGAACTGCACTGCTGCTACGGTCGCAGGTTCGAATCCTGCCTCGGGCATGGATGTGTGTGATGTTCATAGGTTAGTTAGGTTTAAGTAGTTCTAAGTTCTAGGGGGTGATGACCTCAGAAGTTAAGTTCCATAGTGCTCAGAGCCATTTGAACCATTTTTTGATTCTGACTCGTAACTGTGTGCCTCTCTTCCTTAATGATAACAACAACTAGTTCCTTTTACCACCTCCGGTTCATATGATACACCTGCTCAATAGTTCAAAGAAAACTAGAGTCTTTTCTGCAATAGGTACCCACTGAAACAATTACAATTGGATGTAACTTCAATCTTGGCAAAAACACATGTCCAAAGTAGGTGGTAGGCATAAAACGTCGTCTGATATAGTGCTGAATGCTTTCTCAGAATTTTTTTTTTTCAATAATAAGCTAAGGAGCCCAATCGAAGGGTAAATGTTTGCGGAAACATTGTTGACTTCTTAGCAACAAATAATCCTGACCAGATATGGAATATCATGACGGATACAAAGATCAGTGACTACAAGATTGTTGTAGAGACACTGAACCCGTCAAAATTAAAGGCCAGTAGGCTTGTATCTATTTAAAAAAGCAGATAAAATTTCGCTGGATGCCCTTCTAAAAGACAGTCTCCTCTCCTTCCGACCTGACTATGTAGGCGTAGACCAGATGTGGTTCGAATTCAAAGAAATAGCATCGACAGCATTTGAGAGATATACATCAAATAAAGTAATAGGAGATGATATTGATCCCCCATGGTACACAAAATCGGACAGAAAACTGTTGCAGAAGCAGCAGAAAAAGCATGCCAGATTCAAAAGAACGCCAAATCTCCAAAATTGGAGCAGTTTTACAGCAGTCCGATATTTAGCGCAAACATCAATACGAGATGTTCTTAATTGTTTTCACAACGGAACTCTGCTTCGAAATCTGGCAAAAAACCAATCGAGATTCTGGTTATATCTAGAGTCCACCAACAGCAAGACACAATCAATACCTTCATCGCGTGATAACAACGGTGATATCACAGATGACAGAGCCACTAAAGCGGACTAAATAATCACGAAACTTCCTGGCAGATTAAAACTGTGTGCCCGACCGAGACTCGAACTCGGGACCTTTGCCTTTCGCGGGCAAGTGCTCTACCACTGAGCTACCGAAGCACGACTCACGCCCGGTACCCACAGCTTTACTTCTGCCAGTATCTCGTCTCCTACCTTCCAAACTTTACAGAAGCTCTCCTGCGAACCTTGCAGAACTAGCACTCCTGAAGGAAAGGATATGCGGAGACATGGCTTAGCCACAGCCTGGGGGATGTTTCCAGAATGAGATTTTCACTCTGCAGCTGAGTGTGCGCTGATATGAAACTTTCTGGCACATTAAAACTGTGTGCCCGACCGAGACTCGAACTCGGGACCTTTGCCTTTCGCGGGCAAGTGCTCTACCACTGAACTACCGAAGCACGACTCACGCCTGGTACCCACAGCTGTACTTCTGCCAGTAACTCGTTTCCTACCTTCCAAACTTTACAGAAGCTCTCCTGCGAACCTTGCAGAACTAGCACTCCTGAAATAAAGCTGTGGGTACCGGGCGTGAGTCGTGCTTCGGTAGCTCAGTGGTAGAGCACTTGCCCGCGAAAGGCTAAGGTCCCGAGTTCGAGTCTCGGTCGGGCACACAGTTTTAATCTGCCAGGAAGTTTCATATCAGCGCACACTGCGCTGCAGAGTGAAAATCTCATTCTAAATAATCACGGTTTTCCGAAACTCCATGAAAGAAGACGAAGTAAATATTCCAGAATTTGAATATAGAACAACCGACAACATAAGTAACTTAGAAATAGATCATCTCGGTGTAGTCAAGCAGGTTTAATTACTTAATAAAGGCATCCGGTCCAGATGCATACCAGACAGTCTCCTTTCACGGTATGCTAACAAAATGGTTCCGTACTTACCAATCGTATACATCCGTGCAGTCTTACTGAAAAATTTCACAAGTCAGACCAATACCCAAGAAAGAAAATAGGAGTAATCCACCGAATTACAGATTCAGGTTACTAACGTCGATTTGCAATAGGATTTTGGAACATATACTGTGTCGAACATTATGAGTTACCTCGAAGAAAAGATTTAATAACAAACAGTCAACACGGATTCGGAAAATATCGTTCTTGTGAAATACAACTAGCTCTTTATTCTACGGAAGTACTGAGTACTATCGACACGGAAAGTCAAATTGATTCCATTGTTTTATATTTCCAGAATGCTTTTGAAGCCGTTCCTCACAAGCGACTTCTAGCAAACTGTGTGCCTACGGAGTATCGTTTGAGTTTTGCGACTGGATTTATGAGTTCGTATCAGAAAGATAACAGTTCGTAGAGACTGACGGAAAGTCATCGAGTAAAACGGAAGTAATTCCTGGCGCTCCCAGAGGAAGTATTATAGTCTCTCTCCTGCTCCTGATCTACATAAATGACACATGAGACAATCGGAGCAGCCCTCTTAGATTGTCTGCAGAAGATTCTGTCACTTACCGTCTTCGAAAGTCATCAGATGATCAAAACCAATTGCAAAAAGATTTAGGCACGATATCCGTATGGTTTGAAAGATGGCAATGGACTCTAAATAATGAAAAGTGTGATGTAATCCACATGAGTACTAAAATGAATCCGCTAAATCTCAGTTACACGATAAATCATACAACTCTTAAGGCTCTAAATTAAATATTTAGGGACTATAATTACAAATAACTTAAATTGCAACGATAACATACATAATGTTGTGGGGAAGGCGAACCAAAGTCTGCGATTTGTTGGTGGCAGAACACTTAATAAGTGTAACATGTCAACTAAAGGGATTGCCTACACAACGCTTGTCCGCACTCTTCTGTGGTATTGCTGTGTAGTGTGCGCTCCGCATCAGATGGGACTGACGGAGAAAATCGAAGAAGCTCCAAGATGGGCAGCTCGCTTTGTATTATCGTGAAATATGGGAGAGTGCCACGAATGTGATACGTGAATTGGGGCGGCAATCATTAAAACAAAGACGTTTTCGATTGCTCCAGGCTCTTCTCGTAAAACTTCAGTCACCAACTTCCTCCTCCGATTTCGAAAACATTTTGATGGTATTCCCCTGCACAGGGAGAAGTGATCTTCATAATAAAAAGAAATCAGATCTCAAACGGGAAAATTTAACTCCTCGTTTCTCCTGCACTCCGTTCGAGAGTGCAACGGTACAAAAATAGCTTGAAGATGGTTCGATGGACCCCCTGCTAGGCACTAAACCGTGAATATCAGAATAATGATGCAGAAGTCGATAGATACAAGTTTAAGTTTAAAACGATAACAAATAAAACGTCCTCAAGACGTTGTACATCTCAATGTCCATATTTTTATCGCTCAATCGTCATGTCTTATAGACATAATGTCGAGATTCCTTCAGTGTCTTGTAGAGCGACTTGGTTTACACCTGGTTGTTATTTTAAAATAGTGCTTCATTCAGCTCTACTAGTTAGTTTAAAATGATGTTTAAATTCAAATTCTTAACAGATGCAGGTACTTGTACACATGTGGCTGGGCAGCAAACATCTATGCGTATCAACATATACATGATTATTCCGCAATTCACAGTTAAGGATTTGGCAGCGGGTGTTATTACGTGCAGTAGGGCCCCTACCATTAAAGACTGTAATCGACCGATTGACTTCCGATTAAGATTACAGGAGTTATACATCTATTGACCACTTGGACAAAAAATAGACATTTATTCTAACAAACAACTCCCTGAATAACTGAATTTATCACACTAGTGATAAGGGTAAAATGAATTTAGTACAGGAATAAAGTAACCATAAACGAGTTGAAACAGTCCACTTCCAACAAATACTGAGTTTCAAAAAGGAATGTTTGAATGACAGTATAACCGAATCCATTGAAATAACAATCAATTATTTACCCAAGACCCAAATTAATTACAGTTTAAATAAATTAGAAAAGCTGAGTAGAGAAACAAAATCAAAAAAGAAGTCGGTGATAGCAGCTTTAGCAAAATCTGTATTTATATCAATTACTGTGATCAAAACGACTGTAGTTCCCTTGTGTAGACCAAGGAACTCAGTCGTTTCATTCTTCGGTAACACGTATCTTGGTATTTGAATGTCAGTTAACTTCAGCATATATACACTCCTGGAAATTGAAATAAGAACACCGTGAATTCATTGTCCCAGGAAGGGGAAACTTGATTGACACATTCCTGGGGTCAGATACATCACATGATCACACTGACAGAACCACAGGCACATAGACACAGGCAACAGAGCATGCACAATGTCGGCACTAGTACAGTGTATATCCACCTTTCGCAGCAATGCAGGCTGCTATTCTCCCATGGAGACGATCGTAGAGATGCTGGATGTCGTCCTGTGGAACTGCTTGCCATGCCATTTCCACCTGGCGCCTCAGTTGGACCAGCGTGAGACGACGCTTCATCCAGTCCCAAACATGCTCAATGGGGGACAGATCCGGAGATCTTGCTGGCCAGGGTAGTTGACTTACACCTTCTAGAGCACGTTGGGTGGCACGGGATACATGCGGACGTGCATTGTCCTGTTGGAACAGCAAGTTCCCTTGCCGGTCTAGGAATGGTAGAACGATGGGTTCGATGACGGTTTGGATGTACCGTGCACTATTCAGTGTCCCCTCGACGATCACCAGTGGTGTACGGCCAGTGTAGGAGATCGCTCCCCACACCATGATGCCGGGTGTTGGCCCTGTGTGCCTCGGTCGTATGCAGTCCTGATTGTGGCGCTCACCTGCACAGCGCCAAACACGCATACGACCATCATTGGCACCAAGGCAGAAGCGACTCTCATCGCTGAAGACGACACGTCTCCATTCGTCCCTCCATTCACGCCTGTCGCGACACCACTGGCGGCGGGCTGCACGATGTTGGGGCGTGAGCGGAAGACGGCCTAACGGTGTGCGGGACCGTAGCCCAGCTTCATGGAGACGGTTGCGAATGGTCCTCGCCGATACCCCAGGAGCAACAGTGTCCCTAATTTGCTGGGAAGTGGCGGTGCGGTCCCCTACGGCACTGCGTAGGATCCTACGGTCTTGGCGTGCATCCGTGCGTCGCTGCGGTCCGGTCCCAGGTCGACGGGCACGTGCACCTTCCGCCGACCACTGGCGACAACATCGATGTACTGTGGAGACCTCACGCCCCACGTGTTGAGCAATTCGGCGGTACGTCCACCCGGCCTCCCGCATGCCCACTATACGCCTTCGCTCAAAGTCCGTCAACTGCACATACGGTTCACGTCCACGCTGTCGCGGCATGCTACCAGTGTTAAAGACTGCGATGGAGCTCCGTATGCCACGGCAAACTGGCTGACACTGACGGCGGCGGTGCACAAATGCTGCGCAGCTAGCGCAATTCGACGGCCAACACCGCGGTTCCTGATGTGTCCGCTGTGCCGTGCGTGTGATCATTGCTTGTACAGCCCTCTCGCAGTGTCCGGAGCAAGTATGGTGGGTCTGACACACCGGTGTCAATGTGTTCTTTTTTCCATTTCCAGGAGTGTAGATACAAGGGCAGGCTACTCTGAAACAGTTCTGTATCACCAACAGGCAACAAACTTTTCCTACGCACTTATTCTCTTAGCAAATGTATGGTACTGCTATTGCCACTTCCAGTCGGACACCACGATTAATCGCAATGCATAAAAACATCCAGGCAACCAGCTGTCCGCCTCGTCATACAGCAGCAGAACGAAATCTTTATCGTATAAAGCAACATAACACACTGTGGACAGCCAAGGTAATGTGTTCAGTTCACACGGCTTGGCGGTGCATTGTTTATGGATAGCTGTGGGATTTAGCAGGAAGATGTTGCAGTACCTGTTCAGGTGAGAATGGTAGCTAGCACAGTCGCATACGCAACGAACGTACGATACCTTCAGTGTGTCTGGCACAGCAGGAACACTGACACACTATAACAGGTTCGAATGTCTGAAGTCTACTCGGACGAGACAACGCACGATCACTGCTGTAGGTTCGGCGACCCCACAAATACACCAAAATTTCGACTTGCGGGCACGCTTTTGACTTCGGCCATCACCGTGCTGTCTGCTCGCTTCACTGCCCTATCTCCCTGCCTGGTGTCACTGGGCGCTGCCAGATAAACACTGACCCAAGCAGAATGTTCCTGCACACAAGGCAGCGGAAAGTATGACAAACCTAAAAAGCTATGCCAGACAGTGCCACATTCCCGCACAGTGCACAGACCTTCTTTGATACATGTTCTCTACCGTTTCCGTCTGGAATATACCAAACGGGAAAAATTAACACCAGAATCATTCCGTGCCTGCCTTTATTTCTCTTACTTTATCAGAATGGCCATATCTATTTACACGTGCATAATCATAACATTTTCGCTTTCAGAGAGACAGTTTCATGAAAGGACCTCTCTTAACACATTCGTGACACTCGATTCCCTATTGCTTGGTAATAGTCCGCAGCAAGTGGTTTAGTGGCTAGCGTTGCTGCCTATGGATCAAGAGGTACCGGGTGCGATTCCCGGCTGGGTTGGGGGTTTTCCATATCCGGGGACTGGGTGTTTGTTTTGTCCTCATCATTTCATCATGATTCGTGAAAATAGCTCCGTTGGAGGGTGTAAAGACTGGGAACTTTTATGGGCGCTGATGACAGAGCAGTTGAGCGCCCCACAAACCAAACATCATCTTCGTCATCATCGTGGTAATACACGCCAAACGAACAGAGTCAGTGGTTAGCACACTGGAATAGCATTCGAGGGGTCATTTAGATATTTCGTGATTCCCATAAATGGCTCCAGACAAATGCCGGGACGCCCCCAGGAACCATGGACCTTGCCATTGGTGGGGAGGCTTGCGTGCCTCAGCGATACAGATAGCCGTACCGTACGTGCAACCACAACGGAGGGGTATCTGTTGAGAGGCAAGGCAAACGTGTGGTTCCTGAAGAGGGGCAGCAGCCTTTTCAGTAGTTGCAAGGGCAACAATCTGGATGATTGACTGATCTGGCCTTGTAACACTAACCAAAACGGCCTTGCTGTGCTGGTACTGCGAACGGCTGAAAGCAAGGGGAAACTAGGGCCGTAATTTTTCCCGAGGGAATGCAGCTCTACTGTATGGTTAAATGATGATGGCGTCCTCTTGGGTAAAATATTCCGGAGGTAAACTAGTCCCCCATTCGGATCTCCGGGCGGGGACTACTCAACAGGACGTCGTTATCAGGAGAAAGAAAACTGGCGTTCTACGTATCGGAGCGTGGAATGTCAGATACCTTAATCGGGTAGGTAGTTTAGAAAATTTAAAAAGGGAAATGGATAGGTTAAAGCTAGATATAGTTGGAGTTAGTGAAGTTCGGTGGCAGGAGGAACAAGACTTCTGGTCAGGTGACTACAGGGTTATAAACACAAAATCAAATAGGGGTAATGCAGGAGTAGGTTTAATAATGAATGGGAAAATAGGAATGCGGGTAAGCTACTACAAACTGCATAGTGAACGCATTATTGTGGCAAAGATAGATACGAAGCCCATGCCTACTACAGTAGTACAAGTTTATATGGCAACTAGTTCTGCAGATGACGAAGAAATTGAAGAAATGTATGATGAAGTAAAAGAAATTATTCAGATAGTGAAGGGTGACGAAAATTTAATAGACATGGGTGACTAAAATTCGGTAGTAGGAAAAGGGAGAGAAGGAAATTTAGTAGGTGAATATGGATTCGGGCTAAGAAATGAAAGAGGAAGCCGCCTCGTAGAATTTTGCACAGAGCATAAGTTAATCATAGTTAACACTTGGTTCAAGAATCATAAAAGAAGGTTGTATACATGGAAGGATCCTGGAGATACTAAAAGGTATCAGATAGATTATATAATGGTAAGACAGAGATTTAGGAACCAGGTTTTAAATTGTAAGACATTTCCAGGAGCAGATGTGGTCTCTGACCACAATCTATTGGTTATGATCTGTAGATTAAAACTGAAGAAACTGCTAAAAGGTGGGAATTTAAGGAGATGGGACCCGGATAAACTGACTAAACCAGAGGTTGTACAGAGTTTCAGGGAGAGCATAAGGGAACAACTGACACGAATGGGGGAAAGAAATAAAGTAGAAAAAGAATGGGTAGCTCTGAGGGATGAAGTAGTGAAGGCAGCAGAGGATGAAGTAGGTAAAAAAACGAGGGCTAGAAGAAATCCTGGGGTAACAGAAGAAATATTGAATTTAATTGATGAAAGGAGAAAATTCAGAAATGCATTAAATGAAGCAGGCAAAAAGGAATATAAACGTCTCAAAAATGATATCGACAGGGATGGCTAGAGGACAAATGTAAGGATGTAGAGGCTTATCTCACTAGGGGCAAAGTAGATACTGCCTACAGGAAAATTAAAGAGATCTTTGGAGAAATGAGAGCCACTTGAATGGATATCAAGAGCTCAGATGGAAACCCAGTTCTAAGCAAAGAAGGGAAAGCAGAAAGGTGGAAGGAGTATATAGAGGGTCAATACAAGGGCGATGTACTTGAGGACAATATTATGGAAATGGAAGAGGATGCTGATGAAGATGAAATGGGAGATAGGAAACTGCGTGAAGAGTTTGACAGAGCACTGATAGACCTGAGTCGAAACAAGGCCCCGGGAGTAGACAACATTCCATTAGAACTACTGACGGCCTTGGGAAAGCCAGTCCTGACAAAACTCTACCATCTTGTGAGCAAGATGTATAGAACAGGCGAAAAACCCTCAGACTTCAAGAAGAATATAATAATTCCAATCCCAAAGAAAGCAGGTGTTGACAGATGTGAAAATTACCGAACCATCAGTTTAATAAGTCACACCTGCAAAATACTAACGCGAATTCTTTACAGACGAATGGAAAAACTAGTAGAAGCCGACCTCGGGGAAGATCAGTTTGGATTCCGTAGAAATGTTGGAACACGTGAGGCAATACTTACCCCACGACTTATCTTAGAAGAAAGATTAAGGAAAGGCACACCTACGTTTCTAGCATTTGTAGACTTAGAGAAAGCTTTCGACAATGTTGATTGGAATACTCTCTTTCAAATTCTGAAGATGGCAGGGGTAAAACACAGGGAGCAAAAGGCTATTTACAATTTGTAGAGAAACCAAATGGCAGTTACAAGAGTCGAGGGGTAGAAAGGGAAGCAGTGGTTGGAAAGGGAGTGAGACAGGTTTGTAGCCTATCCCCGATGTTATTCAATCTGTATATTGAACAAGCAGTAAAGGAAACAAAAGAAAAATTCGGAGTAGGTATTAAAATTCATGGAGAAGAAATAAAAACTTTGAGGTTCGCCAATGACATTGTAATTCTGTCAGAGACAGCAAAGGACTTGGAAGAGCAGTTGAACGAAATGGACAGTGTCTTGAAAGGATGGTATAAGATGAACATCAACAAAAGCAAAACGAGGATAAAGGAATGTAGTCGAATGCTGAGGGAATTAGATTAGGAAACAAGACACTTAAAGTAGTAAAGGAGTTTTGCTATTTAGGGAGTAAAATAACTGACGATGGTCGAAGTAGAGAGGATAGAAACTGTAGAGTGGCAATGGCAAGGAAAGCCTTTCTGAAGGAGAGAAATTTGTTAACATCGAGTATAGATTTGTCAGGAAGTCGTTTCTGAAAGTATTTGTATGGAGTGTAGCCATGTATGGAAGTGAAACATGGACGATAAATAGTTTGGACAAGAAGAGAATAGAAGCTTTTGAAATGTGGTGCTACAGAAGAATGATGAAGATTAGATGGGTAGATCACATAACTAATGAGGAAGTTTGAATAGGATTGGGGAGAAGAGAAGTTTGTGGCACAACTTGACTAGAAGAAGGGATCGGTTGGTTGGACATGTTCTGAGGCATCAAGGGATCACCAGTTTAGTATTGGAGGGCAGCATGGAGGGTAGAAATCGTAGAGGGAGACCAAGAGATGAATACACTAAGCAGATTCAGAAGGATGTAGGTTGCGGAAGGTACTGGGAGATGAAGAAGCTTGCACGGGATAGAGTAGCATGGAGAGCTGCATCAAACCAGTCTCAGGACAGAAGACCACAACAACAACAACAACAACAACAACAACAACAACAACAACAAATGCCGGGACGGTTCCCTTGAAAAGGTCGCGGCCTATTTTCTTCCCCATCATTTCGCAATCCGAGTTTGTGCTTCGTCTCCAATGGCCTCGCTGTCGACGGGACGTTAAATTTTATTTTAGTTTTTCGTATTATCCACAAAATGAACGGCGATCCTTTCAACTTTTGGATGTCCTCCTACAATCCTAGGTAGTAAGGAGCTTATATGCACACCAGTACTCCACAAAAGGACAGACAGACATAATGAAGGTAGTCACTATAGAACATTTGTTGCACATTCTAAGTGTTATTCCAATAAAATGCACTCTTTGGTTCGCAATTCTCACAATATTGTTTTCGTCTTTTCTGAATACCCGTTCCGTGCTCGTGTACGTTGAAGGCCGAGCTATGTACAAGGTGTGAGAATTCTATTTTATAAGTTTGTTACTTACGGGGATGACTAGCGGCCATCTTTTAGGCGTTTCAGAATGAGCTACGCCCGAAGCTAGCTATTCGTCTTTAACAAAATACTATTTTTAAATAATAGTTTGATGAAAACGATATCGATGTTTAAATGCTTTGGGACTGTGGTGGCCACCCAAAAGTAGTTAACCTTCAGTGGTATTGAAATAAAGGAAGTAAAGGAAAGCATCCGGTACATATCCAACAACAATTTGTCGTTTAAATGCTGTAAAGTATTAAGGTTCACTTATTATAAATTTAACACAGCAAAAATTTAAATAAATTAGCTACTTCTTTATCCAAGCTGTCAGCAGAGACATATTCTACTGCTTGTACACCAGCATCTATCAGGAATTCGGTTTGCCTAACACCTTAAGAGGAGAAGTCCATTTGATGGACCTCAGATCCTTGAAATTAAATAATTATATACCTTATATGAGGAGTGACTATAAGGCAAGAATTTTGTTTTGAAATTCGGAATTTTCAGCTTCTTGTGTGATGTGTCCTTGAAGATCTGTGTAGCGGAAAACAGACCCACAATCTGAACCCTAAATGACGACGCACAGTCTATTTAGAATATATGATTGTCGAAATCAGTTTTTTTGTAAGAAGATTACATTGTTAGCTATATATACATAAAGGTTAAATTCTTACTGCTTGCATATTCTAACAAAATATACGGTTTATGCATTGCGCGAAGGAAATTAAAGTTAACATAATAAAAGAGCAACTCTATCTTCCTGACAAAACAGAATGTTGTTTTTTAAGTATAAAATTGTATTTCTTGCTTACTGTATCCATGTTTTGATTCAATATTATCTTCCTACGCAGCTGGGTCCCAAAAAGTGTTCCGTTTAGTGTACGATAATAATAGGACTGTCCAAAAAGAAGGTACAGATTTCAAACATTTATTGCTGCGAAAATACAAAAGATAGAATCACAATTAGAATGTTCCTGGAAAGAGAAAAATTCAGATTTGTATGCATTCAGTATGAGCACCATGTGTTACACGACAGATATCAGAACGATGGCTCATTTCCTACCCCATACGAAGCAGCTGGTCTCTCATAATCGAATTTACAGCTTCAACAATGCGTTGTCGCAGACTTTCAAGAATGTCAGGAACAGGAGGGATAAACGTCACCATCTACATCAACATCATACCGCACAAACCACGTAATGGTATGTGGCGTGGGGTACTTTCGGTACCACTAACTGATCCCTCCAACCCTGTTCTACTCGCGAACAGTGCGTCGGAAGAATGATTGTCTGTAAGCCTATGCATTGGCTCTAATTTCTCAAATTTTCTCCTCGTCGTCAATACGCGAGATGTGTGTGGGGGGAAGTAATATGGTGTCAGACTGCTTCTGAAAAGCACTGTCCCGAAATTTCAATAGTAAATCTCACCGTGATGCACAACGCCTATCTTATAAAGTCAGCCAGTGGAGTTTGTTTAGCATCTCCGTAACGCTCTCTCGCCAGATAAACGATTGCGTGACGAAACGCTCCGCTATTAGTTGGATCTTCTCTGTCTCCTCTATCAGACCTACATGACAGGGATCCCACATAGATGAACAACACTCAAGATGAAACGTCCCCTTAGAAAAATTGTACAAAATTGTACTGACCCACAATATTTTTAGCGCAACGCAATCTGACTTTCAAAAATCACTACAAAAGAATGGCCCTGACTAACATTAACCTATACCTTTCACAAATCACTTACCTCACAAAAATCTTCGTTACTCAAGCTACAGCAATACAGCAAGCGCCACTACTACCAGCTAAATAAAAGATTCAAACTACCGAAGGCACTAACTACTGATATGCACAGTTAGCAAATGAAAGATTTTGTAGAGAACAAACAATGTATTTACCTTACTAGTGTTCAAAAGTCATAATATATATAGCAGTTTATGACAACCAGTCTTACAAATTTCAAAACTCCGCCATCTCTCTCCCCACATCCACCACTGCTGGCGGCTCACCTCCAACTGCGCAACGCTACGCGCTGTTAACAGACAACTGCCCAACACTACAATAGCCAACAACAATGCAAACCAGCCACAGACTGCACACAGCACAGCCAGTGATTTTCATACAGAGCGCTACGTGGCGTTACCAATAAGAAAATCTAAACAGCCTACTTACATAGCCCCCATGCTCCCCACAAAAAATTTTACAAATTGTTTTGGGCACTGGCCAGTACATATTTGTTAAAATGTTTTCACAATTACAATAACAAAGAAATCAAATGCACACACTTATTGATAGAATGTTGGTCAAAAGCTAAAATTTTCTCACAGTTCATAAAGACAGTCCTGATCGTTCATTACAATAAAATAGCAGTATTTTTCTCAAAGACTGAGCAGTAAAAGAAAATGCACACTGAAGTAGTGGATTTCCATACAGTCTTGAAGAAGCAGTGTTGTCCTTCCAACGGAAAGACAGTGCTGACTCTTGACATGCAGACAGGTAATGGTCCACAACAGAGCAAACCCACAGCAGAGTCATTCGACGTTTTGAAGAATATTGGTTGGTAGGTCATCATAGAACAGACCCACTGTAGTCCTGGTAGAGATTACGGTATTGGTGGGCCACCAGAGGTGCAGACCCACTGCAGTCTTTGCAGAAATAATGGTACTGGTGAGTCAGCAAAGGTGTAGACCCACTGTAGTCCTTGTAGAAATAATTGTACTGGTGGGTCATCAAAGATGCAGACCCATTGTAGTCCTTGTAGAGATGGCCAGCAGCCATCTGTTGTGACTGTTCAGGTGCACAATCACCATTGAAGTGTCTTGCGGATAATATAGCAAGTCTATAACCACCACTTGTACCACTTGTAAACTCACAAATTTTTTGGAATTGTCCTTAGAAGCAGCAATGCTGTTATCCAGTCCCTTGCTGAATTATTAACACACGTGCAAACACTAACAGTCCCTACTTCTCTCATATTGTCCATATACTATGACCAACAGAAACGTGTGTAGTGAAATGTAACTTACAAGTTAATAATATGATGAACTGGTGTCAATTACAATTTTATAACATAAGAATACAATTACAAAGGTACAAAATAAATCATTAAAGAACATAACAATACAGATAACATTTGTAGTGCAGGCTTTACAAAAGAATCGAAATAACATAGACATCAGTGTTACAGGAATTATGACATAAGTAAATACATAAGAGATCAGAATAATTATTGAAACATCAACTTCACACATGAGCATTAAAACAAAACAGAATAAATAATGTCTAAACATCTTTACAAAGTAAATAACATAGTATTTGAAAAATTCTAGAACATAAATCTTATTAGCTAAACATTTAAAGACAGGAAAAAGACAAATACACAAGGGTACATAAACACATGGTGGAATAATACAAAAGGAAAAACAGGGTTCGTTTTCAGTGTGACATTTGGTACTGCAGTCCAAACCAAAACTTTGTTCTGTAGATCTTTCCCCTTATTTCAACATTTGTTTCCACCAAAAAAGTCGTATCCAAGCATGCTTTCTGTATTCTGTTCACATCCTCTTTCAATGTTCTTTTCTGGGCAAACCATTTTCTTATAGCTACCCAATGCATTTCTTCCAATTCATCATAGTTAGTTTCTTATATAGTCTATCCCCTCTTAAGCTAACTTAAATCTACTGAGCTCAGATATATATACCAAGGGACGAGGCAGTGCAGCAGCGTGTAACAAATTAACACAAACAACAATGACAAAAATTCAAATTGGCAAAGCAAGCAGCATAAATTAGCAAAGTAAATGCAATATTACAACTAATATAAGGCAATGCGCAGCAAACAAGAAAAATAAATCCGTAGTAAAACTGGTTTAACAGAGTAATACAAAGTCAAATTCAGTAACATTATGCCTGGCAAACAGCATAGCAAATGCAATAACTTATATCTAAACATGACAAAGCTCAAGCAGGAAAAAATATTACAGTAAAAATGGCCATGTTAAATACCTATGTCACATCTTAACACTAGAGTGATGCATCACAAGAACTTACACTAGCAGATAAGTTACCAAATCGTGAAAAAAATTATTTATGCAATCCCTGTGAAGGGAAATGTCTATTTATGTGCCCTCGTTTTCTTGGAAGTTGATCACAAATTTCTTATTGACTGGATCTGTAGGCATAAAATAACTATATTAGTACATCTATTAAATTTTATTTTAACCAATGCTGCAGTGCAGCTAGAAACTAGAAATTAAACAAAATGAGCAACCTCTAAACTGCAAAGACAATAGATGTAAAATGTTTCTCATCATTTCTTTAGGCATTTTAGTAAATAACATAAATTAAGAGCTCCACAGTGTAATCATATGTTTTCGAGTTTGAGCGTGTCGCATTTGCGATGCTTTCGACAAAGAAATGTCAATAGCGAGGATAATGGCCTCTTTTGTTTTTCTCCACCTAATGGCTTTCTTTTGTCAGACGACTATCTCTCAGCTGGGCACCCAAAACGCATTACATCAAGGTCACTTACCTTTCTTACTGAAATATTTACGACAGCAGTTTCCGCTACAGTGACAGTCTCATATAAAAATATTTTCACAGGTTCAGAATTTGCGTTACAAATGTGTAGAAAGAAAATCCTGTAAATATAACAGTGTCCAAAAAATTTTCGCCAGCATTGTGATACATTCACGCATACACACACATTTCATAACTCTTACAGTACGATTCTTGGTTTCCAACATCCTTTCCATAAATCAGAGTCCCTAACCACTACTCCTTACTCCTTACCTTATTACATATGTACATATTCGTCGACACGTCAATCTTGCAGCGACACTTCAATATTTCATCATAATAAATACATAGCATAATCAAATTCCTCATATAGCATCAGCTTATTGATCATAAACATACCTCAACAGCATAATTCGCATTGTCGTCATAATAATAAATTATAACAGATCAATCACTTCTCAAAATTGTCGTAGCTTTCTGGATATTTTAAAACCTAAAAAAAATTCTCTGCTCATTTCAAAAGTGTCATCTACCTCAAACGTACTTTACAAATCATGATCCCATACCAAATACAACATTCAAAGCTCTCATAGTATCACAATGGTTCTGAAAAAAAAAATATGAACAGTTCACAAAGTACAGACAAAATACAGTTTCATAAGTGTGAAGTTATCGAACTGTGTAATTGTGTAAACATGTGTCACTGATGTAGTAAAAAAAATGTTTATCTCTCAGTTAAATGATCAGATAGCTGTGTAATTTATGTGTTAGAGGAATATGGTACCGATGTTGTATAAGCAAATACCATATTAGCTAGGGCTCCTTGTGCTTGCCAGACAAATAGTACAAAAAGTAAGCGTGTACCCCCCTCAGGTGTTACAGATTACAGCAATGGAATGAAATGTATCACGGAAAACTTCCTTTGTAATTCAAAAATCTTTAAAAATAAACGTTTTAAGTATAAAATTAATCACTCAAATACGTGTACTGTAGAGCTAAACTGTGCGTCTTGTTGCAACATAATCCCTGTGGAAGTGTCGTAGTTATCGTCCTCCGAAAGCTAAGTTCTGCAGAAGTCAATATACTTACCTCATGATAAACAAAAGTGAAACGCTTTGCGTATAGATATCGTAGTTATTACGCTTATTGGCGTGATGAAGAATGTACTGTGCTGTAACATTTTGTTGTGCTATAGAAAAGACTGTCTCATTGTAGCTATACCACAAAAGTTACTACTAAAACATGTTTTACTTTCCAGAATAATACAGAAAAACTGTGCAGATATAAAACAGAAACACCGCAAAAGCAACATTGTAAATTGTCACTCATTAGTAGCGTCGTGATATACACTCCTGGAAATGGAAAAAAGAACACATTGACACCGGTGTGTCAGACCCACCATACTTGCTCCGGACACTGCGAGAGGGCTGTACAAGCAATGATCACACGCACGGCACAGCGGACACACCAGGAACCGCGGTGTTGGCCGTCGAATGGCGCTAGCTGCGCAGCATTTGTGCACCGCCGCCGTCAGTGTCACACAGTTTGCCGTGGCATACGCAGCTTCATCGCAGTCTTTAACACTGGTAGCGTGCCGCGACAGCGTGGACGTGAACCGTATGTGCAGTTGACGGACTTTGAGCGAGGGCGTATGGTGGGCATGCGGGAGGCCGGATGGACGTACCGCCGAATTGCTCAACACGTGGGGCGTGAGGTGTCCACAGTACATCGATGTTGTCGCCAGTGGTCGGCGGAAGGTGCACGTGCCCGTCGACCTGGGACCGGACCGCAGCGACGCACGGATGCACGCCAAGACCGTAGGATCCTACGCAGTGCCGTAGGGGACCGCACCGCCACTTCCCAGCAAATTAGGGACACTGTTGCTCCTGGGGTATCGGCGAGGACAATTCGCAACCGTCTCCATGAAGCTGGGCTACGGTCCCGCACACCGTTAGGCCGTCTTCCGCTCACGCCCCAACATCGTGCAGCTCGCCTCCAGTGGTGTCGCGACAGGCGTGAATGGAGGGACGAATGGAGACGTGTCGTCTTCAGCGATGAGAGTCGCTTCTGCCTTGGTGCCAATGATGGTCGTATGCGTGTTTGGCGCCGTGCAGGTGAGCGCCACAATCAGGACTGCATACGACCGAGGCACACAGGGCCAACACCCGGCATCATGGTGTGGGGAGCGATCTCCTACACTGGCCGTACACCACTGGTGATCGTCGAGGGGACACTGAATAGAGCACGGTACATCCAAACCGTCATCGAACCCATCGTTCTACCATTCCTAGACCGGCAAGGGAACTTGCTGTTCCAACAGGACAATGCACGTCCGCATGTATCCCGTGCCACCCAACGTGCTCTAGAAGGTGTAAGTCAACTACCCTGGCCAGCAAGATCTCCGGATCTGTGCCCCATTGAGCATGTTTGGGACTGGATGAAGCGTTGTCTCACGCGGTCTGCACGTCCAGCACGAACGCTGGTCCAACTGAGGCGCCAGGTGGAAATGGCATGGCAAGCCGTTCCACAGGACTACATCCAGCATCTCTACGATCGTCTCCATGGGAGAATAGCAGCCTGCATTGCTGCGAAAGGTGGATATACACTGTACTAGTGCCGACATTGTGCATGCTCTGTTGCCTGTGTCTATGTGCCTGTGGTTCTGTCAGTGTGATCATGTGATGTATCTGACCCCAGGAATGTGTCAATAAAGTTTCCCCTTCCTGGGACAATGAATTCACGGTGTTCTTATTTCAATTTCCAGGAGTGTATGTAAGTAGGCTGTTTAGATTTTCTTATTGGTAACGCCACGTAGTGCTCTGTATGAGAGTTGCTGGCTGTGCTGTGTGCAATCTGTGGCTGGTTTGCATTGTTGTCTGCCATTGTAGTGTTGGGCAGCTGGATGTTAACAGCGCGTAGCGTTGCGCAGTTGGAGGTGAGCTGCCAGCAGTGGTGGATGTGGGGAGAGATATGGCGGAGTTTTGAAATTTGTAAGACTGGTTGTCATGAACTGCTATAAATATTATGACTTTTGAACACTAGTAAGGTAAACACATTGTTTGTTCTCTATCAACATCTTTCATTTGCTAACTATGCATATCAGTAGTTAGTGCCTTCGGTAGTTTGAATCTTTTATTTAGCTGGCAGTAGTGGCGCTCGCTATATTGCTGTAGCTTGAGTAACGAAGATTTTTGTGAGGTAAGTGATTTGTGAAAGGTATAGGTTAATGTTAGTCAGGGCCATTCTTTTGTAGGGATTTTTGAAAGTCAGATTGCGTTGCGCTAAAAATATTGTGTCAGTACAATTTTGTACAATTTTTCTAAGGGGACGTTTCATACGTAAGTTTTGTTGCTGCCAGCGGTATGAGTCATTGCCTATTGTCTCTTTGTTGGCGCGTGTCGTTATTGGGGCTTGGAGACATAACTTCTACAAATTCACCTTGTCGAGAGGGCCCTGCCCTGTTGAAATCGCGCCAGTTCTGATGCAATTCAGGTATATCGTTACGATCATATCGTCTGTCGTCATGTCGGTAGTTCCTGTAGTTTCTTTCTTGTCGGTTAAGTGGTGGAGAATTCCTCCCTGAATCGTAACTGCATCTAAAGTTCTTCTGTCTCCCATAATAATAATTGTTTTGGTTCCCATATTGTCTGTTTCTCTTATTGTCGCTGTGGTAGTCATTACCGCGGAGAGGTGATCTTTCCCTGTAATTATTACTACTCTGCAAACGGTTGTCATACGGGTGGTGTCTGCTTTGGTCACGATTTGTGTTGTGAGAATAGCCTTGTCGCGTCCAGTTATTATTTCTGTCATCGAGGAATTGTGACGGATGTGACCTGTAATTGTTGTGCTCCTGTTTTCGCGTTCCGCGATTGTCAGTGTCAATTTCCAGTTCTTGTAAGAGCCCCTGAAAAGCTTCAGTGTCGTTTTTGCAACGTCCTGCCAAAATAATATGTCGTAAATGTTCAGGTAATTTGATTAAGCAAATGCGGATGAGTTGTGAGGGGCTGTATGGGTTTGACAGGTACTGATTCTTGTGTAACATGTCTTCAAAATATTTCACAAGACTGGAGAATTCAGATTGTTCGAAATGTTTCATCATTATGATGCCATGTTTTACTCGGTCTTGTGTGGCTTGAGACCAATATGCTGAGAGGAAGGCATGGTAAAATTCTCCCTCACTGTGGCAATCGTGAATGACCGATCGCATTCTCACAGCTGGTTCATTCTCTAAGTAGCCACACATAAATTCTAATCTGTGCTCTAACGACCAGTTGGGAGGAAAACAATGAGAGAATTGATGGAGCCATGCTTGTGGATGAATGTCGTTGCCAGAATTCTTAAATGTTTGGAATTTACGTGTAGTAATGAACAGCTTATAGTCAAAATCATCATGTCGGCGAGTCACATGTCGGTCATTGTTACGTCGTTTCGGCGGTTCCATCTCAAAATTCGGTGTGCCTTGCAAATTTCTTTCTTAATTTCCGAAGTGTCCTGTGTTATTATTTTGTGGTTCATCCGTATTTCTAAGTCCCTCTTCCCGTGTTGGAGCGCGAGTGTCCTCTGAAATATGTAATTTTTGTATTACTTGGGCCAACTGATCTTGTACTTCCCGGATTTCTCTTTTGTGTTGCGTATTAATTTGATTCTGATTTTGTTTGAATTTCGTAATTTTGTTCATACTCTTCTGCGTCAGTGATGGCTACAGGTCTTGTGTGATTCAGATCATCATCTACCTTTGTAGATAAGTTAGTGAACTGATCTGAAAGTTCGGCTACTTTATCCGTTAGTGAAATTATTTCCTCTGTGTGTTTTTTCTGAACCAAGTTTCAGAGTGTCCATTTGTGTTGAAATCGTATCTACTGTGTCCTTTAAGTTTTCCTGAGTTTTTGTAAGTTGCATAACCGAATCGGTAGATGCAACTGAGTCAATTTTAGCTTGCAAGGTGTCGTGATTTTCATGAACAATAGTTTGCAGTTCTTTTATGGCTGCTTCGAGATTCTGTAATGCATCTTCATGACGCGAAAAAATAGGTGGGAAATGCTCACAAATTTGTGTTTTTTACATCATTACAGACTTTTTGACATTTCGATTCGATTTTATGTAACTCAGTAGTTAAATCTTCACGTGTTTGTTCAAGTGTGGTGTCTAACTTTTGAAGATTTTGTTCCATTGCGTCTAACTGTTGCTGTGTTTGTCTCTGGTGTTGTTCCATTGTGTCTAACTTTTGAAGCTTTTTCTGTGTTTGTCTCTGATTTTGTTTCATTTGTTGCATTAGCTGTAATAACAATGCATTAGTGTCTGGATTTTGTTCTTCTACGCTGTTCGGCAGTGCATTTGCACCGGCAACATTCACATTTTGATAAGCAGAAAATGTGTCTTGACTTATTTGAGAAAACGGTGAGGACCCAAAACCTGAATCTACAGTATTTGCAAAATTGTGTCCTTTCATTTCGGATTCCTGAGGCGAGCTGTTGCCGAGCGATCGATCGATAATGCTTCCCTGTTCACTAATTGTTTCACTGCCTCCGCCATTGTTTGCCGCCCGCTCCATTTCCCTATGCACAATTACCAAATTACTATGTTGAACATTAGTTAATTCATTACACGGTGGCGCTAACACACTACTTTCGTCTTCACTGTCATTTCTCAGTTTACTTTGGAGCCTAGTATTACGTTTTTCACACTCCATTATTGTCACAATATTTCACACGACAACACAGAAAAACACAATTTGAAGAGCAGAAATAGGGGAACACATTAACATAGCACTGAAAATATTATCTAGTTAATTGCAAGCGCAGATGCGAAATACTTGCTGCAAATCTACATGCATGCGACAACTGTTTTACTGTACAACAATGAAAAACTACAACTACAAAGGAAAGTCTCTCTATAATTACGCGCTAGCAATAAACAAAAGCTACACTAATTACAAAGAAAAATCAGTAGATTGCAGTGAGGTATCCTCGGCTAAGGGTCGACATATGAAACGTCCCCTTTTGAAAAATTATACGCGACTGTGCTTAAACTGACACAATAGTTTTAGCGCAACGCAATCTGACTTTCAAAAATCCCTACAAAAGAATGGCCCTGACTAACATTAACCTATACCTTTCACAAATCACTTACCTCACAAAAATCTTCGTTACTCAAGCTACAGCAATACAGCAAGCGCCACTACTGCCAGCTAAATAAAAGATTCAAACTACCGAAGGCACTAACTACTGATATGCATAGTTAGCAAATGAAAGATTTTGATAGAGAACAAACAATGTATTTACCTTACTAGTGTTCAAAAGTCATAATATATATAGCAGTTCATGACAACCAGTCTTACAAATTTCAAAACTCCGCCATCTCTCTCCCCACATCCACCACTGCTGGCGGCTCACCTCCAACTGCGCAACGCTACGCGCTGTTAACATCCAGCTGCCCAACACTACAATGGCAGACAACAATGCAAACCAGCCACAGACTACACACAGCACAGCCAGCAACTCTCATACAGAGCACTACGTGGCGTTACCGATAAGAAAACCTAAACAGCCTACTTACAAAGAACTGGGCGAACAAGCGCCTTATAAGCCACTGCTTTCGTGGATGAGTTACTTTTCCTTAATATTCTTCCGATGAATCTGAGTCTGGTATCTGCTTTTCCCACTATCTGTTTTATGTGGTCATTCCACTTAAGGTCGCTCTGGATAATTACGCCTAGATATTTTATGGCAGACGCTGTCTCCAGCTGGTTTTCATCATTAGTGTAGCTGTACAGTAGTGGATTTCTTTTCCTGTGCATGGACAATATTTTACACTTATTTACGTTCAGGGTCAACTGTCAGAGCCTGCACCATTCATCAATTCTCTGCTGGTAGTTCTGCAAATTCTTACCTTCTTCTGGCGTTACTACTTTGGTATAAACAACTGCATCATCTGCAAATAGCCTTAAAGAGCATCCGAAGCTTTCTACGAGATCATTTATGTACATTGTAAACAGCAACGGTACTATCACACTTCCCTATGGTACTCAGGATATTCCACTTACATCTGTTGATTTGGCTTTGTTAAGAGTGAGGTGTTGAGCTGTATCTGCAAGGAAGTCTTGAATCCAATCGCAACTCTGCTCCGATTATTCGTAAGCTCGTATTACTTTCATTAAACGGAAATTCGGGACGGTGTCAAATGCCATACTGAAATCAAGAAACACGGCATCAACCTGAGCGCCGTTTTCCACTGCGCTGTGGATCTCATGGCGGAACAGAGTGAGCTGAGTCTCGCAGGATGTTTGCGAAATTCATGTTGATTTTTGTAGAGGAGATGTTCATTTTCTAGTAACCTCATAATTATTGAGCATAAAAACGCGGTCTGCCATGTAACCCGATAGATAAAAGTAACAAGGTGTGAGGTCTGGATACCTTGGAGGCCAATGGCGATGATTCTCATCCTCTGCTCCTCCTCTTCCAATCAAACCACCTGAAATGGTGACATTCAGGTAACGTCGGAGGTGCTTAGAGAAACTGTCTGTTCCTAACAGTACTTTAAATCAGTTTGAAGACAATATATGAACGCGAAGGAGAGGTACAAATCCAGTACAAAACCTTGTGGGACTCCACACATTATTTTGCCCCATAATAAATTTGTCCGCAACTCGTGGTCTCGCGGTAGAGTTCTCCCTTCCCTAGCACGGGGTCACGGTTCGATTCCCTGCCCCGTGATAACTAGGTGTTGTGTCGTCTTTCTCATCATCATTCATCCCCATTACGGTCGGAGGAAAGCAATGGCAGCCGGCCGAAGTGGCCGTGCGGTTAAAGGCGCTGCAGTCTGGAACCGCAGGACCGCTACGGTCGCAGGTTCGAATTCTGCCTCGGGCATGGATGTTTGTGATGTCCTTAGGTTAGTTAGGTTTAACTAGTTCTAAGTTCTAGGGGACTAATGACCTCAGCAGTTGAGTCCCATATTGCTCAGAGCCATTTGAACCATTTTTGAAAGCAATGGCAAACCACCTCCACTAGGACCTTATCTAGTACGGCGGTGCGGGTCTCCCGCATCGTTTCCGTACGCTCTGTCAAGGAGTATGGGACTTCATCATCATACAGGGTGTTTCAAAAATGACCGGCATATTTGAGACGGCAATAAAAACTAAACGAGCAGCGATAGAAATACACCGTTTGTTGCAATATGCTTGGGACAACAGTACATTTTCAGGCGGACAAACTTTCGAAATTACGGTAGTTACAATTTTCAACAACAGATGGCGCTGCAAGTGATGTGAAAGATATAGAAGACAACGCAGTCTGTGGGTGCGCCATTCTGTACGTCGTCTTTCTGCTGTAAGCGTGTGCTGTTCACAACGTGCAAGTGTGCTGTAGACAACATGGTTAATTCCTTAGAACAGAGGATTTTTCTGGTGATGGAATCCCACCGCCTAGAACACAGTGTTGTTGCAACAAGACGAAGTTTTCAACGGAGGTTTAATGTAACCAAAGGACCGAAAAGCGATACAATAAAGGATCTGTTTGAAAAATTTCAACGGACTGGGAACGTGACGGATGAACGTGCTGGAAAGGTAGGGCGACCGCGTACGGCAACCACAGAGGGCAACGCGCAGCTAGTGCAGCAGGTGATCCAACAGCGGCCTCGGGTTTCCGTTCGCCGTGTTGCAGCTGCGGTCCAAATAACGCCAACGTCCACGTATCGTCTCATGCGCCAGAGTTTACACCTCTATCCATACAAAATTCAAACGCGGCAACCCCTCAGCGCCGCTACCATTGCTGCACGAGAGACATTCGCTAACGGTATAGTGCACAGGATTGATGACGGCGATATGCATGTGGGCAGCATTTGGTTTACTGACGAAGCTTATTTTTACCTGGACGGCTTCGTCTATAAACAGAACTGGCGCATATGGGGAACCGAAAAGCCCCATGTTGCAGTCCCATCGTCCCTGCACCCTCAAAAAGTACTGGTCTGGGCCGCCATTTCTTCCAAAGGAATCATTGGCCCATTTTTCAGATCCGAAACGATTACTGCATCACGCTATCTGGACATTCTTCGTGAATTTGTGGCGGTACAAACTGCCTTAGACGACACTGCGAACACCTCGTGGTTTATGCAAGATGGTGCCCGGCCACATCGCACGGCCGACGTCTTTAATTTCCTGAATGAATATTTCGATGATCGTGTGATTGCTTTGGGCTATCCGAAACATACAGGAGGCGGCGTGGATTGGCCTCCCTATTCGCCAGACATGAACCCCTGTGACTTCTTTCTGTGGGGACACTTGAAAGACCAGGTGTACCGCCAGAATCCAGAAACAATTGAACAGCTGAAGCAGTACATCTCATCTGCATGTGAAGCCATTCCGCCAGACACGTTGTCAAAGGTTTCGGATAATTTCATTCAGAGACTACGCCATATTATTGCTACGCATGGTGGATATGTGGAAAATATCGTACTATAGAGTTTCCCAGACCGCAGCGCCATCTGTTGTTGAAAATTGTCTGCCTGAAAAAGTACTGTTGTCCCAAGCATATTGCAACAAACGGTGTATTTCTATCGCTGCTCGTTTAGTTTTTATTGCCGTTTCAAATATACCGGTCATTTTTGAAACACCCTGTAACAATAAATTTAGTTTATTCCGCCTGTCATTCCACTGTTATTGTGACTCCCCGCTTTCTCTTAGGCACGTAAGACTCAGTGAAGAAGAGATGCTACAATACTATTGCATTTTTGTTCCAGAAGTAGTACTTTATGCTCTGCTGACTCAAAGGCTTTGGCAACGTAACGGAATATAAAAGGAATATTTTTACTGAAACTTCCTGGCAGATTAAAACTGTGTGCCCGACCGAGACTCGAACTCGGGACCTTTGTTTTTCGCGGGCAAGTGCTCTACCAACTGAGCTACCGAAGCACGACTCACGCCCGCTACTCACAGCTCTACTTCTGCCAGTACGTCTCCTACCTACCAAACTTTACAGTAGAGCTGTGAGTACCGGCCGTGAGTCGTGCTTCGGTAGCTCACTTGGTAGAGCACTTGCCCGCGAAAGGCAAAGGTCCCAGTTCGAGTCTCGGTCGGACACACAGTTTTAATCTGCCAGGAAGTTTCATACCAGCGCAAACTCCGCTGCAGAGTGAAAATCTCTTTCTGGAATATTTTTACTGTTTGTCTCTGGCAGGATTTCACTTGTGAAGTGTAATATTAATTCGACATAAAGGAAACTAAATTGCTCTTATTACTAAAGAATTAATGATCCAGTCACGTTAATGCGACTACTCGCTACGTTCGACGCCAACGCTCAATAACCACTCACAGACGACGAGCGGCAGCGCAATCAGTGCCTGGAGATGCAGATACAGCGCAATAGTTGTTGTAATGCGAAAACCGAGCAGTTTATCTGACATCCAAAAGTGCACGATCATTGGCTTTCGGGAAAAGAGCAAAAGCATTTCCAAAAACGTCTAAGTCTGTAAACTTTTCTCGTGACGCCATGGTTATAACAGAGCTATCTAAAACCGGCGGCGAGGTCACTGTGGTGCACCACGAGTCATACCCAATGTGATCAAAAGTATCCGGTCACACCCAAAACCATACGTTTTTCATATTAGGAGCATTTTGCTGCCGTCTACTGCCAGGGACTACATATCACCGACCTCAGTAGTCATTATACACCGTGAGAGAGCAGAATATGGCGCTCCGTGGAACTCACGGACATCGAACGTGGTTAGGTGATTGGGTGTCACTTCTACCATACGTGTGTACGCGAGATTTCCACATTCGTAAACATCCCTAGGTCCACTGTTTCCGATATGATAGTGAAGTGGAAACGTAAAGGGACACGTATAGCACAAAAACGTACAGGACAACCTTGTCTGTTGACTGACAGATACTGCCGACAGTTGAAGAGGTTCTTCATGTGTAGTAGGCAGACATCTATTCATACCATCACACAGAAATTTCAAACTGCATCAAGATCCTCTGCAAGTACTATGACAATCAGGCGGGAGGTGAGAGAACTTGGATTTAATGGTCGAGCTGTTGCCACACATCACGCTGGTAAATGCAAAACGACGACTCGCTTTGTGTAAGGAGTGTAAACATTGGATGACTAAACAATGGGAAAACGTTATGTGGAGTGACGAATCACGGTACACAATGTGGCGATCCGATAGCAGGGTGTGGGTATGCGAATTCCTGGTGAACGTCATCTGTCAGCGTGTGTAGAGCCAACAGTAAAATTCGGAGGCGGTGGTGTTATGGTGTGGTCGTGTTTTTCAAGGAGGGGGCTTGCACCCCTTATTGTTTTTCGTGGCACTATCACAGTACAGGCCTATATTGATGTTTTAAGCACCTTCTTGCTTACTACTGTTGAAGAACAATTCAGGTATGGCGATTGCATCTTTCAACACGACTGAGCACCATTTCATAATGCACCGCCTGTGGCGGAGTGGTTGCATGACAATAACATACCTGTGATGGACTGACCTACACAGTCCTGACCTGAATCCCTTGCGATGTTTAGGAACGCCGACTTCGTGCTAGGCCTCACCGACCGACATCGATATCTCTTCGCAGCGCAGCACTCCGTGAAGAATGGACTGCCATTCCCCAAGAAACCTTCCAGCACTTGACTCAACGTATGCCTGCGAGAGGGGAAGCTGTCATCAGGGCTAAGGGTGGACCAACATCGTATTGAATTCCAGCATTATCGATGGAGGGCGCCACGAACTTGGAAGTCATTTTGAGCCGTTTGTACGGATACTTTTGATCACAGAGTGTTCATGGTAGGTGTAAACTACGGTTGTTGAGATGTGTTCGGCGAAAAGACGTGCGGCTTTGAGTAATTTACTGCCGAGATGGGCCAAGGTGCTACTAACAGTGCTATTCAGTGTCTGTCCAGCAACACTGCCGCGTTTGGGTCTCTATAGCATGTTCCTAATTGATGTACCGATGCTGACTGTTTCTCAACGGGGACGAGTTTGGACACCAATACCTTAACAGGATATCCACTTAGTGGTGACAGAACGCCTTCTCAGATGACTCGCGTTTTATGTGCTGTCAGACGTTGACGAGTAGGGTGTCAAATGTCTGAAAGCAATCACCCTACAATCAGGAGGGAGAGTTGTGGACTGTGGAATGTTTCTGCGGTTTTACCTTGGTAAACTTGTCAATCTGGAGGGCACAAGGGCTCAATACAGATAGGAATCTACCCTTGGGGACCACGTCCACCCCTAAATGCAATTTGATATACCTCGGCGCGGTGATATCTATTAGGAGGGCAATGCAACGTGTCAAACAGTTCGCAGTGTTCGTGGCACGGTTCGAACAGCACAAGTATGAGTTTACCGTACTAACCTAGCTACTCACCGGATGAAAACCCATCGAGAATTTGTCGGACCATCTCAGTCTGGCTGTTAGCGCCATAAGCCATCTCCAGTGCTGACCGCAGCACTGGCGACGGTACGGCTCCACATCTCGTCAGTACCTTCCAGAACATCACTGACAAGTGCACTGTCCAGTCACAGTAACGTGACTGAACAGTGTATTAGTCGTGGTGAGTGAGAGAGCTACGGTCGCAAGTTCGAACCCTGCCTCGGGCATGGATGTGTGTGATGTCCTTACGTTAGTTAGGTTTAAGTACTTCTAAGTCTAATTCCCATAGTGATTAGAGCCATTTGAACAATTTGTATTAGAGTGCGACCGTGTATCTTCCTCACGATGTGACAAGATTCGTAACAAAATCTATCAACAGTACAAGAGGAGCTTTTCTCAAAGACGCCTTTCGACTTGGGTCTTAAAATATTTTTGAGATCTTCACGTTCGGTATCACATGACACTTTCTTGTTTAGGGGGCAGTGAGGGTATCTGGATTATTATAGCTCTGCAGCACACTTGCTGGAAATCTAAGATTAATTTGTGTCCCTAGTTCGGGATGGGCCAATTCATATATATATATATATATATATATATATATATATATATATATATATATATATATATATATATATATATATATATATAGTGTACCGATATTTATGGACGATATCGATATTCTCGATCTGAGAATATCGATATTTCGACATGCTCGTCGATATTTTCAACATTTACATGGACTTAAAGAAAATTGATCGAAGTCACAAAAATGATTAATAAATATCTGAAAGTTGACAAATACATTATTATTTCCCACATTAACCAATAAAAGGCACACAATGTACTGTAAAATCACTTGTTTACAAAAAAATAATTAATGAAACTAATAATCATCACAGATAAACATTAATGGGCCTCTTTCTTTAATATGTTTCCCTGTCAGTCTGCTTCTGTTATCTAGCACAAGCAAGTTTAGAAAGAAAATTACTCTTTTGGACGAAACGGAAGACACTTCGCATATTAACTACACTCCTGGAAATTGAAATAAGAACACCGTGAATTCATTGTCCCAGGAAGGGGAAACTTTATTGACACATTCCTGGGGTCAGATACATCACATGATCACACTGACTGAACCACAGGCACATAGACACAGGCAACAGAGCATGCACAATGTCGGCACTAGTACAGTGTATATCCACCTTTCGCAGCAATGCAGGCTGCTATTCTCCCATGGAGACGATCGTAGAGATGCTGGATGTAGTCCTGTGGAACGGCTTGCCATGCCATTTCCACCTGGCGCCTCAGTTGGACCAGCGTTCGTGCTGGACGTGCAGACCGCGTGAGACGACGCTTCATCCAGTCCCAAACATGCTCAATGGGGGACAGATCCGGAGATCTTGCTGGCCAGGGTAGTTGACTTACACCTTCTAGAGCACGTTGGGTGGCACGGGATACATGCGGACGTGCATTGTCCTGATGGAACAGCAAGTTCCCTTGCCGGTCTAGGAATGGTAGAACGATGGGTTCGATGACGGTTTGGATGTACCGTGCACTATTCAGTGTTCCCTCGACGATCACCAGTGGTGTACGGCCAGTGTAGGAGATCGCTCCCCACACCATGATGCCAGGTGTTGGCCCTGTGTGCCTCAGTCGTATGCAGTCCTGATTGTGGCGCTCACCTGCACGGCGCCAAACACGCATACGACCATCATTGGCACCAAGGCAGAAGCGACTCTCATCGCTGAAGACGACACGTCTCCATTCGTCCCTCCATTCACGCCTGTCGCGACACCACTGGAGGCGGGCTGCACGATGTTGGGGCGTGAGCGGAAGACGGCCTAACGGTGTGCGGGACCGTAGCCCAGCTTCATGGAGACGGTTGCGAATGGTCCTCGCCGATACCCCAGGAGCAACAGTGTCCCTAATTTGCTGGGAAGTGGCGGTGCGGTCCCCTACGGCACTGCGTAGGATCCTACGGTCTTGGCGTGCATCCGTGCGTCGCTGCGGTCCGGTCCCAGGTCGACGGGCACGTGCACCTTCCGCCGACCACTGGCGACAACATCGATGTACTGTGGAGACCTCACGCCCCACGTGTTGAGCAATTCGGCGGTACGTCCACCCGGCCTCCCGCATGCCCACTATACGCCCTCGCTCAAAGTCCGTCAACTGCACATACGGTTCACGTCCACGCTGTCGCGGCATGCTACCAGTGTTAAAGACTGCGATGGAGCTCCGTATGCCACGGCAAACTGTGTGACACTGACGGCGGCGGTGCACAAATGCCGCGCAGCTAGCGCCATTCGACGGCCAACACCGCGGTTCCTGGTGTGTCCGCTGTGCCGTGCGTGTGATCATTGCTTGTACAGCCCTCTCGCAGTGTCCGGAGCAAGTATGGTGGGTCTGACACACCGGTGTCAATGTGTTCTTTTTTCCATTTCCAGGAGTGTAGTTTTGACCAGTTTCTGACAAATCTGGTGCGAAATGACGACTAAACATTTCAGACAAAAGAGTTAATTTTCCATTATATACCAGTGTAGTATTGTGCGTGATTTGTGGGCTGAGTGTGCTTCACTTCTACAGTGCGTCTGCCTTTTCTTGATCCAAGCACTCAAGATGTAAGAGAATCGGACATTCCGTCTCATAGTTGTGAGCAGGAAGTGATAATATCTACCATACTCATGTAGTGCTGTCACGTCACCAAATGTGTGCATTTAGCATCTTATACCTCTCTGCAATGGTAGATTTGACACACGGAAGTAACAAGCTTTCATGAATACGCGGTATAGCTGCATTCATATTCAAAGCTGGCGCTCATTTGTAGTACTGAATATGAAATAAAATTAATCTCATTGTAAGACTGTTAGATTGCAAAGACTGGTAATAGTTGGAATGGGCAAGACCTTGGCTGATGAGAACTATAGTGACTATCAGTCAAGAGAAGACAAACAATAAAAATATCGCTTCCGATATTCTGTATCAAACAAGGATTAATGGATACATCTATAATTTAAATTTCGCCTACATATACCGGTGTCGTTTTGGATATACGTGATATTTTCATATATAGATGTATTTTGCGCATCCCTACCTCTATTTGAGTGTAGACGTGTATTAACGAGATTCCAAAAAATATCACGAACTATTCCAATGTTTTCCTTCTCAGACAAAGATTAGTGATGTCAAACAGTAAGTATGCCCTGGACAACGAGTAAGTAAATAGATTCCCTAATATTTTCACATATGAGATGATGTGAGATTAAGATGAAGTGGCTGAGCAGGAAGTGCCGTAAACCGAATCAGATGTCTAGAAAGGCTTCCGATTGCAAGCAACATAGACGGAAGAGAGATCAACGAGTGACGATTTAGCGAACTGGGCAGTGTCTGTGCTAAGGAAGTCGGGCACTAGCATGTGGAAAGCCACAGGGACATCAAACTGGAAAGTCTTAGAACCAGATAGCTTTTACTAATGTGCTACGTGTATCCACAATAATTGTAATAAGTGATAAGCGTATCCACAATGACTACACATTCTCTGTCCTATGGTGGAAAACCATTGCCTACAATTAGCAAGAGGCGGTATCACAACCAGAAGCACATTTACCGAAACGTCTCGAAATTCACCTCCCTTCTCTCAGCTCCTGAGCTATCGTGTGAACAAGATGGCATAAAAAGGTGATGTAAATGGAATTGAGACAAGATTTCGAAGAGGAATTGTTGCTTATCGAAAAAGAAAAAAAGGAAAAATGGGAATGAGGTAGTGCAAAATTGTTATGGAAGGAATATGGGATTCCCCTACCACCTATCTATAGCAAAACCAGTTCAGACGCTCTGACGGTCATGAAAAGGAGATGTGCCGGACACCTTCGAAAATAAGACGGGGAGTGTGTCCTTAAAGACATAATGAACAGCACCGCAGTTTATTATTATGGACTAACATACGAGGCTATATAGTAATCGCTCACTGCAACCACTCACACGTACACCATCATTTTGTACCTTGGGTAAACACTATAACAGGATCTTAGAGGAATGATGTTTAACATTCAAAATTAATTTCTTAAGGAGAAAAAAGATCTTATTACATAGGATTATAAAGTAATAAAAGCCCATCAAGGGCCGACTTCTTCAAGCTGATTAGCGGAACTATGAAGCTCGAATATTCCTATCAACCCGTTTATTTTGCACTCTTATTTCCATCAACGACAGGGACTTAGTTTCGACGCTGCGGCAGCCCGAGTTAATCCTTTGCTGCCGGCTACACTTCAGAGGTCTTAAGATGCTACAGGTATTGGCTCTAAGCTGTCACGTTAGAGTCCAAGCAGTTCTTTCTCGCAGGAGACGACGTAATCGTTTTTCTCGGAAGTTTTATTTCCTTATCGGAGTCTGACATGAAAATGCTTCAAGAGCTCATTTTACGCTTACTGTTTTGGTACAAGAAAAAGGTATGCAAAAAAAGCTCAGAGAGGGCACACGATGTTTTATTGTACTATTTTCATCCCTTTATTTTACTTATTCGTTCATGTTTTATGCGCAACTGGCAGGCTTCAGACCTTTCGACATTTTCATGCTGCTTTTTTTTCACCCGCTTATTCGGTTAGCCCAGGTATGGTTTCTAATGTATTTCTACGATATGCATGAGTTTAGTTGATTGCCAGACTACATAGTCTCACTGTTTTTTAATTATTCACCGGTGCCTCAATAGAGTGTATCACACGTCTCTGACGACACATTTTCCTGAATTTCAACCATGTAAGCATCGGCTTTAGTTTGTTACACTCCTGTATGCTCTACAACAACCAATATTATTTACTATGTGAGAGGTTGGACTAATGTCTCCTGTTGTTACGTTGCGTAACTGTGTAGTGCTTGTGTTTGAACCTATGATACGTTGTAAACTACCTCATATTTGGTATTTTATCCGTCCTCAATAAATGTAGACATATTCAGGGTCGTCCAATGATCGTGACAGGGCCAAATATCTGACGAAACAAGAGTCAAACGAAAAAATCTACAAAGAACGAAACTTGTCCAGCATAAAGGAGGAAACAATATGGCGCTATTGTTGGCCCGCTAGATAGCGATGCCATAGGTCAAACGGATATCAACTGCATTTTTAAAAATAGGAACCCCCATTTTTATTACATATTCGTGTAGTGCGTGAAGAGATATGAATGTTTTAGTTGAACCACTTTTTTCGCTTTGTGATAGATGGTGCTGTAATAGTCACAAACATATGGCTCACAATTTTAGACGTACAGTTAGTAACAGGTAGGTTTCTAAATTGAAATACAGAACGTGTGAACATTTTATTTTGGTTGTTTCAATGTGATACATGTACGTTTGTGAACTTATCATTTCTGAGAACGCATGCTGTTACCACATTAATGCAATAAATGCTCAAAATCATGTCCGTCAACCTCAATGCATTTGGCAATACGTGTAACGACATTCCTCTCAACAGCGAGTAGTTCGATTTCCGTAATGTTCGCACATGCATTGACAATGCGCGTACGCATGTTGTCAGGCGTTGTCGGTGGATCACGATGGCAAATATCCTTCAACTTCCCCACAGAAAGAAATCCGGGGACGTCAAAAAAATGGCTCTGAGCACTATGGGACTCAACTGCTGTGGTCATTAGTCCCCTAGAACTTAGAACTACTTAAACCTAACTAACCTACGGACATCACACACATCCATGCCCGAGGCAGGATTCGAACCTGCGACCGTAGCAGTCGCACGGTTCCGGACTGCGCGCCTAGAACCGCGAGACCACCGCGGCCGGCGGGGACGTGATCCGGCGAACGTGCGGGCCATGGTATGGTGCTTCGACGGCCAATCCACCTGTCATGAAATATGCTATTCAATACCGCTCCAACAGCACGCGAGCTATGTGCCGGACATCCATCATGTTGGAAGTACATCGCCATCTGTCATGCAGTAAAACATCTCGTAGTAACATCGGTAGAACATTAAGTAGGAAATCAGCATGCATTGCACCATTTAGATTGCCATCGATAAAATGGGGGCCAATTATCCTTCCTCCTATAATGCCGCACCATACATTAACCCGCCAAGGTCGCTGATGTTCCACTTGTCGCAGCCATCGTGGATTTTCCGTTGCCCAATAATGCTTATTATGCCGGTTTACTTTACCGCTGTTGATGAATGACGCTTCATCGCTAAATAGAACACGTGCAAAACATGTCATCGTCCCGTAATTTCTCTTGTGCCCAGTGGCAGAACTGTACACGACGTTCAAACTCGTCGCCATGCAATTGCTGGTGCACAGAAATATGGTGCGGGTGCAATCGATATTGATGTATCATTCTCAAGGCCGACGTTTCGGAGATTCCCGATTCTTGTGCAATTTGTCTCCTACTGACGTGCGGATTAGCCGTGACAGCAGCTAAAACAGCTACTTGGGTATCATCATTTGTTGCAGGTCGTGGTTGACGTTGCACATGTGGCTGAACACTTCCTGTTTCCTTAAATAACGTAACTATCCGGCGATCGGTCTGGACACTTGGATGATGTCGTCCAAGATACCGAGCAGCATACATAGCAGACGCCCGTTGGGCATTTTGATCACAATAGCCATACGTGAACAAGATATCGACATTTTCCGCAATTGGTAAAAGGTCCATTTTAACACGGGTAATGTATAACGAAGCAAATACCGTCCGCACAAGCGGAATGTTACGTGATACCACGTACTTATACTTTTTTGACTATTACAGCGCCATCTATCACAAAGCGAAAAAAGTGGTCCAACTAAAACATGTTTCTTTACGTACTACATAAATATGTAATAAAAATGGGGGTTCCTATTTTAAAAAAGTTGTTGATATCCGTTTGACCTATGGTAGCGCCATCTAGCGGGCCAACCATAGCGCCATCTGGTTTCCCTTTTCAAGCTAGACGTGTTTCGTTCTTTGTAGTTTTTTCGTTTGATGCTTAATTCGTGAGATATTTGGCCAGGTCACTATCAATGGACCACCCTGTATAATGAAATAATGAGCCAGTTGCTTAAAAGAAATTTACTTTCTCCTTCAGAAGGTTCTACCTGTCGCCAATAATGTTGAAATCTAGATTTGCTCTACTAAAACTGCGCATTTCGCGATCGTTTGCTGTTGTTTTCTCCATTCTCTAGAAACAAGGACATTAGTTCTCTTTCACTGCTTTAATCATCAGAGAAACGCAAGGTTATTCGAAGTTACAGGTTGAAGGCACCTCGTTCTTGTACTGTCCTTATCCCCCCTCCCCTTTCTGCCAATAAGAAAAGAGCAACAGTAGCGGTCAAGTTCGAATAGGACACGCGCTATGGGGATCCCTTACAAACTTAATTGTGTGCATAAACTGTTAACCTACAGATTTTGATGAATGAGTTACGTTTTTACATCTCGAAGATACCGTAGGCCTTAGAATTTGACACAAATTTCAACTTGATGCGTCTACCCGTTAGTGAGAAAAAGGAGTCTTAACAATCTGCCGCATCTTTTGATGGCGTTTACTTAGAGGCTTAAATTTTTAACATTACGAAGGAACCGTACACCTTAGTATTTGAGATAAAGTTCAACTTGATACCTCCACCCGTTCCTGGGAAAAAAGGGCTCTTAACAGACGACGGACATAGAGACATAAGGACATCAAAGTGAACCTACACGTGCAAGGACTCCGTTTTTATCGTTTGAGACACGGAACCGTAAATAGGGTCGATATTATAAGGATGGCAAAGACTCGACGTAACCTTAGCTAATGTTTATCATTAGCTATGCAGTACTTCATAGACAGTTTCGCTTGAAAAATATTCTTCGTTTCGCTTGGAAAATATTCTTCCAACTAATCATATAATTTCGCAGACAACAGTATCATGATTATTAATCAGCCAGGTTATATAGTGTCGAACACCTTTCAGAAGTCTAGGAAACGTAATCTCTTGTTCACCTTCGCCTACCATTTGCAAGACAACGTTTGTGAGATAATCAGGCTAATTCTGTATGAGAAAGCTTATATTCTTATTCTATAGGAATTAGACGGACGTTAGGGTCATTGATCAATGATTCTGGTCAACCACGCTTTCGCCCTTTTTATAAACAACGGTGACTTGCGCACTTAATCAGTCAGGCGCAACTATTCTCATACGAGAGATTGAGTGATTATTGATAGAGAAGGGGCTAATTACGCTGCCTATTCGACCTAAAATGTATTAATTGTTGTAGTTAGTGTTAACCGATGTACGTGAATGATGATGATGATGATAATAATAATAATGATGATAATGGCAGGTAAATTCAGGTCCGTACAGATGGAACAAATGATTTCTGAGGATGAAACAAGATCAGGTATAAGTATATTATTTTGAAAGAGAGAGGAATAAATGAGTTCTTTATGAATAGTGAAGGTCGAAAGGAAACCACATCCGCCACTCATAGAACTACTGAAAAAGCATGAGGAGGTACCCAAACTACGGTATTTCATCTAGGAAAGGACAGCAGCGTTAGTTAATGAAATTCGCAAATCATTGAAAGGTCATTAAAATTCATGATAACACAATATGACCAAGGAAACTAAGCAAGTTTCTTTCCTCATAGACGTAGCTATAACCGACATGTATAATTCGCTAGTCACCGGCAAAGAAAATAGTCTAATACAGCGATATTGATACTTACCGTCCCATCGGTAATGTAGAACATCAGCAGACTCCATTCTTATCTCTGTTAGTAACTGCAGGATGCAAATATGCTGGAAGAATACGGCTAACATACTAATAACCAGTTTATTTTACTGCTTGTAGGGGTCCTGTTTTTGGGGTAAGTTTCTATGGGACCAAACTGCTGAGGTCATCGGTCCCTAGGCTTACACACTACTTAATCTAACTTACGCTAAGGACAACACACGCACTCATGCCGGACGGAGGACTCAAACCTCCGACGGGACTTCACAATATTGAAATGTTATAAAATATATTAATACAACTTACAGAATCGGTACAAGTGTCATTTTCTAACAAACGTCCTCAAGTTTCCAGAATGACCTCAAGTTTGATTAATGTAGTGCGTTAGTACCCCATTCCGCCATCTGTAGTGCGAGAGTAGTGCACGGCTGAAATGGTTGCTTTCAGCGGAAACCGTGGCAAGACGCCCCAGACCACGCGGCTATCCCGCGCGGCCTGTAGGTGTCCAACCAGCATCAATTTTCTGAATGCTACGTGGTTGCACAGCCCGTTTAATTGTTTTATATTGGTCCATTTCCATATGTATTTACGATCAGCCACTGGACGACACATCGAAAACTGGATCTGTTCACACCAGCTTTCCCATACTTTCTTCATGAAAAGCTCAATATGGGATAAATGGATATGAACAACTTACCCTTTCATTTTGGGTCTAGTAGCTGATCCAAAACCCGTTGTAAAATGGCCTCACAGTTGAAGTTGCAGAAACACAAATAAATGGTGTGCAAACAAGAATTCATTTTCGTAGTCTGTTCTTGAAACCGTTACTGTCACTTCCATGTCGATATAGTTCAGCGAATAAAAAGATGACAATAGAAATAATCATTGAAATCATGATTATAATAACTCCAATAACCTCTATATTTCTCAAAACATGTTCGTAACACTGCACATATGTAGTCATGGTATGGGAAATGAATCGACACAGATAATGACTGCTTATTCTTTAGAGGGCTTAATGAATAAAAAGGAGATGTCAGAGTATTCACACTGCAATCAGTTGAAAAAATGATAAGCATTAACTATAAAGGTATATATGTAATTTCTCTTACAGTTTACATCCCTTTCAAAAAAGGCCGGCCATGGCGTGCCAAACTTCACACGTGCAGCGTATGAGCCGCAGGCAAGCTTAGGCCCCGCCTGTCACTCGGCTTTTCTCGGTGCTTCTCGGAAACATACGGAACAAAGCGACGTTTCATTTAGCGCTGAGGTGCGGCAGTTTTCGGTCGGCACAACTCTCTGAGTTCGTCAGGATAGCTCTGGCAGCACTGTTTGACCTTTGCTTTTTGTTCACGGTATGAAGGACGTTCAAAGGTTCAATGGCTATTGGCACAAAAAGAAGCAACCTAGCAAAATGAATGGGAACGACAAAAGAGAGGTATGAGAATTCTCAGTTGCCGTAAGTGGCAGGTACTTAAGATTAGCTATGAAACGACATTACAATACCATCCAAAAAGAATTTAACGGTATGGAGTACGTGAAAAATTGGTGGTACGGACAATACAATTTCTGAAGTCACATGCATTATTACATTCTCAGTTGCGTTTCAGTGGAACAGAACGAACATTATGGATACTTCATGTGTTACTGCAAAGTATGTTGGTTCAGCCAAGTGGCCTGTCTGGAACGATTGTTCGATTTAAAACTCGCTTTTCTTGAATTTATAAAAGGCTAAATAGTGCAAGAACGAACATCAGAACATCTAGAACAGAGTGTAGACTTCACATTTTAAGTGGACTTGGCTGCACGATGCCTACAGTAAGACACTCTAAGTTAACTTCCTTCTGATGCACCGAGCGAGGTGGCGCAATGGTTGACACACTGGACTCGGATTTGGGAGGACGATGGTTCAAACCCGCGTCCGCCCTCCCTGATTTAGGTTTTTCATGATTTCCCTAAATCACTCAAGGCAAATTCTGGGATGGTTCCTTTTCCACCCTTGAGACAGTCCGAGCTTGTGCTCTCTCTCTCATGAACTCGATGTCGATGGGAAGTTAAACCCAATCTTACTTTCTTCTTCTTTCTGATTTGGTGATGATGCATCTAAAAAGAAAATCGCGTTGCAGAAGGGACACATTCTGACGAAGACAGTTGCAGCTCTATCGGCTCATTGGCTTTAAGGAAAAGGCGAGGTTTGAAGATTCATCGTGGTCTTGAAAAAACTACTAGGATAGTCTTATATTCTGACGATGTGAACTTTTAATCTGTTTCCTAGATGTTTTGTTTACCTTTTCAGTGGAAAGCACCACATGCATGCGCAGATGTGACTGATTGACCTGCAATGTAATGCCAGATTTAATGATGTGCAGATGTAACTGATTGACGTGCACTGTAATGACAGATTTAATGATAAATATATTTTCGCTAAAAGTGTCCAGGGTATCTACATTGCATTCCTCAGGTAGACTTCCAAGTCTCCATAATGAGGTTGCAAAAATGTTACAATATTTCGATCGACGTATTTGTGTGAAAGAGCTTTTTTACGATCATGAAACTAAATACTTCAGGATTACATGACAACCTAAGTGCGAAACTCTGTAAAATTGTCTGCGTGTGTCCATATGCCAAACGTGTGTACCAGATAAAACTTACATTATGTTTTCAGCTTTCCAAAAATAATTAAAAAATACTGAAAATGTGTTAAGATTGTAATCTATATTATTGAGAAATGTTAAGTATAATAGCAAGTAGTATGCAGCCAGAATGCACTGCCATTTAAATGTAGCGCTTTCGCAGTTTTCCCCCTTTCCCCCTCCTTGCGCTCAGATAGCGTGGCGTGGTGGTGGGGAAATGTAAAGCTAGGCTGAGCGTTTTGGCACTCGAGCCCAGATACGGCCTGTGACCCGAAATTTGGCCACGCCTGCTTTAAGAGAATTTGGGTTGCTGAACACTAATATGTTCCATATCTGTAGTTATGTGGCTGCATCTCTCGATTTATCCAATGCCCTTGCACCCAACATCCTAACCTACTACTGACTGGAGATGCGACAGAAACGTGTATTGGATGCATGCAACCATAGCGCATAATTTAAACACTACTTTACAATTGCTGCATTGGTCACTTAATAAAAGGTCGTTGGCTGGTGGATGAATGACTTTTGGGATAACCAATCATCAAATATCAGGTACATCGAGTTATGCAGATGAACTTACGTTGTGTGATATATACATAACTGCCTGTTATCTTAAAAATTCAGTTCACATGCACAGCTCGACTACTCTGATATCTGATGATGGGTTATCCATAAATTCATAACATGAAAGCCATTCATTCGCCAACTGACGACGTTTTGTTAATTGATGTATTCTGAATTTTTGCAGTAACGTTCCAACTGCCTGTTACTGACACGCAATAAATAACGTACATAATCATCATCAAATGTACTAATTTTCACTGGAAAAAAACATGTATGTGGTCTTGTGAAATGTGTTGACTGATGTTGCTATAAACACAAGAATAGAAAGCAGTGCATTGAATGGGAAATGCCTGAACTGTTACTCTGTATGTGTTACTCCATCGGAATACAAGCAGTTCCGAACTTATAAGCTATAGATAGATATTTTGTTCAGCTATAAACAAAAGCATTAAAGAAAATGCAATACGACAGACAATGCATAAACCCCTGCGAAATTTAACTCTTTGTTAACTTCCGCCGTCCAGAGTGGCCGAGCGGTTCTAGGCGCTTCAGTCTGGAACTGCGTGACCGAGCGGTTCTAGGCGCTTCAGTCTGGAACTGCGTGACCGAGCGGTTCTAGGCGCTTCAGTCTGGAACTGCGTGACCAGTACGGTCGCAGGTTCGAATCCTGCCTCTGGCATGGAAGTGTGATGTCCTTAGGTTAGTTGGGTTTAGGTAGTTCTAAGTTATAGGGGACTGATGACCTCAGCAGTTAAGTCCCATAGTGCTCAGAGCCATTTTTTTTTGTTCAGGAATCGACCTGAAATTCTCTGATATTTCACATCAGTATGAAAAAAAGAATAAGTAAATAAAAAATTTAAAAAAATTCGGTGTAATGAACGGAAATTAATAATCTGAAATTTAGATGGGGTCGTTTGCATGATGTTACCTCATTTTGACCTATACCTACCATAGTTAAGAGGTAGCAGAAATTGTCTGATCTCATTTGGACAGGGTCTACAATGGAGCAGTCGATGGTAGCTCTTTTAATATTAAAAGCATTGACCATCCTTAAAGTGGACGAGGTGACTTGAGTGAACCCTCGAAGGCTAAGTGCATCGTTAGGTGAACGCCGCTGGCAGCTGGGACAGCCGAATGTGCCGCTAACGTAAGCTCCACATTTACGACATAATTAGCTCTGCTTTTGCGCATCTTAGGTGAATAACGTCTCATAAAGTAAAGTAACATAAGAAGTGAATTTGTTTGGTGTTGCCACAATATGTTTTCATTTGTGACAACTTACGCAGACTTAGTGTCAGTCAATGGGTAAAGGCTATGCCAGGTGAGACGCCATTACTAAAATCCATTTCATTAAGTTGGACGCTTTGACTATTCTATTGTTTACAGCCTCACTGTCGCAATTTTTACCGTCGCTGGTGGCCACGTGGTTGCGATGATAATATTTTGTACTTTTATGTCTGGAGCAAATCGGATTATTAAGTTCCAGCAATTCCTAAACTAACCTGGGGTTGTGGTAGGAAATGCTGCGTGGCAAGTAGCAACAGTCATTTGCCGCAAAGTGTAGTAGAGTTGTGGCAGCTTAGCAGCGTAAATTCCTGTGTGAGTAACTTTGTTCTTGACTATCAGTATGGTGGGCTCTCGAGGAAGAAGATACGATGTCGTGACCTCCTTGAAATCTGATCAAAGCATTTGTAGCTTTGCACAATTGCTATAACGAATGTACACCTACAAAACTGGAGGACACTGGGTCTCGACAGTATATAAGGGAGGGCTATTCGGAAAGTAAGGAACGATAGTTTGGTAAATGGAAACCACAGTGAAAATCAAAACTGTTTTATTTGCAACAGTTAGCTACAACGTCCAGCCACTTATCTCCATAGTCGCCGATCCGACTTAGACGTTTGTCGTAGCGTTGTACCAACTTTCCAATACGTTCGTTATAGAAGGCAGCCGCCAGCGCTTTCCGCCAACAGCTCGTTGTCTGTGGCAAAATGTTTGTCTTCATAGACAGCGGCTCAAGGGAGCAGAGATGAAACTCACAGACAATTAAGGCCTGTATTGTGGGTAATCAAACATATCCAACTGAAAACGATGCAGGAGTATCTTCATTGTCCGTGCATAAGTCACTGAGAACTGTCTTGAAGAATAAAAAGCACGACAGTTATGTAATGTGGGCTGCATAGCTTCGGGCAAAATTTCTCACCAGGCCCTCGTACTATTGTTCTAGGTATCCTTATGTGCTCCCTGTGTGCTCAGAACTAAAATGAACGACACAGTGAACATTCGCGCGCCGGAGATCATCGCCATCAGTGTCTCATGTGTGTGCCTTCGTTTGTGGCCACTGTTCCCGTGTACCGTCGCCATCATCCTTGTTATGTGCGCCGTGTCAACTAGTGTCAGTGATGTTTTCTCGACCAGCGTGAACGGCTCCATGTTTTTTGTTTTTTAGTGTCTACATTGTTTTGCCCGCCGTTTTGATTGTATTCTCTGTGCCCCCTCTCTGTATTACTTATTGTAAAACTCAAGGCTGAAGAGCGGCGTACTCTGCGGCTGACAGCCCGCCTTGTGTAAGGTGATAAAAATCACAATAAAGAACTCAACAGGAACTCGCGGAACAATTGGATGTGACGCAGAAAGGCGTTTCTCTTCGCTTAAAAGCTGTAGGAAAGCTGCAGAAATGGAGAAAATGGTTTCCGCATGAACTGAATGAAGGGCAACAAGCAAATCGAAGGACCACTTGTCAAATGCTGCTCTCCAGATACAAAAGAAAGTCGTTTCTCCATCGAATAGTGATAGGTGTTGACAAATGGACATATTTTGAGAATCCTAGGCGTCGTAAACCATGGGTGAATCCAGACCAACCATCGACATCCACGACAATACCAAATCGCTTTGGAAAGATGACAGAGCTCTGTGTTTGGTGGCATCAGAAGGCTGTCATCTATAATGAGCTCCTAAAACCTGGGCCAGCCTTATGGCCGAGAGGTTCTAGGCGCTTCAATCCGGAACAGCGCGACTGGTACGATGGCAGGTTCGAATCCTGCCTCGCGAGTGGATTTGTGTGATGTCCTTAAGTTAGTTAGGTTTAAGTAGTTCTAGGGACTGATGACCTCAGATGTTAAGTCCCATAGTGCTCAGAGTCATTTGAACCTAAAACCTGGTGAAACAAATAACACTAGTCGCTACCAATAGCAAATGATTGATTTAAATCGAGCATTCCGGGAAAAACCACCGGAGTATTGGAAAAGGCAACGCAGTCATATTTCAAAATGATGACGCCCCATCACACACAGCAAAACGGGCCAGGAAAACGATCGAGGCGTTCAGCTGGGAAATACTAGGGTATGTGGCTTATTCTCCAGACTTGGCCCTGTCCAATTATCATCTATTTGCAACACAGGGACACCGTCTCGCTGAACAAAGCTTCGATTCGTTTTAAAATGTACGAACACGGTTCGCAGGCTGGTTCACAACAAATAAGAACTGTTTCTTTGGAGTGGCATTCATAGGGTACCGGAGAGGTGGGAGAACTGTAGAAATAACAATGGAGATTATTTTCAATAAAATATTGTTTGTCAGTTTCAAACAACAGACGTTTAATTATTGTAACCAAATTCCGGTTTCATACCTCTACATCTGGTATATTGTACGCATAACACCTCCAGATGTAATTATTGGTCATATTTTATATGCAGATAGTTTTGGTGTCTGAAGATGGTATAAAATAACATCCAATTCGATTTGCAGGGTGTTCCCGTCAGAGCATGCAAAAACGTGACAGGACGTAGGGAATGCTCTACAGAGCAATTTGAAGTACGGAGCCTGGAGCAAGATAAGCTAGCTTAAGGAAATATGGGAGTAAACTTGTAAACTTGTCTACCGCTTTCTCTAGCATTACGGTTTTCCAACAGATTTACAACTAACATGCGTACAAGTTTACGAAAACTGTGCAGTTTATTACATATACATTCTCTGTGTCCTGCAATGAAACAAGGTGGAAGAGCGTATTACCAGAAAGTTATGATGCAGGTTTTGTCTAGTTTCCTTGTCCATAATGTGGCTCCATTGTATCGTATTTACATTGTCCCATCACAGAGCGTGCTATGAATCAACTACAGACCCATTCATTACTCAATGTTATTCAGAGACGTACAGCACAATAAAATGGAGCAGTATCGCTACAGTATTTCCTGGTCGCTGAATTTGAAGGAGAGGTGCTATTCCATGTCCTGCGACATCACCTGACCAGAATACCCTTGACTGTTTCGTATGGGGATACCTAAGGTCACTTGTGTATGAGACCCCAGTGGATACGGAGATGGAATTAGATGCCAGAATTGTAGCCGCCTGTGATGTTATTCGAAACGCACTAAGGATATTTGTCAGGGTGCTTACATTGAGGTTGATGGCCGTCAGTTTCATCAAATTTGTAAGATACTGTACAAATGTTATGTTCATTGTGTCGATGATAGTATTTTCATTTAACCGGAACTAATGTAAATAAAAAAATACACAGTGATGCCATTTTATTCCTATTACCTCCTTAAGCTGGCTTTTCCGATCCCAGGTTCCGTACTTCAATTTGTTCAGTGGAGCGTCCTCTATGTACTGTTAAACCTTTGCACTCTCTTACGGAAACACCGTGAATAAATACTACTGAAGGAGTCAACACTACCGCATAAAAAATGTTCCCCATCGTCTTTAATATGAAAGGTGGGTTATGTTATAAGAAAAACTGTAAATGGTTGCTTATACTTATGTTTGTCAAGTTATTTCGCGATAATGTATGATACACAAAGCCAAGAGAGGAGGAGGATGAAGGGGAGTGGGAGAGCGAGAGGGGAGAGCAGAGATGCCACAGGCAGGGGAGATAGGGGGAGGGAGGAAGGGGGAGGGGAAGCCCGGGGAAAGAGGGGTGGAAGGAGGGGACAGGGGAAAAGGAAAGAGAAAGGAAGGGAAGAGAAGGGAGGGAGGGTGCCTAAAGGAAAGGACACCGGAAGTGGGGGGTGGGGCAGGGTCAAAGTTGATAGGAGGGGTAGATGGAGGGGAGGAGGACATCATCAGTGAGGGGGAGCTGACGGAAGCCACCTTGGGAGAGGGTAAGGAGGGTGGAGAGATGGAGACCGGGTGGGACGTGGGAATACAGGCGCGGCAGTGGGCGGGGGTGGGAGAGGATCGGGGAGACTAGTGGGTGAGGAGGATCGAGTTTACAGGAGGTGTACAGGATCCGTATCCTTTGAAGGAAAAGGAGGAGGTGGGGGAAGGGGATGAGATCGTACAGGATCCGTGTGGGGGAGGGGAGACGGATGCGATAGGCGAGGCGGAGAGCATGGCGTTCAAGCATTTGGAGGGATTTATAAAAGGTAGGGGGGGGGGGGGCGGAGATCCAATCCCGGATGGGCGTAACAAAGGATAGGGTGGATGAGGGATTTATAGGTGTGGAGGATGGTGGAGGGGTCCAGACCCCACGTACGGCCGGAGAGGAGCTTGAGGAGACTGAGTCGGGAGCATGCCTTGGCTTGGACTGTCCGGAGGTGGGGAGTCCAGGAGAGGTGACGGTCGAGGGTGACGCCAAGGTACTTAAGGGTGGGAGCGAGGGCAATAGGACGGCCATAGATGGTGATACAGAAACCAAGGAGGCGGATGGAAGGGGTGGTTTTGCCTACAATGATCGCCTGGGTTTTGGAGGGATTGACCTTGAGCAACCACTGGTTGCACCAAGCGGTGAACCGGTCAAGATGGGATTGGAGAAGGTGTTGGGAGCGCTGGAGGGTGGGGGCAAGGGCAAGGAAGGCGGTGTCATCGGCAAACTGGAGAAGGTGGACGGGGGGTGACGGCGGCGGCATGTCCGCCGTGTACAAAAGGTACAGAAGGGGGGAGAGGACGGAGCCATGGGGCAAACCGGCGGAGGGGACAAAGGTGTAGGAATCTGTGGTATGGATGGTGACATAGGAAGGACGGCGGGAGAGAAAGGAGCCAATCAGACGGACGTAATTAATGGGAAGGGCGAAGGTTTGGAGCTTGAAGAGGAGACTGGAATGCCAGACGCGGTCATAAGCACGTTCGAGGTCCAGGGAGAGGAAGATTGCGGAGCGACGGGAATTAAGCTGTTCGGAAAGGCGATGGGTGAGGTGAAGGAGAAGGTCGTTGGGAAGAGAAGGACGGCCGAAAGCCACACTGCGTAACGGGAAGGAGGCGGTGCTGGTGGAGATGCTGGTGGATGCGTCGGGTGAGGATAGATTCCAGGACCTTGCTGAAGACCGAGGTAAGGCTGATGGGACGGTAGGAGGAGACGGCGGACGGCGGTTTGCCAGGTTTAAGGAACATGAGGATATGGCAGTGGTGACCAATGGCAACTCCGCCACACGCAATTGGGAGGGGATTATCGGAGCGGTGGAGGAGATAGGGTGAAGTGTGGATGGAGTGGTTGGGTTGGAGGGAGGTTTCATTGAGGAGGAAGGCATCCACACGGTGGGTGGCAAGGGTGTGCAGGAAGAGGTTCTTGTTGGCGGGAAGGGAGCGGATATTGTTGAAAAGGATACGTTGCTGTCGCGCCATGACAGGGATTTAGACGAGGGTGTCAAGACGGTAGAAGGTGAAATGGGCCTGGTTGTTGGAGTAGGTGGTGTACATTTTGAGTTGGAAAATGGAACGGGTGGCGAGGGATATCTGTTGGAGGGTATGGGGGCGCTGAAAGTGATGAACATTCTGAAGCTTGATGGTGAGGAACCTGATGATGTCCTCAGCGGGGGGGGGGGGGACGAAGGGAATTGCCAGGAGGGGTGGGGGCGCCCAGCGGACAGACAGGGATGGTGAGTTCAGGAGTGGTCGGAGGGGGTCGGGCTTTACACTTTTGGGAGTAGGTGGGATGGGGGAGATTGAAAGTATTGCAGGAGGGAGGGGATTGAAGGTTAGGGCACTGCTGGAGGAAGTGCGCTTGCCTACAATGCGGGCAGGTGGGGGCCGCGCGGCACTCAGCTGTTGAGTGCGCATTATAGCGCAGACACCTCTGGCAGCGCAGGGATTGAGGAGGGGAACAGGAGGGGGCGTCCTCGGAGAAAACCCGCATAAGGCATTGAGTTGAGTTGAAAATGCGGCAGACCGCCCGCACCTCCAGCGTGGGATGCGCCTTGAGCTCCGCCAACACCTCCTCCTCCGTGATCGACGGACTGAGCCGTGTGATCACGGCGGTGAGGGTTAACGGGCGACGCGAGGGTTGGGGTTGGTGGGTAGGAGATGGAGAAGGAGCAGGGGTGAGGGAGGCGTTGGGGCCAAAACGGGTGATGGGGAGGCGGGAGAGGATGTCAGTAAGGAGGGTTGAGCTGGGGGAGGAGATGAGAACGGAATCCCATCTGGGAGTGAGGAGAGAGATGGGGGCACCAGGGAAGTGTTTGCGGCACCAGGGAAGTGTTGGCGGAGGAGGAGGGAGAGATTCCGGCCCTCGATAAGGGAAGGATCGGGACGGGAGAGGAGGTATTTGTATAAAGAGGGGAGGAGGAGGAGGAGGAGGAGGAGGAGGAGGAGAAGGAGGCGGAGGGAGCAGGGCCAGGTGGGGAGACATCCATGGCACCCTGGGGGGGGGGGAGGAGGACGGGGCGGGGCCTGTTTGGGAGCGGAGGAGGTGGTGGTGCCACTAGGGCGTTTAACGGCGGCAGAAGGGCGGGTGGTGATATGAGGGATGGGAGCAATAGGGAGGTGGTGGGAAGGGACAGGTCCCGGCGTGGACGCAGCAGTCGGCGCCAGAGATGGTGACGGTGAAGGGGACGGCAACGGTGACGGTGCCGGCGGTGATGGCGAAGGCGATGGGGAGAGTTGGGCGTGGACTGTGGCCCGACGAGCCACCACCCTAGCTGGAGCTGCAGTGACAGGCTGGGGGAGTGGGGGGAAAGGATCAGAGAGCGAGGAGCGGGAGGAAGAAGCTGGAGAGAGGGCGACAAAGAGCGAGGGCGAAGGGAGAGAGAGAAGAGGTGGGATGGAGAGAGGGGGGTGTGACTGGGTACACCATGTTATGGTGGTGGCGGCGGAGGGGGAAGTATAAACGATGGCTGTGGTGGTAGTGGTGGTGGGGGCGGACATGACAGGGAGAAAAAACGCACAGAACGAAAAAGGACAAAAACTGGGGACAGATGATCACAGATGAAGACGAAGACGGAGGAAGACGAAGACGGACGAAGACCAGAATCCCACGCTGCTGGCGCTGACTCGACGACGGGTGGCAGGAATGCTGCTGCTGCTGCTGCTGCCGCCGCGGACGGGGCCGGGGCCGCTGCCGCCGTCGCCGCTGCTGCTGGAAGGCCTGCTGGATCGACCACTGCTGCTGCTAGAGGGCTGGCTGGCTGCTGCTGCTGCTGCTGCTGGCTGGCTGCTGCTGCTGCTGCTGCTGTCGGTTGGACCGCTGCTGCTGTCGGTTGGACCGCTGCTGCTGGCCGAGAGCGCTGCTGCTGCTACTGCCGCTGCTGGACCGCTGGCAGGCTGGCTGGCTGGTACCTGAAAAACCTAGCACTTCGATTAGTGCTGTAATGGCACAATCCAAGGGCGGTAACCTTGCGGAGTACCGCCGTATATGTTCGGTAGTTTCCCGCGTCAACACTTTTGAATTGTTTGAACCAATGTTTTCCCAAGAGCATGTGTTTTCCGAAAGTTTCGACAAGTATTCTATGCGATTCTGCAGCAGTTTTCTTCAAATGATAACATAAAACCAATGCTGTCGTCAAATCGTAGTTCGTAGGCAGAAAGGTCGACATGTTAACGGGTTTGAAGCAGATACCGATGTATGGAACTTGAGTCACTGTGTGTTGCCATTCGTCGTCAGCCGTAACAGGAAGCAGATGGCGCTGCAGACGCGGTATCACGGGCTCTACACTGACGGCTAGCACCATCCACTAGGAAATTGCGGTTTCATACTTCTGCACTTGGTATAGATAGAGAAACATCTATTGCCCGTGGTCTATCGGAAGATGTATGAATGGAAGAAGGGAAAATGTCTGAAGTTTTTTTGTGTGTACGTATGTGAGTGTGTTTGAGTGTGTGTGTGTGAGTGCGTGTGTGTGAAGGTCTGAGTTGTATGCGTTACAAGAGGGAATATAGCCAAAAAGAGACAGTGCGACCTTTTGGGGTTTTCAATTTGTACTGTAGAATTAACAGATAAACTTCGTCCGTTAATCCAGTTATCGGGGGATTTTCAGAAGGGGACAGCAATTATCGCACTGCAATTCCGAATCCGTGCGGATTTTCTTTTTCTTGCTCAGTGGAAGTGATGTGTCGGTGGGCGGCGGAGTATCGGCGTTTGACGTGGAAGATTACTTTTTGCCCCTACCGATATTTACAAAGTTACGTCGCGCGCCATTACGCACTCATCCATCACGTGCGGGCGTCGCCGGCGGCGGCCGAGGCGGCGTCGGTGGCCGCGGCGGTCAATGGTCAGCCGGAGGCTCTCCCGGTGATTAAAACCGCGTCGCGACGCCACGCTGGGGACCGGCCAGCGCGCTCATTCCGCACCGGCTCGAAATCTCGTGTATTTAACGATGGAGGCGCCGCAGGTGCTTCTCAGGGGTGTCGTATTTGACGACCGTGGTGTCTTCTACATCTACATTTATACTCCGCAAGCCACCCAACGGTGTGTGGCGGAGGGCACTTGACGTGCCACTGTCATTACTCCCTTTCCTGTTCCAGTCGCGTATGGTTCGCGGGAAGAACGATTGCCGGAAAGCCTCCGTGCGCTCTCGAATCTCTCTAATTTTACATTCGTAACCTCCTCGGGAGGTATAAGTAGGGGGAAGCAATATATTCGATACCTCATCCAGAAACGCACCCTCTCGAAACCTGGACAGCAAGCTACACCGCGATGCAGAGCGCATCTGTTGCAGAGCCTGCCACTGGAGCTTGCTAAACATCTCCGTAACGCTATCACGGTTACCAAATAACCCTGTGACGAAACGCGCCGCTCTTCTTTGGATCTTCTCTATCTCCTCTGTCAACCCGATCTGGTACGCCCTCCCACACTGATGAACAATACACAAGTATAGGTCGAACGAGTGTTTTGTAAGCCACCTCCTTTGTTGATGGACTACATTTTCTAAGGCCTCTCCCAATGAGTCTCAACCTGGTAACCGCCTCACCAACAATTAATTTTATATGATCATTCCACTTCAAATCGTTCCGCACGCATACTCCCAGATATTTTACAGAAGTAACTGCTACCAGTGTTTGTTCCGCTATCATATAATCATACAATAAAGGATCCTTCTTTCTATGTATTCGCAATACGTTACATTTGTCTATGTTAAGGGTCAGTTGCCGCTCCCTGCACCAAGTGCCTATCCGCTGCAGATCTTCCTGCATTTCGCTACAATTTTCTAATGCTTCAACTTCTCCGTGTACTACAGCATCACCCGCGAAAAGCCGCATGGAACTTCCGACACTATCTACCGTGCAAAGAGGTGGCGTTAGGGTTGTGGCTTTTCGGTTGACGTTTAGTATATCCCTGAGATGCTGCGAGATCTGGACTCTCTGACCTATACAGTGAGCAGATTGCTCCCTACGAAATCATGGGAATGAGAAAGCAAAGTCGCACTGCTCGATCACTCCTAATTAAGAGAGACATTGTTGGACAGGAAAACTCACAGGTAACAATGGGCGACAAGAAACACACTACATACGTAACATAGGTGGAATGGCGTATTTATAACGAGGAACGGTAGAGATTTCACTACATGGGAAAGAACGATAAGAGACATAAATGACGTTCATGTTTGACACAGTTTAGATCCTCAACACAAAGGTCTGCATCGGATTGTCAGTAAGGAATACGCCCTACACGGAGGCTATTGCACAGTTTGCACCTGTTATTCATATTGAGTTCCAAATTGCTGAGTAATCGTTGGGGGATATTATCCCACTCCTCTCTTACGGTGGTTTTTGGTTCTTGCACAGTTCGCCGAAGTAGTGTTCGTTGAGAAACACATCTGCCATGAGAATCCCAGGCCTTAGGGCTTTAGGTCTGGGAAGGACGCAGACCCTTCCATACGTGTCTTCACATTTCAGTTTGTCCGACACCTCAGTGGTCCCGTGTGGGCGCGAATATATATATATATATATATATATATATATATATATATATATATATATATATATATATATAGGGTGTTTCAAAAATGACCGGTATATTTGAAACGGCAATAAAAACTAAACGAGCAGCGATAGAAATACACCGTTTGTTGCAATATGCTTGGGACAACAGTACATTTTCAGGCAGACAAACTTTCGAAATTACAGTAGTTACAATTTTCAACAACAGATGGCGCTGCGGTCTGGGAAACTCTATAGTACGATATTTTCCACATATCCACCATGCGTAGCAATAATATGGCGTAGTCTCTGAATGAAATTACCTGAAACCTTTGAAAACGTGTCTGGCGGAATGGCTTCACATGCAGATGAGATGTACTGCTTCAGGTGTTCAATTGTTTCTGGATTCTGGCACCCCTAAACAGACGGACCCGATCCAGAATAACCTCTTTTAAATACTGATGTGCTGTAACGGTACCTTGCGCAAAGATATACTGCCGTATTAGGCTATTGTGCAGGAAGTTCAGGCCAGCCCATGACGTTTATGAACATTTTGTTGTGTGTAACGTGTTCCCCTCTCTCCCCACACCAAACGGTCCCCAGAATCACTTGCCACAGCGAAGCGGGATTCGTTGGAGGACATCCCTCCGGACCATGAGGCTCCGTACATCAATGAACTCTTTCTAGACTATGGGTTGGTTAAAGTGGGAAGCATTTACGAGTCTTCTGAGCATACAAACTAGCCTCATTTAATCTGTGAGAGATACATGCACTGGTACCTGCTGCGATGTCTGCAACAACCTGCCTAGGAGTAGGATGTCTATAGATTTTCGCCACTAGAGCTACGTATCGATCCCTTTGCGGTGTGGTGGTTTGTATATGGTCACCGGCATGCTTTTTCCATAGCATTTCCACCGTAAGGGGTCGTTTTCAGTCGCGAGATGACACTCATGGACACACCCATTACTGTTGTCATTGTGACACACTGACTTCGACCCGTTCACCTACTCGTCCACGATCGAAAGCACTAAAAAATATTTTGCAGGAAGATTTCAGTTCCACACGGAATGTCGCACTAATCGGTTCGACTACAACCTTCATCAAACACAGTACTGCATAAACTGTCGCATGCGTACAGTGTGTCCGTGCACAGGCTTTGCTCCAGTTAACGATTCCCGCCCTCTACATTATTTACTATCATTGGTCGGATGTTCTGTAGCAATTGTCGGTTGTTCTGTAGCTATTGGCAGTTATTTCTTAGCAAATGTCAGTTGTTCCTTAGAAGCTGTCAAGCAGTTTTTCTAGATATCCGAATTAAATAGGTGTGAACGAATTAAAGCAGAAATATGGGTACCACAACTCACATAGATACATTGATAAAGATTAACGTAAGGCTACTAAACGAAACTGAAGGTTACTACAACAATCCCATTTATTACCGGCTACATTAATTTTATTCTAGCCTCTGAATTATCACTACAAACAGTTACAAAAGGGGAACAAGGGTGCAAAAAGTTTTAAGAAAGAACTTACCAATGGCGGTTCGATTTAAGATACAAAACGATGGAAAAACTGTGACCAAGAAAACGCCAACCATTGCCGACTAAATTGATAGCCTAAAGAAAATATCCAGAAAAGTACGTACGAGCACCACCTGTCTCGCCTAAGCACACCTTGAGTAGAGCTCCCTGGCTGTATGGATTAATTCAGCAAAACGCATCTATGATGTGGAACAAATAATTTACCAGTCTCCTCGTCACGACGTACTCGAACGCTACCTATGCTTAACACTGCTGATTCTCAGGTGGAAAGGATGTCTGCAGTAGTGGCTGAGAATTCTACGTTCAGTCCTGGCATCTGCGATCACTTCTAAGGCACAGACATCATCTTATGCACTATTAATGTATATTCCGCTCCCCCTGTGCGTCTAGAATAAAGAGGTGTATTATATCGCGCACTGAGATTGCCTTCTTCTCCTCTCACTCAAAAAATCTAGCGGTATCTACCAGTGCACTAATCTCCATAGAAACTTGCAGTATACTTTCTGAGTTCTGACCAAGGAAAAATTTATAGCAATTGCAACAATTTCCCCTGTCATAACGGTACTGCCCTGGTTAACCAATAACGGCCTTGCTGCCGTGATAACACCCCCTTTCCCATTAGGTCACCGAAGTGATGCGATGTCGGACTTGGTCAGTACTTGGATGGGTCGCCGTCCTGGTCTGCCGGGTACTGTTGGCAAATGGAGTGCACTCAGCCCTCGAAAAGCCAGTTGAGGAGCTGCTTGATTGAGAAGTAGCAGCACCGTTTACGAAATCTGACAACGGCTAGGAGAGTGGTTTGCTGACCACATGCCCATCAATATCCACATATAGTGATGTCTAAGTGCTTAGGATGACACGGTGACTGATTGGTATCCTTCTAGACCTGTTGAGACGGTGGTTTCTTTTTATCGTTAATCAATCTTTGGATTGGGCCGTTGATAGAAAGTCTCTCGCAATATACTGGAAGCTAAGGGGTACTAGTGCAGATATTTTTGTTGCTGATTGAGGCCAGTGTAGTGAACAATATTACATCAGTATTTACCTCATTTGTAGACTAATAATTACAGATATTAGGAGTAGTACATTTTTCGATGATTAGTACCTTCAAGTATGTGTGGCAAGGGTAAGACATTAATGCTTATTTTCCTGTGGGCAGCAGGTCAAATGTTGAAGTTCAGACAAACATTGCTTAACTGACTCTCATAGACTGTTAGGTGCAGAGAAAAAATTACACTGAAGTGGGTTCATATTAAGGTATCAGTGATCATTATATCTACACCCACACATCCAACAGCCTGTATGTGTTTCTGCATTTCATCCAAGAGACACAACTCCCACGTGCTTGACACCACTACACCTGCGGCCTCCAGCCCCTAACAGCTACGTCCCACAGTGTGTCGTGTTTTTCTCTTCCCTTCTTGGATCTTATATTTTCTAAATGTCTTTCTTTAAGCTCCTCGCACACTGAAAGTTTACAACATGCTGTGCACTATTGGTCTGGTCTGCTGCCCCCACAGAGACTAACAAGTGTCCTCACACCTTTCGAAATACTGTGCACGGTTTCCAGCTAGTTCATGATGAAGTGCTAGCTTTCAACAGAAGCATTTTTATGGTCGGCCCCTGTACTCTGCTTGGAGTTCATGTGTGTTCACACAGCTGGGTACCTATCCCCAGTTGCTGAAAAGCACTAAAAGTACTCATCACCATACAGAGTTAGAGGAAACAGTACTACTTATATTTGCAATCATTGGTGTTGGACTTAGCTTCTATGTAGCGTTAATAATTTTAATGGATTGGATATCAATATCTAAGTAGTGGTTTACTAATAAGGCTATGAAGCAGATTTGGAAAACCTATCCTGTAACAGTGTGAAACTCGAGTTTGTAACAGTACAAAAAACTGAACACCCTCAGAAGACTTCACGCCAGTGCCACCGAACACCGCCTTTTGCCTTGGCAAAGGCCGCAGATTGAAGTAAACGCAATACAAAAGTTTCTTCAGGAGTGCCATGTCATGCTGAAGCCTCTTACTGGCCATTAGGTCTCGTAAAGCCACCGTTCACCGTTTCAGCTGATGTTCCAGTGCCAGACATTTTCTGGATTTAAGATACGAAGATCTCTAGGGAGATATGAGTTGCAACAGGATGCCTCAGTGTTTGCCAGACCAGTTATATGTGCAGCACTGTTAATAGAATTGGAAGACACAGCAAACTCATCATGAAGACATGTAAGAAAGGACAACGCTGTCACCGAAGAAGTTCAAATGAAGAGCTTGGTTTATAAACTGCCTATTGGCTTCTGTCTCGGGTTCTTCGGCCGACGTTCATCTAATGATTTTTCTGACGTTTCGCCAGCACGAGTGGCTGGCATTGTCAAAGCTTCACCCTCCATTGCCGGTGGTGAACTGTAGCCGAGCTCGCGGGCGCATACTATATGTACCTGGCGTTTATGAACATTTTGTTGTGTGCGCCAGGTACATATAGTCTGCGCCCGCGAGCTCGGCTCCAGTTCACCACCGGCAATGGAGGGTGAAGCTTTGACAATGCCAGCCACTCGTGCTGGCGAAACGTCAGAAAAATCATTAGATGAACGTCGGCCGAAGAACCCGAGACAGAAGCCAATAGGCAGTTTGTCAACAAGTGGCCACGAAAGCCTCAACAATTTTGTAGCTTGGTTTATGTTCACTGCTAATTTTAGAGCTACTCGTAACAAACGGCAACTTTCAGCGTTTACAATTTCCCTCGTTTCCTAACTCGCTACCGCGCTGCTGTTGCTCTGTGCCCAGTAATTACATCTGAAGCGAAGACAGTCTTTGGCCAGTCGTGAAGTCTGGGTCTCGTTCTTTGGCGAGCAGAGTTTAAGGCAATGAATGCTCAACGTGTAATCGGGCTGGTAACGCTTGGACGGGACAAAGGTAGACGAGAGAGAAAAACAATTGCTTGCGGTTCCTGCTCGGCGCTGGAAGCATGGCTCTGTGTCTGAGCAACCCTGGGCCAACACGTTCTTGCTGGAGGAGGCTGAAGTGCAAACTTTCCGTGGGGTCGCTATTTGCGTACCTTTGTTACGACCTACGATACATGGTGAAGTGAAGCCCAGCATTGCACAACTGTGCATATTAATTGTGTGATGAGGTACTACGAGTGGTAGAATTACAACCTGCCCACACTTACCGGTGTACAGCGATTTAAATGATATGTGTTATCCAATGATTCATATTTAATAAGAACTGCATCGATTCGGAAAAAATGCAAACTGGAAGAATTCAGTCACGATTATAACCGAACGGCATGGGACAGTTTCTACTGCGTACGAAAACAATCGAAGAACAAATATTGTAGAAAATGAATTTTGATTCAATGTAGTTGGCTACATATTTGAATATGTAACTTAAGTGGTATGGAATTCGGATTTACAGATCAATCCCAGCTCATAAGAGAGCAGTAGTTAAAACTTGTTAATGACTGTCTTGCAATTGGAATCGCCTAATAATTACAAGTGGGTAGAAACGCAGAATCGGGTAAAAAATGCAGATGGGACAGTTTAAATATTTAATCCATGCATGACAACAAGATTTTAATCTAATTACAAATGTACTGTAGTGTAACTGTTATAATATACACTTCTGGCCATTAAAATAGCTACACCATGAAGAAATGCAGATGATAAACAGGTCTTCATTGGACAAATATAGTATACTAGAACTGACATGTGATTACAATTTCACGCAATTTGGGTGCTTAGATCCTGAGAAATCAGTATCCAGAACAACCACCTCTGGCCGTAATAACGGCCTTGATACGCCTGGGCATTGAGTCACACAGAGCTTGGATACCGTGTACAAGTACAGTTACCATAGTTCATCAAGAGTAGTGAGTGGCGTATTGTGACGAGCCAGTTGCTCGGCCACCATTGACCATACGTTTTCAGCTGGTGAGAGATCTGGAGAATGTACTGGCCAGGGCAGCAGTCGTACATTTTCGGTATCCAGAAAGGCCTGTACAGGACCTGCAACATCCGGTCGTGCATTATCCTGCTGAAATGTAGGGTTCGCAGGGATCGAATAAAGGGTACAGCTACGGTCGTAACACATCTGAAATGTAACGTCCACTGTTCAAAGTGCCGTCAATGCGAACAAGAGGTGTCCGAGACATGTAACCAATGGCACCCCATAACATCACTCCGGGTGATACGCCAGTATGGCGATGACGAATACACGCTTCCAATGTGCGTTCACCGCGATGTCGCCAAACACGGATGCGACCATCATGATGCTGTAAAAAGTACATGGATTTATCCGAAAAAATGACATTTTTCCATTCGTACACCCAGGTTCGTCGTTGAGTACACCATCGTAGGCGCTCCTGTCTGTGATGCAGCGTCAAGGGTAACCGCAGCCATGGTCTCCGAGCTGATAGTTCATGCTGCTGCAAACGTCGTCAAACTGTTCGTGCAGGTGGTTGTTGTCTTGCAAACGTCTCCATCTGTTGACTCAGGGATAGAGACGTGGCTGCACGATCCGTTACAGCCATGCGGATATGATGCCTGTCATCTCGACTGCTATTGATACGAGGCTGTTAGGGTCCAGCACGGCGTTCCGTATTACCCTCCTGAACCCACCGATTCCATATTCTGCTAACTCATTGGATCTCGACTAACGCGAGCAGCAATGTCGCGATACGATAAACCGCAATCGCGATAGTCTACAATTCGACCTTTATCAAAGTCGGAAACGTGATGGTACGCATTTCTCCTCCTTACACGAGGCATCACAACAACGTTTCACCAGGCAACGCCGGTCAACTGCTGTTTGTGTATGAGAAATCGGTTTGAAGCTTTCCTCATGTCAGCACGTTGTAGGTGTCGCCATCGGCGCCAACCTTGTGTGAATGCTCTGAATAGCTAATCATTTGCGTATCACAGCATCTTCTTTCTGTCAGTTAAATTTCACGTCTGTAGCACGTCATCTTCGTGGTGTAGCAATGTTCATGGCCAGTAGTGTAGTATGTTGTCCTCGAGGGTGAGTGTTTACCAGAGACATTCAAAAATGTTCAAATGTGTGTGAACTCTTATTGGACTTACACACAACCTAACGGAAATTATCCTAAGGACAAACACACACACCCATGTCCGAGGGAGAACTCTAACCTCCGTCGGGACCAGCCGCACAGTTCATGACCGCAGCGCCTAAGACCGCTCGGCTAATCCGCGCGGCTACCAGAGACATTCATCAGTACAATGGTATCCTGAAGAGTCCCCCAGGGAAGTTTGATAGGACCGATGTTATTTTCTACATACATAAATGATCTGGCGGGCAGGGTTAGCAGAAGCTTGCAGCTGTTTGCTGATGTTGCTACGGATTACGGTGTCGTTGTTGAGCGACTGTAGCAGGATGCAAGGTGACTTAGACAAAATTTCTTATTGGTGTGATAAATGACCGCTGGCTCTAAACGTAGAAAAAATGTAAATTAATGCAGGTGAGTACTGGTAGTGCGCTGCTTGACACAAGTCGCATCGATTCAGAATCTGGCCTTAACGCTGTAAAGCAATATGCAATTGAATGAGTGTGTTGTGGCAGACTTCGATTTACTGAGAGAATTTCAGGTAAGTGTGGTTCATCTGTAAAGGAGACTGAGTACAGGACACTACTGCGATCCATTGTTTAGCACTGCTCGAGAATTTGGGATCCCCACCAGGTCGGATTAAAGGAAGACACCGAAGTAATTCGGGGGCGGGCTGCCAGATTTGTTACTGCTGAGCTTGAACAAGACAAAAGTATTACAGACATATCTCGGGGACTCAAATGGGCATCACTGGAGTGAAGGTGACGTTCTTTTCGACAAGCACTATTGAGAAAATTTAGAAAATCAGCGGTTGAGGCTGACTGCAGAACGATTCTACTGCTGCCAACATACATTTCGCATAAGTATTACAAATGTAAGATTAGAGAGAATAGGGCTTGTACGGAGGCATATAGACAGTCGCTTTTCCCTCGCTCTATTTGCGACTGGAAAGAAGAGAAAATAGCTTGTACTGGTACAGGTAAACCTGCGCCACGCACCGGTTGGTGGCTTCAGAGATCGTATGTAGATGTAGATGACACAAAAGCCAGTAATAATTACTGGTTAGCCGGCCGGAGTGGCCGAGCGGTTCTAGGCGCTACAGTCTGGAACTGCGCGAACGCTACGGTCGCAGGTTCGAATCCTGCCTCGGGCATGGATGTGTGTGATGTCCTTAGGTTGGTTAGGCTTAAGTAGTTCTAAGTTCTAGGGGACTGATGACCACAGCAGTTAAGTCCCATAGTGCTCAGAGCCATTTAAACCATTTTTTTAAATTACTGACTAACAACATATCGCGCGGCGTGTACTGATTGACGCCATTCAGTACGCTATCTGTCGTCAGTTATTGTGAAACATACACACGACTAATTAAAATTTGGTACTAAATTTTGTTTCAGAAAAAATTGGTGATTATTTCGTTAACTAACAACAAACATCTTTGGAGAGCCAATGTTACGAAGAGTCCATGAAGCATTCGAATACCCACAACAAATATTATAGAAGCCGCTTTAGTCAAAGTGGCTTATGCACTTTATTTCGTCTATTTTTTTTTTAAAAAAGTTATTCATAGAATGCAGTAGAAGCACTACAATGCACAAAGAATTTCAATTACTAATGTGTCTAGTTTCATGAGCTATCAAGTTAAGTGCAAATGTAATTACATTTCTGTTCGTGGATCTCTCGATAGTAATGATGAAAGAATAGGAGCCTACTGATGGTTAATGAATTGGGATAATCAGTAACTTCCACAACGTTGATTGTCCAACTAAAGAAACGCTATAATGTTCAAAGCGCTGGTACTACTACACTGGCAAGCCGTGTACATAAGTAAAAAGTTAAGTGGCTTGATAGTACTCTGTGGCGAGCTGCAGGTGATGCGACGTAATGCGTTTTGTCAGGACCATTACTGGCAGCTGGCTCTTCTTTAACACCGAGCAACTTTTAATACTTTTGGCCACACAGTATTCTGGCCACACAGTGTTGTTCAATTAGCAGTTCTTTTTATATGCTTTGTGTAGTGCCCGGGTGTATGCTTACTTACTCATTCAACGCATCGAAACGCTTAAAACTCCATTTCGAGAAGAATCTTCACTATTCCCTTGAGTAAAGCCTCTTTTGGTCCATATTTCACCACAGAAGACAACCATCTCTCTGCTACTGACTGCGTACAATAAGCTGAAAGATATTACTGTCTACTTTTGGCACAGATTTTTTGATTATACACAATACGAAGTTTGCCTTTGCCAGCGTTTCTGCTACAAACTTTTCACGATACAATTTTCCAACAGTATTTTTATAATTATTTTACAGTTTTTAAATAGTGAACTCTGACATTACTAATAAAGTACAAATGTACATACACAGGAAATAATTTTAAAATTACAGAATTTGTTAACTGATAGACTATGAGGCACCGCCTTGCAGTGTTATAAGATTTACCATTCTTTGTGCTGCGAGACCGTCTCGACTCACGCGGGCCAAAAATAGGTGTCACACTAATACATCAGAATTGTTGGCAAGCTAAGTAAATCTCATTCTCATTCATTTAAGCATTCTTGATATTTTCGTAGGGTTCCTGAACAATTTGTGGGTAAATTCTGTACTATGTGATGGCATAATATCTCACGCAGTTCATTTATGATTAAATTATTCTTTCTTGTGCTGTGGGTTGTCTTGAATTGAGTTGTAACAGACTCTCCGAATTTGCTTACACTTCCTTGACACTGTTAAACTGATAGTTGAAACGTAACGGTTCTATGTAACATGCCATGAGTTCACGAACTTTGCAGTTAAGCTGCAGTAGCTGTTCAGCTATGATCATTTCGTTCCAACACATTTGTTCATTCATACAAGCTGCTTTCACTTTCAGCATTTATTTATTCAACAGAACGATTGGCTGAAGCTTCTCTGTCTACTATTTCAAGTTCCTGGAGGTAAGTTACTTCGAAATATTCATAGCAGCCGATGATATTTCAGGGTCCTTCCATTATTTATACTAGAACACACAATTTCTGGCTTTACGTGGAGAAGCGGTAAAATATCAGACCAAGCCGCACATCCTCATAGCAAGTGGATTTATCAATAATGTGACGCATTTATACATTTCTTATGTCAGGTCATAAACTTTCTGACATGGAATTTCATCATTTAAGTTCATTTAAATATTCATTCACGCTCATAGATCACCGAGTTGCACTTCCCCTTCTCAATGTATTCTTAAAATATGGTCAGATAGACTTTAATAAAATTTAGGGCGCCTGAAACCTTCATGCTGTAAGAGGACGTTTGAAACAGGGCAGCTTCTGTAGACATTTTTTCATGTATTCAGAATTTATTAACACAGGGGAGCTTATAACTTGAATGAGGTACGTAAGCTGCCTCCAAAACATGGCAGAACAAAGTTCGTCCGAAATATATATTCCACACAGTGTAAGCTAACAACTCGCTGTCCCCCCCCTCCCCCCCCCCCCCCGCCGGTTCTCTCGATGCCTTGCATCATCAGGGCACAGGCTACATCGCTAGTCGTCGTACCATACACGCATCAGTTAGCTACCTGCTGGTTTCAGTGCTGTTCAGCTACACAGCACGATTCAGCTGGCCCTACCGATATCACTTCGAGCAGCCCCTCATGGCAGACAAATGTTGTTGGCCAGTTCACTCTGGAGACGTGAAGTATGTTGTCAAAATGTCACAGAATGACTTAGACCTGATGTTCAAGTTACGTTTATCAAACTTCTTTAGCACATTAAAGCGGCAAGCCTTACATTAATCTTTACATTGGCTTACATACTGGGAAATTGTTACTTCCACACTTCCCATTCTGATGCCTCCTGTTAATTTTATTATTTCCGGTGGTGAAACACACACTATGGGGAAACGTTTCTGAACCAGTTACGAAACATCAAGTAATATAAACGGAATATACTTAAAGAGACATCCAAAATATACATGACTATACCACTAATTATACGAAGAAAGGTGGGCGACATGTGGATTAATATGGCAAAAGTAAAACATATCTTGGTCCAAGTATACCGTGTAATTCACTGATTCCGTTTGCCAACATTCCCCATAGGTCTGAGAGGGAACTTACATCGATTACATGGCTGTCGCTCGTCGGGATGAGGTTCCTGGTACAGGCGTAGTGTGGATTGCATAAAACAACATCGGTAGGGGCAGCCGAGTCACCCTGTATGACAGCTATGAGCAATAACGTTTTCCGAGGTACCAGATTCCAGTTGTCCACGGCACGCAGTTCCCTTGTTCGGTATCTGGTTGAGATGGCGCTGCATTCTCTGAGAGAAACCGATCCTCACTGACAGGGCTTGACTCTCGTCACAAGTCCATATGGACTACGATGTTTTTACGAACACTTATTTAAGCTGTGTTACGTGGCTGCAGATGGTCCACCATACCTTGTAGACACAACGGACATGGCTTGTTGGTATTATAATAAAATTGTGCAACTTTATTTGGTGTGTGGCCATGACCAAGTCCCAATACGACAGCACCTTTATGCGATACCGTCACGTCTCCACCTCACTGCAGTGATTCCATAGATAGAGTGGAACATTCACGTCACTTCACCGCCATTTCTTACGTCAGCATGGAGTGCCACATTATCACTTGGCAGCAAATCTGCACCATCTTTAATACTCCGTACGACCAAGATGCTCTTTTAACGGGGAAACTAATTTTTAGTACTATGAGCTTAGCAGTTATAGCAGCACAATCTGGTGAACTATACACAACTGCCCATCCTCTCGTCGCTTGCAAAAAAATTCTTTAAATAGAAATTTACGCAATCAGGACTCGTATCTCCTACTCGATGACTTGCCTCTTACGACAAGAGACAAAATCGAGACACTTCGGGTAAAAACCACACTTCTCGATTCAGGTACAGTCAACTCTGTTTTATTTGGTCCACTGAAGTCTGTTGCCGCTTTCTGCAACAGCCCACTGTAAGGTCCCCAGCTCCCATTGTCCACTACATGCAGTTCCCTTCGCAGCTATCGCTCGGATGCTTGCTGAGATACATTTGCTCACATAAAGCATGTAAGTTATTCACTCTAAAAGTGTAAAAAACGATTTCTCCTTTTGTATTTTTCTATGTATCACAATTCGCCGAACGAGGCGGCCGAGCAAGCCCATCAGTTGCAAACCACAAACGACCCCCATCGCTGGTCCTTAAATGAAGCGGTGTACAAGTCTGTTACGTTATGAACACGTGCCGAAATCGATGTTCATGAGACTTTGATCGACTGTGATATCGATGCATATTGTTCTTTAATGGTTAGAAAGTGAAATGTATTATTTAATTTGCTGTATATACAAGACTGCTATCATGCAGTTGGGATGATTTCTTGCATTTTCGCTTTGTTACGTTGTACTTTAAATTATAATTAAATATTACTGAAAATACAATTGTAACTTCTTTCACTAGAAATGAATATCATATTTTGAGCATGTTCACAGCGCAGACTGGAACTTAAAAAATAATCGGATCGAACGTATTTTAAAAGTAAAGGAGTGCTTTTTCTGTTATGCATATTTTTTCCGTGAAATGGACGTCGTCAGAGATAGCACAAAAAGTGTACCGACAGATAAGAAATTCTAAAAAATAATTAACTGGAACTGAAATTTTCAATTTACTAATGTAACGGAAAATGAACTAAAATATTGAAGCGGATTTTGGGTTCAGCGGAGTTGTTCTGGGGCTTATGCGAGAGTGGGCTTTTAGTAAATACCTTCTTTATCAAACAACACATTACAACATCGGACCGCAAGATAAAATCAAACCCTTGGCTCTCAGTAGTACAGGCAAATAAGAGATATCTGCTGGTACCAAAGATAAAACACTATTTTGCTCGTACAGAAATATTTTAATTCTTAACTCAAACGTGCAACAATAACAAAATAACATTCCTGTCCCAGATAAACTATGCAAGTGGTCTCCCGCTGAAAATCACAACTTGTTATGGCCATGATTAGCAATACAAGAAGGAACACTGGACAACTGACGCTAACAACCAACTTACTGAGATAGCTATAAGCCTTCAAAATCTGCCAGCCTACCTCTAAAGGACAATTACACATAACTAGTTACTACAGCGACCACAAGGAAAACAGCAAAATACACGATAACTAATCAGTGGCATACAATCATGGAACCATTGTCAAGCTGTGTATATCATTTTATAACGAAAATATTACACACTCGTGCGACGCGCACTTTAATTTACTTAACAATATTCTTCACTGCATCGCCGTGCTTCTGTACACCAGAGGTGTGGTTCCTTTGTACGACCTATTGTTTCTTCTTGGTGCAGAATATTAGCAGATGTTGTCAGAAGCCAGCTGGAGGCTGTCTACATGAACTAGTAGTGGTGCCCGTTTTGCAGTCCAGTGTTAGGATGTCGAAATTTTTTTCCGAACGAATTAGACAGCTTTGGGACATTTATTGGTTATAGGGCAGTGATGATTTAAGCCCTCTGTTCAGGTGAAAGAGATGCTGGCGTTCCTTAATCAGACTTGTGTTAGTGTGTATCAATACCGAAAATTAATCCTACTCACGGAGCAGTGCACCTCACGCATTTCTTTCGCGTGTCACACAACACGAAGCAGTTAGTAAGATCTCGCACGGGGCTACAAAGAAAGGAACGTTATAATCTGAGGTAGACACAACATACGACTGTGGCACTTGGAAATCCTAAAATCTTCTACAGTTCCTAAACTTAAGTAATTTTCAAGCGAAGCCTTTTCTCACAGAGCAGCGTTTCGTCCTAGGAAACATGCTTATTGACACAAATAATTCCATATGCCTCCTTCCAACCGACCGAATATTATCCGCTTTCAACTGAATTTTCCAGATGAACAACAACCACCAAAACCTGCTCACACTTTCTCCATAAGGCTCAATAAACTCAGATATGAAATTTATTCCTTGAAATCTTAACACACTTCCTATTATCCTGTCTCGTCTTCTTATCAGTTTTCTTCCATGGCTTCGTTTCTTCGCCGATTCTATACAGAAGTTGTTAATTCTTTACCTTACCAGTCCGACCAATTTTCAGCATCCTTCTATACAACTACATCTCAAACCCTTAAGTTATTTTCATTTTCGGTGTTCCCGCAGACCAAGATTTACTGCCAGACAGTGCTATGCACCAAACACACATTCTCAGAAATTGCTTTCTCAAATGAAGGCCTTGACATTAGTTGAATTGCTCCCGCCAGAGATGCCCTCCTTGCGTGTGCAAGACCCTTTTTAAGTCCTCCTTCCTTCGTCCGTCATGTGAAATGTTACTTCTGAAATTGCAAAATTCCTTAATTTCACCTACTTCATGGTCCACAACTATGATGTTAAGTTTACCGTTAAATCTCGTTTCTGCTAATCCTAGTTTCGTCTTTCTTCAATCTACTCTCAATCTACTCTCAATCCACATTTTGTACTCATTTTATTGTTCATTACATTCAACGAATTCCTTAAATATCCTTCATCTTTAGTGATAACAGTAATGTCACCAGCGAACTTTATGACTGACATCCTTTCACCCTGTATTTTATTTAATCCTACTGTTGAATCTTTCTTTCATTTCTGCCTTTGCTTCCTTCTACGTATATATTGAAGAGTTAGGACAAAAGATGTAGATGTAGATCTCTGCCTTACATCCATTTCAATATGATCACTTCGTTCTTGGTGTTCCATTTTTATTGTTTCCTTCTGTTCTTTACATAGTGTATTTTATCCGTCTTTCCCTATGTCTTACGCCTGTTCTTCTCACTATTTTGAACAGCCTGCATGCTTCTGTATTGTCGAACGCTTTTTATAGGTCGGCGAATTCCTTGAATTCCTATTTTATGAAGTGCTTCCACTATCAATCTAAGCGTCAGAACTGCCTATGTATTGCACTTATCTTTCCGGAAGCCAAAATGATATTTACTTGACATACCCTCAATTTTCCTTTCCGTTCTTCCATATATTACTTGCCACGAACTTGAATGCATGAGCAGTTACGTCGATTGTGCGAGGTGCTTGCACTTTTCTGTCCCTACTCTTCAGTAACGTGTGGATGATATTTTTCCCGAAGTATTATGATGTCTCCAGGCTCATAGATTCTACACTGCAACTAGAAATTTCGCACGTTGCCTCTTTCCCTAATTATTTAAGAACATCCGGAAGAACACTATCTATACCAACTGTCTTATTTAATCGCAAATCTTATAAAGCTCTCTTGAACTGTGAGTAATACTAGATTCCCTATGTCTTCAGTATCGACTCTCATTTCTTCGGCAATCACATCCTCAAGTCCTCCCTCTCGCAGAGCCCTTCAGTGTCCTCTTTCCACATACACCCCTGGAAATTGAAATAAGAACACCGTGAATTCATTGTCCCAGGAAGGGGAAACTTTATTGACACATTCCTGGGGTCAGATACATCACATGATCACACTGACAGAACCACAGGCACATAGACACAGGCAACAGAGCATGCACAATGTCGGCACTAGTACAGTGTATATCCACCTTTCGCAGCACTGCAGGCTGCTATTCTCCCATGGAGACGATCGTAGAGATGCTGGATGTAGGCCTGTGGAACGGCTTGCCATGCCATTTCCACCTGGCGCCTCAGTTGGACCAGCGTTCGTGCTGGACGTGCAGACCGCGTGAGACGACGCTTCATCCAGTCCCAAACATAATCAATGGGGGACAGATCCGGAGATCTTGCTGGCCAGGGTAGTTGACTGACACCTTCTAGAGCACGTTGGGTGGCACGGGATACATGCGGACGTGCATTCTCCTGTTGGAACAGCAAGTTCCCTTGCCGGTCTAGGAATGGTAGAACGATGGGTTCGATGACGGTTTGGATGTACCGTGCACTATTCAGTGTCCCCTCGACGATCACCAGTGGTGTACGGCCAGTGTAGGAGATCGCTCCCCACACCATGATGCCGGGTGTTGGCCCTGTGTGCCTCGGTCGTATGCAGTCCTGATTGTGGCGCTCACCTGCACGGCGCCAAACACGCATACGACCATCATTGGCACCAAGGCAGAAGCGACTCTCATCGCTGAAGACGAGACGTCTCCATTCGTCCCTCCATTCACGCCTGTCGCGACACCACTGGAGGCGGGCTGCACGATGTTGGGGCGTGAGCGGAAGACGGCCTAACGGTGTGCGGGACCGTAGCCCAGCTTCATGGAGACGGTTGCGAATGGTCCTCGCCGATACCCCAGGAGCAACAGTGTCCCTAATTTGCTGGGAAGTGGCGGTGCGGTCCCCTACGGCACTGCGTAGGATCCTACGGTCTTGGCGTGCATCCGTGCGTCGCTGCGGTCCAGTCCCAGGTCGATGGGCACGTGCACCTTCCACCGACCACTGGCGACAACATCGATGTACTGTGGAGACCTCACGCCCCACGTTTTGAGCAATTCGGCGGTACGTCCACCCGGCCTCTCGCATGCCCACTATACGCCCTCGCTCAAAGTCCGTCAACTGCACATACGGTTCACGTCCACGCTGTCGCGGCATGCTAGCAGTGTTAAAGACTGCGATGGAGCTCCGTATGCCACGGCAAACTGGCTGACACTGACGGCGGCGGTGCACAAATGCTGCGCAGCTAGCGCCATTCGACGGCCGACACCGCGGTTCCTGGTGTGTCCGCTGTGCCGTGCGTGTGATCATTGCTTGTACAGCCCTCTCGCAGTGTCCGGAGCAAGTATGGTGGGTCTGACACACCGGTGTCAATGTGTTCGTTTTTCCATTTCCAGGAGTGTATTTGTCCCTCTTCTACACTTACAAGTGATTTCCTGTCAGACTAACGTTGACATCGAGTGAGGTGCCGCAGTGGTTAGCACGCTGGACTCGCATTGAGGAGGACGACGGTTCAAATTCATCTCCCTCCCGCACACATACGTTTCTCACGATTTCTCTAAATCGCTCCAGCCAAATGCTGGAATGTTTCTTTCGGAAGGACACTGGCGTTTTCGTTCCGCATCTTACAACCACTCCGAGCTAGTTGTACGTTTCTAATGACTTCGACGTCGACTGGACGTTCAATCTTAATATTCAGTACGTAATGTTGTCGTCGTTCTTTTACCTATACCGAAAGTTGTTTTGACTTTTCTATACGTCTCTTTCCACCTGTTCACTGTCTACAGTGGAATTCTTATTGCACTCTTAACGTCGCCTCCCTTGTTTTCGATTTTACCTAAGACTGATTTACAAAATGGTGAGTCTATCCTCTCGACGACCTTTTCTCTTTCGTATTCCATATTTTTTTCTGCACTCATTTCGCCTTAACTTTCCTGCACTTCCTGTTTATTCCATTTCTAAGTGATTTATATTTCTGCACTCATTCCTTCCATCCTTGAACGATAAACAGATTTCATCTGTTAACGAAGGCTGCTTCATCCCTACCTTCCTTACTACTATGTTTATTTGTCCAACATCTGTGTGTGCCCTTTTCAGAAAAGTCAACTATTCTTAAGCTGAACTGCCTACTCTAGTGTCTGCGAGCTACATTCCAAAGATATTCGGGCTGAAATGCGGTTCCTCTTCGTCGAAACGTCTTGGCTCACACTCGTCTAGGGATTCAACCGCATGTGTCGTATTACACGCACCAAATTAGACACTTGTCACCCTCTGGTTAAATTGTCTGTCTGATGGCAAGTTTGCCAAATTGTATGAAACTAAGTTAATGTAACATATAATAACAGTAATAATAATATCGGGAACTAAATTAACGACCGATAAATGATGTTGGCCACACAGTTGCGATTTGGTTAAATTAATGTTTATTCAGAAAGAAAACTAACAGCGAAAGTGGTATTTTAAATTATTTTTACACTCCAGCGCATACCCGTTTGGCACAGTTCGAACATTCACAGTCTCATCACAAAACCCAAGTCCAGTACTCCACCTCGATATTTACACGAAAGGTTAGAGTTCACTCCAGGCGCTCGGCTGCTCACCGCTCAGAGACTAAGTCCAGCGATACCACACAAAGCGAAATTTTCTAAGTCGTTTCACTTCCTAGCTGCCAAACGACTGGCTGTCCGCTTTCGCGAACTGTACATTTTGGTGTCTTCCACCGAACTCTCCGCTATCGCGTCTGCACCAGCGCAGTTCCTCTGTCCGTCTCAGGCCGCTTTTCCCGCGCGCCGAATTTCGGTTAACTGACTTAGGCAGTTCCCTTTTCTGAAGCCGTCCATCTGATTGGCTATAGCTTATTCTATATTCTTTTACATTTTAACATATTTAAATAATCAAAACTTGACCACGTTTTTAAAAAATTAATACTAATATCCATTACATAATAAAGTTAAATTCTTTTCCATAAAACCGATAACATTTCCTTCTTAGCTTTGAACGTCACGGCTAGCAGCCTTGCACCAATGTGCTTTCTGATAAAAAAATAAAGAACAAACGTAAAAATTATGCACTATACTTTACCACAGATATTTTATTACCTAATGATTCAGTAAGGCGTCATGCTGTCATCGTTCAATGTGTGTTGTGTGGAGGAAATGATGACTTGATTCTTAACTCAAAATAGTGATAATTCAAATTTACTATATCTTTTAAACAAATAAAGTTACAGAATTGATATTTAGATCGTCACTTTAATGATGCCTTCCATCCTTAAGATCGACCAAAGCTTTCAGACTTCAGTATTCAGGACTTTGTTACAAAACTTGTTAATTTCATTTTCACAATAAATCCTATACTATTATAGATATGATCAATACGTTTTATAGAGATAACCATGAAAATATATGAAGGTTGGTAGATTAAAACTGCTTTGGCTTCATTCCCTGCATTACTAGAGAATTAAATAGTTTTCATAAGTGTTTCTCTTTATGGCCGAACTTAGGTCCGCCATATTTAACACTGCTACGTCTCTCTGGCCACAAACGGCCTCTACAGGGTTTCTCTATGACGTAGGTTGTCGCCTGTCTCACTTGCACACTACAGCGCTTCGGCCTCAATAGACAATAGACGCCTGTGAGTTTCCCCATCTCGAGGTGAAACTGCGCTCTTTGTTGCACACGGTCCTGGACGACAGAGTTCATTTCACAATTCCTGTAGGCTGACTATTTCGGCCATATACTTTCATGAGAGCGCAATGCTCGTTGACTTACACACCTCCATTTCATAAGATGTTGGCGTGCCATATATGTTATGAAAAAACACCCAAATTATAAGACACAAATTCATAATTTAATAACAAATGTCCTAAGCGTCAGATCAATAGTTTAATTATTTGTAGTGGTGATGATGCAGCATGCTTTAAATTTAAAGAAACTTACATCTAACATAAATTATAATTTGCGGCATATTAATTAGATGCCAAATAAAACTATACATTTATAAAAATCGACTGTCTGTTGAAATACCGCAGAAATATCAGGGCCACTGCGTTCACTTTCACAGAACCTTTTTGCCACAACGAAATCTCCAGCGGCGCTCCACAGATTCGGAGCCAAGTATCCTGCCGAAATTGTGTGTGGCTTTTCATTCCATCGCCAACGTTTTTCGGGAACAAATCAGTTGAAATTCGAATCTGCATTGTACGCTTCCCCCAGTGGAATCGAAACAAACAGATCTAAACAACACGGTAAACAATTCTTTTACAACGTTTGCAACGTGCTTTCAAATACTTCAATGGTTCTGACAAGTTATTCAATTCCCACTAAAGACATGCATCTCGTGACAGATTCCCTGTCGACTTTTTCGACAAATTAATGCTTTCTTTTAATTTAAACAACTCCCTTACACTCAAAAGTAACAACAATTACGAACAAATCTCACCTCTCATTTACCTCTGTGTGACCGAGCGAGGTGGCGCAGTGGTTAGCACACTGGACTCGCATTCGGGAGGACGACAGTTCAATCCCGTCTCCGGCCATCCTGATTTAGGTTTTCCGTGATTTCCCTAAATCGTTTCAGGCAAATGCCTGGATGGTTCCTTCGAAAGGGCAGGGCCGATTTCCTTCCCCATCCTTCCCTAACCCGAGCTTGCGCTCCGTCTCTAATGACCTCGTTATCGACGGGACGTTAAACACTACCCACCACCACCTTTTAACTCTGTGGAGTGAAGCTGCATACGCAAATACAGGGTGTTTCAAAAATGACCGGTATATTTGAAACGGCAATAAAAACTAAACGAGCAGCGATAGAAATACACCGTTTGTTGCAAAATGCTTGGGACAACAGTACATTTTCAGGCAGACAAACTTTCGAAATTACAGTAGTTACAATTTTCAACAACAGATGGCGCTGCAAGTGATGTGAAAGATATAGAAGACAACGCAGTCTGTGGGTGCGCCATTCTGTACGTCGTCTTTCTGCTGTAAGCGTGTGCTGTTCACAACGTGCACGTGTGCTGTAGACAACATGGTTTATTCCTTAGAACAGAGGATTTTTCTGGTGTTGGAATTCCACCTCCTAGAACACAGTGTTGTTGCAACAAGACGAAGTTTTCAACGGAGGTTTAATGTAACCAAAGGACCGAAAAGCGATACAATAAAGGATCTGTTTGAAAAATTTCAACGGACTGGGAACGTGACGGATGAACGTGCTGGAAAGGTAGGGCGACCGCGTACGGCTACCACAGAGGGCAACGCGCAGCTAGTGCAGCAGGTGATCCAACAGCGGCCTCGGTTTTCCGTTCGCCGTGTTGCAGCTGCGGTCCAAATGACGCCAACGTCCACGTATCGTCTCATGCGCCAGAGTTTACACCTCTATCCATACAAAATTCAAACGCGGCAACCCCCTCAGCGCCGCTACCATTGCTGCACGAGAGACATTCGCTAACGATATAGTGCACAGGATTGATGACGGCGATATGCATGTGGGCAGCATTTGGTTTACTGACGAAGCTTATTTTTACCTGGACGGCTTCGTCAATAAACAGAACTGGCGCATATGGGGAACCGAAAAGCCCCATGTTGCAGTCCCATCGTCCCTGCATCCTCAAAAAGTACTGGTCTGGGCCGCCATGTCTTCCAAAGGAATCATTGGCCCATTTTTCAGATGCGAAACGATTACTGCATCACGCTATCTGGACATTCTTCGTGAATTTGTGGCGGTACAAACTGCCTTAGACGACACTGCGAACGCCTCGTGGTTTATGCAAGATGGTGCCCGGCCACATCGCACGGCCGACGTCTTTAATTTCCTGAATGAATATTTCGATGATCGTGTGATTGCTTTGGGCTATCCGAAACATACAGGAGGCGGCGTGGATTGGCCTCCCTATTCGCCAGACATGAACCCCTGTGACTTCTTTCTGTGGGGACACTTGAAAGACCAGGTGTACCGCCAGAATCCAGAAACAATTGAACAGCTGAAGCAGTACATCTCATCTGCATGTGAAGCCATTCCGCCAGACACATTGTCAAAGGTTTCGGGTAATTTCATTCAGAGACTACGCCATATTATTGCTACGCATGGTGGATATGTGGAAAATATCGTACTATAGAGTTTCCCAGACCGCAGCGCCATCTGTTGTTGAAAATTGTAACTACTGTAATTTCGAAAGTTTGTCTGGCTCAAAATGTACTGTTGTCCCAAGCATATTGCAACAAACGGTGTATTTCTATCGCTGCTCGTTTAGTTTTTATTGCCGTTTCAAATATACCGGTCATTTTTGAAACACCCTGTAGATACTCGATACAGCAATAAATTATTCCCCCAAAATATTCTCAGATAAGTAGATAAACATAGATCTGTCTTCCTAGGTAAGTGTTATTAATTTTCATTTTCCAAATTTCTCTGACCTCCCACCCAAATTGGCGTGACCATAACTTATAATTTGGAAATTACAAGAAACATAAAACCATCCAAACGACTTAAGCCTAACACATGCATACACATAAATAAATCCCTTACATATATCCCCAAAAACGTAATTTATACACATACTGTGCAGTGATTTTCGACTAGATACCGTTCACCAAATCGAGTTCTCCAACCTCCTCATACCCAAATGCACCTCTAAACTATCTCTTCACAACTTCACAGTCCTTGCGCCAAAAAAAGAACCCTTGTGTGACAAGACCAAAAACAAACTACAATAAATCGTGAAATAATGTAAACAAAGAGAGACTTTTCATATTAGCGCACACTCCGCTGCAGAGTGAAAATCTCGTTCTGAAAGAGACACTTATTTCTTAGTCTACCTTCGCCTTCTCTTCCATTCTAGAGTAAACATATCCTGTTCTATCCACCCCTCAATTTGGTACTCATCCCAAAATAATTTATTAATTGTTTCTTTCACCCCGATTTCATTTTTTCTCCATTCTAGACCTCTCGCTATCTTACAGATCTCTCGAGTCCACAAATGAGGCAATAACGATCGTAATGTTCTACCATAAGATCGCCAATCAGTTACAGTAAAATCACATTCCTCCTTAAGATACAGTTCTGTCCAGATTTCACTGTCTATGTTAGAATCAAACTCCCCTTTTATCCCTTGAAATTATCGACATTAGTAGTTGAAATATCATTATCATGAAATAAAGTATTACTTCTTACTTCCACGTCATTACAAACACCTTCACAAACAGCACTTTCAACAGTTGATGATACATCCTGCAACTCGCTACATAAAACCTCTATTACCTCCGTCGACAAATCACCAATATAAGAACCATTCATAGTTTCACGCCGTTGTTGTTGTTGTTGTTGTTGTTGTTGTTGTCTTCAGTCCTGGGACTGGTTTGATGCAGCTCTCCATGCTACTCTATCCTGTGCAAGATTCTTCATCTCCCAGTAAGTACTGCAACCTACATCTTTCTGAATCTGCTTACTGTATTCATCTCTTGGTCTCCCTCTACGACTTTTACCTTCCACGCTGCCCTCCAATACTAAATTGGTGATCCCTTGATGCCTCAGAACATGTCCTACCAACCGATCCCTTCTTCTAATCATGTTTTGCCACAAACGTCTCTTCTCCCCAATCCTATTCAATACCTCCTCATTAGTTATATGATCTACCCATCTAATCTACAGCATCCTTCTGTAGCACCACATTTCAAAAGCTTCTATACTCTTCTTGTCCAAACTATTTATCGTCCATGTTTCACTTCCATACATGGCTACACTTCATACAAATACTTTCAGAAACGACTTCCTGATACTTAAATCTATACTCGATGTTAGCAAATTTCTCTTCTTCAGAAACGCTTTCCTTGTCATTCTGAGTCTACGTTTTGTATCCTCTCTACTTCGACCATCATCAGTTATTTTGCTCCCCAAATAGCAAAACTCATTTACTACTTTAAGTGTCTCCTTTCCTAATCTAATTCCCTCAGCATCACCCGACTTAATTCGACTACATTCCATTATCCTCGTTTTGCTTTTGTTGATGTTCATCTTATATCCTCCTTTCAAGACACTATCCATTCCGTTCAGCTGCTCTTCAAAGTCATTTGCTGTCTCTGACAGAATTACAATAACATCGGCGAACCTCAAGGTTTTTATTTCTTCCCCATGGATTTTAATACCTACTCCGAACTTTTCTTCTGTTTCCTTCACTACTTGCTTAATATCCAGATTGAATAACATCGGGGAGAGGCTACAACCCTGTCTCACTCCCTTCCCAACCACTGCTTCCCTTTTATGACCCTCGACTCTTATAACTGCTTTCTGGTTTCAGTACAAATTGTAAATAGCCTTTCGCTCCCTGTATTTTACCCCTGCCACCTTCTGCATTTGAGAGTATTCCAGTCAACATTGTCAAAAGCTTTCTCTAAGTCTACAAATGCTAGAAACGTAGGTTTGCCTTTCCTTAATCTCTCTTCTAAGATAAGTCGTAGGGTCAGTATTGCCTCACGTGTTCCAATATTTCTACGGAATCCAAACTGATCTTCCACCAGGGTCGGCTTCTACTAGTTTTCCCATTCGTCTGTAAACAATTCGCGTTAGTATTTTGCAGCCGTGAGTTATTAAACTGATATTTCGGTAGTTTTCGCATCTGTCAACACCTGCTTTCTTTGGGATTGGAATTATTATATTCTTCTTGAAGTCTGAGAGTATTTCGCCTGTCTCATATATCTTGCTTATCAGATGGTAGAGTTTTGTCAGGACTGGCTCTCCCAAGGCTGTCAGTAGTTCTAATGGTATGTTGTCTACTCCCGGGGCCTTGTTTCGACTCAGGTCTTTCAGTTGTCTGTCAAACTCTTCACGCAATATCACATCTCCCCTTTCATCTTCATCTACATCCTCTTCCATTTCCATAATATTGTTCTCAAGTACATCTCCCTTGTATAGACTCTCTATTTACTTCTTCCACCTTTCTGCTTTCCCTTCTTTGCTTAGAACTGGGTTTCCATCTGAGCTCTTGATATTCATACAAGAGGTTCTCTTTCCTCCAAAGGTCTCTTTAATTTTCCTGTAGGCAGTATCTATCTTACCCATGGTGAGATAAGCCTCTACATCTTTACATTTATCCTCTAGCCATCTCTGCTTAGCCATTTTGCACTTTCTGTCGATCTCATTTTTGAAACGCTTGTATTCCTTCTTGCCTCCTTCAGTTACTGCAGTTTTATAGTTTCTCCTTTCATAAATTAAGTTCAATATTTCTTCTGTTACCCAAGGATTTCTAGTAGCCCTTGTCTTTTTACCTACTTTATTCTCTGCTGCCTTCAGTATTTCATCCCTCAAAGCTACCCATTCTTCTTCTGCTGTATTTCTTTCCCCCATTCGTGTCAGTTGTTCCCTTACGCTCTCCCAGTTTATCCAAGTCTCATCTCCTTAAATTCCCACCTTTTTTCAGTTTCTTCAGTTTTAATCTACAGTTCATAACCAATAGATTATGGTCAGAGTCCACATCTGCCCCTGGAAATGTCTTACAATTTAAAACCTGATTCCTCAATCTCTGTCTTACCATTATATAATCTATCTGAAACCTGTTAGTATCTCCAGGCTTCTTCCATGTATACAACCATCTTTTATGATTCTTGAACCAAGTGTTAGCTATGATTAAGTTATGCTCTGTGCAAAATTCTACCAGGTGGCTTCCTCTTTCATTTCTTCCCCCCAGTCCATATTCACCTACTACGTTTCCTTCTCTCCCTTTTACTACTACCGAATTCCAGTCACCCATGACTATTAAATTTTCGTCTCTCTTCACTACCTGAATAATTTCTTTTATCTCATCATGCGTTTCTTCAATTTCTTCATCATCTGCAGAGCTAGTTGGCATACAAACTTGTACTACTGTAGTAGGCGTGGGCTTCGTATCTATCTTGGCAACAATAATGCGTTCACTATGCTGTTTGTAGTAGCTAACCCGCACTCCTATTTTTTTATTCATTATTAAACCTACTCCTGCATTACACCTGTTTGATATTGGTTTTATATCCCTGTATTCACCTGACCAAAGGTCTTGTTCCTCCTGTCAACAAACTTCACTAATTCCCACTATATCTAACTTCAACCTATCCATTTTCGTTTTTAAATTTTCTAACCTACCTGCCCGATTAAGGGATCTGACACTCCACGCTCCGATCCGTAGAACGCCAGTTTTCTTTCTCCTGATACCGACATCCTCTTGAGTAGTCCCCGCCCGGTGATCCGAATGGGGGACCATTTTACCTACGGAATATTTTACCCAAGAGGACGCCATCATTTATCCATACAGTAAAGCTGCATGCCCTCGGGAAAAATCACGCCTGTAGTTTCCCCTTGCTTTCAGCCGTTCGCAGTACCAGCACGGCAAGGCCTTTTTGGTTAGTGTTACAAGGCCATATCAGTCAATCATCCAGACTGTTGCCCCTGCAACTGCTGAAAAGGCTGCTTCCCCTCTTCAGGAACCACGCCGTTATCTCGCATAAATTGTAGCTATAGTGTCGTGCAATTTCAGAATCAACAGTACCATTAAATTCCACTTGAGCATAATATCTTTTCCTCTCCTACACACTCCTGCGCCACATTAATTGCAGATCGCAGATAAAATTCAGATCCACAGTCATTCTCAAAAAAACATTCAAGATCCACAGACCCATAGAGACTTTCTGGTTCACCTCCTTTACTAGAAAGATACTCACAGATTCCTTCGGGAGGACGACGGTTCAATCCCGCGTCCGGCCATCCTGATTTAGGTTTTCCGTGATTTCCCTAATTCACTCCAGGCAAATGCCGGGATGGTTCCTCTGAAAGGGCACGGCCGACTTCCTTCCCCATCCTTCCCTAATCCGATGAGACCGATGACCACGCTGTCTGGTCTCCTTCCCCAAAACCAACCAACCAACCAACCAGATTCCTTCCTCTGATGTATCAGTACCAGCAGCTTCATCTTTCCTTACTTCAGCACATACATCACCACCTTCCTTCAAAAATAATTCACCAATATCCGCCGATACACACACAAATGAATCAACAGCTGACGAGGCTAATGCTACGCTGCCTTTATTAACCTCTTCAACAACTTTCACCATCACAATATCATCTGGAACATCACCCTCATCACTATAGTCGTTACCGCTGGTTAGTACCTCTTTAGAATTTTCTGTACCACCTAATACCACCAAATTCAGGTCCTCTTCAGCCTCCTTCTGGCACATAGAATCTGTCTTCGTATTAAAATTCTCACACTCTTTCGTGTCACATTCATAAAACAAATCATTTAGCACTAAATCGTCGTCGCCTTTATCGTTATCTTTCATTATCTTAGGATTACGACTTTTACGTACGATCTGATTTACCTATTTGATTCTTATCTCTTACTAATTTCAATATTCTGGCGCCTTTCTGCCTATTTATTGACACCTATCACATTTCCGTTTACTGGCATCCTATTCATCGCCGGTTTATTTTGCTATCTCCGGACCTGAGATGCGGCGAAACTTCGTTTCCCGATCTCCCATTACGCTGGTTCTTTTCGCCAGGTGCTGGTCCCTCAAATCTACGTTCATGGTGTCGGTTCCTGCCAAGAAAGTACCCGTTCCCATAACCCCTTCGATATTTAGCATTGGATGTTCCTGCTACCGTTTCCCTTATCAAAACTGCTGCTTGCGTTCCGTTGATAACCTCCCGTATGGCTTTCATAGTAATCACTCGGACTGTAGTTATGATTTGCACTCGAAAAACTATTTGCCTGCTTACTTGGCGGTTTAAATTTCAACGCCCGTTCTAATTTTTCTACAAAGTCCAAAAATTCCAAAAATTCACATGCATTAATCGCGCAAGTTCACGATTACAAGATTCTCGCATCGACTCCTTCCCGTATTTAGAAGTTGGCCCGTTTAGAAACTCATTTTGGAGTCAAATTTGCTTCGCTTTAGTCCAGAACTTGTGCAGGAAACTGCTTTCAAATATTTCGTAGGTGGTGAACGTATGACTGTGTATATTTGCCCACAATTCCGGCTCACCTTCCCGTTATAAAACCATCCCTGCATACAGCTAGAAGATTTGCTGGGTAATATTTCCCGTCGTCTCCAAAACATTTGACCGATCCTGAGTTCATGCACGGAACACTGATCGCTGTAGAGGTTTGACGTGCAGCTAAAGAATTCAGTTCGCTTTTTATTTAATTGATTTGCTTTTTAACTTCACTATTTTCAATTTTAATCCCAGATTCTACTTGTTCCTTTATTTTATTGACGTCTTTCTCCCCTTTATCTATTCGAATGGATAAGCTGCTAATAGCCTCTATCGTCTCAGACATTAGAGCATCTTGCCTACACATACAGTTTCTTACATTGCCTCCCAGATCTGCCTGCAACTTCTCTACCTTATCACCGAAATTTTTTTGCGCTTGATCTGCCTTAGAGTCAAGTACCAAAACATCATCAGAAATTTAGCCCATTTCTTCCCGAATGGTTTTTAATTTTCCGTCTATCAATTCTTCCATTCCACTAACCATTTTACCTACTTCGTCTTTCACAACAAAACCTATGTAGGATTGAACCGAATCAATTTTTAAATTTGTCAATCATATCGTTTTTGACAGAATCAATTTTGGATCCCATATCGGTTTCACCAGAATCACTTTTGGATCCCAATCCTCTTATCATCTGCATTATTTGCGACATCATGTCTCCCTTAGATTCATCTCCCTCGCTTGATTTCGGACTACCTGCCCTACTTAATTCACCGCCGATCACGCTCTCCCACTTCGACTTTGGGCTAACTGGCTCGCTAGTGTTTTCGGCCCACACAAACTGGCTGACTGCTTAACATTAGCGACGTCTATTATTGGAGAGTGAATTACAAAATCATACATAATCAGCGCAGGTACCTAGCTTTGTCGTGCTGGATCCTTCTGCCATGGTATTGCTGCCGATGTTGCAGTTTAAGCCGACGCTGAAGATCTCGTAGCCTCTGCTGTGGTACTGCAACCGCCGCTGCGAGATAAATTGCTGTTGAAGATGCCGCTGCTGGCTGGAACTACGTGCTTTCGATGACGCCTCTTCTTCCGCGTTACATTTTTTATCACACCCCTAACCATTGCTAAAACTCGGTGCACACAACGGTTGCAAAATTCGTAGCTCAGAGCCCCCACGCAAACTGCCTAAACTACCACAGACTTGCGACCTAGGTCACAGAATGTCGTTAAATGTTAGAATTACAACTGTAATTTCACAACTATTAAAGAAACCTAATATTCAGTCCTGAGCCAATCTCACATATAACTTTTGCGAGAGGTTCTGCCTTTCGAAGTTCAGATAATACCTCTGGAAACACTTTGCAGAATTCAAATCCAAAACTAAATTTTCCAGAGTTCATATTCTGCAACTAACACTTTCCAAAACCCAATCCTGTTCCAACACTTTGCAGTATTCTTATCTCTCAACTAACACTTTCCAAATTCCTATCCCAGACGAGACCCCAATTGCGAGCTAACATCCAGAGATTTTCGGGCACAGATGCGGTTCGTCTTCGTCGAAATATCACTAAACTTTACAACAAATATTCTATTACCTAATGATTCAATAAGGTGTCATGCTGTCATCGTCCAATTTGTTTTGTGTAGAGGAAATGATGATCTGATACTTTACTCATGATACTGATAATTTACGTTTACCATATCTTTTAAACAAATAAAGTTACAGAGTTGATATTTACAACATTTTTCATTTTAATGATGTGCTTCTATACGAAATATCGATCGTTAAGACCGACCAAAGCGTTCAGATTTTAGGATACAGGACTTTGTTACAAAACTTGTTAATTTCACTTTAACAGTAAATCCTAAACTATTACAGATATGATCAATATTCTAGTTTTATTGGGATCACCATGAAGTATGGTAGATTAAAATTACTGTGGCATCATTCCCTGCATTACTACAGAATTAAATAGTTTTTATAAATGTTACCCTTCATGACCGATCTTAGGTGCGCCGTATTTAATACTGCTACGTCTCACTGGCCACAAACGGCTTCTACGGGTTTTCAATATGACGTAGGTTCTCGTCTGTTTCACTCGCACACTACAGCGCTTAGACAACAGACGGGTGTGAGTTTCCCCATCTCGAAGTGAATCTGCGCCCTTTGCTGCACATGGTCCTGGAAGACAGGGTTCGTTTCACAATTCTTGTAGGCAGACTCTTTCGCTCATATATTTAAGCGAGAGCTCAATGCTCGTTACTCACATGCCCTTATCGCGGTATCTACCTCCTTAGCGATCTACGAACTGGTAAAATCATTCGGTCAGGACTTGAGTATTGCGCTTCGGCCTTCTGATTGGTTTGATGCGGCCCACCAAGAATTACCCTCCTGCACCAACCTCTACATCTCAGTGTAGTACTTTCTACTTCAGCCTTCTCTTCGTAATTTTTAAATTATTTTCTCATATCTGCTCCAGAGTGAGCCATAGAATCCAATATCTGATTTCGTAATCTCCCTCTGTATTCCAGCTGGAATCATCCAGTGTCTCTGGTCCTTTTGCAAGTATACATCCTCTTCTTGTGATTGTGATTACGAAGTATTCGCTATTACTAGCTAAAATTTATTTCAGAGCTCAGTCTTTGTCGTCTCTCGTACCTAGAACCAAGCCCATATTCTCTCGTAGCTCTGACTTCCACTCCTTCCCCTACATCTGCTAATCTTCCACTATAATTATATTTCATATTCCTTTATACATTGAATTACTCGTTCAATATAAACTAGCCGAGAAAAAGCTATAATTGGGGAGACGGGCTGCAGCTTGGTTGGGGTAAATGATCAACTCGATAGGCTTTGAGCTGGTGATACCAAAAAGGCCATATGGTCGACCACAGAACATGTCGACTTTATACGTTATAGTTGCAATTCCCCAGCACGCATTTTGGCCGCTTAAAAAATAAAAAAAAATAAGAACAACTCGGTCTAGCATATAGTGAGATTTGCAAGAATTTACAGAGCCATGAGAATGTCACCGTGTTAGTAAACAGTACAACTGTTGCGAAGAGCGACGTCCTCTCTACGTTTCGTTGGCAGTTTTCGAAACGTTACTCGTGCCCCGAGAGCTTTCTGTGGCTGCTATAGTCCAGAGCACGGCCACCAGAGTCCCGCAGGCAGAATGTAGTACATGAAAACATTTCGTACAGCCAGCAGAGCGGTCATTGTTTTGCTCGTGATACACGGAACAGAACTACCAGGCATGTTGTATGTTTTTTTGATCAAGAAAATACATTGCAATACGACCAGTTATAGGCGTGAGCCGGTAATGCCAACGCGGTCTGCGCATTTCAGTGTTAACAATTAAGTGGTGTTTATTTACACTGTCGATCACAGGGCAGAGTGGGAACATCAGTTCTAGAGAGAAACTGACAAGCGAAACGACAACAAAAGCTGGCACAGCTCGGTTTGTTACGCAGTACACAGGGTTCGATGAGTTATAATTCGGGAAGCGGAGCCTCTCCACCAGTCATCTGCAAACATTCGATGTAACTTCAGCGTCAGAGTTTCCAGACAGAAGAGGCTTTAATCAGCTCTGTGTCTCACGTGCTGGTACTCTATTATGTTAAGATACACCGAAAGTCGTTTCGGCGGTGTGAGTCGCATTTCCTATTACTTCTTCATTCAAGTTTCCATGTTTCCATGTTTTCACCGAAATTTAATATAAACAACCTTCATGAGCACACTGTGCTTAAGTAATGCCAGATGGGAATAATATTTCACGCATTATCCAGGAGGCCATTTATGTGTATTATGGTATTAACGATCTTATAACAGCCCCTCCTGGTGCGGCCGAAGTTACTCTTACGTCTGATCTTCCTTTCCGTTAGACATGTCGTGCTCTGTTTTATATGCTACGGGTAAATGTATAGAATTAATCTTTTATACATTGTGTATGTGGAACACTGCAACCGTGATCAATTGTGGTTTTCAGAAATGATTACAATCAGTAGTCTATTGTAATGGTTCAGTTTGTACTATACTACAACTAGTTTCAGGTCGCCTAGCAACCAATCATCAGAAGACACACACTTTTAATGATTGCTTCTGACAGTGTCGATAGTAGCTGTTACAAGACAGAAAAATGAAATAAAGTAGTCTGTGGCGTGATCAGGCATACGTGCATCATTAGCTCCGCTTGAAGGCATTAATTACAATTATTAGTAAGCCCAAATCACTTTGCCGGCCGCGGTGGCCGTGCGGTTCAGGCGCTGCAGTCCGGTACCGCGGGACTGCTACGGTCGCAGGTTCGAATCCTGCCTCGGGCATTGGTGTGTGTGATGTCCTTAGGTTAGTTAGGTTTAAGTAGTTCTAAGTTCTGGGGGACTTATGACCTAAGATGTTGAGTCCCATAGTGCTCAGAGCCATTTGAACCATTTTGAACCCAAATCACTTTGGAAAACATAATTCATGTTTCCTCAGCGAAAAGGGACTTCGCCACAGATCAGATAACAAATCCCATGTGCTTTACAGGATGTAAACACACCAAAGAATAAAATATTCAAATATTTTGATTTGGAGCAGAGATTTTAATTGGTCAACATTCGCATTTTAGAAAGCTGTACATTGATGACGGTATATAAAAGGGTGTTTTCGTAAGTGCAACAATTTAATAGAGTGTACTGAATGCACCACTGAACAATTTGAGGTAGGGAACCTGGAGTAGAAAAGCCAGCTTAAGAAGATATTAGGAATATAATACCATTACTGTGCACTTTTCCATTTACATCAGTCACAGTTAATTGCAAATACGAGCGCTGATATAATGATCGTACTATTTGTACTGTGTTACAAAATTTCAGAAAATGGAAGCCATCAACCTCAAAGCACGCTTGACTTTCGAGAACAGGATTCTGAAGCCCCCTGACAAATATCCCTGGTGTGTTTGGAATCATATCACAGGCAGCAACAATTTTGGCAGCTCATTTCCTCTCCGTACACATTGAGGCCTCATATACAAGTGACTTTACATATCACCGTTGCAAACGTGTCACCCACACTAATGAACAGTGGGTGACAAGAGGTTCACGAACTTACATCAGTTTTTGCCCGAACTGCCCGTTTCTGATCGAAAAATACCCTTTTAGAATGGGAAGAGTTATCCCAAACTATAATACCATATGACATAAGCGAATGAAAATAAGCAAAGCAGATTAATTTTCGTGTCGAACGATCTCTTATTTCAGACACCATTCAAATAGTAAAAAAGAAGCATTAAGTCTTTGAACAAGATCCTGAACGTGGGCTTTCCACGACAGCTTACTATGTATCTAAACACTTAGAAGTTTCAAATGTTCAGTTTCAGTGACCATATGCCCCTTATGTGAAATTGAAACGTCGTTTGCTTTTTTTTTTTAAATTGTGTGTGAGAGACTGTAAAAACTGAGTCTTACTATGAGGTAGCGTTAGTTTATTTTCTACAAGACATGAACTTATGGCATGTACTGCACTTTTTGAAACCGGGTGAATGTTGCACACAACATCCTTTACTACCAAGCTAGTGTCACCAGCAAACAGAAATATTTTAGAATTACTCATAGTACTAGAAGGCATATAATTTATATAAATAAGGAAAGGGAGTGGCCCCAACACTGATCCCTGCGGCAGCCCCGTTTGATCGTACCCCACTCATACCCCACATCAGAGCTCTTTTCAACACTGTGAATAATGACCTTTTGCTGTCTGTTGTTAAAGTAAGAGGGGAACAAATTGTGAGCTACTGTGTGTTATTCAGGATCAGTTCCAGTGAACGCGTACGAGAACTGTGATGGTTTTGCCCAGCCGCTGCCGGCCTGTAATGGTGCTTGGACGGGTCGGCTGCAGAGTACCGGAGGATGGCTCCGGTTTGCTGGGCGGAGCGCTGCGACGCTGCAGCAGGCAGAGGCGGAAACAGCCGGATAGTGGGCGGCGGATCCACTGCAGCGCGATGGCTCGTGGGCTGGGCTAGGCTGGGCTATTTCCAGAGCAGTCTCTGGCCCGCAGCCCACTTGCCAACGAAGTGGCCGCATCTGCCCCAGGCCCAGCACGCTGGACGCCTGAACACCGCGAGGCACGGATCACACGCCGAGGTGACGTAACGACGCGGAGACAGCCTCACACCTCGAATCCGAGGCTCAAATGGCTCTGAGCACTGTGGGACTTAACATCTAAGGTCATCAGTACCCTAGAACTTAGAACTACTTAAACCTAACTAACCTAAGGACATCACACACATACATGCCCGAGGCAGGATTCGAACCTGCGACCGTAGCGGTCACGCGGTTCCAGACTGAAGCGCCTAGAACCGCACGGCCACACCGGCCGGCTGAATCCGAGACTCCGCGAGAACTTCTCGCGTGCTGCACAGCAGACAGCTGCATGTGCGTAATTTCTAAGAACTTATTCCGTGTCCACTGATGACCATCTGAATCCGGATCTATGTGCAGACTCCTCAAGCCACGATATGTTGCATTTCTGAGGGTACCTTGCATCACTAGTAGCCTTCCCCTTTCATGTTCTGCTCGCAGATGGAACGAAGGAAAAACTTTTACATCTATGAGCTCCCATGGTATTCGCGGTCCTTATTTGAAACGTATGTTGGTAGTAATAGAATCATTCTTAAGTCTGTCGCAGATCCTGGTTCTCGAATCATTCTAACAAGGGAACCTCCCCATCGCACCCCACTCAGATTTATGTACAAGTTGGCACAGCGATAGGCCTTGAAAAACTGAACACAGATCAATCGAGAAAACAGGAAGAAGTTGTGTGGAACTATGAAAAAATAAGCAAAATATACAAACTGAGTAGTCCATGCGCAAGGTAGGCAACATCAAGGAGCGTGTTAACTTACGAGCGCCGTGGTCCCGTGGTTAGCGTGAGCAGCTGCGGAACGACAGGTCCTGGGTTCAAGTCTTCTCTCGAGTGAAAAGTTTTTTTTTATTTTCAGATAATTATCAAAGTTCAGGCACTCACACATAATCAACTTCGCTCTCCAAAATTCCAGGACATGATCAGATTTGCTTGGACATATACAGGATTTGACGGTCTACGCACGGAAACATTTGAAAACGTAAAAAAACATATGTTTTGACAGAGCACAGGGAAAACTGTGCGACTGTGAAACTGTTGCATTCATTTGACGCAGTTTATATGACAAACTCCTATGTTTTCATCACTTTTTTGGGAGTGATTATCACATCCACAAGAAAACCTAAATCGGGTAAGGTAGAAGAATCTTTTTACCCATTCGCCAAGTGTGCAAGTTAGGTGGGTCGACAACATATTCCTGTCATGTGACGCACATGCCGTCACCAGTGTCGTAAAGAATATATCAGACGTGTTTTCCTGTGGAGGAATCGGTTGACCTATGACCTTGCAATCGAATGTTTTCGGTTCCTATTGGAGAGGCACGTCCTTTCGTCTACTAATCGCACGGTTTTGCGGTGCGGTCGCAAAACACAGACACTAAACTTATTACAGTGAACAGAGACGTCAATGAATGAACGGACAGATCGTAACTTTGCGAAAATAAAGAAAGTAAAATTTTCACTCGAGGCAGGACTCGAAGCAAGGACCGTTCGATCCGCAGTTGTTCACTCTAACCACGAGACCACGGCGCTCATCAGCGCACATTGTCATTTATGTTGCGTATCTTCCACTTGGACTACTCAGTTTGTATATTTTGCTTATTTTTTCATAGTTCCACAGAACTTCTTCCTGTTTTCTCGATTGATCTGTGTTCAGTTTTTCAAGGCCTATCCACTGTGTCAATTTATAACTAAATCTGAGGGGGGTGCGATGGGGAGGTTCCCTTGTAAGTAGTTTTAGCAGAACTAATCCCTCCAAGGATTACTATACAACTTCAAGGAGCATTTCCGCAGTACTGCCACTTCCATCGAAGCTACTGGTAACAGATACAGCACTATAACTCTGAAATTCTTCGACGTCTTCCTGTCATCCTATGTGGTATAATAATAATAATAATAATAATAGGCCTCCGGTATGTTCTGCCAGTCGTAAAAGGCGACGAAAAGAACAAACCACTAATAGGGCTAACCCCCCTTTTAGTGTGATTACTTGGTTCAGGACAGAACTAAAGAAGCCTCGGACAAGCGCCGTCATGGTCGGGGACGGCGCTTGAACCCTATGCCCGCCCACAATGGTAATGACACTGCTAGCCAACTGGAAAATGATTTAAATCCAAATAGAGGTGTTTTGCAGGATATGCGTCCTGCAACCACCCTAGAAGGAAAACAAAGACAGAGGATGAGATGGTCAGATGAAGTTAATCGACACCTCATGTTCTGTTATTACCAAGCAACAAACCTAGGAACCAACACAACTGGATACAGATCACAAGTATACACAACATTTATTACCAGATACCCAGAATAAAAATTTTTAACAGAACAACGTCTAGCTGATCAGATTCGTGTAATAATAAAAAATAACAGGATACCCCAGTCAGAATTAGAAAACATCAAACAACAAGTACAACAAACACTGGAACAAAATAATGTACAGTCACAAGAAGAAGAAAATACAGTAATAGACTCAAACATCCCAGAGCAAACAAACAAAGAACAACACGCATCAATTAAACAATCAGAGGAAAATGAAATTTTAAGACAGCCACCAGCACAAGCACAAATAGAACACGAAGTGACACACATGTTAGATATAGAAGAAAAATTTCAGTTGACATATATAGAATACAAAGACACAAATACAGACATTAGACCATTCTTGCATAGACCACCAAATAGCCCACAAGTCGAAACAACAATAAAAACTATCAACACAATCATACACAACAAAATAAATGAATACACAACTATGGAAGAGTTACAACTACTGGTTTATGTAGGAGCACTCACTACACTAAATATACACACTAGGCAGATATCAGAACCAACCAACACACAGAAGAAACCCACAAAACCAGCATGGCAACACAGGCTACAGATCAGAATAGAAAAACTGAGAAAAGACATCGGACAGTTAACACAATTTATAAGAAATGAAATATCAGACAAAAAACGAAAAAGGTTAGGTAAAATCTCACAACAAGAAGCAATAGAGCAATTAGATGAAAAGAAGCAAAAATTACAAGCTTTGGCGAAACGACTTAGAAGATACAAAAAAAAGTGAAAATAGAAGGAAACAAAACCAAACATTCAACACAAACCAAAAGAAATTTTACCAAACAATAGATAACACACACATAAAAATAGACAATCCACCAAACATAAGAGACATGGAACACTTCTGGAGCAGCATATGGTCAAACCCGGTACAACATAACAGGCATGCACGGTGGATACAAGCAGAAACAGATACATACAAGATGATACCACAAATGCCTGAAGTGATAATTTTGCAACATGAAGTCACCCGAGCAATTAATTCTACGCACAATTGGAAAGCCCCTGGAAATGATAAAATAGCAAATTTCTGGCTAAAGAAGTTCACCTCAACACATTCACATCTAACTAAATTATTTAACAGTTACATTGCAGACCCATACATATTCCCTGATACACTTACACATGGAATAACTTATCTGAAACCTAAAGATCAAGCAGACACAGCAAACCCAGCTAAATATCGTCCCATAACATGCCTACCAACAATCTACAAAATATTAACTTCAATCATTACACAGAAATGAATGACACATACAACACAGAACAAAATTATAAATGAAGAACAAAAAGGCTGCTGCAAAGGAGCACGAGGATGTAAAGAGCAACTGATAATAGATGCAGAGGTGACATATCAAGCTAAAACTAAACAAAGGTCTCTACACTACGCATACATTGATTACCAAAAAGCTTTTGATAGTGTATCCCACTTATGGTTACTACAAATATTGGAAATATACAAAGTAGATCCTAAATTGATACAGTACCTAAACATAGTAATGAAAAACTGGAAAACTACACTTAATATCCAAACAAATTCAGATAATATCACATCACAGCCAATACAGATTAATCGTGGAATATACCAAGGAGACTCATTAAGTCCTTTCTGGTTCTGCCTTGCTCTGAACCCACTATCCAACATGCTAAATAATACAAATTATGGATACAATATTACTGGAACATACCCACACAAAATCACACATTTGCTATACATGGATGATCTAAAACTACTGGCAGCAACAAATCAACAACTCAACCAATTACTAAAGATAACAGAAGTATTCAGCAATGATATAAGTATGGCGTTTGGAACAGACAAATGTAAGAAAAATAGCATAGTCAAGGGAAAACACACTAAACAAGAAGATTACATATTGGTTAACCACAGCGACTGCATAGAAGCGATGGAAAAAACAGATGTCTATAAATATCTAGGATACAGACAAAAAATAGGAACAGATAATACAAAGATTAAAGAAGAACTAAAAGAAAAATATAGACAAAGACTAACAAAAATACTGAAAACAGAATTGACAGCAAGAAACAAGACAAAAGCTATAAATACTTATGCCATACCAATATTGACCTACTCATTTGGAGTAGTGAAATGGAGTAACACAGACCTAGAAGCACTCAATACACTTACACGATCACAATGCCACAAATATAGAATACATCACATACATTCAGCAACAGAAAGATTCACATTAAGCAGAAAGGAAGGAGGAAGGGGATTTATCGACATAAAAAACCTACACTATGGACAGGTAGACAATTTAAGAAAATTCTTTATAGAACGAGCAGAAACTAGCAAAATACACAAGGCAATCACTCATATAAATACATCGGCTACACCACTGCAACTTCATAACCACTTCTACAACCCTTTAGATCACATAACATCAACAGATACGAAGAAAGTAAATTGGAAAAAGAAAACACTACATGGCAAGCACCCGTATCATCTAACACAGCCACACATTGATCAAGACGCATCCAACACATGGCTAAGAAAAGGCAATATATACAGTGAGACAGAAGGATTCATGATTGCAATACAGGATCAAACAATAAACACCAGGTATTACAGCAAGCATATTATTAAAGATCCCAATACCACAACAGATAAATGCAGACTTTGTAAACAACAAATAGAAACAGTAGATCACATCACAAGCGGATGTACAATACTAGCAAATACAGAATACCCCAGAAGACATGACAATGTCGCAAAAATAATACATCAACAGCTTGCCTTACAACATAAACTTATAAAACAACACGTTCCTACATACAAGTATGCACCACAAAATGTACTGGAGAATGATGAATACAAATTATACTGGAACAGAACCATTATAACAGATAAAACAACGCCACATAACAAACCTGACATCATACTCACCAATAAAAAGAAGAAATTAACACAATTAATCGAAATATCCATACCCAATACAACAAATATACAAAAGAAAACAGGAGAAAAAATTGAAAAATACATCCAACTGGCTGAGGAAGTCAAAGACATGTGGCATCAGGATAAAGTTGACATCATACCAATTATACTATCAACTACAGGAGTCATACCACACAATATCCACCAATACATCAATGCAATAGAGCTACATCCAAACATATATATACAATTACAGAAATCCGTAATTATTGATACATGTTCAATTACCCAAAAGTTCCTAAATGCAATATAACATGTACCGTACAGCAAAAAGGAAGTGACGCTTGATAAAGATCCGCGTCACTCCATTCTTAACCAGACTTAACGTCTGAGAAAGTAAAGAAATAATAATAATAATAATAATAATAATAATAATACCCGTGGAGGCCCGGGAAAAGAATAGGCCTCCGGTATGTTCTGCCAGTCGTAAAAGGTGACGAAAAGAACAAACCACTAATAGGGCTAACCCCCCTTTAGTGTGATTAGTTGGTTCAGGACAGAACTAAAGAAGCCTCGGACAAGCGCCGTCATGGTCGGGGACGACGCTTGAACCCTATGCCCGCCCACAATGGTAACGACACTGCTAGCCAACTGGAAAATGATTTAAATCCAAATAGAGGTGTTTTGCAGGATATGCTTCCTGCAACCACCCTAGAAGGAAAACAAAGACAGAGGATGAGATGGTCAGATGAAGTTAATCGACACCTCATGTTCTGTTATTACCAAGCAACAAACCTAGGAACCAACACAACTGGATACAGATCACAAGTATACACAACATTTATTACCAGATACCCAGAATTAAAATTTTTAACAGAACAACGACTAGCTGATCAGATCCGTGTAATAATCAAAAATAATAGGATGCCCAAGTCAGAATTAGAAAACATCAAACAACAAGTACAACAAATACTGGAACAAAATAATGTGCAATCAGAAGAAGAAGAAAATAGAGTAATGGACTCAAACATCCCAGAGCAAACAAACAAAGAACAACACGCATCAATTAAACAATCAGAGGAAAACGAAATCTTAAGACAGCCACCAGCACAAGCACAAATAGAACACGAAGTGACACACATGTTAGATATAGAAGAAAAATTTCAGCTGACATATATAGAATACAAAGACACAAATACAGACAGAAGACCATTCTTGCATAGACCACCAAATAACCCACAAGTCGAAACAACAATAAAAACTATCAACACAACCATACACAACAAAATAAATGAAAACACAACTATGGAAGAGTTACAACTACTGGTTTATATAGGAGCACTCACTACACTAAATATACACACCAGGCAGAGATCAGAACCAACCAACACACAGAAGAAACCCACAAAACCAGCATGGCAACACAGGCTACAGATCAGAATAGAAAAACTGAGAAAAGACATCGGACAGCTAACACAATTTATAAGAAATGAAATCTCGGAAAAAAAACGAAAAAGGTTAGGTAAAATCTCACAACAAGAAGCGACAGAGCAATTAGACGAAAAGAAGCAGAAATTACAAGCATTAGCCAAACGACTCAGAAGATACAAAAAAAGTGAAAATAGAAGGAAACAAAACCAAACATTCAACACAAACCAAAAGAAATTTTACCAGACAAAAGGTAACACACACATTAAAATAAACAATCCACCAAACATAACAGACATGGAACACTTCTGGAGCAACATATGGTCAAACCCGGTACAACATAACAGGCATGCACGGTGGATACAAGCAGAAACAGACACATACAAGATGATACCACAAATGCCTGAAGTGATAATTTTGCAACATGAAGTCACCCAAGCAATTAATTCTACTCACAATTGGAAAGCCCCTGGAAATGATAAAATAGCAAATTTCTGGTTAAAGAAGTTCACCTCAACACATTCACATCTAACTAAATTATTTAACAGTTACATTGCAGACCCATACACATTCCCTGATACACTTACACATGGAATAACTTATCTGAAACCTAAAGATCAAGCAGACACAGCGAACCCAGCTAAATATCGCCCCATAACATGCCTACCAACAATATACAAAATATTAACTTCAATCATTAAACAGAAATTAATGACACATACAACACAGAACAAAATTATAAATGAAGAACAAAAAGGCTGTTGCAAAGGAGCACGAGGATGTAAAGAGCAACTGATAATAGATGCAGAAGTGACATATCAAGCTAAAACTAAACAAAGGTCGCTACACTACGCATACATTGATTACCAAAAAGCTTTTGATAGTGTACCCCACTCATGGTTACTACAAATATTGGAAATATACAAAGTAGATCCTAAATTGATACAGTTCCTAAACATAGTAATGAAAAACTGGAAAACCACACTTAATATCCAAACAAATTCAAATAATATCACATCACAGCCAATACAGATTAAGCGTGGAATATACCAAGGAGACTCATTAAGTCCTTTCTGGTTCTGCCTTGCTCTGAACCCACTATCCAACATGCTAAATAATACAAATTATGGATACAATATTACTGGAACATACCCACACAAAATCACACATTTGCTATACATGGATGATCTAAAACTACTGGCAGCAACAAATCAACAACTCAACCAATTACTAAAGATAACAGAAGTATTCAGCAATGATATAAGTATGGCTTTTGGAACAGACAAATGTAAGAAAAATTGCATAGTCAAGGGAAAACACACTAAACTAGAAGATTACATATTGGATAACCACAGCGACTGCATAGAAGCGATGGAAAAAACGGATGCCTATAAATATCTAGGATACAGACAAAAAATAGGAATAGATAATACAAATATTAAAGAAGAACTAAAAGAAAAATATAGACAAAGACTAACAAAAATACCGAAAACAGAATTGACAGCAAGAAACAAGACCAAAGCTATAAATACTTATGCCATACCAATATTGACCTACTCATTTGGAGTAGTGAAATGGAGTAACACAGACCTAGAAGCACTCAATACACTTACTCGATCACAATGCCATAACTACAGAATACATCACATACATTCAGCAATAGAAAGATTCACATTAAGCAGAAAGGAAGGAGGAAGGGGATTTATCGATATAAAAAACCTACATTATGGACAGGTAGACAATTTAAGAAAATTCTTTATAGAACGAGCAGAAACTAGCAAAATACACAAAGCAATCACTCATATAAATACATCGGCTACACCACTACAATTTCATAACCACCTCTACAACCCTTTAGACCACATAACATCAACAGATACGAAGAAAGTAAATTGGAAAAAGAAAACACTACATGGCAAGCACCCGTATCATCTAACACAGCCACACATCGATCTAGACGCATCCAACACATGGCTAAGAAAAGGTAATATATACAGTGAGACAGAAGGATTCATGATTGCAATACAGGATCAAACAATAAACACCAGGTATTACAGCAAGCATATTATTAAAGATCCCAATACCACAACAGATAAATGCAGACTTTGTAAACAACAAATAGAAACAGTAGATCACATCACAAGCGGATGTACAATACTAGCAAATACAGAATACCCCAGAAGACATGACAATGTCGCAAAAATAATACATCAACAGCTTGCCTTACAACATAAACTTTTAAAACAACAAGTTCCTACATACAAGTATGCACCACAAAATGTACTGGAGAATGATGAATACAAATTATACTGGAACAGAACCATTATAACAGATAAAACAACGCCACATAACAAACCTGACATCATACTCACCAATAAAAAGAAGAAATTAACACAACTAATCGAAATATCCATACCCAATACAACAAATATACAAAAGAAAACAGGAGAAAAAATTGAAAAATACATCCAACTGGCTGAGGAAGTCAAAGACAAGTGGCATCAGGATAAAGTTGACATCATACCATTTATAGTATCAACTACAGGAGTCGTACCACACAATATCCACCAGTACATCAATGCAATACAGCTACATCCAAACACATATATACAACTACAGAAATCCGTAATTATTGATACATGTTCAATTACCCGAAAGTTCCTAAATGCAATATAACACATACCGTACAGTTAATAGGAAGTGACGCTTGATCAAGGTCCGCGTCACTTTCCATTCTCAACCAGACTTAACGTCTGAGAAAGTAAAGAAATAATAATAATAATGCTGTGTCGCTCAGGGGTATCAAAAACTCAAGTAGTACTCAAGAATCGATCATGCAAGTGTTCTATATGATGTCTCACTTATACATCATCCATCCAAAAAGTTCCGAACCTACTGTTATTCCTGGAGCCTTAGTGAAGAAGAATTACAAGATGTTTTGAATGGAATGAACAGTCTAATGAGGACAGAATATGGAGTCTGAGTAAATCGAAGAAACGTGAAAGTAATGAGAAGTAGCATAAATGTGAATACTGAGAAACATAAAATCTGAATTGATGATCAAGAAGTAGATGAAGTTAAGGAGTTCTGCCACCTAGGCAGAAAAACAACAGGGCAGGGAGGACATAGATAGCAGACAAGCACTGGCAAAAAGGACATTCCTGGCCAGAAGAAGTCTGCAGATATCAAACATAGGCCTTAATTTGAGGATGAAGTTACCATGTAGCTTCGGAGTGCAGAACTGTACCTCACTGAAACACAGACGGTGGTAAACGCGGATCAGCAGAGAATCGAAGCATTAGAGATGTGGTGGCACAGTTAAGTTGGAAAATTAGGTGGACTGATACGATAAGAAATGAGGTTTTCCGTAGATTGGGTAGGAAAGGAATACATGGAAAACACTGTCAAGAAGATGGGACAGGATGATTCGACACCTGTTAAAATGTCAGCAGATAATTTCCATGGTATTAAAGGGAGCTGTTCAAATGGTTCAAATGGCTCTGAGCACTATGGGAGTTAACATCTGTGGTCATCAGTCCCCTAGAACTTACAACTACTTAAACCTAACTAACCTAAGGACATCACACACATCCATGCCCGAGGCAGGATTCGAACCTGCGACCGTAGCGGTCGCGCGGTTCAAAGGAAGCTGTGGAGGGTAAAATTTGTAGAGGTAGACAGATATTAGAATACATTCAGCAAATAATTGAGGGCATAGGTTGCAAGTGCTACTCTGAGATGAGAAGATTGGCACAGGAGAGGAATTCGTGGCGGACCGCATCAAACCAGTGATAAGACTGAGGATACAAGAAAGAAAGAATAAAAATGGGACTTCAAGGCAATAACTAGTATGGAACCTGAAACTGAGAACTGTGAACAGCAGATGTGCATTTGACCAGCCAGTTGTGAGCCGATGTTACTTGACCGTTTTTTCGAAACTGTCCTGTAACTTACGTAAAATCCATACGAAAGAATCAAATGTCGGAGTAAATTAACTTTCAACGGATACTGAAATGAGAATCAGTACTGCTTACACTTAAATATTTGGATTAGTGTTTCCTATGTTGAATTACATGCATTGCTAAAAGGAAAGCCCGTGTAAAGCCGGCGGCACTCCCTGGAGAACGAGAGAAGCGTTGTGCGCCATATAACTTCAGGCCGTTAGCCCGTTACCCCCATTCGAAGAATCACCATCACCACCGTGCAACGGAAAATACCGGGTGTGTCGGACGACCTGGCTGTGTGAGTGGTTCTGGGAAGTAGTGCTCTGTGGATTGTACCTGCAGAGGGACTTCAGGCTGTGACTCTTCTTTTCCCGCTTAATGTCACAGCAGGAGGGCGCTGCTTCGTAAAATATTTTATCTGGACCAGGCAACAGACCATCATGTAGGTGGCCAGTTGGCGGGAAGTGGGTGAATGAAGCCATTTAAGAGAGACTGCTGTAATCTGGTATTTTGTGCAAATGGTAGGACGATCATAAATCTCCAAGCATTCTCATGTTAGAAGCAGTGAGAATACCGAGCAGAGTGGCTGGTGCACATATTTAGTGGAGGCAAGACTGTAATTCTCCTGACGCTAAGAAGTCGCCTGGTTCTTTTAGAGAGCGGCAAAAACATATATTTCATGGGGACAACTGCCTGGAAAGCTTAACAGCCTTCTTTCAGAAGTTGTAAATGGTCGCCCTGGAAAGATTAGATCTCTCCATAAATCTCCCATCTAGGTAGACGTCTTTTGCTGTAACAGGGCCATGCATACTGCGAGAACTACGCCGCCTCCGTCTAAAACCTTCTTTTTTCAGACTAGACAGATTTTCAGAAGCTGATTGGCTCCTGTCAGGAGATGCAAAGCAGAGGCTTGTTTCCCCAGCATGGGAACCTCAGTGCCGTGTCTACAATGGCTGCCAGGCTAACAGAGCAGTCAAACATTGAGAGTCAATGAGTAGATGGTAGTTCGATAGGTTTGTTCAACATGGGGGCGTTTTCTATATACAGCGTGAAGCGAAATTCACTATACTCGAGCCAGCGATAAAAAAATGTCTGTCACAAAATTTCGTCCGGCGAGTACATCCAGCAGGAGGAGGACGTTGAAGAGTAGCAATCTGACAACATTGTTACCATATGTATAGTAAATCTCTCTGTCACCTCTGTCAGAACATGTTAGTAGCACTGTACAGTTGGTGCAGTGGATATAGTTCTGGATTTGCATACAGGAGGTTGATCGTTCGATCCTGGATTGAAGCATATGGTTTTTTATTTGGTAAATGTAGTCCAGGTGGTAGGGTGTCTGTCATCTTAATCGTAAACAGCGATTCCAGCCGGTCCTCTAGATAACATTTGCACCTACATACTGCAATTGTTTTCTTTGTACTCTCCTCCAATGGCCCCATACGTTGGTATCAACTATTACTCTTGCATCGTTCAGGTCCATTACATTTCGTTGGGGCCCTACGTTACCAATAGGACTAGCAACGTGCTTTGTGAATAATGTCCAAAATCGGTTACTATTGGTACGTGTTAACACCATGGCCCCTCTAACTATACCTTTCGTCATTGAGTCTGGTGATCACACGCTGTTTAGTACGTATCTCAATGTATTATTATCATTCTATCGATGGGACAGTGGAAACATCACGTCTATTAGCGTTAGGGAAACAACATAATTAGAAACCGAACATTTCACAATTAGTGAATCATGCAGAACGATCTGTCAGAGGGGTAACGCATGTTAGGTGCAACAGCGCGCATGATTGACAACGAGTTTATATTGTATGCGTTGTCCACGAGACAGGGACTATTAGTGAGCAGAATAACGCGCCCATGACATACTAAAATGTACATGCGTACACGTATCGGATTTTCTCATTGTAAACTTCTAAATCATTGTGGGAGACGTATGGCATACACAGACAACAAGTATGGGGATATGCTTCTGGTCCTTGGTGCATCTGAGAACCGGGTTGGTACTGCCGCTCGTGAATATGCTGTTAGATTTCCTCGTCGCCGCCATCCAGATAAAACTGTGTTTCGTCGTCTGGAGCTGCGCCTTCGGGATTCAACCATCGTGTGACAGAGGTCATCCACGGACTCGCCGTACTCCTGCTAATGAGGAAGCTATTCTGGAGGTCATACACCCAGAACCTCAGCGAAGTACATGTAGCTTAGCAAGGCCTGATGAACGTGCTGCACGAGCATGGGCTGCACCTCTATCATTACGCTTTCATGGAACAACTGCATCCTGCAGATCGTCATCGGAGGATGCAATTCTGTGAATGATTCCAACAATATCAGGAAGCCAACTATGACTTCATGAACACCATAATACGGCCTGATGAAGCAGCATTCACCCATGAGGGCGTCTTCAATGAGCTCAATGCCCACCATTGGTGTGAGATTAATCCACATGTCACCCAAGACTGTGGATATCAAGTTCGCTTTAGTATCAACGTGTGAACAGGAAAATTTGGCGACAAGTGTTTGGGGCCGCTGCATGTTGCCTGACCGGTTCACTGCACGAAGGTGTCATGCATTCCTCTCAAACTATCGGCCTGATGAACTAGAAGATGTTCCTCTACATGTTCGGCACATGATATGGTTCCAACACGATGGTGCACTTCCACGGCCTGGAATTAATGTGCGACAGTGTTTAGACAGAACATTTACAAGAAAATGACTCGGACGTGAAGATCCAGTTATAGGGCTACCGCGTTCACCTGACCTAAAGGCCGGCCCGAGTGGCCGTGCGGTTCTAGGCGCTACAGTCTGGAACCGCGTGACCGCTACGGTCGCAGGTTCGAATCCTGCCTCGGGCATGGATGTGTGTGATGTGCTTAGGTTATTTAGGTTTAAGTAGTTTTAAGTTCTAGGGGACTGATGACCTCAGATGTTAAGTCCCATAGTGCTCAGAGCCATTTTTTTGAATGTGGAAGCATTGGTTGCGCGTGTTGTGTGTTAATGCTTCTCTTGTTACTGTGGATGAAGCTTTGCTGCAAAGGGTCCAGAGCTGTATGATCCGGCGGGTTACTCAATGTTTGGACGTGAAGGGAGGTCGCTTTGAGCATCTGTTGTTCAGAGGACAGCGTATTCTGGCGTGAAGGTCATGCGGTCATTAATATGGACATTATTCTTGTCACTGATTGTTAACATGGCCATCTGAGCGCTCATGTTACATCTAGTATAGATGACAAGTAGATGATGTCTTATTATGTACTATCATCCTTACCATCTCGAAATTGATACTGTTTTTGTAGTTATTCTGTCCTATGACAGGTCATTTGTTTCAACTGGCTAATTATTATTTGTCTAACCACGTATTTCTTATCTTCAGCTTCACTAAATGTAGTAAATTTAGGATACATGTTACCTAAGAAACGGTGTATGTTACAATGTGAAATGTTAGAATGAAATTAGCAAATGGAAAAAAAAAGCGCCCCAAAGCAGGATCGAATCTTCAACCTCCTGCATGCTAACCAAATCTCTAACCACTGCATCAACTCTACAGCACGCCTAATATTGTGCTACCAGAGGTAGTTACCATACATGTGGTAAGTGTTGCCAGGTTGCCACTCTTTAATGTCCTTTTTCTGCTGGATGTACTCGCCGGACGAAATTTTGAGACAGACATTTTGCTATCCCTGGCATGTGAGGAGTCGCGCTGCAAAGCTCGAGTACGCGAATTTCGCTTCACTATATATATAAGGGTTAAAACTTAAGTAGAGCCAACTATTTATTCACAACTGATACAAAAGAGTTACATGTTTGCACCTGCTACTGTCCTTCAAAGTAGTCACCAGCGTTGTGTAGTATTCGCTGCCAGCGATGTGGAAGGCGTGGTATACCGTTAGCAGAGCCTGTTCTGTTGATGGTGAGAACGGAGCGGTCAACAGTTGTGGCGATTCCCGAGTACCACTGTGATGGTGTTATCCTAACGCATTACGTTCCTCCACGGCTGACGTCATTGCACAGTATTACGGTTCGTTTTTGGAGCATCATTTGCGGCCAGCTTTGCGAAAGAAGAGGCGACACTTTCTGCGCAAACCACACATCAATTTGCACGACAATAATCGAGCGCATACAGCGCAAGCTGTGGCTGCTCTGTTCGGTCGATGGGACTGGGAAGTACTTCGCCATACGCCATACACCCCAGACTGAAGTTCTTGTGACTGATTTGATTCCGAAGATGAAGGAACCACTTTGTGGCATTCGCTTCAGAACTGTTCCAGAGATTCGAGAGGCAGCAGACCACTCCATTCGTACCATCAACAGAACAGGCTCTGCTAACGGTATACTAAGCCTTCTACATCGCTGGCAACGAGTTCTACACAACGCTGCTGACTACTTTGAAGGACAGTAACAGGTGGCAAACATGTAACTCTTTCGTATCGGTTGTGAATAAATAGTTGCCACTATTTAAGTTGCAACCCTCGTTTATATACAGGGTGTTACAAAAAGGTACGGCCAAACTTTCAGGAAACATTCCTTACACGTAAAGAAAGAAAATATGTTATGTGGGCATGTGTCCGGAAACGCTTACTTTCCATGTTAGAGCTTATTTTATTACTTCTCTTCAAATCACATTAATCATGGAATGGAAACACGCAGCAACAGAACGTACCAGCGTGACTTCAAACACTTTGTTACAGGAAATGTTCAAAATGTCCTCGGTTAGCGAGGATACATGCATCCACCCTCCGTCGCATGGAATCCCTGATGCGCTGATGCAGCCCTGGAGAATGGCGTATTGTATCACAGCGGTCCACAATACGAGCACGAAGAGTCTCTACATTTGGTACCGCGGTTGCGTAGACAAGAGCTTTCAAATGCCCCCATAAATGAAAGTCAAGAGGGTTAAGGTCAGGAGGGCGTGGAGGCCACGGAATTGGTCCGCCTCTACCAATCCATCAGTCACCGAATCTGTTGTTGAGAAGCGTAAGAACACTTCGACTGAAATGTGCAGGAGCTCCATCGTGCATGAACCACATGTTGTGTCGTATTTGTAAAGGCACATGTTCTAGCAGCACAGGTAGAGTATCCCGTATGAAATCATGGTAAAGTGCTCCATTGAGCGTAGGTGGACGAAACTAAAATGAGGTGTAACATGGAAATTAAACGTTTCCGGACACATGTCCACATAACATCTTATTTGTGTGTGAGGAATGTTTCCTGAAAGTTTGGCCGTACCTTTTTGTAACACCCTGTATATGCTATTTTGGCTGCTGTACCAACGCTTGTGATTGTGATTCTTTGCCTTCTGCATCTTCTGGTACTCACCTCGTGGGGAGCTTCACGTCTTTCCCTAAAGGGTGAGACTTGAGGTGTGCAACTTGTGGTGAACTAAGAGCTAGTGGCAGTTTCCAACTCTACCCTCAGTGGAACCGCATATTATTTCGGACATACTGTGTTCACGTGTGTGAACTTATTCATCCTAAGTTGGCCGTCTGATGTTTGACAATTCCAGCATGCACGGCCATGCCTGTGAGTTACATTGGTTTAGCCAGACCAGCAAACGGAAATATGCCGGGATTTCAGGGCTCTGACAGGGAAGATTCCCACTTCGTGATAATCAGAACAGCAGACCACAAAGTCTGCATATTTTTGTGTACGTAATATAAGATTACAACTGCCGCAGTACCCACAGCCCCGTTTTCTGTTGCCGCATGAATCAAGGAGAAAGGGCAAAGTACTGCTGCACCTGCATAGGATCGTTAAATGATATTCACAGCTCCCTTCTCTCAGATGAACCATAGTTTGTGGTACAGCTGATCATAGCTGATCCCATTTCAATAGAGCTGGGCCTCACAATGGATTCATGTAAGCGTTGCGTTGTCAAAAGGATTAATTCAAATTTATACCCCAATGAATACTTTTCCAATCAAGCACCATCCCTTTTCTGATTTGTGTTTATCGTCCTCATTGTAAAGTTTATCAGCTCATTGTAATTATAAAAGGATGAATAAAAACTTGTCATTATCTTTGTAAACTTAAATACGCCACCTTTCTCATTCATCCCCACAACTACTAACTCCTTTTATTTTTTGTGTAATACGTGACCAGACCAGCAATTCAAGGCTTAATCTTATTAAATTGAGTTCCGAAAGTGACTGCAGACATAGTCAACAAAAGTGCCACGAGTAAATTCATTAATTTCATAAATAAGAAATTAATAATGTAGCATACTATTTGAAAGTTGTTGAGAAAATAACATTTAACATCACTCGAAGATACCATTATGATTAAAGTGACGGCTTGCAAGGTCAAGGTAGTGACTATAGTACAACGAGGGGAATACCTTGGCTTCAGTTATACAAAACACAACGTCTTTCCCATGCTGAACCAAGCATGAAAACAGTCATCAAAATTGTTTAAAAAATTCGAATTCTCAACGAAACAAATTGAGACTGTACGATTTTATCCAGTCATAAACACCTTTTTGCAGTATACCTTCCAGTTAAAGCAATCGGGTGCACGCCCTGAGCCATAAACACTGGCATCTTCAACAATGCTAAGAAAGTGGGAAAATCCCAGTTAATCATTAAAAGATTCTTGATCTTAAAAAACTGACTGAATACATTCAATCTGACGATAAAACGCACACATTTTAAGAAAGAGTTTTGCAATGACCTGCAAGCTGTCGCTTGCTTTAGTGACAAATATATGTCTGAGTTAAGCTAAATGTTATTATCTTTGAATAAAGAAAGATACTATCTTGGCAATAACCTTCAAACCGTGTGCAACTCACCTGAGTCTTCTATGTGAATTAGTGAATTTACTCACAATACTTTTGCTGCCTATGTTGTAGTGTCACCGCCAGACACCACACTTGCTAGGTGGTAGCCTTTAAATCGGCCGCGGTCCTTTAGTATACATCGGACCCGCGTGTCGCCACTATCAGTGATTGCAGACCGAGCGCCGCCACACGGCAGGTCTAGAGAGACGTCCTAGCACTCGCCCCAGTTGTACAGCCGACTTTGCTAGCGATGGTTCACTCACAAATTACGCTCTCATTTGCCGAGACGATAGTTAGCTTAGCCGTCAGCTACGTCATTTGCTACGACCTAGCAAGGCGCTATTATCAATTGCTATTTATCTTGTGATGCATGTACAGTCATACCGATGTTCACCAATTATGGATTAAAGTTAAGTATTCCAGAAGCTACGTACTTTATTTGCTAGTCTCTATTACTTGACCTGTTCCAGACCTCACGCCAGCCTGCGTGAGCTTAAACGCGTGCCTTTCGGCTTCCTCCAAACCCCGTGGATTGGCTCCTGCCAATCCACAACACATGTAACCACTTTCAAAACTCAAATTAATAATCAAATTAACTAACTTAATAATATTTAAACTTAAATTGTTGGTGTAAGGATATACTACCACAAAAAAGATAAAATTAAATAAAAACAATGAGTAGTAGAGCGAATATAAATGAGAACAGTGGCGTATTTAAGTTTATGAAATGACATATTTATTTAACCTTTCGTAACTACAATTTTCATGACGATCAGCTGATAAATCTTACACAAAAATGACAAACACAAATCACTGAAGAAATGGTGTTTCATAGGCAAAGTATAGATTGGGGGGAAAACTATAGAAATTCTTACCTGAATTAACCCCTGTAAAATGCAAAGTGACCAGGCGTGTCCTCGCTGTGCGCTTAGGGCTGAGAAGAGCATCGTGAAGCTATTTTTGGACATACTAGAAACACTGTCCAACACAAAGCTTCATCGGATGTTCACTGTCGTTTACATTTGGAGACATATCGTACCTTACTTTCCGAATAGCCCTCGTATTACTCTTACAGCAGGATTCTGAGCAGCAAAGACTTTCTTTCTTAAAAGTGAGTTACTTCAGAACATTATTCAATATGACATTATTGAATGAAAATGTGTATGGTATACCATGTTACTAATTTGTCTCACCCCAATATTTAAAATGATTCTCAGCAGAAATGTGGCTGAGCTGAGTTGTTTCAGGAGTTTCAAAATGTACGTTTTCCTGTTTAAATTCTCATCAATACGGACAACTAAGAACTTATTGGAGAGGTTAAAACGGCTGTCTAGCGTTTCCCAACCAGATAAGTGCACGTATCCAGGCCAGAGGGCCGGCCGGGATGGCAGAGCGGTTCTAGGCGCTACAGTATGGAACCGCGCGACCACTACGGTCGCAGGTTCGAATCCTGCCTCGGGCATGGATGTGTGTGATGTTCTTAGGTTAGTTAGGTTTCAGTAGTTCTGAGTTCTAGGGGACTGATGACCTCAGAAGTTAAGTCCCATAGTGCTCAGAGCCATTTGAACCAGGCCAGAGGCAACGTCATACTGAGGCAGCGTCGTACTGGTAAGCGGGCTCATACTGTCAGAATTTTTGCAAATCTGACTCGACTTTGTAGTCACACCAATACAAGGTGAGTCATAAAGGACTTTTCAAGTTTGTAAATTTGTCGTAAGTGGGACCATACTGGTGAGGTCATCGGTCCCTACGCTCACACACTACTTAACCTAACTTAAAGTAACTTACGCAACGGACAACACACACTCCCACGCCCGAGGGAGGACTCGAACCTCCGATTGGAGCATCCGCGGGACTTTATAACATTGAAATGTTATAGAATATATTGATGCAACTTACAGAATCGGTGCAGGTGTCGTTTTGTAACAAACACCCTCAAGTTTCCAGAATGACCTCAAGTTTGATTTATGTAGTGCGATAGTACCCCATTCCGCCATCCCTAGTGTGAGCGTGGTGCACAGCTAAAATGGTTACTTTCACTGGTGCGAACGTCTCACTGTGTGTTTTGGTTTCATGAAATAACTGTTCGGCCTGAATCTCGCACCAAATACGAGTACGCCAAAGAACCTCCATGCACGTCTACAATTTACTCATGGTAGAAGCACTTTATTCCGATGGGTTGTTCACTACGACGTGATAAATAACCAGGTCTCCTGCGTGTTGGTGATTATGTCAAGTAGGTTAGGTAGATATTTGCCCGCAGTCCACAAAATCAACGTGATGTGCGTCTCGCGAGACTAGCTTTGGCGAGTGCTGCGTAGACACTTACACTTGAAATCATACAGATTCACAACGGCACAGCACGTTAGTGATGCAGATAAGGTTGCTCGTGGGGAATTCTGTTGCATCGGATAGCGGACGACGAGACATTCCTGAACGCAATAATCTTCAGCGAGGAGACAACATTTCATACCACTGCCATGGAGGACACCCACAACTGCAGAATATGGGTCAGCGAAAATCCAAACGCCACACTGGAATAAATTTGTGACAGCAGCGAAGTTAACGTGTTTTGTTCCCTTAACAGACTGAAAGTGATCGGTCTTTTCTTCGCCATGGAGAAAACTGTCACGAGAATTGTGTATCTGGGTAAGCTTCAAAACTGGTTTACTACCAGCAAGACGGTGCACCATCTTATTTCCTCGCGGAAGTTCGGGGGTTTTCTCGCTTCCCGGATACGTGGATGAGCCACGAAGGGCCAATCGCATGGCCACCTTGCTCCCAGACTTGACACCACAGGATTTCTTTCTCTGGTGTTTCATTACAGACCGTGTGAATGTTCATGTCGTACAAAACAATGTAGCTGACCTGAAAAATCGAATCTACGCTGCCGCTGCACAATCTACGCCCGATTTGCTGCAGAGACTGTGGGAAGAAGTTGATTACCAGTGGCATGTTTGCCGCAAAACAAAAATTTGATTTTTTTTTTTTTGCTACAAAATTACATATGTACTGATTCTGTACGTCATCTCAATAGATTTCTATATGGTTTCTATGTTGTAAGGTCCTTTTTGACTCACTCTGTCTGTGCGGCTGATCCCAGCGGTGGTTCGAGTCCTCCCTCGGGCGTGGGTGTGTGTGATTGTCCTTAGGATAATTTAGTGTAAGTAGTGTGTAAGCTTAGGGACTGATGACCTTAGCAATTAAGTCCCATAAGATTTGACACACACTTTTATTTTTTGACTCACTCTGTACATCATACACCCTCTGAACCTGTGGAGTTTCATCTAGTTTCTTCCTCCAGGTTGGTGCTTCACTTCTTTTGTCTGGCAGTGTTTTTCGTTGCCGGCAGACGCAACTCAGTGCTGTTAAGGGATTGGCCTTGTCGCCCCATGGCGTGCCCCCGACGTTCCCGGGCCGGGATTTGTTCCGTGGCTGTCACGCCACGGCTGCAAAGGGCCGCGAAGCGCCGAGTTAACGCCTCGCTGCCGCTGCCGCCCCCTGGGACTGTTTTGGAGCAGTGAGCGGCCAGCAGCGGTACAACCCCACCGGCCGCCTGCGGCGCCCTCTGCCGGCGCCTCGCCGCGCCGCCGGTCCGCCACACACAGACGTAAAGCGGGCCCCGTGCGGGCGAGTCAGCCCCTGCCGAGTTATGTTGTACTTGGCGCGCGCGCGCACGACCTCCTGTCTCCACAAAAACAGACAGCGCCGCTATAACGGCCGATAAAACTTTATAGAGTGGAACGGCTAAAGCGTCGAGGCGGCTGGCATGCGCCCGCCCGCCCCGGGCCACGGAAAAACTGACGAGCACCGCGCTGCGCCTCTGCTCTCCTACACTTCCCTGCCGGCAGAAGAAAACGGCGAGCAACGACGGCCGCGTGCCGTTTCCACTGCGGGGATGACGAGCACTCGCGAGGCGGCTGGGGCGGCTGGCGTCATTATGCTAATCCCTACACTCCTCACTTGTCCGTAAGCGGCGGTTGTCTTCGCTTTGTCTGCGAAAGCGGAAAACATGTCTGCCTTCGCACTATGAGCAAGTGAGATAATACTACAGACAAAAACTCCAGGCATCTACAAAGACCTGGACGTAGACAACAGGAAAATTCAACTAACAATCGTAGCAGTTCTGATAGGACATAAAACGGAGATCCTCATATGAAGTATTCGAAACCGTGCCTTACGTATTTTACGATGCACATTTCATAGTATAGTAAACGTTAAAATATAGCTTTTGGTGATCTGCATAGTATCTAATATCATCGTACACGAGACATACAAAATGTAACACACCAATTTAGTCAACTACGGCTCATTTAAATACAATTAACGAGAATCTTTAGTTATCGTAATCATCAATTTTACGATTTCGCAGAAAAACTAATTACTTGTCACTTTCAGACAATAATCAGAAATGGCAGTCCCAAAAATCAGTTCAGTCAAGAAATGGCAAATTAATTGTCAAAATTCGATTATTTCATAAAACGTGAAAATTGTTTTGGGTTACGTCCACTCCTAAGAGATTATGTCTCTACAAAAACTCAACTCAGATTCATTGTAAATTATTCTGCAATCAAAAATGGTTCAAATGGTTCTGAGCACTATGGGACTCAACAGCTAAGGTCATCAGTCCCCTAAAACTTAGAACTCCTTAAACCTAACTAACTTAAGGACATCGCACACATCCATGCCCAAGGCAGGATTCGAACCTGCGATCGTAGCGGTCGCGGGGTTCCAGACTAAAGCGCCTAAACCGCTCGGCCACACCGGCCGGAAATTCTGTAATCACGAGTTCTAGTACTTCCTATCATAAGTAAACTATTATTTCGATCATCTGATCAAAACAAGATTATTACGTAAAATTTGACCATCAAAATCTACTTCTGCACTGTGTAAAATACTACAAAATATGTTAGTATCAGAATTCCTGTTGTAATTTACGTTTACGGCATATTAACTACACTCCTGGAAATTGAAATAAGAACACCGTGAATTCATTGTCCCAGGAAGGGGAAACTTTATTGACACATTCCTGGGGTCAGATACATCACATGATCACACTGACAGAACCACAGGCACATAGACACAGGCAACAGAGCATGCACAATGTCGGCACTAGTACAGTGTATATCCACCTTTCGCAGCAATGCAGGCTGCTATTCTCCCATGGAGACGATCGTAGAGATGCTGGATGTAGTCCTGTGGAACGGCTTGCCATGCCATTTCCACCTGGCGCCTCAGTTGGACCAGCGTTCGTGCTGGACGTGCAGACCGCGTGAGACGACGCTTCATCCAGTCCCAAACATAATCAATGGGGGACAGATCCGGAGATCTTGCTGGCCAGGGTAGTTGACTTACACCTTCTAGAGCACGTTGGGTGGCACGGGATACATGCGGACGTGCATTGTCCTGTTGGAACAGCAAGTTCCCTTGCCGGTCTAGGAATGGTAGAACGATGAGTTCGATGACGGTTTGGATGTACCGTGCACTATTCAGTGTCCCCTCGACGATCACCAGTGGTGTACGGCCAGTGTAGGAGATCGCTCCCCACGCCATGATGCCGGGTGTTGGCCCTGTGTGCCTCGGTCGTATGCAGTCCTGATTGCGGCGCTCACCTGCACGGCGCCAAACACGCATACAACCATCATTGGCACCAAGGCAGAAGCGACTCTCATCGCTGAAGACGACACGTCTCCATTCGTCCCTCCATTCACGCCTGTCGCGACACCACTGGAGGCGGGCTGCACGATGTTGGGGCGTGAGCGGAAGACGGCCTAACGGTGTGCGGGACCGTAGCCCAGCTTCATGGAGACGGTTGCGAATGGTCCTCGCCGATACCCCAGGAGCAACAGTGTCCCTAATTTGCTGGGAAGTGGCGGTGCGGTCCCCTACGGCACTGCGTAGGATCCTACGGTCTTGACGTGCATCCGTGCGTCGCTGCGGTCTAGTCCCAGGTCGACGGGCACGTGCACATTCCGCCGACCACTGGCGACAACATCGATGTACTGTGGAGACCTCACGCCCTACGTGTTGAGCAATTCGGCGGTACGTCCACCCGGCCTCCCGCATGTCCACTATACGCCCTCGCTCAAAGTCCGTCAACTGCACATACGGTTCACGTCCACGCTGTCGCGGCATGCTAGCAGTGTTAAAGACTGCGATGGAGCTCCGTATGCCACGGCAAACTGGCTGACACTGACGGCGGCGGTGCACAAATGCTGCGCAGCTAGCGCCATTCGACGGCCAACACCGCGGTTCCTGGTGTGTCCGCTGTGCCGTGCGTGTGATCATTGCTTGTACAGCCCTCTCGCAGTGTCCGGAGCAAGTATGGTGGGTCTGACACACCGGTGTCAATGTGTTCTTTTTTCCATTTCCAGGAGTGTATTTTGTATCAAGTACTGTTAGTCACATTTTTCAAGTAGAATTTCTGTACTGAATTTGAAAATTTCAGAAATCACATTTCTTATTATCTTCAAAACTGTAACTGTAATTTCTTATGAAACAATCGATTTTATTTGTAATTAAATAAGTTTCTTTGTAGAACAATATTTCCAAACAAGTTCTATTCTTAAGAAACTTTATAACCAGTGGGCCTAAGAGATTGGGAGAGGCAACGGCAGTAGAGTGGCTGATGTTTTCAGTTCGAATACATGACCTGTAAAGTCAGTTTCTCTGAGCTGGGCGTTGTACGAATGTGCTGAAACAATATAAACATTAACACAAAATGCAAGCTGCTTGATGGTGTAAATTATTTACTATCATCGGCTTTTCAGACTGACCCCTGGGATTTCTGCAGTGAAGCAATTAATATGATGTACTCAAATTAACATTGAACTTGTGGAGAAAATTCGTCAAAACCAACAAGATAATCTCCATTCCAAGCATTTCATTGAACTTTAGACAGGCTCGTAATCCACGAGTGTGTTACTTGAAAAATTTTAGCTAGAGGCTCATAAAAAGTGTGTGCTACACATGTGACTGCAAACGTGTGTGTGAGGTGGAGAACCATCAGCTCATAGGTCCTTGTTTCAAAGACAGGACACTGAATGAGGACAAGCATCGCAGCCTGCGAACAGATCATTTTCCACAATGCTAGAAGATGTTCCTCTGCAGACCTGCAGAACACTGGTACCCACATGATGGCTGTTCAGTCCATACTGCACGAAGCACTACAGTATGCCTTCATGCTTTGTTTCCAAATCGTTGGACTGGATGCAGAAGACCTGTACCTTGGACAGACCCGTTCCCCGCATCAGACGCCTGTAGCCTTTTTTCTGCGGGGAAGCAGAAGGATTGTGTAGAAGAACATATCAACTACATACGATGATTTACAATGACGTAATCCTGCAACCTGCTCGCACATCTCCGCTGAAATCTTGCACGTGTGCAGCAGTTGTTTCATACCAGAGTGTTTTGCTGTTGCTGATGGTCATGTTGAACACAACCCGTGATGGTCAATCGTCTCGTTACTGGTCAGAATCCACATAACTAGTGTTTGCAGTTGCGCTGCTCTTTAGTGTTTGTTACCACAGGTATTGCACAAGTGTCGGCGTGGGAACTTCTCAAAATACGATATCTCGTAAACGACTCGCACTACATTCCTGTAACAAACGCAACTGACATTCTAATTTATCCTACTTTTATGAGTAATTTGTTAGTGTCAATAAGCATAGCTCGTTTTAAAACAGTGTATGTGTGCAAAAAAACACTTTCTAAGTATTAGTACTATCTGTTTATAGCTGATTACCATACCTTTCTGTGAAAACCACCCACCAGTACCACTTTCCATTTCCACATTTGCGGTGCAAGTTTTGGTTGATTCACTCTGAACATTAGTGCGACACTGTAAACACAACAATGTAACAATACACCATACAAATGAAAGTGTGTACTAGCATTTGGTTTTTGCATAAGTGCGTACCGTTTTTGTTACGTATGTTGGTATTCCAGTTGCTATGTATTTATCTGCTGTCTTTTTTATTTGTAGTTCATTGTTGCTATTTGCTTATACATAGTGTGAGTTTGTCATATGGAGATAGTGAGAGGAGCTCCGGACGCTACATAATGGAGTTCCAAGCAGAGAAACAGTAACAAAATTCAAATGGCTCTGAGCACTATGGGACTCAACTGCTGTGGTTATCAGTCCCCTAGAACTTAGAACTACTTAAACCTAACTAACCTAAGGACATCACACACATCCATGCCCGAGGCAGGATTCGAACCTGCGACCGTAGCAGTCGCACGGTTCCGGACTGCGCGCCTAGAACCGCGAGACCGCCGCGGCCGGCAAAACAGTAACATTTCTGACATTTTATTCTGTTCGACTTCAGTAGACGGGTGACAACAGTGGACTGAGTCAGAAGCATTTGCGCCGTGTATGGTGGTTATCCATTAGACAGAGCATAACAAGAAAACTGTTTTCGCGTTTTGTCGTTTTGACATGAGTGACTCTCCACATTGAGGAAGACCTTAGAGGTTATACGCATTAATCTAGAATAATATGCGTCAGTTCATTCGATAACTGGTAGGTAGGATGAACTGTGCTCATTCCATCATCGTACGAAATTTGCATGCAATGGGGAAGGTTGAGAAATCAAGTGTATGGTTTCGGCATACTGTAAACCAAAGTCGCAAAAATCAACGGGTTGCCATTTGTGCATCTTTGCTCGTTCGTCATAAGTTGGCTGGTGAACAACCATTCCTACCCTGTATGATTACTGTCGACCGAAAATGGTGTCTTTATGTTAACATAAGGAGAGGAAAGGAATGGTTGAGATCAAACAAAGCAGAAACTCCCCTTTCAAAGATCTGCGTGCATCCACAAAAGATAATGTTATACATCTGGTGGAACAGCAACGGTGTTGTGTACTACGAATTGCTTCTCCGGGGTGTTACCATCTCAGCCGACATTTATTGTCAACAGCTGAGATGTCTTGCAGACGCAGCCGAAGAAAAACGACCAGGAAGACTGCCTGAAATGATGCTGTTCCATAACAACACTTCCACACATTCTGCTGGAGTGACAAATAACGTTATACAGGAGCTGTGTTTTGAAGACATTCCGCACCCACCCTATTCGCTTGATTTCGCTCTTTCATATTTTCACCTTTCCCGCTCTCTACCGACAAACCTTCAGAAAACTTCCTTTTCCGATGAAAATTCGCTCCGAACTTGGCTCGACGACTTCTTCGCCTCAAAACCAGGTGATTCCTACGGTCGCGGAATCGAAAAGTTACCCGAGCATTATCAGACTGTTGTAAATACTGAAGGAAAATATATTACTGTGAACTCAAGCCTCTGTTACGTGTATCTGTTCTGTTCATTAAACTTACGGGAAAACGCTACGAACCTACGTACTGACCAAATATGTGGAACAGTAAGAAGTTTCAGTTACTTAGGATAAATAACATAATGTGAAACTAATATAGAGAAAAAAATAATACACTATAAATTACATTAGAGGAATAAAGGAAAGTATGTAATAACACGTAGAACAGTAGCTAGCTTCAGGTAGTAAGCACAGAAAATTGCTCGTCTGTAGGCCATAGCCGGGGGGAATCATTCTGAACCCTGCCCATGGGACCAACATATATAGAAACATTAAATTATATGATGTGATATCATTCATTTGCATGTAGTCTGTGACTGGCACTAAATGCCAAGAACAACAGAACAATTTGTATTATTGTAGAACTTGATAAACTGTAAGCTCACATTATTGACGTGGCTCAATGACATCTTATAAATTTTTTAGGAAACTCAAGGAGGAAGGACTGGGCCCATGTTCACCTTTACTTGCAATATCTTTCACTGTTTTCACTGTTTTCAAAGCACATATAGTTTATTCAAATAATTTCAAGATTTTGCAAAATACAAAACATAGAAAATTAATCCGGTCAATACAAAACCTAGGACTCTGTGAAACGTGCGTTCAGGTTAGATTTTCATCAACAACAAATTACGAGGGTTGGAAATTAAACAGTGGCAACTATTTATTCACAACCGATACAAAAGAGTTACGTGTTTGCACCTAGCGTTGTGTAGAACCCGTTGCCAGCGATGTAAGAAGCGTAGTATACCGTTAGCAGAGCCTGTTTTGTTGTTGGTGCGAGTGGAGTGGTCTACTGCCTGTCGAATCTCTGGAACAGTTCTGAAGCCAATGCCACAAAGTGGTTCCTTCGTCTTCGGAATCAGATCAAAGTCACAAGGACTTAAGTCCGGGGAGTACGGTGGTTGGTACAGTATTTCCCAGGCCCATCGACCGAACAGAGTAGCCACAGCTTGCGCCGTATGCGCTCGCACATAATCGTGCAAAATGATGGGAGGGTTGCGCAGAAAGTGTCGCCACTTCTTTCGGAAAACTGGTCGCAGGTGATGGTGACTTTTGATTCCGAAAATAGAGGAACCACTTTGTGGCATTCGCTTCAGAACTGTTCCAGAGATTTGACAGGCAGTAGACCGCTCCATTCGCACCATCAACAGAACAGGCTCTGCTAACGGTATATTATGCCTTCCACATCGCTTGCAACGGGTTTACACCACGCTGGTGACTACTTTGAAGGACAGTAACAGGTCAAACATGTAACTCTTTTATATCGGTTGTGAATAAATAGTTGACGCTGTTTAAGTTCTAGCCCTCGTATTTATACAGTTTCAGATTTGTTAAATTCCTTATTACAAAGTATTTACAAAAATGAATAATGAGCCATCACAATGATAAAGTTGTAGAAATCTGTGGAGCAGGCATTTATGTTAGGGGATTGTATAAAAAATTCTGATATGATGGAAATCAGCCCAATTAATATTAGGTAATAAGAATGACTGGGTGGACATTAAATTTAAGTTTTCAGAAACGAACAAGCTACTACCCCATGTAAAATCAATGTCATCAAAAATTTACGTAATTTTCAACCCTGAGTAATCATGGACGGGACCCTTCGGCCTTGTAATGAGGAAACCCTCTATGTAAATTGCGATCCCACAGGATTAATTCTGAACAGTTAAAATTAAACCCAGACGCCTAAAGGGGGACAACTATAAGACATGGACAATGTTTAAGCATGGCGCCCACATCTTGAGCATGATCTGTAAGTGGAAAGGCAATATAATTTACAGTAATAAACTGTTCTCACTTTAACATAAGATAATTTTGATATAAAGGTGGCGAGCTGGAAACGAAAGTATCACGGGCATAAGCTATCGCACCACACTCTGCCAAGAAGAAACCGCACGGCCCAAATATCAGCCAATGGGCGGTCCTGCCCTTCGGTCGAAACCGTAGGTGCTTTTCCATCGGAAAACACAGACAAACAGCTGAAGCATCAGCGTGCCTGTGGTACCGACTGTTATAGCAACCCTCAAATACAGCTTAGCACAGGATTACGAGACATTCAGAATTTTGGTAATTACAACAGTATCTGAAATTATTCCAATACACCAGCAAAGTCACAATTAATAATGAGAAATAAGGTGACCTAGATAACTTAGGAAGTTACGCTGAAGTACAACAGGATCAGAATGAAAGAAGATAAGGATTTACTAAGGCCTAGGATGTACATTGCCAAATATAACAATCGGTACTTGCAATTTGCCATGCACAAGTAGACTGCCACTCCCAATTGGAGTGTACCACGCCCGTTGTACAGGCCCACTCTACCCAACATATGTTACAATATAATTACTGTGGACAGGGCTTGTGAAGCTCCACAACTGTTTAAAGAAACACATTACACAATGTATAACATCACACCTGCAACATCTTTCTTAATTGAATTCAGGGTTTCATTAATATTAAGAAGCAAGGTTTATAATCTCATTTTCCTTCAAGAATTATGTCTTACTCACATTTGTGTAAACACACCACACGGCACCTCTAACGTTGTTTCTGTTATCTCTTAAGGCTACAGACATCAAACTCCATCTTTAAGTACCATCCGCCATCTGGGTGGCTCCGCACCACCGGTTATTAGCCACGGCCACATTCCATGGAAATAACAACAACAGACGCTACCACGCCTCCCAAGTGACACTAGCCGAGCAACTCCACACACGCGAGCTCGCTGAGGACCCAGCCTGGGGCCGCTTAGCGCACGCCGTAGCTGGACTCTCTCGCTGGACACATTCCCACCAATCACAGAAAGTGGGCAAAGGTCGACGATCGACGGAATCGATCTGCCACTGCTTAATAATACTGACATGACATTTATATCGAGGCCAAAAAGACACGTTTGAGGAGTTTTCGGAGACTTGCCAATTTCGGTCTGCTTGGTGACGGGTTATGTATTTATTACTATTTTATTGATACTTTTATATATTAAAAATTTTAATCCTCTACCTCTTCCTCTTCATCCTTTTTTAAGTCTCTAACTTCATATTATGTTAATTTTTGAAAGTACTTCAAATTATAACATGTAAGCTTTCACGGCCGGCGTCTTCATTAATTAAAACTTCCGGGCTGAATTGCCGTTGTCCATATATAAAACTACTTCTCCTTCCTGACGTTTCGTTGCCTACTGCGGGCAACATCTTCTGAGGTGAGTCGGCGACTGGCTGCTAGGCGCTGGTGGTCCCGCTTATATAGAGCGCTTAGATCTAAGCAGCCAGTCGCCGACTCACCTCAGAAGATGTTGCCCGCAGTAGGCAAAGAAACGTAAGGAAGGAGAAGAAGTTTTATATATGGACCACGGCCATTCAGCCCGGAGGTTTTAATTAATCAATTCAAATTGGTTAATTATTCTACCTGCATGTGGCGGGACATGGGCAACGGCACATCGGTCACTCAAACAAGTATATTTGGGAGTTTATGTGGCATTGCACGAATGTGTGGGTACGTGTGAGAGTTTCTGAGTCACGGATGGATGGCTAAGATACCAACTGTACAAAATGTGACCTGCTATATTATAAAAGCAGCTGGTCTAAATGCAATCAGCAATATATTGTACTCATGTTCAGAAAAAAAAGAACACCTTGAACGACTGCAGATAGAACGTACATATTTACTGGACATATACATTATTACATTAGTATGTTCTGCAGAAACGATTAGCATTTGAACCATGTCGGCCACGGGTTCGGGTCAACATCGATATCGCGGAGCGACAACACCTACCGGTAAAATGTGCCTGCGGCTCTCGTTTAGCTATAAACCGAAGGTAATGGATCAGTGTGACTTGAGCAGAAGTGCAGGACACATCGCAGACCTATTGCGAACCGTACCGCCAAATCAGTGAGCTTGAAAGAGCGTTCATTATTGGCATGAGAGAATGCGATGCATCCATCCGGGAAATTGCAGCTCGTGTGGGACAAAGTGTTTCGGTAGTGCAACTGATGTGTGCAGAATGGTTCACAGAACGCCAAGACCAAGACGAGATGCGTCAGGTCGCAACACCCAGATCTCCCCCTGACAATGTCGACATCTCATCCGCATGGAATTGCAGGACAGATCTGCGTCCTCATAGGCATCGGCTCCTGCCACATCTTGGATATAAAATCGAGACATCAATTTCGTAACTCATACGATTCTAAGTTAGAGATAGGTGTTTGTGAGACACTGCAATCGCTGTGTATACATGTGCTTGACAGATGTGCTGTTTACAGAATTAGTGGCGGCATGACTTTAATTTCACATGTCGGACGCCACTGCTATTTAGAATGAGATTTTCACTCTGCAGCGGAGTGTGCGCTGATATGAAACTTCCTGGCAGATTAAAACTGTGTGCCGGACTGAGACTCGAACTCAGGACCTTTGACTTTCGCGGGCAAGTGCTCTACCAACTGAGCTACCCAAGCACGACTCACACCCCGTTCTCACAGCTTTACTTCTGCCAGTACCGCGTCTCCTACCTTCCAAACTTTAAAGAAGGTCTCGTGGTTCTGCCAGTACCTCGTCTCCTACCTTCCAAACTTTACAGAAGCTCTCCTGGTCGCAGGAGAGCTTCTGTAAAGTTTGGAAGGTAGGAGACGAGGTACTGGCAGAAGTAAAGCTGTGAGGACGGGGCGTGAGTCGTGCTTGGGTAGCTCAGTTGGTAGAGCACTTGCCAGCGAAAGGCAAAAGCCACTGCAATTTGTTTATCTGTTTCCTTGTAAGAGGTATTCTCCGTTACTAACGGTCATTTTATATAGGACTGATTAGGTCGTAGTAAAATTTCTGAACCATGATCGGATTTGAGCAGTGGACGCTATACATCTCTGCAAAGATATATTTCATATGTATCACAGAGCAGCGGTTTTAAGGAAGTAGTTCTTCCATTTTACTGTTTGTTACCATAGTGTATCGTAGGATATATGACAAGCGCTTAAAATATATTTCCTACAGTGGGATATTAACAGTGCTGCATCCCACACGACTGATACGTCAGAAACTGAAGCGATCTAACATTATAGGCTGTTTTAAGTGCAGTACCATGTAGCCTTAGGAGTGCATGAGTTTATGTTCTCTCTCCGCAGTATCCTCATGGTACTGATCCCAGACACCAGAACAAAACTTTAAAATTGGTAGCGTAGTTGATTTGCGTAAAATGCTTCGAATGCCATCAGTCTGGGGCTCCATCATACATAAAAACCATCTCATTCTTGTTCTTCTCAGTCGTCTGCTATTACAACCTCTGCTAACTTCCTCTACATGGGAGCATCTGGAGAAACCGAAATCTTGTGCACTTGGATGAGACTCAGAATATAGCGGTCCACTTCTGGTTAGCTGCAGATTAAATCGGTGATGGTACTAGTAGATATAATTTGAGGTCACCGCCCCACCCCACCCCAATCTCAAAACCATCGATCAATTAGTACAGAAATTGGGGTCTAAATGCAATATTCTGTTCCTAAAAATGAAGTACCATACAAAAACAGTAAATTTACTATAAAAACGGTATATAAAACACAACTAATAATGACGAACAGCATAAAGACAACATAAATGCAACAACCTGAAAAACATCCACAGATATTGGATGTAAATGCAATATTAAAATGAAGTACAAGTATTTACTATAAAAACTGTATATAAAAGACGACTAATAATGAAGTTTAGTACACAAACAGTTTGCTACAACTTGTAATGTCCGTATGGTAATGTCTAAGCTATAATGGTTTGAAATTCCTTTTGTTTTTGAAGCACTTCGAATGGTTTCATGTCTAAAAATTGTTGCCATATTTCTCTGTTACGTTTCGTGTTATGTACTTCTATCTGATGTTCAATATTTAACAGGTCAGCTATTTTTGCAATAAAATATTTGTATGGTATTGCTTTATCTTTGTAAAAATAACTAAACACATCAAATAACTCTAAAATACGACCCATTTCGTCAGCAGTAAACATCGACACTGTAGCACCATCTTCTATAGTTTTAAACAAATTTTTTCAGTGGTTACAAAAATATTTAAATCTATATATTTTGTTGTTATGTAGCTTTGGTTTATCAGGATAGCAATTGTATCAAACTCCGCCTCCAGTAATCAAGTACCGCCTCTTCCTGCTTTGACCCCACCTCTTCCTGCTGTGCCGGCCGGTGTGGCCGTGCGGTTAAAGGCGCTTCAGTCAGGAACCGCGTGAACGCTACGGTCGCAGGTTCGAATCCTGCCTCGGGCATGGATGTGTGTGATGTCCTTAGGTTAGTTAGGTTTAAGTAGTTCTAAGTTCTAGGGGACTGATGACCACAGCAGTTAAGTCCCATAGTGCTCAGAGCCATTTTCTTCCTGCTGTCTCTCTGTAGCTGGCTGTTTGCGGTCAGGCTATCAGAATGCTTCAGGAAGTGTGCTTCAAAGCGTACTACCTCCTTAGATATTCTACCAGCCTGTTACAGTAACTGACTTTTCAAGCTATATTGGCAATTTTAGTACCGATTTTCATTCATATATGGCACTGTGGAAACCTACATGTACATTAACACGGGAACATGCATCAATTTACTCGTTAATTACTCCATTTCTTAGATTATTTGAGTGTTCACACGTTTCCATGTTGTTTGTCTTTCATTGCTTCGAATAAAGTACAATAGTTGGAAGGATAGCATCTATTTACATCCAAAATAAACTGTTGAAAAGCATGAAAAGTATGACCAACTTCATTAGCAGATACCAACTATATACACAAGCTGCAAACAGTATACTCTTGCCCCAGTGGTGGGGGACGCCCCAGAAATGAGTACAGTCATCATCGTTTTCATCACATCGCTGCTCTCCAAGGCTCTGCCCCCTCAACTAAAGGCGACGGGTGACAGCTTCCATCAAGACGCTGGATCATCGACCTGGCTGTGGACCTGGACTACGAGTGGAACTTCAAAAAACCCCGGAGGGATGAGTTGAGAAAGAGAGAAACATGGAAAAATCCCTCCGGGGTTTCCTTCAGATGGAGCCGAAGGTTTTGCAGTTTTTGACAATGATTTTTTTATAAGTTGTCTCCTTTTTTTCTGAAAATGTCAAAGCATGACATTAGTACATCAATGAGTGCATCAATTAATTTTCGTATTTTTTCTTTCATTATTTATAGGCACTTCAAACTTCTCCGTCAGTGTTCTGTGTTGTGCATCAGAAGTGAGATTTTTCTTTCCATACATGACTATGTAGGATAGTGTATTATCAGGTATTTTATCATTTAAAGTAGCGCATAACTTCATAGTTGTTTTTTGTGTAACTACTGTATTTTTTCTATGTGCTATATTAATCACATAAATAGGATAATTTGTTATATAATTATATGGATTAATATCAACATTTCCATCTCCATTTTGTTTTAGCCTTTTAAAATCACGAAATAAATCATAAGCTTTCAAATAATCGTATGGTGGATCTAAATTCCACATTTCTTGAGGAAATACTTCATTTCTTCCATTTTTCAGATATAAGTTTTGTAACATAACATGATCATATAATGATGAATCAAGCAATTGATTATTTTTACGATTAGTTTGAAATACAACAAATATAAAGTAAGGCATATCAAATTCCATTGAGTTATAATAATTTGTGATGTCTAATTGGAATTTTTTCTTACCATTTAATCCAGCTACTTCTACAGTTTGCAATTCATAGAATGATATCAGAATTTTTGGGTTTTTCGGTATATTTTCTCGTAGTTCAAGTTCATAATTAGGTTCAAATTTAACAGCAGGTACACGAATTTCCATATTCTCAACTATGATATTACCTTCACGCCGGCCGCGGTGGCCGTGCGGTTCTGGCGCTGCAGTCCGGAACCGCGGGACTGTTATGGTCGCAGGTTCGAATCCTGCCTTGGGCATGGGTGTGTGTGATGTCCTTAGGTTAGTTAGGTTTAAGTAGTTCTAAGTTCTAGGGGACTTATGACCTAAGATGTTGAGTCCCATAGTGCTCAGAGCCATTTGAACCATTTTACCTTCACTTGGAAGTGTATCTTCAATTTCAACTCCAGCATTATTATAATCAGCCCATCTCAAAATACAATCATTTGCACTTGATGACCATGTGAAACATACAGTAAGATCACCTTCAAACATCATTTCTTCGTAATCTTTAATAAATCTGCCTAACATTTCCAATGGATATAATACTTCATTTTTCTTCTTTCTTAATTTTCCATTGTTAACTATATGTCCTTCCATACTTACTTTATCAGTAACACATGATGTTAAATGCAACAGAACTGATGATGAAATAAATGGATGTTCAATTCTAGATAAAACATGATTGCCCTTTTTTATGGTTATAAAGTCAAATAGTTTTGCTACATAGTTATCAATTAGCATCTTATTGGATTTTCCATCATATGTTGGATAATCAGTTCCATCACTTTTAATAATACTAAAATTCATGTACAATTGAGCCATATTAGGATGCAACCATCCATCACCAACATGTATATTAATTTCTATATCCTTATTGGGAATATTTAGGTTATTTTTTGTTTTCTCATTCACTGGGAATGATTGAAATTGGTAGCTTTCAATTTTCGTCATTTATTAAGAATAAAATTCTAGAATGACAGTTACAGTAACACCACTGAAATCGATTAGATTATCATTTTCATCTGTTATAGTTACCACTAAATCCTGAATTTTGTCATGGATTGGAACAAATAAAGGATGATACGGCTCATAAATTATTGGCACACCAAATTCAACATTTGGCTTAAATGAAGCGATAATATTTGTTTCACAATGAAAATGATCATTATGCTTTACATACATTCCATCAGCTAGATTAAAATTTACATTTATTAATACAAATGGAATAATATTAGGAACATCTTTAGCAACAGTCTTTTCGTTTGCGTTAATGGTCTGATTACTAAATCCTAGCAAACTTGCTGTATTATCTTCTTTTTCAGTGTCCATATGCAGTTTAACATCACTCTCAATTGTAACTATATTTAAATTTTCATCTGCTTTAATTTGGATATTAGGGTTCTTTGTATGAATATACTTTTCCAAACTTTCCAGAGTATATTGCCCAGTTGGAATAATTATTGTTTCACCATCACAGTATAATTTATTTTTTTGTTGTAACATTTGGAGTTAAAAATGTAGTATAAAATCCAACCAATGCTACACTTTTAAAGTTGTCTCTCATAGGAACAGTTAATCGTTTTTTGAGTACTGATGAATCATCACTTAGTTGAATTATTCTACTCATTTATTGGCAATTAAATGAGTCACAAACGAAACTCCTCTAGCTGTCACAAGACAGATTGGGAACCAAAAATAAGAATTCCAGAAAAGAAATTAAAAAATAAACATGGTAAATTATTACCTAATTCCATTAGATGTGCAATTATAGGACCAAGTGGCTGTGAAAAAACCACATTAATGATTGATAATTATATTTTAGCTCCAGGATGGTTAAACTGGAATAAAATTAACAATTTGTACATCTATTCTAAAAGTCTAGATCAGCCAAAATATCAAGAATTTATTAAAAAATGTAAAAACATTGAAGAATCAACAGGTGACTCTTTGACATCGTTTATCAGTAGCAATGACGAAGTTATACCATTAGATGAATGTCTCGATAATTCAGTTGTGGTATCTGATGACTTTATATTGGAAAATCAAGATGTTGTAAGAGAATATTTTACTAGAGGAAGACATAAAGGAATAGATTATTTTTATCTAGCTCAAACGTATTCAAAAATACCTAAACAATTAGTCAGAGATAATCTCAATTTCTTAAATATATATAGACAGGACGACACAAATCTGCATCATATTTATAATGAATTTGTCGGTGGTGACTTAAGATATGATGAATTTAGAAATATGTGTAGTAATTGTTGGAACAGTGATGGTTTTGGTTTTATAACGATAGATGTGACACGTAAATCAAATGATGGAAAATACGGATCACAAATAAAAGACTTTCTAACAACCAACATGATCGAAAACATCAAACATAAACATAAATGTGAAACATAAACATAAACGTCAAACATCAAAATAAATGTTAAATATAAACATTAACATAAATGTTAAACATAAACATAACATAAAACATACACATGAACGTTTTTATGTTCTATAAATTTTTGCAAAATACGATCGTCCTAAAGGACTTAGTACACTTCCAGTCTATGATCCAGAAGTTGTTAAACAAGCTAAACGAAATAAAAAGAAAGAACAATTAAAAGAAGAATTTAAAAAATGGAAAAACAGCCACGTACAGAACATGAAAAATATAAAAAAGATCGACCTGTTATTGATGCTATAGAACAAGTAAAACAAGGACTTGAAGGAATAGGTGATAATGTTCTGAAAGCTACTGAAGAAAATAGAGAAGCTGAAAAACAAATGATTCCATACCATATACCACAAATCAAACCATATGATAGCTATAGTGATTTAAATGAGTCTGAAATTGACGATGTATTGAATAAATATGATGAAGAGAAAAAAATCGAAAAAAATTAATGTAAGTGAAAGAATATAAAAATTTATCAATCATAGTCAAGATACAGTCTTCGAATTAAAGCCTGTTGGTATGTTTAAGTATATTGGTAATTTATCAGTAAAATTTGTTGGAAATAAATTAATTATTGGTGGAAAGGAATATGAAAGAACAGATGGATTGATGACACTTTTAACTAAAAAAGTGTTACTATGGATGATTTGAATGATAAATTTAATTCTGTTGATTTATCAAATTATGCAGATATACTATACGAATCAGATGCACTATATTCCAATAAAAATCCTAATAAAATAAAATCAAGTGAAGGTGTTAAATACAATAATTTGATAAAAGAAATTTTGATGTTTATTTCCCAAGTTTAAGAAAACCAACTATAGATAGTTCACCTGAAAAAACAGGCAAAGGATTTGTTAAAAAATATACTGAAAAACCAGTTGAATATGTTTGGATGAATGATGTACATGAATTAATCGATAGATTAGCAGTAATTCATAGTGAAGAATTAGCTGGAAACAAAAATTATCATAATGGAAAAAGTTGGCATAACACAGATGTTAACAAATTTAGTGATTTCATCATCAACAATCCAAAAGGAATTCCATACTTGATTCGATTCTTGAACAATTTACCACACACTTTCTGACAAAGTGAAAAATTTGGTAAAGGATTAGTCAACACTTTGATTAACAAACTTCCATTTGAAATGCATCTTCCGGGATATAGATTTTGCAGTCCAGGAACCAAATTAGATGAAAGATTAGCACGTGGTGATGAAGGAATAAATAAATTAGATGAAGCTTGCAAACAACATGACATTGCCTATCATGATCACAAAGATTTAGAAAAAAGACACGAAGCAGATAAACAACTCCAATTAGCTGCAAAAGAAAGAATGCATACCTCCGATGCTTCATTTGGTGAAAAAGTTGCAGCAACAGCAGTTAGAGGAATAATGTATGGAAAACAGAAATTAGGAATGGGACTTTATCGTGATGAGATAGATGGGGCTTATGATGCACTTTAGTTTTCACATAATTTTAATCTATATAAATGAATACATTTAGTATTAACTATACTACCTAGTGGAAAAATTAAACCAAAAGCACTTAAAATTAAAGCCAATAATGATCAACTAAATAGTATTGATCAGTTTTTAACTGATGTTCAGAAACGAATGAAAGAGAAAAAAAACTGGTGGTAATTTACTTATTACACTAGGTATTCCAGTTGTGAAAAAGATTATTGAATATCTAACAAAAAAGAAAGAAGGTAAAGCATTACACAACATGAAGGTGGATTTCTACCACTATTATTAGCAGCATTGCCATATTTAGCTAGTATTGGTACACTAGCTGGTGGAACAGCTGCTGTAGCAACTGCAGTTCTGAATAAAAAGAAAAATGATGCTGAATTAGAAGAACAGAAAAGACATAATTTAGAAATGGAAAAGAAAGGTACAGGGTTAAAAAAACGTTCCAAAAAGTAGTCAATAAGTATCCAAATGCATTAAGTAACTTTGACATCGAAAAACTTGCAAAACATTTAAACATTAAACACTTTAGAGGTGTCTTCATGATTGACGAATTACCAAATAAACCACAAATTGTAGAATGTGGAATAGTGAATTTAGACACATCTCATCATCTTGATACACACTGGATTTGTTAGTATAAGAATAATGGTAAGAAATTCTTGTTTGATTCATTTGGTGGTAATGTACCTAAACAAATAGTTAAAAATTGGGGGATAGATAATCTATACTACAATAATCAAAGAATCCAAAATTTGAATGAAGAAGTATGTGGTCATTTATGTATATTTATGCTAAAACTACTATCAGATGGTTATAAATTCAGTGATATTTTGAATCTAATAAATGGACATTTTTGGAAACAAATGGTGGCCTAAAAATGAGCAAAATAATGGAAAAATAAAGAGGAATGAAATAGAAGAAAAAATTGAATCAAAAATGAAAAAAATTTAGTTAAGGAACAAATAAATAATTTAGTTAAGGAATTTCAAAAAGATTTGATTAAGATTTTTGGAGTTACAAAAGGTAGACAATTAGTAAATATAAAAGATGCAGTTAGTGGTTATGATGCAGTTACAAAACAGTATTTAGAGGAAGAATGTTACGAAACCTGAATACATGTCTATTTTAACACAATTTAATAACTATGTTACTAAAACAGAATTTAATGAAAAAGTACCAGATCTAACAAATTACTTTGAAAAAAAGGTGATTGAAAAGGCTTTTTCAGATTATTTCTCAAAGTCAGATTTATCACCATACATAAATAAAATAAATAATCTTGAAAATAAAATCTGTGATAAACAAACAATTGAATTAACTTTTCTGACTGGTAATGAAGTAATAGAACATCAGTTATATCTGGAGCCAATATAAATGGTGAAGTGTATCCTGTTAACTTTACAGTAAAAATTAAAAGATCTAATGATAAGATACAAAATGTATATACTGATCAACTAGATGAAGTACATCAAAAGAAATGGAGGGATAAAATGCTGATATCTATGAATCAAACAATTAAATCAGTTCCGGTAGATGTAAAGATATTTTTATTTGGTGAACTGTTGGATTTATGTGAAAATGACAGTTTCGAACCATAACATTTTTCCACTATATAAATGGATGATCACTTATATTGTTTAAAGCGCAAAAAATTTACAGAAACCCAATATCCTCACAGAGTAACAACAAAAAATGGACGACAAATAATTGAAGGTCTTTGCACAGTATGTAAAACTAAAAAGAGTAAATTTGTTAAAAATTTTTGTAGGTGAAGGAATAAAACCTAATGTTCGTGAAGAAATAATAAATGAATTACGTAAACCTATGAGAAAAAATTACAATAGAAGGAAAGTAGTATCATTTGGGATTGACGATTTATGGCAAGCTCATTTAGTTGAAATGGATTCAGGAAATCTGAAAGGAATATCAAAAATAAATAAAGACTATAAGTATTTATTAACTGTAATTGATGTGTGTTCTAAATATGCTTGGGCTATTCCAGTTAAGGATAAATCAGGTAAAAATGTGGCTGATGCTTTTGAAAAAATATTTAAATACAGAACTCCAAAAAATTTACAAACACATAATGGAAAAGAATTTTATAATAAAGATTTTCAAGAACTAATGAATGAATATAATATCAATCATTATTCGACATTTAGTGAATTAAAAGCATCTGTTGTAAGAAGATTCAATAGGACATTAAAAGAAAAAATGTGGAAAAAATTTAGCCTTCAAGGCAATTATAAGTGGATTGTCTCAAAATTAGTTGATGAATATAATAATACAATACATCGAACTATAAAAATGAAACCAATTGATGTTAATGATAAAAATTATAAACCAACTAAAACAAAATATTCTATTGGCGATAAAGTTAGAATAAGCAAACTAAAAGGTATATTTGAAAAAGGATATACCGCTAATTGGTCTACAGAATTATTTGAAATTGACGATGTTATATATCATATCCAATTACATACAAATTGAAAGATATTAAAGGAAATTTTTTGTGAACATGAAGTACAGAAAACAAAATATCCAGATGTATATCTTATTGAAAAAGTGTTAAGAAAAAAAGGTGATAAAGTATTTGTAAAATGGTTACGATTTGATGATTCACATAATAGTTGGGTAAATAAGGATAATGTTATTTTGTGAGTTTATTATGAATTAGTGATTTTTCATATCGTTTAAGTTTACACCTAGCTACAGTTCTACCACATTCACATGTAACTTTTTCATACATTTTATCCTTATTAATATCATTATACCTCTTAGTATAATAAAAGGCACACTGTTTACATATATTGCGATGACCATCTTTTCGAAATTTATCAGTATGAAATTCATTTATATTTTTTTCATTTTTACATCGACTACACTTTTTGGTAGTATCCATTTATATAGTAGAAAAGTATTCCAATTAATGTAATTTGTTTTTATTTCTTATGTTTTTTGTATTTTAGGTTTTAAACACTAATGCGTATATTTTTAAATACTATATTTTTAATGATTATATATATATTTATTTTATTAGTATATGTATGTACTTATTCTATACAATACTAAAATGTTTATTACTATATATGATACTTAAATGGTTATTATTATATTTAATTTATTTTTATATTTTTTATTTTTGTATTTTTTATATTTTTTATTTTATAGATTATTGTATTTTTTATTATTTTGATTATGTATTTATTTTTGATTGTATATTTATATCTTTAATATTAGTTCTACACATAGGACATGTATCATGTTCTGTTAGCCATATATCTACACATTCTTTATGAAACACTTTATCACATCTAGTTTTCACAAATACTCCATCATCAGCCAATAAACATATTGAACATTCAGTATCATCAGATATTTCTATTATTACATAAGATGATATTAAGTTTTGTCTGAATGATTCAATAAGTTTTGTTTTTCTAAAATATATTTCCAATGTACTTTATCTAGAAATTCCTTTATAAATTCTTCAGATGACACTTGTTCACTTGATATATATATATACAATGTACTTTATCTTAAAATTCTCTAATAAATGATTCAGATAAATGTTGGTGATATGATATTCTATTCCAATTTACTTTGTCTTGAAATTCTCTTATTATATCCTCTGATAATGTTTGATACGCTGATAATTCATCACAATTTAATTTATCATTAAATGTTCTTATAGCATCATCAGATAAATTTTGTTTAATTGATATCCTGTACCAATTTAATTTATCATGAAATGTTTTCATGAAATCTAGTGATAAACCACGATGGCTTGAAATTGTATCCCATTTAAGTAACTAAATGGGTTTTTATTTTTAATGTAATCAACAACCATTTCAGCATATGTTTCATTACTTTGATACAATTTATATAATGCTTTAAAATCCACGACTTTAAACATATGATGAATCAATTCAATTAGTTGTTGTTCTCTATCATTTGGTTCATTCACTTGATTATTATTGTTATTATTATTAATGAGATCTGTTAGTTGTTGTTTTTTCATTTTAGAATAACCTTTTAGTCCTAATTGTTTACCTTTAGCTTTTAGTTCTTTTAGGTTTAGGTTATCCATTTCTGAGATATATTTTTTAAGAGGAAATAGATATACACATATTTATTAAAATATAGTAATTGAATATTATTATACATAATAATAAGTAGTAAATATTATATATAATTAGTGTGTATATAAAACGGTTAGTCAAATATATTATTTTATTACTTTGTATATATATAAGGGATAAGTAAAATATATTATTGAATAATTATAATATCTAAAGTATTAAAATATAGTAATGGAATAAAATTAAAGGTAATAGTAAAATAATACTTTAATGAAATGTAATTAAAATATAATTATATAATTATTATATCTAGTTGTAAAATATATTAATTGAATAAAAATTACAAATACTAAAAATTCTTAAAAAAAATTTTCCTTATAAATGGTGTTATCTACAATGAATATTAAACAACTCAAAAAATACGCTAAAAATATTGGTATTAAAGGTTATAGTAATTTAAAGAAATCAGAACTAATTAATTTAATTACATTACAAGAATTTCCCTTTCAGGATGAATTGTTTTATCCACCTAGTTAAAGACAAAACTGGCTACCTAATATAAACTACTACTATAAATTTGATGATGAAATATTTCAAAATAAACAATCAAAATCACTGAAAGAAATATTTCCATTTTCTACGAATATATTTGGTAAACAAAGAGACAGAAAAACAGTTTAACATTATCTAGTTAATACAGCATTTAAGAAAAGATTACAATCATAAATTTCGTAAATAATATTAATTCAGTTGAGCCTAAACATTTTTTAAATGCAGTGAAACCAAAAATTATGAAAATAGTTAAAGATTATTTAAAACAACATAATGGTTTTAAAATAAATATTAATTTGTTTTGTGAGTACATAATGCATACGAATAATAAACTTCAAGAATTTGGACATCAAACACAAACTTATACTGTAATTACAGCAAAGGATTCAATAAAAAAAATTGAATGTGGGAAGAAAGAAATTTTAACAAAAATGTCTAATTTTCAAGCTAGGCGTTCAGGTTGGACGCTAAATAGAATTATTGGTCTACAATTAGAAATTAATAAATATGTTCCATTAAGAGGATCATCTTACACTGAATTACCACAAAAATAAAACAAAAGCAAGCATGCATTAATGTAAAAAATAATGATCAAAATCGTTTTCTATGGTCTATAGCTTCCGCATTAAATCCAGTAGATAGACAGAAATGTAAAAATCCAGATAGAACAAGTAATTATAGAAAATTTGTGATACAGCTTGAAGAAAAATTACCTAATATATCGTTTGCTGTTGAAATTGATAATATTCCAAAAATTGAACCTAAACTGAATATATCTATTAATGTTTACTCATTTGATGAAAAATACCAAGTGTATCCATTAAAAATTACAAAATGTAAGAAGGAAAAACATGTAAATTTATTATATTTTAAAAATAATGAAAATTCTCATTATTGTTGGATTAAAGATTTATCTCGACTTATTTCAGCCCAAATCTCAAAACATAAAGGATCCAAATTCATCTGTGATATGTGTTTACTTCATTTCAATTCTGAAGATAAATTGAAGAAACATATTCCAGATTGCTTAATAAATAAACCACTGAAAGTAGAACTACCAAAGAAAGGAGATAAAATAACTTTTAAAAATTATCAAAATACTATGAAAGTTCCTTTTGTGATATATGCAGTTTTGAGAGTTTGTTGGAGAAAACTGATACATGTCAACCAAATCCAAATGAATCATACACAATGAAATATCAAAAACATGAACCATGTAAATTTTGCTACTATATAAAGTATGCTCATGGATATTATAAAGGTCCAGTTGTATACAGAGGACCAGATGCTAAAAGTAAATTTATTGAAATGATTAAGGAAGAAGTTCAAGAGATAGGTGAAATGTATTCGCAAATATAGCCAATGAAGCCACTAACAAAAGAAGAGGAAAAAGCATTTTCTAATGCTGAAATATGTCACATTTGTGAAGGTAGATTAAATGAATTACCTTCTAATTTGATGAACTATAAAGATGATTTAGAAAATAAAATAAAATACTTCAATGATCAATTAGGAAATGAGAATATTACTGATGAAGAGGCAATTGAAAGATATGTAAGATTATTAGAACTTAACAGAACGAAATTAGATTATTTTAATAATAACTTAAAAATTAACATTAAAAAAGTTCGTGATCATGATCATTTAACTGGTTTATTTAGAGGTGCTGCACATAGCTATTGTAATTTGAATTATCAGTTACCACTGTTCGTTCCAATATATCTCCATAATCTATCAGGATATGATTCACATTTATTTGTAAAAGAACTTGGCTATGATGAAAAAGAAATAGATCTGATTCCAAATAATGAAGAAAAATATATAAGTTTTGGTAAGCAAACAAACAACTTAAAGATGCGATTCTTAGATACATTCAGGTTCATAGCTTCATCGTTAGACAAACTTTCATCAAATTTGAAAAAAGATCAAATGAAAAATATCCAAATGTTCTTTCCAGAAGATGAAGTAGATCTAGTTATTAGAAAAGGTGTATATCCTTATGATTACATGGATAGCTGGAATAAATTTGAAGAAACACAACTTCCACAACAAGAAGAATTTTACAATAAACTTAATGACTGTGATATAAGTGATGAAGATTATAAACATGCAAAACTGGTTTGAAATAAATTCAACATAAAAAATCTTGGTGAATATCATGATTTATATCTTAAAACAGATGTTCTATTGTTAGCTGATGTATTTGAAAACTTTAGAGAAACCTGAATGAAAGCTTATGAATTAGATCCAGCATGGTATTATACAGCACCAGGATTATCTTGGGATGCAATGTTAAAAATGACTAAACAACCACTTGAATTATTACATGATTATGATATGATTTTGATGGCTGAAAAAGGTATTAGAGGTGGAATATCACAATGCTGTAAAAGATATGCTAAAGCAAATAATAAATATGTGAAAGATTATGATGAAGAAAAAGGATCAAATTATTTAATGTATCTAGACCCTAATAATCTATATGGTTATGCTATGAGTCAATATTTACTGTATGATGGATTTAAATGGGATGAACCAAATAATTTTGATTGTGCAAAAATAAGTGAAATTTCAGATACTGCTAAAATCGGATATATTTTCGAAGTGGACCTAGAATATTCAAAAGAATTTCATGATTTACATACATATTTACAATTAGCTCCTGAGAATAAAATTGTACCTAACACTAAAGAAAGCAAATTGTTGACTACTCTAAATGACAAGTATAATTATGTAGTTCACTGCAGAAATCTTTAACAGTATTTATCTCTGGGAGTGAAAATAACAAAAATACACAGAGTATTAAAATTTAAACAATCTGATTGGTTGAAGAAATATATAGATTTGAATACCCAAATGAGGATTCAATCAAAGAACGATTTCGAAAAGGATTTCTACAAACTGATGAATAATTCAGTATTCGGAAAGCCCATGGCAAATATAAGAAACAGAGTGGATATAAAGTTAGTTTCAGATGGTGAAAAATGTGATAAATTAATAGCTAAACCAAACTTAAAACAAAGAACTATATTTAATGAGAATTTTGTTGCCATTCATATGAATAAGACAGAAATCGTATTTAATAAACCAATCTATGTAGGAATGAGTATACTCGATTTATCTAAAGAACTGATGTATGATTTTCACTATAGAGTAATGAAACCAAAATATGGTGAAAATATTGAGTTGTGTTATCAACATACAGACAGTTATATCTACAATATAAAAACAGATGATTTCTATGAAGACATGAAATCGATGATTGATTACTTTGATACAAGTGATTATCCAACAGATAATATTTACAATATTCCACAAGTAAACAAGAAAGTTGTAGGAAAAATGAAAGATGAATGCAATGGAGAAATAGTGGAAGAATTCTGTGGTTTAAGAGCAAAAATGTATGCTTATAAAGTTGATGATAAAATAGAAAAAAAATCTAAAGGAGTTAAGAAATGTATTGTTAAAAATAGAATAAGCTTAGAAGATTATAAAGATTGTTTATTTAACAACAGAGAACAGTACAGAAGAATTAATATGATTCAATGTGAAAAACAAGAAATCTATACAGTTGAAATAAACAAAAATGCATTGAGTCCTCATGATGACAAAAGATATGTTCTGGAAAATAAAATAGATGCATTACCATACGGACATTACAAGTTGTAGCAAACTGTTTGTGTACTAAACTTCATTATTAGTCGTCTTTTATATACAGTTTTTATAGTAAATACTTGTACTTAATTTTAATATTGCATTTACATCCAATTTCTGTGGATGTTTTTGAGGTTGTTGCATTTATGTTATCTTTATACTGTTCATCATTATTAGTTGTGTTTTATATACCGTTTTTATAGTAAAGTTACTGTTTTTGTATGGTACTTCATTTTTAGGAACAGAATATTGCATTTAGACCCCAATTTCTGTACTAATTGATCGATGGTTTTGAGATTGGGGTGGGGTGGGGCGGTGACCTCAAATTATATCTACTGGTACTGCAGGGTGACTGGTCAACGACAGTGCGAGGGGGTCTTTCAGTCTCAAATTTTAACCTAAGACTGTGGGAATACTCTGTGACTCCATCCACATAGAGATAGATCCTAAATTATGCATTATGCTCAAGGTGCTAGAATTATGTAGAGCACTGTCTGGTATACTTTGAGGGTGTGTATGTTCGAGAAATGACAGTAAATGTACGTACTGCACGGTGATCTGTCTACAATCGCAATGACATGCGCAAAGTAGAGAATGGGTGGTTTAGAGATGATACTGAAATTGGGAAACATGCTACTTCATCATTGGTCGGTGTTGAAATTACTGTAAAATTGATAAAATTATTGCACTGTCAACTGTGACGCTTTTATTATAGTACATAGACATGTCTTTTCCATCGTATACATCAACTTGTACACTATTGGTCACCACGTAATAATTGACTGACATCGTTAGTTTGAGGCGGAGAAAAAGTTTTGGGGGAGGGGCAACACCTTCTGGGGATGGCTAGCACCAAAACAGTGATCGTGTACACGACTGCTGTATGAGGAATCAGTCGAAACAGAACGCAGACCCATCTGCAATTCCGTCACTGTGTCAATTGTGTTTAAATATAGAGGTCATCAATCACCTTCCGACAGCAGTTTTGAAACTCTCCACAACGCCACCAAACTCTTCCAGTTTCCTTATGCTGTAACTGACTTTTATGTAAAATCATCCAGTTTGTGTAGTGCATTATGGTGGCAGCAGTAACAACATGACTTATACAGTGCGGTGTCTAGTTCTATGTTACAAGCAATGTATCAGAACGAGTGAATGTCAGTTAAGAACCTGACACAGACCACGAAGTCGTGGCAGATAAACCAAAATGTATGCAGTGTACTAAGCGTGTACCCGCAGGAAAAAAAAAAATGTTTCAGACAACGACTCAGGGTCTCAGAGAGGGTCTCTTCGACTTACAGAATATTTTGTGGAATACGGTCATCCTCCTACATTACATGTGATGCAACTTTACACAGGTCTGTCCAGTGGATCAAAGCTGTATGTTTAATAGGATTGTCACATGTGCTTGATGCCGGCACACAGACAGTATTTGTTTATGATATATGGGAGGAGAGAGATGCAGTAAAAATTTTACCAAGTTCTCTATAGGATGAAGTTGAGCTTTCAGAGTTCGTAATTTTTCTCTGGTGGATGGTACAGAATAACGACGATAGCATATTGGAGTGACAGAGGTGAATGGGTACTGATGGACGCTAATCTGCTTCGGACTGCAGTATATTTATGTTGTTTGGGGGGACACCACTAACCTGTAGAAAAATCCTTGTCCTTCTCCCAGTCCCTATACTGTCTTTTCTACTACCCCATGTTGCTGGAGCAGGCTTCGTTTGGCACAGACCTTACACCATCGTACGTTATTTGCGGAACTACGACAACTTCCTCCCATTTCAAACTAATGGTCAAAACACGGTCCTGTCGCACTAACTCAGATCATTCTGCTTCTAGACAGGTTGCAGAAGGTGGTGGATATAGCTCTCTCTGACTTCTGCTCAGTTCTGACTTAAATTGGAACGTTCACTTGCTCAAAGTGCAAGAGGCATACGGACTACCTAAAACGACTTGGGAATTTTACTGTACCTGATTGGTTTGATAAAGGTGACTCATTTGGAGATATGAGAGTGCCAGAAATTTGATTCCCTTGTGTCTGTAATCATTAAAGGGCATCTGCATAGGATCCAAGGCTGGTATGTGATTGAATGGAAAACTTGATTTCAAGTCCCAGACAGCATTTCTAGCGGATAGTGTTGCACTAGAGATCTGAAAAGCCCGTGTACGTTTCTTACGACCTCAATCGGCACACTATCTACTGTTTGTGATCCTTCTCAATTAACCTTCGCCTATATCCCCCAGTGGATACATCTCAGAACCCCTGACATGGCATCGAGACACAATGCATCAGAAACACAGGAGAACTATCTAATGCTGGCATGAGGGATTTGCAAATACCGGTTTCATACACGTTCCTTAGCTGAATCAATTTCAAAATTCGATATTTTTATTATGAGGTTGCACCGTACTCGACGTGTAACTGCACTGTTGGTCTGATAATATACATTCCAGTGATCACGATCTATATTGGGTGTCGTGGTATTTGTCTGGTAAATCCATTTCATTCGTAGGTAATGCCATACCTCGATTTATAAAGCCGGTATAGCTTTAACATGGATACTTGTCAGCAAATGTAGAGCCAAGACTGCCTGTGACAGTAATATCGTTGTTTTCTCATCTTGCTATTTATAAGACGCTTACGCCTCCCTTTCTAAGACACAGTGGTACCACTCGCAAGAAAAAGTTATGAGAGATGTTCACTCGTCTCTGATTTTCGATCAGTATTATTTCTTATCGCCAGCAATCAGTAATGGCCAAGTATTATACTTAGTAGTAAGGAATTCATGATAGGTTCGACTTGAGCATCAGGCTTATAAAGAATGTGTGTGTGTGTGTGTGTGTGTGTGTGTGTGTGTGTATGTGTGTGTGTTCCGACATGTGCAAAGGAAATGACTAGATCCTTTCTTAAGAAAAGTCTGGATTTGACGTGGAATACTGTGACAAAAAAGAAATAGTATGTCAAGTCATAAGAATGGTACAGATATTTCTATTTCCAAAGCCACAACCGTCAGGAGGCTGTATTTCCAATACTTGTCTCACTGTCGAATTGCATCCAGTTGAGACCGCGATGGTAATATTTAATTGTAAGGGCAGTGATAAAAAATATGGTTGTCCAGTTTCCTAGGATGATTCTGCCTATGCGTGCCTGGCATGCAGTGCTTTTAATTCGCGTTTCTGGGTAACGGTAGGAACTGTCCGAATGGAGAGGCCTGTTAGACATCAGAATAGTTAACTAATACTTAGTATATGTTGGATAGCTTTCTTGATCACATGGGAATTTGAGAAGATTCAATATTGGAGTGTGTTTGCGCTGGACAATTATTCTCTTCCATGTAAATTGTCCAGTTGACTTCATCTACACATTTAGCGCCTTTATTTAGTCGAGAGAACGTCGATTGTGGTGTGTGCATCTAGCAGGTGAAGGACGGGTGGAAGACGTGATTGCACGTTCTGTAGTCATGAGAAACACCTTAGTTGACTTTGTAAATTATAGGGACGATTTCATATCTGGTACATCTCCGACAACGATAATCGCGAGTGGAAATATCAGTTTCCTCTATTTTCTTCGAGTTTTTGCGGAAAGGTCTTTGCAGACGGGACAAGTTTCTATTTGCTCAGTGGTTTCCAGCACGCTCCACCACGCTAAGTTTCAGGTCTCTAGAGAAATAATTTCCAGTCTTTATCTTCAGAATTATGTTGCTCGAGCGATTGGTAACATGCTGCTATGTGCCTGATATCGAGAAGTATCACGTAAATGGTACAATATTCTGAAAACCATGTGAAAATGCATTGTTCTTATACTCCCAGAGTCTGGAGATGTGTGTGGAAAGTAAGCAAACAAGCAAATAGTTCAGGGCCACAAACAGTGCGACTTTGTGTCGAGGGGAACCGGCTCAGACTTTGTACAACAGTCTTCATGGTGGATGTACGAGTGTCTGGTGGTCGCTACTGAGAGTCCTATTGTGAGGGAGGGATAAGATATACACTACTGGCCATTAAAATTGCTACGCCACGAAGATAACGTGCTACAGACGCGAAATTTAACCGACAGGAAGAAGATGCTGTGATATGCAAACGATTAGCTTTTCAGAGCATTCACACAAGGTTGGCGCCGGTGGCGACACCTACAACGTGCTGACATGAGGAAAGTTTCAAACCGATTTCTCATACACAAACAGTAGTTGACCGGCGTTGCTTGGTGAAACGTTGTTGTGATGCCTCGTGTAAGGAGGAGAAATGTGTACCATTACGTTTCCGACTTTCATAAAGGTCGGATTGTAGCCTATAGCGATTTCGGTTTATCATATCGTGACATTGTTGCTCGCATTGGTCGAGAGCCAATGACTGTTAGCAGAATATGGAATCGGTGGGTTCAGGAGGGTAATACGGAACGCCGTGCTGGATCCCAAAGGCCTCGTATCACTAGCAATCGAGATGACAGGAATCTTATCTGCATGGTTGTTACGGATCGTGCAGCCACGTCTCGATCCGTGAGTCAACAGATGGAGAGTTTGCAAGACAACAACCAACTGCACGAACACTTCGACGACGTTTACAGAAGCACGGACTATCAGCTCTGAGACCATGGTGGCTGCGGTTACCCTTGATGCTGCATCACAGACAGGAGCGCCTGCGATGGTGTACTCAACAACAAACCTGGGTGCACGAATGGCAAAACGTCATTTTTTCGGATGAGTCCACGTTCTGTTTACAGCATCATGATGGTCGCATCCGTATTTGGCAACATCGTGGTGAACGCACTGGCGTATCACCCTACGTGATGGTATGGGGTGCCATTGGTTACACGTCTCCGTGACCTCTTGTTCGCACTGACGGCACTTTGAACTGTGGACGTTACATTTCAAATGTGTTACGACACGTGGCTCTACCCTTCATTCGATCCTTGCGATACCCTACTTTTCAGCAGGATAATGCACGACCGAATGTTGCAGGTCCTGTACGGGCCTTTCTGGATACAGAAAATGTTCGACTGCTGCCCTGGCCACCACATTCTCCAGATCTCTCACCAATTGAAAACGTCTGGTCAATGGTGGCCGAGCAACTTGAAAGGTCTCTTTTGGATTCCTTTCATGTTAATTTCTTAAATCTGTTGTCATTTACGGCATAAATTCCTCTTCTACATTTACTGTGGTGTTTCTGACTATCTGGGAGGAGACTGAGCAGTGAAACGTGTTACTTCATAAACAAGAACGATCTGTCACACCACTACACTTTAAAACACAGTTTATATGTAATTCATGTCACACAGTCTCATACGGAACCTACATCCGCTTTCTTTTATATACTGTATATGATAAGATACTGTCATCTCCCTTCCCTTCTGTGTGAAAGAATGAATGAGCAAATGTATTTCTAGTTGCATGCTGGATGGTAGCAGACAAGCCTGTCTGCTAGAGAACAGTAGGACCAACGTTGGAACAGGTAGCTACGCTTTCTAAAAGCAAAGAGGTTTCTATCCTTAGTATGGTCCTGTCCGTCCCTTGTCATGTTGGTGTAGGAAGCTGCCTCTCTGGTCACTTCCGTTTTGTATACGGAAGCAACCTTGGTAGGAGCCCAGGTCAGTCTCTCCGCGGCGAGTGTCTGAAGTGGTAAGATCTCCGGCTAAGCACGTGTCCTTTATTTCAGGTTTAGCTCTAAAATATCTAATGTTATCTTAAATTGCAACGCAGTGTATTTCGAGTGTGAAGTTCAGAATATCTTCCGCTAGTTGCTTTTTCACTACTTTGTGAGTAAAGTGGAACCACATATTGATCAGTAACTCTAACTAAGATCATCAATCTCAAATGCGAATGTGCGTGAGATTATAATGTCTCGTCTTGACAATATTTTTCAATATAGCAACTTTTCTTTATGTGCAACCCACGTGGGCTGTGCTTTGTGAGACCAGTACCACGTGCTTATACAATTTTTTGACCCATCAGGTTAATAGTAAGACGATAGTAACCGGTTTGAGGTTTTTCCTTTGTAAATTGCTTTTCGATCTAATTTATTTTAATTATCAAAATATATATATATATATATACTCCTAGAAATGGAAAAAAGAACACATTGACACCGGTGTATCAGACCCACCATACTTGCTCCGGACACTGCGAGAGGGCTGTACAAGCAATGATCACACGCACGGCACAGCGGACACACCAGGAACCGCGGTGTTGGCAGTCGAATGGCGCTAGCTGCGCAGCATTTGTGCACCGCCGCCGTCAGTGTCAGCCAGTTTGCCGTGGCATACGGAGCTCCATCGCAGTCTTTAACACTGCTAGCATGCCGCGACAGCGTGGACGTGAACCGTATGTGCAGTTGACGGACTTTGAGCGAGGACGTATAGTGGGCATGCGGGAGGCCAGGTGGACGTACCGCCGAATTGCTCAACACGTGGGGCGTGAGGTCTCCACAGTACATCGATGTTGTCGCCAGTGGTCGGCGGAAGGTGCACGTGCCCGTCGACCTGGGACCGGACCGCAGCGACGCACGGATGCACGCCAAGACCGTAGGATCCTACGCAGTGCCGTAGGGGACCGCACCGCCACTTCCCAGCAAATTAGGGACACTGTTGCTCCTGGGGTATCGGCGAGGACCATTCGCAACCGTCTCCATGAAGCTGGGCTACGGTCCCGCACACCGTTAGGCCGTCTTCCGCTCATGCCCCAACATCGTGCAGCCCGCCTCCAGTGGTGTCGCGACAGGCGTGAATGGAGGGACGAATGGAGACGTGTCGTCTTCAGCGATGAGAGTCGCTTCTGCCTTGGTGCCAATGATGGTCGTATGCGTGTTTGGCGCCGTGCATGTGAGCGCCACAATCAGGACTGCATACGACCGAGGCACACAGGGCCAACACCCGGCATCATGGTGTGGGGAGCGATCTCCTACACTGGCCGTACACCACTGGTGATCGTCGAGGGGACACTGAATAGTGCACGGTACATCCAAACCGTCATCGAACCCATCGTTCTACCATTCCTAGACCGGCAAGGGAACTTGCTGTTCCAACAGGACAATGCACGTCCGCATGCATCCCGTGCCACCCAACGTGCTCTAGAAGGTGTAAGTCAACTACCCTGGCCAGCAAGATCTCCGGATCTGTCCCCCATTGAGCATGTTTGGGACTGGATGAAGCGTCATCTCATGCGGTCTGCACGTCCAGCACGAACGCTGGTCCAACTGAGGCACCAGGTGGAAATGGCATGGCAAGCCGTTCCAGAGGACTACATCCAGCATCTCTACGATCGTCTCCATGGGAGAATAGCAGCCTGCATTGCTGCGAAAGGTGGATATACACTGTACTAGTGCCGACATTGTGCATGCTCTGTTGCCTGTGTCTATGTGACTGTGGTTCTGTCAGTGTTATCATGTGATGTATCTGACCCCAGGAATGTGTCAATAAAGTTTCCCCTTCCTATGACAATGAATTCACGGTGTTCTTATTTCAATTTCCAGGAGTGTATATATATAACCGGTTGTTGTATGACGATTAAAAGATTATAATTAATGTTAGTCTGGTTGGGAATTTGGTAAGCTAGACTGGATACCCGGTGAAACAGTTGCTCAGTAATGCAAGGTTAACTTCCCCAGACAGCTCAAAGCTTTTAACCCGCTTTTATTGTCTATCAGTACCGCTTTCATAGCAAATTAAAGCAACAACATTACAAACTGGCTCGTCACAATACACCAGTCACTACTCGTGATGAACTGTGGTATCGTGTGGAAGCTGCATGGGCAGTTGTACCTTTACAGGCCAGCCAAGCTCTGTTTGACTCAATGCCCAGGTGTATCAAGGCCGTCATTATGGTCAGAAGTGGTGGTTCTGGGTATTGATTTCTCAGGATCTATGCGCCCAAATCGCGTGAAAATGTAATAACATGTGAGTTCTAGTATAATATATTTGTCCAATAAATGCCCGTTTATCATCTGCATTTCTTTCTGGTGTAGCAATTTTAATGGCCAGTAGTGTAGATTCAGCACATCGATAGGAGTAAGAGGAATGAAAATAAGATGTTTAACGTGGAAAATTATGTTTGCTATACATACTGAGATTCGTTCCAGAACTACGGTCATAAAGAGGCGACATATTCAATATACTGCTTGGTATCAGACTGAGGCAAAAATTTTAATATTTAATTGTAGTTACACTGATAAGTATGAGTCTGTTTCCCAATATTCTTGTGAGTCTGGGGATAGCCGTTGAAAGCCTAGCAGCAAGCAAGCACGCCGTCCTTTGTACACCAGTTCAGAGTGTCCGAGAAAGCTTTTGACTTATGACGATTTTGCTCTCAACTCCCCCTCGTTTTCGCTGAGTTGCCTTTGGGACTGTGTGTGTTGCATGTATACTCTGTGCAAATTTGAGAAGATTCAGTGCAATGAGTGTTTGTGCTGGGAGTATTGACAGCATTCGAACTCCTACTACTCAGATTCTCCTACGGTAAGGGATCGTCTAGGAGTGGGTGAGCACCAAACTGCATGGGAAAGATGTAGTGTGGTGAAGAGTATACTTATGGTGCATGTACTTATGCAGTCTGTTTGTGCGACATTTGTATGAGTGTCTCGTCGTCAATAGCTGTATGCATGATGCGAAAGGGGCTATTTTGCATGGTGTGGAATACAAAATATGTGTTTACTACATCGACATGGTATGTGGTGATATATTGTTGGGTTGGAGATCGGTTTCATGCTCTAATATTCAAGCTTTTGTTTTCAGTGACAGAGCAGCATAATTGAGCAAGTTTCTTCCCATATTTGACCATCTGTAGGACACTTTTGCATGGTTTAAGTGTCCATGGAATATGGCTATCTGTACAGATTAGTTTTACCACTGAAACTATCGCCTGCAAAAAGAAAGTACAAGGTGGACAGTGCATCCACACCAGTGGCATCAGTAATTTGGCGGATAAATTCAGTACAAGCCAAGTAGAATGCTCCTTTCATTCACAAGACATCCTGTGTGGCAGGCTACACAAGCCGCTACCTAGCGGTGAGAGCGTTTCTATTTCTGAGAGAAGGATGTATCGATCCCAGGAAGGGTAACACATAATGGACAGAGTTCCATGTTAGGACCATCAGGGAGGAATGCATTCGTCGCTATTCTAGGCTATTTTCTTAAACAGATTCTATTAGGACAAGAATTTCCATGCGGACAAGCTGAGACATAATGAAAGACACTAAAAAAGCGACTGTTAATTATTTCGGCGACACTTTGCAATTTCCAAGAGGTCGGTTTGGCTCTTATTTATATAGCCACATGAAATCAGTCTAACACTGAGAACCTTTTAGATGGTGAGTGGCCACAATAACATTTAGCAGCGATGTGTCAGCTACACTGGGCATTTAAGCATGCATGCATGCATGCATGCATGGATAGATGCAGCTTACATTTCACATTAGGATAGCTAGGAGCAATGCACCCTGTGCTGTTCTGGGATGCATTGGAACAGATTTCTATAGCACAACCTGATACATCAGGACCCACAAATAGAGAGGTATCACGCCAGCAATGGTATACATGTTCACACTGCCCAAGAGGCATCTCACATATGGGAACACTGTGAATGCACCGCCCAGTGTGCATGCCTTGGAGTCCTTTAGGGGAGCCGTTCGCTGATACATAGTGGTTGACAGTACCTCAAAAGCGTTTTTACGTGCAATGAGTGTTTAAGCATTTCATCATTTTTGGATGTTTAAACGTTGTGAGCATGTTAGAATAGCATTACACATGCATTACCTTTTGAAAATTTATGATTTATTCCTGTGTCTTTTGCATTATTTTGTGAACAGGTGTGCAATCTGTGCAATGCTTGATTTGGACAATTGACGATTACCAAGTTTGTTTGCAGAGAATTTTACATGATTGATTTTCACAATTTACGAGTTGTTTGCGTCTCTGCACATCAGTTTCCTACAGTATTTCGGTGAGTTACGAATAGTTTGCAGGTCTATAGGCTACTTACTGAGACGTCAAGCACACCAGGGTGAGTGTTTGGTATCAGTGTAATAAATAAAGTAGGTGAAATCCGTCCCTAAATAAATTATATGTATTATATCGGCAGTTTATAACTAGTGAGCATGTCTGCACGTGAGTGAACTGCATCATTTCGGTGATCAGCGAGTAGTTTGCAGCTCTGTACGATGTGCAATGCCTTATTTCGGTAATTTACGAGTTGTTTGCTCGTCTGAACATCTGTGTACTTCATTATTTCGGCAATTCACAAGTAGTTTGCAGCTCTGTAGGGTGTGCAATGTGACCTCAAGCACTTCAGAGCGAGTGTTTTGTATCATTTTAATAAATAAGCTAAGTGCAATCCATCCTTGAATGAATTATTCCAAAATAAATAAACTACACTCCTTCCTCTCTCCAGAACCCCAGCACAGGCTGAGTCCTTTTTCCTCCATTTCCCTCCCCCAGAAGTCCATCTTGGATTATGTCACGGAAGGGATGACAGTGCTCACTGGTAGTGGTACTGTGTACTAGGTTAGTTGGACTCTGGACCTCATAGTGAACACACTGGGTGGAGCTACTGTCTCAATTTAAGTGAACACTGCATGCAAAATAAGGACTTACATCCATCCTATCCAGCAGCCCAGCACAGGCTGAGTCCCTTTCCTGCCAATTCGTAGGAAGAGGTGGCGGTCGGATGACTTATGTTAGTGCAGATAGCCGAAGTGCCCTTTTTTCTGCCAATTTGTTAGGTTAGAGGAGGTAACCATAGTGTGTCCAATAACATATGACTATTGGACACTTTCTTTCAGTTGTCAAGGCTGTATACCTGGTTCGTTAGGAAAGAGTCGAAGTTTGTGATGTCTGAAGATGGGTGTAATCCCAAAACGCTTAACATGTTCTAATAAAGGAACATCTCATGACTTTATTGCGATTGCACAGCATTTGTTGCCAATTATTAACAGAAAAATATTTGCAGGCCTCAGACAGGATTTTATGGTTGGTTTTGGGGAAGGAGACCAGACAGCGTGGTCATCGGTCTCATCGGATTAGGGAAGGATGGGGAAGGAAGTCGGCCGTGCCCTTTCAGAGGAACCATCCCGGCATTTGCCTGGAGTGATTTAGGGAAATCACGGAAAACCTAAATCAGGATGGCCGGACGCGGGATTGAACCGTCGTCCTCGCGAATGCGAGTCCAGACAGGATTTTATGTTCTGTATGTCACATCATGTTGCATTGTCCTGCTGGAATTTGAGCTTCCTGCCATTTTTGGGGGGAGGGAATGTGGTTAGGGAAGGGGATACTTTGTTTCACTACTTATGGTTACAGGACCTCAACTGCCCTCCCTCTAAGCTACATACGGGCATCACTGGCACACAGTTAGAAACAGCTTTCATCAGAAAACGCAACAGACATCCGCCCTGCTCTTTAATAAGCTCTCACTTAACAGCACTGAAGTCGCAGGTGGTTGTCGTTTCGCGTCAGTGGAATGCTTCTGTAACAGTTCGTTGTGTCGCAGTGGTACCAACTGCTGCTGAAACTGCTGCTGCAGATGCAGTAGAATGCACTAGAGCCATATGACGAACGCGATGTCTTCCCTCTTGCTAGTGCCACGTAAAATATTACATTCCTACAAAATCTTTCTGCAATATCGCAAAATGTACATTGGCCTTCTCGTAGTCCTATCACCCGGCCTCTTTCAAACTCTGTGAGGTGTTAACAATGTTTTTCTTTTTTTTTTTTTTTTTTTGTTGCCTTAAAGGAATTCTTGACGAACAATAACTCACTACGACCTGTTTCAAAGCTAAGTAACACTCATGACCGCTACAGCGTGTATTTGCGCAAACCGGATTTGCATACTCATATTCAGCTGCTACGAAATTTGAATAGACATCATATTTTAGATGTAGAAACACGCCTACCAACTTTCGTTTATGTTGCACAACTCCTTCTTGATGTTGTGATTTCTTTTTCGGGCAGTGTATTTTCCACGCAGTCGGGAAGATACTGAAATCAGACAAGTGCCAGATTTATTTGACAATCTGCTTAATGACTCATGCATCTGACTTTGTGATGTACGTAAGAGTGGAAAATAAATCCGAGGATCTGTTATACGACGATCAGTTCGGCTTTAGGAAAGGTAAAAGAATCAAAGGCTGAGTTCTGTCATTGCGATTGATAATATAAGCAAGACTTCAGAAAAATGAAGTTCATAGGGTTTGTCGACCTACAAAAAACTCTCGACAATGCAAAATGAATCAAAATATTCGAAATTATGAGAAAAATATGAGTAAGCTGTAGGAGAAGGAGAGTAATATACAGTAATTACAAGAACTGAGAGAACAAAAGGAATCGAAGACCAAGAACGAAATGCTCAGAAGCATAGTGTAAGACAGGTTTGCAGTCTTTCGCCCCTACTGTTCAATCAATACATCGAAGGAGTTATGACAGAAATAAACGAAATATTCAAGAGTGGGATGAATATTCTTAGTGATTAGATATCAGTGATGAAATTCTAGGATGATATAGCTGACTGAAAGAGAAGAAGAATTACACGACCTTTCCCTATTGTAAGCATTCGAAAACTGGTTTGTTTGGAAATGTAATAAACAGAATTTCGCATTCTATTGTAGATATATCAAATCTTACTACAATTCGTCTCGTCCTCTGCTGTCTATTTCTTGTTCTTAACAAGAAATGTTATCTTCAGTTAATATCTATCTGTTAGAATAAAATTGTAACTAAACATTTCTGTCTTGTTCTGTTTCATACCTCTTGTGATCCATAGGAAATCTATAGAATGAGAAACTCGATGTCTTCGTTGTGTTATTCTAACAAGTCACTGCTGTGCTTACTCTCTCTTTTGTAAGAACTACGTGAGACAGTAATAAGAAAGATGCTATTCGCAATCGCCTGTTATCGTATTCAGCAGTGTAACTTACTGCCCTGTTGTCACGATGCCGTTGCCGTGTGTAGCAGAGTTTAAGGCCTCTGCCGTAAACAGTTTTCCTGGAAAAATTGGTTGTTTTGAGAAACTTCACAGTAAAATTTCTATGAAATCTCACAAATAAAATATTTCCAGTGCATGAAAGGAGATTTTTTTTATTCAGATAAGTTATTGTGTTCAGACGTACTCACAGTAACGATATATATTATAAATAGTAACTTATGTTCAAAATTTTAATCCTAAAAGTTCTTCAGTGGCTACTTAACATTATATACTTGCAAAGTGAGCGCATGTGACATCAGTTAGCATTGACTTACCTCTGTTTTGTTGCTGAGAGGATTAACGAATTTTTACTACGAAACCACTCAAAAATACAAATTTAAAAAGTTATTCTTGTTTCCGCAGGCCTGTTTGATACTGGCATTTGCATTAAGAGTTTTGGAAATAACGAAGTATTACAACTTCAATGATTAATCTATGATTCTGCACGATATAAAATTAATTTTAGCAAGTAACTTACTGCAGCCTATAAAAAACGTTAAAGATCGCCCTTAACATTTGTACCGTCACACTGCCAGGTAAATTCGCATAAACAATGGAAAGTGAGACAACATTGTTTACTTGCTCAAATAAATGTTCATATTTACCTGATTAGCAATAACTTTTGAAGCGCATTTGTGTTCAGGTTTATATTGAGGACCTTTAGCTGAGTCGCAGCTATCCCTGAAAAGCATTGTCAGGCACGAACACCATAAGCGTTACTGTTACTGGCAACCAAGTTTTTGGGACTTTTAACCCACGGCCACATCCTGACAGATTTGCCATCAGTGTGAACTGAAAGTTGAGACACAGCTGCAGTATCTTGGTTTATCGTCGAATTAACAAGTGATATGAATGAAGAACATTTTTTATCCAGAATGAAACTTCCACTAAAAAATGGCTCTAAGCACTATGGGACTTAACATCTGAGGTCATCAGTCCCTACACTTAGAACTACTTAAACCTAACTAACCTACGGACATCACACACATCCATGCCCGAGGCAGGATTCGAACCTGAGACCGTAGCAGCAGCGCAGTTACGGACTGAAGCTCCAAAATCGCTTAGCTACAGCGGCCGGAAAAAATTTCACTCAGCGGTGGAGTGTGCGCTGATATGAATCTTTCTGGCAGATTAAAACTGTGTGCCGAACGGAGACTCGAACCTCGGGACCTTAGCCTTTCACGGGCAAGTGCTCGTACTGCACTTTCCCGCGAAAAGCAAAGGTCCCGAGTTCCAGTCTCAGTCCCGCACACAGTTTTAATCAGCCAGGGAGTTTCATCGTTTTCCAAATTTTACATACGTAACTCTCTCATCGAGCGTTTCTTACAATTGCTTTCAACCGAGATCTTCAATTAAGAATTGTTCAATGTATGGCCGGTTATAACAAATTAAGTTGCAGCCACTCACTTATATCCAGTGTGGGCTGTCATTAGCATCTGACAGCGAAAATTGATAGATATGCTAATAGGTTAATGCGAAATCGATTTATTCTGGAAAAAGAAATAACTCCACTTTTGGCCACTCGGTGCTAATATGGCGCTGTGAGTGCGAGAAATCCATATAGAAATGTTTTCATATGTAATGTATTAGGAACTGGACGTCGGCAGAAAAGGCCAAACGAGTCAGAAGCGCATAATGTTGATCTTATTAATAAACGAAATTTACACAATTTGTTTAGTATGGTCACTGGAGACGTCGATGAGATGCTGCATCCTTATAACGACGTGATCAACAATTGCTTATAACAGTTCCGGTAAAACCTGAGCATCGTGCTCCTGTATACCACTCTTCAGATCACTTAAATACCGAACGTCTCCCTGATAAACGCGTCGTTTTAGATATTTCCCGAGTCAAAAATCTCATAAATTCACGTCAGGTGATCTATCAGGCCATGCATCTGGAAAACGTTCGGAGATAACGCGTTCATGGAAAATTGCATTAAGCAGACCTTTCTCTCGGCGAACTACATGTGCTGTTACCCAATCTTCCATGGAAACAGTGGTTTCCACAGAGTTGGGCTATTCCACAGCAGGAATTACATGCTGCACAAGGAGGTCTCCATAACGTGCAAATTCTCGGTACACCTGACGCGCATCTGGGTGTAGTCTTTTCAATGACGAACGGACCGAGAACAAAGGTGCTTGTGAATCCATACTACACTGCACATGCAGCGAGTGCAATGGCTCGTCAGCACAATACATGGCTTAACGGTTCCTCAAATTCGGTACTTCTGCGTATTCACTGTATCCTGTAGTGTCAAATGTGCCTAGCTTTCATAGAATACGGCACCGCCACATGTCAACAACTTCTCTCCGTCCCAAAAGCCAAAGAGCAAATTCAGGCCATTGCTGCAGATCATGAGGTTTCAGGTGCTGCACCGGCTGGATCTTGTACGGGTACCATTGTAAAATAGACCACTAAAGTTTCCGTACTGTTGACAACTGGGTAGAAAATTCTCGTGACACTACACGTCAATAACTTCCAACGAGATAGAAATCCTCCTGGTGCCACATCAAGCTCACCCATATTTTAGAATTTCATTATCATCTTCTTTAAACCATTTTTTGTCTTGGGATTGTCCTCAAACGTTTCAGTCGGCGATAATCTCTCAATGCACCACTGTAATTGGCGTTCACATAAAACAGTCTCATTAACAGCGCACTTTCTATCTTCTCGATAGCCATACTGCTCATTCACTTTGACTTGTCAAATGACAATCGGGATATCACCATCAACCAGACCGTTTACAGAGCCAGATTTGCACCTGGTGGCCAAAATTGGAACTAATTTCTTTACGGCGTAGATCAAATGGTTCAAATGGCTCTGAGCACTATGGGACTTAACAGCTATGGTCATCAGTCCCCTAGAACTTAGAACTACTTAAACCTAACTAACCTAAGGACATCACACAACACCCAGCCATCACGAGGCAGAGAAAATCCCTGACCCCGCCGGGAATCGAACCCGCGAACCCGGGCGTGGGAAGCGAGAACGCTACCGCACGACCACGAGATGCGGGCTACGGCGTAGATCGGTTGCTCATTAACGCATTAGCGTATCTATCAAGTTTCGCCACCATTCGATAACTGCAGTCCGCATTGGACCTCCGCAAGTAGCTGCACATTAATTATAAACAGCTGGTATTATTATGCACTGTGGTTGCGGAGTTTATTATTCCATACACTGAAGTCAAATTTCCATGGCAGTGAACGTGGTTCTAATTATTAAAGAGCTTTACAGATTCACTATTTAACCGTTATGTCTTCCTTCTCGGATTAAGACAAGGAATCGGACTTTTATTCCTGTTGTTCGACTTTAGAGCAACTTTGGAGCTCACATAAAAATTTTCACAAGTGTAGAATGCGCCACTCTTTGTAATGACGTCCAGTGTTTCAAATCAGTACTCTTGTTCGCAAGTCTTAAATATTTTATTTGAGATCGTAAATGAATAAGACAGGCGCCTACACAGTTCTGTACGAAATTTACGTGGGCGACCAACCGTTTCCAAGCAGGTGGGAGGTGAGACTCAGAGGGCGGTGGCGGCGGAGATCGTCCACGGCCGTGGGGGCGTGTGTGTTTAGACGGGCGGCGGCTCAGTGCGGCCTTTTGTTTCCAGCGCCGGCGCTGGAGCTGGAACTGGCTGGATTGTCTCATCACAATTCAACCTCCGTGGGTGGCAGGTATAAGCAGCGCCCGAGAGGTCGTAAAAAGCCCGCCGCAGCCGCGCATTAGCGGCCGTCGCGACAGCAAAAAGTCCGCCGGCCGGCGGGCGACCTCTCGCAGTCGCTGATGATCGCAGAGCTCCCCGGGAATTGCGTCGTAAACGTGGAGCCGTAAGTTTCGCAGACGGGACGAAGGCACAGTGTTCCGATCCGAGGCACCACGCTATGCTGCTGCTCTTACGTCCCCGAAGTGCTCTTTCCAGACACTGTGAGGAATATGGAATGATCTCACTGTATTTTTACAGCAGCTAGTTCAATAGCTGTAGAACATCCTTTCGCGAAGATACGTTGTCTTGCGATATACGGTTATTTAGTAGCATCAGTACCTTTTCACGATGTAGCGTCTACTGGCAGTTATTCACGTTAAATGTAATATTATGAAACACACAGACGCGACTAGTTAAATTAGATATTACTACACCTGCGTCCAGAGGAACTTACAAATTAATGATGTTGACGCAATTTAGTGGAAAGATAGCTGCCTAGATAAGGGCGTCATACGTATGAATAGGGCAAAATATTCACATCTACGTCCACACCTACGTACATATTCCGCAAGCCATCATACGTGGATAGTGGACGGTTTTAGAAAGCATCGCTTGTGCGAAACTCAGTTTGCCCTTTTCGGACGTGATATACTGCGAAGTATGGATGGAGGCAACAGGCAGGTTCCACATTTCTAGATTTCCGGAAAGCACTTGCACGGTGCCCAGTTGCAGGCTGTTAACGAACGTACGAGAATATGGAACAAGTTCACAGATATCTGAGTGGTTCGAAGACTTCTTGAATAATAGAAACCAGTATCTTATCCTCGACGGCGAGTGTTTATCAGAGACAAGGGTATCGTCAGGGTAGCCCTATGTAAGTGTGACACGATCGGGGTTGTTCTACATATACATAAATGATTTGGCGGACAGGATGGGCAGCTATCTGCGGTTACTTGCTGAGGATCCGTGGTGTATGGTAAGGTGTCGAAATTCAGTGACTGTAAGAAGACACACATCGCTGCACTCCACAGGAAGTGCATGGAGATGTGGGAGGACGAATGGCTGGCGGTGACTGCCAATAAACTGCGGTCGGTAAAGTCAACCACTCGGCCGTGGCGTTCCTCCTGCCGGCTGCTCAGGCGGGAAGAGGTGGCCCTCACACGTCTTCGGATCGGGCACTGTCCTCTGACGCATAGCTATTTATTACGGCGGGAGGATCCTCCGTTTTGTGATGCTTGTGGTGTGCCAATCTCTGTCCAGCACATTTTAACAGACTGCATTTTATACCTTGATGCAAGGGCAGAAGCACAAGTTGATGGGGATCTGCTTTGTGTTTTAGCTAACGATGAGACGTGTGTGTCTAGGGTTTTTAAGTTTTGTGATGTGTCTGGACTCTGGCCTCAACTTTTAGGCTGGCGGTTTTAGTGTGTTGCAGAGTGGCTGACTCCTCCCTTTTTTCCTTGCGGTCAGCCAGCCACTTCCATCTGCTACATTGTTTTAGCTCCCTCTACCATTTTCTGCCTGTGTCGTCCATGTTTTACTGTTGACGCCCTGCTTCATCCCACGCTTCTGTGTGGGTGAGCACATATTTTTCAATTATTGTTCCCCGTGTTTTATGTTCCGTTTTATGTCAATGTTCTGAGTTTTTTTTTCTTGACACCCGTCTCACTATGATACTGAACGGGCGCTGAAGACCTTGCTGTCGTGCGCCCACCAAACCCTACTACCACTACTACTGTAAGAAGACACAGACAAAATTTTCAGTTGGTGTGATGAATGACAGTTAGCTATAAATGTGAAAAATGTGAGTTAATGTCGATGATTAGTAATTCCAAACCTGCAATGTTCGGATAAATTATTACTAGTGTCCTACTTGACACAGTCATGTCGTTTAAATACCTGGGTGTAACTTTGAAAAGTGATACGAGGTGGAACGAGCATGTGAGAACCGTGCTAGGGAAGAGGGAAGGCGCAAATGGTCGATTTCGGATTTTTGGGAGAATTTTGGGAAAGAGTGGTTCACCTGTAAAGGAGACTGCATATGGCACGCTGGTGCGACCTGTTCTTGACTACTGCTCGAGTATTTGGGATCCGTATCCAGTCGGAATGAAGGAAGACGTCGAAGTAATTCAGAGGTGGGCTGTTATATTTGTTATCGGTAGGTTCGCACAACACGGAAGCGCTAGCGAGATGCTTCGGGAACTCAAATGGGAATCCCTGGAGAGAAGGCGACTTTCATTTCAAGAAATACTACCTAGAAAATTTAGAGAATTGGCGTCTGAAGCTGACTGCAGATCGATTCTACTGCCGCCAACATTGCGCATAAGGACCACGAAGATAAGATACGAGAAATGGGGGCTCATTCGGAGGCACACAGATAGTCGTTTTTCTCTCACTCTGTCTACGAGTGGAACATTAAAGGAAATGACTAGTAGTGGTACAGGGTACCCTCCGTCACGCACCGTACGGTTTCTTGCAGATTATCCATTTAGATGTACGTGTAGATGTACATATACCTTGTACCACTGCTAATGGCTAACCGTTCCCTTTGCAGGACCATTTACAAACAGAGCGAGAAAAAAAGACTAATTATTTTCGTGCGAGACCTGATTTTTCTTATCATTGCTTTACGGTTCTTACGAGAGATGTAGGTGGTAGTTGGATTGTTCTGCACACTGTCACAAATGGTGGTTCTCTAAAATTTCTCAATAGTGTTACGTGAAAAGAACGTCATCTTCCCTCCAGAGATTCCGATCTGAGATCATGGAGCATTTCTGTAACACTCGCGTGCTGACTGAACTTACCGGTTACAGCTCTATCAGCACACCTTTGAACTGCTTCGATGTCTTCCTCTATCAGTATTGAAGAATAGGTCGCAAAAGTATTCTGTATGGGATCTCCTTTCTAGAAGACCTACGCTTTACTAGAATTCTCGCGATAAACCAGACCACGCGTGAAAAATACTAATAAAGATAAGAATACAAAGTAAAAGTATTAAAAAGATAAACACAAATGGTAGTGAGAAAAGTGTAACTGAATGTGCCGCGCGGGGTAGCCGTGCGATATAAGGCGGCTTCCCACGGTTCGCGCGGCTGCCCCGCGTCGGAGGTTCGCATCCTCCCTTGGGTATGGGTGTGTGTGTTCTCCTTAGCGTAAGTTAGTTTAAGTAAGGCTAAGTTATGTGTAAGCCTAAGGACGGATGTCCTCAGCAGTTTGGTACCGTGCGAACTTACCATCACCAAACTGAGTGTACATGACTTTCTTTAAGATTATGGTAAAAGAATTAGATTAGGAAATGAGGCACTGTAGGTGGTACAGCAGTTTTACCGTTCTGGCAGCGAACAGTTGACGACGGCAGAAAAAAAGTTTGTAAAATGTGGATTGGCAATAGGAAGAAACGTGTTAAGGATCGAATAAAAATTTAAATGATTTAAAAAGCCAAAAATAGTGGTAGAACGAAGATGAAGTGTAAATAATTACAACCTAATTGCCAGAATGTCACACTCATTTCATAAATTTATTGTTTAAGTGGCCACTACGAAGGAGATATACTCACACACACTTCTTCATTCAGATATTGAGATTAATATAATCTGCTACCTATAATGTGAGAACTTCGTAAATTACATAAGAGCTACGAAAGTTAAATTTTCAAAAGGGTATATTTCTCAAATGACGGCACATAAAGCTGCGGAATTCCTTGTACAATTACGTTTAGGACCAAGGTTTTCATTTATCTTTCACAGCTGTTTGATGTGCCCTCCACTGAACGTACGACAGACATTCAGACAATAGTCAAACTCGTAATATACTTTTGTGATTTACTGTCATATGGCGCCCAGTTCACCGTAAATTGTTTGAGTGCCAGGAACGTAGAGTCTGACACAAACGCTATATACACGGTGCGGCAAACAAAAGTGCCCCGGGGAACGGAGTTCCAGGATACAAAGAAACACAGCAGAGGAAAGGAAATACAGTATCAACATGACTGTATGGATGATAAAAGTGACCACCATTCATCTCTTGGCACTTCTGGGCCCTGGTCAGCAAGTTGATGGCGTATCAAGGCTAGTCTGCTGGAATTGCTGCAATCTCATCCGAAATATTCAGTTGCAGTTCGTGAAGACTATGAGGGTCGTTGCGATACATCTTAGAGTTGAGGGATCCCCACACAAAGTAATCGCTGACATATCAGGTGACGTAGGTGGTCAGCCGGTGCCGCGACCAGACTGACCTCTGCCAACAACTCCGTCAATGAAGAGTGAGTAAACAAGCTCCGACGTTCGGCCTGCTGGGTATGGGCAATTGCTCCATCCTGATGCAAGTAAATGTATATCTTTTTCTCCTCCGTTAATGACGCCACAAATGGGCAGGAATGATGATTGTGTAGGTCATTCTTTCGTATTTTGTAATTTCTCTCTCTTTAGTGACTCTGTACGTAGTTACTGATAGTAGCACCCGGGCAGTGGCCAAGGTGGTACCATTAGGGCGGCGGAAGGGCCTGGACTATTGTGTGGAGTGGCTGGCTGCGCACAATACTGAGGAGAAGTTGAAAGTGAAAACTGAAACAGAAAGTAAATAAAACAAGAGAGTTTCGTATGCAAATTCAGTATGAAAATAGAATAAAATGTGAGGTGAAAGGTCGGAAACAGACCACCGCCTCACAAGGTATTAGTAGTATTTTATTTACATGCAATTCCAATCTCCTGTGTCTTGTATTAGTTATTACCGTCATATATGTCTATGTTAATTTTCATCTTTTATAATCACAAACGGTAAGAAAATACTGTGCCCTATACATACTACCCTTTACAGCCAAGCTTGCTCTCCTACTTTCACTTGTGTTTCTCTCAGCTTCCAGCTGTTCTCTTTCTTGTTGCATGCAGCATCCTGATCTTAGGTCTTACCCCTAGTACCTCATGTGCGCCTGTTCCCATTCACAGTGAGCGTCGTTCTTTCGGCGCAGCTATCTCGTTCCTGCAAACATCTTCAAAACAAAGCGGCAACACATTATACATTCTTACGATCGTATTATCTGGCTTTACCTTGAAGCGGCGTGAAGTAGGGGGTCGATAACGCCTTAGGGGTAAATTATAGCTGTTCTTCATATCTTTCAAATTGGACACCAGTGGAGTGATGTACAATGTATACGCTTACTCCATCTTCATCAGATCCTGCCCAGCATGGATAGTCCTATTCCCACATATCCAACAGAAGCAAACAAAGGCCATATTTTTAACTGACAAGTAATCATTCTCATGCAGACTTGATTCCTTTCGGTCAAATGTCCGTTCATGCACATAGTTGTAAGTCTACTTATCCTTCTTTCCGCTAGGCTACTTTTAAGGCGAAACACTTGTTCCCTATTTGTGGCCATTACTGTGGTGTGACGTACGCACTATAAACAAACTCACTCCTTCGTCCTTCTACTTTAATACTTTGCCACTCATACACTGGACAAGGATTACTCTGTTTACCCTTGTCACAGTCTTAGACTCCCTTGGAGTGGAAACATAGAGTCATCTACTACGCGATACATCTAAGTTCCTCCTCTGTTTCGCTTCCTAAAGTGTCAGATCAATTCCAATTCTACCTGAAGTCGTCACATCCGGTTCTGTCACATCCGAGTTCTCTATCTCCTCCCTTGATATAGCATTCACCCTCTTATCGAGTCTTGTAATCTTCCTTTAAACACGTTCCCATTTAATTCATAATCAACCTTCCTACCTCATTTATATCCGACTTCCGAAACCACATCGTGTTTCCAAGCAGTTCTCGTCCATCTCTCCCTAGCCCGTTCACTTATTTATTTTTGGTCACATATTTGACAACCCGTTGCTCTACGTTACCATTCTATGACAACATTTCTCATCCTCCACAGGTTTCACTCCTATCTTTGCATCACTCTCTAAAAGGCTTTGGGTTACTAATGTGGAGTTTCCCCCAATATTTGTCGCTTTTCATCGTCTTCACTTTCATGACATTGGCAGGTATAATGTGCCGGATGTTAATTGCTTCATATAATAGTGGAAAGAGTTTATGATATAGCTCCTTTGGTCTGTTCGACAGTCCTTGCACCTATATAAAAATCTTGTGCCCTACTTCATAGTTCTGCAGCTTGATGTTTCTATTCCTTCGGTCGAAGCCTGTGTTTCTTCAATATTCCTTTGCATTGCCATGATGTAAATTGATGACCATCTTCCGAGATATCCTTCTCTACTGGCTCAAGCTGTTTCAGGGAGACTTTCTGGAACTCTTCCGACATTCTGGTTGCTGTTGCTTTTCACAATGGAACAATGTTACGCATTTAGAGACCAACTCTATCGTTACCGAAATATAATTGTAATTCCTCCTTGTACACAGTAACGGTCGCATTAACTCAGTTACCGCCAGCAGTCTCAACCTCCCCGGTGCAATGGGAAACCGATGAACTAGTTCGATATTATCAAAGGTTTCGGTTTTTGGCATCGTTTTCCAATGGGTGAAATCTTTCGTATTCTCCTCGCCGTAGTCTTGAACTAACAAGTCACCCGAAGAGCCAAATAACATTCCCTCTGTTCGTAATAAGCATACCTCATATGGCTATACCATAGCAGTTTAATTATTATGTCTTTCAACACACACAGTAAGAAAAAAGAAAGAAATAATAGGCTTTCTTCAGGAGGTACAACTGCCTTATAGCGGTCTGCTCCCATCTCTCATTTTCCTTTTCATTTCCATCAGCATGAAGTCACTATTCTGTTCCATTACAACGTCCGTCACAGGTGCCGTAATAAAATTGTCAATCGCCACCTTTCTCATATAGTACAATCTGTACTAATATTTTTTTCCAAGTCCCCTTCCTTGCTCTTATTTAATCGATGGGGCACAATCTTCATTATCCCAGGAATGTACGTAACAGTTAACTGGAATTCTTGCAGGTATGGTACCCACTGTGAAGACCTGCTGCATGTAAATTTCGCCATTTGGATTACGGAAGGGTCTTCTTTCTCCATCTGCTGTGCAGAGCATGATGAAGTAGTTCGAATCAACTGGATCTGGGAGTCGCTCCAGGAAGAGGCCGACGACCGATTGCACCACAGATGGGTGATGAAAGCACTGTTGTTATGGCAGACAACGCTGCGCGCAATTCCCGAGCGTCAGGCAGTGCTCATGCTGTGTCACGACAGTTGGACATCCCATGGTCCACTGTGTGGAAGGTGATTTCATCCATTCTCAAATGGTAACCGTAGAAGATCCATATGAAACTGCAGGTTGCACCACAGGACGTAGAGTGACGTGTTGACTTGGCTCTCCACTTTTTCGCAAGGATTGAAGATGACGTGGGCTAGCCCTGGATCATCCTATGCACAGACGAAACTCATGTTTCTCTGACGGTTGAGGCGAACACAGAATTGCCGAGTCTGGGATTTTCACCTCCAGTCACTCTGCATGAAGTTTCTCTGTATGATGAACTTGTCACCATATGGTGTGGCTTCACAGCTGGGTTCAACATTGGTCCATTCTTTTTTTTTAACAATTTGGCGCTCAAGGGCCGTAAACGTGTAGTGTGATTGGCCAGCGTTATTGCGATAGTCTTCGCCAGCATGTCATACCCACCCTACATGAGAGAGACGCATTGAACCCAACAGTTTTCATGTAAGATGGGGCTCCACCGCACATCCCTCGTGAAGTTCCCCTGCTTCTCCGAAACACGACTGGAAACGATCGAACTGTTGGCCGATCGTTTCCAAATGCTTGGCCGGCACGATCACTTGATCCCCCTTAAGTGATTTCTGGTTGTGGGGCTACCTGAACGACAGGATTTACCAGGGAAACATTCACACATGTACTGATCTGAAGCGCAACGTATCAAGAGAGGTAGCCAGCATACCTACGGACATGCTTCGTTCTGCTGAACAGAATGAAATCCTGCGCTTTCAGACTCTTCTGGACAATGGTGGCAACCATATTGAGCCCCTTTTGTAGCAGTAATGTTACCAGTATGTTATGGTATGATGTACCGTAGCAGTACATTAAAAGTGTTTCAATTGAATTGTTGTTGTTGTTATTGTGGTCTTCAGTCCTGAGACTGGTTTGATGCAGCTATCCATGGTACTCTATCCTGTGCAAGCTTCTTCATCTCACAGTACCTACTGCAACCTACATCCTTCTGATCTACACTTGGTGTATTCATGTCTTGGTCTCCCTCTACGATTTTTACCCTTCACGCGGCCCTCCAATACTATGTTGGTGATCCGTTCATGCCTCAGAACATGTCCTACCAATCGATCCCATCTTCTAGTCAAGTTGTGAAACAAAATTCTCTTCTCTCCAATTCTATTCAGTACTTCCTCATTAGTTACGTGATCTACCCATCTAATCTTCAGCATTCTTCTGTAGCACCACATTTCGAAAGCTTCTATTCTCTTCTTGTCCAAACTATTTATCGTCCACGTTTCACTTCCATACACGGCTACACTCGAAACAAACACATTCAGAAAAGACTTCCTGACACCTAAATCTATACTCGATGTTAACAAATTTCTCTTCTTCAGAAACACCTTCCTTGCCATTGCCAGTCTATATTTTGTATAATCTCTACTTCGACCATCATCAGATATTTTTCTTCACAAACAGCAAAACTCCTTTACTACTTTAAGTGTTTCATTCCCTAATCTAATACCAATACCCTCAGCATCACCCGACTTAATTCGACTACGTTCCATTATCATCGTTTTGCTTTTGTTGATGTTCATCTTCCCGCCGGGGTCAGGGATTTTCTCTGCCTCGTGATGACTGGGTGTTGTGTGCTGTCCTTAGGTTAGTTAGGTTTAAGTAGTTCTAAGTTCTAGGGGACTGATGACCATAGATGTTCAGTCCCATAGTGCTCAGAGCCATTTAAACCATTTTTTTTTATTTTCATCTTATATCCTCCTTTCAAGACACTATCCATTCCGTTCAATTGCTCTTCCAAGTCCTTTGCTGTCTCTGATAGAATTACAATGTCATCGGTGAACCTCAAATTTTTTATTTCTTCTCCATGGATTGTAATACCTACTCCGAATTTTTCTTTTGTTTCCTTCACTGGTTGCTCAATATAGAGATGGAGTAACATCGGGGAGAGGGTACAGCCCTGTCTCACTCCCTTCCCAACCACTGCTTCCCTTTCATGCCCCTCAACTCTTATAAATGCCATCTGGTTTCTATACAAATTGTAAATAGCCTTTCGCTCCCTGTATTTTACCCCTGCCACCTTCAGAATTTGAAAGAGAGTATTCCAGTCAACATTGTCAAAAGCTTTCTCTAAGTCTACAAATGCTAGAAACGTAGGTTTGCCATTCCTTAATCTAGCTTCTAAGATAAGTTGTAGGGTCAGTATTGCCTCACGCATTCCAATATTTCTACGGAATAAAAGCTGATCTTCCCCGAGGTCGGCTTCTACTAGTTTTTCCATTCGTCTGTAAAGAATTCGCGATACTATTTTCCAGCCGTGACTTATTAAACTGATAGTTCGGTAATTTTCACATCTGTCAACACCTGCTTTCTTTGGGATTGGAATTATTATATTCTTCTTTAGGTCTGAGGGTATTTCGCCTGTCTCATACATCTTGCTCAACAGATGGTAGACGTTTGTCAGGACTGGCTCTCCCAAGGCTGTCAGTAGTTCTAATGGAATGTTATCTAATCCCGGGGCCTTGTTTCGACTCAGGTCTTTCAGTGCTCTGTCAAACTCTTCACGCAGCATCATATCTCCCATTTCATCTTCATCTACATCCTCTTCTATTTCCATAATATTGTCCTCAAGTACATCGCCCTTGTATAGACCCTCTATATACTCCTTCCCCCTTTCTGTTTTCCCTTCTTTGCTTAGAACTGGGTTTCCATCTGAGCTCTTGATATTCATACAAGTAGTTCTCTTTACTCCAAAGATCTCTTTAACTTTCCTGTAGGCAGTATCTTACACCTAGTGAGATAAGCCTCTACATCCTTACATTTGTCCTCTAGCCATCCCTGCTCAGCCATTTTGCATTTCCTGTCGATCTCATTTTTGAGACGTTTGTATTCCTTCTTGCCTGCTTCATTTACTGCATTTTTATATTTTCTCCTTTCATCAATTAAATTCAATACTTATTCTGTTACCCAAGGATTTCTACTAGCCCTCGTCTTCTTACCAACTTGATCCACTGCTGCGTTCACTGCTTCACCCCTCAAAGCTACCCATTCTTTTTTTACTGCACTTCTTTCCCCAATTCCTGTCACTTGTTCCCTTATGCTCTCCCTGAAACTCTGTACATCCCCTCGTTTAGTCAGTTTCTCCAGGCACCATCACCTTAAATTCCCACCTTTTTGCAGTTTCTTCAGTTTTAATCTACAGTTCATAACCAATAGATTGTGGCCAGAGTCCACATCTGCCCCTGGAAATGACTTACAGTTTAAAACCTGGTTCCTAAATCTCTGTCTAACCATTATATAATCTATCTGAAACCTGTCAGTATCTCCAGGCTTCTTCCATGTATACAACCTTCTTTTATGATTCTTGAAGCAAGTGTTAGCAATTGAATTGATTCTGCATTATTTCTCCTCCCCAAGTCCTTGAAATTAGTGCTGCAAAGTATTTTTCTGGCACGGTGGCTCTGAGTACTATGGGGCTCTGAGCACTATGGGATTTAACATCTATGGTCATCAGTCCCCTAGAACTTAGAACTACTTAAACTTAACTAACCTAAGGACATCACACACATCCATGCCTGAGGCAGGATTCGAACCTGCGACCGTAGCGTCTCGCACGGTAATTAGTTTCCGTGTTATTACGTGTCAAATAGGGAAAGTTTAAGTATAAACACCCGGTACGAGTTGCCTCACCCGGTTCTTCGATTACTTGAAGATATCCACTTACAAACACGTCTTTGTGCTACGCGTTAATATACAGAATCCTTTGAGGAAATCTGGGTCGAAAGGCTTCAGTGCCGTTAGAATCGCCTACTTTAATGAATGGAATTCATTCTCGGTGATCACATCCCAGATCCAATTCGTCTTCTTTCCAGTCACCTCACATTATCTCGGCATGGCTAATTTATTAAGCCGATGTATATGCGTAGTTATTGCTTAGTTCGTGGTGTTGCGTAGCAGTGTACCACCTCGACTTCTGTAGATCCGGTGAAGTCCCACTGGTATCCGTTATGTGTCCTAAGAACTTGGCTCTAGCAACAACGTACTGCCGCTTTATTGGTTGTTAGTGTACATCTACATGATTACCCCGCGATTCACAGTTAAGTGCATGGCAGAGGGTTCATCGAACCATCTTTAAGCTACTCTCGAAGAGTGGGCGGGAAAAAAAGAGTCTTTAAATATTTCCGTGCGAGCTCTGATTTCTCTTTTATGATCATTGCTTCCTTTGTTGATGAGCATTACCAAGATATTTTCACACTCTGAGGAGAAAGTGATTGAAATTTCATGAGAAGGTCCTCCCACGGTAAGAAATGCCATGGTATTAATGACTATCACCCCGATTCGTGTATCATATTGGTGGCACACTCTCACTATTTCGCGATAATACAAAACGAGCTGCCCTTCTTTGAATTTTTTCGATGTCCTCCTCCAAACCTATCCGATGCGACTCCTACACCATAAAGTAATTCTCCAGAAGAGGGCAGTGATTGCACAGTGTGAAACTGACAGTGAGTTAAAAAAATCTACCGCTTTCATCCTAGAGTCTACTGTGGTTATCCGAACCTAACATGCTGGTGCGGCAGTGTATTCTTGACGTGAGGTGCGCTGGTTGACATCAAACTTTAGTAACGCGCAGGGACCCTCCGTCACTGCTGGTAACGAGTTCTTTGCTTTCTAGCCGTCTGACTCCAAATCTCCAGGTCCGAAGTCCGAACTCCCCAACGCTTCAGAGTCAGAACTATAATTTTAATCTCTCTTACTTCGCAGTAACTCGACGTCCGACGGTATATATGGATAGGACACTCCTCCGCACCCTGCGACAGCTTTTCGTGCACCTGAAATTCCGTACCCAATTCCACGCTTTGCCCCAAGATTGGTCAGTTGAACAATTCCTTAGGCGTTCTCACGCTCCCTCCACCGGATCTGCAAAAACACATCTCCCAGTCAGTTACTTTACTGCCCGCCTCTGCCCAAAAAGTGGAACTCAAGATACAACATGTCACAGGCTGCAAACCAATAACAGGGCCTGTGTCTCTCATCGGCGAGATTTCGACAACGTAGGAAAACAAAAAGGGGAAAATTACTTTTTACTCTCGTAGTGATGACTTGGAGAGTCCCCAGCCCTGCAAGTACAGCAGAGTCGTTGGTGTTTTTGGTTCTGCTTTCTAAAGATATTATCAGCACCTGGAGCCCACAGTTCTGCAGGCCACCAGCGCGTTTCTCTTGTACACTTTTGTACACTTAAGGATATACTAAGCTGGAGGATCGTTTGGATGTTATATTTTTATCACGGTAGCCTTATCATCGTGGGCCTGGACGCTCCGATGTCCAGCACCTGTACATGTTCGTTAACGCTCGTTTCTGGCATTCTTCCTGACGTCAGTTTACTGCTGAGCTATGAAAAGACATAGCTACCTTCTTCTCAAGGGACGCCTTTCCACCTATAGTCTTAGAAGCCCAATAGATAAAGGTCAAGCATGGTCAGCTTGTACTTCCCCTGCAATCATTGCCGTATCTCACCATACGATTGTAAGTGAAATTATCCAGTTCTACATGTCATTAGTGTGCTACTGCGTTCCACCCCTACTTATGGGTGAGACGTGACTAGCCAGCAAGTGTAAATAACTCTCATCTTCCTAAGATCCAAGGTGGAGACATTAAATTTTGGAAATCAGTTTCTGCTTACAAAGCTTCCTTGTCTATAATTCCACAACATAGAATCGTTCACTGTTGAAGCCAATGAATAGTTTACCGTTTACTATGTTTCGTGGATTACACTTTCCCTACTTAAAGTCTAGATTTATCCTTTAAGGTCTGACCTTTGAAGAGCGTTAACATTCAATAAATTTTTAACAAGTAAGTTTCACTGAATGATTTGGACGTAAAAGGGTTCACAGTCAAAGCTGAGTATTATTGCAGAGGTTCAACATCTGGATGTGACACAGTTCCTGCAATTCTCTCTGCTAGTACAACCAAGACAAACAAGTAACAGCTGCAGTTTGGTGTATTATGACATGCAATGAGTGTAACGGGAACAGATTGCCCTTTAGAAAAACAAAGATTTTCCTTGTTTTATTGCACTTGTGTTCTTTACTTCGGTACAACACTCGTATTTTATGTGTAATAGGAGTTTCTAACTGCGTTGATAGCATTCTCCATACCTTTCTATCTTACGTCAATCTTTCCGTCTTTATGTAACTACTGGCCTAAACAACCTTTTTCACTCTGTTTGAAACATTTGCCTTCCTCCACAATTTTTCATTCCAGCGTCGGTTAACCATTCCTGGATGCCGTAGCAGATATACCAGAAACTGTTCCTTCTCTTGGCAACAGTTTTTCTACTCATATTTCCGTCTGTTCTTTTTATTGTCTATCTATTTCGTACTTCATGTATTTACTTAAGCCGGCCGGTGTGGCCGTGCGGTTCTGGCGCTTCGGTCTGGAACCGCGTGACCGCTACGGTCGCAGGTTCGAATCCTGCCTCGGGCATGGATGTGTGTGATGTCCTTAGGTTAGTTAGGTTTAAGTACTTTTAAGTACTAGGGGACTGATGACCACAGCAGTTGAGTCCCATAGTGCTCAGAGCCATTTGAACCATTATTTACTTAATTTTTGTCGTTCACTCAAATGCTTTCAGCTCCTCTAGAGTTCCCATTCTAAATGTTTTATTTATATACATGCTCTTCATCCTCAGTAATTTTTCCCCTTAGACAGTAGATATCTGTCGCTTCCTCTGCTGTTGTACTATTTCCCAAATTTTATCTTAAATCGCTGTATCGTTTCTACCACCTAACAATATTTTAATCCTTTCTTTGATAGTTCCTAAACTATATTAGTCCGTGGACCTTACCACTGATATAATTTCTCTTCTAAATGTAGTCCCCTTCAGAATTTTCATTTCCTTAACCCGCGAATGGGTGCTCCGAGCCGGCCGCGGTGGTCTAGCGGTTCTAGGCGCTCAGTCCGGAACCGCGCGACCGCTACGGTCGCAGGTTCGAATCCTGCCTCGGGCATGGATGTGTGTGATGTCCTTAGGTTAGTTAGGTTTAAGTAGTTCTAAGTTCTAGGGGACTTATGACCACAGATGTTGAGCCCCATAGTGCTCAGAGCCATTTTTTGGTGCTCCGATTTTCAGCAACAAGTGCAGGCGCGCGGCGAACTTTATACACAAGTAATGGATAGCTAAGCTTAAGTTATCAAGGTAAACATTTGTGAGCAAACCCACAGTTAAATATTGGTTCAATTATACAACGATGAAACAAACTTCTACGTCAGCTAAATCATTATTTAACTAAAGAATAGTTAAATAAACTTCCACTGTGTCACTCTGTTCCTGCGTACAAGTGTTTCCACACAATAATTACCCATACGGAGATTTAAACAGCGCAAATTCATAAAATACCCGCCAAACACTTATTCTATTAATAATTATCTCGTAGGCAACTGCTTCATTAGAGGCTTAAGCTACTAGCTCGTAGTCTGTATCAATGTCTTACAAGGACCGTTAAGTTTTTCTAACTTGACTCGTTGTTTATTTTATATTAGTGCTCCTCACTTGAACGTATACCAACACAGCTTATCACAGTGTTAAGTGAAGCAGCACTAAAGGAATAGAAATGGGCTCGCAACAAAGATGGAGCCATCTCGAGGCTTATTTTCTGGATACATTCCAATCTCTGTCATCGTCTACAGTTTTTGCCCTCTACAGATATCTCTAGTGCCATGGAAGTCATTCCCTGATGTCTTAACAGATGTCCGTTCATTCTCCTTGTCAGTGTTTGCCACACATTCCTTTCCTCTCTGATTCTGCCCAAAACCTCCTCATTCCGTACCTTATCAGTCCAACCTGATTATCAACATTCTCTTCTGTTCTGGTTCTCCCACACTCCATGTTTCACTACAATACAATGCTGTGTTCCTAGGGTACATTCTCAGAAATTTTTTCCTCAAATTAAGGCCTATGTTTGTTACTACTAGACTTCTCTTGGCGAAGAATGCCCCTTTTGCCGGTGCTAGTCTGCTTTGGATGTCCTCCTTGCTCTGTCCGCCATTCGTTATTTTGCTGCCCAGGTAGCAGAACTCGTTAACTTCATCTACTTCATGACCATCAATCCTCATGCTGAGTTTCTCGCTCTTCTCATTTCTGCTACTTCTCATTACATTCGTCTTTCTTCGATTTACTCTCAATGCATATTCTGTATTCATTAGGCTGTTCATTATATCAACAAATCATGTAATTCTACTTCACTTTCACTGAAGATAGCACTGACATCAGCGAATCGTGTCATTGATATCCCTTCATCTTGAATCTTAATTCCACTCCTGAGCCTTTCCTTTATTTCCATCATTGCTTTATCGACGCACAGATTGAACAGTAGGGCCAAAAGACTACATCCCTCTCTTACACCCTTTTAATTCGATCACTTCATCCTTGGTCGTCCACTCTTATTATTTCCTCTTGGCTCTTCAACATATTATATATTACCGTGTTTCGCTACGGCTTACGGCTACTTTTCTCAGAATTTCGAACATCTTGCACCATTTTACATTGTCGAACGCTTTTTACAGGTCACCAATCCTATGAACGTATCTTGATTTTAATTTTAATAATGAACAACCTCAGTTGCACCGTTCACCTAGAAATGTACCTAGGTTTCAGACGGGATAACCCAATCTTCCTCAGAATAACAATATCTATCGTTTGTCCACAGTGGACATCGTCAAGCTAAAACTAAAAACCCATAAATTATCGTCAGAATGTAAAACTTATCTGGCACTGCCTCGGCCCCACTTCACGACCGCGATGCGGCAGCCACGAGTGCCTTTCCTTAGCCAAACTGAATGTCATCTAACAAGTCTTCTATTTTCTTTTCTATTCTCCTGTATGTAAGCAACTTGAATGCATGGGCTGTTCAGCTGATTGTGCGATAATTCTCGCACTAGTTAGCTCTTACAGTCTTCGGAATTGTGTGGATGATATTTTTCAACAAGTCAGATATTACATCGCAAGACTCATGCCTTCTACATACCAACGTGAATAGTCGTTTCTTCTTCTATCACACTGGACAAATATTGCCCCTCATTGAGGCCTTCAATGTACTCATTGCACCTATCCGGCCTCTCCTCTGCATTGTAACAGTGAAATTTCCGTTGCAATCTTAATGTTACCACCCTTGCTTTTAATTTCACCGAAGGTTGTTTAGACTTCCCTACATGCTGAGTCAACCCTTCCGATAAACACTTCTTTTTCTATTACTTCACTTTTTTCATGCACCATTTCATCTTAGCTTCCCTTCCCTTCACTTCCTGTTTATTTCATTCCTAAGAGACTTGTGTATCTGTTTCCCTGAATTTCCATGAACTTTTTTGTACTTCCTTCTCTCATGGATCAACTGAAGTATTTCTTCTTTTACCCATGGTTTCTTCAAAGTTACATTTTTTGTAACAATGTCTTCATTTCCAGCTTCTGTGATCTCCCTTTCTAGAGATGGCATTTCCTCTTCAGCTGTACTGCCTATTCCTTACAGCTGTATCTCTAGCCTTAGAGAACTTCAAGCGTATCTCGACATTCCTTAGTACTTCTTTATCCCACTACTTTGCGTATTGATTCCTCCTGAATAATCTTTTAAACTTCAGCCTAGTCTTAATCGATGCTACATTGTGAACTGAGTCTGTATCTGGTCCTGGGTATACCTTACGATACAGTATCCGATATCGGAATCTCTGTCTGACCGCGATGTAATGTAGCTGAAATCTTCCCGTATCACCCTGCCTTTTCCAGGTATAGCGCCTTCTCTTGTGATTCTTGAACAGAGTATTAGCCATTAACAACTGAAATTTATTACGGGACTCAATTAGTCCTTTCCTCTCGCATTCCTTGTAGCAAGCCCACATTCTCCTGTAACATGTTCTTCTTCTCTTTTCCCTACAAATGCATTCCAGTCCCCCATGACTATTAGATTTTCATCTCCCTTTATGGACTTTATTACCCTTTCGACATCCTCCTACACTTCCTCTATCCTCTTCATCTTCAACTTGTGACGTCGGCATGTATATTTGAGCTGTTTTGCCGGTGCTGCGTTGCTTTCGATTCTGATAAGAACAACCTTATCACAGAACTGTTCATAGTAACACACTCTCTGCCCTAACTTCCTATTCGTAACAAGTCCTACTCCCGTTGTACCATTTTCTGCTGCTTATAATGTTACCCTGAGGAGAAATCCCTGTCTTTATTTCATTTCACTTCACTGACCCTACTACATCAAGATTGAGCCCATGCAGTTCCCTTTTCAGATATTCTAGCTTTAGTGCCATCTTCAAGCTTCTGACATTCCACGCTCCGACTCTTCGAACGTTATCCTTTCGTTGCCAACTAAATCTTTTTCTAATGGTAATGTTCACTCTTGCACACCACTCCCGCAGATCCGAATGGGGGACCATTCCGCAATCTTTTGCCAATGGAGAGATCATCGTGACAATTTTTCAATTACAGCCCACATGTCCAGTGAATACTCTTCATGTGTCTTTAATGCCGTTGGTTTCTATTGCCCTCAGCATCCTAATGCCGTTGATCATTGCAGATTCTTTCGCTTTTAGGGGCAGTTTCAACCTCAAGGACGAGAGAGTGTCCTGAAACTCTGTCCGCTGCTCCGCCCTCTTTGACCAGGCCGTTGGCAGAATGAATATGAGTTCTTATGCAGGATGTCTCCGGCCTCCAGTACCGGTTATTGAACATACGAGTGCAGTTCAATAAGTAATGCAACACTTTTTTTTCTCGGCCAATTTTGGTTGAAAAAACCGGAAATTTCTTGCGGAATATTTTCAAACATTCCCGCTTCGTCTCGCATAGTTTCATTGACTTCCAACAGGTGGCAGCGCGGTACGGAGCTGTTAAAATGGCGTCTGTAACGGATGTGCGTTGCAAACAACGGGCAGTGATCGAGTTTCTTTTGGCGGAAAACCAGGGCATCTCAGATATTCATAGGCGCTTGCAGAATGTCTACGGTGATCTGGCAGTGGACAAAAGCACGGTGAGTCGTTGGGCAAAGCGTGTGTCATCATCGCCGCAAGGTCAAGCAAGACTGTCTGATCTCCCGCGTGCGGGCCAGGCGTGCACAGCTGTGACTCCTGCAATGGCGGAGCGTGCGAACACACTCGTTCGAGATGATCGACGGATCACCATCAAACAACTCAGTGCTCAACTTGACATCTCTGTTGGTAGTGCTGTCACAATTGTTCACCAGTTGGGATATTCAAAGGTTTGTTCCCGCTGGGTCCCTCGTTGTCTAACCGAACACCATAAAGAGCAAAGGAGAACCATCTGTGCGGAATTGCTTGCTCGTCATGTGGCTGAGGGTGACAATTTCTTGTCAAAGACTGTTACAGGCGATGAAACATGGGTTCATCACTTCGAACCTGAAACAAAACGGCAATCAAGGGAGTGGCGCCACACCCACTCCCCTACCAAGAAAAAGTTTAAAGCCATACCATCAGCCGGTAAAGTCATGGTTACAGTCTTCTGGGATGCTGAAGGGGTTATTCTGTTCGATGTCCTTCCCCATGGTCAAACGATCAGCTCTGAAGTGTATTGTGCTACTCTTCAGAAATTGAAGAAACGACTTCAGCGTGTTCGTAGGCACAAAAATCTGAACGAACTTCTCCTTCTTCATGACAACGCAAGACCTCACACAAGTCTTCGCACCCGAGAGGAGCTCACAAAACTTCAGTGGACTGTTCTTCCTCATGCACCCTACAGCCCCGATCTCGCACCGTCGGATTTCCACATGTTTGGCCCAATGAAGGACGCAATCCGTGGGAGGCACTACGCGGATGATGAAGAAGTTATTGATGCAGTACGACGTTGGCTCCGACATCGACTAGTGGAATGGTACCGTGCAGGCATACAGGCCCTCATGTCAAGGTGGCGTAAGGCCGTAGCATTGAATGGAGATTACGTTGAAAAATAGTGTTATGTAGCGAAAAGATTGGGGAATAACCTGGTGTATTTCAATGCTGAATAAAACAACCCCTGTTTCAGAAAAAAAATGTGTTGCATTACTTATTGAACTGCCCTCGTAATTTGAGCATTGGTGGGTCTATAACAGGGGATAGGGGACGTTTTAGTTGCTAATCAAAGGCACTACCCCCTTTTCTCCTCAGTTTAATTTTGTTCGTTATTGCTCGCTACATTTTTTCGGGTCGGACATCCCATGACATACGTTCAAGTTCATCGTCGATCCATTCATTCTTTTTTTTTATTGCACAGGGCAGAAAACCCTCTGGCCGAACAGGGTGTGCTACCTTGCCGGCTTCCCATAGACCACGGGTGCCGAGGTAAGCTACAGCGACATAAAATGCTTGACCCGATATTGCCGAAGGAAGAATGCAGAGCTAGCTTTCGGTGGCAGTAAATCTATATTCTAATTAAAGCCACAGAAGGAGAAGAAATTGAGTGGTACATATGTTAAGAATGGAGGAGCTCATAAAAACAGTTTTGGGAAAGGATGTTGAGGGAAGAGGAGACGAGATTTCAAACCTGCCGATTTACAGGACGGCAGCACATGCAGCACCATTAAGAAGGGAGAGACGAGATGAAGAAGCAGAGCAACTGCTTATGTAATAGAAAAGTCGCGATGATGATGCCCTTGTCACAGTATCTTTTAGGACAAGAGTCATTAAAGCGACTCTGACGATTTTCATTCACTAGATACTACAAACCGGTCTCGGAAACTGACATACGGCCTGGAAAAATTATACCGCATCCTGTGTATTGCTGTCGTTATTGGATCCTGAAATCTTACGCAGAGTATTCGAAAGTTTGTGCCGTATTGATTTCAGAAAGTCAGCTACTTGTAGGGACGAAATCAGTTTCAATCAGCACATGTAACAGAACCCTTGGATCATTTAAGCGTAATTCACTTTCTTCTTGACCATGTTTATCACTGTGTTGGTGAAGTTTTTCACGAAAAAATCTGCTGATAAGTTTCTTGGGCGTGACGTAGGATTACATTTCGAGAACGTAGAGAGGGCTTCATCGCCGAGTTTCACCTCACTATCCTATTAGCATTTAACAATGTCAGGCTTTTAACTTTTGCAATTCGATTAATCTTTATCCGTACGTTGTACAAAACAGGGTGGACGCACGACTTATTGAATAGGTAATTCAGTGGATTTGAATTCCAGGTGTGTGTAGATGAAGGCAAGAAGGAACCGTATTGAAATCTTAAGTCATTTGTTGCTAATTTTTGGCAGCCTGATTTTATTTGATCAGTATTTTATAGCCTATATGAAGAAACTGATATCTGCCATGTTAGTCCTATTCATTACTTGCTTTACTTAGGTGTTGCTTCTTTTCTCCTGATTTTATGTAGATATAATCTCTAACCTCCATAAAATCTTCAATGTGTCTGAACTCTGTTTAAGTTTTCAAGGAAGTAAGGTTCGGCTTTTATTATTATTATTATTATTAGCAGTAGTAGAAGTAAATCAGTATAATTGTTGATTATTTTAGGTAGTATAGCGATTTTCCTAGGATCTTGAGGAAATATTCCAACAAAACGGTGAAATAAAAAAGTGAAAGGAAAGTACAGAGTCAATTTGTTGTAATTCTGAAATAATAACACCATAATCTGCGCTGAATGATTAACATCCTTGCAATTCCTATGTCACTCGCTTTGAGAACGCATTTTACATTCTTGTTCCATGTTATTTTGGCTCTTTTACTTCTTTCACCGGCGCTTCTGTGAGTAGCTTTCAATTTCTCCTAATTTAGCACATACGAATTATTTTCGATTTATAATTTTGTGTTTAAAAAATTCTCGTGAGAAATACTTCCTGGTATTTTCTATTACAACGGACAGTGAAAGTAAAAACTGAAATCAAAACTCGATTGTATTCATGTAGCTCTAGGGACATTATTCAGGCAGCACACAATATTAGCAGGCTATCGGCAGAACAGCGTACAAAGCGATATGATTAAGTGACAGGGCAAATGGCTATTCGAACCGTATTCCATAGCTCACGGCAAACTGGTCGTGATTTAACGTTGTAAGCGTGCACTGCCGCAGCCGTAATTACGACAGCATTCTGGTCGAAAAGTGTAGATTATTACCAGGGTTGATCAATGTGATTATACGAAGGTGGGAGAAATCATTTAGTTGCAGTAACAAAAGAGAACGAAAGAGACATAATTTGAGAAAAATTTGTTGTCACACAGCTAGTTTTCGTAGGTACCACTATAAATATGCACTGGATGACTTATGGATGATTTTATTAAACTTATGTAATTTAGGCATGCAACTAACATCGAGTAATTTAAAATGAGCATTCTTGAGAATATTAATATGCAAAATTGAGGACGTTATTATTGCTAATTTATTCGCAAAACACCCTAATAAGCAAATCCAAAATATTAACAAGTAGCCAAACGCATACGTGAAGCAAGATGAAAACAAGGGAATATGTAACAAGTTATAACAAACTAAGTAACAAGAATATTAGGTGAAATAGGTTCCCACCCTCCATCCTTCTGGTTAAGTGTCATAGGAAGACACGTAAAGCCGGCAGGAATCTACGCAGTAATATTACCAACTGTTGTTCCTCCGATGTTAGTATCAACTGCACCTGGTGCCTCATCGTGCTGGAAGTGTACCCTTTGTCTAACATTCAGAAGTACATCTCCTAGCAGTTCTGTCAATATGTTCCACGACGATGCGGTGTCTCCATCTGTTGAGGCGGAATGGAAGACTGTATGGTCCAAACAAACTATCACCGAGAATGCCACCCAACACACCAACACTGAATCGCTGTTGATGAAGACAAGGTCGACATCTCGTGGATTGACATGTTCCCAAATATGCGAACTGAGGACATTTGAACGTCAGTACACACTCACAGTCAACAACACTGACGCAACAGCTTACGCCAGTACCTCTAACAAAACATCCCCTACCAAAAAGCGACATCACAAACTATATATTCATCATGGAAATACATTCGTTTTGACATCTAGAGGGTTGGATCCCCTACTTCGAAAGCGTCAGATTGCAAAGCCTGGGCTACTCTCAGGGTGGAATCTCCGTCTTCGAAGATTGTGTCTGTCTGTCTGTCTGCCCGCCGCTTGCTGCTGTCGCTGTTCGTCCGTCCGTCCGCCTGCCTGCTCGCTGTCCATCGCCGTCGTCGTAACCGCCGCCGCCGCCGCTGCTGCTGCCGCCGCCGCCGCCGCCGCCGCCGTCTGTTCGCCGCCGCCTGCAGCTGCACGCCCGTCTGTCCGTCGCCGTTCGTCTGCAATGAGTACTCCCACCTCCACCGTCATCTACACCTCCCCCTCCCCCTCTCTCACAGTCACTTCCTGGAGTGCCGCCCCTGGCCTCCCTCCTTACACCTCCCCTTCCCTTCCCCCACTCACCCATCCCCGTATCTCCTCCCCTGCTGTATACCCACACCTCTACACCCTTCCTCCAGTCTCCACACCCTCAACAGCTCCCACTACTACCCCCGCCCTCACGTACGCCTCTGTTGCCGCCTCTGCTGCCGCCCCTCAGGTGGTTGGCTTCCCCTCTCTCACCGACCCCGTCGCTTCGTCATCTGCATCTCCCGCACGCATCACGTCGCGCCGAGCCACCATCGCCACCACTGAACCAGCTGCTTCTCCCGGTGCCTCCACTATGCCGCAGGGATCTGCCACCCGCCACCTCCCTCTCCTCCCCATCCCTCTCCCCTCCTCCCAGCCTCCAGTCTCCAAAAAACCCCAAAAGCGCGTCCTTACCGACTCTGCTCCCGCCACTTCCCACAAAAAATCAACACCGCCTCCCCCTGCCGTCACCATGGACACCACCCCTCCTCCTGCCACCCATACCTTGGCCCCACCCTCCACACCTTTGTCCTGTTAACTCCCGATTCTAAGTTCCTCGTTGCTCGTACCCTCACCAAGGAAATACGAAAGTACTTACCTGGTGCTCCCATCTCCCAACTCATTGCCCGCAGGGACTCAGTCCTTATCAAGTCCCCGTCCCCATCCTTTCACACAGACCTCCTGCGAAAACTCCCACGAGTTATGTTCGGCCCCCACGCCTCTCTGACACCCTTCCTTTCTGCTTCCACTCCTCGTCAGCTCCAGCCTCCCCGCCGCCCCCCCCCACCTACACCGCTGTGATCACCAAGCTCAGCCTGGTGATCACAGAGGATGAAGTGTTGGTAGAACTGAACTCCCTCCCAGACTTGGAAATCGGCTCTGCCCGCCGTATCCACAATGCCTCTGGTCCCACCTACCTCATGCGGGTATTCTCTGAGTCCGCCCCATCCATAGACCATCTCCTCACCCAGGGTGCCCTGATATACCACCGTCGCCACCCGGGTTGAATCCTCCAAATCCCCTCCCCAATCCTACCGTTGCCAGCGGTGCCTGATGTACAATGACCACCTGACTCCCAACTGCAAAACCCCCCCCACCTGTCCCCATTGCAAGGCCTCCCACTTTCTTAAGAACTGCCCCAACGTCGCTGCTCCTCCTTCCTGTAATACCTGTAATGGCCCCCACCCCACATACTCCCACAAGTGTAAAGCTAAACCCCCTCCAGCCACCCCTGAACTTACAGTCCCACATTGTCCCGTCGATCCCCCTGTCCATCCCAACAATTCCCTCCGTCCACCCCCCACGGCCGAGGACATCATCCGGTTCATTACCGTTGTACTCCAAAACATTCACCCTTTTCAGCGCCCCCACACGTTCCAACAAATCTCCCTTGCTGCTCGCTCTGTTTTCCACCTGAGCACCTTCGCCACTTACTCCCACAACCAATCCCACTTCACCTTCACCCGCCTCGACACCCTAGTTTAAGTCTCTTCCCTTCCCTCTCTTCCCCCCCTCCTTCCCATCATGGCACGGCACGAGTCTCGCATCCGCTTCCAGAACATTCGCTCCTTCCGCTCCAACAAATACCTCCTCATGCACACCCTCTCCCACCACCAGGTCGACACCTTCCTCTTGAACAAAACCTTTCTCCAGCTTCACCATTCTATCCGCACCTCCCCCTATATCCTCCACCGCACCGACGCTCCTGATCCTCGTGCGCAGGGTGGAGTCGCAATTGGCCACCTTAAGCATATCCCCGTCTGGCCACAACCTCTCCTCAATGACCCCACTGAACACCTTATCCTTAGTGTCTTCCTCCCCTCACTCACCATTACCTGTGCTATCATGTATGTCCGCTCCACTGCTCCTCTTCCTTACGACTTCATCTTACACGTTGACCACACCTTCTCCACCTATGCGATTGCCGCCGACCTCAACATCCATAGCCGCACTCCTGCTGCCCTTCGGCGGTGGCATCAGTTCCTCTCCACAATCCAAGGTGACCTTGTTCCCCTTCCCCAGCACACCCGACCCGAAAGTGACACCACCCCCGATGTTGTTATTGCCTCCGCCAACCTCCTTGGGCGTATCGCTGTCGCCGTCCTTGACCCCACAGGTAGCGATCACCTCCCTGTCCTTCTCACCATAACGTCTGCTCACCGCCCCCCTCCAGCTCCGCACCCTGCACCCCCTCCCAAGGTCGTCCATGACTATCGCCGTGCCAACTGGGATGCCTACCGGGACTCCATCTCCACCCAGGTCCAAAGCCACCCTCTTACCTATCGCCATCCTGACGACATCATCCACGCCGCGTCCTTCCTTCAGAAGGTAATTACTGACGCCGTGGAGGCCCATGTTCCTACTAAAACCATCCACCCACACCGTCCCACTCTCCCTCCGTGGGCTGTCCTCCTCCTCCGTGAATCCCGCCGCCTCTATCGCTCCTTCCTGCGCACTTGTGACAGGGATACACTCCAACGCCACAGGCAAATACAGCGACACGTACGGAACCTTATTACAGCAACGAAGCGCCGAGACTGGCGCCAGACCTGCACATGACTCAACGCCACCCTCCCTATCAACTCCTCCAAGTACTGGTCCACCTTCCATCGTCTTACTGGTTCCCTTTCCGCTCCCCAGTACCCCCTTCTCCATAACGATCGCCCCCTTCCTGACAACCTCAGTAAGGCCAACCACTTCGCTTCCCACCTTTCCGAGGTCTTCTCCATCCCCGATGATCCCCACTTTGATTATTCTCTTTTCCCCACCGTCATGGAATGTGCCAATACCTCAGTCGCTCCACTTTCTCCTAGTCTCCAGTACTTGGGGCAGTTGCCCCCCTCCGACGTCAACACTCCCATCACAGCACAAGACATTAAGCTTATCCTCCAGTCCAAACGCAACATGGCCCCTGGTCACAACTGTGTCACCTACCGTCACCTTCGAGAAAGCCCCTATTCCTTCCTGACTGTCCTCGCCCATCTCTATAATGTCGTCCTCTCTACTGGCTTCTACCCTGACTTGTGGAAGACCTCCCGCGTCCTCTTATTCCTCAAAACCAACAAACCCCCTTCTGCTGCCTCTTCCTATCGTCCCATCTGCCTCACCTCCATCTTCAGTAAGGTCTTTGAATCCATCCTCTCCCACCATATCCATCAGCACCTTGCTCAACACCACCTCCTCCCCCTTACCCAGTGTGGCTTCCAACCCTCCTTCTCTGCTGAAGACCAACTCCTCAACCTTGTTCACCTTCTATCCCTCCAGCTCAACTCCCGTCGCTCCGCCATTTTTGTTTCCCTTGACCTCCAAAATGCCTATGAGCGTATATGGCATCCCGGTCTCCTCTTTAAACTCCAAACCTACGCCCTGCCTATCAATTTTGTCCATCTGGTTGCTTCCTTCCTCTCGAACCGTCCTTCCTATGCCACCCTCCACAACACCAACTCCCGTATCTTTTATCCCACGGCTGGTGTCCCCCAGGGTTCTGTCCTCTCCCCTCTCCTTTATCTCTTGTATACAGCTGATATGCCCAAGCCACCCCCACCAGTCCACCTTCTCGAGTATGCTGATGACACCGCCTTCATGGCTCTCTATCCTACCCTTCAACGGTCTCAACGCACCCTCCAAACCCACCTTAACCAGTTCACCACTTGGTGTAACCAGTGGTTCCTCTGTCTCAACCCCTCGAAAACCCAGGCAATCATCATAGCCCGCACCACTCGCTCCTTTCGACTCCATAATTTCTACCTCATCCTTTATGGTCATCCTATCCAGCTCACCCCCACCCTGAAATACCTTGGCCTCACCCTCGACCGACACCTCACCTGGACCCCTCATCTCCAGACCATCCAGCAGAAAGCCCATTCCCGCCTCCGCCTTCTGAAACTCCTGTCTGGCCGGACATGGGGATTGCATTCTTCTACCATCCTCCACACCTACAAATCCCTCATCCGTCCTATCCTCGGTTATGCCAGCATTGCCTGGATCTCTGCCCCCACCCGCTTTTACAAGGCCCTCCAAATCCTTGAACGCCATGCGCTCCGCCTTGCCTTCTGTATCCGCCTTCCTTCCTCCACACGGCTCCTGTATGAACTGATCCCCTTCCCCCGCCTCCTCCTGTTCCTCCAACATCTCCGCATCCTCTACATTGTTCGCAGGCTTGATCCCCCCCACCCTCTGGTTTCCTCCTTCCTCTCCACCCCCCGCCCGTTGCCGCGCTTCTATCGCTGTATCCCTCCCTCTCTCCACCTCCACACCCTCCATCTCCTTCATCAGGGCAATTTCCAACGCCTCCCCCTCCCAGATGACGAACTTCGCCGTGACATCTACCCTTCCTTCCAACTGTAACCTGGCCTTGTTCCCCCCCCCCTCCCCAGGGCCCCCTTTTTCCTCTTCCCTCCTTCTCCCAGAGCATATTTTCCTCCATCCCCCCTCCCCTGAGATCCTGCACCCCATGCTTGCCTCTTTCCTTCCCACATCCCTCCCTACCTGGCCCTCTTCAGCGCACCCCCCGCTCATCTCCCCCATCTCTTCCCCTCCCTCCCTTCTTCAGGTCTCCCTCATCTCCTAGCTCCTGGCAGATCCTCTGTATTGATCATCATCAGTGTGCCACATCAGTGTTGTGCTTAGTGCTGTTTCTCCTGTGCGTCAAGAAGTGTGATTTTAATTGTGTACTGCCTTGAGGTTCGCCGTCAGTGTTACGTTATGTGCTACGCCATCCGTCGATACCTTTATGCTCCAGTCATACTGTGCCTTGTGTTCTTTTAATCGTCGCAGTGTGTGGCTTTTTGTGTGTACTACTTTTAAACAGTTTTTATCTCCATTTTACAGTCACCCCGTTTTTTGTCTATTGCCTTTCATGATTTTCCCCCTTTTTTATCTCTATGTTCACCTTATTCTCTCCTTTGAGGTTTTTAAATGTCTTCCATTGTTTGTTCTATGTCTTTCGGCTGAAGAGCAGCGCATATGCTGCTGCCAGCCCGCTCCGATGGGGAATTGAAATACAATAAAGAAAAAAAAATCGTTTTGACGTTATCTATCTTCTGTGTTAATCTGAACCAGGTATATATGTGGTGTCTGTTATTTCGGATATATCCGAAAAAACAGACACTTTATTTGATCAGACAGTCGTAAGAGGTTTACAATAACGATAACAGCATCTGGGCATTCAAATAAATCGATGTTGACAGGTGAAAATTTGTGCCGTTCAGTGCCTCTAACCCAGATCTCCCAATCAACGCCAACAACCTTTACTAATGTAGCGTCACCTACGCATAAACCCCTTACTCGCCATTTCGGATTCTGCCAAGAGATCGGCCTTGATGTGCATTGACACAGAAGATGTGGGTGTGTGTGCGCCTTCTGCGTCTCTCTCTCTCTCTCTCTCTCTCTCTCTCTCTCTGTGTGTGTGTGTGTGTGTGTGTGTGTGTGTGTGTGGTGTCCGTTCTATAAGCTATGTGCGCACGCACAACAAGCCCGATATCCCTTCATCTTGCGGTAGTCGCACTTGCTGAGTATTGGGTTCATAGGTAGGCACGCCACTCAGATAATGTGTAGCAGGCTGGGTCTGAAAGAAAAGACACCACAATATTTATATACATACAGGGTGTTTCTGAAGTGATGGTCAATAATTCACACATGGAAAGTACAGACCAAAAGTAGCTAGAAAGTACCAATAAGCATGGAACCGCAAATCAACCGTTGCCGAAGTATCGCATTAATTCGAGTTGGGAACAAACTGTAGAAGTCCCTGGATACCGCGATATTTAGGGTTTTACTTTGAGATTTGGTATCAACTATCTGTTTGTTTACGCATACGCAATTACTTTCATTTCCCCCTCCGTGCGCTGTGCCTTACCGGTCTCACAGTTACTAATGTGAAGGCACCATGGATAGACGTTACACCAATTAAGAGTACACTGGCGTGCACTTCATCTGTGGCAAAGCGAATGGCAGAGCCCTTGAGGCTGTATGATTGTATGAAGATGCTCCTCTCTGAAGGCAGCCCGACAGGCGTACAATTATCCGGTTACATTAGCACCTTAGAGAAAGCGGGAGCTTTGCACGTCATGTACGAAAAGGTCGTCCCAGATCCATAACACCCGATGTTGAGGAATGGCTGTCACGCATTGTACACGAACGTCCGAGTACTTCAACAAGGGGGATTGCTACTCAGTATCGTGTCATGAATCGCAGCATTGTGTGGCGGATTGTACGTCGGTAAGTGCTCTCAGAGAGTGCTAGCCTTCAACAAAGCAGACCTCCCTCCTAGAGAGAATTTCTGCCAATGGGTGCAGCAACAGTGCACGCTGAATTCCCTGTTTGTAAACAGTATTCCTTCCACGGATAAGGCTGGATATACCCGTGGCGGTATATTTAACTACCAAACCTGTCACATTTGGGCCGATGTCGGTAATAATGCAACACACATGCCACGATATCAGCAGCGTTATTTGTTGAACGTCTGGTCAGGGTTGATCGGAGACCGCATTATTACACCACACTTCCTCCCACAGAGACTAACCGAACAGCACTACATGCGGTTTTTGCGGACTGTACTTCCAGATGTATATGATGATGTCCCACTGAAGCAGCACCTGAACATGTGGTTCTGGTATGACAGTGCTCCAGCACATTTTGTTTACGGGTGCTCTGGTTTCTATCTCTGACGTATTGTCAACATTGGATGGATAGAGGAGGGCCTGTGCCATGACCTTCAAGGTCTTCGGATTTAAATCCCGTGGACTTCCGTGTGTGGGGTCATGTCAAAAGTCTGGTCTACGCTACCGAGGTCGACTCTATTGAGGAATTTCTCTTGTGAATTGAAGCATCCTTCCAGCATTTGTAGGATTCCCCATGACTGCCTGAGAGGATTCGCTACTCGTTTCAGAAACGAGATCAACGTTGCATTCACACTCATGGACAGCATTTAGAGTACTGACTATAACGTTTAGAGATGCTATGTGTTCCTCGAGACTGATGAACAGCAACAGAAAATGTTCTGTATCTCGACAACGGTTGATTTGTGGACCTATGTTTACTGGAGCTTATGGCTACTTTTGGCCTGTAACTTCCACATGCGAACTATTGACCATCACTTTTGAAACACCATGTGTATATAAGGTGACGATCACTGAAGATGCATTGTTTCACCGCACAAGCACACCAAGCCTGATCTCTTGCTGAAATCTAAAATGGCAAGAGTTTCATAGGTAGGTGACGCTGCGCTAGAACCGTGTAATTCGCTGGGAATCTGGGTGGAACGAAAACCGTGCTCGGATGGCCGAGGCGCCCAAGGCCACTGCTCACGTTATGCGGGAGACCGGGTTCGAGTCCCAGTGCGGCACAGATTTTCACCAGTTACCGTCGATTCATTTCTATACACAAACTCTGCAAGCATCATTAAAAACTTGTGATTTTCCGGTGATGAGCCGTCAACGAGATAGTTCGGCAACCCCTTCTAATGTTGGCCGTGAGTTGCCTAGCCGGTTGCATGAAAACTATGATGTACCCTGTCCGGTACAAGGTCTGGTGACTTGGCCGCTGGACTGCAGTTGGTGTTCCTGGTTACAATCGACGAAACTGTAAACGACTACCCGACGGTTGTGGATTCAATCATAGCTAAGCCTGCTGGAGAGGAGTCAGATTCGTACACATTCTACGCCACCATCAAGAACTGTGAAATTAGCTGTACGTTTCTTTCAAATTTAAAATGTTGGTAGGGCTAAGTAATACTTCAGTGCTCTCCACCCGCTTGGTTACTATTCCTTGCTGTAGGGGCTGTGTTTTTTGATATTTTTTGTCTAAACCAGCAAGGCAAAACAGAGGCCACTACTTCCACCACACCAAGTGGATTTAGTGCTCACGTACTCACACTGAGCCGTCAACACTTCGCAGATTATCAATGGGGAAAAGTTGAACATGATTACTACTGTTATCGGTGCCATGGGTGCAATGGTCGTGCCAGGCGCGCGATATTGAATCTTTACACTATCGTTAGTGGCGCGAGACCTGCATGACCTTATAGCAACCGTTATAGTTCCGCATTATTCTGTTACACTAGGGGTGAGTTCACGTAAGGAAAGATAGAGATTGTAAGATTAACGGACTCATTTATTAAACAGTTGAGAATCGAACAAGAAAACAACCAAATGGGGGTGGGGGGAAGAAAGATTAGAGTTCAGCAGCCTGCCCCAACGTACGTTCATAACACGCCACGATAGATGGATGAAAGGAAATTTAGTAACGATAATCGTATTATCAAATAGATTCCCATTTAGTAAAGAAAGGGGTTGCGGGCGTGCAACGACCACACCCAGGAATTAGCAAAGACTAAGAAGACGCTCTTCCCCCATGAACCATGGACCTTGCCGTTGGTGGGGAGGCTTGCGTGCCTCAGCGATACAGATGGCCGTACCGTAGGTGCAACCACAACTGAGGGGTATATGTTGAGAGGCCAGACAAACATGTTCCTGAAGAGGGGCAGCAGCCTTTTCAGTAGTTGCAGGGGCAACAGTCTGGATGATTGACTGATCTGGCCTTGTAACATTAACCAAAACGGCCTTGCTGTGCTGGTACTGCGAACGGCTGAAAGCAAGGGGAAACTACAGCCGTATTTTTTCCCGAGGACATGCAGCTTTACTGTATGATTAAATGATGATGGCGTCCTCTTGGGTAAAATATTCCGGAGGTAAAATAGTCCCCCATTCGGATCTCCGGGCGGGGACTACTCAAGAGGACGTCGTTATCAGGAGAAAGAAAACTGACATTCTACGGATCGGAGCGTGGAATGTCAGATCCCTTAATCGGGCAGGTAGGTTAGAAAATTTAAAAAGGGAAATGGATAGGTTAAAGTTAGATATAGTGGGAATTAGTGAAGTTCGGTGGCAGGAGGAACAAGACTTTTGGTCAGGTGATTACAGGGTTATAAATACAAAATGAAATAGGGGTAATGCAGGAGTAGGTTTAATAATGAATAAAAAAATAGGAGTGCGGGTTAGCTACTACAAACAGCATAGTGAACGCATTATTGTGCTCAAGATAGACACAAAGCCCATGCCTACTACAGTAGTACAAGTTTATATGCGAACTAGCTCTGCAGATGATGAAGAAATTGATGAAATGTATGACGAGATAAAAGAAATTATTCAGGTAGTGAAGGGAGACGAAAATTTAATAGTCATGGATAACTGGAATTCATCAGTAGGAAAAGGGAGAGAAGGAAACATAGTAGGTGAATATGGATTGGGGGGAAGAAATAAAAGAGGAAGCCGCCTTGTAGAATTTTGCACAGAGCATAACTTAATCATAGCTAACACTTGGTTCAAGAATCATAAAAGAAGGTTGTATACCTGGAAGAATCCTGGAGATACTAATAGGTATCAGATAGATTATATAATGGTAAGACAGAGATTTAGGAACAAGGTTTTAAATTGTAAGACATTTCCAGGGGCAGATGTGGATTCTGACCACAATCTATTGGTTATGAACTGCAGATTGAAACTGAAGAAACTGCAAAAAGGTGGGAATTTAAGGAGATGGGTCCTTGATAAACAGAAAGAACCAGAGGTTGTAGAGAGTTTCAGGGAGAGCATAAGGGAACAATTGACAGGAATGGCGGAAAGAAATACAGTAGAAGAAGGATGGGTAGCTCTGAGGGATGAAGTAGTGAAGGCAGCAGAGGATCAAGTAGGTAAAAAGACGAGGGCTAATAGAAATCCTTGGGTAACAGAAGAAATATTGAATTTAATTGATGAAAGGAGAAAATATAAAAATGCAGTAAATGAAGCAGGCAAAAAGGAATACAAACGTCTCAAAAATGAGATCGACAGAAAGTGCCAAATGGCTAAGCGGGGATGGCTAGAGAACAAATGTAAGGATGTAGAGGCTTGTCTCACTAGGGGTAAGATAGATACTGCCTACAGGAAAATTAGAGAGACCTTTGGAGAGAAGAGAACCACTTGTATGAATATCAAGAGCTCAGATGGAAACCCAGTTCTAAGCAAAGAAGGGAAGGCAGAAAGGTGGAAGGAGTATATAGAGGGTTTATACAAGGGCGATGTACTTGAGGACAGTATTATGGAAATGGAAGAGGATGTAGATGAAGATGAAATGGGAGATAAGATACTACGTGAAGAGTTTGACAGAGCACTGAAGGACCTGAGTCGAAACAAGGCCCCGGGAGTAGACAACATTCCATTAGAACTACTGATGGCCTTGGGAGAGCCAGTCATGACAAAACTCTACCATCTGGTGAGCAAGATGTATGAGACAGGCGAAATACCCACAGACTTCAAGAAGAATATAATAATTCCAATCCCAAAGAAAGCAGGTGCTGACAGATGTGAAAATTACCGAACTATCAGTTTAATAAGTCACAGCTTTAAAATACTAACGCGAATTCTTTACAGACGAATGGAAAAACTGGTAGAAGCGGACCTCGGGGAAGATCAGTTTGGATTCCGTAGAAATGTTGGAACACGTGAGGCAATACTAACCTTACGACTTATCGTAGAAGAAAGATTAAGAAAAGGCAAACCTACGTTTCTAGCATTTGTAGACTTAGAGAAAGCTTTTGACAACGTTAACTGGAATACTCTCTTTCAAATTCTGAAGGTGGCAGGGGTAAAATACAGGGAGCGAAAGGCTATTTACAATTTGTACAGAAACCAGATGGCAGTTATAAGAGTCGAGGGGTATGAAAGGGAAGCAGTGGTTGGGAAAGGAGTGAGACAGGGTTGTAGCCTATCCCCGATGTTATTGAATCTGTATATTGAGCAAGCGGTAAAGGAAACAAAAGAAAAATTCGGAGTAGGTATTAAAATTCATGGAGAAGAAGTAAAAACTTTGTGGTTCGCCGATGACATTGTAATTCTGTCAGAGACAGCAAAGGACTTGGAAGAGCAGTTGAACGGAATGGACAGTGTCTTGAAAGGAGGATATAAGATGAACATCAACAAAAGCAAAACGAGGATAATGGAATGTAGTCAAATTAAATCGGGTGATGCTGAAGGGATTAGATTAGGAAATGAGACACTTAAAGTAGTAAAGGAGTTTTGCTATTTAGGGAGCAAAATAACTGATGATGGTCGAAGTAGAGAGGATATAAAATGTAGACTGGCAATGGCAAGGAAATAGTTTCTGAAGAAGAGAAATTTGTTAACATCGAGTATAGATTTAAGTGTCAGGAAGTCGTTTCTGAAAGTATTTGTATGGAGTGTAGCCATGTATGGAAGTGAAACATGGACGATAACCAGTTTGGACAAGAAGAGAATAGAAGCTTTCGAAATGTGGTGCTACAGAAGAATGCTGAAGATAAGGTGGATAGATCATTTAACTAATGAGGAGGTACTGAATAGGATTGGGGAGAAGAGAAGTTTGTGGCACAACTTGACTAGAAGAAGGGATCGGTTGGTAGGACATGTTTTGAGGCATCAAGGGATCACAAATTTAGCATTGGAGGGCAGCGTGGAGGGTAAAAATCGTAGAGGGAGACCAAGAGATCAATACACTAAGCAGATTCAGAAGGATGTAGGTTGCAGTAGGTACTGGGAGATGAAGAAGCTTGCACAGGATAGAGTAGCATGGAGAGCTGCATCAAACCAGTCTCAGGACTGAAGACCACAACAACAACAAGACGCTACTGTGCGTGCATCGCTCGGTAGCCTCCCGTAGTGAAGCAATAAAACCCGCAAGACGTGAAACTATTCACAATGACCTATCAGGTTCCCTCTGGGCCGCAGGGCGCGAATCTACAGTGCACGTCGGCGCTCATGCTTACCGAACTTCATCTCCTGGAAGCGGCACCTCCGGTCTCCGGCACGGCCACACTTGAACTGCCCTACTGCTCCTTTGTCCACTATCCACCCGCGGAAGGCGGTTGGCGCCTACCGGCGACAAACGGGCGCGCACCTGAACTGGACAATCATAGGGCCGGAATTTCACAGGGAGGCGACCTCGCGACGTTAAAATCGAGCAGAAATAGCGTTTACAAGGTTGGTAAGGCACGTTGGGGAACTGTGAACAGGAGAAACTTTAGCCACTACAGAATGTTCAAACGACACCACGTGCTGCTCTGGCGATCTGGCGATCGGAGAAGGGATGGGAAACGGGAAGCTATCATGGCTGCTAGGAAGACTGCTGCCCTCGCCCATAAATAAAGACAATTTCTAGCACCAAGCTTCTCTCACAGATCAGTGTGAGACAAGCTGTAAAAATCGTTAAATAAATCAGGCAACCCATAGAAATTATTAATGTTGCCTGAACTATTTTTTTACCGAATACCAAAATGCTGGGATTAGAAATATGAAATACGAGCACTGAATGCTGAATGAAGTGCACGTCTTTCAACGATTCCGATACTGTGTTCACAGAGGACGCCTCTGTTTAATTCTTGTGCAGTTTGCGTAATCTATAGTCGTGTAAGTTCCAGCGAAATTACGTCAAAATGACCAACACTAATATATCATTAATTTATGTATGTCAGATGAGGCTGAGTGAGCTTCCGGGCAATAATTACTGAAGCGCTTGTGTAGGCACACTGGCTGTTGGTTCTTCGAATTGACAGAGACAGTTGATTGAGGGGAGTAGTATTCACTATAGCTTTTGGTAACTCGCGACTTTTGTAATCAAAGAACGGTTGTTTTCTGCTGTTGGTTAAAGCTAAGCGTTGTGAGTCTTCCAGATTAAACATAATAAACGTAGCCCAGATAGATACGGTAGAAATATAACGGTTATTGGAGAAGACGAACCGCATTTCTCTTCAGATAGTCTGGGCTGTTGTATTGTCCACATCATTATGTAGCTGTGCCTGTTGCACAGTAAATAGTGTGGCTGATGATGCATTCCAGCTAACAATATTACGTGTCACTGTAATTGTTAACAATATGTACGCTCAACCGACGGAATAAACAGTCTGATGGCTGGAAACTAATTTTTCTGTTTTACACTATAGTTTCGTAGGACCAAATTGAGGAGCAAATCTCCACTGTCATATAAGTCCGCAGCTAGTGGCAAGCTTAGGTGCCTCTTGATCGAGTTCTACTACTACCCGGGTTGGGAATTTTTTCTGCCCGGGGGCTGGGTCTTTGTGTTGTCCTCATCATTTGATCATCATCAACATCCGTGACAGTAGCTAAATTGGACTGAGTAAGGAAACTAGACTCTGTGAAAAATTGGGACTTTGTATGGGCTGTGATGACCGCACAGTTGAGCGTCCAGCAAAAACAACGTCATCAAGTCTGTCATGGAAGGTATCAGTACAAGAAATTACAACAGGGAAGCCTTAACAGATAAAGAAAACGTTTATGAAATCTAAAAATACGACAAGCTATACGTTTATATAAACACAGTCAACAATGTTACACAAGAATTAGCTCAATTTTTCAAATACCTCCACAGAATAGTAGTGACCCATGAGGAAACACTTCAGTTTAGATCTGAAAGCGCGTGGATTACTACTAAGATTTTTGATTTCTTTGGCAGCTTATTGAAAATAGATGCAACAGAATACTGCAAGCCTTTCTGCACGAGAAACAAGGAGGTGCGGTCCAAATGGAGATTGGATTTCTGCCTAGTATTAACTGAGTGAAAGCTGCTAATTCTTGGGATTAAGCTGACACTGTTAACAAGAAACGACAGTAAAGAACATATGTACTGAGAGGCTCAACTCGGATGCCACTTTATTACCACTATTAGTACTATGGAGAATGACATTACCTGCCTGTTCTTAAAATAAGAAGTGAACCAACTGCGAGCTAATCCCTGTATTCCATAATGATCCAGTTTCGGAAGCAATATTTTGTGATTAACGTCATCAGACGCCTTAGCTAAATCAAAAAAGAGCTCTAGCATTCGAAACCTTTTGTTTATTCTATCCCATATCATACAGAGAAAGTAGAATATAGCAGTTTTAGTTGGTAAACCACCTTTAAAAGCAAATTGTGCAATTGACTGCAAATTATGTGAAACGAAATGATCAATTGTCCTTCCATACACAGCCTTTTCAGCAACATTACCAAACACTGATAGTATAGAAATAGCTCTGATACTATCGGCGTAACCCCTTTCTTCCTACTTATAAACCGGCTTTACTCTCTGAATACTTAAATCGATCAAGAAATTGGTAAGTCCCAAAGGGAATATTATAAATATGGCGTAGTACAGTCTAACATGCATAGCACAGTGCTTTAGTAATCTGCTAGATGCTCCAGCATATCCATGAAGACAGTCTTCAGTGATTTAATTATTGACTCAGTCTTGCCCTTGTCAGCATCAGTCTCGAATAGCCAAGAGAGCTGTTTGATTTCCTGTAGAAACTAAGTTTTTATTTCATTCATTAGCAATGGTCAGCAACTCATTGTTAAAAGCTGTACATCTCTCTGACTTACCAGTAACAGATATATTTATACTATTCATTAACTTTATATCCTCGACCTTGTGCTACTGACCTGACACTCTCTTCACTACTGACCCTATGGTTTTAATTTCATCCTGTGAAATAGTTATTCTATATGCGTGTCACGTACTCTTTGCCTTCATAGAAACATTTTTAATCACTTTACAGTAATGTTTATAACGGACAAATGTATAACGATTGTGACTAATTCTAACATTTTGATGTAGTTCCCACTTCATTCTATATGATATCCTTATCCCACTAGTCAGCCACCCAGGCTGATTTTTACTGCTAGTACCCTGTCCTGAACATTCTAGTGGAAAGCAACTTTCAAAGAGCATGAGAAATGTCTCAAGGAAAGCATTGTATTAGTCTTCTATGTCATCAGCACTATAAACATCTTGGCGCTCTCGCTCCTTAACGAGGTCTACAGAACTCTCTGTTGCCGTTCGGTTAGCTTTTCGATATAGTTTGTAATCATACATAACATTTGTTTGACTACATAAACCTTTTAGTGTTCAATTTTGGGCGTCGTGATCTGAAAAACCATTCACGCTTTTACTAACATGATCATTTAGTAACGAAGAATGGATAACAATAAAGTATATGGTTGTGCTGCTGTTCTCATGCACCCGGATTCCAAAAAATACGCTCTGCTTCAGATCACATGAATTTAGGAGATTTTCCATCATCCTTTTTTTTTTTTGCACAATCACTTACAAAATTAATAATGAAGTCACCATTTACAACTAATTTTTGGTACTTCCTGTAACGTGAACCAATAACCCTCTCTAGCTTGAGCAAAAATGTTCAGAAGTCAGAGGACCTATAAATAACTACAGTTAGAAGTTTAGTTTCATTAAATTCAGTTGACCCTGCAAACATGCAGATACCTGTCCAGCGTAGTCTGATACACCTACAGACTCAAATGGAATACTGTTTTTTATGTACATGGCCACTACCTTACTCCGCAAAGAACTCCTTGAAAAACAGCAATCTAAAGTGCATCCTGGGATAAGAAGACTTTCAACTGTCACATTGTTTAAGTGGTGCTCTGATATCTCAAAAATGTCAGAGTCAACATCTATAAGCAGTTCACTAACTTTATCTCAAATACCTATTATACTCGCATTTTGATGAAATATGGTAACTCCGTCACTTCTTGGATATCTGAGCCCCCTGTAAACGTGGTTTCTTTGTTGGTGAGACTTCCTTTACGTAGGGATATCGATCAGCTGACTTCAATCGGAAAAAGGTTCCACTCCAACACCAACTACTATAGGACTTTTCTCATGAGATATCCCACCACCGTCCACTACAGTGTCGCCAATAAGCTTTGTCAACCTCCCCTTCCGATATCTCTTGACGTGAAAGTCATGTTTACTGAAATCCGATCTATTGATAGACTCATCTGGCACCACTGTAATGTGAGGCAGGCCCACCTCCATCAGTGCATTATGAAGCCTCATAGCAGCATTAAGGTGAGGCCAGTAGTGACACTGAAGCGCACATTTGTGCCACCAGTTTGAATAGTTGCATCATACTCCCCATCCCTATCAAGACTATTCCCAGCTCAACCCACAATCACCACCTGATCCTCTTCCGTAAAATTCACACTGTCACCTAAGCCAACCCTGCACTAGGCTTCAAAATACTGGTGACATCGTACTCGTTCTCCAACACTTCTTGCATCTGTTGGTCTACACCTCTGCCTTGTGAACTACCTAATAGCAGAACCTTCTTCTTTCTATATGATACTGCAACTGTCTTAAAGTCCTTAACTACTGAGGTCTGCTGCATGTTTCCTACACGCAAAGCTACAAGAGGCTCCTCTCCACTAAACTCTGACAGCTGGTCAAATCTATTCGTGATACGCGAAGTACAACTGTCTGAATATCACCTTCTTCTAGCTGCCTTCTTAAACTGCCAGTTCCCCCTTTGCGTTTTGTATCTGCACCAGAAGGGCACAGATCTTACGCCCCTCCTCCTTCATTAACGTGTCTGTACAACAAATTCTGCATTTCCAGGAGAGGAATGTACACCCACTTCCCTACTGCATCCCCCCCCCCCCCCAGTGAAAATATTTTGAACAAATCTCACACCGTAACCAACTCACACACCTCCGAAGCAGCCCACACTACTCACTCATGGTAAAATGTTAACAGTTACTGAAAAAACTAAAAGTCTACGTTACCTAATTGCATTTAATACAGTAAAACTAACAATATTTCAAATGGTTCAAATGGCTCTGAGCACTATGGGACTCAACTGCTGTGGTCATCAGTCCCCTAGAACTTAGAACTACTTAAACCTAACTGACCTAAGGACATCACACACATCCATGCCCGAGGCAGGATTCGAACCTGCAACCGTAGCAGTCGCACGGTTCCTGACTGCGCGCCTAGAACCGCGAGACCACCGCGACCGGCTAACTAACAATAGTCATCTTGAATTTCGCTCTCTACTAAGAAAGTAACTTCTTCTGTTAATACTGCTAAACCACAACTGACAGCAATACCACAAAAAAATTTGCACAATTTCTTGTCTAAAACCAAAAAATTCACGCGTCCACTGGAACACTCAACAAATCTAAACACTCTGAGCCGAAGTTTTTACTGAAGTGTTCCACTAGAAACACCAAAAAACAAAAGCTGCAATTTACCGCACTAAATGTAATAAATGTCTGCAACGCGCAAACAACTTCATTAGACAAAGAGAGAGAAATTTTCAGAAAGTTTATTAAACTGTTATTTCACCAGGAACAGAGCGAGACACCGTTAGAAACTACTAAATTTAATAATCGAATAAAGTGCACAAACAACTCTGTCAGAACTTATCCTTAGAACCGCTACAGCTGCAACTGCACACCGCGAAATGTAAACACACTGCTGATATTTCAATGAACCACTGAAACCAACTAAATTTAATAACTGGATACAGTGCACAAACAGCTTTGCCAGTACTTGGCTTTAGAACCGCAACAGCTGCAACTGCAATCCGCGAAATGTATGCACAATGCTGAGATTTCGATGCACCACGATACACACTCACGAATACTCGAATCAGGAACTGAAGAAAAACTGACATGAATTAAAATCTACAAATAAATTACTCTACAACAAATATTGGCACCAATAATAGTTAAAACAAGTATCTGAAACAAAATTTCACAAAACATTGGCAAGCGATTTTAATCGCCGTTGAACACTTATGACGTCAATCAAATAATCAATTGTTTATTGTAACTCTCAAATTTAATTGGTGCGTCCAGGTGTCATATCACCGTTAGTTCAATTACTGGTTGAACTTAGATTCATTCATAAACAGTGGCCTATTGTGTTTCCTTTAACTGTAAATCATAGAACTGCAATTTCTTATAATTAAAATTCAGGCTACTATTTCATATGGCAATTAAGAGCTTTAAACTCATATGTGACCACATTTAAATTTAGTATAAACTAATGAAAGTTGAAGTAAATCTTTCATCATGTTTCAATTTTGCTAAAGTTATCTCTTTACAAAGGAAATCTTTATCTTGGAATTCGTTTTCTGAAAATTATATCTTAACTAATTGTAGCCTGCAGTTGATTGGTCAAGCTTGTCTTAGAATCTAACCACACGCCCTTCACATAAAATAATTATTTCTCAATTTATTGAATGCGTTGTTATTAATAAATGCATCAAATTGTCATTCTGCACATTATGGAGCCTGACCTCGCCTTATATCCTCGTGTGGCATAGTGTTTGCTTGTATCTTGTCTTATTGGTCATTTTAACTAGCATACTAGCCTTGAATAATCGCTGCCTCTGATCAAGGATGCCACATGCACGTCCGCCCGTTAGAAACCTAGAGTCGGTGAAAAAAATTAGTAACTGACTGCCTGAGGACTCATCCCCAAAACTGAGTATGAGGGCCACTAGGTAGATTTCAAAAAAGACTGGTCGGCAGATTACGTACTTAACACATCTGAATAAAATGTTCTTTTACTTCCTCATATCCTTCAGTAACCATGTCGTCTATTGCTATGAGTAGATCAGGGTAATTAAGTGCAGGGACATCAATCCTTAATGTAACCGCCGGGCGAAGAATTTGTTGCAACGCCTTTGTTTGTACAGAAAAATTGTGCGGGTAGCACCTTCCTTTCTTTTTTTTTTATCAGTTGTCAGTCTTCTAACTGGTTTGGTGCGGCCCGCCACGAATTCCTCTCCTCTACCAACCTCTTCATCTCAGAGTAGCACTTGCAACCTACGTCCTCAGTTATTTGCTGATTCTATTCCAGTCTCTGTCTTACTTCATAGTTCTTACCCTCTTCAGCTCCCTCTAGCACCGTGAAAGTTATTCCCCAATGTCTTAGCAGATGTCCTAGCATTCCGTCCTATCTTCTTGTCAGAGTTTTCCATGTGTTCCTTTCCTCTCCGATTTTGCGCTGAACCTCTTCCTTCCTTACTTTATCAGTCCACCTAATTTTCAACATTCTTCTTTAGCACCACTTCTCAAATGCTTCGATTTCCTTCTGTTCTGATTTTCCTACAGTCCATGTTGTGGTCCAAACGTACACTGTCAGAAATTTCTTCCTCAAATTAAGGCTTATGTTTGATACTAGTAGACTTCTCTGGGGCAGTAATGCCCTCTTTGCCAGTACAAGTCTACTTTGGATGTCCTCCTTGCTCTGTCAGTCGTTGGTTCTTTTGCTGCCCAGGTAGTGCAGTTCCTTAACTTCATCTACTTTCTGAGCATAGATCCTGATGTTAGGTTCCTTGCTGTTCTGATTTCTACTACTTCTCGTTACTTTCGTCTTTCTTCGATTTATTCTCAATCCATATTCTTTACTCATTAGACTGTACATACCATTCGTCAGATCTTGAAGTACTTCTTCAGAGGAAAGCAGTGTCATCAGCGAATCTTATCCTTGATATCTTTTCAACTTGAATTTCAATTTGACCCTTGAACCTTTGTTTGATTTCTGTAATGGTTTCTTCGTTGCATAAATCGGACAGTAGGGGTGAAGGACTACCGAGTACTTCGTTCTTCATCTCGCACTCTTATTGTCCCCACTTGGCTCTTGTACATTTTGTTTGTTACCCGTCTTTCCTTGTAGCTTACTGCTACTTTCCTCAGTATTTGTAACATCTTTCACCATTTGACACTGCCGAACGCTTTCTTCCTGATGGAGAAATGTTTTGAACGTGAGTTGATTTTTCTTTAATCTTGTTTCCATTATCAACCGAAATGTCAGACTTGCGCCTCAGGTGCCTTGACCTTTTCTAAAGCCTTACTCTACGTCATCTAACAGATATTCAATTTACTTTTCCATTCTTCTGTATACGAGTATTATTCTTGTCAGTAACTTGGATGCATGAGCTGTAAAGCAAACTGTGCGACAATTCTCGCACTTGTGAGCTCTTGCAGTCTTCGGAATTGTGTGGACGGTATTTTTTCGGAAGTTGTATGATATGTCACCAGACACATACACTCTACACAGCAACGTGAATTTTTTCCCCCATTGATTTTAGAAATTCTGATGGGGTGTTACCCATCCCTTCTGCCTTATTGGCTCTTAAGTCCTCCAAAGCTCTTTTAAAACCTAATTCTCATACTGGAGCCCCTATGTCTTCTAAATCTACTCCTGTTTCTTCTTTAGACACGTGAAACAAGTCTCCCCGCTCGTAGAGGCCTTCAATGTATTCTTTCCATCTATCCGCTTACTCCTCTGCATTTAACAGTGGAAGTCTTTGCAGTCTTATTGTTACCACCCTTGCGTTTAATTTCACCAAAGATTGTTTTGACATATGCTGTGTCAGTCCTTCCGACTATCATTCCTGTTTCTATTTCTTCACATTTTCCCATGCAGCCATTTCGTCTTAGCTTCCCTGCACTTCTTGTTCATTTCATTCCTCAGCAATTTGTACTTCTGTGTTCCTGAATGTCCCAGAATACTTTTGTACTTCCATCTTTAATTGATCAACTAAAGTATTTCTCTTGTTACCCATGGTTTATTTACAGTTACCTTCTATGAACCTATGTTTTTGTTGCTAACTTCTGTGATTGGCCTTTTTAGGGACATCATTTCCTCTTCAACTGTACTGCCTACTGAGCTGTTCCTTTAAGCAGTATCTATAGCTTTTGAGACCTTCAAGTGTACTTTTTCGTTCGTTAGTACTTTCGTATCCCACTTCTTTGATTCTTTCTGACTAGTCTCTTAAAGTTCAACTTACTCTTCATTAGTACTGAATTGTGATCTGTGTCTATATCTGCTCCTAGAGACGCCCTACAATCCTGTATCTGATTTCGAAATTTTTGCCTGACCATGATGTAATCATACTGTGTAATGCACTTTTTTGTGTATATACATGCACATAATGTAAAGCACAACTCACACACTTAGAAGTTTCATCACATGGAGGTAAGTGTACAAAGATGACGATATTACAACCATAACAATGCCAAACACTTCCACTCCTAGAGATATTTCATTATGTAGATGTATGTGACAGTATAAATTTACAATTTGCTAATGATACTTTACTTACTATTTACATTGGAAGAGAACTAATAAAAATTAAAATAAACAGATAAACCAGTCAGTTATATAGTGTTACTGCGGTGATATTACGTATACATTGTGGTATACATTAGAACAACAGTAAGTGATATGGGCCAGATGCACATAAATAAATATTGCAACTATGGACATATTATGGCAGACACTGAAAGCACAGTAAATAGGTTGGGATGTACGTGCATATGTGAATATTACAAATGTTACAAAACTGGACTTATTTACTTTAGATTGGAAAGTAGGTGAATGAAATTTTTAAGAAAGCCGGTACTGAATAACTTGGCTTGCTCACTGAGGAAATTTTGTGGTGATTCGCTTTTATGTACATATATTTCAATCTCCATAAGCAAATTCATAAGGCTACCTTTCTCAGCATGGTGCAATTCTTGTACATGGTCTTTAATGCTCTTTATTCCATGACTGTTGGCAGTTGTGTGCACGGCAAACGTGTATTTTGAAATGTAGTTCAAATGTACGGCATCAATATTCTCTTTCAACCGTGTCTCAGTTCTTCTTCCACTTTGTCCTGTATAGTAAGAGGGGTATCTTTGACAGGTGAGTTTGTATACGCCAGATTCTTTGTATGGGGGGTTGTTATTTTTTAAGTTTTGAACTGCTAACTGCTGGGGTTTGTTGTTTGTATGGAAGCTTATTTTAATGTTCGTGTTTTTAAATAGATTGCTTATTTTGTAGGAAATGTTCACTAAGAAAGGTAGTGCAATATATTTCCTGCTCTTTTCTACTGCATTTTCTGTAAGTTGCATGGTTTCTGGTGCACAGCTTTGTTAGCTGATGATTTTTAGATTTGACGTGATAGTTTTTCTAATATGAGAGAGCTGTATCCATTGTTTGAGTCTATGGTCTTAATTATGCTGATTTCATTTTCTTTTTTTAATTGGTTCAAGAAGAATTTTGTGTAGATGGTTCAGTGTGGATTTAAAATATGCCATCTTATACTGGTTTGGATGACAAGATGAGCTGTTGATACTTACATCAGTGGATGTTGATTTTCTTTAAATCCCAAAATGATATTTATGGTTTTTGATGGTGATTTTTAAACCTAGGAAATTGATGCTACTCACATTTGTTGCTAATGCGTCTGTCTCCTGATTCGTGCCATCAAAAAGTAGAAGTATATCATCAACATACCTTTAGTAGTAGATGATTTTGCTGTTGATGGCCGGCCAGTGTGGCCGAGCGGTTCTAGGCGCGTTAGTCTGGAACCGCGCGCCCGCTACGGTCGCAGGTTCGAATCCTGCCTCGGGCATGGATGTATGTGATGTCCTTAGGTTAGTTAGGTTTAAGTAGTTCTAAGTTCTAGGCGACTAATGACCTCAGATGTTAAGTCCCATAGTGCTTAGAGCCATTTGAACCATTTTGCTGTTGATGTGACTGTTAGCTTCAAAAAATGTCTTCTCTAAGTGATTTGTGTAAATATCTGTTAACATCGCAGCTAGGCTGCTACCCATTGCCAACCCATCTTTCTGTCTGTATACTTTGTTGTTAAAACTGAACTAATTGTTTGGCAGTACCAAGGCGAGTAACTCAATGAGCTCACACATCAAATGGCTCTGAGCACTATGAGACTTAACTGCTGTGGTGATCAGTCCCCGCTCACAAATCGCTGCCACACTTAGTGTCTTATGTTTCAGTAGATTGTTTCTGATTAGGTTTACACAGTGATAGTATAAGTAACTCTGAACAAAAAATGTTATATGAACATAGGTCCGCAAATGCTTCGTTGGGGAGGTATGGGTATTGAAAGGAACTTTAATTTTGCAAAACTGATGTGCAAAACGTGAACGTATACGCAATACGACTGGAACATAATGTGATTATCTTGAGAATAATCTTACAGAGAACTACAATAATGTTACACATTTTTACATAATATTTATTTCGTGCACAATGCTTTAAAACATGCATGTTACATGTATGCAGTTGAAAAAGACGTACCATGTCTTTTGCAAACGGCTTTAACACTTATCGTACAGGTGTTGTACAGGTCACAGAACAGGTTCGAATATTCCACCATGTACGTCAATGCACTTTTGCTCTGTAGCGATAACATGTTGAGTTACTTGTTCAGTTGCCTGTGGTTGATTCCTAATCAATTCAGCAGCGCCCATGTTGCAACGAAGCAGTTCATGTGTATTTACCTTCACTTTGTGCACCTCTGATTTCATCCGACCCCGTAAACAGAAATCTAAAGGTGTAAGATCAGGTGACTTGGAGGCCAGTTAATAACACCGCCACAGCAAATCCAGCGATTAGGGTAGGTGCGGTTCAGATGGTCCCTCACACGTAAGGTAACATGTGGAGGGCATCGTCATGTTGAAAGTACATTCCAGTTCGCTTGGCTAAAGGAACTTTTTCCAATAGTTCCACAAAAGAATTTTCCAAAAATGCAGGTACCTCTCCCCCTTCAATCGCTGATTGATAATAAATGGACCTATCAAAAGGTTACCTATCATGCCGCACCAAACATTATGGCAAAACGAACTTGTAAATTGCTATCCACTGTAGCGTGTGTATTTTTCCGTGACCATCGACGATTATTGCGTGCGTTGTTTATTCCATGTCGTGAAAACTGGGCTTCGTCAGTGAATAGTATGGAAGCAAATGACTATTCTCAATTACCAAGTGACAGAATTGAAGTCGTTGGGCATTTTCGCCAACCTGGAGGTTTTGGACCAGCTGCATGTGAAATGGATACAGGTTTTCCGCATGTAATGTTTCCCATACAAGTGTCTGTGGGACAATCATACGCAGGGACATCGTTCGTATGCTCGTACAGGGACTTCACTCAACACGTGCAATAATTTCTTCCTGGTCTTACAAAGTTCGTTGACGCGCACGCTCGGACGTAAAATGTCTACTAGGAAGAGAGACTGTTGCACGCAAAGTGATAAACACTTTGGTAAACACCCTGCGATCAGGTAATCTTCGAATCGGAAAGCGCCTGTGGTATTCCTCCCTTGCAGCGGTTGCACTACCGTCGCAGAAGCCATTAACATACACCATATCTGCGTATTCCTCATTATTGTACACGTGTTGCATTGTTAGCAGGGCTTGTACGAACACAATTAACACCATACATTACACAGCTAACCAATCCGTCGCCATTACACTACACAGTGCGGCTTACACTGCACAACTGCGCAAACAACGGATGACTATACTACATAATACGTACGTCACATCACCATAATACGTGGTAGGTTGCATAGCGTAAACATGGCATGTTCCCGAGAATTGTCTGCAAGAAAATCACTTTACGGTCCAGTTGTATAGCGAATACGTTCACATTGTGCATATCAATTTTGCAGAATTAAAGTTCCTTTCAGTATCCATACCTCCCTAACGAAGCATTTGCGGATCTATGTTCATATAACATTTTTTATTCAGAATAAGTTATACTCCCAGACACCCTGTGTATATATATATATGCCACAAATTTGAACAACATTTCAAAATCCACATTTGCCATTCAAACAACTACCAACAGTCTTGGAATAAAGAGCATTGAAGACCATGTACAAGTATTGCACCATTCTGGAAAGGTAGCCTTATGAATTAGCTTGAGGAGATTGAAATATATGTACATAAAAGCAAATCACCACGATATCTTCTCAGTGAACAAACCGAGTTAGGCAATTCAGCCTTTCCTCAAAATTTCATTCACCTCCTTTCCAATCTAAAGTAAAAAAGTCCAGGTGTTTAAATTTGTAATATTTGTTTATGCACATCCATCCCAACCCATTTCCTGTGCTTTCAATGTATGCTATAACAAGTCCATAGTTGTAATATTTATTTATGTACATTTGGCCCTTATCATTTACTTTTGTTCCCATGTCTACCATAATATTTACGTAATATCACTGCAGTAACACTTTATAATTGACTGATTTATTTGTTTATCTTAATTTTAATCAGTTCTCTTTAAATGTAAATAATTAGTAACGTAACATTAGCAGTTTGTATATTTCTACTGTCACATACATGTACATCATGAAATATCTCTAGGCGTGGACGTCTTTGGCATTGTTATGGTTGTAATATTGCCATCTTTGTACAAATACCACCATGTGATGAAACTTCTAAATTTGAGAGTGGTGCTTTATCTTATGTGCATATACATACACAAAGATGTGCTTTATACAGTATTTGCTGCTACAAGATATTAAACAACCTGCACTGGATCGTATTGTAAGTAATTCTAACCTCTTCCATTTAATAATAATAATTTTTTACAGCATTTAAAATCGTCGCGAGGCACAATTACAATTAAAAAGTCGTTGTCTCACATTTTGATTTGGTTGTAGGGCACCACATCTCCAATAAAGTTTCGTCAAGTGAGGAAACAAAACACGAAATGTAATGTAAAACGTGAACTAGCCGTCTGAAGATGAACCTATCGGTTCGAAACCGGTAACGGCGCTGTTTAAATAAATAAACAGTATTGTAAAAAGTGGCTGGTTGCTGTAATCTTCTGTGCAAGAGTCAGCCTATATTTTGTACATAGCCACGCACTCAAAATGTCAGTTTTTGACAAAATAGTAAGAAGATTAGTCATTCACACAGATGTCTGAGTATTACCCGAGCCCTTGGATCCTATGATTTACGAGTATAAGGAAATGAAATCTGGAAAGAGACAAATGATTAATTTGGACACTGTGGCGGCTAACTGTGCGTAGACATACTGATGGTATTTCTCTCGCATTTTCCTGAAGTAATGTAAGGACTCCGTAGCAAAACCTGCATGAGATGGCCGGAAGTGGGTTCGAAACCTGCTCTTCCTGAACGTGTGTGTAGTAGTCTTCTCAGTGCAACAATGAGCAGCTGTCTCTCAACAGTGTCTCGTATTTCATATGAAAGGGCGTAAGACACGTTATTGAATGCTTACAAGATGGCCACACTCTTGCAATAAATATTCTGAAAGTCGGCGTACACTGTGATTTCAAACGGAACACCCACAAAGACCATTAATATGAAATGTAGATGTCAGACGAATATCCTTGAAAGAACCATGAGGAAGTCCAGTTCATCGGAGGAGGAAATAGGTCACAAATCTCTCGTTTGACCGGAGTATTGCTTGCCATTCTGACACTCTTCCCAAATAGGATTGATGGGCTTATTAGAGAAGAATCAAAGAGCAGCACATTTAGCCATAGCTTCGCTTAGTCAGCGCGAAAGCCTCACGGAGATGACACTCTACCTGCAGTGCCCAGTGCTAAAAAACAGGCATTCGCTATCTTGGAGCGATTTACTGCTAAAATTTCGAAAGCGTACGGTCCTAGAAAATTCAGGCACTGAACTGTTTCCTCTTTCATGTACCTTGCGAAAATGTTACGAAGGCCAAATTATGGAGATTCGAACACACGTGGACGCACAGCAACAGTTGTTCCTCACGTATACTGTTCGTGACTGGAAGTGACTACAGTTCACACAATCAGGTATGTTGCCGGGCATAGTGTAGATGTGGACACCACACTTCGGTCGGTTCAATGCTGGTTGACGTTGGTCATTGTTAAAAGCAGAGAGAGAAATGCGGCAATAATGTGTCACAGTGAAGTAGGAAAGTAATGAATATTGTTGGAATATTTGTAACGAAGTCAATAATCATGGGAATAATGACGACGCCAACATACCAGTGGACAAATGTTGTATGAAAACTTCAAAACGTGAACATCAGAGTTAAGCAAAAGTACACGGAAGGTATTTTTTACGAATCCTGAAAGAGGGTAAAGAGAGAAATGTTTGAAACATTCTCAGTCATAGCTAAAATACTTATCAACATTATAAAGAACTTATCACTGTGGGAAAGAAGGTTGTGAAATATTATTATAGGGCTCTCTTTCGGCATAGAAATAAAGTAAACGCCTATTCCTGTGGCATAAATAAAAATCGGATACAGAAAAGCGAATCTGTTCGGTTAAATGAACAGAAGACATTCTTACATTCGTGATAGAGTTGAGCAATATTTACATAAGTGTAATCTTCCATAGACGTGGTAACTAAGCAGACACAATTTAAATTAAATTAAATAAATGAATACAGTCCGAATATTAAACTGCCAGAAATGTCATCTCACAAACAAATGACAAATTTCATCTTTTACCTTATTGCTGTGCAAAAATTATGGTCGAAAGTAGCTTTTGCATGATGTATGAGGCGTATTCGGAAACTAAGGTCCGATTAGGCACGAAAATGAAACCACTGTGAAAATCCGATGGAACTTCGCACGGATGTATTGAGTAGTGTGTTTAGTGTGCTCGTTACCCTTTTCAGTCCAGAGCGCAAAGAGATCACGTAGAAATACCTAAAACAAAAGTGTCCTCCTCCAAGTATGTGGATCTGGAGAGAGATTTCGCCTGAAGCGATGCAGCACCCATAATATAAAAACCATGCGTTTCTTTCATCAAGACAATTTTCAGCCGCATTCTGAAGGAGCAATGAAGACGCTGCTACAGCGTTTTAGATGGGAAGTATTTGTGCAAACAATACAGCCCTTAATTGACTTCCTCCAGTGTTCATCTGTGCTCACATGAACCGCTGGCTATGAAGACAACATTATGACATAAACAACGAAAGGCAGACCAGCGTAGAAAACTGGTGGAAAGCACAGATGACTGCTTTCTGTGACGAGAGTACTGGAAAGTTTGTACAACGCCACGACAAATTTCTAAGTTGGAGCAGCGTCTATTTAGAGAGGTCTGGCTAACTGTTGCGAACAAAAAAATTTTGATTTTCACTGTGGTTTTGATTTCGCGACCGATCTGCCCTTACTTTCCAAACAGTCCTCGTATAACTGTATTGTAACTTGGCTCGACGAAATTTGGACGAAACATAGAAGAAACTACTACAGGATAGTACAGAGGGTAACAGAAAGCAATGTGCAGCGAAGTGAACAGACCCACTTATATGCAAAGACAATAATTACACTGAAGTCACCGTGGTTAATGATGGTCCCTGTATATTAGAAAATGCATGCTCATTAATGTCCTCCCATGATAGTCACGCGGTTGTTAAGAGTTCTTATAGCGCTTAGTTCCCTCTTTCAAGGCACGCGTTTGATAACTGCCGTATTGTCGTTGGTGGATGTAGAGGTGCTGCCATATGTCTCCCTAACGCATCCCACACGTGTTCCATGGTATTTGGGGACCGGGCAGGCCTTTCTACTTGTCAAATATCCTTCGCTGCAAGATCTCCCCCACCTGCGCTGTTCGATGCGGTAGCGCATTGTCAACCATAAAAAATGATATCAGAACCAGATGCACCCATGGAAAGATACGCTTTGGGAATGAGTACAGTTTCACAATAACAGTGATCGACTAGATATGGAGATCAGAATGTCCATGCAAGATTGTCTCAAGCACACTATAACACCTGAACCACCAAAACGATCATGTTCGACAATGTTCCTGGGTGCCTTTACAAACTCCAGTGTCTAGTCGTAATAGGATACGTCGAGCATCGTTTCCCCTTTTCTGATATCCAGGAACCATCACAAAGCATTTCAGTGTAATTATTGTCTTTGAACAAAATTGTTATATCTGTTCGTCCCGTTGAGCATTTATTTCAGTTACCTTCTGTACTAACTGTACTGTACTGCATTGTAGCAGTTTTTTCCATGTATGGTCCAACTTTCATCGATCTATGTCACTTGGCAATAGCGCTCAAAAGTTACTTTCTCCTTAAGTCTTGCACACTAGTATGTCCTCCGCGTTTTCTAATTCGCGAGCACGCTGGTAACATATTCTGTGGCCATTAATCAAAGTCTGATGTGAGGACAATCTTTGGCCAGTCGTAAAGGGAGGTCTGAGCCATGTTCTTTGGCGAGCAGTCTCGACCAATGATGGCTCTACACGGCCTCGTTCTGGTAACGCGCGGTCAGCGTTCAGACGGGACAAAGGTTGGCGGTACTCGAGAGAGAGATTTGTTTGTGTTTCTTGTTTGGCGTGGATGCGTATCTCTGTGTGTGCAGATTAGTAGAGAGGACTGATGTGCAAACTTAGCATGGGATTGCTTTCTGTGTTCTCTTGTTATGTGCTACGAGACACGGTGAGGTAAAGCCCAGCACTGCACGGCTTACGGTATTAATACAGAACAACGATTTCAGGTCGGTAACGAGCCATTACGATTGGTAGGATCTAACATGCTTTATACTGGGTCACAGTCTCAGTTCGCGAGGGCCATAAACTGGTTCTCAGTAGTGCATCCGAATCATTGTGGCACTGACTCCCTCATGGTCCACGTATGAATGACTGCATTCTTACTTGTTTTATGTGTTGTGTCCTGAGTTGAAATGATCATTAACCTGAATATAATCTCTCCCAGTTTTTTTTTTTCATTTCCTTGCCACTGTTAAACTGGCAGCGGAAACATAATGATTCTACGTAACGTGAAATGTCTTCGTAAACATTGTAAGTAATTTGTACTGTGGGTTCTGTTGCGATCTTTTACCTACAGAAAACGTGTTTATTTAGTCGAGATACTTCCATAGGCAGCATTTATTTGTTCAGCGCCACGATTAGTTTTAGCTTCTCTGCGTGAGGTTTCATATTTTTGAAGCTAAGCTGCGACGAAATCTATGTAGCACATGATGATATCTCGGGCTCCATTCAATATTTATTCTAGTATATTATAATGCCCTCCTTCATATGGATAAATTGTAGGATAACAGACTGAGCCACGTATGCTCAGTTTACCTGCCTTTATCATTTAAAAGTTTCGTTAGTCAGGTCATGAACTTGCTGATAAATTACATCATCAGAGTCTGTTTAAATGTTCTCTTATGCCCATAGATCAAGACATTGCGCAAAGCAAGCCATCCCTTTGTTAAATTTATTCTTAAATATATTGCCAAGATTGCGTTTGATAAAATATCATCGCTGAAAACTTTCGTATTATAAGAGGGAGTTCAAAGCATGGTAACATGGTAACTTTTGACAGACAGTCTTACATGTTTCCAGAACTTTACTAACACATGGTGGGAAGCTTATCCTATTATTTATCGAAACCTGCTGAACTTTTCACACGAAATCTCTAGACATATTTCTTTCCATTTTTACCACAGAGTCGTACTCTTTCAGCGACCGAAAGAACCTTTAAGTGGACATCGAGCACCAGAGCACTTTTCCTTGGTGCGACCCTCAGCAGACGAGATCGCTGAGAAGCAACTTCGATGAACTCGGCGCTATCTCAAAAGCGTGCCCTCCAACAGATAAACTCACGGCGTGCTGTCTAACAATTGGATTATGAGGAAGTTACTTCTTGCCCTCGGGAGGAGGGCATAAATTATTCATTTGAATCGCGGTGGAACTCCATTAAAACAGAGTTAAGGGAACTAATGCAGACGTCTGAAAAGGACTTCTCTTCCTACTTTCAAATTATGTTGTCTTGTAACGGTTTGTTGCCGCTTCCGCAAACAGTGAGGTGGCGAATTCCGAGCGCAGCGTCTTTCAAACAGCTAACTCACTGTATCCCCAGGTTTTTACCAAACCGGTTCGCAAGGAATATGTTTGTGCTGTCGCACCAATAAATACTAGGCTTAGCAATTTTGGAAAATAACCATATGTTGCTCTTCATTAACCGAATTTGCAGAAATAATATTGCGAATTGGATCTACTTGTTTTTCTTGGGCATAATTCATTATTGCGTCCTCACACAAACATACTGTATTTCTGTATTGTTGCGCTGTCGTCAGTTGATATTTATTTTCTGTGCTAGTTGTCATTTTTTAATCGACGGTGCTTTGTTAAGGATAATGTGTTTTGCAGTTCAATCACGTCTGCGTGACCTTGTCTAAATGTTCTACATTCTCTTGACGTGAACATTCTTTTCTTTTATGCCGTTTAGGAAGAATAGGCAGTATGCGGGCCTAGATGTTACCCAGTCACTTCTCTTTCATCATCGTCTGCAACACGACACTACAAGCAGTCGTTAGTTGTCTACACTAAACACTTACACTTCGTTGGCCACAAAGCGCACGCTTCGCGAAGGACAGGTGCCCAGTAAGTGTGAATAAGGATAGCTTCTCCGATTTTGGTGGCTAAACCTCTAGGACACCGGTCGTCAAACTGCGGATAATAATATGCTTCTAGCAACTAACACCACAGTCTAAGAACGTCAACGAACGTTAAGAACTTCCCAATAATGTATTTTTCTTGCTCAATAACAAAATACAAACAGAAATAGTAATATTTTAAGAAGTTTGATAGTGTCTTCTGTGGATCACTATTGTTGATATGGAGTCCGACTGTGAAAAGTGGCCACGCTGCTCGTCGGGAAAAGCGGCCAATTTGCTTTCCTAAATACGAGTTAGATACTTACAAAAACACGCAAAATACGAAAAATGAAACTTAAAAAAACACGCATAATGCAACAGATGAAAGTGACATCTAATCCTTTTATATACAAAGCTACCATACACCATTCTGTCGCTTTGTGAATATTTTGAATTAATGAAATCGTATAATTGGAAAGTGTCTTTGTTTGTTATAGTGGGTCTAATAAAAAATTCCGATTGGAAGACTGTCTGCAGTAGCCGCCGTTATCCTTTCAGGTACTAGGGAGTGAAAATGCCTAGAAAATGTGCCTGAAAATCAGGAAAACAAACATTTAAACCTATTGCGGTGGCACTGGCCATATTACCATCCTTAGGGAGAGAAAAGTGGACACTTTGCAAGCCTTCATAATAATGCATGTAGTTATAATACATCATTTTCATTTTCACTTACAATGTTTCATGTGATACCGTATAACGTGTGGATTAAAACTGTGTAGGTGGTAAGCTTCTATTAGCAACCATGATTATCTGAAAGCTGCGTCTTAAGCAAAACCATTTGACGACCAAAAACAACGCCACAACGCCATGTATTATTTAAAAATTTGAACCGACGACCTGATTTCATGATCAATTTACTGTTTCAACAGTTTTCGGTCTATCTTAATCTGTCACCCCAAGGAGCTACGAGGATTGGAACTTCTGTCTCTAAGCTGGTCGTAGGTTGTGTTCCAAAAATGAACAGCATGGTGACAGAAGCGATGACACTTTCTGCAGGACCTGTCCAACATTTTGTGGGACAATCCTCAAGCACGTACAATGCAAGCTGTTACCGATTTGTTTGACTGATGGGGCTGCTAAGTGCTATACCACCTGACTTACCCCTCGTAAGTTCAGTTCGATTTCTAAACTGAAGGAAACAATTCACGGCATTCACTTTGAAACACGTATCTATTTTGTGCGAGCTGTAAATATTAAAGTTCCAACCCTCGTATAATTCTTCAACTTTCGTGCGCCTTCCGAACTTGTCTCTGACCACCTAAACTATGTCTGGGTAATTTTTGAGAGAGTTAATTACAAATTTACTGTCGAGATGTCATGTTAAGGAAGGTGTTGAACAGCCTCATTTGCCTTTTCCGACATAAATTGGTATTATAAGAGCCTACATTAGCTGACAAGAAGAAAACAGGAGCTTTTGAAATGTGGTGCCACAGAAAAATGCCGAAGATTGGAGGGGTATATTGCGTAACTAATGAGGTACTGAAGAGAACGGGAGACTAAAAAAATTTTTTGGTATAGCTTGACTAAAAGAAGAAATGGGTTGATAGGACACATTCTGAATCACGAAGTAATTGTCAGTGTTGTGCTGAATATAAGTGCTCGGGGGCGGGAGGGGGAGGGGCGGGAAGAAAATAAAAATTGCAGAGAGAAACCAAGAAACGGTTACAGTAAGCAGGTTCGAATGGATTTGGGTTGCAGTAGTTGTTCAGAGATGAAGAGGCTTGCGCAAGACAGAGTAACGTGGAGGGCTGCATCAAACCAGTCTTGGGACTGAAGATTACGACGACAGATGTTGATTTGTCTAAGAGACTACGGTTCCACGTTCACGTAACTACGATTCCGTATTATACCTCGCCAAGATTGTAGAACAGTAATTCTTATTATTCTTATTGTTTCTTGCCAAAGAAACGCGATTCTTTGCAACGTTTGCTATACGATTGGAAAAAAGTTTGTTGATCTGAAAGAACGACAGACAGATGCCTTGTCCGTCGCTTTGGCCGGTTGGGCTAATGGCGCTGATAAATGGCGGCCGTTGTCGTCCGGTATTCAACAGCCTCGTAAAACAGTGAACCTCTGTTGTTCCTGTAATGTAATGAGATCAAATTAATTAGTTGTTCCACCTGATACGATTCACGTATTGGCAGGTAAAAGAAATGTAACCTGAAATATTCGGTCTGTTGAATATGGAGAAGTCAGATTCTTATCTTACTACAGGTCCCCCTGTTGCCAGAATAATAGATATACTGTATAGGAGGAAAGCTACAAACAAGTAACGTAATTAGTAAATTTAATGAATCACTGTATACTGATCGTCATCACTAGGTCCCATGTGAGATAGCCTTGTTACAGCAAGGGACAGCATCCATCCACAGTTCAGTATTACTCGTCGACGTGCCCGTCTTCCGCATTAAGTATAAATAACACAAGAAAAATACACTGAAGAGCCAAAGAAACTGGTGCAGTTCCCTAATATCGTGTAGAGCCCCCGCGAGAACGCACAAATGCCGCAGCAGGACGTGGCATGTACTCGACTAATGTATGAAGTAGTTCTGGAGGGAACTGACACTATGAATCCTGTAGGGCTATCCATAAATCCGTAAGAGTACGACGGGGTGGAGGTCTCTTCCGAATAGCACTTTGCAAGGCGTTCCAGTTGTGGTCAGTAACGCTCATGTCTGGAGAGTTCGGTGAGCAGCGAAAGTGTTTAAACTCAGAACAGTGTTTATGGAGCCACTCTGTAGCAATTGCATTGTCCTGTTGGAATTATACAAGTTCGTCGGAATGCACAATGGGCAACAATGGATGCAAGTGATCACACAAGATGCTAACGTACGTGTCACCTGACAAAGTAGAATCTAGACATATCAGGGGTCCCATATCACTGCAAATGCACATGCCCACCATCATAACGGAGCCTCCACTAGCTTGAACAGTCCACTGCTGACATGCAGGGTCCATGGATTCATGAGGTTGTCTCCATACCCGTACAGGTCCATCCACTCGATACAATTCGAAGCGAGACTCGTCCGACCAGGCAACATGTTTCCAGTCGTCAACAGTCCAATGTCCAAGGGCCCAGGCGAGACGTGAAGCTTTGTGTCGTACAGTCATCAAGGGTACACGAGTAGGCCTTTAGCTCCGGAAGCCCGTAGCAATGATCTCTGGTTGAACGGTTTGCACCGGACACTTGTTGATGGCCTGGCATTGAAATCTGCAGCAATTTGCAGAAGGGTTCCACTTGTCACGTTGAACGATTCTCTTCAGTCGTCATTAGTCCCGATCTTGCAGAATATTTTTGCAGCCGCAGCGATGTCGGAGATTCGTTGTTTTACCGGATTCCTGATATTCACGATACATTCCTGAAATGGCCGTACGGAGATGCTATGTCACATCGCTCGTGAGCCGACTATAACACCACATTCAAACTCACTTTTATCTTGAAAACCTGCCATTGTAGCAGAAGTAACCGATCTAACAACAGCGCCAGACTCTTGTTGTCTTATATGGCCGTTACCGGCAGCAGTACCGTAATGTGCCTGTTTACATATCTATGTATTAGAATACGCATCACTACACCAGTTCCTTTGGCGCTTCAGTGTAGTAAGTCCAGAAATAAGTGAGCGTTCATTAGCTATAGAAATCTATTTAGTGAAACAAGTTGAACTACCACAAAAAATTAAATAAGAGACTTCGTGGTAGGCCATGAGGGATACGCAATTCTTAGTACGTCAGCATCGGCGTGTGTGTGGTACCGGTAGCTTGCAAAAGATAGCTGTGCGCTCACTTGAGTTACGGTGGACTATGTAGACACGTGCAAACTCTAGTGGTACGTCAATTTGTACGAGACGAGTTCCAAAGTAACTGCAGCAGGCTGATGTCAAATTTAAATGGAGGAAACTTCCGCACTGCCTAAACTGGTGTACAAAACTTAACGACGAAAGTAGCTATCCCATAATGGGTCACTGCCAATTAACATAGCTCGATGAAACTTGGATCATATAAAGAAAATGGTTCAAATGGCTCTGAGCACTATGGGACTTAACATCTGTGGTCATCAGTCCCCTAGAACTTAGAACTACTTAAACCTAACTAACCTAAGGACATCACACACATCCATGCCCGAGGCAGGATTCGAACCTGCGACCGTAGCAGTCACGCGGTTCCGGACTGAGCGCCTTAACCGCTAGACCACCGCGGCCGGCCATATAAAGAAAGAACTGCTACAGTACGGTACTGAAGGTACTCAAACAGATACGCAATTGGACAAGCAGCACTGACACTTTTATTCAAATATAAAAATAACACTGAAGTCACCACGATTTCTGATGTTCCTTTACACAGCACAAAAGGCAGAACCTGAAAAGATGCACGTACAGAATCAGTACAGTGTCACGACAACCTTGACCGGTAAGTGTACTGTGTTCAAAGTGGTAGAAGATAGGACGACAATGCAACATTATCCCTGCCGATACCATAACACCTGGACCAGCGAAACGACTATGTTCGACAATGTTCCAGCAAGCATTACTCGTTACTACCCCTCGCTGTATAAGGGTGCGTCCAAAATCACCACTCAGTCTGCTCTCATCCGAGAAAAATTCTCGACCACACGCCTCGTTGGTTCAGCCCCTACACTCTTGACACCATCGCAAACGATGTCGCCCTTGTGCGGGAGTCAATGGAATACAACGTACTGCTCGCCAGTCAGAAACCACCCCAAGCAGTCGCCGAGCCACTGCACAGCGTGAGAATGCATGTCTTGCAGTTCATTTAAATGTCGTTGCAATTGCACCTGCTGTTTGGCATGGATCCGTCTTGGCTGTTTCACGACGTAGCGGTCATCTGTTGCTATAACTGATGCAACCACCTCTTGTCTTTCGAGCAGCAATGCCTTTGGTTAGTGACGGTGCGCAACTGCTGAATTACACTCGTCACATTTCGTTTTTTCTTTTTTTTTTCATTTTCTCGATGATTCTTCCCCGTGTGAAGTTATGCATATGTTGTCTCTGGGCCATGTTGCAAACCAACCACCATCATTGTACACCGTAACTCCGTGATGATTTCGAAATTTTAAACATGACTGCGCTTCAGCAACGGTTAGACATCAGAAAATGAATCCAAGGCCGTCAAACACTTGCAACAAAAGTTGGTTTTATTCAACCTTTGACCGTGGTTTCGACAGTCGGCGTGCAGCTCATGACTTGACATTTAATTTCATTCGACTTATTTCTGTGTTTTATCTATTCTTTCTTGAGAAACCCTGATAATAGGGGATATATTTAATAATATATACAATGATGTACGGTGACTATTGGACAAATGTCAGTTCGCTTCATTATTTCGTGTTTTTCCAATGTGAAACTTTAGTTACAAGCATTTCTAAAGAAGGCGGGATGATATGTGTCGAATCCATAATCAAAGGTTGAATGAAACCACCATCTGTAGCACCTGGTTGGCAGCTTTCGATTCATTTGCTCATCGATGATTGACTCACATTCTTTTCTGCTGTTTCTTCAACTGCCTCGTGTTGTGCGGCCAGCCACATTTGGCGCTTCAGTCCGGTTGACCTCACACCGTGTGGCGTCCATCTTTCTCTGCATGACTGGGAGGCCCGCTTTTATTCATTTTCACCGAGTAGTCAACATGTCGTGTTACTTTATCTAGCTCCTCCTTAGCCTTCGCAGAGAAGTGTATTAAGCAACTCCGTCGTGAACAAGCAGTAAGATTTGCTGCGAAGTGGTAGACCGTCTCAGGCCCAAAGCAGAATGTGCTTGGAGAGTGTATGTCCGTGGCTTTATGGACACGTAGACAAAAAATGGCTTTGAGCACTATGGGACATAACATCTGAGGTCATCAGTTCCCTAGACTTAGAACTACTTAAACCTAACTAACCTAAGGACATCACACACATCCATGCCCGAGGCAGGATTCGAGCCTGTGACCGTAGCAGCGGCACGGTTCTGGACTGAAGCGCCTAGATCCGCTCGGCCACATTGGCCGGCCAATCATAGACAGCGGTGTGCCTTCTCCAAGAGAGATGTAGTTGCTCTAACCACAGGGTGGTCTTTTTTGCTAAAATTATTATATTATTTGTGAATATCTATCTATGTCCTTTCCATGTGCCCATGATAATGTGTTGTCTTTGGTAAAACGATCGTCTCGTTGGATATTATTTTGTGGTTTCCATCAGCGAAACCAGGTTCCACTACGGTCGATTTGTCCGTATGTCCTAGACAGCAGCCCCTTTTGTGGTCTGCTAAGCGGGTGTTACCGCTTCTTTTTTGGGTTCCCGTGTATGCTTGACCACACCTACCTGCAACTTTATACACCCCACGTGTCGCTAGTGGATACCACACGTGCGTTTTTCGGTTATTAATCATTCTTTTACCTCCACAGTGAATTTTCGCTTCGCAGCGGAAATTTCCTGCCAGACTGAAACCTTTGGCGGACCGGGGCTCGAATCTGGAGATCTCGCCCTTCGCGGGAAAGAGCTTTTGCCCACGAAAGTGTAAGGTCCGTTTCCGAGTACCAGTCCACCCCTGCCACGAAATTTCAGTTTTTACCGTCTTGGTTGGGCCATAGAGCGTTTAAACCCCCTACTTGGCCAACACATTCCAGGGTAACCAGTAATTTTGTTCGTAAACGAGAAGAAAACTCTCCCAGTATATCACGGAATTGTCTTAGGTGAACACCTAGATTTCTTGAGAACGCTCGAGAAAGATATCCGCACCAGAGCATCAACAAGATATGTAGTACAAACGTTCAAAAGACCAGCAAAATCGGTGGCTCATTGGGTGTATGCTTCCCGTGTATTTCTTAGAACGCCGGTTCTGGTCATAGGAAATACAGGAACCCTGTAACATTATTACTGCAAAGGAATATCAAAAAATTCTTGAAAAATCTTAAAAATCCGTAACCTTTTTGTCGTTTTTTTTTAATGGATGAAAATACTTCAAGGCGCCATGAGCTATATAGAGGTTTCTTTATTAGGCATGGAATGTTCATACTCAAGTGATAAAACTTTTCACTTCGTAAGGTTAGAGAGTATAGGACGTCGAAACAATGAAGTAGTAAACCAATTACTTATGTACCTGATAAAACTTTGACTATCAGTGGCTAAAAAATGAATTGCACACCGTAAGGTGAACGTCGGAAGGGTCAAAGTTAAGGCTGCAATGAAAAACTAAAGCTATGTTGTAATAGACCCAAGGTCTTAAGAGTTGACTCTTCACTGAACATGGTCCTGAAATGCAGTGTGGTGCCGTTAGCACATACAGGGTCTCCGTTAGGTGAGTAAAACCATAGTTCATTTAGATCATGAATAAAACTGTGCTAAGACAGTTATGAAGGACCTATGATAGTTTACGGTGTCATCTAGTAATAGGTTTTCGCACCCTGCTATTGAGAGTCCTTCATTTATACGTGTAATCCATTAGAGTGGAAGATATCCCAGAGAGATTCTAATACAAATTTCACAGTATTTGAACACTTACCTATTAGTAAAGTATTCATTATTTCTCTACGCTAAGCACCATTAGCACATTAGAATACTAGGTACGCATGGACTGTCGACCTGAAATCATCCTAGACAACAAGTTTGCTTTCATGACGCAAGCACAGAAATATTTATTTTGTAAATAAAAGCCAGTCTTTTTTTGCTGCTCGGTAATTTATTTGTCGCGGACGCGTTTCGCCTTTTTTTAGTCTAAGGCATCTACAATGGTAAACTCCTGTTTCCATATGTGTGTTATTTTTAGATTACCAGATAGTTCACGTCTCGTTTTTACGTAAATAAATAGGTAATTACTTATTTACATAAAGAAAGCGACGTGCACAATTTCATAACCTAAAAATATTGCATATCAAAACAAAACTGTATCATTCTACATTGTCTTGAATAAAAAAAAAAGGCGAAACGCGTCTGGGACAAATAAATTACAGTGCAGCCAGAAAAGACGGTTTTTATTTACAAAACAATTATACCCGAGAAAAGACACTGAAGTTACAATATTGAAACGAGAAGAATGCTGGAGGGAGAGACGAACGTATAAATGATCAACAATAGCAGCTTGGTCGCGACTAATCCTTCTTAAGTTATCTAGTCCACTGCAAGCAAATAGAGAAGTAAAAGTAATGCTAAAATTCCAGCGAGACGGTTGACTTATTTCGAAAGGTAAACAAGAACGTCCACAAAAACGGGAGCGGCCTTCCCTTCACTCAACGCATCTATCAGCGCCCACAAGAACACAGAGGACGTTCCTCCGAGTCATGCTTCCACTTTACGTAGCCCCACGAGGCTCGATTGGCATTAGTTCACACAATATTATCCTTAATATCTCTGGGCTGGCTTTTTTTTTTTTGACGGTAACATCTTGCCCCTTTTACTGTTTGTTTTCTGTGCTTCACCTCTTCCGCCTCGCCTCGTAATGCTCTTTGTTACCTGAAAGGTCTCAGATTCGCTCCAGAGACAGCCGCCAGCGACGGGGTCTAATTTCTCGAAAATAATGGACCGAATATCCGTCATTTTCTACAGAGGCGTGTTATTTCAATTTGGTCCGAGTGAAGAATTTGTTTGACGTTCTGTGTTACTGGAGCGCCGAGGCTACTCGAGCACAAAAGGCCGTAAATGGAAACCTTGGCACGTAATTGTTTCTGCCCCACGCCGACCACCTAGCGGCGGCCTGCGGTCTGGGGGAGGATGAGCTGGCTGCACCGTGAACAAAGGGCGCGATCAGCGCAATGAAAGCGATTCTCCAGCGCTCTCCCGCTGGCCACCAGCAAACGGTCCTTCACCGACCTACACAGGTCGTCTCTTTGCTTGAAATTAAACGGTGCGCGCCGCATCAGTGATCTGTTGACGTAAGGTCTTGCGTAAGCGCAAATTTTTTCTGTTATTTATTTTATGGCCTTCATTGGACCACTGTAGTCAAAAATACAAAGTTCTAAACAAGTTGTTACACATGGATAAAATTTGGTTCAACAATAACTTAATATATTTAGGTAATATAATTATTAGAGGCAATTCTTATATGAAAGGTGTTTTGCTCTTCTGTCTGCCCAATATTTCTTCATTCTTTCAGATATTTTCTTTCTTTCTTCATCTGAGACAACTCTTCCTGTACTCCTTTTATTGATTTTCATTTGTAGTCTGGTTTGCGGGTCTTGCAGTATTCTGGTTTTCTCTGTCTTGTTTTTTAGGTCATCTACTGTAATTTGAAGTTCTTTTATATCTTCCTTAATTTCTGTGATCCATTTAATGTCGCTCTTGCTATTCCACAATTTTTGTATTATTTTTTTACTAATTCTGTTTTCTGGAGTTCTCATCAGATGTCCAAAGAATGAGATGCGTTTCTTCCTGATTGTGATCATGACTGGTTCTATTTTCTTATATACTGTTTCATTTGATGCTATTCTCCAGTGTCCATTTATTTTATACTGTTTATTTATACATGTCCTAATTATTCTTCTTTCTATTTTTAGTATTCTGTCAATTTTTGCTGTATTAGTTGTTTTGAAGATAGTTTCAGCTGCATACGTTATTTCTGGTTGTGTAACTGTTTTATAGTGTTTTAATTTTGCGTCTATAGATAGGCTTTTTTTGTTGTATGTAGTTTTGGTAATGTAATTTGCATAGTTCAGTTTTTTTATTCTATTTTGCCATGATGGCTTCTCATTTAGATTGTATGTTATTATTTCGCCGAAATATTTAAATTTATCAACAATTTTGTTTTCCTGTTCTCCTATTGTAATTTTGTTTGCAAGTGGTGGATCAGTTAGCATAATCTCCGTTTTTTCAAATGATATTGTAAGGCCTACTTTCTCTGCTATTTCTTGTAGTGATTTCACTTATTGCCTGGCTTTTTGAACGGTGTTGGCTAGGAGAGCAAGATCATTAGCGAATCCCAAGCAGTTTAAGCTAATATCATCTTTTGCACTTCCAATTCTTATCCTCTTTGGATTGTCCTTGTACCATTCTCTCATTATGTATTCCAGTGCACAGTTGAAAAGTAATGGTGATAGGCAGTCACCTTGTCTTAAGCCTGTTTTTATGAGGAGTGGTTCCGAAATTTCTCCTCTAAACTTCACTTTCGATTTGATGTTGGTTAGAGTGAGTTGTATTATTTTAATTAGTTTTGTATGGAGTCCTAGATTTCTTAAAATTTTTAATACTGAAGGTCTGTGGAGACAGTCATATTCCTTCTTAAAATCTACAAATGTTATTGCCAGAGGTTTGTTCCGTTTCTTGTAGTATGCCATAATCAATTTTAAACTAATTATCTGCTCTGCACAGCTTCTCCATGGTCTGAAACCTCCCTGATATTCCCCTAACTCCTGTTCTAATTGCTCCTTGATTCTTTCATATAGGATCTTGGACAGAATTTTATATGTGCAATCTAGGAGAGAGATTCCTCTGTAGTTGTCTGGGTTGCTCTTATCTCCCTTTTTGTGTAGTGGGTGGATGATAGCTGAGGTCGAATGTTCGGGAAATTGTGCTGTTACCCAAATTTTTGTTAGAGCCATGTGTAAGGAGGTCTTGACTGTGTCACTTGCTTATTTCCACATTTCAACAAAAACCTGATCTTCTCCACATGCCTTATAATTTTTTTGTTCTTTAAGAATTTCTTCTACTTCTTGGAAAGTTGGAGGGTATAGTTTGTTAGGTTTGGTTTTTATTGGGGTATTTATGTTGATTTGTAAGGGTTCTTTCGGTTCCTCGCAATTCAGAAGTTTGTAAAATGCTTTTGCCATGATTTCTGCATTTTCCTTGTTACTGTGTGTCATTCTTCCATCTTCATCTTTCAGTATTAGTGTAGGGGCCTCATATTGTTTTAGTTGTTTCCCAAAGATTTTGTAGTAGTTCCTGGAGTTGGTTTTATGATAATTACTTTCTATAGACTTTATAATATCTTTATGAAATCCTCTCTTGATTCTTCTAATATTTTGAGTGAATTTCTTTCTTTCATTTTTTAGGTTGATGGCATTTTCTTCAGTTTTATGTGTTTGAAACTTTAACCATGCTTGGTGTCTATCTTCATGGAATTTGTCACATTCTGATGTCCACCATGCATGTTTCCTTCGTGGGTTCAAGGGAGCTAGATTCACTGCTTCTTTTTTAAGATTAGACACTAGTTGTTCTAGATCATCTGTTAATTTGTTGGTTTGTGTTATTTGTTGGTACTTATTATTTTTAATTAGCTGATGGGGGTCAAACCTCATTTTTATTTTATTAGTTTTTCCGGTCCTCTTCTTTAACGGTGTGAATTTGATTTTAATTTTAACCATATAATGGTCTGAGTCTGTGTCTACTCCTCTCAGTACTTTAACATTGTGGATGTCCTTATGAAAATTTTTGTCCATACAGACATGGTCTAGCTGCCACTCGCCCTTCCTCCAGTCTGGATGTTTCCACGTTTAAAGTTTACTTGGCTTCCTCTTAAAGTATGTTGATTTAGATATAAGGTTGTGTTCTCTGCAGAGTTCTACAACTCTTTGACCATTTTTGTTTGTAAATTTATGTGGACTCCATTTTCCAATTATATCTTTATATTTCCTTTATTTTCCCAACTGAGCATTGAAATCTCCCAATAAGATTTTTACATTCCTTTTATTTACTCTGTTCACAATTTGTTCAAGAAGGTCCCAAAATTTATCTACCTCTTCCTTTGTTTTTGTTAGACAATTTTTTTCATTTGTTGGGGCATGAGCATTTATTATTGTATAGGTTTTATTCATTGTTTTAAAGCTTAGAGTCGCAATTTTTGGTGATACTGCTTGGAAATCCGTTACTGAATCTATTATTTTTATGTTTACTAAAAACCCTGTTCCAAACTGGGGACATTGTTTCATTGCCCTCGAACCTGGTTCCCTATTATAAATTCTGTATCCTTGTGATTCGAATGGGTCCTCTGTGGTGTTTCTCATTTGTTGGATCCCTGTTATTAAAATTTTTGTTTATTTAGTTCATCTGTGAGCTCCTTGAGTTTTCCGGTCTGAAGTAGTGAGTTTATGTTGTGTGTTGTTATATAATTTATTTGCTCATGTTTAATCTTCTTTTTGTGTTTTAGTGTGCATTTGGATGGTTGCAAACGCTCCGATTCGTTGCTGTCTTCTAGTTGACTACCCACCGAATCCGATGTAGCCTTTTCCTGCCTTTTTGAGCAGGACGGTGGAATTTTTTTCCTAAAAGACCTTTCCATTTTTGACTGTCGAAAGTTGTCAACCTTAGTTGGAGCAAGCTCCCATTTACAGCTGCGGTGGTTAACCGAAGAGGGTGTGTTTGGTCCGCGAGAGCTATTTTATTTCACTCAAGTCCTCCAGTAAACCGGTGAGGACTTCCCTATCCGCCACCCGGGACGCGCCACGTAGGAGTATCACCTCTCCTCCTACTATGACAGCATAGTAGATTCATGGACGTAAGCGCTTATAAAATTTTAGTAACACAAATTAGAAAATCGTAAGCTATCTGTTGTTCATAATCAAAGAGCTAATTTATCAGCTCACTTATCTCCATCTACGACCAATATTCTGTTGTTCCAAAACAATGTCTACGTGTTTTTCCACTGTGTTACATAAATATTTCCTTTTGGATTGGCTTTCGTACTGCTGAACACGTAGTTCATTTCAACGATTCTTTTATCGAAATGACTTGGAACGAGGCAGTATATACCACATGTGCACATGATTAGTGTCAACATTTACGAGCTCTTTGTTAAAATAATGAGAACCGGTTGCACAAAAGAAATCTTATTTCCTTAACCGGTTTCAGAGACCTAGTGCAATTCTTCTGCAGGATATAACTATCACGTTACTTGCAACTGTCAAAAATAACATGCATGCAGAATATTGCTGTGATCATGTGGTTCAAAATGCCTCTACAAAAATGGTATAAGGGACTATGAAACATAGGACACTCTCAAATGCTGCGATAGTTATAATCTTCTGAAGAATGGCACTAGGTCCATGAAACCCGTTAAGGATATGAAATCTCTTTTGTACAGCTGGTTGCCGATTATTTCAAAAAATACGAATACCGTTGCTGAAGACTGAAAGCATACTAAATTTATGTACTCGTTACTTTTCTAGTGCTAGTCACGCAATTACACTTTCTTTTCCTGGCTCCCCCTTCTGAAATAGAAATTTGTCGTTGGAATAGGGTGAGTTGCCCGTAAGGAACAGAAATGATTTTAATTTGGATTTAAAACTTATTTTCCAACCTGTCGCACATTTTAGGTATTGCGCAAATGGTAAAAAATTTTTGCTGCTGCATATTGATCTCCTTTCTGAATCATTGATAAGTTCAGTAAGTGGTAGTAAAGGTCATTTTCCCCGTAGTGATGTAGGTATTAACATCACTGTCATTCTCAAGCTGTGAGGAAGTATTTATGACGAACTTCATTAGCGAATGATTGTATTGTGACGAGGCAGTTAAAGGGCTTACCTCCTCGAAGAGATACCGACATGACATCCGTTGGTGGACACCACAAATTCTGCTTACTGTTCGCTTTCAGTATTTCCTTTATAAGTAATGAGTCATCCAATAAAATTATTCCATAAGACTCTATTGCGAGGAAACGTGTAAAATATGTCAGGAGCATAATTCGCTTGTTTCCAAGATTATTAATTATAGAAAGTGCAATAATAGCTTATTTTAACAACACCGTCGTGATCGCATTAAAGCAGTTTATTTTTATTTTCAGATGGCCACTTTCGATTTTCTAAGAGATCGTAATCTGATCTTACATTCATTGATGACTAGCGACCGTTGGCATGAAGCAAGGTCACCTGTGTGGTTGTGCAGGAGCAGTGATCTCCACGCCTGCAATGATGGACCTGCTCCACGCCAGCGGTTGTTTTTCCTGAAAAATTGCTGAACTTAACTGTTTGAGAAGATCAATAATATACTTCTTCCAGTTCAAGTTTTCATCAAAAGATACACCCAAAAATTTGGAGCACTCTATCGTAGTCACTGAATCATCCTCATGTGCTATACCAGCTGTTGGTGTTAGTACTTGTTGTACAGAAATAAATCTAGTGTGTGTGTGTGTGTGTGTGTGTGTGTGTGTGTGTGTTTTATTTCAACATTGATGGAGAGACCATTGTCTGAGAACTAGTTTACAGTTCTTTGGAAAATATTATTCACAATCTTTTCTGTTGCTTTCTCTCTGATGGGATTTGTTATAATACTAGCACAGTCGGTAAAACGCACCAAAACTGCTTGAACAATGTAAAGTGAAAAGTCATTCACATATGCAACGAATAGGAGTGGACCCTAAACTGGGCCCTGTGGGACTTTCTTTGTGATTTCTCATCGAGTCAATAAAACTTCCTTACCTTCCAATACTGTTTAAATTATTCAGTAAAGTGATGTAACGACTCTTTGTGCTTATTTCTAGACTTTCGCATTTCTGCGCACTGAATGCAAACACTTGAGAATGATCCATGTGAGCTTAAAGTCAGTATCTTGTAACGAATTTAATTATGATCCAATTGCAATTTTTTACCCCAAAATGTTAAAACATAACAGAAATGGTCATCTATTGCAGGTTGTGTGGAGAAATTCGTCAGAAACTTCATGCAGGAATAGTACAAAGGTAACTGATGGACATCATTCTAAACCACTTTATAAACTAAACCACTTTATAACAAATTGTTTTTTGTTCAGTCCATGCCAATGTTGTTCTTAGAAAAGAATGATTTATTGATTGTGTATAAATTTATCACATCCCTTTGATATTTTCAGGCTAATATAAATACATTTTCTTAAGCCCAGTAATTTATTGAGATAGTGTAAATTTTATTAGCTTCTTACAATAAACTGATGAAATTATACCTACATTTTCTCTTTATAAAAATATGATTTTGCTGTAAAGTGACCACACTCAGAAGTGAAGTGCGGTATCTCTCATTTCCTAGGGTCCAGGATTTTTCTCTCCATTAAGTTCGTATTTAGATTATAAAATTGGAGCCATTTACCAAAAAGTAGGACTCCGGAACGTAAATCAAGAGGATTATTTAAAATATATATTTCCTTTAAAAAGCTAATTTTGATTACCATCAAAGCGAGGAAAACAGTTAGGATTGAAAGGACTGGAAAAATATTGAAAATAGCCACGTGGAAAGTTACAGAAACGAGCACTAAAGAAGGACAACTAATGAAGGAACTATACTGCAAAAACCGATACAGCTGCAATGTCGGAAACAAAGGAGAAATTCCAACGCTTTAAAGAAATTAATGGTTATTTTATGATATACGGTGCAGTAAGTAGGTGTTACCGGGAAAGAGCTGGAGTTGCTGTTTTGATGAAAAGCACCTACAGAAAATGGCTGCAACCATACACGTTCATAAATGAAAGACTGAAACGGTTAAAAGGACTCGGGAAAACATATTAAAGTAACTGATGTACAGGCGCTAGAGTGGGAAAACAGAAAAATTGCGTGAAACATTCAAATGCACACAGACGCAAAGCTGAATATTTAATAATTGCTTGATATTTTAATGCGGAGACAGGTAAATTTACCATTAAAGAAATAGTGGGATCATATAGAGAACATACTAAAAACTATAATGGAGATCAGTTAAAAGAATTTTCTACCTTCAACCACTTAAAGATAACAAATAGTTCTTCCCCATAAGGATGTTCATAAATTTACTAGGAGTACTAGATCGATAATAGACTATATCACTGCAAATTAGAAAGCCATTTCATTAACCGAATCAGCTGAGTATACAGAGAAAATTATGTTAGTACTGGCCTATTTCTGCTAATATCAAAGCTAAAAATCCCACTGCACAGCAATAAAATCACTAACAAAAACAATCACAAGAAGAAGTTTATAGAATGCATTTGCTACACGTTCCAGGTATTAGACGCTTATACATAAAATTTTTGGATAAAATACTGAAGAGCACACGAGAAAAACAGAATATTAATGAAATGTGAAAAGAGGTAGTAAGAACAATACAAGGAAGTGAAGTTTTAGGTAAAGGAAGGAAACAAAGAGACTCCTGTTCTGGGACCAAGAATTAGTAAACATCATAACTTGTAAGAAACAAGCCAACCAGAAATAATGGCAGTCAACGAAACAAGACTACATCGAGAATAAGGGCACACAGCAGTGGTCAGTAGAGAAACAAGCAAAATCAAACAAAAAAGCAGGGAACATTTTCTCAGTGAAATGGAGCATGATATACATGGGCAACATAACGAAGTCTGTAAGATGCTGAAACAGTTTAATAAAGATGACCGAGTTGTGGTTCGAAGTAATCCCATTCCGAAAAGTCATTTCCTCCACTATCTCTAAAGTTTATGGACAGAGGGTGAGGAATGTGTGAAAACTGCAGTAAGAGACAGGCGTGTTTATCTTGCATCAATGGAAGTCCTAAGGCCTATGTTAAAAAGATCCATAAACAGAAAATCCACTTACATCAAATTGATACATTTATCCTTCTCCGTCATCCCTGAAAGTTTGTAACATCACGTAATGACCTTTTATGTACATATATTTACAGGCACCGTCGCCTACAACTTTGGCGCTCTATAGCATCACTGGGAAGAACCCGTGGTCTAGAAGTTGCGTCTTTGATTAGTAATTAAAACATTCTCAGTCTCAGGTTCGCTCCCCACCACCACCTGAATACTTAATAATGATGAGCTTTGGAGGCCGAAGACTTTCGCTTAAGAAGTCACCTTCCTGTCAAACATGGCGAAGGAGCGGACCGAGGCTCACGGCACTCTCCTGTCCTTCGGGTGGGAAACTGCCTCTAAAGGCGGCAGAATGAGCAATGATCACCCACGTGAGGATGCAAAAGGCAGTGGAAACCACTGAATTAAAGACACAAAATGTGTATCCACACGACAGGTGGCCTGTAATTGAAAAAGAGTCATGATGATATTTTCATTGGGAAAAGACTTCAGAAAAGTCCTCCGTCCGGATCAAGGGGAGGGGAGTGCCAAGGGGGGATGACTATGACACAAAGACTGAATAAGCAACGAAAGAATAACGTTATACGAATCGGGGAGTGGACTGTCAGAAGCCTGCACATGTTACGGAAGCTAGAAAATCTGGAAAGCAAATGCTAAGGCTTAATCTACACTCCTGGAAATGGAAAAAAGAACACATTGACACCGGTGTGTCAGACCCACCATAATTGCTCCGGACACTGCGAGAGGGCTGTACAAGCAATGATCACACGCACGGCACAGCGGACACACCAGGAACCGCGGTGTTGGCCGTCGAATGGCGCTAGCTGCGCAGCATTTGTGCACCGCCGCCGTCAGTGTCAGCCAGTTTGCCGTGGCATACGGAGCTCCATCGCAGTCTTTAACACTGGTAGCATGCCGCGACAGCGTGGACGTGAACCGTATGTGCAGTTGACGGACTTTGAGCGAGGGCGTATAGTGGGCATGCGGGAGGCCGGGTGGACGTACCGCCGAATTGCTCAACACGTGGGGCGGGAGGTCTCCACAGTACATCGATGTTGTCGCCAGTGGTCGGCGGAAGGTGCACGTGCCCGTCGACCTGGGACCGGACCGCAGCGACGCACGGATGCACGCCAAGACCGTAGGATCCTACGCAGTGCCGTAGGGGACCGCGCCGCCACTTCCCAGCAAATTAGGGACACTGTTGCTCCTGGGGTATCGGCGAGGACCATTCGAAACCGTCTCCATGAAGCTGGGCTACGGTCCCGCACACCGTTAGGCCGTCTTCCGCTCACGCCCCAACATCGTGCAGCCCGCCTCCAGTGGTGTCGCGACAGGCGTGAATGGAGGGACGAATGGAGACGTGTCGTCTTCAGCGATGAGAGTCGCTTCTGCCTTGGTGCCAATGATGGTCGTATGCGTGTTTGGCGCCGTGCACGTGAGCGCCACAATCAGGACTGCATACGACCGAGGCACACAGGGCCAACACCCGGCATCATGGTGTGGGGAGCGATCTCCTACACTGGCCGTACACCACTGGTGATCGTCGAGGGGACACTGAATAGTGCACGGTACATCCAAACCGTCATCGAACCCATCGTTCTACCATTCCTAGACCGGCAAGGGAACGTGCTGTTCCAACAGGACAATGCACGTCCGCATGTATCCCGTGCCACCCAACGTGCTCTAGAAGGTGTAAGTCAACTACCCGGGCCAGCAAGATCTCCGGGTCTGTCCCCCATTGAGCATGTTTGGGACTGGATGAAGCGTCGTCTCACGCGGTCTGCACGTCCGGCACGAACGCTGGTCCAACTGAGGCGCCAGGTGGAAATGGCATGGCAAGCCGTTCCACAGGACTACATCCAGCATCTCTACGATCGTCTCCATGGGAGAATAGCAGCCTGCATTGCTGCGAAAGGTGGATATACACTGTACTAGTGCCGACATTGTGCATGCTCTGTTCCCTGTGTCTATGTGCCTGTGGTTCTGTCAGTGTGATCATGTGATGTATCTGACCCCAGGAATGTGTCAATAAAGTTTCCCCTTCCTGGGACAATGAATTCACGGTGTTCTTAATTCAATTTCCAGGAGTGTATATATAGTGGTCGTCAGTGAAGTGAAACGAAAAGAAGACAAGAATTTCTGATCAGATGGCTATAGGGTAATATCAAAATCAGCAAACACTAGTATAACGCAAGTAAGGTTCGTTATGAATAGGAATGTAGTGCGGGGAGTGAGTTACTATGAAAAATTCAAAGATAGGATTGTTCTCATCAGAATCGACGGCAAACCAAGACCGTCAAATATAGAACAGGTATACATACGGACGTCGCAAGCTGAAGATGAAGAGATAGGGAAATTATATGAGGGTAATCAATGGGTAAAGCAGTACGTAAAGGTTGATTAAAAATCTAATAGTCGTTGGGTACTGGAAGTGACGAAGAGTAGGCTCAAGCTTAAGAGATTAGTCAGGAAGAATCAATACCCAAAGAAGTGGGATACGAAAGTACTAATGAATAAAGAAATACGCTGTCTAAGGCTTTAGACGCTGCAACAAGGAGTAGCTCAGTAGACAGTACAGTTGAAGAATAATTGCCACCGCTAAAAAGGGCAATCACAAAGCTGGGAAGAAAAATGTAGGCACATAGAAGGTAACTGCGAAAAAACAATGGGTAACAGACGAAATACTTAATTTGATCGATGAAAGAAGAAAATGCAAAAATGTTCGGGGAAATTCAGGAATGCAGAAATAGAAGTAGCTTAGGAATGAGATAAATTGGACGTGCAGAGAAGCTAAACGGAAATGGCTGCATGAAAACTGCGAAGAAATCGGAAAAGATATGATTGTCGGAAGGACTGACTCGAAATACAGGAAAATCAAAACAGCCTCCGTTGAAATTAAAAGCAAGGTTGGTAACGTTAAGAGTGCAAGTGGAATTTCATTACTGATTGCAGAAGTGAGACCACATAGATATAAACAGTACATTGAAGGCCTCCATGAGAGGAAAGATTTATCTGATGTGATAGAAGAAGAAACGGGAGACGATTTGAAGAGATAGGGGATCCAGTATTAGAATTATAATTTAAAAGAGCTTGGAGGACTTAATATCAACTGAGCCAGAAGGGATAGATAACATTCCATTAGAACTTATAAAATCGTTGAGGGAGTTGGCAACAAAACAACTATTCTTGTTGGTGTGCAGAATGTTTGAGTCTGGCGATATATCATCTGACTTTCGGAAAACCCGCGCGGTGTAGCCGCGTGGTCTTGGGCGTCTTGCGCTGTTCACGCGGTTCTCCCCGTCGGAGGTTGGAGTCCACCCTCGGGCATGGGTGTGTGTGTTGCCCTTAGCGAAAGTTAGTTTAAGTTAGATTAAGTAGTGAGTAAGCTTACGGAACGATGACTTCAGCAGTTTGGTTTTATAAGACCTCACCACAAAGTTTTCTGGAAAAAATGTCATCCAAACAATTCTGAAAATTGGAAGAAATGACAAGTACGAGAATTACCGCACAATCCGATTAACAGCTCATGCACCCAAGTTGTTGACAAGAATAATGTAGAGAAGAACAGAAGAGAAAATTGAGGATGCGTTAGTGGACGATCCGTTTGGCTTTGGGAAAGTTAAAACACCAGAGAGGTAATAACTTTTAGTTATAATTCTGAATGGTATTAAAAAGAAGCAAAATGCAACCCTGTATGATAGTTTCAAGTTACTCGGAAACGAGAAACTGCCACTGCTTTTGCAAAAAGTCTTTGGAGAATTATTTAAAAAAAAATAGTTCTCGAGATGTGCGCTCCTTTTATATCAATGTTTTCAGTATCAATCTCCATTTAGATGGTGTTGTTGGCGGTTCGTTGACGTTCGCGTTGTCGATCCGTAATCCTTCAGCATGTGTTCAGTAATTATCAGTCTCTTGGTGATCATCATAGTCGTATCAGCCCGTTGCGAATAAAACAGGAATGCGCGATGCTTGTAGAATTATCGTAAGCAGCGCGTCTACATGCAACAATTAAAGTAAGGCACGCTTCCTTCATTCTGTGCGATGTAGCCCTACGTCATAATGTTTGTTAGCAGCTGCTAGTCACAGTTTCAAAACTACAGTTTTCCGTTCGATCGTGCCTCGATACATTTCCCAGTACAGCCGTTCGCAGTAAGGAAATGCAGTAAGTTACTTATAACAAAACAATCCGCAGTAGGGCCTATGCATCAAACAATCTATACCGGGAACAATACTCACCTTAGTCACATCAACTGCGCAGCGATCAGCACATCGTACATTCAAGATTACTGTTACTGATATCAGTTCACTACCAGAAAATTCGTCGTCATTTAGCTCTTTTATTTTTCAGCCCACTACATAGTAAAGACACTGTGTTGTCTACAATGAAAACAGTGAACTGACACCATTTACACTGCTTAGCGGCTTGCAGTTAATACTTTGTAAGTTCAACGTGCCGAGTAGCAGCACCCACTAGTAAGAAATGCGCTACGTAATATTCTTTATCCTCAGTGCACGCCAAAATCCCGAAACATACGTGATACCTTCGGTGCCTCCTTTGCCGACTCACAGCGCCAAAAGCCCAGGAGAAAGCGCGCCGCACCCCATGTGGCGAGCGCCTGACAAGGGAACCTCCCCATCGCACCCCCCTCAGATTCAGCTATAAGTTGGCACAGTGGATAGGCCTTGAAAAACTGAACACAGATCAATCGAGAAAACAGGAAGAAGTTGTGTGGAACTATGAAAAAAATAAGCAAAATATACAAACTGAGTAGTCCATGCCCAAGATAGGCAACATCAAACATAATGTGACCTCTGGAGCGCCGTGGTTCCGTGGTTAGCGCGAGCAGTTGCGAAACGAGAGGTCTTTGGTTCAAGTCTACCCTCGAGTGAAAAGTTTAATTTTTTTATTTTCAGACAATTATCAAAGTTCAGGCACTCACACATAATCAACTTCGCCCTCCAAAATTCCAGGACATGTTGAGATTTGCTTGGACATATGCAGTATTTGACGGGCTACACACGGAAAAATTTGAAAACGTTAAAAACATATCTTTTGACAGAGCACAGGGAAAACTGTGCGATTGTGGAACTGTTACATTCATTTGTTGCAGTTTATGTGACAAACTCTTATGTTTTCATCACTTTTTTGGGAGTAATTGTCACATCCACAAGAAAACCTAAATCGGGCAAGGTAGAAGAATCTTTTTACCTATTCGCCAAGTGTACAAGTTAGGTGGGTCGACAACATATTCCTGTCATGTGACGCACATGCCGTCACCAGTGTCGTATAGAATATATCAGACGTTGACCTATGACCTTGCGATCAAATGTTTTCGGTTCCCATTGGAGAGGCACGTCCTTTCGTCTACTAATCGCACGGTTTTGCGGTTCGGTGGCAAAACACAGACACTAAATTTATTACAGTGAACAGTGACGTCAATGAACCAACGGACAGATCATAACTTTGCAAAAATAAAGAAATTAAATTTTTCACTCAAGGGAAGACCTGAACCAAGGACCTCTCGTTCCACGGCTGCTCACGCTAACCACGGGACCACGGCGCTCCTGAGCTCACAGTGTCTTTGATGTTGCCTATCTTGGGCATGGACTACTCAGTTTGTATATTTTGCTTATTTTTTTTCATAGTTCCACACAACTTCTTCCTGTTTTCTCGATTGATCTGTGTTCAGTTTTTCAAGGCCTATCCAATGTGCCAACTTATAACTAAATCTGAGGGAGGTGCGATGGGGAGTTTCCCTTGTGAGAAGCGGAAACTGGAGCCAATCTGCAACCACACAGAGGGTAGCCGGGAGAACGAACTCGCCTCGCTTAAGAATGGACACGTTGCGAAGAGTCTGGCGGACAATGAGAAGCATGCCGAAAACTGATGGATCCCTGCAGCCATTCGGATGGAACGTCAAGAATGCACACGCGAAAGCGTGTGATTTTTTTCTGGCCTGGCAGCTGTCGTTTTACCCGCTTTAGAAATCAAGAATGGGACGACAATTCCAGCGCTCAACAGGTGCTGGAAAGAGCGTACACAAAGTGCGAAGGAGGCGTGCGAAAGAAATAGACCTTCTTAAAAAGATCTATTCTGGACAATAAGGGCGTTCCTAGTAAATCACGGACGCCAGCGGAGTCTGTCCAGGCCACATACAGAGATAGCTGTTACAAAGAAGTGTTGTGTGGCTGCTCTCACAACAACGTCGGAATGCAGAAAAACATCGGAAAGATATGAAATCGTTAGAAAGACGCCACACACCACCCCGCGCAAGGCAAAGAATTTCCATCCTGCACTGGGAGGCATTGTTGTGAAACGACAATGTCATTTTGTGGCACTGAAAATTTGGTCCTCCACTGAGAACGGCAAGAGCAAGAAAATTTCGAAAAACTGTTGAGAGATAGAGAAAGGAGAAGGACGGCAGTCGATGAGTCAACACGGAAGCTAGAAGACATGGGTTCTTTTTTCCGTCGATCGCCAACATCCGCCGTCTGACACGGCGATATCGCTGCTTTGGCCACGCAACCCACAATGTTCAGAAAATGAGGAGATCGCACCGTACCGACGCAGCGCCTGCACTGCAGGCCGAATGATATTCGTGGCACGATTCGTCCTTCCTCCCTCCCCTTAATAACTGATTCGTGTCCACATCCAGTTAATTCGGCCCTGAGGTTTGCGATTTTGTTTTGTTTTGTACAAACGGCACTGAAACAAATAATTTTTCATGTTTCAGTCATCTAAGCAATCTGCTCCATTCGTACATTAACCCCTTACTCTCAAAATATTTTTTGCCTGATTTCACTAAATTATTGATGTCACTTAATTTTTTCCTCCCAGAGTGGGTCGACTTTACTGGTAATTTTCATTTCTTATGATACCCCGAACAATTTGTCCAGTGCACTACGCTTTTGGTGGCCAACGTGGAGCGACCTCATTGGTAAATTTCGTGTTGTATGATGTCACGAAAAATATCTCGAGTTAGCAACATGTAACACCGTGCAAACAATTATCTTACATCGGCCACGAACACAGTGAAAGCTAGCACTCAAGCGGCACGACAATCACCTTCAGTGTGTTCTCTTCGTGCTGTTTATGATGCCTTTCTTTGTCGACCTATCGATATGGTTCCACACAGCTTGTACATCTCGCTCCGCTTAACGCTTTCAAACATCCTGATTGCATCGAATTACAGTTCAATACAACACTATAACTACATATTATTCTGTCCGTAGTAAATGTATTCAAATGATATATTAATAAATGAGAAAAAATACAGCATCAGAACAAATGAGAAATAACAATTTACAAGACTTACACTGAAATAACGTTTTCAGTGTATAACGAACATAAAACAGAAAACAAGGAAAAAGAAAATGCAGGAAAAAAGGAAAAGGTCTATCTCGTTGTTTAGTGTTATCTTCACAGTATCATCAGAAAATACATTTCTGAAATACCTCATTATACCTTCATTACCTGATGCCATCATACATCCACAAGTGAAACATATTTTTACAGCGGGAGTAGAGGAAATTGAGTGTTTTATTTAAAATGAAGTTGAAATTCTATTAGATATGCTTCCTAATGCACAATCTCACTACCTGTCCTAGCTATATGAAATGTGTCACAATGTAAATTGTATGAATGATTTCACATACAGAAGAAGCTGAAACTATCTTTCGTAGTCTTCACCTCATGTTCAGACATTTTTACTGCCTCAGTTCTGAGAAATTACCCTACATATAACTTTCCACACTGCTTGAAAATCGTCCCATACTTCCAGCTGAAAGCCAAAGGTGTGATACTACTTTTACAGTAGACTAATATCTGGGAAATTTTATTGTTCTTTTTAATAAAATGTAGGTCTGTATTTGACGTATTTTAAACTTTCTGTAAGGCCCTGAGATTCTATGTTGTAGTGAACATTTGTTGCTACTGATAGGGTAAGGACAGTCAAGACATGTTAAATAAAAAACATTGTCGCCTATACTTTAAAAGACGAAATGCAATTTCATTTACCACATCTGTTACATTTTCACTGACTAATATCAAAAGGCAAAAATAATAAAATGGAATTCCACGGTTAGGAGAAAGAGGAAAAACAATAATTGATGATCAAGTGCTAGAACAAACTGTGGCGGGCGGAGCACTAGCCTCCAGATCTGGTGCTCCTATGTTCGATCCCGGACAGGGGCAGGGACTTTTCCTCCTTCCAGTTCGTCCAGGATGACCTCAGATCCACACAGATGGGTACTGGCGATCTTTGCTGGGGAGGGGGGTGAAAGGTGGCCTGAGCGAAGGGCCTGCCACCCTTGGGGGTCCAAGTGCAACAGCGAATAAAAAGGTAGAAATATACCTGCAGCAGGTCCATAGACTTTACCTTCACTTTTACCATGTATAAGATCAACCAAAAATACAGGTACAAACCGTGTATCGTTAATGACTCACCATGTGCATCCGGCTGGCGACATAAAATGAGTGTCCGGGAGGTGCAGACATCAACCTCATATGCGATGTATGTATTACACTTCATGAAATGGATCTCTTCGATATTCAAGAAATGTTCAAAACATTCCATTAACTTGGACCATGAACGCAGAATAAAAATAGTGCCCCACAGTATCCCATAGGTTCGCACTATCAAGAGCAAAGGCGAACGCTTTGGGAGTTTCAAAACGTGCAGGACGTTGAGATAGGTATACAGTCTTAAGGAATTCTTATAGAATCATAATGGTGTGAATGTGTGGTGAGAACTGATGGAATGTGATGGCATACAACCGAATGCGAAACAGTCTGTCGTAGCAGTCAACGTGACACTTGCAATCCATTAAGGCTTAGCTGTGGAAAGCGCAGTAATATGATTTATAGGAACGGACGAAACTGAATACCCAGGGGCTGAATTTGTCCAGTAGTTCCAGGTGGTATGATGTGAAAAGTCACACAATTCTCCGGACGAATAGTTTGCTGTAAAATGAGTATTACTTTTATACGCAGACCAGGAGTCAAGCAAAAGCAAGTTATTTTGACCAACTATTGGCCAAAATACCCAATTTACTTTAGATTAACAGTCAGCGTAATTGCATACGGATGCGTTAAGACATTGATGTTAGTTGTTTTTGATACAACTCTCCTGTTGTTGTTGTTGTAGTCTTCAGTCCTGAGACTGGTTTGATGCAGCTCTCCATGCTACTCTATCCTGTGCAAGCTTCTTCATCTCCCAGTACCTACTGCAACCTACATCCTTCTGAATCTGCTTAGTGTATTCATCTCTTGGTCTCCCTCTACGATTTTTACCCTCCACGCTGACCTCCAATGCTAAATTTGTGATCCCTTGATGTCTCAAAACATGTCCTACCAACCGATCCCTTCTTCTAGTCAAGTTGTGCCACAAACTTCTCTTCTCCCCAATCCTATTCAATACCTCCTCATTAGTTACGTGATCTACCCACCTTATCTTCAGCATTCTTCTGTAGCACCACATTTCGAAAGCTTCTATTCTCTTCTTGTCCAAACTGGTTATCGTCCATGTTTCACTTCCATACATGGCTACACTCCATACAAATACTTTCAGAAACGACTTCCTGACACTTAAATCTATACTCGATGTTAACAAATTTCTCTTCTTCAGAAACGATTTCCTTGCCATTGCCAGTCTACATTTTATATCCTCTCTACTTCGACCATCATCAGTTATTTTACTACCTAAATAGCAAAACTCCTTTACTACTTTAAGCGTCTCACTTCCTAATCTAATCCCCTCAGCGTCACCCGATTTAATTAGACTACATTCCATTATCCTCGTTTTGCTTTTGTTGATGTTCATCTTATATCCTCCTTTCAAGACACTGTCCATTCCGTTCAACTGCTCTTCCAAGTCCTTTGCTGTCTCTGACACGTGGTCGTGCGGTAGCGTTCTCGCTTCCCACGCCCGGGTTCCCGGGTTCGATTCCCGGCGGGGTCAGGGATTTTCTCTGCCTCGTGATGGCTGGGTGTTGTGTGCCGTCCTTAGGTTAGTTAGGTTTAAGTAGTTCTAAGTTCTAGGGGACTTATGACCACAGCAGTTGAGTCCCATAGTGCTCAGAGCCATTTGAACCATTTTTGTCTCTGACAGAATTACAATGTCAAACCTCAAAGTTTTTACTTCTTCTCCATGAATTTTAATACCTACTCCGAATTTTTCTTTTGTATCCTTTACTGCTTGCTCAATCTACAGATTGAATAACATCGGGGAGAGGCTACAACCCTGTCTCACTCCTTTCCCAACCACTGCTTCCCTTTCATGCCCCTCCACTCTTATAACTGCCATCTGGTTTCTGTACAAATTGTAAATAGCCTTTCGCTCCCTGTATTTTACCCCTGCCACCTTCAGAATTTGAAAGAGAGTATTCCAGTTAACGTTGTCAAAAGCTTTCTCTAAGTCTATAAATGCTAGAAACGTAGGTTTGCCTTTTCTTAATCTTTCTTCTAAGATAAGTCGTAAGGTTAGTATTGCCTCACCAGTTCCAACATTTCTACGGAATCCAAACTGATCTTCCCCGAGGTCCGCTTCTACCAGTTTTTCCATTCGTCTGTAAAGAATTCGCGTTAGTATTTTAAAGCTGTGACTTATTAAACTGATAGTTCGGCAATTTTCACATCTGTCAACACCTGCTTTCTTTGGTATTGGAATTATTATATTCTTCTTGAAGTCTGTGGGTATTTCGCCTGTCTCATACATCTTGCTCACCAGATGGTAGAGTTTTGTCATGACTGGCTCTCCCAAGGCCATCAGTAGTTCTAATGGAATGTTGTCTACTCCCGGGGCCTTGTTTCGACTCAGGTCTTTCAGTGCTCTGTCAAACTCTTCACGCAGTATCTTATCTCCCATTTCATCTTCATCTACATCCTCTTCCATTTCCATAATATTGTCCTCAAGTACATCTCCCTTGTATAAACCCTCTATATACTCCTTCCACCTTTCTGCCTTCCCTTCTTTGCTTAGAACTGGGTTGCCATCTGAGCTCTTGATATTCATACAAGTGGTTCTCTTCTCTCCAAAGGTCTCTTATTTTTCCTGTAGGCAGTATCTATCTTACCCCTAGTGAGACAAGCCTCTACATCCTTACATTTGTCCTCTAGCCATCCCTGCTTAGCCATTTTGCACTTTCTGTCGATCTCATTTTTGAGACGTTTGTATTCCCTTTTGCCTGCTTTATTTACTGCATTTTTATATTTTCTCCTTTCATCAATTAAATTCAATATTTCTTCTGTTACCCAAGGATTTCTATTAGCCCTCGTCTTTTTACCTACTTGATCCTCTGCTGCCTTCACTACTTCATCCCTCAGAGCTACCCATTCTTCTTCTACTGTATTTCTTTCCCCCACTCCTGTCAATTGTTCCCTTATGCTCTCCCTGAAACTCTCTACAACCTCTGGTTCTTTCAGTTTATCCAGGTCCCATCTCCTTAAATTCCCACCTTTTTGCAGTTTCTTCAGTTTCGATCTGCAGTTCATAACCAATAGATTGTGGTCAGAATCCACATCTGCCCCTGGAAATGTCTTACAATTTAAAACCTGGTTCCTAAATCTCTGTCTTACCATTATATAATCTATCTGATACCTATTAGTATCTCCAGGATTCTTCCAGGTATACAACCTTCTTTTATGATTCTTGAACCAAGTGTTAGCTATGATTAAGTTATGCTCTGTGCAAAATTCTACAAGGCGGCTTCCTCTTTCATTTCTTCCCCCCAATCCATATTCACCTACTATGTTTCCTTCTCTCCCTTTTCCTACTGACGAATTCCAGTCACCCATGACTATTAAATTTTCGTCTCCCTTCACTACACTCTCCTAGTACGTCTCATTTCAAGGGTTCTTTTCGTATGTTTTTCTCATAAAATCCCGATTGGTCAGAGTCGAAAACAAATTTCCCGTCTACAAATTTTCTAGCTGATTCCGCAGTTTGTTGTGCATCGTCAAGTTGACCCTTTGTTTGAAATTTCGACATCTTAGGTCTTCCAATTCCGTACCTCTCTTTGAAGTTATGCAACCATCCACTGCTTCCCTTGACATCACTGTAATCTATGTCGCTCGCTATTTAACGTACATAATGTAATAGGTCAATGTTATGTACATCCTGTAAATAGTACAGAACATCCTTGAAACGTGCGAACACCAGTTTTTGTAACAAGTGCGCCTTGTCCTCCCTTGAATGACTGTAGTTTTTCTTTTGCACTACACGGTCCTATTGCTGCGGACTTACCCGAAATCTTTTAATAATTGTTTTTCACTATTCTGTGTATGATTTTCCAAGTACTCAATAATTTTTAGGACCCGCTCCTTCGACAACACTTGTCCTTTATTGTCCTATTGTCCTATTAGAATTGTGTCTCCCTGTCAGACAAGGATGATGAACTGCTTCGGTCGTCAACTGTTTCAACATCACTTTCACTTGTGGAGCACGTATCGTCATCATTGCACTTCTCGTGTACATTCTCCGCACAGTCGAGCGTATACGACACCTCACGTTCCACTGACTCATCTTGCACAAATGCTAATATTTCATCTGTCACTTCTTTCTCACTCTGCGAAATTGCTTGGGTTCCTTTCTGACGAAATGTCAAGTTAGGCAATTGTTGTTGTAGATATAATGGAATTTTTGCTTTGTTTATCGTCGCCATTGCTCTAATTTGTGTCAGCAACACTGGCATGGTAGCTCTGTTGTGAGTTACTCGTCGACTAAGTAGTTCAACTACGCCCTCAGCTTCATGCTGTGCTAACCTTTGGATACCCCCAGCCCGTCCACTGTTGCCATCAGCAACCAATATTGTGATTGCATGGTAGACAATATGTGCAGCGTATAATGCCATAAACATCATTGGGCCTTTGCGACCCGCATTCGAGGGTTTCATCATGAGTGTCTTTATCTTCGGTTACGACAGTCAGTTTCTGCCACAATATGGTATAGGATTCGAAAAATGTGTCAATCAATAAATAGAAGTTGTTGCTAAATATCAAGAAAGAGTTTTTAGATGTAATTCTGTTGATACTAAATCAATACCTTATTTAAAACTAATCTATTTAGCCTTTTTGTAACTGACAGTGATTGAGCCCTCTTCCTGGGTCATTTTCAGATGTTAACCGCTTACTGTCCTGTGGTTAACGCCTCGCCACTGTACCTCAGATCATCACGTCACCGACGCCATCCAATCATAAAAGGCTTTTGGATTCGCGTGCTTCATCCCACTCATGTGAGCCACTGCTACCACCCTTGGTGAACGTACTGAATTTCTCTATGTAGCCTTAAAAAATCAACTGCTGCAACCATTTATAATGGTCTAGAACACAACCACAGACCACAGTCGCCACGAGTCCTCAGCCACAGGTTATTACCTGCCGGATCAGCAGCAGCGACACCAAACTTCATCTACATCTACATGGATGCTCTGCAAATCACACTTGGTCTGGCAGAGGGTTAATCAAACCACATTCACAATAGTTCTCTCTGATTCCAATCCGAACAGCACACAGTAAAAACGAACACCTATATCTTTCCGTGCGAGGTCTTCTTTACATTATTTTATTATGATAAGGGTTTCTCCCTTTGTATGCTGGCGTCAACAAGATATTTTCGTATTCGGAGGATGAAGCTGGTGATTGAAATTTCGTGAGAAGTTTCTGCCGCAACGAAAATTGATGTCCATCTCAAATCCTGTATCAAAAAATGGTTCAAATGGCTCTGAGCACTATGGGACTCAACTGCTGAGGTCATTAGTCCCCTAGAACTTAGAACTAGTTAAACCTAACTAACCTAAGGACATCACAAACATCCATGCCCGAGGCAGGATTCGAACCTGCAACCGTAGCGGTCTTGCGGTTCCAGACTGCAGCGCCTTTAACCGCACGGCAAATCCTGTATCATGTCAGTGACGCTCTTTCCTCTATTTCTCAGTAACACTAAACATGTTGCCCTACTTCGAACTTTCCCGATGTACTCCGTTGAACCTATGTGTTAAGGATCTCACACCACGCATCAGTACTCCAACAGAGGACAGACAAGCCTAGTGTAGGTAGTTTACTTAGTACATCTGTTGCCAATAAAATGTAATATTTGGTTCGCCTTCACACTACATTTTCTGTGTGTTCTTTTCAATTCAGGTTGTACGTAACAGTAATTCCTAGGTATTTAGTTGAATTCATGGCCTTTAGATTTATCGTGTATCGTGTAAATGACGTTTAACGGATTTATTTTAGCGCTCTGCATGAGCGGATGACCTCACACTTTTCATTATTTAAGGTCAATTGCCAATTTTCGCACCATACAGATATCTTTATTAAATCCCTTCGCAATTTGTTTTGATCTTCTGATGATTTCACTAGACAATAAACCGCAGCGTCATCTGCAAACAACCTAAGACGGCAGCTCAGATTGTCTCGTACATCGTTTACGTAGATAAGGAACAGGACAGGGCCTATAACACCACCTAGGGGAACGCCAGAAATTCCTGTTTTGCTCGAAGACTTTTCGTTAATTACTGCGAACTGTGATCTCTCTGACAGAAACCACCACTTCAATCACATAACTAAGACGACATTCCATAAACACGCAATTTCACTACAAGCCGCTTGTGAGGTACAGTGTCAAAAGTCTTCTGGAAATCTATAAATGCGGAATCAATTTGAAATCCTTTGTCAAAAGTACTCAACACTTCGTGTGTGTAAAGAGCTAGTTGTGTTTGACAAAAACATTGTTTTCTAAATCCGTTTTGATTGTGTATCAATAGACCGTTCTCTTCGAAGTAATTCATAATGTTACAGAATCCTGCTGCATATTGACATTAATGATATGGGCCTGTAATTTAGTGGATTGCTCCTATTGCCTTTCTTGAATATTAGTGTGAGCTGTGCAACTTTTCAGTCTTTGGGTACGGATCTTTCATCGAGCGAGCGGTTGTATATGATTGTTTAAGTACGGAGCTACTGCTGCAACTTACTCTGAAAGGAACCTAATTGGTATACGGTCTGGACCGGAAGACTTGCTTTCATTAAGTGATTTAAGTTACTTCACTATTCCGAGGATATCTATTTCTAAGTTACTCATGTTCTTTACTCGAATTCTGGAAATGTTACTTCATCTTCTTTGGCGAAGGAATTTCTGATGGTTGTGTTTAGTAATACTGCTTTGGCAGCACTGTCATCGATGGTATTTCCATTGCTCTCGCGCAGAGAAGGCATTGATTGTGACTTGCCGGTAGCACACTTTACATAGGACTAGAATCTCTTTACATTTTCTGCCAGGTTTCGAGACCAAGTTTCTTTGTGGAATCTATTATAAACTCTCGCATGAAAGTCAGCGCTAAATTTCGAGCTTCTGTAAAATTTTTACGATCTGGGAGATTTTATGTTCGTTTAAATTTGGCGCGCGTGTTTAATTGTCTCTGCAACAGTATTCTGAACCGTTTTGTGTACCAAGGAGGATCAGCTCCGTCGTTTGTTATCTACTTGGTATAAATCTCTCAATTGCTGCCGATGATATTTCTTAGAATTGAAGCCCCATCTGATGTACATACACTTACATAGTTAATTTTGAAGTAGAGGAGATTGTCTCGCAGGAAGGCGTCAAGTGAATTTTTATCATTTTTTTAAATAGGTACTTATATTTATCGTTTATTTTTGGAATATCTTGGAGTTACAATGTTCAATCTCGCTACGACAACCCCATGTTCACTAATCCCTATACCCGTTTTGATGTTCGTTTTCGCAACCATTTACATTCGTAAACCAATAGACTGAGACACTGAGTAACGTTCAGGAGGCTCCTGCCATTCGACCCAATACCGTATGGACGTCTACCACTGGCCGGTATTCGATAAACTTCCGTGTGACACAGAATCTCGGCTCCTTGCACCCAGTTAGTGCTGGACAGCTGAGTACGCCATCGGTGTGGCAGGGCGTCGCACAGCAACTGCCACGTGGTAGTCGTCTCCAAGAAATCTACTGACGAAGCCTTTGCCTCTGACACTACCGCCCCCATTGTTCCCGGGCTGTCGGCCACAGCTCGACTCGGTCCTCGACAGCGAACGCTCCACTGCCCAACCTCCCCTGCTGTACCCCAGAGACCACAAGTCATCTGACGGTCCAGGCTTTGGGTCTCGGGGCCACCGCCGTCTGAGCTGTGTCAAGTGCTCCGATTGTCCCTGTCAAGTCAGGACCCGCAAAGCCGGTATTCTCCATGAAACCTGCCTGCCTCCCAGCTGTGTACGAATGGCTCAAGCCATTTTGGTATTACTACCTCGCCTGCCGCGCCGAGAGGAAATATTACGAGAAAATGTCAGGCTGTGCCAGAGACGAGGGTGCATCTAAATAATTATCCAAGTATGATATAGTAGTAAAGAACTGTTTAGCCCATCGACTGTTTCTCCGCATCCTGCTACGACGTCCTGCTGTCTTCCTTCGGAACATAAAAGCTCAGTACGCCCACAGATGGGAGTCGACTACATGCTGATGTGCACCAAGACGACTCCCACCACACAATAGCGGTCATTGCCCCAACGACCTGCTACACATTTTTGTCTTGCAGCAAGAATATTATTGAATATTACTGAAACGGGGAATTCACGCCCAAAGAAATTCGAATAGAACTTTATTACACCACCAAACAAACTGCGGAAATAAATATGATAGATTAAACAGCTGAACTAATTTAAAAGAGCCCTAATGACAATTAGCTAGTCCAAATTTGGTAACAATGAAAATCTTAAAAGCATCTAAACATTCTGAGCATATAATCGCACTCCTTTAAGCTAAAGACAAAATCACGAATTGGTTAGACCACTTGAAATTAAGCTAAGAACTTGAATAACTTTTTCTGTCCTTAACAACAGAAAATAATAGCTTTGAAATCGTGACTAAGGCTCGCTCATGCATTCTTCTTCTGTAAGGAGCATCAGAATACATTTGTTACGTAAGATTACCAAACATACAGAGAAAAATATCACAACAATAACTTTTGGCAACCGCTACTAGTACGCCAAGGCCTTCAAAGGAAAAGGCTCGTTTACAGAGGAAAATGATACAATTAACACGAACACACAGATCATACAGTTAGCCAAGATTTCAAATTTAATGAAATTTAACTTCTCTGTAGAGGTCGCAAATTGAAAGCATTAGGCTATAATTATAGAATTGGCAACCCCTGCCACGGTTACATATCGGCTGACACTTCCAATGTGTGGGCTGTCTGTCCGGATATCAAGGCACCGGTGTAACCGACCGGTCACTATGGAAGGCAGTCGTGCCTGCTCAGTCGGCAGCAAGATCCGGCCAGGCCAAACACGTGGCCGGCCAAACTTTACCAAGTTCTTTGAATAACAAGTATGGCGGGAGCACCTAAAGTACAGATAGAATTATTAAGCTGACGTGAAGATATTACGTGTCCACCTGAGGCAATCAGTATCCTGTGCGATTCTTGATTACGAACAGTTGTCCAGATAAGTCGCAAAGGAGTGAAAATACAGACTTCATAAAAACTGTCTATATACAGTGACACTGAAACAACGTTTCGTACACAGTGCTTAAGCCGAGCTAACAAGGAAGCCAAACAACTCTGCCTAGGTACAACTGCGTGTTCAATTTAGTGCTTTAGCGGTATGTATCGACTAACCAACACAAAACAACAACATCTCTTAAAAATTTTTCGCTTGGAGGACACAGAAAGGTACGAATGGCAACTCCAAATTAGCACTTTCCTTAGCAATTATAAATTACAAGCAACGTTATAAAACGTTAAAACTATGGACAGTTCAGAGCCCTGTGGAGGCGTCCGTCATAGACTGAAATTCGGCAGCGTTTAAAAACTCGGAAGAGTGACGCATGTGCCTCTAGCTTACATTTTGCCTTGCTCCCGCCAACACACAGACAAAACAACATATCCGGAACGTCACGGTGACGCAGTGCGCAGTTAGTCTTAAAGCAGCTCCGTAGGCAACACTAACACACACTAAAATACACATTAGGCATACCAGAGCATGGAATTTTCATTTAGTAAGACAAGGAACTATTTCTAACGTAAAACAAAATCCTTTAAGAAGCCGACAAGCTGCTCACATACGAGTCTTAGAAGTAATGGCATACAAAACATAAATTTATAAATATTTCGGGACGCTAATCTCTGAGAATGATTAAGAGGTAACTTTCTTTCTCGCACAACAGGCAGAAACGGCCACAAACCATGGAGAAAGACTATACCCTCGTGTAACACCACGGTTTCCAAATAGCAAAAATCTTCACCTTTATGTCTGCCCAAAACAGCTATCGGGAGAGGCGAAAGGAAACTAAAACACTTGCAACAAGAGCAACGTGCAACGAATCCAACGTGCAGACAGTGAGCCCTCCAGTGCACTGCTAGCCCCACAGTGAAACACGGCTTCAATCGCCGCACTGCACGGCAAAGCACGCGCATTCCCGGTCTTCCTTGCGCAGAGTCGATTCCACTCCACCGACTGCCGCCCACCTTTGTCTCTGCGACCCAGCTGACCTCATTTCGACCGGCGACACCCAGCTTCCTCGTTCGACAGCCAATCAAAGGTCATCCTTTACGCGGAAATCGACTCGGAGCGAACCGCCACGGTCCAGTGATAAATGAAATATTGAAAGTTACTGGGTAAATTTAGTTTTTCCGTGTATATCACAGTACGTTTGGAGATATCTTTTCAATTTTAGAGTGCTGTGGAAGCGTACTTAGTTTTGAATCCAATGTCTGCCTCTGCGTTTCTCTGTGCCTGTTTTGTCTTTTTATGATCTCACTAAACTCTAAAGACATAATACGCTGGAATTTAGTAGCTGATGTTATACGGTAACATTTTGTAACGTCTACGTACATGTCTTGTACTCTCTTCATCACGCAGAAATTCTCACGCACGTAACAGACCATTCACACTGTTTGTTTACGTTAAATGGTAATATAGCACAAAGGTACTGTGACAGTACTGCTTACCAAGTATTCAGTATGCAATCAAAGATAGTGTAGTGAATTTATTATTTAAATTTTCATTTACACAGATGTAGGCTTTCCAATAATTTCGTGTAAAATGCATAAAGTTAAGTTCTTACTGAATGTAATGAAGTGTTCAGTTTCCATTTCATGTAATAATATTCACACTTAAAGGTACACTCTGCGCAAAAAAAAAAAAAAGAAGACCGAGCCGCGCAGGATTAGCCGAGCGGTCTGAGGTGCTGTAGTCATGGACTGTGCGGCTGATCCCGGCGTAGGTTCGAGTCCTCATTGGGGCATGGGTGTGTGTGTTTGTCCTTAGGATAATTTAGGTTAAGTAGTGTGTAAGCTTAGGACTGATGACCTTAGCAGTTAAGTCCCATAAGATTTTACGCACATTTGAACTTTTTGAACAAAGAAGACCGACATACCGCAAAGGAATTTTCCGAATGGGACGGAAATATAATATACATGAGCAGATGAGCAAAATCACAATAATTCCAGAAAAACGTCATGGTTTATTCAAGAGAGAGAACTTCACAAATTGAGCGAGTCATTAACGCGTTGATCCACTTCTGGCTCTGATGCAAGCAGTTATTCGGCTTGTCATTGACTAATAGAGTTATAGGAGTTCCCCTGAGGGATATCGTGCCAAATCCTGTCCAACTGGCAGGTTATATCGTCCTAATGTCGAGATGGTAGGCAGGCGCCGCCATAGTACTCCCAACGTTCTCTCTTGGGGAGAGGTCCGGAGACATTTCTATGTAACGAATGATTCGGCAAGCACGAAGACAAGTGGTAGAAACTCACGCCTCTGAGGACGGTCATTATCTTGTTGAAATAAAAGCAGAAGATGGCTTGCCATGAAGGGCAACAAGACATGCCGTGGAAAGTCGTGCTTTAAGGGTGCCGCGAGTGACAACTAAATGGGTCCTGCTATGAAATGAAATGGAACCCCAGATAATCAATGTTGTATGGCGGGCGAAAGTCTGGTTGGTACCCCAACACTGTCTGAAGCGTCTCCAGAGACGTCTTCGCTGGCCGTAAGAGCTTAGTTTGAAGCGGGACTCATTAATGTAGACCATTCAATGAGATTCCTTGCCGAAGACGTCTCTGGATGCGTCCCAGACAGCGGTAGGACACCAATCTGAATGCTGGCAGCCACACGGCCCTACATTCGACATAGCTGACGTTACCAAAATTCCTTTATAACATCACCACCCACAGCTGACTTTCCCTCGGGCTATGTGTAGTGATTTGTAAATTGAGGTGGACAGCCCCTGTTCACAGCTTCCAGAGAAGTAGGAAAGCTGGAAAGGATACCCTGTAACACAAAACACACAAACTGAGAAGAGTATATTCCTCAAGTTGAAGAAATAAACAGCAGACCCGTACACGAAATAGCTATTTACTCCTTCATCAAGAAGGTGTTAGATAGGCCCATAAACACGCCAGTAAGAGAAGCGGCGAACTTACACTCTTCATCTACGGTGGATCTAGAAAGCAATTCAGCAGCTGGGCTAAGGAGAATCAGGAGAAATGAAGCATTGTGAAAGGAGCAGCACGACCGAAGCTCCAAGGAAACGATAACCAAATGAGACTTTGTGTGGTCAGTAACCTTGGTTGGTCAGACTTTGTCAAAAAGCTGGTATCCGAATTGTACCATTTGTATGACGGCTCTACCGAGTGGAAAAGTCCCAGGTTGCCATTCCTACGTAAATGTAGACACCACCAATGACGGTGAGAAACGCAAAAGAATAATTTGAAAATATAATAGTTCATTATTTAGGTCCTCCACTTTATACTTATGTATTCCTAGTTATATGTTGCTGATAAGTAAATTGCATGGCCAGTTAACTTTTCGTAGGGATATAGTTGTAAGAGTGAGTCACTGACCTACTTTTCATACACTTTGCAAATTGTCTTGGTATTATATTATGCTTTACTAAGATTTAAGTTACTGTCAAACGGTTCAAATACTGGTAGTTCCTCTATGTGCACCGAGACGAAAGATGATGAGCTACCGAAGTAGCTAGGAGTGACATCTGGAAGCATGGGCACATATATGGGGATATGCACTGGGTAACAGGGAAAAACTGAAACAACATGAGGTCTGTTACTCTTGCGGTAGGAGGCATCTTGTAGGTGACTGCAGTGTGCAAGTGTGCATAACCGGCGAACTAACAACCTCGCAGCACGCACTCACAAATAGTTCCCAAAGGCAGATCAGGTAAGAGGACTGATCAGAGGTACTGACGTCATCCCAACGACTAAATTAGCTCAAGTCGACTCATTTAATTAGTAGACTCTGCACACCCATCGTTCTGGCAATATGAGGCCAATATCTTATTAAGGATAAAAATTCTTCGCTGCATGACTCGTGGCACACTCATGCAACTGCGATTACTAGAACCAAAAGATTATGAAGAGCAGAGCGTATAAATTAAAGGGTAAAACGGGAACATCTCCTAAGTAACTAAGAATAACCATAGGACATCATAGTAATTTGTACTCTCTGACTAGTCGTTTGGTCAAGAAATGAAGTGAATAGTAGTAATCCATATGAGACAAATATTCATTGGAAGCACGACAACTCCTTAACTGCAAAGTGGGTAATGTTTGTTTTTCAATTCTACCTTGGCAGCGACAATCGGATTCAGGAAGGCATCCTTTGTGGATGAAGAAAAGGCACCTGACAGGCATCTGGTATGATAGCTTCCACTTACTTCGATTAATCAAAGAAGCGATACTTCACTATCAGTGTAACAATACAAGAGAGAGAGAGAGAGACAGAAACTGTGATTTCCATTTTAGAGATGTCCATTCCTCTTCAACCGCACTGCTTACTGAGCTGTTCTTTATTGCAGTATCTATAGCCTTAGAGAACTTCAACCGTACTTCCGTATCCCATCTCTTTGCGTACTGATTCTTCCTGATGAGTCTCTTAAACCTCAGCCTAATCTTCATCACTACTACAATGTGATCTGAGTCTATATCGGCTCCTGGAGACGTCTGACAATCCAGTATTTGATTTCGGACTCTTTGTCTAACCAACATGTAATCTAACTGAAATCTTACTGTATCTTCAAGTATACCTCCTCCTCTTAATATTCTTGATCGGAGTATTCGCTATTACTAGCTGAAATTTATTGCAGAACCCCATTAGCCTTTGCTGTATTCCTAGGACCAAGCCTACATTCTCCGTAATCCTTTCCTCTACTCGTTCCTCTTTCGCTGCATTCCAATCCATCATGAGACTTAGATTTACATCTTCATTTATATACTTTTTCTGTCAATTCATCATCGGCTAGGTTGTCGGTACGTATCGCTGGAGTGTCGTCCGTGTTGGCTTGCTGTCGATTCTGATGAGAACAATCCTATCACTGAACTGTTCGCAGTAATTCACTTCCTGCCCCACTTTCTTATTCATAACTAATCCTACTCCCGTTATACCATATTCGGCTGCTGTTGATATTACGTATACTTATCTGATCGAAAATCCTTGTCTTCTTTCCATGTCAATTCACCACTATATCTAGATGAGCCTCTGCATTTCTCTTTTCCGATTTTCTAGCGTCCCTACCACGTTCACACTTTGGAGATTCCACGCTCCGACTCGTAGAACGTTACTCTTTCCTTAGTTATTCAATATATTTCTCATAGTCACCTCTCCCTTAGTTGTGTTCTTTCTGGACTTGTCCGCAATCTTTTGCCGATGCAGAAATTATCATTACACTTTTTCAGTTACAAGCCACATGTCCTATGGATACACATTAGGTGTGGAATTGACGAGTTTTTATTATGAATATATTTGATTTAATTTCAGTTCACTGTCTGTTACTCGTTTGTAATTTTCCTCCTGTTCTCTTCGTTAGTTAAGTCATCTATACAGGCAATAAAATTCCCTGCTCTAAAAGACAAGGGTTTACGTTTCCACGATCAAGGAAAAGAAGAGGTGAATTGTTTTTATCTACGAATATGGGAAAATGGCTGGCAGTGCGTCACTTTCTCATCCGATAAACCTACAGCCCCAAACCACACTAACTGCCAAGATGTGCAAGGATACATAGCAAACAAGAGAGACATAAATCGAATAGTAACGGCCTAAATGAAATTCCTCATATCAATTGAAGATGCACACTAGATGACAGATTAACTAATAAAGCTACTAGAAATGAAATTAAAGTACTTGCATAAATAGGGAAAATCGATATATGTAAGCAGAAATGGAAGGCAGATATAAACAGAAGCCAAGAGGGCAGATATCCTGAGAAAGGTTTCCAGTATACAGGGTGATTCCGTGATGATGTTACAAACTTTCAGGGATAACGGAAAAGGGTAAATGTATCAATTTTCGGCAAGGGACCCTGGTCCTAAAACGACAAGATCGAAAGTTATAAGTGAAAAATCCTTCTGATACCTCTGACAGTTGACTTTTTCCAAAACATTCTCCTTGATTTCCATATTTTGGAAGGATGTGTATGGAGCGAAAGTAGAAAACAATGTTCCGAAAAGCACTTGTTGATCTTCGCTACTGCAAAATACATCTTTGCTACTGAGCAGGTGCTCATTGCTCGTAACGCATGCATTTTAAAGCTCCTGTTTACTTGTTCCTTTTTTTGCTTGCTTTGGTCCACGTTACCTCCTACCAAAACACAGAGATCAAAGAGCTGTAGAAGACGTCCATTATCAGAGGCTTCGGAACGATTTTCGCTTATAGCTTTCGACTCGGTCGTTTTCGGACAACGATCCCTTACCTCAATTGATATATTTTCCTTCTACTTCAAACATGAAAGTTTGTAAAATCATCATGGTGTCGCCCTGTATGCCCTAAGGAATAAGGAGCATAAGCCAGCGCAGGAAACGATGAAGCTAAGAAGTCGAAGCCAGAACGGGTTCGTCGAACGTAATTCGTGAATGTAGATGAAGTATTCCTTCTCATACGATGCTATTTTTTAAGTCGCCGGTGCCTTGTTTGAAACTTTTCTCCATTTTTCGCACTCCGTGCTCGCATTTGTATCTCCACATAACTAGTTAACATAGCAGTCTCTAAAATCTATTTTTCATGTTCTAATATTTTTATGATGTACTGTTTTTCTCTTCTGCCGATTCCTCCAGGCACATGTCAACCATATATGGGTGACGTAGCTGATGTCCCAGTAGCCTGTCTCTTCTTTTCGTATGGCTCACTCGCAGACGTCCTCCCGCGCCTGTTCCTTTCACTACTTCGTCATCTCGTACAGTATTGTTCCTAATTGTTAGCATTCTTTGATACATGTGTCCCTTTTTTGAAACTGGAAAAAAATGCCAACCTATTCTTCGGATTTACTATGTGTCCTGTTTCACCGCCATATGCTGTGTTCCAGACGTACACGTTCGGGAACTTCTTTGTCATAACATCTATTATCATTACAGACCTTTTACTTAAAAAACTTTAATCACCTGTAGAAATTGACTTCTGCTACCTGCTTTGCTTCACCCACCATACATCACCTTGCTCTTTCGGTCTAGAGTAGCTCTCACATTTCTTCTTTCCGACATGTCTTTTAATTCCATCTCGGCCCCTGTCAGACAGGCTGTGTGTCATACGAAACTACTCATTTTATTCCGCTTTCGTTATACGTTCCTGAACGTATGTACGAGCTCTGCAACAGTGGTGGTAGGTAACAATTTTTGCATAGCTCTCTCAAAGAAGAGTTCCAGATCAAAAAGTAGAAAAATACTGCGTAGAAATAAACCAAAGCGTAAGATACGAGCAATTTAATGATTTGAAGTCATCTCTGTCATCTCTTGAATACTGTAAAACTTGTCCATCACAAGCAGCAAATGCTGTACCGGCTAAGTATGTGACGCGTGTAGGTCTGGATACTTGCGCTAAATTGTCATTCAGTCTCTATTCCGTCAGCTTCTTTTAGGTTTTAGGTATTCAAGTAGGTTACATTCCTCATTCTCTGATTCCAAAAGCAATGATGTCGCTACGGCATCAAATTTTAAACCTCGTTCACAAATCGATCATTTTAACGTCTCTGCAGTAAGCAACGCAAAGAAAAGGCGTGATTTCATTATGTTTGTATGTCAAAATCATAATGGCGGTACATCTATTCAGTACAATACCAACAAGACAATCGGTCTATTCGAGTGATTTGTAGACCATTTTTGCAACAAATTGGGTGAATATACACTGAATCGCCAAAGAAATTGGTAAAGGCATGCGTATACATACAAAGAGATATGTAAACAGACACAATACGGCGCTGCTGTCGGTAACGGCCATATAAGACAACAAGAGTCTGCTGCAGTTGTTAGATCGGTTACTGCTACTACAATGGCAGGTTTTCAAGATTTAATTGGTGTTAGAATTATAGTTGGCCCACGAGCGATGGAACACAACATTTCCGAGGTAGCGATTAAGTGGGAATTTTTTTCGTACGACCTTTTTACGGTAGTACCGTGAATTCAGAAATCCGGTAAAACATCAAATCTCCGACATCGCTGGGGCCGGATAAAGATCCTGCAAGAACGGCACCAACGACGACTGAAGAGAATCGTACAACGTGACATAATTTCAATTCTGAGTCATCAACAAGTATCAGCGTGCGAACCATTCAACGAAACATCATCGATACGTGCTTTCGGAACCGAAGGCCCACTAGTGTACCCTGAACAACTGCACGACACAAAGCTTTACGCCTCACCCGGGCCCGTCAACAGCGACATTGGACTTTTGACGACTGTAAACTTGTTGCCTGGTCGGAGGAGTCTCGTTTCAAATTGTATGGAGCGGATGGACGTATAAGGGTGTGGAAACAACCTCAGGAATCTATGGATCCTGCATGTCAGCAGGAGACTGTTCAAGCTGGTGGAGGATGTTTTAATGGTATGGGGGGTGAGCGGTTGGAGTGATATGGGACCCATGACGCTTCTAGCTACGGCTCTGACACGTGACACGTACGTAAGCATCCTGTCTGATCATCTGCATCCATTCATGTCTATTGTGCATTCCGACGGACTTGGGTAATTCCAGCAGGACAGTGCGACACTCGACACGTCCATAATTGCTACGGAGTGACGTCAGGAACACTCTTCTGAGTTTAAACATTTCCGCTGGCCAAACAACTTCCCAGACATGAACCTTATTGAGCCTATATGGGATGCCTTATAACGTGTTGTTCAGAAGAGACCTCCTTCCTCTCATACTCTTACGGGTTTATGGATAGTCCTACAGGTATCGTATTGTCAGTTTCGTCCAGCACTACTTCAGACTTTAGTCGAGTCCATGTCACCTCGTGTTGTGGCACTTTTGCGTGCTCGCGCGGCCCGTACACGATATTAGGCACGTGTACCAAGTTCTTTTGGCTCTTTTTTGTAATGTCACCATAACGAAAAAGATATTCTGTTCGCAGTCACTGTAGTTCAATCCAGTTTCATGTATTGTAACTGATATGTGGCTTTCTGTGAGTCCAATAAAGAGAATGATATATGTAAGAAATATTAAAGACTTCTTACGGGCTGGTTTCTCCAAATTAGTATCGTAATTCTCGTACAAGTGTGAGACGTAGCATCTTCATATAGAAAAGAGTACTTTGTGTAGAACAGATTGTTTCAGAATGAAGTCTGTGTTAGTTATTTGAAACAATCACGAATCTGGGATCTAGTTACCGGACGTGACAGGTACAGCATAAGTTGTACAGTGAAAGGGACACGTATCGCGTATACATGGGACGTGCTGCGCTTTCGCCCGGCGGTCGAGAGCCGGTATTAATAGAGCGTATCAGGTGAATGTGTAGGCCCTGAGCACCTTCCCGGAACGGTCTCTTGTTTCAGGAGCAGCCGCAGAAATCACACGGATAGCAGGTACCGGCTGAAACCTGAATGTAGTTTCCCAGTGCACGGTTTCAGTCAGTCCATTCTTAGTATATATCTGTTTGAGATCATGTCATTCTTCAGTGATGGAATAAACAAAATCTGATCCAAGGAATGGTGGGCGCAACCCAAGCTATGGAAATATCAAATATAGCGTCAGATCGACTCTTGCAAGGGTATCCATAGAATGCATCGTGACGCTTCCGAACTTTTTCATCTTCTTATGCAGTTCATGAATTGCGCTTCAATCGTTTGCTGTCATTACATATCGTCTGCCCACCTCTTCTTAGGTCATCCTAAATCTTTCGACACTATCTGTAGATGGCTGCTGGAAGTGAGCAAACGGTGGAAGAGGAAAATAGTTTTGAGGAATGAAGGGAGTGATTTAACTGATGAAATATTCACAACGAGTACGGCAACTTACTTCATTTATGCCACAGTCATGTATTAATCTACATATGGCGATAGACACTGACAAATGCGCCTTTCTTCGCAGTGGTACTAAGTAACACCACCTGTTCAAAATGTTATCTAGCTGAAAATTATCGTCTGCTTGAGAGCATGTCGAACCTGAGAGCTCTTTCCCACAATATTGTACCAAAAATTGGCTTTATCTTTACAGTGCTGGTTGTCTTAAGGCCAGCTTTGTCTCATTGCACACTTAACTAAGTTTAATTTTACTTTTCTTGAGGAAATTGGGGTTAGATATTTATGTACCTCAGAATCTCTTTTTACTTTACGTTACACTTACTCGGTAAAAGTCAAACTAGGGTCCCCAATGTTAGTCGGTGCCGTTAAGATGCAGTCGATGTACGATTACACTACATTATTCTTACTGAAATGTACCTTTCGTTTGCCCTCGGAGTTTACCTGGCTTCGCTCTAGTTTCCGATGTGCGGTGCGCTAGACTAACTGTGCGAAATATTGCTCCTCACATTTCTTCAGATACGTTTATTGGGAGATTCAGCTAACTCTCTGCGCTGTTATGCTATGAAATCAAACTAAATAATGCTCAGCAGTTTCACTTATACCCCGGAGAAAGAGTTACACATCTTCCTATAGCAAATTAAAAATTTTATGCCCTATATCAATCCAACTACTTTCAGGAAAATTCCGAGATGTGATCTCTGGACTGGATTACGAACACAACTAGTAGTCTGGCTCCCGAAGACTTGCGAGTTATGTACTTACCTTTTTCATTGCTTTCTTCGTATGGAATCCTTAAATTCGGTGCTTGTTTTTCTGTTTAAGAGGTGTAATCTCGCGTTTTTGTAACTTTTAAGTGTAGCACAGTTGTCACTTGGTTTGGACGGGCAGCTTCACAGCTCAGTAAGGAGTCTGAATCCACTGGTAACAGGGCAATTGTGTACCAAGGGGTCTATTTAGATCTCACTCTAGTTTAGTTTTTAAGTTAGTCGTTCTAGGACAGACAGGATGTGTGCATGCGAACAGAGGAGGACCTGTCCACACTTCGCGAACACCTGAAAAACGCTTTTGGCTACGATCAGATGCCTGAGGATGTAGCGGTGATAGTAAATCTGGTGCATCGCATGGGACACCTCAGCTGTCACTTGTTTCACCCATGGCCTCTTCTGTCAAGGCATCTTCCAGTGTGCCTATTGCGGTGGATCTGAACTCCTTGCAGGGTGAGTGGGGGATTAAATACTTTCTCGTCGCCCGAGGCGGTCAGCCGACGTGGAGACTGGCTGTCGGGCCTCGCCCGTTCACTTTGTGGCTGTACATGTGGTCGCGCCTTCAGCAGGGTCCGAGCAGGCACGCGGGTAGGGCTTTGCTAGTTATCAGAAGCTCAAATGATAGGCACGTTATGGAGGCCCTTAGGGAATTAGCGTTCAGGTCCAGAAAGAAAGCCAACGTGCACTCGGTATCTCGGTATGTCTGCCAGGGGACATCATTGTGGCTGTCAGTTGTAGAGCGTGCAGTCGCCTGCAGGTTCTGTCTCACGTCAGGACCAACGTCACCTGTCACATGGGTTCTGAAGTTATCCTCAGTTCATACAGGCGCATGGCGGAAGTGGTGAAGACTACAGGCCTCACGCATGGGATGCAAGTAAAGCTCGCAGTTTGTGGCATTGCTGCAAAAGTTGATCGGGGTCTTTTGGTTTGGAACCCAGTGGTGGTTTTTAACCAAAGGCTCCGGCGACTTTGTGACGGTCTTGGCTGCAGGTTTCCGACTAGTGTTACCGTGCGGGGAATTGTGGCAGTTTCCTTGATAGGCCAGAGGTGCACTACACAAAGTAGGGAGCTGATCGGGTAGCAGAATACTTGTGGAATGCATACTTTTTTTTCTGCTTGGCCGTATTTTGAAGTACTATGACAAAACCTCGCCAGTCGACACGCAGATAGCGAAATCAAACCGCGTTCAGATTAAATACACTTCGACAGTCAAGACATTGTCACTAAAATGCCGAAGTATTCATAACGAAGTTCCTGTATTTATGGCCTTCAGGAAATCTGTCGCTCTGAAATTATTCTCAGGATCGAGAGCTGGCTGAAATCCGAAGTAGAGTGCTCTGAAAAATCTAGCGTCATGGAGCGTTTATAGGGAAGACAGATTAGACGCCATAGGAGAGGGAGCGTTCATGGCAGTCAGCAAAAATATTGTCTCTATTGGGGTCAAACCCGATTCCACGGTGAAAATTATAGTCATTCGAAGAAATTCTACGCTCAGTAGCGGGGAAATGCAGTATTAGTACGAGACGACTGTAACTAACCGAGCAAAGACTAGAAGCTAGATGGATTCCTTACAGAGACGGAGGGGGCGGGGGGTGGGGGCGATACAGGTACTCCTGCGAAATACCTATGAACTTACCGTGATGAAAGAGGCCGCTTCAGCTGTTTTGAACGTGTTTTCCGAAAACTGTCTTGAGAAGTTAGTTCGAGAGCCTACCCGTAGTGGAAAGATTGTAGTCCACGTAGTCCTAAAGATGCCTGACCTTATTGACGGTGTCAGCAATGAGACAAGAATTGTCATAACGTCCCCATAGCGGCGATCGTTACTAAAGTCAATAAATAAAGCAAGAAGGATTAAGCCGCGCGGGATTAACCGAGCGGTCTAAGGGCGCTGCAGCCATGGACTGTACGGCTGGCCCCGGCGGAGGTTCGAGTCCTCCCTCGGGCATGGGTGTGTGTGTTTGTCCTTAGGATAATTTAGGTTAAGTAGTGTGTAAGCGTAGGGACTGATGACCTTAGCAGTTAAGTCCCGTAAGATTCCACACACATTAGAACATTTTTTTTTTTTAAGAAGGATTAAGCATGGAAAAGATCGACTATGGTTTAATATCAAAATTCGGAAATTCTGAGAACATAAAGACTGTTACACTCCCGGTTCAACAGAGAACGCGATAATGACGACAGGCAAAAGATATTAGAGTTTCATTCGCCTGTAAAACGCCAAGCATACTACATCTAACACTGTCATATCTTAGCAAAAGATCTTGTCAAGAACCCGAGGAAATTATCCCCCTACGTAAAAATTGCTATGCTTGTGGAAGGCTTGTATCCCGTTACACGTTGACTAGTCTGGCATAGCAATAGAAGACCGCAAAAGGAAAACTCAAGTTTCAAATTTCCTGTTTAAGAAATCAGTCGCGCGGGTTGGTTCAAATGGCTCTGAGCACTATGGGACTTAACTTCTGAGGTCACCAGTCCGCTAGAACTTAGAACTACTTAAACCTAACTAACCTAAGGACATCACACACATCCATGCCCGAAGCAGGATTCGAACCTGCGACCGTAGCGGTCGCGCAGTTCCAGACTGTAGCGCCTAGAACCGCTCGGCCACCCCAGCCGGCAGTCGCGCGGGAGGAGAGTGCAAACATACCGCCGTTTGACCATCACACAGGCTCCCGGACGGTAATTTGAAAAAAAAAGCGGAATTGGAAAAGAAAGCACCAAACTGGCGCTGAAATATCAAGAATTTCCTTAAAAAAAAACACAAACACAACGCACTTAACTTGAAAAAAGACACCAAATTTGGAAAAATGACACAGAATTTAAGAAAACAAAACCGAATCTAACATAAAACAACACCTAAATGAAAAAAAAACACATCATAGAATTTGGCCAAAATCACGCAGGATGTGGCAAGAAACGTCTAATTTCGTAAAAAGAGCACCAAATTAGGCAAAACAACAAATTTGGCAAAGGCAAACAACACCGAATTTACGAAACAACGCCGAATTTGCTAAAAAAACATGTAAATAAAAAACACAGAACTAAGCAGTAAACACCAAATTTTCCAAAAACACAGAATTTGGCAAAAAGACCATACATAATGTGGTAAGAAAACATGGAATCTGAAAAAAATAACACCGAATTCGACCAAAAATGACACTACATTAGGCAGTAAAATTTTAGTTGTAAGAACAGTACTTGGCGGTGACAGACGACGCAAAGATATTATGAGTGTATAGTGAGTGGTTCCGTGCAACGTGTTGCTGGGTAGCAGCCCCGCTGTGGCCTCCACAAGTGCTCCGTGCCGGCAGCGGGTGGCGCACGCCGCAGCGTTAACTCGAGTTAGCGGGTGGCACAGGCCACGCCGGGCAGGCTGCGACGACCGAGCAGGTGCTGCCTGCGGGCTGCGTGCTAATGTACGCAGGGCGCAGCTGCCAGCGGGCCACGGACAGAGCTCGGCGCACGGCTGAAGCCCACTCGCCGTCAGTCTGAGCTCAGAAAGCAAACATCGTACCAATGTTAACAGTTTTCTTTCGTGTACCATTGACGAATCAAAAGAGCGAGAAATATTTGGCTATATTGCTCTGCTCGTGCCCTAATCCGTCTTATAATATTTTCAGACGACTAAGCGATATACACTATGGTTCAGCATACGTTCTCATGGACAACGTGGTAAGGACGTGTGTGTGTCTCAATGATCCCCAGAGCTATGCTGGCGAGAACTATGCTCCCGGTAGGGTCAGCCATGCCAGATTGCTCAGTAGGTGAACCACCTCCTAACCTACCATTTTACTGTGATAATATGACCGTGGTCGCGTAAGCCTAATGAGCTTGATTTTGGATAGGGCTATCGTCTCCGAAGAAAATCGGACTGGTTAGTGCAGATAAGTGTACAAGACACTCCTGTACTATCTACTTAAATGGATTATCGGGTGTAAAAAAATTTCCTCTACCAGACACAATAAAAGATTATTTATTCGTCACACGACCGGTTTCGGGCTTGTGCCCATCCTCAGGTGTTTATACATTCATGTACATGTTTATTTTGCCGCAAGTCAATAAAAATGAAGCATCCTTATTATAATTATGTTGTGGTGACAGTTGTTCCACTCAGTTGCACATTTATTATCACTTTTACGTCCATGTTTCAGTTTTTCTTTGTTTTTAATTTAGCTGCAATATAAACATGTACATGAATGTATAAATACATGAGGATGGGCACAAACCCGAAACCTGTCATGTGACGGAATATAATCTTTTATTGGGACTGGTAGCGCAAATTTTTCTACACCCTATAAAGGAACAGATCAACAGCATCGACTATGGATAAAATACACTTAAATGGATTATTGGCTCCAATGGTTCTGAGCACTATGGGACTTAACTTCTGTGGTCATCAGTCCCCTAGAACTTAGAACTACTTAAAGCTAATTAACCTAAGGACATCACACACAACCATGCCCGAGGCAGGGTTCGAACCTGCGACCGTAGCGGTCGCGCGGTTCCAGACTGTAGCGCCTAGAACCACTCGGCCACCTCGGCCGGCTAAATGAATTATTATTTAATACTTAAAACAGTACCATACTCACACAAAATACGAAACGAAAATGCGTACGACATGACTCAAAGACTGCACAGCAAAATTAAAGTAAAATAGAAGTTAATTGATATGGACACTAGCCCAGTTGGATACTATCTGTCCAATATCTTATCAATAATGTGGACGGTAATGAGTACATAACCGTTTGGCTGTACATGTGTTGACACGTTTCTGACAACACAACACAAAATGGTTCAAATGGCTCTGAGCACTATGGGACTTAACATCTATGGTCATCAGTCCCCTAGAACTTAGAACTACTTAAACCTAACTAACCTAAGGACATCACACAACACCCAGTCATCACGAGGCAGAGAAAATCCCTGACCCCGCCGGGAATCGAACCCGGGAACCCGGGCGCGTGAAGCGAGAACGCTACCGCACGACCACGAGCTGCGGACAAAACACAACACACAACGAAATAATAATGAACAAAGAAAACAATTGTCTGACATCATTAAAAATCATGCATGTAGATTTGTAAAAGGGTGTGTTAAACTCGTGATTAAAAAGCAAATGATTGACTTGAAGTAGCTATTTTGCTACGACAATAATTTACAGAACCTTAGACTAATGTTTACTTACGTGTACTAAATTCCTGGACATGGTAAGTTAAGTACTTCGAATACATTGTAATTACTGAGAAAATTTACTGGATCAAGTAAACAACTGTTGGCTGTCAAGAGATTGACGACGCCGAAATACGAACTAATTCAGTACACAATACTTCATTGGAATAGAGGCACATACAAAATATATAAATTTATTATTTCCTTTCATAGGAGAGTGCCGGAACAACTTTAATGTTTGTTATTTTACTCAGTTGCGAAGAACCACGTTGTAAATATTATGTACGACACTGATAACTTTTAAGACGTCATTATTAATTATTTTCAATTATCATTTTAACAATCAAAAGATGTTGGCAATGTTTTTAATACCTTTCTTTTTGCTTTCTAAACAACGACACTCCGGTGGTCAGTAACTGCAAGTCGGTGGCAATGAGTCAGGATAATGACAAAATAAAGTATCTAGAGTTTTTACGCACAGCGCTTATTATTGAAATAAAATTGTCTGAGAATGTCCTACAGGGTAACGCCCCAAAATTTTTTAACGTGGAAAACAAAAAACAAAAAAACAACTTTTCCGTTCACTGCAGAAGTTAAACCATCGTCTTAATTGTGACCTACTAAGCTCTCAATGTCCCTCGTAATGTTGCGGGCACACACTGATATGCAATGGGGCAGGATCATGATGTTGGAGCCTCTTACATCTGTCAACCCTCGTCAACCCCTTGGTACCACGGTAGTAACAATTGCGCCTCCCATAGGCCCGACAGTGTACACCACTATTGTGTGTTCATTGTCATGACTCTTGTTAACGCTCCATAATGACATTAACCCAAGATGTATACATCGTAACACAAAACAATTTATACACGTTGCATAACATATCACGTTTCTAATTAACACACGTTATATGAAAATTTACAGACTAAAACAAGTGCGTCATATGTACAATAAAAATAAGGAGAAAAATTTTAGATAGCACATTTATAGTATAGTGTCACAGCTTCTTCCGCCCATTTCGACGGTCTTCGGTCTACCACAGTCATTCCGCTTCACGTCAGTAACGATGACCGAACATAGCTGCTGTGCACGTTCCTCACTTCTACTGGTCTGCTCGATTAAATACCAGGTAACACGCAAATCAAACACTGGATTTTGATGCGGTTGTATCAGTAAATTACACTACTGGCCATTAAAATTGCTACACCAAGAAGAAATGTAGATGGTAAACGGGTTTTCATCGGACAAATATATTATACTAGAACTGACCTGTGATTCCATTTTCACGTGATTTGGGTGCAGAGATCCTGAGAAATCAGTACCCAGAACAACCAACTCTGGCCCTAATAACGGCCTCGATACGCCTGGCCATTGAGTCAAACAGAGCTTGGATGGCGTGTACAGGTACAGCTGCCCACGCAGCTTCAACACGATACCACAGTTCATCAACAGTAGTGACTGACGTATTGTGACGAGCCAGTTGCTCGTCCGCCATTGACCAGACGTTTTCAATTGGTGAGAGATCTGGAGAATGTGCTGGCCAGGGCAGCATTCGATCATTTTCTGTACCCAGAAAGGCCCGTACAGGACCTGCAACACGCGGTCGTGCATTATCCTGCTGAAATGTAGGGTTTCGCAGGGATCGAATCAAGGGTAGAGCCACGGGTCGTAACACATCTGAAATCTAACGTCCACTGTTCAAAGTGCCGTCAATGCGAACAAAAGGTGACCGAGACGTAAAACCATTGGCACCGCATACCATCACGCCGGGTGATACGCCAGTATGTCGATGAAGAATACACGCTTCCAAAGTGCGTTCACCGCGATGTCGCCAAACACGGATGCGACCATCATGATGCTGTAAATAGAACCTGGATTCATCCGAAAAAATGACGTTTTGCCATTCGTGCACCCAGGTTCGTCGTTGAGTACACCATCGCAGGCGCTCATGTCTGTGATGCAGCGTCAAGGGTAACCGCAGCCATGGTCTCCGAGCTAATAGTCTATGTTGCTGCAAACGTCGTCGAACTGTTCGTGCAGATGGTTGTTGTCTTGCAAACGTCCACATCTGTTGACTCATGGATATAGACGTGGCTGCACGATTCGTTACAGCCATGCGGATGAGATGCCTCGACTTCTAGTGATACGAGGCCGTTGGGATCCAACACGGCGTTCCGTATTACCCTCCTGAACCCACCGATTCCATATTCTGCTAACAGTCATTGGATTTCGACCAACGCGAGCAGCAATGTCGCGATACGATAAACGGCAATCGCGATAGGCTACAATCCGACCTTTATCAAAGTCAGAAAAGTGATGGTACGCATTTATCCTCCATACACGAGGCATCACAACGTTTCACCAGACAACGCCGGTCAACTGCCGTTTGTGTATGAGAAATCGGTTGGAAACTTTCTTCATGTCAGCACGTTGTAGGTGTCGCCACCGGTGATAACCTTGTGTGAATTCTCAGAAAAGCTAATCATTTGCATATCACAGCACCTGCTTCCTGTTGGTTAAATTCCGCGTTTGTAGCATGTCATCTTTGTGGTGAAGAAATTTTAATGGGCAGTAGTGTACATACATCCGAATATTGTGCGATCCATCCACAATATGCGAAGCATTTCTTCAACTTGAGTGATCACACACGACTGTTTTTGGAAATGCGCCTGGCCAGGGAAGTAATATGTCTGCGCTACTTCTTATAGTGACGTAGGAACTGTCGTGGTAAGTTACATTTGAATGTATCGTTGCAGAAAGTCGCTTGAAGCAAATTTTAAGGAACAACAAAGAAAGCTGTCCATCTCAATAATTAAGGAATATACATTCACAGAAAAAATACTAGATAATTTTCTGATTGAAATAGATCTTGTGTAGCTAGTAATCGTTAGTAAAATGGTTTAGTGTACAAAAATATACAAGATCGAGAGCTCTTGGGTTCTTTTTTGCATTGTAAGTATTTGTTTCTATTCAAAAATGTTATTTTGGCAGATTGGCTTTATTATCTGAAGAACATCGTTGTCACCCATACACATTAATAGAAGAACAGGTAGTAAAACACAATTTCAAAAAACATTATTTCAATTTGCTATACACGTGAAATCAAATTTAAATAAGTAGGCTTCGTAATGTCTTGATAACATTTTACTCGTACTGAACCTAATATCTGTTCTTGTCATTTGTAATATGTTCAAGTGTCAAAATGTGGGCAGGATAAAAATCTGTTGATAAAAGTTAATACTTCATTCAGGGGTATATCGTAGGATTTTCCGAATATACTCTATCTTACTCAGCTTTATAGGACCTTTGTCGTATTTATATAAGGCTTCACTGGGAAATGAGCAAGGAACATCTCTTCCTGATTGAGTCAGATGAAAAGTGTGTTCGATAAATCCACAAATCCAGGCGCTTGTTACAACACACCCTTTCATTTCCGGCGAATACTTGCAGTAACTAAACTGGGATACACTGATGTGCTGTTTTCTCTCTTTAGAAGTAAGTAATACCGTTACCTTCAACAATTTTCAAATTAAATGTAAGACGCAACAATAAACTCGCAATATGTATAAAACGTCTCTCTCTTATTATAGCACGTTTTATTATCCCAAACTTTCGATCACACCACAAGAATGAATGTCCTGTTAGTCGCTAAAAGTGGATAATAGTATTAAACAGATTCATATGGGCTGAAGCCAAGCATATTGGGATTGTAAAGTGATGCCCCTAGTTCAAACTCTAGCGTGCATGTGCAGCATCACAATAAGCAGTTGCTGCTAAACAGTAACCCAACATAAAATACCGATATGTGGATCAATTAGTTACATTTCATTGGGGCAAGTTGTTATCTTGTAGCCGGCCGCGGTGGTCTCGCGGTTCTAGGCGCTCAGTCCGGAACCGCGCGACTGCTACGGTCGCAGGTTCGAAACCTGCCTCGGGCATGGATGTGTGTGATGTCCTTAGGTTAGTTAGGTTTAAGTAGTTCTATGTTCTAGGGGACTGATGACCACAGATGTTAAGTCCCATAGTGCTCAGAGCCATTTGAACCATTTGTTATCTTGTAACAAATTGGTGCTTGTCTGTCACCACATATAAAATGGCGATGCCTGGTGGAATTTGTTACAGTTTCGTTGGGGTAGTTGTTACTGTGTAAGAAATTGATGTTTATCTGTAACCTAATACAAAATACTGATGTATGGGGTACTTTGTTTCAGTTTTGTTGGAGCTAGTTGTTACACTGTAACATGTAACAACTGCCCATGTTTCTCCATCTGCTTGTACTGTTTTCGTCTCAAAATATCTTCTTCTCTAATAGCAACGTACCACTTATGGATACATGTCTAAGTGTGTATCGTGTGAAAGTCTTAGCCTGTGGTGAGTGAAAAAATGTTAAAAATTTTTGTATGATTGAAAACTGATGCTTGCGTATAACCGAAAGTAAAAATGGCTGTATGTGGGGAAATTTGTTAGATGTTTACTGGGGCTAGTTGTTATGGCGTAACAAATAAAGAAGGCCACCAATAAACATGGAATAAAATTCATGATGTTGTAGCAGTTCGGTCGAGAAATGGGAACCTATTCTGCTGGTAATAATATTTACTGTTGGTGAGCTAACACCCCAAAGATGTTCGGGCTCACATGCGGCTCCTCTTCGTCGAAATGGCTAAAACTCGTCTAGGGGCTGAACTGCATTTGTCACATTACACGCCCTAAATTAGACACTAGTGACCCTTTGGTTAAATTGTCTTGCTGATAGCAACTTTGCGAAATTGTATGAAACAAAATAAATGTAACACTTAATAACAGTAATAATAATATCGGGAACTAAATTAACGATCCATAAGTGATGTAGTCCACACAGTTGCGATTTGATTAGAATAATGTTTATTCAGAAAGAAAACTAATAGCGAAAGTCGTCGTATTTAGAACTACTATTACAGTCGAGCGCATACCATTGGACACAGTTCGATCATTCACAATCTCATCGTGAAACAAAAGTCCAATACTGCTCCTCGATATTTACTCAAAAAGTGGGAATTCACACCAGGCGCGCAGCTGCTCACCGCTCAGGGACGAATTGCCCCGATACCGTACAACGCAAAATTTTCTAAGTCGTTTCACTTCCTAGCTGCCTAAAGACCGACTGCCCGCTATCGCATATCAATCCGAACTGTACCCTTTGGTGTCTCCAGCCGACCTGTCCGCTTTCCTGAAGCGGTCCATCTGATTGTGTACAGCTTATTCTACATTATTACACATTTTAACATATTTAAATAATCAAAGCTTGACCACTTTCAGGTTCTAAATAAAGTAACCATAATACCCATTACATAATAAACGTTAAATTCTTTTACATAAAACCAATAAAATTTCCTTCTTAGCTTTGAATTTCACTGCCAGTAGCCTTGCACCAATGTGGTTTCTGATAAATAAACAAATAAAGAACAAAAGCAACTATTATGCACTAAGCTTTACAATAAAAATTTTATTACTTAATAATTCAATAAGGTGTCATGCTGTCTTCGTCCAATGCGTTTTGTGAGAGGAAATGATCATCTGATAATTTAAATTTACTATATCTTTTAGACAAATGAAGTTACCGTGTTGATATTCACAACATCTTTCGTTTTAATGATGGGCTTCTATATGAAATATCGATCGTTACGATCGACCAAAGCGATCAGATTTTATTATTCAGGTCTTTGTCACAAAACTTGTTAATTTCACTTTAACAGTAAATCCTAAACTATTATAGATATGATGAACAGTCAGGTTTTATTGGGATCACCATGAAGTTTTATGAAGGATGGTAGGTTAAAATTACTGTGGCTTCATTCCCTGCAGTACTTCAGAAGTAAATAGGTTTCATAAGTGTTTCCCTTTATGGCCGATCTTAGGTCCGCCATATTTAAAGATGCTACGTCTCCCTGGCCACAAACGCCTTCTACTGGGTTTCCCTATGATGTAGGTTCTCGTCTGTCTCACTCGCACACAACAGCGCTTAAGCCTCAATACGCAATAGACACCCGTGAGCTTCCCCATCTTATGGTGAATCTGTGCGTTTTGTGGCACACGGTCTTGGACGACAGGGTTCGTTTCACAATTCCTGTAGGCTGACCCTTTCGGCCGTATATTTAAATGAGAGCGCAGTGCTCGTTAACTCACATGTTGCTGATAATTCTGCAGTTTAATTTTCTAAGAAAACTTTATTTTATATGAAGGTAACAGCGCGAACATCTTAACTTGTATTAGTATTAAAATTTACAGCTGTCATTCACAATATATACAGTGAGTCAATATGTAAATTTAATAATTTTTAAAAAATGCGTAACACTGTAACACTCTTCTGTCTGCAATAATGTTGTTTTATTTTGCTGCTGCTTTGGTTCTGAACTATCATCAACGGCAAGAAAGTATAATAGCTGTATCACGAGCCATACATACCTTAAAATAATATATCACAGGAAACCATAATTGCCAAGAGAATATGATATCGAAAATTGTAACAAGATAAAAGTATTATGGCCCATTGACACAAGGACGGGAAATGATGTACAGCAATACTAGCACTTTGACTGCACGACATAGGTAAAAGAGCCGAGTAGTGGTTCAGGGCGACATGGCTTTTGAAAAAGCCACCCTCTAGGGTTTTTAACAATCTCTTTCATAAATATAAATTATGGAATTGCTTCCAGTAATTACACTGACAGCAGACAGATGGTGACCAAAGCGACAAAAATTGATTCCTTGCCCCTTGCATCATGTGATGACTGTCCCAGAAGTAGCAGTCCGCGAAATCTTCTTATGCGTTTTATCAGACACTCTGTACAAGGAGAAGAAGGCTTCCCTGGAAACATGCACTCTCTTCTCACGCAAAAATACATTGTATTTAAGTGCTTTGTCTTTCAGAGTTGGCTCTCCTCTGCGTGGTCCATGTTGTGCTGGATCCACCACTTCAGTCATTCGTTGTAGATGAAGATGCTGTTCATCCTTTGGGCCCATATTTCTTCCTGTTCCTCTTCAGTGAAAATCCCAGAACATTTCTTACGGCACCTGTAAGTTAAGAAACTAAATACAATCCTATAAAATCACTACAACAGGAAAGGTGAAGCAACAAGTTGTTCATGGCGGAAAGAAATCAAATTTAGTATCTTTCTAAATTTAAGTATTGAATGCCAATGCTGATATTGATAATTAAACATTGTTATACATATAAAAGGCATACAAACAACTCTACCCTTACAACACCCTGAAAAGTCTGCCTTTGAACGATGTCTCGCAGTTACCTATTGCAGAATTAGGAATTATTTAGAGTGAGAGGTAGATTGTTGCATCCACATTTTAAAACTGTAAGTAAGTAACTCAGACTTCATAATATTTACCTGTGTTTTGAGGCTATTTCTCGGTGTAGTACCATGTTGTCACTGTAGGAAATGTGTGCTTCACCACTTACACGTGCTTTCATAATAGCGTTTCCTTTATATTCTTCACTTCTCACAACACCCTTCTTCCTTTTCTTCGGAGAAATATCAAGCACAGTAGCGTTTTCCGCAACTTCACAGTTCTGTGAATGTTTTGGCGATACTAGCGCTCACGCCTGGGAAAGCAGACAAGTACTCCAGGCAGTGAATCAGAAACCTTTGTGCAGTGCAGTTTATTTTCCCCTACGATATCAAGGACATAGGCACCTTTCTAAGCATAGGGTGTATCTATGTGCATGGATACGGTAAATGATTATATATCTCAGTTCCCAACTAAAAATGACTTTTCCGCAATGACACATTCGTTTACAGATCGAAATTCAAAATCTAGTGGTATGTAGACTTAGCCATTGAAGTTGAAAATATACTTCAATAAGTAATGCAACACATTTTCTTTCCTCGGGCAATTTCGGTTGAAAAATGCAGAATTTGTTGTGGGACATTGTAGAATATTCTCGCTTCAGCTCCCATAGTCTCATCAGTTTCCAATACGTGCCGGCGCCATACGTAGCCTGCAGAATGATGTCTGTAACGCAGGTGCGTACCAAGCAGGGAACTATCATTGAGTTTCTTTTCGCGGAAACCCAGAGCATTGCCGATATTCATAGGCGCTTGCCGTATATCTACGGATACCTGACAGTGAACAAAAGTACGGTGAGTCGGTGGGTGAGGCGTCTATCACCACAGCAACAAGATCGTCCAAACCTTTCTGATTTCGCACGTACCGGCCGGCCGCACGCACTTTTGGAGCGTTCGGGATACTCTCAATCGAGGTGATGGGCGAATCACAATCAAACACTTCTATGCACAGCTGGAGGTCCTTGTAGGTAGTGCCGACATACCCGTCTAACATTTGGGGTACGGAAAGGCATGTGCCCTCTGGGTTTCTTCGTTGCCTCACGTAAAGAGCAACGATGGACCATCTGTGCGGAACTGCTTAGGCATTACGAGGCTGTCCATAACAATTTTTTTCGAACATCGTCACAGGCGATGTAATATGGTTCATCACTTCGAACCGCAAACAAAGTGGCAATTGTTGGAGTGGCGCCACACCAACTGTCCACCATAGAAAACGTTAAAGCCGCACACTCAGCCGGTAAAGTCATACTGATGGTCTTCTGGGACTCTGAAGGGGTTACTTTGTTTGATTTCCTCCATAATGATTCATCGATCAACTGGTGGAGAAACGACTTCAGCGTTTTCGTCGCTACAAAAATGAAACACACGATGTCACACAGTTCTGTGCACCCGAGAGCAGCTCACAAAGCTTCATTGGACTGTTCTTCCTACTATCCAGATCTAGCGCCTTGCGACTTCCGTCTATTTGGCCGAACGAAGGGTGTACTCCCTGGGAAACAGTACGTGAATAATGGGGATGTTATTGTTGCGGCAAAACGATGGTGCCGACATGGACCGGTAGTGGGATATCGTGCGGGCATAGACGCCCTACAATAAGGTGGTGTGAGGCCTTCGTGTCGAACGGAGGTTATATTGAATAATAGGGTTTTGTAGCCGAAAGACTGCTGCATAGTATGGTTTGTTGGAATCCAAAATAAAACCAGTATGCTTTCAGAAGAAAAACATGTTGCATTACTTACTGAAGCCTATCGCAGGTAGAGCCACTAACACAAGTAACGGAATTTTGAGTCGACAGTCATCCTCAAATCCAGAATGCAATCCTGTCTTTGCTGATTGCAGTCTTCAACTAATAAAGTTGCTTTGGAAAGTTCTGCCTCCTACCGGGACTTCTAAAACTCTGTTTCTGTAATTTATTGGACCACACCTGCCATCAAGGAAATCTCATTAGCTATCAAGCAATTTAGTCGGTCACAACATCAGCCCATTTAGGACGATTGTGGAACGTCTGACCAGTAAATCTCCAGGCTAGACGAAAGTCCGGGTAACGGAAACCACGTCCGCAGCTCGTGGTCGTGCGGTAGCGTTCTCGCTTCCCGCGCCCGGGTTCCCGGGTTCGATTACCGGCGGGGTTAGGGATTTTCTCTGCCTTATGATGACTGGGTGTTGTGTGATGTCCTTAGGTTAGTTAGGTTTAAGTAGTTCTAAGTTCTGGGGGACTGATGACCATAGATGTTAAGTCCCATAGTGCTCAGAGCCATTTGAACCATTTGAACGGAAACCACCACAAGAACCCACACGTGCGGCTGGCAATGATATGTTACGGTACCACTTGATGTCCCAACTTGGTCGCAAGCAGCATACTGTCAGCGAAATGTATGCACTGGTTCTGTCACGCATCTTTCGAACAATTTTACAACTGCTCCAGGAGTCGCAGTGTTCACAAAGCTGTCTCTTGGAGTATCGCGGCAGCTGGTTTGCATACCAGATGTCCCGCAGTGGCCGTCCCGCCCACAGCAGTGCGGAAACTGGGCAGTTTATAGTAGAGTCGGTAACAACTACATCGAACCACCAAACAGTGGAGGAATATAATCTTCAAAAGAGTCTCCCACCTTAGGTTACAGAAAGACTTCCCTCATGCATTGGCCCGAAGGAAAAAATTAGCCAGTATCTAGATATTCCCGATGCACACTATGAACATCCGAAGCTCTAACATCTACCCACCTGGTGATCTTTGAATCAGACAGGCATTCGTGTTACCCGTGGGTCATAAATACAGACTGGTTGTGTAAAACCCCGAGCAGTTCGACCTTCTTGGCTGATGAAATTGTCTTCTTCTGAGTCATAGAATCTCTGCTGCTCTACACTTTACACGAGCGATTTTCTGGTTAAAATGTATTACCCTAAGTGGGTGCACCTCTCGTGGCTGCGCGTAAATCAGGAGCCAACCACGTTTCGAGTGTGTCTATGATGATCGTGATCTATAGACTAGGCAGAGCGTGCTGTCCTACATTTCCGAGGACGCTGCACACAGCACATGTGCAGAAATATGGAACTTAGGCGGCGTCTGCTAACATGCGAAGTCAGGTCTTGATATTTTTCCTACTAGTGTTCACATACAAGACAAACGAAATTTCTGATACCAAAACGATATTCAAGTTTTATAGAGAAAAACTTACACTATGCATATATGAAAATGTGAATAGATAAACTTGTTTTAGTAAAAATTACTTCAAGAGTGAGGTAGTCAGACTCATTAGAAAAGATTAATAATTATCTTAGCACGTTGGACTCGCATCCCGGAGGCGACGGTTCTAACCCGCGTCCGGCCATCCTGATTTAGGTTTCCCGTGATTTCCCTGAATCGCTTCAGGCAGATGCCGCGATGGCTCCTTTGAAAGGGCACGGCCGACTTCCTTCCTCATCCTAATCCGATAAGACCGATGACCTCGCTGCTTGGTACCCTCCCGCAAATCAACAAACCAACCAATAATTTTCAGTGTAATTTGGCACTCAGCAAAAAAAAACAAGATAGAAAGCATTAAGTAAAAAGACACCATTTATTGTGCTCTAGATGTTGGGTGACGCCTGCAAGTACAGTACATGTTTTTTTCGAGCAGATAAATGTATAAGTCCACAATTGTTTGAATGACACTTCAAGTATTCTTTCAATTATTAGGTGTGTAGTGACTTTAACACTACGAATTTTGACTTGGCCATTAATAAACTGTCGTATGTACATGGAAGATGGAGGGGGAACATATGAAAAGAAAGGGAAGGGCTATTGATGTCAGCTCAATTGTGACTCTGCTGCGGTGTGTGTAAATGTGTGCCTGACCGGGATTCGAACCTGCGATTCCCACCCTCCTCCACCTTCCCCCACCCCTCTCCAATTTATATATAATGTATCACAGCTGCGGATTTCATGTGATGTCTGTTTCTACGGAAATGTCTGAAAAAACACACATCATGTATTTCTATAATTGATTTGCCACGATGGGCAACGGATACGCCTTCTTCAATGCGGATGCACGATTTCCTCTGACCTCATGCGGGAACCTCACAGTAGAGGGCATGGAAGACGTGGACAGGGATTGCGGATAGCTCACACTAGGTGGGAATGTGGGGCGGCCGAGATGGTCTGCGCAGTTGCAGCTAACACGCCATCCGGTTCGCGCCGTGGTTAACACAACCGTCTACTAAGCAGGAGGTCCCCAATTTGAATCGCGGTCCGGCACACGTTTTCACTCGCCGCAGTTGATACCGCATGAAGTCCCGATGCAGCTGCCATCAACAGTTCGTTCCCTGTCTTTTCCTTTCTCCCCGCCCACCTTCAATTTACATATAATGTATCACAACTGCGGATTCCGAGTGGTGTTTGTCGTTTCGGAAATTTCCTAACAGACGGCACTCATTCATATAAACTCTCTAATCATTGTTTGTTAATACATTTCTTTGCTGTACAGGATGCCCGGGCTGGAGGCATACAAAATCATTTGCTTGCATTTCAGTACCTAATAACGTTTATAACTTTATCTTCCAACAATTACACAGGACCTCCAACATTCTTATGTATGTCGACCCAGTTCAGTGTGGCCAGCGTTTGTATCTCGACAGATATCGAAACATGTTCATAAGCATGCCTGGTTTTATGGCTATTGCTGCGTAGATCAGTTGTCTGCGACCTACCTCATCTCGAGCCCTTCCCCTGTTAACAACGTGCTTGGTAAACGGATAATTAAATACACTCCTGGAAATTGAAATAAGAACACCGTGAATTCATTGTCCCAGGAAGGGGAAACTTTATTGACACATTCCTGGGGTCAGATACATCACATGATCACACTGACAGAACCACAGGCACATAGACACAGGCAACAGAGCATGCACAATGTCGGCTCTAGTACAGTGTATATCCACCTTTCGCAGCAATGCAGGCTGCTATTCTCCCATGGAGACGATCGTAGAGATGCTGGATGTAGTCCTGTGGAACGGCTTGCCATGCCATTTCCACCTGGCGCCTCAGTTGGACCAGCGTTCGTGCTGGACGTGCAGACCGCGTGAGACGACGCTTCATCCAGTCCCAAACATGCTCAATGGGGGACAGATCCGGAGATCTTGCTGGCCAGGGTAGTTGACTTACACCTTCTAGAGCACGTTGGGTGGCACGGGATACATGCGGACGTGCAATGTCCTGTTGGAACAGCAAGTTCCCTTGCCGGTCTAGGAATGGTAGAACGATGGGTTCGATGACGGTTTGGATGTACCGTGCACTATTCAGTGTCCCCTCGACGATCACCAGTGGTGTACGGCCAGTGTAGGAGATCGCTCCCCACACCATGAGGCCGGGTGTTGGCCCTGTGTGCCTCGGTCGTATGCAGTCCTGATTGTGGCGCTCACCTGCACGGCGCCAAACACGCATACGACCATCATTGGCACCAAGGCAGAAGCGACTCTCATCGCTGAAGACGACACGTCTCCATTCGTCCCTCCATTCACGCCTGTCGCGACACCACTGGAGGCGGGCTGCACGATGTTGGGGCGTGAGCGGAAGACGGCCTAACGGTGTGCGGGACCGTAGCCCAGCTTCATGGAGACGGTTGCGAATGGTCCTCGCCGATACCCCAGGAGCAACAGTGTCCCTAATTTGCTGGGAAGTGGCGGTGCGGTCCCCTACGGCACTGCGTAGGATCCTACGGTCTTGGCGTGCATCCGTGCGTCGCTGCGGTCCGGTCCCAGGTCGACGGGCACGTGCACCTTCCGCCGACCACTGGCGACAACATCGATGTACTGTGGAGACCTCACGCCCCACGTGTTGAGCAATTCGGCGGTACGTCCACCCGGCCTCCCGCATGCCCACTATACGCCCTCGCTCAAAGTCCGTCAACTGCACATACGGTTCACGTCCACGCTGTCGCGGCATGCTACCAGTGTTAAAGACTGCGATGGAGCTCCGTATGCCACGGCAAACTGGCGGACACTGACGGCGGCGGTGCACAAATGCTGCGCAGCTAGCGCCATTCGACGGCCAACACCGCGGTTCCTGGTGTGTCCGCTGTGCCGTGCGTGTGATCATTGCTTGTACAGCCCTCTCGCAGTGTCCGGAGCAAGTATGGTGGGTCTGACACACCGGCGTCAATGTGTTCTTTTTTCCATTTCCAGGAGTGTAGATTATTTTCGTAAAAGGTAATGTCGCTCGCATCCTCACTTTCAAGTTCCGGCTCCAAACTGCACAACAGACAGCTGTTCCAACAGACGGAAGTTTGTCTCTGACGCGTGAACGAAAACGATCACACGAGCTTCAGTACAGGAATAAAACACCTGGGGCTTAGCAGTAGATCCAATTGTCTCAGGTAGTCAACTGAGACAAGAAAATCTATCATATAAAAGAGCCTGCTGACCTGTAAATTCCAGTGAAGTGCACGTGATAAAAGCGGATTACACGAGGAAGATTTGTGTGTAAGAACTGTGGGACCCGTTGAATGGAATGACCACTATGGACACAGCATACAAGATGAGCCAAGAATGTGGGAAGTATTGAAAAATAGGAGATCGGTGACACATGATGAAACAAACTTTGGGATGACGTAATTAACTTAGTGAAGGAATCTCATCTTGGAAGAATAATAAAATAAGATGGATGAACCAAGGACGATATTAAAAGCTAACTAGGAAAGCAAAAGAGAGAATTTCTCACCAGAAGAATTCTGCTGGCAGCAAACATAGTTTCTTAGCTTCAAGAAGAAATTTCTGAGAACGTATGTCTGGAGCACAGCACTATATGGATGTTAACGATGAACTGTGGTGAAACCGGAAAAGAAGTGAATCGAAACGCCTGGGATATTATTGTGTAGAAGAATGCTCATTTTTGAGTAGAGTGATAAGACACGAGGTATTCCGCATAATCGGCGGAGAAATTTTAATGCGGAAAGCAATGACTATGAGTACCGGGGTGCCCAGAAAGTAATGCACCGCATTTTTTCTCAGCCGAAAACAATGCTACATATGCGAAACGTTACATATGTATTATTTGAAGTCTCCTGAGTGAGCGCACCAAGTTTTCGTCACTTCGTACGGATAGCGAAGCTGCAGGACAGCTTAAAAATGGCGTCTGTAGGTGATGTACGTTACAAGCAACGTGCCGTAATTGAATCTCTCACTGCAGAGAAAGAAACGGTGGGGAATATTCACCAACGCTTGTGAAAAGTCTATGGAGCATCTGCTGTCGACAGAAGTACAGTTAGTCGCCGGGCAAGGAGGGTGAGGTCATCAGGAGCTTCGGCTTAGCTCCAAGATTTGCAGTGGTCGGGGAGACCATCCACAATTGTCACACCTGACATGTTGCAGCGAACTGATGTCCTCAGACGCAGAAAGGATGTCATTCGAGGAAGACATTTTGAAGACGATGAGGAGGTGATTCACACAGTGAAGCACTGGCTCCGCTACTAGGACAAGGATTGGTACCGACAAGGTATACACGCCCTTGTTTTGGGGTGGAGAAAGACCATATAACGGGATGGAGATTACGTGGAAAAATAGGGTGTGTACTAAATCACTAATCTTTCGAGAATTGTTGAAGAAAAAAATGCGGTGCATTACTTTTTGGGCCACCTTCGTAGAGGGAACTGGATGGTGGAAATGTCATTAAGACATCTGGGAGTATCTTCCATTATGCTAGAGATTGTCGTACAGGACAAAAATTGTAGGACAAGAAAGAGATTAGAATCAATATAACAAAGAATTGAGAACGTTTGTTGTTGTTGCTACTACAAGATGTGATTAACACAAGTTACGAAATCGTGCCGAGTAGGATTAAAAAGTCAGATGACTGAATGTTCAAAATATTTTATGCAGTGCTACTGAAGTAAGAACACATTAAATGTTTGAGAGTATGGTTTCATGTCTCCTTAAATGATTTTACGTAGTTTATGGAAAGTAAAGTACAACTTATTTCGTTTGTACGAAAGGAGTGTGACGTAATGTGCCTTGTACTGCACAACACTACAATTCGATGACAACAGATCTCGTAAGCTTTTGACTAGGTACCGTTACGTCTACTACATATATGAGAAGGAAAGAGTTCATTTTGGCAAAATTTTTAGTGTGAACCGGAAAGCTTAAAAATAATCTACCAATTAGAAAAGTATTTGTGAAGCCTCTATTAATTGAAAATGCTTCTGTGGAGGGAACTTGCGAACTGTTGAACAGAAGCTAAGTGAAATCACACAAGTCTCAGAAAGGTAACATTAACGTTACCTTGTTCCGTAGAATTCATCATGCGAAACTGTAGTTATGTACAATCCTCTTCTACAATCCTCCCTGTGTAATAGCAGTTGTGTTATGTTCTTGATTTTGGGTTGATTGTACACCACCGGAAGCATCTTCATGCACTGCTCGACGGTATCCCACAGCGGGACGCAGGTGGTACGCCATCCTGCAATATCCAAAAAATAATATAACCTAGTAATTGTTTGTGCACGGTAGTGTTCACAAAGTTCTTGTTTACATAAACAATGCCACTTCTTTTTCTCTTCCGACAACTTGTTCACAAGCCTAAATTTTTCTCTACCCTGACAAGGAGACCTCACTACCCGTGAGGCCATTTCATAGGATGGCCTACGGCTGTGTGTCTGAGAAGGGCTGTGAGATTACTACTGTGTTTCTAATATGTATACCATAGAGGTCTGTATCTACCCTGTCTGAAATCAAAATAACGGTGCGCACAGCGTAAACCGTTTGGCATGAAACAGAATTCTCTATACGCAACACGAAATTGTTCAATCAATTGTACAAGATTTGGCTTATAAAACCACAATTCTTCCAACACTAATACGGCGGCTGCATAGTTGATTTTATTGCCATAAAAGGGTAAGGAAGAAACAACTATATCTGTATGGCGATACGAATATTGGCAAGTCTACTCTTGTGGAGAAAATTCTGTCCCGAAATACCATAGAGGTCTGTATCTACCCTGTCTGAAATCAAAATAACGGTGCGCACAGCGTAAACCGTTTGGCATGAAACAGAATTCTCTATAGGCAACACGAAATTGTTCAATCAATTGTACAAGATTTGGCTTATAAAACCACAATTCTTCCAACACTAATACGGCGGCTGCATAGTTGATTTTATTGCCATAAAATGTCAGTGCCAAGTCGTCGATGCGATCCTGTGTAGTAGGAACTAGGAAGGCGATGCGAAGATCGTCCGGGTAATTTCGGATATGTTCCCAATTAGAATAAAAGAACTCCAACGCAGACATGAGCTGTAACAATAATATTTATTCAAAAGGTGACAGTTCCTTTACGCTTACATCGCCTTCCTAGTTCCTACTACACAGGATCGCATCGACTACTTGGCACTGACATTTTATGGCAATAAAATCAACTATGCAGCCGCCGTATTAGTGTTGGAAGAATTTTGGTTTTATAAGCCAAATCTTGTACAATTGATTGAACAATTTCGTGTTGCCTATAGAGAATTCTGTTTCATGCCAAACGGTTTACGCTGTGCGCACCGTTATTTTGATTTCAGACAGGGTAGATACTGTGCAAGTAACATCGTTCTTTATAGTCCCTCTACCTGCTGCTGACCACTACGGTGACGCAAACATTGTGAAAATAGCTGAAGATAAATAAATGCCGTTAGTTTCAAAACAACTCTAATATTTGTAGTAGGAAAGTAAATATTTCATTTTAACATCCTACGCAGCGCACGTGAACACGAGTTGAAGCCCGCAAACGAATGAGTGAGAATATTTTTCAACCTTAATTTCTTTCGCTAACTCGTTGTCCGCCGCAGAAACATAATATTTGACTACGTACACCTACAATTACAACGTATGTAACTCTATTGTAACAGACGAAGGCGAAAATTCTCCTCTACAGATAAATGTCGGAATTGGCGATATTTCGTTTTCCCTTACATATATGGTTTAAAATAATATTGTTTGAAGTTGGTTTGAAATAATTAGGGGGCAATATTTTTCAGGCGTTTGTGGTTGACTTTCGGTTCGTTAACGAATCTGTCCTACCGGTGGTTACTTTTACAATATACCGAAGTATATTACAACAGAAATGAGACAACGAAACCAAATTCTTTATTCGTAAGGAAAATACCAATCAATTTTTTTACTAGCGCTAGGCAGCAAAGAAAGCTTGCTCCAAAGAAAGCATACTTAAATACGTCTTTTTAGGTTTGATCCATCAACATCTGTACACCGTAACCAATTTTTTGGCGTGTTGTGGATACATCGTGTATCATTTCAGTTTCCCCAATTTCGTGTTCCACTAGCGAACAGTGCTCGGGACGAATGTTCATCGGTTAACCTCGATGAGTGCTCGTATCTTTCTCATATCACTTTATTATGGGTGGTGGGAAATATTTGACTGTTGTTAGCAGTGATTGTTTACCTTTCACGGTTACACTTACCTTCACACCCGATTGGACTCCTACGAATCTCAGTGTGTGCGTGCCTTAACAAACATGTGCAAATTTCGCCAGGTGGTTGGTAAAAAAAAGGAACAGATTCCTTGATCTCGATCTCGGCGTGACGGCGTGAACATCCACCCACCGACACCCACACATATATATATATATATATATATATATATATATATATATATATATATATATAGAGAGAGAGAGAGAGAGAGAGAGAGAGAGAGAGAGAGAGAGGGAAACATTCCACGTGGGAAAAATATATGTAAAAACAAAGATGATGTGACTTACCGAACGAAAGCGCTGGCAGGTCGATAGACACACAAACAAACACAAACACACACACAAAATTCAAGCTTTCGGAACAAACCGTTGCCTCATCAGGAAAGAGGGGAAGGAGAGGGAAAGACGAAAGGATGTGGGTTTTAAGGGATAGGGTAAGGAGTCATTCCAATCCCGGGAGCGGAAATGACTCCTTACCCTCTCCCTTAAAACCCACATCCTTTCGTCTTTCCCTCTCCTTCCCCTCTTTCCTGATGAGGCAACAGTTTGTTGCGAAAGCTTGAATTTTGTGTGTGTGTTTGTGTTTGTTTGTGTGTCTATCGACCTGCCAGCGCTTTCGTTCGCGTTACAGCTGGATATATTTCGTAAACCACATCAAATACTGGCGAACCGATTCCACAGACTGAACGTGAGGAGAGGGGCTGCAGGGTGTATGCAGAACGGTACCCGGACAGAGAGCATCCAACGTGCCGCACATTGCAAAACATCTACCGCCAACTGTATGCAACAGGTATGGTCGTAGCACGCAAACGGATCCGTAACAGGCCCGTCACAGGAGAAGCGGGTGCAGTTGGTGTGTTAGCTGCTGTTGCCATGAACCCACACATGAGTATACGGGACAGTGCGAGAGCCGGTGGACTGAGTCAAAGTAATGTCATGCGCATACTGCATCGTCACCGCGTTCACCCGTTTCATGTGTCGCTACATCAGCAATTACGTGGTGATGACTATAATCATCGAGTGCAATTCTGTCAATGGGCATTAACAGAGAATATGTTGCAGTTCTACCCGTTTACCGATGAAGCGGATTTCACAAACCACGGGGCAGTGAATCTACGGAACATGCATTACTGGTCCGTGGACAATCCTCGCTGGCTCCGACAGGTAGAGCGACAGAGACCGTGGACTGTAAATGTATGGTGTGGAATCATTGGCGACCACCTCATTGGTCCTCACTTCATTGCACGGGCCCATACAGCTGCAACATACATCGCGTTTCTACAGAATGATCTGCCAACGTTGCTCGAAAATGTCCCACTGGAAACGCGTCGACGTATTTGGTATCAGCATGATGGTGCACCTGCACATTCCGCAATTAACACTAGGCTGACCCTTGACAGGATGTTCGACGGGCGTTTCATAGGACGTGGAGGACGCATAAATTGGCCAGCCCGTTCTTCTGATCTTACACCTCTGGACTTCTTTCTGTGGGGTACGTTAAAGGAGAATGTGTACCGTGATGTGCCTACAACCCCAGAGGATATGAAACAACGTATTGTGGGAGCCTGCGGCGACATTACACCAGATGTACTGCGGCGTGTACGACATTTATTATGCCAGAGATTGCAATTGTTTACAGCAAATGATGGCCACCACATTGAACATCTATTGGCCTGACATGTCGGGACACACTCTATTCCACTCCGTAATTGAAAACGGATACCACGTGAGAACGTGTACTTCACCCCCCATGGTAATTTACATGTGCGTCAGTGAAAAAGACCAATAAAAAGGTGTTAGCATGTGGACGTAATGTGCTGTTCCAGTCTCTTCTGTACCTAAGGTCCATCACCGTTCCCTTTGGATCTCTACGTAATTCGGTGCTCTCCGATACACACGATCGAACAGCGGAGGAGCGGTACCCAAGCGTCAACTTTAGGTTACAATATCACCGGATGTAATTAACATTTTAAAGTGCAACAAACGGCACTGATAACGTATTTGTTTATATGTTCAGATGTACTAACAAAACTAACAGGGTTCCATTTAAAAAACGTAGGTTTGTGTTAGAAAACATACTTCCGTGCATTTTTTTATGGTTTGTATTAATCAATTACTCTAGCCCCTCTGCTCACGTTCAGTCTGTGGAATCGATTCGTCAGTATTTGATGTGGTTTACGAAATATATCCAGCGGCAATGTTAGGTGACTCACCCTGTATATACATATATGTGGTTTGTGTGTGTGTGTGTGTGTGTGTGTGTGTGTGTGTGTGTGTGTGTCGGTGGGTGCATGTGCATGCGACCACACAGTAATGTAAAACACCTCTCCTCTACCGTCGGCCATTGAAACTGTGTGAGCCTCTGCGTTATGCTTTAGCGCTTGCTATACGAACCTGTGATGAAACGCGCTGTTCTTCTTTGGGATTTTACTGTTTCCTCTGAGAACTATGCCTCGCAACGGTTCCCTACAGACAAGGCAGAATGAATAAATGTTTTGTACGTCACAACGCTCGTGGGTGGGTTTTAATATCTAGGTATTCTCTCATGACTGTCTGGCATCTACAGTACCCATCCTACGAGTAGTTTTACGTGGTCGGCCCACTTTAAACCGTTCCACAGGCGTGTTCTTCCAGTGACATTCCAGCAAATCATACACTAACGAGTTTCCAGCTGTTTATGAACACTATTTTACGTATCTGTTTGTCAGCTGCGAATCCCTGCACCAAACTTCCATTCTCTGTAGGCTCCTTAGGTCTTCACCCACTTCGCTAGATTTTCCCAGCGTTGAAACTAGTCTAAATACAACACCATCTTTCAGTAACAGTCTCATGTGGATTCATAGGTTATCAGTTATGTTACTAGTTATTCTGTTGATCCATGGGGGTTTGAATGGTAACCTCAAGGACGTCACCGTGTGACTTAAACCATGCAACACTTGTTCATTGACCAAAACACAGCTTCCCGCAACAGAAATGATTCGCAGTTAAACCTGAGTAACTAATCAGGTGTTATAAGCTACAAATATGAAGCACGGGGCATTTTAGACAATGACAGACGACAGAGCACATGGAAATCATGAACAATTGTTTATATGTTAAAGTTGTAAAATGGAACAGTTATTTGTGACCTACATTCATAACCAGCTAACAAGTCGCAGTTCCCACCTTTCTCCCCCCCCCCCCCCAACCCTCATCTGCACTGGAGCGAAAAGGAAAGTGTAACATTGAAACGTGACTAGAGGATAAGTGGGAAAAGAGCTATCTTGCTGTTTTACTTACGCGTAAATTGTTACGACGCGTCAGTCGGCTAAAGAGGCGCGTGATCTCAGAATGGGGGAATGAGCAGACTCCCTGATGTTATCTGGGAGGTCAACTGCCGCGCCTCCTCTGGAATTTTCGCCGTTACAAACTCTCACTGCGTAGGGCGCTTTCGACACGAATCCGACAGTGAGCGTAGCTTTCACTCGACCACGAAATCAGCGTGACAGGTAAATGGTTTCCATGCACGATGAGTAATGTGGTTGCTGTACCTAAAAGACTTGAGGAGTGGTTTATCTAAGAAGTGTAAACAAAGAAATAAGTACTACGTGCCAGCTTTTCCTCTGTAGTATGGTTCAAATGGCTCTAAGCACTATGGGACTTAACATCTGAGGTCATTAGTCCTACAGACTTATGACTACTTAAACCTAACTAACCTAAGGACATCACATACATCCATGCCTGAGGCAGGATTCGAAACTGAGAACGTAGCAGCAGCGAGGTTCCGGACTAAAGCGCCTAGAACCGCTCGGCCACAGTGACCTCTGTAGTAGTGGATATAAAGTAACGATACTCTCGAATCTTCTTTGCAAACTAAATCTGTGTGTCAGACCGATGCTCGAATTTAGCGTCTCTGCCTTTTGCGGACATGTGCTGTACCAACTGGTCTACCCAAGCACAACTCACGCCCCGTTCTCAGCTCTGCTTCCACCAGTACCCCTCCTACCTTCCAAACGTCACGGAAGCTCTACTGCAAAACTTGCAGAGCAGTTCATGGAACACATGCCGCCGTGAAAGGCAGGGGTGCCGAGTTCGAGTCTCGGTCCGGCTCACAAATTTGCTAGGAACTTTCACTGTAACTCCGACTCAGTAAAGGAAATGGAGTTTATGTTGCTAAAATTTGCCAAAAGAGAATTTAATTTAAAAATAGATAAGAAGAAAACAAAAACAATGGTAGTAGGGAAGACAAAAGAAAATGGTAAAGTTAATATTAAATTAGGAGATGATGTTCTAGAGCAGGTTGAGAACTCCTGTTATTTGGGGAGCACAATCACTGACAGCAATAAATGTATCACAGATATAAAGAGAAGAGTAGCCTTGGCAAAGAAAGCTTTCTAAAATAAAAGGAATTTACTAACAGAAAATCATATAAGCCTAGAAAGTAGGAAAAAGTTTGCCAAAACTTATGTCTGGAGTGTCTTAACGTACGTATGTGAGGCGTGGACTCTGGGAAAGGCAGAGAAAAAGAGACTGGAAGCAGCGGAAATGTGGATATGGATAAGAATGACGAAAACAAGCTGGGTAGATAGAAAAAGTAATGAACAGGTCTTAAGACAAGTGAATGAGAACAGAACGCTGCTAAATTATATACGGAGAAGAAAATCAAAAATGATAGGGCACATAATGAGACACAACCAGTTCCTAAAGATTGTGTTTGAAGGAAAAGTTTTAGGGAAAAAACAAAGAGTCAGGCCAAGAGCAACGTATTTTAATAACATCAAAGAAGATATGGGGATAAAATCGTATGAATAATTGAAGAGGATTACAATGGAAAGAGGGATGTGGCTAAATCGACGAGGCATAGCCTTTAGTTTATGATTATTATGATGAGGAACTTTCATAACGGTCTACGCTCCGGTCTGAGTGCAGATCTTCTGAAACGATGCTCATATCTGCATCTAAATTCCACAACCAGCCTTATGGTGAGTGACAGAGAGCACTTTGTTTACCACTGAGATTCCGCGCTCTTTCTATTCCAATCACGAATGGTTCAGGGGAAAAACGATATTTGATATGCCTACGTGTGAGCTCGAATGTCAGTAAAATTTTACCTCCCTGATCTTTTCGCGAGACATACGTAGGTGGAATCAAAATAATGGCTGACTTGTCTAGAGACATACGCTCTCTCAATTTTAATCTGTAATCCAAATAGTGATGCAGAATGTGGGAGAGTATGCCACTCAAGTTGCGTGGCCATCACCAAGACTCTTTCGCTTTTATTAAATGAACCTATAATAAAGTGCACTGTTTGCATGTTCTACAGTCATAAAAAAAACTTTTGCATCACCTCGGTTCCGAGAATTCCGGAACCTATACAGAAAATTGGAATAGAGATCAACATAAACATCATTTCCGCCCTTTTTATTGCTCATGAAAACCACACATTGCATGTTGTACCACCATACTCCAAGACCTTCAGGAGTGGTGGTAAAGATAGATATACACACCTGAACCCAATAGCACGTCTTCTTACAGTGATGAATGCCTGTATTCGTCGTGGCATACTATCCAGAAGTTCATCAAGGCACTGTTGGTCCAGTCTGTCCCACTCCTCAACAGTCACTCGGCGTAGATCTCTCACAGTGCTTGGTGGGTCAAGTCGTCCATAAACTGCCACTTTAAATCTAACCCAGGCATGTTCTATAGGCAACACAAGTCGAACGATGTCGTTATCCTGAAGGAAGTCATAAACCAGATGTGCACGATGGGGGCGCGAATTGTCGTCCATGAAGACGAATGCCTCGCCAGTATGCTGCCGATGTGGTAGCACTATCGGTCAGAGGACGGAGGACGGCATTCACGTATCGTACAGCCGTTACGGTGCCTTCCATGACCACCAGCGACGTACGTTGGCCCCACATAATGCCACCCCAAAACAGTAGGTAACCTTACCTTGTTGCGCTCCCTGGACAGTGTGTCTAAGGCGTTCAGCCTGACCGGGTTGCCTCGAGAAACGTCTCCGACAATTGTCAGGTTGGCATATGCGACACTGATCGGTAAAGAGAACGTGATGCCAATTCTCAGCGGTCCATTCGGCATGTTGTTGGACCCATCTGTACCGCGCTTCATTGCGTCGTGGTTACAAAGATGGTCCTCGCCATGGACGTCGACAGTGCAGTTGCGCATCATGCAGCCTATTGCACGCAGTCTGAGTCATAAGACGACGTCCTGTGGCTGAACGGAAAGCATTATTCAACGTGGTGGTGTTACTGTCAGGGTTCCTCCGAGCAATAATCCGTGAGTGGGGTCATGCATTGCAGTAGTAGCCCTTGGGTTGCCTGAGCGAGGCATGTCATCGAATGTTCCTGTCTCTCTGTATTCCTCCATGTCCGAACAACTCACTCCGCGGATCCTGGACACTTCGTCTGTTGAGAGGCCTTCCCGGCACAAAATAACAATGCTGACGCGATTGAACCGCGACACTGACCGTCTAGGCATGGTTGAACACGAGCCGTGTATCGTGGAATGACGTCCGCCACTAGCAGATGCAACTAACGAAAACGAACAAAATGAGATTTAAAAAAAATGGTAAGGCGACCGTTCGCCATAAGCGAGAAATCCGGGTTTGAGTTTTCACTGTTGACATTTCATTATAGAGCTGGTGGTTGTCGGTATTCGCAACTACGAGTACATTTCACGTACTGCGTAACGCCTTAGTAGCCGCAGCGCCTGCATCGTAATTCCGCACAACAAAGGCGCTGCCACACCGTTGTCATATTGTATCGTAAGCCTCATGCAACTTCCGACGTCAGCCACTACGTTGTTTGTATACGTTATGAAAACTAATGCTGCTATAACACTCCCTTGGAATACGCCCGAAGTAGCTTTTACGTTTGAAGATATCTCTCTGTTGGAAATGACATACTGTGTTCTCTTTGCTACCAACTCTTCAGTGCAATCTCACAGTAGATCTGGCTTCCCGTACGTTCGTGTTCTGTTTATTAGGAGGCAGTGTGGAACTGTGTCGAACGCTTTCTGGAAGTCAAGGAACGTGACATCAACTTGGGTGGCTGCATCTACTATTTTCTGCATTTCAGAGACAAACAGAGCGGGCAGGGTCTCTCGCTGTCATTGTTTCCGGAACCCGTGTAGATCCCTCCTGAAGTTGTCTGCGGGCTCCAGAAATGCCAAAATTTATAAATTACGCTCTAGAATCCTCAATAGACCGACGTCACAAATATAGATATCTTATTTTGTGAATCTCTTCAACGACAATTCTAGAAAAAGGTAATGACATATCCTTTTTTGCCATCATTATTACTTATTTCCTGCGATATTCTTAATATTATCATTTTTCCATTACGTATCATTTCGCAGGTTGGCCGGCTCTTCACCCCATCACCGAGTATGTGCTTAGGACACCGAAATCGCGTACAAGAGGAGCGGTGCTTAGCTAAACGTGCGGTCATCCACATTTAGGTTTCCCTAAACCACTCCAGGCGTTTGGTAGGGTGGTTTTTCTGAAAAGTACGCGGTTGGTGCCCTTCCTCGTCCCTCTGCGGACCCACCTTGTACTACGCTTCCAGTGAACTAGTCAACAGACACACGATGAATACAGTTCTTTTGCTACTCCTCCTTCAAACCGAAAATTTGGATTGTTAAAGGCGTAGGCTTCAGGTAAAACACATGTTTCCACATTTTGTGTAAATCAGTAAACCGCACATGAAACGTCCTCATCAAATTTAACGACAAGAAAATGGTTCAAATGGCTCTGAGCACTATGGGACTTAACTTCTGAGGTCATCAGTCCCCTAGAACTTCAGGACATCACACGAACCTAAGGACATCACACACATCCATGCCCGAGGCAGGATTCGAACCTGCGATCGTAGCGGTCGCGCGGTTCCGGGCTGTAGCGCCTAGAACCTTTCGGCCACCCCGGCCAGCATTTAACGACAATCTTTCGCTGTTACACAATAGTGCATACGCGCCTCAAAATGATTGAAAGGAAGAATGAAACTAGTAAGATACATCTAATATTTGTTTGATCTCTTATTAATGGCGGTTCACTTCCGTGCTTGAGAACTGAATTAATTGAAAAAAAAATTACAGCAACCATAAACTTCTACGTGTCGCTTTGTAATGCAAGTGCGCTTTTCGGGCTCCCACCCATGCTTACGTTTGGTAATACACTTATGGAGATAGACTGCGTATTGAATACTGCAGCCGCTCTTTGGTTCTTAAATTTATGTTTCCTATTTCGTCTTTATACGTACAGCACTTACAGGCTTATTGAAACACAGAAGTAGCGTAGCTTACGCCACATGGGTCAAACCCCGAAACGCGTCTTTAGATAACATGAAGCTAAACCAAAATGGCTACTTTTTTAAAAGTAATTCAAGTAATTACACGTTACTAGCAACCTACCCCACCTTCGCACGGGTATCCAGGGCCGGATGACTTGTTTACAATGTTTAGTGATATACACAAACCTTCCACCTGCCTCAGTCCATTAGAGAAAACTGTATCAAAATCCCTACATGCATTAAATTCCAAGGAATAACGTACACTTATTAGAATAAATGGGCAGCGGGCAGCGGGCAGCACAGCTGTGATAGCTCCAGCTGAAAGAAATCTGCGAAGAATCTTATAAATTGTGCAAATGGAACTAAGGGAATACTGCATAATGGAAATTAACTCAAAATAGACAGAAATACTCGTGTGCACCGAGGAACAAGCTGAAACAAACATAAATAGAGGAATTAAAACAAATTTATAAAAATGTATTTAGGAAGTAAGATACTGGAATATGCGAAGATAACATACAACAAGGAATTAGGGAAGTAAAGGCATTGTTCATGATTAAAAGTAAAATTCTTTGTCTAAACGACATAAATATCGAAGTGAGGAAAACGTGGTTGAGAGCTGCTTTTGGAGCATAGCACACTATATTCGTGACACATGGACAACCAGCGAAAATGAAATGAAATCCTGTGAAGCATTTGATATATGGTGCTGGAGACCATGTCAAAGAGAAAGTGATCAGATACAAACACAGGAAGTCTTACAAAGAACTGGCGAAGATAGGCCATTTACGAGAATAGCCCAACGAAGAACAGAGTGGATTAGCCTTATAATATCACGTAGCCATTTCCTTGTAAATGTCAGGGAAGGAACAGGAAAGTAGCCAGAGGGAGGCAACGAATGGCATTAAAAAGAAGTTACACATAATTCAGTGGGCTCTAATTATTCAGAAATGAAGAAAGTAGCTTTTAATAGATCGGGGTCGTAATCTTCCACCCAAAAGAAAGAGTCTACAATGAATTTTCACACTGCAGCAGATTCTGCTCTGGTTTGAAACTCCATGGCAGATAAAACTGTTTGCCGGTCGGGTCTGCTACCCGGGACCTCCGCCTTTCGCTGGTAAGTGCTCTACTGTACCGGCGGAAGTTGAGTTCTCAGGACTTGCAGTGAGTCGTTCTTGTACGGCTCAGTAGGTAGCGAAAGGTAAAAGGTCTCAGATTCGAACTTCGCCCCCCCCCCCCCCCACCCCCTCCCAGTCGCTATCTACCAGGAAGTTTCAAACGGAAGACTAATCTTGAAGGAAGAGAGAATGAGCAGCCCTTTGACCAATTCGTATAGCGTGACGCGCACCGTGTTAATTTGTGGGACAGGGTAGTAAATCGAATCGAATCCGCCCTGCCGCATAACGACTATGGTGCACCGGCTGGCCTGGGACGGGTGTTTAGGCAGTTTCCCACGCTCGTCCGTGGAAATGGGGGGTTAGCACCAAAATTCAACCTCAAAGAATACGGTATCCCAACATTTAAAATACGATGACACATACAACAGAAGTCTGCATGACCTACAGACAGAAGGCCCAGATGATTTGTCTCCCGTAGGCTACCTTGACGACCCTGGCACCAGGAATGATATCAGTCAACAGTTAAATAATAAAATAAAATTTTCCATATCCGACAAAATGCAACAGTGAAACGCTTAAAGGTGTAGTCAGATGTAGGTTACAAGAAGGGGATGTGTGTGTGTTTGCTTTGTGTGTGTCTGCGTGTGTGTGTTTTAGTAAAATTGATGACTTTCGTCTGCTCAATATGTGCAGTGTACCTACCTTCGACCCCAGGATTGATTTGTGCCTCTTTCATAGCAACGTTCTGATTTACTAGAGGCGGAGTGGCTCCTGCAGCTCTGAATTCTATGTGCTAATGGAGGACATGGCAGTGCCATCTGGAACTGAATGTGTTGCTCAACATCTTGCATTCCTGAGCATCTGACGCTAAATAATATTTTATAGGTTTTGAAAAAATGACGATGTGTTAAACACCGATATGTGTGTGGGTTGAGAATAGCTTAGGGCACAAGAGAGGCAATTCTGTTGCTACGCTAAATAATGGAAGCAAGGCAAATCAGGAAATGTTCATAGGATTGTTCGATCTAGAAAAAAGCGCCCGACAATGTAAAAAGGTGAAAGACGTATGAAATGCTGGAAAAAATAGGAGAATGGTGTAGGGAAAGATGGGTAAAACAAAATATGTACAATAACAAAGAGAGAAAATAAGAATTTAAAACCCAGAATTATATGTACGGATTAAAAAGGTAAGGCAGGGATACAGTCTTTCGCCCATGGTGTTCAGTCTATATGTCGAGGAAAAAAATGATGGAAGTAAAAGAAAGATTTAAGAGTGGTGTTAAAACTCGACCTGAATAACAATATTCAGTGGCATCTGCTGGTGGCATTGCTAAACTCGGCGAAACTGAAAATAAATTACCGGAATCACCGAATGTAATGAACAGTCTACTAAGCACATAATATGGAGAGAGAGTAAAACGAAAGAAAACAAAAGTAATGAGGTGTAGCAGAAATGAGATTAGGTATAAATTTAACATCAAAATTGGGGACCACGAAGTAGGCGAACATATTATGCTACCTTCGAGACAAGTAACGTGTGACGGACGAAACAAGCATGAAATAAACAGCAGACTAAGACAGCGAAGAGAGCATTTCTGGCTAATGGAAATTCAGAGACATACATTCGCCTAAATGTGAGGAAGAAATTTCTGAGATGTCCGAGCAGAGCACTCTATGGAAAGAAATTACGGGCTGTCAGGAGGCCGGGAAAGAAGATAGAGGAAGAGTTTGAGATGTGTTACAAAAACGTAGTTGAAAGGTGAACTGATAAGGAATCAGGAGTGACACCACAGGATCGGTGAGGAGAGGAACTTTCGGGAAACATTGCCAAGAAGGAGGACTTGGGTTACTTCGGGGAATAATTTTCCTGGCAGTATGGGGAGCTGTTGAGTGTAAAAGCTCTCGAGGAAGACGAAGACTAGAACGGACCCAACAGATGGAGGACGTAGGGTGTAGGGCGCAAGTTAGTACAGTCAACGAAGGAAAATTAGGGGAAAAAGTCGTGTAGCCGCAAGTTTTGTCACAGTGGTAGGCAACGACTAAAGGGTATGGCTAATAGAGTGTAAACGTTGGAGTGGGGGAGGGGGGAGGCGATCGTTAAAAGATCACTCCTTTATGTATTACTCGTATATCTCGGAAAGCGCAGGTCCTAACGAATATATTTCGCGGTACAAAGTTAAACTATAATAAATTTCCTACAAAAATAGGTCGTACTTATTTTTCTCTGGGACTAATATTTTCCGCGTCCTTTATATATTACTCGAATATCTCGGAAAACGCAGCTCCTAGCGAAAATGTTTCCCAGTACAAAGCTAAACTATAATAAATTTCCTACAAAAATAGATCGTACTTCCTTTTCTCTAGGACTAATAGCTTCCGCGTCCTTTATATATTACTCGAATATCTCGGAAAACGCAGCGCCTAGCGAAAATGTTTCCCAGTACACAGCTAAACTAAAATAAATTTCTTACAAAAATAGATCGTACATATTTTTCTCTAGGACTAATAGTTTCCGCGTTGCAGGAGATGGAAGAAACGCAGGTCATAAAATATGTGGTTCTAAAGGTACAAAATTAAAGTTTATCCCTAAATGAAGTGGGTAAAAAACAAATGTTAAACATGTGTACCACATCAAAGTGCAATAGAGCGTATTAAGGAATACACTGTGTTCCGGGGGTGTAAAGGCGTGGAAGGGGGAAGGTGTGTGTGAGAGAAGTGAGAGGGTAGGTGGAGGGCCGGACTGTGACCGTGCACTTCCCTTCCTCACCTTCATAGCTCTGCAATCTGGAGGTCGAGCAAGTGACTGCCCATTCTGTCTACCTCAATATGTCACAAGAAGTAATTACGGCCATGGTGTTTCACAAATATATACAGACCCTCTACAGCGCACTTTATGAACCATTGTCGATGCAGTGGGCAGAAATGCCCGGGGAGTATTTATTTTGCACAAAATGCGTTAACTCTACATGGAATGCTGATATGAGTAACTAATAACACTAACAGAACAAATGTATAGAGTGACAATTATAGAACTATATGAAGAGAAACGTAAATTAGTGGAACAACGGCTTGCACGCACTTTCTTCAACATGTGAACGTCACTACAGATATTCTGATTTAGGTTATGACAGGTTCGATATGTCTGCCATTATAGGCAATGATGTGGCGCAGTCGAATAGCGAAATTCTGCATGACCCGCTGAAGGGTCGAAATGTCGATGCTGTCCTGAATGGTTGTTTTCAACTCAGCAAAGGCTATTGCCGTACATCTTTAATATAGCCCCACAGAAAAGAGTCGCATGTGTTCAGATCCGGAGAATATGGCGACCAATCGAGGCCCATAGCAGTGGCCTCTGGGTAATCCATCTCCGATTGGCCTCGCGGAGTGGCCGCGCGGTTAGAGGCGCCATGTCAGTGATTGCGCAGCCCCTCCCGCCGGAAGTTCGAGTCCTCCCTCGGGCATGGGCATGTGTGTGTGTGTGTGTGTGTGTGTGTGTGTGTGTGTGTGTGTGTGTCTGGGCGGGTGTGTGTGTTGTTCTTCGCATAAGTTAGTTTAAGTAGTGTGTAACTCTAGGGACCGATGAACTTAGCAGTTTGGTTCCATAGGAATTCACACACATTTAGAGCTCCGTTTTGCATGAAGCACGTCTTGTCTAAATCAGGGTCTCTTTGGATAATGGCGATCAAATCATCTTCCAAAACGTACCGCTTGGTGGTCCACGTACCATCAAGGAATATCGCACAGATTATTCCGTGACTGGGAATTGCACACCACACAGTCACCCGTTGAGGATGAAGAGACTTCTCGAAGCGAAATGCGGATTCTCAGTCCTCCAAAATCAAAAATTTTGCTTATTGGCGAACCCATACAAATGAAAGTGGGCTTCGTCATTTAACCAGGCTCATGCGCATACTAATTCCCATCATGCCCAGCGTCCAACGGTGCAGTTTGAACGTCCTAATGCAAACCGTTCAGAAGTTGAGACGATTATATTTCGTAAAGTTCAAAAACTGTTGCCCTGCGTATGGTGTGTATCTCCCTAAATATCTGCTCAGTGCTAGAGGCGAAATTGAATCTTGGTCATCCTGTGCGCTAGCTGTAGCGTTCCTCCGGGAAAGGTAGCATTCCCCTTCATAAGCGGTTTTCGCTTCTCAGTTTACGGACAGACTATATCTCCGCTTCTATCCAGTTCTCTTATCTTAGTAGACAAAATAACTTCGTTCTGCTCGCGTTTATTGAATGAATCTATTTTCAGTTTATTAAGTGGGTACTTATTTACACTTGTTAAGTAAGCTGTAAAGTAAAGAAGTTCAACAGAGGTAGCTGTCAACAGTCTGCGACACTGAAGAGTCCGCTCAAAGTGCTACACGCTATCAATATGTATTCAACAATGTCGCTTTCACTGTCTCCACTACCATTACTTGGAATAGTTTTCACAGCATGAGGTGTATCAAATTCATCGCTCCAGCTATCTCTGTAACATAATTATGTCACCTAGGTATTATAACACTTGAGTTGTTCCAACAATGCATTACGGCAGACTATTCTTTCAGACTTGAACACGATCAGTCCCATTCCATCGGGCATATCCACACTCACCTTGAGAGATACACTGTGGGTGTTTGGAAAACGACTCCACTCGGCGCAGCGCACTCTACTCGTGCCAGCAATTTCTGAATGGAAAAGTGACTCAGTTAATGGCTAGAGAAGTATAGTAACTTTTTGGTCACTCATTAATTCGCCAGCAACAGTCTGCAACACAAATACAATTTTTTACGAAACACTGTCCACGATAGACAGCATCAAGGTGCCTCTTATGCCAATCCCATCCCTTTCACACCAAGGCCATTGACAACAAATTAAGCACAAAGAAACGTATTTTACGTAAAAAGTTACTTAGAAACAGCAAATAAGAAGTCGACATAAAAGTTTTCTGGGTTTGGTACCGCGTCATAATGTAAAAACTACTGCTGCTGGAGAAAAACCAACGTTTCGCCCACGATTGCAGCGACCTTCTTCTGGGTCTAATGGTACGTTCTAGCTATGAAGTGTTCTTTATATTTTGTTGTTAGTGTTCACTGCGCATGCCATTACGTCATAATTTTAAAACGGGAGTTAGTTTCATTGGTCACTTAAGGAAGAAGGAGAGGGAATTTTATGCGAATGTGGAGAGGCATACATCGGCGAGACTGGTAGGCCAATAGCAACGCGCATTCGGGAACACGAGCGTTGTATTCGTCTAGCGCAACACAACAAATCCGCAGTGGCAGGACATCACCAAGACTGAGGAAAAGAAATAAAATTCAGCTAAGCCTGTGTGTTGGCCAAGCAGCCAATTATGACGAAACGAAAAATCAGAGAGGCCATCGAAATACTTAAACACCCTAACAACATGAACAGGGAGGATGGACTCAGGCTTGCCCCATCTTGGCTGCCAGCAATCAGAGCCCAGCAGACCGCACTGTCAACACGAGGCACGAGCACCACCGGCGAGCAACTGCCGCCGCGCGGCCGACGTCCAGCAGTTGGTAAACAGCAGCAAACTTCTCATTCGACTCTGGCCACCAACCATGGTACATGACACAGGAGCCAATGGACAACAGAGGTCACGTTCCCCCTCCACCGTAATAACCTATTAAAAATAAAGTTCCCTCTCCTTCTTCCGTAAGTGACGAATGAAACTAACTACCTTTTTAAAATTATAACGTAATGCCATGCGCAGTGAACACTAACAACAAAATATAAAGAACACTGCATAGCTAGAACGCACCATTATACCCAGAAGAAGGCCGCTGCAATCGTGGGCGAAACGTTGGATTTTCTCCAGCAGAAGTAGTTTTTACGTTAGGAGGCGGTACCAAACCCAGAAAACTTTTATGTCGACTGACTCTGGCCGCGGAAGCCTACGCAATTATATTAGCAAATAAGAAGTTGTTCAATAAACATAAAATAAAACCCCTATACATAACGAGTTATCCGTAGCCCGTGGTCGTGCGCTAGCGTTCTCGCTGCCCGCTCCCGGGTTCCCGGGTTCGATTCCCGGCGGGGTCATGGATTTCCTCTACCTCGTGATGACTGAGTGTTGTGTGATGTCCTTAGGTTGGTTAGGTTTAAGTAGTTCTAAGTTCTAGGGGACTGATGACCATAGGTGTTAAGTCCCATAGAGCTCAGAGCCATTTGAACCATAACGAGTTCAGGGAAGCTACTTTGTCTTTTCACATAAGAGAAAAGAATGGAAAATACTGGGAAGACACAACCTGCCTGTAAACGGGAAGTCTCTTCTACACTTAGATGCTGTACACGAATTCAGTATTTGTTTCTAACCTGCTTGATTTAAGGATAAACATTAAATTTTCCCTGATGATAAATGTTCCTGTTGTAACACAAAAAGGCGACTATGTCCGAGGCAGAGTTAGCAACATGAAAGAAGCTTTCCAGCTTATCTGGTAGCTTCAAAGAGATGTAAATGAAAACATATTGACATATTCGCGCTTTTTCATTCATAGTATTAGTATCCATGTCATCCAATGTTATTCTTTGTGTCAAGTAAAGTAACCTAGACATGAACTCGCGTCGTATAACAAGATATAGGCCATTATATCGTCCAAGAAAGCATTTTTGCTGTCGTGCGATATTAAACAACGTGTCATTAAAGTTTAGGGTTCATGCATCCCAACTCCGGTGTACTTCCTGTTCCAAATGCACCCCGATTCTGGGATGATTCCTATTGTAGATTTATTCCACTCCATAGAAGCACATAAATGTGCTTGTTCTTACATTCCTCACCATACATGTATCACGGGGTGCGTCTAAGAGAGCTCACTGCGGGGTTAACTCGTAAATAATCGCAAATATGTATGTATTAATTTAAATGGCTTTTATGCTACCAATAAGTCGAAAAGCTTCTTTTACATTCCTGACTCTGCCAAGGACATATACATCTTTTTGTACTGCGATAGGAGCATTTTTTATTCTAGTTCCCAACTTAAACCGTAATTTTGACGGTAGAGCGCCATAGCTTGGCAACCGACTTAGGATGTTCTTGATTTGGGAGACGACTGATCCAGTACAGGTTTTGCTTTATTGTATTTCGATCCATGTTGCTCATATCGTGGCAACGAATACATATTTCACAAAACAACAGGACGAGCACTACTTAGATGTACTCGTCCGCTTTGTAACAAAATTTGAGCCGATTCGCACAAGTATGAAACATAGAAGTGGCTCGTATAAGAAACCTCACAAAAACATGTTTTTCATAAAATTGGAATGAAGCATATTTTTGAAAGAGTTTTCAATTTTAAGTAATTCACTTTAAACAGTTTTCGTGTATTCAATTCACGTAAGAATGAATTTGACGTGCTATTCGTACCTCAAGTTTAAATCATCGCATCTGGACAACGGATAAAATTTGTTATATAAGAAAATTACGTTTTGATTTTATTCACTTATCTACTCCGCGTGCAAAGTCTGAAACGAGTAGTACGAATTTGAAGGTCAGAAGTTACATGCATCAAAAGACTTTCAGAAAAAAAGTGTTTTTTTCTCGTACAATGCGAAAAGCAAGATTTTTTTTCAAACTGTTAAAACTAATCTTAGACAAATGTCCGATACACCGGTGGACCAAGTTCGAACCGTCAGTTTCGCTCCAGTCCGGAGTCAATTTAAGAGTCACTGTTTCGCACGTAAAATCCGAACGGTGCAGATATAAATGGTGTCATTAACTAAGTATTAATTGCAGCCCAATTAAAAATCTTTTGCAAAAGGAGTTAATCGATTCGCACAATTTGACTGGGCACCAGGTCATTCAAACCTTGGTTAATATACTGTAATATAGCTACAATTAGACAGGTCTTCGAACGACTATTCAGACGGCCGCTTGTATGGACTAAGCCAAAAACTTTTGACCCCATGTTCCTAGTTCAAATAGGAACAGAGCTTCCGAAAAAATATCTTTAATGATCAATGGTTTTTCAACCCCTGCAAGTCTTAGAAAAATAATTGAAAGTGAACTCTTTTCTAGGAAATTTACTGTAGTTTAAATTTTTACTGGGAAAGAATTTCACTAGAAGTCGCGATTATAGAATTGTTAGAGGAAAAAAGTAAAAAAGGTGGCTAATTCCCTTTCCCCTACTATAACGCTCACGCCCTACCACTCAGGGATTTTGGTATGTTGTTCAGCATACTCCTTCCCAGTACCGGGCAGAAATTTTCGTCTAGAGGACTTTTTTCCCCTAATCGATCTTTTGCTGTTATCGAGGGAAGCTGCTGGCTTAAGAGAGAAGTTTATGACGGACTGCATCAAACCAGTTAGCAGACTGATGACCCGAAGTGTTGGACACTGTCGTGTACAGTGGTCTACTCGTCTGCTCCGATCTGCACGGGCGGACGCGGCTGCCCAGCCAGTGACGGTTGCCTGCTCGGCTGTCGCGTCACGTGGGCGGTGACGTAGGGTCCAAGTCGGTGTCTGCAGGGGTGGTGCTGGGTGGCGAGGTGTGACGGCGTGGCTCTCATAGCGCTTGCAAGCGGAGTCGCCGGCAAACGGCTGGAGGGAGACGGCGCGCCCATGCCGACGCTGCCGACGCCGCCTCTGGCCTTGGCTGACCCAGGCTGGGGCAACTGACCCCAAACCGCGGCCGCCACGCCGCACCGCAGGGACTCCCCAACGGCCACTGAGGCACTCGCTGCGGTAGCCACTTTGCGGCTGCTCACGTTTCAAACCTCAGAGGGGATGCGGACACGAAACGGTTCACTCAATTTGCTCACCTTTCGTGGTATTATAATACAGACCAAGATGTAATGAATGGTGCTCTAGTAGAGTTCCCCTCCCAAGCATTTTTGGGATAACGAGCTTCGATGTTTTTTTTTTTTTTTTAAGAATCTGTTGAATACTGTACAGGAATACTGGACACCGAGCAGCGGCATTATACAGGGTGACTTAGTTTCCATGCCTAAGTGTTTTATGCAACCTGCAACACCTTCAAAAACCACGTGCGAGATTTTATTATTTTGTAGCTCACTATGTGCAATCCAAAATCCTAAAAAAAACTATAAAAATGATAAAAAATAGAGTAGTACCCTTTTCTAGGATATTTGATGTAGTTAAATTTAGTACAGGGACACATTTTCGCTGGAGGCTACAGTTTTAGAGTTATTCAAGAGAAACTCATATGAAGGTTACTTTTGTACTCTCTTCTCGAATAATTCGAAAATTTGCGAAAACACATACTTTTACGAAATTTAACAACAAATTTCCTAAAAATGTGTTCTGTTATTTTTTATTGTCGGACAAACAGTTTCTGCATAACGAGCAAGAGAATGCCTTCACTGTGATACTCGCATTAAAACATCGATAAATAGCGAAGTCCAGCGTACAAGAGCAGCATTTTTTACATGTAAGTATGTACAACATCCGTGCATAAGATAAGCAAACTCGATTACTTGTTGAGAGTATCCTCTCGTTGCGAAACAGGAAAATTCACTGTCCTTGTCGTGTCATTTTAAAGCTATTAGGCTGCTATCTGTTGCAATAAATATTATTTCTTAAGCACTTGTTAGAGTAAACTGACTGTTCGGAAAAGAGAAGAAAAAGTCACAATATTCTAAGTGACAAATATTTCATCTAATGAATGGTTTGTTTAGCTCTAACTAGTTTCAGATTTAGGCCCGTCTTTAGGTGGGGACGTAATTGTCAAGCGGATTCTATATTCCTATCTAAGCAGTCGAAATACAGTGTTTGTGAAATTTAAAACGATTTTGATACATTTATTTTTTACGATCAATTGCACATATTTTTTGTACAGTAAGACGAGCTCCGATCTATCAACTTCAGCTCTGAAACAAAGTTAAACTGAACATTTAACTGAATGAGTACTGTCTATTATTTTACATAGAGCAGAAAAGCTTTTTACGTAAATGTCGAATTTTTCTAGGCACCTCCGCCAACAACCGGTTGTGTGTGTATCAAAACACATCAGAATAGTATAGTTTGCTGCTGTCGCCCATGTTTTAAATAGGTAACTGGAAAAGGGAGGGGAGAGATGGGAAAAGGGGGGAGAGGGAAAAGGAGCCAGGTAATTGTGAGAGGGGAAATAATGCAGAAGGGGGAGCAGAGATATATTACGAATTTCATGCATTTACATTCAATAAAACGTTATAGTAACTTACACCAAATTTATGAAAAGTAAAGATATGACGCAACTAAACAGACAAATTCGACATTTAAGTATAATACTTAACTACTTTTCGTAAAACAATAGACAGTATAGTTTTGATCTCATTGGATCACCAAAGTAAAACCAAGTATAGACTTGGTCATACTGTAAGAAAAAAATTGCAACTACAACTAAAAATGAACGATATATATTGAAATTTTTTACGTGTCAAAATACTTATTATTCTCTTGCGGCGAATATGGCGGATGAGGTCTTACTGATATAATCATACAAAATTTCTGAATAATATACCTGAACAGACCTTTTAAAAGGAACAAATGTCGTAAAACAGCATTTTCGCTTGGTTATAGCTAAACAGGCGTGGTGAAGCGTCTGTATGCAACAGGCAACATTTTTTACAGAATCGAAGAATATTTAACTATTCTACACACCGATGGTACACTAAGAAAAATAAGGACGTTTGAAGAAAGTCACATTTAAGAACCACCAACAGTGGGCGATGCAATAATTACCACTTTCCATCAGCCGATTACTATCTGTTACGGCAAAAATTTTTCAGCAGCCTGGAAAAATGTACGTAGACAGTGTCGTAAGATCATGTAACTGTGGTAACGCATTTTACTGTTCGCTGCATAAATACATTTTGCTCTTGAAAGCAGTTTGAGTGACGCCGATCAGTATTTTTTTTATCTTTTGATAGCACAGTAATACCACCTCCCTACATATTTATGTTCATATACTTATTTTACCTGATGCTGATCGCTCGATCGAAGACAGTGGTGCATAAATATTTCCTCAGTAGCTCTAGAAACAGTTGTCGGCCTCGATCTGCATTAAGTATATGAAGGTAGACGCACTAGAGGAAGTTGAGAATATGATCCATATAAGGGAGTTTGATGTTCTAGATGAATTATACACAGTCGAAAGAGATTCATTAACAGCTTTATGTTTGTGCTATATGTAGTACTACGCACATCAACAGAGATTTATCTAAGAGGGAGTGTGCTTAAAAAAGGGCCATTTCTCAATTTAACCAACAGATTATCATGACCGAAAACTTGTACACAAAACTTCTTGAGTCTCCAACAACTGACTCGTATCCTATTAGTTTTTTCAACATCTATGATCAGCTTACGTAAATGCTACGTAAATTTCACTAGTATATGGATATTTTTTATTTATTTTTGTCATCAGGCTTCTGAATGGCTTTATGCGGTCCGCCACTCTTCATCTCAGAGTACCACTTGCCACTTGTCCTCAGTTATTTGCTTTATGTATGCCAATCTCTGCCTTCCTTTACAGTTTTTGCCCGCTACAGCTCAGTCTAGTACCATGCAAGTCATTCCCTGATGTCTTAACATGTAATATCATTCTGTTCCTCCTCCTTGTCAGTGTTTTCCACATATTCCTTTCCTCTTCGACTCTGCGCAGAACCTCCTCAATCCGTACCTCACCACTTCACATAATTTTCAACATTTTTCTGTAACACCACATCTCAAATGCTTCGATTCTCTTCTGTTCAGATTTATCCACAGTCCATGTTTCACGGCCATACAATGCTGTGCCCCAAACACCCATTTTCAGAAATTTCTTCTTCAAATTAAGTCCTATGTTTGATACTAGCAGACTTCTCTTGGCCACGAATGCCCTTTTTTACAGCACTAGCCTGCTTTTGATGTCCTCCTTGCTCGTTGGTTACTTTGCTGCATACGTAGCAGAATTCTTTAAATTCATCTAGTTCATGACCATCAATCCTGATGCTAGGTTCCTCGCTCTTCTCATTTCTGCTACTTCTCAGTACTTTCGTCTTTCTTCGATTTACTCTCATTAGATGTTCTGTACTCTGTTCATTCCATTCAGCAGATCATGTCATTCTTCTACGGTTTCACTCAGGATAACAATGTCATCAGCGAATCGTATCCCTTGACCTTAAATTTTAATTCCACTCATGAATCTTTCTTTTATTTCTATCATCGCCTTTTCGATGTACAGTCTGAACAGTAGGGGTGAAAAACTACATCCCTTTCTAAGATCGACTTTAATGCGAGCATTTCGTTCTTGGTCGTCCACTCTTTATCCTTCCCTCCCTATAGCGTACCCCACTTTTTCGCTTTATTTCGAACATCTAGCGCCATTTTACATTGTCGAACGCCTTTTCCAGATATACCAATCCTACGAACGAGCGTAGATTTTTCTTTAGTTTTGCCCCATTATCTATCGCTAAATTAGAATTGCCTCCCCGGTGCCTTGACCTTTTCTAAAGCCAAACTGGTAGCCATCTAAAGCATCCTAAATTTTCTTTTCCGTTCTTCTGTATATTATTCTTGTTAGCAACTTGGATACATGAGCTGTTAAGGTAATTTCCCGATAATTCTCTAAGTTGTCAGCTCTTGCAGTCTTCGGAATGGTGTGGATGATATTTTTTCGAAAGTCAGATGGTATGTCGCCAGACTCATACACTCTACACACCAACTTGAATAGTCGGTTTGTTGCCAATCCGCTAATGATGTTTGAATTTCTAATGGAATGTTACCTATCCCTTCTGCCTTATTTGAACTTTAAGTTCTCCAAAGCTCTCTTAAATTCTGATTTTAATACTGGATCCCCAATCTTTTCTAAATGGACTCCTGTTATAACACTCCCGTCTGCTACCGTTATACCATAACCTCAGTGCTAGAAACAGGTTGTGACATAAAACTATTTTGTAAAAGCAGTTATGGTACAAAGCAACAGATCAGTGTTACCCTCTGAGAGGAATTTTGTTATGTAACCGTGTTGTCCCTAACGGAGGTGGCTTATCGGAAATGAAAGTCAGAATTACGTAAATATTTGAACAGTACCAAACAAAATTTTGTTTATCTGCACTGTTCAACGGATAAAGAAATCGGCCGCCAGCCTAACTAGGCAAGAGAATGATTAACATTCTCGTTCAAGAAAGTAGTTATTAGTAACTCTAATGGACAAACACAATCTAGACTTGGCCACACGCGAATGCAGTGAACTCTGACACACATATGTTTTAAGATTGAAGCTAACAACTGGAGCAGCACAAACTATTTGCAAAATTATAACAGGTACAGAAAAACACTATCACTTTCAGGGCTTACACAAACTGAGTGGTCTTTATACTGTTAATATGCACACAAGAGAGACAAGCACTTAGTAATCATGAACATATAATTTCCTACTATGCAGATTTCTACTTTTACTACCGTGAGACATAAAATTAACATTAATGTAAGACACTGACCCACTTTCTGAGATCAACAACAGGCAATAATGTGATCATTTACTAAGCAAAACTCTATAAGCCTCAGTCTTGAGAGATTTTAATTTGAAGTTGGCAACAACACATTAATAAGCATTTTTACTAAGAATGTAATTTTCAGCAAGCATCATTAACTCTAACTCACCCTCTTGCCACATTAACTTTAACTTTCCCTTTACTATGTTCAAGAGGCATTAATTAGAAAACTGGATTTTTAACGTACTTTCAGTAAGGACACTCGGTAATCACTTTAGTTCAAACGGAGAGGACCCTGAGAGGTATTATGATGAGGAGAAAAGTCAAGGTAGGTACATAAATTCAGATATAAATTACCTTATATTTCAGCACAATAACACATCCATTAAGCTGATCCTTCACTGTACATCATTATAGTGTTACGTTGCAATGATTGCGCAATGTGGTGGCAGCTGCATGTTGGTAGGTGGAATTGCAAGCAGAATTGATGGACTCTGTCATTTCTTGGAGGCGATGATAGATACAAATTCCAGAATAGCCCAGCTATTTATCCATCCATCCGAGGCATTGGAAAATAACAGAAAAGCCTCTCTAGAAACCAGCACTATGCAACTTTTACACGGCAGTGCACGGACTCGTAGCTCATCTCTGACTGCTGGCTCGTCCCCGACTGACTGCTCGTCCCCGACTGACTATCAGTTCCATCTTTTCCACCTAAGCCAACCACAATTTGCGCGCGCTACACAGTTCCGTTCCCGAGGGGAACCACTACACCTTTTACATACAGAATCACTAAGAGCCCTAAGTGAAGGTCAGCAGTTTACATAACAGCAAACAAACACATTAAATAACACACAACATTTTCACATATTGACACTTCTACAAAAAATTATTCACACCGAATTGCAATTATATACAGTAAGTTTTGTTCCCTCCAAGTGGGGCAAAGAATTTTAAATTACAGATACACTACTTTGCATAGAATCAAATCACGACATCAAAGGCTTGACAAAGAAAAGAGTACACAATTTTATGTTATCGATTCAAACACATTTACAGACGATCAACAATGTAACATTAAATAAAGCAAAAAAAAAAAAATCCATACAGCATAAGAGCTGTGGTGTTACACTGTCTCTTCTTCTATCACAGCAGACAAATATTCTACCCATCTGCAGTTTCTTCTGCATTTAATAGTGGAATTCCCGTTGCACTTTTAATGTTACCACCCTTACTTTTAAATTTCACCGAATGTTGTTGTGTTGAATCAGTACTTCCGACAATCATTTCTTTTTCGATTTCTTCACATTTTCCATACAGCCATTTCGCCTTAGCTTCCCTGCAATTCCTGTTTATTTCATACCTCAGCGATTTTCATTTCTGTATTCCTGAATTTCCCTGAACATTTTGGTAGTTCCTTCTTTCATATATAATGTACACCTTTTTATAATACTAATGCGTTCACGATTGCTGACTTTTTAATTCAGTGACTTGGTATTACATGCTTCCTACAACTAAATCCAGGATATCCACCAAACTAGTTACAAAATGTATACTTTTTTCATATAACAGGAATATTACGTTGACAGTGAAAATTATAATTCTGAAACTGAGAAAACGGTCAGAACGATTGAAAAACCCTCTTGAATATTGAAATATAAAAAAAATTAAAAAAGCTAATAATGCCGTGTTAATGCCTCTCAAAAGTTATAATGAGGTAAATGAACTTCAAAACACTTTTGGTTAACTTTGGTGGCGTATTTAACACTTCGTTTGCTTACGAAACTTCAGATCTGATCATGTTAATGGATGTACAGAGTAAATTGTTTTAATTGCTTCCATTGTTTAATGCTGACTATTGAAATGAAAGGTGATCCAAATATTTTTTAACTTTTCGTCTCTTTTCGGGTATATTTTAATCCAGGGCCAACATTCGCTAAGGTAATTGTGTGAAACCTCGAGTAGCTACTTTCAAAGAGTTTTAAAGGCCTAGGACTGGACTAACGCAGTGCTCAGCACCTAAGTTTGAAACATTTCTCCGAATGTATGCCATCTGGTACTTTCCATTGACATTGACGATATTAAATCTACCGTTTATTATAACCTCAGGTGATCATTTCTAGAAATGGGTGAGAGTTTAGAATTAATGAAAAGTCTATGCTTCAGATTCCAAGACGGAAGTGAGTGCCCAATCGGACCTCCTACTCTGTGCTGTACAATTAGAGGTGACTGACATATTGCACGGAAAGTTCAGTTGAAGAAGTTAGTAAATATGTTTGACGTTGGTAGACATTTTCTTTGGAAACGAATGGTCTGATGGACACTACAACCTCTCGTTAACTTTATTTCGACTTTCGGGCGTCGTTAAATGCACACCGACTGAAGTTCACATATGAACTACTGCCGTAGGCTTCTCGGAGCCCTTGGGAGTCTTCGCGAAGAGTAGTTAGTATACCTCTCCAGCCACTGCTGATGACGATAACAGGCTAGCGGACCTAACCATCTCTTGCGCCAAACCGGATATTAGTAAAACCCATACAAATAAAAGTGCCAGTTGGACACGTAACAACCAGAAAAGAACGTAGGAAACGATCCACTATCTTTACGCCATTTCAAGCTTCGCTTAGCATGGACGACATAAATTTGTGGTTTATAGGGAGCTGCACGACCATAATAGCCCATTCATTTAGCTCCCTGCGCACATTCATTGTGCTAGCTCAGTACGATGGTAGCGCTTGAAAGGAGTCTACTGGTGTACACTTGTATGTGGAACCCGAATAAGATAAGAATATTAATGTAAACCCAGCTGAAACTATGATATTGTAAACTATGTACGTCTATGGTAGGCTTTATAGAGCGGATCGCTGACTCTGCACGACCGTAGAGCCAAAGATACTGTTTCTGGTCTGAGATTGTAGTGTTGGAGTAAGAGAGCTGTGGGCGCATAGCTGCAGGTAGCTGTCTGTGAGCGAAAGACGATAGAGTAGGCAGTTTTTGTGGTGTGCTGTGTGAAGCCACCAACTGTTACATTAGTGTAGGAATTGCAAGAACATGTAAGTAGAAGTCCTCTCACAAGCGGAGTAAAGATGTTAAACAATTATTATTTTTGTTTTTCCAGGGCGTAAGAACAGATGAGTTGGCTGATAATCTGTCATTGTTAAGTAACCCCAGAATATACGTAAACCTATTCGATAAAAAGGATAGTTAGATATTTCCCTTTTGCAATGTTTCTATGATTTGTTAAGAGAGCTATATGCATTTTGATGATTTGCAGCCGGCCGGAGTGGCCGAGCAGTTCTAGGCGCTACAGTCTGGAACCGCGTGACCGCTACGGTCGCAGGTTCGAATCCTGCCTGGGGCATGGATGTGTGTGATGTCCTTAGGTTAGTTAGGTTTAAGTAGTTCTAAGTTCTAGGGGACTGATGACCTCAGCAGTTAAGTCCCATAGTGCTCAGAGCCATTTGAACCATTTTTGATGATTTGCATTTATGCTGGTTTAGCGAGGTTGGATATTACTTGCTGTATAAATCTCGTTGTTTCTAGATCAATTAGTAAATATGATATATTATTCCAACCAATATAACTTCCATTGTAGATGATTTTAGAAAGACAAATTTAACTTACAATACAATTTTGCTAAAAAAGAGTGTTAGTAATTCACCACAATCAGTACCGCCTCCCTGTCCAGGTCGTACGTTTGTCAAAGAAGTTGGATTTTTCTTAAATATTTTCATTTAGCAGCCAAAAGAATTTCATTTACATTTCAAGGAATTATGGCCAGCACTGCACACTGCTGAGCCTGTAGCTAGCATATTTTTTTAATGAGAGACCAGGACAGTATATCGCGTTCCACCGTTGCTGCTTTAGAAGTAAGACAATTCAGTTTATTTGTTATGTGCATAGGGACCAAAATTATCAGTTTCGAACAGGGCCAGAGGATTCAGTGCCTAAGGGACTAAAGTATTTTGCAGTGATGTATTTCTTTATTGGTATTGGGAGTTCAATGTCCAATCAGATCGTATAAGGTTTTGCTAACAATAACACAGAGTAAGTACACCGCTTGCACTTACAACACGCTATGCAATAATTCAAGTTTTGTATCCACCCCGCAGTCTCTCCATGATTCAATGTATTCCATACAAAGCAGAATAATTTTACTAAGTATTACAAAGAATTAATTTGTAAAAATAAGTTACACGGTAAATTCAAGCGACATTGCACGGTCTCCGTGCACCATTACCTTAGGTTAGTCTGTTCTTAGCACAGCTGTGCTTGTTTCTTCGTGTTCCCACCTCGAGTGACACCACCAGCAGTCGATTTCGAAAGCTTTAGGAAGATAGAAATGTCCCTGGCGGATCTGTTACTCAGGTGACATCCAATAACTGGTCCACCTTCGAAGTCACTTAACTCTTCTGACCGACCCTTTCAAGCGTCATTGCTTCTCTACCAAAAACACAAGACTTCCAGCCTCCTTTCGTAGTGCTGGATTCGTCTCTCGTGGCGTTTACTGATCAGTTCGACATTACACAGAGGTTTGTTGGTATATTATTGATCAGATAGTTTGTATGAAGCCTCTGTTTCCTGAAATCTCATATCGCGAAAGTATATCCGTACCATCTGCTAGATGATTCTGTTGCTTTATCCATGCAAATAGTATCTTTCCGAAGTAAACGTCACTAACATTTCCCCTGTTCCGGCAATAAATTTTACAGAAAGTAATAGTACTTCAATACTTATTTAGAATTGTCTCTCTTATCTCGTGTACTCTGTGCTCACTAATGGAGCTCCCGGTTCTCGTAGATCTGTTTCTCATCGTGCAACGAAAGTACAGTGCACAAAAGTTAGTCGCCGGCAGTTACAGCATGATCCAAAGTACTGCACAGGAGAGACATAAATTATTTGTAATATGTCAGTTTCTATATTCACATTATGAACAATCGAAAGGGCAAACTTGAAACGTCCCCTTAGAACAATTTTACAAGACTGTGCTTAACCTGATACACAATATTTTTTTAGCGCAACGCAATCTGACTTTCAAAAATCTCTACAAAAGAATGGCCCTGACTAACATTAACCTATGCATTTCACAAATCGCTTACCTCACAAAAATCTTGGTTACTCGAACTACTGCAATACAGCGAGCGCCACTACTGCCAGCTAAATAAAAGATTCAAAGTACTGAAGGCACTAACTACTGATAGGCATAGTTAGCAAAAGAAAGATTTTTAATAGAGAACAAACAATTTATTTACCTTAATAGTCATAATATATATAGCAGTTCATGACAAATTACAAAACTCCGCCATCTCTCTCCCCACATCCACCACTGCTGGCGGCTCACCTCCAACTGCGCAACGCTACGTGCTGTTCACAGCCAGCTGCCTAACACTACAATGGCGAGTATTACAACAATGCAAAGCAGCCACAGACTGCACACAGCACAGCCAGTGATTTTTATACAGAGGTGGCGTTACCAATAAAAAAACCTAAACAGCCTACTTACATAGCCCCCATGCTCCCCACAAAAAATTTTACAAATTGTTTTGGGCACTGGGCAATACATATTTGTTAAAATTTTTCATAATCGTAATTACAATAACAAAGAAATCAAATGCACACACTTATTGATACAATGTTGGTCAAAAGCTAAAATTTTCTCACAGTCCATAAAGATAGTCCTGATCATTCATCATAATAGTAATTACAGTTTTTTTTCACAAAGTCTCATTAGTAAAAGAAATTGCACACAGAAGTAGTGGATTTCCATGCAGTCTTGAAGAAGTAGTGTTGTCCTTCCAACGGAAAGACAGTGCTGACTCTTGACATGCTGACAGGTAATGGGCCACAACAGAGCAAACCCACAGCGGAGTCAATCGAAGTTTTGAAGAATATCGTTTGGTAGGTCATCACAGAGCAGACCCACTGCAGTCCTGGTAGAGATTACGGTATTGGTGGGCCACCAGAGGTGCAGACCCACTGCAGTCCTTGTAGAAATAATGGTACTGATGGATCATCAAAGATGCAGACCCACTGTAGTCCTTGTGGAGATAATGGTACTGTTGGGTCATCAAAGATGCAGACCCACTGTAGTCCTTGTAGAGACAGCCAGCAGCCATCTGTTGTGACTGTGCAGGTGCACAATCACCATTGAAGAGTCTTGCAGATAATATAGCAAGTCCATAAACTTGTGCACTCACAAAGTTCTTGGAATTGTCCTTAGAACCAGCAATGCTGTTATCCAGTCCCTTGCTGAATTATTAACACACGTGCAAACACTAACAGTCCCTACTTCTCACATATTGTCCATATACTATGACCAACAGAAACGTGTGCAGTGAAATGTAACTTACAAGTTAATAATATGATGAACTGGTGTCAATTACAATTTTATAACATAAGAATACAATTACAAAGGTGCAAAATACGTCATTAAAAACACAATAATACAGATAACATTTGTAGTAATAGGGGCTTTACAAAAGAATAGAAATAAACATATACATCAGTGTTACAAAAATAATGACGTAAGTACATACATAAAGATCAGAATAACTTTTGAAACATCAACTTCACACATGAGCAACAAAACAGAATAAATAATGTCTCAACATCTTTACAAAGTAAATAACATAGTATTAGAAAAATTCTACAACATAGCTCTCATCAGCTAAACACATAAAGACAGGAAAAACACAAATACACAAGGGTACACAAACATATAGTGGGATAATACAAAAGGAAAGGACAGGGTTTGTTTTACTGCAGTATTTTGCAAACAAAACTTTCTTTACTTCTTGGAGATCTCCCTTCATTCATCATTATTCCCAAAACGTGTTATCTATACCTGCTTTCTGTATTCTATTCATATTTCTTTCAAAATAATTATTATTCAGTGTACAATACTCATTTTGGCCCAAATATTTTTAATATAACTTCTCAATGCATTCTTTCCCTATTGTCCATAGTCAGTTTCTTGTATAGTCTACCCCCTCTTAAGCTAACTTAAATCTACTGAGCTCGGATGCATAACTAAGGGATGAGGCAATGCAGCAGCACAAAACAATTAACACAAACAGCAATGACAAAAAAATGGAAATTTGCAAAGCAAGCTACAGCAAATCTAAAGTACCAAGCAATTCACATTACAACTAATATGAGGCAATGCGCAGCAAACAAGAAAAATAAATCTGGCATAGCAGAGTAACACAAATTAAAATTCAGTAGCACTATGCCTGGCAAACAGCAGCAGCAAATAAAATTTAAACCTAGACCTCAAGCAGATAAAAATATTACACTAAAAATGGCCATGTCTAATACCTATGTCACATCTTAACACTAGAGTGATGCATCACGATTTATTCCACAAAAGAAATTACCAAGTACTTGAAAAGAAAATTATGATTGCAGTTCCTGTGAAGGTAAATGTCTTTTTGTGCTCCCTCACTTTTTTTTTGAAAAAAATTATTATTTACTCGATCTGTAGACAGAAAATATTTATATCAGTACATCTATAAAATTTTATTTTAACCAATGCTGCAGTGCAGCTAGAAACTAGATATTAAACGAAATGAGTTATAAATCCATAAAGCAAGCCACATGGCATTTCTCTCAACTAGCACGACAATAGCCGTGAAATGTTTCTCATCGTTTCATTAGGCATTTTAGTAAATATCATAAATTAAGAGCTCCACAGTATAATCATATGTTTTCAAGTTCGACAGTGTCGTTTTTGCGATGCTTTCTACAAAGGAATGTCAATAGCGAGGTTAATGGCCTCTTTTTTTTTTCACCTAATGGCTGTTTCTCCAGGTGGCTGGCACAGGTGGCCGCTCAAGACGCATTACGTCAAGGTCACTTACCTTTCTTACCGAAATATTTACGACAACAGATTCCGCTACAGTGGCAGTCTCGTATAAAAATATTTCACAGGTCAAGAATTTGCGTTACAAATCTGTAGAAACAAAATCCTATTGATATAACAGTGTCCAAAAAGTTTTCGTCGGCATTGTAATACATTCACGCATTTACATACATTTCATAACTCTTAAAGTACGATTCTTGGTTTCCAACAACCTGTTTCACAAACCAGAGTGAGTCCCTAACCACTACTCATTATTCCTTACCTTATTCGTCGACACTTCTTCAATATTTTATGATAACAGATACGTAGCATACTCATATAACTCATATAGCATCAGCTTATTGATCATAAACATACCTCAGCAGCATAATACACATCGTCGTCGTAATAATAACATCATAACACCTCAGTCAAATCTCAAAAACGTCGTAGCTTTCGACAATAATTTCAAAACCTAAAAAAAAATTCTCTGCTCATTTCAATAGTGTCATCTACCTCAAACGTACTTTAAAAATCATGATCCCATACCAAATATATCATTCAAAGCTCTCATAATATCACAATGGTTCTGAAAAAATATGAACAGTTCACGAAGTACAAACAACATACAATTTCATAAGTGTGAAGTTATCGAACGGTGTAATTACGTAAACGTCTGTCACTGATGTAGTAAAATAAATGCTTGTCTCTCTCAGGTAAATAATCAGATAGCTGTGTAATTCTGTCTTAGAGAAATATGGTACTGATGTGTAAAGTTGTATAAGCAAATACCATATTAGCTAGGGCTCCTTGAGCTTGCCACACACATGGTACACAAAGTAGGTGTGTACCCCCCTGAGGATTAATGTAATTATACCCTCAGGTGTTACAGATTATAGCAATGGAATGAAATGTATCACGGAAAACCTTTGTATCATTGTACTTCAAATATCTTTAAAAATAAAGTACAAAATTAATCACTCAAATACGTGTGCTGTAGCGCTAAACTGTGCATCTTGTTGTAAGATAATCTCTGTGGAAGTGTCGTAGTTATCTTCCTCCGAAAACTAAGTTCTGCAGAAGTCAATGTACTTACCTCATGATAAACAAAAGTGAAATGCTCTGCGCCATGTGAAACGTCCCCTTAGAACAATTTTACAAGACTGTGCTTAACCTGATACACAATATTTTTTTTTTTCGCAACGCAATCTGACTTTCAAAAATCTCTACAAAAGAATGGCCCTGACTAACATTAACCTATGCATTTCACAAATCGCTTACCTCACAAAAATCTTGGTTACTCGAACTACTGCAATACAGCAAGCGCCACTACTGCCAGCTAAATAAAAGATTTAAAGTACTGAAGGCACTAACTACTGATAGGCATAGTTAGCAAAAGAAAGATTTTTTAATAGAGAACAAACAATGTATTTACCTTAATAGTCATAATATATATAGCAGTTCATGACAAATTACAAAACTCCGCCATCTCTCTCCCCACATCCACCACTGCTGGCGGCTCACCTCCAACTGCGCAACGCTACGTGCTGTTCACAGCCAGCTGCCTAACACTACAATGGCGAGTATTACAACAATGCAAAGCAGCCACAGACTGCACACAGCACAGCCAGTGATTTTTATACAGAGGTGGCGTTACCAATAAAAAAACCTAAACAGCCTACTTACAAACTTAAAATATTACACAAAACTTGTCCGTGTAGTAGATGTATTCTAAGAATAGAATTTTCTTTTCAAGGGGAATAATACGTGTTTACTAAATAGAAAGCGTTGTGATGGTGGCCTTCCATTCCCCGTAGAAGGAAACTTTCATCCTATGTCGCCTCCGCATTGCTTACACCAGTTTAACCCACCTACAGACCGGATTATTTATTGTTGTTGTTGTGGTCTTCAGTCCTGAGACTGGTTTGATGCAGCTCTCCATGCTACTCTATCCTGTGCAAGCTTCTTCATCTCCCAGTACCTACTGCAACCTACATCCTTCTGAATCTGCTTAATGTACTCATCTCTTGGTCTCCCCCTACGATTTTTACCCTCCACGCTGCCCTCCAATACTAAATTGGTGATCCCTTGATGCCTCAGAACATGTCCTACCAACCGATCCCTTCTTCTGGTCAAGTTGTGCCACAAACTCCTCTTCTCCACAATCCTATTGACTACCTCCTCATTAGTTATGGGATCTACCCATCTAATCTTCAGCATTCTTCTGTAGCACCACATTTCGAAAGCTTCTATTCTCTTCTTGTCCAAACTATTTACCGTCCATGTTTCACTTCCATACGTGGCTACACTCCATACAAATACTTTCAGAAATGACTTCCTGACACTTAAATCTATACTCGATGTTAACAAATTTCTCTTCTTCAGAAACGCTTTCCTTGCCATTGCCAGTCTACATTTCATATCCTCTCTACTTCGACCATCATCAGTTATTTTGCTCCCCAAATAGCAAAACTCCTTTACTACTTTAAGTGTCTCATTTCCTAATCTAATACCCTCAACATCACCCGACTTAATTCGACTACATTCCATTATCCTCGTTTTTCTTTTGTTGATGTTCATCTTATATCCTCCCTTCAAGACACCATCCATTCCGTTCAACTGCTCTTCCAAGTCCTTTGCTGTCTCTGACAGAATTACAATGTCATCGGCGAACCTCAAAGTTTTTATTTCTTCTCCATGGATTTTAATACCTACTCCGAATTTTTCTTTTGTTTCCTTTACTGCTTGCTCAATATACAGATTGAATAACATCGGGGAGAGGCTACAACCCTGTCATACTCCCTTCCCAACCACTGCTTCCCTTTCATACCCCTCGACTCTTATAACTGCCATCTGGTTTCTGTACAAATTGTAAATAGCCTTTCGCTCCCTGTATTTTACCCCTGCCACCTTGAGAATTTGAAAGAGAGTATTCCAGTCAACATTGTCAAAAGCTTTCTCTAAGTCCACAAATGCTAGAAACGTAGGTTTGCCTTTCCTTAATCTTTCTTCTAAGATAAGTTGTAAGGTCAGTATTGCCTCACGTGTTCCAGTATTTCTACGGAATCCAAACTGATCTTCCCCATAGTCGGCTTCTACTAGTTTTTCCATTCGTCTGTAAAGAATTCGTGTTAGTATTTTGCAGCTGTGGCTTATTAAACTGATTGTTCGGTAATTCTCACATCTGTCAACACCTGCTTTCTTTGCGATTGGAATTATTATATTGTTCTTGAATTCTGAGGGTATTTCGCCTGTTTCATACATCTTGCTCACCAGATGGTAGAGTTTTGTCAGGACTGGCTCTCCCAAGGCCGTCAGTAGTTCCAATGGAATGTTGTCTACTCCGGGGGCCTTGTTTCGACTCAGGTCTTTCAGTGCTCTGTCAAACTCTTCACGCAGTATCGTATCTCCCATTTCATCTTCATCTACATCCTCTTCCATTTCCATAATATTGTCCTCAAGTACATCGCCCTTATTTATTATGCCTTGTTTTATTATTGTCTGTCCAAGATGTCTATTAAGTTTTCAGTCTTCTCAATTTCATTATTACGAATCTCTTCCCAGCTGGACTGCGTTTTTACATTAGTTGCTCTGTCATTTTCTTTGCCTCTAGTCGGTCTGCCCCTCGTCTGTTCTGATCTACGTACCTGGCCGATCCACGAACAAAGAAGTTACCTGTTTCTCAGACCTGGCATCGATGTTATCTTCATATCACCATTCCAGCCGATTTAATTTTTTAAACAAGGAAGTTCATCAAACAGTAGTATAAAATAAGAAGCTATTTTATTTTTGCTACCAGTTTCAAAAATTCTATGTCATCTCTGGTCCCGTATGCACCTCAAAAAAGTTATCGAGATTGACATGCCGGCCGGAGTGGCCGAGCGGTTCTAGGCCCTTCAGTCTGGAAACGCGAGACCGCTACGTTCGCAGGTTCGAATCCTGCCTCGGCCATGGATGTGTGTGATGTCCTTAAGTTAGTTAGGTTTAAGTAGTTCTAAGTTCTAGGGGACTGATGACTTCAGCAGTTAAGTCCCATAGTGCTCAGAGCCATTTGAACCATTTTGACATTGGCATAATGGAGCCATCTGTTTCTGGATGTCGTGAATTCTCAAGTTGTTGTTGTTGTGGTCTTCAGTCCTGAGACTGGTTTGATGCAGCTCTCCATGCTGCTGTATCCTGTGCAAGCTTCTTCAACTCCCAGTACCTACTGCAACCTACATCCTTCTGAATCTGCTTAGTGTATTCATCTCTTGGTCTCCCTCTACGATTTTTACCCTCCACGCTGTCCTCCAATGCTAAATTTGTGATCCCTTGATGCCTCAAAACATGTCCTACCAACCGATCCCTTCTTCTAGTCAAGTTGTGCCACAAACTTCTCTTCTCCCCAATCCTATTCAATACCTCATCATTAGTTACGTGATCTACCCACCTTATCTTCAGCATTCTTCTGTAGCACCACATTTCGAAAGCTTCTATTCTCTTCTTGTCCAAACTAGTTATCGTCCATGTTTCACTTCCATACATGGCTACACTCCACACAAATACTTTCAGAAACGACTTCCTGACACTTAAATCTATACTCGACGTTAACAAATTTCTCTTCTTCAGAAACGACTTCCTTGCCATTGCCAGTCTACATTTTATATCCTCTCTACTTCGACCATCGTCAGTTATTTTACTCCCTAAATAGCAAAACTCCTTTACTACTTTAAGTGTCTCATTTCCTAATCTAATTCCCTCAGCATCACCCGATTTAATTTGACTACATTCCATTATCCTCGTTTTGCTTTTGTTGATGTTCATCTTATATCCTCCTTTCAAGACACTGTCCATTCCGTTGAACTGTTCTCCCTAGTCCTTTGCTGTCTCTGACAGAATTACAATGTCATCGGCGAACCTCAAAGTTTTTACTTCTTCCTCATCTGCAGAGCTAGTTGGCATATAAACTTGTACTACTGTAGTAGGCATGGGCTTTGTGTCTATCTTGGCCACAATAATGCGTTCACTATGCTGTTTGTAGTAGCTAACCCGCACTCCTATTGCTTCCCTCGAAGACTTGACTGTAACTGCAAGAGTCAAGTCTTCGAAGGAAGCACTTGAAAATCCACGACATCCAGAAACAGATGGCCCCAGTATGCCAATATCGATAATTTCAAAGAGGTGGATTGGGGCCGATATTGTATTCCCCAAACTTTTATCGGAAATAAAATAAAAAAACTTCTCAATTTGTAAGACACTATGGCAAATTTCCAGTTAAATATCTGGCCAGCTGTTGTCCCACGTCCACAATGGATCAACAGACTGATTTAAATTTTGGCGGACGTCACGAACTCCAGATGAACTACCCCCTGACGTGGGACTGATGGCCTCTATGTTTAGTCCCTTAATTCCAATCCAACTAACTGCCGTAGACTGCGTTAACATATGGCTAAGCGCTTGCATCCCGGCGGAGGTTCGAGTCCACCCGCGGGCATGGTTGTGTGTGTTTGTCCTTAGGGTAATTTAGGTTAAGTAGTGTGTAAGCTAAGGGACTGATGACCTTAGCAGTTAAGTCCCATAAAATTTCGCACACATCTGAACGTTTTTGCCTGCATCCCTTCATGGTCGACGCAATCCGCGGCAACGAAGCCATCTGCCGGAGGATAGCTATCCGATTCACAACGCCAGACTCCTGGCACAGTGGTTTGAGAAGAATAATACTGAACTCACGTTAATGTATTGGCCTCCAGAATCTACTATGTACTGCGCAGCCGGTCACAATATTCTGGCGTATCAGTGTAAAGTGACTTTGTGCATGGAAAAATAATACAACAGCAGAGCACATAATATACGCCAAAGTGAAGTGTAGTAGCAGACCGTCTAGACCAAGCTCTGCTATTCTAAAACACCTACTGACCCACGGCAGCGATGCCTGGAAGAAATGTCCCCACCGTAATGTCTTCAAGAACTCGGTTGCGAAAATGATTCTGTTTGGTGCCTCCATTTTTTATTAGGCAGTACATGTATGCATATTTGGAACACACAAATGAAATGAAGTACGGAAAGTAGTTAGATCTTGAGTGGTATTGAACATTTGACGCAGATGTTTATTGTATTGTATGCCCCGTACCATTAACCTGTGTACTACACCATCACACTTTTTTGTACTGCTTAATTGTATTTTTGCTTTTCCTCTCATACACCCCTCTCTCAGATGTGTGTGTCACCCGAAGACTTCTTAAGTGACAGAACCAAGTATGTGATCCTCGACGGCGAGTGTTCATCCGAGACAAGGGTACCGTCAGGAGTGACCCAGGCAAGTGTGACAGGGTCTCTGTTGTTCTCTATATACATAAACGATTTGGCGGACAAGGTGTGGTTGTTTGTTGATGTCGCTATGGTGTACGGTAAGGTGTCGAAGCTGCGTGACTGTAGGAAGATACAAGACAACTAGACAAAATTTCCAGATGGTGTGATGTGGAAAAATTTAAGTTATTGCGTATGAGTAGGAAGATCAAACCTGTATTTTTCGGATACAGTATTACTAGTGTTCTGCTTGACACAGTAGAGTCGTTTAAATATCTGGGCGTAACGTTGTAGACCGATATGAGGTGGAACGAATATGGGAGAACTGTGGCAGGGAAGGTGGATAGTCCAATTCGGTTTATAGGGAGAATTTTATAGGTTCACTTGTCAAGGAGACCGCATGTAGGAAGCTGGCGGGACCTGTTCTTGAGTACTGTTCAAGTGTTTGATGCCTACCTGGTCGGATTGAAGGAAAACATCGAAGCCATTGAGAGGCGGGGTGCTAGATTTATTACCGGTAGGTTTGAACAACACGTATTACGGAGATGCTTCGGGTACTCAAATGGGCGTGGAGGGAAGGCGACGTTCGCCGGCCGCGGTGGTCTAGCGGCTCTAGGCGCTCAGTCCGGAACCGCGCGACTGCTACGGTCGCAGGTTCGAATCCTGCCTCGGGCATGGATGTGTGTGATGTCCTTAGGTTAGTTAGGTTTAAGTAGTTCTAAGTTCTATGGGACTGATGACCACAGATGTTAAGTCCCACAGTGCTCAGAGCCATTTGAAGGCGACGTTCTTTTCAAGAAATACTATTGAGAAAATTTAGGGACCCGGCATTTGAAGCTGACTGCCTAACGATTCTACTACCGCCAACATACGTTGCGCGTGAGGACCACGAAGATAAGATACGAGAAACTAGCGCTCATAAGGAGGCATATAGACAGTCGTTTTCCCCTTGCTCTATTTGCAAGTGGAACAGAAAAAGAATTCCAGAATGAGATTTTCACTCTGCAGCGGAGTGTGCGCTGATATGAAACTTCCTGGCAGATTAAAACTGTGTGCCCGACCGAGACTCGAACTCGGGACCTTTGCCTTTCGCGGGCAAGTGCTCTACCAACTGAGCTACCGAAGCACGACTCACGCCCGGTACTCACAGCTTTACTTCTGCCAGTACCTCGTCTCCTACCTTCCAAACTTTACAGAAGCTCTCCTGCGAACCTAGCAGAACTAGCACTCCTGAAAGAAAGGATATTGCGGAGACATGGCTTAGCCACAGCCTGGGGGATGTTTCCAGAATGAGATTTTCACTCTGCAGCGGAGTGTGCGCTGATATGAAACTTCCTGGCAGATTAAAACTGTGTGCGCGACCGAGACTCGAACACCCGAGTTCGAGTCTCGGTCGGGCACACAGTTTTAATCTGCCAGGAAGTTTCAGAAAAAGAATTGACTAGTAGTGATACAGTGTACCCTCCAACACGCGCCGTACTGTGGCTTGCGGAGTGTCTATGCAGCTGTAGATGTATTTGTGCTGAACATTTTTTTCCGTTCTGAAACACGAAGAACTCAAGCGAACAATTCAGAATGTTAACTGAATAATTTACACAAACAAATAAAAATATGCTTCAGTAAATAGTGTATCGAAAGCTGTTTTTACACAAGCGCCTCAAGGGAGATGCCACATATTCTTGAATTTTCAATTTCAATTACACAATTATTGTTATAAATAAATTTGTGGCAAAATTGTCACAGCCGTGTAGTTGTCTAGGCACAAATATCACATTGACCAATAATGCACTGTACGCTGTTTTAGCTGTGTTGAAAATCCCTTCGGCCTGCAGAAATGACACGTGCGTAGTGACCGTGTGACACGCCCAAAAGAGTCAAATGTTTACTGGGTAATCTCTGCTGTGAATACACACCATCTTGAGTGGATAGCGATAGCCATGAGTAGATCGAAAATCTTTGTGAATGACCCACTTCTGCAGGAAAAGCGTATTACCTTACCTCCCTGAAACGTTGTAAGCAAATACCCTCTTGTGAGTGGGGCGTTATTGGTTTATTGGTTGATACACGTGAGAGATCGCATACAAACAGAGATGCAAGTTTGTACTGAAACACTCAAACCAGGAAATAATCGTTCTCAGTAGGTAACATGAGTCCCTAGACGAATGTAACAATTTAATTCTTTAGTATTCCGCATGTAAACTTCTCTCTTTTCAGCCCGAAAAACTTTTTTTTTTTTTACATTGATTAAGTGTAGCTCGAAACGAGTTACGGAAGAAATAAGAATTTAACTGGGAAGGTGGGTGAGAGGAAAACTATAAAGTCAGAAATTTCTGTGTGGGCTCGAAATTGGCGAGTTCTGGCGTCATCAAGCCACGAGCGCTCTTTGAAACGTAAATGCTTCTGGAGAAACGTGACTGAGGCAACGTCTTCGCAGCTGCGCCCGAGACTTGGCACAGACTCCGCAGAACTTATTACGACGACTCGCCGCTCCAATTACTTTTACTGCAGTGTCAACATCCCGTACATTCGCCACTTCCCTTTTAACATTCAGCACGTGGGAGCGCGCTGGTGGAACACAGCTGCCTCGAATGCGTGATGTATGGAAACGCCGACACCGCAAATCCCGACGACACAGAAGCTCAGCAAATGGCTGAACTGTTCGCTACAAGCCACTGTCCCAGTCTGTTTGTTCCGTAACTTTCATGCGAGAGACTTTCGAACTAAGCTCGGTAATCCGAAAGTGCGTTTGAGACTAAAAGTAACTAAAAAATCCACTACATAATGTCAAATATTACACCAGTACATGTCTCATTTCTACGAAAGTTTATGTCCGTATTTAATTAAACTTGCACTACAAATTGCTTTGTATTCGTCTTGCGCCAGACGGCTCCAGACTTACCACGCACTTTGGAAACAGTGTTGTAAGATTCCTGCGGAATTTTGATGAGTGTCTACCTATGAAAGTAATTTCAGTTATGTACTGAATTAAGAATAAATGCTCCTTTAACTAGTATTTGTACCCACGAATCAAAGTAGTAACGTCACCTGACTGCAAAGAGTATGCAGAAAATTACCTAGGCATTGAACACTCACTTTTTTTTGCGCAGCAATTTGCGTTGGTCATAGCAAAAGGAAACTGAACTTGAACGAACATGAGAAGTAGGAACAAAATTCTCAGCAAGTATAAACTTGTGTAAAGCAACGCCGCTCACAGCTCTGTGGAGTCCAGTAGGCTTGAGGACAACTCACAGAATTTTGGTTTATGTGAATGAAAATCCATCTCAGTCATGGTTTTTTATTTTATTATTATGACATCAGTCTTACGACTGATTTGATGGGGAGCGCCAGGATTTCCTCGCCTGTGCCAAACTTTTCACCTGAGTGCAGCACTTGCAACCTACGTACTCAATTATTTGCTGACTGAATTCCAGTCTCTATCTTCCCTTATAGTTTGGTTTTTACCCTCTACGGCTCCCTGTAGTACCATGGAACTTGTTCCCTAATATCTTAACAGATTTCATCCTGCCCCTTCTTCTTGTTACTTTTTCTATAGATTACTTTCCTCGCCGATTTTACGCAGAACGTACTCATTCCTCACCTTATGAGTCCACCTAATTTTCAACGTTCTTCTGTAGCACTTCGACTCAAATGCTTCGATTCTCTCGGTTCCAGTTTTCTCATCGTCTGTGTTTCACTATCATACAGTGCTATGCTCCAAACGTACATTGTCAGAAAGTACTTCTTCAAGTTAAGGCGTGTGTTTGATACTTGTAGACTTCTCTCAGCGTGGAATGCGCTTTTTGCCACTGCTAGTTTGCCTTTTATGTCCTCCTTGCTCCAGCTGTCATTCGTTATTTTGCTGGCTACGTAGCACAGTTCTTTCACTTCTACTTCGTGATCACTAATTATGATGTTAAATTTCTCGCTGTCCTAATTTCTGCTGCTTCTCATTGCTTTCATCTTTCTGTGATTTACTCTCAGTCCATATTAGACTGTTCAGTCCCCGCAACACATCATGTAACTCTCCTTCACTTTCACTGACGAGAGCAATGTCATCAGCTTATCTTCGATTTCCTTTCATCTTGAATTTCTATCCCACTCTTGACATTTTCTTTGCTTTTCGATGTATAGATTGAACAGTAGAGGCGACAGGTTACATCCCTGTCTTATCCCATTTTTAGTCTGAGTACTTCGTTCTTGCTCTTCCAGTCTTATTGTTGCCCCTGGGTTCTAATACGTATTTTGCAATTTCCTTGTTTCCCTGCAGCTTACCACTATTCTTCACAGAATTTCGAACATTTTGAGCCATTTTGCATAACATCGCGGATACATCACGTCAAACAAGCACATTTTCTATTGAGTAGAGATCTGCTTCTCTGCGTGCAGCATTAACACCAACACCTTCATCTTCTGCTGAAAATCGTGCAAAGAATGTGAAATATAAGATTACTGGTTATTACTACTCTGACTGTACTAAGAAATCTCTAATGGTTCTACCAATTCCTGAAGCCGAAGACTACATAATTCGTGTCAACAAGAAATTGAGTGGCAGGGAAATTTCATTTGAAAGAATATTTGAACGTAAAATAATATAATTGAATTCCACAAAGTTGTTCTGTTACAATGGAACATGTCATATAATTGCCCATGAAACATGTGCCACACTGAGTTCTATTACATAAGAAAATCAAAGTATAATCCTTACAAGTCACAAAGCATTGACACAGGCCCATTCACAGGGAGTATGAGAAAACTGACTGAATCACGATTCAGATTACTTAATAGCAAACATATTGTGTACCGAACTTCAAAACATACTCTACTCATGAAAACAGAATCTCCACATGTGTGACGAGCTTAAACCCACGCAATTAATTTCGCGACGCGAAACCGTATTGTAAGTGCGCTCAGGTTGCACATCACCAAGCTACATTTCACCACGTCACCGTACACCAAAACAGCATCCACCGGCATCCGACTCCAAAACATGACCGATCTCCTAGGCTAGCCGAGTGCCTTCTTCAAAATGCCCCAGCATTCCCAACGAGGCTGACAAGAGTGAGTTGGTTGGCAGGCATAGCCCGAACTCAAAGAATTCTTCCCTACTAGCTCACAGACTAAATCAAAGACAACTAAATTGTTCGAGATCGACACTAAGTACAGAACTGCGTTTTCGCAGGAAGTCTGCGGAAAATAGTATACGATATAATTGTGTTGCGCGAATAGAAAATTAAATATTGAAAGCTCCAATATAACAACCAATTTTCGTCATGCAGTCATATTTCAAAGACAGCAGAACAATCTTTAATACTCCTGTTCCTTCCCTATCAAGGAGGTACAGTGGACCCCTGTTCAGAAGTGTGGCTGTTCAAATACCCGTCTGGTAATTCCAGAGCTGCTTTCCCTTTTATTTCCCAAAATCAATGGAAGCGAATGCCAGGATGGTTCCTTTGCACGAGCATAGCCGATATCTTTACGCATCCTTCCTCAATCTGAGCTGGTGCCCTCTTTCTAATTACCTCAAAGACGATCGAATGTTAGTTTCTAATTTTTCTTCCGTCCTGTTCTCTTTCATACATATCATCCATCAATCAGAGGCCAACACGTAGTCGCAGAAATAAAACATTTCCAACCCCTGGTTTCGACCAGGGGCTACCTTCCACCACATTAGTTACTAGAAAAATCTCATTCATATTCCACTGATCAAATGTTGCCATTTGATTCTTTTTTCCAAGTCTACAATCATCAAGTGAGAGTTCATAAGAATATTATGTACTTAAATTTGAGACTTGCACATTTCTCATTACTTTTAATCCACCACGTTAGGTGTTGCTTATGTTGCTTGTTAAAAACTTTTCACCTTCGTAGCGACAGTAAGTTATTTATACCAACGCATTAGGCGAGGGGGTTGCATCTCGAGACACTGCTCAGACTTTCGGCTCTGTCCAGGCCTGCAATAGAAGTTGAATATAGCTTGTAATTTTGACGTAATGGGATTTTATCTGCCCAGTCCCCGGGCAGATAAAATTCCCAACCCGGCCGGGAATCGAGCCTGGGATCCCGTGATCCAGAGGCAGCAACGCTAGCCCCTAGATCGCGAACATTTTGTTGTTTGTCCATTCGTACCACTTGATTTTTGTTGGCAATTATCTTGCAGTGCGAGTTTCGCTCACCGGTTCGAGCACACACGCACTATTAGAAGTTACCGGAGTTGATTGCATTCAATTGAAATTTAAATGTTTTAGAAAAAAAGGGATTCTTGTGGTTAATGGCAGTACGTAAGGTGTAAATTTGATCAGTTGTTATCACACACACTTTAACTTTACTTTGCGTCTGTGTTTTGGAATGAAGTGTTGCCTCAGTTCCTTGACCAGTCTAGCATGTAAAGCGTTCCGATTAGTCGGTATGCCGGAATTGGACCTTACTTCGTCTGACTTAACTGACATTTTTCATTTTATAGTTAACTTATACATATATTTGTCCAGGAGCTTTGTCATTGTAATAAAGCCTGTTTTATATTTATCTGTGGTAGGAATGGCGTTCAACACCCGTTTGCCCAGACCTTCTAGGCCGAAAGGCAACCAAGCGGAAGATTGTTATTATTTACCTTTAATTTTTATTTTCTTATTTTCAAAATTTCCAATTATTAGTACCAGCATATTTTTGTAATTCCAAAAGTATGTCTAAATAATAGACTATAAGGAATGAAGAAACGTAGTTCTAATGTGAGCTTGAAAAGTCGAGATGGATTATCGAAAACAGTTAAGTTGGAGCGTGAAGTGCGGAAGTGGCTGTAACGTGAGTGCTGGTGTTCGTAGTGACGTTTTTCACGTGTTGCGTGATTCGGTTGTGGATAATAGCGCGTGAAGTAAACTAACGCTTTCCTTTAGTGGACAGGTACTGGATGTGCAGTGACGTCTGACGCAATCTTCAAAGACCTTCTAGCGAGTACTGTGGGCGTTAAGTGCTAGCTCGAAAGAATGAGTGCGTGAAACGAATATCAAGTGCGCGAAAGAATCACTCTATAAAGTAACATACACGCACATTCACAACACACATTCACGAGATACAAACTTTAACTTTTGTCTGAGAAATAATGACACTGTTTCAGGGTCAAATAGAAACAAATTCAAACTCTAAGTTCTGCCCATTAATTTTAGAAGATTTAGTATGGTTGTCAAATGGCAAATGAAGCTGGTAAATCCCTCCGGCATTTGTTGGCACTAACAATTCGTTTTGTATTGGCTGAAGAGACCAGCGAATCTAAACCAGACCGCATCTAAAACGGCCTGCTCTACTCCTTGGGTTAGAGAACGAAAAAAGAAGGAGAAAGAAAGTTCTATAAGACACTGCGAATGAAACATGTAACACGTCTTGCGCAGAACGTCTTGTCAGCTATGAGGGCATTCGTTCATGTCGTGTACATCTGCGTAGTGAAATATTATATATCAACCATAACTGAAAAATTAGTCGGAACGCCGGCTATAGTTGACAAATAATGAACTTGAAGTTATCAGCTTCAATTTAAGCTCGACTACTACCAACTCCACCGACCACTCTCAGTACAACGCTTTGAGACACAACTATGACACAACGCACTGCAAGCCCAGAGATTATGGCAGTGGACTGCTTGGCACAATAACTCATGGTGTTGTTTAGACTGCGATGCGAGTTTGCGTGCAACAAACCTTGCCATCTACCTCTCTTAGTAAAGGACTAAGCTCTCTCATGAACAATGTTAGTTACTAATTATTCGGTGTGCGTGCAGAGCTACTATATCCTCTGGCTTATTTCTGACTGGCCACGAACTGCTGGTGTTAGCGAAATAAACTGGACTCCTGATGAATACGTGTGCTATTTTGGCAACATCGTGAATGTTGTGTCGTATTCTACTGAAATTTTGGTATTTTAAATTATTTTATCTGGTACTAATCGTGAAAAATTCTATAGACAAACAAATGAAGCATAAATTTAAGAATTTTGGTCTGTCTAATTTCATAGTTAGCTGTGTTTGGGTTTCGGAAAGAGGGAAGGGTCAGCACAGAAGTTCAAAAGCGAATTAAATCCAATTTGTTGATCATATTTAGAGATTTAAATCATTTCTTATTTAACAAATTTAAACAAAATCATTACATTCAAGAGTTGCGTTCTATAAGAACAACGATTTGGTACTTTTGGCACAGTACATAAATGGCGTAGCAAATGGTAATGTTATCGACAGTATTGGTAGCATTGTTAGGGAGAAAAAGATAGAAGAACGTGTGAGAGAGAAACTGGGAGTAGACGAATTATTGATTTTTGTTTCTTTGTTTGCTATGCACATAATTAGAACCACACATCGTTCATTATTAATCCATTGTGTATTTTACATTTGCATTTTACAGTAATAAAAATTAGCTTATTCCGAAATTAATTCGCTGGTACGTAACCAGAGCAATTAGTTTTGGTGCAAGTACATTTTACAAGAACAAACACAAAAAATTATTGATAATTATTGTTGTTATTTTGTACTCAGCAGAACATTTTTCATCATGATCTAAGGCAAGAGTTTCCTGCTAAAACTGATAAATGTGAAAGTTCTCTTAGATAACAGAAACATGTTTTACATGATCTCGACGAAGCGTTGAAATGCTGATCGATGTGCGTTTTTCGGTTTTGTAAATTTTAACTTCTTTTGAGGAAACTGTGTTTTCTAGCTCTGATTATAAATCTGTATTTTTTAATTATTTTTACTGCAGCATCCCTCTGTTTCACATTACAAATCAGAGATTTTACCAATAAAACCTGAATGACACACTGACAGTTTCAATTTTGTTGTAAATACTGTCTAATTTTCAGTAAGAAACAAGAGGATAACTACGCAGAACAAAAATTTCCGTAACTTACGATGGCTTTTATACGACCTCATTTAGTTTCTATAAGGTCACTGTTTCCGGTATCTAGGGGAATCGAGTATGACACTGATCGCATACGTAAACAAAGCGATGGAAATGCGGTAACGTCCAATAGGGATACAACACACCTAACATACAGGTAACGTGGTTACATTCTTAACTGACCAAAAGTACTAGGAAAATTACCATAGTCTACCGTTACTTATGAAGTCTGCAGCAGACTACGGTAATTTTACAACTGTACATATAAGGCAAGTTCAGATCAAAACATACGGATAAGATCAATTTCTATTTTAAAAAATAGGTTGAACAAATTGTTTTATCACAAATTTAATGTAGCTGCACCGTTTAACTGTCGTCGACGTGTATCGTACGAACGAAAAAGCAATTTTGAGATTTTAACAATGCAGTGATGTCTCAGGGTGTCATATTCGGCTGAAATGTTCTCTGAAACTCTGCAGATTAACTACTTGAATGGAACTTCCTGGCAGATTAAAACTGTGTGCCGGGCCGAGACTCGAACTCGGGACCTTTGCCTTTCGCGGACAAGTGCTCTACCAACTGAGCTACCCAAGCACGACTCACGCCCCATCCTCACAGCTCTACTTCTGCCAGTACCTCGTCTCCTACCTTACAAACTTTACAGAAGCTCTTTCAGGAGTGCTAGTTCTGCAAGGTTCGCAGGAGAGCTTCTGTAAAGTTTGGAAGGTAGGAGACGAGGTACTGGCAGTAGTAAGGCTGTGCGGACGGGGCTGAGTCGTGCTTTGGGTAGCTCAGTCGGTAGAGCACTAGCCCGCGAAAGCCAAAGGTCCCGAGTATGAGTCTCGGTCCGGCACACAGTTATAATCTGCCAGGAAGTTTCATATCAGCGCACACTCCGCTGCAGAGTGAAAATCTCATTCTGGATGCTTGCATGGAATTTACCAACGAACGATCCGCCACCAGTAGTGGAGGATGAACAGTGGATCTCTGTCAGTGCTACCAAGTCGCGGTGGCGAAACTTCAGAAAAACCAGTGAACCAAATTCGACGCAAGATCCCAAGACAGAAATCAACGGAAAATACGTCAAGAAGCACCCATAAAAAATCGGAAGTTTAGTAAATGATTAATTGCTACGATTTTTGCTGTTGCTAGGCAACCCGCAGATTCGCCAACTAAGTCCGCATTGACGATGAAACTTTTCCTTCTTGAAGCAGAAGCTCTGTGTATCTTAAGGCTGTCGACGACAAAACACGCTGGAATCTGTACTGGCACCCCGCTCCGCGAGTCCTCCACCGCGGTCTCTCCGTTTCCGGCGACTGCCAGGAAATACAGAAATTTTCTACTCGGTTCGACAAAGCGCAGCACTCCCGCCGTGCAAAGAGCGCTCCCGGCCAGAGGAGGAGTCCCCACGCCCGGTCGCTCTGGATTTGGCAGTAGGCAGTGGGCTCTCGCACAAAGCGGGCCCCACGGCGAGGCGCTGCCCTGCCCTGCCCCGCTGCAAATGAGGCGCGCAGACAGCCGCCTTTTGTTTGATGACGTTAATTGGATTCCCGCCGATCGGCTGCAGTCCTCGCGCCGCGCCGGCCGACTCAACGCCGGGCCCTTCTGGTCGCCAAAGCCAGCCCGGCCCCTCTGCCAGGCGCGGCTGATGTCAGCACTGGAGACTACGAGTACTGTAGCTGCTCTACTTCTTCAATGCCCCACTCATCTGGGTCACACTGTCTGACTCACAGTCATATTATTATTATTTTTATTATTAACACTACACTACTGGCCATTAAAATTGCTACACCAAGAACAAATGCAGATGAGAAGCGGGTACTCATAGGACAAATATACTAAGACTGACATGTGATTACCTTGTCACGCAATTTGGGTGCATAGATCCTGAGAATTCAGTACCCGGAACAACCACCTCTGGCCGTGATAACGGCCTTGATACGCATGCGCATTGAGTGAAACAGAGCTTGGATAGGGTGCACAGGTACAGCTTCAACACGATACCACAGTTCATCAAGAGTAGTGACTGGTGTATTGTGACGAGACACTTGCTCGGCCACCATTGACCAGACGTTTTCAGTTGGTGAGAGATCTGGAGAGCGTGCTGGCCAGGGCAGCAGTCGAACAGTCTCTGTATCCGGAAAGGCCCGTACAGGACTTGCAACATGCGGTCGTGCATTATCCTGCTGAAATGTAGAGTTTCGCTGGGATCAAATGAAGGGTAGAGCCACGGGTCGTAACACATCTGAAATGTAACGTCCACTATTCAAAGTGCCGTCAGTGCGAACAAGAGGTAACCGAGACGTGTAACCAGTGGCACCCCATACCATCACGCCGGGTGATACGCCAGTATGGCGAAGACGAATACACGCTTCCAATGTGCGTTCACCGCGATGTTGCCAAACACGGATGCGACCATCATGATACTGTAAACAGAACTTGGATTCATCCGAAAAGATGGCGTTTTGCCATTAGAGCACAGAGGCTCGTCGTTGAGTACACCATCGCAGGCGCTCCTGTCTGCGTCAAGGGTAACCACAGCCATGGTCTCCAAGCTGATAGTCCATGCTGCTGCAAACGTCGTCGAACTGTTCGTGTAGATGGTTGTTATCTAGCAAATGTCCCCATCTGTTGACTCAGGAATCGAGACGTCGATGCACGATCCGTTACAGCCATGCGGATAAGATGTCTGTCATCTCGACTGCCTTTGATACGAGGCCGTTGGGATCCAGCACGGCGTTCCGTATTAGCCTCCTGAATCCACCGATTCCATATTCTGCTAACAGTCATTGGATCTCGACCAACGCGAGCAGCAATATCGCGATACGATAAACCGCAAACGCGATAAGTTACAATCAGACCTTTATCAAAGTCGGGAACGTGATGGTACGCATTTCTCCTCCTTACACGAGGCATCACAACAACGTTTCACCAGGCAACGCCGGTCAACTGCTATTTGTGTATGAGAAATCGGTTGGAAACTTTCCTCATGTCAGCACGTTGTAGGTGTCGCCACCGGCGCCAACCTTGTGTGAATGCTCTGAAAAGCTAATCATTTGCTTATCACAGCATCTTCTTCCTTTCGGTTAAATTTCGCGTCTGTAGCACGTCATCTTCGTGGTGTAGCAGTTTTAATGGCCAGTAGTGTACTTCCGCAGAGAGGATTAAGTGACGGATAGAACGAGCAGCAATCAGACTGTTTGTTGATGACGCCAGTAATGTACTCCCCTCCATCCTTTGCTGTTGTTGCTACTGTCCACTATGGTAAAACCTGTTTCGAAGATTCGAGAGCAGTAAGATTTACAATAAACTTTTTACCTGTCTTTTCTCGCACATTTGGCTCCAGTTCTTCATGTCTAGGGGTCTGAGCCTTGAAGCTGAAATTCTCACATTTTTGGTTCTCATGGTTCAATTGATCTAAATGATATTGAAGAATGTCGTTGGGGAATGTTCGTTTTCACAATAAGTAATTGTCTCACCTTGTACTATGTCACACTGTCTTTTTCAATTTTCACATTGACAAAGCTGAAATTACATTGTTCGTCCAAAATAGAAAAATACCTCCTACCACATCAAAGGCATGCTTACTACAACTTCACTCTCTATATCTACATCATACTCCGCAAGCCACCTAACGGTGTGTGGCGGAGGCTACTTTCGGTAGCACTATCTGATCACTCCAACCCTCTTCCACTCGTGAGTAGTGCTTGTCGAGAAAGATTGTCGTTAAGCCTCTGCATTGGCTCTAATTTCTCGAATTTTCTCCTCGTCCACAATATGGGAGATGTAGGTAGGGAGAAGTAATATGTTTTTTGACTTACCCTGAAAAGTGCTGCCCCGAAATTTCAATAGTAAATCTCTCTGTGATGCACAACGCTTCTCTTATAGCATCTGCCAGTGGAGTATGTTTAGCTTCTCCATAACGCTCTCTCGCCATCTAAACGATCTATGACGAAACGCACCACTCTTCGTTGGATCTTCTCTATCTCCTCTATCAGTCCTACCAGATAAGAATACCAGATAGATTAACAATACTCAAGAATCAGGTGAAGAGGCGCCTTATAAGCCACTACTTTCGTGGATTTCCTTAAGATTCTTCCGATGAATGTGTCTGGTGTCTGCTTTTCCCATTATCTGTTTTATATGGTCATTCCGCTTAAGGTCGCTGTGGATAGTTACGCCTAGATATTTTACCGCAGGCGCTGTCTTCAGCTGTGTGTCATCGATAGTGTAGCTGTACAGTAGTCGATTTCTTTTCCTATGTATGCGCAATATGTTACATTTATTTACGTGCAGGGTCAACTGCCAGAGTCTGCACCAATCATCAATTCTCTGCAGGTCGTTCCGCAAATTCTTATTATCTTCTGGCGTTGCTACTTAGGTATAAACAACTGCATCATCTGCGAATAGCCTTAAAGAGCATCCGACGATTTCTGCTAGATCACTTATACATGCTGTTAACAGCAACGGTCCCATCACACTTCCCTGTTGTACTCCGGATATTACCTTTACATCTGCCGATTTAGTTCCATTAACAGCGACGTGGTGAGTTCTATGCACAAGAAAGCCTTGAATCCAATCGTAGGCCTGCTCCGATACTTCGTAAGCTGGTATTTTTTTCATTAAACGGCAATGCGGGACGGAGTCAAATGCCTTACAGCAATCAAGGAACCCTAGGTCAACCTGAGTGCCGTCGTCCACTGCGCCGTGGATCTCATGGAGGAACAGAGAGAGCTGAATTTCGCAGGATTTCTGTTTGCGGAATCCATGTTGATTTTAATCGAGGAGATGTTCATTTTCCAAGATATCATAATTTTTAAGCATAAATCATGTTCCATAATTCTACAACAGATGGACGTCAACGACATAGGTCTATAATTGTGTGGATCTGTCGTACGGCCTTTCTTAAGAACGGGAATGACCTGCGCTTTTTTCCATTCGTTAGGTACCTTTCGTTGCTCAAACGATCCACGATAAATTACTACTAGAACGGGAGCAAGTTCTTTCGTATAATCTTTATTGAATCTTATAGGTGTCTCATCTGGTCCTGAAGCCTTTCCACTACTAACAAGGGAACCTCCCCATCGCACCCCCCTCAAATTTAGTTATAAGTAGGCACCGTGGATAGGCCTTGAAAAACTGAACACAGATCAGTCTAGAAAACAGGAAGAAGTCGTGTGGAACTATGAAAAAAAATAAAGCAAAATATACAAACTGAGTAGTTCATGCGCAAGAAAAGGAGCATTAAGGACAGTATAGGCTCAGGAGCGTCGTGGTCCAGTGTTCGCAGTCCGCTGTTAGCAGCGGTGGGGCGAGGTCGTCGTGCCTGTGTCCCCCTGTTAGCGCACCGCGCGCGCGAGTGTTTACGTTTACCTTCCGCTGCGGCGAGTGTCACGCGTCCGTGTCTCGGTAGCGCCATGGCGCACTCGTATCGCAAGTCCACCATTAAGATCACATTTCAAGCGGACTATGCAAGACCTCGAGCACTTGACATTGAACGTTTCATCCGGGAAGAACTTCATATTGCACCTCACGACATCACTGGGATCCACTTTTCTATAACACAGAGTGTCGTCTACATAAAAATGATCAATGAAACGGCGTGCACTGATGTTGTGTGTCGACACGCTCATGGACTTAAATTCAAGCATTCTGATGGTCACATAGGAACTGTCACGATCGACCACGCTGGATTAGGCCTTCGCACTCTGAGGGTCTTCGAGCTGCCATTCGAAGTCCCGCCAGATGTTGTGGTGACAGCTTTCAAACCATACGGCAACGTGCTAAGCCACTTGGCTGAAAAATGGCAAACGTTTGAAACGTACCCCGTCTTAAATGGAGTGCGACAAATTAAGATTGCACTGACGAAGCATGTGCCATCCTATTTAGTAATTGGCGGCTGCAGAGCCATTGTCATGTACGACGGACAACCGCGTACTTGCGCCGGCTGTGGCCAGGAAGGACATGTTCGATCGGCCCGCATTCAACGCCGACTGACTCAGACACCGGTTGGTGAAGTTCCATCCCCGGCGACGCCTACTTCACTCCCTATCACTTATGCAGCGGCTGCAACCGCAACAGCTGTTCCTGCCCAGGATCGTAACACCTTATTGCAGTCAGTGGTCGATGACAGTGTGGCGGACAGCATATCCCCCTCTACGACGTCATCGGCAGACTTGCCTCAAGACGGTGATCAATTGTGCCTCCAAGACGAGCCTAAAGAGAAGATGGAAGTAGAAACTGAAATTGTCCCGACCTCTGCCTTCCTACCAATGGAGACCGCATCAGATGATTGTCGCCCGCACTCTGACACAGAACAACATGTCCGGAAACAACGGTCCCCTCGCAAACGCAAGAAACGGCGCCATACGCCATCCGATGATTGCCTGCTTCGGATGTGTGACTCGGACGAACATCCGGCGTCGGACGACAATCAGGACTCTACCACCACAACTCACCCTTCCCGTCACGATGCTACGGCGGATACAATTTCTGAGCCTCAGTCTGACAACATCACTTCTGCTACTGAACATGCGCGCGAGTGCTCTACTGACAGCACTCATCAACAGTTACCAATTGCTGCATCTGATTCTTGGGCGGATGATGTCGAGGATGAGCCACAGCACCAGGAGGATGCCGAAGGCAGAGATGCTCCCGCGGCTGTACCCAGCACCGACCAACAACAGTGACTACGGCTGTATCGTCAGCCTCTGTGGGGCCGCCCCTGCCGCCCACACTTGGCCTCCTGCACAACCCAGTTGCCGACCTGGCTGACCAAACGTACCGTCTAGCGACGATTAACATCAACAACATACCTGCCCGACATAAACTACAGATGCTACAGGACCTGCTCAACGCAGCAGACATCGACATTGCGCTCCTTCAAGAGGTGTATGTCACAGACTTCAAGGGACCCTATGGCTACAAGACTTGGGTCTCACATGCGTCTGCAAATGGCAGTGGTGTGGCGATCCTCCTCCGCGAAGGAATATCCGCAGACGACGTCGAGTATCTCCCTGACGCCAGAGGCATGGCTCTTACTATCCAAGGAGTCAAACTTATTAACATCTATGCACCGTCAGGATCTGGTCGGCGTCGGGAACGATCCACCTTTTTCGCTCATACAATCACGCCCCTCTTTATGGGCCGTCAGGATGCCTTGATAATGGGAGGGGACTTTAACTGTAGCCAAGCACCTAAGGATCAGTTACCACATCATTCTCCCTGCGCAGAACTTACGACAATTATTAATAATCTTCAATTGGTGGACTCGTGGGAACATGTTTGTGGCGATCGGCCCGGATTTACTCACTACACCAGCCATTCCTCCAGCCGCATCGACCGGTTTTACATCTCGCGCTCCATAGCTGTGGAGACAAGAGCTGCCGAAGTTTGGCCCACAGCTTTTTCTGACCACGAGGCCTACATCTGCGCTATTACCCTCGGCCGCCAGAAGGTATGGCACAGCCGTGGTCCTTGGAAGTTGAACGCCGCCCACCTCGCTTCTCAGGAATGTCGCCGCCTTATAGAGAACACGTGGGACTCTTGTAGCCACCGGCGTGGTACCTACCGGTCTACACTGTCGTGGTGGTTACTCTGCGCCAAACCAGCCCTCCGGAAGACCTTGATAGGCTACGGCCGAGATGTTGCAGCATGGAAGAGACATACCATGGACTTTTACTACAGCATCTTAAGGGAATGTACAACACTGCCGTACTCACCTGCACGGCAGATGACGGTGAACCGTGCCAAGGCACAGATCATCAGATTAACACGTTGCCACCTTGAGGGTGCGATCGTCAGAGCGCGCACTCACGACAGAGTGGCCCAGGAGGAACCGTCTATGTACCACGTCATTGCAGAACGACGGCGCCGACGCAGGACACTGATCCGCGCTATCACGACGGAAGACGGACGACGCCTTGATACCCAGCGCGACATAGGAAACGCCCTTCATGCTCACTACACTAGGCTGTACTCGGAACATCGACATCCCCCAGAGGTGATCGCCGAAGTCTCTCAACTCACTTATGGCTCGATCTCTCCGACAGCGGCGGCGGATTTGACTGCAGATGTAACGGAAGAGGAAATCATTGAAGCAATACAGGCTGGGGCTGCTCATAAGTCCCCGGGACCTGATGGCCTTCCTCTGGAATTTTACCGGACGTATAAACAATTGCTGGCACCAGCATGGACTGATATTTGCCGCGATCTTATGTCTCCCACGACGCAGATACCTGGGGCCTTCCTAGAAGGACTGATTGTGCCTATACACAAACCACGAGGCGGATCCAGGATCAGTGACTATCGGCCCTTGACCTTACTCAACAGTGACTTGAAGATTTTCACCCGGCTTCTGGCGGCACGCCTAAAGCGATCAGTAAGATGTGTCGCAGGACCAGGCATCTTTAGGTGGTGACCATAATATTCGCACTGCATTGTGCCGGTATAGAGATATGATCGCGCTAGCCAAAGCTCGCCAACTGCCAGGAGTTTTGGCCTCACTCGGCTTTAGCCAGGCCTTTGACAGAGTCGACCACACATTTTTGATGGAGGTACTGCGACACATGGGGTATCCGGACGTCATAGTTAATGTACTGATGCGTCTCCTACGCGGTGTGACGTCCAAGGTGTTATATAATGGCCGTCTTACGCCGCCGATACAGATCCAGCGATCGGTGCGACAAGGCTGCCCTCTTTCGGCGATATTGTACACCCTCGTCTTGGAACCACTCCTCTGCGGCCTCCGACAACGCCTGACTGGAATATCCCTTGGTGGACACACTTTTTGCTGCACTGCCTATGCGGATGATCTGGTACTCATTCTTCGCAATAATGACAAAGTTCGTGCAGCACTGGCGTGGGTGGCGACCTACGGCGCGGCATCGGGGAGCCATCTCAATCTCCACAAATCACACGCCCTGTCTATAGGCAGAGGCCTACCCGACGAGAGTGTCGCACCGCTAAGAATCAGTGACACAATCCGCTGTCTTGGCATTGATTTCACATCTGACATGAAGCGTTCAACAGCCCTTAACTACAGGCGTTTATTGAATCAGATGAGAGCAGGAATAAGTGACCACCGTCTGCGACATCTAGACCTCCTGCAACGGACACGATATGCTAACGTCTATTTGGCGTCACGTATCCCCCATTTTGCACAGATACTCCCCGTACCACCTACACTGGCTCACCGCATGTTGGCGGTTTTGGGATCCTTTGTTAATACGGGCATGTTATTTAAGATTCGTTACGAGTCCCTAACCCTCCCGAGGAGCAGAGGGGGTTTAGGCCTTCGTCATGTTCAGAACAGAGCGAAGGCCCTGTTCGTCAGCTGTCACCTGCAACTGTGGCGACGAAGTCCGACGTGCCTCACAAGTCTCTTACTGGAACCCTTACAACCAATCTCACTCGCACCCCCTGTGATGATATCGGACATCCCAGCATTTTTCTTCTACATTAGCCAGTTCTTCCTTGAATTAAGCTACATCCGCACCGCACTACTACCCACACGCTTGATGATGACGAGGGCGGTATATGCTGCCATGCAAATGAACAGGATGCCGAATGTGATTGAAAGCAAACACCCCAACACCAAGTGGCGCGCGGTGTGGCGGGCAGTGAATGCCCTTGATACTGACGTGCAGTCTGCATGGTACGTAACTGTTAATGGGAAACAGTTGTGCCAGTCCCGCCTACATCACATCCACCTAGCTGCTTCACCCTTGTGTGCCACATGCCAAGTGATTGACACGAATGAACATCGTTTCGAATGCGGGTCGGCAAAGGAAGTTTGGTATTTGGTGCGTCAGATATTGTCTTTTCTCACACGCACGACTCCCGACAGGATAACTACCCGATCACTTCTTTTCCCCGATAAGATTTATTTCCCAAGAGCAAAAACGAACTCTGTGACGTGGATCAGCGGCCACGCTGTTCACTACCTATTCGGTAATGGCGAAAAGACGGTACCCGATTTTTGGTATTACCTCAACGAACGACATTGTGCGATCGTCAAGAACCCTAAATATAGGCAATATTTTTCTAATTTTCTTTGGAGCGCATTCCATAATCCGCCTCGCACCTGGATTATCGATGACATGAGAAGATAACCATAGCACCTCTTCCCAGTTCCTTTTTTTTTTTATGAGATTGAACAAACAACGGAAACAACACAGCAACGAGAAGACAGTCATCGAAAAATTCGCAGCGGGCTATAGTATGGAGCATCGTTTGTCGTAACGGGACGACTTCCCATTATTCTGTTTATGTAGCCGAAGAGGAACGGCCTTCCTTTTATCCATTTGTATAAAAAAAATTTAAAAAAAAGTGGTTAGCGTGAGCAGCTGCGGAACGAGAAGTCCTTGGTTCAAGTCTTCCCTCAAGTGAAAATTTTAATTTTTTATTTTCAGACAATTATCAAGTTCAGGCACTCACACATAATCAACTTCGCCCTCCAAAATTCCAGGACATGTTCAGATTTGCTTGGACATTTGCAGGATTTGACGGTCTACACACGGAAAAATTTGAAAACGTTAAAAACATATGTTTTGACAGAGCACATGGAAAACTGTGCGACTGTGAAACTGTTGCATTCATTTGTTGCAGTTTATGTGACAAACTCTTATGTTTTCATCACTTTTTTGGGAGTGATCCATCCACAAGAAAACCTAAATCGGACAAGGTGGAAGAATCTTTTTACCCATTCGCCAAGTGTACGAGTTAGGTGGGTCGACAACATATTCCTGTCATGTGACGCACATGCCGTCACCAGTGTCGTATAGAATATATCAGACGTGTTTTCCTGTGGAGGAATCGGTTCACCTATGACCTTGTGATCAAATGTTTTCGGTTCCCATTGGAGAGGCACGTCCTTTCGTCTACTAATCGCACGGTTTTGCGCTGCGGTCGCAAAACACAGACACTAAACTTATTACAGTGACCAGAGGCGTCAATGAACGAACGGACAGATGATAACTTTGCGGAAAAAAAGTAAACATTTCACTAGAGGGAAGACTTGAACCAAGGACCTCTCGTTCCGTAGCTGCTCACGCTAACCACGGGACCACGGCGCTCCTGAGCTTGCGTTGTCCTTCATGTTGCCTGTCTTCCGCATGGACTACTCAGTTTGTATATTTTGCTTATTTTTTTCATAGTTCCACACAGCTTCTTCCTGTTTTCTCGATTGATCTGTGTTCTGTTTTTCAAAGACTATCCACTGTGCCAACTTATAACTAAATGTGAGGGGGTTGCGATGGGGAGGTTCCCTTGTAAGTGATTGTAGCTGCATTTCAATTCCACGATCGGTTATCTCAGTATCTGCCATTCCGACGTCCGCTCGACGATTGTAAGGATGTTACACTGTTACAGTCTTCCGCGGTGATACGACTTTGGAAGACCGAATTCAGTATTTTGGCCTTCTCTCTGTTATCTTCCGTTGCGGTGCCGGTGTGGTCACCCACTTACTGATTTTACATACGACCAAAATCTCTTACGATTTTTACTATGGGTCGATTGACAGCGTCTTCTCTCAGTGCTATCCTTACGCTCATTTTCGCTTCGTTCAGCTTTTTTTTTTGTCAGCTAGGATTGTACTTCTCTGGAATGTGAGCTGAAGTGCTCTTTGTTTACGTAGCGCTTTTCTAACACGCCTATTAAACCATGGTGGATCTTTCCCAGCCTTTAACACATTTCTCGGAACATATTTGTCTAGTGCGTATTTAACGATGGCTTTGAATTTCTTCCATTTGTTCTCGGCATCTTCGTCCTCGTCACCGAATATTTGATGCTGAATGCTGAGATATTCTGAAATTTGTGTCCTATCACCGTTGCTGAGAAAATATATCTTCCTACCTTTCTGAACATTCCTTGTAGGAGGACGACGATTCAATCCCGCGTCCGACCATCCTGATTTAGGCTTTCCGTGATTTCCCTAATTCACTCCAGACAAATGACGGGATGTTTCATTTGAAAGGGCACGGCCGACTTCCTTCCCCAACCTTCCCTAATCCGATGAGACCAATGGCCTCGCAGTTTGGTCTCTTCCCCCAAACAACCCAACCTTGTAGGACTCGTCGTCATAGATGCTGTCACATCCTTATGATCACTGATATATCCCTCTACGTTAACTGATTGTCGACAGGACGTCTAATACGTTGGTTCTCTGTCTGCTCAAGATAATTTTCGGACAAGACATTCAGAACAATGCAGTACGATTCCCTGTCTGTGGCACCAGTTTTGATGTCGTAACATTCTCAATCTATACCTGGCAAGTTGAAGTCACCCCCTATTACAGCGGCATGATCAGGAAAATTACTAATGATATTCTGCCAGTTCTGTCTGAAGCGCACTACTATTACAGATCCTGACCCTAGTGGTCTAGCCGGCCGTTGTGGCAGAGCGGTTCCAGGCACTTCAATCTGGAACCGCGCAACAGCTACGGTCACTGGTTCGAATCCTGCCTTGGGCATGGATGTGTGTGATGTCCTTAGGTTAGTTAGGTTTAAATAGTTCTTAGTTCTACGGGACTGATGACCTCATAAGTTAAGTCCCATAGTGCACAGAGCCATTTGAACCATTTGAACCACGTGATCTATAAAAACATTCGATCACCATTTTTGACTGTTCTTTGATACTCAATTTCACCCCGATTAATTCACATTCGAAATCCGTGATATCCTCGCTAGATTTTATCGAATTTTTTACTGCAATAAACACGCCGCCACCATTGGCGATTAACCTATCCTTACGATAAACAATCCAGTCTGAACTTAGGGTTTCGTTGTCATTGACGTGTGGCTTTAACCAGCTTTCTGTTTCCAATACTATCTGTGCATTATAACGTTCAGTAAGCGATGCTAATTGTGGGTCCTTTCCTCGGATGCACCTAATGTTTACCAAAATCATATTAATCTTTTCTATCTCTGATCTGCGAGGACCAAGATTCTCTTAGGTCGCTGTGGCTGGTTTAATAGGCAAATCGTTTTTGCTCCCAATGGAGGGGTCCTTTAACCTAAAACAGCCCATGTACACGCCATATGTACTCCGCTACTCTAGTAGCCGCTTCCTGCGTGTACTGCACGCCTGACCTCTTAAGGGGAACACTACAATTCTGCACCCGATAGCGGAGGTCGAGAAATTCACATCCAATACCGTCGCAGAGCCATCTGGGCCTCTGGTTTGGACCCTCCACTCTGCATCAAGCCAGAGGACCGCGATCAGCCCTGGGTACTACGCTACAAATAGACAGCCTGCACTCCGCGTGTGTAGGTAGTTGCCTTCACCAAATCAGCCAGCCGCCGAAAAGAGCCTAGGATGACCGTAGAACCCAAGCAGCAGGCTCCAAACCAGACGACCGCTATAAACCCTGGGTACGATGGTACAAATAAATTTAGGCTACAACCCGCGTGCGTTGGAAGTTGCCATCACCAATAGCCAGCCGCCGAAAGGAGTCGAGGATGGCCTCAGAACCCAAGCGGCAGGCGTCATTCGTGCCGACATGTGCCAGTACATGCAGCCGGTTGAACCCAGTGCGATCGATAGCCGCCGGCAGGGCCTCCTCCACATCGCGGATGAGACCTCCCGGCAAACATATCGAATGCACACTGGAATTCTTACCCGCCTTGCCTGCTATCTCCCTGAAGGCCTCCATCACTAGCCTAACATTGGAGCTCCCAATGACTAGCATACCCACCCTCTGTATTTGTCCGGAGTGGGCATGAAAACCGACGGCTGGCCCAACAGGAGAAGCATCCCGTGCGGGCTCAGGGTTATCATCAACACTGGGAAGCACATTGTACCTATTGCAGGCCGCACGGCCTGCTCCCTCTTTCGCCTTCCGCCCAGTGGCACGCGAACCCACCACTGTCTGACACCCACTCCGGAGTGAGGACGGACCGGTCAGATGTTGCGTATCGGAAACCGCAACGACGTCCGGGACACCAGGGGATTCCAGTGACACCAAAGGCGTCGAATAGCTAGAAGCTTATCGACGGTAGCCAACGCAGCTTCCAGCTGTTTACGGATAGCAGCCAACTCTCCCTGTGTCCGCTCACAACAAGCACAGTCCCTAGCCATATCGCTTTGTGTATAAAATAGATATAGGTCTCAAATGGCGCTACTGAGTTCGAAAATATACCAAAGGAGAATAAAGTAAAACTAAAAGTTGGTGTTCAAATTTCTCACTGTACTCTGAGACTGAAAGCTACTAAACAGAAATAAATTTCTCTATGCGGAAAATTTACGCTAGGAAGCCGCCCTAAACAAGGATATTCACAAGACCTATGCACCAACAAAAACTACGATTAATTTCCTAACCACTAGTCTACACAGTAAAATGCACACGTACCTTTCACTTCCTTGCAGAAGCACGTGAACAAAAAACAAAGACTAAATTAATTTACAGCTTATTATACAATTGCTGCTGCTTCTCTAATAACAATATTCCAAAGGGTTTCCAATTTTTCTTGACAAATGAATTTCTAGTAGTCTGGATTATTATTTTATAAATTAATCCAGAAATGAACATAAAAAACAGTACTACATTGCGTAATTAATAATAGAAATTTTAAGTCTACCAAAAAATTCGAGCAGCTGTAGAAGATACACGGTTAATTACAAAGATTTTGTAATTCGTGCAATAAATGTCAGCTTCCTCTAATTGTCGAAATATTCAGATGAGTTGGAAAAGAACCATGGGAGAACCATAAGATTGGGAGACCGAGAACGCTCGGATTAAAAGTAGTGTAAAATAGGTATGTAATCTTTCAGCCTTAGTGTTTAACCTATACATCGAATGAGCAGTGACGGAAGTAGAAGAAGGGTTCAAGGTGAGAGGATTTAAATGATGAGATTCGCTGTTGTCATTGGCTTCTCAGTGAACGTTACGAAGTGTCACAGAATCTCTTGAAAGGAACGGACGGCCTAATGACGACAGAATATGGACTGAGAGTAGATCGAAGGAAGACGAATAAGGAGGAGACGAAGTTAAGGAAATCTGCTACCTACTCAGGAAAATAAACCATGGTGGACAGAGCATGGATAACATAAAAAGCAGACTGCCACTGGCAAAAAATGGCATCACTGGCCAAGAGAAGTCTGCTAATATATAACATTGGCCTAAGTTTAAGGAAGAAATTTATGAGAATATACGTTTAGACCACATCATTGTTTGATAGTAAACGTTGAGTGTGGTATAAACGGAACAACGGAAGATGATCGAAGCATTTGAGATCCGGTGCTACAAAAGAATGCTGAAAATCATGTGGACTGATAAGTTAAGGAATGTTGAGGTTCTCCGCAGAAGTGGTGAGGAAAGAAATACATAGACAACATTGGTAAGAAGAAGGGACAGGGTCTTACGACATATGTTAAGACATTAGGGAATGACTTCCGTGGTACTAGAGGGAGACGTGGAGGATAAAAAGTACTGCTACTGTGAGATGAAATGTTTGGGACTGGAGAGGAATTTGTGCATCAGACAAGTCGGAAGACTAATGACTCAACAAAAAAAAAAAAAAAAAGCGCTCTTGTAATGTTCAAATACAGCTTTAGTCAAAGTTATCTAGGAGTAACGTTGACTAAAGCTGTATTTTAACATTACAAGAGCGCATTTTTTAGGAGTAACGTTGCAGAGCGGTACGAAATAAAACGAGCACATAACGTAAGTAGTAGGAATGGTCGACTTTTGTCAGTTGAGAGAATTTTAGGAAATTGTAGCTCATCTACAAAGGAAATAGCATATAGTACAGTAATGTGACCCGCTCTTGAGTACTGCTTGGCTATTTTGGATCCACAGCAGGTAAGATCTGAAGCATTCAAGAGCAGGCTGCTACATTTGTTACCATAGGTTGGACCAACACGGAAGTATTAAAAGAAGCTTTGTGAACTCAAATGGGGATTCCAGCGTTTGTAGCTGACCGTCGAAAAAGAAGACCTACTGTCAGCCAACGTATATTTGACGGAAGGTCCGCGAAGACATTTTAATGGTTCAAGTGGCTCTAATTACTACGGGACTTAACAACTGAGGTCATCAGTCCAAGAGACTTAGAACTACTTAAACCCAACTAACATAAGGACATCACACACATCCACGCCCGAGGCAGGATTCGAACCTGCGACCGTAGCAGCAGCGCGGTTCCGGACTGAAGCGCCTAGAGCCGCTCGTCCACGGCGGTCGGCAGAGATTTTAAGAGACAAGAAGGCGGGTGTGGAGGCATATAGACTGCCGTTTTTCCTCCATTTTCGAATAAAACGAAAAGAAATGATTAGTAGCCTCCGCTATGCACCATTTAGTGTACTGGGCTCCAGAGGCTCTTTACAAACACCACGGTAGTCCACCAGTGCACCGACACAGCCACTCTCTTGGCACCTCTGTACTGCACAGCAGTCTCCAGATGCCACGCTGACCGCTTTCTGCTTCGGTGCCACGCCCACCACTGTATCGTACTCGACCGCCGATACCGTTGCCAGCCACCAGAGAAAGTGCTGTCAACCGGTGACCACACTGCTTTCGCCTAGTACCGGGAGAGATGGAAATCCTTTCGCCGAAGCCAGGAAAGAGGACACGCTGCAGAAATTCTCACAGTTCCGATCTTGCAATCAAACGACGCAGTTCAGTGCCTGCAGCCAGCTCAGTACAGTTCCCGAAATTGCGCTGTCGAGTACAGTTCCACAAGTTCTACTCCAAAGATTTAGCTGCGACTTAGCAGTCGCTATTTACACAGCAACTGATACTGTCAAACGAATGTCTGCATAATACACTCTAAGAAAAAAATGTCGGGGCACCACGAAGTAAGTATCCTAATAGCACGGATAGGTGTAGATGTGATGTGACTGAAAGTACAACTAAAGAATAGACAAAGGTAATAAGCAGTAGCAGGAGTGATGTTACTGATAAACTTAGTACCATAATTGGAGTCCGGTACGAAGAGGAGGAATTCTGCTACCCTGGGAACAAAATAACACATCACTGGAGTGGCAAGGATGACTAAAAATCAGAACAGCGCAGGCAAACCAGGAATTCCTGGCCAAGCGAAGCCAATTACATCTGAATATCACCCTTGAGTTGAGGAAGAAATACCCGCGAATGTACATTTGGAGCAGAGTGTCGTATGGCAGTGAATCACGACATTCAGGGAAAGTCGGAGACGAACAAAATCTAAGCGTTTGAGGCGTTGTATTACAGAAGGCTGCTAAAAATTAGGTGGCCTGATAAGAATTCAAAGTTTCTCCAAAGAACTGGCACGGAGAGGAGTATGTGGGAAAAATTGGATAATAGCATGTGTATTAAGACACGAAGAAATAACTTCCCTGGTTCTTGAGGCAGATTTTGGTAAAACTCTGGGGAAGGTAAAGACTGGAAAATGTCGAACAGATAATATTGAAGACGTTAGTGTCAAGTACTACTCCAAGATTGAGAGGTTGTCACAGGAGGTAGGCTGCATCAAATCAGTCAGAAGACTTATGACCCAAAAATAGAAGAAAAGTATTTACCACGCGTATTTTCCTAAGGCTGGGGAAGTACAGGATGTAAATATGTGGTCCAAAATCGTGACGAAAAAGTAGCTGCGTCTTTACGACAGTACCCAATCTTAAAGAGAATTATTGTACTTCGATCAAACTCCAGCTGTCACTCTGTAACACAGTATGCGCTGGTTTGATGCTGTGTTCTAGTCAGGGATTCTAACCTGAAACCTTGCATTTTCTCGGATCGACTGTTCTATCCAGAAGGTACCTCTCACCTGCTTTTGATACTTCACAAAAGCTTCCTTCCTTCTCCAAACAATGCTAGTGCCGCTGCGTATGCCAGAGAACTTCTGTGAGGTTTGCAAAGTATCAGACAGGGTCAGTTAGAGCTGTAGCTTTGAGGGCATGGAGTGAGTCGTGTCCGGGTAGATTAGTCGCTAATAGAATTGCCTTCGGAAGACTAGGTTCCAGGTTCGAGTCACTATCCGCTATATACGAGGGTAATCCCAAAAGTGAGGTCTCCTATTTTTTTTATAAGTACATAGACCTATTTATTTCCAGAATGGTTTACATCAGTTTACAGCTTGAACATTTAGCTATTCTTCGACATAATCACCATTTCTGTCGATGCATTTTTCTAGACGCTGTGGCAGTTTTTGTATGCCCATGTCATACCAGCTCGCCGCCATGGTGTTCAGAAAGTTATGAACCTCTTCTTTGATCTCGTCGCCGGAGCTGAATCGCTGGGACCGCAATTATCGCTGACAGGTACTCTGAGACTCTGAAAAAACTCAAACGGGCAATTTGGAACTGGAGAAGAGGAATGTTGAGCAACGGCGTACACACTCTCCATGACAACGCTCGCCAATACATCGCTCAGCAAACCGTTGTTCTCCTGCAACAGTTTGAGTAGAACACGATCACCCACCCACCCTATAGTCCTGACTTGGCGCCCAGCGACTATCACCTGTTCCCTAGGTTAAAAGAACATTTGGCCGGAAAGCGATTCAGCTCCGACGACGAGGTGAAAGAAGAGGTTTATAACTTCCTGAACGGCATGGCGGCGAGCTGGTATGACATGGGCATACAAAAACTGCCACAGAGTCTACAAAAATGCATCGACAGAAATGGTGATTATGACGAAAAATAGATAAATGTTCAAGCTGTAAGCCGGCCGGAGTGGCCGAGCGGTTCTAGGCGCTTCAGTTTGGAACCGCGCGACCGATACGGTCGCAGGTTCGAATCCTGCCTCGGGCATGGATGTGTGTGATGTCCTTAGTTTAGTTAGGTTTAAGTAGTTCTAAGTTCTAGGGAACTGATGACCTCAGAAGTTAAGTCCCATAGTGTTCAGAGCCATTTGAACCTTTTTGAAGCTGTAAACTGATGTAAACGATTGAAGAAATAACCAGATCTATGTACTTACAAAAAGTAGGAGACCTTACTTTTGGGATTACCCTCCTAGTTTTCGTCCGCAAAATATTTCAACATAATTGATGCTTCAGTGAGTCGAGCAATAGGCACCAACCCCAGCCAATCGTAGTTCCGCCTACTGACTTTTGTCTCGGGATCTTCAGGTGACGTTTAATGGTTTCTCCTATGTTTCGCTGCAACGGGTGGTTTTCTCAAAGATTTATTCCCCAGTGCGGATCAGCAGTGGAGGGAGGAATTTTTGGAGACGCCAGCCTCTTGGTCCGGCAAAACAGACGAGCAGTCACGAAGCAAACATCAGCTTAATACGTGAGCAACTGGCCACGAAGGCCTCAACAAGTTTGTAGTCCTAATTAGAGCTCGGATTGTTGCTTGTTTCGCAGGAACATGCGTGGCCTTATCAGGCGTGGTTCGCTATGGCCCGCCACCGTAATATATCAGTCACAATCAAGTTTTCTTCGAATAACAACTAATTTGTATGTTTTTATTGGTTCATAATTCCGCTCATATCTTGCTCATTATGCGTAACTTTAATGCAAAGCACATTACAGGATATAAAGTACAATAAAACCTAGCCTAACGTAACCTATTGTTGCCACACCTGGCTTTTGCTTACAAGTAACTGAGTGGTTTTAACACAATACAGATTTACGTAAGTCTGCAGGCTTTCGTGGTCATTGTCACCAAAGTTAAAATCTTCTGGGTTGTTAGGCAGCGTCACATATCCTTCTAAGATAATCGATGTTTCGATCCCTCTACTGGGATCTTCTCCAGGATGTTTCGGTGTCCACTGTTGCTACAACTATTGTGTGCTAACAGTAGTGGACACCGAAAGATCCTGAAGAAGGTCTCAGCAGAGAAGTCGAATTTTCGATTATTTTAGAAGGAAATATTACTTGGCCTAACAACCCAGAAGATTTTAACTTAATAATGCAGATTCATTATAACAACACTACACTCACTTTTTATGGCAATTTCGTTAGTAAAAGTGCCACTTAGCACTGTTTGTGCGGAAGCAGCGCCTGAAGCTGTACGATTCATTGAATGTCCTTGCACTGAATCACAGCTATTGGAATAATAATTTCGTGTGGCTCAATGGCAATGTGCAAGTCTTTCAATTTTCTGCCACTTGGGCGATTTGTGTGTCCCTAAGTTACCCCATTCATCAAACTGGAGAAAGAGGACCTGAGTTTAATGAAAATATGAAGCAGGTATCGTTTGTAGCGACCCCTCACGTAACTGAGAGGTGAAGGTGTCCAGCGACAGGTTTCCTGTTACACTGTCAAGCAACACATTTCAGTTTAGCAATCAGGTTAAACAAAATCCTTCTTCTGAGAATTTCGTTATTATTGTCTTATAGTGTCTTAACTGCAGGCGTATTCAGTAGCACCAGTGACTCCTGTTTATTGCCTTCTATTCGCTTCTCTTTTACTACGGTGAGGCGCTGGCAGGGTTGAAAGCCTTCGAGCTGACTGGGAATAATAAAAGTTTTTTTAAAAGGCACAAGCAGGGTCGTAAACTTGTTAGTTCAGGACTGAGTTTCATCTTCAGGTAGCCGAGACAGCATCTGCATTCCCCACTCCACTCACTCTCGGCGGTTCACGGGTACAGATATCTCCCGAAGAAACAATTTTGTGGGAAGAATACTTTTAGAAAAAGAAAAATTCTGCCAGGTGCCGCTTTCCAGAGCGCAGTGTGAAAATCACCAATACCTCAGTTGCTGCACTGCGAAATAAAATTGTGTTTAAATTTCTGAATCAAGCATTTCTCTTGGTCCATACTGTTATTTTCTGCAGAGAGCACACTTTTTTGTGTGTAACTATGTGTAAGCTCTCCTATCTGCAAACTACAGAATCGTATCATGGAGAAGTCTCCTGGATGCCTCCTCACCGCTCAATGTTATTAATCAGTAATAATGAAATCCTCAAGAGTAGCAGTTTGTTTAACGCTACTAAAATTTTACTGGGCGTAATCCACAACATCTGTTTCTATTGGGCCTCTCGAGTCCTGCTCTGACAGGGCGTTAAGAGAGACGGCACTTGCTGCGTTAATACAGAGAACACTTGCTGTTAGGGTACAGAAGACAATTCTCGGCAGTGGGAGATGGAAGAGTAGACTTATTTCCAGATGACGTCTTGTTATCTTATGGGTACCGAGGACAGTCGCAGCCGGTACTGCTGCTGCTTTCTGCATTCACACTACACGAGCTTGGTAAGGTAGGCCAGCGTTTCAAACGCCGAAGCGATAGGAACGCAGAATCAGTTGACTGCTTTAAGGGGCCATTCGTTAGGTTATAACGTTTCGCAACCATCTTACGACTTAGAAGAAAGATTAAGAAAAGGCAAACCTACGTTTCTAGCATTTGTAGACTTAGAGAAAGCTTTCAAATTCTGAAGGTGGCAGGGGTAAAATACAGGGAGCGAAAGGCTATTTACAATTTGTACAGAAACCAGATGGCAATTATAAGAGTCGAGGGGCATGAAAGGGAAGCAGTGGTTGGGAAAGGAGTGAGACAGGGTTGTAGCCTCTCCCCGATGTTATTCAATCTGTATATTGAGCAAGCAGTAAAGGAAACAAAAATTCGGAGTAGGTATTAAAATTCATGGAGAAGAAGTAAAAACTTTGAGGTTCGCCGATGACATTGTAATTCTGTCAGAGACAGCAAAGGACTTGGAAGAGCAGTTGAACGGAATGGACAGTGTCTTGAAAGGAGGATATAAGATGAACATCAACAAAAGCAAAACGAGGATAATGGAATGTAGTCAAATTAAATCGGGTGATGCTGAGGGGATTAGATTAGGAAATGAGACACTTAAAGTAGTAAAGGAGTTTTGCTATTTAGGGAGTAAAATAACTGATGATGGTCGAAGTAGAGAGGATATAAAATGTAGACTGGCAATGGCAAGGAAATCGTTTCTGAAGAAGAGAAATTTGTTAACATCGAGTATAGATTTAAGTGTCAGGAAGTCGTTTCTGAAAGTATTTGTATGGAGTGTAGCCATGTATGGAAGTGAAACATGGACGATAACCAGTTTGGACAAGAAGAGAATAGAAGCTTTCGAAATGTGGTGCTACAGAAGAATGCTGAAGATAAGGTGGGTAGATCACGTAACTAATGAGGAGGTATTGAATAGGATTGGGGAGAAGAGAAGTTTGTGGCACAACTTGACTAGAAGAAGGGATCGGTTGGTAGGACATGTTTTGAGGCATCAAGGGATCACAAATTTAGCATTGGAGGGCAGCGTGGAGGGTAAAAATCGTAGAGGGAGACCAAGAGATCAATACACTAAGCAGATTCAGACCACAACAACAACAACAACAACCATCTAGTTCACTGCTTCCCAACCTTTCTTAGACGATTGCCAGTGAGTGTAACCAGAAATTTGTCAGTACCTCCTTAACCCCCCCCCCCCCCCTGACCGTCTCCCACGCTCCCCTCCACCATCGTCAACATTAACGCCTTACTAAAAATTAGAAGCAAAAACAATATTCTTTGAACACTTTTGCTTTCAACATGAAAGTTAATATATGTATATTTGTTGTAGATTACTAACCCACAAACAAATAAGTTAATGAGACAATTGGTACTGCATGTTTGTAACAATCTGCTACAAAACATGCTTCCTCTCCATCACTCCTCTCTCTGCTGACACATACTTCACCCATAATCTGTACCCACTCTTAAAATTAACCATGTTAAGATACGTGCACTATACTCATTACTTGCAATTTACTTGATGGCTGGACTCCTTACTTCTTAAATGACGAAAACGGAAACACTTCCACTGTAAATGCTTCATTTCTGACCACATCTGCTAAGAATAATAATAGTAATAATAACATTAATATGTAGGCCCTACAATACTACAGTAGCCATTACACGGTTACGGTTATGTTGTACTATCAATTAGTTCGTTTATCTGTTGCAGAGCGAATAATGAAGCAATTTCTGGATCGTTGCAGAAACTACCTAAAATTGGAGAAGGCATTTTCAAGAGATTTTCAAGCATATGTAGATCTACATGTCTCAATTTTACTGTCGTAGGTGCGTGGTACAAAGCACAAAATACGCATACAGTGAGTGGATTATGCGTCGAAAATGTTAATATATTCTAGAGATAATTCAAAAGCCGAGATCGCGTAAATACTGTTTACTGGATAACCGGTTTCAACACACTAAAGGTGCCATCATCGGATCTGAAAGTAGATTAACATTTATAAACCATTTGGATATAACGAACATGAGGCAGACCAGCTGATACAAAATCATGTGCCTCATGTATCGTTATATCCTAATGGTTTTTAAATGTTAATCTACATTCAGATCCGATGATGGCACCTTTAGTGTGTTGAAACCGGTTATCAAGTAAACAGTATTTAAGCGATCTTGGCTTTTGAATTATTTGTACAACAGAGTTTTCGCCCCACTACGCACTATGTGTTCACTGCAAAACATTACCCCAGGTTGGGAACCACTGATTTAGTTGCTTCGTTATGCGTTTCGGTGATTTTTGCGCTGTTGGTGCGTATTTTTCTGCATTCTATCTGCAAACAACTAACTACTCTTACAATCATTGGTCGAAACAGTGAATCATTTTCGAAATTATGCTTCTATCGTAATTAGATTTTACCGTTATAATCTCCTGTCCAGTTATTAGATGTTCAGTGAGCTGTTTCAGGGGGTAATTCATATGTTAATGTTTACGATAGTAAACCTTTTTGTCATAGTGACCATTTCCTCGTGTCATAGTTAAATGTTTCCTCCTGTCGTAAATATGTCTGTGTGTGGTGTGGTACCCATACTTTCATGCTTCATTGGGTAGCCCATATTACTTATCATTTCAGTAATACGTTTCTGTTCGCGTGACATTATCATTTCCTTAAAATTAATTTGCATGATCATATTGGGTGCTTCCCTTCTCTGTAGGTCAGCAGAGATTGGACTATGTCATCTATGGGTATGCTAAACAGCACAACAGACACCCCACAAAGGCTAGATGAAAGGCAGAGTGAAGATTTTCTTCGACCAACAGGAGTGCTAGCCCGCGACATCGCGATTTCCAGGGACGCACTTTACCACTAAGCCAAAAGGCTTGACCAACAGTCATTGATGTGAAACAAACAGATTTACATTTCAGTACCAATTTCAAAAGACGTTAAAAAACTTGTGTCTAAAAATAAACTTCAAGTAGAGCATAGTTCGCCATAACTGATCAAGCTGGTCAAACGAGGCCTAAGGCTAATTGTATGCCATAAAGCAATATGACCTATTTGTGCTCCCTATTTGGACAGCCCACCATTGGAGCTACAGGCTATGATGAGCGCGGTGTGATCGTAACCTTCACAGGTGGCCTATTTCCAGGAGCACTGCTTTCATGCAGTCAGCTTCACGTTTCCAGACTCTAGAAACACTCACGTACATTAATTGCAGTAGGCAGAACACCAGTGACTCACACACTTTAACTGTTAATTGTTACACTAGTGCTGTTGAGAATGGTCTCAGTTCCAGGGCGTTTACGTGTATGCATTCATCATCCACGTCCTCCTGTTAACAGTTATAGTGTGTGAGATGGCAGCAACTGCCATCACTTTCTGCAGCAAAGACATCATTAGCGAAACTACGTGTCTTTATTTCGATCGTATGATATAAAACTGAAATACTTTTATAAGGATTGGACGATGAGGAATACAAGAAAATATATCATTGCATGTAAGAGAGGAATCGTCAGCAACCATTAATTTCCCCTCTCGAAGGACTGAGGACAACGGCCTTGCCGCAGTGGTTCCCGTTAGATCACCGAAGTTAAGCGCTGTCGACCTGGGCTAGCACTTGGATGGGTGACCATCCGGTCTACCGGGCGCTGTTGGCAAGCGGGGTGCTCTCAGCCCTTGTGATGTAAACTGAGGAGCTACTTGACTGAGAAGTAGCGGCTCCGGTCTCACACCGGGATAGCAGTGTGCTAACCACATGCCCCTCCATATCCGCATCCAGTGACGCCTATGGGCTGATGATGACACGGCGGCCGGTCAGTCGGTCAGTATCGTTGGGCCTTCAAGGCCTGTTCAAAAGGAGTTATCTCGAATAACTGAATGTCGAAGAGGTAAAAGAATGTGAAATAATAACGCCAGATAATGTCCTGTTACAAATGACAATTTCATAATGGGTCAAAACTTCCTACACAAATACATTAAACAAGCGACCCGGCTTTGCACGGGTAGCACCAAATATCTACGGCCGAACGACTTGGGTTGCACAGCGGTAATTCATTGCGTAGAAAAACCTTCGTCGTGAGTCACTCTACATTAGTGAAAACCGTATGAAAATCCCTGTGCTATTCCGGTGGATTAACCTTCACGAGTAGACAGAAATCACTTACAGATAGAAACCGCGCAGGGGACTTAATTTATAAAATGTATAGGTTTGCAAAATAAATAAGGAAGAAAACGTAACCCTAGGTATACTTCAAAATGTCAGTTACGATTTTAAATGAGAATGGAGAACATGAAACAAATGAGCTTCGTCAGCTACACAGGAAGTTAATTAACTGAGGATGATAAAACCTCTCTGAAGATTAAATGCCTAACTACATCGGGTGAAAGAGCAAATTGCAAAAGAAGCTAGTGACTTAAAAATAGTAGTTTAAATATCTAGAATTGAAAAGACTTGTGAAACATAGAAATAAATGGAGGACATCAAAGCTACCGGTTAATTACAGATGAAAGAATTAGTAAGAAACCGTACTATTTCGTATGTCTTGTTGGACATAAGCTTTATTGATGTCCGTGTCATTACTAAAACTCAGCGTAATGTCAGTGCCAGGGTACCACAAATGTGACATTTTGTTTAGTGAATTTCAATATTTTTCACAGCAGTTATTCATACAGTCATCAGTCTGTAGACGGAGCTCAGAGGATACACATACTCTCCATCGGAGGTTCACAAAAACTGCCTGTTGTCTAAAAATATGAAACACTGCGAATGAAAGGATTTCAGGTTTTAGCTTATCAACAGTGATGCAATGAAAGACTGAACATTAGCGTAATTGGAGACAGATGTGGAGGATGAGGAAGGCGGCAGGAGAAAGGAATCAATCCTGGTAGGTGCCTCGGGCTATTTAGAGAGACGCCTTCTAAGACAAAATAACACTAGAGACGAAGTTATATAAACTACCTTTCGAAAAAATTAAGCAGCCTCTCACCGAAAACCACGAGTAGCACAAAATAGTGCGAGTAAAGTTTAAAAATTTACAATCTTATACGGAATCAAGTGTTTCTAAAGGAAGAATTTAGAGCTGAAGTGATTTCAAGCTAATATCTGTCAAACTGTGCGTAGGCCTCTTTGGTAAAGTAGACCATTCCATTCCGTACATGTACAGTAGTGAGTCTTTTGCAATGCTTTCAAGAGAAGCATTTAGAGTTATTGCACGGATCTCTTGCAGCTACCGGTCGCGAGCTGAATAATATTGAGTGCAGTCGAGGATTTTCTTTGAAGTCCGCAATGCAATCCGTACCGGCGGGAGTTACAGCAGAAATCCACGTGCTCCTAATCAGGGTATTCGCATTTCTTTTTACCGGGAAAGGAAAAGCTTTTCATAGTGGATGTCAAGGTTGACTCAGTGTACATACAGAGGAGATACGATCATTACATGTGCTCTTTCATTCATTAGCGGCTAAGTATATTAATATTACGCAATATCATTTCGTCTAGCTGATATCTGAATTGTAATCTTGCGGTACTTTAAATATAATACCTTCAAATTATTGCTGCATTATTGGCTTTTTGAGCTGCACATTTTATTCCTGCAGAGCATCTCCTCTGAAGAGGAAACAAGTATTTTCAATGGACAACAGTAAATAGCTACTTTCCAAGCAGAAATGACAATTTCTCTTGAAAGTAGATAAGAAAGTAAAAAGTTAGCATACCACTACTTTCTACTTACGTGCCTACGAAGCCTAGCTATCATTTCGAAAAATCACAACTTGGAAACTATTAGAGGTTGAGCACCGTGATTTGCTGTCAAATGTTTAGCAGATCTGTAAGTTTTTGTTTTTTCTTCTGTTATGCCAGAACTGCATTGTGTGCCTCTCGTATATAAACGCGATATCTGAGCTCCGGCCATGTATGGTTCAGAATTGAGGCAGCAACATTTCTGATTGCTCCACTAATTTGTAAACGAAAGGTGGTACCGTCTGTTCTTATGCACACGCGATCCTTGACATAACTCCTAGTCTAGTGGTGTGACATCGGCCGAGTGCGGGCTGTTAAGACCTATATACCTCTCAGGAAATGTCATTCAGTACACCTCCGACGTTCAAACTCCAGTTTGTGTGTGTGGGGGGGGGGGGGGGGAGGGGAGTTACGTCATCACGCTGGAAGATAATGGACGGCTGCAGCTCTTCGATCATGTGCAGGTAAACACTTCCTATTACGGATTTCTCTGGGAAGAATAGTGGGCTAGTCACTCAATAGTGCGTTAGGCCACACCTACAATTAAGCTTGTGTGCGTCTTCGTTCCACCAAATCCTAATAATGTGGCGATTCACTTGTTCGGAAATGGACGGAGGATGACATAGATGTCACTGCATTCCAAATGCATTTGTTCAGATCTGTTCACTGAGGAGGATCGAAGTCCAGTGGTTCCTCTAAATAGTTCCAAGAGCGTCAGAATGACAGGTATCGAAATAAGTGACCAAGGGCCACAAGATACCCATAAGATTCTAAATAGGGTACGCGAAAGAACTGTCTCCTCTTCTAGTATCTAGTATCTAGTATATGAGGAGCGAAGGGTCGTCGAATGGATGCACACGACTACGGGCTTCTAACTGTTATGTAAGCGTATTGTATAATTTTGGGAACACATAATGTCCACGCATTATGACGTTTCTGAAGAGCGAAAAGTCCTTGGTGGGTCTCAACATGAACTCAGTAAAAACGGCCTTGACATATCCATCTCATTCTGCCTCTCCACATTACCCAGAAGGCGTGCAATTTGACGCCACGTTCCTTGGTTTCCAGCACTGTTGCCTAATGAACAAAATACGAGATTACGGAATATCAGACAAGTTTTGTGGAGGAAGGAAGACTGGTTTTAACGTCCCCTCGACTTCATTAGAGACAGAGCACAAGATCGGATTGTGTCAAGGGTGGGAAAGAAAATCGGCCTTGCTTCCGGAATTTGTCGGGAGCTATTTAAGGAAATCAAGGAAATTCTAAATCTGGGTGGCAGGACGTAGGTTTGAGCAGTCGTCCTCCAGAATGCGAGTTCAGTGTACTAACCCCTGCGCCACCTCGCTCGGTTACGTGCTTTGTGGTTGAATTCTGTAGCTCCTAGCAAACATAGAGAGCAATCTTAAGAAGTAAAAGTAAGTTCGATGCTATCCCGAGCAAGTGTTATAGATACATTATCTTTTACTTTACATTTCAGCGATCTAGCGGATATCGTAGGAAGTTGCGTGAGTCTTTTCGCGGGCGCTACTGTTGCATGTAGAGAAGTCACAAAGCGATGAAATGCTAGAGAACTGCAGGAAGACCTGTAGAGGATCGGTCCCTTGTACAGGAATTGGCAGTTAAACCTCAGTATACACAGTTTTAATCTAATGTGCATAAAAGGCAGATATACCCATTAGTATATGATTAACGACTGCAGAACAATCACACGAAGCACTTCATCAATTAAATATCTGGAGGTACGCGATTTAAGGTGGAACGAGCATATAAAACTAATCGCAGATAAAGCAGATGCCTCCTGACAGGATCATTGGAAGAATCCTTTTAAGCGCAGTACATCCACAAAGAGGAAGCTTACAAAACAATCGTTCGCCGAATACCTCACTATCGCTCGTATGTCTGCAGTCCGTACCAGAAAGGACTGATAGAAGAAATCCAAAAAAACTTCTGTGCGTTCCTGTTCAGGTTCCTTTACTAAACGCGAAAGTGTTATGGGACGCTCAACCAACTGCAGTGGCAGAGTGTACTGCACATCACGGTGTGATTTATTGCTGAAATGCCGAGAAAGCACGATCTAAGAAGAGTCAGTATTGCTCGCTCCTACGAATATACCACAACAAGATTCAAATGGCTCTAAGCACTATGGGACTTAACATCTGAGGTCATCAGTCAAAAAATGGCTCTGAGCTCTATGGGACTCAACTGCTGAGGTCATTAGTCCGCTAGAACTTAGAACGAGTTACACCTAACTAACCTAATGACATCACAAACATCCATGCCCGAGGCAGGATTCGAACCTACGACAGTAGCAGGAGCGCGGTTCCGGACAGAAGCGCCTAGAACAACTCGGCCACAACGACCGGCCCCAACAAGGGTATTAAATCAAAGTTAGAGAGATTCGAGCTTACACGAAGACTTGCAAACGACTGTTACTCCCGCGTACCATTCGCAACTGGAACAAGCGAGGTAGGGAGTGAGTGGCTCACAAAGTACCCTCCGCCACACACCATATGTTGGATTGCGTTTTACAGATTTAGACGTAGGTGATATAAGACAGTTTCGGAAATGGAAGCAATAAATAATCGAGACTCCCCTTATGCACTTTAGCTGCTGCACGAAAGGGATTTGAGGCGAATCACGTAAAAGGCTGGTGCGCCGGTTTCTTTATTGCTCCGGACGAAACAACAATCGAATTTATTTCATCACGGAAGTCCGTGACAAAACTGCGGAAGAGTTGATATCTACTATAAGCATTCCAATTGATTGCCAAGTGGGCAATAAATTGTGGATTCGCGTTTGCTAAGGAGCACTTTGTATAATATGCACCTATTGTTCTAATATCCGTAAAATATTTGGAAAATTATGTCCTTCCGAACAGGTCTCGGAGGGCACAACGGTACCGACCGACCGCTGTCATAGTCAGACGGTGGGGCGTCACTGGATGTGGATTTGTTGGATCACGTGGTCAGCACACTGATGTCTCTTCGTTGTTCGTTTTCATGACGGGAGCCGCTACGGCTCATGTCAAGTATCTCCTCAATTGGCCTCACAAGGGCTGTGTGCACCCCACTCGCCAACAGCGCTTGGCGGGCCTGGACGGTCGTCCACCCCAATCATACCAAGCCCGACAGCGCTTCCCTTCGTTAACCTGACGGGAACCGTTGTTACCACAACGCCAAAGCCGTTGACGTTCGGAAAAAAGTGATTTCATATTATTTGTAGCAGGTGTCGACAGGAAACTGTGGGCGAGTGGCTCCCTGCTGTAGGAGGGTGGTGGTGCAGACGACTTGGGCAACCCATCTATTGCTAAAACCATTTATGAAGAATCATAGTAGTAGCAGATCGCAAGTAGCATCATTGACTCTTAGGCTCGAGCATTCTGGCATAGATGCGAGCAGGCAGGTGTTCCTCGCGGTCAGTAGCGTACAGCTTAGCTGCCTCTGCATAGCGGCAGGCGGCTACTTGCAAAATTACGATGGCGGGGCAGGGACGTGACGACCGGTGACCATAAATAGGGAAGCTCGAACAGCGGGTCTACCCGTCGTGTTGAACACGGATCCACAGACTGCAGAGCAGCGGCGCTGTGCTGTCCGGATCTCACTTCGTGTATCGGACCACGTGGGAGCCATGGAGGACTGGCTGCCAAGAGACAAGGACAGAGGTCGGTAGTTCGCGACCTGGGGATGGTGGTAGCATCTGCATCCTAAGTGCACTCCCGAATGACTCCGATTGAGCGTCATGTGTGGTCCAGCTGTACTGATGGTGATCGGCTGATCCTGCAGGTTTATATGACTCTGTATGCTGCTTACCCCGCAGAAGAAATCGTGTTTCTGGGTAACGTGGAAATGTCTGGAAAAGGGACCAGTGACTCAGGTCTGGCTGTTGCCATACGCCAGTGGGCCGTACCGCAAAAGCTTCCTGGCCGGCCGGTGTGGCCGTGCGGTTAAAGGCGCTTCAGTCTGGAACCGCGTGACCGCTACGGTCGCAGGTTCGAATCCTGCTTCGGGCATGGATGTGTGTGATGTCCTTAGGTTACTTAGGTTTAAGTAGTTCTAAGTTCTACGGGACTGATGACCACAGAAGGTAAGTCCCATAGAGCTCAGAGTCATTTTTTGAAAAGCTTCCTGAAGGTTGATCAGTGTCCCGGCAGTCGACTCGCGGAAGTTCTGTGTGTAAAAGTCTCGCAGATGCCGAGACGCTTTGCTTACGTAACGTTGCCTGCGGCTACTGGGGTTGGCTGCACAGTAGTTACAACCCTGGGTGTGTTAGGTGCCATTACATACAGAAGGGGCATTACTCGAGGCTGTGTTTTAACTACCACACAGGCAATATCCACTGAGATGACAGAAGTCGCAGAATGCCTCACAATAACGTGTCGGGCCTCCTTTCGCCCGGCGTTAGAGCAGCATCTCGACTCAACAAGTTGTCGGAGGTACCCTGCAAATATATTTCACCTTCTGCCTCTAATATTACCAAAGTGTTGCAGCTGTAGCATTTTGTGCATGAACTGACCCTTCGATTATAAATGTTAGATGGGATTCATGACCCTTCGATTATAAATGTTAGATTGGATTCATTTCGGGCGATCTTGATGGAGAAACCACACGCTTGAATTGTCCGGAATGTTCTTCAAAACAATCGCAAGCGATTGTGACCTGGTGACCTGGCGCACTTTCATCCACAAAAACTCCATCGTTGTTTGGGAACATGAAATCCATGAATGGATGCGGATGGCCCCCAAGTAGCCGAACGTAACCGTTTTCAGGCAATGATCGGTTCAGTGGTACCAGATGCCCAGTGCATACAAGTAAACATAGCCGTCACCGTTATGTAGCCACTACCAGCTTGCACAGTGCCTTATTGATCGCTAGGGTCCATAGCTTCGCCACACTCGAACCCTATCATCTGCTGTTACCAATCAAAATCGGGATTCATCTGACCAGGCCGTGGGTTTTCGATCGTCTAGGGTCCATTCGATATAGTCACGAGAAGAGGAGACGAGCCGTGCAATTAGCAAGGCATTCGAGTCGCTCGTCTGCTGCTGTAGCCAATTAACGTCAAATTCCGCCTCACTGTTCTAACAGATAGGTTCGTCGTGTGTCCCACATTGACTTCTGCGGTTATTTCACGCAGTGATGCTTTCTGTTAGCAGTGACAACTCTATTCAAACTCCGCTTCTACCGATGCGTTGTATGCAGTGAGAGGTAATGGCTGAAATTTGGTATTCTCGTCACACTCTTGCCTCTGTAGATCACGGAATATTTAATTCCCTAACCATTTCCGTATAGGAATGTCCCACGCGTCTAGCTCCAACTACTACTCCACGAACAAAGTCTGTTAACTCCCGTCCCGCGGTCATAAGCACGTCGGAAACATCCTTACGTGAATCACTTGACTACAAATAACAGCTCCGCCAATGCACTACATTTTTATACCTTACGTATGCTGTACTACAGCTGTATGAATAGGTGCATATTGGTATCGCATGACCTCAGTGTAACGTAAAACGGTCGTCAGCTTTGTGGTTGGTTCGAATGTCAAAAACTGTAAATATTCCAAGTCTTGCCACGTAAAACACGAAATAAATTAGTAATCAGCATAATGTGCTGCGGTAATCAAAACAAAAATAAATTTAAATTGATACATGATCACTCACTTCTTGTGAGTTTTAGGGTTTAACGTCCTGTCGACTTCGGCGTTATTAGAGACGGCACAATTATCACACACACATATGTCATTCTCATCATGCGCTCTCATTACGGCTAAGATTTACTGCGGCAGCAGTCTTGTGAACACAGTTTAAGTATTGGGGCAGAGAAGTGTAGTGCTTGTCAAAAATTTTGATATAATATTGGGTTGGTGGCAAAGCATTAGAAACCCAACGAGGGAACTAGTAACATAATGAGTGCAGCTGCAAGGACGTCCCATCGTAGCAAATGGCAACTAGACCTTCTAAATAAGGCGAATTCGGAATTACTTTAAACCCAACGAGGGAACTAGTAACATAATGAGTGCAGCTGCAAGGACGTCCCATCGTAGCAAATGGCGACTAGACCTTCTAAATAAGGCGAATCCGGAATTACTTTATCGTGGAGAGTAATAGTGGATGAAACTATATTGACGTATACTACTTACAAGTAATTTATATTGCTGACTGACTTACTACGACTGCGAGAGACCGATTATCTCTGACTCGTGATATAAAAACTCTGTGGATATATTGTGGAACACTACGTCTATAATGGACTTACTTCTGACTGAGAATTGGGAGAGTAGGCTCGCATTGTTGTAAGCTGCTATCTGAATACGGAATGAAATTTGATCAGTTGTGATAACATTTCATCACACTCAAGAGGATCACGTGAACTGAAATGTGGCCAGGAAAATCGTTTATGGAAAACTATAATTTAATGAATGGGAAAGATACATTCAACTCATTTGTTATTTTAACTTCTCCCTTGTTTGTGGCTCGGAACATTATTTTGTGTGGCATAACTAGTAGGGAACTTTGTATCCTGGAAAATCAGTAGAGTCGGCTCCACAACCGTGTAAGCTCTATTTTAAGACATTAAGTTTCGGACTTTATCCTGATACACAACTGGGACACTGATTCCCGTTCTGCAGAATGAGTACGTCATGGCACCCAAGATGGCTTCCCCACGGCGTAAGACTGTGCCTCCGATTATTTTAAGAATTTTCAGAGTCGACGATCGCCGGAATTCAATAGAGCCACAGAGACTTTATTGCAGGTGGAGTAACACTCACTGGAAGAGCGTGATATAATTATGCGAAAATACTGGGGAAGCGACTTCCGTCGCCCAAAAGTTTTCATTCAAGTAACTTGATATTATTCAGTCATAATAATTTATCTTTAATTTCAGACGGGGAAGGAAGTTAAACACTGGCGCAAAGTACAATGAAATACACGTACTAGAACCCTGTACCATTGGAAAAAAGCATTATGAAGGACCACTATCTGAACTTCCTGCGACCGTTATCTTTTACATAAATTGCTATCAAACTGTTTATCAACCACATAACCCACCGATGGAAAAAAAAAATGTTCCAATGTGTGTGAAATCTTATGGGACTTAATTGCTGAGATCATCAGTCCCTAAACTTACACACTACTTAACCTAAATTACCATAAGGACAAACAAACACACCCATGCCCGAGAAAGGACTAGAACCTCCGCCGGGATCTGCCGCACAGTCCATGACTGCAGCGCCTAAGACCGCTCGGCTAATCCCGCGCGGCATGCCGATACAATATTACCTTAATGAACAATATTCGCCACAGACGATAGGTGAAGAACTGCTTATTGCTTTGCTTGTACTGAACTTGTAACCCCTTTGGACCTTTTTCCGAGGTCTTGTAAACATCTTTTATTCCTTCGAGAAAGACAACCATTTAGATAATTTGCGTAAAGTGATTGTAGTAACGGTTACCTCTGTCGCGTTCGACATGACGCTGCAGTCACAGTTACGCTAATGATTTGCGGGGACGTTCGTACTAAAAGAAAATTTTAAAGAAATCCATTGTATTCAATAACAAATCATTGTGCCAAATAATATTCACTTCTGTTAACCCGTTGTATCTCATGAAAATGATGTCAACACCTACGCATCACTTCACCTGTTTTCAGATTTGAGGAGCCAATACACGCTGCATATATCGCTCCAAATGCTTAATTAAAAGCCATAACGGACCATTTTAGGCGGAATACTGCCACATCAGAGGCGCCGCGAATATAGTCGAGCCCTCGGCCGGTATCGGCTGGAATGCGGCCGACTGGAACCAACGCTGGCGAGCGAATCTCATTAGCGCCAAAGTTCGGCAAAATATTGGCAACTCTCCATAAATAGGCACAGTAAATTATTTCAGGGCTGTTTGTTTCTTTGCATGTGAACTGATCCGCACGCACTGGATTTTCGCCGCATTATTTTGAACGGTCACCGAAACAATGGGCAGCTGATTTAAAATTTTACCCCAAATAGCGCGCCCTCCGATCATTCCATTTGTTTGACAGAAAAACGTTTTTCGTGTGCCGCGCATAATACGCCATTGCGTCCCGATTTTCGGTATTCGTTTTCGCTCTCTGCAGTGAAAAACAAAAAAGCTCGGAATGAATTTTATATCGTTTTTGTTATTTACGAGAGAAATAAAAGCAATTTTCGAGTGCAGTTATAGTGGAACGTTGGCGACGCTCAGGCAAACCTCATTCAGGTACTATCTCCACTATCGACACTTTATTCATTTATTGTCTTCAAGTGATACACTTAAGACTACCAGTCCTAATTGTTCAGTCAGTATGAAAGTGAGTTAACTGTCTTTACGCTCTACAAAGCGCAATTCTTACGTCAGCATTTACTGCAGACCTGCATTAAAATGCTTTGAAGTCATCACCTTCAGAAAACTACATCTTCCTTTTACTTTCACACAAGTATGATTCACTGCTGTTGATGCAAAATTATCTTCTCCAGACATTTTCTGTAAAATATTCTTTGGAAACAGAATCTTACAAAATTTGCTACCGTATTAAGACTATTTACTTTACCGTGAAGCGAAGCCAGAATCTTGCCTTTTACGGACAACAAGTCTTACATCAGTGCTGTCACCGCATCACACACGATGGACCCTAAGTTTGAACTCTGCACGTAGCTATTTCTCAGTTCCAGGAGTGTTAATCTAGCATGAAATACTGGATAAATACTGCGAAATTTGCTAAAGATATTTACAGGAGAGATCTGTATATTTGCTGACACGGAGACCACACGACAAATGGATTTCTGTATTTTTTTATATTTATAGTGTGCATATCAATAAGCCAAAGCACTTATATAAAACTCACAGAAATTGTCGACTTAATCAGCTTTGAGGTTTCCCGAGCGTCTTTAATACTCTAAAGTAAGGCCAAAATTCTAAAACGCTGCTTACCTTTCTGGTGAAGCTGTCACCTTGGTTGGATTCCCGGCTGATGCTAATTTTTTAACAAAGCTGTACGTTCTACGAGCATATCCATACATCATAAAGAAACAGAGATGGAAAAAAATCGGTAGCACTCCAAACTGGTAAGTGCTGGATGACTGTTTCAAGAATTTTTTAAGGAAAACGTACGCCTTCTTATTTCTAAATATATATTCCACACAAAACTCCAGTTTTGATTGCTAATAGGAATTCGTACTTACCGATTTTTGACCAAAGACTAGCTTAGTGGCATACGCTTCGCTCGCATAGACTGTACGGCATGCACAGATTTTTATTATTTTTCATTAATGGAATTTTGATGTTCACTAATTGGTTTGTCTAAGTTTTTCACGTTAATTAAAGCCAAAGGAACACGGTATTTTCCGAATGTACTTCTGACCAAACAGCGATTCTTGTAGCTGCAGTCTGAGGTCTTTGTCAATACTTTCTTTTGAATTCTTGTGATGCACATTTTTCTTTAATGTCAAATACGAATTTTCATAGATTTAGCTATAAATGTGTTTTAATACCAAGAAACAGTATCATAACAATTTTTATCCCTTACTTCACTCCCTAAGGTGTTGAATTTTCGTAAAACGCTGAAACAAGTACTTTTTAAATTTCCAACAATAAAGTTAAATACCAATTTTCAGAAATTTTGTTTCAAAAATGCATTAGTAGTGGAATATTTCCATAAGACATTCATCTCCTATTTTAATTCCTTAGTGTTTGAATTTCCAAACCCACTGGAAAAAAGTTTTGCATTACCAAGGTTCAGAGAACTCCTGAAGACAGACGTTGACTGTGGATATTGTATCACAGACGTAGTACCTTTGACTGTTCAGAGATGTCACTAATCATGCCCAAATATGTAAACAACCATAAGTGAGCGGAGATTATTAGACGCAGGGGGTCCGACAGCTGATCGGTTTCAGTCATTCTACCAGAAATGAGGTACACGGCTCAGGTTGTCTGTAGTGCAACCCTGCCTAGACGGTCAATGCCGCGGTTCGATCGCGTCCGCGTTGTTACTTTGTGTCAGAAAGGGCTCTCAACAAGGGAAGTGTCCAGCAGTCTCGGAGTGAACAAAAGTGATGTTGTTCGGACATGGAGGAGATACAGAGAGAGACAGGAACTGTCGATTACATGTCACGCTCAGGCTGCCCAAGGGCTCATACTGCAGTGAATGACCGCTACCTACGGATTATGGCTCGGAGATTCCCTGGCAGCAACGCCACCACGTTGAATAATGCTTTTCGTGCAGCCATAGGACGTCATTTCACGACTCAAACTGTGTGCAGTAGGCTGCATGATGCGACACTTAACTCCTAACGTTCTTTACAACCACGACACCATGCAGCGCGGTACAGATGGGCCCAACAACATGCCGAATGGACCGCTCAGGACTGGCATCACGTTCACTTCACCGAAGAGTGTCGCATATGCCTTCAACCAAACAATCGCCGGAGACGTGTTTATAGGCAAGCCGGTCAGGCTGAACGCCTTAGACACACTGTCCAGCGAGTGCAGCAAGGTGGAGGTTCCCTGCTGTTTTGGGGTGGCATTATGTGGGGCCGACATACGCCGTTGGTGGTCACGGATCGCACCGTAACGGCTCTACGATACGTGAATGCCATCCTCCCACCGATGGTGCAACCATATCGGCAGCATATTGGCGAGGCATTCGTCATCATGGACGCCAATTCGCGCCCCCATCGTGCCCATCTTGTGAATGGCTTCCTTCAGAATAACGACATCGCTCGAATAGAGTGGATAGATTGAAAAGGATTTTTTATGGCCGACTTGACCCACCAGCCACTCTAAGGAATCTACGCCCAATCACCGTTGAGGAGTGGGACAGTCTGGACCAACAGTGCCTTGATGAACTTATGAATAGTATGTCAGGACGAACACAGGCATACATCAATTCAAGAGGACGTGCTAGTGGGTATTAGAGGTACCGATGTATACAGCAATCTGGACCACCACCTCTAAAGGTCCCGCAATGCGATGTGTGGTTTTCATGAGCAATAAAAATGGCGGAAATAAAGTTTATGTTGATCTCCGTTCCAAATTTCTGTACAGGTTACGGAACTCTCGGAACCGAGGTGATGCAAAACTTTTTTCATGTGTGTATATTTCTAACTGAGAGTCCAAATACCAATTTTCATTGATTTAGTTGCAAAAAGGTTTTCGTAACGATATATTTCCTTAAAAACATTCATCCCTTATTTTACCTCCCGAGAGGTGGAATTTCTAAACCCACTAAAACGCTTCTGTTTTTACTTCTATTCGAGAAGTTAATTGCCAATTTTGAAAGATGTAGCTCGAAAACTGCATTCGTAGTGCTTTAATAATGATTTATTTTTAAGAAAAGATTCATCCACTATTTCTCCATAGGGTTAAAATTTCCAAAATTGCTGAAACACGTATTTCTTTATTTCTGAGCGGGAAATACAAAATTTGGTAGTTTTATCTTCAAATTTCCGTAATAGTGACATTTTTCCAAAAATATTTAATACACTATTTCACCCACTTAGATATGGAATTTCGAGAAACCCCTTTTTTAACGGCGCCTCCGATATAAGATCATCACACTCTCCAAATTTCCAGTCTCTGTCCTCAGCGGTCTGGGCTGGTCGATGATGAGTCAGTCAGTTAGGACCTTCCGTTTTATATATAGAGAGGTTTATTAAAGATTGTTTAAAATGAAAAAATATTTATGTTCATATTTACGTATTTTACTCGTCATAAAAATGGGTATAGAACATGCACCTTTGTTTAAAAATTTACTTCTGCTGGGATTCGAACCCAGCACTCTACCAGAGAGTCACGCAGCATGTTGAAATTTTACCCTTACCTCAATGTATTAAAGACGCTCGAAAAATGTCGAACCTGATTTCCTCCAGAATTTATGAAAGTTGCAGTGAACTGCTTTGGGATATTGATATTTGATTTCCGAACTTCACATACCATAAATATGAAAAAATTACAAATGTGCGATTGCCGTCTGTTCTCGTTATAAGTGAGAGAGAGAGACACGTGGCAGAACTGTTAGTGTGTGGCGGGCCATGCGTCAGTCGTGCGTAGGCAGCTCAATGAGAGAAAGTTTCAAATAGCGGACACTTAGCTCCATGATTAGAACTTCGTTCTATAGGTACATACAATTATCGACGGTAAATTTTTCACTGAAAATACTTCATGCAGTTTTCTAGCTGCCACGTTTTTGCTCTAGCACATTTATTATATCAGAAATGATGCATAGTGATGAACAGAATGAATTTTATTGATTTGTTTGTATCCTGTGTGGTGCGTTGTTTGCTTTCTTTTGTACAGCCAAAGTGTAACCAAAGCAGAAAACGAAAAACTGTATTTCGCTCATTAAGGAAACCTCAAAGTACTGCTACGAAATCTTGTCACGTTTCGAGCGGCTCCCCCCGTCGGAGGTTCGTGTCCTCCCTTGGGCATGGGTGTGTGTGTTGTCCTTAACGTAAGTTAGTTAAAGTAAGAATAAGTAGTGAGTAAGCCTAGCAACCGATGACCTGAGCAGTTCAGTCCCATAGAAACTTACCAAAAAATTTTTAAAAAATGCGATACTACGGTTTGTCAAATTTTAAGCCTCCTGTTTTTCTTTTTCTTCGGAGTCCATGAGAGAATGTGCCCTGAATGAACTTCCTTCTTTTATATGAAGTTTAGGTACATGAAATCCGATAAAAATGCTACCTGATTACACATCTTAAAATAGTAGAGCAGGAGAAGAACAGCAGAGCTTACTTTGCCCAACGTAATTACGACGGTGGTAAGTAGACACTTGAGTGAATTCCACCAGAATACTAAGAAATATAAGCTCATGAGCTAACATCAATAACGTGTAAGTAACCGAGCTTCAAGCCAAGGTACGTGCAGCTGGTGTGCTTGGCCCAGTCTATTAGCTACCCTTTCTACGTGGGAATTTTAAAATTGGCAGACAAAGCAATCGTGTTACATATAACGTGATTAACTGCCCGCTTCCTGTGCAACTCTGAAAGCTGACTTAACTTCTGGTCTGTAAAAAGATGCAAAGAAAATAGACGAGAGGTACCGCTCGACGCGGTTTTGATATATGTTAATTTTAATCAGCGCCGTTTCTACGTTGTTTGCGAACTGGAGCAAAAACTTGACAGGGGTGCCCTACAGCCCCCATCCCCTCCACCCCCATCTCCCACTCGAGCGTTTCAGGGAGGACATAAAAATTTTGAGAAAATATCGATTTTTCTAAAATATCTTCATTTTGTAACGCACATCTTTCTGAACAGTTTAATATATAAATAATATATGTTCGAGAAAATGTAAGACATGTTATTTGGGCTAAGAGTGCCAAAGTATCACTGGGGATACGGTCTTCGAGAACTGTTCCGCGGGGAAGTTGTGAGGGCCCATTTTCCTTCCTGAGCCTTAGGCATGTGTCGGTTCTTTTTTCATTTTGGTAATTGGCTATACAGTGTCATGCTTTTTCACACAGTATTCCCCTATCTCACGCAACTGTATTTTGCCCTGTGTAATTCAAACTTCCGTATTTTGTAATGGAAGTCGTCAAACTTTATTTAGGACAGTGGAAATTAATGTACTGTGGGACCTTTCCTATACCCCCCTAAAAAAATCTCGCAGTTAATACTGGGTGGGATTATTTGTGACCAGGAGAATAATAATTCTTCAGAAAATTTGCACTCTCTATTGTCTATTAGCTAATAACATTCTCTTTTGTTTGACGTAAAGTTAAATATGGGGAACATAAAACAAGTAAAAACAAAAGACAAGCAAGACAGTATACATTTCTTCAATCCTAAGGTCCCAGGATATCTTTCTCTCTAATCTTGCTAAAGCTTTACACGGCGCTCTTTCCTTTCTGTGAAAGAGTCTATTACCTCACCAAAATTCGTCAAACTTTTTTCTACATTAAAAATCAACAAGTCGTTGGCTAATACTGAAAACAACGAATAGTACCCAAGACTAGTGTGGTTTCTCGATTTGAATACGTCTATTTTGTCACTGTCTGCTACATAAAACGAAATAGGCCTTCCCAGTATTGCAGCAATTGAAACACACGCCAAATAAGCGAGACTAGTTTGGCACACGTGGTTATTTTTACTCACCTCATTTACATAAATAATACGATAAAATATAATTCACGAAGTGCCAATATCAAATTCACTCGAGGCCTACTTCAAGCAAAATTCTTAATTTTAGGAAATAGTTTCACATTTCAGTCACAGGCTCCAGTTTCTCAAGCACGAGATCGAAAAATAGTAGTAGTAGTACTAAATTTTTATATAAATCGGGAATCGTCATTTTCTTCCATATAATTTGTGCGATGTCCCGTTTCCTCCCCTTCCTCGTTCTAACGAACAATCTCGTCTACACTAATTCTGTAACTATTCCTGTCATTGTAGAAGCTTGTTCTTGGGTTAAGTTCGCCTAACCCTGCCAGAATCATCAGTTCAGTTATCCTGCTTTTATTTTCTGGTTAGGCGCTACTACGTGTTCGCACAACGCGTTTTCCGCGCTATTTCAAGAGTAGAACTTAGTTGCTGCTAACCGGGGACCATACTAATGGCCCTTAGGACTCTAGCGTTCTCGCTAAATTTTCTCTCAAAATTTCATTTTCTTGGATACACCGAGAATATAATGTAATCTTTCTTACCTGTTATCCTTGTTAGTCGTTTATCCCCCCCCCCCCCCTCAGGGAGTCTGTATCTATTGATTTCGATAATATGAGGGTGAGTCAAATTAAAACCTTAAATATTTTAAAAAATCTTATTTACTGTGCAGAAGTGGTACAAAGCTGTATAACTTTTCAACATAATCTCCCCCACGTTCAATGCAAGTCCTCCAGCGCTTACAAAGTGCATAAATTCCTTTAGGAAAAAAAATTCTTTTGGTAGTCCGCGCAAACACTCATGCACCGCGTGACGTACGTCTTCATCAGAACGGAACTTTTTTCCTCCCATTGTGTCTTTGAGTGGTCCAAACATATGGAAATCACTTGGGGCAAGGTCTGGGTTGCTCGCTCTCTTCGTTTCCGGTTGGTGGAAGTGAACCCAGGTTTCGTCCCCAGTAACGATTCTTGCAAGGAAGCCATCACCTTCTCGTTCAAAGAGCCGAAGAAGTTCTTCACAAGCAACAACACGTCGTTCTCTCATTTCAGGAGTCAGCTGCTGTGGCACCCATCTTGCAGACACTTTGTGAAACTGGAGCACATCATGCACAATGTAGTCTGCTGACCCATGACTAATCTGCAGCCAGCCGGTGTGGCCACGCGGTTCTAGGCGCTTCAGTCTGGAACAGCGCGACCGCTACGGTCGCAGGTTCGAATCCTGCCTCGGGCATGGATGTGTGGGATGTCCTTAGGTTAGTTAGGTTTAAGTACTTCTAAGTCCTAGGGGACTGATGACAGATGTTAAGTCCCATAGAGCTCAGAGCCATTTTTGAACTAATCTGTAAACATGCTGCAATGTCATTCAGTGTCACTCGGCGGTTTTCCTTCACTATGGCTTCAGCTGCTGCAATATTCTGTGGTCACAACTCGTTGTGCCTGACCTGGAAGTCACGCCTTTTGCGAACTTCCTACTCCATTCGTAGACTTACTGCTGTGACAAACAATGCATCACCGTATTGAACTTTCATTCTTCGATGAATTTCAATAGGTTTACACCTTCACTACGCAACAACCGAATAATAGAACGCTATTCTTCCCTTGTGCAAGTCGCAAGTGGGACGGCCATCTTTATACTGATACTGCGACGGTATGTGTGCATCTTGGTTCAAATGGCTCTTAGCAGTATGGGACTCAACATCTTAGGTCATAAGTCCCCTAGAACTTAGAACTACTTAAACCTAACTAACCTAAGGACATCACACACACCCATGCCCGAGGCAGGATTCGAACCTGCGACCGTAGCAGTCCCGCGGTTCCGGACTGCAGCGCCAGAACCGCACGGCCACCGCGGCCGGCTATGTGTGCATCTGCACTATGCTGCCACCTACAGGCCATTCTGCACGCTGTTTGTAGTAAACTTACCAACTTACAGGATAACGACATGAAATTTCGATTTGTTATTACAAATTTAAGGTTTTCATTTAACTCACTCTCGTACTTATAACAACGCTTATCATTCGCACACCCAATCAACCACACAAAAAAGCAGCGACTGGCATTTACCCGTTCGGATTTATTCGGCTCAGCTCGTATAGCCCCGTCCCATTTTGTCTGCGGGAAGCTTTTTATTTCTTGATGCGATAGAAGTTACCCTGACAGAGACATTGTGTACATTATCCACGTATTCAAAAATCAACTTATGATTAGTTCAGGAATCAAATTAGAATGTGTTCAAAAATGTTCAAAAAAAAACAGGAATGCGTTTCAAAATCATAGGAATAATCGATAGATCAACGTGCACTGCATGGTAGGCGCTTTGTAAAACAAGTTTCTTCTTTCTTCGAGTGTATGAATTTGGCGCCCCCCTGAAATTGCTGCCCGTCAAATATAACCAGATTCCTGTGGAGCTACTTACGAGATGATCTGGGACTTCATACATCTGGAGTGTATAAAAGCCCCTGTCGTACAACCGCCTAACGGCTCGAGCCTCAGAACAGCTGCACTGAAAACTCACTGACGCATGGATGTTGTTGCAGAAGAGTGCTTAGTGACTGGATTCTGCCTGAATTTCCTCCAAACGAAATTTTTGACCCAAGCCTTCAACTTCAAGAATACATTAAAAAAAAAAATTCATTGTCCGAGTGTTGGTTTCTAAGTCTGTTAAAAATGCAAGGAAAAAGTTTAGTTTGTATATAACTCACCTTACATCTCTACATAGTCTCCCATGTGGGATACAACAGTAATCCTACAGCTTTTGTCACCCCATGGGAAAAATAATTTCTCTGAAGTACTGCAGAATACTCGCTGACTGCAACTACCACTCACTCACTTGATGAAAATTCCTTCCCAAGCAAGTCAAAGTTTCAAGTTACGGAAGATGAACAAGTCAGTCTGGACCAAGTCTGATAGATAGGATGGTTTAGCAACCAGTTTAAAGCCGAACTAATGCACTTGTGCCATTGTTAACGCTGATGTATGGGATAATGCATTACCCTGTTGAAGGAGCTGTTGCTTGCTTCCCAACCTTGATCTATTATCGACCAATGCAAGTTTCAGTAATAGTTCTGCCATTTTCCAGATACTATCTGAGGACTACACCTAGGGAATCCCAAAAAGCAGTGGAAATCACCTTGCCATCCGACAAAATGATCTTTGTCTTCTTTGGTGCACTTGCACCAGCCTTTGCCCATGGTTTTTACTGCTGTTTTGACTGGCGTGTAATGACAGATTCAGACTTCATCAACAGTTACAAATCGGTGGAAAAAGTCTTGCGGTTTGTGATTAAACATCGCCAGACATTAAGACATTGTGTTGAAATGTTGTGTCGGATGCATTTTTGGTGGATTGTGGGCAATCACAGCAACCACCTCGCACACATCTCCTTCATTGCCAGTTCCCCTGGCAAAATGTTATGCACTCGCTCAGCTGAAATGCCTACAGTTTCAACAATTTCACCGTTTTCTTGTCTTGCATTGCCATGTCATGAATTTTGTGAATGTTTCCCTTGGTGGTCGCCTCATTTGGATGGCCGAATTTATTTTATGGCTCCGATTTAACTGGCGTGGATATTAGTGTTCGCTTATTAGTAGCCTTTGGAATTTCGCGGACGTGTACTGTAAGAAACTCTTCCGAATTTGCAAACATTTTGTATGGCCCGAATGAACCGTACGCAAAAAGCCGAGATTATAAAAAAAACGGCGAGGAATTTTTTAATCAGCAGCCTTCCGGGAAGTAGCTGCATTCCTTTTGTTGCTCTAATTACGGCATCTTGTTCTTCTCTACCGAATTTCGCTCAGTGTTCCAAGGAGGAACAGATTTTCTTGCTATTGTTTGGAGCCACTCGAACACGCTTTTGTGGAGTACCAGGCCCTTTCTTTTGCAACAACTCATTTCTTTCTTATCCTTCTTCGCTTCCTCCTGCAATGCGTTTCTGCAACGCCTTACCGCCCTTTTATAGTGCTTCATTTCCAAGGAGGCGTTATACTCGCGAATAATTCTTCATCGTTTATTTTCGGCGTTCATAGACGGCTACTCTTTTGCCTCACTCAAAGCCAAAGCTTTGAAATTTAGAACTCTGTCCAGTTTTATGATTCCCGCAGATATATTTTCTTTTCTTATTGCATATCAGCTGGTGTGGATCCACTGAAATAGTGATTCACTGTTGCTGGAGAGTTAAACATTCTTTTCTTTTTTCATTGATTGTTTTGTATCCCCTCCTATAACGAGGCAAATATGGAAATGTCCTACGAAGGCCTGATGTGGTCAATCATCAATCCGTTTTCATTTCGGTCATACCATACTTGCATGTGAGCTCATCAAATGGATATCTTAATAGGCATCCTTCCTAATCTGTTTGCATTGGATTCACGTGCAGTTAGAATGCTAATATTAAAACAACGGAACGTCTTATGACAAAGAGGTCTTGTGCAAAGCTGCTTCGTCGAATCCTAATTACATCCGATGAGTGTTGAATGCTCTCGTCCCGTACAGTGCCTCTGCTCAGATTGTGTTATCAAAGAAGAGTCATGAAAACTTGTGGTAACCAAGAAATAAAACAAATAGTTTCCTCATGTGTGGGTACATACCCTCATCTTATTCCTGAATGCCCACTGTAGGCTGCCAAAAATTTTTATGCTATTAACTTCACTGAACAAGGTAGTACATCACAGACCAGTTCTGGCCTGTTGGAATTTTAAAATACCTGCAATATCTATTATCAACAAGCTCATACAAGGTAAAAAAGTGAAGCACATTTCATTACGAAGTTAAACTTTGTTAGTCACAACTGCTGCTACATTAGTTTTTGTTGCGACGATGCAGTTTGTGTCATTATATTTACAAAGCATTTAGTGCTTCGTCGAAAAAGAAACCTGTACCCACATACAATCGAAAGTATGTACTTACTATCTTGGCCCGTTCTGTAGCTCTTCATTTAGCTCTAATAGTATTGACATATGGTTTTCAGTTCCTTGCCTAGCTATTTTGCAACACAACGTGTCCCATCGCTTTCTCATACGTCAGCGAAGTCATTATAAAAACAGGGAACTCTCAAACTATATGTTCATGTCCTAAAATGTTACTGAAAATCCGTGTATACTAACACACAGAGCTCTACAGTAGTATTAAGTAAAACAAGGTTAACGGAATGTAGTGGAATTAAATCAGATACCGATGAAAAACTTCGATTATGCATTAAGACACAAAAAGTAGTGAATTTGCTGTGCTATTTGGGCAGGAAAATAACTGATGGTGTTCGAAGTAGAGAGAATATAAAATGGAGACCTTCAGTAGGAATAAATGCAATCCTGAAAAAGAGGTTTTCTTAACAGCGATTATAAATTTAAATGTATGGGGCCTTTTCTGAAGTTAGTTGTCTCGAGTGCAGCCTTGAACTGAAGTTGAACGTTCAGACAAGAACGAAATAGCTTTTGGATTGCGATGCAACAGAATAATACTGAAGATTAGATGAGTAGCTCAAGTAACTAGTGGGAAGGTACTAATTCGAACTGGAGAAAACGAAATTCATGGCACAACTTCACTAAAAGAAGGGATCAGACACATCCTGAAACAACAAGGAATCGTCTGTTTGATAAGGAAGTCGTGTTGCGCTTAAAAATTCTAGAGGAAAACGAAGTGATGAATGCAGTAAACTGTGTCACAGGAATGCACAGGTTTCGGCAGCAATTTGGAACGCTAGGAGAAATTCTTGCTTGAAGATAAATGTACACACAACAAAAAAAGCTTGGCATCACCTCGGTTCCGAGAGTTCCGGAACCTGTACAAAAAATCGGAATAGAGATCAACATAAACATCAATTCCCCCCTTTATATTGCTCATGAAAACCTCACATTGCATGTTGTACCACCATACAGCGAGACCTTCAGAGGTGCAGACGGCTGAACACACCGGTACCTCTAATACCCAGTAGCACGTCCTCTTGCATTTGTTGCATGCCTGTATTCGTCGTGATATACTATCCACAAGTTCATCGAGGCACTGTTGACCTATATTCTCCCTCTCCTCAACGGCGATTCGTTGTATATCTCTCCGAGTGGTTGGCGGGTAACGTCGTCCATAAACAGCCCTATTCAATCAGGGATGTTCGATAGGGTTCAGATCTGGAGAACATGCTGGCCACTCTAGTCTAGCGATGTCGTTGACCTGAAGGAAGTCATTCACAAGATGTGCACGATGGGGCCGCAAATAGTCGTCCATTAAGACGAATGCCTCGCCAGTATGCTGCTGATATGGTTGCACTATCGGTCGGAGGATGCCATTGACGTATTGTACAACCATTACGGCGCCTCCCATGACCACCAGCAGCATACCTCGGCCCCACATAACGCCACTCTAAAACAGCAGGCTACCTCCACCTTGCTGCACTAGCTGGACTATGTGTCCGAGGCGTTTAGCCTGACCGGGTTGCCCCCAGACACGTGTCCGACATATGCGACACTCATCTGTGAAGAGAATCTTGAGAGGTCCATTCGGCATGTTGTTGAGCCCAAATGTACCGCGGTTCATGGTGCCGTGGTTGCAAAGATGGACCTCACCTGAGTGAAACATCTCATCGGCAGTTCCTGTCTCTCTATATCTCCTCCATCTCCGAGCAACCTCACTTTGGTTCACTCTGAGACTCCTGGACACTTCCCTTGTTGAGAGCCCTTCCTGGCACAAAGCAACAATGCAGATGCGAGAGAACTTCGGTATTGAGCGTCGAGGCATTGTTGAACTACAGACAACACCAGCCATGTACCTCGTTCTTGGTGGAACGGCTTTAAGTGATGGGCTGTCGGACCCCCTGCGGTGAGTGGTAAATTAGTAAAATCAATGTGAAGTGAAGTAGAAATTAGAAAGTAAATGAAAAACTTAGTTTAGTTTAGAAGAGTTACACCCTGGCAAACAGCAGGCAGGGCAGCAATGGCAACGGCCGGCGCTTGCAAGTCAGCACGTTCAGGAGAAACCATCGCACTTCCCACATAAGCGGAAGCTGTCGATTCAGCCATCAGGGCATCGCCCGACTGACTCACGTGTTTCTTAATTGTCACATGTGATCAAAGGCCCTCGCCTACATTCCAAGAGCCAATGACCAACATTAAGAAGATTCTTCGAGAAGCTTTTCAACGTGACAGAAGAGGCAATGTCTGTGAAGTCGCTCACCGCCAGTGAACTGAAGTAAATAAATACGCGAGACGCAGTGGACCCGACAGTAGTTTTCAGTTCAGTTTCGGTTCGAGTTCAGTTCCAGTACAGTTCAGTCGGTGCTGAAGACCGTCATGCAGGAAGAGACTACATCGTACACAGACGCACCAAGTCGCCGCTGTAATGGAACAAGCAGCAACCTCACCGCCTGAAGACAGAAGTTAGAAGGCATTTGAAGACTGATTTTCACGTACCCGGGTGACTCGTCAGGATGGGAAGGAGGCGGCCTCACATCGGCAGTCACCTGTGAACTGGTGATGAAAATCTGACAGCCGAAGGCTGGCAAGCTGGAGTCCGTTGTTCGAGTCCGGGACACTGGCCTTCCCCCGCCACGCCGCTCCACTGGCCGACGCTCAACACTGCCACACGCGACCGCATAAAGAAGAGAAACACTGGGACGCCACATCCAAGGTATCACCGTCCGATTCACGACTTCGTTCTCAATAATTAAACGGGCCACCTCACGATGCGCATCTCCAGTCAACTGGGCGAAACAGCAACACGAGATACACACTGCCAGGTGAAAATCAGATGACACTGCTCATGCAGCAGAAGGCTTCACAAACGACACAGCTGCCGCTCTCCCAGCCAGAACAATCCAGTAACGAAACCATTGTACAATTCTTTCAATAAAAGTTATCTTACGTAAAAATGCTGTTTCATTCTACCTCATACCCGAGCCAAGGAAGAACCCACCCCGCCCACATGTTGTTAAGAGAGAAAAAGTAATTTATTTAGTGTTTTTCACCCTGACATAATGCTTCAGAATCAAATGCCCTTTGCTGTAATGCTCATCCTGACAATTGACTAGCATCAAAAGAGGTCACCCAGTTACACTGCGTCTAATAGGCGCTGCTCATGCATGATTGTTTACATCTTTGGACGGATTTAGTGACATCTCTGAACAGTCAAGGGGATTGTGTCTGTGATACAATATCCACAGTCAACATTGTTTTAGGGACTGTGTCTGTGATATAATATCCACAGTCAACATTTATCTTCAGGTGTTCTGGGAACCCGTGGTGATGCAAAACTTTTTTTGGTGTGTGTAGATGCTGGCCAAGCCTGCAAGTTGCACTGTTATATTTGACCACGAATAGCACCTATGCAATGTCCCCAGTACGTTACAAGTGACAGTCATGGTCACAGCAGTGTTCTGTGCAGTTGTGAGTGCGTTATGTCCGGGTTAAGTGAATTCAACAGAGGTCAGGTTGCAGGTGGTCATATGGTGGGTCCTTCTGTAGCCAAAGGATACAAAGTGTTTGGTGTTTCAAGGGGTACCGCATCGAAGATTTATACCACACATATGGTAAGTGGGGAACCATTGTCCACAAAGCACAGTGTGGATGAAAGCGTGTCTTGAGCGATCGTGACGGTCGGTCACTGAAGAGGATTGTGACGAAAAGTAATACTACGACAGTCACGACAATAATCACTGCAGAACTGTATGTCAGACTGGATACAACGTGAAGGAAGTTCCAGACGGATGGAACTACGTGGCGAGCTGGAATTCCAAATCACTCATCAGTGATGAAAATGCCCGTAACAGGAAAATGTGGTGCCATAGGATAAAATGTGGACTGTGGAGCAATGGAAGGAAGTCATTTAGTCGAATGAGTCTATTTCCAACTTCTCGCCAAGATAAGAGTGAAACACGGCGAGAGTTTGGTGACGGTTTGGGAAGACATATCGTGGTATTCAACAAGACTCAGACATACTCTCTCAGGTCGTATTACTGCCAAGGATTATGTGAGTGTTTGGCCGATCAGGTACATCTCACGGTACCATGTTCGCTCCTCGGTGGTGGTGCTGTGTTCCAAGACAACATGGCCCCTGTTCACATAGCTCGCGTGATCCAACAGTGGTTTTGTGAACACGAGGATGAAGTGTGGCATCTCTCCTGGCTACCACAGTTACCAGATCTTAGTCGTCCGCTTTGAAGAAAAGGGTGCGTGATCGGTCTGTTCCTCCGTCATTCCTTCCCGAATCTGTCAATATTTTGCGGGAAGAACGGTATAAGATTTCCTTGTAAACTATACAGGATCTGTATTTATTCACTCCGAGAAGACTGGAAGCTGTTTCGAGTGCCAAAAGTCTTCCTGCACCGTATCAGGCTGGGTAAAGTGTTATGTTTCTCGTGTTTTGTCCACCCTCTGGAGGTTGCAGTGATTACCCAGAGATGAAAGGGATTTCATAGGTTACAACAGCTACAGAATGAAAGAATTACTGCTTAAAATTAAAATGTATTATTTTACCTACTGTTTGCTGTCAAGATTTTAATTCTGGGTAAAAGTCCGTATGTTCACTGAAATAACACATTGGTTCAGTCTCCCACTTGCCATGCATCTTTTTATTATCACACTGAGCAGAGGGTTAGATGATGGTCTGGTCACACGTTAGCTGTGTAATTTCTGTATTAGGCACACTGAAAATGTGCATATGAATGTAATATTCGTGATCCCAAACGTGTTCCTTATATCTGATTCTTATTATTAAGTGTATTTGTCACACAGTGTGAGGGACAGGTAAGAAACTCCGTGGTTCCATTGCCTTGTTAGAAAATATGCTTAAGTGAAATCCTTGTTGGTACACGGAAACTGAACGAAACCAAATGTACCCAAAGAGAGCAATGTGAGAAGCGTACAGTGAATGAAAAAGTCTGCTTTTCCTACAGATGTGACGACAGATTCCAAATACCGATGCTAAGTATGATTAGTAAATCGATAAAAGAAATTTCCGATAAAATATAAAGCGAAACGAAATACGATACAGAGAATGTCTAATTACTGTCTTCCTATCCCCTAATTATTTCCTGTCCCCTAATTATTTCAGTCCAGAAGATTGTCGCAAGATTCTGCTTCCAATCAGAACAGATGTTGCAGTAACAGATACTGAGAGAAGCGATCGAAGAACAGAAAGTTGGCTACAGTCGTTAAACAGAGAAACCGCAACTGGACTTCTGGGATATCTGTATCCTCTATACGTACTATACAGAGGAACTCCATATTTTTATAGGACCAGTTATCCAAAGTCCACTGGCAAAATCGTACTTCTCAGACTGTGATGCACACAGCTATAGGCTTATATCACAGGCGTCAGTCCATTGAATATTTACAGAAACTATCTCTGACGCACGTTGCAAAACACACACTATTTAATCCTGCAATCAGCAGCAGGTAGCAGCAACAACAATGAAGCAAGCAAGCTAGCGTCGCGTCGCGTTCTCTCCATGTACAGTTCAAATCTAAACGTAACCATTAGTCTTTTGCCAAACCTTGTGTGACAGTGCAGAAAAATTGAGCGATACCGAATAAATTATTGTTACTCGTGTGCTCCTTGAGAGGAGAAAAAGATGCAAAGACTGCGAAAAGATCTGTAGGCAGAACATCTGCAGCGAAATACCTAATCATGGAGAGTGTCATATGCTATTTACGAAATGTCATAGAAAATGAGCTGATCACTCAAAAGAAATTTTGGCATGTTCTTAGCTTTGCCCGATATAAACAGATAAAACACTTCGTTTAGAGAGGTTTCTGGACCAAAGGGGCGAGTGTTAGTTACTTTAAAGGACACACATCTGTTGTAACATAATAATTATATTTTACTTTGAACAAGTAGCACCGTAATAAATTTTTAATTTAACTCACTTTATACGTAAATGATTTACAGTATTTAGTTTTACAATGGGCAGTGAGTAGCGTACGATACATGTGTCGCTACAGAAACTACTTTCTATTCTTTATATCCACCACCTGCCCCTTCACTGAAAAGGATTCTGATGAACCTTTAGCAATCCTCATTGAGAACCCGCTTTTCGTACAGGCCACGTAAGTCCGGGACTGGGGGCTGAGAGGCATCGATTGGTGCCTGCATATTTGATAGATCGCATGCGGAAAAGAACTGTTCGTAATTGGAAAACATGGAAGGCAAGCCAACGGTACAATCTCTGGAGTAGCGTTTGGTTCATTGTTGAGCTGATCTGAAGGCAGATTCGTGATGTTACTGGTCGCAACTGTCGCATCGATTCGTATAAAAGTTGACTTCACTTTTCTTGTCAATTATCATCATTGCTCTTGTTACCCATAATTATTTTTTAAAAATCATTCTGTATAAACCGATGAACGATTTGAGGAATCTGTGGTGGACAGGACCGAAAACGAAAAACTTAATGAAAAAATAAATATGGCGTTGATCTTAAAATATTGTTTAAATGTAAATACGGAGTCCATGACACATTACTTGAAAGAAATTCCTTTCTTCCTTGTTTTCTTTCTTTTTTCTTTTCTTTTCAGTCATCAGTCTTCTCACGTGCCCGTCACAAATTCATCTCCTCTGCCAACCTCTCCATCTCAACGTAGCACTTGCAACCCACGTCCTAATTATTTTATGAATTCCAATCTCTGTCTTCTTTTACAGCTCTTAAGCTCTGCAGGTTCTTATAGTACCATTGAAGTTATTCCCTTGTGCTTTAACATATGTCCTATAATCCTATCCCTTCTTGTCAATATTTTCCTTATGTTTCGTTCTTCGCCGATTCCGCAGAGACCATCCTCATTCCTTATTTTATCAGTCTACGAAATTTTCAGTGATTGCATTTTATGTATTATATAACAGAGAAATGTATGGACATATGCGGCCCTTTCCTCATGATCTGTTTGTTACTTCAGATACCCTTCTTTTGATTTAAATCTGGTGGGATAATTTCGACCATTTGAGCCATATTGACAAAGGAATCAGTTAGGTGATGATTTCTGTTTCTGTTTTACCTCTTATAACGTCCTCCTTCCCGAAAATTGTTCTTCTTCACCTTCTTTTCTTATGGCGCGGGCTTTTATGTTTCATCTTGGGGGGCAGTACTAATGAAACAGTATTAATCACGTCTTCCTATTCAGAATTATCTTTTGCAGAGGTATATTTGAACGCCGTGTTACTCATATAGCAAACATCGAGTCAAAAACAGTAGATGTTCTCAGAATTAAGGAAAAATCAAATTTATGTAACATCCTAAGGGACTTAACTGCTAAGGTCATCAGTCCCAAAGCTTACACGCTACTTAACCTAAATTATTCTAAGGACAAACACACACACCCATGCCTGAGGGAGGAGTCGAACTTCAGCCGGGACCAGCCGCACAGTCCATGACTGCAGCGCCTCAGACCGTTCCCATAGGATCGCCACATTATGTACCGTGATTCGTCACTCCACACAACGGTTTTACACTATTCAAAAGTCCAATGTTTATACTCTTTACACCAAGCGAGGCGTCGTTTGGCATTTACCGGCGTGATGTGTGGATTATGAGCAGTCGCTCGATGATGAAATCCAAATTTTCTCACCTACCACCTAACTGTCATAGTACTTGGAGTGGATCATGGTGCAGTTCGGAATTCCTGTGTGACGGTCTGGATAGATGTCTGCCCATTACACATTACGACCCTCTTCAACTATCGGCGGTCTCTGTCAGTGAACAGACGAGGACGGCCCGTATGGTTTTGTGTTGTACGTGTCCCTTCACGTTTCAGCTTCACTATGATATCGGAAACAGTGGACCTAGGGATGTTTAGAAGTGTGGAAATCTCGCGTACAGACGTGTGACACAAGTGACACCCAATCACCTGACCACGTTCGAAGTCCTTGAGTTCCGCGGAGCGCCCCATTCTGCTCTCTCACGATGTCGAATGACTACTGAGGTAAGTGATATGGAGTACCTGGCAGTAGGTGGCAGCACAATGCACCTAATATGAAAAACGTAGGTTTTTGGGGGTGTCCGAATACTTTTGATCACATAGTGTACCACCCCCAAAGACTGGGCGCCAACGATGTATCGCAATTAAAGACTACCCTCAAACGGGATAGCCACACCCAACAACAATGGCTTTGATGTTACATACTACATGATTCGTTAAGCTGATGACAGGGAAACTCTTGCCTCTATTAATAAAGTTGTCTGCAAACCTAATTTCAATTGCCTGGTTCTAAACACTGACTAAAAAACCGGGCGCACCGGCAGTTATCTGAGTCTCGCCAAATTTCATTTAATGTCCTTCGTTTGAACAATGTTCAGCTACTGTCAATTTTTTATGCTGTAGTAGTCTCGTTCGACGGCGATGTTCCACGCACCTGCGCGAATCGTTCGGCCTTCCCACAGTGACGTGGAAATTTGTATATGCTGGGCTCGAAGATTTGGGACTTCGGAAACGAAGCTGGCATATACAGAACTACCCCGTTTCAGAGTGCGAATCTCACATTGGTTGATTCGCACTGTTCTGTCAGCACACATGCTGTTGACTTCATCGTCACATGAGGCTACTACAGCCTGAAAAAGATGGGCGATGGCTGAAAGTTGTTTAAACGAGGAACATGGAACGAAATTTAACAAGACACTGGTAACTGACGGTACGTCCGGTTATTAGGTATGCGGTTGAAATTAGTTTGGGAGAAAATTCAGTTCATAGAGACAACAGTTTTCTTCTCACAAGGGGAACGAATCATCTCACCCCCCTCAGATTTAGTGGTAACATGGTCCAATGTATAGACCGTCAAAAACTGAACTGAGATCAAGCCCGAAAATAGGAAGAAGGTGTCATGAACTGAGGGGAAAAAAAAGTAGAAACAGTGAACCTCGGGGGAGATCCGTTTTCAAAAGTACCTCCTCTCGGATAGCCATATTTTTTTCACAAAATTGTGAACCTTCCTTCCGGTCATTGACATGTCTGTCAATTTGTGCTTGTGTCGTGGTGTAACGTCCATTTTCAATAGCAAGGTATAAGGAAGGGACCTCCTATTTGTTATACACAAGTGCCACATGTAACTCGCGTTCCTTTTTGGAAGTTTTGACTCTTTGAATTTCTTTGTTGTAACATACTTCACACCCGCTTATTTGTTTTTTTCATGTCTATGTGGCATCTCACCTGCTCTCACTGTTCATCACATTTGCTTGTGACTGTAATACATTCTTACCACACAGTACGACAACTGGCAAGAATACGGAGGGTGAACACACACGTCAGTGATCGGACGGAATATTCATAACTTTGTGGGGAAAAAAAAGGCAGGATATGTATTTGATACAAGTCCCCTCCTTCACAGTCCAACACTGTGACCACACAACCACGACGCGCTCGCCGTTCAACTTCCCTCGGTGTTGCACATCTTCATCTTGGACGGTTCAATGTTTCTATTTCGATTTTCTTTTTCACAGTTCAGTTCACCTTCTTCCTGTTTCCATGCCTGATCTGTGTTTAATTTTTGACGGCCTATCCACTGGGTCATCCTACCACTGCGATGGGGAGTTTCCCTTGTCAGCAGGGCGTCTACGGTATGGGTGACCAAGTAATTATTCATAGCTTATATAATCAATACTAGAGTATTACAAAATTGTGATAATGGTAATGATCTTTTGAAAATAATTTGGTTCCATGACTGAAACATGATCGAATCGTTCAGTTTTTAGCCCTAAGAAAATTTCGTTTTACCCTCAGGTTGGGAACCACTGCTCTATAGCTACAAGTAGTATGAAGCGACCACGAGTATCTCAGAGCCTTACCAATGTTACTGCTGGGTGAGTACAGTTTCATTAATAATTATTTGTAAGTACGGTCACAGTTTAAATCGGATGTGGGTGTGCTTTGCGAACTTCGTTAATAACTTGCTTAATACTGTGCTGTTATTTGAACGAGAGATCGTAAAATGATCACAGCACTTTTAGCTGTAATGTTAGTATCTCATATGTATCTCTAATTAGCTTTAAATTTGAATTGTCTAGCTTGGATTTTGTAATGTGTGGAGTCACAAAAAGCGTTTGAGGGTGAGTGGTAGGGTACGTGTGTTCTTTTATCATCTTGAGGTATTTGTACATTGATACGTCATAGCTAGAGAGTCTGTCGAATGAGTGTGCATCCGAGCAGCGGCGTATTTTGCATACTCTAGCTTGTTAGACTTGGAATAATTTCGTGAGCACGAGTTGCAGGCTTCAATTTTTCATTGGACAGATTATTTGACTGCATGGTGACTGAATATGTGAATATATGTAACTACACGACTTCCACTTGGTTTGAGGTAGCTGTGAACTGTAAAAATTTTCTGTAATTAATATTTATATTCATGTGTATTCAGAATAATTAACTTCATTTACTATCGTCACTGATATTGGGAAATTCTGCTTTTAGAGTTTGAGTCTAAGCTGTTCATTTTCTTGAAGTAAACTGCATTTAAATGAAATTTGCTCGCACGTGTTTCGTATTTGGTGCTCTGCTCTACTAAATATACACATTAATTCTTATTCAGGTGTTTTTCATTTGAATCCGCTATTCATGTGATGGCTACCATTCTCACATACGTAAATTCAGTACTGTTCGGATTTTTTCCAGTAACTTTCCTTAATTTTATATGTTATTCACTGACTTCTTTATTTACATTCTATTTTATATCTGTTGGCTTTAATATTGAGTTGAACCAATAAACTAAGTCGCGCATTGCCCGTCCTACTGCGGCCTATGTACCCAATGCTGAAGCTTGAGGAGAAAAGTTATTGGTTAAAGGTGATATAGGTGAAGAGACTATTAGGAACACATCACAAGTTAGGATTGGATGAGACGGGGAAAGCGACCAGGACTCTTCCTGCCATTTGCCATAAGTAACTTAGTAACCACCACACATAAAACAATTCTGGCTAGCTGAATTAACTCCGGTCCTCTAGAATAGCAGCCAATGCCCTAACGCTGCACAGCATTGCTCAGTTCCATGTGTTTCAACTAGGTGACCCAGAGAACAACTATATTCCTTACACTTTTTAATGACTCTCTTTTTCCTTGAATTACACTATTTATAACATAAGAGTCCACAGGTCTTCCATGATGAAACGGTTCTCGTCTCTATGGTCACTATAAAGAAAACAATATGTATAGATATAAAATGTGTGTAAAGTAAAAAATACATTGTCATCTAGTCAGAAATGTTCAGTTCTCCCCACATTTTCTGAAATTCATATGTACATTTTGAGAACAAAAGTAGGTGATCGTGGTATATATGTAGACTTTCATTCAATAAATTCAGTTTTTATTTTACACAGCATGTGGACAGAGTTCTAAGAAATTTCTTACTCTCCAATTGAGTCGTTACTTCGCGTATTCCTCTACTAGTTACTGTGAAGGTCTCTATCTCTTTGCTTTCAACATCAATAGCAATAATCTAGTTTGTGCTAAGGAGTCGATTATGAAAACTAACTGTGCTGTTCTTGGGCACAAGACCCTCGTCTCCCATAAGCTAGTAGGCAACAAGACCCATGCTTCTGGAGACAGTCGAACTACGTGCAGGCAGTAGCCCTGAGCCCACCCATCCTCCTCGGTTGTTTCTAGACCCACGCTTCAGTCGACAGCGGGTTATTTCTTAGTGAATCTGTCCTTCGATGCGATTGCAGTTACAGTGAATAGAATAGGAGGAAGAATGCTGTTTCAGGAAGGCTACGCACTTGATTTCCAAAAGTTTCTAGAAGATGATGTGCGATTGACGTGCAACATTAAGAGTTGCAGAAGTTTGCTTCCAGTAAGGAAGCTGATGCGCTTCAGAGTGAAGACAACTACAACCACGTAGAAAGAGGTGGTGGTATAATACAGAGAAAGAAAATAATTAGTAACCTCAAGAGGAAAGCTGCAGAAGATATACAGAGTGTTTCCGTAAGGGCGTACAAAAATTTAACAGGACATGGAGGATGCTCTACTGAACAATATGATGTAGGGAACTCGAGTTTTTATTTACTTTAGTTACGATTAACTGCTGATACCATCATTGACACAGTGAAATACCATCACGATGTGATGGGGCCTTACCAGTAAACAGCACGATTTCGAGGAAATCTTGTCGATCAGTCTATTGTTCGAGTAACCACTAACACTATGCGACCCTTGGCGCAAAGTCAGTCACAAGCATTGCATGCACTAGTGGGTGACACGATAGTTGTTGTTCGTGAAGTACTCGCCACACGCTAGTATGTGCAGCACGCATTTCACGTGCAATACAACGAATACTTGTAGTGGGGTCTGCTGCAACACGTTCCAGCAACTCCTCTTCGAAATCGGGTGTGCGAGTAGTCCCCATGTTGACAGGTCTCTCGTTTTTTTTTTTTTTTTTTTCGAGTGAACCAGTCTCTCTCATTCGTCGATTGTGAGAAATAAACACTCTGATGATGCCCGTCAGGAAATCGCTTCCTGTACAACCTTTCAACAGCGTGAGCATTGCAACGTACTTTCACATACGCAAGGTGCATGCCAGTGAGTTCTGCGAAACGGTATCGGTACTGCTGCATCGTATTGTACTGTACGTCTCTGAACAGCACTGAGTAATGATTCATGGTACGTTCTGTCATGGGACAACGTAAATACAATACAACATAGCCACCTTATGCACAGGTAAAGTAAAAAAAAACCTGCATGACTTCCTAGTAATCAGGCTCATCCTACTTGTTTCGTTGCAGGAAATAAAGAACAGCTCAGTACGTGTAAAATTTTACGCTTGTTGGTTGTAAATAAGCTGGAAACCGGTAATGCTAGACAAAGCGATAGACAAATTTATTTTAATGTCTCATTTAACTGGCTTCTCAGACGCCAGGTTCCCTACTTCAAATTGTTCAGTGAAGCATTTTATTTGTCCTGTTACACTTTTACACTCTCTTATGGAAACACCCTGTATGCGAAACCATCAAACCTATACAACACCAACTGAAAGAACGTCAGTCGGTGAAAATAACCATCAAAGATATCGAAGGCTTACGTAAATCCATTTACAAAGCTACCCGAAAAATTCTCCCGATACTACCTACAAGTATTCTGGAGGTACATTTTGTAATGAACACTTTAACTATGAAAAACCCCGATGGGGCGGATTTGTTATTACACCACGACGCTGACAAGAACAACGTAATATTCCGTAAAGTTGGAAAATCCTTAGTCAGTGTGAGAAAATACATTTTGATGGAACTTTCAAGTATTATACAAAATTTTATTATCAGCTCTTTACCACCCATGAACTTGTTAGTGGACAGTGCATTCCAATTGTGTTTTCGTTTTTCAACGATAAGAAAACTTCATTTTAACAATATCTCGTGAAAAGATGTTGATTCTACTTCTGAAATTATCTCCAAAAATACTCTCGGTCTTTGAAGAAAATCCAGGAGGCCGTCTCCGACTCGAAATTTCAAATACAAAAATTCTTTATTTTCTAGGATTATTGCACCATTTCTCTATGTTTTTGAGACCATGCCTAACTTACGTGCAGTGTGAAAACGTAATCTTACTATATCCTGAAAGCCGTCTATTAGAAAAAGTCTTTAAAAATAATGTGTCTTTACGCTAGTTATGAATCTCTGGAGAGATACGAAGTCTCTCTCTATGCACTTGCTTTGTCTGCTGGGAAAGACAGTCTTTGGCTGCAGAGCGAAAGTCTGTTTATATCTTGTACTTTGTAGACGGTACCTGATTGAACAATCCCATGTCGGGGCAATTGACATGTGGGTTAGCTTGCCCATGTGGACTGAGGTCCAAGCACACATTTGTCTCCGTCGACCATTGGGTTAGTCGCATCGTATGGAGGACAGCTGCACTTTTCATGGTTCTGTTGGTTCAAAATCGACAACTTAAGCTAATGTTTTATTTCGGCGTCCATTTCGAAACTGTGACGCACAAGAATTTATGATGAGAACATTGCTTGCTAGTCTTCTTGGTGCAAAATTTAGTTGGCATAGTTTTTAAGTTTTGTAGTTGTGGTTTCTTTAAATCTGTTGCTCAGAGCGAGAGAAATTATTCCATGTTCAAGGATCAATATGTGCCTTTCTTTAATTCATCCTTTAATCTACATAGCGGCTCACGCTACTATCCCAGTTGTTTAGTATTACAACGGGGAGCATAAATTGTATGGGAATTCCTTTCACTCTAATTCTGATTATTTGTGGTAACTGTATTTTACGTTGTCACATGGAGGATATCGATCATGTTATTACTCAGCTATCGTGTTGGATTTCTTCAATAATTCTTATTCTACAATTATTTCTCGCGTCAGGATAGGCTCATGATACTGCCTGACTAAGTCATTTCGTATTCTTTATTGAACTGCAGCTGTACAAGCAATCTCGGCCAACATTTCTCTTGCTCGTTCTGACACTGCTTTTATGTGATCAGTATATACTTAAGAAGAGTTCTCGAACATATTATGTGACTGATAATGTCATCGTAATGATCTTAACCCTTCATCAGTTATAAGAACAACAACAGCTGGTAAATGGGCTTTATTGTAATTTTTATGTAATTGTACCCTCTCGTCCTTTACGCCCCCCCCCCCCGCCCCCCTCAAGTTCTTGCTGGCCAAAGGCGCTCTGTGATTTTCGGCCAGTGGGTGGGGTGTGTGAGGGCTCCTCTGTGCATACTATCAATCGTGCTAGCACTGTCAGCACCAGTAGCTCATCAGCATTCACAGCAGCAGCAGCAAGCCATCAGCAAATAATTGCAAATATTAGTGTTTGTCAAAAATATTGATATTGTGAAATATATATGCGATGTTGTTGCTATTAATGTTACATTTCAGCACCTACTCACAATGTTGCTTCCAGTAGCACAACATTAAACATGAGTACATGAAGCTCAATTGACGAGACCCGTTGAGGAGAATAATTAGACAAGTCTATTGCTGTAAACATCCAGCAGAGAAACGTTCTCAGTTTTCTAAATGAAGACACGAGAAGCAAGACAGTGGAGGGACGTAAGACTGTAGAAAGGAGGAATAGTGTTCAACAAATAATGGCTATGCAGCAGAATAGCAAGAAACTTCATTGGATCGACGAACACACCGCGTGTCCCGTGTTGGAATTGTACGCCATCCCTAAAATGGCTGTCCAGTCTCCCGCCACGCAAGAAGCATAAGAAATTGCAGGAAGTATTCGCCTGTCTCTATTCATTGTTATTATGTTTGTGTGAAGCTGTGCTTAGGCCTATATTTTTGATGTTTCTATTACAGCGCTATTGAAAGTGTTCTCAGCAATAATTCTGAGAAAATTGGGGTTAAGCTGTAGGGAAGGACGAGTAACATACGACACGTACAAGAACCAAAAAGTAACAATAAAACTGGAAGACCGAGAACGAAGTGCTCGGATAAAAAGAGGGGCTAAGACAAGAATGTAGTGTTTCGCCCCTCCTGTTCAATCTATACAGCAAAGAAGCAATGACGGAAATAAAAAAGAAGGTTCGAGAGTGGAGTAGTAATTCAAGGTGAACGGATATTAATGGTAGGATTCCCTGTTGACGTTACTATCCTTAGTGAAAGTGAACAATTATAGAGTTCAATGGAGTGAGTAGTCTAATGGATACAGAATGTGGATTGAGAGTAAACACGAAGTAGTGAGAAGAAACAGAAATAAGAACAGCAAGAAACTTAACAACGGAACTGGTGATGAAGAAGTAGACTAAGATAAGAAATGTGGTACCTAGGGAGCAAAATAACCCATGGCGGACGGGGCAAGGTGACATGAAGAGCAAACTAGCACTGGCAAAATGGGCGTTCCTGGTGAAGAGACGTCTGTCTACTGGTATCAAACATAGGCCTTAATTTGAGAGAGCAATTTCGTAACATGTACATTTAGAGCGCAGCATTGTATGGTAATGAAACATAGACTGTGGGGAAACTGGAACAGAAGAGAATCGAAACATTTGAGATGTGGTGCTACCAAAGGGAATTAGGTTGACTGATAAGGTAAGGAATGAGGCGGTTCTCCGCAAAATCGGAGAGGGTTATATGGAAAACACTGACAAGAACAAGAGAGAGGATGGTAGAACATCCACTAAGCCATCAGGGAGTATCTTCCATGGAACTAGAGGGAGCTGTAGAAGGTAGAAACCGTAGCGGAGGACAGAGATTGGGATACATCCAGCAAATAACTGAGAAAGTTGGTTGCAAGTTCTTCTCTGAGATGAATAGATTAGCACAGGAGAGGAATTCGTGGAGGTCGCATCAAACAAATTAAAAAAAAAAAAAAAACAGGAGAGAGGGAGAGAGAAAGAGATAAAGAACGTCACAGTATTTAGTATTCCTCCCGGGGGCGAAAGGTGTCTGCAGTTTAAAGTAGAATGCGATCCACGTGTCGTTCTTGGCGAATCTTCGCACCAGTGACAGGTGAAGGCTAGGTTAAAGACAGACTGAAATAATCCGCGGTCCTTCCGGGATTAGGTCCCGCGACTAGTCCACTTATGAACATACGCTTTATCACAACAGCGTCAATATGGACTACGTTTACAGAAAACGGTGGTCGTAGGAGACTTTCCGGCTCCATATGCCTTTCCTTCTTCACGAGACCTGAACATTTCGACGGAATTGGCTTGCGGAAGACTGTGCAGCATGGGACATTAGGTGCATACTTTACTGACGGCAGTACGGTTGAGAGTGGCGCCAGTGCCCCTGCTGGTAGCGGTAGCAGCGGCAGCCGACGCCGGCGTGGCCCGGTGCGCCACCTAATTTGGACGCGGAAGCGGCGGCGTTGAGCGGCCGGCCTCCTTCCGTCTGCAAATATGGCGCCAGCGGCGGCCGCGATAACTCCTGAATGGCGGTGTTTGCACGCGCCCGCTAATATCGGCCGCCGCTACGCAAATCCGGCGCAGCGCGGCGGCGCCGTGCCGGCTGCCCGGGGCTAGCTAAGGCAATTTCGCGAAGGAGGAGGCGCGCGTCCGTCCGCCCGACCATTAATAAGCGATGGACGCGCCGAATAGGCCGGCCAACTCGCTAACTGGCTGGGTAAACACGCCTTCCCTTGTAGCCGGCGGGCGCCGTCCAAGAGAGAGCCGGCGGCGGTGCGAGGGGGGGCTGAGGGTTACACTCCGCTCCTAGCCGCGCACAACTTCAGCACTTCCACGGCGATCGGGGCCCCCTGCAGGCTTTACTGTTTCCTTCGCATATGCACGCTTGAGCTGTGTTTCACGATACCTGCCAAGAATTTTCCTTAAGAAGTAGCTGTCCTGGACAGAAGGTTGTGATGTGCCACGCTGTGCTCGGCACCATGAAAGTGCAGCACGATCATCTATTTCAAACTGTCCCGTTACCCATAAGAAGCAGTCAAATCTAATTGGAATAAGTTAATCCCCGTCGGGCAAAAATGGAAATGAGCGTATGGCATCGTTGGCCGAGAGGCCCCATCCGGGGAAGTTCGGCCACCAAGTGCAGGTCTTATTTCAGTCGACGCAACGTTGGGGGACCTGCGCGCCAGTGACGAGGATGAAAGGATGGTGAAGACAACAGAACACCCAGACCCCGTGAGGAGAAAATCTCCAACCTGGCCAGGAATCGAACCCGCCTCGCTTGTGAGGCGAGCACGTTACCAACCACCTAAGTAGGCGGACTTCCCCAGCGGGTAATGAGATGTGAATTAGTATCAGTGATTGCCAATACTTAACTACTTAGATTTCGAATTCCATTATACTCCACGAAAAAAAAGTCGATACACCACGAAAGAATAATAACCCGTATGGAATGGATATCGGTGTATGTGATGGACATTTGCTGACAAACAAAAAAATTCAAATTTCAGAAAAAAATCGATGATTTATTCAAGTGACAGAGCTTCACGAATTGGGCGAGTTAATAATGCGTTGGTCCACCTCTGACCCTCAAGCAAGCGATAGTTCGGCTTGATAATGACTGATAAAGTTGTTGGATGTCCTCCTGAGGGGTATCGCACCAAATTCAGTCCAGTTGGTGCGTTAGATAGTCAATATCTCGAGCTGGTTGGCGGGCCCTCCCGATAATGCTCGAAACGTTCTAAACAGGAGAGAGACCTCGTGACCTTGCTGGCCAAGTTTCGCAAGCACGAAGATAATCAGTATAAACCCTTGCCGAACGAGGGTGGGCGTTATCTTGCTGAAATGTGAGCTCAGGATGGATTGCCATGATGGGCAAAGAAAAAGAGCGTGATACATCGCGGACATAACGAAATGACACCCCAGACCATCGCTCCTGGCTGTTGGGACTTATGGCGAGCGACATTATGGTTGGCATCCCACCACTGTGTCTCCAGAAACGTTTTAGCTTGTCATCGGGGCTCAGTTCGAAGCTGGACTCACTGAGGACACTTCTACTCAATTTAATCAATGAGATTCCAGGCCGAATGTGCTCGACACCACTACAAACGGGCTTGTTGGTGTTCAGTCGTCAATGATAGTCGGTGCTAGGGGCGCTGTGAGCTCAGCAACCTGTGAGCCGACTATAAATGGCCCTTGCACTCGCGGAAGTGCCAGCTGCATGCCTAATCAATGATGGCTAATCAATGATAATGATGAAGCCGTGGCTGTGACTGCCTCTCTCACGGTTGCTTCGTCCTGGCGTACTGTCGTCTCTATAGGTCAACCGCTTCCCTGTGGACGCTGTGTTTGGCCATTGAACCGTGGATTTATTTTCAAAGAATATTCTTAAAAATTTATTTTATTTACTAGCGATTCATCAAGAGCATTAACACATTTAATCACACTATGTGAGCGTGGAAGTAGTTGCCAGGGAGTAACTGATGAAATCATAATCAAATTTCTTATAACAAATGGGAATTTTATTCTTAAAAGTGTTTTTTTAACAACGTATTTAAAATTATAATCAGAAAGCACCCTCTAAATATCAAGTTACAATTTATTCAGTGGCAGAGAGAACGAATTTTTTACCGTATGAGCTTTCGGGCTGAGAACCTTGCCGCTCCCTTTTGACACGGTCGTAGTCACGACCGCTCACAACAACCTCTGAAAGACTACACTGGTGCAAATCTGCAACACACCAGATTACTTTAAAATAAAAGTTTTAAAATTTTACACAAGCATATAAACTATGGACTCCGTAGGACGGGTGGAAATAGTACAAAACACTAAAATTAAAATATTAACTTGCCACCGAAGGTGCAGCTTGATTTTAACTTCTAAGAAAAGTCTTTCGGTGGAATGGTGGCAACTTTATATACTAAAACGACCATTTAAATAAAAGCCCATGATATGCAATCTTATATCAAATTATACAACGTTGGCCAAACGAGTTACCGTGCTGTACAGTACACATATACCACCTCTCAAAATGATAGGCAAGATCAAAACATATTTCAGGAATTATACCGTTACGCTCCAAGCAATAAATTCATTAACACACCGAATCCGACAAACATAAAAGAGGCAGCTACTGAAGAACGGCAGATTGATAGAGAGATTACCGAACAACCCGAACCGCAGGTTGCTCTAACCCACCCCTACTCCACAAGGGAAAAAATGACCACCCAATTCATAAATAACCACCTTCCCGCGGGTGGGCAAACTGAGAAGAATGGTGGGACGACCCCAATACAAAATGGCTGGTGACCTCACAAAAAAACAAGCAGAATTTAACAAGTAAATGAAACAACATATCACCAACCACTTCTAATAAACTCCGATTTCTGGAGAAGACCTGGCGCAGCACCCTCAAATCGCTCTCCCGAACCGTCCGCACCAGCCGCTTACCAATCATCTAACTTCTAATAAACTCCGATTTCTGGAGAAGACCTGCTGGCGCAGCACCCCCAAATCACTCTCCCGAACCGTCCGCTGCCAGCCGCTTCAACGGACGCAGGAAGGCGCGCCGATCTTCCGTCTCACAGCGTCGCAGCTCGTACCGGCCAGACCGATGTCGTGGGTTGACTCCTGTTGCTCCCGTGTCGACTGCGAAGCGACTACCCCTCGCTATACGGCGCCGCCCACTGGACTCACGGGGAGACCTCACAAGCACCGACGCTCTAGGCGGACAAGTCATCTTGTGTCTCAGTGCGCGACCGACCAACAGATCGATACAATCGCCAATGACCATTGCTTGAGCAAACCCGAGCACACTGGCGGCCTAACGCGCAGACTCAGATGCAGCAATTAAGCCCCGACCGGGCGACCACTCGTTGAGTTCTCTTACTGGCGGAGTGGAAAGACTCTCATTTATCCGGCTTTAAAGATTGATCCGAACGAAAGACATACTAACACTCCGGACGACAGACAGACACTAACTGCCTAACAAATTCTGACGAAAGACAGACTAGCAAGCTGGGGACGAGAGACTGATCCCAGACTGACTCCAGACTCACCCAGACTGACCAACTGGCGAGCTCATAGGGCCCGTAAATGCACGTGAACAGCAACCTTTCCCCTTTCCCACCAGAGGGAGACACCAAAGCTGCGATTACCATAGCGGCGTCACCGCCAGAAAAGGAGGGCGACTGCTTCACACTACGCGCTGCAGCGCGCTCTTCAAAACAGCAGTTTTTACCACGGCTCAGCCATGGTTCGCCCACTGCTGCCTACATCGTCGACTAGTGGCGTAGCTCCTGTACATATGTCAAATGAGTCGCTGTTACTCCAACCGGCTTCTTTGAGACCAGCTATACATCCTCTGTCTAACGCTCTTAACTGTGTATGTTGTTCATGTGGCATAGTTACTAACCAGAATGAAATTCGCAACGACTTTGTGCCCCAGTATCGACATGTCCCATCCTTCGCAGCTGCACCGCCACACATTCATCCACCGACCGCCACAGTCTACAGTTTTGCATATTTCGTCGATGCCTCTATGAATATCGATTTCTGACCAGTTTGTATAACTCCTTCGTGGTGCGCCGTTATTGTTACCTTACAGTGTAGTAAACTATATGCACACCTAAATGAGAAACAACCATGTGAGCAAGTTGTACTCCGCAGAGAACAAGGGAAACTCAGCTGGGCCACAAACTGCAGCAGGGAAGCAGTTCCTCATTCCATTCGCAGAACAGCTCCTCATCCTCTGTGTTAACGGACCTGCTAGGCAAGTGAAGGGCAGGGTGCAACTTTGTTTTGAAAGGACAGTTCACTGGCACTGATGGTCCAAAGTCATTCCTTGCAGGCTACATCTCCAGGTTGTGTGGGGACAAAAGACACTCTTATTAACGAGCTGTGTTGTCACGCGATGCGTGTCGCTTAACAACAGACTCCAAGAAGACCTGCCGCTGTGGACAGAAATGGTGAACAGTGAAAATTTGCGGATAAACACGGCCTATAAAGACAACATGTTTGAAAGTGGAATGGGAACTGAAAGTGTAGGGCCCCTTTGAACATTATGCGATGCTGGCTCCTCTCCCAGGTGCCATAAAACCAAATAGTTAAAGAAATGTACAAACGGCTACAGAGAGAGCGAGTAATTCCGACGCATTTTGCCGTGCCAAGGTTAAAATGTTTTGTAACTGGTTAACCACCTGAATCCAATTAGGGGAGAGGGAACACCATCTTCTAAAATAACTTCTAACTGGTTAGCAATCACACAGTTTATTACTCAGCAAATTAAGCGACGCTGAAAAAACTCTGAGATCAGAGTTTTTTTCATTTTTATACCTCTTCCCCAGTCTCATCTGGAACGAGAAACTCTCATTCAGCTTAGCAGAACTTAGACGCAGATAGTGACCCATATTCCAGCAAATTCAGCGCAACTTGCAGGTTTTAGGCATGGTGAGATCCAGCCCAACAGCAAAGCGAACTGTAGTGAAAGATGAACCAATAAGATAAGTCAATAATTTCAAGCTTCGTAGTCCATATGTTTATTGTACTACGGTTTCTATTTTTCTGCAGTTTTCGCAGGAAAGGCGCAATACTTCGATGTGAAACCAATCCACCATTGACGTGATTTCATGCTAAACTAAAATATTCATTTTTACTTATTGTACGATCAGAGTCTGCAGTCATTCAGAGAAGAAGTCCTAGTTTTTCAAATCAATTATAAAGCGTAGAATGGACTGTCAAATCGAGATATGCAAGTTACAGGTTGTAAAATTTCATCGGTCGACATACTCTGTTGTGCCGCTCCCAAAAGCCAATCTGCGACACTTAAAAACTTGATTCTGGTAAGATTTTAAAATATTGTAGCTGGCGAAGCTGGTAGCCAACCCCGCAACCACTTTCCAAGATATATTCTCGGACAGGTATTAATGCATCCTGAGGTTTCTGCCAGTAAGGGAAGAACAGACCTGCTCAGAAAGCCTGCAGGCCTTCTTGCATGATTGTGTACCAAAATTCCGGAGATAGAGACCTAGGAAAAGCTTCATAAACTCCACGAACATTTTGTTAATGTTTTCATCGAGATTAACAACTGAAATATGAAAAGCATTAATTTTTATAATTCCCATCGCTCTCGGCCACTTGAAAATCTCTCTCCTGGATACCAAGAGAAGGCGACTACATAGCGTGCCCTCTATGCCCCCCCCCCTCCCTAATTGGAGTCAGAGTATCAAAACGTAAACTTCAAATGCGAAAATTACCAATATTCGCTACCAGTTGCGTTTTCGGAGAAGCGCAGGTCTTAGACTACTTTTTCTGCTGGCGACACTCTCCCGTGTTCTTACACCGAGGAAGACCTTCCTCAGCCAGAAACACAAGCTCGATGTGACCCACTTTCGATTATCCAGAGTGTAGTGTTCCACACAGCTAGATCCAAACATGCTTAGTTTAAGTTACTTGTTTTAAGTCTTTCGTAATTTCTCTTTGTTTTTCTATGTAGCGATGATACTAACATGAATGTTTTAGAAAAACAAGCATTCGTCGTCTGTGACTTCAGTTGTAGTCTCCTCAGTCAGTTTACGTTTTGCTGGTGCTCTGCCGTACGTGATCCTGAAGACACAGGCGTAGATGAGGCGTCATAAAAAGGAAAAGTTTCTCATATGCTTCCATTTGCTCACTGCCTTACTAGCATTGCAGCAAATGTACCATGCTGAGAAAATAAATTCTATGAATACAAGGCGAATTGCACCACTTCCACCAAAAGGGAACCAGCTGTAATTCTGATCAGTTCTACAGCACGTAGGAATGCGGTAAATTAGTTGGCAGATGTAACAGCCTACGCGGCCTGAAGGGAATTCAGTGGGGCTCCAGGTACCAATCCCCTGCTGGCTAATATGCGATGTCGGGTTGAAAAGCCGAACAACTGTGACTGAGCATGTCGCAAGGCACGGGGAACAATAGATTGAGACGACAAAAGTCATGGGTCAGCAATATGTACAGTCTTAGACATAAAAACTGGCCGCCGGCCGGCCGCAGTCCGAGTCGTTCACTTAAGGTGGCCAATAAAACTGACCGCCCCTGCCAACTCCTAGTCCGGCCATCTGCACAATCTGGCAACACTGTAAGATGGGGAAGCGTCAGGAGGAAGTGTTAACTACTTCTGCGATGCCATCGTGCTGTGGGAGCCCGTGGTCTAGTGGTAGTCACCTTGCATTCTAAATGTATAGTTGCAGGTTCGCGTCCGACTGTATTTTTTTTTTCTACCACATTTCAGCTCTCGTCTAAAGTTACGAGTCCGAATGAACATCTAACATAATTCACTTCACATTCTACCGACCAGTAATAACAAATACTTCCAGAAACATTCCGCAGGACAGCTGGTGGCTGCGGCGCGATCAGAACAACTTAAACGCTCGGCGTTTCCTCGCGATGCAGCGGCTACCGGCCACCGGCCAGACGCCACCCGCCGCCTGAAATCGGGCGCCGTCCAGGTGAACGCGGCGTGACGCTGTCAGTGTGTATATCAACTGTCATTTTCGAATTTGAAGTTCTAGTTATCATCTTGCAGTTAAGAATTGTAAAATCAAGAACTACGGTTAAGTGTTGTAAAATTGGGTTGACAGTGGAAAAAGGTGTAACATACGCAATACAGTATTTATCTTTGGTACAACAGAGGGGTGAATGCTGAGGAGACAGCTCGATACATTTGAACTGTGTGTGCACAGAGTGCTCTTGGGAAAAAACGTCAGTAAAAGATAATCTTCTTTCAATAAAGACTATTCTGGCATGAATGATTTTCCACTTTAAGGAAGTCTCTACTACTGAATAGAAGTGATGGATTACCATTTAACCATGATGCGACATTTTCATTCAACAGGCATGGTTCAGAAGCCTGGTGTAGGAGTACTGCCTGCTCTAATTCTCAACAACAAAAATCAATGGAGTGACTATTACTGCGGTTTTGCTTGAATGTCACCAGGTCGCTCACTGAACATTCCTATGCAATACTGTTACTGGTGACGAGTTATGATACCTATATCGTAAACTGTCTAAGAAGAAATGAAAGGCTGGGCCCTACCAAAAGATGTAAACTCGAGCAAAGAGTAGTGTGAACATAATATTTTCCGCCTGATAGCTCCAAAAGTGTGTTTTGCTCTACGAATTCTTCCCCAAGGATGTGTCCATCACAGCTGGAATTTGTTGCCAACAACTGAGAAGCCTTTTGGTCTCAGTGTAAGAAAATCGACTGACAAAACTACATCACGTGTGCTTCTGCATGATAACGCACTTGTTGATCTGAGAAACAAGATTATCGTGATTGACAGGGAAGTCATCCCTTAGCACTTGTACTGACAGGGAAGTCTCAGGTACTTGTCCCTCTGATCGTATGCTCGAAAAATTTTACGTCTCCTGTTCTTGATCGATCGTCAAGGCAATTCATTTCTAGACGAAAAAGCTCTTGAAACAACACGTTAGAACCAGTAGGTTTCTACAGGCGTATAATTTGTAAACCGCTTTATCACTGTCATATTGTTTGCAGGCCTGTGTGGCGGTGCGTTTCTAGGCGCTTCAGTCTGGAACCACGTGACCGCTACAGTAGCAGGTTCGAATCCTGCCACGGGCATGGATGTGTGTGATGTCCTTAGGTTAGTTAGGTTTAAGTAGTTCAGTGTTCTAGGGGACTGATGACCACAGGTATTAAGTCCCATAGTGCTCAGAGCCATTTGAACCATTTTTTGTCATATTGTTTTAGATATTGTGAGCCGGACGGAGTGACTGGCTGGTTCTAGGCGCTACAGGTTCGAACCGCGCGACGGCTACGGTCGCAGGTTCGAATCCTGCCTCGGGTATGGATGTTTGTGATGTCCTTAGGTTAGTTAGGTTTAAGTAGATCAAAGTTCTAGGGGACTGATGACCTCAGATGTTAAGTCCCATAGTGCTCAGAGCCATTTGAACCAAGTTAATAATGCACTCTTAAATGGTGGAATCTCACAAACTCCCTCTGCCATATGATAGCAGTGAAAACTACATTTTTCATCTGCATAGCACCGCAGTATGAACTCAAATGTTTTGTAGCATTAATATACTTGATTTTGTTGTGATCGCATTCAATGGCAGTAGAGGAGCAAAATCATCTGACTTGAAATATACTTTTCCAGAGAGATTCGAATCATTGGCTACAGTTGCAGTAGCACAACCAGTCAGGTATCAAGAATGCGAGCATTCACTCTTTGCTGTAGTATAGGCTGGAGCAGAAACAAGTAGGTTCCGCACAAAGTAAACTATGAGAGACACTTTAGTTAACGCATGAAGTAACCATCGTTCAAATGTAAATTTTACAAATCGCTCTCACTTATTAAACATGATTTGTTCAGAAAATTACAACTGTATCTAGTGAAACGAGTATGTTAATGCAGCTCCAGACCATCACTATCACCGAGTTGCCAAACATTTTCCGAATAGCAATTAAGATAGAAATGTGTGTGTGTGTGTGTGTGTGTGTGTGTGTGTGTAGGTGGGTGGGTGTGTATGGGTGGGTGTTTCTGTGTGAGTGGTCTGTTCTTCCGGACATGTCACATAGAACATACACTACGATTCGAAACGAACAGCCTTGCTAATCAATTAAATATCAAAGGACGGATGTCCTGGCTGTCACAGGGCGTTAAAATACAGCTACTGCGCCAGATGAAAATCTGTTTCTGATCAGGTTCGAACCCGAATTCGTGGTGACTTTCCTTTCGGACATGTCTGAAAGAACAAACACCACACATATATGCATATACAGGGTGTTACAGCAGGAATAGTTAGCAGGTGGTAGTATAGACGTATTGCATAAACAATGCCATATAAATGTGTTCACATTTTATTGAGTACAGAGGTACAGCTGTTAATTGTCCGCCTCTGTAGAGTAGCGGTAGCGTTACCGCCTTCAACGAAGGGAGCCCGGGTTCGATTCCCGGCAGGGGACTGGGTGTTGTGTGTCCATCATCATTCTCATCATCATTGACTCGCTGTCGCCGATGTGGCGCCACATAAAAAGGACCTGCAAAACGGCGGCCGAACTCCGCCGAATGGAACCTACCGTCCAACAACGCCATACGACCATTTCCATTTCCTTCGTCTACCATCTGCCGCGCCCAGTGGCCGTGCAGTTTGAGGCGCCATGTCACGGACTGCGCGGCCCCTCCCACAGGAAGTTCGAGTCCTCAAATGGTTCAAATGGCTCTGAGCACTATGGGACTCAACTGCTGTGGTCATAAGTCCCCTAGAACTTAGAACTACTTAAACCTAACTAACCTAAGGACATCACACACATCCATGCCCGAGGCAGGATTCGAAACTGCGACCGTAGAAGTCGCACGGTTCCGGACGGCGCGCCTAGGACCGCGAGACCACCGCGGCCGGCAGTTCGAGTCCTCCCTCGGGCATGGATGTGTGTTTGGTCCTTTAGGAATTCACACACATTTGAATATTTTGCAGGCATGGTTGCTCAGCGTGTACGGTCAGAGAGCTGGCTGGCTTCTCAATAAAAAAACTGAGTGAAAAGAACAACAACGAACTTCGACGGATGTCACGTGACGTCCTCTACGTCGAAATACAACGAACCATAAGGAACAAAATGCAAAAAATAGTCAGCTCGTCTGCCTCGTAAGCAGGAGGTCCAGGTTCGAACCCGGGTGGGGCACAAATTTTAATATGCTGCCGCTGCTGTGTTTCAACACCCTATGACAATGTGGACGTCTGTCCCTCGATGCTTAAGATGCAATTGTTTTTAGAGGCAATACGGATGATTTGCGAAATTTTGTCTTGCCATCAATGTAACGGAACTTTAACACCATCCGTTCCTTAGTCATTGCTTTGTGATGGCACTAACCTATGTCATATACAAACGAATCAGATTGTAGAGCATATTTAGTCAAATAACGAATGGACAGTATACAAGTATTTACAAGCAGTAGAAGCAGAATTGCAGCGAGCTGATCTCTTAACCAAGTGCAACGTAGAGTACCTGTGTAGTGAGTCATTTCAACTATATAGCTGACGGTAATATTTGTCAAGCAATTCACTGCAGAATTAATGTAATACCCGCACGATGATCTCTGTAGTCATACTGTATCATTAGCAGCTCGTGAATGGAGTACTATTTTAGTTAAATCAGGTTACTGAAGCTGATACCAAATAAAGAGAAGCGACGACTCCTCCACCCTATCTTCACTTAGGCAGTCAGCTCTAGATTATGTGCCCCACCATTAACATTACTGTAAGCAGTCTGACAGAATAACACCACCACATCCACCGACAAGCTGTACTATTATCATCACAAAGTTGTTACTCGCAGTGATTACAAGCTGCTGATGTTTGTTAATAATAGCGGAAGTGCCTGATGAATGTGGCAGACAGAGAGAAACCTAAATAACAGTAAGAGGTTACCCTGCGGAGCAAAGAGCCCACGTATTGTGTCGAGTTCTGGCAAATTGATATTAATGAAGTTCCCGATGGTTTCTCACTAACGTATTGTTTTGGCTATCCGAATACTCATATGGGAATTATCGAAGTGCAATTGCTAGAACACTCTACTACCTTAATAACACCTCATTTTGGATTGAATATGACTCGGAAAGCGACGTTAATTTGACGTTTCCGTCCATCTCCGGACGACTTACTGAATGAACTCTGAAGTGCACTCACAATTGTGTTGCCTGCCACACGAACTCTGTAAAGTGATGTGGCAGCTGGCAGTCATTGCTGAATACAGACACGTGCAAATACTGTATTTTCACTGATCTATGGGAACTCGTCTTTGTTGTATTTTTTCCGTACCGTAATTAGCACGACAACATAACGCTCATTCTGCTGAAGAACTTGATTTCCACAAGTCCTTAATTAGGAATTTGCGAGCGGTAGTAATGCATGCAAAGAAACAGACTGTTGGACAAAAGAACAGACAGCTGCCTACCTTTTATATTTCCGATAGTCCCTACGATAAGGATCTGGTGTCATATTATGCTTCAGAACCCTAAAATGTTTATTCTTTCACTTTATACTAAAACAAAAGCTATGATAGGAGAAGAGGAAATGACTTATATGCTTCTCAGAAACTTCAGTCTTCTGTGTTTATTATCTCACTTCATACTAAAACAAGGGCGTTGATATGAGGGGAGGAAATGAAGTATACGCTTTCAAGACATAATATTTCCTTGTGTGCTACTACTGCGTACATGAAAACTCTGCAGTTAATTTTTGCGTCTTAGATAAATTTTGGTATCATCTCACATTACTTTGTGAGAAAGTTCCTATTTTTTTGGGATTCAAATAGAGTGGACATTTCGTCACTGGTAAATATTCTGATGACTAATGACATGATATCCGTTGCAATTGCTCCATGGCACCTGTGAGTAGAGCCTCACGTTGGTTACTATAAGAACACGCAGGCAGTGATGTCCGCTCACTGCGGTCAGCGCTAAGGTGATTTCTTTCTGTTATGGCGAAGCGTCTGCTGCAGTGTCCACGCTCAGCCAACATAAACAAGTCGCGGCGACATTGGGCAGTGCTAATCGCTGCACTTGACGCGAGCTTCGACAACAACAGCGCACTGTCTCCACTAACGATGTTATGTAGTTAATACATCTTACTAGCTTAACGTAACATGCAGGACATGGTTTGGGTAAAAATTCAGTTTGTAGTAACTAGCCATTGCATTAAAATACAGGTATATTTTTTTAATATTTATTGTTGCTTGTCTCTTTAATGTTAATGGTATTGCTTCATATTGTGCGTGAACACGAAAACACAGAGACACACAAACACACACACTCATACACACACACACACACACACACACACACACACACACACACACACACACACACACACAGTCATTGAATTCAGTGAGTGTGACGACTGCTGTCTGGTGAACAACATATGCACCAATCAGTTCCACAGTTGGCGTGGAGTGGATGACTTTGCGGTGCAAGAGTTATGAGGATTAGACTGACAGTAAATGGACTTGTATACTAAAGTGCTGCGACAAAGCAAAGCTTGACTGATTATCAGATGATTTTTCCACATGGGTTTTGTGGACGAGTTTACTTCTAGTAACCAACGCACCCACCATCGTTATTTAAAATTTCTCGAAGGCGTCGAGGCATTGATTCTACTAAGGTCCTCGTTAGTGTAGCGTGATGGTTCACTTCCCACGACACGTTCCCTATATTAGTCCAAAGGTCGCTTGCATTTTTAGGTCCACATGGCAATGACCTCGTTAGTTCTGCCCACATATTCTCTGCTCTGATGGATGGGGCTGTGGTGCTGTAAATAAATTATCATCTCGTTACTTCATATATTTGTATTTAAATAACGTATTTGTAATAAACACATTTATTAGTATTTCCCATGGTGTTTAGGAATTCAGTCCCTGTCATAGATTCGTGATCTAGATTCAACAGTCGGATTAGTATTGTGGTTTACAGAATCGGAAATCCACATTAAGACTGACTGGCTCAATTCGATTAGAACGACCTGGTATCGAACTGTAATCACGTCTGTATTCCAACAATGCTGCACACATAAATTCCTTTGATGAAGTAACAGGTAGCAACTGTCTAAGAGAAGTGAGGAATATGTCTACTAGCAGCAATGTAACCTAATTATAACTTATATTTATGTGACGCAAATACTGAATCGAACAAAACACATCTGTTTCAGTGATGGGTAGATACACCATATCGGATTTGCTGATGACAACATAATAATAATAATAATAATAATAATAGTAATAACCCCATGTGAGGTTGTTAGATGTTAGATCCTCTACATGGCGTCTACCCTGGTGGCGTATAGGGGAAAGACTCCCAGATATGGCTGGTACCGAGGAAATCAAGTACGTGGGGTGGACCAAATACTAACACAATTCCCAACGGCTGTTCAACCCGTTGAACCCAAAACCCAGACATGTCTGAGTGGAAATCACCGGTATCCTGGTCAGCGTCTGTCAGCTCAATGAGCTCGGCTGGACTTTCTGATTCTGGGGAGTCCAGGCTAGCACAGCAGAGAATATAGGAGACCTCTGGTAAACTTCACTACAAGCAGAAAACATGCACTGTAACACTAAATATCAATACAGTGATCCAAACAGAAAACTACATAATCTCGCATACGAAATCGACCGACAAGGAATCCTCATCCTTGGCCTTAAAAGACTAACTGACAATGAAACCTTGCATTACGGAAACCATCGCATCTTCAGGGGCAATGCACAAGAAAAGGTAGCGAAAGGCGCACCAATACTCGGCATGGCATTTCTCGTACACAGATCCATCATCAACCATGTCAAAGAAATAACACCCATCAACAATCGACTCGATTCAGAGCGCCAATAAAAAATATACACTCATCAATACACGTGCCACAACCAACACCGAAAATAAGAAGGACCCCGAAAATATCGAAAAATTCAGGAATAAAGTAAAAAAAAAGCCATGAACAAAATTCACCAAGATGACGTGAAAATCCTAATGGGAGACTTCAACGCTGAATTTGGGACAGAAAAAACCACTTTGAAAAAATCGGTAAAAATTCAGCACACTAAAACACTAACACCAACGGCATATTATGATAGACATTAGCCAACAATTCAACCTCAAATGAAAAGACCAGTAAAACAGGAAATATGACGATTCCCGATCCAGCATCTTGGTGAATACCAGATCGACCATGTTGCTATCTCCTGCACCCACAACAGAATCATCCTCGATATTCATGTCCGACAAGGCGTGAACATTGACTCACACCACCACTTCACACCAGCTAATGTCACATTCTCTCCGAACAGAGTTCACCTCAAAAACCCTTCATTCAAAAATTCGACACATCCAAAATTCAAGGAACCAATATCACAGAAGAATGGGAAAAAGAACCGACGAACAACCGGACTGACTTCTGCAGTCCGCCCCTGGTAACTGAGTTGTCACTGCGGCGGAATGTCATACCTACCGGCCCAGGTTGATTTCCCGGCTGGGTCGGTGATTTTCTTCGCTCAGGGACTGGGTCTTGTGTTGTACTTACCATCTTCATTTCGTCCCCATCGACACGCAAGTCGCCGAAGTGGCATCAACTCGAAAGACTTGCATCAGGCGAACGGTCTACCCGATGGGAGGCCCTAGTCACACGGCATTTCCATTTCCTTTCTAATATACTCGAAGAAGCAATTGCAACGGATATCATGTCATTAGTCATCAGAATATTTACCAGTGACGAAATGTCCACTCTATTTGAATCCCAAAAAAATAGGAACTTTCTCACAAAGTAATATGAGATGATACCAAAATTTATCTAAGGCGCAAAAATTAACTGCAGAGTTTTCATGTACGCAGTAGTAGCACACAAGGAAATATTATGTCTTGAAAGCGTATACTTCATTTCCTCCCCTCATATCAACGCCCTTGTTTTAGTATGAAGTGAGATAATAAACACAGAAGACTGAAGTTTCTGAGAAGCATATAAGTCATTTCCTCTTCTCCTATCATAGCTTTTGTTTTAGTATAAAGTGAAAGAATAAACATTTTAGGGTTCTGAAGCATAATATGACACCAGATCCTTATCGTAGGGACTATCGGAAATATAAAAGGTAGGCAGCTGTCTGTTCTTTTGTCCAACAGTCTGTTTCCTTGCATGCATTACTACCGCTCGCAAATTCCTAATTAAGGACTTGTGGAAATCAAGTTCTTCAGCAGAATGAGCGTTATGTTGTCGTGCTGATTACGGTACGGAAAAAATGCAACAAAGACGAGTTCCCATAGATCAGTGAAAATACAGTATTAGCACGAGTCTGTATTCAGCAATGACTGCCAGCTGCCACATCACTTTACAGAGTTCGTGTGGCAGGCAACACAATTGTGAGTGCACTTCAGAGTTCATTCAGTAAGTCGTCCGGAGATGGACGGAAACGTCAAATTAACGTCGCTTTCAATCCAAAATGAGGTGTTATTAAGGTAGTTGAGTGTTCTAGCAATTGCACTTCGATAATTCCCATATGAGTATTCGGATAGCCAAAAGAACACGTTAGTGAGAAACCATCGGGAACTTCATTAATATCAATTTGCCAGAACTCGACACAATACGTGGGCTCTTTCCTCCGCAGGGTAACCTCTTACTGTTATTTAGGATTCTCTCCGTCTGCCACATTCATCAGGCACTTCCCGCTATTATTAACAAACATCAGCAGCTTGTAATCACTGCGAGTAACAACTGTGTGATGATAATAGTACAGGTTGTCGGTGGATGTGGTGGTGTTATTCTGTCAGACTGCTTACAGTAATGTTAATGGTGGGGCATATAATCTAGCGCTGACTGCCTAAGTAAAGATAGGGTGGTGGAGTCGTCGCTTCTCTTTATTTGGTATCAGCTTCAGTAACCTGATTTAACTAAAATAGTACTCCATTCACGAGCTGCTAATGATACAGTATGACTACAGAGATCATCGTGCGGGTATTACATTAATTCAGCAGTGAATTGCTTGACAAATATTACCGTCAGCAATGCAGCTGAAATGACGCACTACACAGGTACTCTGCCGGCCGTGTGGCCGAGCGGTTCTAGGCGCTTGAGTCGGGGACCGCGCGACCGTTACGGTCGCAGGTTCGATTCCTGCCTCGGGCATGGATGTGTGTGACGTCCGTAGGTTAGTTAGGTTTAAGTAGTTCTAGGTTCTAGGGGACTTATGACCTCAGCAGTTGAGTCCCATAGTGCTCAGAGCTATTTGAACAGGTACTCTACGTTGCACTTGGTTAAGAGATCAGCTCGCTGCAATTCTGCTTCTACTGTTCGTAAATACTTGTATACTGACCATCCGTTATTTGACTAAATATGCGCTACAATCTGATTCGTTTGCATATGACCTAGGTTAGTGCCATCACAAAGCAATGACTAAGGAATGGATGGTGTTGAAGTCCCGTTACATTGATCGCAAGATAAATTTTCGCAAATCATCCGTATTGCCTCTAAAAACAATTGCATCTTAAGTATCGAGGGACAGACGTCCACACTGTCATAGGGTATTGAACAAAGCTGCGGCAGCAGATTAAAATTTGTGCCCCACCAGGGTTCGAACCTGGACCTTCTGCTTACGAGGCAGACCCGCTGACTACTTTTCTTTTTTGACTTCTAGAAAACAAAAACGAAAAAAGGAAAAATGATTTTGGAAGGTTTTCTTGTTCTTTTTCATTTATTTGTTTATTTTATACAAATGGATAAAGGAAGGTCATTCCTCTTCGGGTACTCAACCAGGATAGTAGAAAGTCGTCCCGTTACGACATAATTTTTCGATGACTGTCGTCTCGTTGCTGTGTTGTTTCTGTTATTTGTTCGATCTCATAAAAAAGAAACTGAAAAGAGGTGCGAATGGTTATATTCTCATGTCATCGGTAATCCAGCTGCGAGGTGGCTTACGGAATGCGCTCCATAGAAAATTAGAAAAAATTGCCTGTATTTAGGGTTCTTGGCGATCGCGCAATGTCGTTCGTTGAGGTAATACCAAACATCGGGTACTGTTTTTTTGCCATTACCGAATAGGTAGTGAACAGCGAGGCCGCTAATCCACGTCAGAGAGTTCGTTTTTGCTCTTGGGAGATGCATCTCATCGAGGAAAAGAAGTGATCGGGTAGTTATCCTGTCGGGAGTCTTACGTGTGAGAAAAGCCAGTATCTGATGCACCAAATACCAAACTTCCTTTGCCGACCCTCTTTCGGAACGATGTTCATCCGTGTCAATCACTTGGCATGTGGCACACAAGGGTGAGTCGGCGAGGTGGATGTGATGTAGGCGGGACTGGCTCAACTGTTTCCCATTAACAGTTACGTACCATGCAGATTACACGTCAGTATGAAGGGTGGTGCCACACAGCACGCCACTTTGTAGTGGGGTGTTTGCTTTCACTCACATTCGGCGTCCTGTTCAGTTGTATGGCAGCATATATCGCCCTCGTCATCGTCAAGTGTGTGCGTTATGGATGTAGCTTAATTCAAGGAAGAATTGGCTAATGTAGAAGAAAAATGCTGGGATGTCCGATATCATCACAGGGGCTCCGAGTGAGGTTGGTCGTAAGGCCTCCAGTGACAGACTTGTGAGGCACGTCGGGCTTCGTCGCCACAATTGCAGGTGACAGCTGGCGAACAGGGCCTTCGCTATGTTCTGAACATGGCGAAGGCCTAAACCGCCTCTGCTTCTCTAGAGGGTTAGGGACTCGTAACGAATCTTAAATAACACTCTCGCATTAACAATGTATCCCAAAACCGCCAACATGCGGTGAGTAGTTGGTATCGGGAGTATCTGTGCAAAATGGGGGATACGGGACGCCAAATAGACGTTAGCATATCGCGTCCGTTGCAGGAGGTCTAGATGTCTAAGACGGTGCTCACTTATTCCTGTCCTCATCTGATTCAATAAACGCCTGTAGTTAAGGGCTGTGGAACGCTTCATATCAGATGTGAAACCAGTGCCAAGACAGCGGATTGTGTCACTGATTCGTAGTGTTGCGACGCTCTCGTCAGATAGACCTCTGCCTATAGACAGGGCGTGCGATTTGTGGATACTGAGATTGCTCCCCGATGTCGCGCCGTAGGTCGCCACCCACGCCAGTGCTGCACGAACATCATTACTGCGAAGAAGGAGTACCATATCATCTGCATAGGCAGTGCAGCAAAAAGTGTGTCCACCAAGAGACATCCCAGTCTGGCGTTGTTGGAGGCTGCAGAGGAGTGGTTCCAGGACGAGGGCGTACAATATCGCTGAATGAGGGGAGCCTTATCGCATCGATCGCTAGATCTGTATCGGCGGCGTGAGAGGGCCGTTATATAACACCTTGGACGTCGCGCCGCGTTGGAGACGCATCGGTACCTCAACTATGATGTCCGGATACCCCATGTGTCGCAGTACCTCCATCAAAAATGTGTTATCGACTCTGTCAAAGGCCTGGCTAAAGTCGAGTGAGGCCAAAACTCCTGGCAGTTGGCGAGCTTTGGCTAGCGCGATCATATCTCGGTATCGGCACAGTGCAGTGGGAATATTATGGTCACCTCCTAACGATACCTGGTCCTGCGACACAACACATTGTACCGATCGCTATAGGCGTGCTGCCAGAAGCCAGGTGAAAATCTTCATGTCACTGTTGAGTAAGTCAAGGGGCGATAATCACTGATCCTGGTTTCGCCTCGTGGTTTGTGTATGGGCACAAACAGTCCTTCTAGGAACGCCCCAGGGATCTGCGTCGTGGGAGACATAAGATCGCGGCAAATATCAGTCCATGCTGGTGCCAGCAATTGTTGATATGTCCGATAAAATTCCAGAGCAAGGCCATCTGGTCTCGGGGACTTATGAGTAGCACCCGCCTCTATTGCTTCAATGATTTCCTCTTCCGTTACATCTGCAGTCAAATCCGCTGCCGCTGTCGGAGAGATCGTGCCATAGGTGAGTTGAGAGACTTCGGCGATCACCTCTGGGGGATGTCGCTGTTCCGAGTACAGCCTAGTGCAGTGAGCATGAAGGGCGTTTCCTATATCACGCTGGGTATCAAGGCGTCGTCCGGCTTCCGTCGTGATAGCTCGGATCACTGTCCTGCGTCGGCGCCGTCGTTTTGCAGTGACGTGGTACATCGACGGTTCCTCCAGGACCACTCTGTCTTGAGTGCGCACACTGACGATCGCACCCTCAAGTTGGCAACGTGTTAATCTGATGATTTGTGCCTTGGCACGGTTCACCGTCACCTGCCTTGCAGGTGAGAACGGCAGTGTTGTACATTCCCTTAAGATGCTGTAGTAAAAGTCCATGGCATGTCTCTTCCATGCTGCTACATCTCATCCGTAACCTATCAAGGTCATCCGGAAGGGCTGGTTTGGAGCAGAGTAACCACTACGACAGTGTAGACCGGTAGGTGCCACGTCGCCGGCTACAGGAATCCCACGTGTTCTGTGTAAGGCGTAGACATTCCTGAGAGGCTAGGTGGGAGACATTCAACTTCTGGCGGCGCTGCGCTGCGCTATACCTTCTGGTGGCCGAGGGCGATGGCACAAATGTAGGCCTCGTGGTCAGAAAACGCTGTGGGCCAAACTTCGGAAGCTCTCGTCCCCACAGCTATGGAGCGCGAGGTATAAATCCTGTCGATGCGACTGGAGGAATGGCTGGTGTAGTGCGTATATCCGGGCCGATCGCCACAAACATGTTCCAACGAGTTCACCAATTGAAGATTATTTATAACTGTCGCAAGTTCTGTGCAGGGAGAATGATGTAGTAACTGATCCTTAGGTGCTTGGCTACAGTTGAAGTCCCCTCCGAATATCAAGGCGTCCTGACGGCCCATAAAGAGGTCGATCGTTCGCGACGCCGACCAGATCCTGATGGCGCATAGATGTTAATAAGTTTGACTCCTTGGATAGTAAGAGCCATTCCTCTGGCTTCATGGAGGTACTCGACGCCTTCTGCGGGTATACCTTCGCGGAAGAGGATCACCACACCACTGCCATTGGCTGAATCATGTGAGACCCAAGTCTTGTATCCATAGGGTTCCTTGAAGTATGCGACATATACCTCTTGAAGGAGCGCAATATCGATGTCTGCTGCATTGAGCAAATCCTGTAGCATCACTAGGTTATTTCGCGCACGTATGTTGTCGACCTTAATCGTTGCTAGACGGTATGTTTATTCAGCCAGATCGGCAACTGGGTTGTTTAGGATGACAGGTGTGGACGGCAGTGGCGGCCCCACAGAGGCTGATGATAAGGCCATAGTCACTGTGGTTGGTCTGTGCTGGGTACAGCCGAGAGAGCAGCTCTGCCCTCAGCATTCTCTGGGCGCTGTGGCTCATCCTCGACATCATCCGCCCAAGAATAAGATGCAGCGATTGGTTACTGTTGATCAGTGCTGTCGGTGGAGCGCTCGCGCGCATGTTCAGAAGCAGAAGTGGTGTCAGTCCGAGGCTCGGAAAATGTATTCGCCGTAGCATCGTGACGGGAAGGGTTAGTTGTGGTGGTAGAGTCCTGAGTGTCGTCCGACGCCGGATCTTCGTCCGGATCACACATCCGAAGCAGGCAATCATCGGATGGCGTATGGCGCCGATCCTTGCGTTTTCGAGGGGATCGTTGTTTCCGGACATGTGGTCTGTGTCAGAGTGCGGGCGGCAATCGTCTGACGCGGTCTCCATTGGTAGGAAGACAGAAGTAATTTCTGGTTCGATTTCCATCTCCTCTTGAGGCTCGTCTCGGTGGCACAATTGATCACCGTCTTGAGGTAGTTCTGCCGATGACGTCGTGGAGGGGAATATGCTGTCCGCCACAATGTCATCGACCATTGACTGCAATATGGTGTTTCGATCCTGGGCAGGAACAGCTGTTGCGGTTGCAGCCGTTGCATACGTGATGGGTGTCGCCGGGGATGGAACTTCATCAATCGGTGTCTGAGTCAGTCGGCGTTGAATACAGGCCGATCGGACATGTCCTTCCTGGCCACAGCCGGCTCAAGTACGCGGTTGTCCGTCGTACATGACAATGGCTCTTCAGCCGCCAATTACTAAATAGGATGGCACATGCTTCGTCAGTGCAATCTTAATTTGTCGCACTCCGTTTAAGACGGGGTATATCTCAAACGTTTGCCATTTTTCAGCCAGGTGGCTTAGCACGTTGCCGTACGGTTTGAAAGCTGTCATCACTAATTCTGGCGGGACTTCGAATGGCAGCTCGAAGACCCTCAGAGTGCGAAGGCCTAATCCAGTGTGGTCGATCGTTACAGTTCCTATGTGGCCATCAGGATGCTTAAATTTAAGTCCATAAGTGTGTCGGCACACATCAGTGCACGCCTCTTCATTGAACAGTTTTATGTATACGACAATGTGTGTTATAGAAAATTGGATCCCAATGATGTCTTGAGGTGCAACATGAAGTTTTTCCCAGATGAAACGTTCAATGTCAAGTACTCGAGGTCTTGCGTAGTCCGCTTGAAATGTGATCTTAATTGTAGACTTGCGGTACGAGTGCGCCATGGCACTACCGAGACACGGACGCGTGACACTCGCTGCAGTTGAGGGTAGACAGGAAACACTCTCGCGCGCAGTACGCAAACAGGCGGGACACATGCACGACGAACTTGCCACACCTCTGCTAACAGCGGATTGTGAATTTGTACCCCACCAGAGTTTGAACCAGGACCTCCTGCTTGCGAGGCAGACGCGCTGACTATTGGGCTAGCAGGACACAACGGCCAACTTGCCTACAGGACCTATCTACACACGCTCCTCGTCAATTTCCATGTTTGTCGCATACCACATACGCTGTACTCTTCCGTCCATTATTCCACTTGCTCTCAGCCACACTGTATTCCCGCGAGTGTTTGGACGATGACGTGCGTCTAGCACTGAAAAGTTTCGATGATCCGTCGAGACCTGAATAAATACGTAGGATGTTTCAGGAGGAATACTGAATGTTGTAGGAGGTGGTAGTATAGACAAATTGCAGAAAAAATGCCATATTACTTGTGTCCAATTTTTATTGAGTACATACAGCTGGGTTCAATGCATTTTCGTTTCATTTGTAGGTCCTTACAGGATCCCATTTTCTACACTTTCTTGAAAATGAGCTTCCAGCATTATCGGATAAGGTTCCTTTGGCTACAAGAAAGCGTATGTTCCTCCAGCATGACCGGGCTTCAGCACTTTCTAGTCGTCAGGTGACATAGAATCTAAACTTAACATTTCCCGGAAGATCGATCAGTACATATGGGCACTTTTCTTGGTTCAGAATGGTTCAAATGGCTCTGAGCGCAATGGGACTTAATTTCTGAGGTCATCAGTCCCCTAGAACTTAGAACTACTTAAACCTAACTAACCTAAGGGCATCACACACGTCCATGCCCGAGGCAGGATTCGAACCTACGACCGTAGGGGTCGCGCGGTTCCAGACTGTAGCGCCTAGAACCGCTCGGCCACCCCGGCCGGCACTTTCCTTGGCCCCAAGGTTCCAAAACCTAATCCCTTTGGATTTTCGGCTGTGAGAATGGTTAAAAGGCGAAGTCTACGAAGAAAAAGAAAATCCAAGAGCCAATTTGTTCGTTCGGATTGTGAATAGCGTTGTCATGGCGGCTACAGTGTAACACGTGTTAAGTTCGGCTCGCGAAATTTAGTTGAATTCGAAGGTGTTCTCGCAGGTGGTGTTGTCTAGTACAAGTGGAAATCGTGTAAACAACAGTGTTCTGTGCAGTAGTGCTATTTTTTTTCTGTGCTCCGCCAATATCTTCGAGAAAATGGTAAACAGAAGAGTCGACAGCAACGCGTCCAGCAGCGGGGCAGCAGCAGGTGCGGCGGGTCCGCTCTTGGCGGAAGGTGTGGCCGCGGCTCCCGGTATAGCGGAGCTGGTCCGCTCTGAGGTAAACGCTGCGCTTCGCGATAAAAACAATCTCGATCTGATAGCAGGCACTGTATCAGATACTGTAACGGCAGCAGTATTGGCCAAAATGCGTGAAACTGTTGAGGCCGATACTGGCGAAATTACAGCACTAAAAAAGTCTGTGTCTGAATACGAGAAAAAGGCACGAGAGTTGGAAGTGAAACTGTCTGCCGCAACTGACGAACTAGAACAGTACCAAAGGCGAAATAGTCTACGACTGTTTGGAGTAGTAGAAAATAAGGAAGAAGACACGGACAACCTGCTTATACAGGTTGCGCGTGAAAAATTAGGCGTAGAAGTGGCCAAGGCAGACATTGACAGGAGCCATCGGGTGGGACGAAAACTACCAGGTGCCACCAAACCTCGTCCAATAATAACTAAATTTGTCTCGTACCGAAAAAGGGCAGAGATCTTTACCCAAAAGAAGAAGTTAGCAAGGACAGGGCTTACAATAAGGGAAGATCTGACACACGAACGGCTAAAGATTTTAAACAGTGCCATATCCCATTTCGGTCTTCAGAATGTGTGGACTCAGGATGGCAGAGTAATCATTAAGACAGCAGCTGGAAAGAAGACAGTCACAAACATGACAGAACTGAATAGTATTAAGTGAAGCTACTCGAGCCAAAAGTGCAAACTTAACACCATTTGCAAATTGTAACAGCCCTATACTCAGATATAGTCTTGTAATTTTATTAATTTTTTAATTATACCCATATTTGTACCATCTAATTGTTTTTGTAACTGTATTAACTTTTCACTTTTTTTGTGTCTGTAGCTCTAACCATTACTTAATTTTAGTTACTGCTAATACTTTTTTCATTTTCTCAGTTTATTCTCTTCCGTTCTGAAATAGTTCTATTGCAATTATTAGTCTCTCCTTTAGTTCATTAATCACCCATCTCTTCGGTTTACATTGTTCATAACAAAAATCACTATCAGTATCACTTTAGCAAATTTTAATCTAATTGTAGCTTCCTACGATAATCACTAGCAGTATCACTTTAGTAAATTTCAATTTAATCCTAGCTTCCTACGATAATCTATTAATTATTAAGCTTACTTCTCTCTGCTGGCAGCATTGGCCTCTTAAATCACTCCCTTTTCCCTTATTTCCACCCTAAGCTGTTTCAAATACGCTAATTACATTTCTCCTCTTACGACAGAGGATACACAGTGACTCACAGCCGTCACTATTTTGGTCATATTCTCCTTGCACCGAATACCACTAATCCATTTTCTATATTCCCGCAACCTCAGGAAATCTCTAGCAGTTGCCTTTCTTTCGGCACTCGCGGTGTCACGAACAGGGCGCGCAAAATCTCGGACACCCCTGTGTTATGTCACTTGGCGGAAGCAGCGGCCAGTGCCCCTCGCGGCAGGTAGTGCCTAACAAAGGGACAAACCAGTCTGCCACCCTACTCCAGGCTGCTCAGCGGAACGCGTCAGAGTTTTTAGCAGCTCACTGCAACATCCAGTCTGTACCTGCACATTACGAAGAACTTAGCCTCCTCTTCAACCAACTAAACTACCACGTAATCCTCTTATCCGAAACGTGGTTGAAACCACACATATCCTCTGCATCTTTTCATCTCCCAGGGTACACATTTCTTAGGGCAGACAGATCAAAAAAGCGAGGTGGCGGGGTCGGCGCGTATATACGAACAGATCTCAAAGCGAAAGTCTTATGTACGTCAAATCCTGCTGAAGAAAAAGAGGCTGAATTCATGTTCATTGAAATAAATATACAAAGTCGGAAATTCTTGACTGGCGTCGTGTACAAGCCGCCAAAAATAAGCTCAGTGAGTTCCTTCCAGTCGGAATTACATTCACTTCAGTGTCAATACGAACATGTCATCGTAATGGGTGACTTGAATATAGACCTGCTAAGAGACACTCCCTCCGCAATAAACCTAAGAAGACTGTTTAGTTGCAATAGCATGAACATTCTTCCATTACAACCTACACACCATACGGCGCACAGTCATACTCTTATAGACGTAATCGCAACGAAACAGACTGACAAAGTAAGAGATGCTGGTCAAACATCGGCCCCTGGCCTCTCAGCACATGATGTAATATTCCTGGCCTACTCTGTGCAGCCCCCAAGGATCAAATCGCGTTGCATAACTTGTAGGAACATGAAACGTATTGACCTTGACGCTCTAACAGCCGATTGCTCAGAAATCTCATGGCATCAAATAATCAGAAAACCCACAATCGACGGCAAAATTAATGAACTTGGTGATAAACTCACTGCCCTCTATGATAAACATGCACCTGTGCGCACAATCTGTGTAAGAAAATCTCCTACTCCATGGCTGACAGCTGAATTACGTCAAATGATGACTAATAGGGATGCTGCCCACAGGCGTTTCAAGGCAGATCCGAAACCCGAGCGTTTCGAAGAATATAGAAAGCTACGGAACAGAGTGAAACAATGCATTCGCAATGCTAAAATCAGGCACGCTCGCTCCCTTGTATGCAGCGATCTGACGCCCACGACTCTATGGAAGAATCTCCGTAGCTTGGGGGTCGGAAAGGCAAAATCGGAAACTACTTTTCATGTGTCAGCTAACGAATTAAATGAATTCTTCTCTGCACCTCTGAATACCAGCACAGCTGATAATTACCGTCCACAAGAATCCCCAAACAGGATAACTAACAACGATACCTTCCATCTAAAACATGTAACAACAAATACGGCAAGAAAAGCAATAATGAGAATCTCTTCTGATGCAATAGGCAACGACAGTATCGGTATAACCATGATTAAGAATGTTGCCGATATCTTAGTACCTGTCTTAACTGACATATTTAATTTTTCCCTCGTGAACGGAATATATCCCACTGCATGGAAGAGAAGCCTAATTCGACCCATCCCTAAGATCGAAAACCCGCAACTGCCTAGTGATTACCGACCAATTAGCATACTGCCTGCTGTTTCCAAAGCACTTGAATATATTGTTCATGACCAAATCACTGAATACTTGCATGAATTCAGCCTGTTCAAAATGGCTCGGAGCACTATGGGACTTAACTTCTGAGGTCATCAGTCCCCTAGAACTTAGAACTACTTAAACCTAAGTAACCTAAGGACATCACACACATCCATGCCCGAGGCAGGATTCGAACCTGCGACCGTAGCGGTCACGCGGTTCCAAACTGAAGCGCTTAGAACCGCACGGCCACACCGGCCGGCAATTCAGCCTGTATGACAAATTTCAATCCGGTTTCCGTAAACATCACAGCACAAACACTGCTCTAATTAAAGTAACTGATGACCTGAAATGTGCCATCGACAATCGAAAGGCAACAATTTTGACGCTACTGGACTTCAGCAAAGCTTTTGACACTGTTAGCTTTGACATATTGCTCAGAAAAATGCAACAGCTTAATTTCTCTGATAGTGCAATGAGATGGTTTGAAAGCTACTTAAAAGACAGACAGCAATGTGTTGTCTGCGTAAATGAAAAATCTTCCTGGAAACATGCCCCAAGGATCAGTCTTAGGACCACTTTTGTTTTCTTTATATGTCAATGATATTTCGTCGGTTCTGTCCTCCTGTAAATATCATTTCTATGCCGACGACCTCCAGCTCTACCTAAGCGTCATACCTGAAGATGTAAACACTGCAATCGCTCAGATGAATGATGATCTGTCTTCAGTACTGACATGGGCGAAAAACCTGGGGCTTAAACTAAATGCAAAAAAGACGCAAGTAATCTTAATAGCCCATCAGAAATTAATAAGTTCAGATTTCCGCGAACGGCTACCTCCTATTCTGCTCGACGGTACTCCAATACCATATCAGAAAACAGTGAAGAACTTGGGTGTAACTTTGGATGAGCATCTCAACTGGGCGGAGAATACAGTCGCAGTGTGCCGAAAGACGTCTGCTTGTCTCTATGCTCTCAAAAAGTTTCGGAACATATTTCCACAGGACTTGAAACGCCAGCTCGTGCAAGCACTCGTTCTACCGAACCTCCACTATTGTGATGTGATTCAACAAGGCATGAGTAGTGAAAACAAAAGACGGCTAGAGCTAACCATGAATGCCTGTGTGCGTTACACCTGCAACATTTGCCGATATGATCATGTTAGTGCTTCATACTCCGAGCTAGGGTGGCTGCGGCCGGACAAATTGCGTGACTACCACACTCTATGTCTACTCCACCGACTCCTCGTCGCGCAAGCACCCCAGTACCTTGCTTCAGAGATTAAAAACCGTCATGTCATCATAATCAAAACACGAGGTCACTCTTATTTGGTATCCTAACTGTGCCCACTCACAAAACAAAAACTTTTGCAAACTCCTTCTCAGTTGCCACTGTCCGCCTCTGGAACAAACTGCCCCTTATCTTCCGCAAAATTCTATCTCCTGCTGCTTTTAAGAAGAAGCTGAAGCATTTCCTACTATCATCCTGATAAAGTTCTCCACAAAACTGATGTACAAGGCCAACCTCTCATCCGTCAAATAGCAAAGCTAGCGTCTCCTATCTTGCTCCTGAGATGCCTTCCTCTTCATCTATCTCTATTAGCCACGCAATCTTCTTTTCCTTTGTATTTCCTTAATTATGTTTCATCATGTCTCTCTATTCTTCTCCTCCCGTCACCATGAGTCTCCCTCATACTCCCTGCTGCCAGCACTCGTATCTAAAATCTGTCTCTTCAATAATGTCTAATTATAACAGTACTTGTGATCTAAGAATATAAACTCTATATGTATGTATTTTTCCAAGTGTACCTTTCAAATTGTTTATTTCACTTTTTATACTAGATGTAGTTTAACATGCCTACTAAAACATATGAATGTAAAATAAATAGAATGCCTGGTTAGATGTAAGAGAGGGCCTGATGGCCCTAATCTTGCCAGGTTAAATAAATCAATAAATAAAAAAAAGATAAATAGCGCTACAAGTGGTGTTATCAAGAGAAGTCAAAAGTGCATTGAAGTTGGTGGGGGAATTTTTGAAAATCAACTTTGAACGTCCTCATTTGCCTATGCTTTGAATTTGTTGGGGTTACGAACTAACAGCTGTACCACTGTACTCAATAAAATGAGAACACATTTATATGGCATTGCTTACGCAATTCGTCTATAGTACCACCTGCTAAAATATCTACTACTACTCCTGAAACACCCTGTATATGCATATATGTGTGGTGTCTGTTCTTTCGGACATATCTGAAAGGAAAGACACCACGAATTCGGGTTCGAACCTTATCAGGCACAAATTTTCATCTGACATGTCCGAAAGAACAGACCACACACACACACACACACACACACACACACACACACACACACACACACACATTTCTATCTTAATTGCTATTCGGAAAATGTATGGCCACTCGGTGATAGTGATGGACTGGAGCTGCATTAACCTACTCATTTCACTAGATATAGTTGTAATTTTCTGAACAAATCATGTTTAATAAATGAGAGCGATTTGTAAAATTTACGTTTGAGAGATGGTTACTTCATGCGTTGATTACAGTGTCTCTCATAGTTTACTATATGGGGAACCTACTTGTTTCTGCTCCAGCATATACTACAGCAATGAGTGGATGCTCGCCTTCTTAATACCTCACTGGATGTGCTATTGCAACTGTAGCCAAAGATTCGAATCCCTCTGGAAAAGTATATATTCATGTCAGATGTTTTTGCTCCTCGTCTACTGTCATTGAATACGATCACAACGAAACTAAGTATATGAATGCTACGAAACCTTTGAGTTCATACTGAGGTACTATGCAGATGAAAAAAGTAGTTTTCCACAGTTATCATAGGACAGAGGGAGTTTGTGAGATTCCACTATTTATGACTGCATAATTAACTGTTTGTTCATAGGCGCTTTTCTGCCTCTTGTTGTAACTGTTTTTTGAATGTTACAGCTGGAACAATAGAAACATCAGATTTTCGCCATGTGGAATATTCGAATTCACTTTAAGTCTTCACGTTTCGAGCAACGGCAGAATATCCGTCAAAAAAACTGACAATAAGAAGCCAGGTGATGCCTGTCTTCTTGCGGGTGTGCTAATGACAGTGATCTCAATGACAATATCGTATAGCAAAGATATGTTGCCGCATCAGAGACTGGAGAAGCTCCAAAATTGTGAATAGCGTCTGGTGAATACACTTTCAAGGTTTCGGTCCGGTTAAGATAGTGAAACACGACTAATTGTGGCAGTTATTAATTAATGACCTTTCGCTTGCACTCAGTGCATCGATGTATTACAAGTAATTACAGTGTAGCCTCTAAACCTAGTTACAGAAAGCCAAATAAGACTCACTGACGTATAATGAGGATATTCCGGCCCTTGTCAGCCACACCTTTGAGACGAAGTTATACTCACTTCTGAGGTCACTGCCGCTCACAGAACACATCAGCTGGTATCCTTCCTGGTAGTATAACGGAAACTCGGCAACAACGCAGAATATGTTTGTCACTGTGTGACCGACGAGTTACTTCCTTGATGGCACAGAACTATTCTGCTAAATTCACTAGATATTATCGTGTCATTTCAATTGAACAATGTGAGGATTTTCTCTTGAGATGTGATATAAGGATATCAGTTAATGCTTTTGAGTCCACGAAAGTCGTTCCACAGGGGATATACAACTTCTCTCGTCTCGTATGTTGCCGTTTAATCTGACGTAGCGTCTATTTGGCCAATAAGTAAGCCGACATGTTCTGCACCTCGTCGTTAGCTCTGAGGTAATGTTCCAGCCTACCGGCTGCAAGCTGCTTTCGTTCTCCTTTCCAGGCCTGCTGAAAGCCAGGTTTTTAATTCTCTTGTGGCAGAACTACAACCAGGCTGATAGAAACTCAATAAGGGAATCGTAGGACAACACTCGAGCAAAATTTTTCTTACTACTTTCAGTACACCATACTGCCAGAGCGAAAACCTTATGGTACTGCAAAATTCATAATGCCACTTTTATTTTCTGCCGACATATTTTTCGTTGTTGTGAATACATAATTTTATCTATGAACTGCCACACTTTCATAATACTTGAGTATGATACAAGAAATGACGCAAATACAGACCTTCTCGAAGTCTGAAGTCGGTAATATCCAACTAATTTGTGTTAAAATAGGCACAATCGTCTTACAGACACTTCATGCTTTAATTAAGATAGACTGTCGTCGTAATGTTTCTATAGTAAGTCGAATTTACTTTGTATTAGTACAGTGAATCTTTTAATTGCATTTTCCATTAGTTTATTGAATACAATAGTAAACATCAGAAAGAAATAAACCAGCAACAGTATATTCTTCCATAATATCTAAAACAATCTGACAATGCTAAAGTAGTTTATAAATTCTACACCAGTAGAAACCTACTGGTTCTAACGATGTCATTAAACCAGAGTAGTTTCAAGAGCAGTTTCGTCTAGAAATGAGTTGCCTTGGTGGTTGATCTATCAGAAGCGGGAACGGTAAAATTTTACGAGTATGCGATCCGAGGAACAAATACCTGAGAGATGACTTCCCTATCAATCTCCTGGATAGTTTTATTTCTCAAATTAACAGAATGCGTTATCGTGCAGTATCACACCTGATGTAGTTTTGTCGGTCGATTTTCCTACGCTGCGACCGAAAGATGTCTCAATTGTTGGCAACAAATTGCAACTGCGATGGACGCAGCCTTGGGGAAGAAACTGTAGTACAAAACACACTTTGGGACCTTTCAGATGGAAAATATTATGTTCACACTACTCTGTGCTCGAGTTTAGGTCTTTTGGTAGGACTCAGTCTTTCATTTCTTCTTAGGAAGTAACGGTAAAGGTGTCATAAGTCGTCACCAGCAACAGTATTGCATAGGAATGCTCAATCAGCGACCTGATTACATTCAAGCAAACTGCAACTGTAGTCACTCTGTTGATTTTTGTTGTTTACAATTAAAGCATGCAGTACTCCTACACCAGACTTCTGAACCTTGCATGTTTAATGTGGAAAATCATTCATGCCAGAACGACCTTTGTTAAAACAAGAATATCTTTTCTTGGCGTATTTTTCCCAAAAGTACTCGCGCTACACATAGTTCAAATCTTTCGAGCTGCCTCCTCTGCATTTACCCCTCTGTTATACCAAAAGTAAGTATTGTGTTGCTGATGTTACACCCTTCTTCACTTAACACCCAATTTTACAACACATAACCGTAGTTCATGATTTTACAATGCTTAACTGCAAGATGATAACTAGAACTTCAAATTCGAAAATGACAGTTGATATACACACTGACAGCTTCACGCCGTGTTCACCTGAAATGTAGGGTTTCGCAGGGATCGAATGAAGGGTAGAACCACGGGTAGTAACACATCTGAAATGTAACGTCCACTGTTCAAAGTGCCGTCAATGCGAACAAGAGGTGACCGAGATGTTTAACCAATGGCACCCCATACCATCACACCAGGTGGTACACCAGTATGGCGATGACGAATACACGCTTCCAATGTGCGTTCACCGCGATGTCGCCAAACACGGATGCGACATCATGGTGGTGGAAATAGAACCTGGATTCATCCGAAAAAATTACGTTTTACCATTCGTGCACCCAGGTTCGTCGTTGAGTACACAATCGCAGGCGCTCCTGCCTGTGATGCAGCGTCAAGCATAACTGCAGCCATGGTCTCCGAGCTGATAGTCCATGCTGCTGCAAACGTCGTCGAACTGTTCTTGCAGATGGTTGTTGTATTGCAAACGTCCCCATCTGTTGACTCAGGGATCGAGACGTGGCTCCACGATCCATTACAGCCATGCGGATAAGATGCCTGTCATCTCGACTGCTAGTGATACGAGGCCGTTGGGATCCAGCAAGGCGTTCCGTATTACTCTCCTGAATCCACCGATTCCATATTCTGCTAACAATCATTAGATCTCGACCAACGCTAGCAGCAATGTCGTGATACGATAAACCACAATCGCGATAGGCTACAATCTGACCTTTATCAAAGTCGGAAACGTAATGGTACACGTTTCTCCTCCTTACACAAGGTATCACAACAACGTTTCACCAGGCAACGCTGGTCAACTGCTGTTTGTGTATGAGAAATCGGTTGGAAACTTTCCTCACGTCAGCACGTTGTAGGTGTTGCCACCGGCGCCAATCTTGTGTGAATGCTCTGGAAAGATAATCGTTTGCATATCACAGCCTCTTCTTCCTGTCGGTTAAATTTCGCGTCTGTAGCACGTCATCTTCGTGGTGTAGCAATTTTAATGGCCAGAAGTGTACATCCACATCTACGTGATTATCCTGCAATTCACAATGAAGTGCCTGGCTGAGGATCCAATGAACCACTTTCAGGCTGTCTCTCTACCGTTCCACTCTCGATCGGCGCGCGGGGGAAACGAGCACTTAAATTTTTCTGTGCGAGTCCTGATTTCTCTTATTTTATCGTGATGGTAAAATGACCTATGTAGGTGGGTGCCAACAGAATGTTTTCGCAATCGTAGGAGATAACTGCTGATTGAAATTTCAGGAGTAGATCCGGTAGCAACCGGAAACGCCTTTGTTTTAGTGATTGATCATGTCTGTAGCACTATCTGCACTATTTCGCGATAATACAAAACGAGCTGTCCTTCTTTGAACTTTTTCGATGTCATCCGTCATTCCCACCTGATGTGGATCGGACACCACACAGCAATACTCCAGAATAGGTCGGACAAGCGTGGTGTAACCAGTCTCTTTAGCAGACCTGTTGCACCTTCTAAGTGTTCTGCCAATGAATATCCTCTTTGGTTTGCTCTACCCATAACATTATCTAAGTAGTCATTCCAATTTAGGTTATTTGTAATTGTAATCCCTAAGTAGTTAGTTGATTTTACAGCCTTCAGATTTGTGTGACTCATTACGTAATCTAAATTTAGTGGATTTCTTTTAGTACTCATGTGAATAATTTCACACTCTTCCTTAATCAGCGTTAACTGTAACTTTTCGCACCATACAGATATCTTATCTAAATCATTTTGCAAGTCGTTTTGGGCAACTGACGACTTTACAAGACGGTAAATGACAACATCATTTCTAAATAATTTAAGACGGCTACTCAGATTGTCTCCTATGTCGTTGATATAGATAGAGGGCCTATAACACTTCCTTGGGGAACGCCGGATATTACTTCTGTTTTACTAGATGACTTTCCGTCTGTTACTACGAAGTGTGACCTTTCTAACAGGAAATCACGAATCCAGTGGCACAACTGAGGTGATACTCCGTAGACACGCAGTTTGATTAAAAGACGCTTGTGAGGAACGGTGTCGAAAGCCTTCTAGAAATCTAAAAATATGGAATCGTTTTGACATCCCCTGTCGACGACACTCATTACTTCATGAATATGAAGAGCTAGTTGTGTATCACAACAACGATATTTTCTCAATCCGTGCTGACAATGTGTCAATAAATCGTTTTCTTCGAGGTAATTCATAATGTTCGAACACAGTATATGTTCCAAAACCCTAATGCAAATCGACGTTAGTAATATGGGCCTGTAATTCAGCGGATTATTCCTGTTTTCCTTATTGGGTGTTGGTGTGAGTTGAGCAATTTTCCAGTCTTTCTGTGAGCGAGCGGTTGAATACTATTGCTAAATATGGAGCTATTGTATCAGCATACAATGAAAGGATCATGACTGGTATGTAATCTGGACCGGAGGCCTTGCCTTTATTAAGTGTTGTAACTACTTTGCTACACCGAGGATATCTACTTCTATGTTTCTAAACTTGGCAGTTGTTCTTGGTTGGAATTCTGGAATATTTACTTCGTCTTCTCTGGTGAAGGAGTTCCGGCAAACCGTGTTATCGCGCAGTGAAGGTATTTTGTGGTGGTAAGTTCCTATGGGACCAAACTGCTGATGTTATCGGTCCCTACTCTTACACACTACTTAATCTAACGCAAGGTAACTGACGCTAAGGAGAACACGTACACCTATGCTAGAGGGAGGACTCGAACCTTCGACGGAGGGAACCGTGCGAACCGTGGCAAGACGCCTCACATTGCGCGGCTACCCCGCGCGGCAGTGAAGCTATTGATTGTGTCTTGCCTCTGGTTTGCTTTACGTATGACCAGAATCTCTTTTGGTTCCCCAGTTTCTGTCTGCACTTCAGTTACGTGGAGTTATACTTCTCCAGATCGAGCGATGCGGTGTAGTGGTTAGCACACTGGACTAGCATTCGAGAGGGTGACAGTTCAGACGCGCTTCTGGCCATGCTGATTTAGGTTTTCCGTGGTTTCCCTATTCCGCTTCAGGCATGTGACGGGATGGTTTCTTTGAAAAGGCCTAGCCGGTTTCTTTCTCGATCTTTCTCGTATCCGATGTGACCGATGACATCGCTATTTGGTCCTCTTCCCCCAAATCAACCAATGTACTTCTCCAGTATCCTCTCCAATCGACGATATGGGTAGTGTTGGGTCCGTGGCAATCGGAACACCTAAAACGTAAATCGCAGCACGCAGCCTTTAAGAGTGTGTTTGTGTGTATGTGTGTGTGTGTGTGTGTGTGTGTGTCTGTGTGTGTATACAGGGTGCTCCATTGATAGTGACCGGGCCAAATATCTCACGAAATAAGAATCAAACGAAAAACTACAAAGAACGAAACTCGTCTAACTTGAAGGGGGAAACCAGCTGGCGCTATGGTTGGCCCGCTAGATGGCGCTGACGTAGGTCAAACGGATATCAACTGCGTTTTATTAAAAAATAGGAACCCCCAATTTTTATTATATATTCCTGGAGTACGTGGTGTAGGGTAACATTTCGCCAGTGCGGACGGTATTTGCTTCGTGATACATTAACCGCCGGCCGTTGTGGCCGTGCGGTTCTAGGCGCTTCAGTCTGGAACCGCGTGACCGCTACGGTCGCAGGTTCGAATCCTGCCTCGGGCATGGACGTGTGTGATGTCCTTAGGTTAGTTAGGTTTAAGTAGTTCTAAGTTGTAGGGGGCTGATGACCACAGATGTTTAGTCCCATAGTACTCAGAGCCATTTGAACCATTTTGATACATTAACCGTACTAAAATGGACCGTTTACCAAATGCGGGAAAGGTCATTATCGTGTTGATGTATGGCTATTGCGATCAAAATGCCCAACGGGCGTGTGCTATGTATGCTGTTCGGTATCCTGGAGGACATTATCCAAGCCTCCGTACCGTTCGCTGGATAGTTACGTTATTTACGGAAACAGGAAGTGTTCAGCCACATGTGAAACGTCAGCCACGACCTACAAAAAATGATTAAACCCAAGTAGGTGTTTTACCTGCTGTCGCGGCTAATCCGCACATCAGTAGTAGACAAATTGCTCGAGAATCGGGAATCTCGAAAACGTCGGTGTTGAGAATGCTACATCAATATCGATTGCAGCAGTACCATATTTCTGTGCACCAGGAATTGCATGGCGACGACTTTGAACGTCGTGTACAGTTCTGTCACTGGGCACAAGAGAAATTACGGCACGACGACAGATTTTTTGCACGCGTTGTATTTAGCGACGAAGCGTCATTCACCAACAGCGGTAACGTAAACCGGCATAATATGCACTATTGGGCAACGGAAAATCTACGATGGCTGCGACAAGTGGAATATCAGCGACCTTGGCGGGTTAATGTATGGTACGGCATTATGGGAAGAAGGATAATTGGCCCTCATTTCATCGATGGCAATCTAAATGGTGCAGTGTATGCTGATTTACTACGTTATGTTCTACCGATGTTACTACAAGATGTTTCACTGCAGGACAGAATGGCGATGTACTTCCAACATGATGGTCGTCGGCACATAGCTCGCATGCGGTTGAAGCGGTAGTGAATATTGGTCGTCGAAGCACCATGCTATGGCCCGCACTTTCACCGGATCTGACGTCCCCGGATTTCTTTCGGTGGGGAATGTTGAAAGATATTTGCTGTCGTGATCCACCGACAACGCCTGACAACATGCGTCAGCGCATTGTCAATGCATGTGCGAACATTACGGAAATCGAACTACTCGCTGTTGAGAGGAATGTCGTTACACGTATAGCCAAATGCATTAAGGTTGACGGACATCATTTTGAGCATTTATTGCATTAATGTGGTACTTATTGGTAATCACACTGTAACAGCATGCGTTCACAGAAATGAGAAGTTCACAAAGGTACATGTGTCACACTGGAACAACCGAAATAAAATGTTCAAACGTACCCTAGTTCTGTATTTTAATTTTAAAAACCTACCTGTTGCCAACTGTTCGTCTAAAATTGTGAGCCATATGTTTGTGACTATTACAACACCATCTATCACAAAGCGAAGAAAGTGGTCCAACTAAAACATTCATATTTCTTTACGTACTACACGAATATGTAACAAGAAATGGGGGTTCCTATTTTAAAAACGCAGTTAATATCCATTTGACGTATGGCAGCGCCATCTAGCCGGGCAACCATAGCGCCTTCTGATTTCCCCCTTAAAACTAGACAAGTTTCGTTCTTCGTAGTTTTTTCGTTTGATGCTTATTTCGGGAGATATTTGGCCCGTTCACGATCATTAGACTACCCTGTATATTTATATTCCACTGCTACGATCTTTCTCCAATTCATCGATTTTTTATGAACGATCAGTCTCCTGATACAGATCGCAGTGCCCTAACCGAAACATAGCGGTGGAGTAAAATGCACAGCGGTGAGAGAGCTACACAAATGATACTAACGTGCCGGCTAGCTACTTCTGTATACTACACAGCATGTAATTAATTGGACAGATGACTCATCCCAGGTTTTTGCCGAACAAAAAGAAAATATCATTTCTGGTGAGGCATCTTAAGGAAGACTTCCAAACGCGTAGGCGTCGTCCCGACGGCACAATACAAGCAGCGTTGGAAGGGCGGCAGGAAGTGCAGGGCTGAGCCGCGCATACTGAAAGGCGGCGCGGCTTCTGCAAGGGCCCGCCGGATGTTGTAATGCACAGTGGCCGCCGGTGCATAAGCAGCGCTCGTGTGCCGCAGGCGAATCACTGAATCAGAAACAATGCACGTGTCAGTCAGACACTGAGCGGCCGAGCGAAGTTTCCTCGAGCAGATGCTGCATGCGCCTCACGTCACAGAAGAACCTTGAAGAAAGGAAACAGAGTTTCTCCTCAGCATGTACGGCAAGGAACTTTTTCTGTGTAAACGCCGCTAAACGCTACACTCGCTCTGAATAGTACAATGGACGCAAGTCTTTTCTCGGTGAAAAAAGGAATTATGGAACAGTAATAACAATGGTTGCCATTCTACCTGCTGCAATTCTTCTTTCTTTTAACTAAGGGGGCCGCGGGGGGTGGGGGGGTGGGGGGGTGAAGGATAGAGCTTAATGTCTGGCAGACATCGAGGTCATTAGAGATGCAGGAGGAGGAGGAAAAAGGAATTCACCGGGGCCTCGTCGAATAAACAGCTCGGCATTCGCCAGAGGTTATTCCGGACAACTCGGGAAAAACTAAATCAAGGCATCCAAACGAGGATTTTGACCTCGCCTCTACCGTGTACGACTCCTCTATTTCAACCACTGTTTCTCCTCATAAAGCTAAAACACAGTCCGCCCTTACGGCTGAGTCTGTGAAAGTACGTGGTCCACGTGGTACAATAGTAGGATGAACAGTGTGATACTGTTGCGTGACAACCTCCGTTAGTCGTCAAAGTCCCCTTGTGTAGACTGGTGCTATGGTGAATATTTTATCGAACGAGGCAAAGACATGTTTTACAAAGAACACACTTTGATGCCCTTCCTAGCTCAAGAGCAATCTGTTTGAAGTCATTCTTCTCCAGAAGAAAACACGCAGGAAACGTTAAATACTATCTTGCGAAGCTGCTGATGAATTCTCTGTCGTCACTAACAATTTCTATTCCGAACCCTACTTGTACACTTTGTATATCCCAGCTACCTGCAGCCTGGCGGTCACATTCTGACTTTCCGCATAGTACCATGAGCTCGATCGCTAGAATTCGGCTGTCCTCGCTAGAAGTCAGATGAATTCCATGCAGCGCGCCACCACAACTCCCAGATGTCTGAAAATATCTCCTGACATCCTATACCTTCTGCTTGTCAGTTTTTTCCTCATGTCCCTCTCCTCGCTCATTCTGAGTAGTACAGAGGTATAAAAAGTCGAAGAGCTGAACCAACTACTCTCTTGAAGTACATAAATGTGTAGCAAATATTTAAAGGAGAAGTTGAATAAGTTAGAGGGTGTGGTGTGCGTACTGTAAGACCTTCAGTACACACACCATCAGATTATTTGACTTGTCGCTCTAACGAATTAGGCGAGTGTCAGCAATATGTCCCGTGGTCTTATTGCGGCGTGTTTATCTTCTGCCGTTAGGTCAGACGGTAGAAATGCCACTTGCACGCTTAGAGTAGCAGATTGACGGTGACCAACTTTAAAAAGAACTTGATTAATTTTCACACACATTTATTAAAATAATAACAAGCATAAAATTTACTTAACTTGGTTCTAGATGCTATTTACAATTGACAATCTGAAGTTCCTTTGGTATTGGTACGTTAATCTTATTCTCACATATATCTCTGATACTTGACAAAAGTGTCTATACATTAATCTTCATGGCTATGTGCAAGAATATGGTAATCTTATTAGGCACAAACTGAAACTTGACTATAGACTGGTACAGACAAATGTAGAACTCGTACGGACTGGTACCGACAAATGTAGACTGGTACAGACTGGTGCAGACAAATACAGACTGACTAATCGGAGGTCTGTACACTCGTTATAATAACTCGTGCATTCATGTATCACTGCACGAGTGTGATCCGCGAGGAGAAAAGGTTCTACGTTAGCAGCAATCTCATTGGCTGCGTTACATATTAATACGCGGATCGGCGGAAGCAGAATTTGGTCCGTCTCTATGGCAGCGCCATCTCGTAGTGCGGAGACGGACGAACGCTGCGCCTGCGCTGTTGTGCTTAGCGGGGCGCGCTCTAGTGGGAAAGGGGTGTACGCGCTGACTATGCAGAACTATGTACACAACAGGGGGTATATGAAATAATAAGTTACATGAAAGAATAGTGACAGATGTATGGATTAGTGAGGGATGACGAAGGAGCAGAATAGATAACTGTAGAGTATGAGCTAGGGAATGGCTCTGGAAATCTGCTGTTGTCATGTCTGCGAAGAAACATCCCTTTCCAAATCGCAATAAGAAATAAAACTTTTGGAATATATCGTAAGACACCCAGTAACATCACTTAGACTATGTCATTTTTAGGAAAAATTACCGAGTAAACTTTACTAAGGCTGAAAGACCATGTTAGTTTCGGACCTGCATTCGATCTGTAGCAACGTGGTTATTGCGTTTAAAGGAAAACCACAGAGCCCAGTGACCATATGAAAAATGTAGTTACCGATAATTGAAAAATATTAGGTGAATTACGTTTGTCAGTAATCAATGGACCACAACAGAACACTGAACATTTCACTACCACTAGTTGAATATAACAGAGTACTAACTAACTGAAGCAGCAGATGGAACAAAGCTGTAACAACGAAAGGACTGAAATTCGCAAACAAATGAAGGAGCACAGAAGTTACTTACGGAACACAAAAATTTAACAGTGCTTGGAAAGCAAAGGATTATCTGGAATAAAGTTTACCTATGGACAAACGCTAGAGTACCATAAATTAGTGAAATCGTTTTCACTGCGCATGTCAACGAGAGGATCAAAGTGTCTGAAAAGACATTACTGTGGCATAATTTAAAGTAGACCCTTCATGTAGCTCTGCAAAAATTGTTGTTACCTTGCAGCACCGGCGGAAACTGGATTCTCTTTCCAATGCCTTGAGAAATTATTTCACTTAAGAGTTTCGTTACTTAAATCCTTTGCCCTTGTAGGATGCTGTCGGCTGACGTATTCAACAAACCTTGTTAAAGCAGACTGTAAATGTATTTTCCATGCTGTGTTCAGTGTTGTTCTTAAGATCAAATTGCCATTCAGATCTTCGTTCGCTTTAACGAATAGTCAGCTTGCTGTGTGTTATACTATAGTATATGTATATGCCTAAGGAGATTTACTTATTTACCGTTCAATTTCTGAGAAGTTTAGAAACGGGCCAAGAAAATTAACCTAATCATGGGTCATTCACTTTGGTTAGTTACATACCCTTCGTAGTCGTTTTTGAAATCTACAAATCCTTGAACGTGGTTAATGAGTCTCAAAGCAAGTTTCAGTTCATTATTTTGTCATATTTTCATACATTAAATTACTAATAATTGCTTCCTGTGTTCGATGTCTTTTTAGCGATGTAATCTACATTGTGGTTGTTCGAACATAATTAACAAAACTTGCTGGATCTTCGAAAACTGGAAACCCCAGAGTCACACCTCGCAGTTTATACCTTAACCTATACTGCTAAGTAATTCTCTCTGTTTTCTCTGATCACGCTCTGTAAGAAACAATTCAATGAAGGAAAGGAGAACCCAAACTATGAGTGTGTTACTAGCCATGGCTTGCTCGTTTGTAGTCAGCGTTTTGCTGCCCACTCCCCAGACTATGTCCGAAGTAGTTCTTTGGTTTGAGAATGCAGGCATACTGTTTAGCGAACTACTTCCTCCCGTCTTAAGAGAAAACCTGATTGGATCATGATAATCCACTCCGGTCATCAGCCGAGTGGTGCCGTCGTCTTGACTCAACGTCTCAGTGAGTTTCGTATCCATCATCTTCAGGCGAAATGTCAGGATGGCGCTTGATGCTTGACATAACAAAGTCATACTTGCCTGTTGTTGCTCAGGATTCGGGAGGAAGACGGCACAATATATCGTCTGGGCATCCAGATTTAGGTTTTCCGTGATTTCCCTAAACTACTCCTGGCAAACGACGGGATGGTTGCTTCGAAAGGGCACGGCCGATTTCCCCCCTCCCCTCCCCCCCCCCCCCCCATCCTTGACACAATTCGAGCTTGTGCCCCGTCTCTAATGACCTCGACGTCAGTGGGACGTTAAATCCAATCTTCCATCTTCTTTCCTCCGTTGCCCAGGTTCGACACTGGAGTGTTGGCTGCTATTCCTATGTGGGTCGACCATTTCTTGTCCTCCATTGCAGGATTGACTTGTGGCACATGTGACCGACTTTTGCGGCTGCAGTTGTATCTTGGGCTGCAGTCATGACAAGAGAAAAAGACGATGGCGACGTGGTTGCAACAAGAAGAAGAAGAAGAAGCTGAGCGTAGGCTTTGAGCATAAGGGCAGTTCCAAACTTGGCAGGCAGAAGCATCGAACACATCGATAGAAGAGGGGCGAGCAAGCTGCTGCGTACTGCTGCCTACGACGCCATAGCCGCCTTCAAAGCTGTCAGGGCAGAAGAGAAGGCTGCCCTGAAGACCCAGGTGGACGAGCTTAGTGGCCAGCTGCAGCAACTCCATGAGTCGGTGGCCCATGAGCTTCGAACCATTAAAGGAGAAACGCACCCCTCCCCTCACCCCAGTCCAGCCAATCCCCACCTGCCCACAGGCCAGAGAGTGGGGCAGGGCAGAAAGTGGGGGGACATCCACCACGCAGAGGGCCACCTCCGAGGCCACTGCATAGATGCAGGAAGACATTGATATGATCCCAGAACAAGAAACCTGCCCCAGCTACCCCTTGCCCAGAGGGTTCAGACGGCACACAGTAGGCTCTCCCAAAGCTGTCTGCACTCAGAGGCCAGCAACATCACTGATGGCAGCTGACAGAGCCACCCACTCTTCGTCACTGCCCTGAGTGCTAGTTGAACTGTTACCACACGCCTTTCTCCCTCTTCCAGGAAAGGACAGTGAGGGACCCTGCTGAATATGATCGTCAAGTCTTTTGACGACATAAACTAGACCTACCTTCCCTTTATCCTCAGTCCTTACCCTTTAACCTCCCATAACCTACCTAGACCTTCTTTCCTCATCAGCCCAATTCTTTCATCCATGGCCAGCGAGAGATATTGCTCCATTCATCTCTCTGGAGGTCGTAAAGACAATCAACAACAGGGCTGTCTCTATCCTAGCACAGTGGGAACACATTTTGATTGCCACAGATGAGACCTTTCGATATTTTCCACAACTCCAAACTAATGGACGAAGAGGCCACCATCAGATACGAAATTTCTGAGCAGCAGCACGGAATGTAGTCTAAGAAGAGGAAGAAAAGCAAGAAGTGGAGAACCCGTGAAGGGTACTAAAATACCTACCTAGCCTCCCATTGCCATCACACAACCAAAACATCACCACTAACTACCACATTATCATCAATCGTTAGCCAGCCTAACAAGTGGCAGGACTTCCCTGTTTCAGATGTACCACAAGCCAATCCTGCAAGGGACGCCTAGAAATCATCAACCCACAGAGGAATTCCAGGAATGACACTCCATTGTCCAGCCTACACAATAGGTGGGAATGGGTCTGTAAGGACAAGCAGGAGCTTATCTAGAGAGGGCATTGCATTTTGGCATGAGCAGCAGTATGGGGCAGATCTACACATGCTCCGCTGGAAACTATGACTGGTGAACTCAGACTGGCGAGGCTTTCGAAAGAGCAAGCTGTCGTTGTTCCAAAACCATGCTCTGTGAGACAAGCTGCACAGATATGATCGCTGCCATGAGACAAAGGTTGTGGTGGATATTCAACTGGCAGGGGTTTCTCTGTCAGCAGCTTCTTTCAGTCCCCGACCTATGACAGACAGCCTCCCGAAGCAGGATTGAACAGCAGAAGCAGCATTGGCCCCAGATGCAACTCGCTACTAACCCTCGAATTCAGAGAGAAGTCTCGCTTGGACCACGAGAATGACACCATAGGTAGATCGCTGTGTCAGATTGCAACTGTTTCTCTGACTGAGAATGCATGTCGCCAAGACTGAACTCAGTCAGAGAGGAGATGTATGGTCGCAGATATCCTGATCACTGCACATCCTCTTGCCACTGGGTTCATCTGCTGCCATTAGGGGGACTAGACTACAATCTCGACTGTGGAGAGGACAGCTGTGTTCAAGTAAACAAAGCTCCTACAACACAGTCCGCTGCCATGCCTGATATGGTACCGCAAGATGCTCCAGGGGACGAAGCAAACACATCGCACCTGATATCTTGCTTTCCCTAAGACACATCAAGTGACGAGACTATGGAGGTCAGGTAACCCTCATGGGAACGCCCAGCCTTCACTAATCAGCAATTCAGAGAGAAGACGCTATGCCAACATCACAACAAGAGCTAAACGATGATTTCGTTGCCCCAGGCGAAATGGAAATCGCTCCAAACAGCAAATCAGTATTGACAAATGCCGGAAGCGATTGCAGAGGACAACACTGTGCTGCCGCAGGCGAGGAAACTGCCTGCCCCGCCGCCATCTGTCATACACTGGATGCGCCCATACAAGGAGTTCCATAAGAAGTTATAGTGGGCTGTCATTCCAACACACATCCATACTGAAATCACTTATATTTGAAAGGTAAAATGGAAAAGGAGATGGTGCCAGAGCACCTGAACGATTACTGGAGGACATGGGCTACTATGTTCAGTCTACTGGTATCATAAAGTCGGCCAGAACGCAGAGGAACATGGCCTTTTTCCTCGTTGTCCTGGTCGACAACAGTGAAAACTGGAAAATCTTCCAGCTACAGGACGGTAGATAACATGCGAGTGGCAGTGGAGTCACGTCGTGCAAAGTGCTGGAGAGCTCCGTGCTATTCCTAGAAGTCAATGGCTACTGATCCATGACACTCCGGTGTGTCACACTGCATCACACGAGGGCAAGGGTTTCAGAAAGAAGAAAGAAATTACAATAAGCCACATGAGGTGAGCTATAGGGGCTGCAACGCATTCAAGAGACACAAAGCCACAAGAAGAGTGATGCCAGGCACCAGTTTCGTGGACATCGCTAGAGGGAAGGCACCTACACTCCCACACCAGCAGACATCGTCTGCTCCAGCTGCAGCAGCAGTCCAGGCACAACAGCAGTCATATGTGGCTGGACCAGGCATACCACAGGCCCCAGCAAGCGGGCGTTGACGTCCTACCTCCATGTTTTCACAATATGCCGAGTCAGACAGCCAACAGCCAGCAGCCATTGCCCAGTCGCGGTCTACCGCCACACGTCTAGACGTCGTCACCATGGCCGCCCCTGCCCGAAAGAGGACGGCAGTGGACTCAGAGGGCTCCTATGGTCACTGAACCAGCTCCTCACTCAGCTGCCAGACATAACTGACTCGGTTAAGACGGCCTCCACGTCGTTGCCAGCAACAGACCTATAAGCAACAGACCTATAATGGATAATGGATACATATCAGTATTAACAGATGGATTTTCAATGTAAATTCTAGCGATAGCATCTTTGATTAGTAATCAAAACGCACAGGCTCCATGGTTCGAACCCTAAATTCTGAATAGAAATCGACAGCAATGGCCGCCGAAGACTTCTGGCGTAAGAAGTCACTCGCGCTCCAGAAACATCCTTGTCAAAGAGAGAGGAAAAGTGGACTCAGGGCACACTCTTCCCCTTGAGTTGGAAAACTGCCACTAAAAGACGGAAGAATCAGCAATGATCAATAGTATGAGATGTGGAGAGTAAAGGAAGACACTACAACAAAGATACATAATGTGTTTGCACAGGGTATGTGACCTGTAATTGAGAAAGTGTCATGATGAGCTCTCTATTGGCAAAAGATTCCAGATTGGTCCTCCATATGAACCTCCAGGAGCGGACCGCCAAGACAGAGATGACCATCAGAAAAAAAATGAATAACCAACGAAAGGAAAACGTTCTACGAGTCGAGGTGTAGTTTGAAAATGGAAGGGAAGAAGAGAAGCTAGAAAATCTGATAAGAGAAATGCTAAATCTCAGGCTAGACACAGGGGAAGTGGGGGGGGGGGGGGGGGGGTCAGTGAAGTGAAACGAAAAGAAGACGATTTCTGGTCAGGCGAATGTACAGAGTAATATCAAAAGCAGCAGAAAATGGTATAATGGGAGTACGATTGATTATGAATAGAAAGGTAATGCGGAGAATGAGTTACTTTGAACAGTTCAGTGACAGGGTAAAAATTGACAGCAAACCAACACCGATAACACTTCAGGTCTGTATGCTATCGTTGCTTGCGGGAGATGAAGGTAATAGGGAAAGTATATGAGGACGTTATACGATTAATTCAGGATGTAAAGGGAGATAAATATCTAATAGTTCTGCAGAGAGGAAAGCAGTTATGAGGAGGAGGTTACGGGAGAACACGGTCTCGGTAGTAGGAATAAGAGTGCATAAATAACAATAGAGTTCTGCAATAAGTTTCAACTAGCAATGGCGAATACTCTGTTCAAGAATTGCAAAAGGAGGAGGTATACTACTAAAAGGCCGGTAGATACGGGAAGATTCCAGTCAGCTTACATCGTGATCAGGCGGAGATTACGAAATTTGATATCTGATTGTAAGACACAAGACCAGTGAGGAAGTGTGGCTTGTCAACATCTACGCGTCGTCAGGGAAGGACAAAAGGAGAGGACGATCACCCTACTTCGTGGAATAAATAGCCCCGCCCCTTTTCGGACGGGACACTCATTACGTCCTTGGCGGCGACTTCATTTGTGTGCTGGAGCCGAAGGATCAATTTACACGTCGTAACCTGTGACCAGAATTCAGAAAATTGGTACGAGATCTGCAGTTGGCAGATTCGTGAAAACATGTTCATGGAAACTGGACTGGACATAGATATGTAACTAGCCACTCGGCCGGCCGCATCGATAAGGGTCTACGTCATGCACCGCCTCCAGCCTGACATCGACGACGCAGTACTGTGGCTTCATCGACCCATAATCCTGCTAAGACAGCAGGTTTGGCGAAGCAGCAGTGTGTGGAAAATGAATGTGGCCCACCTTAGAGCTCCAGTGTGTCACATATTGAAGAAGTTTGGCAGCCTTAGTTTGGCAGTTTTATAAAGGGCACCGACGGATATATCCAACGACATCACGCTGATATTGCGAACTACCGAACTGGCTATACGGCTTTCACTGACTGCGTCAGGGCGCGAACACTCACAGTGAGTCAGCAAACTTTAAACTCCTGTTTCACGATATTACGACTCCTCCACTGAACGACATGTGGTGGAACCACGCGCCAAGGCAGAGACATTGTTATTATGCGTTATCATATGATGGGAGGAGCGGTACGCGCGATGGCACTAATTCTAGCCCCGGACGAATGCCCATCGATGCACCATGTCGTTAATGAACATAAGCGGCGCCGGAGAGCCCTAATACGCACCAATGACACAGAGGATAGTGCACACCTGACGGCAGAAAATGACATAGCAGATGCCTTCGTTGACCTATTATACACCGAAGAAGAACACGATAGGTCGACCCTTCAAGACGTTACTCACCCGTTGTTTGGGACGCACGATCAAGTGGCGGACGCCATACTGCTGTAGGAAATTAGCAAGGACGATTTGGTAGAAACTATAAACAAGATGGCGCCCAATAAGTCACCGGGGCCTGAGAGAATACCCTTGGGGATTTGTGAGACCTTTAAACACTTGATGGCTCCCTGTTGGACTGAAATTGTCGCGATCTAATACCTCCCGAAATACCACTTCTGCCTGTCTTTGTAGAAGGGCTGACCATCCCTGTACCTAAAGTTTCAGGTGGCACATGTCTTAGAGACTACCGCCCAATAACACTGTTCAGCTTTGATTTCAAGATTTTTAGTAGGTTAATGGCGGCAGGGTTTACAAAAATCTGCTATGCTTGGTGTCACTTCACAAGACATCCCTAGGCGGCTATAGCAACATCCAGGCGGCACTCAGCAAATACGCCTAATCGATCGCACTGGCGAAAGCATCTCGAGCCTTTGACTGGGTCAGCCATTCCTTCATTACGGAAGTGTTGACACAGATGAAGATACCGCAGTCCTACATCACAACGCTGATGCGGTTGCCATACGGAGCCACCTCTAAAGTGCTTGTTAACGGCCAGCTGGAAGACCCCTTCCAATTAAAAGATCAATTCGACAAGGCTATCCCTTATCCGCGATCATGCTATGGCCCTTCAACCACTTCTCTGCGGCTTTCGCCAACACCTTGAAATGACTCTGTAGGATTCCTTTCATGTTAATTTCTTAAATCTGTTGTCATTTATGGCTTACATTCCACTTCTAAATTTACTATGGTGTTTCTAACTCTACCTGGGAGGAGACTGAGCAGTGGAATGTGTTACTTTTACACATAATCAAGAACGATCTGCCACACTACTACACTTTAAAATACAGTTTATATGTAGTTCATGTCACACAGTCTCATACAGAACCTACATCCGCTTTCTTTTATATACTGTATATGATAAGATACTCTCATCCCCCTTCCCTTCTGTGTGACAGGATGAATGAGCAAATGTATTTCTAGTAGCATTCTTGATGGTAGCAGACAAGCCTCTCTGCTAGAGAACAGTAGGACCAACGTCGGAACAGGTAGCTACACTTTCTAAAAGCAAAGAGGTTTCTATTCTTAGTATGGTCCTGTCCGTCCCTTGTCATGTTGGTATAGGAAGCTGTCTCTCTGGTCACTTGCATTTGTGTCTGTGAAGCACCCTCGGTAGGGGCCGATGGCAGTCAATACGTGCGAGCGTCTGAAGTGGTAAGATCTAAAATATTTTATGTTATTTGCAATACAGTGTAATTCGAGTGTGAAGTTCAGAATATCTTCCAGAGGTTGCTTTGTCTCTACTTTGTGAGCAAAGTGGAACCACGTGTTGATCCATCTCGTCTTGACAATATTTTTCAATATAGCAACTTTTCTTTATGTTCAACCCACGTGGGTTGTACTTTGTGACACCAGTACCACATGCTTATACAATTGGTTGACCCATCAGGTTAATAGTAAGACGATAGTAACCAGTTCGAGGTTTTTCTTTTGTAATTTGCGTTTCGATGTAATTTTTTTTAATTATCAAATTTATTGTGGAGTTACACTCTTTGTGTAAACCAAGTTGACCACATGAAGCATGTAGTGTAATCATCAAAGTAGCCCTCAACTATTCTTTTCGGGAAGATTTCACAGAGAGTTAGTACGAATTTAGTATACCAGTGCGTGGTAATTTCATGACGGACAGGATTGCGCTTCGAACGTAACTTCTTTGGGTGAAAATTGAATCGGTTGGTTCTGGATAATTTCATCTTGCATATGTTTCAACGTTCTTCGTGTGTTATTTTATGAATGCAGTGTTGTATGCAGTCTCCAAATCTTGGCTCCATATTTGATGTGTTCTGTAAGATTACAAACTCACATTTTCACAATCCTAAATAAGGTACCAGTTTAGTTATGAATCAAGTTTAATATGCTGAAATTTTATCGGAACAATGATCAATGTTAAAATAAATGTCCAAATATAAACTGATTTATTTCTTTTTATTTAAATTCTCTTTATATATATACAGGGTGTTTCAAAAATGACCGGTATATTTGAAACGGCAATAAAAACTAAACGAGCAGCGATAGAAATACACCGTTTGTTGCAATATGCTTGGGACAACAGTACATTTTCAGGCGGACAAACTTTCGAAATTACAGTAGTTACAATTTTCAACAACAGATGGCGCTGCAAGTGATGTGAAAGATATAGAAGACAACGCGGTCTGTGGGTGCGCCATTCTGTACGTCGTCTTTCTGCTGTAAGCGTGTGCTGTTCACAACGTGCAAGTGTGCTGTAGACAACATGGTTTATTCCTTAGAACAGAGGATTTTTCTGGTGTTGGAATTCCACCGCCTAGAACACAGCGTTGTTGCAACAAGACGAAGTTTTCAACGGAGGTTTAATGTAACCAAAGGACCGAAAAGCGATACAATAAAGGATCTGTTTGAAAAATTTCAACGGACTGGGAACGTGACGGATGAACGTGCTGGAAAGGTAGGGCGACCGCGTACGGCAACCACAGAGGCCAACGCGCAGCTAGTGCAGTAGGTGATCCAACAGCGGCCTCGGGTTTCCGTTCGCCGTGTTGCAGCTGCGGTCCAAATGACGCCAACGTCCACGTATCGTCTCATGCGCCAGAGTTTACACCTCTATCCATACAAAATTCAAACGCGGCAACCCCTCAGCGCCGCTACCATTGCTGCACGAGAGACATTCGCTAACGATATAGTGCACAGGATTGATGACGGCGATATGCATGTGGGCAGCATTTGGTTTACTGACGAAGCTTATTTTTACCTGGACGGCTTCGTCAATAAACAGAACTGGCGCATATGGGGAACCAAAAAGCTCCATGTTGCAGTCCCATCGTCCCTGCATCCTCAAAAAGTACTGGTCTGGGCCGCCATGTCTTCCAAAGGAATCATTGGCCCATTTTTCAGATCCGAAACGATTACTGCATCACGCTATCTGGACATTCTTCGTGAATTTGTGGCGGTACAAACTGCCTTAGACGACACTGCGAACACCTCGTGGTTTATGCAAGATGGTGCCCGGCCACATCGCACGGCCGACGTCTTTAATTTCCTGAATGAATATTTCGATGATCGTGTGATTGCTTTGGGCTATCCGAAACATACAGGAGGCGGCGTGGATTGGCCTCCCTATTCGCCAGACATGAACCCCTGTGACTTCTTTCTGTGGGGACACTTGAAAGACCAGGTGTACCGCCAGAATCCAGAAACAATTGAACAGCTGAAGCAGTACATCTCATCTGCATGTGAAGCCAATCCGCCAGACACGTTGTCAAAGGTTTCGGGTAATTTCATTCAGAGACTACGCCATATTATTGCTACGCATGGTGGATATGTGGAAAATATCGTACTATAGAGTTTCCCAGACCGCAGCGCCATCTGTTGCTGAAAATTGTAACTACTGTAATTTCGAAAGTTTGTCTGCCTGAAAATGTACTGTTGTCCCAAGCATATTGCAACAAACGGTGTATTTCTATCGCTGCTCGTTTAGTTTTTATTGCCGTTTCAAATATACCGGTCATTTTTGAAACACCCTATATATATATATATATATATATATCACCGGTTGTCGTAAGATGACTATTAAAAGATTATAATTAATGTTAGTCTGGTTGGGAATTTGGTAAGCTAGACTGGATACCTGGTGAAACAGTTGCTCAGTAATGCAAGGTTAACTTCCCCAGATAGCTCACAGCTTTTAACCTGCTCTTATTGTCTTGAATATCAGCACCGCTTTCAGAACAACTTAATGCATCAACATTACAACCTGTAGTGATTTACGATACAGGAACACACTTTTCAGTGCAAGACGCATGCGGACGAGCTCGGACTAGCAACGACAGAAATGCGTCGTTGAATTGGATCAATAGGTATGGTGCCGCTAAGGCCTTGAGTATTGGTACTGGACTACCTGCTGACTGCGTTGCTTCCTTCCGGACATGGGCTGCACAAAGTGATTGAGGATCGTGTTCACAAATGACGTACGTTGCACTGCTGTGATCAAACTCAAGTGGTTGATCCAAGCCGTCGGGGACAGTGTCAGAGCGAATGGCTTGTGTGCCTCAGACGTGATTCATTGGGTTGGCTACATAAATACCTACAAGGTGCCATATATCCCCCACTATTCACAGATTCTTCCCATGCTGAAGACGGTCACTCGGCGCATGCTGGCAGCATCTGGATACTTCCTCAGCGAGGGATTACTGTTCAAGATCCGATTCGAGGCGCTTTCCCTACCTATTGGCGTTATATCTCAGTGCGTCGTTGAAAACGTAGAGTCGACAGCAGCCAAGTCTGTCGGGACTCTTGACAGATGAACTGGCACCAGCTCCTCCAATTGCACCGGTGATGGCGAAGAACATTTCCCAACTATTTCATCATGTAAGAATTTATTTCTTGAATATATCTACGCTATGCCAAACGTACCCGCCAATAGACCGGCGACAGCGCGATACAACTATCGTTCCGCATACTCTTTGGAAGCTAGAATCCACCGGCCGGTGACATGGCGGATAGGTCATCATATCACCTTTGACACAGGAACACGAACAACGCTGTACCTGCCAGTTAACGGTAAACAAGTCACTGGATGCCGCCTTCATGCCACCAATATGCTGAAGTCGCCGTTATGCTAGGTGTGTCAGGTTAGAGACGACGACACCCACCGACCTATGTGGGACACCTTTGCGGAAGTGTGGCATCTAATGATGATGATTTCCTTTTTCTCCACGTCTGACAACAGGATATTGACTCAACGCTTCGCACCATCCCGAAGAATGTGCTGAGCTTCGGCAACCGCCTCCATCAACGACATACGGCAACTGTGTGCAACCCAAAAAAATAACAATATTCTTCCAATTTCCTGGGGAGTGCGTTAGGCGCAGCTGGAACATCCCAGAAGCTGAGTTTAAACACGATGAAGAGGCATGAAGTGACCATAACGAAAGGGTTACCTCTCTCGGTTCTAGGAGACGCAGTGTCCGGTGGCGGAAGCACCGGCAAATACCGCTCCTCTACTCACCCACCAGGGGAAATTTTTTTCTCCTTCGTTACTCAAGAACTCCAGCTGACTAAACCAGAGGTTGTAAAGAGTTTCAGGGAGAGCATAAGGGAACAATTGACAGGAATGGGGGAAAGAAGTACAGTAGAAGCAGAATGGGTAGCTTTGAGAGATGAAGTAGTGAAGGCAGCAGAGGAACAAGTAGGTAAAAAGACGAGGGCTAGTAGAAATCCTTGGGTAACATTAGGAATATTGAATTTAATTGATAAAAGGAGAAAATATAAAAATGCAGTAAATGAAGCAGGCAAAAAGGAATAAAAACTTCTCAAAAATGAGATTGACAGGAAGTGCAAAATGGCTAAGCAGGGATGGCTAGAGGACAAATGTAAGGATGTAGAGGCTTATCTCACTAGGGGTAAGATAGATACTGCCTACAGGAAAATTAAAGAGACATTTGGAGAAAAGAGAACCACTTGTATTAATATCAAGAGCTCAGATGGAAACCCAGTTCTAAGCAAAGAAGGGAAAGCAGAAAGGTGGAGGGAGTATATAGAGGGTCTATACAAGGGCAATACACTTGAGGACAATATTATAGAAATGGAAGAGGATGTAGATGAACATGAAATGGGAGATACGATACTGCGTGAAGAGTTTGACAGAACACTGAAAGACCTGAGTCGAAACAAGGCCCTGGGAGTAGACAACATTCCATTAGAACTACTGACGCCCTTGGGAGAGCCAGTCCATACAAAACTCTACCATCTGCTGAGCAAGATGTATGAGACAGGCGAAATACCCTCAGACTTCAAGAAGAATATAATAATTCCAATTCCAAAGAAAGTAGGTGCTGACAGATGTGAAAATTACCGAACAATCAGTTTAATAAGTCACGGATGCAAAATACTAACGCGAATTCTTTACAGACGAATGGAAAAACTGGTAGAAGCCGACCTCGAGGAAGATCAGTTTGGATTCCATAGAAGTATTGGAATACGTGAGGCAATACTGACACTACGACTTATCATAGAAGCTAGATTAAGAAAAGGCAAACCTACGTTTCTAGCATTTGTAGACTTAGAGAAAGCTTTTGACGATGTTGACTGGAATACTCTCTTTCAAATTCTGAAGGTTGAGAGGTGGCATGAGCCCCCTCTCATATTTCTATCTTACGATTCTCCTCTCTAGTTGCATGCGATGGAGGGTTGCTTTTTCCTTAACACGCGTACTTCCCACGCAGCGTCTCTCGTCACCCGGGTGGGCCGGTGACAGGCGGGCTCTGTGGAACTGGAGAGAGTTAAGCCGACGTGTGTGAGGCAGTCGAGTGAATGCTTTTCAGACGCCGACATTGTCAAGAGACACGCCCGCTGGGGTGTGAAGTAGCGGCTGGGCTAGAGGTTCCGTTACTTCAGAGAAACTTTGCGAAAACACTTTCTGGCGGGCTACCAGCGAGGCGTGGGAATGACTTGTGTACCCACGCAGTTGTGGCGGGAAAATTCCCGCACTTTCTGCAAAATCAGCACAGAAATTGGCGCCAAGAATCTCCATTGGTGGAATGGTAGTGCTCCGGCAATGGAGTGGAATTTCCGCCGGTTTTCGAGTTGCTGATTGGAACGTAACCACGGCCACTGTCGTGGGGGCGGGAATGTTCGGTGTTCGGCCTGTACGGGTGCTCTGGGTAGTCGGGAGTCGCCTTTCGGTCGAGGACGTCGGAGCAACCAGCCCTCGCCTGCGGTACGCCAGATCGTGTTCTGGGAGATAAGAAGACTGTTGGTAATGTACGTCCGCAGCACCGGCAGATAGGGATTTTCCTAGGTGATAATCAGAGCTCAGCAGAGCGCGCCTGTTCATCCTTTTCTAACTTTGTTCAGTTTCGAGTAGCAGCAATTACTATTGGGTTAGCTGTGTGTCTCTCTTGAGATTTGAGTGGAAAGGAATTGGCTCCACATACCACTTCGTCTTAAACCTCACGATCTAAGTTAGGGACAACTTCACCTTTACTGTGTTTGTATGAATCTCCAATTTTAGCCAATTTGATGTTTTATATTTCCTGTGTCTCTTTTACTATGCTGCGTTTAATCTTAATAAATCATATTGTTATTTTGGACAGAACTTTCTTTCTGTTAATCAATAGAGCAACCCTATCATTCCTCACTATGCTAATGAAACCTTTGTTTATTTAACTTATTTATCAAATTAAATTATTGCAGGTGCCAAACTCTCTTCTACTCCACTAGCAGGGTTGATTAGAGTCAGTTCGCGTATTTGTTTTATCCTTGTGCAACAGCAAAAGTCGGAGTTAGAATAGGGGGGGCTTAGAGCATGATTTACACATGTGGATTCTAGTAGAATTTAGTGATAAATACACTACTAGCCCCGGCACCTCGCAAGGTGGCAGGGGTAAAATATAGGGAGCGAAAGGTTATTTACAATTTCTACAGAAACCAGAAGGCAGTTATAAGAGTCGAGGGGCATGAAAGAGAAGCAGTGGTTGGGAAGGGAGTGAGACAGGGTTGAAGCCTATCCCCGATGTTATTCAATCTGTATACTGAGCAAGCAGTGAAGCAAACAAAAGAGAAATTCGGAGTAGGTATTAAAATCCATGGAGAAGAAATAAAAACCTTGATGTTCACCGATGACATTGTAATTCTGTCAGAGACAGCAAAGGACTTGGAAGAGCAGTTGAACGGAATGGACAGTGGCATGAAAGGAGGGTATAAGATGAACATCAACAAAAGCAAAACGAGGATAATGGACTGAGGTCGAATTAAGTCGGGTGATGCTGAGGGAATTAGATTAGGAACTGAGACACTTAAAGTAGTAAAGGAGTTTTGCTATTTGGGGAGCAAAATAACTGATGATGGTCGAAGTAGAGAGAATATCAAATGTAGACTGGCAATGGCAAGGAAAGCGTTTCTGAAGAAGAGAAATTTGTTAACATCGAGTATAGATGTAAGTATCAGGAAGTCGTTTCTGAAAGTATTTGTATGGAGCGTAGCCATGTATGGAAGTGAAACATGGACGATAACTAGTTTGTACAAGAAGAGGATAGAAGCTTTCGAAATGTGGCGCTACAGAAGAATGCTGAATATTAGATGGGTAGATCACATAACTAATGAGGAGGTATTGAATAGGATTGGGGAGAAGAGAAGTTTGTGGCACAACTTGACTAGAAGAAGGGATCGGTTGGTAGGAGATGTTCTGAGGCATCAAGGGATCATCAATTTAGTATTGGAGGGTAAAAATCGTAGAGGGAGACCAAGAGATGAATACACTAAACAGATTCAGAAGGATGTAGGTTGCAGTAGGCGCTGGGAGATGAAAAAGCTTGCACACCATAGAGTAGCATGGAGAGCGGCATCAAACCAGTCTCAGGACTGAAGACCACAACAACAACAACAACAACTCAAGAATGCATATCACCTCCATTACTAAATAATAATAATTTTAAAAAAGTCATGTCGAGAAAGTATAATTCTCTACTTTTTCAAGATACATTTTATTGTGAACATTTTTTAATTTCAAACAATAAACAAGCGGTAAAAAAAGAGAAACGTGTTCAGAGCATCAAAAAAACTGAAGAAGTGTCCGTCCTCCAAGCGGAACAGTGCGTCAGAGGTAAAAAAGAGAAAAATATGGTTAGAACAACTGCATAATAATAAAAAGAAAGGCTAGGGCGCTGCATTCATGGACTGTGCTGCTGGTCCCGGCGGAGGTTCGAGTCCTCCCTCGGGCATGGGTGTCTGTGTTTGTCCTTAGGATAATTTAGGTTAAGTAGTGTGTAAGCTTAGGGACTGATGACTTTAGCAGTTAAGTCCCATAAGATTTCACACACATTAGAACAAATGTCTTTTTGAAAGGCTAGGGTCTTAGATTAGTAAGAAAAAGGCTCTCGCTCCAGCATCAGAACCCCGCTACTACCTCCCCTTCAAGTAAAAGTCAACAGCAATGACCGCCAAAGACTTCCAGCACTAGAAGTCACTCTCAGTCTACCAAGAGGGCGGACGAGCGGGCAAAGGTTCAGGGGTCACTCTGGCACTTGGAGTGGACAATTGCCCGTAAGAGGCGGAAGAGTCAGCAGTGATCAACGACTTGAGATGCAGAAGGCAAAAGAAACCACTACATTAAAGATACACAACGTCTATCCGCAGGACATGCGGCCAGTAACTGGAAAAGCGTCATGATGATTTCTTCTATTGACAAAAGATTCAGGACTTGTCCCTAGTCCACCCTTCGGATATCAGGAAAGGGACTGCCAATGGGGAGGTGACCATGAGATAAGGACTGAATAAAAAATGGAAGGATAATGTTCTAAGGGACGCTGCTTGGAACTTAAGGAGTTTGAAGGTGAAAGGGAAGCTATAAAATCTGGAAACGGAAAAGCTAAGTCTCGATTTAGATATATTGGTAGTCAGTAAAGTGAAATGGAAGGAAGTCATGGATTCCTGGTCAAAAGAGAATACGGAAATATCAATAGCAGCAGAAAATTGTATATCGGGAGCAGGATTCGTTGTGAACAGGAAGTTAGGACATAGACTGATTTGCTGTGAACAGTTCAATGAGAGGGTTTTTCTCATCAGAATCGATAGCAAACCAACACAATAGTTCAATTAGAGATGCCGACGTTGTTTGCAGAAGATAAAGATAACAGAGAAAGTATATGAGGATATGAACTGGTAGTTCCATACATAAATGGAGATGAATATCTAAAAGTCAAGGGGAATTGGAATGCAGTTATAAGAGAAGGTGTAGATAAAAGGATTACGGATAATATGGGCTTGGTAGTAGTAATGAGAGAGCAAAAATACTAATTAACTTCTGCAATAAATTTCAGCTAGTGATATCGAATTCCCGTCCAAGAATCACAAAGGAGAAGTGCGGTAGACACGGCGAAGTTTTCAGATATATTACATCACTGTAAGGCGGAGATTCTGAAATATGATGTTGGATTGTAAAATCGGAATTTAGTAATGATGAAGAGTATGCTGAAGGATAAGAGATTACTCAGGAAGAAAAGTTGAGCAAGGAAGTGGGATACGGAGTTATTAAGGAACGAGGAGATACTCTTGAAGTTTTCTGAGGCTGTAAATTCTGCGGTAGTGAATAGCTCAATAGGGAGTTCAGTTGAAGGGGAATGGACATATTTAAAAAGAGTAGTCAAAGAATTTGCAAATAAAATCATAGGGTCTGGGAAGCTAATTGCGAATAAACCACGGATAACAGAAGAAAAACTTCATTTGACGGATGAAAGTAAGGAGGTACAAAAATGTTCAGTGAGATTCAGAAATTCAAAAAGACAAGTCACTTAGGAAGGAAATAAACAGGGAGTGTACGGCAGTTAGGCGAAACGGCTGTATGAAGAAGTGAAGAAATAAAGAAAGAAATGACTCTCGGCAGGACTGACTCAGCCTACACATAAGTCAAAACAACCTTCGGTGAAGTTAAAAGCTCGGGTCCCAACAATGAGAGTGCAATGGGAATTCCACTGTTAAATGCCGAGGACAGAGCGAATAGGTTGAAGGAGCATACTGAAGGACTCTGTGAGCTGAAATACGTACTTGCCTGTTAACATGTTAGGAGAACAAACAGGAGTCGAGAGGGAAGAGATAGTGGATCCATTCTTGTAATAGCCGGCCGGTGTGGCCGTGCGGTTAAAGGCGCTTCAGTCTGGAACCGCGTGACCGCTACGGTCGCAGGTTCGAATCCTGCCTCGGGCATGGATGTGTGTGATGTCCTTAGGTTAGTTAGGTTTAATTAGTTCTAAGTTCTAGGCGACTGATGACCTCAGCAGTTGAGACGCATAGTGCTCAGAGCCATTTTGAACCATTCTTGTAATCAGATTTCAAAGAGGTTAGGAAGACGGAAGATCAGAGAAGAAAGAAGGGATAGATAACTTTCAAAACACGCAGATTGACAGGACATGTGCTAAGGAATCGAGGACTACCTTCAGTGGTATTAGAAGGAGCTGTAGAGGATTAAACAGTAGAGAAAGACAGAGGCTGGAACAGATCCAACAAATACTGAGTATCTACACTCCTGGAAATGGAAAAAAGAACACATTGACACCGGTGTGTCAGACCCACCATACTTGCTCCGGACACTGCGAGAGGGCTGTACAAGCAATGATCACATGCACGGCACAGCGGACACACCAGGAACCGCGGTGTTGGCCGTCGAATGGCGCTAGCTGCGCAGCATTTGTGCACCGCCGCCGTCAGTGTCAGCCAGTTTGCCGTGGCATACGGAGCTCCATCGCAGTCTTTAACACTGGTAGCATGCCGCGACAGCGTGGACGTGAACCGTATGTGCAGTTGACGGACTTTGAGCGAGGGCGTATAGTGGGCATGCGGGAGGCCGGGTGGACGTACCGCCGAATTGCTCAACACGTGGGGCGTGAGGTCTCCACAGTACATCGATGTTGACGCCAGTGGTCGGCGGAAGGTGCACGTGCCCGTCGACCTGGGACCGGACCGCAGCGACGCACGGATGCACGCCAAGACCGTAGGATCCTACGCAGTGCCGTAGGGGACCGCACCGCCACTTCCCACCAAATTAGGGACACTGTTGCTCCTGGGGTATCGGCGAGGACCATTCGCAACCGTCTCCATGAAGCTGGGCTACGGTCCCGCACACCGTTAGGCCGTCTTCCGCTCACGCCCCAACATCGTGCAGCCCGCCTCCAGTGGTGTCGCAACAGGCGTGAATGGAGGGACGAATGGAGACGTGTCGTCTTCAGCGATGAGAGTCGCTTCTGCCTTGGTGCCAATGATGGTCGTATGCGTGTTTGGCGCCGTGCAGGTGAGCGCCACAATCAGGACTGCATACGACCGAGGCACACAGGGCCAACACCCGGCATCATGGTGTGGGGAGCGATCTCCTACACTGGCCGTACACCACTGGTGATCGTCGAGGGGACACTGAATAGTGCACGGTACATCCAAACCGTCATCGAACCCATCGTTCTACCATTCCTAGACCGGCAAGGGAACTTGCTGTTCCAACAGGACAATGCACGTCCGCATGTATCCCGTGCCACCCAACGTGCTCTAGAAGGTGTAAGTCAACTACCCTGGCCAGCAAGATCTCCGGATCTGTCCCCCATTGAGCATGTTTGGGACTGGATGAAGCGTCGTCTCACGCGGTCTGCACGTCCAGCACGAACGCCGGTCCAACTGAGGCGCCAGGTGGATATGGCATGGCAAGCCGTTCAACAGGACTACATCCAGCATCTCTACGATTGTCTCCATGGGAGAATAGCAGCCTGCATTGCTGCGAAAGGTGGATATACACTGTACTAGTGCCGACATTGTGCATGCTCTGTTGCCTGTGTCTATGTGCCTGTGGTTCTGTCAGTGTGATCATGTGATGTATCTGACCCCAGGAATGTGTCAATAAAGTTTCCCCTTCCTGGGACAATGAATTCACGGTGTTCTTATTTTAATTTCCAGGAGTGTATGTTGCAAGTGTTTCTCTGAGATTAAAAGGCTACGAATAAGAGAGGAATCCTTAGTGCGTCACATCAAACTGGTCAGATTGATGATTTAGAAAAAACGTCTTGGTTCCCAGCAGGGTGAATTTCGTCAATTCATACGGGATTTCATGACTGTCATACGTCTCTTGTAGGAAACTTTCTTCAAGGCCAGGTTCAAATTGATGGCGGCCACCTACAGCTGCTATCACACCAACAGACCGTTTGCGGAATCCGGCACTTCCATCTATGTTGATGCAGCATTATCAGATCCAACTGCCAGAGGTAGACGAACTAGAAATCACAGAAGGGGCTGTCAGCAGCTCCTCCACAGAGATATCGTTCTTATCGCGCTCTGTTGACTGCCTAAAATATTGCTCAAGGAGCGTTGCTGGCCTTGAGAGACTGTTGGGGGTTCATTTTGGGAAATTTCAATGCGAAGAGCACAGAATGGAATTCTGGGTTCACAAACACCAGTGGGCGTCAGCTTCCTTGCTCCACGCAACGAAATGGCGCTGTTACCCTGGGGCCATTTGGTCCCACCTGCGTTCCCAGCAGAGGCCTAATGGACGTGCTAAAAATTGCCCTCGTGAAGGGGTTCGACAATTCACGTCCGCCACGACTCTTAACGTCCTGTCATTGGATCACATTCCTGTGCTTCTCGACAGGGATGTTCTTGCCGCATAGCTGCCTGCTAGCCGTCCGAACTACGAAAACATCGACGGCGAGTGCTTCTGAGCGGTGGTGCTCGCCTTACTCGACGACGTACCTGACCCTGATCTAGTGGGCGTCGCTGAAGCACTGGCCTCTCTCAACCGCAGAATACTGCGAGAGTCAGACGCTGCCATTCTGAGGCGGCCACACTGGCTGCGAGACTTCTCACGCCAATTACCGCTCCACATGCCGATGGTGATCGTCTATGACAGCTCAACTGCCAATCAGACATGAAACACAACATTAACCGCATGAGGCGGGAGATTAAGATAGCTGTCAAAGAGCATGGGAATCGGGACTAGGCAAACATTGTGCCCAGACTGACGATTACAGCTCTTAGAGAGTAGTCAAAAGCTTTCTGAGTCGCCAGCATCTCATCCACAAGCTTAGGTTGTCCAGGACTTCATCTGCGAGCCAGATGCCAAGGCCAGCGTGCTACCCGACACATTCACGGCTAACTTCACGCCAGTGACTAAGACTGTGGACAAGAATCACATTCACCATATCTAAAAACAGCCCACCTACTTGACAGTCAGGGCAGAAGAAGATGTCTTTCATATAATCGCAGAGGAAGACGTAGGAGCGCAATTCAGGTCTTTGGACACCAAGAGGGCAGAGAACAGTGATGGGGTCAACCAACAAAAATGGTTCAAATGGCTCTGAGCACTATGGGACTTAACATCTGAGTTCACCAGTCCCCTAGAACTTTACTTAAACCTACCTAACCTAAGGACATCACTCACATCCATGCCCGAGGCAGGATTAAAACCTGTGACCGTAGTGGTCACGCGGTTCCAGACTGAAGCGCCTAGAACCTCTCGGCCACACCCGGTCGGCGTCAACCAACACCTACTGAAGAATCCACTGTCCAGTACAGTGACCAATGTGATCAATCAGAAACGTCAGTTAGCCCTTTGCACGGAAACATGTGAAAGTGGTGGCTATCCCAAAAGACCGACAAGGACTCTCGTCAGACAGACAGCTAAAGGCCCACCGTTTCATCCTGCTCTACACGAAGAGGCTCGTGAGTGTCGTACCTGATAACCAGTCTAGATTTGTAAGTGGTCACGTCACCACTCAGTAAGTCCTGTGGCTGGTAGAGCTGACGAACAGGGCGCTCAAAACAAGGGAGTAACTTCTGGCTGTGCTTCTCGATGGGTCCAGGAAGTCGACCCCATGTGGTACTCGTGCATGTGAAAACTCCTTGTAGTGGGGACACTGACGTCGCACGGATTGGTTCTTCAATTCTACCATGCTGGAGGGACCTTCCATCTGAGGACAGACGACGATTTGTCTACAGAGCAGCACAAAGGAGCAGGGTGCCAGAGGGGCCGTTGATCAGCCACTGCCACACTCTGTGTACACTGACAACACACCGTGGATGGAGCTCGTAGAACTGGCGCTCCAAGTTGACGATACAGAGCTTTTAACCCGTAGTATGAACACCCAGACAGTGGGATGCCACCTCCAATTGCGGCACACTGGGAGTATGGGCGTCAAGAGAGAGGCTGTAGTCTTCACCCAAGGTTGCTGCCTGCAGATCTGCTGTCTGTCAAACATCATGGGAGGCCGCACGTCCTCGGAGTGACCCTCGACCCGAAGCTCAGCTGGGCACAGCATATACGTGAAAGCAGAGCACTGGGGAGTCTCCGCATCCTGTGTCCTCTGCTGAATTTCCAATGTTCACTGCGTCCAAACACAGCATTAGGCTCCACCAAACGCTGGTCAGAGCAATGCTGGAGTACACGACCGTGGTGTGGCTAAGGCAGCTGACTCATACATTGCGGAGCTGCAGAGGGTGCAGAAACAAATTCTGAAACTCTCTTTGTGCCTCCAGAATCTGTACTAATATCGTTTGCTGTACGAAGAAACGGGCATCCCGCTGCTGTGAGACAGAATCTGCATCTACATTTATACTCCGCAAGCCACCCAATGGCGTGTGGCGGAGGGCACTTTACGTGCCATTGTCATTACCTCCCTTTCCTGTTCCACTCGCGTATGGTTCGCGGGAAGAACGACTGCTGGAAAGCCTCCGTGCGCGCTCGAATCTCTCTAATTTTACATTCGTGATCTCCTCGGGAGGAATTAGTAGGGGGAAGGAATATATTCGATACCTCATCCAGAGACGCACCCTCTCGAAACCTGGACAGCAAGCTACACCGCGATGCAGAGCGCCTCTCTTGTAGAGTCTGCCACTGGAGTTTGCTAAACATCTCCGTAACGCTATCACCCTTACCAAATAACCCTGTGACGAAACGCGCCGCTCTTCTTTGGATATTCTCTGTCTCCTCTGCCAACCAGACCTGGTACGGATCCCACACTGATGAGCAATACTCAAGTATAGGCCGAACGAGTGTTTTGTAAGCCACCTCCTTTGTTGATGGACTACATTTTCTAAGGCCTCTCCCAATGAATCTCAACCTGGCACCCGCCTTACCAACAATTAATTTTATATGATCATTCCATTTCAAATCGTTCCGTACGCATACTTCCAGATATTTTACAGAAGTAACTGCTACCAGTGTTTGTTCCGCTATCATATAATCATACAATAAAGGATTCTTCTTTCTATGTATTCGCAATACATTACACTTGTCTATGTTAAGGGTCAGTTGCCACTCCCTGCACAGTGCCTATCCGCTCCAGATCTTCCTGCATTTCGCTGCAATTTTCTAATGCTGCAACTACTCTGTATACTAGAGCATCATCCGCGAAAAGCCGCGTGGAGCTCCCGACAATATCTACTAAGTCATTTATATATATTGTGAAAAGCAATGGTCCCATAACAGTCCCCTGTGGTACGCCAGAAGTTACTTTAACGTCTGTAGACGTCTCTCAATTGACAACAACATGCTGTGTTCTGTTTGCTAAAAGCTCTTCAATCCAGCCACACAGCTGGTCTGATATTCCGTAGGCTCTTACTTTGTTTATCAGGCGACAGTGCGGAACTGTATCAAACGCCTTCCGGAAGTCAAGGAAAATGGCAGCTACCTGTGAGCCTGTATCTAATATTCATGAACAAATAAAGCGAGTTGGGTCTCACACGATCGCTGTTTCCGGAATCCATGTTGATTCCTACAGAGTAGATTCTGGGTTTCCAGAACTGAAATGATACGCGAGCAAAAAACATGTTCTAAAATTCTACAACAGATCGGTGTCAGAGATATAGGCCTATAGTTTTGCGCATCTGCTCGACGACCCTTCTTAAAAATGGAACTACCTTTGCTCTTTTCCAATCATTTGGAACCTTCCGTTCCTCTAGAGACTTGCGGTACACGGCTGTTAGAATGGGGGCAAGTTCTTTCGCGTACTCTGTGTAGAATCGAATTGGTATCCCGTCAGGTCTAGTGGACTTGCCTCTGTTGAGTGATTTCAGTTGTTTTTCTATCCTTGGACACTTATTTCGATGTCAGCCATTTTTTCGTTCATGCGAGGATTTAGAGAAGAAACTGCAGTGCGGTCTTCCTCTGTGAAACAGCTTTGGAGAAAGGTCCTGCAGACTGCCCGCGTGTTCTGCGAGAATGCGAGTCAATCGCACAATCGGCTTGTCCTGAAACTGGGCCACCAACAACACCGCACGGCGGGGACGCGTTGGTCAGGCCTGCTGCCGGAATTATTTTCTCCGAAGTAGCCTGAGGACAACTTACTTGAACATCAACAGAGGCCAGGTAAGCAGAACACCTATCGAAGGTTTCAGTAGGAATAACGCTATAAACTTTAACCTGCATACATTCCAAACAATGAATGCACTCGACTAGTCACCCGAGAGAGTTTTATCATTGAAATACGTCGAATAAGCCTGAAATCACTGACTCGATCCTGTACTTTTTTCCTACGAGGGCAAAATAATCAACTCTGTACCTAATTTATAGTTCTCCGCATTATATCTAATAACGTTCCCTGAAATCCGCATATATGATCGAACAGGTTGAAAACATAGAATACAAAGTTTTCTTCTAGGAGCAGACATGGATGTAACAATACTGCAGCGAAGTCTGGTCCTCATGACTTTTCCTCTACGTCAGCTTCTATAAATAAGAAATATTTTTATGGCTTTCTGGCGTTATATGTGAATACCAATAACAGGCGCGCTGTTGGCTATTGTGCACAGCTCTCATGAAAGAATTAAAATCGCTGCGCTGCCAACTGCGAGTGCGGCTTCCCCGCCTCGACTCGTTAATTGTGCAGCTAAACGTTTAAATTTCAGCGTACGACGAGGAGCTATTGTGTAGGTGACATGCCAGTTGTTTTTGTGTGCACTTGTGCAATGTGCGAGGACAATGCGCGACTGCTTCGCGCTGTTTTTAATCGACCGTCGTCAAAAACACACACTCACACACACACACACACACACACACACACACACACACACACGGACGTACATACACACACGCACGAACGCACGCACGTACAGTCGTAATTGTTTGTATACATTCCACGCTTGCTGTCCCACAACGCTGCTGGCTAGGGGGACGGGAGAAAAATCAACATGCAAACATTCTCGAACTGTTCAAACAACTTGGCGGTTCTGGGACAATGGAAGCGCATTTGTCCGTTTGCACTCACTGTGTTGGGTAAACTAATCCCAGCGATCTGTCTAACTGCTCCAGTCCCTATACGAAATATATAGACGTGTTTGCTGACGGGTAATGTCTTCTTCGTCCTCCCCTTTGTCTGTTGAAACCTGAGAAGCACGATTGTTTCCATTGCTTCTCGAAATCAAGAACGAATAAAGCTAATTACACGTTAAGTGATAGTTGAAAAGGTGTCAGCTGCGTGCACAGTGATCGATAAATACTGCATACAAGTGCTTAACTGTAGACAGCACTTTTCGCAATGAAAAACCAGGTATGTCACAATTCCTCTTGACATGCTTCAAAAGCAAGTACCGGAAGCGAATTAATTATCCCGATTAATTGCTGATAAAGCTAGTATCCCAGACGGAATTTTCACCTCTTCATATAAAATAATGAATCTACAACTTACAAATTACTTTTCAAGTAGAGAATATGCTACACTTCGTCAGGTTACGTAAAGACTGAAAAGACGCTTAATCCTAGATTACTAAATCCTCGTACGGTTCACGATTGCGGTATAGGGTAAGAAACAGGACATTTTTTGGTATGTTACATACCGATGAAGATCTAACAATTGTAATTAACTAATGTATAACCTACAAATTACAACTTTCCTTGAATATATTTGTAGTAGTACAATTTTTGCGATGCTTTAGCAGTAATATAACATTTTCTACCTATAGTGTTCTAGGATTAACAGAGCTTAAACGTTAAGCGTGTAGAATAAAACAGTCCACTACAAGATAAAAGGACTGAGCAATGATTACAGTTTGAAGAGCTCAGTTTTACTGGCGGGATCTATTTATATCAAAGTCGATACACATGGTTTTGGCTGAGCTGATTCGGAAAACGGATAAAACTCTACAAGATACATCAGACGCAAAGTTACATCGCTCAAACAGAACGCTAATGAACAACCCGAGTTCTCAAGAATTTTCTATTTCTGCTGGCCTTAAATCTCTAAAAGTTGGAAAGACACTAGGAAATTTCTTCTGCGTAGTGGAAACTACGCAAAAAGATGGCTGGTGCATTTGTTCTACGACACTGCGATAGCTGAGTGCCACAAAAAATGAAAGTCAAACATTATAGCCATACTAAAGCCCCGCAAGACATCAGACCAGCCTAAGAACTATCGCCCAGTCGTTCTATTGAGCGCTATTTATAAGGTCCTTGAAGAATTATAGAGAATCGGATTAGGACACTGATCTTTCAGAACTTTCCTGTTGAGGAAACTGGATTCCGACCAGGACGAAGTTGCGCTAATCAAATCTTATCTTTAACAATATTTATCTAAGCAGGATACCAAACGAATCAGAAAACATCATTTGCTTTCGTTGATAAAAGTGCAGCATATAACATGATTTTAAGGTATGGACTGATTTATATATTATTACAACTTGTCACATGCTAACGGACAGCAAAACTAATTGGCAACATGTTATCTGGAAGGACAATTACAGTCACACAGGAGAAGACACTAGTTGCCGAAAAGTATTGAATAACAGCTTACCACAGGGTTCCGTCCTTGCTCGTCTCTTGTTTAATTTATCTATATCTGATATTCCTGCAACACAGTCTAGAAAGCTTGGCTATGCGGACGACTGCAAAATAGCTACCCAACACAAAACCTTTGAAAGAACTAAAGATATCCTAATTTGTGATCTAGATATCATCAGCCACTTTTTCTGTAAATGGAGGCTAAAACCAAACTCAAATAAAACAGAAGTTTCATGTTTTCATTTGTCCAATAGATTGGCACACAGTCCTCATTGTCTGTTTTCAGGGAGACAAACTACATCTTGACATGCATCCAAAATACCTTAGGATCACGTTAGAATGGACTGTTCTTTAAGGAGCAATTGACATTAACATTTGCTTAGCTCAAAACCAGACACAACATTCTCCGTAAACTCTGTGGCACTCACTAGGGAACATCAGCAGGCACTTTACGGGTATCAGCACTCGAATTCGTATACGCAGCAACAGAGTACTGTCGTCTCTCTGGATTAATAGATCAGACGTAAAAGATAGACCTATAACTTAACAAGGCCATACGTATTGTTTGTGGGTCAATACGATCTACTCCCACATACAGGCTACCTCTTTTGGGCCACATTCCACATCCTGATCTCAGACGGAAGAGCGCGCTATTACGTGAATACCAGAAGATTTCTGATAACACCGACTTTCCAATACTGGAAGACGTACTCTCTTCGGAGCGAAAAAGACTATGATCAAGACATCCCACTCTCATCACAGCCATGACTCTCATGCAAACTGAACTCAGTATCACCGATGAATGGAAACGCTACTGGCAACAAAACTGTCCTCCACATCGCCTGAAACTACCTAATATCCTGGAGAAAACTATGGAATTGACCATCCTCCGGCAATTTAGACCACCCTGAGCCTCATCCGAACGGGCCAAGGAAGATGTGCAGAGACTCTCTACAAGTGGGGGCAAATCTTCATCACCATCGTGTGACTGTGGTGCTGAAAGACAGGCAGTCGCTCATATTGTATCAGAATGTCCCATACGTGCCTACTAGGTCCCTTTCGAAGACTTCCTGACAGTGACGAGTGATGTGATAAAATACATAAAGGACCTTGATATCCATTTGCAGCTGTTGTCATTTATGTTATTTTATGCTGAGAGCTGTGCTTAAATGTTGACTTGCAGCAGTTTTGTAATCTTTGTATATTTATTGCCATCCGATAAACAACACAATTTTTTTTATTAGAGTGCATAAAAAGGGAACAGAACTACATGCAACAAAATTTGTATTCTGTTGACACTCACTTGCTTCCGAAATTCCACGGAAAATGTGTCAAATGGAAAAAGATTAAAATTAACGATGTTATTGTAGATCTGTGTGCAGTTTGGTAGGCTGTACGTAAATCGTATACACATAGTTCAAGTTGAAACAGCAAGTGAGCACTGTGGCTCATGGCAGCGTAAATAAATTGTTGATGGTATGGGACTACTCGTCGTACTGACAGGTGGGATGCGTCATATAGTTTACAGTTATCTTGTTCACGTTTTACAGTCTTATTACGTCTTTTTTGCGTGTTGGAAAAGAGCCAGAGCTCCAAGCTCTCACAGAAAGAACTGAGGCTGTGGGCACTGAAAGCTGTCTAAGACGAGTTGAGTCACCAGACAGGACACACGGAACTCCTCCAAGGGCCTGCCTGCTGGCAGCTGCTGCTTGCTTCCAGACCCTGCACAGCCTCTCCGGCATATCTTGCTGGGCTCCTGCGTAGTTTGCGAACTTGGGGAGAGAGCTGCCGGCAGATGGACAGAGAAGCGCCGTGTGTCTTCGCCTGTGAAGGACAACTGGTCAGTTCATTGTTTGTCAAAGACAAGAGTACACGTTTGTGTCTCGGTCAAGTACATGAATTTGATTTGCTTGCATAATGATTCGTACGTGCTGATGTTTTACGTGTCCTTAAGAACTTCAGAGTAACGTGTGTGAGCAACTACCGAGACAGATAGGTTCGTCATAACTTCTGCTAAAGACGCTGAAGATGTTTTCGGTAAGAGTAGTCGGTTAAGGAAATAATGGCGGTACCTGCTGAATCTTTTCCTGTAATCAAACTGTATACACACCATCTGTCATTTAAGTTCCTACATGTTAGTAAACAATGCATTTTGACTGCTGACGCAGACATTAAAAAGAATAAGAGTACAAAAACGTTGAATGCGTGCTTCTACCCACACGGGTGGATAAGACTACACATTCAGTCGTGCAACAGTTCGCATGTAAAATTCTTCAGCAGTAGTTACAAAGATAATGTCCTGCATCTTCATAATCCGCACAATCCTTATGCCAACATTCTTGACATTTGTCATACTGTATCCAGTCATCTCAACATCACATCTTGTTCCGGTCTGCGCGGCTCCTCCCGTCATAAGTTCGAGTCCTCCCTCGGGCATGGGTGTGTGTTGTCTATAGCGTAAGTTAGTTTACGTTAGATTAAGTAGTTTGTAAGTTTAGAGACCGATGACCTAAGCAGTTTGGTCCCATAAAATCTTACCACCATTACAATCAAAATCACATTTACAACATAGGCAAATGTTTTTCCTGCGGAATTAGTTTTTTGAGTAGTTATCTACATCTACATCTATATCATATTCCGCAAGCCACCTAATGGTGTGTGGCGGAGGGAAATTTCCGTACCATTATCTGATCCTTTCAACCCTGTTTCATTCGCGAATAGTGCGTGGGAAGAATATGCGAGATGTAATACATTTTCCGACTCCTCCTGGAAAGTGCTGTCCCGAAATTTCAATAGTAAATCTCTCTGTGATGCACAACACCTCTCTTGTAACGTCTGCCAGTGAAGGTTGTTTAGGATCTACGTAACGCTCTGTCGCCAGCTAAACGATCCCGTGACGAAACGCACCCCTCTTCGTTGGATCTTTTCTATCAGTCCTACCTGATAAGGACCCCCGACGGATGAACAATACTCAAGAACAAGCGCCTTATAAGCCACTTCTTCCGAGGATGAACTCTTCCGCCAAGTGTGAGTCTGGTGTCTGCTTTTCCCATTGTCTGTTTTATATGGTTATTCCCCTTAAGATCGCTCTGGATAGTTACGTCTAGATATTTTACGCCGCGCGGGATTAGCCGAGCGGTCACGGGCGCTGCAGTCATGGACTGAGCAGCTGGTCCCTGTGGTTGATATTTTACGGCAGACGCTCTCTCCAGCTGTTTGTCATCAATAGTGTAGCTGTACAGTAGTGGATTTCTTTTCCTATGTATGGGCAATATATCACATTTATTTACGTTCAGGGTCAACTGCCAGATTCTGCACCATTCATCAATTCTTTGCAGGTCATTCTGCAAATTCTTACTATCTTCTGGCGTTGCCACTTTGGTATAGACAACTGCATCATCTGCGAATAGCCTTAAAGATCATCCGACACTTTGTACTAGATCATTTATATATACTGTAAACAGCAACAGTCCTATCACACTTCCCTGTGGTACACCGGATATTACCTTTACATTTGTCGATTTTGTTCCGCTAAGAGCGACGTCTTAAGTTCTATCTGCAAGAAAATCTTGAATCCAATCGCAAGTCTGCTGCAATACTCCGTAAGCTCGTATTTTTTTTTCGTTAAACAGCAGTGCGGGACGGTGTTAAAAGCCTTACTGAAATCAAGGAACGCTGCATCAACCTGAGCGCCGATGTCTACTGAACTGTGGATCTCGTGGAGGAACAGAGCAGCACCTCTGTTTGCGGAATCCATGTTGATTTTTATACAGGAGATATTCATTTTCCAAAAAACTCTTGAGCATAAAACATGTTCCATAATTCTACAACAGATTGACGTGAAAGATGATGCTGACGATGTCCCATAATCCGAGGAGAGTAGGGGACGATGCGGGAGACCCGCACCACCGTACTAGGCAAGGTCCTAGCGGAGGTGGTTTGCAATTGTCTTCCTCCGACCGTAATGACGATGAATGATGATGATGAAGACGACACGATGAAGGTCTATAATTGGGTGGACCTGTCTCACGGCCTTTCTTAAAAACTGGAATCACCCGCGCTTTTTTCCCGTCATTAGGTACCTTTCGTTGGGTGAAGCGATCTACGATAAACTATTGCTAGAAGGGGAGTAAGTTCTTTCCGATAATCTTCATAGAATCTTATAGGCATCTCATCTGGTCCTGACGCCTTTCCACTAATAAGCGATTGTAGCTGATTTTTCAATTCCGCGATGGGTTATCTCAGTATCTGCCATTTTATTCCTACTGAACTGTGGATCTCGTGGAGTAACAGAGCAGCACCTCTGTTTGCGGAATCCATATTGATTTTTATACAGGAGATATTCATTTTCCAAAAAACTCTTGAGCATAAAACATGTTCCATAATTGATTTCCTACGGGACGATTTCTTTTCTGCTCTAGCACATTCTACGTGTACATCTACATTGATACTCCGCAAGACACCGCACGGTGCGTGGTGGAGAGTACCCTGCACCACTGTTTTCTTTTGTCCCCTCTTTCCATCGGTTTTTCCTTCTGTCAACTGTCAGCTACGACCACAGTTCAGATAGTAGTTAGATATCGGAAATACCCTTACGCACTTGGGGCGCTGGGTTGTATCACTCCCGCAGAAGTTCCCAGCTGGGATTCCATCGCTGTACCACTGTCTAAAGTCGCGTTTTCATGCTCGGTAATTTGGAGTTCGTCTCTTGTAGTTACAAGAGAGTGGGCAAAACTCTCTAATGGATAAACACTAGGATTTTGTGGGCATACTCACGTTACTTTAACCCCTTTTTCCTTCCTGTATGACACAAGCTTTATTTCCAAACATCCTGGAAATTAAGACTGGGCCCTAAAAGGTATCCAAGACAAATTCTGTTAAGTTCGCTGGGTACGAGAGAGGTATTGCAGTAAGTATGGCTGTTCTGGCGGTTGGTGATTCGTGCTTGGATAGCTCAGTCGGTGAAGCACTTGGTGACTAAAGGCAAAGCTTCAGTCCCAAGTCCCGGTCTGTCACAAGGCTTCAGTCCACCAGGAAGTTTCAAATCAACGCACTCTCCGCTGCAGAGTGAGTATTCAAACTGAAGTAGACTTAGATTTGCTGTAATATAGTTTTCGAAGTTTCTCGTAATCATATGAATGTCTTTGATGGTCAGATGCAATTTTTTCACGTTCGAAATCTGAGTATAATAAATACAGTAGAAAATTTGGTGTTTTATTTCTTTAATTAATTTGTTTTGATTTGGTTACAAGTTCTATTCACGCTGTTAACAGAAGTTTCATTATGGTTCAAATGGCTCTGAGCACTATGGGACTTAACTTCTGAGGTAATCAGTCCCCTAGAACTTAGAACTACTAAAACCTAACTAACCTAATGGTATCACGCACATCCATGCCTGAGGCAGGATTCGAACCTGCGACCGTAGCGCCTATAACCTCTCGGCCTCTCTGGCCGGCAGTTTCATTATGTACGTGCCGTATAATATGTTATTAAAATCAGTATGATTCTTCTTGAGTGTGTTGTCGTTCTGTCGTCGCAAGTACAAAAAGTACGTGTTTCTTTTTTTTTTTCTTTTTCGACAAGCGCGTTTCGCTTTGTTGAGGTAAAGTATCATCAATCATCTGTAATTAAGCTTTAGAAGTATAAAACAAACGGAAAACAGCTGAATGCGAGTACGTGTGCTGCGCGAAACACAAAAAATGCTTATTGCTGCTTAGCAACTAAGAATTAGACCACAGTAATCAGTGTCTACAGAAGAAAAACATCAACGATGTGCTAGCAGACGGCATTTCCCGATGTAGGCGAGAAATCAAGCGGAATCACCGTAAGCAAAAACCATCATACTGTTAACGAACTGTTTTCCCAATATTAAAACAAATCAAAATGTAAATAACTTAATTACAGACCACTGATGATGCTTTACCTCAATAAAGCGAAACGCGTCTAGTGAAAGAAACATGCATTTTCTGTAGTTGCAACGACAGAACGAAAACACCTTGAAGAATTGTAATGCAACTACGGACAATGTGGCCACGTAAATGAACTCAATATGACAAGTTTGAGTTAGAAGGTGAAAAAGGTAATAACAAAAAAATTAAATGAATTAAATGAGCAAGTATTGGTGTAATTCATGGGGCGATAGGGAGGGAGCAGAGTTACGAATCACATACTCATAAAAGAGTGCTAAGGAAAAAATGGTAAAAAATCCACAGGTCTGTTTGACGATTTTGCCAAATATTTCTACTGTGCGTTTTCTTTAGGAACGAAGACGATCCTAAACGTATCGAAACGGAAACATGATATTAGCTTTGGTGATGATGATGATGATGATGTTGACGGCGACGATGAGTATATTACTAATCATAATAAAATACCCCTGCCCCTCTTCAGCTCGGATTTAGGGTACGTTTTGTTGTGGCTGCTTTCCTATTTTGTTGGACATTCATTCACCATCACAGAAACGATTCTGTTGGATTTATACATGTTATAACCTGTTACACCTTTAAATTTCATCATACGTATTCTAGAACCTCGGAGACTTTCCACTATAAATAAATTCATAATAACGCTCATGGGTTAAATCACACTATTTTTTCTCTTTTAGTTATCAACATAGAGGGTGGCCCATCTGAAGTTTCAGATGATATTATCTCGAAAACTATACATCGGGTAAAAATAATGGGTAAGACAAGTTCGTAAGCTCAAAGGGGGACATCAAATGATGCTACACGTGACCCCTAGCCCCCACCCCCTTGGGTGGGGCGGGGGCAATTTTTAAATCTTAAATGTAAATCCTCAATTTTTATTGCAGATTCGGATTCTCCATAAAAAAGTAACCAAGTTTTGTCTGAAACATTCTTTCAAACCATTGAGAGATGGCGCTGAAATCTAGAAAAAATAAAATTGGGGAAAACTAATGAATCACCGCAACATGTGAGAGGCAAGGAAACTCTCACTAATGAAGCACCCCATGAGAACATCATTCTACTACGTCCATGTCGTTGTTCCTGGGTAACGCTGAAAGTGGGATACAGTACACTTTGTACAAAAGTAGCTAAATTTGGCATAATGAAAGAATTGGTGCACATTTTTTATCGATTTGATGCGTCTTTCTTGGATAATTCTACATACATCAGAGTTCTCCCCCAATTTTACTTTTTTCTCAATTTCAACACCATCTGTCAATGGTTTAAAGAAATGTTTCAGACAAAACTTGATTACTTTTTTGTGGAGAATCCGAATCTGCAATAAAAAATCGGTGTTTATATTTAAGATTTAAAAGTTGCCACCCGACCATCCAAGGGGGCGGAGGCTGGAGGTCACGCGATGTATCATTTGATGACCCCCTTTGAGCTTACGATCTTGTCTTACCCACAATTTTTACCCGATGTATAGTTTTCGATGTAATCTCATCGGAAACTTCAGATGGACCACCTTGTAGATCAATCCACTATACTTAATCCATATTATAATGAAGTTTCCAATACTTCTATTAACACATTCGGACAAAGGTTGTGTAGAAAATCGTCTGAGTCTTACACAAACGGACGATCTCTGCAATCGCTTTAAGTAGTTTAAGGAATCCACTGAAAAGGTTAATGTTACGAGATGACAGCGATTTGAACACAGGTCCTGTAGAAAGAGGGTCCACTGGCGTATTCAGTGTGTCGTATCGCTCCGAGCTCCTATTGAAGCGTAACAGTTTGTCAGACTGTGGCCTGAATCCTCTGTGGGCCATCGAAAATTGAGACGTGCTCTGGAAGTTTGCTTTATTCAAATGGAGAGCTGTTTATGTCCTTGAAAGTAGCGGTACGTTTATATCGGCCAGTGGAAAGAGTTCCACGTAGCCCTGTTTAAATATGCATCAGAAAAATTCATGTAGCTTGTATTAAAATTCATTAATACCTGCTAAAAATAGTATTGCGTGTGAGGAGCTCGGAGAGACCGCAGCGTAAGGTAGCGATATTAGAAACAGATCGAAGCGGCTGATAATAACGGAGACATTATTCTTGTGGAGAGTGTGTAACAAGTCTGTTCTTACAGGGATGACTGATTTTACATACAGTAGTTCCCCATTTTAAGGAAAACCATAAATTATTTGCATGCAACGGTCTGGAGGAGAACAATAGTGAATTAATGACAGAAACAGTGCAGCAACCTGAAATATTCTTCAGCTTCTTAATGCTGCACTCTTTAAGAACGGAAGAGTGTGTATGTGCGCTGAATAAAACTAACAGAAAAATGTAAAAATTAAAAAAGAATATTTCGAATAGTGAGAGGTCTGCCATTAACTAAGAAAATGCTGTAGACGATGCAATGCAGTTGCAATTCATGCATACTGATTTGCTTACAGTGTCAACAGATAAATCAAAAATATGTTTTGTAATTAAAAAAGCGATACGATAACTAACATACGAGTACACTATCGCTGCATGCATTAGAACACAGTATTTTAATGTCTGACATGAGCTGCCACGTTTCGATCTTGATACTGAGGTTTTAAAAATATGCAGTTACCAAAAATGAACTACTATTACTACAGTATACAGTACTGGTAAGTTACGTACTGAATGTGTTATGACTGTATCGTACTATCAAGCAAGAAGTAAGACATTACAGAAAGGAAAGGTGTAGGGAAGCAGCCTACTCACGCCGTAGTAAGTTCACATCAGTCTTTCCATTGTGTGCCAGCCAGTCCGCTGTAACTAGCTCTGACGTCATAAATGTTGCGCAATACTTTAAAAATCAAGCAAATAACCCAAAACATTTCTAGCATGTCAGGAGTAATACTAAATTAAAATGTGTTGAATATCAGTTCCATAACTTTAACCATTTTCGAAATTTGGACGTTTTTCTGTAAAAATAATTGGCGCAACAGAAAAGAGCTAGAGACTTCAATATTTATAATTAGATGCCTTTTTCATAAATATTTAATAGAAACAGTCTTCTGGATCTCACAATTTAAGATTTTAGTTGAAATTCAATATGTTCTGGTTTTTGTCTTAAAACTTAAGGAAGCAAGATAGATTAAGTAGGCTAATAAATAAGGCTAGGATGTTTATATTTAAGTAGGTTGGAGACCCGCTATAACTATGAAGATGTGAGAAGTTTCATTTGAATACCTATAAAACTATAGCGATAGCGTATCTCCAAAGGGCCAGTTCAGAGCTCGTCTACTGCGTGCAGTGTAATTAAGTTAATTCTCTCGCCCAAAATATTTAACTTAGCCACGTCAAAATTTTACTATCAATACTTACCTGCGTGCTGAATGCACATTTAAATTAAGAGCTTCATCGGCCATCAGCAAGAGAAGCTATGATTTATTAGGTAACTTAAAGTGGTGCATTATTAGCCCAGCAGCTAGTCGGGAGAGCCGATTTGATCAGGCGTTCCCTTAGCCGTCCGCACCGCGGTTTTATATATAAGAATGCTGCGCAAGGAAGCAAGGCCCCAGTTCTCTCCAGACGCTGAATAGCACGTCATCTGTGTTGGGAGTCGCGTCGCGTCGGTATCATTGCTACAAACAGCCTCGGATGCCGTATTAAGTTACTCGGGATACGTGTAACCATGAAATCATTTTCGTGTGAAGTGTTAATTCTGGGTTGACTTTAATTATCGATCTTCAGTTTGCGTATTGTCGTATTTTCACGTGCCGCCGCGGGACAAACATTCTACCATTATTTAGCGTGGCGTTTGATGAACTTAATCATCAAATTATGGCGAGCATTCATTTAAACATTTAATTTGGGCATTTATAGTTGCATCAGCGCATTAGACTCTGAACTGCTCTGTTAGTCAGATTGTGTGGATCCTTTTTTCATCTGTGACTTTCAGAATACAGAACGTTTTTTCACGACCGTTTTTGATTATAAATCCCAGACTATCTCCTAATTCCTCAGAGCTATAAGCTGTAACTATAAGTGTATTCTCAGATGAAGTGGGCACTAGGAATTCTAATTACAGGCTTCACGTTTTGCTAATCACTTTCTGGTTGCCAATATTGTAGTTAGAAAGCCAGTGTTGAGAACGGCAAAAGACAGCATAAATAATAGGAACACTTTAACAACAATAATTCCAGCCGCCGCCGCAAATATGGATAATCGGCCGGGAAATGCTGTGTTTCTACATTCTACAGAGTATTTATACAACAACATATTTTCTACCAGCCGCCCCACAAAGGGACAACATTATTACTGTGAGGTTTCAATTATTTCTGCTTGCATTACATTTGTTACAATTTTTGACGTTGTACCAGAGCGACGGAAGTTACTGTAAAATGATAAGACCCTTGGCAGATGATGGTTTACAAATCCCTTTGGTCAATGAGTAACTAAAAAATAGCTCAATAGAACTGCAGCGTTGAATGACAGAATTACATGTGTTACAGAAAATTATACAGAAGTGGCACATTTCCTTTACTCCAGAATATTTGTAAACTGTTTATATGAGGGATGCAAAAAAAATATGAATACAACAGTTCAGTTCTCTTAAAAAATTAGTAACTGTTTTCTCACAATAGTACGTTAACAAACAATTTCTATTTTTGTGGTTAGGACAACTAAATAACTTCTAATAAATACATCAGATCGCTTATATCCATTAATTTTGGATGGCAATTGTTACTAAAAATTTAAAGCAGATAAGTGTTTAAAGGAGATAAAATCATTTTTATGTGACAAAAATGTCGTAGGTGCATCATTTCTCCGCTAGGGGTCCATGAAGGTTTTGGCATTAGTGATCTTGAGACACGATGTTCATACTGCCTTATGAGGGATATTGCTTCAGAAAGAATGCTGAAAATTCTGACCTTTTAGATTAATGTAGAATTGGCATTGGCGTGCTGAAGCTTGTTTAACACGCTCAAGATAACCAGGTGTCTCACAAACAATAACTGAAGTTCAGACAAGTAGGTAAGATCTCTTGGAGTGCCTATCGCGTATCTTATACAACAAACACTTCATATCCCACACAAATAGAAATACACAGGTTGCAACGTAACAGATTTATTTAACATACAAAGCAATTAAAAATAAAAAAATATTTTGACAAAATTTATGTAACGAAGTATCGATATTAATCTACCTACAATGCTGTGAGTCTTTGGAGCCACCTAAATAAAAGTATATTAATGTGTGTTAAAGTAGTGATTGCACTGGGGTAGCAAAGAATGTAAATATTACTGGAAATGACTCTAATATTCTATAAGAAACGTAATTTTAAAAATTGAATTTTCGAACAGTTAGTCATGCAAAGAGGGGATCCACAATAGGTTTTCCTTTCCCGCTTGTTTGGATGAGATAGTAGCTCCGCGTGGCTTACAGGACGGAAACGGTAGTGTAGAAGGTAGCATTGGCTGTGGATGTGCACTTGGTATCTATGTCTGAAGACATGGACTTGTAAAAGTGCGTCGAATCAGACACAATGAGGTGTGGTATTGAGTACACGTAGAGAAATCAGTCATAATTATTACTGGAGTATTTAGAGCATACCTTCAGCTTGAATAGTGGCTTCCACACGGTTCTCGGTAAGTCTTGTTAATCCAGGTGTTCAGAAACGTGGAGTACAGGTACAGATGTATTTGTCATCACTGCTTTCGACGGCACAGCAACTTTCAAAGCAAACGTTTTATTGTAACTAGTTTTCTTCGAAGTGTACAAGGAATCTACAATCTCATATAATCACGTGTTTAACTTTTCAGTAGCTTCTAGTGTTCATTTACCTAAAGACATTTCTTATTCTGTCCGTGGCGTCCAGTGGCTTTCAATCTCTTGAGCGGCTTCAGTTGCTTTCCTATCCCACGGTCACTTACTTCGTGCGACGGTGTGAAGGAGGCTCTAGAATGCGACCTTCGTCTGCGAAACCGTTTTGGGAAAAGACTTTTCTTCTTTCATTTCAACGTCTTTATGGTCACAGAATGTGTGTATATGTGGCATCGATCCGTTTACTGATTTAACATAAGACCAAAACGCCATACGATTTTCTTTCATGTTGGTGGAATTTTACAATCGAATGCTTCGACTGCTTCATGCGTAGCTCTCCTTACGCAAATTTTAGATTCGGTTAATTTCTGTTTGTGTGCGGAGCTTTGGCTAAGTTTTATTTGCAGTGAAGTTTTCTTTGCTTCCGTAGCATCTTTGGAAAATGGCTGTCGAACTACAGTGGGACTTTCCCATCTCTCGCAACTTTGTTCGATACATACCATCTAAAACTTATTGTACAATGCTCTTGAACTTACTCCATTGACATTCAACATTGATAGTACTGGAGATGAAGTTTTCATGCTGACCTCTCTGGTAACCTGAAATCTTTTTCTTGTCGCACTTGAAGCAGAAAGATCTCCCTACCGTTCTTTGTATTCCTATTTGCAGCTGTGTTCAGTGATCTGTAATGGCCTTATGATCACTCATTCCCTATTCTACTTTGAGTCGAAAAATTCTGACCTGTTTATCACCATCAGGTCTAAGATTTTACCTTCACGGGTCTCTGACTAAATGCGTGTAGATTTAGTTTAATGCATTTACAATTCCACTCGATGCCCAGTGCCTACTACAAGCCCTAATCAACTGAATCTCCTAATGTATAGATGGTAAGCTGAAATCATCAACTAGTACTGCAACATCTCCAGGAAACGTATGCGGATTGTTCTCCAAGATTTCGCTAATATTTCCGCCAATACTACTACTAAGGCAGAGGGTTTATAAACGCTCCCAAAGATACACTTTAACGCTTGCCTTCACGCAAATTATTTCGGATTCGGAATCTGTGCTACTCTCACAAGATATTATCGTCTTTTTGTAACTATAGCCACACAGCCACGCACAGAGATGAACCTATCATTGTGATCTAGATTACAGTAGGAGTTAAGAATTTCATGACTGTTATTATCTGGTTTCGGCCAACTTTCTGTCCTTAGTACCACGTGGAAGATGTTATCGTTTTTAAGTGAGACTAGTTCTGAGACCTATCCACAGATGCCCCAGTAGTTAATAAATTCGAAAACTCTCAGTCTGAAACAGGCCTTGGAAGGCCAAACGGCACCGACCGGCCGCCGTGTCATCCTCTCAGCCCAGGGCGTCACTGGATGTGGATACTTTGTGGCATGTGGTCAGCACACCGCTCTCCCTGCCGTCGTCAGTTTTCGTGACCGGAGCCGCTACCGCTCAGTCAACTAGCTCCTCAGTTTGCCTGAGAAGATAAGGGCTGAGTACACCCCGCTTGCCACAGCGCTCGGCTGACCGGACTGCACCCATCCAAGTGCTAGGCCACCCCGTCATCGCTCAACTTCGGTGATGTGACGGGAACCCGTGTTACCACTGCGGCAAGGCCGATGGCAATAGTTAATTAATACTACATTAAAATTTTCTTTCTCCGAACTGCTATGACGGTGGTTGCCCTGATGGGATCCGATCACATGTTATTTTTTATTTTCCTACCCTAAAAATACAGCATGTGCAAATCACACGTACTCGGCTAACCTAGTTACCGCTTCCTGCGTGTATTGCTCGCCTGACCTATTAAGCGGTGTCCTACAATTCCCCATCAGATACCGGTGGTCAAGAAATCCTCATCTAAGTTGCTTACAGACTGGTCTGAGCCCCGGGTTGAAATCTTCAACTCGTTCAAATAAAAGGACCATGATCGGTTGTCGGAGTGACGCTGTAGAAAGGTAACTTTGCTGCGACCCCACAGGCGAGGCTAGTTACCTTCACCAAACCAGACAGCAGCCTGTAGGATGCCCTCTCAACCATGGCGGCAGACGTCATTCGTGCGTACATGAGCCATGATTTTCAGCCCAGCCGGGGGCATCTAATCGTCGCTGGCAGAGTCTCCTCCACACATCGGACCAGACCCCCAGCAGGAAAAAAGAGTGGGCAATGGCCTTCTTTCTCGACCTGGCTTCCCCTGAGGGGCTCCAGACACCTTCTGACACTGGAGCATCTGATGACGAGCAATCACACCCTCTGCAGCTGTCGGGACCTCACAATAAGATCGGCCATAGGCCCGACAGGCGAGGCTTGCCAAATGGTTCATATCTGGTGCCCCAGCACCATCGAATCCTGGGCAGCAGCCTGATACCTATCGACCGTGGGCCACAAAGCTTCCAGCTGTTTACGGACAGTGGCCAATTCCCCCTGTGAGCGTACACAACAGGCGCAGTATCTCTGCATCTTTAACCAATTTTTGTCTGTACCACAAGCAAAGTAACACTGAACTAAGAAAAAAGGCTCGCTCTACACAAAAGATCAAAAAATACACAAGCTCTTAAGTTATAATAAATTCACCACAACAGGTAAATAAGCAGCTGTTCTCACTTGTGCAGCCGGCCGCGGTGGTCTAGCGGTTCTGGCGCTGCAGTCCGGAACCGCGGGACTGCTACGGTCGCAGGTTCGAATCCTGCCTCGGGCATGGGTGTGTGTGATGTCCTTAGGTTAGTTAGTTTTAAGTAGTTCTAAGTTCTAGGGGACTTATGACCTAAGATGTTGAGTCCCATAGTGCTCAGAGCCATTTTTTTTCACTTGTGCTCAGAAGCGTGCTAGAATAGCAGTAAACTAAGCGATGAATACTGTCTGTACAGAAACGGTAAGTTGCTGCTGCTAACCTCCCTTTGTTCTGAGACCGGGGTCACCTAATGACAATATCTGTAAAATTTATGAAATCAGGGCTTATCCGAAGGTTAGAAGCTGCAGTTTTTATGAGACAACATTCAGGATTGCAACATGTGAAGAAGCACTGGCAAAGTACTTATGGTCTAGCACACATCAGTACGATGAAGTACGGAGGGCGCATTTATGTGTATGCAGGCAGACACCGGATAAAATTATAATTTCGGTTTCACCACATCAGTATGATAGTTAGTATTAATAGGCTACGTTTACAAATGGGTACCGTTATGTTCTATTATACAATGAGTGTCCGAAATTCTTGTACAACGTGAACCAAATGATGTCGAAATGCCGCTATAAGTGGTAAGTGGAGTGCAGAGAAGTTCCTCTGCAAATCCCGTCCAGCGGTAAAAATTTTCTTGTTCATCTACGAATCTGCATCTTCTTGCTCCAGTATCTGACAACTCATGCCCTACCTTCCTATTGCTACAGTTAATCCATAATTTATAGGAGAAGTTATATTTTCTCTGTAATTTAATTGCTCATCTGAATGTCTAGATTTCATTTGGCATGACGACTGAAAACGCAACTGTGTACGGTAGAAATTAAGACTGTGTCTGTATTTGACAGTGCCAGCATAATTCGACGCAATGTTTCCTTCGGAGAAGCACGCATGATTCGAATCATACAGGCGCCGTCAAATACAGACAGTGCGCTCAGGTAACCGAAGTGGCAGTCTGCTTTCCGCACCGCTGCGGCGAGCACGTCCTGTTTACGTTCCGTCTGCACGGTCGCGACTTGTTTACCACTTCGTCGCCGATACTATCGAGTCCATAGCAACCGACTCAATGCGGCTCATTCCTACACACAAACCACCATCAACATCGGTTTTCAACCCGGTCAGGCAAGGCCGCGAGCTTTTGAAGTGGGAAGTTTCCTACGTGACGACATTAAAATTGATCCGCAGGACATAATTGATACACGTCTCTGTTCCACGAGCAGTGTTGTCTACGTCAAGTTAGTAAGTGGCGAGGTGATGATGATGATGATTAGTGTTGTTTAACGTCCCGTCGACAACGAGGTCATTAGAGACGGAGCGCAAGCTCGGGTTAGGGAAAGATGGGGAAGGAAATCGGCCGTGCCCTTTCAAAGGAACCATCCCGGCATTCGCCTGAAACGATTTAGGGAAATCACGGAAAACCTAAATCAGGATGGCTGGAGACGGGATAAGTGGCGAGGTGTGCAACAGAATTGGGCGCCCACGATCTTAAATTCAAACGTTCTTTTTGCCATATTGAGGGGGGGTCTCTATCGATCACGCGGGGCTTGGGCCGGACGGGGTGGCCGAGCGGTTCTAGGCGCTACAGTCTGGAACCGCGCGACCGCTACGGTCGCAGGTTCGAATCCTGCCTTGGGCATGGATGTGTGTGATGTCCTTAGGTTAGTTAGGTTTAAGTAGTTCTAAGTTCTAGGGGACTGATGACCTCACATGTTAAGTCCCACAGTGCTCAGAGCCATTTGAACCAACCAACGCGGGGCTTGGCCTTCGTACGAAGCACCACTGGACGTAGTCACCGCGGTTTACCAGCCTTGTGGCAGAGTGGTCATCCTCATGGCGGGAAAATGGACACCTTTACAACGTACCCGGTTCGTAACGGGGTATGCCAGATCAAAATTCAACTGAAAAAACATGCACCATCGTATCTTGTCATCGACGGATGTAGGGCGATTATTATGTATCACGGGCAGCCACATACTTGCTTCGATTGTGGCCAAGAAGGACACGTCAGATCTAATTGTCTCCGACGACGGCTTGCTCAAATCCCCACAGGTGAATCTATGTCTCATTCTGCAATGACGAGCCTTCCTCTAAATTATGCTGCGGTTGCACGGGCGGCCACCCTTTCCGATGCTGACCGCATTCGTCCGATAGCTGCCCCCCATAGCGAGGCCACGATGCATTCTGCAGTAATGGATGCCGCCACTACAACGGTGCCCCCCCCCCCCCCTGAGGACAATCACCGACCAACCTTGCAAGAAAGCGCCGATCACAGTATGGACACTGACCCACGGGTTGTGCCGACAGCGACTTTTCTTCCAGGCATCGGAGCAGCTCAAGAGATCAACCCACTTTCGGATACTGGAACATACGTCCGTAAACAGCGTTCCCCGCTGAAACACAAGAGACGGCTTGCTCCATCGGACGAGTGCTTGCAGCGAACGTCTGACACGGACTGTGACCATTCCGACGACGGTACCGGCGGTACAGAAGCCGCAGTGACACCGCATCCAACAGATCGCCTTGGTGAAGGCTTCAGTACCTCCGACCCCACAGAACAGCAGGATCACACGCAGACAGCCGCTGGCGATAACCAGCCAGTAGCGCCGAAGGAGTCAGCGCCGAGTGCCGCAGCAGCCACCATCAGCCACCAACAGCGGATGATATTTCATGGCGACTGGGCGGACGACGGCGATGGAAGATCCTTACCCATCGTGTCTGACGACACGCGGGAGAATTTGCCCCACCAGTGTTGATCCTTGTCCACCATCAGTGACATCGTTGAGCCAGCCTGACGTCACGTACACACACCCGTTATAAGGGTAATGGCTAGCATGCGTGCTCTGGATAGACCTGAAACTTATCGTGTTGCAACTATAAACATCAACACTATACGGACGCGCGCTAATTTATCCTTGCCTGAGGACTGTACTCTGCTTCCATCGATATAGCCCTTCTCCAGAAGGTGTACGTCGACGACTTCCCAGGCACGTACAGTTATGACGCATGCGTCTTTCCAGTTTCCCCCACATGCAGCGGCGTCGCTGTACTTATTCGGGAAGGGCGGACGATATCCACTTTTTTCTGGGACAAGAGGAATGGCACTCACAGTACTGGGTGTCAGCCTCATCAATATCTACGCACCTTCCGCGAGGAACAGACGTCGCGAACGTTCACGATTCTTTGCGGAAGACGTCGCCCCGTTGTTCCAAGACCGTCAAGGCCATCTGGTGTTTGGAGATGACTACAATTGCGTATTTGCACCCAGATACCAGTTCCCACTACTTAATACGTGCCCGTAACTCGAGTCGCTAATCCGAGACCTACAGATGGTGGACACATGGGAACGTCTTCACGGTCACCGACCGGGATTCACACACTTCACAAGTCACTCTTTCAGTCGCATCGAGCGGATTTATGTTTCACGCTCTCTTGACGCTGGGGCACAGGATGCGAAACTGTGACCTGCAGCTTTCTCGGACCACTCAGCTTACATCTGTGCCATCACCCTACGGCGACAACAAGTGTGGAGAAGCCGCAGTTCGTGGAAATTGAACGTCACTCACCTGTCGTACCCGGACAGCGGCCAAGCCTTTGAGTATACCTGGCATTGGTGTGAAAATCGCCTCCGTGCATATACCACAACGATCCACTGATGGTTGAACTGCGCCAAAGCGGCGCTGCAGCAAACGTTGATAACCTACGGTTGCGACCACGTTGCTTGGCGTAGACATACACTCGATTTTTACTTCAGGGTACTGTGAGACTGCGATGCCATGGCACCGTCTCCGGAACGACAATCAGCGGTCCACCGTGCTAACATGTGACGCCACCTAGAGGGGATGGTCATTCGCTCAAGGACGCAGGATAGGGTAGCGAGTATTCGATCGTCTATGTTCCACGTGCTTCGTGAATGTAAACGACGCCAAAGAGCGCTGATACGCTTCATCGACTCGGAGGACGGTCGTCGTCTCATCACGCAACAAGACATAAGCACGTCGTTCTACAATCATTGTTCCCACCTCTGTTCAGCTCAGACCCCTGTTCCGACAGCACTGGAGGACGTCTCTCAGACCGTTTACGGCACCGTTACCCCTGCAATGGAAGCTGTCTTGATGGAGGAAATTACGAAAGAAGAAGTGATCGACAACATTAGAAAAGGAGCTGTAAACAAGTCTCCGAGCCCTGAAGGCCTCCCTTTGGAATTTTACCTGACTTTTCAATATTTATTGGCCACCCGATGGACGGACATCTGTCGCAAACTACTATCCCCGAAAGTGTCGCTCCCAGCGGCCCTCGTAGAAGAGGTGGTTCTTCCTTTTCACAAAAAAGAAAAAAAAAAAAAAAAGAAAGGTTCAAATGGCTCTGAGCACTATGGGACTTAACTTCTAAGGTCATCAGTCCCCTAGAACTTAGAACTATTTAAACCTAACTAACCTAAGGACATCACACACATACATGCCCGAGGCAGGATTCGAACCTGCGACCGTAGCGGTCGCGCGGTTCCAGACTGTAGCGCCTTTAACCGCTTGGCCACCACGGTCGGCCCTTTTCACAAACTGTCCGGTGGCTCACGGATGCAGAACTACCGCCCGCTGACGCTGTTGAATTGCAACTTCATGATCTTTTCTCGACTGTTGGCGGTGCGGATACACGAGACCTTGCAACACGTCATCTCACTCGATCAAACGTCATTGGGAGGCGACAATAATATTCAAAACGCGTTCAGTGATTATCGTGATTTGATCTCACTGACGAGGGAATGTCGTCTGAAGGATGCACTGGTGGCAATCGATTTCAGTCAGGCTTTCGACTGCGTGGACCACGACTACTTGGAAGATGTCCTACAACATATGCGATCACCACAGCAGTTTGTCACTGTCATCGTGCGACTACTCCGTGGCGCGACATCTAAGGTGATCGTCAACGGCCGGCCTACGCAGCCCCTCACCATTTCTCGATCGATACGCCAAGGCTACCCTCTGCCCACTTTACTTTACGCTGTGGCCATGGAACCACTCTTACGCGGTCTGCGCCAAGGACTAACGGGTATGACGCTACGAGGCCACACTTTCCGATGTAAAGCATACGCTGACGACCTGGTGATTGTCATCCGCAACGACGACGACACAGTCAGCGCACTTAATTGGATAGCTACATATAGCGTGGCCACTGGTAGTCGTATCAATGTCGCAAAATCGGTGGCGATGAACATGGGGGTCGGACTGCCTGAGGACAGCTCAGAGAAACTTCGATAAGCCTCGGCGTTGATTTCACAGTCGATATACAATGAACTGCAGCTAACAACTTTCGACGACTTTTATGAAATTTTCGGACTGGGATAGCCAACAACCGCCTGCGATCCCTGGACATCGTCCAGCAGACCCAGTATGTCAACACACATTTAGCGTCACGCTATCCTCGCATCGCCCAGATATTACCAATACCGGTGATGTTAGCTCACCGTATACCGGTGGCTTTTGGGTCATTCTTGCGTGCAGGAATGCTTTTCAAGATCAAATATGAGACGCTCATCCTTCCCTCGGTTCGGGGAGGGTTTAACTTTTATCACATTCATGACAGAGCGGTCATCCTATTTGTGAGCATGCCCGCACAGTTTAACGAGTTTATTATTAGAAGAATTAGCGCCGCCCTCCCTCTCGTCACCTATGCCAAAACATCATGTCCCCTCTTCCCTCTTCTGCATCGGTGTCTTTTACCTCGAACTCTGTTACGTTCGAATTGCTTTACCAGCGACTCGACTGGTGACGGCAAGGACGGTTTATCGTGTCCTGCACCGTGGACGACCCGATAACATCGTGGAGAGGAAGCACCGGGACGTCAACTGGCGATTAGTGTGGTGGACGATTCACCAAGTAACACTAGACACTGCCGTCTCGGCGATGTGGTGTATCACTGTCAGCGCTAATCAGGTGACCAGATCAAGGCTACATGAGATCCATGTTGTGGACTCACCCATGTGCAACGATGACACCTTCTAAGCTGTGGCGGGGCTACAGCATGTGGCACTTAGTGAAGTAAATGTCAGCGTACTTCCTTCGAGTGACGCCGAATGATATCGAAGCCAACACTATATTATTCCTGGATGAGACACATTACTACCCACGCACGAAAACTAATACCATGGCGGGACTTTGTGGACACGCAGTGCGTTAGTTGTTTCAAGATGGCACTAAGGCCACTTTAGACTTTTTGAACTATTTGAAGAGACGACATTGCAATCTCCTCCGTAACCCAAAGTGTCGACAATATTTTTCCAATTATTTGTGGAGTGCTTTCCATGACCCTCCACGCAGCTGGTATCACGGGTAAGAGAAGCTAAAATTACAAGACAATGATAGAACACTACACGGTACAGTGTGCGTCTACCTTGGCCATTGCGAGAAGTCATACATGGATGATAAAGTAGATGGAGAGTTTCGTCGTGACCCCTGACACTGTGTAGTAGTATCTGCCCCCTTTCCTTTTCTTGTCCCCATTGCGAAAGGTTGTTTGCAATTTTTGTTTCCCAAGATGTAGAACCTGTTAATGGTGGTACGGACTCCATCCTCAGGTTTTATTTAACGGTTTCCATGGCCCCTCACTTTGCTGCAACTATAATTATGTTTTCAGTTATGTGCGTCTCCATTTCGACGCAACGAGTACACTTATTAGTTTCAGTTACTTACTGCTTAAAATAAAGCAAACTAATTAAATAAAATAACAACATAAAACCATTGCATCCCTTGTACCACATCCCCAGGAATGGGAGGGAGGAGGCATTGTGGCCAGGCCTCGGGTTGCGACCCCTGCCCACCTTGCCTCCGCCACCCCACAACCTGATCCATTTTCCATAGAAAAAAAGTAAAGAAATAAAAAGTAAGAATGGGTAACACGGTCATGCTATGAAGTGAGAGATGGATTGGCTGTCGGTTCCAGTCTTACTGTAGTTTGGAATTTTACCTATTATATGACCGAGTTAGAAGCAGCCAGATCAAAAATCAATAGGGAAATCTTAAGAAAACTTCTCCCTACTTCCAGTACAGCATAAAATAAGGGTGACATACTTATGATACTGCTCACTTGTTTGTGCCTTTCTCTCCTCCTGCCGATGCTATTTTTGTCAGAAAAAAAGTGATGAAGGTGACCGCTCGTGACACGTGGGCAATCCAGGTTCGAACCAAGTCCGGGATAAATTTTTATGTGTTTCCAGTAAACCATATAGCTGATGTGAAACCGCAACCGCAATTTACAAATACATTTCATGACTGTCATTCTTCTTGAACGTGTGTGATGTCTGCTTTCTTCGTTGTCCGTGGAAAAAGAACACCTTCACGCTGTTTGTGTTTTCCGTCGTAAGACGGTTAGACAAAGATGTGACGCTGTAATTACGAAATTAAGCTCTCACGTCTTAGCAACTGACGAGTTCGTAATGAAACAACCTTCGAGCTAACGCTGGTGCTGAAAACGGATTTTATCTGTTTGGTGAAAAGTATGATCCTTTTATTTTAATTATCGTTGCCTAATGGCTAAGATGTCATCGGTTTTAATTGCTACGGGAGTTATTTCACTCAGATTTTGATTGCTCAGTAATACTATGTTCGAGGAATATAGGTTTTGGAGTAATGAAGGTTAAGTAAGTTAGCTTTAAGTAAGATAATACATCTTGATGAAACACAACAAGAAGCAATCACTGCCATTGTCGTACCTATCTTCTCACGTCTAAACTCAATACAGGTCAAATACATAACATTATAAGCATAAGTTGCTATAATAATGTTCACACGTTATCTTCCTGCAATCCACTGGCCGGCACGTTATTATCAGCACACCGTAACAGCACTTTTCGTAAAAACATATACTTTGTCACCACCTTGTATAATTATTACTGTTTTTGAGGCTCAAACCACGGCAATGGGGAGCCAATCAACTGGTACGATATGCCTCCTCCCGCTACGATTTTGCAGCAATGTCTGTACTACTCAACTGACTGCTCAACACGCATCTGATAACATTATGACTCGCTGGGCACTCTCGGCGTATGGCAACCCATTCTTTATCTACGTCCACCTGTGCGAGCAAAATACACTTATCTCTGAGTAATGGACCGTGCATCTCTTACAACTTTACTACCGAAAATGATCGAATAGTTCCCATTATACGCTGACTTTAACACTCAGAAGACCGGCTTCAAGTTGTAAGGTAACACAAATGCGCCCAACCATAACATTTCGGTCAATCTGACCAAGGGTAATTTCTTTCAAGTTGGTAGAGCGGCGACAGGTAACAGAGGGATGTAAACCGTTCGGGAGATCGCAGCATCGAAATGTTCCAAGCTGAGAAACTACAACAATTTTTAATTCGAAGGTAGGATCGCTAGGCTCGAACGGTTTTTTTACGAGGGAGTGGTAGAGTTTAGAAACAACGGAAAACCACGACGGAACAGAACTTGGGGCGAAACGGCCTACTACTTACATATAAATAATACGCTAGGTGAGCGCCCTATGAATGGAATAAACACACCACAATCCCTTTCATTAGATGCTTAATAGATTACATACTGAAAGAAAAATTTATGTTTATTGAGCAGTGCATAATGAGGAGAAGGAGCTAGTATTGCAGTGGGGGATTTCACGAAATGTCGATTGATTTAACTTTAAAGCTGAGAAGTTACAGATCGGCGACTTGAGACTTTCCGAAGTGCTGGCACTCTCATTCTACTTCTAGAGGTACCTCCCCAGAGGCTAAACGTGTCTCGATCACTTTGGTGCTGGTGATGTATACCTTGGGCTTCGCGAAAGATTAGTACTGGACTCCACAAGCGGATGATAAGCCCCTTGATGGCTCATCAAGAGCCCGCATCTCGTGGTCGTGCGGTATCGTTCTCGCTTCCCACGCCCGGGTTCCCGGGTTCGATTCCCGACGGGGTCAGGGATTTTCTCTGCCTCGTGATGGCTGGGTGTTGTGTGATGTCCTTAGGTTAGTTAGGTTTAAGCAGTTCTAAGTTCTAGGGGACTGATGACCATAGCTGTTAAGTCCCATAGTGCTCAGAGCCATTTGAACCATTTTAGCTCATCAAGAGCGATATGACAGACAGCCTAAGTAATCGTTTGCATGTTGTATCCAACATGTTTTCATTTAATTTTGACTGAAAATGTTTATAGTGAAACTGCTAGACAGTACTGCTGGGCAATCTGGCTTGATTACTGCTTTCAAGCGATTTTAGATCATGTACTGACCATATGCTGCATTGGCCCTTTGTAGGTTTCAAAGCCCAACGGCTGCACTTTTGTTTCGTGAAATAATGTTGATATGCACACACTACACTCGATAATTGGCCTTTCAACGCCCCCTCCTCCCACAAAAAGGAGCAAAATGATGGTATGTACAGAAGTTGTATAAAAAATGTTGCACGGCAGCAACTACTACTCACCAATACATAACTCTCTTCCCCACAATCTACGACGTTAACAACTCAATGAGTCCTATTGATGGAAACGTCTTAGGCTCATAACATAGTTTCGATTGTTCGTTGTATATAGTAACGGTAAGATCTTAATTTTTCTTCTCAATTTCTTACGTGCTTGAAAGTAGACTCATTAAATACACTTACGTCTGTAGATATCTGTAAGCACGTTGAATACGCACATTCTCTGTTTTGTGTGCACGCTAATTTTTTTATTAACATCGTCAAGAAGACATGAATACGTGTAATTCAGTGACATGAAGGTCTTTTTTAGGTGGCTGCTTCATTAGACTGGTTCATCGCACCTGTATGCGTAGTGCTTTGCTCGGGATGTTCTGCGCCAGTTTTATTACCTCACATAGCAGACGACACACGCTGTCAAACTACCTCGACAAAGGCAATCGACTGTAAGTAAAATGCTATATATTTTAATTACTACCGATTCAATAAATATAGACGCATTAAAACACTAATTAATTCGCGTACATTAATCACAGGAAAATTTAATATCATACACATCATTTACACACACAATTCAACTGGAGAACATGCACCACAAAATTAAAATAATTTTCACAGTTTTAAATTTTAGGGAACAGGCAGTTTGTAGCTCATTAATTTTTAAATGTTTTACATTATTACGTTGATATGTTACTCATTTCGTTGAACAAAAGTAATTCTGACGGTAGTACAGTAATGGGAGTCCTTATTTCAATGGTGAAAAAATATGAAGCAGGGCTCTTCAGAACGGAAGCAGCGATAGAGGAGGCATGCGGGAAGAATTCGCTGAAAAGAACCGAATTTAAGACAAAGTGAAATATAAAATGGACAAGGAGACAGATAAACGGATAAAAAAACGAGATTTACTGTGACCTACCGAATAGAAAGCAAGTCTGGCAAGCTACGAAACCAATGGTTGTTGGATGAAACGGTGAATTTTCGTCAAAGTGCACATGTTTGTGTTTGTATTTAGCATTCCCAAAAACAGCCAGGGTATTTCCAGAAATAAAGGCTAGTAGCATACAACAGTTCGAGTTCTGTAGCCAATTAAATAAATTATCTCGGAGACCAAAATCGAGTTTCGCCAACAGAATCTGTTTCAGTATTACCATATTTTCCCACTATTTTGGAGAAACGTTTCACTGTAAACCTTAACACTTGTCATGTCACTCTGTTCCCTGTTAAAAAGTGCGCATATATCGCCCCACTACAAAATAAATGTTTAACTATCTCCGTATTTATAATATTTCTTCTTCCTTCTTTTATTTCTTCTTTCTCTTCTTCTCCCTCTTTTCAGCACTTCATGTATTAGGTCTCTAAGCGTTACGGCGCCCAGGTCTTCCCTGAAATTCCTTGACTTCTGCACATTGTGGACTACAGGACTCTTCTTTTTTTGTATATATTTTTGTGGTAATCTGTCAGTTTATTTTGTGAAAATCTTGTCTCTGCTTTTTACTGCGGTTCTTAATTTTGTATCTTGAGTTAAACATGTTTAATTCATGACACGTTCCTTGATCTATCTGTCTTACTGCAACCTGTCACACTTCTATGCACTCTTAACTGCCTAACTCTCGCGTTGTATGGAGATGATTCAAGTCTCAACTTCGTAGGGTGGGGAGAAGATGGACGTTAGGTTCCAAAATCATTTCGCGTCCTAATCCGTGTCTTGTTTATTTAGTACCTGTTTCTCCCACACACATTTTCAAATATTACGTTCTCTTCTCCTCTGTGTACTTTTCATACGCGTGCGTAATATCGCAACCTAGGTCATCAGAATGACCGATAGCTCCTAGTACTGGTACCATTATGTTGTCATTTTGCTATAAGAGTCGTGGTTTTAGTATTCTTTGTATATGTAGTCATATAGTAATCGTTCGACTATTTTTTTAAGAGCTAATTAATTTTTATAGAACACACTGCTTTTCTGTCATAATTGTGAAATTTCCTGGTAATAGAACACAGATGAAAATAGTCTCTTTGTTGAACCTGATACCTACATTATAGTTAGCATTTAACTTACGCAGTCTGACGTCTCTGCTAGTGACGAAAAGCTGTGTGAACTCTGCATTCAAATCTAACGTGATTGTTTTGTTTTCATTCAGACTTTTTGGGCCCTTTAGTAAATTCAGAGGGTACTTAAGGAGGAAATCACTTGTTGAATATGTAATTTCTGTATATTTGACTGTTTATGACGGGAATGACATTGTGACTAACACCTTCAGCCGCAGAGTTAAACAAGCCTCAATTAAAAATTTAAAGTTCATATCTATCTGTTGGCCATTAGCGTAGGCTGGCTACAATCGATTAGAAAGCTTCAGTATAGTCAACATGTATCTTAAACTGAAACATGTAGCTAGTGAAGTTGTTTAATTCAGCACCTGAAGGTGTTATTCACAGTGCCATTCCTGAAATATATCACACCTCTGGAGCCGAGTTACCAGAAGTTGTTTACGAATTTTAAGCGGTGTCGCATGAGAAATTCTGAATGTTAATGGTAAGGAAAACAGCAGGTACATCAGTTTACTCGGATCATCAAACAGAAGCTGACTGTGCAGAGAGTGTAGAAGAACAGCTGTAAAATGCATTTTGTGTCGAAAATTTGCTGTGTTCCGTGTATGTACGCCAATAAAAGTAAATCACACTACCTTTGAACACGCTTTTAATACTTTGTCAGCTTTCAGCAGAGGAAATACACTGCTAAAGCAAAGATACCCCGTCGATATCCGTATACCTGAAGCAGGGAACACCTGGGTCTTTGTTAAGTTGGTCAGAAAATGTGACGAGAGCTTCCGGTTGGCCGGAAACCCAGGCATAATCTTTTGTCGGTACGTTTACATGAGACACAGCTTTCGGAATACGAAAACTGAATTTTGGAAAACATTAACCGCTGTCGGCTTTACATGCTAAAACCTGAAGCGGGTTTGCTAGACTGGTCACATAGCGATTTTCCGATCGTCAGTTGTTTTACACAAATGGCCTCTGTGAATCAGCTGTTGTGATTTCTGATTTAGTCAGCACAATGTCTGTTCATCTTCAGTTTAATATCCGTGGCAACTTCATGCAAGGCCTAATATTCTTATCTTCATTGCACAGAAGGTCAGTCCGTCCAGAAAACTGTTAATTTTTTGAAGCAACATGTAACCCGACAACCCAAACTCGTTTCAAAAACGGTTCTGTGTTTACATGGGAACGAAAATCGATTGCTAAAGAGAAAAATGCGGCTGTTATAACCACATTTCCAGAGTCGACGTTGGAGAGATTATATGACCAAACAGAAGCGGTATTGGTAAATCGGTTAACGAAACACGGTTTTGGAAGCCTCATGTAAACGTGGTGTCTGCCAGCCCGTATTTTCATGGTAATAGTGAACTTCAAAGGGGCAATAATAGAGTGAATGCATTGCAAGCTATTGCGCACTGAAACCACCATTATTGTTATACGTAGAGGCCATTGATCATTTTCATTATTTGCGTTACCATTCAAAATTAAAACCACGTTTAGGGTGCATTACGGTCGCAGAATTTCGATTAGTTGGTTTCCGCATATCTTAACGTACGTGACGACAAATCGGCAGCTCGATAAGTGTTGAGACCAACACAAACGTTCTTGGTTCCCATATTCTTTTCTTACATTCTCTTATTCCCTGTCTCAATGTGTTTCCCAGTGACTTTTTTATATGTCCGGTCAGTTATTGTAAGAGCTTGGAGGTTTGCAGCTTCAGTAACATAAGGCTACGCATTATGTGCCTTTAATACTTGGACATGAGTATACTTACATTGTGACTGCAAACTCCATTGTATTTGCTATTTGCTTTACAATTACGCAGATTTATTGGAAATGTCTGTTGCTTATTTCACATTCCCTCTGTGCCTAATCTTCCATCATCACCGCCCTATCTTTCCCATTGTGACAATTTAACCTCTTTGTAACAGACAGAGATATGTACTTGTAAAGTGCACGTACCAGTGCATAAACGTTTCTTTCAGCGTAGGAGGTAGGTTTGTTTTTATTTTTCATTAGATGCGGGGCACATACACAGATTACATTCAAGAAATTGTAACTGAATATTTATTCAGTCCAGATCTAACGAGGAGAACACGTTAAGTGTAATAATCCAATTCCCCAGAATCTTCGCTCATGGAAGAGGAGTCAAACGAAGACGTGTCTCTGATAAGACGAAAGTTAAAGTTGTCCAGGTATATCCGAGGCACTTCATGTGCCTTTTACCGCATGATATGCTCGGACAAAATGATGACACAGCGTTTAGTATCGTGGCTTTTTAACGTTCTGCCCCGTGTCGAATACCGACTATTAGTTTCATTTTTGTTTTTCATTCTCGTACCCACATCTATAGAAGATTATTACACGAATGTTTTTCAGTGTACATTGATATAACGTTGTCCTTATATTCAACTAAAAGTACCATTTTTCGGAAAAAGTAATCCGTTACGCACGGTTTGCCACGAAATTATCGCCAAAGACCGAGATCTTCAGCAGCGTTACCGACGTTTCTTTCCCGAATGAGATTCATACGAAGACATGTTACTGCGGCAAACGCACCTTCGTGCAATGCTCATGGTGTTCGGTGTGGTGTCACCGCCAGACACCACACTTGCTAGGTGGTAGCCTTTAAATCGGCCGCGGTCTGCTAGTATACGTCGGACCCGCGTGTCGCCACTGTCAGTGATTGCAGACCGAGCGCCACCACACGGCAGGTCTAGAGAGACTTCCTAGCACTCGCCCCAGTTGTACAGCCGACTTTGCTAGCGATGCTACACTGACAAATACGCTCTCATTTGCCGAGACGATAGTTAGCATAGCCTTCATCTACGTCATTTGCTACGACCTAGCAAGGCGCCATTACCAGTTTATATTGAGCATATTAATGTACCGTCAAGAGCGATGTACTCCAATTATGGATTAAAGTTAAGTATTACAGCAACTGCTTCCGATTTTCTAAGTTCTCATTTCTCTGGCCTGTTCCAGACCTCACGCCAGTCTGCGTGTAATTATACGCGTGCATTTCGGCCTCCTCTAGAAATACGGTGTTGGCTCTTCTGCCAACACAGCATTCGGAAATCTATGTACCGAACGTTTCTACAATCCGTATTATCCAAGGGAATGCACATCTTTTTGAAGAAGAAACATACGATTAAAATACAAGAATTAGTATAAGAATTACTATGAGACTGAAATATCAGAATATAAGAATTTAAAACGATTGCAACCCCGCAAGATATCACATAAAAATATATTATATAAAAAATGTATGACACTTACTGTGAAATCAAGTTGTAATTTTACAGTTAATGTAACGATTTTGTATCCCGTAACTCCGTAAGAAACATTTGTGTATTAATCTTCTACGATCATGGGCTGCACGACGAAAACAATAAAACTAAAATAAAATAAATAAACCAAGAATCGGGTTTCGAACTCAGAGCGTAAAAGTAAGAAATCGCGACGCTAGCCACTGAGCCGCTATTTCGTCTGAGAACATTGTTATGTACCAAGCAGATAATGTATCTCGAAAATACCTCGAAGAACTTTGACCGTCGGTTTTGCTAGAAACGATTGGTTAAGCCGAGACACGCCTTCGTTTATTTTGATTCCTTTTCCACCGAGCAAAGTTTCTGGGAAATAGTGTGATGGCACTTGCCATGTTCCCCTCGAAAGATGGATTGTTAATGCTGATTAGCAATTGGACTCATTCAATAGTAGAGGTAGGGTGTTTCAATGAGAAGGGCTACTAGTTACCAGTCATAAAATAAACATAAGCACGAAAGTTTCAGTATGATCTGGAAGCTGAACCACTGTATTGTTGCCAGTGCAGTTAGTTACATTACGACTTGACGTTTCTTCAGCGCATAGCAACTGCTTTGCCTGGTTGACATTTAGCGACAAGCACTAATAGACCGTAACGGTAAGGACTGTCCGCTGTTGGTGACTTGCGACAGTGCATTTGAAAGCCCTGAGGGCCTCTTGGTTACTTAGGCGTCGTGCCTTACTTGTTCTTAGGTTTGTGGAGCCCTCGGAGAGGATGGCTGGAGGTGATGGGCCGGCGCTGTTTGTGAGGACTCCTCGGCGGTGGTGGCGGCGGCGGCTGACGCGGGACGATGAGTCGGCAAACAGGAGACAGCCGCTGGAGGACAGAATGCAATTAGTGTGGGCCCTTAATTACACAGCTCATCGATCGCGCCACTTCTCGCTGCCACTTCTGGCGCCGTCTTGATGCTGACGAGGAGCGTGCATGCATGGGCGGGCGCGACTGGCCATTTCCTTCCTCACTCGCCTGGCGAGAGCCATGACCTCTGGCCTGTTTCGTTTTTCTGCACTGAATGACGTAAATATGCTATATTTTTATTTAAGACGCGAGACCATAAACTTCCCAATGTAGTCTCGTCATACGGTACTTCTCATCTATCAGATCTTATGATGAATATATGCAAATTAAATCGATGAATGAAAATTTATACCAAGATCGGGATTCGAATCTTTGTATCCCACACACTAGTCAGATGTGCTAACCACTACACACCGTGCCGCAGTGGCTTTGCACAAGCAGGCGTGCTAGGATAGTCCATGCAGCTGTGCAAGGCCACTATGCCAAGGTGGAGTAGTGGTTAGTACATCTGCCTAGTGAACAGGGGACTCGGGTTCGAATTATGACCCTGGCACGAATTTTCATTCGTCGCATCACTGTGCATATATACACTGAAGTGCCAAAGAAACTGGTACAGGCATGCATATTCAAAGACAGAGATATCTAAACAGGCAGAATATAACGCAGCATTCGGCAAAGCATATTTAAGACAAGAAGTGTCTTGCGCAGTTGTTGGATCGGTTATTGTTGCTACAGTGGCAGGTTATCGGTATTTAATTGAGTTTGAACGTGGTGTTATAATCGGCGCACAAGGTAGCAATGATATGATGAATTTTCCCGTACGAACATTTCAAGTGTGTACTGTGAATAACAGGAATCCGCTAAAATATCAAATCTCCGACATCGCTGCGACCGAAAAAAGATCTTGCAAGAACGGGACCAACGACGACTGAAGAGAATCGTTCAACATGATAGAAATGCAACCCTTCCGCAAATTGCAGCAAATTTCAGTGCTGGGCCATCAGCAAGTGTCAGCGTGCGAACCATTCAACGAAACATCATCAATATGGGCTTTCGGAGTCGAAGGTCGAATCGTGTACCCTTGATGACTGCGAAATACGAAGCTCTACGCCTGGCCTGGGCCAGTCAACACCGATATTGGACTGTTGATGACTGGAAATATGTTGCCTGGTTGGGCGAGTCTCGTTCCAATTTATATCGAGCGGGTGGATTTGTACGGGTATGGAGACAGCTTCATGAATCCTTGCACCCTGCAAGTCAGCAGGGGACTGTTCAAGCTGGTGTAGGCTCTGAAATGATGTGGGGCGTGTGCAGTTGTGGTGACACGATACTCCTCATACGTCTAGATACGACTCTGACAGATGAACGTACGTAAGCATCCTGTTTGGCCATCTGCATCCATTCATGTAAGTTGTGTCTTCCGACGGACTTGGGCAATTCCAGCAGGAAAATGCGACGCACATATGTCCAAATTTGCTACAGAGTGGATCCAGGAACACTCTTTTGAGTATAAACACTTCCGCTGGCCACCAAACTCCCGAGACATGAACATCGTGGAACATATTTGGGATGCCTTGCAATTTACTGTTCAGAAGACATCACCACCACCTCGTACTCTTACGAATTTACGGGCAGTCCTGCAGGATTCATGGTGTCAGTTCCCTCCAGCACTACTTGAGACATTAGTCGAGTCCATGCCATGTCGTGTTGCGGCACTTCTGCATGCTCACGGTGGTCCTACATAATATTAGTCTGGTGTACCATTTTGTTTGGCTCTTTAGTGCATATCACAGATGTTAGGGACTTCTTTCATTTGACATCAGATCTAGGTCACCGTTCCAGTTCCATTGCTACGATATTCTTCTGGAGCATTGATCTTTAATGAACTTCAACTCAAAAAAGTAAAAAAAAGTAGTGGTGGAAGTGAAACTGGTGATAAAAGTAACGTCAAAATTGGTGACCAAAAAGTAGATGAAGTTCTTTGTTAAATTGAAAATTAAATAGCACATGTTGAATGACGCAAGAGAGACCTATGAATCAGACTGGTCAGCAAAGAGGTCAAGTCCGCTAGCGTCCAACATCGGTCTCAGTCTGAGAAAGAAATTCCTGAGTATAGATGTCTGGAGCATAGCTTTCTATGCAAGTAAGCCGCAATCTGTGGAAACCGGAAACGAAGAGAATCGAACCGTATAAATGTGGCGCTGTAGGAGGATACTGAAAACAAGGTGGGTTGATGGGAAAGTTCTCCACAGAATAAGCGAGTAGAGGAACACGCAGGAAATAATGACAAGAAGAAAGGACAGAAAGATAGGACACGTGTTTAGACATCAAGGGATAGCTTCAGCTGTTCTGGAGGGAGCTGATGTGGGTAAAAACTGTACAGAAAAATAGATATAGACTGCAGTAAAGAGTGTTCATGAATTAGTTACACGAAAGTAACCTTTATCTTGTGAAAAAGGTGAAAGATAACAGAAATGTTGGAGACAGCACTGAACGAAGTATACTTTCAAGTTTTACTTACAAATGTTCAGTGTGTCTACGTTTTCTAACACGACGAATGTCGCGTCTGCAATCAGTTTCCTGTGAAATCCTACGAAGCAACTCTTGCCGTATTGTGGAAACAGCTGGTGTTATCTGCTGTCGCAGGTCGTCGAAGTTTCCCGGACGCTAAGGAACAAAAAACAAACACTCTGTCTTTAATGTAACCCCATACACGGGGGTCCATCAGAAGGTAATCGTGGTGGTTAGAATATTGCCCTACCACGTCCAATAAAAGTCACAACCTCACGATGGTGGCGCGCCGTTTTGCTGGAAAATAAATGCTGTGCCCATATCCCGTTGTAATTAGGGCATTAGGTAATGTTCATGCACTTTCAGGAACGATATGCCAATTACAATTGTCTCGGCAAAAAAGAAAGTACCGTAAATCTTGTTACAGCTTACAGGTCACTAAAACATGTCCTCAGGCGAGTCCCATGCATGTTAGATTATGTAACGTGGTTTCTGCTCACCCTGTATCCGAACGTAAGTGGATTTACAGAATTCGAACTCGGGGCCTTTGCCTTTCGCGGGCAAATGCTCTACCAACTGAGCTACCGAAGCACGACTCACGCCCGGTACTCACAGCTTTACTTCTGCCAGTATCTCGTTTCCTACCTTAAAAACTTTACAGAAGCTCTCCTGCGAAACTTGCAGAACTAGCACTCCTGAAAGAAAGGATATAGCGGAGACATGGCTTAGCCACAGCCTGGGGGATGTTTCCAGAATGAGATTTTCACTCTGCAGCGGAGTGTGCGCTGATATGAAACTTCCTGGCAGATTAAAACTGTGTGCCAGACCGAGACTCGAACAGTTTTAATCTGCCAGGAAGTTTCATATCAGCGCACACTCCGCTGCAGAGTGAAAATCTTATTCTGGAAACATCCCCCAGGCTGTGGCTAAGCCATGTCTCCGCTATATCCTTTCTTTCAGGAGTGCTAGTTCTGCAAGTTTCGCAGGAGAGCTTCTGTAAAGTTTGGAAGGTAGGAGACGAGATACTGGCAGAAGAAAAGCTGTGAGTACCGGGCGTGAGTCGTGCTTCGGTAGCTCAGTTGGTAGAGCACTTGCCCGCGAAAGGCAAAGGCCCCGAGTTCGAGTCTCGGTCGGGCACACAGTTTTAATCTGCCAGGAAGTTTCGTAAGTGGATTTAGTTTACGGCAGGTATGCAAGGTACCTTCGTAAGTGAACACAATTTTGTTACGAAAATCATCTTCATTTTCCATTTTGTTATACATTTCTACACAAGACTCAGCTCTTTTTTCTGTATCACTTTCTGTTAAAGCTCCCAACGGTTTCAGTTTGTAGGATTTGAATCACTAGTGTTTCCGTAAGACCTTTCGCACTGAAGCACTCGGCGTATTCAGTTCTAAGCTGGCACGTCTCGTTGATTTACGCAGACTACGAATGTAAGCCTGCTGGACCTGCTCAATTGCTGCGTCAGAGACCCTGAGTCGGCGTCCAATGTAATACATAGCCAGTTTCGGTGAAACAGTTGCATCAGTTAATAATAGTTAATCATAGGTGGTGGCCTGCGATATTCAGTCCTGAATTGTCTCTGAACTGTAGTAGCGGGATTGGTATCATGAAACTATAAACAACACAGAGAATTTCTGTACGGTTATATGACTCCGTGATGTCTATTGGAATAACTCATTGATGCATGCCACCTAATGGGAACGTCAGCAAGTAACAGTATTAGGCGGGAATAAAGCTTGAAGATATACAGCGTTCATTGCTGTATCAAACAATTCTGTAAGTTATTTACCGTTTTCACAATTAAGGTTTACTTTTGTATAAGTGATTTACAAATACCCCATAAATACAACAAATAGAGGAGGACATAAGATGCAGCTTAAACACCGAGAGGAAGAGGTTGGGTCAGAAAAAAAAACTATGGTGGAACGCATCAAATCAGTCAGAAGAGTGATAGTAAAAAAAAAAAAAACACGAGAAAGCGAATGATAATGGAGGTCGCAACATCGTAACAAAAAAGTTGAGGTGGAAAAAATTTTTAAAATCGAAATCATCTCTATACTCAGATTTTATGAAATACATACTAACGGAAAAGGAAATTGTTGGAATGGACGCTACCAAGCCGATGCTCCAGCATTTCAATAGCGGTGTGCAATGTTCAATTAAATTTCATCCTTATCCAAGCTCATTTTCACTATTTCCAATACAGACATGCGATTCGTACAGGTGACGAATGGTGTGAATACCTGAAGGGACTTATAGGAACTTTCCAGCTGAAGTTCGTACCACAGTGTGTGCCAAAACGACGAGAACGTACAGTTTATTGACATCAGTTGGAAAAAACGAATCATAAGCATAACGGACGTGGGAGCGTCATATCGACAGATCACACAAATAGTAAATTATAGTGTAATGACCGCATAACGAAGGGTGACGAAATAGGCTCTGCGCGTCTGTGAAGAAGACGAGGTAAACATCCTTCCAGAAAAACTGCACCACGATATGGTCATAGAACTTTTCAAATGTCTCTGACGAATAGATGGTTGGCAACAGCTGAAACTTTTCTGAGTCATCGGTCTTCGATTTGATGCGACCCACCAGAATTCCAATAAAAAGCGAAAGTTGGTAGCCTTGCTTCTGCATCGGAAAGATGATGTCCGTTCAGATTTCTCGAGAGTCGCAAAAGAGTGACGCTGGTAAAGCCACTATGAGCATGCAAATCACGTTTTGCTTTAAATAAACGCTGTAACGGTCGTGGGCTTTAGTTAACTTTGACACTCGACTTGGTGAGTCGGTGCCAGTCAAGAATGCCTTTAACATGGCAAAGATGCCATTACCAACGCCTCACTGAGTTTCAACAAGATCGTGTAATAAGGGTAGGAGAAGCTGCATGTTTCCTCTGCGATATTGCGGACAGACTTGGCAGGAATGTAGCCATTGCACATGACTACTGGCAGGAGTGATCACGAGGATGTACGATCGTAAGAAGATTGGGCACCGGGCCGCCACGTCGCTCCTCCAAGAGGGAAGACCATCATGTACGACGTACGACTCTGGCGCATCTTTTGCAGTAACAATTTGAGCAGCAATTGGCACCATAGAGAAACAACTAACTGTTAAAATCTGTTACTTCAAGGAGAGCTCCGAGAAAGGTGCCCTGTATCGTGCTTTCCATTGACCCCAAACCACCGCCATGTGCGACTTCAGTGGTGACTAGCGAGAGCTCATTGCAGGGAAAGGTGGCGGTCTGCTGTGTTTTCTGATGAGACCTGGTTCTGCGTCGGCGCCAATGACGGCCTTGTGTTGGTGAGAGGGAGACCAATTTAGGGCCTGAAATCAACCAATAAGTGGACGACAACGCCAGCTTCATCCACAGCCAGCATTAACAGTTCCTGTATTGACCGATCAAGTGGAACAGACACGGAGCTCCATACCAAAAACAGAAATCCAGCACTAGTACAACACAATTCATGCTCGTTTGTACGCTTGCATTTAAACTTCTGGCGGCTAAATAGTTTATTAATGTGCCAGCATTTCGCATTTGTAGTGGCTCATCCCCTACTTACATTAACCTGTGATCCTTCTATGTCAATCACTTGAAAATGCTACCTAGACAAATATATTTCCGAAATTCCATTACTCTAAATTAATTATATTTTGGTGATCCTATTTTCTCCGTCAGTGTAGAAATGATCGCAGAATTTAAATGGGCATTCTAGAGGACAAACCGATGTTTTTCACATGGAAACCTCTTGCGTAAATTTAGAGAAACCGGTGTAGAGTGAGACTGTATGGCAGTTCTGCTGCCACCAGCGTGTACTTTGCGCAGGAATCATTAGAACAACACAGATTATGGTGCCTACAGAAGATGTAGGCAGAAGTTTTTCTCTCGCTCAGTAAGCCAGTGGAATAGGGTAGAAACTGACTAAATGAAATACCGTCTCCGGCGCTCTTTACGGTAGCTTGCTGAGTACATACGGATGTACGTATAGCTACTGATAAAAAAGCTTCTCCCATCGTAATTAGTTGCACTAATGTAGGAAACGGCGAGCTCATTTGCAAACCATTACGTTGTAATGATGAAACCGACTGCTCCAGTTATAATTCACATGTCTAGTTGCTTCTACCCTCGTGCAAAGATATTGTCCGGCGCATGCAGTTAGTTAGTTAGTTATATGTTCTATAAATCATGTGAACGATTCATTTATCGCAACAACTCGGAGCGCGTCATTTTACAGGATACTAACGTAAATGAGTACATCGTCTTTTTGGTCCTAGTCATGCAGCTACACTTAAAGACAAGTTGAAGAAATGACTTTTTTACTGGCTACCACATTTTCAGTCAAAATTCGTCAGTGGAATAGAAGGATTGTTCAGGAAAAACGATTTTAGTTAGATTTAAATCTTGCTTTGTTACCTGTCGGACAGTGTATGTTGCTGTGAAAATGATCAAAAGCACTGTTGCTGCATATTGAACTCCTTTGTGACCCAGTGACTGATAAAATATGATGTAATAAAGGGCAGTTTTCACTCTAGTGATGTAGGTATGGACTTCACTGTTCTTCTTAAATTGTAATGGATTATTTATGATGAATATAATTAAGAATATATGTATTGTAATGGCGCAGTTAAAATTCCTAGCTCCTTGAAGACGTCTTTGGATGAATACCACATATTGTCCTTATTGCTCGCTTTTTTTGCGATCAGAAACTATTTCCTAAGTAATGAGTTATCCCAGAAAAATATTCCATAAGAAATTATTGAGTGTAACTGTGTAAAATACGTCAAGAGGTTGATTCGTTTATTTCCGAGAGTAGAAATTAAACGAAGAGCGTAAGTAGATGTTACTAATTTGAGAATCTCAGTAATATGCTTCTACCAGTCCAAGTTTTCATCAATGTACCAAAAATTTGGCGCACTCTACCCTATTTTGAATTCTGGTCATTTGTTGGCATTTCCCTATTTGTTGTGTAAATTGACACTAATGTGTTTTTTATTTCAAAATTTAGAAAGACTCCGTTATCTCAGAACCAGTTAATAATCCTTTATAAAATGTCATTTACCGCCTTTTCTGTTGCTTTCTCCCTAATGGGATTTATTATAACACTGGTATTATTGGCAAAAAGGATCAATTCTGCTTGTTGAATATTAAATGGAAGGTCATGCACACATATAAGAATAGGAGTGGACCTAAAATTGTATCCTGTAGACTCTCTTTTTAATTTATCCCCAGTCACTGAAATTTTCTAGCCTTCTGACGTTTGAATTATTCATCGTAACCTTTTGCATTCTGTATGTTAAGAATGACCAAACCAGTTGTGTGTAAAGCCATCAGTTCAATAAAGCAGAGCTTTTCTCAGAGACTAACATGAGCTACACTATCAGACACCTTGGGAAGATCACAAAAAATACAGCTTGCGACAGTTCATTGGTTAAGACCTGTCCTGTTTGAAGAGTGAATGGATGAACAGTATTCTCAGTCGCGCGGCTGTTTCAAAATGTGATTTGCTAAATAAACTGTTTGCACTAAAGTGTGAACTATTCCTGCGAACATTACTTTTCCGAATACTTTGGAAAAAGGTGACAGTAACGTAACTGGGAGATAATTGTTTGACTCCGTCTTGTCACCTTTCTTATGAAGAGTTTTAATAGTTGCATAACTGAACCTGCCTGGAAAACTTTGCTATTCCAGTGGTTCATTGGGTATGTCACTGAGGACATTGCTTATTAAATTGGAACAACTTTTCAGAATTCTGTTTGAAATCTCATTGACACCACATCAGCTTTTTGTTTTTTTAGAACATTTTGAATTCTGTTAATTTCACTGAGGGATATAGGTGCTATTTCTACCTGGTTAAAGATTTGTTTAAAGACTTTTTCAGATATTCTCTCCCATTTCAGTTGAACCATTTAATCCTAGTTTCCTGCAAAATATAGAAAGTACTTGTTGAAAGTACTCATAATTTATGAATTATCAGTAACAGCAACGTCATTTAGTATAATTTTTATGGCATCTCGTATGCTGTCTCGCTGTCCTGTCTCCCATTAGATAATTTCCCATATAGTTTTTATTTCTTTGCGTAGACTATTTATTTTTGTCAGGACTTGCGTACGTCTGGACATTTTAAGTACTTTCCATAAAATACTACATTATTTTTCGTAGTCTGCAAATAATGTCAGATCCTGACTTACTATGAACTTTTACAAATTTTTCTCTTCCTCTTAGAGACCTTAATTCCTTTAGGCATCCAAAGCTAACTTGTTTTTATTTAATGTATCTTCTGGATAATTTTCTAGCAAAGCAATTTTCAAATACTGGCACAAATTTACTGAGGAAAAATTGAATTTGACATTAGCATCTCTTTCTATATATACTTCATCCAGAACCATCCGTCTTAAAACATTGTATCTTGTTCTCATTAATAAGCTTCTCTGCTTGATATCAACCTGCCTCAGGACTGTACCACATCACATTTTTTATTTGCATTAACTATGTATCATGATCGGATAGTCCATTAAAAATTGGATACTTTTTAACTATTTCAGCTTGAACACTGCCTGTAAGAATGGTATCAGTGACTGTTCCACTATGTTGCTATAGATGGGTCGGAAGACTGACTATTCAAATCACACTGAAACACTCAAATATTGATACAGTTTCTCTTTTCCTGATCGTATCTTTTCAGAAATCAACATTGAAATCACAAAGTACGAGCTGGCTCTTTTCGTCTGACGATTTCTTGTTTCAGTGCAGCAGCCTACGTCAAATTTCGATGTGTGATATGTTTCACAAAACTACATACTACTAAACTAGTAACTGTCTATGATAAATCTAATATTATTTAAATGCTCTTAATAGTCAACTCACAATTACCATTAATTATTTGCCCTGTAACAAATAATTGTGTCTCAGTGATAATAGCAAGAATATAATATATCAGAATATGAACTTCACTTCAGTGTCTTAATTGTGTATGAAATTATCGATTTTTTTGTTAAAAAATAAGAGAACTGATATTCAGTCTTCCTTAGTCTTCTTTGAGACACGCTGCCAGAAATTTGCATCATTGTCTTATCATGAATTCTGTTGTAAAATGATAACACCTTAAGAGCCACTTATGACTCTATATTGGCGCTTGAATGCATTATCCTCTCATTCCTACAAAACTAAATATTTTGTAAATTTTTCTCGACTTTTAAATTAGTTGGAAGTAGTCAATTTTCCGACGCTATAATTATGCTCCATGAGCGTTCTATCGTTTCCACATTTCAAGATTTATGAGTATAGACCGAACCCACAGCCTATGTTTTTAACATAGTGTGATTGTGGTTATTAATATCATGCAAACAATTAACAATAACACAGTCTTGTGTCACCAAATGTGACGCTTTCTAACGAGAACTTCTGGGCCTGTAGCAAAACTCGCATGAGTAAGGAAATTGTCTCATGCCACAAGAACAGTGTAAAATTCAACATCTTGTTGACAATTTTCATAACTGTATGTCGCGTTTTCTTCTGGGCAACATGACATATCCAGCAGGCTTAATATTTTAATTTCTTATTTACATTTAAAATTTCAAAAATCCACACCAGAAAGAAATGATACATTATAGTGTGGGTCATCTTACATTTAATTAAAAAAAAAACATATTGTGTATGACCCGTCTCTTCCTATAGCTTATCCCTACTTTTCTCAGAATTTCGAACATCTTGCACCATTTTACATTGTCACACTTTTCCAGGTCGACAAATCCTATGAACGTGTCTTGATTTTTCTTTAGTCTTGCTCCCATTATTAACCACAACGTCAGAATTCCCTCTCTCGTGCCTTTACTTTACTAAAGCCAAACTGATCGTCATCTAACACATCCTAAATTCACTTTTCCTTTCCTCTGCATCTTATTTTTGTAAGCAAATTGCTCATGCAGTCTTCGAAATTGTGTGGATGCTATTCTTCCGAAAGTCAGGTGGTATATTACCAGACTCATACATTCTACACATCAATGTGAATAGTCAGTTTGTTGCCACTTCCACAAATGGTTTTAGAAATTCTGATGCAATGTTATCTATCCCTTCTGTCTTATTTGATCCTAAGACCTTCAAAGTTCTTTTAAATTCTAACTCTAATACTGGATTCTCTACCTCTTCTAAATCGGCTCCTGTTCCTTCTTCTAACATATCAGACAAATCTTACCCATCATATAGACTTTCAATGTATTCTTTCCACCAAACCGCTCTCCGCTCTGCACTTAACAGTGGAATACCCGTTGCACTCTTAATGCTATCAAAGTTCCTTTTAATGTCACCGAGGATGGTTTTGACTCTCCTACAATCATTTCTTTTTCGATTTCTTCACATTTTTCCTGCAGCCATTTCGTCTTACCGTCCCTGCAATTCCTGTTCATTTTATTCATCAACGACTTGTATTTCTTTATTCCTGAGTTTCCCGGAACATTTTTGTATTTCCTCCCTTCATCGATCAGCTGAAGTATTTCTTCAATTACCCATGATTTCTTCGCAGTTACCTTCTTTGTACCTACGTATTTCATCCCAACTTCTGTGATGGCCCTTTCTAGAGATGTCCATTCCTCTTCAACTGTCCTGCCTACTGACCTATTCCTTATTGCTGCATCTATAGCCTTAGATAACTTCAACCATATCTAGTTATTCCTTAGTGCTTCCGTATCCCACTTCTAGGCAAATTGATTCTTCCTGACAAATGTCTTAAACTTCAGCCTATATTGTGATCAGAGTCTATGTCTGCTCTTGCGTACGCCTTACAGTCCAGTATCTAATCTCAGAATCACTGTCTCATCATGATGTAACCTAACTGAAATCTTTCCGTGTCACCGGATCTTTTCCAAGTATACGTCCTCCTCTTGTGATTCTTGAACAGAGTATTTGCTGAACGAGATTTTCACTCTGCAGCGGAGTGTGCGCTGATATGAAACTTCCTCGCAGATTCAAACTGTGTGCCCGACCGAGACTCGAACTCGGGACCTTTGCCTTTCGCGGGCTAGTGCTCTACCATCTGAGCTACCGAAGCACGACTCACGCCCGGTACTCACAGCCTTACTTCTGCCAGTATCTCGTCTCCTACCTTCCAAACTTTACAGAAGCTCTCCTGCGAAACTTGCAGAACTAGCACTCCTGAAAGAAAGGATATAGCGGAGACATGGCTTAGCCACAGCCTGGGGGATGTTTCCAGAATGAGATTTTCACTCTGCAGCGGAGTGTGCGCTGATATGAAACTTCCTCGCAGATTAAAACTGTGTGCCCGACCGAGACTCGAACTCGGGACCTTTGCGTTTCGCGGGCTAGTGCTCTACCATCTGAGCTACCGAAGCACGACTCACGCCCGGTACTCACAGCCTTACTTCTGCCAGTATCTCGTCTCCTACCTTCCAAACTTTACAGAAGCTCTCCTGTGAAACTTGCAGAACTAGCACTCCTGAAAGAAAGGATATAGCGGAGACATGGCTTAGCCACAGCCTGGGGGATGTTTCCAGAATGAGATTTTCACTCTGCAGCGGAGTGTGCGCTCATATGAAACTTCCTCGCAAATTAAAACTGTGTGCCCGACCGAGACTCGAACTCGGGACCTTTGCCTTTCGCGGGCTAGTGCTCTACCATCTGAGCTACCGAAGCACGACTCACGCCAGGTACTCACAGCCTTACTTCTGCCAGTATCTCGTCTCCTACCTTCCAAACTTTACAGAAGCTCTCCTCTACAAGTCATGAACTTATGTCATGTACTGCACTATTTGAATCCGAGCCAATGTTGCACACAACATCCTTTACTACCAAGAAGTGTCCTCAGCAAACAGAAATATTTTAGAGTTACCCATAATACTAGAGGGCATATCATTTATATAAATAACGAGCAGGAGTGGCCCCAACACTTACCCCTGGGGCACCCCCAACTTGATAGTGCCCCACTCAGACTCCACATCACAGCCGTTATCAACATCGTGAACAATGACCTTTTGCTGTCTGTGGCTACAGTAAGAGGTGAATCAATTGTGAGCTACTCCCTGTAATACGTAATGGTCCAACTTCTGGAGCAATATTTTGTGATCAACACAGTCAGATGCCAGAGTTAAATAAAAAAAATATACCAAGCCTTCGAAACCTTTTCTCTACCCCATTGAGTACCTCATAGAGAAAAGAGAATTTAGCATTTTCAGTTGTTAAACGGCTTCTAATGCCGAACTGTACATTGGATAGCAAATCGTGTGATATAAAATGATCAATTATCCTTACATACTTAGCATGGCATTGAAATACGTTTAAAATTATCTGCGTTATCCCTCTCTCCCTTTTTATAAACTTGCTTCACTACTGAGTATTTTAATCGCTCAGGAAACTGACCATTCCTAAGGGAAAAATTACAAATATGGCTAAATACAGGGCTAACATGTACAACACACTACTTCAGTATTCTGCTATCATAACCATGAGAGTCCTTAGTCTTCAGTAATTTAATTATTGACTCAATATCCCTCTTGTCTCTATCACAGAGGAGTATTTGAGACATCAATCTTGGAAAGGCATTTGCCAAGAAAATTATATGATTTCCTGTAGAAACTAAATTTTTATTTAATTCATCAGCAATGCTCTGAAAATGATCGTTAAATACTGTACATATATCTGATTTATTAGTAACAGAAATACGTTTACTACGAAGTGACTTTACTAGGTCAACCTTGTGCTGCTGACCAGACATATGCTTCACAGCTGACCATATGGTTTTAATTTTATCCTGTGAGTTAGCTATTCTATTTCCATACCACATAATCTATGCCTTCCTAACAACATTTTTAAGCACCTTACAATACTGTTTGTAATGGGCTACTGTGGCTTACTTCTGACTACTTCTAATATTTTGAGATAATTCCCGCTTTGTTCTACAAGATATCCTCGCTGAATACTAAGCAATAGAGGTGTCACTAGCTGTATCAGAAAGTTATTGTATCAATTATTTGATGTATGATTACTGTAGAACTGCGCACATTGTGGTGTGAATGACCCAATCTGCCATTGTTACCGTCATTATACATTTGCGAATCCTTATGTATGAAACCAACAGAATCTAGTATGAACATGAAGTGTTCAAAGTCTCCTGGAAGATGAACTAATTTTTCGATTATACAGGGTGCGTCACTAACTATTGCCACCAAGAATAACTCTGAAAGTACGATAGGAGCTGAAAAGTTTGTAGCCCAAAAATATGACGCCATAATATGACTTTTTTTTATGGCTAGGTAGGGTCGCTTCAGAGATATTAAGGTCCACTTAGTTTTTTTTAAATGGGATTCTATAGTTTGGTACTTATTTTCTAATAGCGGCTATCGAGACGAATCCAATGATGTGTAACAGTAAAGTCTTTGAAGGTGAATAAAGGTCACAAAGGTGGCATGAACGTCTATTTACAGAAGATGTTCGAAGTGATGACCATTGGTATCAGTGCAGTGCTGCAACCTCCTTGTCATGAATTGAGTGGTACTCCTTATCACATCGGCACTTCCCGAAGCTCATGCTCTTACAATTCTCTCTCGCATATCATCTGGTGTAGTTCGAACGTCTATATAAACAATGTCTTTTACGAATCCCCACAAGAAAAAATCCAGAGGCGACAGGTCTTGCGAATGAGCCTGCTACATCTCCTCCCCGTCCAATTCAACGATTTGGGAATTGTCTCTGCAACTCATTTCTAGCCATTAGCGAAAAATGTTGATACCACATTCTGTTCCTTGTTCCTAAAGGTATCGCTTCCAATAACAGACCTAATATTTCTTGCAGGAATGTGGTGTACTTCCTACCATTAAGATTTCCTTCGATAAAATAGACGCCTATAATTTTGGTCTCCAGAATCCCACACCATACATTCACCGAACACGGTGTTTGGTGTGCAACTTGCCGCAGCCAACATGGATTTTCAGTTGCCCAATAGCGAATGTTATGCAAATTAATATTTCCACGGTTTCTGAATGTTGCCTCATCCGTAAGTAAAATCCAATTAATAAATTGTCATCCCTCTGAATCTGAAGTTGAGATCATCGGCAGCATTCAATGTGAATTATACAAACCGTACCAGTTAATTCTTGGTGGAGACTGATATGGTAAGGTTGATACTTATGGCGATGCAGAACACGAACAACACTACTCTGGCTCATGCCAGATTCCCTTGCGATTTGACGCAAACTACACAAAGATGCCGAACCACGGTGGCAAGAGTACTAATTTCCGTTTCCTCGTTAGTAACTTTCCTTTGCTGGATATGTTTCCGATAGGGTGAGTACATTGAGGATATCTTTCAGAGTATAAGTCTGTAGCTCTCACTGAATTTCGTAGGCCTTCTCCGTAAATGAGAAGCATATGGGCTTGTTCTCCGTAGGAATATATCATTCACATACGCTTGATTCGACGATAATAGTCTTACAGTTCCTATTAGTGATGTAATGCGAAACCGTCGAATGGTGTTCACACGTCAATGGCACGTTAGATGGATACGCCGTGTTCGGCTTATATTTACTATTAGCTAGATGTCAGAGAATGTTCTTCGAAAAGTGTCGCAGTGATAAGGAATACCACTCAGTCCATGACAAGGAGGTTGAAGCACTGCACAGATACCAATGGCCATCACTTCGAACACCTTCTGTAAATGGACGTTCAAGCCACCTTTGTGACCTTCGTTGACCTTCCAAAACCTTACCGTTACACGTCATTGGATTCGTCTCGATAGCCTCTATCAGAAAATAAGTACCAAACTAAAGGGTCCCATTTAAAAAACGGAGTTTGTAACGACAACTGTACATATAATAATTTTTTTTCTTTATGAATTTAGATAAATTAATGTAAGCAATGTTTTGAACTTCTTTTTCGGTTCGTATCGTGATGTTAAAGAGACAGTGAGTAACTTTTGAAATGAATATTATTATTTATGTTGGATTTAAAATAATGTGGTAATCAAAGGAAAGTGTATTTAATGTTAAAACTATTGTAAGATGTGAAAATTGTAATTTATACACTTGGTCCATACGTAGGTAATGCATTAGGATATGTGTAGTAGAAAACCTGTGGTGAATACCCTACCTGTAGGGGAGCGGGAAAAGGTGGAGGCAGGCGAGCGCGGGAAGACGCACACTGGGCGCGGTTCGGCACAACGGGCTCAGTATCACAGTCGGAGGCGAGCAACAATCGGAGTTGTAAATCGGTCAGAGGAACACGTACTGTACTGAGGCGGCTGCCCAGGCAAAGTGGATTCCATTGAGCCTCGGATGCACCGATTCCGACGACTACTTGGCATGGCTATATTCTGAGGCACAAAATTGGAAAGATTACGACGCTAAGAAGATGGAAAGTGCCGATGTAGTGTGAGCCTTAGCCGTGCTTGTGTGTGTGCCGTGCTGCCCGCTATCTCGCTGCCCGCCAACCGCCGCACCGACTTCCACAGGTCAAACATTTATTTCATCTTTAGAAGTGTATCTGTGTGGACCAGTGTCGAAAATGTTTCTAACCGTTCAATAATAACGTGACTTTTACCAGAATTGCTTTAGCCATGACTTATCCTGATCACTGACCTAGACAGGACCCTTACCTCGTATTGTGCAACCCGAGTATCCTGAACTGAAAGTCTAAAATTAGTGTTAATAAGAATTATTAGCAGACAAACCTATGCTATAAAGAAGTTTAAAAGTTCTGTGTGTTATTGCAAATGTTGGTAAAGAACAAAAGTATGACTAAATTGGAAGAGAGTTTTTTGAATTGAGTTAGCGATGCTATTTAATCAATTTGAGACAGAACTAATGACAGTTAAATTATTCAGAAGTAAGATAAAAGAGTAGTTATCCATAGATTGATAATTTTGAGTGTTAATTTGCCTTTTAGTACTTAACAGTTTCAGTATAACGACCATAACAGTTTCAGGCCCCCCCCCCCCTTCTCTTGTCCATTCTTTCAAACCTTGAAGTGTACTGATTAGATTAGTCCAGTAAAGCTAAGTTCTGTATTAATCCTAAGTGTATTAGTGCTGTTTTCCAATTTTAATAGTGACATTGTATGTGTGCTTTCAAAACTGCTCATTCTAGGACAATCTATGCCCGATTTCAGTCTGATCAATATACAAAATGCAGTTCGTAGTAATCATTGCTGTGTGGTGTTGTGTGAATTTATCTCGTCCAAATTAGTACAAAAAGAGAAAACTTTAGTTCAGTGGATTTTTCTGGTTCCAAACTTTGCCATATAACGCATCAATACTACGTGTTACTATGCTTGTACATGCACCCACTTGTACAAGGAAAAACTCACTCATTGCCTAAGTAGGCTGGCGACCGAATTATTAATTATAGGTAGCATCTACTGTGTATACTTCTTGTCCATGCGAACGAGCAATTATGCTTTACAATTGCTTGATGCATCACTGTAGTTATTGACTGAGTACAAGTCCGATTTTGCTTCTATTAGGTACACGCGGTCAACTTATGTACTAAAATCCTTGTTTATAAGGTGAAGCCCGTGAACTTATTACAGTACAGGCTTTATACAGCTAACGTACGTCCGATTAGGGGCGGAAGCGTTACAAGTTGACCTTCATATCTCTGACGCGACCCCACCTAGCAACAGAAAACCAACGTCATATTGTGGCCCCTGTTGACCCATGCAACATTTGTCCCACAAACTATCCAGATACCATCACAGTTTCGGAGTTATTCTAGGTGACAATAGTTAACGACCCACCCTGTATATAGAGGCAACTTCGCTTTTAGTATTCGAAACTATTGCCCCATTTACAACTAGGAAGAGCGAACTACAGGTCTACTTCCTGTGCCTAAGTTTTTACATTTCTCCACCTGATATCGACTACTCTGTGCAAAATAGTAATCACAGTAAGACTCAGTTTTTACAGTTTCTAACACATAATTCGACAGAACCTGACGTTTTAATTTCACAGAACGGGCATATGATTAGTGAAACTGAACAGTTCAAATTTCTAGGCATTCAGACAGATAGTAAGCTGTCGTGGAAAGCCCATGTTCAGGATCTTGTTCAAAGACTTAATACTGCCATTTATACTATTCGAACGGTATCAGAAGTGAGTGATCGTTCGACACGAAAATTAGTCTACTTTGCTTCTTTTCATTCATTTATGTTATATAGTACTATATTTTGAGGTAACTCTTCCCATTCTAAAAGGATAGTTTTGGCTCAGAAACGGGAAGTTCTGGCAGTAAGTGGTTTAAGTTCACGGATCTCTTGACGACACCTGCTCTCGAGTCTGTGTTCTTTTACACTGGCCTCTCAATATATATATTCTTTATTGTCATTTCTTGTTAACAATATTAACTTATTCCCAAGAATAACCAGCTTTCAATCGGTTAATACTCGGCAGAAATCAAACCTGCATTTGGACTTCCTTAACTCTTGTGCAGAAAGGTGTGCAGTACGCTGCTGCATCCATTTTCAGTAAGCTACCACTCGAATTCAAAAATCTTAGCAGTAATCCATGGGTCACTCCTTCTATTCTGTCGAGGAATTCCCTGAAAAATTAAGCTGATTCCTATTGTATTGTTGATTGCGTTTACTTAAACTTATGGGCTGACTTTTTTCGGGTTCATAAACATTTATATTTATCTGTTATTACTTTTATGTTGTAATTTCACGTAATGACACGTTCCATGACCTTGGAGATTTGCTCCTCAAGTTGGTCCTACGGAACCTGACGTGTAAATAAAATAAAATAAAATAAACTAACTGAGGTTCACCAAATCTCAACAAAAGAAGGAGGGCAGATACTATAATAAAGGAATAAGTTATTGGTATGGGAACAATAACAATCAGTGGAATGCCAGTATGGGAAACCACAGTCAATAAAATATAAATGGTACTCACACTCAAAGTGGTCTAGTACACATCCGTTTTTTTAACAGAAGCTGGTAAAATCAAAGTCCAACAGTAAATGTTACTGAGGTTACGAAAGAATCCCAGCCAACTACGACATCTTCAGTAAACTGCAACCAGCCGCGCTACACCTTCTAATGACGGTTGTGGGACTGGGTGGGAGCAAAGAATATTATTCAGTGAACCTCTTAAGATATAATGAAGACATAAATATTAGAGATAAGCTAGGTACTAACCACAATAAATGCCATGATCAATCTATGGATCAAGTGTAGACCACTCGTAATGCTAGTGTGGGAAAAATTGTTTACTGTGGGAGAAATATACTTGTATACTGTAGACGCAAATTGCTATATACACTGTAGTCGCATTTTTCCCACACTTGCATTACTAGTGGTCTGAACTGGAACCCTACATTAATCATGGCATATATATATATATATATATATATATATATATATATATATATATATATATATATATATATATATATATATATAACTGCTGCTGTGAATGTAATGTCAGTGGATCTATGTTATAAGATTTGTGAGGTTACGGGCATACCTATTTACAAAGTATACAAAACAACAAGATTGTTGGAGCAGTCAGCGTCAGGTCGAGACACGTAAAAATGTAGACACAGGTTGAGATAATTATAGGAAATGGAACTGTAGTTTCCTCAGCCTTGGTTGTAAATAGGGTAATAGTTGAATGTAATTTTGCATGGAGTCTCTGAGGCAGAGAGACACTAAAACAGACTTCTCCTGAGGCAAGTGCTATCTGAGTACTGATGATAAATATATTTTTATAAATTTGATAAAAACCGAAACGAACGTGGCAAATATTGCCAAGGCGTAAGGTTGCAGTTTAATAAGATAAAAGCATACCAGATCATTGGCCAGTTCTTCACAGTAGTCCTGTGAAGAATGGTAAAGGTCACATAACGATAAAGTTGCAGAAACTTCAACAATTAACTCCCAACAGCCGGCCAAACTAAAAGAACTGTTGTTGAATTATATGCATGTTAAGTATGTGCACTATTTCAATAAGAATTTAAGTATCATACGTACCGGAATGTATCACATGGAAGTGCTTCTGCACAAAATTTACTGCTAAAACTCATATTTCATCCCAAGGACAAAATAAGAGGCTATTACTAGAGTAATATCACAGATGTTATAAGGGAGAATTATGGAAAATCACTGTCACACTTCAGCAGTCCTTTATTATCAGCAGGTAAACCCTGTGGTAACGTCCACCTTATACTAGATGCACAAGTTATTAATGAGATCGTTGTTGCAGTTTGTCCTAGACCAGAAAATCTAGACGAATAGGTGCAAAAATTTCGTGATATTGAGTTCATGACAAGCACTGTTTTGAGACCTTTGTACTGGCAGATGCGCCTCTAAGAAGACTTTAGAAATGATGCATATCTATCTTCGCTGGAAGATGCTATCTGTTTTGTGTGTTTCCTTTTGGACTGAACGTAAGTTAAGGCATCGTTACCACTGCATTAGACACCATGTTAGGGGACTTAACCTGTTGAACAGAGTAACCTTACATGCAGACGAATTGTTAATAGTTACCCCTACTTTTCAGGATAAAGTACGGGAAACTTACATCACACTTACAGAACAAGCACAATTGAGGAAAACTTGTTAGCATAACAAGCTAGGCCATACACAAAGACATCAGGTAACAGACTGAGCGGCTTTGAAAATTCTTCCAAAATCTTATCTTCTCCAAAGTTAGAACCATAAACGGCAATTACTTTACACAGGTCCTAACAAACTAGTCAGAATTCCTCACGAACGAAGCTACTTGTAAAACCTGTACTAAAACCAACTAAAGAAAAGTGCTTTATTCGCAACATGATCTTAAGACATGTGTACACTAATGTCTGATTCTGTTTACATTTCACTAATGTTCATTTCATCACCATCAGTGATCTACACTTCCTAACAGAAGGTTGAAGTAGCATAATGCAAGCACTTCATTGCCTGAGTCAGTGAGAGCCCACCTGGCGCCTACAGGTGGAGCCAGTGTATAACATACTAAAAGAGTGTTTCGTCGGAGTATCTTGTCTACACAATCGTTTCACAGTTGTTGAGCCAGGCGCCGTCGTGAAATTTGCTGCCAGCCTTCTGCGGTCTTCGGCGAGCTCCTCTCATCTGCCGCAGTCAATACTAAATGCGTTCATACCAAGTTCGATGCAATCTGTAAAGCGCAAAGCAGCTCTTCAATGGAGTCTCTTGGCAAGTGTTATCTCACAAAACAATGTGTGATGGAGTAACTGGTTGTATATTTGGTATACGTAGGGGAATCCTTCGTTATTAACTGTTTTTACAAATGAAATATAACTGGTACCATAATAATGTAGGAAAACTTTGAATATATTAGCAGCGCTCAAAGACTTATGAATTATAGTATTACTAAATGTACATGGGCTTTGAACTATTACATTTCACTTGGCACTTCACGAGTTCTTAGTAAATATTGTGCTTTGTTTTACCTTTCTCTCCGTTCTTCCTGTGTTTTGATGAAATTTCTGGCATGGATTTAATTTTAGTGCAATCTACGTAAAGACTAACTTTGTTTTAAATAAATAATGTAGCCCTGACCTACCTTAATAGTAAGATACGAAAGAATATTGGCGTTTTAGCAGCTCATGTTAGACTTGTAAAATTCTGTGCCTTTATATAGAGATCTATATCTTATGACGAATTATGGATATCTTCCCTCTGAAATGTGTATATATCTATCCTATAAATATTTAGCTTGTATTATAGTTCAAATTTTTAAAAATTTGTGGGATGTTCCTATGGGACCAAACTGGTGAGGTCATCGGTCCCTAGGCTTGCACACTACTTAATCCAAGTTAAACTAACTTACGCTAAGGACAACACACTCATCCACGTCCGAGGGAGGACTCGAACCTCCGAGGAGGAAGCCGCGCGAACCGTGACAAGGCGCCCGAGACCGAGCTGCTACCAAGCTTCAAAATATTGTTATCCTTGGGGCGACATTAATGCACGTTTATGTAAGAAGTAAGTACTGAAAGACTATGATCCAGTGAATTAAACATTAAAATGTTTCTACATTAGAGAGTGCTTGGTGAAACTACGAGAAAATGGTAAACAACGACGGTGGCATCGCCTGCTGATTAGGATAACCGGGCTAGTACACCGAAGAAAACCGTGTGAAGGATTTTACACTTACCTGAATTGACATCAACAAAATGTCAGCTCATTTGTTGTGCTGCGACAGAGTTCAACACCCTCTCTGAATGTTATGAGGCAGTTATTTTCAGTAGCGCTCACTCAGTAACTGTGATGCACGCGTACCGATCACTGCACTTCCGCGTGGAGAAGCCGACAACCCCATGTACCCCAGCAAAACTTGACTGTCGGACTGAAGTTCGCTGCGCGGTGTCATCGTTGATTTAAACTGTACAGTATATGTCAATGAAAATTTGCTGGACAGAAATACTTTCTCGGTCCATTTTGTGGACGTTACCTACACAAGACTGATATTGACCTCATCTGCTGGTTCAAAGCAATAACTGACTGTATACATCGCAGTATAATGATTACCAAGCAGCACTTAAAAAATGATATACAGGGTGGTCCATTGATAGTTACCGCGCCAAATATCTCACGAAATAAGCATCAAACGAAAAAACTACAAAGGACGAAACTCGTCTAGCTTGAAGGGGGAAAACAGATGGCCTATGTTTGGCCCGCTAGATGGCGCTACCATACGTTAAACGGATACCAACTGCGTTTTTTAAAATAGGAACCCCATTTTTATTACATATTCGTGTAGTACGTAAAGAAATATGAATGTTTTAGTTGGATCACTTTTTTCGCTTTGTGGTACATGGCCCTGTAATTGTCACAAACGTATAAGTACGTGGTATCACGTAACATTCCGCCAGTGCGGACGGTATTTGCTTCGTGATAAGTTCCCCGTGTTAAAATGGACCGTTCTTCTCCATGATGATCACCCCTTTCCTGACACCCTTAGTAAGGCCAATCACTTTGCCTCCTACCTTTCCGATGTCTTCTCCATCCCCGACGATCCCCAGTTCGATTACTCCCTCTTCCCGGATGTCCGCGATCGAACTGATACCTCTGCCCCTCCCCTCGCACCTGGTTTCCAGTACTTGGACAACATTGCACACACGGAACTCAATGCCCCTATCACTACACAGGATATCATTGCTACACTCCGCACAAAACGCAACACCGCTCCTGGTCACGATCGTGTCACCTACCGCCACCTTCGTGAAGCTCCTGTCTCTTTCCTCTCCACCCTGGCCAGGCTCTACAATGTAGTCCTGTCCACCGGCTACTACCCCGACCTGTGGAAAACCTCCCGTATCCTGATGTTCCTTAAACCCGGTAAACCGCCGTCCGCCGTCTCCTCCTATCGTCCCATCAGCCTTACCTCGGTCTTCAGCAAGGTCCTGGAATCCATCCTCACCCGACGCATCCACCAGCATCTCCGCCAGCACTGCCTCCTTCCCGTTACCAAGTGTGGCTTTCGACCGTCCTGCTCTTCCGATGATCTTCTCCTCCACCTCACTCATCTCCTTTCCGAACAGCTAAATTCGCGTCGCTCCGCAATCTTCCTCTCCCTGGACCTCGAACGAGCCTATGACCGCGTATGGCATTCCGGTCTCCTCTTCAAGCTCCAAACCTTCGCCCTTCCCATTAACTACGTCCGTCTGATCGGCTCCTTTCTCTCTCACCGTCCTTCCTACGTCACCATCCATAACACGGATTCCTACACCTTTTCTCGCTCCGCTGGTGTGCCCCAAGGCTCTGTCTTCTCCCCCCTTCTGTACCTTTTGTATACAGCAGACATGCCACCACTGTCACCCCCCGTCCACCTTCTCCAGTTTGCCGATGACACCGCCTTCCTTGCCCTCGCCCCCAACCTGCAGCGTTCCCAACACCTTCTCCAATCCCATCTTGACCGGTTCACCGCTTGGTGCAACCAGTGATTGCTCAAGGTCAATCCCTCCAAAACCCAGGTGATCATTGTAGGCAAAACCACCCCTTCCTTCCGTCTCCTTGATTTCTATCTCACCATCTATGGCCATCCTATCACCCTCACCCCCACCCTTAAGTACCTCGGCGTCACACTCGATCGTCGCCTCTCCTGGACCTCCCATCTCCGGACAATCCAAGCCAAGGCACGCCCCCAACTCCATCTCCTCAAGCTCCTTTCTGGCCGTACGTGGGGTCTGGATCCCTCCACCATACTCCACACCTATAAATCCCTCATCCGCCCTATCCTCTGTTACGCCCATCCTGCCTGGATCTCCGCCGCCACTACCTTGTACAAATCCCTTCAGATCCTTGAACGCCATGCTCTCCGCCTCGCCTATTGCATCCGTCTCCCCTCCACCACGCTGATCCTGTACGACCTCATTCCGTTCCCCCACCTCCTCCTTTTCCTTGAATGGATACGGATCCTGTACCCCTCCAAAAACTCGATCCTCCTCACCCGCTTGTCTCCCCTGTCCTCCCCCACCCCCGTCCGCTGCCGCGCCTGTGCGCCTGTATTCCCACGTCCCACCCGGTCTCCATCTCTCCACCCTCCTTACCCTCTCCCAAGGTGGCTTCCGCCAGCTCCTTCTCGCTGATGATGCCCTCCTACCAACTTTGATCCTCCCTCCCGCTTCCTGTGTTTGCTCCTTTGGGCACCCTCCCTCCCTTCTCTCCCTCTTCCCTCCCTCCTCCATTTCTCCCCACTCCTCCCCCGGGCTTCCCCTCCCCTGTCCCTCTACTCCTCTCCCCATCTCCTCAGCCATTGGCATCTTTGTTCTCCCCTCTCCCCCACCTCACCCCCCTTCCCCTCTTGGAAGGTCCCCGGACTCGCACACGCTACATGGACATCCGCGCACCAGAGATCATGGCCATCAGTGTCTCTTGTGTGCCGTCGTGTTTAGTCTTCAATGTTCACCGTCGCACTCCATCGTTCACCTGTGCCATCGCCATCTTCAGTGTTTGTGCGTCGTGTCAACAGTTTGTAGTGTGAACGGCTCCGTGTTTGTCTTTATGAGTCTACTGTTTTATCACCCACCGTTATGTCACTTATGTGTATTTTTTCTGTTGTTTATTTATCTATTCTATGGCTGAAGAGCGGCGTAACATGCTGCTGACAGCCTGCCTGTTTGTACGGGTTTGAAAATAACAATAAAGAAAAAAAAATGCACCGTTTACCGATTGCGGAAAGGTCGATATCGTGTTGATGTATGGCTATTGTGATCAAAATGCCCAACGGGCTTGTGCTATGTATGCTGCTCGGTATCCTGGACGACATCATCTAAGTGGCCGGACCGTTCGCCACATAGTTACGCTATTTAAGGAAACAGGACGTGTTCAGCCACATGTGAAACGTCAACCATGACCTGCAACAAATGATGAAGCCTAAGTAGGTATTTTAGCTGCCGTCGCGGCTAATTCGCACATCAGTAGCAGACAAATCGCGCGAGAATAGGGAATCTCAAAAACATCGGTGTTGAGAAACCTACATCAACATCGATTGCAGCCGCACCGAATTGCATGGCGACGACTTTGAACGTCGTGTACAGTTCTGCCACTGGGCACAAGAGAAATTACGGAAATATTGAGCCGTGGTAAAATTTGCTGTTTTGAACAGTGCGCCGCAGCGCGTTGTGTGGAACAGTCGCCCTCCGTTTCTGGCGGTGGCGGCGCTGTGTCAGTCGTAGCTTTGGTGTCTCCCTCTGGTGGAAAAGGGGAAAAGTTGCCTGTTCACGTCCATTTAAGTGGCGCTATTAGCTCGTCAGTTGGTCAGTACGAGTCTGTCAGTCTTGGCGAGTCTGGTCAGTTGGTCACCCGGGTCAGTGTGGGGCGGTCAGTGTCTGTCGTCTGGAGTGCTAGTATGTGTTAGGCCGCCAGTCTGCTCGAGTTTGTTCAGGCAATGGGCATAGGCGGTTGGATCGATCGGTTGGTCGGTCGCGTACTGGGACACAAGATGACTTGTCCGTCTTGAGCGTCGCCACGTCAGTCCAGTGACCCGCGTATAGCGAGGGTAGTGGCTTCGCGGCCGACAAGAGAGCAACAGGAGTCAACCCACGACTTTGGACTGGCTGGTGCGAGCTGCGACGCCGTGAGGCGGGAGATCGGCGCGCCTTCCTGCGACCGTTGAAGCGGCTGGCAGCGGACGGTTCGGGAGAGTGTTTTGGGTGTGCTGCGCCAGGTCTTTGCCAGAAATCGCATTTATTAGAAGTTAAGTGATTCGTGTTATGTTGTTTCAGTTACTTGTTAAATTCTACTTGTTTTCTTGGTCAGTCTCTGGTTCCCAGCTTGCTCGTTTGTCTCTCGTCCGCATTTGTTAGGTAGTTAGTGTCTGTCTTTCTGTCTGCCTGTCTGTCAGTCTGCCGTACGTTGATAGCTGCCTCTGTCATGTTTGTCCGATTCGAATTTATTGCTTAAGATGTAAAGGCCGAATTCCTGAAATATATTTTTATCTTGCCTATCTTCTTGAGAGTGGTATATGTGTAATGTAGAACATGTTTGTACATTTTGTGTAAGACTGCATTTCATGGGTTTTTATTTAAATGGCCATTTTAGTATAAAAAGTTGCCACCCTTCCACCGTAAAAAAGCTTTTTAAAAAAGTTGCACATGCGGTGGTAAATAATTTTTAATGTGTGTGTTTTGCACCATTTCCATCCCTCCTACAGGGTGCATAGTTTCTGTATTTGTGTGAGTTGTTAAAAATTTTAGTTTAAAGTAATCTGGTGTGCTGCAGATTTGCACCAGTGTAGCCTTCCAGAGGTTGTTGTGAGCGGTCGTGACTACGGCCGTGTTAAAACGGAGCGGCAATGTTCTCAGCCCGAAAGGTCATACTGTCAAAAAAAAAAAAAAAAAAAAAAAAAAAAATTGTTATTTCTGCCTCTGAATAAATTGTAACTTGATATTTACAGGGTGCTTTCTGATTATGTTTTTAAATCTGTTTCCAAAATAAAAAAACGGACTTTTAAGAAAAAATTTCCATTTATTGAAAAAAAATTTTAAGTTGTTCTCATCAGTTACCCACTGTCAACTACTTCCACGCTCATATAGTGTGATCAAATTTGTTAATGTTCTTGATGAATCGGTAGTAAATGAAATTAATTCTTTAAGAAAAGGTTTTGAATGTAAAATCACAGTTCAACGACGACAGATTTTTTGCACGCGTTCTATTTAGCGACGAAGCGTCGTTCATCAACAGAGGTAACGTAAAACGGCATAATATGCACGATTGGGCAACGGAAAATCCACGATGGCTGCGACAAGTGGAACATTGGCGGGTTAATGTATGGTGCGGTATTATGTGAGGAAGGATAATTGGCTGGCGTTTAATCGATGGCAATCTAAATGGTGCAATATATGCTGATTTCCTACGTAATGTTCTACCGATTTTACTACAAGATGTTTCACTGCATGACAGAATGGCGATGTACTTCCAACATGATGGATGTCCGGCACATATCTCGCGTGCGGTTGAAGCGGTATTGAATAGCATATTTCATGACAGGTGTATTGGTCGTCGAAGCACCATGCCATGGCCCGCACGTTCACCGGATCTGACGTCCCCGGATTTCTTTCTGTGGGAGAAGTTGAAGGATATTTGCTATCATGATCCACAGACAACGCCTGACAACATGCGTCAGCGCATTGCCAATGCATGTGCGAACATTACGGAAGGCGAGCTACTCGCTGTTGAGATTAATGTCGTTCCACGTATTGCCAAATGCATTGAGGCTGACGGACATCATTTTGAGCATTTATTGCATTAATGTGGTATTTACAGGTAATCACGCTGTAACAGCATGCGTTCTTCTGAGGTCATCAGTCCCCTAGAACTCAGAACTACTTAAAACTAATGTGTTGTCACTGCCAGACACCACACTTGCTAGGTGGTAGCTTAAATCCGCCGCGGTCCATTAGTACATGTCGGACCCGCGTGTCGCCACTGTGTGATCGCAGACCGAGCGCCACCACACGGCGGGTCTCGAGCGACGTACGAGAACTCGCCCCAGTTGTACGACGACGTTGCTAGCGACTATACTGACGAAGCCTTTGCTCTCATTTGCCGAGAGACAGTTAGAATAGCCTTCAGCTAAGTTAATGGCTACGACTTAGCAAGGCGCCAATTGTCACAGTGCATGTATCTAAAGAGTCTCACTTGTATCGCCACAATCTCCAGATGTCTCATCAAGAACGATGTATACAAGGAGTGATTAAAAGTTAAGTATATTCCAAAGCTACGTATTTTCTTTATAGCATTCATTGACTCTCCTGTTTCAGACCTCACTCCATCCTTCGTGAGTTAGCGCGTGCATCTTGGCCGCCTCTTTCAATTAGTGTGCGTAGTGTTGGCAAGTCTGCCGACACTACAACTAACTAACCTAAGGACATCACACATAACAATGCCCGAGACAAGTTTCTAACCGGCAACCGTAGCGGTCGCGCGGTTCCAGACTGTAGCGCCTAGAACTGCTCTGCCTCTCCGGCCTGCCAAGCTAGAGAAGTTTCGTTCTTTGTAGTTTTTTCGTTTGACGCTTATTTCGTGAGATATTTGGCTGGTCACGATCAATGATCCACCCTGTGTAAGAGGTTCCACTATTCAATGTACTTCAATTACCCACTGTTATTCCAATCTGTTTCAAAGATTACTGGTATGTTAACGAATTTCTTCTTTTCGACACAGTTTAAGTATGTCGTGCTTTACACAGTTTCGATTCCTCTGTACAACTGCTATATGTAACAGGATTACGTGAGGCTACCTAATGCCTCTTTAAGATGGAGACATACCACACTGAGCATTCTACCAGCTGTTCCGATCATCGACCTCTCTGTATGGGTCGTAGTCATCACCATGGGTCCTTCTGCAGCCGTCAGTTGTCGCCTACATTCTGTCCCTGGATCCATCTTACCTCGTCTTCGTCAGTTGAACCATCAGCACAATCCGCATATACAATTCCTGATTTCCATTGTCATAATATACGAACGGAAATCCTTTTCACATTGTACCTGTTCTAGTCATATATCAACCATGTTATAGAAACGTGTCAGAAAATGAACTAGAAAAACAAACAACCTACAGAAATATACAACTATAATGATTTTGTACAATGAAAGATAACCAAACGAGCATAAACTTGTAAAACATACACGAAACACCACTTTCCTAGGCCATATGTTTTGTTAAGTTGACTTAACACAAGAACAATGTCTAAAAGACTCAGCATTTGCTCTACGTTTCTTTTTTTTTTTTTTGTAACGGTAACGTTATCAACAGACAGAAAGTTTACGTTAAAAGCTATACTAATACTCTGACGGTGGAGGTATGGAAGCAACTATTGTTTTCTTAAATATAACAATGTAGCTCTCACAATATGTTCTGCACTAGAACATAGGCTTCATACGCTTCATCTCTTATTTACCTACAATTAGAGCGAGTGGCTATTCATTGCAAGAAGTGAAAATTTCAGCCTAATATTTCGTCATTTTCTTACAGTTTTCCAACGACGATATATCTTGTACATGACAGCATCGTTAGCAAACAATCCTATAGTGCTGTCTGAAAAATGGTTTATGTATACTGAGAAGATTAGAGGCCTTATTACAACTCACTGTGGCACACCTAATGCTACTTTCATTCCTGTAGAATATTTGCTTTATGGCACAAAGTTCGAGCTTTCTGATAAACGTTATTCAGGCCACTCACATAGATACGAAAACATTCCGAATGATCGTTTCTTGGTTTCTAATCTGCGACGCGTTACTGAGTAGAATGCCTTTCGGAAATCTAGGAAGACGGAATCTACATGTTCACTTTCATCTAACAGCAAATAAAGGGTGTTATTAGGAAAGAGACAGGTGTTAAGCCGTAAGGCATCATTCAATTAGGAAGTAATTACATGCTGTGTCCCACAAGTTTCCTTCATAGGGCCCATACTTTTTCTTTTGTACATCAGTGACCTTTCATCTGTAACGTTACCTGTTACCAAGTTTGTTCGGTTTGCACATGACACAAACATTGCAATAAACAACAACTCAAGCATAGTCTTATAAAGATCGGTTACTGAAATTTTCAGGGACATAAATAAATGGATCGTAGCCAATGCTATTTCACAGAACACGTTAAGTGTAGTGTAGAACTTGTAAGATGTTTCCCCTCAGTGTATGCCCAAAATATGACGACAAACAGATTTAAGGAGAAGACAGTGCTTAATTCTTGGGATTACAGCTCCGTAAGAAATTCACCTGGGAGAAGAAGCACCTAAACAAATCTCTGTTTGCAATGCGCGTTTTGGCAGAGAAAGGTGAAGTACAATTAAAAAAATGTAAGCATACTGTGCATACTTTCATTCCATAATGTCATACGGGACTATTTTTTGAGGTAACTCAACAAGGCGAGCTAACGGAAAACTGTTTAGAGAAATAAGGCTACTAACTACCGCTTCGCAATATATTTGTTCGTAACGAAATTTGTCGCTAAAAGTGTATCTCTTGTTCAAAGCAACAGATAATTTCATGGAATCAATATTAAAAGTAAAAATAATATTCAGAAAGGGCTGAAGTGACTTACTTTGGACCAGAAAGGTGTTGATTATTCAGCAACATAAATTTTCAGTACCTCGCCAGCAGCCATAAAAAGTATAACTCCTAACAAATTTCAGTTTAAGTTTAGCCTACGGGGTTTATTGGAGACCAATGCAATCTGATTCATTGCTGAACTTCTTAGCAGAACTAAGTGAGGTCTCTATGTTACTAATAATGTCAAATATTGCGATTATTACGTAAAATATAGCTCCTGTACAAGTTCAGTGTAGTAGTGCGATAATTGTAAGTTTGCGCGACAAAATAAGTTCTCTGTTTGAGACAAATGACTACAACAGCCTAAAAGAATTATCACGTGCACTTCACTATATTGAACATTTACATGCTTTGTGACATGTTATTTACTACCTTTTAAATTAAAATACGTTTCAGATCCTTTTTTTATTCCACATCCATGAGGACATGTTTGTCATTTCTTCGTAAATATTTGATAGGTTTTCTTTTTTCTCTGTCGTGTTCTACATCATGGGGGATCCCGTCAGTATGGGTCTAGTGGAACGAAAAGTACATCCAACGCAATTTTTTGTTAGCATCGTGTCATATATTATGTAACCGAACTCTGTTTCACGCGAGTGGTATCTCCTGAGTACGTGTTGATCGTTTGAGAGAAGCTTGTCGGAATGTTTGAGGTAGGTAACATACTCCAGACACCTGCAACAAGCCGACGTCAACGATACTTTTCTACATTCCTATGAATCCGACTTTACACACAGTTATTACGAAGGAGTCCACTGTGCTCTTTTTCGGAATACGGTTCTTTTCTAAAGCTGTCTTGTCTGTTGCGAATAGAGATGTATTTTACAGTTTTCTTTATCATTATCCAGTATACCCAGTTGAAATCCGCTCTGCACTTTTTCTATGTTTCTGTATGATTGTCTATCTGCCTCCTGTGTTCTATACAGGAGCTGCACTGACCAGCGGTCTGCCCATAGACCACGAGGTACGGGTCCGTAGTTGCCCTTTGCTAAGATCCTCATGTTTGCTATTGATATATCTGTGCTGTAACATAGATTATCTCTGTTGTACAATTAAGTAGATCCTTCTACTTATTTAGTATGTATAGCTTCTTTTGTAACACTGTCGGGAGGGGCTTGCACTTGGATGTGTTACCATCCGGACCGCCGAGCGCTGTTGGCAAGTGGGGTGCACTCAGTCCTTGTGAGGCAAACTGCGAAGCTACTTGTTTGAGAACCAGTGGCTCCGATCTCGTAAACTGACTTACGGCCAGAAGAGCGGTTTGCTGACCACATGTCCCTCCATATCCGCAACCAGTGACGGCTGCTGGCTGAGGATGATACGGCGGCCGGTCTGTACCGTTGGGTCCTCATGGCCTGTTCCGACGGAGTTTAAAGTTTCTTCTGTAGAGTACGGTTTCATCGTTATCATTAGTCCACAGGTTGGGCCATGAAAGGATCACTAGTATTAAACATTCAGCTTGATCAGATGACTGTATCGCGTGAGCGTTATGTGCACAAACTAACACCATCACCCACATTTATCCTTCAACAAGAGACCTAACGGCTGACACACAAATGAGATATCTTCACTGTAGCGCATTTTTATGCTTGAGAATTGCTGTCTTGGCATCTGAGTGACCCAAAAACGTTTTAACATTATTTCTTCATAGTGGAATTGCACACGGCACGGAAGCAGCCCATCCTCTGTCGCAGTTGTGCCCATTCCAGCTAGTTTCTAAAACAGTTCATTCTTTCTTCAGACTACATACCACAATACCACGTTGCACCTTCAGTCACACTCACACAAAACAATATGTTTGTACGTTTGTTAACGTCAAGCGACTAGGAGTCATGCAATGCGACACGCACCATCAAATGTATCGTATTCTATAAAATATAAAGAGTAGCCACTAAATTGGAGACGTTTTAGAGTGACAGGTTACACCCATATTTTTCTAAATCTAGCAGTCACATGTAATAAACGAATGTCCGACTGTATAGGTCGAGAAATGGAAAAGAAAAAATGAAGGTCTATTAGATGACGATCAATTTGGCTTTAGGAAAGGTAAAGGCACCAAGAGGCAGCTCTAAAGTTGCGGTAAGACTCAAGAAAAATCAAGACACGTTAATATATAGGATTTGTCGATCTTAAAATGTGTCCTGCAATGTCAAATTGTGCAAGATACTGAGAATTCAGGGGAAAGGAGAGGGTTGCACAGGGAAAAACGGGTAACGTAGAAATAACCCTTCAGGGACGGAGTAAGTAGCTCATAAAAAACAGACTAGCACTGGCAAAAGGGGCATTCCCGGCCAAGAAAAGTCTACTAGTACCAAACATAGGCCTCAATTTCAGGACAAAATTTCTGAAAATGTACGTTGGGAAGACAGCATCGTATGGTAGTGAATGATAGACTGTGGGAAAACCGGAAAAGTAGATAATCGAAGCGTTTGAGGTGCGGTGCTGCAGAGGATTGGTGAAAATTTGGTGGACTGATAACGTAAGGAATGAAAAAGTTCTCCACAGAATCGGCGAGAATAGGAATATATGACAGGAGTAAGGAGCAGGATGACAGGACATATGTTAAGACGTAAGAGGCTTGAAATTGCAGAGAAAAACAGAGATCGGAATACATTCAGCAAACAACCTAAGGACGTATGTTGGAGTTGCTACTCTTGAGAGGAAGAGGTTGGCACTATAGTATAAATTTGTGGCGGGCCACATTAAACGAGGCGTGAGAATGATGACACATACACAGACAGAGACATGCACACGTACGCACACAAAACAAGAAGGTTACCACTGCTTCTTGATCTGCACTTTCGCCTGACATGCCGTCCGTCCAACATACAGGATGGTAATAACTAAACTTCCACTTCTTGTGCCAACGTAGAAGGAAAACTACCTTGTCGGTACCTGACTTTATAGTAATAGCGTTCAGATGGTGCGCGACAGGATTTATTGTTTTTGGTAATGTTAGTGTCACTGTTTGCCGCTAGGCGCCGTTACTGGTGACGAACTCGGACTCCACGGAGCAAGGACAAGCAGCATGAACGGCACACGTTACTGTGATCTGTTTCGCCAACATTTGATCTCTACTATAAGGGAGAGAGTTGTGTTTGACTCAACTCTTTTGATGCACGATTGAGCTCCATCTCACATTGCTCGTGATGTTACACAGTTAGTCCGAATCTTTGACCAATCGTTGCAAACTGCGTAGCCACAAGATCACCGGATCTGAACCAGTGTAATTTCTGAGTGTGCGTTTACCTGAAGGACAGAGCTTATCAACTGGGCACTGACACACTAGGTGGTTGGAGATGAGCATAGCGAGGGAAGTAGCCAACAGCCTACTTGAGATGTTTCGGGCAGTAGTAGAGCATGCTGTCGTGGATCCACGTACGTAGTGTACGGTTTGTTTACAACTTGTTCGTTGGGGTCGTCAGCAACAACTGTCGATACTTCTTGGACTGGAATATAAATCCCGAGAAGGCATCATATCCAGCCCCCGTCAGATTACACGTGGATGCTTTACACCTTATTGAATTTTAAATTTAGAAAGACATATTCCCATAATGACATTCATTTGTGCATTGTCTCCTGCCTAATCTATGCTATAATCCTACGTTTAGTCACTTACACCTTTCTTGATGCTGTTAATTTCCTATACGTTATTGTATATTGCTTGGCACCACCAAACTGCTCACCATAGGTGCCAGCATTATGTGCATTCAGACACACCCGTATTAACAGAAGCCATGGTCGGGACCAAGTGAGCTTTTATAGGGGCCAGATGCTTCTTGCATCATTGACCCTACATCGAAACTTTCGACCTACCTATTTGCAACACTTACATATTCCTACGGACAGGATTCGGTTTATACGTTTTAGACTGCCTGTGTCTCCGTCTTTGTAAGACACTGTGTCAGTAAAAGTTGTGGATACTGCATTATTGATATCATTCACACAACTTACTTGAATTTGTTCCGAATTGAAAAGTTTGTTTCATGTTTATTCTAGGAAACGTATTTGATAACCTAAAGAGGGAGAGTGACGATCGTCGCTTCGAAATTAATCTCCGACAAATGCTGCTGTACCATATTTCTTGAGAGAGTACTGGTGTTTACCGTTTTCCTTGGAATTCTTGCCGAGAGTGTCTATCCTTTGCCTCTCACAGACATCTAAATCATACTTTTATGATTATTTCAATTTCTTCACCTGATGTACGATGTGAAAATGAAAGATGTATTCCCCATAGTATAGCGTATATAAGAACAACCAAATACTCTCGTGTCCAACAGCAGTATAATGTCTGCCATTTTCTGAAACAGTCGTGATGTATAGTCGTGTAGTAACTCATACTCAATTGAGAAATGTCCCTCTGAGCTTCCATATAAATTTAAGGGTATAATTCGATTTCTCGATTTGCGACGGCATTATCGTTTCGAGTAATGAATGATGACGTGCTGATTATCATGTAGGAAATTACAGTACACTCTTCTTTTGATTATAGAGCAACGACGCACCTCATCACGCTACGTAAGACTCGGAAAACGCTTCTCATTAGTGTCATGTTGCAAGGAGGTGTTAGCCGCACGAACAACTTCTGCTTTATTGCCGATCGCACCTGCGTGCAGCTCGAATTACCAATTACCGCGGACTTCTTTGCCTGAGATGAGTAACTTCCTGTAGAACTGGTAGAGCTGCGATGCGACAACGCCACGCTTTCTTCGGGATCATCACAGCGACCTGATACTTCTTGGGTTTCTTAGACTTATGTTTCCTAAGTCATTAAGTATGATGGAACAGATATTTCTTTAAATGGCTTTATGTTACACAAACGAGATCAGTACGACACCAAAGCGTAAAATTCTTGTCGAAGCTTAGAGTGGATTGGAATGTTCTCAAATATGGCACAGTAACATACTTCAGGTATTGATGTACGAAAATCTGTTTTTATGCGGCTTGAGAAACGAGTCACCTTTCTTTTATATTCCGTGTTGTTAAATGAGAGTAAGTGGTAGTCATCAGATACTTTGTTCTCAGCTGTATCAACAGAAGTTCATCCAAAGTTGGTTAGGATCTGTAAGGAGTGCGTTCCTTCGTTTTCAATAGTTAGCAAACAAGCACCGGAATTTTGTGCCGTACCTCTACAGAGAACGATCAGCGTAAATCTTTTGGCAAACTGTGACCACAGTCGACATCAAGAAAATCCTCAAGATGATATTGTGTGACAAATTACTTAAGATGTTCGATGCAGTGGACCAAAGGCGTATCAGAAACCACTTTTATCGAATGATGACCGAAAGAGAAGGTTAAATCAGAGGTCTGAATTAGTTTGAAAAGACTCCAAGTCATTTTATCACAACATTTTACACTGACTATCAGTAGACTCGCATGAAACAGTAACCAATGCTTTGCCTGATGGGAAACGACCAGGCGCAAAATTATCTGAGGTCTGGGATACAATCAGGTTTCCTCTAATTATTTAAACTGTGAGGTGTAAAACAGTAGCTGGCAAATAAAATGCAATCTTCTAAACAAATTCCATAAAAGAAGGTACGAGAAAAGACATGTAGATTCCGAAAGACTAAAAATAATCTTTCGTAAAAACTATAAAATGAAATTTTACAACGTTAAAATTGAAGAATTTCAATACAATTTCTCTGGACATCCGCCCCTACTCAACAGATATGTACATCTACACACACATTATCGAAGCCTCAGTGTGGTGAATAGTGGGCTACACTGTGTAGCAGCAATAATGATTTTATGTTCCAATCGCTTATAGGAGCGAGAAACGACTATTTACCTTGGTATTTGCGCTAATATTTCTTATTCGCAGTGCTTCTACTCAATACGGTAGACTTAACGGAACTACTTCTCTCTCTTTCTGGAGTACTGATTCTTAAATTTTTCTACAGGATCTGTGAAAACTAGATCACCTTACTTCCAAAGTTTCTGCTTTATGTTTCCTCAGGCACCCTCTTACTTTTCCGAATGTTCTTTTCAGACTTGGTACGACGCTGTGCGTTTCTGAATTCTTTCCGTATCAACAGTAAGGTGTACCTACTAACTCCGAACACTGGGTTACAACTATAGTTATAGATATTTCTATCATCTTGTGTTCGATTTCCTTTACGGATGCACCGCATATTTCAAAAACGGTTCCAACAAATATTTGCATTTTCTGCTATACAAGCATGTTGAACTGCACTTTCATTTTTTCCCACAGTTTTGTTTACGAATCGCAATAGTCTTTGCTATGTTCAGCAAGCATATCGTATAATTAGTATCGATTAGCCATGCGGTCTCTTTGGATTCTCTCTTTGTGGCGTTGCTGTATCGTGTTTATCACTTTTTGTGATTCCTTGTCTCTAAGCCAATCAGGGACGTGGGCTGTCGACTGGGCGGTGCGGATGCATGCATTTGAAAGCATTCTGTGTTGGAGAAGTCGAAGGGTAGCCGCTTGGAAGTGACACCCGAAATATTGGACAATTTTTAAAAACCACTTCATTTATTTCGCCGGTTGTTCTTAGGTCACGTTTAGATCATTTCCGTTGTGTGATGCAAATATTTGGACAATTATTTTGCAATCTTTCCGTATTCAAAACTTGTAGTGAATTGAAACATGGTTTGGTAGCCATACACGTAGCGGCGCATGGTTCACAGATCGCTCGGTTTCGTTTGCTGGAAGCCGATAACGTTATAGAGTGGTATTTATTCACTTTTTTGATACTTTTTATTATAGAATTATATATATATATATAATTATATATAATTATTTTGATACTCTAGGCCCTTAGTCTTATCATTCTTTCCTGCAGTTTAAATACTTGCTTCATTGGACGACGTGTAAAGAGCGTACGTAATTCTTGGCTTCTCTGAATTTAGGTGTACCGAAATGTACCTAGATATCCAGGTGGTTTATATGATTTGTCTGACCAATGTTAGATCATTACAGTATCTTACTTCAGCATTACTGCTGTTTATTTCCGTTCTCCCTGAGCCATTACCAGTTCTTGCACTTAAGTTGGATGCATGCTTGGTGTGACGCCGCCTTGCGACCCATGGTTGCAAAGATCCTCCTTTTGTCTTTTCAACGATTCATCAGTGTACGAATAAGCAGACGATCAATCATACTCAGCTTCCCATATCGTTAATGATATACATCCCACGTTAGTGCAGGTACAGAAAAGTGTGTGTGAATGCGGCATCCGAAATGGAGATTGCTGCGGCAGATTTGGCGGCGTGTATATTCGTGTAACATGTTATCTTGTATAGTAGACGGTAGAGATACTTTCCCCTGCTTTCAGTAGTATGCCCGGATCTTGTCTATAGACTGCAGTATGATTCTATGGGTATGATGAGGCATTACGGTGATAAATATTCTCGAATCTGAATTTTGTAACTACTGTTGTACTGTCTGGCTAGATGCTGAACCTGTTCGCACTATGTAACATTGGTACAATATTATTAGTGATTACCTACTGTTTGACGCTTAATTACGTACGGTATACCATACATGTTCTTCTTTTCCGTTGCTCATATTTATGCAAGTATATACATTTATTTATTCGTTTACAAATTGAATACTGAGTCATGAACATTCATATAATACAGCATAGATTCGTATATATGGGCTTGTCTAACTATCATTATAGTAGATCAGTTCTTAACATAGATACAAAGCTTGCAAAGTATGCATTCGCTTCATTTCGTATCTCTAGTTAGGTTCGCCACTGTTTGTTTATACCATGACACAGTAACATGGACTTTATCGTTAATGAGAAATTGCCTTTTGGGATTTGTCTCGGAATCGTCGGCCGACGTTTGTCTGATAATTTCTCTGACGTTTCACTTGCCATTCGTGCTGGGAAAACCTCAGAAAAATTATCAAAGAAATGTCAGCATAAAAAAAAAAAAGTTCAAATGTGTGTGAATTCCTAAGGGGCCAAACTGCTGAGGTCATCGGTCGCTAAACTTACACACTACTTAAACTAACTTATGCTAAGAACAACACACAAACACCCGTGCCCCAGGGAGGACTCGAACCTCTGGTGGGAGGGGCCGCGCAATCCGTGACATGGTGTCTCAAACCACACGGCCACTCCGCGAGGCTCAGCCAAAGAACTCGAGATACAAGCCAACAGGCAATTTGTCCACAAGTGGACACGAAAGCGTTAACAATATTTGTTTCTAATTTTGTGGGGATCTTCTTGATTATAGACACTACAAGGCTATACGTTTATCCACAGAGTTACATGTATGAAGTGTAGGAATCCTGTGCCTCCACAGCAAAATTGCGTTCAGGAGGTGGTAAACATGGAAGTGAAGTGATGGGTCTACAAGTATTTACCCGTGATTTGATTCCCGTTAGTGATGTGGGCGTTTTATACAGTTCAGTACCACAAAGGCGACTGATGTGAAACATAAAGTATGCTAAGTCGAGAAAACGTTTTCCATCTGTTTGTGGGCAAGATGGCCTAGCAAATAAGACACTTAACCCATCTGCTTCTACACAGGAACGGAGAACGACTTCTCAAATGGCTCCGAGCACCATGGGACTTAACATCAGTCCCCTAGAACTCAGAACTACTTAAACCTAATTAACCTAAGGACATCACACACATCCATGCCCGAGGCAGGATTCAAACCTGCGACCGTAGCGGTCGCGCGGTTCCAGACTGAAGTGCCTAGAACCCCTCGACCACACCGGCCGGCGGAACGACTGCTCCTGGACAGGAACGTTCCGCAATCAGTTGCACGTGATGACCAAACATGAAAATTTCTATCGCTATTTTTGACGAACGAACAAAGGTAGTGGCCAAAACTATCTACACAACACTCCATTGGCGGAAGAAAGTCCAACAGTTGAACAAATGACAGTAAGTCATCGAAAAAAAGAGCAAAGGCAAGAGGAGGGTTTGCGACGGGCAGTGGAGTCCTAGTGGAGGGTTAGAGAACACTTGGACACAGTTTGGTTGGAGTGTTCGAAGAATTGAGATGCCAAGCTAGGCGCTGCTGGCTTTCAGCATACCGTAGGCTTGCCAGTGACAGACGCTGCGGTGATACGTGGCTGCCATTTCGCTTCGCCTCATTGCTTGATATAAGTTTCTGTACGCAATGAGGTTCAAAGGTGAATACATTTGTAGATCAAGAGCACACACAGTGCTACTATCTCTGAAGTGGCACGCAACACGACAGTAATGCATTACTGCAGTGTTTGGAGCGATGACCAAGCACGTTCTTGGACGACGGAAATTAGAAAATGTGGTTTTTCCTATGGTAGTAGTGGTGACTCTTTGCTGATGGGCGGACACAGATTCAAATGAAGTCACATGCCGTATAAAATGTGCATGTACAGAACGCTTTGCTGTTCTAATTTTCTGAATTAATTTCTCTCTACTTCTGAAGTTTCTTCAAGCGTGGTAAATCATACATTTTATTGATGGATCATCTCAATCAGACTTAGGTACTCTACACATTAATTTGAGCTTTGTAGCCACATGTACTAGGTTTCCATCACAATCCTCCTTATCCACTATTGTATAATGCTTACGTAGCCTATCTCAGCTAGAAGCATGTGATTTACATGTTTTAGCAAGTTTCTGTCTAGTAACATCTGCGAATGTTGAGGAAAATGTATTACATAAGTGTCCTCATCTGTGAAACTGAGCCCCGTGCCTACAAATAATGAGCGCTTCCACGAATAACACACACAATAACATACACTGTCACCTCTTAGTGTCTCCGTCGCTAATGGACATTTCAATGATGAATTTTCTTTAATGTTAATTTCCCAGTGCACCTTTATATCCGACCTACAACATGCGTCACAAACGTTCGGTGAATGGACTCAGAAAATCAAGGAAACATGAGTTACAAACGGAATACCTTTACTTGCCTTCAAAGTAATCACCATTAACCACAACGCACTTCTGACGTTCGCTGTAATGCTTCTGTCGGAGCACCGTGGTCACGCGTCATTACAGTAGATGAGACCTGGTGCTATCAATACGATCCAGATATCGAAGGCAGTCAGTGCCATGGTTCTCATCATCTTCCTCAGTCCGTTGAGTAAATGTTCATGCTGTATCAAGCCCTTGATATCGAAATCCATCGTCTTAATCTTGTATTTTGCCAGCCGACTCCTTTTGGGAGGCGGGGAAGACGATGAACCCAACGACATTTACTGTTGCTTGCTCTGCGCATAATATTAGCAGCACCACGTTTCATATCGTATAACGATGTGGATATACAACAACGCGTGACTACTGTGCTACGAGCGGGTCCGCAAGATGGGTTCGCTGACGCTTTTCAACAGCACTACAACCAACGTCAGAAGTGTGTCGTAGCTAATGGTGACTACTTTGATGGCAAGGAAAGCTATTTTGCTTGTAACTCTTTGTCGCAAAATAAACAGTGTACCGTTTGAGAGATACAGAGGCAGGTGAGTGTGCCGAGACTCATCCCAGTTCACTGATACTAGCGCCACGTCACCATAACGCGCCTATGCCTAGTTTAAAAAGTATTGCGTCATAACCTACGAATGAAATTAAAAGTTAAAATAACTTTCCCTAACTTTCCATTCTGGAAACATCCCCCAGGCTGCGGCTAAGCCATGTCTCCGCAATATCCTTTCTTTCAGGAGTGCTAGTTCTGCATGGTTCGCAGGAGAGCTTCTGTAAAGTTTGGAAGGTAGGAGACGAGGTACTGGCAGAAGTAAAGCTGTGAGTACCGGGCGTGAGTCGTGCTTCGGTAGCTCAGTTGGTAGAGCACTTGCCCGCGAAAGGCAAAGGTCCCGAGTTCGAGTCTCGGTCGGGCACACAGTTTTAATCTGCCAGGAAGTTTCATTGTCAATATATGTTCACTATGTTAATGTTGAAATTGTTAAATCTCGGAATGGTCAGATGAATATTTTTTTTAAAATACATTGTTTGAAGAAAAAATAAGTGGCGCTAAATAATGAAGCTAGATGCCTAAAAATCGCAAATATATGACACAATCAAAAGTTACGAGTCTCAACTTGATCGTTGCAAAGTTTTGGTCAAAATCAGCGTTTTTGCAAAAAATTGAAGGCACTAAATATTAGACTCAGAAAGATTAAGATTCTTATGTAACTTCATCTTGATATAAAAACATTAAGTATGGAACTCCATTCAGGTACCGCTAATTATTTTCAAGTAAGTTACTAAAAACTAAATTTTGGACATAAACGTCCTTGTCCATTAAGATTAAGTACCATTTGAATTTATGACACATAGTTCTAATTCCAGCACTCTATTACATTCATTAAATTATACATATGTACCAAGTTTCAAACTCTAGTGTACATAACAATCAATACAAGGACTCTTAAGGAAGTAGTTCAGAGATCATGTTTTAAATGCAGTCGAGCAAAACCTTTTTCAGTAACTGAAGCCAACTTAACACCATTCATGTAAAAATTACGGGGCTGTAAATTGTTTCACGAGAGAGTTATTAAATTACGTGTGACCGGGAAAGAGGTCATTTAGATGGTGCTGACAGTGCCTAGGGCAATTGAGAGCAGATATTCCGTCCGGCTGTCCGCTGCGCCCATACACAAATACGGCCAGAGAGGCAGTGAAGAGACACTACGCACCGAGCTATCAATCTCTCCACGTCAGTCGAACGCAATCATACGTGTTGCCTCGGCTGACGTCAGAGCCAGGTAGCAACCAAACTTGTTCGGTAAAAGTAGGAAGTGAACTCCCGAGGACTGTACACCGTCCTGGATCGCTTGGATTTCACGGAAGTAACGGTTTGTGTGCCGCCCGTAATGTTGACAAAACCACGTGGCAAGTGGTGAGATTATGTTCCACTTTACAGACGAGGAGTGAACTTCGATGATTAGTAGTCAGGGCGATAGACCATTTTGCTTAGGACTTGTTAGAGGTCGCCTCTGATTTGCTAATAGTGCTATTTGTGACAGGGACATTATTAGTATTATCAGGGGTATTATTACGTTTGTGTGTGTGTGTGTGTGTGTGTGTGTGTGTGTGTGTGTGTGTGTGTGTGTGCGTGTGTGTGTGAACATTTACTGAATATATTAAACAGTCAGAACTCAAAAATTTTAGCCCTTGCTCATCCCGCTGAGTAAATAGCAAGTAGGAACATTTTCTTTCAGTGAGCACAAGGAGAATGTGGAATTGCAGACTGGAAATCATGATCAGTAGGTTCTTCATCGCTTTCTGGCTGACCGCAAAAAAGAGTTTCTAGGCTCTTGTGACGTCGGCGAAGATACGTATATTGTTTAACCTGCCGCATCACATCTTGTTTAAATTATTTTATGAGACCATTTAGCGAAATTTTCAGACACACCTTGAATTTGTAGAATGCTACTGTCTAAATATGGTGAAACTAAAACAAACTTCGTCCAGGTGTGAATAACTGTCTGGAATAAGTTTTATTTCGTTGGTGCCACAGTCGTGGTAAATTTTTTGAGTGATGGTGCCGTCATTTGACTGTAATAACTTTTATTTTATTGTTACACGATCCAGATTTCGGCCTCAGACCATTTTCAAGTATTAAAACTCATGTGTTAAAAGTCCTTGTTCGAATACGCAGAAATATAAAATGCAATGTACACTTTAACATCTCTGTCATGAAAACTCTCAAGCCCAGCCACTGATGCAGATATACACTGCACCACAGGAAAAGTAATCCACCCATTGCCATGTCCACCTACACGTTTATAAAATACGCCAAAAGGAAACTTACATCCTCCACATACACAAAGACCAGAAAGGAGATACGGTTTGGTCAGTCCTTCTCACTGCTTTATTATTAGATATCTGGATTGTATGAAAATCAAATAATTATTTCAGTCGAATGGCGACAGCATCATTCAAAAATTTCTCCGAAAGTTTCTTTCCATTTTTCTCGGTTATTATTTTACCAATGTTTTTATACGCCCACAGCAGACAGTGCCATGCAAGTGGCACTGCTCTTAAGTTTCTACCATAGCCGTCTTACGCTAGAAGGCATGTAGCAACGTATTTTGATCACTCGTAATTTGCAGCCCCGCCAGGTGAGTCGAGAGGCAATGGATCCAGTGACTACATATGACGCACTCCCTCGATTCAGCCTGAAGTAGTCCCTTCAAATCCTGAAAGAATACAATTCGCACTCAATTACGTATATTTTTTGTATGCTTTCCAATATGTATTCCTGAAGATTGCATGTAATATACGAGGGGCGTTCAGAAAGTAAGCTCCGATCGGTCGCGAAATGGAAACGACTATGAAAATCCGATAAAGCTTTGCACAGATGTGTTGGGTAGTGTCTCTAGTATAACCCCAGTTAGCATCACGTCGCTCTTCTCATTTCTGAGCTCGCAGTGAGTGCGTAAACATGTCTAGAAAATAGTGTCTGCCGCCAAGTACGAGGGCCTGGTGAGAAATTTCGCCTGAAGCTATGCAGCTAACATTACATAACTGTCGTGCTGTTTCTTCTTCAAGACAATTCTCAGCCGCATTCTGCAGGGGCAATGAAGATGCTCCTGCATCGTTTTCAAATGGAAATGTGAGATTACCCACAATACAGTCCGCAATTGTCTCCCCCTGAGTTTCATCTCTGGTCACATGAACCGCTGTCTTTGAAGACAACATTTTGACACAGACAACGAGGTGTAGGCCAGCGTGGAGAATTGGCGGAAAGCACTGGCGGCTGCCTTCTATGATGAGGCTATTGAAAAGTTGGTACAACGCTATGACAAAAGTCTAAGTCAGAACGGCGACTACGTAGAGAAGTAGCTGAAAGGTGTAGCTAATTGTTACAAGTAAAACATTTCTGATGTTCACTGTGGTTTCAATTTGGCAATCAATCGGAGCTTACTTTCTGAACAGGCCTCGTAGATTGCATTCAAATGTGCACTGCACGGATGATTCACATAAAGGAGAATTCAGTTACAGTACTGTTGTACGTTAAAAAAGACACATAACTTTCATTTGGCTGCCCTGCCAGTATATTATACCTAGTAAAGCAGTAGCTAAAATAGTAAACATTCAGTAGAGCGATGGATCTTCACATCCTGTTAATTACAAACGTGAGAACGCAATCATTCACTTGTCGTCCTGGCAGCTCAGTCACTACCTCGATGGCGGTTCCATAAGACGCTTATCGGCTGTTTCGCAGTAGAACATGGCTTAATAGGAGAATCCTGCCCTGAACACCCAAACACTATTGGTTTTCCTGGTAGTTCTTTGTGAGGTAGTGTTACTTTCTATATAGTGTGTAGAAGAGAAGTGTTTCTCTGTAGCGGAGATAAACAAGTGCTCCTAACTCTTAAGTTATGCGCCTTAGAGCTCATATTTACTGGACATTTTTTTCTTTCTTTGGTCTATACTACATCCATTCGATTCGGTCGTTTCCGTACCAGGTCCACTTACCTTAAATTGATAGATTTACCTGTTTCCGTCACCCTGAAAGTCTAATATCACCACGAAACCATCCTATATTCAGGGTGATTAAATTACCCCGACCACTGTCGTTTAATGGAACCAGCAGTGTAAGAGCTGGCCTTCAAAATTCACGCGCGACGTTTTCATATTCTCTCCCTCGCTACAGACACGCTGTTAGTCATTCGGAAAAAATGAACACGACTTTTTTGTAGGAAATATAGTGTAGTTAAATCTTGTACGTGTGTACGTTTTTGCTGCAGGCCGTAGCTTTCAAGTTATTCAAGAAAAACGTACAAAAGAGACCTTCAATCGCACCCTCACTCCCACACTCACCAGCCACCGGTCAGCGTTCCTAGTATGTTGTCCGTGGCACTTCCTCCTACAACTCTACAAACATTTGCAACTGCACGAATTGTTTCCCACTTTCAACCTTTCTTGGTCTTCGTCGACTGGCCTAAGAGCGCCACCGGCATAGCTGAGCACTTGCAGATTGTGGAACTGAGGCGTAAATTTTACGTAACAATATTGTTAACCTTAACAGCATAAAATAAACAACTGCAGTGTTGAAATCGTCAGGCCTCTTGATTACGAAAGTACTGTGTTAGTAAGGCTTAAGTATGGATCGAATTTTCAACGTAATTAGTTTTACCGTAACTTTCATAGAACTCGTTTTTTGTTCATTGTCCTCAGGAGCACGTTTAAATTAGTGTCAACGAAGTAGCCAACTATGCTCTTGGCGTTATAGCCCACTCAGCAGAGAACAAAAGACGTCGAATATCGGGAATACTTCGTGTTGTACAGTGGCAAGAGGGAGCACCACGAACAATATTCTGGAAACACCGACTGGTGAGGATAATTGTTTCGTGGAGGTGCGTTTAAAGATCACTTTTGTACGTTTTTCTGGATAACTCGAAAACTTTGACCATCAGCGAAAACGTATCCCAGTACAGAACTCAGCAAAATTAAATTTCCCAGAGAAAGCCCCTGCTTATTTTCTCTGTGGGACTAATAGCTCGGGCCTAGCGAGCCAGAGAATATGAAAATCTAGCACGTGTTTGACGGAGGCCAGCAAAACATTACGAGCTGCTTAAAACGACAGCAGAAGGGGCACCTGAATCTCTCTGTTTACGTCACTGCTCCTACCACTTTAGCAGACTGATGTTTTCAGATAAACAGTGGTTTACACGCTTTACTGCCAGTCCTATCAAATGACGACAATCGTGGAGCCTGAGCCACGCGCGCAGCCGATATCGTTATTTCGGTAAGATTGACGAGTGTCGTGACGTCAGCTTCCGCTCAGCCCACAACGAACTCTCCTGGCTCAACGTCACCAAGAGGATGGTCTGACCACCTCTACATCTGGGACTATTCGCTGCTGACAGCGCTGCACTTCTTGACTTTGGTAATAAACATTTAAGTGTGCATACTATGAAACGGGCTTCAGTTTAATTAACGTCTGAGCGGACGAGAATCTAAATGCCGGGACTATCTTACGTATTGTGTTGCAACCAGTCAATCTATATTCGTGCTGCTTTTCAGGAAGCATTAACAAGGTGTTTTGTGGTGCCAATATGCTTCATACTTGCGGTGATCTGTTTCTGTTCGACACAATAGGAGGAGGGATTCTTGAAAAGTTCGGATATACGGGAATATTTCCGTTAGATTAAATCACGGTCAGTCAGAGATTCCGAAATCAGATACTAGATTAGAAGGCATAGGCAGGAGCAGATGCAGACTTGGATCACAATTTGCTAGTGTTGAAGAGCAGGCTGAAGCTCAAGAGACTAGTCACGAAGAATCAAAGAAGTGTAATACGGAAGTACTAAGGAATGAAGAGATTCTCTTGAAGTTCTCTGAGACTACAGTTACCGCGATTGTGGCGCTCACCTGCACGGCGCCAAACACGCAGTTCAGATGAGGAAGACTGGGAGCCTCCAGAAAGGGCAATCACTGAATTTGGAACGAAAAACGTTGGTACAAAGAAAGTAATTGCAAAGAAACCATGCGTAACAGAAGAAATACTTCAGTTGATCGAAGAAAGAAGGAAGTGCAGAAATGTTCAAGGAAACTCTGGAATGTAGAAATACGCCGGCCGGAGTGGCCGAGCGGTTAAAGGCGCTACAGTCTGGAACCGCACGACCGCTACGGTCGCAGGTTCGAATCTTGCCTCGGGCATGGTTGTGTGTGATGTCCTTAGGTTAGTTAGGTTTAAGTAGTTCTAAGTTCTAGGGGACTTATGGTTCAAATGGCTCTGAGCACTATGGGACTCAACAGCTGAGGTCATTAGTCCCCTAGAACTTAGAACTAGTTAAACCTAACTAACCTAAGGACATCAAAAACATCCATGCCCGAGGCAGGATTCGAACCTGCGACCGTAGCGGTCTTGTGGTTCCAGACTGCAGCGCCTTTAACCGCACGGCCACTTCGGCCGGCTAGGGGACTTATGACCACAGCAGTTGAGTCCCATAGTGCTCAGAGCCATTTGAACCATTTTTTTGTAGAAATACAAGTTATTAGGAATGAAGTAGACAGGCAGTGCAAGGGAAGCTAAGGTGAAATGGCTGCATGAAAAAAGTGAAGAAATCGGAAACGAAATGATAGTTGGAAGGACTGACTCAGAATATAGAAAATTCGAAACACATTTCGCTGAAACTAAAAATAAAGGCAGTAACATTAAGAGAGCAATGGGATTTCCACTGCTAAATTCAGAGGAGAGAGCTGTTAGAAGGAAAGAATACATTGAAGGTCTCTCTGGGGGAAGGATTTGTCTGCTGACGTGGTATAAAAAGAAATAGGAGTCGATATGGAAGAGATAGGGGATCCAGTATTATAATTTAAAAGAGCTCTGGAAGACTTACAAACAAATAAGGCAGAAGGGGATAGACAACATTCCATCGGAGTTTCTAAATTTATTGGGGAAAGTGTGAACAAAACGACTATAAACGTTGGTGTGTTGAAAATGTGAGTCTGATGATATTCCATCTGACTTTCGCGAAAAAATCATCCATACGATTCCGAAGATTGCAAGAGCCTACAAGTGTGAGAAATATTGCTCAATCAGCTTAACACATCATGCATCCAAGTTGCCGACAAGGATAGTATATACAAGACTGAGGATGTGTTAGATAACGATCAGTTTGGCCTTAGGAAAGGTAAAGAAAAGAGAGACAATTCCACCGTTGCGGTTGATAGTGGAAGCAAGATTAAAGAAGAATCAAAACATTTTCTTAATATTTGTCGACTTGGAAAAAGCGTTCGACAATGTAAAATGAAGGACAAAATTCTGAGAAAAATAGGCGTGAAATGAAATGAAATTATCGTATGGCATTGCTGACCGGGAGGCCCCGTTCGTGGAACTTTGGCCGCCGAGTGCAACACGTGTTTCAGTCGACGTCACAGTGGGCGACTAAAATATGGGTAAGCTATAAGTAGAGACGGGTAATGTACAATAGGTACAAGAGCCGAGAGGAAATAACAAGATTGGACGACCAAGAACGAAGTGCTCAGATTAAAAAGGGTGGAAGACAGGGATGCAGTCTTTCAACACTACTGTCCGATCTACACCCCTGGACATTGAAATAAGAACACCGTGAATTCATTGTCCCAGGAAGGGGAAACTTTATTGACACATTCCTGGGGTCAGATACATCACATGATCACATTGACAGAACCACAGGCACATAGACACAGGCAACAGAGCATGCACAATGTCGGCACTAGTACAGTGTATATCCACCTTTCGCAGCAATGCAGGCTGCTATTCTCCCATGGAGACGATCGTAGAGATGCTGCATGTAGTCCTGTGGAACGGCTTGCCATGCCATTTCCACCTGGCGCCTCAGTTGGACCAGCGTTCGTGCTGGACGTGCAGACCGCGTGAGACGACGCTTCATCCAGTCCCAAACATTCTCAATGGGGGACAGATCCGGAGATCTTGCTGGCCAGGGTAGTTGACTTACACCTTCTAGAGCACGTTGGGTGGCACGGGATACATGCATTGTCCTGTTGGAACAGCAAGTTCCCTTGCCGGTCTAGGAATGGTAGAACGATGGGTTCGATGACGGTTTGGATGTACCGTGCACTATTCAGTGTCCCCTCGACGATCACCAGTGGTGTACGGCCAGTGTAGGAGATCGCTCCCCACACCATGATGCCGGGTGTTGGCCCTGTGTGCCTCGGTCGTATGCAGTCCTGATTGTGGCGCTCACCTGCACGGCGCCAAACACGCATACGACCATCATTGGCACCAAGGCAGAAGCGACTCTCATCGCTGAAGACGACACGTCTCCATTCGTCCCTCCATTCACGCCTGTCGCGACACCACTGGAGGCGGGCTGCACGATGTTGGGGCGTGAGCGGAAGACGGCCTAACGGTGTGCGGGACCGTAGCCCAGCTTCATGGAGACGGTTGCGAATGGTCCTCGCCGATACCCCAGGAGCAACAGTGTCCCTAATTTGCTGGGAAGTGGCGGTGCGGTCCCCTACGGCACTGCGTAGGATCCTACGGTCTTGGCGTGCATCCGTGCGTCGCTGCGGTCCGGTCCCAGGTCGACGGGCACGTGCACCTTCCGCCGACCATTGGCGACAACATCGATGTACTGTGGAGACCTCATGCCCCATGTGTTGAGCAATTCGGCGGTACGTCCACCCGGCCTCCCGCATGCCCACTATACGCCCTCGCTCAAAGTCCGTCAACTGCACATACGGTTCACGTCCACGCTGTCGCGGCATGCTACCAGTGTTAAAGACTGCGATGGAGCTCCGTATGCCACGGCAAACTGGCTGACACTGACGGCGGCGGTGCACAAATGCTGCGCAGCTAGCGCCATTCGACGGCCAACACCGTGGTTCCTGGTGTGTCCGCTGTGCCGTGCGTGTGATCATTGCTTGTACAGCCCTCTCGCAGTGTCCGGAGCAAGTATGGTGGGACTGACACACCGGTGTCAATGTGTTCTTTTTTCCATTTCCAGGAGTGTATATATCGAAGAAGTAATGATAGGAAAAAAAAAGAAAGTGTCAGGAAAAGAATTAAAACCAAGGCGAAAGGATATCAACCATACGATTCGCTGATGACGTTGCTATACTGAGTGAAAGTGAAGAAGGCTTACATCATATGCCGGATGGAACGAACAGTCTAATGAGTATAGAACATGGACTGAGAGTAAATCGAAGAATGACGAAAGTAATGAGAAGTAGCAGAACTGAGAACAGCGACAAGCTTAACAACAGCATTGATGTTAACGAAGTAGATGAAGCTAAGAGGCAGCAAAATAACCAATGACCGACGGTGCAAGGAGGGAATTACAAGCTGACTAGCACTAGCACTGGCAAAGATAGTATTACTGGTGTACAGAAGTATACTAGTATCAATCATAGACCTTAATTTGAGGAAGAAATTTCTGAGAATGTACGTTTGGACCACAGATTTGTACGGTGGTGGAACATGGACTGTGGGGAAACCGGAACATATGGCTCAAGTGGCTGTGAGCGCTATGGGACTTAACAGCTATGGTCATCAGTCCCCTAGAACTTAGAACTACTTAAACCTAACTAACCTAAGGACATCACACAACACGCAGTCCGGGTCCCATCAAACCAGTCAGAAGACTGACGACTCAAAAGAATAAAAAATGGGAGAAATTAATCTCACAATTTTACCAAATTATCGAGGCTGGTTTTTGTGATTAGATGGCGACGATGTGCTACGTACTTACCACGAAATTTACATAACTGTTGGCTGATCAAACGGAATACAGGCCAACGGCGACGTTCTAGCTTCCTCCTCCTTTTCTGAGTAGTTCGATGTTTATTATTTTTTTCACAGACTTGTAGTGGTTTCAACAATTCCTCAGACTATGATGCTGTTCCTTTCCTGTCTGCAGTATTCCATGGCAATATATTTGATTGTAAACATTCAGCCACTGACTATGTACGTTGAGATTACTAATATACGTAACACTTATCAGTTTTTAAGGGAACAGTTAAAGTGAATTTATCAGAATTATTACTGACAGATTTTCGTAGTCGACTGCAACATTCAACACTTCACATCCGCCGTTGTTACGGTTGCACTTACTTTGCTCTTAGCGCCATATGATGCTGAATGAATTTCAAGTCTTAAAATTCAACTTGTAAGGTAAATAGTAACAATGAGAGTGCAATGGGGCTTTCATTGTTAAATGCAGAGGAGCGAACAAATAGGTGGAAAGAGCACACTGAAGGCCTATATGAGGGGGAAGACGTCCCCGATGCCGAGAGAAGAAACAGTAGTTGACAACTAAGAGACAGGGGATTCAATATTACAATATTAAAGAGTTTTGGACGACGTAAGATCAAATTCGGCAGTAGAAATAGATAACATTCCATCAGAATCATAAAAATAATAGGGGGAACAAAACATATATTAATGTTGGCGTGTAGAATGTATGAAATTGATGATATACCAACATACATTAATTAAAACATCATCCACGCAATTCCGAAGACAGCAAGAGCCGATAAGTGACAGAATTGTCGCACAATCTGCCTACCGGTTCACGCATCCTAGTTGCTGACAACAATATGCAGAAGAATGGAAATGAAAACTGAGGGTCCGTTAGATGACGATCAGTTTGGCTTCATGAAGGTTAAAGGCACCAGAGAGGCGATTCTGACGTTGTGGCTGATAATGGAAGCGAGGCTGTGTAAAAATTAAGACACGTCCATTGGCATTGTCGACCTAGAAAAAGCGTTCGACGGTGCAAGATGTTCTAAATTCTAAGAAAAATAGGGATAAGCTATAGGGAAAGACAGGTAATACATTATCTGCACAAAAAGCTAGAGGGAACGGTACGACCTGAAGAAGCTATGGGGAAAGACAGATAACATACAGTATGTACAAGAACCAAAAACTAACCAGGAGACTGGAAGACCAAGAACGAAATGCTCAGATAAAAAATAGGTGTAAGTCAGTGGCGTAGTCTTTCGTACCTACTTTTCAATCTATGCATCGAAGAAGCAATGACAGAAATAAAGAAAGGTTCAAGAGTGCCATTAAACTTCAGGTTGAAAGGATATCAGTGATACGACTCACAGATGGCATTGCTGTCCTGAGTGAAAGTAAAGAAGAATTACAGAATGTGTTGAATGTAATGTAGACAGAATATGAACTGATTGTAAATCGAAGATAGAGGTATGAGAAGTAGCAGAAATGACGACAACGAGAAATTTGAAATCAGAACTGGTGACCACGAAATAGATAAAGTAAGTTATCATGCTCCATAGGCAGCAAGAGGTTAGCACTGGAGAGTAATTCGCCACATCAAACCAGTCAGAAGATTGGTTGAGTTGGGTTGTTTGACGGAAGAGGCCAAACAGCGAGGTCATTGGTCTCATCGTATTAGGGAAGGAAGTCGGTCGTGCCCTTTCAAACGAACCATTGCGGCATTTGCCTGGAGCGATTTAGGGAAATCACAGAAAACCGTCGTCGTCACGAATGCGAGTCCAGTGTGCTCACCACTGCGCCAACTCGCTCGGTCCAGTCAGAAGACTGATGACTCAAATGGAGGAAAGTTAAGTCTCATCTCAGAACGAGTGAATAAGTTGCAAAGCAGGATTTCAAAGAAATTCCAATGTACGATTTCTTAACTAATCCTGTTGACTCATTTCGGGGATATTTTCATTAAGGTGGAGTGTTAAGTCACATTAGTATGGGCTTGTCCCACTGATAGAGGTGATTTCTGTTTTCAGTAAGCAAAAAACATTTTTACATCGCTAATTTACAGTAATACAAAACATTAAACGTCACATACTTTACAGAGTAAATACAAACAAATGCTCAGTGACTCTCGGTTCAGCACTATAAATGCGTCAGAGAACTGAAAGCCCCGATAGACCCATCAAAGGAGATATGTACAGTGGTACATTGTGAGTCACCTGAAACGTTCGAAGCGGTTTACTGTCGTATTTCGCTGTAGTAGTTGTTCCGGGAGGTAAAAAGTTACTTCTAGTGCCCGAATTTTTTTCTTTTCAGAAAACTATGTAATATTTCCCAGTTTCTTTCTTCATTCTTTGTTTTATATGTTATTTGCATAATTTCTTGTCGTGTGGATGCGCATTATGTTACTTTGCAAATTACATGTAGAAGATTAGTTTGCGTGCATTGTGTGCATTGCCATTACGGATTAGAACTTAACTAAAATTAGCATATCTGTGTTTGGCACTGCTCGTATTACTAGTGAAACACATTAAAATCTTATTGATTGGCGACTCCATAGTGTCCTGTGCACTTCGACCAGATTTAAAATCTCATAACAAAGTAAATATCGCTATTTTCTATTTTGCATCTGCCACAAGTGTGTCATTAAATATATCTTTTTAGAAGAGGAATTGTCGACAGAAACGATTTGATATCAGACTTTGCTACCTATAAGATGTTTGTCATATGGTAGAGAATCACTATTGTAGTTATATACTGAATATCTTCCTCGGCCAACGACCGCTTTAGTAATGAATGGTTCAAATGGCTCCGAGCACTATGGGACTTAACTGCTGTGGTCATCAGTCCCCTAGAACTTTGAACTACTTAAACCTAGCTAACCTAAGGACATCGCACACATCTATGCCCGAGGCAGGATTCGAACCTGCGAACGTAGCGGTCGCGCGGTTCCAAACTGTAGCGCCTAGAACCGCTCGGCCACCCCGGCCGGCTTAGTAATGGATAATGTATTTGCAACGCGTGGGTAGTCTAGACGGCATAGAAAATCGGCTGACACGTATCGATTGGTAACGTCGGTGCCACTGGACAGCGATGAATCGGTAAATATTTCAGACCTGCGGCTATATCCCCAACCAGCAATCGCACCCCGTTAAATACTTATACGTTCTGCATGAGAACTCGTCCCACTTCGTGACGTAGCCTGCATTTACACATTGCATCAGCGCTGGAATTCACATGGCTGAGCGGTGAGTTCGCAGTGTAGACAGTAGTCACTTAGGAAAAAAAGGTTAACTTGTCAATTAAAAGTAAATAAAAATTGCCTTGCAGCAGTGCTGTCACACTCTGTCCATCCGAGGGAAGCTTTGCACATTGTAGGGGAGACACGACGATTCATCGTATTTGATCGCGAATTGACAACAGTGTGCTACATGCCTATGGCAGTCTGTAATCGAAATCTTGTTATACCGGATAATGGTGTCAGCACCTCTATACTGTCAAAAGTACCGACGTCAATTAAACTTGTGTATTTTCTACAGTGTGCAAAACAGAGTACAAGTCTATGTTTATAATCATAACTGACACCTCTGAAGAGACTGAAGCAACATGTTTGTTGTATTTGAGGGTCCTAGATACACCACAAACACTGGAACTCCTTTACATTCTTAAGGTTGGAACGCTGAAACACCTCACGGACTCTATGGCTCATCATAAAATTCTAATCACAGTGACCCAAGAGACAAGACTGGCTGACATACGTGCTTCGGAATTACAAGGTTACAAAAAATCTTCAAGGGAAACCTGGGAAGGTGTTGCATAAACTCTCCCTTACTTCTGTGCAGCATACGTTGTTAGCAGGAAGATTCTATATTCGCATAAGGACTTCGTCTTGTAACAGATGAGTGTCGTTGTTTAGCTTACGAAGAACGAACAGAGTTTATGCAACCATCAGTGAATCATGAACCGATCAACTAAGCGAATAAAATGTGTCCAGGAGAGGCAGATAAATTCAGAGAACATTTTTAATACGTAACCTGCAAAATTTCGAATAACGCACATTCTTCTGGGAGACTGCCGTATGTTGCTTGTGAAATAAATTTCTAAACGTAGACACTATTCGCCCCGCTCAAGGTGAAACCTCTAGTGATGAAAGAAGTATAAAATATAAATAGGTCACAATGCAATGCGCGTATCATGTCCAGCCTCATATTCTTTTTAAACGATACTGCCTTCCATGAGATACCATTTACTGGATTCCCTACTAACTAAACATCCTAAGGCCTTGCGGCGTTCTTCATATCTCGGTTACACTACAGTCGACAACCTTAATTTACCTTGGAAATCACAGGAGAAAAGGCCTATCAACCTACCAAAGTGACTGAGCTATTCAGGCATGACCCACTACCCCCGTCACAGATTATTTCTCTTGCGTACCTGGAGTTACTAGCAAGAGAATGGCGTACCCATAACCCTTACATCGTGATTTCCGTTATTAATCTTTGAGTCTGCAGTGAACTTTATGTTTCGAAACATCCCAGCACATCATGGAAGTAGTAGTATATCAAGGTATCATACAGAACACTTCCACTTTCAAATGTCTTCTGAAGATCACGAAGTAAACCATGTGCACATCATACGCCTTCCACCCATGACGCCACAGGCCGGCCGAAGTGGCCGTGCGGTTAAAGGCGCTGCAGTCTGGAATCGCAAGACCGCTACGGTCGCCGGCCGCGGTGGTCTCGCGGTTCTAGGCGCGCAGTCCGGAACCGTGCGACTGCTACGGTCGCAGGTTCGAATCCTGCCTCGGGCATGGATGTGTGTGATGTCCTTAGGTTAGTTAGGTTTAAGTAGTTCTAAGTTCTAGGGGACTGATAACCACAGCAGTTGAGTCCCATAGTGCTCAGAGCCATTTGAACCATTTTTGCTACGGTCGCAGGTTCGAATCCTGCCTCGGGCATGGATGTTTGTGATGTCCTTAGGTTAGTTAGGTTTAACTAGTTCTAAGTTCTAGGGGACTAATGACCTCAGCAGTTGAGTCCCATAGTGCTCAGAGCCATGACGCCACAAGGCCGGCGCTCTTTATCAGTGACGTCATTACACTTATCAGTGACATCTTCATCATTATCGACGATTTCACGTGACAAGCTACGCCTTTTCCACTTCCACCTCCGCCTAGCCGTCCCTCTTGCCCTTCTTCCTTCACCCCCGCCGTTCTCCTCTCTCTTCATCCTCCCCCCTTCCTCTTCCCCTTCTCCAGCCAGTCACAGTGTAGTATTAAAATGAGGTGTCTAATCAAATGTAACTGTGAAATCTCACAGATTCATCCGAATTCGTGCCATCTTCAAAGATACGTGTTATTTCTGAAAAAATAGATAACTTTCAATGGAACAGCCGTCTAAATCAAAGATTTTTTTTACAAAATAGCGTTATGTTCAACGACATTGAACTTTGAATACTCACACATACAAGTGTATTTCATCAGTGTATTATTAAAACGAAGCATTCACTACACACACCTTAAACAACCTAAGGTATTTACTTCTGAACTGCGTGGCATAGATACCTCTGTAATCAAACAGCGTAATATTAATATGATGCAATCAGTTGCTTGAACTGCGTAAAAATGTAGCCAAGTTGAAAGATATGTAGCATTTCCGAAAAAATTACGTAAATTTCACTTAAATATTCTCCGAGGTAAGATAGTCCAATGGTATGAGATGTTTGCATTTGATTGCTTACAAACGGATACCTCCATACTTAATCACTGTAATATTAAAATGATCCAACCAACTTATTTTGCGTAAAATAGCCTTATGTTCAAAGACATTGACCTGTGAATTGCGTACACACACACACACACACACACACACACACACACACACACACACGCTCGCTCTCTACTGTTGGGTGGGGGTGGGTGCCAAGGTGATCAGCCGACTGCATACTGTTGGGTGGGAAGTTGATGATCAGTTTACAGGATGACTGTCAACTGCGGTGACAACGTCTCTGATATTGCAGCATCAGTGACAGGCCACTGCAGTTGAATATTACAGCTCTTATAATACAACTGCGCCCCGAGACAGCGAGCGAAAATGCATTTTTTTTGGATTAGTGAAGAAACGTAATAGTACTGTACCAACAGCCGTTGTTTTGATATTGTTTTATTAGGCATCCAGTTTCGACGTTCCAGTCATACAGGGTGTTTCAAAAATGACTGGTATATTTGAAACGGCAATAAAAACTAAACGAGCAGCGATAGAAATACACCGTTTGTTGCAATATGCTTGGGACAACAGTACATTTTCAGGCAGACAAACTTTCGAAATTACAGTAGTTACAATTTTCAACAACAGATGGCGCTGCGGTCTGGGAAACTCTATAGTACGATATTTTACACATATCCACCATGCGTAGCAATAATATGGCGTAGTCTCTGAATGAAATTACCCGAAACCTTTGACAACGTGTCTGGCGGAATGGCTTCACATGCAGATGAGATGTACTGCTTCAGCTGTTCAATTGTTTCTGGATTCTGGCGGTACACCTGGTCTTTCAAGTGTCCCCACAGAAAGAAGTCACAGGGGTTCATGTCTGGCGAATAGGGAGGCCAATCCACGCCGCCTCCTGTATGTTTCGGATAGCCCAAAGCAATCACACGATCATCGAAATATTCATTCAGGAAATTAAAGACGTCGGCCGTGCGATGTGGCCGGGCACCATCTTGCATAAACCACGAGGTGTTCGCAGTGTCGTCTAAGGCAGTTTGTACCGCCACAAATTCACGAAGAATGTCCAGATAGCGTGATGCAGTAATCGTTTCGGATCTGAAAAATGGGCCAATGATTCCTTTGGACGACATGGCGGCCCAGACCAGTACTTTTTGAGGATGCAGGGACGATGGGACTGCAACATGGGGCTTTTCGGTTCCCCATATGCGCCAGTTCTGTTTATTGACGAAGCCGTCCAGGTAAAAATAAGCTTCGTCAGTAAACCAAATGCTGCCCACATGCATATCGCCGTCATCAATCCTGTGCACTATATCGTTAGCGAATGTCTCTCGTGCAGCAATGGTAGCGGCGCTGAGGGGTTGCCGCGTTTGAATTTTGTATGGATAGAGGTGTAAACTCTGGCGCATGAGACGATACGTGGACGTTGGCGTCATTTGGACCGCAGCTGCAACACGGCGAACGGAAACCCGAGGCCGCTGTTGGATCACCTGCTGCACTAGCTGCGCGTTGCCCTCTGTGGTTGCCGTACGCGGTCGCCCTACCTTTCCAGCACGTTCATCCGTCACGTTCCCAGTCCGTTGAAATTTTGCAAACAGATCCTTTATTGTATCGCTTTTCGGTCCTTTGGTTACATTAAACCTCCGTTGAAAACTTCGTCTTGTTGCAACAACACTGTGTTCCAGGTGGTGGAATTCCAACACCAGAAAAATCCTCTGTTCTAAGGAATAAACCATGTTGCCCACAGCACACTTGCACGTTGTGAACAGCACACGCTTACAGCAGAAAGACGACGTACAGAATGGCGCACCCACAGACCGCGTTGTCTTCTATATCTTTCACATCACTTGCAGCGCCATCTGTTGTTGAAAATTGTAACTACTGTAATTTCGAAAGTTTGTCCGCCTGAAAATGTACTGTTGTCCCAAGCATATTGCAACAAACGGTGTATTTCTATCGCTGCTCGTTTAGTTTTTATTGCCGTTTCAAATATACCGGTCATTTTTGAAACACCCTGTATCATCTTCAGGCCCGTCGCGTGACTGGAACTTCGAAACAGGTTGCCTAATAAGATAATATCAAAGTAACGGGTGTTGGTACAGTACTGTTACATTTCATCGATTAGCCGCTTTCCCAAGTTCCTGAGCCCAAAATTAAGTTACGTTTATTTGTGAAGAAGTTCTGTGTTGTTGTTGACTCAGATTGGTGTTTCTCGGACTCCCTTTTCGCCAATGAATACGATCGTTGAGGAATTCAAGTTCTGAGATGCCCACATAATCAAGGAATCTTAGCCTCTGAAACAGGGAACAGAGGGACCAGATAAGCCTACACTGCATCTCTGTGCTACAATTTTCCGGTAAAATTTTTTTGTTTCACTGTTGAAGACACACGTAATAATCCAGGTAGACCTTTCTAGCCGCATGACCCGAGAGCAGTTGCCCGATGCCTCTGTCATAACACAGGCCTCACAGCTGGGCACTGCACGCTACACTTTGTTACGCAGATGTAATACCCGTCTCCACAGTTTGGCCTAAAGTTTCAGTTCTCCTGCGGTATCGGATATGATCCCCCGTTATCTGTTCCCAAGATCCAATCCAAACTGCGAAATCACAAGCAGTAATTATATAAACTGTTTCCAAAACTGCAAAACAGACTTTTTTAGGACATCTTTCAACTGATCGAATGTTCTCATACTCGACTGCAATTGAGTCTTTTACTTTATTTTCGACAGCTCTTGGTTTTTGACACAACTAATCTGCACATAGGTTGTAACACTACATAGTTAGAGCCACAATATAAAACTTTAAATTATTGCACCGATTATTCCGGCAGCGTTTTCGTTCCCTCTCTTGGTGACAAATAACCACTGCCTCACAAATCGCCAAATATTCTCACATTACAGCAAACAAAAGCAACAAATTGCCCCAGAAAAAATTGCACGTTATAAAACTAATACACACTTTTCTCTTGTGACGACTTCAACAGAATTCCTTAACTTCATCTACTTCCTGATCACCAATCCTGATATTTAATTTTTCACTGTTCACAATCCTGCTACTTCTTATTGCTTTCGTCTTTCTTTGATTTACTCTCAGTCCATATTTTGTACTCATTATATTGTTCATTCCATTCAGCTGATCCTGTAATTCTTTTCACTTTCATTGAGGATAACAATGTCATCAGCAAATATTATAGATATCCGTTCACCTTGAATTTTGATCTCGCTCTTGAAACTTTCTTTCATTTCCATCATCATTGCTTCTTCAATCCACAGTTTTAACAGTAGGGGTGAAAGACCACATTCTTGTCTTACACCCTTTTAATATGAGTACTTCGTACTTGGTTTCCACTCTTATTTCCATCTTGGTTCTTGTACATATTGTATATTACCTGCCTTTCCCTATAGCTTACTTCTATTTTTCTCGAAATTTCGAACATCTTGCACCATCTTACATTGTCGAACTCTTTTTTCCAGGTCGACAAGTCCTATGAACGTGTTTTGACTTTTCTTTAGTCTTGCTTCTACTATCCGCCGCAACGTCAGAATTGCCTCTTGTGCCTTTACCCTTTCCAAAGCCAAACTGATCTTCATCTAACACATCCTAAATTCATCTATCAGTTGAAGTGTTTCTTCGTTTACACGTGGTTTCTTCATACTTAACTTCTTTGTACCTATGGTTTCTTCCAGAATTCTCTGGTTGTATAACAGTAACGTGCCGTGAAACATGTAATGTTACCCTCTGAGAGGATTTCGAAGTTCGACCGCGCGTCTGTCTAATGGACGAGGGTATCGGACTATAAGGTAGAATTTGATGAAATAACACAAAAACCAAACGGGATTTAATCTTGGGAGTCAACGAAAGTGGAAAAATTATAAATGAGTAAAAAAATGAACGGTCGCCAGCTCCATTAGGCACTTTAATTTGGAAATATATATTTAAGAAAATTGAATATTGGTTAATGAAGTTACTTTCCTTGAGATTTCATTTGAATAGCGAACTGGATATAAACTGGCACAGTGCACTCTGTACTGTTTGTAGCAGCAGTTACCCATAACAAACACATCAGTAAATGATGGGGAGCAAGTTTACACTTAGCTAATAGTAATGAGCATTAGTTAATCAAAGACTGAACTGTCACTGCATTAAGTGCAGAACTAAATTGGTGCATGAGGGTCTTCTATCTTCACTGACATGAAAAACACAAATAAAGATGAATAACATAATAAATACACTGTTTAAGCTCCTCTACATATAGAAGTTTTCCTTAGCAACAATTATAGTGCAATTTTTTCTCAATGGGTGGAGAACATGATGGGGACACATGAACTAGTATAGTTTCACCAATCAGCGCTCTTTGATTATTACAATAATAAAGACTAACCCTAAAAGCTAACCATTCACTTAAAGTACTTTGCAAAACAATACTACACTCGAAGCAAATACCTTCGGAAAAGGAATCTTTCATGATGGGTACCAAAAATACACGTTCTTTAAAGTGTGCATAATTTTTCTTCTGACAATACTACCGTAAATCTGTTCATTAAAGATTTATATATACTTGTACTTTAATTACTTGTGAAGAAGGTATTATTTGGAATAATATTTAAACAATCCAGCACTGTAATCCTACAAAACTATATTTTATAATACACTAAGGATATTTTAGCAAAAGCCTATCCAACTTCACGTTGGTATTAATTGATGTTTGAATTTCTGTACTTAAACTTCCTACCTTAACAATTTCACTTGGAGTAGTTCATTAACAAAGCATCCAGATGTTAAGCTTACTTTAGCTTTTACTACTCCTTCTACTTCAGACCAAAAAAAATCACTTTTAAACACATAAATGCAAGAATTGTTCCATTAAGTCAGGATACTCGGTTTTAGTAGCACTTAGGTGAGGACCCTGGGTAGGATGGTAATCAGGATTGAAAATATGGTTTCAGACACGAATTTATGTTTTATGTAATTATTATACAAATTAACTGGCCCATCCCATATACATTACCTAACTGAATGTATGAAGTTTGTGAAGCAGTGTCGAAGATTGGTGGCAGGCGCAATGGTGGCCAACTGTACTCACGGCTCTTGATGTGCGAATGCTCTATAAATTCTCTTCTTGGCGTCGGATTTTCAATATATTAGAGCCATTCTATTATTCCGTGAATACCAAATTATAGCCAGATCCACATCCGAGGCAAATCCCATCTAATGCAGCCTCCAGTTGCCTCTCTTAGCACCGGCGATGTGTACCGTGCTAAGGCTAGCCACATACTACGTGCCGTTCACACAAAGGAGCCGCTCAGTTCGACCGCCAAACCCACCTTTTGCATCGCGCCATGCCACTTTCGTAGCCGAGGGACTTCCCTACAGCGTTTACATGTTACAAATACAAGTGCCATAAGCATGAACCACCTCTTAACAAACGCACTCTTTTTTTATGAACATATTCATATTTTAATAATTTAAAATTTCAACATATACTTCTGCTTTTTCCTATATACATTACGAAATTCTAGTTTTCTTGCCATACGTCAATGAGTTTAAAAACCGCAGAATGCACACTTCGTAAATTGCAGATACACAGTTACATAAAATAAACCTACTCCTAATCGATGTATGTGTTACAGTTGCTCTTCTTAGAGAAGCCCACTCCTCTCCAACTGAATTGCCTATTGAGTTATTCCTTATCGCAGTATGTATAGGTTTAGAGAAAAGCGTACCTCTTCGCTCCTTAGTACTTCTGTGTTTACTTCTTTGCACATTGATTCTTCCTGACTAGTCTCTTAAACTTCAGTCTAATCTTCATCACTACTACATTCTGATCTGAGCCTACATCAGCTCTTGCGTACGTTTTAAAATCCAGTATCTGATTTCGAAATCTCTGTCTGACCGTGAGGTAATCTAACTGAAATCCTGCCGCACCTCCCTCGCTTTTCCAAGTGTATCTCCTCCTCTTGTGATATTTGGACAGAGTATTCGCTTTTATTAGCTGAAATTTATTGCAGAACTCAATCTTTCTCTTCTCTCATTCCTAGTATTACAAGCATATTCTCCTGTAACCCTTTCTTCTGCTTGTTGTCCTACTACCGCACCCCAATCCTCCATGATAATTAAATTTTGATCTCCACTTACTTACTTAATTATCCGCTCATTGTCCTCGTGGTCTCTCTCTCTCTCTTCATCTTTGTCCTGCGGCGTCGGCATGTATACCTGAAATATTGTTGTCGGTGTGGTTTGCTGTAGATTCTGATGACAACCACCCTATCACTGATCTGTTCGCATTAACACACTCTCTGCCCTATCTTCCTGTTCATAAAGAATCCTACACTAGTTATAACATTTTCTGCCGCTGTTGATATTATCCTGTACTCGCCTGATCAGAAATCCCTCTTCCACTTCTCTGACAAACCTCCCACCCATATATCGAGGTTGATCCTTAACACCTCCCTTCTCAGATCTTTTAGAATTCCTGCCTACTTCAACCTTTTGTCATTCCACGCTCAGACTCGTCGAACTTTATCCTTCCGTTGGCTGTTTAATCTATTTCTCAGTCACCTGCTATTGGCAGTACGCTCCTAGATGTCCGAGCGGGTGACTGGTCCGGAAGCTTTTGCCAATGAAGAGATCAAAATGACACTTTTCAATTAAAGGCCACGTGTCCTTTGTATACACATTATGTGTCTTTAATCCAGTGTTCTCTAGTGCCTTCTGCATCCTTATCCCGTTGATCATCGCTGATTATTCCGCCTTGTGGGGCAGTTTCCAACCCCACCGGCAGGGACTGCCCCGAAGCCCTTGTTCGCTCCTCCGCCCGCTTTGACAAGCCGTTGGCTGAATGAAGGATGACTTCTTATGCCGTAAGTCTTCGGCCGCCACTGCTGGTGATTTTTATTGAAAATTTTAGCGCTGGTTGGGTCCGAACCCGGGTGCGTGAAAATTTTCATTGCTAAGCAAAGACTTTACCACTTCATCCAAGAGGCTACTAGGCTCTTAGTAACCATCACAAATACAGTTGTGTGTGTGTGTGTGTGTGTGTGTGTGTGTGTGTGTGTGTATGGCGTATGCAATTCGGAGTCAAATATCTCTGAACATAACACTATTTTTCGAAGTGCATCGACTGCGTCATTTTTATATTTAACTATGATTGAGATGAGATATTTTTTTAAGTAGACCGAAGTTTCATTGTGCAGTGTTAACTTTTGTTCATAACTTTTCGAAGATGGTGCATTTCTTTGTGCATGAAAATTTGATCTCTCATCCAAGTGCACCACTGTATGCCATATCCAGTTGAAGCCACTGTTGATGATTAAATTCTGCAGATATACTAAACTGTGAAGACAGCCTTGTGGAATATGGTACCTGAGTGTTCGTCCAGCCAGGATTGAGTAAGTATCACACCTTCACTCAGTGTTAGCAGCAGTTACCGTCGGGGTTTGAAACCGGTTGTCACTGACCAAGCGTGACTCATGTTCCTTGTCCCAGTCGATTTCCATCTGTTTACGATCACAGTCCGCACAGCACCATAGGTGTTTACTAGTGGTATACGATTTCTTGTACAGATCTTGGACTGTCCAAGTTGATATACCAATGAAACGGGCAAATCCCTCTATTGTATGGTCTTGGGCACGCCCCAACACGATAGTTTCTTCCTGACATTGTGTCACGTCGCCCCATATTACGGCACTAATTCCCTACAACCGACTGGTAAATACGTGCATGTTCACTTCTACAACGTAAGTTACAGATGAAGGTCCGATGACAGCCTGGTTTTATTGTGTTCCTTTTAGGAAATGATTGATAGCTTGCCCACTGTGCTTGTATTATTTGGTATATACCTGCATGACACAAAATTACAAATATGAACTTCCAGAATTTTCATCTTGATTAACGAACAATTTCCCGTAATCTGGTTACCCTCCATTCAGAAGGCTGTTGCACGCAGCGACTGTTATACTGACTTGTAAACGATAGATTTCAGCTATCAGTCTTCCTTTTGAAATTTTATTGGCAGATCTAGAGTTCAGCTAGAAACTAGCCATTCTCAATGCACTATCATTTTTTATCAGTGCACGTAATGCCTGTTGGTCGGGCTTCATCCACAGTTCATTGAATAATTTCACGTAAGGAAAACTACTAAGTACCACACCATCTTCCAGAAGTTAAAGTAAAGTAAAAAGTAAAAAGTTAAAGATTATGTTCGACGTCATTGTTATAATTCTTACTGTTGTAAATAGCCGTCGGGCTTCCTGTATGAGATTGAACCTTCTCATAGCACGTGATCAGGCTAAAAGAGAGGTTCCATTTGCAACTCAGTCATGCTTGGAAAACACCATGTGTAATCGTGATTTTAGATTGATTTAAACATTTGTGCGTGCACCCTTTTCTCTTCTTTTGCATGAAAGAATCACCTGCTACTCTTGAACATTTCAGTTAAATCGTTTTCAGCGTAAATAATTAGTCTTGTGAGAAAATTTTGTATATGAAACGAGCAAATTTTCAAGGCAAGTCACTGGAGTCACGTATCTCATGTAATCAGTTCAGTTCAAAGATAAGAAGCTTCTGAAAGTGACCAGCAGGACATAAGACTTTTTCTGCTTTGGTAATGGTAAAAGAAAGAAAACTGCTACATGTCGTAGGAGATATTTCGGATTGGCTACATGGCGACACGATGCCAGCTCGACATCGGTGGATGCGATGTCGTTGGAATCGGCGTGCAGGTGGGAAGCTGGACTGTCTCTCTCGCGAATCCCAGCCCTCGTCCGTCGCAGACAAAAGCCACCGCGCTTGGCCGTGCCCTCGAAGTGTGTGTGTGTGTGTGTGTGTGTGTGTGTGTGTGGACGCGGTGCGCGCCGTGTGTGCCGGTCGTGTGTGCCGCTGTTTTCTGGCCCTTGCCGGAACAATGGTCACCGCCTGTGGCGTGTTTTGTTTCCAGTCCAGTTGCAAGCCAGACGGACACGGCGGGGCAAAAGGGGACGCACGAATAAAACGCTGCAAAAGGACGCGCCAGTGGCAAACAAGGGCCAAGGATTTACTTTGTAATTTATATTCCAGGCTTCCACGTGCGTCCCTCCACGGCGCGGCACGCCTTTCCGCGTACCTCGTCGCGCGTCCCTTTTTCTTGGTCGGCATGCGCAGTATTTAAGAGGAGCGGTGTTAAATAAGTGTGCCACGCTCCATTTCAGACGTTTCCGGTGCTCTCACGGCGTGCGGCGCTCATTTCTCACCCTCTTCCCCACACCGCGCTCCCCTCCTCCTAACGCGGCTCGGAGGACCGCGGAAGACGCAGGCAAAAAAAAAAAAAAAGAAAAAAAAGAGCGATAATGAGCCGGACTAACTTTTAATTAAGGTTTTTCCATTGCTGTGAATTTAATTCACCTTTAAAATGAATCTGTTTTTAACAAGACGGGCTTTTTCTCTCATTTTCAACGAAATGTGCGTTGGGGAGATGAGAGTCGTCTATTTTCTTCCGCAAAAGATGTGGCTGTTTCTTCGTCAACGTCCTGAGGAGTTTTTCTCTGCGACTCAAAAGCTGCGGGGCTTCCAGTTATCCACCCTTACACCCAACCAGATATCATCACCACTCAAACTTCCTCGCAGATTACATCTGAGTAAAGGGGCGGGTCTCGAACCAAGAACTTTACCTTCAGTGGGAAATGCTTATAGCGAGTGAGTCATCCAGTCACGACTGAGGACTTTTCAAACAGCCTTACGTCTTCTTGTATTACCTCTCATGTCTTTCGTAGAGTTTAGGGAAGTTCACAAATGTGACCTGTTTGGAAGTTCCAAAAACAGCCCCGTGTGAAACATACGTACCGTAAAAAATCCCTTAAGGCTGTAGCTGAGCCATTTCCCTGAAGCATCCTTTGTTGCAGGAATACTGATCACCCAAAGTGCCCAGGAGTACTTCTTCAAAGTCTACAGTTTCAACGTTTTGTTGTTAGGGAACCAGCAACTTTATTAAATTCCTTTAAGCGTTTATTAACGATTCTGTCAACAGTTGCAGTATTTACACTAGGCGACCAGTTTCGAACCTTTCATATTGACTGGGTAAAAAGCATGTGTGGATTGTGTCATTTATTCTGTTAACATTTATAAATCATGTGGTGCCACTTTGATGCTTGTTATTAAGATCAGGCACTGTCAGTTCAGCTTCAGTAGGCCAGGCTTGAAAATGAACCTATAAGATTCGAAACTAGTCGTCTAATATAAATACTGCAACTGTTGGCGGAATCGTTGTTAAACACTTTAAAGTATTTCTGTTAAGTTTGGAAAACGGGAGAGTTACAAGTGGAATTAAAACTCTGAGGTCGTGTCGTGGATCGTGGGTGAAGATCTCAATCGGTAAGAAAAGTGTCCTCGACAGACAAAGTACTAACTTCGAGTGTCGGTGGGGTACACGATTTCAGTCTGCTGGCAACTCCACCAATAACAGAGAATACTCCGCAGCAGAGTGAAATATTCATTCCGGAAATATCACATCTTCTATATTTTACTTCAGCTCTTGACCTACCGTGCGGAACTCGTTAATGCTGGACAGTTCGATATGTGACCATCAATTATTTTAGACCTGCGGGTGGGTGACCTTCCTTTCACGCCACTCGGGTTACTCTGGATATGTGTCGATCAAGCTGATGCAGTTGTAAGCAGACTGGAATCTCGTTTGGTTCTATTGGCAGTCAAATTCCCGTCCGGTCATCCACATTCACATCTTCCACAGTATCGTTAAATCACTTAAAGCGAATTCTAGGATGATTGTTTTGGAAAGTACATGGATGACTTTATTGGCCTGTCTTTTCTTAGCCCTTAACGGCCTAATTGACGGCGGGATGCGAAACTCTAACTTTCCTTCACTTCGTTGCCAAAAGGCAAATAGTAGAGCTTGTCAAGCGCATTTGCTGTATTCCATAGTCGACTCTAGTTTCAGGAGGAGCGAAGTGTTTCAAGTTATTGGTGACATTTCGTATCCAGTCTCAATAAGGGTTGTCGAACACACACAGATAGCTATGTAAGAATCATATTCGCATTTGCGAACATGATGAAATTCCAGTAAGTAGCACAATGTACTGGCAGTGATGACAATTTGTACTGGAGCGGTCTCGAACCCGGATTTCCCGCTTTACGCTCCGCTTTGTGAGCACGCTCCGCGAACAGATACAAACTCCCATATGCCACTGTTTTGTACTCATCCTATACACACACAGATACTGTGAATTTCGTAGGGGAGACGTATGATTTAAGTCGCGGCCCCGTTTTCGACATGAAATACTGTGTTGCAATGCTGCCCCTGGTTGTATGTACTACAGTGTCCTTCAGACAAACACGAATATCTGAAGGACATTGTGGATACATGACACAACACAGGCACTACAGTATAATGGAGCAGACAGCTGTAGTCTGTATCGCAGAGGTCTGTTCTGTTGTAGAATGTTCAAATGGCTCTGAGCACTATGGGACTTCTGACGTCATCAGTCCCGCCGGCTGGAGTGGCCGAGTGGTTCTAGGCGCTACAGTCTGGAACCGCGCGACCGCTACGGTCGCAGGTTCGAATCTTGCCTCGGGCATAGATGTGTGTGATGTCCTTAGGTTAGTTAGGTTTAAGTAGTTCTAAGTTCGAGGGGACTGATGACCTCAGAAGTCAGGTCCCATAGTGCTCAGAGCCATTTGAACCATTTCCATCAGTCCCCTAGAACTTAGAACTAGTTAAACCGAAGGACATCACACACATCCATTCCCGAAGCAGGATTCAAACCTGCGACCGTAGTGGTCGCGCGGTTCCAGACTGTAGCACCTAGAATCGCTCGGCCACTTCGTCCGGATGTTGTAGAATGTTGTAAAACGGTTTTTGAGGACAATCTTTCTGTCATGACCTTTCTGCAAATCGAAATTCTCTTTCATAGAAATCAACATAGGTTCCGCAAAGACATGAAGTATTAAACGGTGCTCGCTCCGTTGATCTACAAAACCATGGGGACCAGAAACCCGACGCCCAGATTGACGCTGCATTTCATGCAGTTTGTCACTGCTAGCTGATGTACACGAGCGTATGAAACGTTGGATCAAATTCGTTATTGGGCTGAAAGGTCCCTGGAAAGTAGAACAGAGCACGTCGTTCTTAATGGAGATAAATCTTCAGACGTAAAAGTAATCGGGAGCTCTAGGCAGTGTCATAAGATGACTACTTCCATGAAGCTGTTCGTGCGTGATACTGCTGAACAGAGATAAGTATCAACGCTATAAAATCATAGGGAAATGGAGGATCAATGCTTGGTGCAGCGAATAGACGATGACGCTCAAAGTAAACAAAGATAAAGTATCGAACGTAAGTCGGTTGAAAAATTCGTTATTATGTCGTTAGAACTTTGCATACTAATCACTGAAATTAAGTTACTTTCATTACATAACTCAGTACGAACACTTCCAGACATTTAAAGTGGAGCAACCAACAAAACCAATAGTAGGAATGGCAGAAATGAGACTGAGATTCACTGGAAGGAACCTCAGGAAGCCTAATCCCCTCCCCCAAAGGGGGTAAATAGAAAAGTGGAAATACGGGCGATCCGAAGAAGAGCAGCCCATTTCGTTACGGATTCGTTTGTAAGAGCTAATGGGTCACGGAGCTGCTCAACTAGTTACTACAAGAGTCAATCACTATGTTGTTACCGTCTACTTATATCCCGTGGAAAGGTCATGAAGAGAAAATCAGAGATTCTAGCTAATATGGAGACTTACCAACAGTCGTTCTTTCTACACACCATTCGGGTCTGGAACACGAGAAGGAAGAAAGTGACAGTCTTACAGGAAATACGCTACGCTTAACGCACAACAAGGTGCTTGCGGACTACAAATGTAGATATACGTATTTTCTGTGTTTCTGTATTTTATTTGCGAGACGGAGACGAAGCAGAGCCGAGCTGGACACCTCTATGAGCGGCGCCTTAAACTGATTCAAATTAATTTTCCCTGTCTGTTATTTCATACAGTTAAGAGGTAGACATTAACTGAAATTATTCATCGTGTATAAATATCAGGAGCTGTAAGTAAATGGACATTTGCAAGGAACATTAATCGTTCTGTTTGATGAGCAAAATGTGTTAAACATGTTTCAAAGAACTGCGGTTGTTACAGAATGCTATTGTTGAGAACCTTGAATGACAGATGATACTGTAAAATTTGGTGATTAGTTGTGCTGAGAAATCTTAAAATACCGAACATTCACGTGGAATACTGATTCTCTTGTTCAATAAAGATAAATATTTGAAAATAGAGACGTCTTTTATGCCAGGTTTTAGTCACAGACGTTGTCTTGAGATAAGTCGTTACTAGGAAAGAAAAGGAGATATCACAAAAAATCGAGCATTCCAACATCTATTGCTAAATTTGCTAGCGTTTTCCATGGTCATTACCAATTTTAGGTCCACGTTTTAATTGATAAATATTTGCACAGCCACAAGCAGCTACAATAAGGTAGAAACGCTACGGGAAACGAGAATATCTCCACACAATCAACAGCCCAGTTGTACTATGCAGTAGTTAGTGGTCTCTAATCTGGCGGATTTGATTTCTTTCTGGTTCACTTCGCTGTCCGGCAATGCCGTAAGCTGCGCGTTTAGTTATCCGAGCATGTACATGCTTCAAATTTCTTGTGGAGGGAAAACAACTACTGTTCGTAGTACATCTGTTCGCCCTCACAAGGACGTATTCTGATGTTAATGACTGTGATCTGTTCACAACACAATAGACTTTCATGAAAAGACCAGTCATTAATCCTTCTGCCTCGACTCTTCGCGAAGTCCCTGTGGTGCCGTTGCAGATCAATAATGTTTCAAAGGGCTGCATTTGAAGTTGTCCTACCCAAGACACCTGCGGTCTTCTGTCATAATATTAACGAAAATCTCAACAGTAGAAGCTCGATGGTTGTCCAACCCAAGACACCTGCGGTCTTCTGTCATAATAGAAACGAAAATCTCAACAGTAGAAGCTCGATGAATCTCTAAAGGTATCCCCTCTCTTTTTTGTGACATGGTACTGACAGTGGTGCGTTTCTGCAGCATATAAGCAACGTAGCGCGACTCCGATTCGGATGGATAAGCACCGACGTGCAGACAGCTGATTAATGTGGCATTCGTGTTTTTCAGATTGCGTGCAGTAAATACAGAAACGTGAACTATGGCTACGTTAGTACGATAAGCGTCCAAACATGATCAACGTGTTGTTATTCTTTTCTTAGCAGCAGAAGAAGAAACACATGTAGGCAACCATCGTTAGAATGAAAAATGTTTGTGGGTCAGCGTCTCTGTCGAGAACCACCGTTGCGAAATGGTGCGTCAAGTGCCGTGCTGGTCGTGGTTCGACACAAGACGCTCCCGTGTCGCAAGTGTCGTAATGGAGAACTGACGCCAACTCAAGTGCAAGACAAGTGAGCACCCGCCCTATAGTCCTGATCTCTTCCCATACGATTATCACGACTACAGTGCCTTAAAAAAGGCCTTGCAGGGTCGATGATTCCTGTCTGGCGAGGATGTGTAGCAGGCAGTTACGGACTTCTTCACGCAGCAGGAGACGGCAACTTACCAAAGCTGATACGTCGGTGGAATGATTGCCTCAATGTTAACGGCGACTTTGATCGGCAGACCGATGCTGAACTGTACGGCCTTCTTTGATCACTCCTTATACAAACGCAGCCAACGGTCTTACTGCAGTGGTAACACCGGTTCCCGTCACATCACAGAAGTTAGGCGCTGTAGGGCTTGGTTAGCACTTGGATAGGAGACCCTCCGGGTCTGCCGAGCACCGTTTGCAAGCGGGGTGCAGTCAGCCCTTATGAGGTCAATTACTGATGAGCTACTTGATGGAGAAGTAGCGGCTCCGGTCACGAAAACTGTTAATGCCTGAGGGAGCGGCGTGCTGACCACATGCCCTATCTGCTGATGGTGACACAGCTGTCGGACGGTACCGTTATACATACTCGCGTAACTCTCGACAAATTGGGGATGATCCCGTTGTGGTCCAAACACTTCTCTAAAAAAGAGAACACTGTGAAGCACATCTTTGCTGCGAGTACCTACAGTCACCGAAATCCACGTGAACCTTTTCTATAGTCATAACATGGAATAACTACCTGTTGTCTTCAAATTCGATACTAGGTTCATTCCTAAAAACGACTGTCATGTACGATGTAGTTCCGGAAACCGTCCTGATCCAAATTACATTCTGTCGTGACAGAATTAGCCGTGATCCGTTACATGTTCGTTTCCCTGCGGCTACGTTTGTGCAGGGAAGAGATTACCCACTCCGCCACATCTCCTAGGTATGTAATCACACGCCAGGTATGTAATCACACGCTATTTTATTCCCTCTAGAAGAGTGAGTAATGCAGCAGAATAATGCACATTCACAAACGACTAGAACTTTCCTGTTGCTCATCAGTTGCCTTTGTCTGCAAGATTCTCAGATCTAATCTCCATTAAACACATGCGAAGACGAAGGAGCAGCAACTCGGTCTTGGTCTCCACTGCAGTGATAACCATTAGCAAGTTCCATATGTTCCATATTTGTATTCCGGCTTACTATTGGACATTTTGCTTGCTGCGTAGTCTTTTACATGCGTCGCTACGAAAAGGGTTGACATATCGGACTGACGTGATTGTCGGGACACCACTTTTAGCGGAATATCTGCTTGACTAGCTCTAGTTTTGTTGCCATAGAAAGGTACTGTAAATTATTTAACTCTGTATGGCGTGTAAATATTTTAAAAAATTGTAACAGTCTCCAAAACTTCGGACTCCATGTAACTGTTATCGCTTTATATGTTGTTCTTGAATGTTGTTGTTATTATCTAAACTGATTTTCAATTCTTAAACTGTCGTGTATGCATGTGTTGAATACGAACCTGAGCAATGAAAATGGTGTGATTACACAGGCGCTGTCTAATAAAAAGGGTTGCCAAATATATGCGACTGTGTAATAGTGATACAATGCACAAATGTGTCCTAGAGGAAGTGTCCTCTGAAATTCTGTATTGCACAGTGGAGTGAACAGTTGAAATTCGTGACGTCATTCTGCGTGACTTGCGGTTCCAACACATATATAAATACTACACAAGATTAGAAATCGAATTTTGAAATGTCTAAAATGTCAAAATGTCTAAAATACTTCCGTAAATATGACCCACAATTTTACGAACGCGAACTAATTAAATAAAATGCCCGACATTAAATGAAACACGCGCGTAAACTCGGTACGAAAACCAGCTTAAGGAAAGAAAAATCTTTCCACAAATGTAATGCAAGGAAAAGCTGCTATGCTAGGCACACCATTGTTTGCTTTCGATGACTGTGAGCCGCTCAGTGTAATGCGGCGACAAACAATGACGGAACAAAGTTTTCGTGCGGAGACGGTGGCAGAAACTCGACTTACTATTCGATTCAAAGGTATTAAATTTAAAAACTATGTTGTGAACCTCATACCTTAACTGTTACAATCCTCTTTACAAAAATCGGTTCTTATTATAAAAGAGAAAAATGTGATTCTGCCATGATAATAGTTAATATAAAGGTAAGGGAGTGTTGAATCTACAACTCTGAATGCAAGCCACGTTAACAGATAATTTTGTATAATCTCATCTCGGAAGTCTAACTGATTGAACCAAACCAATGAAGAGAAAATTGCTATGTAATTGTCCGAATATGAGCGCTGTGAAAGCTTTAAACATCTTGGGTTACTGGTAACTAAGAATAATGATATGAGAGAAGAAACACATGCTAGGATTTCAGCTGCTAACAGGAGATACTTTGTACTGGTTAAAGTGTTTAAAGCAAGGAGCCTTAGTAGGAATCTCAAGATGACTGTGTATCGTACAGTTGTTAGACCTGTGGTGATGTATGGTTCGGAGACCTGCACTATGAAACAAAACGATGAGGAGCTGTTGCTGAGATGGGAAAGGAAGATAGGAAAATCTACTGGCCAGTAAATGATAAGGGTTTTTGGAGAATCAGAAATAATAAGGAAATTCAAGAGTTGTACAACAAACTAGATATAGTGACTGAAATAAAGAGTAATAGACTACGTTGTTTGGGACATGTAGAAAGAATGGTGGAGAACAGCACAATGAAGAAAGTTTTCAAAGGAAAACCCGGTGGACATCGTATAAGGGTCAGACCAAGGACCAGATGGCTAGACAACGTGGAGAAGGACTTGAAAAGGATGGGAGTCAGAAGATGGAGAGCCAAGGTAGCCAGCAGAGAAGAATGAGCAGAGGTTGTTCGGGAGGCCAAGGCCCTATAAGGGCTGTAGCGCCAAGGAGTAGTAGCAGAAGTATTTTTCTTTCGCAGTCTGATGACAAATTACACGAAAACAAGCAATGCAGCGAAAACATTACATGAAAAATCCTCACGCTTCTCAAATTAAACTTTACCAAATCATATTTCCAAAAAGCAAGATCCTCTGTATTAGCATTTCTGAGTTCTGATGGTTATTTCAAGACGGCACTGCAGCGTAACCAGCAATCGACTCCCTCAATTACTTCTTATTGAATGCTAATGTCAGCAGCTACAGTGCTTTTTTTTTTTTTTTTTTTTTTTGTCATCAGTCTTCTGACTGATTCGATGCGGCCCACCACGAATTCCTCTTCTGTGCTAACCTCTTTATCTCAGAGTAGCAACCTAGGTCCTCAATTATTTGATGGATGTATTCCAATCTCTGTCTTCCCCTGCAGTTTTTGCCCTCTACACTTCCCTCTAGTACCATGGAAGTCATTCCCTTTAGTCTTAACAGATGTATCATCCTGTCCCTTCTCCTTACCAGTTTTTTCGACATATTCCTTTTCTCTCCGATTATACGCATAACCTCCTCAATCCTTACCTTATCAGTTCACCTACTTATCAACATTCGTCTGTAACGCCACATCACAAATGCTTGGATTCACTTCTGTTCCGGTTTTCCCACAGTCCATGTTTCACTACCATACAATGCTGTACTCCAGACGTACATTCTCATAAATTTGTTCCTCAAATTAAGGCTGATATTTGATATCAGTAGACTTCTCTTGGCAAGGAATGCCCTTTTTGCCATTGCTAGACTGCTTTTGATGTCCTCCTTGCTCCGTCCGTCACTCGTTATTTTACTGTCTAGGTAGCCGAATTCCTTAACTTCATCTACTTTGTGACCATCAATCCTGATGTTAAGTTTCTGCCCGCATCTCGTGGTCGTGCGGTAGCGTCCTCGCTTCCCACGCCCGGGTTCCCGGGTTCGATTCCCGGCGGTGTCAGGGATTTTCTCTGCCTCGTGATGGCTGGGTGTTGTGTGATGTCCTTAGGTTAGTTAGGTTTAAGTAGTTCTAAGTTCTAGGGGACTGATGACCATAGATGTTAAGTCCCATAGTGCTCAGAGCCATTTGTACCATTTTTTTGTTAAGTTTCTCGCTGTTCTCATTTCTACTACTTCTCATTACCTTCGACTTTCTTCAATTTACTCTCAGCCCATACTCTGTACTCATTAGACTGTACATTCTGTTCTGCAGATCATGTAATTCTTCGTCACATTCACTGAAGACAGCAATGTCCATCAGCGTATCGTATCATTGATATCCTTTCACCTTCAATTTTAATTCCACTCCTGAATGTAACTTTTGTTTCCATCATTGTTTCCTCGATGTACAGATTGAACAGCAGGGGTGAAAGGCTACATCCTTATCTTACAACCTTTTTAATACGAGAACATTATTATTCTGTCTTGGCTATTGCACATATTGTGTATGACGCGTCTCTCATTATAGCTTTCCCGTACTTTTCTCAGAATTTCGAACATCTTGCACAATTTCACATTGTCAAACTTTTTTCGAGGTCGACAAATCCTATTAATGTGTCTTTATTTTTCTTTAGTTTTGCTTCCATTATCAACCGCGACGACAGAATTGCTTCTCTGGTGCCTTTAAATTTACTAAGGCGAAACTGATCGTCATCTAGCGCATCTTCAATTTTCTTTTCCATTCTCCTGTATATTATTCTCGTAAGCAACTTGGATGCATGAGCTGTTAAGCTGATTGTGCGATTATTCTCGCACTTGTCACCTCTAGCCGTCTTCGGAACTGTGTGGATGATGTTTTCCGAAAGTCAGATGGTATGTCACCAGACTCATACACTCTACACACCAACATGAATAGTCGTTCTATTGTCACTTTCCCCAATTGTTTTAGAAATTCTGATGGAATGTTATATACCCCTTCTGCCTTATTTGATCTTAAGTCCTCCAAAGCTCTTTTAAATTCTGATTCTAATACTAAGTCCCCTATCTCTTCTAAATCGATTTCAGTTCCTTCTTCTATCACATCAGACAAATCTTCTCCCTCACAGAGGCTTTCAATGTATTATTTCCACCTATTCGGTCTCTCCTCTACATTTAACAGAGGAATTCCCATTGCACACTTAAGGTTAGCACCCTTGCTTTTAATGTCACCGAAGGATGTTTTGACTTTCCTTGTTGCTGAGTCTGTCCTTCCGACAATCATTTCTTTTTCGATGTCTTCACATTTTTTCTGCAGCCATTTCGTCTTAGCTTCCCTGCACTTCTTATTTATTTCAAAAATGGTTCAAATGGCTGTGGGACTTAACATTTGAGGTTATCAGTCAACTGGACTTAGAACTACTTTAACCTAACTAACCTAAGAACATCACACACATCCATGCCCGAGACAGGATTCGAACCTGCGACCGTAGCAGCGACATGGTTCCGGACTGAGGTGCCTAGAACCGCTCAGTCACAGCGTTCGGCCGTATTTGTTTCATTCCTCAGCAACTTGTGTTTTTGTATTCCTGACTTTCCCGGAACATTTTTGTACTTCCTCCTTCCACCGATCAACTGAAGTATTTATTTGTTACCCCTGGTTTCTTCGGAGTTACCTTCTCTGTACCAAGGTTTTCCTTCCCAACTTCTGTGATGGCTCTTTTTAGAGATGTCCATTCCTCTTCAACTGAACTGCCTACTGAGCTATTCCTTATTGCTGTATCTATAGTCTTAGAGAACTTCAACCGCATCTCGTCATTCATTAGTACTTCCGCATCCCACTTCTTTGCGTATTGATTCTTCCTTACTAATGTCTTAAACATCAGCCTACTCTTCATCAATACTATATTATGATCTGAGTCTGTATCTGCTCCTGGGTACGCCTTATAATCCAGTATCTGATTTCGGAATCTCTGTCTGACTATGATGTAATCTAACTGACATCTTCTCGTATCAACCGGGCTTTTCCTAGTATACCTCCTCCACTTGTGATTCTTGAACAGCGTATTTGCTATCACTAGCTGAAACTTGTTACAAAACTCAATTACTCATTCTCCTCTCTCACTCCTTGTCCCAAGCCCATCCCTCCTGTAACATTTTCTTCTACTCCTTCCCCTACAACTGCATTCCAGTCCCCCATGACTATTAGATTTTCATCCTCCGTTACATACTGTGCTACCCTTTCAATATCCTCATGCAATTTCTCTATCTCTTTCTCTTCAGCTTGCGACGTCGGCATGTATACCTGAAATATGTTTGTCGGTGTTGGTTTACTGTCGATTCTGATAGAAACAACCCTGTCATTGGACTGTTCACAGTAACACACTCTCTGCCCTACCTTCCTATTCATAACGAATGCTACTCCAGTTATACCATTGCTGCTGTTGATATTACCCTATGCTCATCTGACCAGAAATCCTTGTCTTATTTCCACATCACTTCTCTAACACCTACTATAGCTAGATTGAGCTTTTGCATTTCCCTTTTCAGATTTTCTCTTTTCCGAGGCACGATCAAGCTTCTGACATTCCATGCCTCGACTCGTAGAAAGTTATCCTTTCGTTGATTAGTCAGTCTTTTTCACATGGTAACCTCCGCCTTGGCAGTCCCCTCCCGGAGATCTGAATGAGGGACTATTCCGGCTGTCAGTGCTACTGACAGCCAAACATCACATTCTTGAACATTTCTGGGCAATCTTCTTGTCACATTTCGGGTTTCCAGGAGTCTGATTGATCTCTGATGGATGCTGAATTTATATAATCTTTACCTCCCTCCCGCTGTCTCCGTCTTTGCTGGGTAAAGATTGTATAAAGTCAGCATCCATCAGAGATCAATCAGACTCCAGAAACGCCTGAAGGTGGCAAGAAGTCGGCTTGCCGAAATATCGCGCCTGTTGGACAACGCCAACCGGCTCCATACCCGATAAAGTTTCGCGATTTCCGTATGCCGGGAAAACATTAAATCACACATCAAAGATCACATTATTTGTACTCAGAACTGTGGCATATTGGCTATTGAAGACTTGCGTTCGAAAAATATCTAGTATACAAATATAAAGTAAGACACATCGAATAGAACTAGGGATTGCATCACTTTCCTTGAACACAACTAAAAAGCTAAAAACATTACACGTTCTACTCAGACCACAGCCGGAAATCGAGGGTCCACCGTGCCTTACCGCCAGTGCTGCCGATGTGATATCACCTCAGATGATGCGGCACTAGACAGGCGGCGAGTTAACTCCCTCAAATCAGATGGTCCGACCCTTACCTGCAGTGGACCTGGGTCCCTGTTTGCATTCTCTGTTCCTAGTCCCGACTCGAGACAGATCGATACCAAATCCTGACATTAGACTGAAATTTTCCATTCCATATACGGCCTATGTACTCGCCCACCCCTCCAGTCCTCTAAATAAACTAGGCGTGTGTTAAGTATGCATTCAAATTACCTCTAATCCCTCCTTGTATCCAGCCTTCAATTGCCTAACTCGGCCTTTCTGTACATCTATCTCTTAGTTATTTATTAAATTATCCTAATGAGGCATATTAAGACCAGCGAATAGAAGTAAAAATCCTGAAACTTAGTCAGCGCAACAGCCTGAGGAATGCAATTTGCAACAGCGGCCGAAACGTTGCAGAATTTTACGTATTGACAATACGGTCACACATCCTGAAGAATTTTTTTGGCAGCTGCTCGTTACTAGCGTGTCAGAGAGCGACTGAGGAGTCAGCGCTGGCCTCGGCGAGAGGTGGCTGTGGTGGGGCGTGTGATGGACACCCCTGCCGTTTTATCGCGCGACTGGACACCAACATGGACAGAGGCGTCAACGTCTGGCAGCGGTAAAGCGTACGTCGACGACTCATTTCTTAGCCATGTCTGGTTCAATCTTCCCTTCGTAGGTAGTTCCTGCCAGGGGCTTAATACTGCCTGTCTAAAATTAATAGTATGACCACGCTCAAACTCAAAAGAAAAAACAAAGGTAATGGACGCACCACGAAGAAATTGCTGGAACGGAACGGAAATCAGTAAATGTGATGTATGTGTACAGACGAACAAATGGTTACATTTCAGAAAAAATTGTTTATTTGCAAAAGAAAGAGCTTCTCAATGCAAGCATTTATTCGACTTGGCAATGGTTAGGAGAGTTGTTATTCCTCCTGAGGGATATAGTGCCAAACTCTGTCCAGTGGTCAAAATCACAAGTTTTCTGAAAGGTCCTGTCCATAATGTTCCAAATTTTCTCAGGTGGGGAGAGATCCGGTGACATTACTTGCCAGATTATGGTTTGTCAAGCATGGAAACAAACAGCAGAAACTATCGTCACCTGCGGACGGGTATCGTCACGCTGAAATGTAAGCTGATGATGGTTTGCCATGAAGGGCAACAAAACGGGGTGACATATCGCTGTTTTGTAAGGCTGCCGCGGGCTACAACCAAAGGGGTCCTGATATGAAATGAAATGGCAGCCCATACCAGCACTCCTGATTGTTGGGCCATATTGTGGGCTACAGTCAGGTTAGTAGCCCATCACTCTCCGTGGCGTCTCCAGACACGTCTTCGCTGGTCAACGGGGTTCACTTCGAAGAGTACTCGAGGCAATGTGATTATTCCACGCCGAAGACGTGTCTGGAGATGCTTCAGCAGCAGATGAGATACCAACATGACTCCCGAAATCCATCCACCCTGACAAATATGAGTAACGATCTGCGTTATCATTTGTTTCCATGGCAGGAACCATCTGGTATCCGCTGCACACTTACAGAACGGCGGTTCATCGATGGTATTTACGCCCCTCATGGCAAGCCAAATTGGGCTTACATTTCAGCAATATAATGCCCGACCACACAAGGCGAGAATTTTTAAAGCTTATCTTCGTGTTTGCCAAACCCCACACTGGCCAGCAAGGTCGCCAGATCTGTGTCCAACATTATAGGCAGGTCTCTCCAATTACCTCGATATTTTGACGGTCTAGTGCACCAGTTGGACAAAATTCAGAATTATATCTCTCAGTACATCCAACAACCCTATAAATCAATGCCAAACAGAACAGCTGGTGACATAAGGGAAAGAGGTGGACCAACGCGTTATTGACTTACACAGTTTGTAAAGCACTTTGTCTTGAATAAATCATCCAATTATTTTGAAATTATAATCATTTGTTTGTCTGTACATGTAAATCACATCTACCGATTTTCGCCCCATTGGGGTAATTTCTTCGTCGTCCATCATTTATTTTCTCTTTGAGTGTAAAATACACAGTACACATACAAAGTTTTATGGACAGTTTTTGAATGGACGCGGTCCACTGTTGTTTCTGAAACTGTAGTACTTCTCTCTCCTAAGCCGTAACAGAAATTGAAATAAAGAGCCAGGCGAGGCTGTTGGAGAACCGTGTCATCGCTACTCCAGTCTCTTTGTAGCGTCAGCAGTTTCATACCGCAGGTTGTACTGCAACGGTGTAGTGATTTCTCCTTTCAGAAACCCTGGACGGTACTTTTGGAATGTCAGCATAAACTGAATACAGCTTCTTTCTCGACGACACCTATCCGTCCCTTGATGGAAAGGTTTGTAGCGTGACTCTTTCTCTGATGACTTCTGCTAAATCTGTCACAGCAGACTGCTGCTACGCCAGGTTGAGGCTATTGCGCAACTGTACATACGGATGAAAATCTAAAATTTCAAAACACTATTAGAGACACGTCTGTCCCTATTCAGCAGGCAAAGCCAAGGCACCAGTAGGGGAGGACACTGATATGGAGAATGGAGTCTGTGGCAGCACCACCTGAAACCAACAGGCTGGGGCCATAGTGACATAAAGTCAGTCTGTTGTGGAGCAGCTGTGCAGCGTAGTCTGGAGTCGTATGCCTGTCGACCTGAGCTGCAGCTGATGGATGTCGATACCGAGAGAGGCAACAAACACAGAGGAGCGGGCCGGTCGGTGTTTCACTGGTTCCTGGGGAGACTGTGCCTGAAATGCAAAAAAGTGGTTGTGATATTCCAGAATTTGAAACACGAACAGCTGCTAGCATGAGTTTCTTAGAGGTAGATACCTTAGGGGTTGCGAAGCAACTCCAATCGCTTGATACGGGCAAGTCTTCAGGTCCAGATTGTATACCGATTAGGTTCCTTTCAGATTACGCTGATACAATAGCTCCCTACTTAGCAATCATATACAACCGCTCGCTCACCGATAGATCTGTACCTGCAGATTGGAAAATTGCGCAGGTCGCACCAGTGTTTAAGAAGGGTAGTAGGAGTAATCCATCGAACTACAGACCTATATCATTGACGTCGGTTTGCAGTAGGGTTTTGGAGCATATACTGTATTCAAACATTATGAATCACCTCGAAGGGAACGATCTATTGATACGTAATCAGCATGGTTTCAGAAAACATCGTTCTTGTGCAACGCAGCTAGCTCTTTATTCGCACGAAGTAATGGCCGCTATCTACAGGGGTTCTCAAGTTGATTCCGTATTTCTAGATTTCCGGAAAGCTTTTGACACCGTTCCTCACAAGCGACTTCTAATCAAGCTGCGGGCCTATGGGATATCGTCCCCGTTGTGCGACTGGATTCGTGATTTCCTGTCAGGAAGGTCGCAGTTCGTAGTAATAGACGGCAAATCATCGAGTAAAACTGAAGTGATATCAGGTGCTCCCTAGGGAAGCGTCCTGGGACCTCTGCTGTTCCCGATCTATATAAATGACCTGGGTGACAATCTGGGCAGTTCTCTTAGGTTGTTCGCAGATGATGCTGTAATTTACCGTCTAGTAAGGTCATCCGAAGACCAGTATCAGTTGCAAAGCGATTTAGAAAAGATTGCTGTATGGTGTGGCAGGTGGCAGTTGACGCTAAATAACGAAAAGTGTGAGGTGATCCACATGAGTTAAAAAGAAATCCGTTGGAATTCGATTACTCGATAAATAGTACAATTCTCAAGGCTGTCAATTCAACTAAGTACCTGGGTGTTAAAATTACGAACAACTTCAGTTGGAAAGACCACATGGATAATATTGTGGGGAAGGCGAGCCAAAGGTTGCGTTTCATTGGCAGGACACTTAGAAGATGCAACAAGTCCACTAAAGAAACAGCTTACACTACATTCGTTCCTCCTCTGTTAGAATATTGCTGCGCGGTAAGGGATCCTTACCAGATGGGATTGACGGAGGACATCTAAAGGGTGCAAAAAAGGGCAGCTCGTTTTGTATTATCACGTAGTAGGGGAGAGAGTGTGGCAGATATGATACGCGAGTTGGGATGGAAGTCATTAAAGCAAAGACGTCACCAACTTTCTCTTCCGAATGCGAAAATATTTTGTTGAGCCCAACCTACATAGGTAGGAATGATCATCAAAATAAAATAAGAGAAATCAGAGCTCGAACAGAAAGGTTTAGGTGTTCGTTTCTCCCGCGCGCTGTTTGGGAGTGGAATAGTAGGGTGATAGTATGATTGTGGTTCGATGAACAATGTAAGACAGAAAAAGTACCGCGGAGAAATTATCCGAATTGGACGATAATCGGTAAACATGATGTACATGTACAGGGAAACAAATGTTTGCAACTTCAGAAGAACGGAATGATTTATTCATGGGTAAGAGCTTCACAAATTCAGCAGGTCAACAACGGGTTCGTCAATCTCCGGCCCCTGTACAAGCAGTTATTCGGCCTGGCATTGGTACAGTTGCTCGATGTCATTGTGGGGATATAGCCGCAGATTCTGTGCAATTAGTGCATTAGATCATCAAAATTCCCAGATGGTTGGAGGGCTCCGTCCGTAATGCTCCAAACGTTGTCATTTGAGAAGAAATACGGTTACCTTGGTGGACAAGGTGGGGTTTGCAAGCACGAAGAGAAGCAGTAGGAACTCTAACCGTGAATGGACGCAAATTGCCTTGCTGATATGTAAGCCCAGAATGGATTTCCACGAAGGGCAACAAAACGGGACGTAGGATATCGTCGACGTACCGCTGTGCTGTAAGAGTGCCTTGGATGACAACCAAAAAGGGTCCCGCTCTGAAATGAAATGTCAGTGCAGACCACCACTTCCTGGCTGTATGACTCCTCTGCCTTACGGCGGGCGACAATTTGGTTCATATTCCACCACTGTCTAAGACTTCTCCAGGCACGTCTTCATTGGTCATCGGAGCTCAATTCGGAGCGGGACTCACCATTAAAAATGTTCCAATCCAATCAACGGTACGGCAGACGTCTCTGGAGACGCTCTGAACTACGGTTGGTTAGCAACCAGACTGTCGCCCACCATACGGCCTGAAAACCAGGAGTGACGGTCTGGACTGGCATTCCATTCCATAGCAGAACCCTCGTGGTTGCCATCCACGGCACCCTTACAGCAGAGCGGTTTGTTGGCGCCCGTTTTGATGCCATTGATGACAAGCCATCCTGGGCTTACGTATCAGCAAGATAAGCCCGCCCACATACGCCGACAATGTCAGCTGTTTGTCTTTGTCCTTGATGAATTTCCGAAGCCGACCTTGGCTACCAAGGTCGGCGGATCCCTCCGTAATTGACAACTTTTGGAGCAATATGGGCAGGGCCCTCTAACAAGCTCAAAATTTTGACGCTCTAACGTGCAGACAGCATGACTTTCTTTAGCAGGACATACAAAAACTCTGCATTTTCCAAGCCGAATAAGGGCCAGAGGTGGACCGATGTGTTACTGATTTGCTCAATTTGTGAAGTTCTTGATCTTGAATAAAACCATCCAGTTTCTCTGGAATTGTAATTTTTTGTTGTTCTGTGGATGCACATCACATCCAACGATTTCCATCCATTTCCGATAATGGCTTAGTGGGGGCTTGTTCTGTCTTAGGGTTTATTCTGAAATTATTACTCACTATCTACCACAGTCGATTTTAGACGCAATATCGTTAGGAAAATGATCTTATATGATCTTACGTAACTTGTTCAGTCTTTTTTATCTGTTGGAAGGACTTAGGGCAGATTCGTGTTTGTAGTGATGAAACATTGTTCTCAAATTCTCAAGATTTGAAGCTGGTATCATGGAACATTTCAGGACTAAGATTTAGCATTTTTAAGGGCTTGTCACAATCTTAGGATCTGATATTATTCATATTGTTGGTTGTCGTGTGTCTGCAAGGAAGGTTTTCAGTTAGTGTAGCATTTCTAGTATATCTGATTGCTTATGTTGTGTTCTGTGTAATTTGAGTTTTACTGGGAAAGTTATTTTATGGCTCTTACGTTAGGGTTGCAGTTTCTACTAGGTGATTATTCACTGATTGGGAATTTCGAGTATTATTGAACTCCTTATCAATTGCGAAACCCGTAACTTACAAGCAGAGTGGTTCAGTTCAATTGTTAGCTAATTGCTGTTGTTATCTCACTGTATATCTTGTACAATTGCTTTTCCGATTGTTACTATTATATTTTATAAAATAATGATCGTGTTGAATAGCAGTGTAGTTAGTAAATGGTATTACTGCTACATTGTCCTTATGCCAACTATTTCCACTCCACTGCATATGTTGCTGCTAATGCCAATTCTTCCGCGCCATTCTTCTCTGCCAAATGTTCGAAGCAGTTAACTTCTCTCCTTGAAGAAGAATCCCGGTCTGGCACAAATTTTCATCTGTCGTCATTGAGTTATTTCAATATGTACTCTACACATATGTTCAACTTGTTCCTGTTTTAATAACACCTCGTTCTTTCGTTTCTCTTGTTGGTACTATCGACCCAATAAGTTTTGACTACAGTGATCCTTCCTTGTTAATAGCAGGGGTAGGACTGAAATTTACGTTTCCATCTTCTGCCGTCTGTGGCGAAACGTCTCACTCTTCTTGTTTTTTGAAAAGTAAATTGCTCTAAACATTGATCGGAACATGGTTTCTGCCTGCTTATAGAATATGGACATAGATAGGCTGCCATTTGAGAAGTATCTCAAAAATTCTGTTAACTACTTTCACCTGTGCTCTATACGACCTTTCTACCTTCTTTCCGATTCTTTCCCTTCTCTTTTCTATCCCACAACGTTCCGTAGGTCAAACTCCTACGCAACGATCAAAAAGAAATTACCATTGACAACTGTTCCGTTGACAGAGAAGCTGTTTACTATACGATGTAAGACTACCACAAATGGGCTACTTTACAAATTTAAATAGTAGTGGCTACTTTACAATATTAAATAGTAGTGGCTACTTTACAATATTAAATAGTAGCGCAGTACTCGCACCTTCCTTAGGTGAGTCATCTTAGCTATAATTATTTTTCGTGTTCTTACTTAATCTTGTGGAGTGTGTTATAAAACAGTTTTCCATTCCTTTATTACATATTCTTCACATAAATGAAATTTTATGTAAAATCTTACTCATTTTTAAATGTATTTCATTTTTATGCAGCTCCCAATGAAAGTGTTGTTCTACATTATTTACCAAGGTATTTGTTCTTCCTGTTAATCTCTATTACGGCAGTATATATATTACTAAGTTCGTAGTATACAGTTACGATTTCGGGTTGCCTATGTAACGGCCTCAAGATGTAACAAAAGTTTATTTTCAGTATTTCACATATATCTCGCGTAATGATCACAACGAAAAGATCCGAGAAATTAGAGCAAATACGGAGACTTACAAGCAGTCGTTCTTCCCACGCACAATTCGTGAATGGAACAGGGAAGGGGGGATCAGATAGTGGTACAATAAGTACCCTCCGCCACACACCGTAAGGTGGCTCGCGGAGTATAGATGTAGATGTAGATTATTAACCAAAATTAAAATGCTGTCGTAATCTGCTCATTGATAGGTATCATCTTATGTTAAAGGTTTAACACAGTAAAGCAAGTGTTTCAATTACAAACTGTATGTGTGTGTGTGTGTGTGTGTGTGTGTGTGTGTGTGTGTGTGTGTGTGTGAGTGTGTGCGTGTGTATGTGGTTGTGTGCTTGTGTGTGTCTAACTGTACGTCGTGAGAAAGCGTAACTCACAGCATGCAAAGTACCAGGCTATTTTCACGCAGTTTTTGAGGATGAGAGCACTTAGCAGCTTCCAACAAACTTTGTAAATGATTTCAAGACGTTTCTAAACTTTTTCTTGCTCACATGCTTAACGTAAAATACACTCCTGGAAATGGAAAAAAGAACACATTGACACCGGTGTGTCAGACCCACCATACTTGCTCCGGACACTGCGAGAGGGCTGTACAAGCAATGATCACACGCACGGCACAGCGGACACACCAGGAACCGCGGTGTTGGCCGTCGAATGGCGCTAGCTGCGCAGCATTTGTGCACCGCCGCCGTCAGTGTCAGCCAGTTTGCCGTGGCATACGGAGCTCCATCGCAGTCTTTAACACTGGTAGCATGCCGCGACAGCGTGGACGTGAACCGTATGTGCAGTTGACGGACTTTGAGCGAGGGCGTATAGTGGGCATGCGGGAGGCCGGGTGGACGTACCGCCGAATTGCTCAACACGTTGGGCGTGAGGTCTCCACAGTACATCGATGTTGTCGCCAGTGGTCGGCGGAAGGTGCACGTGCCCGTCGACCTGGGACTGGACCGCAGCGACGCACGCCAAGACCGTAGGATCCTACGCAGTGCCGTAGGGGACCGCACCGCCACTTCCCAGCAAATTATGGACACTGTTGCTCCTGGGGTATCGGCGAGGACCATTCGCAACCGTCTCCATGAAGCTGGGCTACGGTCCCGCACACCGTTAGGCCGTCTTCCGCTCACGCTCCAACATCGTGCAGCCCGCCTCCAGTGGTGTCGCGTAGGCGTGAATGGAGGGACGAATGGAGACGTGTCGTCTTCAGCGATGAGAGTCGCTTCTGCCTTGGTGCCAATGATGGTCGTATGCGTGTTTGGCGCCGTGCAGGTGAGCGCCACAATCAGGACTGCATACGACCGAGGCACACAGGGCCAACACCCGGCATCATGGTGTGGGGAGCGATCTCCTACACTGGCCGTACACCACTGGTGATCATCGAGGGGACACTGAATAGTGCACGGTACATCCAAACCGTCATCGAACCCATCGTTCTACCATTCCTAGACCGGCAAGGGAACTTGCTGTTCCAACAGGACAATGCACGTCCGCATGTATCCCGTGCCACCCAACGTGCTCTAGAAGGTGTAAGTCAACTACCCTGGCCAGCAAGATCTCCGGATCTGTCCCCCATTGAGCATGTTTGGGACTGGATGAAGCGTCGTCTCACGCGGTCTGCACGTCCAGCACGAACGCTGGTCCAACTGAGGCGCCAGGTGGAAATGGCATGGCAAGCCGTTCCACAGGACTACATCCAGCATCTCTACGATCGTCTCCATGGGAGAATAGCAGCCTGCATTGCTGCGAAAGGTGGATATACACTGTACTAGTGCCGACATTGTGCATGCTCTGTTGCCTGTGTCTATGTGCCTGTGGTTCTGTCAGTGTGATCATGTGATGTATCTGACCCCAGGAATGTGTCAATAAAGTTTCCCCTTCCTGGGACAATGAATTCACGGTGTTCTTATTTCAATTTCCAGGAGTGTATTTAACGCATTGACGCATTCGTGAAGTAACCAGACGTTCTTAAAAGAATCGGGTGAAGTCGTTTGTTGGTTGTGTGTTAATCACCTTCCTTTACAGCTATAATGAATTAAAAAAGGAGGGAAAAACTCTTCAGGATCGAACTTAAGTACATACAAAGGCCATGCACACATACATATTGCTCACGTTGCACATTGTACGGCATATAAGGTACTGTTTAGTAAGTGTCCAGCAAATGTAAACAGATGTGCTATTCAAATGGCTCTGAGCACTATGGGACTTAACATCTGAGGTTATCAGTCCCCTAGACGTAGAACTACTTAAACCTAACTAACCTAAGGACATCACTTACATCCTTGCCCGACGCAGGATTCGAACCTGCAAACGTAGCGGTCGCGCGGTTCCAGACTGAAGCGCCTAGAACCGCTCTCCCACAACGGCCGGCAGATGTGCTATTGTGTACCGTATTTGTATCATGTAACATGCAACTGTGAGAAATATGTAAATGGATATGACCTTTTGAACAAGATACTGTGTGTTTTTAAATATTTTCGATATGACAAACGTTTATAATCTGCTGATTTTTATCCCTTTGATATCTTGTGCATTGCATCAGCGTAAAATAAACATATTTCACTACAAAAAATAAAATAAAAAATATAAAAAGAAGTAAGACCTGAAGATGACAGCTAAGATTGTTGAAACCGGCTGCCTTGAATAAAAAAATTGTCCCATCTTGGCTTTTAATGGTTTTTAACAACCCTATTTTCCAGTATTGCCCGCCCATTACGCGTGTGAGAGGCAACAGATTGCCGTTCCTGACATTTCTTTGCCACCCGCATCAACGTTACACGTGCGCCGATAATTTGTGGAAAGGCAGCACCACTTCACTCTAACTTGCAGCACTGCGACTAGTGCAAGAGGGCCACGTCGGAGGACTATGGTTTCGCTGTGTAACCGTGCCCCGGGCACTAGAGGTGAGCGATGAAAAGCCGTAAAAACTGAACAGGCACTTGCGCCCGCCTGCTGGGAGAGAAGTTTTTAATGACTCGCTTAAGCAGCGACCGACAATGCGGCGCTTGTGCGTTCAAGTGGCTGCGGAGTCGAGCCCCCGCCCGCCTTGTCGGGATTCTACGTTTGCGCTGCCTGCGCGGCGTGTGAACGTGAGAGTGTAGGACTCTCCCACCAGGTGTTGCTTGTCACCCCAGAACAGACGGCGGTAACTACGCCCTTCAGAACCGCCCGTCGGTTCCTGTTTCTGACGGGTTTCTAGCGTAATTTCATTCACTGAAGAATACCTGTTGCTACGAAACGGAAGTGCCTGAAAAAACTGAACGGTAAAGACGGTCTCTTAGTTCCCGTGATTCTCTAGTCACCTCCCACAGCATCTTTACGCTTCCTGCTCCTCTTCTAACTCTCACCCCATTAGCAGTGAGAGGCTCATTATGTAGGAACCATTTTTCTAAATATCATATATGGGCACAGATATGTAGATGATATACTGTGTCTGTGGGCTGGTACCGCAAGGGAGTCGAACACATTCCTAGAACATCTAAACTCACAACACGAAAAACATACATTTCACCACGGAGATTGGTGAAAAATCCATTAACTTCTTAAGCCTAAACGTAAACATTCCTACAGAGGCACATAGTTTCAAAATTAACAGCAAACTCACAACAGACATGGTGATACCCTTACGTTGACAACACCCAATAGCTGATTAACATGCTGCTTTCCATTCCATGTTGCATCGTCTTACATCCATACCAATGTCGAAACAGTGTTTTCAGACAGAATTAGACACCACTGAATGCATTGCATGAAACAATGGCTGTACCCCTGACTAAAGTAATAACATTCTCCACAAGGAACAAAGAAGAAAAATTCCGCCCTAAGTATACGCCATCTCTGCAGCAATAGACTTATCGAGAACGATCTGGTGTACTGTCGCACATTTGAGAAAGCTATCTGACAAATCAGCTGAAACTCTCAAATTCCACTCCTATAAAACTTCATTTTATGTAACAGGCACTACACCTTACATCTTTTTCAAAATCAAGGACAAAAGAGATTTATTAAGTGAGAATACTGTTTATAAAATCATTTGCAGTGATTGCAGCAAACTGTACGTTCATCAAACAGGCAAGTTTGTGACAGCTAGGTCGAACGAGAACACAGCTGGAGATTACACAAGTCAGGCTCCATATTTGCCTAACATGTATTGAAGGAAGAACTTCGATACAAGACCACACAGAAGTGCTGCATGTGGCCAACAAAGGAAGAAAACTCTGCCTATTAGACGCACTTGAGGTAAAGAAACATTCAGCCCAAAAGCCCACCTGTTTCTATCAATTACAACTGAGCACATCCCACTTTTAACCTCCACGTGACGCACTCAACCACTCACATATCCTTCGACTATTGCTATGACACATACTGCTACGCAAAATTAAAACAAAAGACAATTTCATATTCCTTATCTCGCTTACCACGTAGACTTCAACAATATATAACCTGTAATATTGTGTAATGTAAACATGTACTCTGTTTAATATCGCCCATTGCATAAACTGTAATTTACAATGTGAAACATGTTTGTTGCACGACTTAAGTTACTAGTACTCAGACAGTTCTCAACCAAAGTCACGACCTTCCAAACCATGGCATTATAGCAGTAGAACCTGTAATACTGTAAGATTTCGTAGTGAAATTATTGTATTTAGTAGTGTCCATTGCCTAAAGTGTAATTTATAATGTTAAAAAACGTGTTTGGTGCACAACATAAATAAATAGTGCTCCATTAAACAGTTTCTCAGCCAATGTAAAAATCTCACAAACTTCAGTATTATTACCTCATATCCTGTAACACTGAAATATTGTGAAATTTAATTATTTATTGTGCTTAAGAGTGTCATCTGAGTGAAGCTTAATTTCAACTTTAAAAAACAAGTTTGATGCACAACCCTGTACAAGTGGATTGTATCTTTGCTTAAAATGTCTGGCTACCCTGAGAACTAGAGTCCCTTAAGGACGATAGTCAGTTGTTTCCTGAAAATGTCCCAATAAGCTGAAAGCTAGTTAGACACAAACAAATATTGGTCAAGTATTGCACAGAAAACAATTTCTGTGTGATAGAATTACAAATTAACAATCTTCGGATTGTTTCCTTATGTGTTGCTGCGACCAGACGAAACAACTTCCTTCTGGCCATAACTGTGGGTTCTGTGATTTCTTTTGGAGGTGGCTCATTAAACTACGACGGCTGTTCGGAAAGTAGGTGATCGGTCGCAAAATGAAAACCACTGTGAAGATAAAATATGTTGCAACAGTCAGCTACAACTTCCAGCTGCTTCTCTACGTATTCGTCGCTACGACTTAGACATTTGTCAGAGTATTGTAATAATTTTCCAATGCCCTCTCTATAGAAGGCAGCCGCCTGTTCTTTCCACCAGTTCTCTATGCTGGTCTCCAGCTCGTTATCTGTGCCAAAATGTTGTCTTAATAACCAGTGGTTCATGTGAGCAGAGATGAAGCTTTGGGGGAGCCTATTATCGGCTGTATGGTGGGTAATGAAACGCTTCCTACCGAAAACGCTGCAGGAGCATCTTCACTGCTCCTGCATTGTATAGCTCAGAATTGTCATGAGGAAGGAAGTGCATGACAGTTATGTTATCTTGGCTGCATAGCTTCAGGCGAAATTTCCCAACAGGCCCTCACACGAGGGCTGTTAGAAAAGTAAGGTCCGATAGGTCGTGAAAAGGAAACCACTGTAAAAATGAAAAATGTTTCATTTGCAGCAGTGAGCTACACCTTCCAGCTACTTCTCTACATAATCGCCGCTTTGGCTTAGAGATTTGTCGAAGCGTTGTACCAACTTTCCAATACCCTCGTCACAGAATGCAGCCGCCTCTGCTTTCTGCCAATTTTCTACGCTGGTCTACAACTCGTTTTTTGTGCCAAAAGTTGACTTCACAGCCAGCGGTCCATATGGTCAGAGACGAAACTCAGGGGGAGTCAATTACGGACTGTTTTGTGGGTGATCGAAGACTTTTCATGGAAAACGCCCCAGGCGCATCCTCGCTGCCCCTGCAGAAGGCGGCCGGAGAACTGCCACGAAGAAGGAAATGCATGACATTTCGGTTATGTGGGCTGCATTACATCAGGCGAAATCTTTCACTAGGCTCTCATACTTTTATGTGCTCACTGTGTGCTCAGACCCGAAAAGAGTGATATGTCGCTATCGACGGGCATATTAAAGACACTGCTGAACACTTCTGTGCCAAGCATCATCAGATTTTGGTGTGGTTTCCATTTCGTGCCAGATCTGACCTCACTTTTAAAATAGTCCTCGTACTTGGCGGGAGACACTATTTTCTAAGCATGTTACGCGCTCACTGTGCTATCAGAACTGAAAATACGACGTCACGCGACCGACGGGATACTAGAGACTGTGTCCAACACATCTGTGCTAAGCTTCATCAAATTTTCACTGTGGTTTCCATTTTGCGTGCGATGATCGCCTCTTACTTTCCAAATAACCCTCGTAGAACACATGAAATATTACTTCACTTCATTACATTAATGAATTATTGATTTCCATAACTTTGACACCTTTGTTTACCACACGAGTGTTGGATAATTTACAACTGTCATTGATCAGCACAGCATCACTTGACGCACTAATTAACAAACTGTTCTCTTGAGGTACTGCTTCAACCTTTACTAAAGCACAGGTTCTCCAGATAATTTACCAACTCATTGGTCCAGCACTGTGATGCTGGCTGCTTCATCTGAGGTCACGAACTTGGCCGAGCTCTTACGGCTCGACATTCTAGTGACCTCAGTGTGAGGATGCTGCTACGCAGATAGGGAGGCGTGCTCTTCTCGTGTGTCTCCCATCGACTGTACCGGATTGCAGCGAGCCGTCGCCGACTTTGATGTGGCCCAGCAATCACCAGACAATATATGACACTGTACTGTGAAACCTTGCTACTTGCCAAATTTTATGACTTAAACCCTGAGGGTTTTGACAATCGAGTTTGCGTGTGCCACAATATGTCATAAACAGCCGTATATTTTGATTCCATTGACTTAGAAACTTAAATTTTTACACCGCCAGCTGAGCGTATTCCATAGTATTAGATATAAATTACAGCTTGATTCCTGCAACAGTTCCTGAGACAAAGGTGTCTTAACAGGTGGACAGACAGACAGGACAAGAAAGTGACCCTACACTGAAGCGCGTACGAAACTAGTATAGGCATGTATATTCAAATAGAGAGATATGTAAACAGGTAGAATCCAGCGCTGCAGTCGGCAACGTCTATATAACTGTCTGCTGCAGCTCTTAGATAGGTCATGTCAAAAGGAGACGTGGTGCGTGTGCAGTTGGAGTCACAGGAGGACCCTGGTACATCCAGATACGAGTCTGACAGGTGACTGCTACAATGGCAGGTTATCAAGAACTAAGTGAGTTTGAACGTGTTGTTGTGGTCGGCGCACGAACGATGGGACACGGCACCTCCGAGGTAGCGATGAAGTGGGGATTTTCCGGTACGACCATTTCACGAGTATGCCGTGACTATTACCGACATTGTACTGTTGGTAACTGGAGACATGTTGTCTGGTCGGACGAGTCTTGTTTCAAACTGTATCCATCGGTGAGACTTGTACTGGTATGGAGACAACCTCACGAATCCATGGACCATGCATGTCAGCGGGGGACTGTTCAAGCTGGTAGAGTCTCTGTAATGGTGTGGTGCGTGTGCAGTTGGAGTCATATGAGCAACCTGATACGTCAAGATATGACTCTGACAGGTGACACGTACGTAAGCATCCATTAATGTCCATTGTGCATTCCGGTGGACCTGGGCAATTCCAGCAGGACAATGCGACACCCCACACCTCCAGAATTGCTACAGAGTTGCTCCAGGAACACTCTCCTGAGTTTAAACACTTCCGCTGGCCACCAAACTCCCCAGACATGAACATTATTGAGCGTATCTGGGATGCCTTGCAATGTGCTGTTCAGAAGAGATCTCGACCCCTTCGTGATCTTAAGGAATCATGGTGTCAGTTGTCTCCAGCACTCCTTCAGACGTTTGTTGGGTCCCTCCCACGTCGTGTTGCGGCACTTCAGCGCGCTAGCGGTGTACGAGTTTCTTTGGCTCTGAAGTGTAAAAGGGTTGCGTTTTTACCGTACGGAACCTTATTAAAATGGTGACTTCTTCGTCCAACCGTCACAGCTATCCAGCCACGGAACTGTGTGCCGGACAGGGTTATTCGGAAAGTCAGGAACGATCAGTCGTGAAATGGAAAATATAGTGAAAATCTTACGAAGTTTTGCACAGATGCATTGGGCACTTTGTCTAGTATGCCCGTCGATCGCATCATGTCGCTCTTTTCAGTTCTGAGCTCACAGTGAAAACCTAAAGGTGGCTAGAAGTTAGCGTCTCCCGCCAAGTATGAGGGCCTGGCGAAAGATTTCACCTAAAGCTATGCAATCTACATAACATAACTGTCATGCGGTTCGTTCTACACGAAAATTCTCTGCCGTACTCTGCAGGGGCAATCAAGATGCTCCTGCAGCGTTTTCGATGGGAAGTGTTCGATCACCCACAATATAGCCCGTAATTGGCTACCCCTGACGTTCATCTCTGCTCTAATGAACTGCTGGCTATGAAGACAATATTTTGATACTGATAACGAGCAGCAATCCGGAGTAGAAAATTGTCGAACTGTACTGGCGGCTGTCTTCTGTAACGAGGGAATTGAAAAGTTGGTACAACGTTACGACAGATATCTAAATCTGATCGGCGACTGTGTAGAGAAGTAGCTGGAAGGTGTAGCTAACCGTTGCAAATAAGACAGTTTTGATTTTCACTGTGGTTTCCATTCCACGACCTATCGTTCATTACTTTCCGAATAGCCCTCGTAACGTGCAGTGCATTCAAAGGAGAGAGCGTTACCGTGAAGAATCGGTCGCAGCCATACTGTTTCGGTTGGCGGTCAGTGAAGGCCGCGCCTGTGCTAAACTCGGTGGCCGCAGCTGCCACAGCGGCGCGGAATCCAGAGGACGCTAGAGAGCTGGACAGACGCGCCGCGCGTGCCTCGTTCCCTCCGTCCGTCTGCCTGCCAGTCTGCTGTGGGAACCGGGCGGCGCGGGCCCCGCTGCCGTTGGCTGCCGCAGCCGCAGCCGCCGCCACAGCCGCGGACGTGCGGCGTTTGTCTGATGGCTGCTGCCAAGGGCAAGCGGTGCACACACACACTTGTCACGGCGCAGTCTCTAGCCAGCTGCAAAGAATCGGAATCTCCTTCTGCAGGCTGTACAAGGGCGTGTGCCCGAGCCTCGGACGTGACTCGGTTGGAATGCCAGATTCGTGGAGCAGTCTTCACTAATTTCTGCGATCCGAATCAGTGTGCGACGTCCTTAAGCGTTTTTTACACCAGCGACTTCCCGGTCCAGACTATTTGTGGTTGGTGCGTGTCACATGGATCACGTGTAAGTTGCTCACCATCCACTCTGTGAGTCGTCCAGTGATGTCAGTCATCAATTGACTGTGTCGAGAGCGTAGGTGTGAGGTGATATGTGATGAGATTACGTAGGCTTTCCCGGCGTAATAAGTCTTGAAAGTCTCTTCGGGTTTGCTGCCGGATCCTAAAATCAACTTGACTCGATATTTCGGCGATCCAACTGGTCGCCATCTTCAGGAAATGCTGCTTCCGCTGATGAGTCCCGCTGGGCCCCGCCAGTAGTGAAGCGGCCACTGGTGCGACGAGCTGGGACAGAACCGCGGTTGGATATCCCACGCCTCACTGGGCCGGGGGAGGGTCAGACGTTGTCATGGGTTTTCCGACCGTGGGTTTCGGACCTATGCCGTCAACGTACTGTTTCTGACCACAAAAGGTTTCGTCGTGGGTCTTCCGACCGTCAAACCTGCAACAGTGGGGAAGCTCTGCTGACCTTTTTGTAGTGAGAATATCCTTTCACATTTTACTGTGGATTAGGACTGTCTGTGCACGTAGTAGATAGATATGTTTAAATGCTTTTTATTCTATTTTATTTTTACCTTTCTATTTTTCTTTACTTGTCTTACTTTCATGTTTTACAGTTTTCTTTCTATAATATTACTGCAGCAAGTAAACTTCTAGTCTTATTTCATGAATTTTCTCACTCCAGCCTTTGTAAGAAAGAAAGAGATTTTAAACATTTCCTTCAATCCCCGAGTTACTGCATATTATCGTAAAATATTTTTAACTTTTTGTTAAGATCTATATCCCTTTTTCTCTTTCTTGAAGAGTCAGGCCAATGGAATCTTTTTTACTTTCAAATATAGCATTTACTACTCGCTCCTTCAAGTTGTTTCTTAGAGAGTAAACGATCTGAGTTTTCGATTTATTGACAAGTTTAGTTTTCAATGGCAGACTTCCATAGCTTACAGGGTTCAAAACATCCCACATTTCAACTGCTATATAGGACTTTCCATCCACTGGTTGGCCATATAGTCTTTGATTTTTGTGACCTTTTCTGCACTTGGCATATTCTCCATTATTATGGACCACATTTCATCAACACTGGTCGGTGAAAGATGTGCCACTGCAGCACACATGTGGCAAATCAACTGAACCTCTTTTCTTTCCCCTTGTTCCTCCGTTCATCCCAGTTTCACTATTTTCTTCCACAAAAAGTGGTTGAAGTCAATACATTTAGTTGTAGCCGTTTCAAAGTCTAGCACTGTAATTGTCCAGGAATCTTATTTCTCACTCCAGAAAATGATCTTCATATTTATTTTAACTTTTGTCTGAGAGCAAAGCTTCCGATGTCAGCGTGTGTGATACACATTTGTTTGTACTGTTTCGAACAACTGCCAACTTTGCCGTTCATAAGAACAGTTCCATTTTCAACGTATGATTTTCTCCGCGTCCTCATAAAATACTAGGAGTCTTTTGACAGGGACAGAACCATCGTCCGTTTTAAAAGAACTGCTACCCACAGTTAAATTCAAGATGTCTTACATCTTCTGAGTTTCTGAACTTGTGCCAGGATTCTGCGTCGACCCAATAGCTTTCCGTCTCACTTTACACAATGCAGTCTTGGAGTTCTCATAGTGTTGTGAATTTGCGACGGACGTTCATCTTCCACATCCTGAAATTCCTTTTTACAAGTCTGGAAAAGAGGCCCTGTTTCTTCTTCGTGATTTTCCTGTTATGCATTCGTTTCGCAGTGTGCACTTCTGCTTCGTCAGATGGTCAAGAATTTTGACGTTCAGGCATGATTGTGACTTTTGTAATTTTTAAACGGCCTCGGATTTACCCCGTTCGGAAATTAGCTATAACCAGTTTGTACACTCATCACATTTACTTATTTATTTATTTAGCGTATGGCAAGTACAAATTACGTATGAAAAATCTAAAAGTACATAACACACAAAACAGTTACAATATCACAAACAAACATCTAGGTTAGAAATATAATCGATTGCACTGTTAGACGCATCCATGAAGTCCCTTGTTGGCCCAGGGTAGGCCCTCAGAGGGCATTCTACCACGATATGGTGAATTGTCTGCCTGTCAGCGCCGCAGTCGCACTATGGTGATGGCACTATGCTCCATTTGTACAAGGAGTCCGCACAACGGCCGTGGCTCGTCCTGATCCTGTTAAGGGTAGACCAGATTTTGCGGGGCAAATCAAAGCCCCGAGGTCTGTTAGATGTTCCCAATAAGGTGTTAACCTGAGGCGGTGTCTTTTCCTCCCATTCTTCTCTCCAGCGGTCCTCAAGAATAAAAGCGTTCTTTACCAGATCTTTGGCACTTGCGAGAGGGGGGTGTCTGGATTTCAATCTCTTTTGCTCAATTCCATTACTCAGGGTGTGGATAGGAAGATCTGGGCTATTTTGGATTTTTCGACACTCCCTGACAAGTGCGTGTTCTCTGCGCAAATGTGGCGGCGGGATATGGCTCAATACAGGCAGCCATTGGACAGGAGTTGACCTGATCGTTCCAGAGATAATCCTCATCGTTTGGTTCAAGACTGCATCCACCTTCTTGATGTGAGCACTATTTAACCATATTGGTGAACAGTACTCTGTTGCAGAATAGACAAGTCCTAGTGCAGAGCTACGCAGAACGGAGGCAGTGGACCCCCAACTAGTGCCACAAAGCTTTTGGACAATGTTGTTTCTAGTTCTGACTTTTTCAGCAGTGTTTACAAGGTGTTGTTTATAGCTCAATGTTCTATCGAGTGTCACGCCCAGATACTTTGGTGTTCTATTATATGGAAGAATGCCGCCATCAAAGCGGATCTTGAGCTCTTTGTTTGCTAATTTGTTATTCAGGTGGAAACAAGTGGCCTCTGTTTTGGATGGGCTGGGTTGGAGCCTCCAGTCACGGAAGTATTTTCCTAGAGTGGTCAAATCGCTGGATAGTGTGATCTCAGTTTCCTCCATCACTCGGTGTTGTGTGGCCAAGGCCCAGTCGTCACATTTACTGTGCACACGGCATCAATTATCACCCTTGAGAAGACTCCGCTTCACTGCAGTTGTGGTAATATATTCCATTACTCACAGTATATAGAACTCAAGTAGCTGACTCCTATGAAACTACGTGGAAATGAAGGCTGCTGTCGGGGGCACTGCATGATTGTCGGAGACAATACATCCTCTGCTGGTGAATTACTGGAGTAAACAAGCAGTGGGGAGACTGGTCGGAAAGCCACGGTGCACAGAAGCTTGGTCGAAAGTCGCACGGTAGGTGTGGCGCCTACAAATCGTGTCTACGTGTTGGAAGTTACGATCACATCGTTTCCGAAACAACGCTATCGGAAAGCCGACGGGGACAATTCGACATGGCGTAAGAGTTTGACCGCAGAGGTGGTGATGGTGCCTCCAGTCATGGCAGATCCCTCAGCTTATCAGATAATGGCGACTAAAGAATATTTTGAAATTACGCAGCAAGAATCGTCGGGCTCCAAATCCAAGCATATCAGCGTAATCACAGCACTGAGCTGCATGTATTTTACCCCTTTAACAAAATTTTATTTTAAAGAGCTATAGAAGTTACGACGGTGCTGTAAATGAACAGTTTTATACAAACCTTCGTAAATTATTTTATTTAGTTTTAACTACGCAAATAAGTCAGAATATCGATTCCTCCACACTTGCATATAAAATGACACAGAATGACAATCCTTTATCCGTTCTCTATTTACCCATGTGTTACATTTCTATTTTACAAAGCTATTTAATATTTAATTAATTAAATCTTAATTTGGCGTCGGAGAGAGGCTCAAGTCACTTGCAAGTCGTACATTATGAGTAAAACATAAAACCGACATAGAATAGAGCAAAGAGAGACGCTTTTTTTTTATTAGAACGTCTTTATTGTCAATCACGTATTAATGATGTTTTCTTTGTTATTAATGTTGAGCACGTACACTCAAGATTCACAATTCATTTATTTGTGGTTGAACTATTAGAATGCCGTATATGGTCTGAAACGGACATGCAGAGAGAAGCACTTCTTCGAACATATGTATTGTATGCGCATTGTTTATATGTTCAACGTTGATTCATTTATTCTTAGTTGTAAAGTTTATCGGGCTCAGAGGATGAATTAAAGGTCGAGTGGACGGCCGACTATGGTCATTCTTTTCCTGGTGGTCATTCTGTTAAGACTGGTTCAAAAAATGTTCGAATTTGTGTGAATTCCTGAGGGACCAAACTGCTGAGGTCATCGGTCCTTAGACTTACACACTACTTAAACTAAGTTATGCTAAGAACAACACACACACCCATGCCCGAGGGAGGATTCGAACCTCCGGCGGGAGTAGCCGTGCAATCCGCGACATGGCGCCTCCAACCGCACGGCCACTCCGCGCGGCTGTTGAGGTTCGTCATTGAGGTAACTTGTAGCCTGTGTTGGAGATGTGTCTGTGTGGTTTTGGACGGCAAGTGGCTGCACGAACACTCTAAATTTCGATTGAACCTAGAAAAACTGTGGGCTAAGTAAGTCTTAAAATCTGGAAACCAGTCGCGACTAACGTTTCGCTAGTGACTAGCAATATACAGCTTTGAACTTTGATTTGCTCCCCCTGCAATTAATCATCTCTACAGGTATGTACTTGGTTACAAGAATTTAAACATTTAAGTCGCAATAGTGAACTTAAATGTTTGGGAACTAGCGATTCTTTCCATAATATGCTAGCAGAATGGGACTTTGTGTTGTACACACTACAAATGCTGAGCTAATTGTCAGAATCTGCCACTACTTTATTATGAACATGAGCAATCTTTACTGTATTTGTCTAGCGTTTTTATCTAACTTTTTGCTAGTATGTATATGTTCTAGGACCACCATTTGATTATTCGTAGTTCATTTCGATGAATAAATCATCAGTTCGTTAATTATAAATTCTTTGTTGTAGCCCACCATCATTTATCTGACAGGCTGCAATAAACATTTGTTTATTTCATTTACTATTCAACTTGTATTTTTATTAAACTTGCGCAAAATTTGACAATGTAGACTGTAAGGTCATGTGTTATATCTGTAGCGAGTTTAACTGTTGACCGTAAAGGAGATTATGTACCACTCTGACCCTACTACGATAGCGAGCACCTAGTTAGGTATGGAGTAGTTCATTTTCCCAACGGTGTATGATATTGTCAACCGAAACAGCCGCATCCTGGCATCCATCCCTCCAATACAACTATTTCACTATTTAAAAATAGACTATTACTGTACGTGATATAATGTGTTCTGTCTCAGAAACTACTTCCTACAAATTGTACGTAACTACATGAACTTACACATATCGTTTTCGAGACATCCTCACATATTAACTTATGCTCCTGGAATATATTGCCGTTTTGACATGAATGACATTCATAAATCCTGCACCGTGCTCCATGCGTTAATTCATTTTTCGACTCGTATACCATCAGTCGCCATTCGTCCCTGTCACATAGTGCGGTACATCTTTGCAAAAAGAAAAGGGAAACCATCTGTTGTGGCAGCTCCCAAATCTTTGAATGGTGAAGGCCATTCAGATCACTGGGTGTGCATTTTTCCGTTGGTAGCCTCGTCAAGTTTGAAAGACAAAGCGCTTTCGTCCCTCTCGTCCTAGGCAGGACACGGGAATAGAAGCCCATCAGACTCTTATGCTGTGTATTTGATGCGGATGCATTCGACCAGCAACTTGTAACGCAATCGTGAGATTTCTGCAAGCAGCGAGCATTTGGGCTGTAGTCACATGACTGGAAATCGCGAGAATGCTGGACTTACCTGATAACGTGTCCTTCTCCAAAAGCATTTGGCATTAACACCTGCCGTGAGTAATGAATGTTGTGCCATTGTTCTCGTCTTTCCATTGCATGAGGACACCTGGTGATTGTTACCTGCCCCTGAATTAAGCATCCCTACATTCAAGTGAATTACAAACAGGTTTCCTCACTCGCAAGGCTATGTCTCGAAAGTTATTAAATTTGTGTCTACGTAATTTTGTGTCACGATGTGTGGAGGAGATGTTTAATATTTACCAATATTTGTTTTTATCTGTAACATTTGACTCGGTATCCTTGACTTGTAGATACATTATACTGAATTTATCACATGTTTGGGCTTCGCCAGTTCATTACCTTAAACCTTTCCTCTGTTCACAAATTCCAGCGTGTGTACCTTACCTCCATGTATGAGCATTTAATCTTTAGTTCATTCACTCATACAGCTGTTCGCTCAAGGGCTTTATTTTCAGGCTATGAGGTAGCGAATGCTTCAGATGACAAACACAATCTCAAATCAGGCACCTCTCAACTCTCTAATTTCCAAACTGTTATTTAATTTGGCTACCAGTTTCGCCGATTTACTACACCATTTTCAGGCCCTCTGACCGACGTGTAGAAAGATTCCAACCTCGGTTCCGGTCACAATAGGAGCCAGACTGGAATCTATAGATTTATGTTTGATACAGCTATCACTTCAACCACCATCTGTCGATTGTTTATGAAGATGGCGTAGTAAATCGCCGAAACTGTTTGCCAAATAAAATAACGGTTTGGAAATTTGACGGCTGGAATGTGTTTGATTTGACGTTCTATACCGAACAGCCGAGCCCTAAAAACATCTCTGAAAAGACGGACATAAAGAGAGATTGCAAACACGTCTGTCCTGCTTAAACTGAGCCTATAAAACATTCTTTTAATAAACCTTGAGGCCGTTCAATAAGTAATGCAGCACATATTTTCTCTGCCAATTTCTGTTGAAAAAACGAGGAATTTGTTGTGGGACATCGTTGAATATTTCCGCCTTAGCCCCTATAGTTTCATGAATTTCTGGTAGGTGGCGGTGCTATACCTAGCCTTGAAAATGGCGTCTGTAACGGAGGTGTGTTCTAAGCAGAGAGCTTTCATTGAGTTCCTTTTAGTGTAAAACCAGAGTATCGCATGTATTCATAGGTGCTTAGAATATGTCTACGGAGACGTAGCCTAGAACAAAAGCACGGTGAGTCGTTGGACAAGACGTCTGTCATCATTGCAACAAGGTGGCGTACGCCTCTCCTACCTCCCGCTTGCCGGCCGGCCGCCCAAAGCTGTGCTAGCCTCTGGAAGCTGAAGAAACGCCTTTAGCGTGTTCATCGCCACAAAAATTCAACGAATTTCTCTCTCTCCATGATCACGCATTGCCTCACAAAAGGCTGCGCAGCAGAAAAGAGCTCACAGAACTTCATCTGACTGTTCTTTCTCATCGACCCTACGGCCCGGATCTCGCCCCTTCCAACTTCTCTTTGACCCAATGAAGGATGCACCCGAGGGAGGGAGTGGGCGTATGATTGGCAGGTTACTGATGCAGCAGGATGGCAGCTCCGACATCGACCACTGGAAAGGTATCATGACCCCATACAGGCTCTCCTAGGAAGGTTGCGTAAGTGAACGGACAGAATGTCTAAAAATATAATGTTGTAGCCGAAAGAGTGTGGAATAATATAGTGTATTGAAATCCTAAATACAACCAACTTGCTTCAGAATAAAACGTGTTGCATTGCTTACTGAACGCCCCTCGTATGATACTTGCAGCAGCTGTTAAAGTTAATTGCACAAGTTTTGCCACCTCTGGAATATAAACTCTGAAGTCAGGCCGCGTTATTAAAAGGTCATATTCAGTGTCTGGTCTTACGTTTCAGAGCGGGAACCGTATTCACAGTATTGTATGAACACTCGAGTACGGTTACAAAAGGGGAGTGTTTGTGGTTTGTGATATACGGTGCTCGTGTAAAATCAGTTTTCAGAAAGGCAGCAATCTACTGCATGGAGACATTGTGCAGTGAACAGGAAATATATTAGTATGCATTTTTTTTAAATTATTGTCATAGATGCTGTACTGTAGAAACACATAGCGTAATCCGTCCTCCATACACTTCTTGACTTCCACCTCGTAGCGTCATGAGTACGCTCATGCGACGTCAGCAGACATCACCGTTGCTTGGGAGAACTGCACCCGCCCCACGTGGCGTATAGACCAGCCTTGGCATTGCTAGTAGCATTCGCGAAGGCACGTGCTCAGACGCCTCTGCACGCGACTTCCTGAGCAGCGCGTGCCGGCGCCATAAAACGAAACACCGACGCTGAGGATTCCGGTCGGTGACCCTGGCCACCGTTAGGTGATCACCATACGGGCAGTGCTAACTGTTACTCAGCAACACAGTAATTTATGCGCTCCTATCACCAACTAAAGAAAGACTGAGATGTATAAATTCGCGTTAGTTTTGTCAGGTTACAATCAGGTATCATTTTCAATGTTTCATAGTTATCTGGACCCCTTCTCGATTGTATATCCACCTAAAAGTTTTCCTACTGTTCTTATTACATACATTTGTCAATATCCTCGTGAGCACCTGTTGGCGGTAGGGATGGGAAAAACTGACCGGTTAATACAAATACAGGTATTTTAGGGCTAAATAACAAGTCTTTTTCGATATTTGTTTGGTCTCTGTTATAATAAGTATTTTTATTTTTTACTGATAACCGTTTATAATACCGATGTCCACATTTTACGTAATGTAGGTACTATTGTTTTTCTGTTTTTCAAAAAATAGTTCAAATGGCTCTGAGCACTATGACACCTCAGGTCATCAGTCCCCTAGAACTTAGAACTACTTAAACCTAACTAACCTAAGGACATCACACACATCCATGCCCGAGGCAGGATCCGAACCTGCAACCGTAGTTGTCGCGCGGTTCCAGACTGTAGCGCCTAGAATCGCTCGGCAACCCCAGCCGGTTTTTCTGTTTTCAGTGAAGCCTTATTCCGAATTAATATTTGTAATAAAACCTTATTTAAAAATGAATTTACATGTTACTCTGTGCCTTCTGAAAGATTAGTATCGTCTTCGAATGACATTCTTTCTGATGAAATGAGGCATCTTGCTGATCAACACATTACATACTGAGTATTTATGATCAGACTGGACAATAAATACTGGACAATGAATTAATTCATTGACGAAATTTTAACTATAATCACGTAATTGTTCCTGATGAATGATGTATTTCGCCCGCTGTCTAAATTGTTCGTTATAAGTTTTGGGAAAGAGAATTTTTGGCTTTTTAGGTTAAAAATCAATTGCTTTCTAATTCCTGTTAAAAATTAAAATTGCATATATGACCAAACACCGGAATTTTCTTTCAAAATAATTAAAGGAAAAGAACGCTAAAAATGAAACTTCCTGGCAGATTAAAACTGTGTGCCCGACCGAGACTCGAACTCGGGACCCTTGCCTTTCGCGGGCAAGTGCTCCACCAACTGAGCCACCGAAGCACGACTCACGCCCGGCACTCACAGCTTTACTTCTGCCAGTACCTCGTCTCCTACCTTCCAAACTTTACAGAAGCTCTCCTGAGAACCATTCAGAACTAGCACTCCTGAAAGAAAGGATATTGCGGAGACATGGCTTAGCCACAGCCTGGGGGATGTTTCCAGAATGAGATTTTCACTCTGCAGCGGAGTGTGCGCTGATATGAAACTTCCTGGCAGATTAAAACTGTGTGCCCGACCGAGACTCGAACTCGGGACCCGAGTTCGAGTCTCGGTCGGGCACACAGTTTTAATCTGCCAGGAAGTTTCATATCAGCGCACACTCCGCTGCAGAGTGAAAATCTCATTCTGGAAACGCTAAAAATGTTACAAGAAACGTATTATTCCTCTGTCGTTTCTATGACACAATAAAAGTGAAAGGATTTTTTAAAACATAGGAATTATGCAGAAAACCGGTTGCAAATAACTGTTTTGTACAGCTGACCTAGGTTTCGACACCTACTAAGGGTGTCTTCATCAGAATAAAGTTTTGACAACACTAAAATTACTTGGCGTAGTTTATTTTGTTTTTGACTTGAGTACAGCTGCTCTAAATTCTGACCATTGCTTTCTCGCAATGTAACGTTACGGTTATCAAAATTTCATTCTGATGAAGACACCCTTAGTAGGAGTCGAAACCTCGGTCAATCGTACGAAACGGTTATTTGCAACCGTTCTGGATGTATCATTTCTATGATTGAAAATTGTATACACTTGCTGAGAAACGACCATGTTTAGAACCGAAAGTCAAATGAATTTATGGCAACAGTAGTAAATTTAACTTTGCAGAATGCATTTATTTAAAGCCGCCACTGTCATGACTGGTTTAATGCGACACGCCACCAATTCCTCTCCTGTGCCAATATCTTCATCTCAGAATAGCTCTTGCAAGCTAGGTCCTAAATTATTTGCCAAATGTATTCCAATCTCTGTCTCCCTCGACTGTTTCTGCCCTGTACAGCTCCATCTAGTACCACTGAAGCTATTCCCTGGTATCTTAACAGATGTCCCATCATCCTGTCCCTTCTCCTTGTCAGTGTTTTCCACATATTCCCATCCTTGCCGATTCTGCAGAGAACCTACTCATTCCTTACCAGTCCACCTAATTTTTAACATTCATCTGTAGCACCACATCTCAAATGCTTCGATTTTCTCCTCTCCCGGTTTCCCCACACTCCACATTTCACTACCATACAATGCTGTGCTCCAAACGCACGCTCTCAAAAATTTCTTTCCCAAATTATGACCTATGTTTGGTACTAGTAGACTTCTCTTGGCTATGAATGCCCTTTTTGCCATTGCTACTCTATTTTTAATGCGCACCTTGCTCCGATCGTCGTGTGTTATTTTGCTACCTACGTAGCAGGATTTCTTAACTTCATCTACTTCCTGATCCCCAGTCTGATGTTAAGTTTCTCGTTGTTTTCATTTCTACTGCTTCTGGTTACTTTCGTCTTTCTTCGACTTACTCTCAGTACATATTCTGTACTCATTGTACTGTTCATTCCATTCAACAAGTCCTGTAATTCTTCTTCACTTGCACTATGGATACCAATGTCTTCAGCAAATCGTATCATTAATATCCTTTCACCTTGAATTTTAATCTCCTTCTTGAACCTTTCTTTTACTTCCGTCATTGATTCTTCGATGTACACACTGAACAGTTGAGGCAATAGCCTAAATCACTCTCTTACACTATTCTAATCGTTGTTGGTCTCTTACTGCTCCCTAGGTCGTACATTATCCGCCTTTTCCTATAGCTTACCCCTAATTTTGAACACCTTATGACATTTGACGCTGTTGGAACGCTTTTTCCAAGTCGACAAATTCTATGAACGTGTCTTGATTTTCCTTTAGTCTTGCTTCCATTATTAACAGCAACGTCAGAACTGCAACTCTTCTGCCTTAAGCTTTCCACAAGCTACACCGATCGTCATCTATCACATCCTCAATTCTCTTTTCCATTCTGCTGTGTATGATTCTTGTAAGTAACTTGGACGCGTGAGCTGTTAAGCTGATTGTGCGATAATTCTCGCACGTGTCGGCTCTTGCAATCTTCGGAATTGTGTGCAAGATATTTTTCCGAAACTCAGATGGTACTCATACATTCTACACACCAACGGAAATAGTCGTTTTGTTGCCGCTTCCACCAATGATATTAGAAATTCTGATGGAATGAACTCTATCCCTTCGGCATTATTTGATTTTAAGTCTTCCAGACCTCTTTTAAATTCTGATTCTAATACTGTATCTCCTATCTCTTCTACATCAACTCTTGTTTCTTCTTCTATCACGTTATGACAAGTCCTCTCCGTCATAGAGGCTTTCGGCATATTCTTTCCATCAGTTCGTTCTCTCCTCTACGTTTAACAGTGGAATTCCCATTGCATTCTTAATGTTACCGCCCTATTTTTTTAGTTCCAGCGAAGGTTGTATTGACTTTGCTACATGGTGAGTCAGTTCTTCCAACAATCATTTCGTTTTCAATTTCATCATATTTTTCTTGCAGCCGTATCGCTTTTTCTTCCCTGCACTTCATATTTATTTCATTCCTAAGTCACTTGTATTTCTGTATTATTGAATTTCCTTGAATGTTTTGGTTCTCCCTTCTTTCATCGATCAACTGAAGTATTTCTTCTGTTACCCATGGTTTCTTTGCAGTTACCTTCTTTGTACCTATGTCTTCGTTTCCAGTTCCTGTGAGGGCCCTTTTTAGCAGTGTCTGAACCATAATTCCTCTTTGGAGCGGTTCGTGTGTCGGCTCTTTCTTGTGCCTGGATTCTGGCGCGGTGCGATTGGTCGATATTGCCTATTTAGGCGCTCTCGGAACGATTCAAAGGAGGTTCGGCGGTGCAGCGAGACGCGGTGGAAGTTACGCTGGTTACCGAGAGAGGGCAGTGACCTGTCAGTCGTCATTGTAGTACTAATCGTGCGTGGTGGGTGGTGGGTCGTGCGAACCCGGAGTTTGGTTCAAATGGCTCTGAGCACTATGGGACTTAACATCGGAGGTCATCAGTCGCCTAGAACTTAGAACTACTTAAACCTAACTAACCTAAGGACATCACACACATCCATGCCAGAGGTAGGATTCGAGCGTGCAATCTTAGCAGTCGCGCGGTTTCGGACTGAAGCGCCTAGAACCGCTCGGCCACCGCGGCCGGCTGAACCCGAAGTTTGTTTTGGTCGAGTACGGAAGCAGACGCACTGAAATATAAGACGTTTCAGCAGAAATTTTTGAAGCTGGAGTAGAGGTAATACAAGATAAACTTGAAAGAAGCACAACATAAAAACCATCTTCCACTTAACGGTTAAAAACAAGAATATGGTCGTGCGGAGTGGGCACGCGGTTTGAGGCGCCATGTCACGGATTGCGCGGCAGCTCCCGCCGAAGTTTCGAGTCCTCCCGCGGGCATGGGTGAGTGTGTTGTTATTAGCATAAGTTAGTTTAACTAGTGTATAAGTCTAGAGACCAATGACCTCAGCAGTTTGGTCCCTTAGGAATTCACACACACAAGAATATGCTTCGTTTTTTCAAAGACAAGCTATGGGAACGTAGTGTCTACAGCATCTTTTGCGAGTGCGGAATTCGCTATGCAGTTTATCCGTCAGTAGCAGCGATGCCCCTCGCAGCGGTTTTCAGATCAAGTGAGGAGCGTTTGCCTCAGAGAAATCGACAGTCAGCAGAGGAAGAAAACAGCATCACCGAAGGGCATAATTAGGTTTGTTTCTGATCGAAGCTGCAGTGCCACGCCAGCAGGGCCTAGGTTTCAGTCTCCTAACAGATAGTGGAAATGTGAGTAGAGGACGATCTTGCCAACTGAGAAAGCTGTTTCCACCTGAGCTTCAAGTAGCATGTGGCGTTAGCAGAGCTATGTCAGGAACGCTCTGACGCGAAAGCTGCAGTGGCAGGTGGCGAAATAGACTGGTAGCGTCAGGACCCGGACACCCTAGCACCCCCTCCAACTCCCCACATCCAACCCCTGTCACCGCATCTCTTCCGCTGGCACGCGAATGGCCCGCTTTTGCTCAACAAAATCAGTGTCAGAACTATATTCCGGAGAATTCTTGAGGTTGATGTCCAGCCTCATTCCCTTCCCGCGCCAATCTCATTTAAAAAGGATTGGGGGATGTATTAGGGTACCGTTTCGTTTGTGACGCTCCGTCGGCGAGCCGTTGCTATTTGTTAGAATTTCTACTGACAGAAGATTCACATACGTTAAATATGAATACTGTCAGTTATTCCTTCTAGTAGTAACGCAGATATCACTAAAAATCTTCATATCTTGCGCTGCTACTTGCAAAGCTACTTTTTATTTTGACTCATATATATCTATAGAAGTGTGTATAAAATACGGTGCATGCGGGCCCAAATAATTTTTCTTTCAGTAAACTGGAATGATAAGAATGGATCTTCTTGTAGAAATAGTAAATAGACACTCTGTTACAGAATGGAAGGTTTATTCAATCCCTTTACTATGGCTTCAGCTTATGTAATGACGCCTTCTTCAGAGAGAAATATTGACGTTCGATTGCATATTATGGCAAACGTACGTTAAAATATGGCCGAAAGACGTCAGTCTGATACAGAATTGCACGTCAATAATAACTGAATCTATTAGCTATACACACCGAGCGAGGTGGCGCAGTGGTAACACACTGGACTCGCATTCGGGAGGACGACGGTTCAATCCCGTCTCCAGCCATCCTGATTTAGGTTTTCCGTGATTTCCCTAAATCGTTTCAGGCAAATGCCGGGATGGTTCCTCTGAAAGGGCACGGCCGATTTCCTTCCCAATCCTTCCCTAACCCGAGCTTGCGCTCCGTCTCTAATGACCTCGTTGTCGACGGGACGTTAAACACTACCCTAACCTAACCTATTAGCTGTACACTGGTAAGGAAATACCAAATGACAACAACCATGGTGTGCATGTTTTAATTATTATGGAGGTGAAATTTTACACCTGACTGACGCCTTTCGGCTATGTTTTAACGCACCTCTACCGCAACATGTGATGCAGTTTTCAGTATTTCCTTCTGAAGAAGACGTTTCTGTAAACGTTGAATCCATGGTAGTAGGGTATTAGCAAACCTTCCATTTTGCAACTGATTGGCTGTTTACTATTCCTACGAGAAGCTTTCATCCTACGGTTGCTGCTCCAGCCATGTACAAAATTTAAAAAAACAGGCAATTTCTCTCCGTATTTGTTTGGCCTTAAAATATAGGTAAGTAACACATATGCAATTCTACGATGTACCACAATGTTTAGCTCATGGTAAATTACAGCTTTGTCACTAAAATTGAAGTTATATAATTCCCTTTGTACAGTATGTTTTGCGCTGTAGCTCGTGCCAAAATTATAAATACTACGTTTATTTGTCGATCACAATAAACGCGCTTTTCAGTGACTCACAGTTGCTAGCCGCTTTGCATAAGGCAGGTCAATTACTATTTCTCTCAAATTAAATGTTTGTCAGCAATGATCATTGACATGTTTACCATAAATTTTTTTCAGGATACCTACCGCTTTTGTCAATACCGAAACCTCCCCTCAAATTGGAAAAATAGCTGTTTGTTCATTCATACAAGTAAATTCTCTCGTTTAAATCTTTTATGAAAATTAATACAGTTTCTCCTGTGAGAATTTATACTCTACAAAATAAGCACACTAAGACAATGTTTTCGGTTCTTTGAAAGGAATAATAGCATTACTTATTACAGTCCTTTATTTATACATTTGCTGCGCTTTAGTTGGACACTGTTTTTACCATCTATTCTAGTAACTTGGCTCTCCTGTCAATAAAAATGTCAAACAAAAGGTACACTGATATGCCACCGCAACTTTTCATCCAGTCGTTATTGGCGCCCAGCCAACACGGTACCCCTGCACAGCTTGGTACATGCTAGTGTGGAACATAAAACCAGGTATCTTTGAGCCAAGAATATTGCTGTTCAGGGCTTGCTACAGTTCAAGTGAATTGTCACTTTGTCTACGTCCCAAGTTTCTTCCCATTCCCTATTAGGGAGTAAGTTGAAGCACAGAACTCTCAACGTAAACAATGACACTACGATACCATCCATTAACCAGTCAAACTTCTGAGCCTCGGTTCGCACTGTACATGGTACCACACTTAAGAATCAATGAGCTGATGAAGATAATGACCGGTACAATTACTTCCAACTACAATTTGCTTTTTTTCTCTCAACATAATTCAGTTCGAGGCACTACACTCATGAAGATGGAGTACAACATCATTTACGATGTATCACAATGCTTAAAAGTAATTTGGACTCAATTGCCTTTACAGTGAAATATTTTAAAACCACGTATTCAACTACCGGCTACTTGGCCGAATGAACAGCGTTATTTCTCCCTTTTTTTCCACACATCAACGTTGTAATAAGTTTTGACAAATCATCTTTACTTGTTCACTTCCCGCATCTGCGTTTTATTTGGTGTGTGGTTTCGTACTCAGCTCATTCACCACAAAATTTGCCTGAAGACTGGCATGGAATTCCTTCCGTCCCAGCAAACGTCTTCACCACAGCAATATATTCACATAATAATACATATACCGACGGAAATAAATTGGAAACTAAAAAGTAGTTGTGCGGCCTAAACTAAAGTTGGTAATAGTTTTTTACGTCTGAAAGATGACGCCAGTTCAGATTTCATGCCAGTCGCATGAGTGGCGCTAGTAGCACCACTGAGAATGCAAATCAAGTTTGCATCAAATACACGCACTAACGGTAGTCAGCATTAGTTACCTTTGAGACTAGACCAGGTGAGTTGATGTTTGTCAAGAATGCCTTTAAGGTGACAAAGAGACCATTATCAACACCTCACTGAGTTTGAACGAGCTCGTGTAATGGGGCTACGAGAAGTTGGATTTTCCTTCTGCGATACTGCAGAAAAAAGTGGCAGGAATGTAGCCACGGTACATGATCGTTGGCAGCCATGTAGCACTACCGAGAGGGAAGACCATCGTGTTCGGCCTATGGCTGTGTAACATCGTACTCCATCTGCAGAGACAATTTAAGCTGCAGTTGGCACAACAGTGACACAACGAAATGTTACACAACGGTTTCTTCAGAGGCAGCTCCGAACGAGACACCCTGTATCATGCGTTCTTCTGACCCTAGATCACTGCCATTTGCAACTTCAATGGTATCAAACGGGAGCTTTCTACAGGTTGGGGTGTAGGTTGGTTGTATTTTATGATGAAAGGTGGTTTTGCCTCGGTGCCGTGATGGCCGAGTGTTGGTTAGAAAGCGGCCAGTTCAGGGCCAGCAACCAACCTATTCTGCGTGCTAAGCACCCTGGACCTGCACCTGGAGTTACGGTCTCGGGTGTGATTTCGTATGATAGCGAGAGCATTCTCGTGGTCGTCCCACGCACCCTACTGCAAATTTGTATGTGAGTCTTGTGATTCGATATGTTGTGCTCCATTCATGAACAGCATTCTGAGAGTTGTTTTCCAACAGGATATCACTCGCCCACATACCGCTTTTGTAACAGAACAAGCTCTACAAAGCGTCAACACGTTGCCTTGGCGTGCTCTTGGCCTGCTTGACCACCAGTACTCCATCATCCTTCAGAAACAAAATTAACCGTCCCTCTATTGACTGACCAATTATAACATGGATGGAACCTCATCCCATAAATTAACATCCGGTATGTGCGTTTGCGGGCTTCCATTAAACATTCCGGCGGTTACATCTATTATTAATGTACCAACATTTCACATTTGCAAAGAGCTTATCCAATGCTTACATTAACCTACGATCTTGCAATGTTAATAGCTTAAAAACGTTACGTACACAAATCCATTGCTGGTGCTGCGAATCTATCCCGCCAGTGTTTATTTACAAATCATTACATATGCAATTATTAAAATGAGGTATTCTGTCTCCACATATTCCTACTCTATGTAATCAAAAGTATCTGGACGCCTGGCTGAAAATGACTTACAAGTTCGGCGCCCTCCATCGGTAATATGGAATTCAGTATGGTGTTGGCCCACCCTTAGCCTTGATGACAGCTTCCACTCACGCAGGCATACGTTCAATCAGGTGCTGGAAGGTTTCTTGGGGAATGGCAGCCCATTCTTCACGGAGTGCTGCACTGCGGAGAGGTATCGATGTCGGTCAGTGAGGCCTGGCACGAAGTCGGGGTTCCAAAACATCCCAAAGGTGTTCTATAGGATTCAGGTCAGGACTAGTGCAGGCCAGTCCATTACAGGGATGTTATTGTCGTGTAACCAATCGGCCACAGGCCGTGCATTATGACCAGGTGCTCGATCGTGTTGAAAGATGCAATCGCCATCCCTGAATTGCTCTTCAACAGTAGGAAGCAAGAAGTTGCTTAAAACATCAATGTAGGCCTGCGCTGTGACTGTGCCGCACAAAAGAACAACGGGTGCAACCCCTCCATGAAAAACACGACACCATAACACCACCGGCCGGCCGGTGTGGCCCAGCGGTTCTAGGCGCTTCAGTCTGGAACCGCGCGACTGTCACGGTCGCAGGTTCGAATCCTGCCTCGGGTATGGATGTATGTGGTGTCCTTAGGTTAGTTAGGTTTAAATAGTTCTAAGTTATAGGGCACTGATGATCTCAGATGTTAAGTCCCATAGTGCTCAGAGCTATTTGAGCGATAACACCACCACCTCCGAATTTTACTGTTGGCACTACACACGCTGGCAGATGACGTTCACCGGGCATTCGTCATACCCACACCCTGCCATAGGAATCCCACACTGTGTATCGTGATTCGTCACTCCACACAACGTTTTTCCACTGTTTAGTCGTCCAACATTTACGCTCCTTACACAAAGCGAGCCGTCGTTTGGCATTTACCGGCGTGATGTGTGGCTTATGAGCAGCCGCTCGACCATGAAATCCAAGTTTTCTCATCTGCTGCCTAACTGTCATAGTACTTGCAGTGGATCCTGATGCAGTTTGGAATTCCTGTGTGATGGTCCGGATAGGTGTCTGCCTATTACACGTTTCGACCCTCTTCAACTGTCGGCGGTCTCTGTCAGTCAACAGACGAGGTCGGCCTGTGCGCTTTTGTACTGTACCTGTCCCTTCCCATTTCCAATTCACTATCATATCGGAAACAGTGGACCTACCGATGTTTAGGAGTGTGGAAATCTCGCATACAGACGTATGACACAAGTGACACCCAATCACCTGACCACGTTCGGCGCCCCAGAGTTCCGCTGAGCGCCCCATTCTACTTTTTCAAGATGTCTAATGAATACTGAAGTCGCTGATATGACGTACCTGGCAGTGGGTGGCAGGACAATACACTAATATGAAAAACATAAGTTTTTGGGAGAGTCCGGATACTTTTGATCACATAGTGTGTATGTAAGTTACTGCGCCACTTTTCCTAATTTCGTCTCTCTGTTCCTTTTAGACCGTCACACGTTCCTTGACGTCCAGAATGAGCTATATTTATTGAGAAATAACGCTGTCAGTGATAACGGTGCATATCCTACGGATGTTTTTAATTTTTCGGCGTCAGTTGGGGATCAACATGTTAAACAACATAGAGGCAGTTAAAACGTTACACCGTATGGTCGACGCTGTATGCTGGCTTCCCCACTCACTGTAACCACTATACGAGGACACAGCTGTCATCAGCATCGAGTGTCCTTATTAGCGTCGACGATATCTCGAGCCCAGAAGCAAAACTGCCGCGTCGCAGACAGTTGTTCAGTAAGTTACCAAATAGCGAGGTTTCTACCTATTGTCCCTTACATTCTCAATACGATACTATCCAGGGAAACTGGTTAGGAGATATTTCCGGTAACACTTCACGGGGCACTCCTCACATGTACCTGGAATCGGGCGGCACTAAACATTCGACCTGGAAAACAGCGGAGCGGCCGGGTGCAGAATCGGGCCACGCACGGCCGGTATCTGATGGCCGGCGCCAGCGCCGGAGCCAGAGCGGGCTCCGCTTTAACATTCAAACAGATCTGTGGGAGAAATCAAAATTCATTGTGGGCGTGGCGCGCGCCGCATGCGAGAGCAGCCACCTAACTTATGCGGCGGCCCGGGCCAGGCGAGGCCAGTGCTACGTGACGCTGGGCGGCGCCCGCTCTGTGACCGGCGGCGGCGTGGGCGGCGGGGGCGGCGGGAGTGCTGGTCGCAGGTGCCGCCTCTCTGCGCACTCTCACCGCGCCACGGATTCACGCCTCTGTTGTTTTCTTCGTGTCCTTCGTCAGCAGTTGAACTTGTTTCATTCAGTTCTCCATTTCTTCGCATATTGCGTCCATCACACAATCTCCTCATCGTCTCTATTCAGAATCCTTTTCCAACTCTGATCCAAATTCTGTACTGTAAGTGTGTTACTATGACTGCTCTATTTGCTGCTGCTTCCTACTCTTTCTTACGTATTCCTCAATGGTTTAGTTAAAGCCCAATGACCATTCCCCTTTCTGGTCAAGATTTTTCACCGTTTTTTCTACATCTACATTTATACTCCGCAAGCCATCCAACGGTGTGTGGCGGAGGGCACTTTACGTGCCACTGTCATTACCTCCCTTTCCTGTTCCAGTCGCGTATGGTTCGCGGGAAGAACGACTGCCGGAAAGCCTTTGTGCGCGCTCTAATCTCTCCAATTTTACATCCGTGATCTCCTCGGGAGGTATAAGTAGGTTGGTTCAAATGGCTCTGAGCACTATGAGACTTAACTTCTGACGTCATCCGTCCCTTAGAACTTAGAACTACTTAAACCTAACTAACCTAAGGACAACACACAACACCCAGTCATCACGAGGCAGAGAAGTATAAGTAGGGGGAAGCAATCTATTCGATACCTCATCCAGAAACATACCCTCTCGAAACCTCGACAGCAAGCTACACCGCGATGCAGAGCGCCTCTTTTGTAGAGTTTGCCACTTGAGTTTGCTAAACATCTCCGTAACGCTATCACGCTTACCAAGTAACCCTGTGACGAAACGCGCCGCTCTTCTTTGGATCTTCTTATCTCCTGTGTCAACCTGACCTGGTACGGATCCCACACTGATGAGCAATACTCAAGTATAGGTCGAACGAGTGTTTTGTAAGCCATCTCCTTTGTTGATGGACTACATTTTCTAAGGACTCTGCCAATGAATCTCAACCTGGTACCCGCCTTACCAACAATTAATTTTATATGATCATTCCACTTCAAATCGTTCCGCACGCATACTCCCAGATATTTTACAGAAGTAACTGCTACCAGTGTTTGTTCCGCTATCATATAATCATACAATAGAGGATCCTTCTTTCTATGTATTCGCAATAGATTACATTTGTCTATGTTAAGGGTCAGTTGCCACTCCCTGCACCAAGTCCCTATCCGCTGCAGATATTCCTGCATTTCGCTGCAATTTTGTAATGCTGCAACTTCTCTGTATATTACAGCATCATCCACGAAAAGCCGCATGGAACTTCCGACACTATCTGCTGTAGGTTTTCTTCTTAATTTACTCACTCTCCTATGCTATATTTCTTCAAAGAACACTTCCTTACCCTTTCCAGTGAATGTGTTTCACTTCTCATAGCCGAAAGAAAATCTTCCTCCATTCCGTTGTACACTGAGATGACAAAAGTCATGGCATACCTCCTAATATCGTGTCGGACTCCCTTTTTCCCACTGTAGTGCAGCAACTCGGCTTAATATGCACACAACAAGTCGTTGGGAGTACCCTCCCGAAATACTGACCCACGATGCCTCTGTAGCAGTCTATAATTTTAAGTGCGTTGCCGGTGCAAGATTTTATGCACGAACTGACTTCTCGATTAAGTCACACAATAGTTCGATGGCGTTGACGTCGTACCTCGGGCGATCAGGGTGGCAAAATCATTCCTTTGTACTGTCGAGTATGTTTCAATCCAATCGGGAATAATTGTGGCTCGGTGACCTGACGCATTGTCATCCACAAGAATGGCTGCAAATAGTCTCCATGTAACCGGACATAAAAATTTCCACTCAATAATTGGTTCGGTTGGACGACAGGTGGCGCAGTGGTTAGCACACTGGACTCGGATGCAGGAGATGATTCTGACTTACGTTTTACGTGATTTTCCTAAATAGCTTAAGACAAATACTGGGATGGCTCCCTTCAAAGGGCACAGCCAACTTTCTACCTTATCCTTCACCAAACTGAAGGGACTGACGACCTCACTGTTTGGTCCCATCCCCCCAAATGAACAAACGAACCAACCAATTTCATCTAGTATGCCATAACCTATTTTAAACTACTGATCTGCTCTGCACAGCTTCTGCATGGTCTGGCGCTCGACAGGAATGTGAATTGGCCATAAGGCGTACCGATATAGTCTGCGTAGTTGCGCTAACGCTGTCTTCCGCATGGCGTAACGGTTACCGTACCTGCGTAGTAAGCAGGAGATCCCTCGTTCGAATCCCGGTCCGCTACACTTTTCGCTCTTCACCGTTGATTCCGCTTAATGTCCCGCTGCAGCTGCTAGCAGTGAGTGCTCTTCAGTTTACATATAATTTTTTTCTCCTTTTTGGACTCTTTCTACATCTTAGAAAATGGGGTTTCTAATTTTCTAGGATCGGTTATAATTGGGGTATTTACGTTAATCCGCAAGAGTTCTTTGGATTCTTCACAATTCAAAAGTTTATTAAAAGCTTTTGTCATGATTTCAGAATTTCCTTTTTACTGTGTGTCATTCTTCCAAGTTCAAGTGTTCAAATGTGTTTGAATTCCTAAGGGACCAAACTGCTGTGGTCATCAGTCCCTAGACTTACACCCTACCTAAACTAACTTATCCTAAGAAAAACACACACACCCATGCCCGAGGGAGGACCCGACCTCAGGCGGGAGCGGCCGCGAAATCAGTGACATGGCGGCGGGAAACGCGCGGCCACTCGGCGCGGTTCCTTCTTCCATCTTCATTTTAAGTATTACAGTCGGTGGCTCATACTGTTGAAGTTATTTCCCAAAGACTTTGTAGCAGTTCCTGGAATTTGTTTTGTGGTATTTATCTTCTATACGATTTATTGTCTTCATGCAATCCTCTCTTACTTTTCCTACGTTTTGTGTGAATTTTCCCGTTTCATTTTTTATGTTAATCGCATTTTATTCCGTTTTTAGTGTTTGCCACTTTAACCATGCTTGGTGTCTTCATGGAATTAGTCACATTCTGGAGTCCACCATCCATGTTTTCTTTGTACATTCAAGGGAGCTAGATTCTCCGCTTATTTCTTGAGACTCCATGCCAGTTCTTCTAGATTATCTGTTACTTTGATGGTTTATGATGTGTGTCGGTATTTGTCATTTTTAATTTGCTGATGTAATTCATGTCTCGTTCTTGTTTTATTAGTTTTTTCATTCCTTTTCTTTAATGGAGTGAATCTGACTTTAAATTTAACTAAGTAGTTGTCTGATCTTGTGTCTATTCCTCTCAGTACTTCAACGTCGTATATATCCTTGTGAAAATTTTTGTCTATACAGACATGCTGCAGCTCCTCCAGTCTGGGAGTTTCCATGTTTTAAATTTATTTGGCTTCCTCTTGAAAAATGTTGATTTTGATATAAGGTTATGTTTCCTACAGAGCTCTAGAAATATTTAAACATTTTTGTTTTTAAAGTTATGACGACTCCATTTTCCATTTATAGAGTTTTTTTTATTTGTAGGGGCATGAGCATTTTTAATTGTTTAGGTTTTGTTCATAGTTTTAAAAGTCAGGGTTGTAGTTCTTGGTGATATTGCTAGAAAATCAGTTATTGGATCTGCTGGTATTATGTTCACTCTGTGTCCTGGTCTTACGTGGCGGCATTACTTCATAACCCTTTATCCTGGTTTCCCATTATAAATTTTACGTCCTTGTGATTCGATCGGATCCTCTATCGTCTTTGTCATTTCTTGGGGCCTCGCTATTAAAATGTTTTGTTTATTTAATTCAGCGGTGAAATTATTGTGTTTTCTGGTTTTAAATAGTGATTTTATGCTGTGTATTGTTAAATAATTTATTTTGTTACGTTGAATCTTCATTTTGTGGGTCAATATGAATTTAGGTGATTGCAGATGCTCCGATTCATTGCTGTCTTCTAGTTGGCTACCCAAAGAATCGAATGTAGACTTTTCCGTAAAAGCCTTTCTTATTTTGACTTTCAAAGGCAAATTTCGGTTTACAACTACGGTTGTTAATCGTAGAAGGTGTATCTGGTCCGCGAAAGCTAGTTTATTTCACTCAAGTGCCGGTAAGCCGTATAGGGCCCTCCTATCCTCTACCTGGAATCCTCTACCTGGACCGCGCCGTGTAGAAGTATCACCTTCCTCCTGCTAAGACAGTGTAGTAGGTTTGTGTAGTATGTGCTAATATAAAACATCCTGACAGGTTGAATGTGTGTGACGGAGTGGATCTTGACATCGGGACCTCTGCCTTTCGGAGGAAAGTGCTCTATCAGCTGAGCTACCCAAGTATGACTCGAGGTTCTCCCTCAAGTTTGGAAGTTAGATGAGGCACTGGCATGAGTCGTGGCTGTGTGTCCCGTTGGTAGAGCATTTGCCAGTCAAAGGAAAAGTTTCGAGTCTCGGTCCGGCACACAGTTTTAATCTTGTAGGGAAGTTCATTCCTCTAGTTTTCGGCATAGCATCGACTCACCACGTGCGCATCGTGGGTTCGTTGGGTCGGCAAAACGGCATTCATGAAAACTTACTTGTGTTCCAACGAGCTTAGAGTAGTGACAAGTGCCCGTCGTCGTCATGTGGTCCGGGTTTAAATATTTTTTCTTGTTAACAATTTTCTGTTGCAAAGGACTTTTATTTTTCTCTGTAAGCTTTTATTTCTCAATAATTGGTACAAATATGCTTCATTCGCAATAACATTTTATAAAGCATCTTGTGGCAACATTTCGATAACGCAACCTCTCCGAACGTAAATTTGTTAATCTGACATGTTTATCGGGAGGGAACAAATGATCTTAAATCGCATTAATACTGCGTGATATACAATGAAGGCTTTCACGACCGGATGGTACTGTTGTTGATAATTCTTCCGGGTTATATGGCCGTGGTCCATGGAATACGTCTAGTCCTAAAGTTTCGTCCAATACTACGTTGGACATCCTCAGAGGTATGGCTGGTCCTGTTGAGTCCTGCCAACTGACGAGTCGGGCGTCGGAGAGCGGCCTAAATACCGAGGAAAGTGGGCGTGGTCTAGCTTGCACATAGTAGCAGAGAGAAAACTAGTCAAAGATAAAATGTAACTATCGATAATAGTCCGTCATAATAAAAGGGAGGCCATTGAAATTTATAAACATGGAGATAATTTTAATAGAAGAGGCGTTGAAATTAAGCGAGATATGGGCAATGGCGTTACAGAATCGATAAGTGATTTTTATCTATGACGGACTATTATCCGACCATCCTCAATGAGGATGCGGAGGGACGTGTGGTCAGCACACCGCTCTCCCGGTCGTAATGATGGTTTTCTTTGACCGGAGCCGCTACTATTCGCTCGAGTAGCTCCTCAATTGGCATCACGAGGCTGAGTGCACCCCGAGAAATGGCAACAGCGCATGGCGGCTGGATGGTCACCCATCCAAGTGCCGGCCACACCCGACAGCGCTTAACTTCGGTGATCTCACGGGAGAGAAGATAAGATATTACAGCTTTAAACCAGATTGACTCTTCCTAGCCAGGGTGGCCGAGCGGTTCTAGGTGCTTCAGTCTGGACCCGCGCGACCGCTCTGGTCGCAGGTTGGAATCCTGCCTCGGGCACGGATGTGTGTGATGTCCTTACGTTAGTTGGGTTTAAGTAGTTCTAAGTTCTAGGGGACTGATGACCTCAGTATCATACCGTACCTGTTGCTGGTGGACTCAGTCCGCGGTAGTACTGGCGACGTTCCTTCTAAGCTGGTGTCATAAGTTGAAAGACTGCGGAACAGCGCGGTGAGGCGAGGCGACCAAGTGGCGACGAACGTCAGAAGAAGTCTCCCATATCGTGTCTTAGTGAACTTTCTGATGAAATCTCTTACTGTGCGACGGCGTCAGTCGATAAAATCTCGCTTTACCGCGTCTTTCGACTTTGACCTTATTGGTTGGATTCTACTTGTCGCGAGCTGTGACCAATGCGTCTCTTAGAGGTCAGGTTTAGGTCCCCTTTCCTGGAGATGATTAACTTGGTTAGCCAATGAAATTTTTCATAACATTTTCCACGGAAAAAGTCGTCCCTCGCTCTTTCACTCTCTTTCCGCTGCCAATAACGGAGCTTCCTTTAGAAACTGGCGCGCTCAATGTCTCTCCGGCAAAAAAACTCCATGTGGACCATTTACCGTTCTCCTTACGTTGTTGCACGAAGTTTTCCCTTAAGTGCTGCGCATGCAGCAGCCTCCCACGGTTTCAAAGACTCGGAGCTTCCTTTCATGCACGCAGCAATACTTCAAGCCCCTTCTACATTCGGTAGACAATAGCGCTTTCCGCTAATGTTACTGCTCAGTCCATCTAATCATACGTTTTTACAAGTGTTTGCACTATGAAATTCTTGTTGTTACGGAATTCTCCCAGTGGCGCCACAGAGCATCAGAGGTGGCCCTTGACCATCGTTTGTCCACCACCCCACATTTGCCCTTTTCCAAAGATGCGCAACGGGGAGTCTGGCCGTCCCGCCTTCCGGGTCACTGGCCGTGTCGTCCAGTGTGCTTCCCAAGCACTAGCAAGCAAATCCGTTTTCATACAACTGCAAGTAACTATCACACGTACAGTTATGCTCAATTATTTGCGTGGATTAAGGGTGGGTCTGTAAAGTGAATATGGTGAATTTGCTTATGTTGCGGGTCCATTCCGAAAAATGGCACCGTAACACAGGTTGATGTCGATCCACAGAGTCCATTTTCCTTAGCGTGGGCAGACGTCAGTTTCACAGACCTCGGCATTGAGCGTTGTGATAAATACGTCATTAGCAGCTAAGCTCTGTGCACCCCTTCTACGATTACATTCCAGACAGCGCTGAATCAGGCTTTGGCACGGCGGTGTGGCTGATATACCATCAACAAGTCGGCTGGGTCCTGCCTAGCTGTGACGAGTGACGGGGCACAGACGTCTGGGTGGCGAAGCCTGGCCTGGTGTCTGGCTGGCGGCGACTGGCTTCTACATCTATACTCCGCGAGCCACCTTACGGTGTGTGGCGGAGGGTACTTATTGTACCACTATCTGATCCCCCCTTCCCTGTTCCATTCACGAATTGTGCGTGGGAAGAACGACTGCTTGTAAGTCTCCGTATTTGCTCTAATTTCTCGGATCTTTTCGTTGTGATCATTACGCGAGATATATGTGGGCGGTAGTAATATGTTGCCCATCTCTTCCCGGAATGTGCTCTCTCGTAATTTCGATAATAAACCTCTCCGTATTGCGTAACGCCTTTCTTGAAGTGTCCGCCACTGGAGCTTGTTCAGCATCTCCGTAACGCTCTCGCGCTGACTAAATGTCCCCATGACGAATCGCGCTGCTTTTCGCTGGATCATGTCTATCTCTTCTATTAATCCAACCTGGTAAGGGTCCCATACTGATGAGCAATACTCAAGAATCGGACGAACAAGCGTTTTGTAAGCTACTTCTTTCGTCGATGAGTCACATTTTCTTAGAATTCTTCCTATGAATCTCAACCTGGCGCCTGCTTTTCCCACTATTTGTTTTATGTGATCATTCCACTTCAGATCGCTCCGGATAGTAACTCCTAAGTATTTTACGGTCGTTACCGCTTCCAATGATTTACCACCTATGGCATAATCGTACTGGAATGGATTTCTGCCCCTATGTATGCGCATTATATTACATTTATCTACGTTTAGGGAAAGCTGCCAGCTGTCGCACCATTCATTAATCCTCTGCAGGTCTTCCTGGAGTACGTACGAGTCTTCTGATGTTGCTACTTTCTTGTAGACAACCGTGTCATCTGCAAATAGCCTCACGGAGCTACCGATGTTGTCAACTAAGTCATTTATGTATATTGTAAACAATAAAGGTCCTATCACGCTTCCTTGCGGTACTCCCGAAATTACCTCTACATCTGCAGATTTTGAACCGTTAAGAATGACATGTTGTGTTCTTTCTTCTAGGAAATCCTGAATCCAATCACAATTGGTGGCTAGGATAGCCTCATTTCGTCTCTCATCTCATCAGGTGGATGTTGCACTCCCCCCACGTCCGCTTCCCCATACCCACCGTCCTGGAAGGTAGTCCTATCAGCATAACGGAGTGCTAGTAACCTTACGGACGAGACTAACAGTATGACAGTTTCCGAACCTATGACTAACAGTTCAGTCCGATAACCTGCCTGGACGGACTGCCAGCATTTATACTGACCAAAGGGATTTTGTTTAGGTGTTGCTTCTGCTGATGTCACTTACGGCACGTGCTGAAGTGTCGCTGGTTTCAGTAACCAGCTTTTGCTTTGACCGGCAGGTGGACGGCAGCATCCAGCGGTTGCTGTGGCGCAGTGCTGTGCCGGGATATTGCTGTAAGAGTCAATTTTACAGCACCGAGTCCACTTCCTTTTTACAACATCGAGTCCTCCTTCCTAGGCTTGCGTCGTCATACTTAATACCAAAACACTTCGTTATTAAGCAACTTTAGCCATTTTTCAACAAATTTTATACAGTCTAAAGCCAAAGTACAGCGTCAGAATTGTGAGATACACACTGTGAAACAGAATTGAAGGATCACTTATTTGAAACCACGTAATTGCCTCCCATTACGACACATAAGCTTGAAATTTAGCTCAAAGACGTCTACAGTATATTTCTGTAATAGTGCAAAATCGGGTGCCCTGTGACGTGACTCCCGCGCTGGGCTACGCTTCAAACAGCAAGGTGTCGAAACATTAAAAAAACTTCTGTAAAGTGAGGTTAAAGATACCCCACTGGCACGAAATTTCACCGCAATTCTGCCCAACTCCACTGTGGACGTGCCACACGGTGGGATGGTCGTCACGGTCCCCCTTACCCACATTTCACCCCTTCGTCTGATGGCTCTGAAGTCAGAACCACGACGCCCACTGTTGAAATCATGTGGTTTTCTTATGAGAGGCCGAGGAATACATTTCAGACACACCGTCGCTCAGGAATGGTGCGAAAAGGTTTCAGGTGATGGCATAAAGGGTGACAATGGAACCACCCCTTTCTTTATGGCCCTGATTACTACACGTTTCAAGGGTGAAAACGACAGTTCGCAATGCGAAAAGCAACAGGAGGACATTGTTTACAATCTCTGATTCTGTTGAGGTCTCACTGAATCTTCAACCCTTCTCTGAGGACATCACAGATTAGTATCCCCAGTGAACGCGATCCCACCTCTGTAGTGCAGTGCCACTGCTATTATTGCTCTGGTCTGCAAGGTAGAAACACTATGGACCGTTCAAAACGATTCGACGAAATTTGAACGCGATCCGTAGCTGCAAAGGATTCTTTCAGTGCCACTGTTTTGCGCTCTCCTTTGGCGTGATCATGAGCGGGTGCTACATTGACACATGCATGAATAAGGCAGCAAGGTATCCCTCTGAGATACTTCAGTTCGGCAACAACATCCATGCCAACCGCCCCCATTTATCGCGAATTTTAAAAATGTGCCCCTATAGAGAAAGCTTTTGAATTAGTACTACCTGCCTGCAGGTAGGCAACCATTTCGTACAGCTCCGGTATCGGCCCAGAATTCCATATACGGTATATATAATAGAGTGAAACTTGTTGACATCTTAGTTTGAACACTCAATTTTACAAGACACAGTAAGCTGTTAACACATACGTTCCATGTTTGACGAACGCTCAGTCACTGTATTGCACATCGATTGGCCCTCTTGATCACCGTATCTCAAACCCGCAGAAAATGACTGGTGCTGATGGGAACAGCTGGATATGTCATATTTCAGGAAACTTGTGGGCCGTCTTCTGAGCTGAAATGAGACCATTTTGAAGACCGGAAACATTGTTATACGAATCAGCGAGATGTCTCCCACAAGTGGGTGAACCGTTAATTTACTTCCAAAATCTTTTCTTAAAGAATTTCCTTTTTTACTAGTGATTCATCAAGAACATTAACACATTTAATCGCACTAGGCGAGCGTGGAAATAGTTGCCAGGGAGTAACTGATGAAAATGAAATTACCTTTAACAAATGGGAATTTTATTCATAAAAGCCTTTTCAAAAAGAGATTTAAAATTTATAAGCAGAAAAGCACCCTCGAAATTTCAAGTTACAATTTTCTTTAGAGGCAGAAAGAACAATATTGACAGTACGAGCCTTCGGGCTGAGAAGCTCACCGCTCCCTTTCAACACGGCCGTAGTCACGACCGCTCACAACAACCTCTGAAAGACTACACTGGTGCAAATCTGCAACATACCAGATTACTTTAAACCAAAAATTTTAACAACTCACACAAACACATTAACTATGCACCGCGTAAGAGGAATGGAAATGGTACAAACACTCACACTAAGAAATTATTTGCCACCGAAAGTGCAATTTGTTTTTAAAAGGACTCTTACAGTGGAAGGGTGGCAACTTTATAAAAATCAATATTTAAATAAAACCCATGAAATTCAGACTTACATAAAATGTACAACATACTCTGCATTGCACATATACCGCCTCGCAAGGTGATAGGCAAGATAAAAACATACATCAGGAATTCGGCCTTTACCTTAGTTCTATAAATTCGTTAACACCGAATCCGACAAACATGACAGAGGCAGCTATCAACGTATGGCAGATTGACAGGGGGATTACTGAACAAGCCGAACCGCAGATTGCTCTAACCCTTCCTAACTCCACAGGGAAAAAGGGACCACCCAGTTCACAAATAATCACCTTCCTGCGGGGCAGTAAACGGAGAAGAATTGTGGGACGACCCAAAACAAAGTAGCTGGTCATCTTACCAAGAAAACAAGTAGAATTTAACAAGTAAATGAAACAACATATCTCAAATCACTTAACTTCTTATAAACTGCGATTTCTGGCGAAGACCTGGCGCAGCACCCCCAACGCTCTCCCGAACCGTCCCCTGCCAGCCGCTTCAACGGACGCAGGAAGGCGCGCCGATCTCCCGTCTCACGGCGTCGTAGCTCATCCCGGCCAGCCCGATGTCGTGGTTTCACCCTTGTTGCTCTCGTGTGAACCGCGAAGCCACTACCCCTTTCTATACGGTGCTGCCCACTGGACTCACGTGGGGACCTCACATGCGCCGACGCTCAAGGCGGACAAGTCATTTCGTGTCTCAGTGCGCGACCGACCAACCGACCGATCCAACCTCCAATGACCGTTGCCCGAGCAACTCGAGCAGACTGGCGGCCTAACGCGCAGATGCAGGAACTCAGCCCCGACCGGGCGACCACTAGCTGAGTTCTGCTACTGGCGGGGTGGCAAGACTCTCATTTTCTGGCTTAAAGTTTGATCCAAACGACAGACATACTCGCACTCCGACGACAGACAGACACTAACTGCTGCGCAAATGCGAACGAGAGACAGACCAGCAACTGGTGACGCGAGACTGACCTAGCCTCACTCTGACTGACCAACTGACCAGACTCGCCCGACTGACAGGTTGACCCCTTGCCGAGCTCATCGTGCTCCTTAAATGCACGTGAACAGGCAACCTTTCCCACGAGAGGGAGACACCAAAGCTGCGATTGCCACAGCGGCGCCACCGCCAGAAACTGAGGGTGACTACACTACGCGCTGCGTCGCGCTCTTCAAAACAGCAAATTTACCGCGGCCCAGTGAGTAATATTTTTGGTCGGTGTGCTTAGATTACAACTTAAAAACAAACGGCTCGGGCACTTTGCTCAAGAAGGATGGTAATTAAAATTTATCTGCTCTTGAGCAGTCAGGTCAGATAACACCGCAGTGTGTTAGCAGAGTGCTCCCTGCGCCAAGTGCAACGCCGCTGCAGACCCTCGGATCGCGAGTCGGCGGCAGTAGCGGTGACAGACGGAGGAAGCGGGGGAAAGCGCGCACAGGTTTGACAGGCTGCTAATAGCGCGGCGCAATACCTCTCTGGCTGCTGTCAGCTCGGAATATCTGGATAACGTATCGACCGGGGCGCAGGTGGCGATTGTCGCCACGCTGGCGGGGGGCGGCGCCGCCGACTGCACACAGGCCGGGGGAGCCGGCTGCGTGTCGCTAAACGCGCGAGCAGCAAGCGCGACTGCTATTAGTGATCAGAGACAAGCCTCGTGAATAAACCACAAACCGCGCTTCGCACTAGTTCTGACATATACACGGCCTAGTATACCAGTCATACAATGGCCGAAAAGTAATGTGCTACACCAGGAATCATGGGTCTGGTATTCATCAAACTTTGTGCAGATGTTAATCACGTAACGAGTATTAAAGCTATCATTCCATTCGGAACTGACGGCTATCGTTAACGGGACTCTAAGGAGTGACCAAACGAGCAGGGATACTCTCTTGTATTTCTTGTGGCATGTAAGAAAACATCTTCATGTTTCACCCTGAGAAATTTCTTGCCATGCCTGAATATATATGTTTTCATTTTATGAAGGTTGTTTGCTATACACCCCCATGAGAGTATACACGGTGAAAAGTATGTAAACCGACAAACTCTGGGAGGTTGTAGGGGACATTAAAACAAATATTTTTCCCCAATGTCATTTTTTCCTATGAGGAGTATTTAAACCAGTGGAAACCGTAATACACTCTTCAGCTGTTAGATGCCATATTACGGTCCTCAGGTGTTAGAAGGCGTATTACGCTCTTCAGTTGTAGGCAACTGCTGTCCATCAGTGTAGTAGAGTATTGTCTCTGTTTGCTAATGAAGCGATACACCTGGAGTGAGTACACTGATATGGTTGGTGCGTACTACGCAGCGCACCACAACGGACGAGCTGCACAGCGGGTTTATCAACAACAATATCCTAATCGCCGTATACCGCATCATTCGACCTTTGTTGCTGTGTACCAGCGTCTGCGTGAGATCGGGTCATTTAGCAGATTATCTGGACAGGGACGCCGTCGCACGGTAAGAACGCTGAAATTTGAGAAAGCTGTCTTGCAGCATGTGGAGCGGGATCCTTCAATCAGCACTCGTGCAATTGCACGTAACATGGGGACAAATCAGACGAATATAAGAACAGACCTTCGAGAGCAATTGTTACGTCCATTTCACTTACAGTGTGTTCACAACCTGGAACCAGTTGATTATCCACCCAGAGCACAGTTTTCGCAGTGTTACCTGGAACAGTGTTAAATGTATGCTACATTTCCATCCTCTGTGTTGTTTACCGATGAAGCAACGTTCGGGCGTGATGGAGTCTTCAATATGCACAATTCGCATGTTTGGAGTGAGGATAACCCACATGCCACAGTTACTAGCGTCCACCAAGTGCGGCTCTTTGTTAATGTGTGGCTCGGTGTTGTTGGGGACTGTTTAATTGGGCCGTATATGCTACCTAGGCCATTAAATGGCAGGCACTGTTACAATTTTCTCGCCAGAGCATTGCCAGAATTGCTGGAAGACGTCCCGCTTTCTACAAGACAACGCATGTGGTTCCAACATGACGGGGCGCCGGTACATTTCAGTCGTCGTGTTCGTCGATTCCTGGATCGACGGTTCCCAGAAACGTGGATTGGCAGAGGTGGTCCTGTACCATGGCCTGCTCGATCCCCCGATATATCCCCTCTGGACTTTTTTGTGTGGGGAGAGATGCGCTACTTTGTTTACGCAACTCCAGTTGCATCTGAAGAGGATCTGGTTGCCCGGATAGTAGCAGTAGCAGGAACAATTCAGGATATTTCGTACGGTTTTTGCCCGTGTTAGACGGAACATGATCCGACGGTGTAACCTTTGTTTACGTGTCAATGGAGGCATTTTTGAAAATCAATTGTAACTGAAATTGGGTTGTGTTAATGTGTTGTCTCTTGATCATTAAAAAAACGGAAAAGTGTTTGTTGGTTTAATTAATTTGCCGCCAGAGAAATCTTCCTCTAGCGGTTTAAATACTCCTCATAGGAAAAAATGACACTAGGGAAAAATATTTGTTTTGATGTCCCCTACAACCTCCCAGAGTCTGTCGATTTAAATACTTTTCACCCTGTATAGACGAGCTCTATGGGTGACAAATCAGAAGAACTGGCAGCCAACTCAACGAACTACACATTCCTCATCTTGTGGAGATGTGAAATGTAGTACGGAGTCTTGAATTATACCTCCACCACTCTGGCCTCAGACGGGACAATCGGGACCTCTTCTGGTTGCGTTATGGAGGGGCGTGATATCAGCACACCGCTCGCGCTCTCCCGGCCTTTGTCAGCTTTGCAGACGTTGTAACCGGCTATTCCCATTCAAATACCCACTCAGTTGGCATATCGAGGCTGAGTGGGTCTCGTTCCGGCCTCCTACCAAGGAAAAATCCTTAGAGGTATCGGGAATCGAACCCAGGTGTTCTGTATTACAGATAACCACGCTGACATCTCAGTTACGGAGCAGACGATATTGCATCATTACTGCTAGAATATGCAATTTAGTAGCATGCTTATGATAATGGAGATTACCATTCTTGAAGGTAAAATCTTGTAGATTGTTAGGGTGTATGATGTTTCTTTTTCACGATCGGCGTTTCGACCCATCACCTGGAATCGTCTTCAGGATCTTATGGTGTTCGCGATTAGTTGAACACTCATGGTTGCTTTTGTAAGATGGGATGAAAAGAAACACTTTTCAACTTTAAAATAGAAAATTGATATTTTTGGGAAGAAATACTAAAATAAACATTGCATGAGTTTATAGGTCTCGTGCCAACTTTAAACTTACAGGCTAGAACCTAGCTCATGACGTGATAATATAAAAAAAAATGAAATTTGACGTTTCTGTCCACCCTGAAGCGAGGCGGGTGAATAGAAACACAAGTATTAATTTTATTACTTTCCCTATTTAATAGGCAACGGCCTTGCCGCAGTGGATACATCGGTTCCCGTGAGATCACCGAAGTTAAGCGCTGTCGGGAGTGGCCGGAGCCGGCCGCGGTGGTCTCGCGGTTCTAGGCGCGCAGTCCGGAACCGTGGGACTGCTACGGTCGCAGGTTCGAATCCTGCCTCGGGCATGGATGTGTGTGATGTCCTTAGGTTAGTTAGGTTTAAGTAGTTCTAAGTTCTAGGGGACTGATAACCACAGCAGTTGAGTCCCATATTGCTCAGAGCCATTTGAACCATTTTTTTGGAGTGGCCGGCGCTTGGATGGGTGACCATCCAGCCGCCATGCGCTGTTGCCATTTTTCGGGGTGCACTCAGCCTCGTGATGCCAACTGAGGAGCTACTCGACGGAAGAGTAGCGGCTCCGGTCAAAGAAAATCATCATAACGACCGGGAGAGCGGTGTGCATCCGCATCCTCAACTCAGGATGACACGGCGGTCGGTTGGTCCGATGGGCCACTTCTGGCCTGAAGACTGAGTGCTTTTTCCCTATTTATTGGACTTTCGCGGGCATAGTGATACGTCAGATTCTGTTTTAGATCTAGGAGCATAAGAAACAGAATTTGCTGGTTCAAAAAACGTTTTATTCAGTAAAAAAACTAAAATTATTGTGTGAATTGTGGTTTCTTCATTCAGTTTTCCAAATGAAGATTGCTGTATCTCATGTTACTTTATTTTAACATTAAGTTGGTCAGCTTAGTTAGTTTCGAATTGCATTACGTCACTGACGTGTTTAAAATGGTGTCTTTGCTTTTACAAGTCGTAGCCCCAGAAGTAACGAAGAGCTTCCGAACATCATTCCCTTGTTTAAAATATGACTCCTCACTTGTTTAAACAAACGTGTTTCATCAGCCTTGCCTTCTTTTTCAAAACAGCATTACCATAGCTTTTGCCTCATAAATAACCTATTTTACAGCATACAAATGGCTCTGAGCACTATGGGACTCAACTGCTGTGGTCATAAGTCCCCTAGAACTTAGAACTACTTAAACCTAACTAACCTAAGGACAGCACACAACACCCAGCCATCACGAGGCAGAGAAAATCCCTGACCCCGCCGGGAATCGAACCCGGGAACCCGGGCGTGGGAAGCGAGAACGCTACCGCACGACCACGATATGCGGGCTTTACAGCATACAGTTTAAATGAGTGATTACTTTTTCCATACACTTTAATCACGTCATAATCTCCTGGATGGAGACTAGTGTCAAGTGGGTCTTCATTTCTGTCAAATTCTTGGTTGTCTTCCGAGAGAATACTGGTAATTATTATTTGTATTCATTCCACAGATTCCGAGTAAAAAACAATACATTTTGAATCAGGTGAAACACAAATCAGATTAAAGTATGCTTTAAAACTCAACTTTGGTTTATGAAACGGGACTGCAAATTTGCTTATCAGTACTTAAATTGAAACAACGCAAATTAGATTGACACCTACAAATAAAGATTGACGTAAGCAAAGGTAGCACCACATCCACTGTATGTAATAGAGTGAACGAGAACTCAACTGACAGTGCGGTCAGCTTTGAAATTTATAATTTCGCTGTTAGACTGGTGCACTACTAACGTAGACCAACAAATCTTTGAATAATATCACCATCTGTCTTGCAACATTATAGCATAGTATATTTTTGGATGTTTTCTGTTCAGCGCACTGTTCAAATGGTTCAAATGGCTCTGAGCACTATGGGACTCAACAGCTGTGGTCATAAGTCCCCTAGAACTTAGAACTACTTAAACCTAACTAATCTAAGGACATCACACACATCCATGCCCGAGGCAGGATTCGAACCTGCGACCGTAGCAGTCGCTCGGTTCCGGACTGCGCGCCTAGAACTCAGCGCACTGTTACTATTCACCCCACTTTACAGTGCAAACTGGCAAGCATTCAAAAATCACCAAATCACTCTTTCCATATCTGATAGTGCCTCACACCATGATTCCAGGTGTTTGTTAGGAGTGGGTCTCGGAAGCTTGCGGAACATCGCTACGTCGGTGCAGACGTGACGGCTGCAGAAGCGAGACACATTGCTAAACATCAGAGCAGGTCTGTGAATGACCTGGTTGGCTTTGACAATTGAAATCTATGATGTCTGTGATGTTAGAAGTAAACTATACATTTGCATATCTAAGTCTCAGTCGAGCTTCCTGTAATCTGTTGCTGACGGTTAGTGGTGATACCCTGGCTCATTCCTCTGTCCCCGGATCAGCTGTCATCTGCCTGTTAGTCAGAACCATTTGAAAAATACTAACACCTTCTCTTGCTGTGGCCCCTCTAGAAGGACCCTCGACTACTTCTCTTGCCACACTTGTTCTGAGTCCATCTCATCAAAACCCGTTCTGCAATCATTGTAATACCGTCAATTGTGTACGCGATCACTCGATACAAAGGTTGGCTTCATTGTAATGATTCGACCCTTCTTGAACTTCAAAAGTTGGCGAAACGCTCCACGTCTTGCGGCAATGCTGTGTCACGATATCCACATGAAAAGCTCAGGTAATACTTGACACACCCAGTAGTCATCACAAAGTCACAGCAGCATACTATGAGACTACGGTTGAGCATTTAGCGTACCCCTGAGCTGCTAACAGCATCTCAACTGGTGGCCTATACAGTAGGCCGCTACCCATGAAATATTTTTTTAAAGAAAAGTAGCGCAGCGGAAATTAATAAGCATCTAAACTTAAACAAGGGTGGCCAAATGAAACGTGAAATATGGTTACAATAACTCACATGGGCATAATGAGATACGGCGTTTCATCGAACTACGAAATGAAACCAAAGGTAACTAGAGCTCCCGTTTATTATCAAAATGCATTAATCAGATTCCAGTAGAGAAAATAATTTGTAACAAAGTGCTCGAAGTTTTAAATGAATTATAAAAGACACACGGTAAGAATTGGGCACAGGAGGGTGGAATTGGTAATGGAATCATATGATTAGGTATGTCCACACAAACCGCCAGTGACTGTGGAATAAGTCAGCACACTAACGAAAAGGAACCGGAAAAGTACATGTAAGCAAAAACCTTTGCCTAAACGCTTGCTGAGTTTAGCCAGCAGACTTTGAGAATTAATTTAGACAACCATGATTCTGTCTTGAATCAGTTTCGTAGTCCCCTCTTCATGACTTGCCCAAAGGATCCTTGTTGTTACCATCAGTCTAATACTCAGGTGCAGAGGGTGGATGCAGCTGCGTTGCTTCTATTATTGGCTCTAGAACGACGTCCTCCCTCTCTGCAGCTCTAAGGTGACGTCTTCATTCTCTGGAGTTCTTACATTAGATGAAGTGTCAATCTGCTACGCTACTCAACAGTCTTGCTGGTTCTGCCAGCACAGGATTTTCTTCAGCCAATCGCTGTAGATCTAATTAAATCCGACCAATGAAAAGTTTATAATAGTAAAAATTTTTCTTCTCCTCAGGAACCTGCGTGATTAAGCGGTAGTGTATGTGTCTGTCTGAGAGGGTTGTTTCATATTTCTGCCAAAGACAAGAGCTGCGCCTACACACTCAGAAGTCTTCCTGCCCGCTATGAAACTAAATTTTGGTGAAATTTAAATCACCACTCCAGCTGTCCTCCTTTGAGTCCAACAGCCTCTTCTCATCAGGAGTATATCGTGTTCCACGTCCCATTGCAGATTGTATCTTTTTCGAAAGCCATCTTTATTCGGCTTCTCACAATGGCTTTTTATGGCCTGGTGAAAGTCACCTTCATGGCTGTGCGAGGCTTTTATTTGCATGTAGGGGATTTTCTCTGACGACGCATGTGCACCTGGAATACTTCCCTTACGGTGCGACCTTTCAGCTAGATACATTTTTATGACATACAAGCCATAGGCCGTCTGCGCCTCTCACTTTTCTACAGTATGCCAGCAGGTCCAACATCCAAAGAAATATTACATGCATCTTTCTCACAAGACAAATGGGTATGAGATGCACTTTTTACTTTTGCGATCATTAGTGTTTGTTTCATTAACATTAGCATTTTAATGAGTCACTAGTAATTTGAATTAAATGGATACTTTAATTTGGATACACGGTTATTAATCAGGTGATGGTGCAGTTTTGGAAAAAACTGTACATAACAACACCAAAATGCTGTACGAATAAGCACGGAAGGCCATTAAGTGCCCTTATATCTGAACATCTTGCTTAGGCGATGGTCAACAGCATCTACAAATTTTTAAAAATGCATAACATTGTAAAAATGTTATTTCTTTTTTTTTTTTCTACAGGTTTTGGTTCTGATCCATCATCAACGGCAGCTGAGCAATGTACAGGGCTATTACAAATGATTGAAGCGATTTCATAAATTCACTGTAGCTCCATTTATTGACATATGGTCACGACACACTACAGATACGTAGAAAAACTCATAAAGTTTTGTTCGGCTGAAGCCGCACTTCGGGTTTCTGTCGTCAGAGCGCTCGAGAGCGCAGTGAGACAAAATGGCGACAGGAGCCGAGAAAGCGTATGTCGTGCTTGAAATGCACTCACATCAGTCACTCATAACAGTACAACGACACTTCAGGACGAAGTTCAACAAAGATCCACCAACTGCTAACTCCATTCGGCGATGGTATGCGCAGTTTAAAGCTTCTGGATGCCTCTGTAAGGGGAAATCAACGGGTCGGCCTGCAGTGAGCGAAGAAACGGTTGAACGCGTGCGGGCAAGTTTCACGCGAAGCCCGCGGAAAATTGGCTCATGCCACAACTGGAGACCGACAGCGCCGACTTCATCTTTCAACAGGATGGTGCTACACCGCACTTCCATCATGATGTTCGGCATTTCTTAAACAGGAGATTGAAAAACCGATGGATCGGTCGTGGTGGAGATCATGATCAGCAATTCATGTCACGACCTCCACGCTCTCCCGACTTAACCCCATGCGATTTCTTTCTGTGGGGTTATGTGAGACATTCAGTGTTTAAACCTCCTCTACCAATAAACGTGCCAGAACTGCAAGCTCGCATCAACGATGATGTCGAACTCATTGATGGGGACATGCTGCGCCGAGTGTGGGAGGAACTTGATTATCGGCTTGATGTCTGCCGAATCACTAAAGGGGCACATATCGAGCATTTGTGAATGCCTAAAAAAACTTTTTGAGTTTTTGTATGTGTGTGCAAAGCATTTTGAAAATATCTCAAATAATAAAGTTATTGTAGAGCTGTGAAATCGCTTCAATCATTTGTAATAACCCTGTACAAAAGTGAACACTGTAAAAATATTATTTCTTTTTTTTTTTTTTTCTACAGGTTTTGGTTCTGATCCATCATCAACGGCAGCTGTGCAATGTACAAAAGTGAACACTATGACAATGCCAAACTAAACGAGAAAAAACAGGAAAAACCTTTAAATTTACAAAATACTCACGAAAATTATCACAGATATATCAGACGTCATTCATGCTTATATCTGCTGCTTACTTCATCGAACTGTTTGTACACCAGGCACACTCCCACGAAGTCGCACCCTACTCGCCTCGTTCATCAACAACTACGTCAACGGTCTGAACGTAAAATGTGCGGTGCCCTATTGCGTGCAGTCTGAAAGTCTCAGGTAGGAACCCAGTCAGTCTTATGATTTTTATCTGTCACTTATGACTTCTTTCACACCTGGAAATGTTTGTTAATGTAAGACATGTCTAGTTGCACCATGGGTCGGAATCCTCGTTCGGCTGTATGCCCTTATATATCTGACCGGCAAGTCAGGTCAGAGGCCGTCAAAGGAAAGGAATGGCATATTATCTCCAAAAGGACCATACCTAGTGCATTACTGTTGTGTTCAAACTAACCTTTAAGCTACAAGAATTAAAAAGCATTCGGCTATTGGATGATTGTTACAATGTTTTACTCAACTGTTTCTGGCGTACATCAGGAAGTGTAGAGCACAGACATTCAACAAACCCTATTTGTCATTGATTGTCCTACTTTCAATTTTCAGCACCAACAACGTTTCCAAGCTGCTGGTGCAACCATTTGCCTTTGACTGTTTTTCGTCCTTCCTAGTTAATTATACTCTTGTTCGTGCCTACTCTTTTGAGTTGGCTGGCTGTATTTGTTTTATTATTTGTAGCTTTGCTAATCTATCGACTAGATTTAACGTCCATTCAGTACTTTTTGATACATCATCCTTCACTTTTCCGAAGTACTGTGTGTCTGTTCTACTTCACACCTTGTCAGTTCGTCCTGAATCCGTAATTCCTTAACATGTCCCTCTCGCCAAATGCAATTTTGTTGTTTCTTAGTATTTCACGTTGATTTCACTTCTAAACTTTCTCTATTGCTGATTTCACATTCTTTGAACATTTCTTCATTTACCGTCTTTCATCAATGAAACTGAGTAGTCTTCATTCATCCATGGCTTTGCAAGGCTTCTTTTGCTATGCCGACAGTGACCTTTTCAATGGACTCCCCCGCCTTCAAAATTCCATCCTCCTGCTGCTGGACTTCCCCGAAAGCTTTATTGAAAAATTTTTCCTAGATTCTTAATTTGTGAATATTACATTTCTTCGTATGCTTCTCTTCCTTCCCTGTTTTCAACTTTAGCTAACTATTCAATACTAAAATGCTATGATTTGAGCCCATGTGTACACCCAGGTAAATTTTGCAGTCGGTTCTTTGGCTACTAAATATTGTTAGTTCCATGCAGTCCATCTGGCAATCTCCTTATGCTAGGTATTTTCAAATATACGTTACTGCCTTCTAGGTATTATCAAATATACGTTACTCCCTTCTCACTCTTAAGAGCATGTTATCTATCACCGGTTGTAATTCATCTACTTCTGAACACTGCAAGGAGGGTACCCAATATACCTCCTCTTACTCCATTCGCAGATAATTCTGATCTTCCTCCTCATGATAAGTAGTTGTAGCGCCAGCATGCAGGCTTCCCGAAATATTATCGGTCTGTAGCTCTCATCCCGATGTTCCGCCAGCGCTGACTTAGTGCGTGTTTGAGACGAATGTTTCGTCCATGTCTGTGTGCTAATCGTCCTCCCGGGTCTCGCTAATATACACTTGTCTTGCAGTCCATTTCGTAGACTATAGCAATATACAGATTGTCGCTTAGCCTTGGGTGGCATCTCAATGTATCAGAAACGGCCCTAACCCCACCATGTCGATGCCAGCGGATTTCCTGGACGCGTTTGTCAGGGATTGGAGGGACAATCTCGTGCCATAAAAATCTGACTCAATCCCCGACATCAATGTGAAGATCGTGTCCTCCACGAAGGTCGCTCTTGGTTACTCAGTAAGTTCAATGCTCCAGCTTACGTCCCACGTCGATGGGTACCCCTCAAGGCTCTGTGTTGCTTCCCACCCTTTTTAACATTTATGTTAACGATATGACAGTCCTCTCACAATGCCACCTGCTGCAATACGCCGATGATACGGCGCTCTATACTACCGGCCACAACACAGACCAGGTCATTGCTCGCCTCCAGAGGGAGGTGGACGCGACAGTGACCTGGTGTCGTTCCAACAAGATTTCCGCAAAAACTACGGCAGTCTACTTCACTAAACGGCGCCACATCCTCCGCCACAACATCACTATTGCAGGCGTCCAGTTCCCACGGCCCCCTGACACCAAATACCCAGGTGTCCGGATAGATAAAAAACTTCTCTTCCATCGCCATGCAGAGCATGTAGCCTAAAAAGGACTGAAGCTGATAGAAGCGTTGTACCCAATGTTCACCAGCAGGGAATTGAACCTCGACTCCAAGCTCCAGCTGTACCGGATGGTTTTCCACCCTTCCCTCACCCATGGCACCACTACGTGGGCCACGATTAGTGCCTCCCGGATGCAGACCATGCAGAATAAGGTGCCTCGATGGGGCCCTCATGCCCACCCCACCCCACTCCCTCACGAGGGTAGTTACCCTCCACGAGGGCTGGCCACTGTGGCCGAGCGGTTCTAGGCGCTTCAGTCTGGAACCGCGCGACAGCTACGGTCGCAGGTTCGAATCCTGCCCTGGACACGGATGTGTGTGATGTCTTTAGGGTAGTTAGGTTTAAGTAGTTCTAAGTTGTACGGTACTGATGACCTCCACGAACAACAGACATGGTCACTCTCAAGATGTCCTTAATACAGAAGGCAAGGCGTCTCTATCCCAAAGTAGAAGCCCTACGCGACACAGTCGCTGGCTTACAAAACATTGGCACAACGCCTCCCCGGCACTGGCACAGACACCCTCCCACCATCCCTGTGGACTTCGATTCTGACCATGGCTAACGATAGCATTGTTACGGCCACTAGAAACGCGTCAGTGTTGACTTGACCACTCGATGGGTATCGACCATTGTCATCAGCACTGCTGATATGTAATGTTGTACGTAGTTAGTTACTATTTGTCTGCGACCTGAACTTCCACCGTCGGAGGGTGGTATGGGACTCCAAATCCCGCCACCACACCTTCAACGTACACTCCAGTGTCGTCTTTGGAATGACATCCTTGCAGTAAGACCGTGAGCCACCGGTGAAGCTGTGTTTCCACCTCCCAAAAAACAAAATCTTTCGTTAGGAGAAGGTCACCGACAATATTGGTGCTGTGTCAGTAAATACGGTTGGTACTCGCTCGGCGGAGTACTTGGCCCAAGTGATTCCCTGCACATATCGTCATACAGCGATACTACGTTTCTTCCTTCTGCATTTCACTGTTGCATTCGTCCTTTGTCGCCCGTAGTGTTCCTTAAATGACAAAAAAATAAAGCAAAACTAATTAAGGATGTCTAATACGAAAACAGCTTATTACACCAGTATATAAGAACTGAAATATTTCTCTTTCAGCAATCAACACACCTTGAGCCAGGCCATTTGCTACGCTGGCTGAAACGTTGAAGAATGTTACATATTGACAATGCCGTCATATATTTCGAAGAATTTTATTGACAGTGACAACGTCCGCGGAAGTCTAAGCTTACTAGAAGAATTTGTATTTGCAGAATGAGAAACCTAAACCTTTTGAACCTTTTAAGATAACTCCTGTTGGTATGAAGCCCAGTCATATTGAATAGTTTCATTCAAGTCTTATTAGTGGAGATTAGTAGCCAAAAATGTTACCAAAAACGTAAGTTTATTTCGTCCTTATTTCTGTGTGGTGCAAATTCTATAACTAATAAGCTGACACTACTTCCAAAAGATACTCCTACATATTTGTTTTTATTCAAACGTGTTTTACTACAGATGTGATAATACTATAGTGATTTTATTTCTTTTTAAAATGCTGTTAACCAAAACCTGTAAACTGGGAAGTGAGCAAAAAATTTATAACTGATGTTTCATTGTACTTCGGTTTATTCTTCCGTGTATAAGATTACATTTTCGGTATCTTGTCACTGTCTGTTCACTTCATACACAGGCAGTTCAAAATAAGCAATAATACTCGTGCCCACAATCTCCACATCACACATTTTCTACCATTATATTTTTAGAGGAATTAACAAATATCTACCGACTGTGTCAGAACTACGCTAAAAGACGTAGGAATAAATGTCAGCATATATACTCGTAAATGTGTTCTTTTGAGATTGTGAGCCTTGTTAATAATTAATGTATGTACGGTGATAGGTCATTGCCTAGCTCATGATAATAAAAGTGCCAGTTTTGTAGAGAACTGACAAGGTGGCAGGGGACCGTAACATATTCCACCGTACAGTTAATCAGTCAAAAAATTCAAACCAGTTAAACTTGTAACAAGGAGTGCATAAACATACTGTTATTAGCAGCAAGACTGAGAATACTACCTTTCTACGAATAGTAACTGTGGGTACGTTGTTCACCTTAATACCCGATTAAATAATGCAACTGCTCTGACCGTTGCAATTAGTTTTCATTATTTTGAGTGTTTTTGCTTCATCAAAATTGTCCATTTATTCTTCCAGAAAAACTGCTGACGCAGGCACGTGTCAATTTCATATATTTATATTCAATTATATGTGCATAATTAAATGAAAATATAGAAAATAACGAACTTGTGCATCAACACCAAACCATCAGCTGGAAAAGAAATTTCGGAGAGCTCCCACGTAATTAATAGAGAGCACTGCACTGATAATTGGTTGCGGCTGCATTTCGTTGTTTGGATAAATTGACACCATTTGTACTCCGTGAAGTCACTTCATACTAGTTTATATTAAACATCGCAAAAAGACGAGACATACAATGCGACTGTGACTTGCGTACCATAAAACTTCTCGAGATAACCATTTGTAGGGACTTATACACAGATAGTTAACACCAAATGAGTTCCTGTGCCGGATAACTTCAGAACACGTTGTTAGACTACAGACTGCTTCGAACAAATTATTTTCGAGGTTTTTCCGTAACATCTCATCAAGGAAATGTCGACCTATTGGTGTACGTGGAAGATACCTGTTTGTGCCTTTAAGTTTGCACTTAAACCTAAAGTAACTGTATGAGAGTACGTCTTACAGTCTATTGAAGACATCTAAATTTACGGAGCGTCAAAAGTATTTAGTGTCTGACAACACTGTCTTTGGACGGTACCGACGCCACACAGGACTATTCATTACAACGAAAAAGCAGTCCAAAGCTGCAAATTTTACTTTTTTTATTCACTCGATGATTAGTTTCTGGCCGAGACCCACTTTCAAATCATCATAACATAGTCAGTAACGGTATTTTCGAAGATGTGAAAACCATTCAAAAATGTGCACCGACAGTTAAAGCGCATACAGAGTTATCTGTATTTGCTGTAACTGTTCGTTGCAAATTTTTGATATAGATTATACATCTTAAGAAATACCATTTTTTACTATCTTGCGATAATTTGAAACTGGGTCTCAGTTCGAAACTAGTCGTGAATAAAAAAGTGAAATTTGCAGCATTGGACTGCTTCTTCGTTGTACTGATTAACAGAAGTTGCTGACCCACAGCTACTCCAGCATGCTGGTGGTTCGTCACTGGACTATTGGGGTCAATATGATAATCTCGGAAAATATTCTTTAAAAATGTGTTCGTGCCCCGACCGAATGAATTTCGAGAAAATGCGAGAAGTCGGCCAAATTCAGCATTACTTCCAACAAAGTTTAACAATAGTAGAAATAGCTCCTACCTTTCCAATCTTTTAATAGGATCTTTGATATCGACAGAAACTTATCACTGAAACCAGCCTCTAATGTAACAAACCTATGACAATTATCTGGGCCGGTCAAACGTACAGGGAACAAGTCGACGCGGTACCTCATAAGAACGACGTGGATAAGTAGAGGATAGAAACGTGGTTTCAAGAATTTCCTCCGCAAGTTCATATTAGGCCAGTTGTGACCTGTTACCGTTCCCATATTCATCACGGTTTTCCAGGCTTTCTTTTCCCTTTTGGTTTAAAATTCTGTATCAGACGTGGTAGTACGGGTACATCTGGATCGATTCTTCCTACGTGTTCATTCCATTTCTTTTTGTTTTCATCCAGTTTTCCTTCCACACACCAAATTTCCAACATCTTTCGAACAACTTCATTTAATGTTTAATCTATTATTTTACAACCCTTCAACGGTCCAAGCAATCTCATTTCTACTGCTTATATTTGCTTTCCTTGCCTTTTATTCAATACTCGCTTCACTTCGATATTACAGAGATGGAAATGCAACTGTTTTAATAAATTTTTCTAGTATTCCTTTCCACGTTTTACGCTGCAAAGGGCTATTCACTGTTCGACAAATACTTCCAAATCCATTCAAGTTAATCTGCATAGCCCCTCCGTATTTATGCGACATTTCACATCGAAGATAGTTAAAATATTTTACCTCTCGAATTGGTTTTTTTCCCAGCTATTATATTTGTCCCCCCCCCCCCCCCCCCATAAACCATGGACCTTGCCGTTGATAGGGAGGCTTGCGTGCCTCAGCGATACAGATGGCCGTACCGTAGGTGCAACCAAAACGCAGTGGTATCTGTTGAGAGGTCGGACAAACGTGTGGATCGTGAAGAGGGGCACCAGCCTTTTCAGTAGTTGCAGGGGCAATAGTCTGGATGATTGACTGATCTGGCCTTGTAACACTAACCAAAACGGCCTTGCTGTGCTGGTACTGCGAACGACTGAAAGCGAGGGGAAACTACAGCCGTAATTTTTCCCGAGGGCATGCAGCTTTATTGTATGGTTAAATGATGATGGCGTCCTCTTGGGTAAAACATTCCGAAGGTAAAATAGTCCCCCATTCCGATCTCAGGGCGGGGACTACTCAAGAGGACGTCGTTATCAGGAGAATGAAAACTGGCGTTCTACGAATCGGAGCGTGGAGTATCAGATCCCTTAATCGGGCAGGTAGGTTAGAAAATTTTAAAAGGGAAATGGATAGATTTAAGTTAGATATAGTGGGGATTAATTAAGTTCGGTGGCAGGAGGAACAAGACTTTTGGTCAGGTGAATACAGGGTTATTAATACAAAATCAAATAGGGGTAATGCAGGAGTAGGTTTAATAATGAATAAAAAAATAGGAGTGCGGGTAAGCGACTACAAACAGCATAGTGAACGCATTATTGTGGCCAAGATAGACATGAAGCCCACGCCTACTACAGTAGTGCAAGTTTATATGCTAACTAGCTCTGCAGATGATGAAGAAATTGATGAAATGTATGATGAGATAAAAGAAATTATTTAGGTAGTGAAGGGAAAAGAAAATTTAATAGTCAAGGGTGACTGGAATTCGAGAGTAGGAAAAGGGAGAGAAGGGAACATAGTAGGAGAATATGAATTGGGGGTAAGAAATTAAAGAGGAAGCCGTCTGATAGGATTTTGCAAAGAGCATAACTTTATCATAGCTAACACTTGGTTCAAGAATCATAAAAGAAGGCTGTATACATGGAAGAATCCTGGAGATACTAGAAGGTATCAGATAGATTATATAATGGTAAGACAGAGATTTAGGAACCAGGTTTTAAATTGTAAGACATTTCCAGGGGCAGGTGTGGACTCTGACCACAATCTATTGGTTATGAAGTGTAGATTAAAACTGAAGGAACCGCAAAAAGGTGGGAATTTGAGGAGGTGGGACCTGGATAAACTGAAAGAACCAGAGGTTGTACAGAGATTCAGGGAGAGCATAAGGGAGAAATTGACAGGAATTGGGGAAAGAAATACAGTAGAAGAATAATGGGTAGCTCTGAGGGATGAAGTAGTGAAGGCAGCAGACGATCAAGTAGGTAAAAAGACGAGGGCTAGTAGAAATCCTTCGGTAACAGAAGAAATATTGAATTTAATTGATGAAAGGGGAAAATATAAAAATGCAGTAAATGAAGCAGGCAAAAAGGAATACAAACGTCTCAAAAATGAGATCGACAGTAGGTGCAAAATGGCTAAGCAGGGATGGCTAGAGGACAAATGTAAAGATGTAGAGGCTTATCTCACTAGGGGTAAGATAGATACTGCCTACAGGAAAATTAAAGAGGCGTTTGGAGAAAAGAGAACCAATTGCATGAATATGAAGAGCTCAGATGGAAACCCAGTTCTAAGCAAAGAAGGGAAAGCAGAAAGGTGGAATGAGTATATAGAGGGTCTATACAAGGGCGATATACTTGAGGACAATATTATCGAAATGGAAGAGGATGTAGATGAAGATGAAATGGGAGATACGCTACTGCGGGAAGAGTTTGACAGAGCACTGAAAGACCTGAGTCGAAACAAGGCCCCGGGAGTAGACAACATTGCATTAGAACTACAGACAACCTTGGGAGAGCCAGTCCTGACAAAACTCTACCAGCTGGTGAGCAAGATGTATGAGACAGGCGAAATACCCTCACACTTCAAGAAGAACATAATAATTCCAATCCCAAAGAAAGCAGGTGTTGACAGATGTGAAAATTACCGAACTATCAGTTTAGTAAGTCACGGCTGCAAAATACTAACGCGAATTCTTTACAGACGAATGGAAAAACTGCCGACCTCGGGGAAGATCAGTTTGGATTCCATAGAAATATTGGAACATGTGAGGTAATACTGACCTTACGACTTATCTCAGAAAACAGATTAATGAAACGCATACCCACATTTCTAGCAGTTGCAGACTTGGAGAAAGCTTTTGCCAATGTTGATTGGAATACTCTCTTTCAAATACTAAATGTGCCAGGGGTAAAATACCGGGAGCGAAAGGCTATTTACAATTTGTACAGAAACCAGATGGCAGTTATAAGACTCGTGGGGCATGAAAGGGAAGCAGTGGTTGGGAAGGGAGTGAGACAGGGTTGTAGCCTCTCCCCGATGTTATTCAATCTGTGTATTGAGCAAGCAGTAAAGGAAACAAACAAAAAATTCGGAGTAGGTATTAAAATCCATGGAGAAGAAATAAAAACTTTGAGGTTTGACGATGACATTGTAATTCTGTCAGAGACAGCAAATGACTTGGAGGAGCAGTTGAATGGAATGGACTGTGTCTTGAAAGGAGGATATAAGATGAACATCAACAAAAGCAAAACGAGGATAATGGAATGTAATCGAATTAAGTCGGGTGATGCTGAGGGAATTAGATTGGGAAATGAGACACTTAAAGTAGTAAAGGAGTTATGCTATTTGGGGAGCAAAATAACTGAGGATGGTCGAAGTAGAGAGGATATAATATGTAGACTGGCAATGGCAAGGAAATCGTTTCCGAAGAAGAGAAATTTGTTAACATCGAGTATAGATTTAAGTGTCAGGAAGTCGTTTCTGGAAGTATTTGTATGGAGTGTAGCCATGTATGGAAGTGAAACATGGACGATAAATAGTTTGAAGAAGAAGAGAATAGAAGCTTTCGAAATGTGGTGCTACAGAAGAATGCTGAAGATTAGATGGGTAATCACATAACTAATGAGGAGGTATTAAATAGAACTGGGGAGAAGAGGAGTTTGCGGCACAACTTGACAAGAAGAGGGGACCGGTTGGTAGGACATGTTCTGAGGCATCAAGGGATCACAAATTTAGCATTGGAGGGCAGCGTGGATGGTAAAAATTGTAGAGGGAGACCAAGAGATGAATACACTAAACAGAATCAGAAGGATGTAGGTTGCAGTAAGTACTGGGAGATGAAGAAGCTTGCACAGGATATAGTAGGATGGACAGCTGCATCAAACCAGTCTCAGGACTGAAGACCACAATAACAATAACATTATTTTTGTTATCACTAAATATTGTCCACAGAATGCCCCCGACCTAAATTTGCTTCAAGATATTTTCATGTTAAGTTCTGCACATATTTTATTTAGTCCATCGATTAGTTTGTGTAAATCATCATCTACTGAAAATATCGATGTAAAATAACTGGTGCCGGCCGGGTTGGCCGAGCGGTTCTAGGCGCTACAGTCTGGAACCGCGCGACCGCTACGGTCGCATGTTCGAATCCTGCCTCGGGCATGGATGTGTGTGATGTCCTTGGGTTAGTTAGGTTTAAGTAGTTCCAAGTTCTAGGGGACTGATGACCTCAGAAGTTAAGTCCCATAGTGCTCAGAGCCATTTGAACCATTTTTTTTAATTACTGGGAGATCGGAGAGACTTTAACTTTACTGGATTGTTTTGTTAAAACCCAGTGGTTTATCTCAGTATTCCACCTATGAACTCTATCGTCAGTGCAAATACTGAACAGCGTAGGGGATAAATTATAGCCTTATCTTACTCCTTTACTTGTGTTGGTTCTGTGTATTTGCCTTCTCCAACTAAGATTACACATTTTTCATTAAACAGAATTTTCAAAAATGGTATAAGTTAAAACCTCTGTGCTTCACTATTCTCCATAACTTTTCTGCAACCACATTAGCACTAGCCTTACCAGAATCTATAAAAGCAACATGTATCTCTGTCTGATTTTCAATAAACTGCAGTAAATTAAAAGCTGCATCAGTCCTTGATGGTCCCTTTCTAAATCCGACCTCTTCTTCCACTACTAAACGTTCCGCTATTGTTTTCAGTCTTGTGTGTAACATCCCTGCATAAAGCTTATGTATATTTTCAGGTAATTTGTCTCTCTATACTTTCCACATATATTTCTTTCTCCATATGTAATTCTCTCTGCATCAGTTCCATCCAAACCTGTGGCTTTTCACCTTTTTTTGTGGTTTCTAAAGCTTTTGGAAGTTTTTATTAATGTTGTGTCATCTAAGGCTTTTACTTCTATTTTTCGATCTTTTGCTTTCTTCTGCTCCATGCTAGCTTCATAATGTAATTTTTTATTTTATTTTATTCACTCTTCGTTCGTAATATTATTCCAATGAATTTTTACCGTTCTTGTTCTATTTAGTGTTTTCAAAGCCTTACATGCTGTCGGCAAATGACCATGATATCGTGTTCTGTCAATCTCGGGTTTGCTAGTGAGCTCCATTCAATCTTTATTTTCTGTAATCCTTCTCTGTTTGTTGATCTTAGTACCTGATTTGCAGCTTTTTTAATTGCTTTCTCAATATTTGTCCATTCTTCTTCAGATGTGTCCCAGGTTGCTAATTGTTGCAATTCTTCTCTTAATCTGTTCTGATATAGGCCCTTAAAACTTTCAACCTGGAGTATATATACAGGGCGTCCACGAAGTTTCCCCCTGATTACAAGCAAGCATAAGGCAGTTCATATGACACATAGACACATATCGTTTATTTGAAATGCAGGTAACATATTCAAGATTTTGTCTACGCACACGCAATTAATAAATTTCGACATGTGCTCCTTTCGTTGCCCAAGGGATATCCAGGCAATATTCCAAGTCCACCTATGTGTTGGTTAACTCTTCATGAGGGACGGATGTTATGACGTCAGTATTTCTGCCCCTAATGCTCCGATGTCGTTCACTGGTTATGTCCAGTGAAAGCGAAGGACTGTTGATGGGACCACCACGCCCAATCCCTTTCACGAAAATGTCTCCAAAAAGGCATGAACATCTAACGAATCTGCGGCACATCAAATAACTGCAATATATTGAGATACATAATCGCTGTTATTGTCGTCCTACTTAAGAAGAAAGGCCTTTTTATTTTATTGAGCATAAGGCGCACCACTCTTTCAGTTTAGGCCTGTCTCTGGCTGTCTTAAACACAGCGTGGAGCTTCTCGGACCCCCCCCCCCCTCCCCCGCAGATCCTAGTAAGTGTCGATTGACAACACCGTTCAGTTTAAATGTGGATTCATCCGAGAAAAAGACACGTTTCAGAAAGTCGTCTTCTTCCTCTCAATAGCAAAGTCATAACGAACACTGTAATCCGTTTGTTGGAGGGACTGCACTATCTGGACGTTGTACATACGCAAAGTACGTTGTTTATGGAGGATACAGTACACTGATATCTTCGGAATCTGCAACTCACGGGGGCCTCTGCAGACTCATGTCTGCGGCTATTCGCTATTTCGTCTCTCTCTGAACTGTCTGCGCACTAGGTCCATGCCTGGCTGCTCTAAGGAAATCACAGACGCTCCCAGTTTCTTTAAACTTGACATACCACATTTTACTGCTTTTTACATCTGATGGCTGTCTATCGTATGCCGTCTGGAATTTTTTCTGGACTGTTTTTGGTGACTGTGTCTCGTGAAACCAGAGGACACAAAGTACTTCTTCTCAGTTTGAGCTCATACTGTTTGCAAATGGGGTCCAATTCCGCTGTTGTTACGTCACTGTGTCCTGTAACAAACAAAGTAACAGTGACCATGCATGTAAACAACAATTTGAGTATGTAACATGCTTTTCAGAATAAAAACTATTTATCTATGGGTCATAGTTTATGCCTTACGATTGTTTGTAATCAGGGAAAGAGTTCTGGGACACCTTGTCTTTTTTATAGACCTCTCTTTGCTTCTGCGTACTAAAAAGATTTTTCCTCAGTCCATTTAAAAAACGTTCCAGTTTTACATATTACAAGACAGTGACCAGCCCCGATATCAAAACTTGACTTTCTTTTCTTCTATGCACGATTAGGTTATCCACAGCTGACGTGTATTCTCTACGAGTCCAAGTACATTTGTGACTACCCTTCCTTTAGAAAAAATGTATAACGTATTTTAAATCATCAGAAGTAGGAATATTCTGTTTCTCCATATGTTCCAGCAACTTTACGTATCGAAGTGATTCCTGCCCCTGCATTTGTGTCACCAAATAGAACAAGTGATTATTTGATAATACTGGTCAGTAATTTTTTAAAGTGTATTGTAAAAGGTAACAGATTCCTCACTCTTACCTGCCTACGATAAATAAACTGCTATCAGAGTTGGCTTTTGTCTTGCTGATCGTATTGTTGATGTTATAATTCCTTCGATTACATTTTCGTAATTCTCTCTGCATTTTTCCCATTTTCTGTTTATGTGTATCGCTTCACCTTTACTTGCTTTCTCTTTCTGCTGTACTCTGCTATTACAAATATGGAAATACAAGTACTGCCTTTCAATTTCATCTTAGTTTCTGTTATAGCTGTAACATCTATGAATTGTTGTTTCAATATCTTTACTATTTATACTTTTTTTGGCAATTCCTCATGCATTCCAAGTAGCTACCTGTAATTTTACTTTTCAAGGTATCAATTTACCCTGGCCATTTTATCTAGCTGGAGTCGTCGTAGTAAATCCATACTGTCCTTGGACGCAAATTAGTAGTATTTTAAAATATCCCTGGATAGGTTATCAACCAAGAGCAGTAGGGCTTATGGTGGGGCTGCCATCTTCGAACTTACCAGTCAAAGGTCTATCTACACCTATCTAAATGAGTGTGCTCTCAGTCTTACAGTTGCAGCGCTGATACTTTGTCTTCAGAACCTTATTAATGTGGCAGGTACACCACGGACAGGTAATGCTTACATTTTAGTGACAGAGGCTTTATACTCACATCAGCACCTCGTTGTCACGCGGATTAAATACAAAAAAACAGCAATTATAAAAAGATGTTTGGCACAGTTCAATAGCATACATTACGAAAGTAATTTAAATTTAATTGCAATTTTTAACACGTTTCTCGAAAAGGAGAAGATCGCTTTAAGCCTCCTGTAATAAGAATAACCGTTTTTTGTTTCTCTTGACGCAGCTGCAGAGACACGACCGCCGACAGTGGTACGACCAGTGAGAACACTGGAAACAGCAGTCGCCCTAAGTCGTCTTTTCAGACAACTCCCGGTTTTGCGTACTGCATCACAGGTAGTATCCGTGAGCAGAGGTCAGAAGGATAACTCACGTTGGAAGATTTCATTCATGGTATTACGAGCGCAGCACCTGGTGCGGGAGTATGACGTGCCATTCGATACGCAACGTTACCACCTCTGACTGGCATAGGTGGTATGTGGACAGCAGGTGCTACATTTTCGACATGTTAAGGTCGGTGGCTATGCCCTCTCATCAAGGTTTTCCTGACGTTATGTTTCGATGAGATAACGAGTGACTGCTTGTTTTACTTGCTGTCCTGACCTAGCGCGATACAGAAGATGTTCGACTTATGCCCTGGCCATGACTCTCTCCATATCTTTCACACACTGAAAACATCTGGTCATGGGTTTCAAGATAGACTGGCGTGCCACCAGGACTGATGAACCGTAGATTTTAACTGACGTAACATGAAGTCTTACGGAAAAACAGTTTGCCTCGATGCCCATTCGGGTTTGAGCCGCTGTTTTTGCTACATGCAGAAGATATTTTTTCCAAAATTCACAAACTGATACCTCCAAGTCAACTACAGTCTTAATCACGTATACCTCGCACTATACTGGATACAAAAAAACAAGTAAAATTTCCTTATTCAAACTTCGTTGTTTTTTTTTTTTTGTTTTTTTCATTTTCATTCTGTTGTATCAGCCGCAGTTAACAAGATTGTGAAATGTTCAGTGACTTTTTATTTTCCTTCCCACACTCATTGCTGAATGTAAGGTTACGCAACAACGTAAGCTAAGGAAAAGAATAAATTAAATGTACTAGGATGGAAAAACTTCAGTAGAAAATTTGCAGTTAACTGACACAATCCGGAAAAAAACCTAATTTTTGGCTCCTTTTCTATTAAATTTTTAATTTACGCAGCGGAACTCAGAAAGATATTTCAGCCATGTTTGTTAATGTTCCGAAACTTGGGCGGAAGATGTGTCAGGGAGAGAGTTTAAAATGGCCTTTCGGACCTACTAGAAAGTGGGAGTGTGGATACACTTCAGTCGGAACCAAAAAGGTAGACGCAGTTTGAGAGGCGATACACTGCTTGGGCTGAAAGAAAAGAAGTCGTCTCTGTTGATGACGTAGGGCACATGCAGAACAGTCCGTCACGTGCATAATAAAATTCTCTTAATAGTTATCCGAGTATGCATAAGGATACGTCATAGCTGGTGTTATCAAAAGTATTCTGGTTACCTATGGTATGAAAATTGACATATATGACATCACGGGCGGGCATAAGTTTACAGTTAAGGGTAACAGTCCATTGTTTTGGAGCAGATGACGAAACCCCCCTGGTGGAGCGCTAGTCATCTAATGGTCGAATCTTAGTGAAGCAATAAGCCGAAGCAGTAGTCTGCTTGATGTTAACAAGTGAAACACGAACAATCACGTAGGAAGTGGCTTTGGTGAACAAAAGTCTTGCTTTGAATGGTGACAATCATTTCCGACTTAGACGTGGTCAGATTAAATGAACTAAGCTTATGCCGCTCCATTCCCTGTGTTAACAAGGGTACCCACAACTACTTATTATCACCGATTAGTATAAATTTATGGTATTTTCTGGTATTGGAAGAAATGCAAGTGAAAGAAGTGGGAGCTCCTGAGTTATTTGTGTGTATGTGTGTGTGTGTGTGTGTGTGTGTGTGTGTATTCAAAATGGTTCAAATGGCCTTGATCACTATGGGACTTAACTGCTATGGTCATCAGTCCCCTAGAACTTAGAACTACTTAAACCTAACTAACCTAAGGACATCACACACATCCATACCCGAGGCAGGATTCGAACATGCGACCGTAGCGGTCACGCGGTTCCAGACTGTAGCTCCTAGAACCGCACGGCCACTCCGGCCAGCCTGTGTGTGTGTGTGTGTGTGTGTGTGTGTGTGTGTGTGTGTGTGTGTATAAAGCAGCATTTCTGGCGCGGCTCGAGTGGGAGATCAAGCACTTATGTTGGCGTTGTTTCCAGGCAGCGGATAAAGAACAGGAGGGAAATTTTACGGTACTGGATTCGAGTCACTATGTGGAAACAATTATTTTTAATTTTAACTATTGCGTTAGTAACACTGCAAATAAACTAATATATGATCAGTAGCCCATTCGTATCTAGCGCAGTTCGCTATAAAACGAGGGTTGGAAATTTAATAGTGGCAACTATTTATTTATAGCTCTTACAAAATAGATACGTGTTTCAATGTTTTACTGACCTTCAAAGTGGTCACCAGTATTGTGTATGACCCGTTTCCAGTGATGTGGAAGTCGTAGGATACTCTTAGCAATGCCAATTGCGTCGACATTTCGAGCGGTGCGGTCTATTGCCTGACGAATTTGGAGCAGTTCTGAAGCGAATGCCGTGAAGTGTTTCCTTCAGTTTAGAAATCGACTTGAGCTCACGAGGATTTAAGTCAGGGAAGTTCAGCAGGTGGCACAGAACTTAGCAGTCCCATCAGTCAAACAAATCAGTAACAGCCTGCACTGTACGTGCTTGAGCATTTACCTGTAAAATGATATTCAGGTCCTGCAGAAAGTGTCATCACTTCTGTCTCTATGCTGTTCATTCTTGGAACACAACCTACGACCAGCTTAGAGACAGAAGTGATGACACTTTCTGCAGGACATGACCATCATTTTTCAAGACAATGCTCAAGCACGTACAATGAAAGCTGTAACTGATTTGTTTGACTGATGGGACTGCTAAGTGCTATACCACCTACTGCACTCCCCTTACTTAAGCCCTCGTGAGTTCAAGTCGATTTCTAAACTGAAGGAAACACTTCACGGCATTCGCTTCAGAACTGCTACAAATTCGTCGGGCAATAGACCGCGCCGCAATAGACCGCGTCGCTCGAACTGTCAACACAACTGACACTGCTAAGAGTATCCTACAACTTCCACATCACTGGCAACGGGTTATACACAATGCTGGTGACTACTATCAAGATCAGTAAAACTTTGAAACACGTATGTATTTTGCACGAGCTGTAAATAAATAGTTGCTACTATTAAAGTTACAACCCTCATATTTTCTCCAAAATTATTGCCAACAGTTTATGTTTGCCTACAAGACGGTATAGACTCCCTTGGACCGAGGATTCAAAGTACAGAGTACCCTCCAATGTACAGAAATGTCATTATTACTTATTCAAAATTTGGGCAACATACAGCAGAAACTTCCTGGCAGATTGAAACTGTATGCCCGAGCGAGACTCGAACTCGGGACCTTTGCCTTTCGCGGGCAAGTGCTCTACCGTCTGAGCTACCGAAGCACGACTCACGCCCGGTACTCACAGCTTTACTTCTGCCAGTATCTCGTCTCCTACCTTCCAAACTTTACAGAAGCTCTCCTGCGAACCTTGCGGAACTAGCACTCCTGAAAGAAAGGATATTGCGGAGACATGGCTTGGCCAAAGCCTGGGGGATGTTTCCAGAATGAGATTTTCACTCTGCAGCGGAGTGTGCGCTGATACGAAACTTCCTGGCAGATTAAAACTGTGTGCCCGACCGAGACTCGAAGGTCCCGAGTTCGAGTCTCGGTCGGGCACACAGTTTTAATCTGCCAGGAAGTTTCATATCAGCGCACACTCCGCTGCAGAGTGAAAATCTCATTCTGGAAACAACATACAGTAGCCCAACACAAAACTTTTCTTGGCTGATGTGATGAGGCAGTCTCTGCAGGAAAACAAATTTCTTCTGTTAATAGGCTCGCGGGGAAGGCAGACAAATCCACAATCATGAGACGAGATTCTTCAAGGTGAAGAAGGATTGCCAACGCGCCGTATTAATGCGATTCCTGCCAAGTGCACTGTGCTAGTATAACCCTGCACATTTTACTTTTATCATCAGGTAAAGAATCTGATCAAAAAGCATCAAAACTGCTCTTACCTCACTGAGGGAGAAGAAGATATCACATCCCAAGAATGCTGCATCAAAATACATTCCATTATACATCACCAGGTATCCTCGCCAATACTTGGTGACATCATCCCTTACAGGTGGTATGATGCCGAACTGTTGGATGAAAGAAAACTTTTTATTAATCTAAACGAAGTTGGTTTTTTTATAGAAACTTAAAAACAACCACGTAGTTATAACATATGCGTGCGCAACCTGTCGATAACATTGTTGCTTCTGCTCTTTTTGCAATCAAGATCACCACAGCACGTTAAATCATCAGCTGTAAATAACAGAAGGGAAGTATCTAATTTCATATATAAAGTTATAGTGTGCATCGTATAATCTATTCCTGGAAATCTATTCCTGGAAATCTATTCCCAATACCAGATTTTCCTTTCACGTTTCTTTTCATGCCTTCTATGAAAATATTAATAAAAACATTACACTGAGTGTTATTTTAGTTGGTTTACAGTTTTAGGTAATGTAAAAATTGAAAATCAAGAGCTTCCGCTTAGGGATACGACCTTATGACCCGCTGAGTACCGTTCTGCACTCTTCCACTGCGCCAACCTCTGCCTGGAATGTATGGTAAAGTAAATGGCTTATACCGCAGCCGAACCGCGTCAAAACTCCTATTTTCCGTATTCTCCTGGCCATCTGCAGCTCCACTGTCTGTCGATTTCATTTCTGCCCAAGCCGTGGGAATGCCTCAAATCCGGGCGAAATCGGTGATGACAATTAGACACGGCCTCCTTCTGAGCTAGCTACCCTGCAGAGAATATTCTCAATGGTTTTAGAGAATTGTGGATGGCCTTAAGATCGTGATTTAGACTAAACGTGTTAGGAGAGTGGCATTTACCGTGTTAAATCCCACGTGACAGAATATTATGTACAGTTGCCACTGAATGTGTTGTGACAAATGAACTGGGTTCTAAACATGTGATAAATAACATTGTTGTTGCATACTTCAAATGTAAGAATTGAAATACATTTACTGTGAAATTGAACCCTCTTGTTACGCAATTTCTTTGCTCTGACTGTGGAGCAGAGAGTAGGTACATTTACAAACATGGGTAAAGCCACACTAACACTTACGATGAAATAGACTGTCATTGGTAATACGACTCTAAGCACTGTTCGGTGGAAACTCTTTCTCGTAATACGATTCAAAGGGAAAGTTCACAAACAAATGCAGAGGCTTGGAGATTAATTTGAAGAGTCTAACTGGTTGTCTGTAAATCTGTTGCCACTGGACACGGTGTTCTCCCCGCTGCTTGCTGTGGACTAGGCGGTGATTGGAATGTTGCCTCGAGTAGAATTGACATCATTTGTGGGGTGGTGACCATCTCAACAGATCTATTGTTACCTCCGTATTTGTTAGTTACTTATCGAGGACTTCATGGAATGTGGGTCCGTGATGATACTTATGGGTCTGGGTAGGATTACCCACTAACACAGTCGCATCAAGGATATAGATAGTGGACGAAAAGCGAACGAAGGATAGCGGTTTCAATGGCAGAGGAGAAGAAGTGCCAAGGGAAACTACCTCTGCGTTAGTCTACTCGGATAGTAGGAGCAGTAGCGGTTTCTTCCTATCTGCGACAGGTCATCCAAGGGTAGAGTAGCTGTCAGTTTTGGGTATCGTCCTACGCTCGGTGGCCCGTTGTGATAGCTTAGGTCGTCATATAGAGCGTCAGTCCGTTCGAGGAGCGGTACTGCAGGGCTGGGCACCTGCGAAGACTCCTGGGTCAGCTGCAGCGTCTGCCACTGTTCATTGGGTTTGTTTGAGTTTGCTTCCCTGCGTTGACGGTTGGTCGGCTAGTTTACACCTGGCACTGCTAGTTAATTTTGCTGTGCTGCAGGGATTCGCCAGTATTTGTCGTGTTTATGGCTCAAATGGCTCTGAGCACTATGGGACTTAACTTCAAAGGTCATCAGTCCCCTACAACTCAGAACTACTTAAACCTAACTAAACTAAGGACATCACACACATCCATGCCCGAGGCAGGATTCGAACCGGCGACCGTAGCGGTCGCGCGGTCCCAGACTGTCGCACCTAGAACCGCTCTGCCACCCCGGCCGGCTCGTGTTTATGTGTTGGTGTTATCCGTAGGTGGTGAATCGTCCCTAAGTAGTAACGTTTTTGGGCGGTTGTGTTTCTACCTATGGTTGTGATCGTAGCTATCCTCGTTAAGGATGAAAGGATTGTTCGCGTATCTCGATTTCTTGTACAGTCGTGTGGCAACTTTTTTGAGTACCTCCGTGAGAGTCTAAAGGCGGTATTCTCTGTGAAGCTCCATGGCGTGTGAGTATCGTGGAGCCTTGCTTATGATACGTACCACTTTTTGCTGTATAATCTTCAGGCAGCGCAGACGTGTTGTAGCTGCGTATCCTTAAACTGGAGCTCTACACGTCATCAGTGCTCTGATAAGTATTGCGTACATGGACCTCTATACCCTCCTACTCACTGTGCTTTGCCTGTGTCCGTGTGTCGGCCTATTTCAAGAGAGACCGCCGGCGGGGGCACAGGGAAATGTGGGCGTGTCTTGCTATTTCCGTCTCATTCGTGTGGTTCGCAATGCTCCGATAGCAGGGAGCATCTTTGTCGTATCGATAGCAGGCTCCAGCGGTACGCCTACCGAATGTTTGTAATGCTCGTCTCGGTGTTTTATCTCCAACTGGTGTCGCGAGTTCTTAGAGCCTACACTGAGAAGATGATTCCTTAGAATACCTCCCGTTTAGTCTTCTTGATTTCTCGTGTGACGTACATACCGCTTTGATTCTGAGAATTGTACTTATGTATATCGACTAAACATATACTTTGTTTCTACGAGACGAGTTTGGTATATATTAGCTGGCCAGTAAACATTTTCCCTGAATCATCATTTCATTTAAAGTGTACGAATGTGTCACCAAAAGGAGCGCAGCGTTAGAGCTTCTTGAAGTGCGATCGAGGCAGGTGAGTTTTACAGAGTCGCTGATAGCGCCGACTCGTGAAACAGAACAGGTGGATACTATTCAGAATGTAACTGCGCATGCCTGTAGCTCTGGAAGCTGTCATGCAACAGAGCTGTTCTTCATGAACCGCATTATTATTTGAATTTATCTCAGAACAAGAAAAATCATGAAATCTTTGTTTTTTAACCCGCAATAATATTTCAAGAGGATCGGCTGTAAACCTGTCGCAGTTGGTTGTCTGAGTGAAGTAATACCTCTGAGTTTAGTGTTGAATTGTTGGCAAGGACTATGTATAATATTTTTCATTTTACTCGAATTTGGATAAAATTTTTTCTTTCAGAAGAAGAAACACACTGGTTTCTGCTCAAACCGAAGTTACTGAGTAGCTCCGGCTTGTGTGGTTGCGTTTCAAATGTACCTCTTCTGCGAAATTATCCACACCGCGTAACCCAATAAAGTATCAGAGTTCAAAAGTAAATAAACTATGTGCAGGTTCTATTGAACGGTAAATAAAAGTAATGGCTGTTAAGAATGAGACTAAGTTAAGGGCGGTAGGCAAGACCACTCTAGCTTGCATTAATACTATTACAGTGGCAACATTTAACTTCGTTTGCGAACAGTAGAGGATAGGTAATGACGTGAAGGTGGTTGAAAGAACGTTTCCAGCCGTTGTTATTTCAATTAGAAACGGACATCGGAACAAAGCATGCAATCTCAGTGGTAATAGAGTGAACGAATCATAGCAGCGAATAACTATACAGGGTGAAAAGTATTTAAACCGACAAACTGTGGGAGGTTGTAGGGGACATCAAAACAAATATTTTCCCCTAATGCCTTTTTTTCCTAAGAGGATTATTTAAACCGGTGGAGGCCGTATTACGCTCTTCAGTTGTTAGAGGGCGTATTACGCTCTTCAGTTGTAGGCAACTGCTGTCCACCAGTGCAGTAGTGCATTGTCTCTGTTTACTAATGGAGCGATACACCTGGAATGAGTACACTGATATGGTTGGTGCGTACTACGTAGCACACTACAATGGACGAGCTGCACAGCGGGTTTATCAACAACAATATTCTAATCGCCGTATCCCGCATCATACGACCTTAACTGCTGTTCACCAACGTCTGCGTGAGACCGGGTCATTTAGCAGATTACCTGTACAGGGACGCCGTTGCACGATAAGAACGCTGCAATTTGAGGAAGCTGTCTTGCAGTATGTGGAGCGGGTTCCTTCAATCAGCACTCGTGCAATTGCACGTAACATGGAGACGAATCAGACGAAAGTAAGAACAGTCCTTCGAGAGCAGTTGTTAAGTCCATTTCACTTACAGCGTGCCCAAAACCTGGAACCAGTTGATTATCAACCCAGAGCACAGTTTTCGCAGTGGTACCTGGAAGAGTGTTAAATGCATCCTACATTTCCATCCTCGGTGTTGTTTACCGATGAAGCAACGTTCGGGCGTGATGGAGTCTTCAACATGCGGAATTCGCATGTTTGGAGTGACGATAACCCACATGCCACAGTTACTAGCGCTCATCAAGTGCGGTTCTTCGTTAATGTGTGGGTCGGTGTTGTTGGGAACTGTTTAATTGGGCCGTATCTGCTACCTAGGCCATTAAATGGCAGGCACTATTACCATTTTCTCGCCAGAGCATTGCCAGAATTGCTGGAAGACGTCCCGCTTTCTACAAGACAACGCATGTGGTTCCAACATGACGGGGCGCCGGCACAATTCAGTCGTCGTGTGCGTCGATTCCTGGACCGACGGTTCCCAGAAACGTGGATTGGCAGAGGTGGTCCTGTACCATGGCCTGCTCGACCCCAGATATGTCCCTTCTGGACTTTTTTGTGTGGGGAGAGATGCGCAACCTTGTTTACGCAACTCCTGTTGCATCATAAGAGGATCTGGTCGCCCGGATAGTAGCAGCAGCAGGAACAGTTCAGGATACTCCCGGGGTTTTTGCTCGAGTCAGACAGAACCTGATCCGACGGTGTAACCTTTGTTTACGTGTCAATGGAGGAATTTTTGAAAGTCTACTGTAATTGAAATTGGGTTGTGTTAATGTGTTGTCTCTTGGTCGTAAAAAAATGGAAAAGTGTTTCTTGGTTTAATTAATTAGCCGCCAGAGAGATCTTCCTCTACCGGTTTAAATACTTCTCATAGGAAAAAACGACATTAAGGAAAAATATTTGTTTTGATGTCCCCTACAAGCTCCCAGAGTTTGTCGGTTTAAATGCTTTTCACCCTGTATGTTTTGAACCATGAGACAAACCAGAAGCTCTAGCTCCGAACGGTATGACTACTCTTAGTCGAACATGACACTTTACATAAGTCATAACTCTGTAGGATACAGTTATTTCCATTCCAAACGTAGAATTGCTTTGAAAAATGAGAACATGTCTTAGATTACCAAGTAATTCATAAAGATGGGTCACAATATAGAAGTGTATTTGAACATGTCACTTAACTGGTGTGAACCTGTGCATCACTGGGAAATAGGTGAACGAGCAATTTCTCTATCCCGCGTGGTCTGTTTCGCTGCGTGTCTGAGTTCGCTATGGCTACTATCTGGCCTCTAGTGCAGATGACCTGGTGACTCCACAGGAGGGCTGGAGGCTGGGATTAGACACAGGGCCGGCTGCCAGCGCCGGTCCGCCGGCAGAGGCGCCGCAGCAGACTTGCAGGCAGCGCACGTCTCGCAGGACACGGGCCCTCGTCTGCATCCCGCCCCTGCTCCTGCTGCCGCTGCTGCCGCTGCCGCTGTCGCTGACTCGGTCGACACCGCCGCCAGCCTACTGGGTGCTCCCTCCACAATTCGAAGTCGCGCTGTAGCGTGACGAAAATGCCGGTTGTATTGTCTTCTTCCTTATGAAGACTGGTTCGATGGACTTCTTCGTCACTTCAGATGTCTGTAGTGCGTACCTCTCTTAATCAGCACTACGAGGGTCACTCTAAAAGAAATGCACACAATTTTTTAAAAAATCCATCATTTATTCTACATGTTTGAAAGTTTTACAGTGTGTAGATACATCCTTTAGGAATAATATTTTCATTTCTCCACATAATTTCCATCCCTCTCAACTGCCTTATGCCATCTTGGAACCAGCGCCTGTATACCCGCACGCTAAAATTCTAAGCCAACTTGTTGGAGACACTGTTTGGCAGCGTGCACAAGAGAGTCATTATCTTCAGACCTTGTTCCACGAAGAGAGCCTTTCAGTTTCCCAAAGAGATGATAGTCACATGGAGCCATGTCAGGACTGTAAGGCGGGTGTTTCAGTGTTGTCCATCCGAGTTATGTGATCGCTTTCATGGTTTTTTGACTGACGTGTCGCCGTGCATTGTCGTGCAACAGCTAAAGATCCTGCTTTTGCCTATGTGGTCGAACACGACTCAGTCGAGCTTGAAGTTTCTTCAGTGATGTCACATATGCATTAGAATTTATCGTGCTTCCACTTGGCATGATGTACACAAGCAAGAGTCCTTCGGAATCGAAAAACACCGTAGTCATAACTTTTCCAGCAGAAGGTGTGGTTTTGAATTTTTTTTCTTGGGTAAATTTGCATGATGCTACTCCATTGATTGCCTCTTCGTCTCGGGTGAAAAATGATGGGGCCATGTTTCATCACAAGTCTCAATTCTGCCAAGAAATTCACATCCACCACTCTCGTACTGTTCCAAAAGTTCGTTGCATACCGTTTTTCTTGTTTCTTTGTGAGCCACTGACAACATCCTGGGAACCAACCTGGCACAAACCTTTTTTAACGCCAACACTTAACTCTCTGCACATTGGAGTATGTGCAGTACGAAACCTGCCGCTGCGAGGATAATCCTCAATATTGCCGTGCCCGCTTTCATCACGTAACCTGCTTGCCCACCGACTAACTCTACTGCGATCGACAGCAGCATCTCCATACATCTTTTTCAACCTGTTATGGATGTTTCCCACTGTCTCGTTTTCATGGCACAGGAATTCTATGAGAGCACGTTGCTTCTGACGAACGTCAAATGTAGCAGCCATCTTGAAGACATGCTGTGACACTGCCACTCACGGGGACAGGTTGAACTAAGTTTGAAAACAAGCGGGAAGGATGTATCCACAAACTGTAAAACTTTCACACATGCAGAATGAAAACTGTATTTTTACAAAAATAGTGTGCATTTCTTTTGGAGTGACCCTCGTAATACACAAAAACAAACGGTAGGTTAACTATGTTACCAAAAATCTCGAAAATTTTATGACCAATTTATATCAAATCTTTACACATTATTGTAATAAAAGTTCGGACGGACAGGGTATACGCACTCTTCAGAGCCAAAGAAACTGGTACGCATGTCTAATATCGTGTAGAGCGCCAGCGAGCACGCAGAGGTGCCGCAACTCGACGTGGCATGCTATCGACTGATGTCTGAAGGACTGCTGGAGAGAATTGACACTATGAATCCTGCAGCGCTGTCCATAAATCCGTAAGAGTACGACGGGGAGACCTCTTCTGAACAGCACGTTCCAAGGCGTCCCAGATATGCTCAGTAAAGTTCATGTCTGGAGAGTTTGGTGGCCAGTGGAAGTGTTGAAACTCAAAATAGTGTCCCTGGAGTCTCTTTGTAGCAGTACAGTACGTGTGGAGTGTCGCATTGTCCTGCAGGAATTGCTAAAGTTCTTCGGAATGAACAATGGACATGAATGGTTGCAGGTGACCAGACAGGATGCTTAAATACGTCTCACCAGTCAGAGTCATATCTGGAAGTATCAGGGATCCCATATCACTGCAGCTGCACGCGTCCCACACCATTAGAGAGCCTCCACCAGTTTGAACATCCCCCTGCTGACATGCAGGGTAAACTGATTCGTGAGGTTGTCTGCATACCCGTACACGTCCATCTGCTCGATACAATTTGGAACGAGACTCGTCCGACCAGGCAACATGTTTCCTGTTATCACCAGTCCAATGTCGGTGTTGACGGGCCCAAGCGAGGCGTAAAGCTTCGTATCGCACAGCCATCAAGGGTACACGATTGGGCCTTCAGCTCCGAAAGCCCATATCGGTGATGTTTTGCTGAATGGTTCGCATGCTCACACTTGTTGATGGCCCAGCACTGCAATCTGTAGCAATTTGCGGAAGGGTTGCACTTTTGTCACGTTGAACGATTATCTTCAGCCGTCGTTGGTCTCGTTCTTGCAGAATCTTTTTCCGGCCTCAGCGATGCTGTAGATTTCATGTTTCATGATTTCATGTTTTACCGGATTTTTGATATTAACGGTACACTCGTTAAATGGTCGTATGGTAAAATCCCCACTTCATCGACACCTCGGAGACGCTGTGTCCTATATACAGGGTGTTACAAAAAGGCACGGCCAAACTTTCAGGAAACATTGCTCACACACAAAGAAAGAAAATATGTTATGTGGGCATGTGTCCGGAAACGCTTACTTTCCATGTTAGAGCTCATTTTACTACCTCTCTTCAAATCACATTAATCATGGAATGGAGACACACAGCAAAAGAACGTAGCAGCGTGACTTCAAATACTTTGTTACAGGATATGTTCTAAATGTCCTCCGTTAGCGAGGGTACATGCATCCACCCTCCGTCGCATGGAATCCCCGATGCGCTGATGCAGCCCTAGATAATGGCGTATTGTATCACAGCCGTTCACAATACGAGCACGAAGAGTCTCTACATTTGGTACCGGGGTTGCGTAGACAAGAGCTTTCAAATGCCCCCATAAATGAAAGTCAAGAGGGCTGTGGTCAGGAGAGCGTGGAGGCCATGGAATTGGTCCGCCTCTACCAACCCATCAGTCGCCGAATCTGTTGTTGAGAAGCGTACGAACACTTAAACTGAAATGTGCAGGAGCTCCAACGTGCATGAACCACATGTTGTGTCGTACTTGTAAAGGCACATGTTCTAGAAGCACAGGTAGAGTATCCCGTATGAAATCATGATAACGTGCTCCATTGACCGTAGGTGGAAGAACATGGGGCCCAATCAAGACATCACCAACAATGCCTGCCCAAAAGTACACAGAAAAACTGTGTTGATGACGTGATTGCACAATTGCGTGCGGATTCTCGTCAGCCCACACATGTTGAATGTGAAAATTTACAGTTTGATCACGTTAGAATGAAGCCTCATCCGTAAAGAGAACATTTGCACTGAAATGAGGATTGACACATTTTTTAATGAACCATTCGCAGAAGTGTACCCGTGGAGGCCATTCAGCTGCTGATAGTGCCTGCACACGCTGTACATGGTACGGAAACAACTGGTTCTCCCGTAGCACTCTCCATACAGTGACGTGGTCAACATTACCTTGTACAGCAGCAACTTCTCTGACGCTGACATTAGGGTTATCGTCAACTGCACGAAGAATTGCCTCGTCCATTGCAGGTGTCCTCGTCGTTCTAGGTCTTCCCCAGTCACGATTCATAGGCTGGAATGTTCCGTGCTCCCTAAGACGCCGATCAATTGCTTCGAACGTCTTCCTGTCGGGACACCTTCGTTCTGGAAATCTGTCTCGATACAAACGTACCGCGCCACGGCTATTTCCCCGTGCTAATCCATACATCAAATGGGCATCTGCCAACTCCGCATTTGTAAACATTGCACTGTCTGCAAAACCACGTTCGTGATGAACACTAACCTGTTCATGCTAAGTACTGATATGCTTGATGCTAGTACTGTAGAGCAATGAGTCGCATGTCAACACAAGCACCGAAGTCAACATTACCTTCCTTCAATTGGGCCAACTGGCGGTGAATCGAGGAAGTACAGTACATACTGACGAAACTAAAATGAGCTATAACATGGAAATTAAGCGTTTCCGGACACATGTCCACATAATATCTTTTCTTTATTCGTGTGTGAGGAATGTTTCCTGAAAGTTTGGCCGTACCGTTTTGTAACACCCTGTATATATATAAAGGGAAACTTTTTAGCAAAGTTTTTGACCCATTCGCTTCATATTTTTACATGATACCCCAATAGACGTGCGGACGAACATAGACTTCACAATTCTTAATATACACACTATACAAATCTCTAACATTCTGCGTGGTGTCTGTTTGTTCTGTATCGTGTCTCCCTACCACTTTCGCGCAACGACGCTCTGAGCGTGTTTTTTAGGGAATTGACTAGTTTGAACCTGGGACGTGTTGCTGGTAAGGAGACGTCAGACCACACATGACATGTAGAGTTCAGAAGAGTTCAGTGAGACTAGTGATGATATAACCAAATACTTAATGATTTCAGCGTCAGATCCACTGCACTCCCTGTAAGAGAATCATAATACTAACTAAATTTAGTGGAAGGGGTTCAAGGCTTTCCTATTTTTAGTTAGCTGGTAAAATAACGTCGAAAAAGCAGTTAAGTTTACCATTGGAAATTTTATTCTACTCACAAAACATTGTTTATAAATTGCACTATTGATCAAAGGAAATGTTTTAATACAGGATGATAAAAACCAACTGCGTTCAACAAAAATGTGAACGAATATTCCCTGAATGGGTTTCCAAGTTCTACAATGGATCGAAGGATGACCTATGCCATATCACATCTATAATCTAGGTTTAAATTAAGTTTCACAAAAGAAAAAAACTATCAAAATGGTCTACAGTGACCCTCAATTATCTTTAATTACTTATCTAACTTGTCGTAAATTACAGTGGCTGATGTGGCTTCTCAATAACTATATAACAGAAAAATCATCGCATTTCAGATTTTTACTTCAAGTGGAAAATGTGAACACCATGAGCTTTAATTGGCGATCGACACTAGTATTACGCAAAAAGGGGGTGTAACAGATGAGACTTCTGCAGTTCCGAGTGAAGCTTTATGCGCTGTTATGCGGCATCGCGTGCGTTCATTACCTTGTTGGTGTTCGTCAGGGGGCGGCGGGCAGCACAGCTCCGCTCACCTCGCCGTCTCGGAAGCAACTTTCTCCTATCTTCTCCTTACTACAATTTACCGAAGTTGGTTTAAAAAAACTATCTGGCTGTGTTTTCATCTGACCAATCAGGGTCTCAATGTTAACCTTAAGCTCCGCCTACAAAAATTCTGTCCATCCAATGACAAACATTATACTTTTCGTGGTGGGGCAATGTTTTTAAAGTTTGCAACGTAACAAAGACGCGAAAAAGTCTCACGCTAAAACTTGCAGCTGGTGTGGTCCTTTTAGTGTTATCGTAAGATCTATACTGTTCGTCTGGAGGGCTCTAGGTTTTAACATGGGCTGAGGGGTGGTTCTGGTGGTTAGCTGGCAACGTGAGTGTCCGTCCCTTATCGTAGGGCCTTCTAGCTTAACACGGCTCTGCTCTCGGGTTCTGCTCTCGTTTCTCCCCTTGGAACTGCGTCTGTCTCACGGTGGGAAGGTATGACATGCATTTAGGAACTCTTGTGTTAGTCTGTGATATTCCATTTGCTCACTCGATACTCGTATTACTTTGGTTAATTTAATGTCACGATTTATTCGGAGCTATGGTACATACTACTGGATTTGCTTATCATGTCAGGGTTTTCATGGAAGGTGTTGGATTTGCCTGACACCTTACAAATCTATATTACTATACAAAAAGAAGTCGTTGTTTAAAGTTGTCACTAAAAATATCGGAAAGGTCTCGTTACATTAATTTGAGATTTTCAGAGCGACACACGGTATATGCTTTTTATTGTATATAATAAAAACTATATACAATATTTTGGGGGAAACGTTGTTGCAAAAAATCTCAAAAATTTATTGACCCATTTACTTCATATTTTCTCAGGATGCTCTGATGAACATTCGGACGTACACTATGTGATTAAAAGTATCTGGACACCGCTAAAAACATATCTTTTTCATATTAGCCGCATTGTGCGGCCATCTACTGCCAAGTACTCGACATCAGCGACCTCAGTACTCATTAGACATCATGAGAGAGCAGAATGAGGTGCTCCGCCGAACTCATGGACTTCGAACGTGGTCATATATGAAGATGGTATCTGTTCTTTCGTACATGTCCGAAAGAACAGATACCATCGGTGACCATGCAGCTCTCTTAGAATGAAATGATAATTTAATCGAGACCCTAAGCTGTCGACAGGCTTTGATATATGTCAACGGGGACAGATGAAAATGTGTGCCCCGACCGGCACTCGAACGCGGGATCTGCTGCTTACATGGCAGACGCTTTATCCATCTGAGCCACCGAGGCACAGAGGATAGTGCGACTGCAGGGATTTATCCCTTGCACGCTCCCCGTGAGACCCACATTCCCAACTTAATGTCCACACACTACATTCATAGTGACCCTGCCCATTACACTCATTACTTGCGGCAGACAATCTTACCGAGTCCCGTAAGAGTTCGGCCAATGAGTGTGCATCCAGCACAGGAGAAGAAGGTCAATGGCCGGTTAGCCATACCTATATGAAGTTGGTATATGTTCTTTCGGACATGTACAATTTCCATTCGTATTTAAGCATTGCTGGGTCTGCTAGTCTCTACATATCTGCAGGTTGTTTCTAAATTAAGCATCTGATTCCAGAAGATAACACTGTCTGATCAAAAGGCTCGAGACAACTCCATGTAATGTGGAATTGACTACCAGATGTCAAGACAGGTCATCCTGCCAGTATCAAAAGAGACGGGTTGTACTGTACAGGTATTGTCAGTAGAAAGCAGTAACAGCAGAAAGGGTCGGTAATGGGAGTTCAGTGACTTACAACGTGAACTAGTCATTGAGTAACAAATCCGTCACTTATATTTCTACCTTTATAAAGCTGACGAAGTCGACAGTTGGCGGTGTGACTGTGTGGAAACTCGAAGGAGCAACAGCTAAACCAAGTAGACCCCATGTAATGACGGAAAGTTCTGTGGAAGGTGATTGAAAGATTCGGATCATAATTCAGAGGAAAAAATCACTCGTGAGATCCAGAGTAGCAACAGTAGACCAGCTACCACTGTCACTATCCGAAGGGACTTAAAAGCAAAGGGGTACAGCAGTCGAGCAGCTACTGGTAAGCAACACATTTCCGTGTTCAATGCAAAGCGACGCTTGAGTTGGTGTAAAGAGCGACGTGGGTGGAGTTTAGATGACTGGATGTGTGGTTTTTGGACTGTTGAAATATGCTATGCGATGGGGGTATCCGACGGTAGGGTTTAGATTCGTTGAGTGCCTGCAGAATGTTAGCTGCCACCATGTGTTTTGCCAAAAGTGAAACACGGAGGACTTGGTGTTAAGGTACGGGAGTATTCTTCAGGCTGTTCGTGGGGCAGCTTACTGCTCTTCAAGAAACACTAAATGCAGAAATGTATGAACACATTTTACAGCGTTGTGTGCTGGGTACAATGCAGCATGTTAAAGAGCAGCATCTGATTTGTAGACAGTAACATTCCTGAAATGTACTGAACTTCCCGCAGTCCCATCTTGAACACACTGCTACACCTCGGGAATGAGTTAGAACGTTAATTTCGCTCCAGGCCTCACCGTCCAACATCATTATTTTTTCCAACATCATTACTTTCTTCCGTTTCACTCTTCACGGACAATGAGTTGCCATCCTCCATATTCAGGAACGTCAAAGGAAACATCCCTATTAGAATTAAAGCCGTCATACAGGAGAAGGGTGGACACAATCGATATTAATTGACACTTATACTGGTCGCGATACTTTCAATCGAATACTGTATTTCTCGTTTATTGTTTAACTTACGTTTTAGTTCTCAGTTGGTCTTGTGGAGAAACAAATAGACCACGTGAATATGCACATTGAGTTAACAACTAGCAATTCCCTAGATCAGGGAGGAACGAATTTCGTAATTGTGCTAACAGTAAGTGCCAAAGGTAGTAAGATAATGTATCTCCCCACTACCATGTAAAACTTACTTTAATCATCTGACTGCTGGATATTATCGTGCTGTGCATTCCAAAAACAGCAGAAGACCAGGGTATGTGGATTCAGGCATAACATAGTGATACCTGAGCATAAACTACTACCTCGTAGATTGAAGAGCCGAAAGGCAATTCGATCATTCCACTACATCACAAAGAAGTTCAGCTGTCCTCACAACTGATGACCTAGATCAGCGTTTCATAAACAATGTTCCAGTGGAGATAACTCAAGAGATCCGTGATATTTACTTTTGTTTTCATAACGTTCCTGAAAGTAATTTAAAAATAACAATAAAAACTAAAATTCAATAAGAAACTGAAATTATAAATGAGTAGCCATCGCTTTCACTCACTAATTTAGACAGTTGGTAAAAATACGTCACCTACAGTGAATTGGCTACATTTGTCAGAGACCAGACGTCAAAGTTGCAGACGCAAATAAGGGAACGATTTCACACGATTAGATCAGTCTATTCAAACCACGACCATTGACCCTCTAACAGCGTATCCGCACCCAGAGTAGCCGTTATTACTCTCTCGTCTATCGTCAGAAAGGTTGGTATTGTTTCTCGGGAAAGACTCGTGCCCACTATTCTTCCACATTGCTTCCCTGAGACCATCTCGTCTGTACTCGTTTTATGTTTACTCCAGTACAGCCAACTGGCAGTGCCGTCCGTCGGTGCCACGCTCGCATGTCTCATGCAAGTGATTCGAACTATCTCGAAGTCCGAAGCAGTGCATTGAGCTCCATGAGCACGCCCTTTATACAAGATAGTTTTGCATTCTCCTGAAAAGTTCCAGGAAAGTTAGACACACACATCAGCCTCCGTGTAATCATACCAGTCCTCATCTGTAGGAGTGACTTTAGTCTCAAGTAGAAATAATCTCGTATAAGGATGCAATTCTGATCAAAATGTTCCACAGAAATGGTGGTACTGGAATATCGTTTTGGTGCCCTTCGGTTAAGGCGTTCATTGTGTCTTTCCATTTCCGTCAGTATATACAGTAGTGGAAATCAGTGTCAAAGCATGTATATTTCAGGGTAATTAGCATTGTCGATTTGGAATAGTTATGCACTGTGTATGTAGAATAGTATGAGATCCAGTATACCCACAAATGCAGTCAGATGGTGTGGTATTTGATATCAGTATTGTATTGTATGTTAACCAGGGACCTAGAAACGACGGAGAGGATCCGTCCCAGCCGCAGCCGCAGTGGTCCACAACCCCACGACGACTACCGCAGTCCACTTGACCCCTCCGCCGCCCCGCACCAAACCCACGGTTATTGTGCGGTTCGGCCCCCAATGCAATCCCCCCCCCCCCCCCCCCCAGGGAACTTCTCACACCAGACGAGTGTAGCCCCTATGTTTGCTTGATAGAATAATGGTGGTGTACGCGTACGTGGAGAACTTGTTTGCGCAGCAATTGCCGACATAGTGTAACTGAGGTGGAATAAGGGGAACCAGCCCGCATTCGTCGAGGCAGATGGAAAATCGCCTAAAGACCACCCACAGACTGGCCGGTTCACCGGACCTCGACACAAATCCGCCGGGCGGATTTGTGTCGGGGACCAGGCGCTCCTTCCCGCCCGGAAAGCCGTTGATATCAGTAGTACAGCATGCAACAAGACATCAACTCTTTAAGTGGAAGAGGGTGGAAATCGGTATAAAGACTCTGCGTGTGTGAGTATGTGTGTATGTGTCTTTACTGCAGACAGATCCCATTAGTGACAGTGCTTGTTGTATACATAAACCACGACTGACAGTGCCACGCGGGAAACAGTTATCGTGTGATGATCAAGCAAAAATCGGTGCTTACAAGGAAATGGGGATCTCCATTCGTCAAACTGCTGAGAAACTGAATCGTTTAAGTGCTGTGTTTGATAATTTCGTTATATGGGACACGTGATATGGACAGAATGGAGATTATGGGCAAAGTAATTCATCTGTGCGTGTTTCTGCTACAACTAAAATGTGATTAGTGGATAAATATATCGATGCCTTTCCCTGGCCTGCTCATAGCCCGGATCTGAATCCTGTCCATAGCAGTAGGTGAATGCTGGCAATGCTTGTTTATCACAATGGAAAACAATTTGAGGCCGTATGTACGCCGGAAAGAGCGGCACAAGAACAGTGGGAGGCATTTTCCCTACAAGAACTATAAACCCTAACAAAGTTAGTGTCAAAGAGAATTTCTTTGGTAATGAGGAAGAACGGAGGTTGAACAAAATACTAACAATGCAATAACACAACAGGACAATGAGTGCCTTCATACCAGTTTCCAACCAGGAAATGCAAATATCTTCTTTTGTTGCTCGTATTATAAAAGAAATTATGTAATTCCGTCATGACTTCCTGTGTTTGATATATATCTAACAACTTCATAATTAATTTAATACATGTATGCTTCAGGTATTGTACTATTATTTTTGTAGAAACCCTGCCATCATACTGATTTCCGCCACTGTACAAAGAACAGCGTCTGAATGTTAGTTTGTTGGAAACCCCTCTTTCCGACATTCACACACCTTAAACAACTTAATATTTTCATTAATAAGTTTGCATTAATCGCTTGTTTGCTGTTAACAATATTATCAACGTAAGCAGCCATTTATTACCTTATTCGGTTTCAAAAGGTAGCTGCCAAAATATTTTTTTTCTTTTTTTTATTACATGGCGCAGCGGTGGTATATAAAAAGCTCTGTAAAGCGCTCTACTGCAGAAGTGGACCCCATTCTGCTTCGTACTCTACTGCTAGATCCATTGCTAAAGATAGTTATTGTAGTAGTGAATTAGCCACGGAATCACCTCAAAACAATTTAGGCCAATTAATAATTTTACAATTAATCAACCTAATGCGGTTACTAATACACTTAAGAAGCATAATAAAAGTTATGTACGAAGGTTACCGCCGGCCGCGGTGGCCGAGGGGTTCTAGGTGCTTCATTCCGGAACCGCGCTGCTGCTACGGCCGCAGGTTCGAATCATGCTTCGGGCATGGATGTGTGTGATGTCCTTAGGTTAGTTAGGTTTAAGTAGTTCTAAGTCTACGGGACTAATGACCTCAGATGTTAAGTCCGATAGTGCTTAGAGCCGTTTGAACGAGGGTTACCAAGAAAGTAACGAATCGCATTTTTTTTCAGCCGAAAACAGTACTACGAATGCGAAACGTTACTTACGTATTACCTGAAGTTTCCTGACTGAGCGCGCCAAGTTTCCGTCAATTCCGACAAGTAGCCTAGCTGCAGGACAGTTTCAAAACGGCGTCTCTAGGTGATGTAAGTTGCAAGCAGCGTGCTGTCATTGAATTTCTCATGTGAGAAAGAAACTAAGGGGAATATTCACAAACGCTTGCGCAAAGGCTATGGAGCATCTGCTGTCGACAGAAGTGCAGTTAGTCACTGGGCACGGAGGGTGAGGTCATCAGAAGGCGGTTCGGCGGAGCTCCAAGATTTGCAGCCGTCGGGGAGACCATCTACGGCTGACACACCTGAACTAGCCCCTTTGCATGGCTTGTTTGGGCCATTAAAGGTGGCCATTCGTGGGAGACATTTCGAGGACGATGAGGAGGTGACTCACACAATGAAGCATTGGCTCAGGACAAAGGACAAGCATTGATACCGACAGGGCATATATGCCCTGGTTTCGCGTTGGAGGAACGCCATATAACGGGATGGAGATTACGTGCAAAAACATGATGTGTAGATGAAGCACCATTCTTCTATATGTGTAATTCTCATTATGTTCAGTAAAGAATTGTGGAAGAAAAAACATGTGGTGCATTTCTTTGTGAACAACCCTCGTATTTGTAAGAATCATGAACAGTAACGATAATCTTCAGTATGTTATGTGCAGTAAATTTCTTCCAAATACCTTTCTAGCTCCAGCTGGAATGTTATAAATTGTGTGCGATATTTTAATACATCCACTTATTGGGTCTACTATGTGTCGACTAGTCGCAAGCAACTTTTACTCTTATCTCTGAAGCCAATGGTCGACTTCTTTACGTCCGTTGTGGCGTCTGGTAATATAGTCTTCTCCGCCGACGTGCTTTCAGTGAGTGTGGCCTCAGCTACAGAAGAGCAGGGGTGATCAGACGCTTTCCATGGTTTGCAACTTTTGAAGGAGGACAAGGCGTTCTTGTTCATTCTATTCTGATCGAGATATTGCTAGGTTGAAGATGTACTTTTCTTTCGGTGTGATACAGTGTGCTATTAAAAATGGCTACAGTCAAGTATGCTGAGGTGGAGAAGAAGAAGAAAGAGAAGAAGAAGAAAGAGAAGAAGAAGGAGGAGGAGGAGGAGGAAAGAGACAGAGACAGATAGACAGAGAGAGAGAGAGAGAGAGAGAGAGAGAGATGTCTATAAAAGCAGCAGTCGGTTTCTATTAGTTGAGTTCTACACAAAATTATAAAATTCCATTCACACAACTACTCTGGATCAGATAGTAATATTTTTCTACAGTAAACGTTTGCCGAGCCATATTGGGTTGGTAAGATTTCTTAGACACTGATAGTGAATGCGTAGTAGAATGGCACGCACAGTTACGACCAAGTAGGGCAGGGTCCATGTGTGAGCTGTATCTGCTTCACGATCGGATGTAGTAAGACGGTATTTCATTCACCAAATGGGTTTTACATTTTATAGGCATTTTCTTATTACGTTATGGAACAGGTCTTGAGCTGACTCGGCAGTGGCCATCACGAGTCTCAGACAGCCAAAATCGATTCTTCGTGTGCAAAATCTTTGTATTCTTCAGATCAAATAGTAATAAGGTTAAATGAAACCTCATATCTTTATTTCGAATTCATTCCTTTCATTAATTTAATTAACTGAAGTACAAATTTTCAAGAGAAAAAAAAAAAGCTCTGAGGACTTGCACTAATGCTTTGTGCAGAAGTAATTAAATGTAAATGCTTGAGTCTAATTCAATTGAAAGTTCAGTTACAGCCATTTCTGCTCATAAATAGTATTCAGATATTGTTCTTGCATTAGTAAATTATTATTAGTTTACGGAAAGTAAGTTTAGCTCAAGATCTTCAGGAGAACAACTACTTCGCCACTACGATGCTATGTCTAGTGATAGCGTGACATTAAAAGGTCACGACCCGAAGTATGATAAATCTGTGAATGAATGAACGCCTGATCTTGGCCACATATCTTGTTGATCAGATGAAACCGAAATATTGTTTCTGATATTCAAACTTGGTTTCAGTAAAGAGAAAATAGTCAGTGATCAATAGTAGAACATTTCAGATGCTAAAGAATACTCCGTTGCGTGTAAGTATGCTTGTCTATGACAAACCAAATCTGAGAATGGTAAGATTGTGTACTATTGCTTTCTTGGGGGCTTATTCACTTTAAAAAAGGCAACTTTTACGTGCAATTTAATGCCCAGCTTCACAGTACTATGTGTATTATACATACAACAAATAAACTGACTCCATTAAACGTGTCGTCAAATGGAATCCGTAATAAGCTGAAAGCAAAATATGTAGAATATAGAGTGACACACTCTTAAAATTAGAAAAAAGGTTATCGCTCAAAAAGCATCTTGAACATAAAAACAACTCATGCTTCTTACTTTGTCATCTGTCAAATAGCTACTCAGTTTAACTTCTGCCAAATGTCCATCAGGTGAAACATCGGCATGAAAAATAGCTAAAATCCCACTTTCGAGTGATATCGTAGTTCAGCACATCAGAGATTTAGCAACCTATATGGAAAACGAACTTACTTCTCATCTCAAATCAAGAAAAGTTTCATTACGATCTGGTTCATCTACTGATTCATAGTACTGATCGTTATAAGTATAAACACTAAAATGCTTTACTGGAGGATTTCCTTTTAAGCAAATCTTTATTAACACTTACCACAGGAGTTGAAATATTTGATTTCAAATAAATTATTTCCTTGAAAACAATAAAATATCATAGTATAACTGCATTGATCTCTGTACCAATGGAGCAAAGGCAGCTAGTGATATAATTAACACACCACTTATTAATCTCTTCTGTAAGGCAGTAGATGATTCCACAGGCAGACATTTTCTGCAAAAAATATTCCCCAGTTGTAATAATGTTCTTGATGAGGTTATCAGACTCACAAACTTCGTAAAATCTCGGTTACCAGACAGTAGTTTATTCGTAACATTAAGTGGGGATACGTGAAGTAAAAATACCTACTGAGATCACATGATTATTTACAGGAAAGATACTGAACCGTATCTTTCAGCTGAGTGACGAGGTGCTTCCTTTCTTTTTGTAACACTATTTCGACATGAAAGGTCAATTATTTGACAGAATTGCAAAGTTCATATGTTCTGTCTAAGGGACATTCTTACAACTATCAATCAACGTAATTCAGCCCTTCAAAACAAACAAGTAAGGGCATTTGCTTTTCACAAAAAGAACTGCTTTCGAGAAAAAGATAGAGTTATTGACAATTCGTATACCTTCCACTGAGCTTGCAACCATAGAATGTAAAGGAAGGGGTTGAAGTAAGGGAGTCGTTTATTGAAAGATACATTCATTACGTGAAAGATTTCAATTAAGATTTTTATGAGTATTTTCGAGATGGATAGCAGATTAACTATCAAAGTGAATAATAGATTAAAAACCCATTTATTCTCAATACATGATCTACAGCCATGTCAACTTTTATTAAACTGACATCTCAATCATTGTCGGTAGAAAAATTTAATTGAAAAATATCACTGGTATTTTAGCGCAGTTTAAAAAATTAATATCCTCAATTGTCACATAAGGCCATATTGATGCTTTTACCATTTGAAACTACTTGTGACGATAAGGGTCTGCAGCTTATATCTCGACAATGGATGAAAATTCAACTTTCATCCATAAAGCATAATTTTAAGTATATCTACAAAAATAAGAGCTACCAGTGTTCAAATCCTTAAAATTTAGAATGAAATGTCCTGTTTTATTATACTATCTGAAATTTACCTTATGAACTTTAGGTTAGTTTGAACAGTATTTAAGTAAATAAGTATTATTTGAAATAACTTAATTTTTATTGTCAAATATCCATTTACAGAACATTGCATTTTAAACACACTACAGAATAGGAGAAAGGGTATCCCGATGTAAGTCGATGTTACAAACAGGGCTCCACTTACCGAAAAATTAAGAACTCTTATCTCGATTATTAAATATTTAACGAATGTTACAGGGAAAGACCTTCAGGCGAGTTGAAAATAATATTTTCCATTTAAAATAGGACGTAACTGTCCTTAAAAAAGTCTTCTCATTTGTGGAATAAGTACATTAACGAATAGTTAACCTAATGACCATGAAATGTTCTAGAGACTTTAGCTCAGTTACTGAGCCTATGGTAGTAGATATACATCACATTATGACGGAATTCACCACAGTGTTACAAAGAGTTGCGATGCCAAGCAAGGTCCTGCATATCATAATATATAATAAAAAGTATTTTACAGACACTGCATAACGATTTATTCGGAATGTAGAAAATTGGCTGCGGTTGCTCGCAATTTAAAATAACATGCTCTACAACAAACATAGAATGTAACATGCGAGTGCTAAATATAGCAACTAAAGGAAGATTGCTAGACGCGCTAGAGGAAACTGAAATCTTCAGGAGCAAAAAATCTCCCCCGAACATATTTTAAATGAACAATGCGAGTTTAATTAGAACGAGTATTTAAAAATTTTTGAAGAGCTAGTGATTTTGTACTTTGACGTTGTATGTTGAAATGTGATACAATGCTCTGCAGAAACTGAGTGATTATGATGCTTACGGCCTCGCGTGAAGACGGCAAGGCTGCTTCCGCATCTACCCTTCACTAATCCACACTACATCGGCTCTCGCCAACAGGAAGAAAGAGACTCCTAGTGGCTTCAGTGAAATTATCGGCGGCACTACGCACCCTCCCTATCATTCCCTACTTTGTGTCTTATCTGCTACATGATCCCGTAAGTTGCTGACGTAAAACAAGCTTTTTGACGATATGGATTTGCTTTCCATTACCTTGCGTTTCTTTTTTATTACTTCGTAATTTACTAAAAAAACACACTCCATTATAAATTAACAGACTCCTTATTAGAATTATTGTTTTGTCTTCCAATAAAAACACCCCAAATTCCATTATTTTCTGTTGTTCAACTATTTTACTACCATAAGTTTATTTGTCAACATTCTTTTGTATATTGTTCGAGTTTGTTTCATTCTGCTTAATTTTATTATGTGATTGGTCATCGCTAGCAAATGCACGCTTCTGTGTGTCTTTAGCAGCAGCATCATGGAACACACTGAATTTTATGACAGTACTAGAATGTACAACAAGTGACGTGTTACACTCTCTAACGACATTTCATGGTATATTCTTTGTCATTTTCCTTTCGTTTCATATTGTATATATTATAAGTAGATACAACTGTACTAGGCAGAAATTTTTTTGAATAATATTTTTCCTCGCTATTTTTCCTCTGAAAATGATTGCTAACGTAATCTAAACCGGTCATATCATTTTATAAACTTGCGATCTAGGTAAATAAAAATTATACCAAAAATTAAGATCGCTGTTCCCCATCTTTCAGCATGTCAAGCCTTATAAAATTAAAACTGCTCTCTTACACATGTACTGTAAACTGACTCGTTCCATATTACTGCAGTAAGAGAATTGTTCAGTGGTGTATTTAGCAGGTAACAAACTAACTAACCACGCAATTCACGGAAAGTCATCGAGTAAAACGGAATTGATTACTGGCGTTCCCCAAGGTAGTGTTATAAGGCCCTTCGTTGTTCCTTGTCTATATAAACGATCTTGGAGACAATCTGAGCAGCCGTCTTCGGTACTTTGCAGATGACGCTGCCGTTTATCGACTAATACCGTCATCATAAGAACAAAACAAATTGCAGAACGATTTAGAAATGATATCTGTTTGGTGCGAAAATTGGCATTTGACCCTAAATAACGAAAAGTGTGAGGTCATCCACATGAGTGCTAAAAGGAATCCGTTAAACTTCGGTTACACATATCTAAAGGCCGTAAATTCAACTAAATACCTAGGAACTACAATTACGAACAACGTAAATTGGAAGGAACACATAGAAAATGTTGTGGGGGAGGCTAACCAAAGACTGCGTTTTATGGGCAGAACACTTCGAAAATGTAACAGATCTACTGAGGAGACTGACTACACTACGCTTGTCCGTCCTCTTTTAGAATGCTGCTGAGTGGTGTGGGAGCTTTCCAGATAGGATTGACGGAGTACATCGAAAAACTTCGAAGAAGGGCAGCCGTTTTGTATTATTGCAAAAGAGGGGAGAGAGTGTCACTGAAATGATAGACTTGGGGTGGACATCATTAAAACTAAGACGTTTTTCGTTACGGTGAAATCTTCTCACGAAATTCCAGCAACGAACTTTCTCCTCCGAATGCGAAAATATTTTGTGGACACCAACCTGCATAATAAGAAACGATCGTCATTTTAAAATAAGGGAAATCGGAGCTCGTACGGAAAGTGATAGGTGTTCGTTCTTTCCACAGGCTATACAAGATTGGAATAATGGAGAATTGTGAAGGTGTTTCGATGAACCCTCTGCCAGGCACATAAAGGAAATTTCCATAGTATCAATATAGATGTAGATGTAGACCTGATGCACTGACGGGCACGGACTGTGGCTCATTGCGGAGGGTGATAGTAAAAATCCACATGAAATTAGTGGAAGGAATCACTCAGGAGTTCCAAGAAGCTACCAGCTGTCCAGGTAGCACAATTACTTTTCATAGGGAGTTCAAAGGAATGGGATAGTACGGAAGAGCATCTTCTCACAAACCACACATTTCTGTAATGAAGTGATGTATGAGCTGGTGGAACGAGTGTCACCATTAGACAGGTGACTGGAAATGATTGATTTGGAATTATGAATCACGCTATTCCCTGTCTCATTCCGATGAAAGGGTTTGAGTTTCGCGAATGATTGGAGAACGTTATCTGCTATCGCGTGCAGTGTCAACTGTGAGGTACGGAGGAAGTGGCGTTACAGTATGAGGTCTTTTTTTCAAGTGGAGGATATAGTCCTCTTATGTCACTTAAGAAAAGCTGAAATCGGCAGAATATGGATAGATTTTACAGAACGGTGCTCCACTCACATTCAATGAACAGTCGTAGGCGATGACAATGCACCATGTTACAAAACAGCATCTGTGAGTCAATTATCTGTGGACAATAACATTCCAGAAATGGACAAACCTGCCCTGAGTCACGAAGTAAAGCGACTGGAACAACTTTGGTATGAACAGTCCTGTCGGAGGAACATCCGCAACTGAGCGCTATACCAGAGGTTGAAAATACCGCTACAGCTGTAAGGCTCTTTTAATTAGGGCTCGACCGGTTTCGAGCTCTTATACGCCCATCTTCAGGCGTCGTAACTTGGTGCTGTGACTCCATGTGCCACGTTGAACGAGTACAAGACGCGGTGTGCTACCAGCGAGCGCAGAGCACACTGCGTCTTGTTCTCGTCCAACGCGGCGCTCGGAGTCACAGCACCAAGTTACGATGCCTAAAGATCGGCGTGTAAGAGCCCGAAACCGGTCGTGTCTAAATTAAAGAACTTTACAACTGTAATGGTATCTGCAACCTCTGAACTGTGGTATGATTTAAAATGTCTACTCCACTCCAGATCCCAGCGTTCTACATCACTATCTTCTCTAACTACGGCTCTTGACAAAGAATGGATTGCCCTTCTTTCACAGAAATTTAGACAAGTCACTGAAAGTGCTTCCCAGGAGAGATTACGCCTTTATAAAGACGCAGGAGGACACGCCCCTTACTGATGTCCGCTAGTAGACCTCCGGATACATTTGATCATGCAGTGTAGATTTCATCGTATTTTGCTTCTTTCACTTCAGAAGAGTTAAATGTACTTTGCTTTGGTAGTCTATGGAATACTCGAAAGTGGTTGTCTGCCACAACAGCACTCTCCCCATTGAATAATGATTCACCAGACTGTATCGTTACACAACTGACAGAAATAAAAATAAAATTTCGGGATAACAATTAAAGTCAAGGTTAAATGAAGTATGTTTTTTGTAAAACTGGGTTATTTTGAAAATCAGCCTTATGCAAACGTAATTAGTTTATTTTTATATTTACCCAGACACGTTTCGACACCTATGCATCATCTTCTGTGTGTCAAATTTCTATTTCTGTAAAGTACAATATCATATTTATAATAATTTAACTTCTGTAAAAAAATGTTCAAATGTGTGTGAAATTTTATGGTACATAAATGCTAAGTTCATCAGTCCCTAAGCTTGCACACTACTTAACCTAAATTAGCCTAAGGACAAACACACACACCCATGCCCGAAGGAGGACTCGAACCTCCGCCGGGACCAGCCTCACAGTCAATGACTGCAGCGCCTCTGACCACTCGGCTAATCCCGCGCGGCTAACTTCTGTAGACATAAGAATTATAGGCGTTAATTTATTATAAATATGATATTGTACTTTACACAAATAGAAATTTGACCAACAGAAGATGACACACTTGTGTCGAAACTTGTCTGGGCAAATATAAAATTAAATTAATTGTCTGGGTAAATATAAAATTTAATTAATTGTTTTTAAATAAGTCTGATCTTCAAAACAACCAATTTTTTTGAATCACAAACACGGAAGAACATAAAGCTGTAAAATGTCATTTGTGATAATTAGCATTTTAGTGTATTTTGTAAACAGGTTATGATGTTTATGAAGAAGATAAACTCTTTCTCACAATTCTATTGGTTCAGTCAATATAGGAGATGTACATATTGTGATACTGTGTGCTACTCCTTTAGAACCAAAACCCTAAGAGATATCAAAAGACTTTGGACTTCGCAAGTGAAAATACACCGTAACGAAACCACATTTACCGCAGAGAACTGGCCGACAATACGCTGGCAGCGGCAACAAAGTAATGGACCATAATGTTAATACACTGTATCCTGTATGTGTGTGTGTGTGTGTGGGCGTGTGTGTGTGGGCGTGTGTGTGTATGTGGGCGCACGCGCGCGCGAGTGTTCGCGTTTCTGCTGTACGATCGTGTACGTCCACGAGTTCGTGTTTCGCTTGCAGCAAGAACAGCAGGATCACTGACCCGTACTGCAAGCGACAGCATTGCTATTGTGTGTATTTTCATATGTTGGTAGTTTTATTTTGCATGTGTGGAACGCCACGAGGGAACCCACTCTTTGAAGCCGACATTTGAATCGTGCGCCCCCTGGCTACTTTCCGCATCGCTGACGTCCCTTAAAGTGAAGGGAATCTCACGGTGCGCGTGATGGGCGCTGGATTCAGTGTTTTGTACAGGACTACTCCTCCGCACATAAGGTCAGCAGGTGCGGTGACTGTGTGCCTCAAAGCGTCACGACCGCGCTACTAATGTCTATTAAGCATGAGAAAAAACTAAATAAAATTATGAAGAGGAAAATAACATTCATAAACGTGATGTAACTCAGCTATGGGGCATAAGGAAAAATTTAAAAATTTGTGAAGAAGAGAACTACGTTCATAAACGTTGTTACTAATGTGCAACTAAGCCACTACTTTATGAATTTTTACATATTTTCATAGCTGTTCATTAATGGTTTTTTGTATGATCTAAGATAAGAAACTATAAAGTTGTCAGAATAGAACTGACCCAGAAACAGAGCACCAAGTACCAACTTTGATGCTATCCAAAGTACCTCGGTGTATCAATCAGCGTATTTGGTGCATAACGACGCGTGTTCTGCGTGTTTACATACGCGGACACGTCAAACCAGGCATAATTTGATGATATGAAGAACTGAGGATCCAAAAGTTCTCTATACGAACTCCAAAAATAAACATGTGCAGTGTATTACGGCGCAGAACGTTTCTAAGGTTAAAGATATAGGTCCACTTCTACAATGATATGACACGACCATCTTTTAATTCCTGTCAGCGAAGCTAACAGGCTCTGCGGCTATCTACGGCTTTTCTGCCAGATCTGTTTCTATTTTCTGGTTAGAGAGTCCATTTATTTCAGCAGTAGTTATCGCAGTTTCGGCCTAATTGTCATTTTCCAGCATGAAAAATGACGCCTAGGCAAATGTAAAAAAACCTACGAATCTTCCAGCACAACTGTATATTTCTAAGTGTCATCACACGACGAGTAAGAATTCCACTATAACCGATATCTCCTGCGTCATGCTGTAGTGTCAATATGTGTCTGGAACGTTCCAAATGTTCTAGATCACACCAGAATTATCAAAACTATTGCGAAATTCTGGCTTATGTTCTGAATTAAAAGCACTTGTCTAGAAATATTTCTTTTGTTTATATCCTTATGATTTGCGCCATTACTATTAGTTTAAACAAAAGTTATATTGTATTTTACAGAAGTCATGTTACCTCAATGGAAGTTATTCATAGAGCTCTTATAATTTAATGTCTTTGGAACTAGACAGTCCATTTCACCACTAATTTCGTACCGTTTCTCGTTGCACACACCAAAGTGAGAAATTTCTCCAATAACCAGGAGTAAAGCAGGTTCTCGCAGAATTCTTTTATTTTATATCACTACAGTGCATAAGCATTTTTCATTTATTGAGTCATGTGTCTCCCCTAGTTGCAACTACTTTGCAAGACAATGACGAAAAGTCTAGACTGAAATTCATATACCCTGAACAAGCAATTTTCATTCTGAAATATGTAATGATAGACAAAATGAGAAAAAAAGATACATACAGATAGTTGGCGAACTTACATTCATAAAATAATTGTTTCCCAAAGTCTCTATGTGCCAAATGAAACCATCATGGGTTGGGTCTGCCTTCATCCTAACTACAAAGGTATTCTAAAAGCCAACTGATAAATAATTTATTAATTTCAGACGAATTGGATGCATCTGTTAGCATTGCTATCAGTGATTCAATTTTTTTACGACTTTCAAGGAAAAGAATGTTAACAATATGCCTCGATGATAGATCTTCGGTTGGGGAACGCAAACTCGAAGTGAACTAGTGTGGGTAAGGAAAATATCCGTGAGTAAATTATCCCAGTATTCGCCTTAAATGATTTAGGGAAGCTATTGGAAACCTGGACTGGTATTTGAATTACATATCTATCGAAATGATATCCTCTGTCTTAAACAATGCGCCCTGTCACTTTGTTATCATATGCAGATAATAGTAATCATTTCCCTTTCTCAGTTACAGTCTGTAAAGTGTATGTGAAAAATATAAGGTTGTTAATGGTAATATATGGCAGAATTACATTTTGAAGATGCATATGGTGCATGCATGTCTGAAGAGTGCTGAGTGATGATGACTATGAAGGAAGAACATCAATAGCTTGGTAAGAGTGGCAGTGCCGCTTTTAGTATCTCATTTCCCCTTCGAAAGAAAGTGGTAATACCTATGCATATGCACTGATGCAGTCTCCAGTCGTGTCATGTTTTGCTGAGCCAACTGAAATACATGTATGTGAAAACTGTCTGAAAAGATTAGCCAATAACATGACACGTGTCGGCGGCTGTAGTGTGCATTCAGGGAATCTTTGTGCGTGTTATATTTAACTATGCTGACTTAAATACACATGTCAGGAGTCTTCGCCTTAGCACAAAATTCCGAAAATGGTTTTTAGAAACAATGAACTGCTTCATACTAATAACTGCTCGACAAATTTCTCGGTTGACCAAGCCGTAAAATTAACGGATGCTTCAAATATGCGTGTGTATGCTTCCTTGAGACTTGAGCTACTGCTCGGTTATCAGCAAAAGCCCCACCAACCGCTGCCCCTCAAGCAAGCGCTCGACTTATCTAAGGGAGGACCGGGTGTATGTTAATACAAGAGAGTTAGAGTCAGTTTTATGTTATGCTCTTAATGACGTGAATGTTACACAGTGTACATATACAAGAAAGGCAAACATGCAATTTCTATGTATGCTGATTTATGTTGCGGACAGTATGTTAAATTCGTGTGTTCTCACAGCTTCCTCCCTCCTTCTATATTAAGTGGTCTTCCCATTTCCAACTTTATATCTGGATAATTAATCAACATGGCTATAACCATTAATATGGTATGTACTGCTTTTCTGTGCTTAATTACAATTTTCATTATTTACCAATCAATGTAACAGTCTGTGTTTGTCATTTGTACAAGATGGTTGTCAGTCGCCTTGCATATATTATGAATGTATTGTACATATTAATGCAGGCAACTTGCATTTGTATTCTCCTGTTTATATGATGATTTTATTAAATTGTGTATTTGCATGCACCAATGCTCATGTCAGTCACCAAAACGTGAGAAAATATTCAGTAATATGAGTCTCCTATTCAGTGTCTTTGATCAAAGTTGTCAAGCATTTATTACACTACTTACATCATTCCCATTGCATACAATTTCAAACTCCCGTTTGTGATGCTTGCAAGGTTAACATATGTGCGTTACTGCTTACAATAGCTATATCTAAATCGTAGTACTTAGACTGTGATACTGGTAAATCGGTATATAATTCAATCCGAGCCACAGACAGGGTTGCATTTATCTAAATATGGTGATCTCGGAATTGTGATGCTATTTGCAGAGTTTAAGACTCGTAAATTTAACAGGCATTCGTTTGCAACTTAAAGATCTATAAGTTCTGATAGAATATGAGCAGCATTTGGAAGTTCAAAGAGATGTTTTCACCATGCGGAATCATTTTCGAGAAGGGAAGCAGCTGTGTGCAGAAAATTTGAAAAAAAAAAATTATATTATAAAATGGGTGGATGGGGGCGGGTGTTCAATTTGGTTCATGCTTATCTGTAACTAAATATAAAATAAGGGAGGTCTCCAGTAGCTGGAACCCACTATCAAGTTACAGCACATACGCTGTCACTTTCTGGTGTATGAATACTATTTTAGATCCAGTAGCTAACACTCACCATCAGCTTATGCCCACATACAATGCCAGCTACTTGTGTATAATACAATTATAAGATCGACTCTTATAACTGCCATCTGCTTTCTGTACAAATTGTAAATAGACTTTCGCTCCTTGTATTTTACCCCTGCCTCCTTCAGAATTTGAAAGAGAGTACTCCAGTCAACATTGTCAAAAGCTTTCTCTAAGTCTACAAATGCTAGAAACGTAGGTTTCCCTTTCCTTAGTCTTTCTTCTAAGATAAGTCGTAGGGTCAGTATTGCCTCACGTGTTCCAACATTTCTACGGAATCCAAACTGATCTTCCACGAGGTCGGCTTCTACCAGCTTTTCCATTCGTCTGTAAAGAATTCGCGTTAGTATTTTGCAGCTGTGACTTATTAAACTGATTGTTCGGTAATTTTCACATCTGTCAACACCTGCTTTCTTTGGAACTGGGATTATTATATTCTTCTTGAAGTCTGCTGGAATTTCGCCTGTCTCATACATCTTGCTCACCAGATGGTAGAGTTTTGCCAGGACTGGCTCTCCCAAGGCTGACAGGAGTTCTAATGTAATGTTGTCTACTCCCTGAACCTTGTTTCGACTTAGGTCTTTCAGTGCTCTGTCAAACTCTTCACGCAGTATCATATCTCCCATTTCATGTTCATCTACATCCTCTTCCATTCACATAATATTGTCCTCAAGAACATCGCCCCTCTTTAGACCCTCTATATACTCCTTCCACCTTTCTGCTTTCTCTTCATTGCTTAGAACTGGGTTGCCATCTGAGCTCTTGATATTCATACAAGTGGTTCTCTTCTCTCCAAAGGTCTCTTTAATTTTCCTGTAGGCAGTATCTATCTTACCACTAGTGAGACAAGCCTCTACATCCTTACATTTGTCCTCTAGCCATCCCTGCTTAGCCATTTTGCACTTCCTGTCGATCTCATTTCTGAGACGTTTGTATTCCTTTTTGTCTGCTTCACTTACTGCATGTTTGTATTTTCTCCTTTCATCAATTAAATTCAGTATCTCTTCTGTTACCCAAGGATTTCCACTAGCCCTCGTCTTTTTAGCTACGTGCTCATCTGCTGCCTTCACTATTTCATTCCTCAAAGCTACCCCTTCTTCTTCTACTGTATTTCTTTCCTCCATTCCTGTGAATTGTTCCCTTATGCTCTCGCTGAAACTCTCTACAACCTCTGGTTCTTTCAGTTTATCCAGGTCCCATCTCCTTAAATTCCAACGTGTTTGCAGTTTCTTCAGTTTTAATCTACAGTTCATAACCAATAGATTGTGGTCAGAGTCCACATCTGCCCCTGGAAACGTCTTACAATTTAAAACCTGGTTCTTAAATCTTTGTCTTACCATTATATAATCTATCTGAAACCTTCTAGTGTCTCCAGGGTTCTTCCATGTATACAACCTTCTTTCATGATTCTTGAACCAAGTGTTAGCTATGATTAAGTTATGCTCGGTGCAAAATTCTACCAGGCAGCTCCTCTTTCATTTCTTAGCCCCAATCCATATTCACCTACTACGTTTCCTTCTCTTCCTTTTCCTACTCTCGAATTCCAGTCACCCATGACTATTAAATTTTCGTCTCCCTTCACTACCTGAATAATTTCTTTTATCTCATCATACATTTCATCAATTTCTTCATCATCTGCTGAGCTAGTTGGCATAAAAACTTGTACTACTGTAGCAGGCGTGGGCTTCGAGTCTATCTTGGCCACAATAATGCGTTCTCTATGCTGTTTGTAGCAGCTTTCCCTCACTCCTATTTTTTTATTCATTATTAAACCTACTCCTGCATTACCCCTATTTGTTTTTGTATTTATAACCCTGTATTCGCCTGACCAAATGTCTTGTTCCTCCTGCCACAGAACTTCACTAATTCCCACTATATCTAACTTTAACCTATCCATTTCCCTTTTTAAATTTTCTAACCTACCTGCCCGATTAAGGGCTCTTACATTCCACGCTCCTATTCGTAGAATGTCAGTTTTATTTCTCTTGATAACGATGTCCCCCTGAGTAGTCCCCGCCCGGAGATCCGAATGGGGGACTAGTTTACCTCCGGAATATTTTACCCAAGAGGACGCCATCATCATTTAACCATACAGTGAAGGTGCATGCCCTCGGGAAAAATTACGGCTGTAGTTACCCCTTGCTTTCAGCAGTTCGCAGTACCACAACAGCAAGGCCGTTTTGTTTAGTGTTACAGGGCCAGATCAGTCAATCATCCAGACTGTTGCCCCTGCAACTACTGAAAAGGCTGCAGCCCCTCTTCAGGAACCACACGTTTGTCTGGCCTCTCAACAGATACCCCTCCGTTGTGGTTGCACCTACGGTACGGCTATCTGTATCGTTGAGACAAGCAAGCCTCCCCACCAACGGCAAGGTCCATGGTTCATGGGGGGTGGGGATTTCTGCTTTATAATTTTTAATTGTACCATGTAATTCTCAAAAGCTTTATGACATGCTGTATGTGTACATACGTGTTGCTGGTGACGCTTATATCTTTGATAAATAACACAAATGTGGAAATACTGTAGGTTAAATCCTTTACATATTCCGTTGATGAACGTGGATATAGAAATAACATTGTGACATAAAGGTTACATATATTTGATAAATAATAGAGATGAGAAACTACTGTAAGTTACACCAGCATTGTTTAATATCTTTATGTATACTTTTGAAAATCACGCCACCTTACGCTATCTTGAATTTTTTTGTATTTTCACACCATGGTGACTTCATGGATTCCGTCATCCTGGATTGTGACGTCATTCTCTGCCCCTGTATCTTTGCCATACATGTGTATCGTCCTATATGCAGTGCTAACCTATGCAAGTGACAATACAAGGTTTCAAGAAGGGTCGAAGTTTTTCAAACAACACATCGCTATACTACTTATGTCAGACGAGTAGCTCTGAGGGATGAAATAGAGAAGGCTCCAACAGATAACATAGGAACGAAGTCTTCTAGAAATTTTTGGCTATCACTTGAAGCATTTAATTTAATATAAAATGTCAAATTGCAGCAGTTGGAGCAGGCGACAGAGAATACACACATATAAAGAATGAAACTGACACCAAGTCAAAATGTGTAAAGAGAAATGGCTAGTGGTCAAATGAAAGTCTGTCGAAGCATGCATAACTAGGAGAAAGACGAATGATGCCTATAGAGAAAGTAAAGAGATTTTTGTAGAAAAGAGAAACACGTGTGGGAATAGCAACACCTGAAATGCCAGTACCAAGCAAAGAAGGGAAAGCTGAAAGTTGAATAGAATATATAGACGGACTATACAAGGGTAATGAACTTGAGACCAATATTATTGAAGGTGAACATATGATGGCGCAGGAAGAATTTGACGTCATACTGAAAGACCAAAGTGGAAACAAGGCCCCTGCAGTAGATGACATTCCCTCAGAATTGTTACTATCCTTGGCAGAACCAGTCATGGCGAAACTATTTCACATGGTGTCGAAGATAAATGAGACGGATAAAATACCACCAGACTTCAAAAAGAATATAATAACTTTTATTCCAAAATTGCAGATGAATAGTGTGCATATTACCAAAGTATGAGTTGAGTAAGTCATGGTGGCAAAATACTGACACGAATTAGTAACAAAAGAGAGGAAAAACAGGATGAAGGCGAGTTGGGTGAAGACCAGTTTGAGTTTCGGAGAGGTGCAGGCACACGAGAATCAGTACTGATCTTAAGTCTTATATAACATAGTGGGAAGAAAGGCAAACGTACATTTGTAGTATTTGTAGGTGTAGAGAAGACTTTTGACAATATTTACAGGACTACACTCTTCGAAGTTTCGAAGGTATTGCCATGAAATACAGGTAGCGGAAGATTACGTACGACGTGAGCAGAAACTGGCAGTCGAAGAACATGGAAGGGAGGCAGTAGCTGCTGTGAAGTAACGGGCGAGTTGTGGCGCTCTTTAAATATTATATGTTCGGAGTTGGGACGCTCGTCAAGGCCGCGGCGAGGGCAGCAACCACATGGTGGCGAAAGTCGGCCGAAGCAAGAGGGGGCCATCCCGACCCCGTGGCTGGGAATTCCGTGGTGACGCTGTGTCAGTGCAAGAGACTTGTATCCCGAGAGTGACAAAGATGGTGGACTTTGTGAAACCATCATGGCAGACATTTCACAGTTCGTACAGAAATTAATAGTGGCCAGATGAATCGTGATACCTCAAAAAGAAACCTGTACCATTATTTGCACGACGATTCTGATGGTGTTATCAGAATTCGATATATTAATTACACTACTGGCCATTAAAATTGCTACACTACGAAGATGACGTGCTACAGACGCTAAATTTAACCGATAGGAAGAAGATGCTGTGATATGCAAATTATTAGCTTTTCACAGCATTCACACAATGTTGCCGCCGGTGGCGACTCCTACAGCGTGCCGACATGAGGAAAGTTTCCAACCGATTTCTCATACACAAACAGCAGTTGACCGGCGTTGCCTGATGAAACGTTGTTGTGATGTCTTGTGTAAGGAGGAGAAATGCGTACCATCACGTTTCCGTTTCCGCGATTGCGGTTTATCGTATCGCGACATTGCTGCTCGCGTTGGTCTAGATCCAATGACTGTTAGCAGAATATGGAATCGGTGGGTTCAGGAGGGTAATACGGAACGCTGTGCTGGATCCCAATGGCATCGTATCATTAGCAGTCGAGATGACAGGCATCTTATCCGCACGGCTGTAACGGATCGTGCAGCCAAGTCTCGATCCCTGAGTCAACAGATGGGGACGTTTGCAAGACAACAACCATCTGCCCGAACAGTTCGACGACGTTTGCAGCAGAATGGACTATCAGATCGGAGACCAAGGCTGCGGTTACCCTTGACGCTGCATCACAGACAGGAGCGCCTGCGACGGTGTACTCAACGATGTACCTGGATGCATTAATGGCAAAACGTCATTTTTTCGGATGAATCCAGGTTCTGTTTACAGCATCATGATGGTCGCATCCGTGTTTGGCGACATCGTGGTGAACGCACGTTGGAGGCGAGTATTCGTCATCGCCATACTTGCGTATGACACGGCGTGATGGTATGGGGTGCTATAGGTTACTAGTCTCCGTCACCTCTTCTTCGCACTGACGGCACTTTGAACAGTGGACGTTACATTTCAGATGTGTTACGCCCCATGGCTCTACTCTTCATTCGATCCCTGCGAAACCCTACATTTCAGCAGAATAATGCACGACCGCATGTTGCAGGTCCTGTACGGGCCTTTCTGAATACAGAAAATGATCGACTGCTACCCTGGTCAGCAAATTCTCCAGATCTCTCACCAATTGAAAACGTCTGGTCAATGGCGGCCGAGCAACTGGATCGTTAGAATACGCCAGTCACTACTCTTGATGAACTGTGGTAGCGTGTTGAAGTTTCATGGGCAGCTGTACCTGTACACGCCATCCAAGCTCTGTTTGACTCAATGCCCAGGCGTATCAAGGCCGTTATTACGGCCAGAGGTGGTTGTTCTCGGTACTGATTTCTCAGGACCTATGCATCCAAATTGCGTGAAAATGTAATCACATCTCAGTTCTAGTATAATATATTTGTCCAATGAATACCCGTTTATCATCTGCATTTCTTCTTGGTGTAGCAATTTTAATGTCTAGTAGTGTATATACTGTGTTTTAGAAAGCACAGAGACATTAGGCTACTGTCCTACCTTTTTTGCTATTCCTTTGATATATGTTTACTTAATTTGTTTATGTATTTAATAATGTGTGTTAGAGCGTGTTTATGGTCCAGCCGTAGGAACATCTATTTAATTTCAAGTATTGAAATGTAAATCCAGTATTTCGTATGTGCTTAAATTTGTTTTTGAGTTGGATTGGAGACATGGAGGGAGCTCTCTAGCCTATCACATCGCTCGTTGATGGTGAGAACGTATGGAAGTGGGGGAGTAGGATCGTTTCCAGGGGGCAGTGCGGCAGTTCGCGGAGTACTTCACAGGTCACGAGAAGTGCTGGACGCGACGGCGCGACGGACGGAGAGTCGGCGAAAGACTTGGACAGTGTGGAGCGGTTTGCACGTGGTCGTGAGAAATAGAAATACTTCGGAATGCCGACTTGTGTACTTGTGAGATTTCCGTGGGTTCTACAGTGATGACGTAGTGTGCGTTTAGAAGTGAATATCTCGCGAGCTATGTTGTCGTTCATAACTAATTACGTGCTGTAGGAATCTACTGTTTCCCTGTTTTCAACTTATATTTTATTTAATTGCTACACCATCGACACCAATAAGTGTTTTACTGAAATATACCGCATCCTCAAAAGTACTTCTACTATCATACTCATCATTTAAAGTCGTTAAGATAGTACCTGCAGATTTTATTTAATTGCCATCTTTTATTAATGAATTTGTATATTAATTCGCAACTGCCGAGTGGTAGAAACCTTCGACCATTCAATTCATGTGTGTATTCTTATCGTATACTGTTGATTCAGCAGTATTTGGCCTGTACTGCGGCAACTACGTATCCCAGCCACTAGATGACGAAACCAGCCAAAACTTTTAATATTGCAACTCTGACTGTGTGTGTGGGTAGTTATTTGAAAGCCGCACTGAGGAGAGAGTGAGAGATGTTTGTCGCCTTTCCCCGATATTATTCAGTCCGTACATTGAGCAAGCAGTAACGAAACAGAGGACATACTTGGAAATGGAATTTAAGTTCAGGGAGAAGTGACGGCAAAGGACTTGGGAGGTCATTTCTTGAAATTAAAAAGTTGTTAACATCTAAAATAAATTGAACTGTTAGTAAAGCTTTTCTGTAGGTATTTGCCTGGAGTGTAACCTTGTGCGGAAGTGGAACTTGGACGATAAACAGTTCAAGTAAGAAGAGAATAGAAGGTTTTGAAAAGTGGTGCTACAGCGACTGCTGCATATTGGATGTATTGGATGGTTACATAGAGTAACGGATGTGCAGGCGTTGAATCAGACAGGAAAGAACGGAAATTTATTTCAAAATCTGCCTAAAAGTTACCCGCATGGGGGATCGAGGAATTATTAGTGGAGGCAAGTGTGGAGCAGTAAAAATTGTGGAAAGAATTCTAAGCAGTGATACAGACCCCTTTCCTCTTTCAGTCTTCTTATTGCCTTGATGCAGCCCATCACGAGCAACTCTCCCATGGGAACCTCTTCACCTAAGAGGAACTCTTACAGCTGGGTATATTCAAATCTCCGTGATGACCTACAGTTTTTACCATCTACACTGCCTGTACTACCAGGGAGGCTATTCTCTGATGTCTTAATACATGTCCTAACATCCTGTCGCTCCTTCTTCTCATAGTCTTCCACATTATTACATCCTTGCCGAATTTGGGGCGAACATCCTTATTTATTATTATTATTATTATTTATGAATTCTCCCAATAACGGAAGACATTAAGCGAATGACATTAAGCAAATGACAATCAACTTTTTTTCTGGTTCTTCTTGTTGCTCCAATAGATCTTCATTCTTTTTGAGAAGGCTTGCTTTCGCTCTTCTGACCACTTCGGTCTGTACTGTTTTTGTTTTGGTTGCTCTGGTAAAACTTTCCACTTCTCTACTTTGTGCTTAAAAGTATCTCTGTCTGAAATATCGGTTGCTGTTATATCCGCGTTGGTGAGGTCTTTTCTAACTTCGATCATCCAAGGTGTTGAAGCTTTAAGTGAGGTTACGTAATTTATTAGCTTTCTGGTCAAACGGTTTTCTGGTAATCTGCTAAGATGACCAAAGAATTTCAGTCGCCTTTTCTTAAAATCAATTTCTATGTTTGAAAACTTTTCTGTTGTTTTGATTGTTTGCAGTCTGTAGCCATCTTTAGTCTGTCTCGCTCCTAAAATTTTCCTAATGATTTTTCTCTCTTCTTTTTTGATGTCTTCGAGTTCTCGCTTTCTGTTCAGTACTAGTGTTTCACTTGCATAGAGGACTGTTGGTTTTATGACGGTATTGTAATGCCGAATTTTAGTTTGTCTTGACAAGGATTTCTTGTTGTAGAGGTTGTGGACTAACCAGAATGCTTTTTTGACTTTTTGTAAACGATTTTGCTGTGATACTATTTCTTGGCCTGTTGGTTCAATGTATTCTCCGAGGTACTTAAAATACGGGATTCTATTGATTTTGCCATATTTTGTTTTTAAGCTTGCTTATTTATTATATTATCAGCCCACTATTTTTCGGCACCCTTCTTTAGCACCTCATCCTAAACACTTCCAGACAGTCCATGATTCTCGTCCATGCATTGCTGTATTTGACACGTACATTCTCTGATACTTTCCCCTTAAATTAATGTCTATGTTCGACACTAGTAGTCTTCTTTTGGTCTAGAATGTCCTCTTCATGTGTGATAGGCTCCATTTTATGTCCTCCTGGTGTTTCGTCCCTCATACGTTATTTTGCTCCCAAGATAGCAGGGCTCCTTTATTTCGTGTACTTCGTTGTCACCAACTTGGATTTTAAGTTTCTCGCTAATCTCATTTCTGCTGTTCTTCATTACTTAAGCATTTCTTCTTTATTCTCTTAAACCGTAATCAGTGCTTAACAGACTGTTCATTCCCTTCACTATGTCCTCTGACTCTTCATCAGTTGAGTTCTGCAGTGTTGACAACGAATCTCACGATGTATATTCTTTTACTCTGAATTTCAGTCCCTTTGCTGAACCTATCGTTTTTCCGTCATTGATTCATCGATACACGCATCGACCAATAAAGGAGAATAACTACATCGCTGTTGCACACCCTTTTCAGTGCGAGTACTTCGTTCTTAGTCTTTCATTCTTAGTGGTTAGAGTTGGCTCTATTTCGCTGAGAACTGCGAATATCTTGTACCATTTTACATTGTGGAACGCTTTTTCATTATCCAGCGCAGCGTCAGAAATTCCTCTCTGGTGCTCTTACATTTCCTAAAGACAAACTACACGTCAGCTAAGATATCGTCATTTTCTGTTCATTTTCTGTTCCTGTACTCTGTATATCATTCTTGACAGCAACTTGGTTGCAATGGTCGTTAAGCTGACTGTACTACTCGTATAATTCTCGCCTTTTATCTGCCACAACTAACTTCGGAATTGGGTGGATAAGCTTTTTGTGAAAATATGATGGTAAGTCACTAGTTTGATTGATTCAACATAACAATGATGTAAAATATTCTGAAATAATATCGTGTATTCCGTCTGCTTTATTCGTGCGCACGTCTTCCAAAGCTCTCTTATAATCTGACTCTAGTATTGGATACCCTATGTCTTGCAGGTCTACTACAATTTCATTTTCAGTCACGTCATAGGTTCCCCCACCTGTATTCTTTCTTCCTGTCCTCAGGGACTCTTCCAAAGCTCTCTTATAATCTGGCTCTGGTATTGGATACCCTTTGTCTTGCAGGTCTACTACCATTTCATCCTCAGTCACGTCACAGTTTCCCCCTCCTGCAGAGGCTTTCAGTATATTCTTTCTTCCAACCCGCCCTCTTCTGTACGTTTCACAGCGGAAGTCCTCAGGAACTCTTAATGTTGACAACTGTGCCTTTAATTCCGTCGAAGAGTATTTTGACTTTTCAATAAACTGGAACTGTCCTTGCGGTTTACATTCCTTTTTCGATTTCTTTACAGTTTTCATGCTGTAATTTCTCCCTCGTTTCCCGGCACTTCCTATTTATTTGACTACTAAGTGACATAAATACTGTATTTCTGTCTCTTACTGAACATTTGTCTACTTCCTTCTTTCATGATATAGTTGAAATATTTCTCTTGTCATAAAGTACATTAACGCACTGCACTCTCTTTCCCGAAGAACGGATTCAGTAAACATATGGACTTCGTTGATGGGCATGTGGAAAAGAATGGGGAACTGTCTTGTAAACTTAAGTCAGATTAATATACGACCGTAATGTATCGTACTGTAGCCACTGTGTTGTGTCCGTTCTGCAGTGTAACTCAAACGAATAATTCAGAACAGAAAAAAATCCCATCGTTTATCGCAAGTGAAAGATTACATTAGTGGTAAAAAGCAAATGTTGAGAGAAAAGCCGCAAGTATTTGACCCTTGCAGCTTTTCGTGACGTTTAAGCAGAAAAAATGAGATTTTCATTGTTCTGAAGTACAATCCCTCGAATAACTACTATATAGAACGGTCCTTTCCTTTACATCTATAATTCTCTTGTCAATACCGCTACATAATTACATTATTTGACTGTGAAATTGGTTGTGCGCTATCACATACGAGTCTTTTACAATGTTACAACCTCACCGTAATTTGCAGTACAAATATTTTCAGTTGCTTCTTTTAGAAACTATGTTGCACAGCTGGTAGGTACAGAAATGTACAATGTATTCATGAGCTACTAATATCAGAAACGAAAACTTTAATAGCTATGAGCAGAAAACACGTAAATAGTTCATTATTGTTCGTAGCTGAGAAAAAAAATCTAAAAATTATCCAGAGGAGAAGCTATTTACGCTATGTTGTTCCCGCAGGAGAACAAAAAAGTCACATTTCCGCTGGCCAATGCACTCCGTGCGCCATTATGACGCTGTTTCGGACAACAACCATAAAAAGACCGGTCCCGACTGGAGGATGAATTAACTCTGCCGTTATTAAATGGCACAGAAAATACGTTTTATTGTTCATACGCCTAAAGCAAAACAGGATTTATACCGCTTCAATCAAATAGTATCGTAAACTGTTGATTTATGAGCTCGCCCGCCGAAAGCTTTGTATTTTCGCATTGTCCCCATCGCGATTGAAATTTGTTTAATTATCCGCAATGTTATTCCATTTTCAATAACTTCTGATTGCGTTGTTAATGTCGGTGGCCTGTAAATGCACCAGCCTTCGGAAACTCCCTGGCAGAGTTTTCGGCTTGGCGTCGTTAAGCGCAGAGTTCCAGACGTCATCTGCAGCGTGGAGATTTCACCTTTCTTGCATGAATCTCACAAACGAGGGCGACTCCACAGTGGTTGCGCTCACATTTTACCTGCATGTTCATGTCAAGTGAGAGCTGCGGTTATCGTAGTTTGTTCCAGTAATCCAGGTGGGACGTCGAAATTAAACGAGTTCTGAGGAACGCATAGTACCACATTCTTGAAGTGAATAAGTAGTACACACCTTCAAAAAAACTTTTTTTTTCCTGTGAGTTTTCTTATTTCTTCTTCAGTTGACACGGTGTATCATTTGATTTCTTGTTGCTGTGGACATTGTTGTGCACAAAGCGTGTTACGTTTAATCCGACACTTCGTTATATTTACTTATGGCGTCCTCCTGTTCTAGATGAATACTCCTGGTACTTATAGCCCTCTGTTTTTGAGGTCCTTCAGGTACTGCGTATAACTCATAACCATGAAGTCGATCGTAGGTGAAAGGAACATTCAAGTAAACTGTGGTGTATATCTGTTTTTGCTCATCGTGGAAGCCCATAAAGTGATCTGTAAGTTGATCAGATGGAGAAGTCTTGCTTATGCAGTCCAGTGTCCCTGACATCCTCGTTTACTTCCTTGAACCAGTCATCCGAGATTTCAGGGCTGTTGTTCAGAACATAACAAATCTGCTTCTGTAGCTGTGTAGCACCGATCCGGAACAGATGTCCGTAGAACTTCCTTACTGAATTCCTTAGCCGTTTTTTGCTCCTGTATAACTCCTCTCTTTCCCACAGCCTGTTCAGTTCATTTATTGTCATTTTTTGAATGATCTAACGTTGAAACTTCTCAGTTTCTCTCAGTCAAGCCTTTGATGTCATTGTGAGGCCTTAGCTTGATTAGAACAGGAAAAGTAAATAAATTTTTGTGCTCGAGGATGTGCCGAAAAAAAGGGGTGGGGACTTCTCTTTTGATGTGTATTTCATTTGTTCGCTTACATCAGTGTTGCACGCTTAAAAATAGTCCACAATGGTTTTTATACCCATACGCCAGAGAGTTTTTCCGTCCCCGAAACGACTCTGGAACTCGATCTTTGGAATAAGTTTTAGCTCTCTGAGTAATATTTTTTAATCTCATCTGTGCTTGTAAGACGACGGCCTAGTAAGCTTTCCTTTATTTTTGGAAATAATACAAAGCCACATTTAGCCATGTCTGACAAATTTCGAAGCCGGAGCATATTTATTGTATTGTTTTCGACCAAAAAGTTACAAACAGAGAACAAAGTATGAGCATGTGCATCGTTTGGTGCAAAAGTTGTTTCGGCACAGATTCGGCTGGTTGTTTTCTGGGTTGCTTCCCATAAGCCATGCTGCTCTTGTAGGGAATACGCCTTATACGAGGGCCGTTCAGAAAGTAACCTCCGGTTGATTTAAAAAAATACACCAAGTTAAATAAAAATATTTTAATATATACATCTTACAACTACATCTTTGCACTATTTTTCTACATAGTCTCCATAGCGATTGAGGCACTTATCGTATCTCTTCACAAGCTTTGAAATTCCTTCTGCATAAAAATCACCCGCTTGTGCCTGGAGCCAGCCTGTGACCGCATCTTTGAGCTCTTCGTCGTCATCAAACCGCTGTGACCCGAGCCATTTCTTCAAATGCATGAAGAGGTGATAATCACTTGGCGCCAGGTCTGGGCTGTAAGGTGGATGGTTGATAACGTCCCACTTGAAGGACTCAAGAAGGGCCGTTGTTCTGCGAGCAGAGTGAGGACGGGCGTTATCGTGCAAAAAAACGATACCGGAAGTCAGCATACCACGGCGTTTGTTCTGTATAGCCCGTCGTAACTTTTTTATTGTTTCACAGTACACGTCTTGATTAATGGTCGTACCACGTTCCATGAATTCAACCAACAACACCCCTTTGGCATCCCAAAACACCGTTGCCATCAGTTTTCTGGCAGAAAAATCTTGCGAGGCTTTTCTTGGTTTGGTAGGTGAATTTGAATGTGCCCACATCTTTGATTGTTCTTTTGTCTCAGGGTTCACGTACTTAATCCAGGTTTCGTCACCGGTCACGATTCTATTTAACAATGGTTCTCCTTCGTCCTCATAACGTGACAGAAAGTCCAGAAAGTGCAGAGGCCATTCTTTGAGTTTTGTGGTGGTCGGTAAGAATTTTGGGCACCCATCGTGCACGGAACTTACGGTAACCCAATCTTGCTGTCACTATCTCGTACAAGAGAGTCTTAGAAATCTGTGGAAAACCAGCAGACAACTCCGACATTGAGAAACGTCGATTTTCACGAACTTTTGCATCAACTGTCTGAAAGAGTTCGTCAGCCACCAATGATGGTCTACCACTCCTCTCTTCATCATGAACGTTTTCTCGTCCACTTTTAAATAAACGTACCCATTCACGGACAACTCCTTCACTCATAACTCTTCGTCTGTACACGGCACAAAGCTCACGATGAATAGCTGCTGCAGAATATCCTTTGGCTGTAAAAAACCTTATGACAGCACGCACTTCACATTTGGCGGGGTTTTCTATTGCAGCACACATTTCAAACTGCCACAAAAACTAAACTAGCGCAGGTACGACGTTCACTCGACCACGGCTTGATGCCGACTGACCTGTTGAGTGCGCGAACGCACAGATGGCGTCGCTACTCCCCCCACAACCCGCACTGTGACCAATCGGAGGTTACTTTCTGAACCGCCCTCGTAGATAGTTCGATCTTACGGCAAGAAATCATGGTGCGGTATGCTGTTAAAATCGAAGTACAGGGGAGCATAATATTCACATTAGACAGCACTTAGGGGTAGCAAAGATTTTACTATGCATTTAAAATTGTTGTTTTATGCACGTTGGAACTTGTGACAGTTGGTGACTTACACAACAAGCCACAAATACCTTTTAAAGGTGTCATTTTTCTCAAATATTTTTGTGCGGTATGAATCAGGTGACAAACGTCTATGTAACGAAAATATTAGCCATCTGAAGACGGAGATGGTAGCCCAAAACCGATTATGGCACTAAAATAAAGCATTTTAAAGTATTTTTGGCTGGTTGCTTCATTCACTAACTATTTTAAGTTGCGATGGTGAATAGATCATAGTTATAGGTTTTGTAGGATAAAAGTACATTATTTAAAGATATCTTCATCTTCATTGTTAACAGCAAAATTTAAAATGTTGGATCAACGGAAAAATTAAATATTTTGAGTCTATTTAAACCGTAAATGCGGTTCCGTGAATTTTTGTGAACTGTCATGCAGCTTTAAATAATGTGGCGGACTACAGTTATTAACAGATCCAGCACTTGTTACATACATTTACCACGGCGGAATCGGTTACGAGCAGCAGGCCCCAGATAAATTTCATGAAGCCACACATACCTGATGCATTCTCCTTTCTTCATGGATCTAGGATCGTAATGTTTGAAGCTCCAGAAACCACAAGATACGATTTATTCTTCTGAGTGAACTTCAGGTGATGATGGATATGAATCTACAAAATTCAGTTTTCTCTTCCCTCGTCTAAGAGTGAAATGAAGTTATGAAGTCAGGCGACACGCTGAATTCGTGCGAAGAGAGAGAGTGAGGTTGTTCCAACGGAAGAAAATCATGGTGATGATGATGATGATGATGATGATGATGGTGATGATGATGATGCTGAGCATTGACTTTCCAAATTTATTGGAGGATTAGGAGTAGTGGCGAATTATTTTGTTGGAAAAGAAAGAGGAAAACCCCCGTGCACTCAAGTCCATTCACAGTATTTCTTCCATTAACTCCACGTATTCACACGGCGTTGAGAATTTTGCCAACAACAAGTTTTGTAATGCAGGCTGAGTGATTATTGTGTATAATTAGGCTACACAAATATCTTAATAAAGAAGAAATAATACATATTATACTTCGATTCATAAAGCCTGCCGGCCGGCGTGGCCGAAAGTTTCTAGGCGCTACAGTCTGGAACCGCACGACCGCTACGGTCGTAGGTTCGAATCCTGCCTCGGGCATCGATGTGTGTGATGTCCTTAGGTTAGTTAGGTTTAAGTAGTTCTAAGTTCTAGGGGACTGATGACCTCAGAAGTTAAGTCCCATAGTGCTCAGAGCCATTGGAACCATCAGAAAGCCTCACGAAGACTGATTCACAAAGCCCCATTCCCTTATTATTTTCTTATGTAATCAGCTGCTCAAATTTATAACAGACTTCGCTAGCTATTCCGTTGAACGACCTGTTGGTGGTATACAGCGGGTAGTGGAAAGATTTATCACTAGCATTCATGTACTTCAATAACTGACCCTGTTTTAAACAGACTTAATATTGCGTGGCGGATAGCTATAAGTAATACTTTCATATTTCTTGTATTTCCTTCCGGATGATTGCTGTCTGGATTAAATATATCTGGAAAAGTCCCATAGCCGGGACAAGGGGCGACAGACCTCTTGCCCCCTAGCTCACAGGAAAAGTAAAAAATGTGCTGTATGATATAATATGAGTGGGTGAATGCTGATCCCAAGTAGATGTCCCACACTGAAAAATCGGGAAAATTACTCAGTTACAGAACTTCCTGGCAGATTAAAACTGTGTGCAGGACTGAGACACGAACTCAGGAACTTTGTCTACTTGCGGGCTAGTGCTCCAACGACTGAGCTACCCAAGCACGACTCAGAACGGGTCCTCGCAGCTTTACAATCGCCAGCGTCTCATCTCCTATCTTCCAAACTTCATAGAAGCTCTCCTGTGAACCTTGGAAGACAAGCACTCCTGGAAGAATGGATACTGCAGAGACATGTCTTAGCCACAACCTGGGGAATGTTTCCAGAATGACGTTTCCACTCTGCAGCAGAGTGTGCGCTGTTATGAAATTTTCTGGAGATCAAAACCGTGTACCGGATCGAGACTCGAACTCGCGATCTTTGCCTTTTGCAGGCAAGTGCTCTACTGACTAAGCTATCCAACCCCAGAATGACTAATGGTCTGTACTCAAGGGCAAAATTACGACTACGAGTCTCGGTATACCACACAGTTTTAAGCCCCAGGAACTCTCATAACATTGCACACTTCGTTGCAGAGTGAAAATTTCATTCTGGTATTATGTTGCAGCTTGACACCAGTTTGCTGAGTAAGCCAGATAGTACATCCAGATAGTACACGGTGAGACGAAGGTTCGCATCCCAGGAAGGGACTCAGAATTTGGGGAAGAATTATGAAGGAAAGTGGAAATTATTTAATAATCTTCCTAACACGCTTTGGTCAATAGTGCACAGTACGGCACTATCTAGAGGCACATCTGTAGACCTATTGTGGCTGACAATTCGGTGCATAATCAGACTGAGACTTGGCAATTTGTTGTCTTTTTCAAATTACCTGTCCCTCGAGTCGGGGAAAATTAAGCAGAATTAGTACTGAAGTTTTTGACGAAGGGGAGTTGTTGCGCAGGTTCCGCGAGAGCTTGTTGGAGGAAGTGATGTTATTAGAATTCGGAATGAGCTAGTCAGGGCCATAGGGACCCACTTGTTTGCTACACTGATGACATTAGGGTTACTAAGCCAGACCTCTGCCGGAGTATATAGGAAGTACACTACTGTCCACTAAAATTGCTAAACCAAGAAGAAATGCAGGTGACAAACGGGTATTCATTGGATAAATATATTATAAAAAAAAAACTTTGAACATAGCTGCTAAGGTTCAGTGACCGTGTCAGAATTATATTGTAACAAATAAGCCCTCGGTCACAAATATTAAGTCAAAATTGACCTGGTTTCGACGCTACTATGAGCGTCGTCTTCAGAATTAGACTAACTGTACTAAAACATTAGGTATATAGTACATTAATAAAATTAAAGTTTGTACTGACTCGAAAAGATGCAGTACTTACAAGTCACATATTAAAAAAGATCTCAGCCGGAAAGGCGACGTCTTGTTGCAACCCTTGTCCACAGTACGAGCAGCCCTTAGCGGCTCGCCATCTGACAAGTGTTCACGACGTCGCCTTTCCGGCTGAGATCTTTTTAATATGTGACTTGTAAGTACTGCATCTGTTCGAGTCAGTACAAACTTTAATTTTATTAATGTACTATATGCCTAATGTTTTAGTACAGTTAGTCTAATTCTGAAGACGAAACCAGGTCAATTTTGACTTAATATTTGTGACCGAGGGCTAATTTGTTACAATATAAATATATTATACTAGAGCTGACATGTGATTACATTTTCACGCAATTTGGGTGCATAGATTCTGAGAAATCAGTACCCTGAACAAAACCCTCTGGCCGTAATACGCCTGGGCATTGAGTCAAACAGACCTTGGATGGCATGTATAGGTACAGCTGCTCATACATCTTCAACACGATACCACAGTTCATCAAGAGTAGTGACTGGCATATTGTGACGAGCCATTTGCTCGGCTATCAGTGACCAGACGATTTTAATTGGTGAGAGGTCTGGAGAATGTGCTGGCCAGGGCAGCAGTCGAACATTTTCTTTATCCAGAAAGACCCGTACAGGACCTGCAACATCCGGTCGTGCATTATCCTGCTGAAATGTAGGATTTTGCAGGGATCGAATGAACGGTAGATCCACGGGTCGTAACATATCTGAAATGTAGCGGCCACTGTTCAAAGTGCCGTCAATGTGAACAAGAGGTGACCGAGACGTGTAACCAATGGCACCCCATACCATGACGCCGGGTGATACGGCAGTATGGCGATGACGAATACACGCTTCCAATGTGTGTTCACCGCGATGTCGCCAAACACGGATGCGACCACCATGATGCTGTAAACAGAACCTGGATTCATCCGAAAAAATGACGTTTGCCATTCGTGCACCCAGGTTCGTTGTTGAGTACACCTTCGCAGGCGCTCCAGTCTGTGATGCAGCGTCAAGGGTAACCGCAACCATGGTCTCCGAGCTGATAGTCCATGCTGCTGCAAAACGTCGTCGAACTGTTCGTGCAGATGGTTGTTGTCTTGCAAACGTCCCCATCTGTTGACTCAGGGATCGAGACGTCGTTGCACGATCCGTTACAGCCATGCGGATAAGATGCCTGTCATCTCGGCTGCTAGTGATATGACGCCGTTGGGATGCAGCACGGCGTTCCGTATTATCCTCCTTAACCCACCGATTCCATATTCTGCTAACAGTCTTTGGATCTCGACCAACGCGAGCAGAAATGTCGCGATACGATAAACCGCAATCGCGATAGGCAACAATCCGACCTTTATCAAAGTCGGAAACGTGATGGTACGCATTTCTCCTCCTTACACGAGGCATCACAACAACGTTTTACCAGGCAACGCCGGTCAACTGCTGTTTGTGTATGAGAAATCGGTTGGAAACTTTCCTCATGTCAGCAAGTTGTAGGTGTCGGCATCGGCGCCAATCTTGTGTGAATGCTATGAAAAGCTAATAATTTGCATATCACATCATCTTCTTCATGTCGGTTAAATGTCGCGTCTGTAGCACGTCGTATTCGTGGTGTAGCAATTTTATTGGTCAGTAGTGTAGAAGCAGTCAATAATGTTTTGAAAGGTATGTGTCTCGAGGAAAAGTCACATATCCTTCCCCCTAATAAACCTGTATTGTTCGCTGAACTTGATAAATTGATGGCGGTCATCGCGAGCATCGGTAGCCAGTGTAGATTAGAGCTGCTTGTCAGTGTGAACTCCCCACAGCAAAGTCCATCCGATAATAGTTCATGTTTACGATACGACCGCATCGCAAGAAACTGTAAGGTACTGCAAGCCACAGTGAAACAGAATGGAACTGACGTCACAGTGTGGCAGCCACAGTTAGAACTGATTTGGGCCGCTTATGGCTTGTGTTGTTGTTGTTGTGGTCTTCAGTCCTGAGACTGGTTTGATGCAGCTCTCCATGCTACTCTATCCTGTGCAAGCTTTTTCATCTCCCAGTACCTACTGCAACATACATCCTTTTGAATCTGCTTAGTGTATTCATCTCTTGGTCTCCCTCTACGATTTTTACCCTCCACGCTGCCCTCCAATGCTAAATTTGTGATCCCTTGATGCCTCAAAACACGTCCTACCAATCGATCCCTTCTTCTAGTCAAGTTAAGCCACAAACTTCTCCCCAATCCTATTCAATACCTCCTCATTACTTACGTGATCTACACACCTTATCTTCAGCATTCTTCTGTAGCACCACATTTCGAAAGCTTCTATTCTCTTCTTGTCCACACTAGTTATCGTCCATGTTTCACTTCCATACATGGCTACACTCAATACAAATACTTTCAGAAACGACTTCCTGACACTTAAATCAATACTCGATGTTAACAAATTTCTCTTCTTCAGAAACGATTTCCTTGCCATTGCCAGTCTACATTTTATATCCTCTCTACTTCGACCATCATCAGTTATTTTACTCCCTAAATAGCAAAACTCCTTTACTACTTTAAGTGTCTCATTTCCTAATCTAATCCCCTCAGCATCACCCGATTTAATTTGACTACATTCCATTATCCTCGTTTTGCTTTTGTTGATGTTCATCTTATATCCTCCTTTCAAGACGCTATCCATTCCGTTCAACTGCTCTTCCAAGTCTTTTGCTGTCTCTGACAGAATTACAATGTCATCGGCGAACCTCAAAGTTTTTACTTCTTCTCCATGAATTTTAATGCCTACTCCGAATTTTTCTTTTGTTTCCTTTACTGCTTGCTCAATATACAGATTGAATAACATCGGGGAGAGGCTACAACCCTGTCTCACACCTTTCCTAACCACTGCTTCCATTTCATGGCCCTCGACTTTTACAACTGCCATCTGGTTTCTGTACAAATTGTAAATAGACTTTCGCTCCTTGTATTTGACCCCTGCCACCTTCAGAATTTGAAAGAGAGTATTCCAGTTAACATTGTCAAAAGCTTTCTCTAAGTCTACAAATGCTAGAAACGTAGTTTTGCCTCTTCTTAATCTTTCTTCTAAGATAAGTCGTAAGGTTAGTATTGCCTCACGTGTTCCAACATTTCTACGGAATCCAAACTGATCTTCCCCGAGGTCCGCTTCCACCAGTTTTTCCATTCGTCTGTAAAGAATTTGCGTTAGTTTTTTGCAGCTGTGACTTATTAAGCTGATAGTTCGGTAATTTTCACATCTGTCAACACCTGCTTTCTTTGGGATTGGTATTATTATATTCTTCTTGAAGTCTGAAGGTATTTCGCCTGTCTCATACATCTTGCTCACCAGATGGTAGAGTTTTGTCATGACTGGGTCTCCCAAGGCCATCAGTAGTTCTAATGGAATGTTGTCTACTCCCGGGGCCTTCTTTCGACTCAGGTCATTCAGTGCTCTGTCAAACTCTTCACGCAGTATCTTATCTCCCATTTCGTCTTCATCTACATCCTCTTCCATTTACATAATATTGTCCTCAAGTACTTCGCCCTTGTATAAACCCTCTATATACTCCTTCCACCTTTCTGCCTTCCCTTCTTTGCTTAGAACTGGGTTGCCATCTGAGCTCTTGATATTCATACAAGTGGTTCTCTTCTCTCCAAAGGTCTCTTTAATTTTCCTGTAGGCAGTATCTATTTTACCCCTAGTGAGATAAGCCTCTACATCCTTACATTTGTCCTCTAGCCATCCCTGCTTAGCCATTTTGCACTTCCTGTCGATTTCATTTTTGAGACGTTTGTATTCCTTTTTGCCTGCTTCATTTACTGCATTTTTATATTTTCTCCTTTCATCAGTTAAATTCAATATTTCTTCTGTTACCCAAGGATTTCTATTAGTCCTCGTCTTTTTACCTACTTGATCCTCTGCTGCCTTCACTACTTCATCCCTCAGAGCTACCCATTCTTCTTCTACTGTATTTCTTTCCCCCATTCCTGTCAATTGTTACCTTATGCTCTCCCTGAAACTCTCTACAACCTCTGGTTCTTTCAGTTTATCCAGGTCCCATCTCCTTAAATTCCCACCTTTTTCCAGTTTCTTCAGTTTCAATCTGCAGATCATAACCAATAGATTGTGGTCAGAATCCACATCTGCCCCTGGAAATGTCTTACAAATTAAAACCTGGTTCCTAAATCTCTGTCTTACCATTATATAATCTATCTGATATCTTTTAGTATCTCCAGGATTCTTCCAGGTGTACAATCTTCTTTTATGATTCTTGAACCAAGTGTTAGCTATGATCAGGTTATGCTCTGTGCAAAATTCTACAAGGCGGCTTCCTCTTTCATTTTATTACCTCCAATCCATATTCACCTACTATGTTTCCTTCTCTCCCTTTTCCTACTGACGAATTCCAGTCACCTATGACTATTAAATTTTCGCATCCCTTCACTACCTGAATAATTTCTTTTATCTCATCATACATTTCATCAATTTCTTCATCATCTGCTGAGCTAGTTGGCATATAAACTTGTACTACTGTAGTAGACATGGGCTTTGTGTCTATCTTGGCCACAGTAATGCGTTCACTATGCTGTTTGTAGTAGCTAACCCGCACTCCTATTTTTTTATTCATTATTAAATCTGCTCCTGCATTACCCCTATTTGATTTTGTATTTATAACCCTGTAATCACCTGACCAAAAGTCTTGTTCCTCCTGCCACCGAACTTCACTAATTCCCACTATATCTAACTTTAACCTATCCATTTCCCTTTTTAAATTTTCTAACCTACCTGCCCGATTAAGGGATCTGACATTCCACGCTCCATTCCGTAGAATGCCAGTTTTCTTTCTCCTGATAACGACGTCCTCTTGAGTAGTCCCCGCCCGGAGATGCGAATGGGGGACTATTTTACCTCCGGAATATTTTACCCAAGAGGACGCCATCATCATTTAATCATACAGTAAAGCTGCATGTCCTCGGGACAGGTGATTACAGGGTTATAAATACAAAATCAAATAGGGGTAATGCAGGAGTAGGTTTAATAATGTATAAAAAAATAGGAGTGCGGGTTAGCTACTACAAACAGCATAGTGAACGCATTATTGTGGCCAAGATAGACACAAAGCCCATGCCTACTACAGTAGTACAAGTTTATATGCCAACTAGCTCTGCAGATAATGAAGAAATCGATCAAATGTATGATGAGATAAAAGAAATTATTCAGGTAGTGAAGGGAGACGAAAATTTAATAGTCATGGGTGACTGGAATTCGTCAGTAGGAAAAGGGAGAGAAGGAAACATAGTAGGTGAATATGGATTGGGGGAAAGAAATGAAAGAGGAGGCCGCCTTGTAGAATTTTGCACAGAGCATAACTTAATCATAGCTAACACCTGGTTCAAGAATCATAAAAGAAGGTTGTATACATGGAAGAATCCTGGAGATACTAAAAGGTATCAGATAGATTATATAATGGTAAGACAGAGATTTAGGAACCAGGTTTTAAATTGTAAGACATTTCCAGGGGCAGATGTGGATTCTGACCACAATCCATTGGTTATGAACTGCAGATTGAAACTGAAGAAACTGAAAAAAGGTGGGAATTTAAGGAGATGGGACCTGGATAAACTGAAAGAACCAGAGGTTGTAGAGTGTTTCAGGCAGAGCATAAGGTAACAATTGACAGGAATGGGGGAAAGAAATACAGTAGAAGAAGAATGGGTAGCTCTGAGGGATGAAGTAGTGAAGGCAGCAGAGGATCAAGTAGGTAAAAAGACGAGGGCTAATAGAAATCCTTGGGTAACAGAAGAAATACTGAATTTAATTGATGAAAGGAGAAAATATAAAAATGCAGTAAATGAAGCAGGCAAAAAGGAATACAAACGTCTCAGAAATGAGATCGACAGGAAGTGCAAAATGGCTAAGCAGGGATGGCTAGAGGACAAATGTAAGGATGTAGAGGCTTGTCTCACTAGTGGTAAGATAGATACTGCCTACAGGAAAATTAAAGAGACCTTTGGAGAGAAGAGAACCACTTGTATGAATATCAAGAGCTCAGATGGCAACCCAGTTCTAAGCAAAGAAGGGGAGGCAGAAAGGTGGAAGGAGTATATAGAGGGTTTATACAAGGGCGAAGTACTTGAGGACAATATTATGTAAATGGAAGAGGATGTAGATGAAGACGAAATGGGAGATAAGATACTGCGTGAAGAGTTTGACAGAGCACTGAAAGACCTGAGTCGAAACAAGGCCCCCGGAGTAGACAACATTCCATTAGAACTACTGACAACCTTGGGAGAGCCAGTCCTGACAAAACTCTACCATCTGGTGAGCAACATGTATGAGACAGGCGAAATACCCACAGACTTCAAGAAGAATATAATAATTCCAACCCCAAAGAAAGCAGGTGTTGACAGATGTGAAAGTTACCGAACTATCAGCTTAATAAGTCACAGCTGCAAAATACTGACGCAAATTCTTTACAGACGAATGGTAAAGCTGGTAGAAGCTGACCTCGTGGAAGATCAGTTTGGACTCCGTAGAAATGTTGGAACACGTGAGGCAATACTAACCTTACGACTTATCTTAGAAGAAAGATTAAGGAAATGCAAACCTACGTTTCTAGCATTTGTAGACTTAGAGAAAGCTTTTGACAACGTTAACTGGAATGCTCTCTTCAAATTCTGAAGGTGGCAGGGGTAAAATACAGGGAACGAAAGGCTATTTACAATTAGTACAGAAACCAGATGGCAGTTATAAGAGTCGAGGGACATGAAAGGGAAGCAGCGGTTGGGAAGGGAGTCAGACAGAGTTGTAGCCTCTCCCCGATGTTATTCAATTTATATATTGAGCAAGCAGTAAAGGAAACAAAAGAAAAATTCGGAGTAGGTATTAAAATTCATGGAGAAGAAGTAAAAACTTTGAGGTTCGCCGATGACATTGTAATTCTGTCAGAGACAGCAAAGGACTTGGAAGAGCAGTTGAACGGAATGGACAGTGTCTTGAAAGGAGGATATAAGATGAACATCAACAATAGCAAAACGAGGATAATGGAATGTAGTCAAATTAAATCGGGTGATGCTGAGGGGATTAGATTAGGAAATGAGACACTTAAAGTAGTAAAGGAGTTTTGCTATTTGGGGAGCAAAATAACTGATGATGGTCGAAGTAGAGAAGATATAAAATGTAGACTGGCAATGGCAAGGAAATCGTTTCTGAAGAAGAGAAATTTGTTAACATCGAGTATAGATTTAAGTGTCAGGAAGTCGTTTCTGAAAGTATTTGTATGGAGTGTAGCCATGTATGGAAGTGAAACATGGACGATAACCAGTTTGGACAAGAAGAGAATAGAAGCTTTCGAAATGTGGTGCTACAGAAGAATGCTGAAGATAAGGTGTGTAGATCACGTAAGTAATGAGGAGGTATTGAATAGGATTGGGGAGAAGTTTGTGGCTTAACTTGACTAGAAGAAGGGATCGGTTGGTAGGACATGTTTTGAGGCATCAAGGGATCACAAATTTAGCATTGGAGGGCAGCGTGGAGGGTAAAAATCGTAGAGGGAGACCAAGAGATCAATACACTAAGCAGATTCAGAAGGATGTAGGTTGCAGTAGGTACTGGGAGATGAAGAAGCTTGGACAGGATAGAGTAGCATGGAGAGCTGCATCAAACCAGTCTCAGAACTGAAGACCACAACAACAACAACAACCCGAAAAGTAAATATTTTACTTTCTTTGTGTATTTTAAATTAAGTTTTATTTCTATGTGCCTGTCGAACTAACACTCAAAGCTGATAAGATTTCTGGTGTGTTTCAGGTAGCGTTTAACAGCTCATGGGCCTTAATATTGTAAGATTTTAGAATCTTAAATGATAGCTCAATGGGGGTCCTTGTTTCCTAAGAGTTTCTGTTCAAGAACTGCTTTCTGAGTTTTGGTAATTCATTTGAAATGTGGTTGGCCCCCTAAGGTAAACTGTTAAGTTCGGATGTTCTTCGTTTTGGTAATTATTCCGACTGCTGTCATGACCAGTTCCAAAATACTATTCTGTTAAACTTTGTTTCCCATGGTTGCCAATAAAGGTGATATAGTAATTGTACCTGTTTTAAAACTGAATTTAAACAAGTTGGTCACCGTGAAGGTGCTTAGTTACTTACTGTGTTTATTTAGTCTATTACCTTTTAAGTGGCTAATTGTTGCAATAGTTTTTTGTATTTTATTGCTTGTGCGCTCATTATTCTGATTGTTTAAAAGGGTGGAAAAGTTAACAGAGTGTAAATTCCATTTACAAAGTGTCTGCCTGGAACATTAAGACACCTAAAAGTTCTTGATGTTTGATCTTATTGTTAAATAAACTAACTTTTTTTGATGCAGTACTTTAGCACTCACCAACCTGGCGAGATCATTTTAGCTGGATTGCGTATTGGGCATTGTCGTTTTAGCCATCATCATTTGTTAAGTAGTGATCCCGCACTACTTTGTGCTCACTGGCATTACCCTTTGACGGTTCGCTATTTCCTGACCGAATGCCCTTTTCCTAAACACTTACGTTCTAGTTTATGTTTGCCCCCTGTGTTACCTGCCGTTTTAGACAACGACGCGCGGGCTGTCGATCGCGTTTTACTTTTTATCTGTCGTAGCAATATTGCGAAGGACATTTAATCTTTAGTTCAGGACCTCTTTGTCTCCATGGTGTATTTTATACACCTTCCTCCAAGAGGAGGTCCCTATTTTCAGCTGTCTTTCCTTCCGTCCATTGGGCTTAACGTGTAGATGCTTTTAATTCCTTTTTTGTCTTCGTGTTCTGTGGTTCTGACATGGGCGCTTATGGTCTTAGTAGCTTTTGCACCCTAAAACAAAACAAACAAGTTACAGCTGCGGCTTTCCACTGCTCTGGAAGAGCATCGCTCAGTATGATGGTGATCTAGGCAGAGGACCCATTCCTCCACTGTTGGTAACACTGGCTTACTCAAGGTGTCATAGTGTGGCAAGCCATTCAGTGTGACTTCTTGTCACGGCTAGTAGTGTTTGAGGGTAACTTTGACAAAACAGTGGTGCGTCTCGTACATCCTGCATCCCCCTGTGTCACCTCTCACGTGACAGTATCGTGGCACGTGTCTACGAACTGTCTGGTGATGTTTGAAGTACACCTGCTGCCAGAAAGATCAACAGATCAGTCTCTGACACAATCAGCTCGGAGGTGAACTCCGTCCCCTTGTCACAACCTAGGTTATCAAAAACCGGTTCCGACAGTTGTAGGCTATCTCGCTTCAGGAGAGCACACAACTGCTTTATGACATTCTTCCAACTGTCGACATCCAGTCCAGATGCGATGGTACGTCATAGAGATGAGTGAACGTTTGTGCCAAGTCCTTTGTAGATTTGACTCGGCATAGTAATCACTGAAATTATATCACACATATTTTGAATAAGTTAAGTTTCATTTAGTTTTCTCCTCCATTTCTGGGCGCCTCACTTATTTGATCAGGCAGTATTTATTTAAATTCATGTTAGGTTTGGCAAGTAGTTTCAGTGAACTCTCTTAAGGCAAATTCACTGAAACGAGGGTTTGTGTTTCAGAGATGCTAAGGCTTTACATTCCAAAATCCTCAAAAACACCTATTTACGAAAGAAAATTGGGAAATTTAGAAATAAACAGTTTTTCCTCCTTCCAAGCATTATTAAAGATATATCACTTCTTTATACTTATCTTTGCTAACATTTACAATAAAATTACGTCAATCCAGATATGTAACATCTTCGTTGTAACTCATAATACTGTGTGCTGCTACGAATTCCATATTAAGTGAAACAAGAATTGAGCGACGCTAGACAGTACCGTCGAGATGAGAAAGAATACGGGATTTTGAATGAATTGTTTTGGTTTCCATTCATACCTTAGACTATTCCTAGTCTCCAAACGGAAATGTACTTCCACCGGTCGCAAAATGGCGAGAATATTAACTTTTTTCTGTCCTTTATCCATCTGGCGTGACAATTAATTAAAGAGCACCGTCTTTCGCCCACGTTTTAAGTCTGACTGAGCCATTAAAAAATTTGGCAAAAAAATTGAGTTGTATTAGGTTATTTAATATCGTTTCTCTATCTACGTCGCTCTCGTCACCACTGGGATGAATGAAAGTTGAGGATTTGACTCTCTATTAAGGAGACAAGTTAATAAAATACTGCTGACGACACTTAAGCGAATTCTGCCTTGGACATATACACGAACTAAATAAACTACTGCCTTATCTGCTGAAAGCAGAGAGGAAATGCAGAAAGTAAAAGTACGGAACGATGAAAGCTATTTTTTATGTTCACTTACGTGTTATTAGTCAGTTAGGTGTTGCATTCCTTAAAGCAACGCGGAAAAGTGAGATTATTTATTCATATGACCCCTAAGTCCCGCAGTGTATCAACAACCAATTTACAAAAAAATGAGAATACTGTATTGCAAGCTCTCTTTATTAGTAAGTGTTCTTGATTCATTGTCAGTTTCATTTTCGTATGTATTTGCTGAGACAAAATGAACGCAGATGAAAAAGGAAACAACTTACCATTATTTAGAGTTAGTTAAAATATAATAACCTTAGAACAGGATATATCCAACACTTCATTCTGCCTTTAGAGAATCTGCGATTCAGCTGCAATTCTATTTACAAACATACAGCTGTGAACCTGGACATATTAGTTTAGACATAGCGTGACTCACGAAATGCAGCTGAAATATTCCGACATCTGTAATAACCGGCCACTTTGTGTGTTTCCACTACGCGTTTCGCAGAATAATACCAACATAATTAATTTAGATTTAACCAAATATTAACACAATACAAGTTGAAATTTGTGTATAAGCCTCGGGCACTCTCTCTTTCTGTTCTCACACGCAAATTTCACGAATCGAGTCATCATAACCCTCTTTCATTTTCATAAAGAGATTCTGCTCTGAAAATTTTAATTGAAAATAAATAAGCTGAGTGGTTACAGCTATGTTTGAGCTACAGTTATATATTTGACTTCCTTATTCACGATGTATCAAGCATCACGTTAGTTATTAATGAGTTACAATGCAACTTTTCACTTGTTCCTTCCTAATTCTTGCTTTGGAAAGTTCTTCCATTAAAAGGTTTTAAACCACATTCCTAGAGAAGGCCACTCTGCTTTAACAACTGCACTCTCTCAGTCCTCATAGGATGCGCGAGTACCTTGAATCACAACCGCTTTACCGCATGTGAACCTGCGAATTAGCGTGTCCATACTCAGCTCTGGACAGGAGCATAAAGAAGAAAAGTGGCTGTTGCTCTGAAAAATAGTTGAACAGACACTGGATACCTACACTTACTAGGCAGTTCGTTACCAAAAGCTTAATAGTGTCTTGGTCCACCCTTTGGAACGAAATACAGCAATTGTCTGTGTGGCATGGTTTCGATTACTCCTTGGCAGGTTTCCAGAGGTATATGACACAAGATGTCCATGGCCAGGTCACACAAATCGCGTAAATTACGAGCCGATCTTTGTGGGCGCGGAGCTTGCGCAAGAAATCGTTCCAGATGTCTACCAGGTGGTTCAGATCAGGCGAATTTGACAGGCAGGACAGCAACGTGAGTTCACTATCAAGTTCCTCAAACCAGTGAATTAAGATTCTGTCATTGGTGACAGTGATCTTGCTGGATGTCATCACCGTCGGAAAGGATGCACTGAGGTGTCAAAAGTGAAGGAATAGCGGCATAAACAAATGCAGATGGCGGTTGTATATCGTACACAAGGTATAAAAGTCCAGTGCGTTGGCGGAGCTGTCATTTGTAATCACGTGATTCATGTGGAAAGGTTTCTGACGTGATTGTGACCGCAAAATTGAATTAACCGACCCTGAACGCGGAATGGTAAATGGAGCTAGACTCATGGGACATTACTTTACAGAAATCGTTAGGGAAGTCAGTATTCCCAAATCCACAGTGCGAAATGTTTGCCGAGAATACCAGATCTGAGGCATTACCTCTCACCACGTATAATGCAGTGGCTGACAGCCTTCACTTAACGACCGAGAACAGCGCCGTTTGCATAGAGTTGTCAGTGCTAACAGACAAGCAACACTGCCTGAAATAACCGCACAAACGTATGACGAACATATCCGTTAGAAAAGTGACCATATCGGTTGGACCCTAGACGACTGGAGAATCATTTTTTAATCAGGTGAGTCCCGATTTTAGTTGATAAGAGCTAATGGTAGAGCTCGACTCGAGTGCGGCGCAGAACCCACGAGGCATGGACCTATGTGGTCCACAAGGCACTTTGCAAGCTGCTGATGACTCCATAAATGTACGGACTGTATTTACAGGGAGTGGATTAGATCCTCTGGTCCAACTGAATCGTTCGTCGACTGGAAATGATTACGTTCGGCTAATTGGAGACGATTTTCAGCCATTAATGATCTTCATGTTCCCAAACATCGGGCCACAATTGTTCGCAATTGGTTTGAAGAACATTGTGATCAATCCGAGCGAATGATTTCGTCAGCAGATCAGCTGATATGAATCTCATTGAACATTTATGGGACATAATCGAGAGGTCAGTTCATGCACAAAACCCTACACCGGTAACACTTCTTCCGCTAAGGACGGCTATAGTGGCAACAAGTCTCAACATAGAGGACATTCAAAGACTTCTTGAGTATATCCATGTCGAGTTGCAGCGCTGCGCCGGTTAAAAGACCTGACATGATATTAGAAGGTATCCCATGACTTCTTTCATTTAAGCGTTTAAGCATGCATGCGGTTCAGAATAATGTTTATGTAGGCGAAGACAAGGTGAATGTCCCCATATAATAATACTACTGGCCATTAAAATTCCTACATGAAGAAGAAATGCAGATGATAAACGTGTATTCATTGGACAAATATATTATACTAGAACCGACATGTTATTACATATTCACGCAATTTGGGTGCATAGATCCTGAGAAATCAATACCCAGAACAACCACCTCTGGCCGTACTAACGGCCTTGATACGCCTGGGCATTGAGTCAAACAGAGATTGGATGACGTGTACAGGTACAGCTGCAGATGCAGCTTCAACACGATACCACAGTTCATCAAGAGTACTGACTGGCGTATTGTGACGAGCCAGTTGCTAGGCCACCATTAACCAGACGTTTTCAATTGGTGAGAGATCTGGAGAATGTGCTGGCTGGGGTAGCAGTCAAACATTTTCTGTATCCAGAAAGGCCCGTACAGGACCTGCAACATGCGGTCGTGCATTATCCTGCTGAAATGTAGGGTTTTGCAGGGATGGAAAGGAGGGCAGAGCCACGGTTCGTAACACATCTGAAATGTAAGGTCCAAAGTTCCGTCAATGCGAACAAGAGGTGACCGAGACGTGTAACCAATGCTACCCAATACCATCACGCCGGGTGATACGCCAGTATGGCGATGGCGAATACACGCTTCCAATGTGCGTTCAACGCGATGTCGCCAAACACTGATGTGACCGTCATGATGCTGCAAACACACCCTGGATTCATCCGAAAAAATGACGTTTCGCCATTCGTGCAGCCAGGTTCATCGTCGAGTACACCATCGCAGGCGCTCCCGTCTGTGATGCAGCGTCAAGGGTAACCGCAGCCGTGGTCTCCGAGCTGATAGTCCATGCTGCTGCAATCGTCGTCGAACTGTCCGTGCAGATGGTTGTTATCTTGCAAACGTCCCCATCTGTTGACTCAGGGATCAAGACGTGGCCTCACGATCCGTTGCAGCCATGCGGATAAGATGCCTGTCATCTCAACTGCTAGTGATACGAGGCCGTTGGGATCCATCACGGTGTTCCGTATTACCCTCCTGAACCCACCGATTCCATATGATGCTAACAATATTGGATCTCGACCAACGCGATCAGCAATGTCACGATACGGTAAACCGGAATCGCGATAGGCTACAATCCGACCTTTATCAAAGTCGGAAACGTGATGGTACGCATTTCTCCTCCTTACACGAGACATCATAACAACGTTTCACCAGGCAACGCCGGTCAACTGCTGTTTGTGTATGAGAAATCGGTTGGAAACTTTCCTCATGTCAGCACGTTGTAGGTGTCGCCACCGGCGCCAACCTTGTGTGAATGCTCTGAAAAGCTTTTCATTTGCATATAACAGCATCTTCTTCCTGTCGGTTACATTCCGCATCTGTAGCACGTCATCTTCGTGGTGTAGCAATTTTAATGGTCAGTAGTGTAATACTACACCCTTGGCTTGTTGGAACAGCCGTTCGTCTGGCTGATGTATCCGGACACAAAAGTCGACTTGGTGCAAAAGAAACTTGATTCATCTGACCAAGCGACACGTTTGCAGAAGCCCTGCAGCCGACAATGTTTGCTTAACGAAGTTTTTCGAAACACTTGCTTCAGCCCGTCATTTTTTTTTTTTCTTCAGGTCTGCCACAGAGCGAAACGTATGCTACTTTACAGAACGGACAAGCCTCCGTCCTCCATACACTATGATGAGACATGGACATCTAACAGCTTGTCGACTACTTGTGTTCAATAGAAGGGCGCTGGGAACATGAAGTCAATCAACGAAGGAGGTCGGTCGCACAAATTTGTGTCGTTAGCAGTCCCAGAATGTTGCTCAAGCGTGTGAGTTCACACTATAGAAAAAACGGGGAATAGTGAAGTATACAAGCACAGATAGTACGTATGGTCTCAGGCATCTGGTCCCCAAGAGAGCATTAGTGAGATGCCTAATGGTATGACGAGAGTATTTACTTTAGTGCTGTGGATGAGTTAATGTGCACTTCCCTACTTTCGAGATTTTAGCAGCTAGCCAGACGTTCTGTAGTACTTGCTGGAGGGTCTGCACCAGCTGAGACTCCCTGTTTTCAACATTTCGGATGTTATTCCATCTAAGCATAACCTTATCACGTCGATGTTCAAAACTGTCGTTTCTTAAATTTAAGGTTATTTGTTTCTCTTCCTGTAGTGTGGATAGCGCTAAGTTCGCACTTGGGCTAGTTTTTCAAGCATTTTTCAAAACTTTAACAGCTCAGTAAATTTTTAAAATAAACTGTAAAAAGTTGTTTCCATATCCATCCATCCATGTAAAATGTTGATAGTTTTTATTGTTATTTGTTTTCAGGGCGCCATCTGGACGATTTAAATACAAGCGGATCTAAATACTTAAATTGTTCTAAAAATTTCTTGTAGATATTATTATTATTCACATTAGTTATTGTTATTATCATCATCTAACTTCACTTCAAAGTTTTATATATTTCAATGTTCTAAGGTCAAAACTCCAGTTTACTTCGAATTTTCTCTGAAAGGACGATTTAAATACAAGCGGATCTAAATACTTAAATTGTTCTAAAAATTTCTTGTAGATATTATTATTATTCACATTAGTTATTGTTATTATCATCATCTAACTTCACTTCAAAGTTTTATATATTTCAATGTTCTAAGGTCAAAACTCCAGTTTACTTCGAATTTTCTCTGAAACTAGTCTGATAATTCCCGCTAATGAATATAATTATCATTTATTTTCCTCTACTTTCACTTCAGAATGTCACATTGTTCAGAGAAGTGAGATCAAAGCTCAAATTTACTTTGAATTTCCTCTGAAACTAGTCTGATAAATGGGATAATTTTATCTTATCATGGCACCTTCCACCATTACATTCTGCCTCTTGGTATTTGAGTCAGAAAACAGCAACTGATATGGAATACAGGTCACAAGGCTCCCGTTGCGACGGGGAGAATCTTTGTTTCTATTTACCACGAGTTAGATATCTCAAATCACTTACCTTTGTGTTCCATTTCTCGCTGATCAGACTCCCCACTGAAGTTTCTGTTACACGATACTGAGGCACCACTTACGAGGCAAACATTTATAGAGCATTAAAGCTTAATAATATCAAGTTTTTTAGATGTCGTCGTCCTGTGCATTCAAATCTGTTCTTCACACAAAACTGTAGTATGGCTTTCTGTCACAGTTATACTTAAAAGACACATATAACTTTTACTGGGGTGATGTGGCACTCCAAAGGGTTTACAGATATATCACGGAAATATTTTAAGATATTCACTCACTACCAAAACGCTGTGGGAACTGCTCACTTGTTCCAGAACACAATCAGCAAAGTCGTCATCTATCACTGTTAGAGTAAGAAACTCTTTTCAGTTCCATTCTTGTCCGTCGTGAGTGTCTCTGCTTCCTGTCAGGATTTATGTTCATGGGCGGCTGAAGCTAAAATCCTAGATGGATTACTGTTATTGGTTATTTATTTATTTATACGTCTAGTTCCGTAGGACCTAACTAAGGAACAAATCTCCAGGGTCATGGGGCGTGTTACAACATAAAAGTAGTAACAGATAAAGTAAAATGATTATGAACCCAAAAAAGATAAAACATAAGTTTACGTAAAATTCATCTACAATATAACATAGGAATCAGGTTAATGTTTCAAGGAACTCCTGGACAAATTAGAAGGAGTGATCCATGAGCAAACTCTTCAGTCTCGATTTGAAAGCGAGTGGATTACGGCTAGGATTTTTCGATTCTTGTGGTAGCTTATTGAAAGTGGATTCAACAGTATGCTGTACTCCTGTCTGCACAACCGTTAAGAAAGTGCGATCCAAATGCAGACTGGATTCCTGCCTAGTATTAACTGAGTGAAAACTGCTAATTCTTGGGAATAAGCTGATACTGTTAACAAGAAACGACAGTATATTATACATTGAGAGGCCAATGTCAGAGTACAGACTAGTGAACAGGGCTCGACAAGAGGTTCGTGAACTTACACCACTTGTTGTCCGAACTGCCTGTTTCTCAGCCAAAAATGTCCTATGAGAATGGGAAGAGTTACGCCAAAATATAATACCATATGTCGTAAGCGAATGAAAATAAGCAAAGTAGACTAATTTTCGTGTCGAACGATCACTTAGTTCAGATACCGATCGAATAGTAAAAATGGCAGCATTAAGTCTTTGAAAAAGATCTTGAGCGTGGGCTTTCCGACAGTTTACTATCTATCTGAACACCTGGAAATTTGAACTGTTCATTTTCACTAATCGTATACCCATTCTATGACATTAAACGTAGGAATTGGTTGAACTGTGTGTTAGAAACAGTAAAAACTATATCTTACCGTGATTTAGATTTAGTTTATTTTCTAAAAGCGATGAACTTAGGTCATGAACTGCACTATTTGAAACAGAGCAAATGTTGCACACAGCATCCTTTACCACCAAGCTAGTTTCATTTAGGAAAGAAATATTTTCGAATTACCTGTAATACTAGAGTGCATAACACTTGTGTAAATAAGGAACACCAGTGGCCCCAATACTGATCCCTGCGGTATTCCCATTTGACTGCACCCCACTCAGACCTCACATCACAGCCATTGTCAACACTCCAAATATCGACCTTCTGCTATCTGTTGTTAAAGTAGGAGGTGAACCACTTGTCAGCTCTTCACTGTATTCCATAATGGTTCAACTTCTGGAGCAATATTTTGTGATCAACACAATGAAACGCCTTAGTTAAATGAAAAAGCATGCCTATCGTTCGAAACCTTTAGTTTAATCCGTCCAGTACCTCACAAAGGAAAGAGAATATAGCATCTTCAGTTGTTAAACCACTTCTAAAGCCGAACTGTTCATTTGATAGAAAATTATGTTATCCTTACGTACACAGCCTTTTCAATAACTTGAGCAAACACTGATGGCACAGAAATAGCTCTAAAATTGTCTACAATATGTCGTTCTTCCTTCTTATAAACGGCTTTACTACTGAGTACTTTAATCGTTGGGGAAACTGTCCATTCTTAAAAGAAAAATTATAAATGTGGCTAAGTACAGGGCTAACATGTGCAGCACAGTGCTTTAATATTCTGCTAGGCACTCCATCCTATCCATGACAGTCCTTACTCTTCAGTGATATGATTATTGACTCAGTCTCCCCTTTGTCCGTATCACAGAGGGTCATTTCAGACATCAATCTCAGAAAGGCATTTGCGAAGAGAGCTATATAGTTTCCTGTAAAAACTAAACTTTTATATAAATCACCAGCAACGCTCAGAAAATGAATGTTAAATGCTGTACATGTATCTGATTTATCAGTAACAGAAATATTTTTGCTACGAACTGATTTTCTATCGTCGACCTTTTGCTATTGACCGGACACTTCCTTCACAACTGACCATTTGGTTTTATTTTTAACCTGTGAACTAGCTGTACTGTTTGCGTACCACTTACTCTTTGCTTTCCTAATAACATTTTTAGGCACCTTCAGTATGTTTGTAATGGGCTACTGTAGCTTGATTGTGACTACTTCTAACATTTTGATATGATTCATGCTTTGTTCTACATGATATACTTATCTTACTAGTCAGCCACCCATAGTGACTTTTACTGCTCGTAGCCTGCTTAGAAAGTTCTAATGGAAAGTAACGCTCAGAGAGCATGAGAAATGTGTTAAGGAAAGCATCATATTTGTCATCTATGTTATCTACACTATAAATATCCTGTCACTTTTGTTCCTTAACGAGGTTTAAAAGACTCTTTATTGCCATTGGATTAACTTTCCTACATAGTTTGTAATTATATGTGACATTTTTTTGAGGACAACAGCCATTTAGTGTTAAAATTTGTGGATCATGGTCTGAAAGGCCATTCAGCGTTTTACTAACCGAATGCCCATCTAGTAATGAAAAATTAAAAAAAAATATTGTCAATGGTTGTGCTATTGTTCGCCTGCACACTGGCTGGAGAAAACACAGTCTGCATCAGATGATATGAGTTTAGGAGATGTACCAACAACCTTTTCCTTGAGCGATCACATACAATATTTATATTGAAGTCACCACATATACACTGTATGATCAAAATTATCCGGACATCTGGCTGAAAACGACTTACAAGCTCGTGGGGCCCTCCATCGGTGATGCTGGAATACAGAATTGTGTTGGCCCACCCGTAGCCTTGATGACAGCTTCCACTCTCGCAGGCATACGTTCAATCAGGTACTGGAAGGTTTCGTGGGGAATGGCAGCCCATTCTTCACGGACTGATGCACTGACAGGTATCGATGTCGGTCGGTGAGGTCGGGCACGAAGTAGGCGATCCAAAACATCCCAAAGATGTTCTGCAGGATTCACGTCAGGACTCTGTGCAGAGCAGTCCATTACAGGGATGTTATTGTCGTGTAACCACACCGCCATAGGCCGTGCATTATGAGCAGGTGGTCTATCGTGTTGAAAGATGCAGTCGCCATCCCCGAATTGCTTTTCAACAGTGGGAAGCAAGAAGGCTCTTAAAACATCAATGTAGGCCTGTGCTATGATAGTGCCACGCAAAACAAGGGGTGGACCTAAGTATGTTTAGGAGTGTAGAAATCTCGTGTACAGACGTATGACACAAGTCACACCCAATCACCTGACCAAGTTCGAAGCCCGTGAGATCCACCGATGCCCCATTCTGCTCTCTCACGATGTCTAATGACTACTAAGTTCGCTGACATGGAGTACCTGGCTGTAGGTGGCAGCATAATGCACCTAATATGAAAAACATATGTTTTTGGGGGTGTCCGGATACTTTTGCTCACATAGTGTAGCCAATTTCTGGGACTTCCTATAAAGTTAACCAAGGACCCTCTCTAGCTAGAGCAGAAATGCTCAGAGTTAGGGGACCTATAAACAGCAACATTACAAGTTTAGTTTTACTAAACTCAGCAGCCCCTGCACAACATTCAGATACTTGTTCACTGCAGTGCCGTGATACGTCCACAAACTCAAATGGAATACTGTTTTTTACGTGAATGGTCACTGCTCCACACCGCAAAGAACTTCCTGAAAGACAGCTAGCTAATCTGTATACTGGTAAAGGAAACCTCTGAACTACCGCAATGTGTAAGTGGTGCTCCGATACACCAACAATGTCAGAGTCAGTTCACTAACTTTATCTTTAATACCTCTTATATTTGCATGAAATACAGGGTGATTCAAAAAGAATACCACAACTTTAAAAATGTGTATTTAATGAAAGAAACATAATATAACCTTCTGTTGTACATAATTACAAAGAGTATTTAAAAAGGTTTTTTTTCACTCAAAAACAAGTTCAGAGATGTTCAATATGGCCCCCTCCAGACACGAGCAATATCAACCCGATACTCCAACTCGTTCCACACTCTCTGTAGCATATCAGCCGTAACAGTTTGGATAGCTGCTGTTATTTCTCGTTTCAAATCATCAATGGTGGCTGGGAGAGGTGGCCGAAACACCATATCCTTATCATACCCCCATAAGAAAAAATCGCAGGGGGTAAGATCAGGGCTTCTTGGAGGCCAGTGATGAAGTGCTCTGTCACGGGCTGCCTGGCGGCCGATCCATCGCCTCGGGTAGTTGACGTTCAGGTTTCATAACTAACCTTTTTCTTAGGACTCTCCATACAGTTGATTGTGGAATTTGCAGCTCTCTGCTAGCTCTGTGAGTCGATTTTCCTGGGCTGCGAACAAATGCTTGCTGGATGCGTGCTACATTTTCATCACTCGTTCTCGGCCGTCCAGAACTTTTCCCTTTGCACAAACACCCATTCTCTGTAAAGTGTTTATACCAACGTTTAATACACCACCTATCAGGAGGTTTAACACCATACTTCGTTCGAAATGCACGCTGAACAACTGTCGTCGATTCACGTCTGCCGTACTCAATAACACAAAAAGCTTTCTGTTGAGCGGTCGCCATCTTAGCATCAACTGACGCTGACGCCTAGTCAACAGCGCCTCAAGCGAACAAATGTACAACTAAATGAAACTTTATAGCTCCCTTAATTCGCCGACAGATAGTGCTTAGCTCTGCCTTTTGTCGTTGCAGAGTTTTAAATTCCTAAAGTTGTGGTATTCTTTTTGAATCACCCTGTATACTAATTCCTTCTCTACTCGGATACCTGACCTCCTCTGAAGGTGATTCCTTTGTTAGAGGGATTACCTTTAAGCATTGATACCTATCAGCTGACTTCAATCTAAAAAAGGTACAGCTCTAACACCATCTACTACAGGAATTATTCCATGAGTGATCCACCCCACCACCCACTACACTGTCACCTATAAGCTTTGCCAGCCTTCCTTTCCCATACTTTTTGAGGTGAAGGTCATGCCTAGTGAAACCCATCTATTAATAGACTCAACTGGCACCACTGTAATGTGAGCCATGCCCTCTGCTATCATTGAGTTCTCCAGCCCCATGTTAACGCGCCTAACAGCAGCCTTAAGCTGAGGCCCATAATGACGTTGAAACAGTTACACAAAGTGCTCATTAGTGCCACCAGTTTCTGTAGCTATCGTTACCCGGTCGCCACTTAAATCATATTCCCCGATCCTATCAAGACTATTCGTTGCTCCACATATAATCACTACATGATCTTCTTTTGTAAAATTCCTACATAACTCCCCCGTCAGTCACCTGAGCCAGGCCTGCACAAGACTTCACAATGCTGGTGACCTGGTACTCACTCCCGAACACTTACTGCAACTGCTGGCCCACACCTCTACGGTACGAACTACCTAGCAGCAGAACCTTTTTTTTTCTCTTAGAATTTGTAACGGTCTTAGGCTTCCTAATTGCTGAGGATTGCTGCATGTTTCTTACACCTAAATCTACAAGAGGCTCCTCTCCACTCGACTCTGACAGTTGGTCAAATCTATTGCATATACGCACAGTAAAACTGTCTGAATATCTCCTTCTCTTAGCTGCCTTCTTACCTACTGCCAAATCCCATTCCCCAGCACGTTTCACCCTCCTCAACCTGTCCAGTTCCTCCTTTGTGTCTTGTAACTCCACCTGAAGGGCATAGATCTTACGGTCCTGCTCCTCTAAAAATTTATTTCTGCTACAGATTCTGTATTTCCAGTAGAGAACCTCGCTAGAATCCCCACTGGCTTCCCCACTGCATTTCCCCCAATCAAAATACTTCGAACGAATCCACGCCGTAACCAACTACGCACATACATACGGACAATGTCCACACTTCTCACTCTTGGTAAAATTTTAACAGTTACTGAAAAAACTGAACGTCTAGGATACTTAAGTTCAATTACAACAGTGGAACTATTTAAAGAACTAATGATAGTGGTCTCGAAATTCTCTCTATACTAAGAAAGCAACAACTTTTTTTTAATACTACTAAACCACAACCAATACCAGTACCACAAAAACTTCACACAATTTCTTAGCTAAAATCAAAAATTCAAGCGGCCACTGGAACACTCAACGAAATTAAAACAGTGAATGAAAATATTACTGAAATATTTCAGTACAAACAATAAGAAACGTCAGCTGAAAACTACCGCACGAAATTTACTAAACGACTTCAACGCACGGACAACTCTAAAAAACACCGTGGGCGTACGTTTCCAAAAGTTTATTAAACCATTATTATGACACTGTTGAAAAGTACTAAGTTTAATAAGTATATAACAGTGCACAAACAACTATGTCAGAACTTAAGAACCGCTACAGCTGCAACTGCACGCCGCGAAATGTAAAAAGACTGCTGAGTCCTGACACCTGAATGAACGACGTAAGCACACTCACGAATAACAGACCACTCGAGTCAGTATCAGAGAAAGAAAGATTGAGATGAATCAAAATCCACTAATAAGTTACTTTTACAGCAAATATTAACACGAATAAAGTTTAAAATAAGTATCTGAAGACTAAAACTTACTGTTGTTACTGTCATTTTATTCTGTATTGGTACGTACGATACATTACGTGGTCTTAATTTTGTCACCAGCGTTTTTCCATACTGCAAAAGTAATGTGCTTATTAATTGTTCACTGTCTTTTTATTCTGCCTGGTATCCATAAGGAAACGTGGGCTTACGTGCGGTGAGAATAGTCGACGGCGCGTATCAACTGGTAGCTCTACTCAGCACCGTTAAGTCCAGACAACTTCATTTCACGCCTCACTGGGCGCCATCTATAGAGACGATTAATGGGCCTCTGCCTCTTCAAATTCAGATTGGAAACATAATCGATGAAAATCACTGTCTCGTTTTCATAAGCCACTTTCATCACTCCACTGCAGAACAACGTAGATTCCCTAATGATACAGCTACAATGGAGGTGCTTCAGAAAACACACATTAAACTGGAAACATGGTATTATATACCCACTTTAAAATGACGAGAAATTTCACCACTTCGTGCTCATCAACGAAACGGAAACTAGAGTCCAGAGTTTTCGTTACAGATTACCGGCAACTTTAATTAGAATGAACGTATAAGACATTTCAGTGAAATATAGGCGGCGATAACCACTTGAGTGAAAACTTTTGTTGCACCACCTGTTTATTTGTCTCAAATACATGACATAATTGAGCTCTTGGATTTTATAAGCGATACTACCGACAGAGACTATATAATGAGGGACGTAACAAGAAAACGTGTGTTTTCGAAGTGCCTTTTTTTAGATTCTTGGTTGGATTATTGATTTTGCGAGAAAACAACTTACAATTTCGATTTGCAATGAACATATAATGTACCATTAACAGAACGTCCGTCTCTATAGCTGAGTGGTCATTGCGGTAGAATGTCATGCTAGGGGACAGGTTCGTTTATTGTTGAGATTTTCTTGTTGTGTTGTCCTCAACGTCGTTTCATCCTCAACCACATACCACCGAAGTAGCGTCAACCAAAAAGACTTGCACCAGGTGACCGGTTTACCTGACGTGAGGCCCTAGCCACATGCACACTGCACATTTCATTAACAGAACAAAAATCTGGGCTAAGAACTGTATGCCCTGTTGGATGTTAGCTTCCTAACTGATAAAATAAGAAAGGAAGAAAGTGTTCTGACATTTAAAGCTCTCAGAAAACAAAAATATAACCCTGTAATCTCTCCATTGCTGCCGGCCGGAGTGGCCGTGCGGTTCTAGGCGCTACAGTCTGGAACCGCTGCGGTCGCAGGTTCGAAACCTGCCTCGGGCATGGGTGTGTGTGATGTCCTTGGGTTGGTTAGGTTTAAGTAGTTCTAAGTTCTAGGGGACTGATGACCACAGCAGTTAAGTCCCATAGTGCTCGGAGCCATTTGAACCATTTTTTTTCTCCATTGCTCATACAAAAAACACGACAAGCGCCGTGAATTTATTGGGTGTCCGGGAAGTAAGGACTAAACTGAATTTTGAGCCATTTTGTCATATGACGGTTGGCAGCCATGGTTTTTCCATGTTTGTTATCTGCGATCCTTCCGATTAGTAGCGTGATAGCTTTTGTGTGGTGAGCATTGCTGTTTGATGTTTATTTTCGTCATGGAGCAGGTGACAGCTGAGCAGCGTATCCAAGTGATAAAAAGTTGCTGAGAATTTTTCCGGGTTGTAAGGCCGTGGTCCATGGAACTCTTCAATCCCTGACGTTTGGTCCAAGGCTACGTTGGACGAAACGTCGGGGATTGAAGAGTTCCATGGACCACGACCATACAACCCGGAAAAATTCTCAGCAGCTGAAACATCCGGTCGTGAAAGCCTTCATTGTATGATAAAAAGTTATTACAAAAAGAGTGGAAGTCCCACGGCAACCGTTCGTGAATTGAGTTTGACACTCGGACGCATGTTGCTCCATCAGAATCATCATCTCGCAAGTTGACCCACAAGTGTGAGACTACGAGTCCTGTTTCAAACATTAAGAAAACAGAACGACCACGTTCTGTCCGAACACAAGAAAACGTTGCCGTCGTGCGTTACTATGTGGCCAAGATAATCGGTAAGCCGACGAGCTCAACAATTGTGGCTGATTCAAATGGCTGTGAGCACTATGCGACTTAACTTCTGAGGTCATCAGTCGCCTAGAACTTAGAACTAATTAAACCTAAGTAACCTAAGGACATCACACACATCCATGCCCGAGGCAGGATTCGAACCTGCGACCGTAGCGGTCGCTCGGTTGCAGACTGTATCAACAATTGTATTTATCACCGAGTTCACTTAATGGAATCCTTTCAAAACATCTGAAAATGCATGTGTACAGTATTCAGCTTACACAAGAACTGAAACCTGCAGATCGTGCAAAGAGACATCGATTTGCTCAACGTATCTATTTATACAAGTGGAGAACGAGAACTTCATAAAAAGAACAACTTTCTCAGATGAGGAGCACTTCCATCTCAGTGGGTACGTCAATAAGGCGAACTGCAGAATTTGGGTAACGAAAATCCGCGAGTGACTGTGGAAAGTGAGATGCGTCCACAACGTGTGACTGTGTTGTGTGGGTTCTGGGCAGGAGGAGTAATCGGCAGGTACTGTTTTGAAAATGATGCGGGAGCTGTGAACGGCGGCCGTTACCGAAACATGCTTTCTGATTGGTTTTCCCTGTTGGTGGACTAAATGACGATTTTTGGTGTCAACAAGATGGTGCGAAATGTCACCCATCCCGTGAAACGATTACTGTGCTGAATGGTCAGTTTCTTCCAAAAATTATCTCATTGCGTAACAACCAGGCGATCTTACATGACACTTTTTCTTTGGTTGGGGGAGGGGAGGGGCATGAAATAAAAAGTGTAAGTGAACAAATCACAGACAAAACATTAATTTCAGGATTAAATTGAAAGAGTTATTAACGGCAGGCATCTCACCAGATGTTTGTGAACGCGTCATCGATGACTTCTATGAAAGCATTGCTCGTTGCCGCGCGCCCTTGTGTGGTCATATTGTGGATATAAGTTTTCATATATAAATGGGAGAAGTTATTTAATGGGTTGTTATAAAAAATTACATTTTGAATAAATTTTGTATTTTGTATAGCACATAAATATTAGTTCCTACTTCCCGAACATCCTCTACTAACAAACGTTCGCGACTATACGACAAATAAGCTGCACTGAATATGGGAAAAGCGAGAAGGAAACATGAGTATTGGTTAATTAATTAGCGAAAGTGGCTCTTGATTCCCAGGGCTCTCACGAATATCATATTGCTTTCAAGCAGAAGCGCAACGCTTCAGTCACTCTGTGGGAAATTCTGAATTCAGTCGTGCCCATTAACTGACCACAGACGCAAGTCAACTGCCCCATGGAAAAAACTACGCGGTAAAAGCAGTAGATGGGGCCCGCATCTGCATCCGAAGAACAAAATCAGTATTTCACTCAAACGAAAATACTTATTATTTATTTCACACATGTAAATGACTGTTATGTCTTATGAATGTTACTGGCAATACTGTCCAAAAAGTCAGCATGTGTATTAGATCTTGTCTGCCCAGTTACATAAGTTTTTTTTATCCCCGTTACAATATTAATTTCTAATGTAAAGGGACTGTATAATGTGTATTAAACAGTTACGGACCGGTGGACGAAGAGCTGGTAGTGGAAAAAATTTTTACTAACAATTTTGAAAAGAAAATATAGTGTTTAGTTCATTGATCAGTTTTACAGCGCGAACTGATATGAAACTGTTTTCATTTTACTTTCATTAACTTTGCGTAACGTGCAGTTTTTAAACTGCTTTGAGAAGCAGCTTAGCTTTTTAAATCAGTCAGATGCTAAATCTAGGGCGCCAGTTACGATTTCCAGATACATTATCCCGTTTTCTCTTTTTTATTTAGACCCCTTACTGAGGTGTTTCAACTGAGGGGGAAAACGATATTAATTAACTGTTGAGCTTTGATTCAAGCCTCACCAAAGAAAGGAAGTCGGTACAGACGGTATCTACTGAACACTACGGCATCATCGTCGGAACGATCAAGCATATTGTTCACCCACTAGTGTCTTGAATAACAGAGGCCTTCAAACACTCCTTGGCAACACGTCCTCGGCGGACTGAAAGCAGAAACTCGTCAAGCCACTACACAAAGCACCCTCTGGCTATTGCTCCACGTGTTTTCTTCTGGCATTGTTTAAAGCCATACAATGTACCGCCCACGAACAGATAACCAACTGCCTAACTTCAGCAACTTACTAGGAAAAATCCAGTCTTTTGCGAACTCCGTAGCATAGTACCTGCTTTGATAAAAAAAATGGTTGGTTCTGAGCACTATGGGTCTTAACATCTGTGGTCATCAGCCCCCTAGAACATAGAACTACCTAAACCTAACTAACTTAAGGACATCACACACATCCATGCCCGAGGCAGGATTCGAACCTGCGACCGTAGCAGTCGCGCGGTTCCGGACTGCGCGCCTAGAACCGCTATTGCTTTGATAAAAGTAACAAAAAATTATTCAAATGGCTCTGAGCACTATGGGACTTAACATGTGAGGTCATCAGTCCCCTAGAACTTAGAACTACTTAAACCTAACTAACCTAAGGACATCACACACATCCATGCCCAAGGCAGGATTCGAACCTGCGAAGTAGCGGTCGCGTGGTTCCAGACTGAAGCACCCAGAACCGCTTGGCCACACCAGCCGGCATAAAAATAACAGATATCCACTTCTTCTATATGTTTGTCATTATATAAAGAATGCCCAATTACAAACGAGATCTCCGCTGTAGCGGCGTTATACGCTGAAGTAGTGCTGGAGGGAAATGGCACCATGAATCCTGCAGGGCCGGCAGGAGTGGCCGTGCGGTTCTGGGCGCTACAATCTGGAACAGAGCGACCACTACGGTCGCAGGTTCGAATCCTGCCTCGGGCATGGATGTGTGTGATGTCCTTAGGTTAGTTAGGTGTAATTAGTTCTAAGTTCTAGGCGACTGATGACCTCAGAAGTTAAGTCGCATAGTGCTCAGAGCCATTTGAACCATTTGAATCCTGCAGGGCTGTCCATAAATCCGTAAGAGTACGACGGGGTGGAGATCTCTTCAGAAGAGCACGTTGCAAGGCATCCCAGATATGCTCTATAATGTTCATGTCTGGTGGCTAGCGGAAGTGTTTAAACGCAGAAGAGTGCTCCTGGAGCCAGTCTGTAGCAATTCTGGACGTATGGTGTGTTGCATAATCCTGCTGGAATTGCCCCAGTCCGTCGGAATGCACAATGGACATGATTGTATGCGGGTGGTCAGACAGAATGCTTACGTACGTGTCAGTTGTCAAACCCGTATGTAGATGTATCAGGGTTTCCATATCACTCCAACTGAAGAAGCCCCACACCATTACAGAGCCTCCACCAGCTTGAACTGTCCCCTGCTGAAATGCCGGGTCTATGGATTCATGAGGTTGCCTCCATACCTGTACTCGTCCATCCGCTCGATACAATTTGAGATGTGACTCGTCCGACCAGGCAATACGTTTCCTAATATTCAAATCTGTGTGAAATCTTATGCTACTTAACGGCTAAGGTCATCAGTACCTAAGCTTACACACTACTTAACTTAAATTATCCTAAGGACAAACATACACACCCATGCCCGAGGGAGGACTCGAACCTCAACCGGGACCAGCTGCACAGTCCATGACTGCAGCGCCCTAGACCGCTCGGCTAATCCACGCGGCAATACGTTTTCAGTCATCAACAATCCAATGTCTGTGTTGACAAGCCTTACCTCTCGGCTCGGGAGCAAACTGCTGAGGTCATCGGTCCCTAGACTTACACATTACTTAAACTAACTTTAACTAACTTATGCTAAGAACAACACACACACGCAAACACCCATGCCCGAGGGAGGACTCGAACTTCCGGTGGGAGGGACCGCGCAATCCGTGACATGGCGCCTCCAATCGCGAGGCAACTCCGCACGGCGCATAAAGCTTTGTGTCGTGCAGTCAACAAGGGTACGCGAGTGGTCTTTCGGCTCCGAAAGCCCATATCGATGATGTTTCGTTGAATGGTTCTCACGCTGACACTTGTTGCTGGCCTAGCACTGAAATCTGTACAATTTGCGGGAGGGTTGCAGGTCTGTCACGTTGAACGATTCTCCTCGGTCGTCATTGGTTCTGTTCTTGCAGGATCTTTTTGCGGCCGCAGCGATGTTTTGCCGGGTTCCTGATATTCACGGTACATTCTTGAAATGATGGTACAGGAAACTCCCAACTTCATCGTCAGGTTGGAGATGCTGTCCCTTCAGTCGTGCGCCGTCCATAACACCGTCCATAACACCACGTGCAAACTCGCTTAAATTTTGATAACCCGTCATTGTAGCAGCAGTAAGCGATCTAACAATACCTCCAGACACTTGTTGTCTTATGCAGGCGTTGCCGACCGCAGCGCCGTATTCTGCCTGTTCACATATATGTATTTGAATGCGCATGCCTGTACCAGTTTCTTTGGCGCTTCAGTGTATGTAACCCCGCCAGACGAATGTGTTAACCGAGAGATGAAGTGATGCTATTAACAGTTGCACTGGAGGGGTTAACGCTTCGCAGCAGTTTCCTCATTTGTGGAGAGTTGTTTCCACATTTCGTTGCGTGATGGATTTCTCCCGGCCAGCATAAAGAGCGGTTTTATAATTTCTTCACGTCGCTAACTGATTTATCACAGGAGGAAAGCGGATTACGGATACCCGTGTCTCACACAGTCCACAATATTCTGGTGGTGTCGGAGTTATGAGGCGGAACGTGTAAACATAAAAACATGACAGACCCCGGACGGGCGCTCGATTTTTGCTGTTTAGGAGCTCATACGGACGAATCGTTGAATGAACACAGGTGGCACCGCTGTTGGACTGTCGGTCAGCAAAGGAACTATGCATCACATAACCTACGAGAAACTTCGTTACGGCAAAGTGTGTGTGTGAACAGTGAGTGTCCAAGCATCTTTCAGAGAATCAGAAGACGGCGAGAATGGGAGTTTTCTTGACCAATCTATTGAGGTATGCGGAGCAAGGAACGGATATCATTGTTGAGATTGTGGCCTGTGATGAAATGTTGTGTCAACACTCCGACTTTGCCTCCAAATAGATGACGGTGAACCAGCGTCATCCCATCTACCCTCATGAAAAAAAGGACCTCTAGTGATCGACTAGCTACCACGGGGGGCATCTGTTAATGCTAAACAGCGTGGCAACATGTTGCTCAGGTTCAAATGACCCATCAACAACAAACGCAGGTACAAGCTCTCGAATTGGATAGTGCTTCTCCAGGACAACGCTATGCCACATGTGGGCCAGAAGACCCCTGAACTCCATCAAAACTGCGATAGGAGGTCCAGGAATATTCTCCTTACAACGCCCATATCTCTCTATATGACCCACATATCTTTGACCCCTTAAATCAGTCTCACAGACGTCAGAGGTTCACCAGTGACAAGGAAGTGCAGAACACTGTGCGAAACTAGATCCGTCAGCAACCCAGAAGTTTCTACGCTGAAGCAATCCACTCCGCCCATTCCTACGTGCTGGTGTCGGAGCATCAGTGTCATTGACAGTTGTATATAACTGCGCTGTCCCACATGAACTATAATTATAAAATTATAATTAAAATTTCTTTGCGTTTGACTGTGAAGTGCGCCAATCATTCTGCATGCCACTTCCATTAATAATTAGAACATATTTATCATTCTGAGACTGACAACAAGGATATTCGGTATGGAAAATGTTATTGAGATCATAAAATATGGTGACTGGCACCAGGATGGCCTGAGCAATTTGAATATCTCTCCTTATTAGCGACACGAAATACCGGAGATATGGGAAGAAACCAAAATATTTAGCAAACTGTCATACAAATCTCAGGAAAAGAATGATGAGACAACAAACAATGCAGATGGAGAAAAAACAGTATCGAAACGGAGCGAATGAAATGTTAATAGCTAGCAAACAAACCGCCAAGGATGCACCACACAGTCAAGAGTACAGAGCAGCATTCGACAAAAGGGTGGAAGAAGCTGTGAACCTTCTAGCAAACGAAACCATAGACAAAGTCAAAAGCGAGGTCGAGGAACTCAGTGCAGGATCCGACATCACATACCTGATATCAGTAACGGAAATGAGAGAGATACATAAGTTGTTGACATTTAAGCATCGACATGAGGTAATTAATTCGAAGCTGGAGAAGAAGAGGAACCCAAAAACAAATATACGACAGCAAGAAAAAGATAAGCGGACCGCCAGTGCAGAAGGAGTATCAAATGATTCACACAACTGTATACCACTGCCCTGGTACCTGGATCAGAATGTTAGTGAATTTAGCTTCGGTATTGATAACCGGAGAAGCTGACAAGACATACATAGGCATGTACACGTGGAATGGGTAGAGGCAAACATGGAAACGAGTGTAACATCGTAAGTATCATTTGATTTCAGACATTTGCCGCATGTTCCAAATTTTCAATGTACATGTACGAGGGAAAGTCACTTCACTCCAAAACTTATTTGAAGGGTACTGTAGAATTCAAGAAAATTCATTTTTTTGGATGTGCCATGTGAACCAAGGTAGACACTGCAATACGAAACGTCTGCCACATTACCAACACGTTTCAGCAATGAGATGCAATGCGGATAAACACTGAAGAGCCAAAGAAACTGGCACATCTGCCTGTTATCATGTAGGGCCTCCACAAGCACTCAGAAGTGACTCCAACACGACACGGCATGTAATCGACTAATGTGTGAAGTAGTGCTGGAGGCAATTGACATCATGAATCCTACAGGGCTGTCCATAAATCCTTAAGAGTATGACGGAGTGCAAATCTCTTCTGAACAGGACATTGCAAGGCTGTAACACCCCACCCGTCACTTATCTGGTTTTGGCGTGTGTTCACCCCAGCTAATTGACTAACAGATCAACAGAGAGTGCAAAACTGGCGCAATACCAGATAACACAAAGAAAGTAATAAGGTTATATTTAGATTAAAGTTCAGTCTTGATCACGTTATGTCTGTTTTAATGAGTAACCGGTCAACTGCACAGCAGCAAGGAGAGCTCCACCTACCAGCCCAAAGGAGCCAATGGGTCTGACGATGGTTTTATAGAAAAAACCGAAACCGGTTACTCATTAAAACAGACATAACGTGATCAAGACTGAACTTTAATCTAAATATAACAATTAATTGATCACTGTATTCCAGAAATGTTTACCAAAATTGTGCAAAGTAATAAGGCCCTGTGACTCCTGATTGAACTGCGGTGGCAGTGTTGAGATTAATTGATTCAGAATTGATCCCTTTTAATTAAAAAAAGGTGCACATTGATGTTATATTCAACTATTGAACACCAGATGCAAATGTTAAACATAAAATTAATTATGGAAGTGACTTTGGATTTCAACTACTTGATTGAAAACATGTGCAGTCGATCAGCACAAATTTATTTTAACTCACAACCTTCAACCATCACATCACATGGCTCTTCTAATAGGCAGTGGGAATAAATTGCGTTATAGTGGAGTAAAGCATGATAAATCAAAATTAATTCCTGTCGACTGACCCAGGTGTAATGCAATGTGCGGGAAGAATTCTGCAGTACATGGCCCATGAAACCCTTGTGGAAACTTTGCCGATGTGATCCAACAAATTAATCAGTGGCCTAACTCAAGTCGGAGCGGGCGCAATATCACCGAATTCAGCGTGCCAGGGCGGTGTCATTGTGCGGACGTTGGCCGGCCTCATGGTGCTGCAAGGCTGCACTTATCTATTCACTCCTAGCTATCTTGCTCAGTACATAGCTGAACGAAAACGTTCTATCTCCAAGCCCAATCGCTCCGTTTGCTAAGTCCTAAACTGCAGAGATGCACACTCTCTTCCAGGCAAGCTGAGTAAAGAGCGCCACGTCCCCACTCTAGGCAAGCTGGGAATGGAAAAACCTTTACGGAGACTTCTGCCCGTCCGCTCTTCACCTCGGTTCCTCCTCCAGCAAAATCACCTACCCCAATTGCAGTCATAAAGGGTACGTGAGTAGGCCTTGTTCTCCAAAAGACCATATCGATGATGTTTTGTTGAATCGGTCACACACTGACACTTGTTGATTGGCCAGCAGTGAAATATGCAGCAGTCTGCGGAAAGACTGCACTTCTGTCATGTTGAGCGATTCTCTTCTGTCATTGTTGCTCCCATTCTTGTGGGATCTTTTTCCGGCCGCATCGATGTCGGAGATTTGATGTTTTACCGGATTTCTGATATTCACGGTGTACTCGTGAAATGTTCCTTTGGGATAATCCCCACTTCATTGCTACCTCAGAGATGCCGTGTCCCATCGCTCATGTGCCACCTGTAACACCACCTTCAAACTCACTTAAATCTTGATAACCTGCCATTGTAACAGCAGTAACCAATCTAACAACTACGCTAGACACTTTTTACTTTATATAGACGTTGCTGATCTCAGAGCCGTAATCCGCCTCTTTAAATACGAGATCTCTTAATTTGAATACGCATGCCTATACCAGTTTCTTTGGCGCTTCAGTGTAAATACTTTCTGTAACACGTTGCATGAACTGGACTTTGCGTTCGATGCTCAGTACAAATTTGGAAATTTATGGTAAGCTCATATGGGACTAAATTGCTGAGGTCATCGATCCCTAGGGAGGACTCGAACCTCTGATGAGGTGGCAAGGAGCCTCAGACCGCCAGGCTATTCCACGCCGCTGCTCAGGGCAGACACGAAGGAAAACGTGATTATAAATGACATGTTGGCAGACCGTCGAGTCGTCAGAAGTGAGGTAATTATAATAGTAGGAATGGATATTCAGGAAATTGAAACCATCAGTTAAATACACTGGGGCAACAGGCTACAGGATAAATTACAGGCTGAGTAATGGAGACTGGAACAGTGGAAGAAGAAATAAAAATGCATTCTGTAAGGAACATTGGAGCAACTAGGAAAACTATAGCAGTGGACCACAAAACAGTGGATAGTGCAATCTGGGGACTAATCAACGTCGAGAACATTTTGAAGCTTATAAAATAGGTAGTGTGGGGAGCCTGGCAAAGAAATTACAAGGCCCAAAACTTGCAACCCCATCAATCCAATTGCAGCCCTCCTAGGAATTGACATCTGGATATCATGGTGGAGGCAAATCCAATGCCCACACCACCAATCAGACTCAGCCTCATCAGTGTAATCTAGTACAATTATGTTCCAGAAGTTTTACTTGAGGAGAAGGAACTAAATATGTTGAGGGACATACATACTGTATTAAGGGTGATAACACAACGTGAAGTTATACGGAATTTCAGATGGTGGCAGCTAAATGTTGGAAACAGGAAAAACGACATTTGACACTTAGTTGGAGCTGTTATCGAGAAAAATTACAGTTAGAGGTGCTACCATTGGAAAAACATGGAAGTAAATAGGCAAGTAAATATGTATTAGTGTGTAAAGAACCCATATTGATAGGAAACGGTTCCAAAATGGGCAACTGATCTCACAATAGGAATGGAGTAGGAATTTCCTGAGTGGCTATCTTACTTGACCAGGGACGTGGCAAAGTTACCATGTAGAATGGAGGAAACATACAACTGCCGGCTTGGGTGGCCGAGCGGTTCTAGGCGTTCCAGTCTGGACCCGAGCGACCGCCAATCTCGCAGGTTCGGATCCCGCCTCGGGCATGGATGTGTGTGATATCCTTAGGTTAGTTAGGTTTAAGTTGTTCTAAGTTCTAGGGGACTGATGACCTCAGAAGTTGAGTCCCATAGAGCTCAGAGCCATTTGAACCATTTTTTGAAACATACATCTGCCATTAGAAAGACAAGCAGTTCGGGCGAAGATTCAAGGGTGTTGTTTGTGATGGTACGTGGATTATCGAAATAAGCAAACAGATAAAACTTACGGGGAAAACGAAGAGAATGCAGATATAGGGATTGTGTGAAGAAGACAAACGAAGAGAAATTCAGCTTACCATTCACGCACGTGTGAATAAGTTCACGAACATAAGAGCACAAGACAGAAGAGTTGTCCACAACCCTACACGAAAACCGGATACATTCTTGCCGAAACGAGCACAATCGATAACTGCCAGTGCGCCTTCAGATTCAACGAATACCATACATTTTTTATAACTCTGTATGATATCCCGATAGCCTACTGCGCAACAGGAAATCGCGCATATTACAAAAAGAGATAATAGAAAACAGAGTGTTAGCACTCATCGTTGAGAAGAAAAACAGATTGGTTCACCTGGTCTTGGACTCCAGACCAATCAATGTTGTAGTAACACTGGAAATAGACAGAAAATTGGAAGAACTGTTGCAGAGGCTCCAGAGAGTTAAGAATTTTTCATCAGTTGACCTTTGTTCAGGTTTCTGGCAAGCTGAGTTACACCTATCCTGTCGGAAATACACTGTGTTCCTAATCTCAATACGCTACTATCAGTATCACCAGTTACATTTTGACCTAAAGTATCTTCAGCAACATTCTTCCTTGGACTGAATAATACGCTTGATGAGGCTTACGGGGAGACATCACATGCTATGGCCATAACCTACAAATTGTTAAGGGTACTTAGAAGGAACATAGCAGAAGCTTGAAAGCATTGCTCAGTTCACTGAAAAATCATTGAGTTGGCAAACCTAGAGAATACATGTTCCAGCACATGGTAAGTTAAATTTTTGGGGCACATAGTAACAGCCAAAAGGATAAAGCCAGATCCAGAGAAATTAGCAGACATTACCCAGTTTGTGACACCTTGGAACTGGAAGGACTTGAGAGGGTTCCTTGGAGTCATCGGTTTTCACGAGACATTCATGAAGATCGACTCATTACTAGCGTCAGACTCTGCAGTGACTGGCAAAAAGGCACTGTATATCTGGGACGAACTACCTGAGAGTAAGGTCCAAGCACTGAATTGAGCACTAATAAATGCACCAGGGTTAGCACTTTCTGATCTGTCAGTCGATTTTTGCGTGTCCACGAACAGCGTGAATTTGGGAGTCGGATTCATGATTGTTCAAAACTTTGAAGAGAATGGAGTGACCACAATAAGCACAATTGCTTCTGGAAACAAAAGCGAGCAGCGAGCCGTGGTGGCCGAGCCGTTCTAGGCGCTACAGTCTGGAATCGCGCGACCGCTACTGTCGCAAGTTGGAATCCTGCCTCGGGCATGGATGTGTGTGATGTCCTTAGGTTAGTTAGGTTTAAGTAGTTCTAAGTTCTAGGGGACTGATGACCCGAGAAGTTAAGTCCCATAGTGCTCAGAGCCATTTGAACCATTTGAAAAGCGAGCAAAATAACTCTGTGACCGAGGTCGATGCTTTAGCCATGGTTTGGAGGTTTAAAAAGTTCTGATGCTTCCTTTATAAGTCGAACATGAGAGTATACACGTTAGAATTTATTCTCACAGCCAAACTCACGCAGGACACGTTAATCTGATGGGTACTCTTCTTGCAATTTTTTTTTTCTGTGTTATGTACCGGGTGATCAAAAAGTCAGTATAAATTTGAAAACTGAATAAATCACGGAATAATGTAGATAGAGAGGTACAAATCGACACACATGCTTGGAATGACATGGGGTTTCATTAGAACCAAAAAAATACAAAAGTTCAAAAAATGTCCGACAGATGGCTCTTCATCTGATCACGATAGTAATAATTAGCATAACAAAGCAAAGATGATGTTCTTTACAGGAAATGCTGAATATGTCCACCATCATTCCTCAACAATAGCTGTAGTAGAGGAATAATGTTGTGAACAGCACTGTAAAGCATGTCCGGAGGTATGGTGAGGCATTGGCGTCGGATGTTGTCTTTCAGCATTCCTAGAGGTGTCGGTCGATCACGATACACTTGCGACTTCAAAAAAAAAAATAAATAAATAAATAAATAAATAAATAAATGTTCAAATGTGTGTGTAATCTTATGGGACTTAACTGCTAAAGTCATCAGTCCTTAAGCTTACACACTACTTTACCTAAATTATCCTAAGGACAGACACACACACCCATGACTCGAGGGAAGACTCGAACCTCCGCCGGGACCAGCCGCACAGTCCATGACTGCAGCGCCCTAGACCGTGACTTCAGGTAACCCCAAAGCCAATAATCGCACGGACTGAGGTCTGGGGACCTGGAAGGCCAAGCATGACGGAAGTGGCGGCTGAGCACACGATCATCACCAAACGACGCGCGCAAGAGGTATTTCACGCGTCTAGCAATATGGGGTGGAGCGCCATCCTGCATAAACATCGTACGTTCCAGCACGTGTTTATCAGCCAGGCTGGGGATGATGCGATTCTGTAACACATCGGCGTACCTCTCACCCGTCACGGTAGCAGTTTTGTTGTCCAGCGCCATCTGTCGGACATTTTGTGAACTTTGAACTTCGTTTTTTTTTTTTTGTTCTAATAAAACCCCTTGTCATTCCAAGCATGTGTGTCAATTTTTACCTCTCTATCTACATTATTCTGCGGTTATTGGCTTTGGGGTTACCTGAAGTCGCAAGTGTATCGTGACCGACCGACATCTCTATGGATGCTGAAAGACAATATCCGACGCCAATGCCTCACCATAGCTCCGGACATGCTTTACAGTGCTGTTCACAACATTATTCCGTGACTGCAGCTATTGTTGAGAAATGTTGGTGGACATATTAAGCATTTCCTGTAAAGGCTCTGAGCACTATGGGACTTAACATCTGTGGTCATCAGTCCCCTAGAACTTAGAACTACTTAAACCTAACTAACCTAAGGACATCACACACATCCATGCCCGAGGCAGGATTCGAACCTGCGACCGTAGCAGTCGCGCGGTTCCGGACTGCGCGCCTAGAACCGCTAGACCACCGCGGCCGGCTTCCTGTAAAGAACATCATCTTTGCTTTGTCTTACTTTGTTATGCCAATTATTGCTATTCTGATCAGATGAAGCGCCATCTGTCGGACTTTTCTGAACGTTTGTATTTTTTTGGTTCTTATAAAACCCCATGTCATTCCAAGCATTTGTGTCAATTTGTACCTCTCTATCTACATTATTCCGTGATTTATTCAGTTTTCAAATTTATACTGACTTTTTGATCACACGGTACAAACAGCAGCTAGGAGCACTACATTCTATAAACAGCCTCATGCAAGTGTTACGCAAACTTGGGTACTCATAAGAATTCTCGCTAATGAATCGTCAATACTATTTTCAGTGTCTCACTTTATTAATTTTCACAGTGTTCAACTCCGGATTTGTCCTGGCCAGTTTAGAGCTAACACATCCAAGGGTTTCAATGCACAAATTTTCTTTGTCACAAATGTAGGTCTAGAAATTAGACGATACAAACTAAACATTTCTTAGACTCAAATACCAATGACGATAATTCAGAATACCTTGTGGTATGAATGGGAAAGGAGCCAAAGTAAATGCCAGTCGGAGTAAGGTTTGATGACATTCCATTTAACTCAATAAAACTAATGATAATATGTTTGCTGGATCATCAGTCCTTATTGTTAAGATGGCACAGTCTTGAAGGACACGAGTTCTCCAAGGAAAAACAGAAAAGAAGATAGCTTACGGTGGTCTCCTTCAATTTTATTCTGATCGAGATAGTGTGGTATTAATAATCGAAACCCTCACTAAGTATGGCAGTATTTCTTGTGCTATGTTTGATCTGGACTGTCCTTCAGCCAGGCCATAGGTTGAACAATCCATTTGAGACGTTGGGGACGGAAGTATTCTTCTAGATCCCCACTACCTAGCTTAAGTGGGTAACCCTCCACGCAACATTTCAAAAAGAACACAGGCAGTTATGAATCGAAGCAAGCATTTTGGATGCGGGTTTCATGAACAATTAGACTATCTTTATCTTTCTGAGGCTGACAACAGTGAAATTCGCTATGGAAAATGCTATTGATACGAGAAAACATGGTGACTGGCATCATGGTAGCTCATGTAATTTGCAAGTCTCTCGTTGTTAACTCGGTGACGGTTTTGAATGAATTACGAATGTCTGAGGTGTGCGGTGTTGTGGAGACGATTCGTGACAGAGTGACAGGAAACGCTTCCGAGAGCAGGTAGGTGACTGGAGTCCGGGACCGTAGCCTGGGAAGCTTAAGATTTTGGGAAGTGGGGTCGGGCCCGAAACCACAGAGGGTGGCAAGCATTGTCCTCCCCTCGTGGCTAAGGTTCGGCCTCGGGCGTTGCGGCGAAGCGTGCAGGAGCCGGGGTGACTTTTCCGACTTTTCTTTTTTTGAGTATTAGGATCTGCTGCTTGCAGAAACCACATGCCACCAAAAACAGCCTCTAGCCTCTTAGTGGTCCTCTCAGAATTTCTCGAGCACGGTTGGGAGGCTACGGACGTTGGTGGGAGAATACGAGGTTCGCTTAAAGAAGTGTGACGTCAGATCTCGTCACTGAAATGAATTCTTACTGGTAGTAAAGGACAGTTTCATCCTGACATTGGAGGCAGGAAAAGGCGCATTTCTTTGCTGGATGCTCTGTTGCAGGGAGTTCTTGTTTTTGGGCCGCAGTTGTTGTTGTTTTGCCGTTGGCTACTGGACGCGTTTTGGTGAGATGTAATACGCAAGATGTGAGTGAGTGCTGCATCAGAAGTAGGTATACTAGCAAGAGGTTGCGAAGGTGTCCGCTTCAGGGAACTACATGCAGGTAGGACTCTAAAGTGTACGGATCGAGTTGGCGTAGAAGCACGGCAGAGGGAGACACATCTGGGACTACTGTTCAGGTGCTGACGATTTAGTCTTCGAGAAGCGGCCTGCGAATCTGGACTGAACAGCTCAGGGCATCAACGTCCTAATTAAGGTTAACACATCTAGCAGCACCCGCGGAGTAGTTGAACTGATTTCACACTTACGGAATCCAGGACGAACGCCTGTTTCATCTGCTTGGCACTCGTGATGAATGGGTGGTTTTTGTATTTTTAACCACTAACTTCCAGGCACTATTCCAATCAAGGATTATGAGGTTTAATAGCTGTCTGTTATCAATGAATGTCGCTAAAGAATGACTTCTTAAGAGGACAAGGAGTAACAACTGATAGGGAAGTGACACTGCTCTCCATTTAATCTTCATATAAATTTCGATAGATCTTATATCACAGGTTTCGATTAGTCATTCAGATGTTGATTTCATAAATGTGTTTATGAATGTATATGTCTGCTGAGTTAAATCATTGTTTCTGATCAATACCTTCACATACATTAAGATGTAGGCATCTAATTTATATCATGGAAGGTATTAGCAATCAGCTGAAAATCGTCGCCAAAATATTACGCGCGTCAGATAGCGTTAGTCAAAGTGAGATAACTGTTTTGAAAATTTCCCACTTTAAGAGCTATGCATGTGGCCGTAATTTTCATGTAAAGCGTTTAAATTCAAGCACAGGCACGTAGAGGTCAGTTCTTAAAGAGGTGGACTGCTCACAATTAAGACATAAATGCATTACAGATATCTACTGCGAGGAAGCTTTGATTGAAGCCAGTGGCGAAAGTTTAAAATTAGTAGCGGGCCAGGTTTTAAACCCAGGTCTCCTACTTAACAGGCAGATGTACTGACCGCTGCACCATCCGTGCACAGTGAGCATCAGAACTGCACAGACTACATTAAATCGCATCCCATCAGATCCAAATTCTCAACTTATTCAAACACTAGTAATGTAGTGCCCATTATCCACTATTCTCATTGCTCGAGCCATTTAGATGATTCGCGTGAGTTCGAGCTTCGTGTGTATCCGCACTGAAGGGATCATGACCGAAAGAATAGGCACCACATGTAAGCTGAAGAGCCAAATAAACTGCTACACCTGCCTAATATCGTGTAGGGCCCCCGCGATTACGCAGAAGTGACGCAAAAAGACGTGGCATAGACTCGCCTAACGTCTGAAGTAGTGCTGGAGGGAACTGACACCATGAATCCTGCAGGGCTGTCATAAATTCGTAAGAGTACGAGAGGGTGGAGATCTCTTCTGGACAGCACAATTCAAGATATCCCAGACGTAGTCAATAGTATTCATGTCTGAGGAGTTTTGGTGGCCAGAGGAATTTTTAAAGTCAGAAGAGTGTTTCTGGAGCCACTCTGTAGCAATTCTTGACGTGTGGCGTGTCGCATTGTACTGCTGGAATGTTACAAATCCGTCGTAATGGGCAATGGACACAAATGAATGCAGGTGATCAGACAGGATGCTTACGTACGTGTCACCTGACAGAGTCATATCTAGGCATATCGAGGGTCCCAAATCACTCCAACTGTACAAGCCGTACACCACTACACAGCCTCCATCCGCTTGAACAGTCCCCTGCTGACATGCAGCGTGCATTGATTCATGAGGTTGTCTCCATACCCGTGCACGTCTCTCCGCTCGATACAGTTTGAAACGAGACTCGTCCGACCAGGCAGCATGTTTCCAGTCATCAACAGTCAATATCGGGGTTGACGGGCCCAGGCGAGGCATAAAGCTTTGTGGCTTGCAGTCATCAGGGGTACACGAGTGAGCCTTCCGCTCCGGAAGCCCATACCGATGATGTCTTGTTGAATGGTTCGCACGCTGACACTTGTTGATGGCCCAGCACTGAAATCTGCAGAATTTTTCGGAAGGATCGCACTTCTGTCACGTTGAACGATTCTCTTCAGTCGTCGTTGGTTTCGTTCTTGCAGGAACTTTTCCCGGCCGCATTGCTGTCGGAGATTTAATGTTTTTTTTCCTGATATTCACGGTACACTCATGAAATGCTCCTACTGGAAAATCCCCACTTCAGCGCTACTTCGGAGATGCTGTGTCCTATCGCTCGAGCGCAGACTATAACACCACGTTCAAACTCACTAAAATCTTGATAACTTGCCACTGTAGCAGCGGTAACCGATCTAACAACTGCGCCAGACACTTCTTGTCTTATAGGCCGGCCGGGGTGGCCGAGCGGTTCTAGGTTATACAAAAATGGCTCTGAGCACTATGAGACCTAGCATCTGAGGTCATCAGTATTTAGGTTCTACAGTCTGGAGCCGAGCGACCGCTACGGTCACAGATTCGAATCCTGCCTCGGGCATGGATGTGTGTGATGTCCTTAGGTTAGTTAGGTTTAAGTAGTTCTAAGTTCTAGGGGACAGATGACCTCAGCAGTTAAGTCCCATTGTGAAACTTCCTGGTAGATTAAAACTGTGTGCCAGGAAGTTTCCTATCAGCGTACACTCCGCTGCAGAGTGAAAATCTCATTCTGGAAACATCCCCCAGGCTGTGGCTAAGTCATGCCTCCGCAATATCCTTTCTCTCAGGAGTGCTAGTTCTGCAAGGTTCTCAGTAAAGGTTCTGTAAAGTTTGGAAGGTAGGAGACGAGGTACTGGTGGAAGTAAGGCTGTGAGGACGGGGCGTGAGTCGCGCTTGGGTAGCTCAGTTGGTAGAGCACTTGCCGCGAAAGGCAATGGTCCCGAGTTCAAGTCTCGGCCTAGCACACAGTTTTAATCTGCCACGAAGTTTCATATCAGCGCACACTCCCCTGCAGAGTGAAAATCTCATTCAAGTCCCATAGTGCTCATTTCAACCACTTGAACGTGTTGTCTTATATAGGGGTTGCTGACCATCTATTTGAATACGCGTTGCCGACCGCGTAAGTGAATACGTCTATACTAGCTTCTTTGGCGCTTCCATGTATATGCCCACAATTAGTTTTGGAAGATTCAGAGAAATTCGTCATCGTCAGGTTTTGAAACTGTAGTGGGTTTTTCATGTGGACACACCTTTTATTTTTAGGCATATACTGACGGGAAAGCGTTACAAGTTCTAAACTGCATATAGTACATTTTTTTCAGTGACAAATAACTGGCTAGCAACCATTTATTATTAAAGTCAATGAAATTTCATTTTAAGGCTATACTTTATTTGATAATTATTGCAATATTTGTATCATCTAAAAACAGAAGACAACCGTCATTTGTAATGTTACGGCGAAATGCACTGGCATACACAAAAAAGTAAGGGCCTTAGGTGGAACCTTGCGGGACACCACATGTAATTAGTTTCCAATTCGATGAGGCCTGATAGCTTAATGCCCGTCTCTTTCCCACTGACACACTTTGTTTCAGCTCATATAGGTTTTTATCCACTTTGCATCATTTCCTGTTATACCGTAATTTTCTACACCACTGGCCATTAAAATGCTACAGACGCGAAATTTAACCGACAGGAAGAAGATACTGTGATATGCAAATGATTAGCTTTTCACAGCGTTCAAACAAGCTTGGCGCCGGTGGCGACACCTGCAACAAGCTGACATTAGGAAAGTTTCCAACCGATTTCTCATAAACAACAATTGACAGGCGTTGCCTGGTGATGCCTCGTGTAAGGAGGAGAAATGGGTACCAACACGTTTCCTACTTTGATAAAGGTCGGATTATAGCCTATCGTGATTGCGGTTTATCGTATCGCGACATTGCTGCTCGCGTTGGTCGAGATCCAATGACTGTTAGCAGAATATGGAATCGGTGGGTTCAGGAGGGTAATACGGAATGCCGTGCTGGATCCCAACGGCATCGTATCATTAGCAGTCGAGATGACAGGCATCTTATCCGCACGGCTGTAACGGATCGTGCAGCCACGTCTCGATCCCTGAGTCAACAGATGGGGACGTTTGCAAGACAACAACCATCTGCCCGAACAGTTCGACGACGTTTGCAGCAGAATGGACTATCAGAGCGGAGACCAAGGCTGCGGTTACCCTTGACGCTGCATCACAGACAGGAGCGCCTGCGATGGTGTACTCAACGTCGAACCTCTGTGCAGGAATGGCAAAACGTCATTTTTTCGGGTGAATCCTGGTTGTGTTTACAGCATCATGATGACCGCATCCGTGTTTGGCGACATCGCGTTGAACGCACATTGGAAGCGTGTATTCGTCATGGCCATACTGGCGTATCACCCGGCGTGATGGTATGGGGTGCCATTGGTTACACGTCTCGGTCACCTCTTGTTCGCATTGACGGCACTTTGAACAGTGGACGTTACATTTCAGATGTGTTACGATCCATGGCTCTACCCTTAATTCGATCCCTGCAAAACCCTACATTTCAGCAGAATAATGCACGACCGCATGTTGCAGGTCCTGTACGGGCCTTTCTGGATACAGAAAATGTTCGACTGCTGCCCTGGCCAGCACATTCTCCAGATCTCTCACCAACTGAAAACGTCTGGTCAGTGGTGGCCGAGCAACTGGCTCGTCACAACATGCCAGTCACTACTCTTGATGAACTGTGGTATCGTGTTGAAGCCTCATGGGCAGCTGTACCTGTACACGCCATCCAAGCTCTGTTTGACTCAATGCCCAGGCGTATCAAGGCCGTTATTATGGCCAGAGGTGGTTGCTCGTGGTACTGATTTCTCAGAATCTATTCACCTAAATTGCTTGAAAATGTAATCACATGTCAGTTCTAGTATAATATATTTGTCCAATGAATACACGTTTATCATCTGCATTTCTTCTTGGTGTAGCAATTTTAATGGCCAGTAGTATAATTTACTTAAAATTTTTCTGTTATTTTCAAATTCACATGCTTTGGACAGATTACAGAACACATCGTTAGTCCGTAATTGACTGTCTAATGAATGATAACGTAATTTAAAATTCACCAGAGGGTTACGCTGAAGTATCTGGCAGACTGGGCAGCTGGAAACCGTCGGGACAATGTATACAATTGCGAAAGGCTGTCGCAACGAGTGCGGCGGCAGCTGCTCTCGTAACGGACGTGAGACATCTGGCGCAGCGTCGCGTGCCAAAATCGCGCCTTCAGCAATCTTGGCGTTCTATTTCCGCGGTCGCGGGGACAGCCCGGGAGGGGGCCAGAGATCGGCTAGCTGGCCCACGCGGCGCCTGCGTGCCGTGCCGTGTCCCGCCGTGTCGTGACAAGTGCTCGACGCGACAGGTGCCGCGTGTAGAAGAGCGCGCTGCCCACGAGGTCGCCAGGAATAGCGCGACCTCGCTGCGTGGGCGCCCGCGACATTGGCGAGTGCGCCCGTGATTGCCCGTGCGTGCCAACATTCGCCTCGCAGTCTAGCGAAGCAAAATCGAAAGTTACGGAAGCTGGTATGTAGACTGCGAACGACAATGTACTGGAAGACGAGAAGGAATCTTATTTGGTAGTAAATTTGTGGTAAGATCCTACTGGACAAACTGCTGAGTCATCGGTCCCTTAGCTTATACACTACTTAATCTAACTTAAACGATCTGAAACGTCACCTTAGGAAAATTAATGACTTACTGTGCTGATAAACCTCTACGTTACGTGATTTTCAAACAGCTGAGCAAAACTGAACGTAGACATTACTCTCTTCTCTTATTCTGATCAACACTAAACTGACACACAATATTTTTAGCCAACGCAATCTATCTCCCAATAATCCCTACAAAAGAATGGCCCTGACTAACAATAACCAATACCTTTCATAAATCACTTACCTCACAAAAATCTTCGTTACTCGAACTACTGCTATACAGCGAACGCAAATACTCCCAGCTAAATAAAACATTCTAACTACTGAAGGGACTAACTACTGATAGGCATAGTTAGCAAATGAAAGATTTGGATGGAGAACAAGCAATGTATTTACCTTAATAGGGTTCATAAGTCATAATATATATATATATATATATATCAGTTCATGACATCCAGTCTTACAAATTTACTCTTTCTGATGGACACACGTCCAGATCATCCGCTCTCAACACTCCGCCATCTCTCTCCCCACATCCACCACTGCTGGCGGCTCACCTCCTACTGCGCAATGCTAGCGCTGTTCACATCCAACTGCCCAACACTACAATAGCGAATATTACAACAATGCAAACCAGCCACAGACTTCACACAGCACAGTCAGTGATTTTCATACAGAGCGCTACGTGGCGTTACCAACATAAAAACATAAACAGCCTACTTACAGAACTTACGTAAAGACAACACAGACACCCACGCCCGAGGAAGAACTCCAACCTCCGATGGGGAGAACCGCGCGAACCATGGCAAGGCGCCCGAGACCGCACGGCTACAACGCACGGTAGTCCTATTCGGCGTGCAAGATTAGCGGGATGGCCGGAAGCAACAAAAGTTTCATGAGTAATATTAAACAGGGAAGACTTTCCGTACGTTCTACAAAATAGGAATTAGGCTATCACAAACGAGTTTGCGTCTTTTCAGGCCATCATTTCAGGTGGCAGCTGAATGCCGCAACCACACAAAACCGTGTTCGACATTGCAATGGTTCTTTATTTACGTGACCATTACGGTACTCCAACCCCATTTCTAGATACCAGTAATATCGTACTACATTTCTGCGAAGTAACAGACATATTTTTGTGACAATATTCACATTTGGTTATGTTAATGTGTAGAACTACTGACGGCCTTGGGAGAGCCAGTCCTGACAAAACTCTATCATCTGCTGAGCAAGATGTATGAGACAGGCGAAATACCCTCAGACTTCAAGAAGAATATAATAATTCCAATCCCAAAGAAAGCAGGTGTTGACAGATGTGAAAATTACCGAACAATCAGTTTAATAAGTCACGGGTGCAAAATACTAACGCGTATTCTCTACAGACGAATGGAAAAACGTAGAAGCTGACCTCGGGGAAGATCAGTTTGGATTCCGTAGAAATGTTTGAACACGTGAGGCAATACTGACCCTACGACTTATCTTAGAAAATAGATTAAGGAAAGGCAAACCTACGTTTCTAGCATTTGTAGACTTAGAGAAAGCTTTTGACAATGTTGACTGGAATACTCTCTTTCAAATTCTGAAGGTGGCAGGGGTAAAATACAGGGAGCGAAAGGCTATTTACAATTTGTACAGAAACCAGATAGCAGTTATAAGAGTCGAGGGGCATGAAAGGGAAGCAGTGGTTGGGAAGGGAGTGAGACACGGTTGTAGTCTCTCCCCGATGTCATTCAATCTGTATATTGAGCAAGCAGTGAAGGAAACAAAAGAAAAATTCGGAGTAGGTATTAAAATCCATGGAGAAGAAATAAAAACTTTGAGGTTCGCCGATGACACTGTAATTCTGTCAGAGACAGCAAAGGACTTGGAAGAGCTGTTGAACGGAATGGACAGTGTCATGAAAGGAGGGTATAAGATGAACATCAACAAAAGCAAAACGAGGATAATGGAATGTAGTCGAATTAAGTCGGGTGATGCTGAGGGAATTAGATTAGGAAATGAGACACTTAAAGTAGTAAAGGAGTTTTGCTATTTGGGGAGCAAAATATATGATGATGGTCGAAGTAGAGAGGATATCAAATGTAGACTGGCAATGGCAAGGAAAGCGTTTCTGAAGAAGAGAAATTTGTTAACATCGAGTATTGATTTAAGTGTCAGGAAGTCGTTTCTGAAAGTATTTGTCTGGAGTGTAGCCAATTATGGAAGTGAAACATGGACGATAACTAGCTTGGACAAGAATAGAATAGAAGCTTTCGAAATTTGGTGCTACAGAAGAATGCTGAAGATTAAATGGGAAGATCATATAACTAATGAGGAGGTATTGAATAGGATTGGGGAGAAAAGAAGTTTGTGGCACAACTTGACTAGAAGAAGGGATTGGTTGGTAGGACATGTTCTGAGGCATCAAGGGACTACTAATTTAGTATTGGAGGGCAGCGTGGAGGGTAAAAATCGTAGAGGGAGCCAAGAGATGAATACACTAAACAAATTCAGAAGGATGTTGATTGCAGTAGGTACTGGGAGATGAAGAAGCTTGCACAGGATAGAGTAGCATGGAGAGCTGCATCAAATCAGTCTCAGGACTGAAGACCACAACAATAACAACAATGTGTAGGTACTCCGATGTATCGATAGATTATAGTGATATGGTTCTTGTGTGTATTCATTTCTTTGAGACTGTCATAATCTTTGACCTACTTGTAACAGTTTTGGCATGAATGCCCACAGAGCAGTCTTTGTTTCACTTTGCTGAAGTTAATTTGTTATTTCGCTGTGTAAAAGAACAGTTAAGTCTTGTGTTTGGTTAAAGTGGAAATTAAACATATGAGGATTGATACAAAACAGTTTTCTTGATGATGTGACAATTAAGAAGAAGTATATGTGAATTTACAAGACGTTTCATAAAAATGCGGATCATGAGCACCAAGTGAAAAATTATTTCTACCATACCATTGTTCTGATCTGGAATTGTTTGATCATTAAGAATTTCCTGAAAAACGCTTTTTTTAGGTCTTCAAATATTGCTGAAATAGTGATCTGGACCTTCTAGCAGTCAAAGTGGAATCACCCTAGAATCAACAAAATGAGCCATAACAAGTTCGACGAAATCTACGTGGGAATCCATCCAAGATAAGTGCCAAAATTAATGACTTTTTTTACAGTGACTTCATTATTTCCATTCTGACGATACCATCCACAGTAAATAACTTTGTTCTTGCCCGATAAAGCGAACATATGCTGCACGAGCAACATTATTAAACTGATTTCTAACCAACTTTGCAAGTGGTGGTATTGTTAGAACATACACAGAGTAGGAATATCTCTGGAGTAAGCCTAATGTCACAGTCTAACACAGAGTCACGACATTCCTGCTCATTTTTGTTATACTCTGCGACAGCTGCGCTCCAAGCGGACAGAAGCCTACACTGCTGAATACTATACCGGACGAGTGCGAACAGTATCGTTTATATTGATTTGCAACGGCAAGAATCTTCAGCAGATTCGCGTTTGAACCAAATGTAGTTACATTTACAAAACAAATCGTCGACTGGAATGTCGAGTGAAGTGTAAGGAAGTCTGTGTATCATTAGACAGCGTATAAAATTCTTACGTGTCGAGGAAAGTGCCTATCACAAAAAGAACAGAAATCAGAACGATATGCGTTTCGTAACTGAAATATGTGTTTATGTTTTCTTGATAACGGTGGTATAAGCTGCAGTTACACACATTTTGGAAAGTATTTCTTCATGAATAAGGTGCAGCTCATGCCAATGAATCAGAGAGATTCGGCTGTTTTTACATTTATTTTACGATTATTCAAATGGCTCTGAGCACTACGGGACTTAACATCTGTGGTCATCAGTCCCCTAGAACTTAGAACTACTTAAACCTAACTAACCTAAGGACATCACACACATCCATGCCCGAGGCAGAATTCGAACCTGCGACCGTAGCGACCACGCGGTTCCAGACTGAAGCGCCTAGAGCCGCACGGCCACACCGGCCGGCTACGATTATTCGCGTATCTCAGTAATTTAGTAACACTTACAACGTAAGAATATGATAACTATTTCGCCGAGTAAATAGAAAAATAATTTTAAAAAATCGTTTAACTTACGGTTGTTTTCTTGTCACTAGGGGATCTAGTGTAGTTTCAATTGTCACACTGTAACCATTTTCACGGCAATGAGGCTGTATATGTTAGACTGTGATACTGTACTACACACGTTACCACGCTCCTACCTTTATCAAAAGCTGTATCCAGGCTAAAACAAGCAATAGTGAGCTCCCTCGTCTCGAAATAATAAACACGTCTACATCTAAATGGACACTCTGCAAATTACACATATGTGTATGGCAGAGGTTTTATCGAACCACCTTCACAATTCTCTATAATTCCAATCTCGTACAGCGCGCGGAAAGAACGAGCTCTGATCTCCATTATTTGATCATGGTGATGGTTTTTCCCTAAGTAGGTCGTCGTCAACAAAATATTTTCGCAGTCAAGGAGAAAGTTGCAGATTGGAATTTCGTGAGATGGTTCCTCGAAATGAAAAACGCCTGTGTTTTAATGATGTACATCCCAAATCCTGTATCTTTTCAGTGACACTCTCTCCCCACACAAATACACTTGCTATTCCCTCGTCCAGTCGGCCGACAAAAGAACCAAATTTAGTTTGAGGTGAGTGGGCATAAGTGACACCCTGTTTCAGGAGTAGCTACCTCAGTATAAGTAGTGGGATCGGGTCACTTACCGACACGCTAAGATCAATAAGCTGAAATAAATTGGCTTCAGATGTCATCTCGCAGTGAAAAATTTACTAAGATTGTCAAGTTTTACGAATTAAACAAAAATGAGAATAAGTAACTCATACACAAATAAGATAAGTTATAAATTCTGTATAATAAATAATGGTAGCCTACACCGTAAGTTTAAATTTTTACCAACTGATGATTCATTAACTAATAAAAGGGGTTTCTGACTGGGAAAGTATGCAGTAATGCTTAAAATAAGTAACAGTAGCAAAAGCAATGCAAATCAGATTGCTAAAATGCGATTAAAGGGCAGAGTCCCTTAATTCAACTAATCACCGTAGATGCACCTATTATACAGTCCAATAAAGCACTATCTTTCATAAATCAATAGCTGGCTCACACACAGTTAGGTTTACTGTTACGTTAAATGGTTGTAGGCTCCCAAACGCATTCATACAGCTTTTCATGTTGAAACGTCCCCTTAGAAAACTTAATGAATTACTATTCAGATAAAGCTCTTACATTATTTGATTTTCAAACAGCTGAGCAGAACTGAACGTACTCAGACATTTCGCTCTTTACCTATTCTGATCAACACTAAACTGACACACAATATTTTTAGCGCAACGCAATGTGACTTTCAATAATCCCTACAAAAGAATGGCCCTGACTAACAATAAACTATACCTTTCACAAATCACTTACCTCACAAAAATCTTCGTTACTCGAACTACTGCAATACAGCGAGCGCCACTACTGCCAGCTAAATAAAAGATTCAAACTACTGAAGTCACTAACTACTGATAGGCATAGTTAGCAAATGAAAGATTTGGATGGAGAACAAGCAATGTATTTACCTTAATAGTGTTCAAAGGTCATAATATAGATATCAGTCCATGACATCCAATATTACAAATTTACTCTTTCTGATGGACACACGTCCAGATCGTCCGCTCTCAAAATTCCGCCATCTGTCTCCCCACATCCACCACTGCTGACGGCTCGCCTCCAACTGCGCAACGCTACGCGCTGTTAACAGCCAACTGCCCAACACTACAATGGTGAATATTACTCCAACAATGCAAACCAACCACAGCCTTCACACAGCACAGTCAGTGATTTTCATATAGAGCACTACATGGCATTAACAACATAAAACCCTAAACAGCCTACTTACAATGTTAACCTATACTTACTCTCAAAAAAAAAAAAAATTCTGGGTCCCGTGTTTATATCGTCAAATTCGCCAAAGTTAGACTCCAGTTGCTAATTTTACAGAGTCGATGCAAAAATTAAAGTATCGCACGGGCACTTTCCATTCACTTTCTATCACTTTACTACATCGAATCAGCTCCTACAGTTACCCTCCCTTTGACTCAGAACAGAATACCATAATCAGCTCTGCAACCTTTCTATAATTTTTTTAAGCGCGTCAAAATTCATAAAGTAAATGAACTGGACCACCATTCAAAATATATAAAACTTACTGATAATATTCACTTGGGGACTCTGACGGTCTTTCTCAGACTGCACATCATATTCAAAGCCAAAGAGGTTCGTCAGAAATAATTTAAATACAAATTATCCAAACACAGGCTTAACATCTGTAGCAAAGGAAACAACACAAATAAACAATTAACAATAAATATGATCCTCTCATAAGAAGTGTCGTTTCGGGCGCTATGGTGATGTTAGAATTTATGTAACTAGCATCGCTTTCCAGTAAAGTACATCTTTGTCAACAGTGAGATGAAGATTTTATTAATTAACTTACAAATCAATCTAAAACCTATACAAATCACATATTGGATAATAGGTTACAGTTCAGGGTTTACAACATGCTGCACTCATTCTGAATGTTCGGAGGAATCGTGTTTCTGACACATTTGCGTAATTTATAATAATTAAAAAATGATATAACTCAGGTTTTGTCATAGTCAACGATGTGTGGCATTCAGTGATTGTAACTAGGTTCCTCAGATGTCACTTAAAGCCGGGACTGCACCTACTGCTCCAAGTGGTTACAAGTAGTTATTTTCTATGGTTTAAGTAATATAGTTAATACAACTTGGTGATGTAACTTCCGTAATTTTTGCATTACAATTGTTATTAAAGCGACAAAGCATATTTCTCATTGTCATGAACTCCATGGTGTCCTTGGAGTTTTGAAATGACTTTTCTATGGTTTGTTATGTAATTTTTTAGCATTCTGAGGTAGCCATTACTCAACATATTGCATTCAGCCATGTTCCACACGCACATAGTTTGCCACCTCGCTAATCATCGCACCCCATGTTCCACCACACAGACAAATACAAGTGTCAGTGACCTGCCTGGAATACAGACTAGAGTAGAATTGCCTTCAGTGTTGAACCCCGCTTTGAACTGAGCCCCGATGAACAGCGAAGATGTGCCTGGATACGTCCTGGATAGCGGTGGGATACCAACCTTCCTGCCACCCTCTATACAGCCCAGCCAGACAACAAGGAGTGATAGTCTGGAACGCCGCTACTTTTCACTGCAAGACCCCTTTGATTGTCATCCGCGACATCCTTACAGCACAGCGTTACGTTGATCAACAAATCACCGAAATTTTCTGAAACTGAAATGATTTGTTTGTCTGTACATGTACATCACATCTACCGAGTACCGTTCCATTCGGACAAATCTTTCGTGGGGGGTTTTTCCCTGACTTAGGTCCGTAGCCGGTGACCACAACGGGTTGGCATGACACCAGAAAGCAAACCCACTGTCTTCTGATTCTTCCGTTCCTCTGTTTGCTCACTGTCTCATCAGTATCTGTTCATTGCCTCCTCCTCTATTCATTGACTATCAGCTGTCTGATTAACTCATCTTGTGGTTGCTCCTGCTTGGCAGTTTCGTCTTTGGGCTCACACACTCTGTCATCCGAGACACTAACCTTTCCATCGTATCATCTTTGACACTGGGTGGGCAAATTTGCAATCCCATACAATGAGCGAACGACGCTGCGTAGCCATCCCTCCTAGACTTCGTGCAGGACGAAGATTTTCGATATTGCAGCAGCTGGCATGTAAACAAAGAATTCCAGTTTCATTCTTTGCTATTCCATGTTGTGATACTCCCCAGCGCTGACCAAAATCTCCCTAGCGAATTGTACAACACTAGACATTGCTTCACGCGTTTGTCTGCATTCTTGAGTGGTCAAGAAAGAAGCCACCAAACAGCATACCCTCTTATTACTAAACGGACAACCTGTACGTTGATCAAGAATCGCCAGATACTCGTGGTTTGATGGCCTTCCTCCTTCTTTTCGTCAGACGTCACCGGACATCCCTTCCTGAGAATGACAGTCATTTCAGTTAAGTCGCCCCTGGCGTTTGGGAAAGTGTCACGCACTGCTTGGTGCTTAAGCGACCCTCTAGTTCTCAGCGTCCAGTGGCGAAGTATTATGGAGCAAATAAAGTAAAGTAAGTAAGAAAGGTTATAGAGGAATTTTGATGATGCGTTTATGTAGAGAACAAAATATTAACATATGATAGGAAATGATGGAGGACAACTTCAAACCAGCGAAAACACGTGATACAAAAAATGTCATCGGTGACAGCAATTTCTACTGTACTACACTTCTCACGTGTGATGTCTGTATAAGGCAACTACTAAACTCACTGTGATTTCTGGAGGACATGGTTTTTGAGAAAATCTACTCACCTGTGGAAAGGCAATTTAGAACCCTGTCAGCAATTTCAGCCCCATTCCCGAGTAAAAGAGATGGTGCAGTATTTATGTTGTCATCATTCAGAACGCTGGGATCCATTATTTGCTTCTGCGCAGGTAGGATGGAAAGGTGGAGATGGAGGGGATGGGGTTATCACAGCCTCTCCTCCCACCCTCCTTCTCCCCCTATCCTCCTCTCTCCCTGTCCCCCTCCCTCCCTCCGTCACCCCACGTCCTCACCAACACCAAACTTACCACCACACTCAAATTTGAAGTGCATTAGATGCCCAAAATTGTAATAATAATGAAATATCTAAAGTGTTTTAAGGTAATCATAAAATTGTTTTACATGAATGGTTAGTACAGTTTTTTTGTGAGTTACAAATCACAGTGCTTTACAAAGCCTAGCCCAGTAGTGGGTGAAATATCCTCGCTTTTTTCCGATCTGAAAGTGGTATGTTAGTTATGGTAGGACTTTAAGTTTAGTGAAACGTTTCACACAAATTTGGACAGATACCGATCTCGACATACATCAGAAATATCCTACTATCAAACTCTCATCAAGACACATGTGCCATTATGGTGTCTGACACAACTCTGCAATCTCCACATCACACGTTGAAACGTCATGATGCTATTATGCTACAGATCGTTGAGTCATCACTTAGAGCTTAGCGCTGCTTATAACACCAGGAAAACTACCACTCTTTCAAAGATCTTTTTGTTCCTCCTCAAAAGTTTGTATGTTATTCCAATTATTTAAATGTAATTGATAAAACGATAGCTGTTAGGCACATAGTAATGAAAAATACCTTCAGAGACCAAGAGGGAAGACTGTCAGTTTTAAAGCTCTGTACCTGAAACCATTTTAATTGCTTGCATGACAGTTTCGCTGCTTATTTACTTAATAATATTGCCATTTGGCGCCAACAGTCTTAGCTGACTCCTTTCTTCATGTAGCTACTCCAGAAAAAAATGAGGTGGCAACCAGGAATCGGACTGAAAACTTTCGCATTTGAAACCAGCATCGTTAACCATAAAACCAGGAAGGTATACATCAGATGAATGGGAACACAAGCTGCAAAGTGTGTAAGACAGAACAACAGCACATTATCCATACTGATGAATTTATATATCAAAGAATAAGAGAAGAACGTGAAAAGAATATATAGTAAAGAACTAAGAAAGATAGGAGAAAATAAGGTGACACTGGGTTCATTACAAAATTGTGTTTATTTCTGTTTTTTATCGTCAGTGTTCTGTCTTGTTTGATGCAACCCGCCAGGAATGCTTCCCTTGTGCCAACCTCTTCATTTCAGAGTAGCCAATGTCACTAACATGCACAATTATTTGTTGGATGTATTCAAATCTACGTCTTCCCCTACAGTTTCTACCATCTACAGCTCCCTCTAGTACTATCGAAGCTATTCCTTTATGTCTTAATGTATATCCTACCATCCTGTCTCTTCTTGTCAGTATTTGCCACGTGTTCCTATCTTTCCCTATTCTGCAGAGAATCCCGTCATGCCATACCGTATCAGTCTACCAATTTTTCAACATCCTCCCACAGCACCAACAATCAACGCTTCAACTCTCTCCCTATTTTCCCACATTTCATGATTCACCATAACGCAGTGCTGTGTTCCAAATGTACATTCGTAGAAATTTACCAAATCATGGCAACGGCTGAAAGGCAGAAGAAACAGTGTAATAAATAAGCGGGGCTTGGTAGCTTGGAGCAAACAAGTCAGCATAATCAAAGAACAAGAAGCATAAGTGTAAATTAAAAAAGATGGAAAAAGTTTCCATCTGAGTTCAATACCAAGTCGTTAGAGTCATTCAGAAAGAATAATGGATGCAATTCCTGGATAAGTGGATCGCAACAGCTTATGATAAGACGCCTAAAGAAGAAAGTGGAAGGCGTGAAATGTGGAAACCTCTAAGGAATTTAACACTTTAAGATTAAATTAAGAAAAATTGAAGAATTCGAGTGTAAAAGGTGTGATCCGGGGATGCCGGAGAGGAGAGGTAAGGGGGAAAGGGAAGGAAAAGTAGGTTAGTGGAACAAGTATCATGGTATGCAGATAGAGCTTATTTGGCGAATAAACTAATGAATCTACAAACTGACAGAAGATTGGTGAAGCGCCAAAGAAACTGATAGAGGCATGCGTATTCAAATACAGAGATACGTAAACATACAGAATACTGTGCTGTGGTCGGTAACGCCTAAATTAGAAACCACGTGTCTGGTGGCTGCTGCTACTACAAAGACAGGTTATCAGGATTGAAGTGAGTTTGAACGTGGTGTTATAGACGGCGCATGAGCGAAGGGACACAGCGTCTTCGAGGGAGAGATGAAGTGAGGACTTTCCCGTACGACCATTTAACGAGTGTACCGTGAATATAAAGAATCCGGTAAAACATTAAATCTTCGACATTGCTGCGGCCGGAAAAAGATCCAGCAAGAACGGGACCAACGACGACTGAAAAGAATCGTTCAACGTGACAAAAGTGTAACCCTTCTGCAAATTGCTGTAGATCAATGCTGGGCCGTCAACAAGCGTCAGCTGCGAATCATTGAACGAAGCATCATCGATATGGGCTTTCGGAGTCGAAGATCCACTCGTCTGTTTTTGACGACCGCAAGAGAAAAAGCTTTACGCCTCGGTGTGAACCTTACTGAGCATATCTAGGATGCTTTGCAACGTGCAGTTCAGAAGAGATCTCCACCCCGCTCGTAGTCGTACGGATTTATAGACAGCCCAGCAGGATCTATGATGTCATTTCCCTCCAGCACTACTTCAGACATTAGTCGAGTCTATGCCACGTCCTGTTGCGGCACTTTCGTGTGCTCGCGGGGGCTCTACACGATATTAGGCATGTATACCAGTTTCTTGGGCTCTTCAGTGTAATAAAGGGCCATTTCAAAAAAAAAAAAAAAAAAAATGGCTCTGAGCACTATGGGACTCAACTGCTGAGGTCATTAGTCCCCTAGACCTTAGAACTAGTTAAACCTAACTAACCTAAGGACATCACAAACATCCATGCCCGAGGCAGGATTCGAACCTGCGACCGTAGCGGTCTTGCGGTTCCAGACTGCAGCGCCTTTAACCGCACGGCCACTTCGGCCGGCAAAGGGCCATTTCAGAATACGTGTTAAGTAGAAGCGGATCGAGAGAATCAACCAGAGCTGAACACTTTTGTAGTTCCCAGGACTCGTGTGAAGACGTCAAGATACTAGAGGGGGCTGTCGAGAGGTAAAATTGTAGAGAGGATAGAGATTGTAATTTTAGAATAAATAATTGAGAACGTTGGCCGTAGGTACTGTGGGAGAATGACATTGACGCAAGATAGGAACGCGTTCTAGGACGCAAACTAGGCAATATTTAGAAAGAAATGTTGCTGTTGTTACATAGTGCTCGACGTCGCGGACGGCAGCGCCTGGGTAGGCGCTTAATGAGAGAGACCCGTAAGGTGCAACATGACTGATCTAAATGCTGAGTATCAACCATAATTTTCCGCTACGAATGCGAACAGGTATAGGTTTTAAATCGTATCTGAAACTGGTTACGGCAGCTATTTTCTGTACAGACTTAAGAGTGGCGATCTCTCCTGCGAAACTCACCGTGCGGTCTTTCCCACACGACCATCTAGAGGAACGAGAAGTGTGAGATTGTTTCCTCGGGCAGCCTGGCACTACGGAGGGACTGAAACCTATTTTAATTAAAGTCCCGGCTGCGATCTCATCGGCGAAGCCCGCTTGGCGAGACCGACCTGTGTTTGCGGCGCTTAGCGATCTGGAGATGGGTCGCACGCGCTCGCCGATGCAGCCGCTCCCTACGGCTTCCTTTTTGCTCCTCGCCCGGCGCCCCTTGACCCATTTGCAGCGGCGCGAGCACTGAGCAAACACCTGTAGTTACTCGCTGTTTACATCCGCGGCGCGGACCAGCAGGTGTAATCAGGTGCGTCTCTGATCGCATCTACTTCCGCGTTTCAATTGGGCGCTGCCGGCGGACCGCGCAGGCACGCCGACCGGTTCCAGGCTCGCCTCGAGCCCGGAATGCGTGCAGCCACACACACACACACACACACACACATACACACACACACACACACACACACACATCCGCGCGCGCTCTGCGCTTTCGCTTCGCTCGCTGAGCAGAGAACACTTCCGCAAATGTGTGCTTCATTCCGGTGCCAAACAATTCGTCCAGCGTTCAGTTAAGGGCTTAGTCATCCGTTGTTAAATATAAAATATAACTTTAGAATCGATCATTTTTTTGATGTTCTACATCTATATGATTATTCTCCAACTCACTCTTCAATGATTGACAGAGAGATTACAAACCACTATCAGACTATTTATCTACTAGGATATTGCAGCGCCTGTGTTGTTCCGAATACGGTGCAAAGTTTCTAAGGGGCATGCATGCATGTCCAAAGCAACTTTGAATAGTATTCGCAATAACACAGGCACTGCAATATCGTATTTATCCGCCGACACTGGGCAAGCCACTTTCAAGTAAAATGTCTCGCCTGTACGGGAATACACATAACGGATGTACGAGTTCAAGTTGTCGACACATAGCTGACGACATATGGAAGTCTGGCTGTGAATCGTGCACAGAAAACCAAATGGATTACTCTGCCTTCGCCTTGTTTGCGCCCCGCCTTTTGTGCTGCTTGCGAGCAAGCGCAAGTTTATATACGTCCGCGTCGCGGCTCGTCCCAGAGTCCGATTTCATCGACCATCGTAGCGTTTTCTTACAGCCAAGCCACAATTAAATTAACTTTACCTTTGGATCACGAACGACCGAGGGCGTATGAAGCAGAACGTTTTATACTGGATGAAATGTGTCACCCGCCACAAAATGTTCTTGGAATTCATTTTTCCATCCTCAGTACATAATGCTGGCGAATGACGAGCTTTGTGCAAGGTGGAGTCGCCATCAGCCACCTTAAGCTCATTTCTGTCCCGCCACAAACCCTCCTAAATGACCCCACCGAACACCTTAACCTCAACGGCTTTTTTCCCTCCCTCAACGTCACCTGCGCAACCATCAATGTCCGCGCCTCTGCTCCTGTTCCCTACGACTTCACCTCCCACATTGACCGCACCTTCTCCACCAATGTGTTTGCCGCCGACATCAACGTCCATAGGCGCTCCCCTGCCGTTCTTCTGCGGTGGCATCAGTTCTTTCCCACGATCCAAGGTGACCTTGATCCTCTTCCCCAGCACACCCGTCCCAAAAGCTACACCACACCTGATGTTGTGATTCCCTCTGCCAACCCCCTTGGACGTATCGCCATCGACATCCTTGACCGCACAGGTAGCAACCACCTCCCCACCCTTCTCACCTTAACATCTGCTCACCACCCGCCTCCAGCTCCCCACCCTGCACCCCCGCGCAAGGTAGCCCACGGCTGTCACTGTTCCAACTGCGATGCCTACCGGCAATCCATCGCCACCCAGGTCGAAAGTCACCTGCACCCTGCGACATCATCCATACTTTGTTCTTCCTTCAGAAGGCCATTGCTGACGCTGTGGAGGCCCATGTTCCTACTAAAACCATCCACTCCCACCATCCCACTCTCCCTCCACAGGCTGCCCCTCCCCTCCTCCACGCATCCCGCCGCCTCTATCTCTGCTTCCTGCTCACTGTACATGACTCAACATCACCCTCCCTATAAACAAGTACTGGTCTGCCTTCCATCGTCTTACTGGTTCCCATTATGCACCCCATTAATCCCTTATCCATAACGACCTCCCCCTTCCTGACAACCTCAGTAAGGCCAACCACTTCACTTCCCACCGTTGCGAGGTCTTCTCCACCCATGATGATCCCCTCTTTGATTATTCCCTTTTCCCCACTGTCATGGAATGCGCTGATACCTCAGTCGCTCCACTCGCTCCCAGTCTCCAGTACTTGGGGCAGTTACCCTGTCTGACATCAATAGTCCAATCACTGCACAAGACATTAAACTTATCCTCTGGTCAAAACGCAACCCGACCCCTGGTAACGAGCCGGCCGCGGTGGTCTCGCGGTTCTAGGCGCGCAGTCCGGAACCATGCAACTGCTACGGTCGCAGGTTCGAATCCTGCCTCGGGCATGGATGTGTGTGATGTCCTTAGGTTAGTTAGGTTTAAGTAGTTCTAAGTTCTAGGGGACTGATGACCACAGCAGTTGAGTCCCATAGTGCTCAGAGCCATTTGAACCATCTGAACCTGGTAACGAGAGTGTCACCTACTGCCACCTCACAGAATGTCCCTTCTCCTTCCTGACTGTCCTTGCCGATTTATACAGTGTCATCCTCTTCACTGGCTTCTACCATGACCTGTGGAAGACTTCCCACATCCTCTTGTTCCTCAAACCCAACAAACCCTCCTTCTCCACTGAAGACCAACTCCTTAATCTCTCCCACCTATTCTCCCTCCAACGTAACTCCTGTCGCTTAGCCATTTTGTTTCCCTCGACCTCCAAAATGCTTACCACCATGTAAGGCATCCTGATCTCCTCTTTAAACTCCAAACCTACGTCCCTCCTACCAGTTTTGTCTGTCTGGTCACTTCCTCCCTCTCGTGCGTTCTTCCTACATCACCCTCCACGATACCAGCTCCTGTATCTTTTATCCCACTGCTGGCATTTCCAAAGGCTCCATCCTCTCCCCTCTCCTCTATCTCCTGCACACCACCGATATGCCCAAGCCATGCTCACCTGTACTCGTCCTCCAATATGCTGATGACACCGCCTTCCTGGCTCTCTATCCTACCCTTCAGTGGTCCCAGTGCACCCTGTAAACCCATATTGACCAGTTCACCACTTGGTGCAACCAGTGGTTCCTTCATATCAACCCCTCCAACACCCAGACAATCATCATAGGCCCCACCATCTGCTCCTTCCATGATTTATACCTAACCATTTATCATTTATGTTTATCCCATCCAGCTCACACCCACCCTGCGATATCTCGGCCTCACCCTCGATTGTCACCTCACCTGGACTCCTCATCACCTGACCATCCAGCAGAAAGCCCATACCCACCTCTGCCTCCTGAAACTCCTGTCCAGACAGACATGGGGACTGCATCATTCCCCCATCCTCCACACTTACAAATCCCTCATCCATCGCATCCTCTGTTATGCCAGTGTTGCCTGGATCTCTGCTCCCCCCCCCCCCTGCTTTTACAAAGCCCTCCAAATCTTAGAACACCATATGCTCCGCCTTGCCTTCTGCATCCTTCTGTCCTCCACACGCCTCCTGTATGAACTCATCCTCTTCCCCCACCTCCTCCTTTACCTCCAACATATTCGAATCCTTTACACTGTCTGCAGGCTTGATCCCCTGGAGTCGTCTTTCCTCTTCACCCACTGCCCACTGCCACAACTCTATCGCTGTGTCCCTCCCTCTCTCCACCTCCACACCCTCCATCTTCTTCATCAGGGCAATTTCCAGCACCTCCCTCTCCTGGACGATAAACTTCAATGTGATGTCTACTTTCCTACCAACTCTAGCCTGGCCTTGTCCCCCCTCCCGAGGGACTCCATTTCCCTCTACCCTCTACCACCAGAGCGCTTTTTTCCTCCTTCTACCCCCTCCTTGGCTGTTTCCCTCTCCAGTCCTTCCCTTCCAGGCCCCCTTTGGCACGCCTCCCGCCTCATAACCCCTTCCTACACCCCTCTAGCACCGCATATTCCCCCCTTTTTCCCCTTCTCCCTCATATCTGTACACCTGGCAGATCCTCCCAGTTTCTTCTTAGTCGTCAATGTGCTATGTCAGTGTTGTGTTCAGTGCTGTTCTACAGTGATGTAAAGTACTGTGATTTTACAAAATTGTTAAGGCTTTCGTGGCCACTTGTTGACAAACTGCCTATTGGCTTCTGTCTCGGGTTCTTCGGCCGACGTTCATCTAATGATTTTTCTGACGTTTCGCCAGCACGAGTGGCTGGCATTGCCAAAGCTTCACCCTCCATTGCCGGTGGTGAACTGGAGGTGAGCTAAAAAAAATAGAGATGGGGCCCCTCCACGCCCGCACCAACGTGGTGACCAAACCAAAAGTTCTACTGTCACCTCCGTAAACATGTTAGTTATCTACTAAGTGGATCACAGGATGCTGGGCTGTGATGTTGTCCGTGCGTCTGGGTAAGACTACGCATTAACACGGTCCATCAGGTGATAGATAGTGGACGAAACGCGAGTGAGGGTAGCGATTTGAAGAGCAGAGGGAAAAAAGTGCCATGGCTCGTGCCGTGGGAAAAAAACCTCTGCGACAGTGGGATGGGTAGTAAGAGCAGTAGTGGCTTACTAGCTGCGATAGCTCATGCAAGGTTGGATCTGTTAGTATGGGTATCATGCATCATTACCGTGACAAGCGATGGCGATGTGTCCCAGTGGCTGCAGCTGCTACATTCCTGGAACAATCAAGATCGTTATACAGTAGTGGGAGATCGGCCATAGATCGTCTCACTGTGTGGGGGATGTGTGGAGCTTGTTTGCATGCAGTGTACGGTACGGCTTCCCTGTGTGGTGCCAGTTATTCGGCAGTATATTTCAGCTGGATATCCAGTAATGGCGTCTGATTAACAGGGGCTCGCCTGTGCCGTTATGTTTGCGTATGCTTGGCCATAGATGTTATGCCCTTACAAGTATGTCTTTAGGTCTTTTATGTTTCCATCTATGGTTGTGGTCGTAGTTCCCCAGATTCAGAATAAACGGGTTCTGCGAATGTCTGGAGTTTCTGTATAGTCTTGTGGTGAGTTTGTGGATTACCTCCGTGAGAGTCTCAAGTCGGTATTCCCGGTGAAGGTCCGCGATGCGTGTGTATCGTGGAGCATTGCTTATGATTTTGAGTACTTTGTTTTGTATGAGCTGCAGACGGCGCAGGCGTGTAGGCGCAGCGTATCCCCAGACAGGAGCTGCGTACGTCATCAGGGGTCGGATAAGTGTCATGTACATGGACCTCGACACCCTTCTGTTCAGTGTGCTACGCCTGTTGAGCATAGGATAGAGCTGTTTGAGCCTCGCGCTAGCTCGGTTGGTCATGTGTTGTATGTGGTCCCCCCAGAGTAATTTCCGGTCCAGCCAGACACCGAGGTATTTGACTTTCTCGCGGAAACGTATTGGACGTGCATGTAGGGTTATTGGTCTGCAGTAGCGGTGTTTGCGCAGTTGCTTCGGTCTTCTAGTGAACAGAACGGCTTCGCACTTGTCGACGTTTACTCTAACACGCCATTTCTCCAACCAAGGCTCGGCCACTCTGAGTGCAGTCTGTAGGCGTGACGTAATGTTTGATGGTTTCCAATCTTGCGCAAGGATGGCTGTGTCATCCGCGTAGATTGCCATCATTGTGTTGTGTGTGGTTGGGAGATCGTTTATGTAGAGGTTAAACAGTAGGGGCCCTAGGATGCTTCCCTGGGGTACTCCCGCGTGTATACCGTGTCGTGTTGATTGTTTTCCCTGCACGTCAGTGTTGAAACTCCTGTCTGTGAGGTATGAGTGTATTAGACGCAGCAGCCCGTCGGGGAATCCCGCGTCGCTGAGTTTGCGGATGAGGCCGTTGTGCCATAGACGGTCGAAAGCCTTTTCGATGTCCAGGAACACTGCCCCTGTAGCTTTGTTTATGTTGAAGCCATGTGTTATATGTTCAACGACCCGTAGGAGTTGTTGTGTTGTGGAGTGGTGATTCCTGAAGCCGAATTGCTCCGGTCTCAGGATGTCATTTGTTATGCAGTGCCTAGTGATGCGTTTGAGAATCACCTTCTCAACAATCTTACTGAGCGAGCTCAGAAGGCTGATGGGTCGGTAATTTTGTGGGAGGCTGTGGTCTTTCCCCGGCTTCCTGAACATCAGGACCTTGGCCGTCTTCCAAAAGGCGGGGAAGTGTTGGTGTTTTAGTATGGCATTCGTTATGTGTGTTAGGTACTCAGTTGCTTTATCCGTGAACTCCTGGAGGACACGGTTTTGAATGCCATCATGACCAGGGGCTTTCCTAGCAGCGGAATGCATTATATCCCAGGAGACTTCGGCTGTGCTAGCATGTCGAATGTCGTCGCGCGATGGTTGGGCTAGAATGCGTGTAACCTCTTGGTCAGAAGCAAGTGTGAACACTGGATCTGATGGTACCAGGTTCGGTGTGAATGACGCTGCAAGTGTTCGGGCCATTAGTTCTGCATTCTCTTCCGCTGAGTATGCAGGTCCGTCGGGCCCTTGAAGCGTTGGGGTGTATATTTTCTCCCTGGTGAAGTGTCGGGCTAGTTGCCACACGCCAGGTCGTGTGGTGTCCAGCCCTTCGAGTTTTTGGTTCCACTGTTATGTTCTATGTGTTTGTATTTTATCGTGTATGATGCCCTGTAGTCTGTTAATGTGCCGTTTGAAGTACGGACGCCTGGTGCGCTGCCATTGTCTCCTGAGGCGATTCCTCATTGAGATTAGGCCCAGGATTTCCTGGGGCAGGGCCGCACTGCGTTGTTGTGAGGTGCGATCAGGTATGGTGCCTGCCATTGCGTCCTGGACGGCGTTAGTGAGGGTTTCTACTGCCTCGTCAATTTGTGCTGTTTCATTAATTTCGTGTATAGGCGGGATGTGGCTATCGAACGTTTGCTTGAACCTTGTCCAATTCGCGCGCCCGTAGTCCAACATCTTGCGTTGTTCCATGTGCTGCAGTGTTTCTTCAATGTATAGTATTACAGGTTGGTGGTTTGAGGGCAGATCGTTTTCAACGGCAACGTTGAGTGTCGTTGTAATGCCCTTGATGAGGGCCATGTCTATCACGTCTGGCCTGTGTCCCCTCTGATAGGGAATGTGCGTCGGTTCAGTCGGCGCTAGTATAATGTAGTTTCTGCCAAGTGAATGTTCGTACAGTTTTTTGCCGTTGGGATTTCGTATGCGTGAATTCCATTCTGGGTGTTTTGCGTTCAGATCTCCAGCGACTATTACTCGCGGTGAAATGTTGAGTAATGTGCTGATATCGCGTGTTGAAATGCCTACAGGGCTGTTGTATACCGATATCAGTGTGGTGTAGGCTCCGTTGAACTTGACTCTGACGGCCGTAGCCTCGATTTTTTCCAGTTCAGGGAGCTCTATGTTTGTGTGCTCAATGTCTTTGTGTATGACGATTGCAGTTCCACCTGCCACGGCGTCGCCCGGTCGGTCGGTACGATAGACACAGTAGCCAGGAAAGTTTAATTGTTTGTGCGGTTTAAGTTTAGTCTCGCTCAGTAGCGCGACAAGGATTCCCTTGCGCTCCATGAACGCGGCAAATTCTGCCCTTTTGTTGTGGATCGAGTCTGCATTCCAGAACAGGATCCGTGATAGTGTGTGCGGGTCTGCGTTATGGGCCGGGTGTGGCGTATTATTCATGTAAGAGTGTGAAAGAGTGTTGTGATGGCGGTGTGTATGACAGCCCAGTATTGCCCGGGTTCGGCGCTCATGAGCTGGGTGATGAGTGTAGTGACGGCCATCAGCACCTTGGTAAGGATTTCAATGGTCGTGTGTCGGGGGAATAGTGTTTCCAGTATTCCCCCAGGTGATGTGTTGGTGTTGGGTGTGGCAGCCTGAGGTGCTGTTGTGGGGTTAGCGGCCGCTTGTGCGGGTATTGGTGTGTTGTTTGGGGCGGCATTTGTGTTTTGTGACAGAGGTTGTGGCGCCTGTGTTACTTCTGTGGTGAGGGGGATGGTAGTGTGAGTTACAGTCTCGGTGTCTTGTTGACTGTTTTCCTGTGTGTTGCTGTTCTGTTGTTGCTGCGTGGCCTGTTGTGGTGATTTCGTGTTCCCCGCCCTGTGTTTGCGAGTACGTCTATTCCTCCTCTGGGCTTGGGGTTCGGGGGGTTCTTGTGTGGATGTGTTTTCCTGTATATGGTGCGTTTCTTCGCAGCTCGTGATTTCCGGGAGTGGGGTCGTGTTGTTTGGGGGCATAGGTGTTGGTACCGATGCTTGAGCTTTCCTCTTTCTTGTTGAAACTGTTCGCGTGTTTTTGGATTTCTACAGCTTCTCTGAACAAGCGCGTGTGATAGTGCTTCTCTACAGCCAGAACTTCCGTGTCGGCGAATTTTATTACGTGGTCGGTCTCATTCAGTGCGTGCTCTGCCACGGCCGATTTCTCCACCTGCCCCAACCTGCAATGTCGCTTATGCTCTTTGATCCTGGTGTTAATGGATCGTCCAGTCATTCCGACACGGAAGTTCTGGCTGTAGAGAAGCACTATCACACGCGCTTGTTCAGAGAAGCTGTAGAAATCCAAAAACACGCGAACAGTTTCAACAAGAAAGAGGAAAGCCTTAAGGTAAACGGATCCTGGCTTCCCGTACTGCAGCGAACGACCGTCGCAGGTAGCAAGAGGAGAACCGCACCGGAAATGACCGCGGAGAAGCCCTCGGACGTTGGCGCGCCAGGTACATATAGTCTGCGGCCGCGAGCTCACCTCCAGTTCACCACCGGCAATGGAGGGTGAAGCTTTGACAATGCCAGCCACTCGTGCTGGCGAAACGTCAGAAAAATCATTAGATGAACGTCGGCCGAAGAACCCGAGACAGAAGCCAATAGGTACTGTGATTTTAATTGTGTGCTGGTCTTGTACATATTGTTGCTGTCCGTGATTGTTCTGTGATACGCCGCCCATCGCAACTTTTATGCGTCAGCCATACTTCGCATTGTCTTCTTTTAATCCTCACACTGACTGGTTATCTTGTGTACACTATTTTTTTAATTTTTATCTCCATTTTTACAGTCACCACCTTTTGTTTGCTATCTTGCATTATGTTCCCTCTTTTTTATATCTCTGTTTTCTCCTTTACGTTGTCTTAAATGTCTCCCTCTTATGTACACTTAATGTCTCTCTGCTGAAGAGCGGGGCATATGACGCTGCCAGCTCGCTCCGGATGGGGAATTGAAATTCAATAAAGGAAAAAAAATAAAAATAAACGAGCTGTGTACTTACATAAAGCTGGCGAATGACGAACTGTGTGCAGACGTTGTGGGGCGCCATGGTAACGCTCCCAAGTTACGATACTCTGACGGACATAAAGGGAATGTCGTGGTCAATCACACTGGTTTTGACATCCGAACATTGCGGGTTTTCGAACTCCCGTTGAGGTACCGTCGGACGTTGTATGGCCACCTTTAAACTTGCAGCAACGTCATCAGTAACATTGCTAGAACGTGGAAGACGTTCGAAACGTACTGTGTCCCCAGTGGTGTCCGTCAGATAAAACTTTAACTGTGGAAATACATGCCCTCCTACTTGGTTATTGCCGCCGCTGGGCGGTCGTCAGGTACGATGGGCGGCAGAGGACCTGTTCAGGTTGTAGCCGGGAAAGCCGGCCGGGGTGGCCGAGCGGTTCTAGGCGCTACAGTCTGGAACCGCGCGTCCGCTACGGTCGCAGGTTCGAATCCTGCCTCGAGCATGGATGTGTGTGATGTCCTTAAGTTATTTAGGTTTAATTAGTTCTAAGTTCTAGGGGACTGATAACCATAGAAGTTAAGTCCCATAGTGCTCAGAGCCATTTGAACCATTTATTTGTAGCCGGGAAGGCCATTTCCGTGCTGGAAGCCTCCGATGGAGGCTGGTTCAGAAGCCGATCAAAGACGTCACTCTTCGAGCGGCGCCCACTGTGTTACCTCTATCTTACGCCACAGTGCTGCCTGTTGCGCCCCCTCTGAATCAGTCGGTACCGGCGTCCACTCCTCTCGACAACGCGATCGACGTTTTACCTGTCTCTGCTGTCTGTCCCGATCCCATGGTTGTTGATCATGTAACTGTACCGACGTCCGCTTTTCTGCCATCTGATCGCAAGTAGGACAATAGCCGCCTGCTATCCGACACAGAATAGCATGTTAGGAAGCAACGGTCACCAAGGAAACGGAAGAGACAACGCCGTATCTTTCTGATGAGTGCTTACATCGGATGTGTGCAGAGGATAAGGAACCCGCTACTGGTGGTGCGCTGCCCTCTGACGCCCTGACACCTGACACCTGACAACGCGACGTCCTTCCTCTTCTTCATCTCCAGTCAGCTTCCACCTCCGGACACCGACCTTCCCCCGCCTGCGTCCGATGCGGTTGCCTCCCTTTCGGTGTCTGACACTACCTGTGGGAACGCCTCTGACTGTGTTCCACTGAACCGGCCTGGCGAGACCCGACAATGAGGATGTACGATTTGGAGATATACAGAGCGACGGAGCCCCCTTGGTGTGATCGGCTCACTCCCCATCACAGTGAAGTGCCCTTCCACGGGACCCTAGCAGGAAGTTCCCTATTCTTCCCACGTGGTTGAACCACCCATCGTCCTGGCGATGGCAGCTTTCCTCACTTATCGCATAGCCACAGTAAATGTCAACACTATTCGTGTACGCTACAAACTGACTTTACACCACGACATGCTGTATGCCGCGGACGTTGACGTTGCTCTCCTTCAGGCGACGCACGTTGCAACTTTCTGTGCTCCCCATGGTTTTACAGCATAGGCCTCTCTTGCTTCCCCTACTGGTAGTGGAGTGGCGATCCTCCTACGTCATTATGTCTTCGCTGATACAGTTGCTTATCTCCCTGATGCCAAGAGTATGGCTCTCACTTTTACTGACTTCGGGATTGTCAATGTCTATGCTTTATCTGGTTCGGGTCGCCTCCGTGACCATTCCACCTTCTTCTCACAGACAGTCACGCGTCAGGATCAATTGATCATGGGAGACCATTTCAACTGCACCCAGGCACCCAGAGACCAACTACCACGTCACTTCCCGTGCGCGGCGCTAGCGACAATTCTCCAGCACCTCACCCTAGTGGATTCTTGGGAGCATGTTCATGGTGATCGCCTGGGGTTTACGCATTTCGCTAGTCATCCTTACAGCCTCGATCGTGTTTACATCTCCCGCGATACTGTCAGTGGAGTGCAGGCTTCTGAAGTCTGGCCCGTTTCATTCTCTGACCGGAACACATGTATCTGCTACATCAGTCTACCGCCAAAAGGTGCGGCGCGGCCGTGGACCATCGAAAATGAACACGATCCAAGTTACGTCACCCGACTGCCGGCAGCTCAACACTGTGATGCTTATCAGTCTGCCCTGTCTTGGTGGGTGCCCTGGGCAAAGCCTGCCATCCGCAAGGTGTAGATTGGTTACGGAAGGGAGATTGTGAAGTTGCAGCGACGAATTCGGGAATTGTATTTCACCATTCTCCGGAAATGTACTATTACACCCTATTCGCCAGAACGCCAGGCAATGGTGAATCGTGCCAAGGCACATCTTGCATCCCTCTCTCGGCGCCACCTTGAAGGAGTTATGGTCATGGCGCGCACACACGACAGGTTAGTGCAACAGCGTACATCTATGTATCATATCTTGGCGCAATGATCCCACCGTCGGTTGACGTTAATGTTCTTACAACCGACGATGTGCGGCGTTTCGATACCCAACGGGATATAGGGTCTGTCCTCTGTGCACACTTCCCTCCATAACTATCGTGACATAATCGCTCCTGCTCACAATCGTCGTATGGCTGGACCTTTGCCAGCTCTTGACCACAGCCAGTCGTTCAATCGGGTTGGTCACGACTACCTGGACGGGGTGTCCCGCAGTATGGGATATCCTGATACAAGCGTCGACGAAGGAATGCGCCTCCTTTGGGGATCTACGTCTCGTGTACTCTCTCTACAGTGGCCTTCTCCCATCTAGATCCGTCGATCAGTGCGTCAAGGCTAACCGGCTCTCTAAACTGTTGTATGCTTTCGCCATGGAACCGCTGCTCCGTGGCCTCTTTCAATGCCTTTCTGGGATGTCTCTCGGTGACCATGTATTCAGCTGCATTGCAAATGTAGACCGTCTCGTGAACATTCTTCGTAGCAGTACTGAGGTCAGGGAGTCACTGGCATGGCTTACCACCTAAGGCGAAGCTTCAGATAGCCGCCTTAACGTCCGAAAATCAAGCACCATGGCTATAGGTGCTGGGCTTCCTGCGAACAGCGCTGCTCCTTCGTGTAGCTGATACTATCCGATGCTTAGGACTCGAGTGATCTGAGCACACGTTTGCTCTCAACTGCCGGCGCCTACTTTCCCAACTACGAGCTGGGCTGTTAGATCACCGTTTACGAGCAATCGAACTTCTGCAACGGACACAATACGCAAATGTATATCTGGTGTCATGTGTCACCCACGTGGCACATCACTTCCTTTTCCGCCATCCATGGCCCGCTGCATGCTAGCTGCATTGGGCTTATTTGTTTGTCATTGCTTGCTGTTCAAGATAAGGTACCAGAACTCCACCCTCCCACGGTGGAGGGGCGGTTTAGGTCTGTATCACGTGCCTCACGTGATAGCCCTTTTCATTGACTCTCACATGGTGTTGTGGCGCCGTAGTCCCACGTACCTTACCAGCCTATTGCTGGAGGCCCTTGCACCACGCTCTCTCTCATCACCCATCACGCTTTCGTACGTCCCACCGCCCTTCCTTCACTTCACAACTTTTTCCTCTACGTGAGGTAAGTCCGTACTGCGATAATGACAGCGCACTTGACATCCATGAAGGCGATCTATGGCTTTCTTCAGCAGCACATGTCACCGAATGTGGATGAGGGGAAGCATACCATTGTCGACTGGCGTGCTGTTGGGCGATCGGTGTGCCCTCCTTATCTTGACAACACTTCCAGTCTGCATGGTACCTTACTGTCAATGGGAAGCAAGTATGACGGTCACGCCATCAGGGGATTCACCTCGGAAATACCCCGTTGTGTGACGCCTGTGATGTTTTGGACACAAACGAGCGTCGCGTGGTGTGCAGATTGGCAAGAAGTGTGTGGTTATTGGTGGAAAGATGTTGTCCCTAATTACCCGTACGACTCCTCATCAGAGACCTATTCAACGGCTTCTCTTTCCGGACGCGGGATACTTCCCACAAGCGAAGACGAACTCTGTGACTGAATTTGTGGACACGCAGCTCATTACCTCTTTGGTGATAGCGAGAACAGTATCCTTGATTTTTGGCAGTTCCATAAAGATGCCATTCAGTGTCTTCCTTAACCCACCCCAGAGTTGGGGTGTTCCTGTCATGAAGAGTTGATCACCGCCTGTCCCACACTTAGAAGCGATATATTATCTGGTCGTCGGAATGTTCTTCTCGGAAAACCATATGTCGGTTGTCTCAATGAGCCTGATGTCTAACTGCGCCCTCCTCCTCGCGACGTCAGTTTCCTGCTATTCTCGGTGGTACTGATGTTAATTTAAGAAAAGTAGAATAATTAAATAAAGTATTGATGTTGATTGTACCTCTGGTCCACGTCGCCTACGCTTTTCTTCGTTCCTGGAGAGCGGGAACGGGACATGGTGGCAGACCTCGGGTTGCGACTCCTGCACACTTTGCCCCCGCCCCTCTCTTTGGGCACCAGGAAGGGTCCTATTAAAAAATGGTAAAGAGACCGCTCGTGATAAGGCGGAAATCTCAGTTCAAGTCCCGAAACAGCATAAATTTTCATTGTCGTTCAAATGGTTCAAATGGCTCTGAGCACTATGGGACTTAACTTCTGAGGTCATCAGTCCTCTAGAACTTAGAACTACTTAAACCTAACTAACCTAAGGACATCACACAAATCCATGCCCGGGGCAGGATTCGAACCTGCGACCGTAGTGATCACGCGGTTCCAAACTGAAGCGCTTGGAACCGCACGGCCACACCGGCCGGCTTCATTGTCGTCATTCCATTCTACATTGATAGTTGTCCATATTCGCACCTGCAAATACATTTAACGTATTTCTCTACTAATCCTCTATTGATTAGAACGTAGTTTTAATGAACTCTTAAATATATCGGATTTACCTACTTACGTAGGTGGGAGAGAAAAAAATATTTGGCTTTCGGAGGAGAAAGTTGATATTTGAAACTCACTGAAAAGTTCTTCTCACAGTGAAAAATAACTTTGATTTCATGTTAACCACCGCAATTCTTCGACTTTTTCAATGTTCTCTGTCAGTCGTATCTGCTAGGGTTTCCAGCAATGAACCAGAAATGTATGGACAAGCGTAGTGTGTGACGTCTCTTACTAGACCACTTACATGTTATAAATTTTCTGCCAATGATGGTAGTCGGCTGATACTAGTATCTGAGTTTCCATTTGTCTTCCGTATTTTTATTACTGCTTCGCAGTTCAGGTATGGAGATGCTTGTGATGGCTCAGCAGGCCAATCCTGACATTAAACATGCGGCCACACTTATTGCACATAATGGAGGTTGGAGGGCGCAGCGGGGCCTACCGAAATGCATCTCTGGCGTTTTCTTTTTCCTGTCTCCTACATTTCTACTGAAAATATAAGACATCAGCTAAAGCAGTTGTAGACTAGTGTTTACGATCTTTTGATGTGACACACCAATTACTTGGGTGAATGTTTAGATTCTTCTTGAATTGATCCTTCCAGCGCTTCAGATGATCACCGTAGGACCTTCTTCCTGTGCTCATCTCACTGCTCACTTCACTATAAAAAATTTGTCGAGGAATTCTGCTGTTTCTCATCCAACGTAGATGAACTATCCATGTGACTTGATGACCAGTAATGCTGGCTTCTACACTATACATCTTTGCCTTCTCAATAATACCAGTGTTTGATACGAAGTCATCCTATTTTATGTTTATGGGGTTTCTAAGTTTCTGTTGTTTGAAACGTTCTAGTTTCTTAACATCACGCCGATACAGTGTCCAGGTTTCGAAACTATAGAGCAGGGTAGAAGCAACAACTGCTCGATACACCATCAATTTGTTACATAATGCCAGATTATTATTCAGGAGGAATCAATGTGGGATACGTCCAAAAGGAGCATTTTCGGCATGTATCTTGTTCTCCATGTCCTTCTCTGTTGATAATGTACTTCCAAGCCGGCCGGAGTGGCCGTGCGGTTCTAGACGCTGCAGTCTGGAACCGGGCGACCGCTACGGTCGCAGGTTCGAATCCTGCCTCGGGCATGGATGTGTGTAATGTCCTTAGGTTAGTTAGGTTTAATTAGTTCTAAGTTCTAGGCGACTGATGACCTCAGAAGTTAAGTCGCATAGTGCTCAGAGCCATTTTTTGTACTTCCTAAATAGAGGAAGTAATGTACTTGTTTCAAAAATATGCTGGAAATAGAGATATTGGAATTCGGAAAGGCAGTTTCAAGAGATGACTGTATTAGTAATTCTATTTTATTTATGTTGATGGTCAGGCCAAACCATGTATATGCAGTCCCGAAACAATTTACAGGCAGTTACAGATCTGCGGGACAGTGAGCTGGAGAAGCACTGTCGCCAGAATACTACAGTTCAGTGACCTCACTAAGACCTGAGAACCCTTTCAGAGTTCAGTATGGGCTAATTAAATAGCCCTCTGTCAAATTTTTTATTTAAGTTCCAATCCTTCACTGTTCACAGACGATGTCTCATAAGGCATAGCTGCCAGATACAGAGCAAACAACGCTCGGGCGAGGAGACACGCTTGTTTGAAGCCATTACTAATAGAGGGTTTGTCAGATGTTTCATTGTTCTATAGCACTTGACCAGACATGTCATCATGGAAAGCTTGAATCAGTTGAACAAAGTATTCAGGTCGACCAGGACGTTTTAAGACCTTCCTAACAGCTTTTCTGTGCACTGTAACAAAGACCTTTTCTAGGTCGTAGAAACAAATAGTGAAGGCTAATGTTGTTCCCTCCACTTCTCTTGTAGTTATCGGGCACAAAAGATCTTATTATTAGTTCAACTGGAGGGACGAAATCCGTGAACTACAGAGGAAGTCACTACTAGTAATAATAATAAAATAATAATAATAATAATAATTTCACAATAATTCCGTGTGGCTGAGCCACCTGATGCAAATCTCTCTACAATTTTGACGACCTGTGTGTACCTAATCTGTCCCAGTAATCGTACCGGAGAAAGGGGACCTACACTTTAATGTGAAATCCGGACAACCTGTCGTTGCTGACGAATCCCCACATCACTCAGAGGTTAGAGGTAGACTAAAAATATTGTTTACCGACTTGGTTAAGTACCGTGACCTTTCGGTTTCTACACGAGCGATTTGTCAAAGAACACTGTGCCCGATTTTCCGCAAGTGCGTCACAGTCTCTGTTTCCCCCTCCCCCACATATTCAATGTGGTGGTTCGAAGTTAAGCTGTTCGTAATTGTAATCTCTAGCTATTTAGTTGAATCAACCACCTTTAAATTTGTGTCGCTTTTCCTGTAATCGAAATTTATCGGAACCTTTCTAGTATCCGTGTGGAGAACCTATAATTTCTTTTCATATAGTTCAGGATCAGCTGCCAATTTTGGCACCATACGGATATTTTGCCTAAATCATTGAATTTTATTCTTGACCTTCCTATGTCGTTACTGGATGAAGACACCAAAAAATCTTAGGCGGCTCCTCAGACTGTCTTATAAATCGTTTATAAAAATTAAGAACAGCAGAGGCACTATAACGCGCCCGTAGCACCTTAGCTATAACCTATGTATCACTAGATGACTTCCCGTAAGTTACTATGATCAGTAACACTGGTTGTAAATGTACTATTTCTTTTAATGCAAACGGTTTTTCTGGTCTATTTTTTGGCGCTAATATCAGGTAAAGTACCTACAATGTTCAAGCACATGCAGTTTTAGTACAAATTTAGAATTTCTTTGAGTACTTATAATGTAGGTATTTCGTCATTGTAACAATACCAGTATTGTTTTGTGAAGGTTTGCAATCATACCCGCTACAAAATGATATTTAATTTTGTATTCTATAATACATCTACCCACAAATTTCGCAGATAATTGTATTGTCATTTTTCACGCTAACTTCAGCAGCGAGTGATAAATCGACTGGTGCCTGCTTCTGCGTATTTCAAGGCTTAAAGAGCATCTAAATCTGGTTCCGAAATTTAATTTATGGAAAGAGACCATATAAAAGTACAGCTAATGAAGTCGGCGAAAGGAAGTAGGAATGTCTAAAAAAAGAAAGTGACGGGAAGTGAAAAATGGCTAAGCAGAGACTGCTAGGGGACAAATGAAAGAAATTGGAAGTATATATCACAATGCGAAAGCTGAATACCGCCTACAGGAATATTAAAGAGGCATATGGATAAAGGAGAAGCAGCTGTTTCAATACCAAAAGCTCAGATAGGAACCACTTCTTAACAAAGAAGGGAAAATTGAAAAGTGAAAGGAGTGTATAGAGGGTCTAGACAAGGGAGATGAAGTTGAAGGCAGTATTATAGAAATCCAATAGAGATGGAGACGAGATGGGCGATATCACACTTCGAGAAGAATCTGACAGAGCACTGACCTACGCCAGGAGCAGAAGACATACCGGCAGAACCTTGGGAGAGCCAGCCATGAAAAACCTCTTTTATCTGGTTTGCAAGATGTGTGAGACAGGCGAAATATTCTCAGACTTCAAGACGAAGATTGTAATTCAAATTGCAAAGAAAGCACGTGCCAACAGATGTGAATATTACAGAACCATCAGTTTAATAAGTCATGTTTATAAAACACTAACAAGGATTCTTTACAGAATAATGGGGAAGCTAGTTGATGTCGACCTAAGGGATAGTTAGTTTAGATTCCAGAGATTTGTAGGAACGCACAACGCAGTACTGACTCTACAACATATTTTAGGACACTGGTCAAGGAAAGGCCACCCTGCGTTTGAGCATTCTTAGAGAAAGCGTTTGACAATGTTGCCTGGAATACTCTCTTCGAAATTCTGAAGCAAGCAGTGGCAGAATACAGGGAACGAATGGCTATTTACAACTTGTACAGTAGAGGATAGCAGTAAGGAGAGTCAAGGAGTATGAAAGGGAAGCAGTGGTGTAAAGGGAATGAGACAGGGTTGTAGAATATTCCCGATATTACTCAATCAGTACATTGAACAAGCGGTAAAGGACACCTTGATGTCTGCCGATGACACTGTAATTATGTCAGAGACATCAATGCACTTGGAGGAGCAGTTGAACGAAATGGGCAGTGTCTTGAAAGGAAGATATGAGATGAACATTAAGAAAAACAAAACAAGGATAATGGAATGTAGTCGAGTTAAATCAGGTGATTCTGAGACAGTTATTTTAGGAAACGAGGACAGATAATGTTGTAAGTGATTTTTGCTGTTTGAGCAGCAAAATAACAAGTAATTTCCAGGTTCTTTTCGGAATGTGAAGTTACCTCTTAAAGATAGGATTCGCTAACGAAATTTCTGTACAAAGTTTAAGATTGTTATTGACTTGGCAGAATGGCTGAAAGCCGCGTCTACTCGAATAATTAGCCGTTCGAATGTTGCTAGGTACGGTCGTGGCTGTCGCGTGTGGAATGCAGTGAAGTGTACTGTTGTGGAGCAAATATGGGGCTCGCAAGAGCTGTAGCATACAATACCGTAAGCTGCGATGACTGCTGTCTGCGCCGCTCGCTGCTGACAGATAAGATAACTCTCGTTCTATCTGGATTGACCCTCGCCAATCAAACTCTCCCTACGCCTTGATGAAGTCAAGGACTTCTATTCGCCCCTAGTCTAACTATTGGCGTGGTACACTGGTTAGATAACCAGTCCACCACGATGCCACTCAAAAATTCGCTCGCAGGCGTTTAACTATAACTTCGTCCGTTCACACCGCACAATAAGTGTGGCGGCCAACACAGTGAACAACGCTTAATTGCAACGGCTCAATATAGAGTCGCACTTCGGTTCGCTCTCGACAAAGGTGCTCTCCCAGTGAAGTACTGAGGAGAGACATGTTCCTCGCTCTTTGAGTACACGTACGAGGGCGCGCGCTCTCATTACGTGTTCTCGCTCCAAGAGCGACAACGGAACGGCCTCTCTCCACGCCAGACGTGAAGGGGTATATCTTTCGGTCTCTTCCATTACTCCTTCAGCTGAAGGCGTCAGAAATATCGACTGCCAATCAGCATTGCTCCTCTAAAACGGGAGAACGACGTTTCGTTTAAGGCGACCAATCCGGAAATCTGTAGCATCGGCTTTTGGCGTTTGTTGTCTCCCTGTGAAAATCTCTGAAAGTGCGTGCTATGTGTAAAGAACGCGTAGGCTGGTCGCTCCCATACAATGTAGCGGAATTTGCTTTTAAGTCGAACATGGGGTCGTTCCCCCCTTTCCCTCGCGCAAACGCTGTCTGCTCCACAGGCGGCCGCCGACCGACGTAGATAGCTCCCTGTGAAAACCTCTGAAGGGACCGGCCTCCTGGCGTGCGGTGTTTGCCTCTCCCGAACTAAAAGCGTTTGTGACCGTCGTGTCTTGAATGTGTGTGTGTACGCCAGCCTCGTGTATTTCAACCACAGTGTACTTACTTGTTATTTGCATATCGTTTACATGAATTCATACAACATTGGCTTTATCTTATCGAGTTTGGGTTCGAATGAAGCGTCTTGATGTGCGGAATATGATTGTGAGGGCGGAGTATGTAAGCAATGAAGGTCAGGAGACCACGACGTCTTATAAAGATTCTGAAATTTTTCACTACCAAACAGATTCTAAAATTTCCTTGACAACTTTTAAGATGCATCCTACATTTTGAAAATGGGTGACCAAGTAAAATCTCGCGGCCAAAAGTTTCTTGCCCCATCAGGAAGGTGCATGGTTTCTGAGGCCGAAATCAAAATAATGAGAGAACACTTTCATTGTGAGAAATGTTGTCGTACTCAAATTTTCTACAGTGACTCCTCGTTGAAATCCATTTACATGTCCTTGGCAATGCAGTAATAAATTACGTTCTTTACCTGCTTGCAGTACGGAAATAAACATAAGTACGGAAATAAACGTAAGTCTTTCATAGACAAACTATCGTCTGATCTCGGACGATTCTAGACTGCTGGTAATTGGAGCTACTCAACAACTGGGCAAGAACTGGCTACTACTGCAGTTGGGCAGCCACTTATCCATGTGATCCGTGGCGCCTTACTTGACATGAAAACGTGTGCACCAACGTGGATTATAGCTCTGTGTCGTGATATGGGCACAATGCAATACTTCAAAAAATCACATACTGTGTAGAACGATGTACTGCACCTCTGTCACCTGCGTCAGTTTGGCATCTACCTTTATACCGAAAAATCAAGCATAGGAATGCGAACTATAATGTCCACAGTGGTTGACTCTGTTTTTGATATGAATTGTAATATAAGTTCTAGAAAAATTCTACCATTGTCGAAGGCAAGTGGTACGCTCCGCATTTGCATCATAGTATGCTAATAGCTTAGTGCAAGCAGGAATGGAGTTGGCTAAACAGCAAAGTAGCGGAAAGGAGAAATTTGTTCAAAACCATGTTTGAATATATATCCATATCCTTATCTCAAAAAGTAGTTCATCCTCTACTGCTCGTGTAACATTAATGCTCAGAAAACAAATATCTCACCGAGTTCCAACAACGGAGAAAATCAAACAAAGCCAAGTCCATACATTGATATTGAGTTTGATGAAACTGAACGTTCTACAGTTCGTATGATTTAACTGCATACATAGGCTGGACCGAGCACTGAAAACGTCTCTGCTACGAAAAGCACTCATACCAGAATTCAACTTGGAGGACACATTTCCAAATCAAGAATGTTTCATGATGCGAAACAGCAAAACAATTATTAGTTAAGTACACGAAATAGCTAAACGACACGGAGGCGAGTCTGCATCAGGCTTAAAAAACATCATACAAGCTCGGGATTAAAGAATCCTGATTCAGGCTTTGAGGAACATTGCCTTAACCAAAACCGCAAATACCTGTGCAAGTCTTACACACAGAGGTAAACGGGGCTAGACTCAAGTCAGTTAGAAATTTAGGAAATTAAAAAAAAAACAGATGTTTACATCACCACATCTATTATCAAACGAACAAACCTAATACAGTTATTCACCTGTTTTAGATGATATCACAACTCTGGGACTGAAGTTAAACTTTGTACCTCAATCCATCAGTAGATAACAAGTTCTTGGCTCATGCATAACTTTGTTCTTAGGTATGTTTAGTCACGTTATGTTATTGTTGAGTTGTGTAATTCAATATGTAATTTGTGAAAAATGGTTGAGCTGTGCGTGGTTCATGCTTTTGCAATCTCTTATTTTACATCCTGTTTCTTTTCGTGTTGCCACGTCGTTATGTTAGTTTCAATTTCTGTTCTCACTTAGCTGCTGCTTTGTCTGTCTGTCAGCGGCAAGAACAGCGCCTATCGATATAGCCCTCACATGCTATCTTTGCTGCACTGCTATTACTTCCCGGTTGTCTGTCGTGGAGTGAGCTGGAACGTGCCAGGAGGGCAGTTCAGACATGCCAATCGTGGAGGTGGAACGTGGCACTAGTCCAGTTGGGTTGGAGCAGCAGTGAGGCCTGGATGTCCATGGCTCACCCGACCGTTGCCACCATGCATCACTTGAGCCGGGGACGGACTACGTGGGTCGTCGGTCGGTCGTCCTACTGGACGTCGCCAATTGGCTCGCTGATCGCTTATGGGTTGACTGTGTGTGTGTGTGTATCGACTACCGATTTGTCCTTGTGAATGCACAGCCACTGCTGAGTATCGTTCAAGTCTTCGTGCAATTGTTTGTCAAACTGTGTGTGTAGTTGGTGTCATTTCCACTGACAAATTGTTTTAAATGTTTTCGGTTTACTGGCAATGAGTCGGTCGGTTGGAGCAGATCAGCAAGCAGGACTCCGCGTGGCGCAGTCGGCCGGGCCCGCTGGCATTCTCAACGTAGTGTCGGAGCGTGTGGGGGCTGTTCCGAGTGCTACGAGGTTCGTGACTCACCGACCCAGGACATGAAAGTTGAGTGGTGATTTTATTACCGAAGCCACGTCTGTTCACATTGTCCCTTTGGTTGCTGGTTCACTGTTGGCGGTATTCCTGGGAGCAACAGCGATTGTTCGAGTTGGTGAAGATTTAGCAGCTGTGTGGTGCAATCAACCATATTTGTCGGTTTGAAATTCAAGTGCACCAGCGGAATTTTCTGCCTTGTGGCCGTTAGTGTTCCGGTTACCTGCGCTGGTCGCTGACGTAAATTCAGGCAGTGTCCTTTGCTCACCTGTTGTCGCTGTCCAACATGGTGAGTAGTTGTTGACAGCTCAGTGTATTTTTGGTTGAGGGTGGCTATGTCTGTAACATTTTGACTTTGGTATTCTCGTATACTGGTCGGTGGATAGCAAGTCGTCTTGTCGGTGGGTCCCTGGCTGTCTCTTGGTTGTGTTGCCGGCGGATCGAGTATAGTTGGGCCGACTTCTTGTCTCACCTAAGCGAACGTTAAGATCTCAAGGGCAGACCGAGTCCCCTGGAAACTTCTGATGCCGTTGCCTATACTGACTTCTTATTAGCGTTTAATTGTGTATTTTTAATGGCTCATAGCCGATTGATGGAATTTATATGCTGGCAATTGTGTTTTTAAAAACAAAGGCCTTCAGCCGTTTTAAAGTAAGTTTTTCTAAATTGGGCAAGTCTTACGTTGTCTGACGGTAAAGCTTGCGTCTTCTACCTGTTGAAAATTTATTCTATTGTTTTTAAAAGCATCGACCTTCAACTGTTTTAAGTTTTAAGGATCTTACTTATCAAGTATTACCTTTTGGAAGATAAAGCTGTGGGCTTCCTGCCTGTTGAAAATTTATTGTTGTGTATTGTTTTTAAAAGCATCGGCCTTCAGCCGCTTTAAGTTTTAAGGTTCCTACTTATCAAGTATTATACATTTGAGCATAAAGCCATGAGCTTTCTGCCTGTAGAAAATTTATTGTTGTTGTATTGGTTTTAAGAGGCATGGGCCTTCAGCCGCTTCAAGTTTTAAGGTTCTTATTTACAAAGTATTACATTCTTTCGAGATAAAGCTGTGGGCCTTCTGCCTATTGAAATATTATTGTAGTTATCTTGTTATATATATATATATATATATATATAGAGAGAGAGAGAGAGAGAGAGAGAGAGAGTCAAGCTTAGAAGTTGCGCTGCCATGTTTTGACATCTAAATAAAGTGTTATGTTTGGAGTGTAACAGCCGCTCATTCTTGCCCCCTTCCACAATTCCTACTTCTTGTCCTTTCCTGCGGGTTTTAGCAAGGCGTCTTAATGGTCACTGAAGTAATTTCACATTAAGTCAAGGATCGAAACATGAAGAATTTGAGATGGCTATCTTCGATCTTGCCTTATCGTCATCTTTCTCTTCGCTTTATCATGTTTCGAATCAGTAATGTACTTAAAATTGGCCTTATAACCCGTAACTTAGGTTGTGCAGTTACCATAATAAAATCTGCATCTATATCTACATTTATACTCCGCAAGCCACCCAACGGTGTGTGGCGGAGGGCACTTTACGTGCCACTGTCATTACCTCCCTTTTCTGTTGCAATCGCGTATGATTCGCGGGAAGAACGACTGTCTGAAAGCCTCCATGCGCGCTCGAATCTCTCTAATTTTACATTCGTGATCTCCTCGGGAGGTATAAGTAGGGGGAAGCAATATATTCGATACCTCATCCAGAAACGCACCCTCTCGAAACCTGGCGAGCAAGCTACACCGCGATGCAGAGCGCCTCTCTTGCAGAGTCTGTCACTTGAGTTTGCTAAACATCTCCGCAACGCTATCACGGTTACCAAATAACCCTGTGACGAAACGCGCCGCTCTTCTTTGGATCTTCTCTATCTCCTCCGTCAACCCGATCTGGTACGGATCCCACACTGATGAGCAATACTCAAGTGTAGGTCGAACGAGTGTTTTGTAAGCCACCTCCTTTGTTGATGGACTACATTTTCTAAGAACTCTCCCAATGAATCTCAACCTGGTACCTGCCTTACCAACAATTAATTTTACATGATCATTCCACTTCAAATCGTTCAGCACGCATACTCCCAGATATTTTACAGAAGTAGCTGCTACCAGTGTTTGTTCCGCTATCATAAACTCTTCAAACTCTTCAATCCATCCACACAGCTGGTCTGATATTCCGTAGGCTCTTACTTTGTTCATCAGACGACAGTGCGGAACTGTATCGAACGCCTTCCGGAAGTCAAGGAAAATAGCATCTACCTGGGAGCCTGTATCTAATATTTTCTCGGTCTCATGAACAAATAAAGCGAGTTGGGTCTCACACGATCGCTGTTTCCGGAATCCATGTTGATTCCTACAGAGTAGATTCTGGGTTTCCAAAAACGACATGATACGCGAGCAAAAAACGTGTTCTAAAGTTCTACAACAGATCGACGTCAGAGATATAGGTCTATAGTTTTGCGCATCTGCTCGACGATCCTTCTTGAAGACTGGGACTACCTGTGCTCTTTTCCAAACATTTGAAACCTTCCGTTCCTCTAGAGACTTGCGGTACACGGCTGTTAGAAGGGGGGCAAGTTCTTTCGCGTACTCTGTGTAGAATCGAATTGGTATCCCGTCAGGTCCAGTGGACTTTCCTCTGTTGAGTGATTCCAGTTGCTTTTGTATTCCTTGGACACTTATTTCTATGTCAGCCATTTTTTCATTTGTGCGAGGATTTAAAGAAGGAACTGCAGTGCGGTCTTCCTCTGTGAAACAGCTTTGGAAAAAGGTGTTTAGTATTTCAGCTTTACGTGTGTCATCCTCTGTTTCAATGCCATCATCATCCCGGAGTGTCTAGATATGCTGTTTCGAGTCACTTACTGATTTAACGTAAGACCAGAACTTCCTAGGATTTTCTGTCAAGTCGGTACATAGAATTGTGCTTACGAATTCACTGAATTCACGCATAGCCCTCCTTACGCTAACTTTCACATCGTTTTGCTTCTGTTTGTCTGAGAGGTTTTGGCTGCGTTTAAACTTGCAGTGAAGCTCTCGCTGCTTTCGCAGTAGTTTTTTAACCTTGTTGTTGAACCACGGTGGGTTTTTCCCGTCACAGTTTTACTCGGCACGTACCTGTCTAAAATGCATTTTACGATTGCATTGAACTTTTTCCATAAACACTCAACATTGTCAGTGTCGGAACAGAAATTTTCGTTTTGATCTGTTAGGTAGTCTGAAATCTGCCTTCTATTACTCTTGCTAAACAGATAAACCTTCCTCCTTTTTTTATATTCCTATTTACTTCCATATTCAGGGATGCTGCAACGGCCTTATGATCACTGATTCCCTGTCGAGGTAATTTTCGGATAGTGCACTCAGTATAATGTCACTCGATGCTCTGTCCCTACCGCCCGTCCTAAACATCTGAGTGTCCCAGTCTATATCTGGTAAATTGAAATCTCCATCTAAGACTATAACATGATGAGAAAATTTATGTGAAATGTATTCCAGATTTTCTCTCAGTTGTTCTGCCACTAATGCTGCTGAGTCGGGAGGTCAGTAAAAGGAGCCAATTTTTAAGCTCGGCTGTTGAGTGTAACCTCCACCCATAATAATTCACAGGAACTATCCACTTCTACTTCACTACAGGATAAACTACTACTAACAGCGACAAACACGCCACCACCGGTTGCATGCCATCTATCCTATCTAAACACCGTCTGTGCCTTTGTAAAAATGTCGGCAGAATTTATCTCTGGCTTCAGCCAGCTTTCTGTACCTATAACGATTTCAGCTTCGGTGCTTTCTATCAGCGCAAATTGGTGAAACAAGACAAAAAACAGTGTTGTTTAGTTAATTTTCAATGTTGCACTAAGAACCCACAGTTGATTCAATTAAAATTAACCCTCATATTACAAGTGAGCTCGTCCCGCACATCGTCAAACTGCTTCTCACCACACTGTCGCAACGCAAACAGTCAACAGCTCCATCAGATTGCAAAACAAAACCTTCGGCTAAGTTGCAGGGATGGACGAACACAAAGATTGTATTCAAAACACGGCGCACAACCTGTAGCGTGATTGGTCCGCTAAGCCGGAACTTAAAAAGAGTTCTTCCCGAACACCAGACAGACTGATCCAGTGTAAGGCGTCATAAATATGGACAGGCAAGCCTGTTAGGAGGTCTCGGAAAGACAAAGATGCACCACCTTCTAAAGAGCCGTTCCCAGTAAATCGCTGTGATGCTTAAACCAACATTCGGTTTGATACAGCACTGCCTCAGCAGACAACGCAAACACGTACCTCTGCCGCTCTAGTGTCGAAGGCTTCTTTAGCATTGAGTAACATTCGCTTTAAAACCTGCGATTTATTGCAGGATTCCTCCAGACTGCCTAAATCCATGGCCAACAATCTATAATGCGTATGCTTTCATCATGCTTAGCAAATTTCTGAAACTACGAGGGCTGTCCAGAAAGTAAGTTACGATTGATCGCGAAATGAAAATCACAGTGAAAATCAGAAATGTTTCATTTGTAACAGTTAGCTACACCTTTCAGCTACTTCTCTACGTAGTCGCCGTTCTGACTCAGACATTCGTCGTAGCGTTGTACCAACTTTCCAAGACCCTCATCATAGAAGGCAGCCGCCAGTGCTTTCTGCCAATTCTCTACGCTGGCCTAAAGCTCGTTGTCTGTGCCAAAATTTTGTCTTCATAGCCAGCGGTTCGTTTGAGCAGAGATGAAACTCAGTGGGAGACAATTACGGGCTGTATTGTGGGTAACCAAACATTTCCAATTGAAACGATGCAGGAACATCTTCATTGCCCCTGCCGAATGAGGCTGAGAATTATCTTGAAGAAGAAACCGCATGACAGTTATGTAATGTTGGTTGCATAGCTTCAGGGGAAAATTCTCACCAGGCCCTCGTACTTGGCGGGAGACACTATTTTCTATAACATCTTTACGCGCTCACTAAGAGCTTAGGAATGAAAAGAGCGACATAATTCTACCTAGAGTCATACTAGAGACATCTTTGCAAAGCTTTATCGGATTTTCATAGTCGTTTCCATTTCGCGACCGATCGTAACTTACTTTCTGGACAGCCCTCGTATGACGCGCCGTCATTGTCGTTCGCTGTTTGTGTCCGCAATCAAATCAGTCGAGCCACGTAGGTAGCCGTGTATTATCAGCTGCGAAAGATGCATTTTCCACGATATTGGTAATAAAGGTAAATATGACAGCGCTACGTTTTGAAACCAGATCGCCTGAGTACATCACTTGTTGTTTTCCTAGCATTCTGGGCTGTTGTGGCGAGCAGCGTTCTGTGTTCTACATTAAGAGATGAAAACTATATTGCTGCTTTTCATTTTCTCTACAGATATATGACTATTTCGACAGTTTTCAGCTGTGGAGAAGTTTCTTGAAGAAGTTTGAGAAGTTTCTTTTGCTTATTTTCCTCCGCCTTTACAATAATAAAAGTTCAATAATAAACATTGTATACCTACGATCAGTGTCTGTTATTGAAACGCAATTATTAAATCAAAAACGGCGTTGCAAAATGTGTATCGTGCTCATGCAGATAAACACCGAACTCTGTTCAAGTGATTAGAGGATGGTGTTATATAGCGTATCGAATTCGTAAACTTGGTTCATGTTGTGAATTAAGATCAAATTTTATCTCCAGTCTTTGACTTTTATACATTTAAGAGTGCTAAAGAAATTCTACTACTGAATGCGGAGGACAGGACGAATATATGGGAAAATTAGATTTAGGAGCCTTTAAGAAGAGGAAAAATTGTTCACTGACGTAGAGGAAGAATTTGGTATAAGCCTTGATGTTATTGGCGTCCACTGTTAGAGTTCAAAAGCGCTTTGGAAGACTTTTGATCATACAAGGCAGAAGTGACATACAACACTTCTGTGGAATTCATAAAACTGTTGGCAAAATTACAACCAAACATTGAATTTAATTTGAAAAACAGGTTTCTGAAAATGTGTGCCTGAAACACAGCATAGTATGGAAGTGAATAATGGACTGTATAAAAACCATGAAAGAAGATAATCAAAGTGTATGAGAAGGGGTATTATGGATGGATGCTGCATATTAAGGTAAGGTAACACGTGGGTTGGTTCTTCATAGAATTGAAGGGATAAGTATTGTTTGGAGTACACTAACTAAAACAAATGAAAGATTATAACAAAAGAGTTGAGATGTAGATGAATGAACTCCATGGTACGAGAGGGAACTGTAGAGCAAAGAGTGATTGAAGTGTACCTAATAAATAACCCAGCATGTTGAGCGTTAAGTGTTACTCTCAGACGAAGAGATTCGCACAACACAGGAAATGATGGCCACAATATAAAACAAGCCAGACTGTTGATATAAAAGTTTTATTTTTTTGGTTTCTACTGCATCAAAATATTTTTCGTACAGATATCTTCAGTGATCTAAATACAATTTTCATGTATCCAAATATTGTGAATTATCATAACGTATTAACAATATCTTCTTGCAAGTTACTGGCATTAAATTGTTATTATGTTTTATCTTTTAAGCGGTTATATGTAGAAGTTGCAAGAGACAAATTTGACCTCTGTGTATTGGCGGTTAACAACGTACGTTTTCCAGTCCGATGGTCGGTTCTCAGAATCATTCTGAGTGAAGTTAAATTGTTTCAAGGCTTTAACCAATGGTTTTTGTGCACTACGTTTAACCCTGTCTCATAGGTCTAAGCGAGACTGAAGACCCGTCTTAAGATTATTAAGTGAGTGAGCATTGGGGAATATTAATTTTTGTTCGCGAACAAACATTTTCTGTAGTTTATTTAGCGAAAGAAGATCCCTGACAGTTGCACTGGGTTTAGTGCGGTTGCTTCACGAGTCTACTACAACCAATCACGTAACAAGATTTTCTACATGCCTCTGTGGCGACACCTCAGTGTTGTCACAGCTCTATAGACGACTACTGTTTTCACCTCTGTCTGCACCTCGTACCTGAAAGCTCGCAACAGCGCTGCAAGTTACCAGGGAAAGCCTTTCGCGGACTCTACTGTAGCTAATCTTCGGAGAATTATGCCGCATGATATGTACTACATGCCAATAATGCGTGGAATCCAGCTGTGGCAGTTGATAAGACTTATTCTCGTCACACCATGGATTCACCGAGATAAAATTGTTAAATTATCATTCCTAGTTTTTAATTTCTCATGCAGAATGACAGGGTAATCTATCTATATCTTGAATGAGATTTTCACTCTGCAGCGGAGTGTGCGCTGATATGAATCTATGTCTTAATTATCAATTCCAATTTTTAATTTCGCATGCAGGATGACAGGATAACCTATCCATGGTCTTAAACTGGCCGTGTGTGAATGATAAGATCACTAGTAGTACGAAGATTTGCTTCAAAACGATTAATGCTACATTTTATATGAATTAAAATATATGAGGGGGGTTTGAAAAGTCCGTGCAGAAATAAAAACTACTTACGTGTTTGGGTTAAACCTCTTTTATTTTTCGACGTAGACTCCTTTTAGACTTATACACTTCGTCCAACGCTGTTCCAATTTGTTGATCCCTTCCGAATAATAGGAATTGTCCAAGTATGTAAAATAGCTATAGTTGCTGCAGCCACCTCCTCGTTTTAGAATAACATCTTTGTCCCGCCAGCCATTTCTTCAAATTGGGGAACAAATAGTAGCCCGAGGGAGCCAAGTCTGGAGAATAGGGGGTGTGTGAAACGAGTTGTAATCCTATTTCCTATAATTTTGTGACCACAACTGCTGAGGTGATGAAAAAGGACGTTTTTCTTGCAGCTCGGTTTCCAAATCTTCCAATAAGAGGAATAATATGCACCTGCAATAGTTTTACACTTTTCCAGATAGTCGATGAGGATTATACCTTTCCAATCCCAGTCGCCATAACCTTTCTCGCCGAAGGAATGGTTCAAATGGTTCAATGGCTCTAAACACTATGGGACTTAACATCTGACGTCATCAGTCTCCTAGACTTAGAACTACTTAAACCTAACTAACCTAAGGACGTCATACGCATCCATATCGAGGCAGGATTCGAATCTGCGATCGTAGCAGCAGCGCGGTTCCGAAGGAATCGTCTTCGCCTTTTTTGGTGCAGGTTCTCGCTTGGTAGCCCTTTGTTTAGATTGTTGCTTGGTCTCAGGAGTACAGTAATGTATCCATGTTTCATCCACAGTGACAAAACGACAATTGAAGTCCTGCGGATTTTTCCTGAACAGCTGCAAACCATCCTTGCAATACTTCACAAGATTCCGTTTTTGGTCAAGCGTGAGCAATCGCGGAACCCATCTTGCGGATTGCTTTCTCATGTCCAAATGCTTATGCAAAATATTGTGTACCCGTTCATTCGAGATGCCCACAGCATTAGCAATCTCACGCACCTTAACTCTTCTGTCATCCATCTGCATATCATGGATTTTATCAGTGATTTCTGGAGTCGGAGCCTCCAGAGGGCGTCCAGAATGTTCAGCATCACTTGTGCTCACATAGCCACTCCGAAAATTTTGAAACCACTTGTAAACTGTTCTAATCGAAGGTGCAGGGTCACCGTAATGTTTATCAAGCTTCTCTTTAGTCTCCTGAGGTGTTTTGCCTTTCATAAAGTAATGTTGAATCACCACACGAAATTTTTTCATCCATTTTTTCACAATCACTCGACTTCCTTGATTCACACGAAAGCCAAACACAAAGAAATAGACCAATATGGCTGAAACTTTCCAGAGATGCTACTAACTAAACATGACCTTGATACGTGCCGGTGGTGCCATCTCTCGGACTTCGCACGGACTTTTCAAACGCCTCTCGTATTATGCTCACTCTCATTGTTGGTACAAGCTACAATGAGCTAAATCAAATCTTATAATGTCCGTTATTTTAAAGAAACATTAGTAGGACAGAAACTCTAGCAGCTTTCATAGTATGTGAATAACTGAAGTTACAAGTAACATTCTTTTTATGACACACAATTCCTTAAGGTAATTTGCTACCCGGTCTGGGCGAGGGCACACAGGTTTGCACACAGGATTGCCATTGGCTGTTTTTCTTTCTTTTTTTTCTTTTTTTTCTTTTTGAGAAAGCAGGGCATGCAGCAGATATGACAGTAGCTCTACTATCTTGGTAACACCGTAAATTCGGGGACGCCATATTCTGCTATAATTTTTGAGGGAAAACAACCGACACCCTGAACAAGTATTTTATTTGTGTTGCTGATGACCTCTTTGCAACAAACGACATTCAATTAAAATGACGTGGAACGTTCATTGACGTCAAACCCTCCGGCGATCACAAAATTGCAAATTAAGTAGATATTACAGCACAGAGGAAACATGTAGTTCGGGATAATTTTCGTCATTGATAACTGACATGCACAAATATTATTTGATTAGAAGGAAGCGGTAGACCTTACTGGAAGCTTTTCATTCAGTAGGAATGTCCTCATCCATGCTAGTGGTGAACTGCTTCTACATACATATTCCGCAAGGCATTGCACGATGCGTGGTGGAGGGTGTTTCGTACTGATATTAGCGTTTTATGCCTTCTATCTACATTTTCCGTGTAAGGAAAACTATTTTTATGTGAGTATGGTGCACTCGGTTGTGACATTTTTGTTCCACATGTTCACCACGTATCGTTTCTTTCATAGTTACATGCTCAATGTATTGATTATTTTCTCTCCGTTGCTGTACGTCACACATGGAGATTACCAAATGACTGAAATTGGTAATTAATAAGGTTTGTTCCTTCACCATCTCTTGGTGGTTCCGAAGTATTACTCTTTCCAAATTATTTTTGTTTATTTGTTATCAAATTTAGTAGCGACAGGTTATCAATATTTTCTTAATGTATGGGTACGCGGTCTCTGAAAATTGTTTTGGAATACTAACAGCCCATATAATCATTTAAGTACAGCGGCTGATTGGTAGTAACAGGATGACAAAGGCTACTGAATTCAGACACCTCAACAATCACAAGGCAACTCAGTACCTGCGCTTTGCTAACATCACACATATTCCTTAATGAAGCCTAATGTCCCGACCGTCAACGCGGAAGATGATTCTTTACTGCTTTATGGTTAGTTTATTGGATCACTATTCTCATGGCTAAAGTTGCTCTATTCAAACACGAATCCACCGTCACTCGCTGTTATAATTTTAAAGTGACTACCTGCAAAGTATTAATGACGTTTTGTTATTAGTGCGACGTGTTTAGGAACAGGGAAATAATTATCTTAGATTATCAGTCGTTTGAACGGGAACACTTGGGTGATACGTAGTTGCATAAATGTTCAGTGTGCGTTTAAATACCTAATAAGAACCCAGACCAACGAACATCCTCATGCGGAATGTAAACGTAAGTAATCGAAGACCTGATAATTTCCGTTTTCAAATCGAACAAATTCGCTGGTGAAAAATGGAACCAAGTTTAAAAATTAACAGTACTGTCAGTCTGATATAAGAGTTCTAAGGGGTACTGATAACTTTAAGTTTTAGACGATCCATCATTGAAGTGAACGTGGAAATGTGACTGGTCATAAACTTCTAGAAATAAGGAATACCAACAGCAGCACTTTTATAAAATACGCACATCAAAAAAAGTTTTGCGTCACCTCGGTTCCGAGAGTTCCGGAACCTCTGCAGGAAACTGGAATAGAGATCAACATAAGCATCATTTCCTTCCTTTTTATTGCCCATGAAAACTACACATTGTATGTTGTACCACCATACAGCGAGATCTTCAGAGGTGGTGAAGCAGACTGCTGCCCTCACCAGTCCCTCTAATACCCAGCAACACGTCTTGTAGCATTGATGCGTGCCTGTATTCGTCGTGGCATACTAACCACAAGTTCATCAAGGCACTGTACTGCAGACCGTCCCACTCCTCAACGCCTATTCGGCGTAGATCCCTCAGACTGGTTGGTGGGTCACGTCGTCCATAAACAGCCTCTTTCAATCTATCCCAGGCATGTTCGATAGGGCTCATGTCTGGAGAACATACTGGCCGCTCTAGTAGAGCGATGTCGTTATCCCGAAGGAAGTCATTCACAAGACGTTTACGATAGGGGCGCGAATTTTCGTCCAGCCGGCCGGAGTGGCCGAGCGGTTCTAGGCGCTACAGTCTGGAACCGCGCGACCGCTACGGTCGCAGGTTCGAATCCTGCCTCGGGCATGAATGTGTGTGATGTCCTTAGGTTAGTTAGGTTTAATTAGTTCTAAGTTCTAGGCGACTGATGACCTCAGAAATTAAGTCCCATAATGCTCAGAGCCATTTCAACCATTTTTAATTGTCGTCCATGAAGACGAATGCCTCGCCAGTATGCTGTCAATATGGGTGCACTATCGGTCAGAGGATGGCATTCACGTATCGTACACCCGCTACGGCGCCTTCCATGACCTCCAGCAGCGTATATCGGCCCCATGTAATGCAAACCCAAAACAGCAGGAAACCTACACCTTGCTGCACTCGCTGGACTGTGTGTCTAAGGCGTTCAGCCTGACCGAGTTGCCTCCAAAACCGTCTCCGATGTTTGTCTGGTTGAAGTCCTATGCGACACTCATTGTTCAAGAGAATTTTATGCCAGTTCTGAGCGGTCCATTCGGTATGTTGTTGGGGCCCCTGTACCGCACTGCATGGTGTCGTGGTTGCAAAGAAGGACCTCGCCATTAACGCCGGGAGTGAAGTTGCGCATCATGCAGCCTATTGCGCACAGTTTGAGTCGTAACACGACGTCCTGTGACTGCACGAGAAACATAATTCAACATGGTGGCGTTGCTGTCAGGGTTCCTCCGAGCCATAATCAGTAGGTAGCGGTCATCCACTGCAGTAGCAACACCTGGGCGACCTGAGCGAGGCATGTCATCAACAGTTAATGTCTCTCTGTATCTCCTCCATGACGAAACCACATCGTTTTGGTTCACTCCGAGACGCCTGGACACTTCCCTTGTTGAGAGCCCATCCTGGCACAAAGTAACAATGCGGACGCAATCGAAACGCGGTATTGACCGTCTAGGCATGGTTGTTGATCTACAGACAACACGAGCCATGTACCTCCATCCTGGTGGAATGACTGGAACTGATCGGCTGTTGGACCCCCTCCGTCTAATAGGCGCTGCTCATGCATGGTTGCATCTTTGGGCGGGTTTTGTGACATCTCTGAACTGTCAAAGGCACTGTGTCTGTGATAGGAAATTGACGGTCAGCGTCTGCCTTCAGGAGTTCTGGGAACTGGGGTTATGCAAAACTATTTTAGATGCGTGCATTTCAATGAGTACGAAATCCGCACATACAAAGAACTTGGCATTGGGAACCAGCTTATCAGTATGGTGTTGATCACCCTCTCCACTCTGGGCCGAAAGGCACGATAACCCTGGGCTCGGTGTGGGGAGGCGGTGGGGTGAGTGAACTGCTGTAGCCTGTTGTGGGGTTGTGAACCACTGAGGGCTACGGCAAGGACGAAGCCTCTCAGTCGTTTCTATGTCCCCAGTTTTATAGCATAAAATACAATACTGCTATCTTTGATGTCATAACGTATCAATATTACACTCCTGGAAATGGAAAAAAGAACACATTGACGCCGGTGTGTCAGTCCCACCATACTTGCTCCGGACACTGCGAGAGGGCTGTACAAGCAATGATCACACGCACGGCACAGCGGACACACCAGGAACCGCGGTGTTGGCCGTCGAATGGCGCTAGCTGCGCAGCATTTGTGCACCGCCGCCGTCAGTGTCAGCCAGTTTGCCGTGGCATACGGAGCTCCATCGCAGTCTTTAACACTGGTAGCATGCCGCGACAGCGTGGACGTGAACCGTATGTGCAGTTGACGGACTTTGAGCGAGGGCGTATAGTGGGCATGCGGGAGGCCGGGTGGACGTACCGCCGAATTGCTCAACACGTGGGGCGTGAGGTCTCCACAGTACATCGATGTTGTCGCCAGTGGTCGGCGGAAGGTGCACGTGCCCGTCGACCTGGGACCGGACCGCAGCGACGCACGGATGCACGCCAAGACCGTAGGATCCTACGCAGTGCCGTAGGGGACCGCACCGCCACTTCCCAGCAAATTAGGGACACTGTTGCTCCTGGGGTATCGGCGAGGACCATTCGCAACCGTCTCCATGAAGCTGGGCTACGGTCCCGCACACCGTTAGGCCGTCTTCCGCTCACGCCCCAACATCGTGCAGCCCGCCTCCAGTGGTGCCGCGACAGGCGTCAATGGAGGGACGAATGGAGACGTGTCGTCTTCAGCGATGAGAGTCGCTTCTGCCTTGGTGCCAATGATGGTCGTATGCGTGTTTGGCACCGTGCAGGTGAGCGCCACAATCAGGACTGCATACGACCGAGGCACACAGGGCCAACACCCGGCATCATGGTGTGGGGAGCGATCTCCTACACTGGCCGTACACCACTGGTGATCGTCGAGGGGACACTGAATAGTGCACGGTACATCCAAACCGTCATCGAACCCATCGTTCTACCATTCCTAGACCGGCAAGGGAACTTGCTGTTCCAACAGGACAATGCACGCCCGCATGTATCCCGTGCCACCCAACGTGCTCTAGAAGGTGTAAGTCAACTACCCTGGCCAGCAAGATCTCCGGATCTGTCCCCCATTGAGCATGTTTGGGACTGGATGAAGCGTCGTCTCACGCGGTCTGCACGTCCAGCACGAACGCTGGTCCAACTGAGGCGCCAGGTGGAAATGGCATGGCAAGCCGTTCCACAGGACTACATCCAGCATCTCTACGATCGTCTCCATGGGAGAATAGCAGCCTGCATTGCTGCGAAAGGTGGATATACACTGTACTAGTGCCGACATTGTGCATGCTCTGTTGCCTGTGTCTATGTGCCTGTGATTCTGTCAGTGTGATCATGTGATGTATCTGACCCCAGGAATGTGTCAATAAAGTTTCCCCTTCCTGGGACAATGAATTCACGGTGTTCTTATTTCAATTTCCAGGAGTGTATATTACTTACTTGGAACTGGCTTCTGTAACTTTTGGAGCCGAGCGCTCATTTTCTCTAAGAAAGTATTGTCTTGCCATGAAATGACAACGCCCCAGCTCCAGTGGTCACTCGCCTTCTTGGTATCTGTGGTAAAGGCGATTATGGGTGCTCACACTGAACGGTTGCGTGCAATCACGTCAACGATAAGTTCTAGGAAGAATTTGGTAGTAAGTATATCTACATCTACATGGATACCCTGCAATTCACATTTAAATGCTTGGCAGAGGGTTCTTCGAACCACCTTCACAATCTCGTAAAGCGCGCGGAAACAACGAACACCTGTATCTTTGCGTACTAGCTCTGATTTTCCATATTTTATCGTGGTGGTCGCTTCTCCCTATGTAGGTCGGTGTCAACAAGATATTTTCCCATCCGGAGGAGAAAGTTGGTGATAGGAATTTCGTGAGAAGATTCCGTTGCAACGAAAAATGCCTTTGTTTAAATGATGTCCAGCCCAAATCCTGTATCATTTCAGTTACACTCTATCCCCCCCCCCCCCATTTACGCGATAATACAAAATGTGCTGCCCTTCTCTGAACTTTTTCGATGTACTTCGTCAATCCTGTCTGGTAAGGACCCCACACAGCGCAGCAGTATTCTAAAAGAGGACGGACAAGCGAAATGTAGGCAGTCTCCTTAGTAGATCTGTTACGTTTTCTAAGTGTCCTGCCAATAAAACGCAGCCTTTGGTTAGTTTTCCTCACAACATTTTCTGTCTGTTCCTCCCAATTTAAGTTGTTCGTAACTGTAACTCCTAGGTATTTAGTTGAATTTTTGGCCTTTAGATTTGACTGATTTATCATGTAACCTAAGTTTATCGGATTTCATTTAGCACCCATGTGGATGACCTCACACTTTTCGTTATTTAGGGTCAACAGCCAATTTTCGCAGCTTCCAGTTACCTTTTCTAAATTGTTTTGCAAATTGTTTCGATTTTCTAATGACTTTATTAGTCGATAAATGACAGCGTGATCTGCAAACAACCGAAGACGGCTGCTCGTTGTCTCCCAAATCGTTTACGTAGATAAAGATCAGCAAGGGCCTGTAACACTACCTTGGAGAACGCCAGAAATCATTTCTGTTTTACTCAATGAATTTCCGTAAACTACTACGAACTGTGACCTCTCTGACAGGAAACCACAAATCTAGTCACATAACTGAGACGCGCAATTTCACTGCAAGCCGCTTGTATGGTACAATGTCAAAACCCTTCAGAAAATCCAGAAATAAGGAATCAATCTGAAATCCCTTGTCAATAGCGCTCAACGCTTCATGGTAATAAAGAGCTAGTTGTGTTTCACAAGAACGATGTTTTCTAATTCCATGATGACTGTGTATTAATAGTCCGTTTTCTTCGAGATAATTCATAATGTTAGAGCACAATGTACGTCCCAAAATCCTGCTGCATATCGACGTTAATGATATGGGCCTGTAACTTAGTGGATTATAACCTTTCTTTAATATCGGTGTGATCTGTGCAACTTTCCAGTCTTTGGGTACGGCTTTCGTCGAGCGAATCGATTGTATATGATTGTTAAGTGTGGAGCTAATGCATTAGCATACTCAGAAAGGAACCTAACTAGCATACAATATTGACCAGAAGACTTGCTTTTACGAGGTGCATTCAAGTTCTAAGGCCTCCGATTTTTTTCTCCGGACTGGAAAGAGATAGAAACATGCGCATTGTTTTAAAATGAGGCCGCGTTCATAGTCAATACGTCCCAGAGATGGCAGTACCGTACGGCAGATGGAATTTTACCGCCAGCGGCGAGAATGAGAACTGTTTTAAATACTTAAAATCGCGACGTTTTCCTTACTTGAACAGCGTGCAATCATTTGTTTTCTGAATTTGCGTGGTGTGAAACCAATTGAAATTCATCGACAGTTGAAGGAGACATGCGGTGATGGAGTTATGGATGTGTTGAAAGTGCGTTCGTGGGTGCGACAGTTTAATGAAGGCAGAACATCGTGTGACAACAAACCGAAACAACCTCGGGCTAGCACAAGCCGGTATGATGACATGATCGAAAAAGTAGAGAGAATTGTTTTGGGGGATCGCCGAATGACTGTTGAACAGATCGCCTCCAGAGTTGGCATTTCTGTGCGTTCTGTGCACACAATCCTGCATGACGACCTGAAAATGCTGACGGACGACCACATGGCTGCCTGTGTGGCATGTTGCCAAGCTATGTTGATGCGCCATGACAGCATGAATGGGACTTTCTTTTCGTCGGTTGTGACAATGGATGAGACGTGGATGCCATATTTCAATCCAGAAACAAAGCGCCAGTCAGCTCAATGAAAGCACACAGATTCACCGCCACCAAAAAAATTTCGGGTAACCGCCAGTGCTGAAAAAATGATGGTGTCCATGTTCTGGGACAGTGAGGGCGTAATCCTTACCCATTGCGTTCCAAAGGGCACTACGGTAACAGGTGCATCCTACGAAAATGTTTGAAGAACAAATTCCTTCCTGCACTGCAACAAAAACGTCCGGGAAGGGCTGCGCGTGTGCTGTTTCACCAAGACAATGCACCCGCACATCGAGCTAACGTTACGCAACAGTTTCTTCGTGATAACAACTTTGAAGTGATTCCTCATGCTCCCTACTCACCTGACCTGGCTGCTAGTGACTTTTGGATTTTTCCAACAATGAAAGACACTCTCCGTGGCCGCAAATTCAGCAGCCGTGCTGCTATTGCCTCAGCGATTTTCCAGTCGTCAAAACAGACTCCTAAAGAAGCCTTCGCCGCTGCCATGGAATCATGGCGCAAGCGTTGTGAAAAATGCGTACGTCTGCAGGGCGGTTACGTCGAGAAGTAACGCCAGTTTCATCGATTTCGGGTGAGTAGTTAATTAGAAAAAAACATCGGAGGCCTTAGAACTTCAATGCACCTCGTATTAAATGATTTAAGTTGCTTCACTTCTTCGAGGTTATTTACTTCTACGTTACTCATGTTGGTAGCTGTTCTTGTTTAGAATTCTTGAATATTTACTTCGTCTTCTTTTGTGGAGGTATTTCTGAAGGCTGTGTTTAGTATCTCTGCTTTGGCAGCACTGTCTTCGATAGTATCTCCATTGCTATCGCGCAGATATGGCATTGAGTGCTTATTGCCGCTAACGTACTTCACATACGACCAAAATCTCTTTGGATATCCTCCCAGGTTTCGATACAAAGTTTCGTTGTGGAAACTATTGTAAGCATCTCGCTTTGAAGTCCGCTTTAAATTTCGAGCGTCTGTAAAATATCGCCAATCATGAGGATTTAGCGTCTCTTTAAATTTGGTGTTTGTTTCGTTGGTTCTGCAACAATGATCTGACTCGTATTGTGTACCAAGGACAACCACCTCCGGCGTTTGTTAATTTATTTGGTATAAATCTCTCAATTGCTTCGATACTAATTCTTTGAATTCAAGCCACATCTGTTCTACACTACTAATGTGGAAGAAGTGGAGATTGTGTCTCAGGAAGGCTTCAAGTGAATTTTTGTCTGCTTTTTTGAATAGGTATATTTTTTGTTTATTTTTGGAGGATTATGGGGTTACAATATTCAACCTCGGTACGACAACCCTGTGTTCACTAATCCCTGTATCCGTTCTGATGCTCCTTATTAACTCAGGATTATTTGTTGCTAAGAGATCAGGTGTGTTTTCACAACGGATTACTACCCACCTGGGCTCATGAACTAGTTACTGGAAATATTTTTCAGAGAATGCGTTTAGCACAATTTCGGATGATGTTTTATGCATACCCCCGCAATTAAACATCTATTTTCGCCAACATATCGAGGGTAAATTAAAGTCACCACCAACTGTAATCGTATGAGTCAGGTACGTGTTTGAAATCAAACTCAAGTTTTCTTTGAGCCTTTCAGCAACTGTATCATCTCAATTGGGAGGTCGGTAAAAGGATCCAGTTATTATCTTATTTCGGTTGCCAACAATGACTTCTGCCCATACTAACTCACCGGGACTGTCTACTTCAGTTTTGACAAGGTAAACTACTTCCAACAGCAACAAACACGCCACCGCCAACCGTGTTTACCCTATTCTTCCGAACACCGTTCAGTTCTTCGCAAAAATTTCGGCTGAGCTTATCTCCGGCTTTAACCAGCTTTCAGTGCGTATAACGATTTGAGCTTTCTATTAGCTCTTGGAGCTCTGGTACTTTCCCAACACAGCTACGACAATTTAAAACTGTTATACCGATGGTCCCTGTATCTGAGTTTCTCCTGTGTTTAGCCTGAAGCCCTTCTTTTGTTTTTCGGAAACCCTGTAACCTAAAAAACGGCCCAGTCCACGCCACACAGCCCCTGCTACCCGCGCAGCCACCTCCTGCGTGTAGTGGACACCTGACCTATTCAGAGGAACCCGAAACCCAACCACCCTTGTCGAAAGTCGAGGAATCTGCAGCTTACACGGTCGCAGAACCGTCTGAGCCTCTGATTCAGACCCTCCACTCGGCTCTGTACCAACGGTCCACACTCGTTCCTGTCGACTACGCTGCAAATTTTTAGCTCTACTTTCATCTTGCAAGCAAGACTGGCGGCCTTTACCACCTCTGTTAGCCGCTCGAAACCAGAGAGAATCTTTTCTGATCCAAAGTGGCATACATCATTGGTACAGATGTGAGTCACCACCTGTAGTTGGCTGCAACCTGTGCTCTTCATGGCATTCGGGAGGATCCGTTCCACATCTGGAATGACTCCACCCGGCATGCACACGGAGGGCACATTAGCTTTCTTTCCCTTCTTGGCAGCCATGTCCCTAAGGATCCCCATAACGCGCCTAACGTTGGAGCCCCCAACTATCAATAATCCCACCCTGTTTGATTGTCCGGATCCTGCAGGCTGAGAGGTTTTCTCTGAGTCAGGACACGGCATCTGGCTCAGCGACATTGTCAGCCACAGACAGCACCCGGAACCTGTTTGTCAGACAAACCGGGGAGGCCTCACGTGCGGCTTCCTGGGAAGTCTTTCGCCGCCTACTACGCCCTGGGGCGACCTCCCACTCGACCACAGGTGAGGGGTCAGCCTCAGTGTGAGCAGCAACTGGGATGGCCAATGCTGACGACCAGTTGGAGGACTCGGACGTGCTGGACGTCCGTTGGATCTCCAGGCCGGTCCACAACAGTGGTGCCCATCCACTGCAGCCTCAAGCTGTGTAACCGAGGCCATCACAGCCTGGAACTGAGAGTGAAGTAGCACCAACTCGGCTCGCATCCGCATAAAAAATCGCCGTCCCTGAGGATACTAAAGACCGTGGAAAACTAAACTATGCAGATAAACGGACAGTCGGCATATGATCCGCAACTCTACTGTCGACCATGACGAAAACGCAGGAACTTTGTCTAATAGATTCACATGCAGACATTCAAAAACCTAACTACCGAAGCACTCAGGTGAAATATTTCACCCCTCGTTAGGAACTTGTAATATGACACAAAATCGGTTTACTTTCCGACGCAATTTAAAAAGCGAGAACTGTGGGTATTAGATATTAAATTAACACACATAAATTCAAAAGACTAAACTATTAAAGCACAAAGATGATATTACAAAATTCGCTTCTAGTTAGTAACTCGTAAAAGTTACAAGCTTCGTTACTTCCCTGTTGCTGCGTGTGTCTCGGCTTGCTGCTGCTGCCTCAATAGCATTAATAGTTGAAAGGGTTACATCGGGTTTTAGAAGAAAATTATTTCAATAATTCTTTTATCTCGCAGGAAGGCGCTTGGGATTAATTAAGAGATATATCGTTCATACAGTGTAGTCTTTGACCATTTACAGTTGTCGTGGAGAAACGTATTGATAGCAGTATGTAAATATAAAAGCTTCCGTGATTAATGATTGTCTGTTTAATTAATGTGAAAAGATAAATAACGTAGCAATAGTTGCTTCAGTGCAGTGTGAAACAAACGTAACTGTTAACACGAGATTGGATGAACGTAGACACTATTAGGAAAGTGTGTTACGTGCTAAAGCGACAATTAAACAAACTAGTTTCACTTGCACTGTTATCATTTCAGACGGTTTTTTTCACTGTTTAGTTAAATACCTACGATGTTCGAAAAGCTTAAGCGAAACATATTTGTATTAAGCACATGACAGTTTATTTTCGTAACGAAGCGTGATTCTCTCAGGAAAACCACCGAGCTTGACTCCAATAAGCGCAAAATGTTCGGTATCAAAACTAAAGAGACAGGGAAACTCTTATTATAATTGCCTCCACGACAGGACACAGTTATATTATTCTGTTCGCAACGCCACGGACATGTTACAGGGTACATCGAATGATCTCCCGTAAAATCACATAGTTCGACAATAAAAGCAGAACTACTGAGCACAGCCATAAGGATATTCGCCCGAAGCGAAACAAGGAAAAAACTGACTTTACACAGCAATGAGGAATCATGAGCCCGCTCCTTCCAAGGTAGTCGTCGCATGCCAGAATTTTAATGAATTACTTCATTTTAGAAGATATTTCTGACTGATGTGCTAATGAGCTTCTTAGAGACCATCACGTTGCCAGACTGGCACATAAGTGACGCAGGTTGAGTTGTGTGGGGTTCCTGTTGAAAGGCTGATCAAGTAATGATCCGCTGCAGAGGAGAAGAGACATATCACCCTGAAGTTAAGAACAAAAAATTTTGTTTCGAGAAATAAAGGAATGGTGTAAAAACAGTTTCATTCGGAGACGCATTTACTGATTCTCCTAAGATTCAGGAAACCGCTTTGATTGTGACACATTACGTCTTTCTAAAACTAATGAAATGACACAACTTCAAAGACGTTACTGGTCTCATACAGATGTGATTTTATGCATGTAGATAGAAGTGGCGAGTGGAAAATTTGTGCCGAGACTGGTATTCCAACCTTGGTTTCCTGCTTACCAGGCACGCACGTCAGCCGCTAAGCCACCTTCGCACAGCGGTTCACACAACTGCACGGATTATCCAGGCATGGCCCCCTCCTTGATCCAGATTCTCAGTGCCGCCCCAGTCTACTTTAGATTACCCTTTACACACTATCAGAATTTCTGTGGCTCTCCACATTCTGGAACAGCAACTCAACGTCTAACGTAAGTGGGGGATCCAGCATAAAACCCAAGTGCAGGTACTTATACAAACAAATGACACAATTTCAGACATTTTACTGGTCTCATAATGATATAATTATGTGTATATCGATTCCTAGCCTTGGTACAAATTTTCACTCGCCGCTTCACTCTATATTCATAAAATCATAACTTTATGAGACCAGTAAAGTCTCTGAGATTGTGTCATTTGTTTGTGTTAAGTAAATGTATCTGGGTATGATAGTGGATCCCCGATTTACGTTCGACGCTGAGGTACTATTCCGGAACATGGAGAGCCTCCGAAATTCTTTTCGTGTGTAAGGCGGAATTTAAAGTAGACTGATGCGGCGGTGAGAATTTGGATCGAGGATGGAGGGCTGCGAAAGTAATCCGTGCAGTTGTGTGAACCGCTGTCCGAAGGTGGCTCAAAGACTGCATATCATTCCTCATTCTTTCATTGTTGTAATTTATGACGGCAATTATCTGTCACCTTATTTATGTCATTTCATTGTAAGCTAGTCATTTTTGTTACTGTTTTTGTGTAATAAAAAAAAGAGGTTAGGAAAAAAAAGTAGCTATCGCACCTGCCTAATAAGAAAGGAGACCTGGGTTCGATTCCCACCCTTGTCACAAATTTTCACTCGCAGCTTGTCTACATACATAAAATTTCGTCTTTCTACATTCTGAAACAGTGTTATTATAGCCTAAATAGTAAGTTAGGAAATTACTTAAGCCATGCCATCTTCAACTGCAGAATGTTGTTTCTCGCATCTGAGTTAAGGAACGAAATGACTAAGAAAAATAAATACACTATACTCAGTTTTCTATACGCCTGTAGGTGATACAAATCAGGAATCTGGTTTCTTAATTTGTGCCAGTGGTTGCATAAATTGTATCACCTTTATAAACTATGTTCCTGAGCTGAAAAACATGCTCTAGACTAACTTTTAGGAAATGTTCCATATTTTAGTTCATACAGCACTAATTGCCGGCATTGCAATATTCGTTTGGCCACCTATGCACATTTTACGTGAATCCATATTTCATGTATCAGGTCATTTTTTCTATTTGATCTCCTTCGTCCAGCTGGCAACTCAATTAATCCGCCTCACGAATGACTTTCCGTGGCGGATTCCCCACAGAGACTTCAAATCACTTCCATTATGCAGGTTGCAGTTCTAGATTTCGCATCTCTTGCTCCTGTTTTTCTTTTTCTTATTATTTTCATAATTTCCGTCGGATTCGGCGATATTTCTTGAATCGACACTTTCATTGCAGTTTTTGATTGCCGTGGCTTCTTCTGCATTGAGATTGCGGGGCATTCCGTTCCGTTTTGCGATATCGAATTTTTCTTCCGTCCAAAATGCTTGAATCGAAATCTCTTGCAATGTAAGAATATGCCTTTTCTACCGCTTTGGATAACACTTTACTCAAGCCAAATATTATTACATCCCCGTTTTCACTTTTGTTTTCATTTTCAGATTCAGAGCAGATTCAGATGGCTTAGGCACATTTTATACACGTACACATTCACTTAATACATAGTCCCCATTTATAAATACTGTTACAGCTAAATGCAGTTCATCTGTGCTCCACTTCGTACAACACTAAAATACAAAGTATGTTAATTAATAACTTAGGATAAAGAAGGCATTAGACAATTCGGAGCATCATTTCCAAACAGTATGTTGCATTACTAATGCTAAATGCATATTTTGAAGGCCATTTTACGAGAAAGCTTCTTAAACTGTACCGCTGCGACACCAGATACTTACAGCGGTAAACAATAGGTGATGTCGCTATTTTCTTCAGTAAATTTCCTAAAAACGAACGACGACGAATACAGACTCATAACTGTCTGGAAACTAAAGTTGTTTCATGCATATTCACCCATAAATAAAATATTTTATTGACATTCATCTTGTAACAGTAATTCTCTTAGTCACATACATAAAACGTTAGACGAAAATACAGAAAATCAACATTGTCTTCAGACGACCTGTTCCATAACACACAGAACTCAAACATGGCAATATGGCTCCAAGATGCACGTAGTTCACGTTTGCATCACTAAGTGTCGGATCCCACAAGAGGTACGAATTTTATAGTAGTGGTACAAATTTAGAGCCGGTACAATATTGGCAATGTCCCCTAATTTCTCATACTCGAAATTTACTCGTTGCAGATCCATAAGAAATCACTTTACAAAGTGCTTCCAATATCAGATTTGCAATTAAAAGACGTAAATGTTTCAATCAATCACCAACAAACTTGGATAATAACGACGTATACGTAGATCTCCTGCACTACAGTTGATGTCAGTGAACTGTTAATTGTAGGTTATAGCCGGCCTTGGTGGCCGACCGGTTCTAGGCGCTTTAGTCCGGAACCGCGCGACTGCTACGGTCGCAGGTTCGAATCCTGCCTAGGGCATGGATGTGTGTGATGTCCTTAGATTAGTTACGTTTAAGCAGTTCTCAGTTCTAGGGGACTGATGACCTCAGATTTTAAGTCCCATAGTGCTCAGAGCCATTTGAACCATTTTTTGTAGGTTACAGAAGTTACTGTCTGAAACGAATGCCCGTATCACAGAATGCACTGTTCCCTAGACTTCTCTATTATAGCCCATACTTAAGAACTACGTCGATACGCACGTCAGGCGATCTAGCTGTTTCTGTCAATGGTGTACAGATGTAGCTCATGTTGAAATTCTGTCACGGACAAAGTTTACAAGGTATGAAATACGATTATAATTCAACAAAGATCTGTAATTCATGTAAATCAGTTTCTTGCTTACAGCTTCTGTTTGAAAGGCTTTTCCACTTCACTGGAGATACGTACGTCCAGTGAGGCACTGATAACTAATGTATCACTATGATTAGAATATGAGGGTAAAGAATTTTGGTAAAAAACAGTGGAAGACGTACTGAAGTGGATGATCTGATGTCAGCTTTCTAATGAACTAAAACACCTGTATAGCCTTCAGTTTATTAGACGAAATATAAAAGAGTCATACAAAATTTGATACTGACGTGTGCACCAATAGTAATCAGCCATTAAATAAGGCTACAACTAAACTAAATCGAGGGTCATTTAACATTTTTGACAATACAGTAACAGTTGAATTTGCGTGCCTCGAAGGAAAAACAAATCGAGCTGGAATCGCACTCCGCAGGTTGAGAGTTCAGATCCGCATCCTGGCATCCTGATTTAGTCATTAACCACAAACTTTCAGGGCCGTCATTATCATCCTTGATTTTTGTTATGTGGGCTTGGTTTAAGTCATGGTTCTTTGTCTAATGTTTCGTTTCTCGATGCTGAGTACATCATCAGAGACTATAAAGGCTTTCTGAGTTTATTTAAATTTGAAACTATCATCTGAGCCTTTGTAGCCTCTGACGGTACCTGCAGCATTTCAATTTTCTGAGAAAAAAACGCATAACAAGATATCTTCAATTGAGGACTAATGGAACTAAAATTATGAAACTATAAATTTAGATTTTATTCAGGCACGAACACACTTACAAAGGGAGGCTCTGTGTAGTGGAATCGATGTTTGGAATCACTTATGCGGTGGTACAGGTATCACACATTCGAGTCATTCACCCTAGTTGTCCCTCGTTTGCGAATAACCGACAAGAAAGAATTTCTCATGACCTGCTAGACCCTTGTAAATCATAGTGACCTTCGAAACGGCGCCATAACGTAGCCCTTAAGTTACTGTATACAGCTAGTGCGTTGAAGGCTGTGGGTTGGAGTTCTGTCGGTTCTACCTTTCTTTTCCCATCTCTTTCGAACAGTTTTTGATCATCATTTTTATTCAATTAATTGGTTTAAATTTTTTCGTTTTTAATGCTTTTCTGTGACATCCAAACTACCCCATTAATTTGATTTTGCTCTCTATTTTTTTTTACTTCCTATTAGACTTTTCTCATTTGGAATCTTTGTCTGTGTGATTTTATTTGTTTTTATTCATCTATTGTAACATTTAGAAGTTCATAAATGAGTATGTCTCTGTTAGAAAACTAAAGACGAAATAATGTATTTTTACTAGCTGTGCAGTTGTGTGAAGAAATTATGCATCGTTACTACATGCACAATTTTTGGATGGTAGGCGTCATAGAAACATTTCTCCCAGCACCACGGACAAAATACTGCAGGCGAAGATCTGAAAGAAAAAAGTTTTTTGTAAATAATACCAAATTGAATCAAAATGATTAATATAAGAAGTGACTAGAAAAACATGGACGAAAATATAGAATGATGAAAAGTATGAAATTGAATTGAAGTAAATACTGTACATAAGAATACTGAAAATTATGTGGATAAACAATCCAATGAAAAAAGAAATAAATGGAAGTAAAAACTTAGAGTAATTCAAAAAGTTAATGTTATGATTAAAAAGACATGGCAAAGAATTCGAAATGAAAAAAGAAATAACAGTTAGACAAAATTATCTGAGTTTAAAAAAAAGATCACAGTCGTTTTGATAAAGAAGTCATAAAAAAAGGATTATACGTGACAGGACTCGAATCCACAACCTTCAGCACATTAATCAATAATCGCTAGCTACGCTATGGTTCCGTTTCGAAAATCTGTGTGATTTTCAAGGCATAATGGAGAACGGGCGCTCACCATGGTGAATGGCTGCAGGGTGTGATATCTGAGAGCCTAATCTACACCATTGTACAGGTACTTTCAAAAAGTAGGTCTCAGCCCCTGGAGATGCCCCTTGTTAGAGGCGATTACTACACGATACATTCAGACATTATCTGGCTTAGAAGTACTTTCAAAAAGTAGATCCCACCACATGAAGAGTCTGCTTGTTAGACGCGATTACTACACGATACGTTTAAACATTATACTGGGTTAGAGAGACTAATAACCGCAGGCGTAACTGATGGTGCAGTGGAGCGTGCTATTTAGACTTGGATGTAGTGCAATTTGCGGCAATTAGAGAGGATCTCAGCAGCAGAGATTATGGCGTCGTGTGTTGGTGAGCTGGACTGTCCGCTGCAGACAACACGCTTCACGCAGCAGGATTACGTCGCCGAGTTCAGGTGAGCCACCGTTGAATGGGTTGCGTTGGAAATCTGCCTGGCTCACCGTGAGCACTCAGAGGAACACTATTCCGGGTCGGAAACCCGAAAGTTCGAATAGAAGGATCTCCTTTTCATGGCGAGAGCTCAGGACGTAGCAGCATTCATAACATTTGATAGTAATCATTACATTAAATACAGACGCAGTGGTAGTAGCAGTCATAAGCCCTGAATAACCTGATTTCTGACTGGGCTCGCTCATTTAAGCTATCAGTACATCCTTCCAAACTATCTATACTTCAGCTGTCGGTTGTCATGTTTCTCCAAATGAATTCCCATAATGATACATCAGAACGAGATCGTATCGTTCTGAGACAGTCCGGGAATCGTGTTTGTATATGTTTCCTATCTCACCGTCTTTCTGCTTCTGAAGTATGCTCTCCTACTGCCAAACAGCGGTTCTCCCGAATTCTCCTAAAGCTGGGCTTGTCACGCAAGAAAAATTATTTGAAGCCATCACTTGAAGAACTATGTGGTTTTTAATTTCTTTTTAGTATACGGCTGGAGGGTGAATTCAGTCACAGCCCTGCACACCGATGAAAGGAGAAGTTTTTAACGTCGACGTTTACAGGACTTTAGTATCCATTACCTTACCAGATTATACAATATTAGGGGTAGAATCGAGAAGATGATAAATTATTTGCGCAGTATGTCGACTAAGTTCTGCAAGAACTGCCAGGGGTCAGCTTGGCTGCCAAAATGTGCAGGCACCTTATCAGTCACACTCATGAAGAGGAACCAAAATCATACGTTTGTCAGGTTCTTGCTTTCCGCTAGAGAGCTGTGTCCAACTGAATCACTCTTCAACATACCTGCGGTTCACGAGAACTCTGCGTGGTGATACATTGTTTGGGTTACTACGTTTACTAATATTTCCTACGAAAAAAGTAGATAAATAAACAACTGAATGAACAGCACTCTGAGAAAACGTTGTCATGTTTCAGAGATCCTTTTTATGAAGTTAATCATGATGCTAGTGTTTAAATGTATGTCAACACTGATACTTTGTGACAATTTATACAGATAAAAGCTGTGTTATACAGATATCTTGGGGACATTTAAAGTCAACCAAAACGTGCCTTTCCAGATGACTTTGAGTAGCAAAAAATTTTCTTATTGTTATTAAAGGAAAGAGTTGGCTGATATTATTAAACTATTTCAGAGATTTTATTTAAACATAATAGATCCCTGACATTATTTAAGTAATCCCTAGAAGCTGATCGCTACAAATTACTATCATAGATTTCACAAAGCAGGTTAATAGCTTTGTTTGTTACTACCACAGGGATATCACAGTGAATGTTCACAGATCGATTTATTAGACTCTCTACCCCCTCCCTCTTTCCGACCCCAATACTACTTCCAACCTCTTACAAATAAATACATGTACACACACACAAAGAGAATCCATTATGAATTGGATGATTGGAGAAATAGTGAGAGAAGTAACTGAATTCAAATGAAGTCAGATGAAAATAGGTATGCATCGTAGGAACTTTATTTCAATGTCAGAAATGATACCTACCTGAATTTTGATTGTCTTTTGTTAAATTGCTGGGAAGGTGAACAGCCGACTTTTTCCTTTTTCTTACTTGGACCTCACAACTCGAAGGTCGCGTATTGTATCCGTTCTTTATATTATCGTGAAATAATAATCAATTTTATCTTACCTAAGTCCTTATTTACTAATAACAATACTATTCCTGTTCAACACTAACGTTTAAACATTTTAAGTCTTTTAAATAGGTAGGAAGTAGTCGGTTTGGTGATGCAACGGATGCATGACGTTAGCGCGCTTTCCTCTACGCATTTCAATGTTTGAAAGTCGAGGCTGCAATCTGCCTCTCTAACGAAGGCCGATCATCGTTATTCTTAAGATGCAAACCATTTCTTTGCAATATACTTTAACAATAACACCACTTAATATCGACGACTTCTGAGGCTGATGCTTCAATAACGTATTAACAAAGAAGTCTTTCATGAGATTATAATTAATTAAGCGGCAGCAAACTGTAATATTCATTTAATGCATCAAATCTAAAATCTACATTTTTGTATGTATTACCATTGTCTTGCAACTACGTGATGCGACTTTCCTTCATTAATATTTAACACCCTCGTTTGAAAATTAACCTGCCAACCCATTTCAAGGACAATTATTTGATTAAGATTCTGAGTATGGAATTTTATTGTCATTGTGTAGGTACAACATTTTTGCTTGTGTTTCATATACAATGGAAACAACAAACTTTGAAAGAAAAAACACTGTGAAGCTGGGAAACAACAAACTATGCTGAAGAATGAACTATAAACATAATATGTCCTGATATTTGTAACATTAATAAGAGAAATAACATTTCTGGAGAAATTATGTTAATTACGATGACCTACAAAGACAACATCCATGCTCTACTTTGCTTATGAACATGGTGTCTACTGGCAGTTAAATTGATCATTCTCAGCCCTAACATTATTCAAAACTTAATTTTTAGATTTTTTGTAATTATGTCTAGTAATCATGAAATTGGATTGTACAAGATGGCTGACTTTGAGTCATGAGCACACGGAATGGCACAACACTTTTAGTTTTCTGCAGCAAATTAATGTAATCTTTCTGGAAAGTTCAGGCTTAGTTGGCTTGTCAACTGTATACGGAAATAAAATCAAAATACTTCATTTCATATGTGTAAATTCTTCCATCTTTTGCGTTATGTTGAGAATAGGTAAATATTTGGAAATAGTATTCGAAACATGTGATAAAATAGAATCGTATGTCTAAGTAGCGAATTTGCTAATCCTGCAGTTCGAAATTTTGATGCTGCAGTTCACGAAATTCAGTAGCAAGCTAAGAGCGAAGAAATTACCCCAGAAACTAGCCCCATACAAAACCCAGTTGTGGCAATGTATCATAGTATGGAAACAATAATAAAAATTTTTGGACACCTGTCATTGCAGCAAAAAGAAATGTCATCTGACATATCAACTAAGCTAATTGAAATGTTAACTAAGCGTAAGGAACTATCTTCAAAACAAGATACAATGTCATCCAAGCTAAATGAAATGTCATCTAAGCATAATGAAATGTAAACAAGATGAAATTTTATCTAAGCAAAATACAATGTCTACACTGACTAATTTGTCATCACAACATCATGCCCTAAACCGAAATTGTGGAACTGTAAACTGCATACAGGGGTCTCGTTGATGGTATACAACAATTAACTGTGGACAAACTCAGATAAAAGAAACTCTTCATAAAATGAATGAAAAGGTAAATAATTTTACTGCAGAACAAAAAGTAAAACGAAGGGAATAGTCTGAAACACAGAGGGAAAGTTTTTTGCAAGTTTTTTCAAAGTGGATTTCAAATAAGGACAAAAAAATAAATGAGAGTTTAGATTCATAACTACTGTATAGTGTAGATCAGTCTGTTACTGAAGTGTTAGGTCAAAGAGACCCTTCACAAGAAACATTGAAGCCAGAATTACAGCATCTCAAAAATGCATTAAGTAAAAATTTACCTGAATGGTGGTAGTGCCAATTCTGTAATTAACAGTATCTAGCAGAAGCTATCCAGTGTTAAACAGGTAGTACAGGGGAAGTACTAGGGGAAGTGAGGAATATAATAGTCCTGTGCATATAATGGATTTTGTAGAAATGAAATAGATAGTATTTCTCTTGTAGCATGTGTGTTGGTTGATTGAGTAAATAACCATAGCTCTGGCTCAGGACTCTGTCAGCTCTGCTGAATATGTGGAATGTGCTTGACAACGTCACTGCATTGCAGTATGTCACCTATCCATATATCCTATAGTATGGGAGCAGCCCATTCTTTATCGTCCATTATATCGAATGAAAAGTGATTAAAACGCTCACAGTTTCAGGCATTCATTCTGACAAGAAGAATATTCATTCCGTAATGTTTATAGATTTTTAAAAAACTGTTATCAAGATCATGAAAACATCAACAAAAAATATATTTCACTATTGGGTTCATTCAGGGAAAAGCCACCCTTTGGGCAACTAAAATGGCTGAGGACTCCCAACCTTATGAGTAATCTGAGATGATGTTCTTATCAAAATACTAGCAGGTTGTGTGCAGGAAAGTCTCCCCAAGAAGATGTTCAACCCAGAGTCATTTCACAGTAAGCGAAATCTTCGAAAATATTTTGAAATGCGTTTGAACGAGGCTATGTATTGGGATGAATCAATTTTACACAGTGAAATTTTGCCAATATTAAAATTGAAGTTGCCTCTGGATACAAGAGACAAGTTAGTCTAGATTAAAAATAAAATTGTAAGTAGTTCACGTCCATTTTATATTCTCTCACTTTGATACATGAATATTCAGAAGTATATACAGAAACAACAGTGGCAACATGGCTCACCCGACTCTGCTGTGCGAACATAACAGCAGATCAAAAGACCATCTTGTTCAGTTTGAGACGCAGCTGGTGGCACCTCTGCTCCATAATGGTCGTCCTGCCTACCAACAACTTCTAACAAGACAAGGATATTCAGTTATAAATACCATACAGGTTACTATGGTAATGGAGCTGAACAGAATTGTAATAGTAACCAGCGGAATACTCATACACGAAACCACACTAACTGAAATGCAGAGAGTACTTGCCAGCAACATTTTCCATTGCAGAACCATGCTGTTGACGTGAGGTAGCACACACAGAACCCAGCTGTAAGTATTACAGAACTGGTGTAAGAATCACACCTATGTCAAATACAAAAAAAATTAGATCTGACCACATTATGCCCTTTACTATGGTTGTAGGATAGTGTGGGGAGCGAACAAAAACCTTCTTTTAACCTGTTGAGGTATAATAGTGACACAGTCATCAGAGATGAACTAATACTAACTCTATAAATGCTATGATCAAACCAACAAATTGTCCAGGGTACTATAAATGCTACTGTGGGGGTGGTTCCAACTATGATTGTTAATGATAGAGGTACTACTGTGAATGTGATGTCAGAAAATTTATGTCATAAAATTTAATCCCCATGCAAAATTGCTAGGTTATTGGAGCAGCCTGTGTTAAGATGATAAGTCAAAGTGCAGACGCAGGTCGAAGTGGTAATAGGAAATAGAGACATGTTTACTGATTCCTAATCATAAATTTTTTAGCTGTGGAATGCATTTTTGTCATGGAATTTTCAGAGGGAGAGGAATGCAAAGATAGACTTCTCCTCAGCCAAGCAACAGTCGTGAAAATGTTGTAGATTTAATAAAAACGAAAACTGAGCATGTCAAATACTTCCAAAGCATCAAATTGAAATTTATCAAAGATGAAATTTGCACACATCAATAGCACATTTCCTCACTGGAGGTTGGTAGAGAATAATGATCAAATAAAGGGAGATATTCTAGAATCTTACACTTCATTCCCAATAGCAAGACAAAGGATATAGTTTTGAAATATACACACGTTTTTAATAGGAAGCCAGGTATTTTATGAATTTAAGAATATTTCTTTGAAGTACACCCACACGAAATTTATTGCCATAACACCTACTCAGTACCATGAATGAAATGAGAGGTTGTAACAAAGGAGGTACAACAAATGCTTGATTAAAAATTACAGAATCCTCACTATCTTCTTATTGCAGCCCTTTATTAGCAGTTGCTAAACATGGTGGCAATATCCGTCTTGCATTAGACGCTACAGCTATAAATCAAATCATTATCCTGGTATGAGCTCGACCAGAAAATCTAGATGAGCATTTGCAAAAGGTTCATGTCATTAGATTCACTATAACATCGATCTGCACTTTTCATACTGGCAGTTAAGCCCATCAGTAAAGTCTAGAAAATACACCACTTTTACATTTGGTAGAAAAAGTTATCATCTTCGTGAATTACCAGTTGGGTTGAATGTACATTCAGGCATGTTTATCACAGCATTAGACACTGTATTAGGGTTTGACTTATTGATCAGAGCTACTACTATGTATGCTGATGATCTATTACAGCTAGAGAGGAGCATATTAATTTGTTGGAGAGAACGCTGGAACAGTTTTCCAACGTCGGCGTCACTGCTAACCTGCAGAAATCAAACTTCAACAGAAAAAGATGAAATTTGAAGGCCAGGTGATTTCTTCCACAGGTATAACACCAGATCCGGATCAGATCATTGCGATAAAGAATATTCATTATCCAATAACTAAAGAACTTCTTAAAGAATTTTTAGGATTTTTTAATTATTTAGATTTTTTGTGCTTGATTAACTTCTGTATAATACAGCACTATTAGGCCTACTAAAGAAAAATGTAGAATGCAGTTGATCAAAGAGCTGTTCGGAGAACTATGATGCAATAAAACAGCTTGTAGTGAACTCTGAAATTTTGCATTATCGTGATATATCGAAGAATTTCTTTTTGTTACTGATGCCTCTGTTTCAGGACTGGGAGCATATGTATTTCAAATTAACGAAGAAAGCAATAAACTTGAAATTCATGTAATTAGTTTTGCCAAATGTACCCTTTCGGAATGTGGAAAAGCTTATTCTTCCCCAGAGTTAGAAACACTAGTAGTAGTAGTAGTAGTAGTATGGGCTTTCAAGAAATTTAATTATTGTATTTATGCGAACTCATGAAAGTATCCTTCAGTCATCAAGCCTTAAGTTTTCTTGTGCCAGATAATCTGATTCACACTCTCCTGAACCACTCGGCTTTGTTTTTGCAAGGGTACAGTTTTTAAGTATCACGTATTTCTGGAAAAGACAATGTAGCAGCCAACGTTTTGTCATGGTTAACACAAGGTTTGCTTGAATACTCTACACTTTTTGAACATATATCAGCTTACAGTGTATTGCTAATGTAAGGAAACAATTACAAACCGTATCCATTATACATCAACAAAAATATGGTGGATTTCCAGGATGCTGACCAAGGTAAAATTGCTTACCTTGCAAAATCTCGTTGAAAAACTAACTCAACACTATACAATTAACAGCGAGGTTCTGTTCTATAGGGAAACGTGTGATCTGACAAATGGTGTGTTTATATTCCACCTGCATTTCTAGATATTTTGATTTGGTACACACATTATGCATGCGAGAACTATGACACAGCGAAATTGTCAAGAAATGTAAATCTCTACTGCTATTTTCCCATCATGTGGAGACATCTCTGACAGCTACTAGAAACATGCGTAATGTATCAGAAAACAAAACCAGTGAACAATGATCTGTATTTACTGATAATGCTGGACCTCTGCCTTCGACTAGGGCTGTTTAGGAGCACTGTAAAACATCTTTTTAAAATATGTGAAACCATATGCCATCAACTGTACCATATAATATCTTATCATTAAAAGATTTGTAAATTACTACACACCGATAGTTCCGACAGTTGGCAAACTTGCCAGGTTTGTATGTGACAAAGCAACAGATTTCACCAGCAGAGGATGGAAAGTATTTTTTTATGGGCACCAAAACAAAAATTTCTTATATCAAAATGTCACCATGAAAGGAATCCTGTTGGAAGGATTTTCCAAGAATATAATGAGTTAACGCACTCTTATGCAAATAAAAGACAAACACACTGGGTACAGTACCTTGTGTTCAAGAAGATACTAGACAACTTACCACACATGCCAGGTGAATTAGAAATAACACAAAAGTTTGAAATGAATGGATGGATCGTCTTCCATGCTTCTCAGAGAAGAACGTTCTTGGGAGGATAGCGTAAGACAAACACCGATCATACAGGACAAGCACGTTTAAATACAATCTATTATGAAAAGATGTTAGCTCATATAGAAAGCTCTCAACTAGGAGACAGTATACTATTCAAGATGATAGAAAAATATACATTCTTACACTGTGAGAACTGTAAGTGACAGCTACTTCAAACATGTCCTTACAAGGAAGTCATGATATCTCATGAAAGACGCTGATTGTTAGTTTTTCGTAACAGCAACAAAATAAAAGAATTGTACTCCCACCAAATCTTAAATGGTATCCACAGTGATAGTCTTATTTGACTTTTGTTTAAGTTTGTAGAAGAAAGTTAATAATGGTATTATATTAGTAATTAGCTTAACTTGTGATTCTTGGAGCAAACAGTAGATTTACACCTGTGGAATTCACAGGGGGTGGAATAAGTGTATATGGATGAGCAGTGTTATATGCACTTATATATTTCTTACAGGAGGAAAATTTAGACAAAATTTAAGCAACCTCTACCAAACAATTCTAAAACTCATTAGAGAATCTGAATACTAGGAAGTGCACTGGCTGTGTCTTGCGGTTACTAACTGAAATTTATATGTGTGAATAATAGTCATCAGAGATATAAAACAAAGATATACTTTTAGCATTAGTGTGTGTCCTGTTCCAATAATGATCTATGGGAATGAAGACTACATGTACTGGTACTCCACAAGATATGTGTACTAAATCGTAATTTGAGCAACAAGTAGCACTACTTCAGTTAGCTTAGGAGAAATTACGTTATGCTCTCTTAACTGCGATGACTATGCCTGTGTTCACTAGGGGAAGAGAGACATTTGTGTGTGTAGAACAAGATCTTTTACTATGAAAACACTCTAGTGTATTTTTGATTATAATACTAAGTACTTAGTTGTAAGGAATATCTGTTTATCTTTCCTCACACTTATATACCGGAGGAAAACAAAGACAGACATACAAAGGAAAACCTTCATTACTGGTTGTCTGTAAATATAACATAACTTGTTGCTATGATACAAAGATTTGAGTCTCTATTAACAGAATTCAGAGCCATGTGCATGATAATTTTACCAAATGTAGGAGGGCTTTGAATGGTTAGGAGTACATTTGATTTGGTACTTCGTGATTTCTAATTAGTACTTAGTTTTCAGATAGCTTTCTATTCTTTTTGTGTTCTCCCGAGTTTCCCCGTTTTGGATTTAGCTTAGTGTTTATACGTAAATGCCAAACTACGTCCTATGAATGAACAGGTGATGTTATCTTGGCCCCTATACAAGGTGAACGACTATAAAATTTTGAAGTTTCGTTCGCTTAGGCCAGAGTCGTAAATAGTATGTCATTACATGTAAACCTGTTCCTATTATCAGTTACGTGTATCCCGTAAATATATTGCTTGTATTTCACTTGAACAAATCATTGAGATCTATCAGAGTGATACAAAAGGCTGTGTTGTATATGATATGTGCCGGTAGGCTACAATCCAGTGAACTCAGGTTCGAAAATGTCGTTGCGTTGTGAACATGCGACAAAACTGTAAGACACTAATGAAGAAATATCGTGCTAGTGAGTCTCCGGAAGGACAACTAAAACAAGTACACGAACGGATGCACTGTGAAAATTTTTGCTCCTACCTTATTTGAGGTCAGCTAACGGCTACCGATTTATCGTGTTATACCAACGGTGAAGGTTTTTTTCAAGTAAGATGAAACAGTTACATGCACTCACTCTCACGAAGTGGTCGTGATGGATGTATAACGGATATTGTGTTCCAGCCGGCGTGGCAAGGTCGCCAATCATGTCTGCTTGCGTGAAACCTGACTCTCGTGGAGAACTGCGTACCCTTTCATTATTGATTTGAACTGTACAGTAAACATAAATGAAAATTTTCCCGTCAGAGACACTCACTCAGTGCATGTTGAGGACGTCACCAGCTAAATCCAAAGAGAAACACCACAATCCAGCATCTGATAACTTATGGCACGTACTGATGTCCAACATCAAGTGAACTTATTTCTTTGTATTCAAAAGAAGTTAGCGATGAAACTGGAAGTGCATCGTACAAACCTTATTTCGATGCCGTAATTAATATCTATGTGAAATTAGACTATTTTTTTATGCTGGAAAGGCGAATAGATGATTTCATTATTCTTATTGCTTGGACCTCTCTACTTGAAGGTCACGTATTGTACCTATTCTATAAATTACCGTCAACTGATATTTAATTTTATCTTAAATACTTTAATATTCGTGTTAGTAACAAATTACTCAACTTCTTGCATATTTTTACCCTTTAAATTCGTCGGAAGTGGTAGGTTTGGTGAGAAAACGATTAGGTTCCCCAAGCACGGTGTCTTTTATGTATTTCAGAGTTTGTAAGTCGAGCCTGTAATCCATATCCTTAACGAAGTCCAGTATCATTATTCTTATCATGCAAATCATTTCTTTGCATTAAACTTTAACAACAACAAGGCTTGGCGCTTACTAACGACGACTTCTGAGCTTGAGGAGGAGAAGGAGAATTGAAAAGGCATTCAAGGCATCATATCTCAAGTCTACATTTATATAATCATTCTCCTGCTACCGTCTACGTGGAGGGCCTTCCTTATTGAACATTTCACGTTCTTACTTGAAAATCAACATAAAAACGTCCCAGTTTGGAAGCAGTTAGCGTTAAAATGGTCGATGATAAATTTCATTAGTTTCCTTAGTACGACCACGTGCTGAAAGTAACGCCTCCTAATTATATATTTGGTAACTCTTAAAGATTTCTAAATAAAAAAAAGTTATTTATTCTACATATTTATTCTTCATGGCTACTCCGATTTGTAGCATGTAACACTGCTATTTGTAATGTAATTGTATCTGTGACTGAGGAACAGCATTCCGTAATCGAGTTTCAAATTCGGAGAGTTAGTCCACTCACTCAGCACCCTCTTCTTCAGCATGACAAAGCCAGACCACACACGAGCGCTGCGAGATCTGCCTTGGGCCACTGTCATACATCATCCTCCATACAGTTCCGAACTGGCCCCAACCAATAGCGATCTGTTTCTGAAACTCAAAGAACATGTTCGGCGACTTCGCTTTTATGCTGATGAAGCGCTGCAAGCACGGGTGGAGGTTAAGGCTCCGTCAACGGAGTAAAAGATTCTACAGTTCTGATATCAATGAAATGGTCTCTCGTTGGGAGAAATGTGTTCATCTCCTGGGTGACTATATTCATAAATGAGTATGTAGACATGAAAAATAAAGGTGTAGAATATTAATAACGGTTTTTTCATTTAAAAAGTTTTAAGAGTTTTCACATAAAAAATTCGGTGGCGTTACTATTCCTCTTGCTCGCGAATATACACAGTTCTTGGTTGATGATAGCGATAGGAGGGCGCTTGAGAAGTTCTCTCTTCTTTATATCGTTTCTTTCAAGGGGTTGTTTTTTTTTCCTTTTTTCACTGCCTGTAGTTACAAAAACATGGAACTACAAGTAACATCGCATAATTACTCGTAAGTGAATAATCGTATAGAATAACCTCCGGGAACAGCATCATGTAGCCTTGTGGATATCGTTCATTAATTTACTTTGGCCTATTAAGCTCATGTCTAATTCAGCAGTGCAAATGATCAACACTTATTGTTAATCTCTCAAAACGTCACCAAGGGCGACGGAAACGATTTCGACATTTGCAAAGAGCTCCCATGCATTTGAAAGCCCAATAAACAAAATCAAAACGTAGAAGGAATACAAACAATATACAGACACATATGATTGAATTTTTTCGACTATTTAAAAAAGGAAAGAAAAACATCGTACCAATTACGACAGTTATTGATGACGCACAGTGGAATTGTTTATCGAGGGGAACAAGTTAATTAACTTATTTTACTATCAAGAACGGTCGCCTAGTGAGGAAATTATTTTCTGTAAGAGAAGAAAAATTGTTTAGTGTGGGTCTTTAGTAAACAAAATATCTTTCTTTTTTTAACTTTATTTATATTTCCCTTCTGAAAGTAAATTATAGTACTCGAAAATCAAGTTATATAGCAAGTTGATGTTTTCGGTTGTAGCAATGTATTTTCACCCCCGTTTCATACAAGTGGATCACACATCACTGTATGAGAACTTGGGAACATGGGATCCCACTACATCCCTGGTAAGCAGAATCTTAACACCATCTCCATGCCACGTAACGATGCAGTGTCAAATGCGTATTCCCTGGTCAGCAGAATCTTAACACCATCTCTATGCCACGTAACGATCCTGTATCAAATGCATATTATCAGCTGCTAGGATTTTGTGAAACTACTGGGATGAGTCAGCACTGTGTGGAGGTAACTGCTGGTTTAAGTGATTGTCACGCAGAACAGATTGAATTGCTGATACTACCGAGAGTGAAAGTAGGAAGAAATATTTGTTTTTGTTAAATATTGACTTGTTGCGGTCATTTCATGCTATCGGAGATATGGCTCAATACACACAGATATGGCTCAAAGGAAGCATGAGTTTAGACCTACATACCTGATGCAAGAAAACCGCAGAACTCATGTCAAAAGGTGTTTCCCAGGGCGATCCACAGAAGCAGTTCACGATGTACCACGTGATGCGTGAGCCAGTAGCATCGTTCTGCAACAGCTGTCTTCAGCGTATACACCTATGTACGAGCTGAAAATTGGAAGTACACGTACGGCCACCGCTACCTGCCATTGCCACATTCATTATGACTGTTATAAAGCGAACACAACAGATAATACTTCAAAAGTGATTCTAAAACTGAATACAGCGTGATTCCACAATGATGTTACAAACTTTAATGGATTATAGAGAAGAATGAATGCCTCAATTTGAGATACGAGACTCTGGACTAGAAAACTCGGAGCCGAAAGCTATAAGCGAAAATCTTTCTAATAACTCTGATAGAGGAATAAATGTATTGATATTGTTGTTGCTAAGACTGTTGGATGGGCAAATTTCAGACGTGGTAGTATAAACCAAAACAAAAGAAAAATGTTCAATGAACATTGGCTCTAAAATGCACGCCTTAGGAACTATGGCCACTTGTTCAGTAGAAGAGATGTGTTTCACAGTAGTGAAGAAAAACAAGTGCTCATAGCTCAGAAGATAAGCGCTTTAGAGCACATATTTGATTTTTGTCATCTCTTTGTCCGTGCTACAATACATTCTCTAAAACTATGGAAACCATAGAGTTTGTATTAGGGGGGATGTGTTTCAGAGTGACTAAGATGAATAATCCCTCATAGAGCTAAAGGTATGCAGTTTAGAAGCTACGTTCACTAGCCTTTTTTCCTGTTTTAGTTTATACTACCTCCTCTGAAAGTTGCCTAACCTAGAACGTTAGCAACAACAATATCAATATGTGTATTCCACTGACAGAGGAGCCACAACTCCTTTCGGTTAAAACTTTCTACTCAGTCGTTTTCCGACTAGGGTCACTTAAATAAATTTGATAGATATACCCTCCTCCATCATCCCTGAAAGTTTGTAACATCATCACGGTATCACCCTGTACATAAGTTTTTCGAAAGTGTCAGAATCTAATCTGAATTGCAAGTTGGCAAGTATAGAATAACTGGAGCATGTGTGAAACAAAAGAAACGGAGAAAACATTGGGTTTTCCGGAAAATATCCTCTTCGCCTATTTGTATAGAATGCATCGAGCCTCACTGTTCCTAAACACACACACACACACACACACACACACACACACACAATCTTACAAACACATGTGCGCAGAAAAAGGCAGAGAGAGAGAGAGAGAGAGAGAGAGAGCAAGAGGGAGAACGATGTGAAAGCAGCTTTTTCTAAAAAAAAATTAAACAAAGCACCAGGACCAGGAAATAATATACGAAGGATCTTCGCAAGTATGGAGGAAGTGTAGTGTAAGAAAATAGAGGCTGGAGAAGATCCACCTGGGTAATCGAATTTATCATATATAAAAAGATGAAAAGACGGTATGCACAAATTATGAGGAATATGTGTTAGCCTAGTAGCAGGAAGTTGTTGTTCCAGAACCTTGAGATGGAAAATATAAAAGGATGTGTCGGCTTGAACTGAATAGAAAAGGATTTCTAGGCAAGGACGAAGTATTTTCGTTGACAAAGACGTAAAACAAGCTTTTTGAAAGTCATCTCTTCTGATTAATATTTATTTGGAACAGGTACTGAATGGCTGGTGTAGGAAATGCTCGGGCATGGGAAAAAGATTGTTGACGATACTCTTCAATTTGTTTTATTTGCGTATGACCAAGCAATAATCTATCAAAGTAAAGAGCAGATGGAATACATGCTGAGAGAGCTTGAAGAGGAGTACATCAAACGGCGTTTGGGTATAAATCTGGACGAGATGGAGTGTATGTGTATGGTACATGATGCGATGAAAATTGAGAAAGTGGAAGAAGAAATTAAATCTTGCTGAATGTTCAAAGACTTCGGAAGAACAACAGATAACTTCGGGACATACGGCAAGCATATTAGTTCCAGAGTATCAGTGCGGAACAGAACTACTACAGCTTTGAATGATACGGCAAGAAATAATATCATTCGGAAGGACACTAAGAAAACGATATCTCACAGCGTGCCGAGGAACAAAGTTCTGTACGGGGCTGAAATGTGACTTCAAGTCCGCAGCTCGTGGTCGTGCGGTAGCGTTCTCGCTTCCCGCGCCCGGGTTCCCGGGTTCGATTCCCGGCTGGGTCGGAGATTTTCTCTGCCTCGTGATGACTGGGTGTTGTGTGATGTCCTTAGGTTGGTTAGGTTTAAGTAGTTCTAAGTTCTAGGGGACTGATGACCATAGATGTTAAGTCCCATAGTGCTCCGAGTCATTTGAACCATTTTGTGACTTCAAACAAGGAAAATTAGGAAGAAAAGTAGAACAGTGTAAATGATCTACACTCAAGGGGTAAAAGTCATGGGTTACCTCCTCATGACGTGTCGGACATCTTTTGCCCGGTGTAGAGCTACAACTCGACGTGGCATGAACTCAACAAGTCGTTGGAAGTCTCTTGCAGAAATATTGAGCCATTCTGCTTCTAAAGCCGTCCACAGTTGCAAACGTATTACCGTTGCACGATACTGTGCACGAATTGCCTTTTTCATTACGTCCCGTAAATGATCGATGGGATTAATGTCGGGCGATCTGTTTCCCAAATAATTCGCTCAAACTGTCCGAAATGTTCTTCAAACTAGACGTGAAAAATTGTAGCCCAGTGACAGGGAGCATCGTTGTATGGGAATTTAAGTCCATGACTGGCTGAAAATGGTCCAAAGTTGCTAAACATAACCATTTCCAGTAGATTATCGGTTCACTTTGACCAGAGCAACTAGTCCATTCCATGTAAAAACAGCCCACACTATTTTGGAGCCAACACCGGCTTGTACAGTGCCATGTTTTCAACTTGGGCCCATGGCTCGTGGGGTCTGTACCACATTCAGACCCTGCCATCACCTCTTACCAACTGAAATCGGAACTCATCTGATCAGGTCACGGTTTTCAGGTCGTATAGCCGATATGGTCACGAGGCCAGGAGAGGCGCTGCAGCGGAATTAGTGCTGTTAAAAAAGACACTAGTGTCCGACATCTGCTACCATAATCCCATTAACGCACGATTTTGCCCTACTCTCCTAACGCATACGTTCGTCGTACGTCTCACATTGATTTCTGCAGTTATTTCTCGCAGTTGTGCTTGTCTGTTAGAACTGACAACTCTACGCAAAACCGGCTGCTCTCGGTTGTTAAGAGAAGGTCGTCGGCCACTGTGTTGCCTGTGGTGAAAAGTAATGACTGAAAATTGTTATTTTCGGCACAGTCTTGATGCTGCTGATCGCAGAATATTGAATTCCCTAACGATATCCGAAATGAAATCTCCCATGCGTCTAGTTCCAACTACCATTTCGCTTTCAAAGTGTGTTAATTCCCGTGTGCGGCCACAATGGCGTCGGAAACCTTTTCACGTAAATCACCTGAATGCAAATGACAACTCCTCCAATGCACTGCCCATTTATACTTTATGCAAGCGATACTACCGCCATCTGTATATATGCATATCACTATCTCATGACTTCTGTCACCTCAATGTAAATGTGAAGTTGTCTGCGGTTAACGAATCAACAGATGACACGAAACATGGAGTTGTGCAGGTGAACGGAGATAAGGCACTTCATAACAAAAACTATGGATAGTAGAACGCTACAGTGGTACAGGCAAATACAGAGAAGCCTATCAATACCTGACAAAGAAAATATTAAATTGCGAGCTGCCAGTAAGAAGAAGGAGAGGTAAGCCAGCTCTAACACTGGGGTACATGAAGGAATAGAAGACAGAAATCCGGAACCGGATGTCATGAACGAAAAAATCCTGTTTAATCGTTGAAGTACATATATAGGATGTTAGGATAAAAGTGCAGCTTTTGTGATCATTTGTTTCTTAATATTTACCTACTTCATTGTGTTTCCTGTTTTTTCTCTGCGTCTAAAAGTCTTCCAGTAAACATGTCAATTTGCTACCTCTCGTTTTGTTTCGCATTAGGAGCAATCCATATCTCACCCTAATTAATTTATTAGTTAAGCAGTGGTAGGAGCTAACAGACAGTGCTAAAGGAGGAAGCAATGACTCGCTCATAGTGTATTGATCTGAGGTTCTGTTTTTGTACAGAACAGTAATAAGAAAACGATATTCAATGTTCTTTTTCATTACTTATAAATTTAAGAAAATCCCTTAGTCAACATATGAAGCTGTGGACCTGCAACACTCGACTGCAAACTACTACAAGATACGTATATCCATGGGGTTTCTGGGATTAGCAGGTGATCGGATTAAAGCGTTTTAAAATGAACTACAGATAGTGGTCATGCTCAGTCTACTGTCAGCTAGATTATGTATACTGAGTGTGAAAATGGACCTGTACCCTACACTCCTGATGATACCGCACAGTAGTAGAGCAAAGAGAGCGTCGCCCCACTCTCCACTGTTGCTAAATTTATTCAGTATAGCGGATCCAAAATGTCAGCGAGACATATGGCAATGTCACAATGATGTCATGGCAGGATGTTCAAATTTTGGCAAGAAGATAGATCAATTGGGTTACCTCCACTAATCTAAAACCTCTCTTTCCCCTCCCCTGCCCCAGAAAATGGCAGGAAGTTCAAATTCCAGCAGGACAATGCAACACACCATGGCCACCTCCACTAACCTAAGAAAATGATGGGAAAATAGGTTTCTTGGGCTACGTCCACTAGTCTGAGTCATCCGACCACCACCTCTTCCTAGGAATAGGTTGGTGAAGGACTCAGCCTCTGATGGGATGCTGTATAGAATGGAAGTAATTTTTGATTTGTAGTCTTTATGTAAACAATACGAGGCAGTACCCGCATTCAGTGTGTTCTCCATGAGGTATAGAATCCCACTGGTCTAGTGCACAGTATTGCCACCAGAGTGCACTTTCAGCCTATGGTGGTATGGGCGAAAAATATTGGGAAAAGGACTCAACACGGTTCTGCGCTGCTAGAGAAGGAAAGAGTGTGCTTTATTACTTTATTTACTTTGGAACAATTTATTTATGGACGGATTTCACGTAGTTTATTTATTACACTGACACAAAACACACGCTCTGACGTGCTTGGGGTCACAATTCACAGCCTACAGACCTGCAAACTACTTGTAAATCACCGAAATAATGAAGTACACTGATGTAAAAATACGCAAACAACCCGTAAACTGTCAAAATAATGCATGTAAAAGGCTATTGAAACACGCTTGCCAATCGTTAACTGTCGAAATCATGCATTGCAAATCCTGCATACCTGTTCACAAAATAATGCAACATACACAAAAACCACTCATAATTTGTCAAAATGGTTCAAATGGCTCTGAGCACTATGGGACTCAACTGCTGAGGTCATTAGTCCCCTAGAACTTAGAACTAGTTAAACCTAACTAACCTAAGGACATCACAAACATCCATGCCCGAGGCAGGATTCGAACCTGCGACCGTAGAGGTCTTGCGGTTCCAGACTGCAGCGCCTTTAACCGCACGGCCACTTCGGCCGGCAATTTGTCAAAAGATAATGCGTGTGTAATGCTGTGCAAACATGCTCACAATGCTTAATCAGTTGAAAATAATTCATTGCAGAAACACTCATTACATGTAAAAGACACTTACGAACTATCATCAGCTGCAAAGTATGCACGATCTGCTGCCATGCTTAACTCCAAGGTGTGCCTGACAGGAGGCACGCACACACCAGTCCCACAGGCGAGACGCTTCTGGGCCACGCGTGCGTGTTTACCGTTGCTGGGGCAATACTTATCTACCTATGGATACTGCTGTCACAGGTAGCAATATAGAAATCTGTTCCAATGCTTCCCAGAATAGCACAGGGTACATTGTTTCTAGTGAACCTAATGATACACCCAAGATGCCTCCGGCCACGTACGTGCTTATCCAGCCACCTCGTGTACCTGCCGGTCTAGTGCAGGACTCATTGTCAAGTGATTAATGTCTGCATAGCTACACACCATCGCAAGCGCATCTAAAGGTTTCTGAATGTTATACTGATGTCACATAGCTATGTAAAATAAGAGCCAAGTCAATCTCATCGAACTTGTATACTGTGCCAGAAATAGTTAACAGTCGCTTTTGTAGAAGCTTTCATGATGTGTCAGCTTGTCTGCATGGAAATTCTTGCCCTCACAGAGCTTGTTTACGAAAATAGCGCAGAAAAACGCCGAATGCATTCCTCCTGATGGTCCTAAAGTGGCACCCCATCCATCACATATTACCCTTCCTGGAAATCGTTAAGTATTGCTTTCAACAAACATCTCTGAAACGCAAACGTTCTCACAGCTTTGTAAAGGCTCCCATTTGCCAGCACAAAGGATGTCTTGTGAATGAATGGAGAATTTTGATTGGCTCTTATTGTATTTACCCACAGAATTACTAATGCTGCCGTTGTGGAAGAACTCTCTGCCATTGTTTCTTCCTTCTGCAGACAAGACTTTCAGTGGCAAAATCATTTTCTACAGATCACCATACTGCACCAACAATTAAACCCTGCGCCTGCCGTGGTGGCCGAGCGGTTCTAGGCGCTTCAGCCTGGAACTGCGTGACCGCTACGGTCGCAGGTTCGAATCCTGCCTCGGGCATGGATGTGTGTGATGTCCTTAGGTTAGTTAGGTTTAAGTAGTTCTAAGTTCTAGGGGACTGATGACCTCAGAAGTTAAGTCCCATAGTGCTCAGAGCCATTCAATTAAATGGACACGTTTTGTGGCCACATAGAATTACTCAATTACACTGCTCTGTCACTGAGGACGGTAGCTTCAATATTAGAACGTGAAACAGATCTCGAACCTGGCACTATATCATTGCGTACAATGTCGATGTAGTAAACATACAATTCGTATCCTTTGCCATACAAGTTTACAACTTTTACATCATTCATATACTTATCGACCGCCAGACACTCATACATATACTGCAAAGACAGACAGCATAAGCATATGCACTGTAGGTATACCCCTTGCTGCACTAGATATTTCCTTCGAGGTCGGGTGGTCATCCAATCCTGACGCATCACCACAGCGCCCTCAGTGGACTGAAGTCACTCTCAGAACTTTTCTACAAATTTGGGGTCGGAGCTGAGGCATTATTATTTCTAGCCCTGACCTGCTTGGTTGCATACTTTTCTACACCCATCTCCAGACTCTGAGATTACGAAAACATATGTAATTTCGGATGGTTTGCCAGAATACCATACCGTTTTTGCGATACTTCTCAATGTCATGCACATAGCAACATCGCTTATGTAGTGGTATCGCTCACGCAACATAATTCCCAAGATACAGACTAGAAATTTTTTCTCTAGAAACCCAAAACTTTAGCTGGCCAGAGCATGCTGTTAAACACTGAGTAACTAGAAACTTAACTGTGGAGACCTTTACGTTAAAACTCGAAAAGAAAATATTGGAAGCTGATATTTCCACTCGCGAATACTGATATCAGTGATGTAACCGATTCCAAATCACCCCCTAATTTACAGAGTCAACTAAGTGTTTCTCATTTCTATAGAACCATGAAACATGTCTTCCACCTGCCTTTCACCTGCTGGATGCTCAAACCACAATAAATGTTCCCTCAACTAAATAAAGGTGCGAAATGCGCGGAAGTAGCCAACCGGACAATTTATATGGGAGGCAATAATGGTCCAGAGCAAACTTATTGAATCTTCTCAAATTTCCATGTGATTACGAAAGCTGTCCAATACCTACCAAGTATTAGTTCGCTATTCGGCCGTCTAGAGGACGACACGGTTAACTCAGCTACATTCCTGCTGCCCAGCTGGCATCTCCAGTCCGACTGCTCCTACTATTAGCTGGGAAAATGGATCAGTCCTGCCACAGGTGACCAGCGCTGCACGCCAAGCACGCATAGGCAGAAACATCATCCTAGGAAGCCGCCCACATGTATATTTTACCTCTGTACTTACAATTAAACATTATGATAGAGGTCTCAACTGGACGACATTCAACAGTGAGCGAACTGTTGGAAATACACGCTACTGACGGCTGTAGCTCTGGAAATAGAAATATCTGTACCATTATTATGACTTGATATACTCTTCACTTTGCTGTCACATAGAGATCTTACTTACAACAGGACATAGTCATTTCCTTTGCACATATATTTCCAATGCATGACATACATCCTTCTTCCTGGTTTCTCTACTATGAACTATGGTATCGAACTGTAAAATGAAGAAACTACTTCCTTAAAATATCGATTCTGTGTCATACGAGCACAATATAGCTTTCCTGAGGTGTGAAGTATCCACTGTTCACATCCGGTCACAGTTCAAAAATTATAGTATGCCCACATCAGTCCTTTATTAAATGATCGTTAGTAGTATAGATTACCTCTTCGAAGGTAACAGAGGAATTGACCACATACATGACTCCAGTATGAGGAATCAGTCGAAATGGAACGCAGAGACATCAGCTATTCTGTCACTTCACTCTGACACATGAGTTTAAGTGTCTAGGTCGTCCGTTACCTTCACACACCACTTTGGAAACTCTCCACAATGCCGACAACTCTTCCAGTTTCTTTATGTTGTAACTTTCTTTTAATTACAATCATCGAGTGTGTGTGGTGTGCTATGTTAGCAGCAGTATATTTTATGCGATACAGTCATCCTCCTACAGCACAGGCAATGCAACTTTACACTGGTCCGTGTGATCGATCAATAGCTATACAGTGGGGTCCAAAAAATGTATCCACTGTTTAAAAGTCCATAACTTGCAAACTAATTGACGGAGGTGCCTCATTTTTGATGAAAGTGTAGCTTAAAATCCAACTTGAAGATATCATTGTAGGTGTTCGTAATGGTCACCATTAACATCCACACACAAACGATGCCGCCGAACTGCAGCACGAACTACTGACTGCAACGTTTTCAGTTGGATATTTACACATGAATGTACGACGGATTCTCGAAGTTCATCCAATGTGCGTGACTTTTGTCGATCAACGACGTCCTTTACTGTTCCCCACAGGTAGAAGTCCAGAGGGATTGGGTCTGGGGAATGTGGTGTATACTCCACAACACCTCTACGCCCTATCCATTTTCCTGGTAGATTTTCGTCGAGATACGCACTAACACGATTTTCATCGTGGGCTGGAGCACCATCTTGTTGAAAGTAAATCCTTCCGTCTCCATACAAGTCTCGGATGGCCGGTAAAATGGATGTCTGAAGCTTCTGAAGGTACACCTCACCGGTAACTGTGCCGTCAAAGAAGAATGGCCCAATCAAGCCCCAGAAAGGCACCTCACACCACACATTTACTCCTGGAAACCTTGAGCGACTCACTCCAGATTCATGAGCACACTGTCTCACAGACTTCTGTGGTGAGCGAGTGAATTGTTGTAACACACAATGGGAGTTAGCGGGACTTGTTACTGTTACAGGTCATCCAGATCGTTGTTTGTGTACATCTTTAACACAGCCTTCGGCTTCAAATTTGTCTCGAATGCAACGAATCGTTAAACGTGTCGGTGGCTCTGTTTAATACTCATTTCGCCATTGCCGTTGATCCTCATTAATGTTTTCGTACTTAAAATAGCACTTCAAAGCTGACTTCCCTGCATCGAATGTAAGCCTTGCGCCAGCCACGTTTACTCGAGTAATTAGGTGCAACTAAGAACAAAACACTGACTATTTGGCGACTGCTATCTGACAAAACAAAACAGCGCAATACAACGCTTGTGTGGCGATTGCCGGAACTACAGACTATTACACTACCAAAGACGAGATAACTCCGTCAATTATTTTGCCAGTTATGAACATTTAAACAGTGAATACATTTTTTTGAACCCCTCTGTATATTTAATAGGATCGTCACATGTGATTGATGCCGGCACACAGACAGTATTTGTTTTCGATGTATGGGAGGATAAATCTTATATAGTTTTCTGTCAGATAAAGTTAGAGGAGCTATTATTGTTCCTAATTTTTCTCTGTTGGAATGTATAGAATAATGAAGATAGCATGTTGGGATGATATACGTGAATGGGTCCTGAGGGACACGGATCTGCTTCAAACAGCAGTACTTGCATGTAATTTGGCGGCGAACCACAATGCAGTAGCAAAATACTCATCCTTCCCCCAGTTTCTGAACTGTCTTTTATACTACCTTGTGTTGCAGGAACAGGCTTCGTTTGGTGGTGACCTTACACATTGTATGACAACATGTTCCCATTTCCACCGAATGGTCCAAACATGGTCCTGTCGCACTAACTCAGGAACTCTGTTTCTACACAGGTTGCAGAAGGTGGTAGATACAGCTCTCTCTGGCTTCTGCTCAGTTCCTACTTAACTTGGAATGATCACATGCGCAAAGCTGCAGGAATATCAACAGTTGCAAGAGACATAGGGACTATCTAAAATTCTTCTGTAGCTGATAGGTTCAGGACAAGAGAGTGTCAGAAACATGATTCACTAGTGGCTGCAAACATTAAAGGACTTCTCCATAGTATCCAACATAGGTATGTGGTTGAATGGAAAGACATGATTCCAGATCCCAGACAGCATTTCTACCGGAGAGCATGACACAAGAGATCTGAAAAGCTAGTGTATATTTCTTATGACCTCAATCAGCACACTATCTACTGCTTGTGATCCTTCTCAAACAACATGGCTTCAAGACAGAATGCGTTACAAATACTGGGGAAATATCTAGTGGCGGCATGAGGGAGTTGCAAATACCTGTTTCATACCACAATCCTTAGCCAAATCACTTTCAGAATTCAGTGATTTTATCATGAGGTTGCATCGTGGGCTACGTGTAACCGCACTGCCAGTCTGATAATATACACTCCTGCGATCACTGCCTATATTCAGTGTTGCGGTAATTGTCTGGAAAAACAGATTCATTCGGAGTTAATGCCATACATAGATTCATAAAGCAAGTATAGCATTAAACATGATATTTGCGTGCACCTTGTGATAGTAATATTTTTGTGCTTTTTAACATCTGGCGAATTGTAAGACGGTTTCAATTCTCTTTCTAAGACACAGTGGTACCACTCGCAAGAAAAACTTATGAGACATGTCAACTCATCGCTGATTTTCGGTCAGTATTATTTCGTATATCTGGCAATCAGTTATTGGCTACGTATTATACTTAGTAGTAGAGGATCTGTCATAGGTTTTGCCTTGAGCTTCAGGCTTATAAAGTATGTGTATGTGTGTGTGTGTTCGACAGTGCAAAGGAAAATATGTCCAGTCATCAGTGACATCACTATTTGACGTGGAGCACTGCGACAGCAAAGGGAAGAGTACATCAAGTCATAAGAACGGTACAGATATTTCTATTTCCAGATCCACAACGGTCAGCAGCGTGTATTTCCAAACACTTCGATCATTGTTGACTGTTGTCCAATTGAGACCTCAATCATAATAATAAACTGTAAGAACAATGATAAAATATACATATGACCGGCTTCATAGGATGATCATTCTGCCTATGCATACATCGCGTGCAGCGCCAATGACCTGTGGCAGGAATGATCCATGTTTCCAGCTAACGGTAGGAGCAGTCCGAATTGAGAGGCCTGCCAGGGTGCAGGAATATAGCTGTCTTAACCGTGTCGTCCTCTAGACGCCCCAATAGCGAAGTAATACTTTGTATGTGTTGGACACGTTTTGTGCCCACATAGAAATTTGAGAAGCTTCAATATGAACGTCTGTTTGTGCTGGAAAATTATTCCCTCCCATGTAAAGTGTCGGGCTGACTGCATCTGCTCGTTTCGCACCTTCATTCAGTTGAGGGAACATCGATTGTGGTATGTGCATCTAGCAGGTGAAAATCTGGTGGAAGACACATTTGCAGGTTCTATTGACATAAGAAACCCCTTAGCGGGATTTGCAATTATAATGAAGATTTGGAATATGTTACATCACCGACATCGGTGTGTGTGTGTGTGTGTGTGTGTGTGTGTGTGTGTGTATAAAGGTATCCACAGACAGGAAAAAGTTTCTAGTTACTCAGTGGTTTATAGCACACTGCACCTACCTAAAGCCTTGGGTTACAAAAGAAATAACTGCAGTCTTTATCTTCAGAATTATGTTGTATGAGTGATACTGCTATGCAAGCGATATTGCTATGTGCTTGATGTGGAGAAGTATTACAAACATGGTGTGACATTCTAGCAAACCAGGCGAAATAACATGTGTTCTTTTAACCAAGAGTGTGGAGATGGGTGTAGGAAAGGTAGCAAACAAGTAGCTAGGGGTCAGAAAGAGTAACGCCGTAGTGCCAACTCAGAAATTGTAGAACAGTTCTGAGAGTGACTTTTGTCCGCTGAGGGCACTCTGGTCAAGGTCAGCACTGGACGACCACCCGACCTCGCGGGAAATATCTAGTGCAGCGAGTGTACCTACAGTGTATGTGCTTATGCTGTCTGTCTTCACAGTATATGTATGAGTGTCCTACGATCGATAGCCATATGAATGATGTAAAAGGGGCGATTTTGTACGGCACAGGAAACGAATTGTATGTTTATTACATTGACATGGTACGCAGTGATGTATTGCCAGACTGGAGATCTGTTTCACGTTCTAATATTGAAGCTACCATCCTCAGTGACAGAGCAGTGTAATTGAGTAAGAGTCTCTCCGTATTTGACGATCTGTAGGCCACTTTGCAGTGTTTAATTGTTGGAGCAATATGGTGATCCGTAGAAAATGATTTTGCCACTGAAAGTCTTGTCTGCAGAAGGAAAAAAAAGGCAGAGAGTTCTTCCACAACGGCAGCATTAGTAATTCTGTGGGTAAATACAATAAGAGCCAATCAAAATTCTCCATTCATTCACAAGACATCCTTTGTGCTGGCAAATGAGAGCCTCTACAAAGCGATGAGAACGTTAACTATTTCTGGGACACTATACAACTTCCAAGAGGTAGACTTGGCTCTTATTTTACATAGCCGTGTGTCATCATTATAACATTGAGACCGCTTTAGATACGCTTCCAGTGGTGTGAAGTTACACAGACATCTCCCGCTTGGCAATTAACCCTTCGCTGGACTGGCAGGTACATGGTCAGAGGCGTCTCGTGTAACCCATTAGGATCACTAGGAACAATGCACCCTGTGCTATTCTGGGAAGCATTGGAACAAATTTTTATAGCGTGACCTGTGACGCTGAGCGTTTCTAGGCGCGACCGCTACGGTCGCAGGTTCGAATCTTGCCTAGCGCATGGATGTGTGTGATGTCCTTAGGTTAGTTAGGTTTAAGTAGTTCTAAGTTCTAGGGGACTGATGACCTCAGATGTTAAGTTCCATAGTTCTCAGAGCCATTTGATCCATTTTTGACCTGTGACATCAGTATAAATAGATAGCGAGATATTGCGCCAGCAACAGTAAACTCTTGGGCACAGCCCAGAAGCATCTTGTGTATGGAACTGGCAAGAGCACACCACCCAGCATGCACGCATTGGAATTTTGTAGGTGAGCATTTCATGTCTACTTCGTGGTTGACGATAGTTCGAAAGCATTCTTTAAGTGCAATGAGTGCTTGTCCACTGTATTATTGCCGACTGTTTAAGCATTGTGAGTGTGTTTGCATAGTGTTACACACACATTATCTTTTGACAATTTACAAGAGTTGTTTGGGTGTATGTATATCAGCATACTGCATTATTTCGGTGATTTACGAGTAGTTTGCAGGTCTGTAGGTTGTAAATTTGCGACCCCAAGCATGTAAAAGTGTTTGTTTTGTGTCTCCGTGATAAATAAACTATGTGAAATCTGTCTCTAAATCTGTTCCAAAATAAATAAAATACACTCCTTCCCCTCTCCAGCAGCCAAGCACAGGCTGAGACCTTTTCCCGCCATTTTTCCTCCAGACCGCCATGGAGTGAAAGCGCACTCTAATGGCAGTATTGTGCACTAGGTCAGTTGGACTCCAGACCTCATAGTGAACACCCTGAATGGAGGTACTGCTTCAAATTGTTTAAATAAGGATTTACATCCATTGTATCCACCAGTCCAGCACAGGCTGAGTTCTTTTCTTGCCATTTTCCCCCCAGACTGCCATCTTGGATTACATCATGGGAGGGATGAGAGCGCCCTCTGGTGGCAGTACTGTGTACTAGGTCAGTTGGACTCCAGATCTCACAGTAGAAATACTGGATTCAGCTACTGCCTCAAGCTCTTTAAATAAACACTGAGTGCAAAATAAAGGCTTAGGTCCATCCTATCCAGCATCCCAGCACAGGCTGATTGTTTTACCAGCCAATTCCTAGGAAGACGTGGTGGTCAGATGACCTGGAGGTATCCCATGGTGTGTTGCATTTTCCTGCTAGAATTCGAACTTCCTGTCACTTTCTTGCAGTGGTGAAGGGTGGGGGGAAGGGGTTAGGTTCATGGAGGTAGCCCAATTGACCTATCTTCCCACCAAAATTTTAACTTCCTGCCATGACATCATCGTGACGTATCCATATCTATCATCACCATTTTCGATCCGCTATCTTGAATTAATTTGGCAACATTGGAGAGTGGGGCGATGCTCACTTTGTCCTATTACTGCTCTCAACTCTGATTAACACTGGCAGTGCAGGACAACATAATGCATTCTGTTGTTTAAAATGTCTTTGAGAAAACTCACATATCCGAGGGGCTACTCCATATGCTAGGATGTTTGTTAAGGCAATTATCAAGGCCAGAGGTTGAGTTACACGGTTTTGCCAGATGTTTCCTGGGAGATACCAATCAATTGCCTTTTCTTATTTGCTTCTGTTTGCCTACTATAACTGACGAAAAATATTCGGACACTAAGAAAGATCTGTGAGACATAAATGAAACTTGGTAGGCGTGTTCCTGCACCTGAAAGATTATGTCTGTTTAAATTTCGTTCCAGTCGCATGAGAGTGGCGCTAGAGCGCCACTATGAGGGTGTAAATCACGTTTCCTTTAAATACACTCTGTAATTGTCTTGAGCGTGTGTTACCTCTGAAATTGGACGTGATGTGTCGATGTTAGTCAGGAATGCCTTTAAGGAGACAAAGGCGCCATTATCAACACATCACTGAGTTTGAAGAGGTCGTGTAAAAGGGCTACAGGAATCTGAATTTTCCTTCTGAGATACTGCAGAAAGTACATAATTCCTGGCAGCGGTTGTCACGAGTATGTACGGGTGCAAGGAGATCAGGCTCCAGAAGGCCACATAGCACTACCGAGAGAGAGGACCATCGTGTTCGGCGTAGGGCTCTGTCGCACTGTACTGGATCTGCCGCAGCAGTTTTGGCACCACAGTGACGCAGTGAGCTGTTACAAATCGATTACTTCAGGGACAGCTCCGAGCCAGACACCCTGTAGCATGCGTTCGACTGACGCCATACCTCCACCATCTGCGAATTCAGTGGTGTCAGGCGAGGTCTCATTGGTGAGCAGGTTGGAGGTCTGTTGTTTTTTCTGATGAAGGCTGGTTCTGCCTCGGTGCCAGCGTGTTGTTTTGAAGCAGGCCAGTTCAGGGCCTGTACCCAACCTGCGTGCAAGCTGGACACACTGTAACTACACGTGGAGTTATGGTCTGGGGTGGGATTTCGTATAACAGCAGGACCTCTCTCGGGGTTATCCCATGCACCCTGACTGCAAAGGCGTTCTTCAATCTAGTGATTCGACCTGTTGTGCTGCCATTCATGAATATCATTGCAGGTGGCGTTTTTCAGCAGGATAACGCTCGCCTACATACTGCTGTTGTAACCCAATATCTTTCGATATGTTACTTTGGTCTGCTCGATCACCGGATCTGTTTCGAATCGAGCACATATGGAACATCAACGGACGACAACTCCAGCAGTATTCACAACCAGCATTACCCGCCATTGACTGACCAAATGGACCAGGTATGGAACACCATCCCACAAACTGACATCCGGCACCTTTACGACACACTGCATGCACGGTGGAAGATTTCATTCAAAGTTCTGGCGGTTACACTGGTTATTAATGTACCAGCGTTTCACATTTGCATTGGGTTATCGCCCGCTTACATTAACCGGTGATAATGCAATGTTAACCATTAAAAATGTTACCTAGGCAGGTGTATTTCCGAAGTTTCGTAACTCTGCATTAAATACTTTTTGGTGTTGCGACTTTTGTCATCAGTATCAGATCCAATGACTGTTAGCAGAATATGGAATCAGTGGGTTCAGGGGGGTAATACAGAATGCCGTGGTGGATCCCAACGGCCTCGTATCACTAGCAGTCGAGGTGACAGGCATCTTATCCGCATGGCTGTACGGATCGTGCAGCCACGTCTCGATGCCTGAGTCAACACATGGGGACGTGTGCAAGACAACAACCATCAGCACGAACAGTTCGACGAAGTTTGCAGCAGCATGCACTATCAGCTCGGAGACCATGGCTGCGGTTACCCTTGACGCTGCATCACAGACAGGAGCGCCTGCGATGGTGTACTCAACGACGAACCTAGGTGCACGAATGGCAAACGTCATTTTTTCGGGTGAATCCAGGTTCTGTTCACAGCATCATGATGGTTGCATACGTGTTTGGTGACATCACGGTGAACGCACATTGGAAGCGGTGACATCACAGTGAACGCACATTGGAAGCGTGTATTCGTCATCGCCATACTGGCGTATCACCAGGCGTGATGGTTTGGGGTGCCGTTGGTTACACGTATCGGCCACCTCTTGTTCGTACTGACGGCACTTTGAACAGTGGACGTTACCTTTCAGATGTGTTACGACCCGTGGCTCTACACTACATTCGAGCCCTGCGAAACTCTGCATTTCAGCAGGATAGCGCACGACCGCATGTTGCAGGTCCTGTACTGGCCTTTCTGGATACAGAAAATGTTCGACTGCTGCTCTGGCCAGCACATTCTCCAGATCTCTTACCAATTGAAAACGTCTGGTCAATAGTGGCCGAGCAACTGGCTCGTCACAATACGCCAGTCACTACTCTCGATGAACTGTGGTATCGTGTTGAAGCTGTATGGGCAGCTGTAAATGTACACGCCATCCATGCTCTGTTTGATTCAATGCCCAGGCGTATCAAGACCGTTATTACGGCCAGAGTTGGTTGTTCTGTGTACTGATTTCTCAGGATCTATGCACCCAAATTGGGTGAAAATGTAATCACATGTAAGTTCTTGTATTATATATTTGTCCAATGAATACCCTTTTATCATCTGCATTTCTTCTTGGTGTAGCAATTTTAATAGCCAGTAGTGTGGTAGTGAGGATCACTTGTTTATAATGTGTTTGTCCCCCAATAAACGTCTGCAGTTTGTATCCCAGTGTACTCCAAGGTGACGAAAGTCATGGGATGGTTCCTAGTATCGTGTCTGACCTCCTTTTGCCCGCCGTAGTGTAGCAACTCGAGGTGGCATGGACTCAAAAAGTCGTTAGAGATCCCCCTGCAGAAATACTGAGCCGTGCTGCCTCTACAGTCGTCGATAGTTGCGGAAGTGTTGCCATTACAGGATTTTGGGCATGAACTGACCTCTCGATTATCTCCCATAAATATTCAGTGGGATTCATGTCGGACTATCTAGTATGCCAGATCATTTGCTCGAATTTTCCAGAATGTCCTTCAAACGAATCGCAAACAGTTGTGGCTCGGTGACATGAATCATCGCTATCCGTAAAAACGTCATCGTTCTTTGGGAACGTAACGTCCAAGAGTGGCTATAAATGGTTTCCAAGTAGCCGTACATAACCACTTCCGTGTCAAAAATCGGTTCATCTGGAACAGAGGACCCAGTTCTCTCCATGTAAACACAGCCGACACTATTACGGACCCACCAACAGCTTGCAAAGTGCGTTGTTGACAACTTTCGTCCACGGCTTCGTGGGGTCCATGCCACACTCGAACCCTACTGTCAGCTCTTACCAACTGAAATCACAACTCATCTGACAAAGCCATAGTTTTCCAGTCGTCTAGGCTCCAACCAAAATTGTCACGAGCCCAGGAGAGGCGCTGCAGGCGATGTCGTGCTGTCAGCTAACTCACATGCGTCCGTCCTTTGCTGCCATAGCCCATTATCGCCATATTTCGGCGCACTTTCCTAACGGATACGTTCGTCGTGCGGTCCACATTGATTTCTGCGACTATTTCACGCAGAGTTCCTGTTCTGTTAGCACTGTCAACTTACACAAACACAGCTTCTCTCGGTCCTCGGCCGTCGGTCCCTGCGTTGTCCGTAGTGAGAGGTAATGCCTAAAGTTTGGTACCCTCGACACACTCTTCACCCTGTGGATCTCAAAATACTGAATTCAGCAGTGACTTCCGAAATGAAAAGCCTCATGCGTCTAGCTCCAACTACCATTCCGCGCTTAAAATCTGTTAATCCCCGTAGTGCGTCGGAAACCTTTTCGCATGAATCTCGAGTACAAACAACGGCCTCTCCAATGCACTACTCTTTTATACCTTGTGTATGCGATACTAACACTATATGGACGTGTGCATATCTCATTGCCATGGCTTTGGTCACCTCAGTGTGTACTCTTACAATCATGAACTACATGTCACCTCATTTGTCAACGAAATGACTTTGTCCCTGAGGATATTTTTTACCGCCATTGTTCATTCGGAGGTGCTTCCCTACGGTCAATCAGTCACTAGGATCAGAAATCCGTACGCCACGCAGAGGCGGAATGCTTGCGGTGTACTGCCGAGGTCCTCGCATTTGGAAGAGCGCTGGTGGAGAGATCTTACACGTTTTATGCCATGTCATTTCTTTTTCTCCTTCCTAATGAAATAATCTTTAATTCACTTTTTCGAATTTCTGAATACGAAGTTACTTTTTTATGTTTTTTGAAATGTAAAGGACAGTGCATTCAGTCGGTTAGGTGATGGCTCGTCAATAAAGGTAAATGTAAAAAGAAAAAAGAAAGATACACTGTCTAATGAGTCACTGCTAACCCCTGGTCGCTAATACTAAATACTCGGTAGATTCCCCCCGAACAACATCCAAAATTTTGTCGTTGAAGTTCGGGTTCACCATGTTCTTCAAAAATATCATAACAGGCACCTCTAGCGCCTGCTGCTATCATTAGTGTAAACTAGAACACAATGAAAGCCAACGGCCTTGCCGCAGTGGTAGCACTGGTTCCCGTCAAATCACCGAAGTTAAGCGCTGTCGGGCTGGGCTAGCACTTGACTGGGTGACCATCTGGTCTGCCGGGCGCTGTGGGCAAGCAGGGTGCACTCAGCCCTTGTGAAGCAAACTGAGGAGCTACTTGATTCAGAAGTAGCGGCTCCGGCCTCGAAATCTGACATACGGCCGGGAAAGCGGTGTGCTGACCACATGCCCCTCCATATCCGCATCCAGTGACACCTATGGGCTGAGGATGATAGGGCGGCCGTTCGGAACCATTGGGCCTTCATGGCCTGTTCGGGAGGAGTTTAGTTTAGTTTAGAATACAATGAAAATATCTTTTGTACGACTTGTAAAAAGTGAAAAGTAGAAAACGGTCAATTTGCTTAGCTGTATGTTGGACCGTCAATAAAGATAAATGTGAAGTAAATTACAGTATTACCATGTAATGAGTCTCCAGAAATCACGGGTCCCTATCACCAAAATACACAGAAAATGTCCCTGAACAAACTCCGAAACTACGCCTCTAAATGTCGCGTTCACTCTGTAGAGATGACTTTCGTTCCTCGAAAGCGTCATAGTAGGCACCTCTATCATGTGCCGCTCTCGTCAATGACGTCAATGAGTTTTCTGGACCAGAAAATGAAGAGAACAAAAATTGAAGCGCTCAACTTACGAGCTCCACATGGCGGACACGGGTGACTCCCCTGGAGGCCGCGGAGGACCACAGGATTTAACTAAAGCCAGGCAGCCACCTGCGAAACGGACGAAGGTACCCACAGGTGTTTAAGGAATGCCGGGGCACAGAGGCCGGCCAGAGGCAGTTGCACCACACCACCGGTGCTGCCGCCACCGCCGCCGCCGTCCCTGAGTTAACACATACACTAACACACACACACACACACACACACACACACACACACACACACACGCAGTGAGCTAGCCACCCTCAACTCCTCCTTCCCCCACTCCGGCAGCAATTTAATTTTCTGGAGCCGCGTGGGGCCAGCGTTAATAATCAGCGGGAGGAAGCCGGCGCCTGCATTTCCGCGCGTGAGTGTGCGTGCAGCCGCCCCACACGCGTACGAAATACCAGCGCCCGCGCGCCGGGGTGCCGGGCGCTTAAGATGGCCGTGCCCGGAGGTGTGCGTCGACCGCAGCCGCCTACCGCTATAAAAGAGACGGAGACCGCGCGTTAACGCCACGTGTAGCGGCTGCTAAAAATAGCGGCGAGCACAGCTTGCACGAAATATGCGGCCGGCTGAGCCGGCGGGGGTCGAGACTGCGATTGTGCCCGGGGTGGGCGAGCACGCGCAGCCCCTAATGGCGTGCCACAGCGTGCCGCGCCGATAATTGCACGGACCGCTGCGTTTTTTGTTTCCCACTCCTTAGTGAGGGGTCACTCGGAACCTGGCAACAACAGCCGAGTCACTCCTGCCTACAAGCTAGCTGTACAGAATGTTTGTTACGGGTACAAAGGAAAGGGATACGTCGAGTACAATGCAAGAAGCAAGTAATCCTAATTAACACGGTCCAGACACCAGTGGTTTCCCCTAAACGACACATTAGGACTGAGTATGTAACGACCTTTCACTGATGTGACGAAAGTCATGGGGTAGCGATATGCACATATATAGATGGCGATAAAATCATGTACACAAGCTATAAAAGGTATTTGTACTCAGGAGATTCATGTAAAAGGCTTTCGGACGTGATTATGGCCCTACGACGGAAATTAACACACTCTGAACGCGGACTGTAGTTGGAGCTAGCCGCACGAGGCTTTTCATTTCGGAAATCTTCAGGGATCGGTTGGGTTGTTTTGCGGGAAGAGACCAGACAGTGAGGTCATCGGTCTCATCGGGTTAGGGAAGGAGGGGGAGGAATTCGGCCGTACCCTTTCAAAGGAACCATCCCGGCATTTTCCTGGAGTGATTTAGGGAAATCACGGAAAACCTAAATCAGGATGGCAGGACGCGGGATTGAACCGTCGTCCTCCCGAATGCGAGTCCAGTGTGCTAACCACTGCACCACCTCACTCGGTAAATCTTTAGGGAATTTAGTATTCCGAGATCCACAGTGTCAAGAGTGTGTCGAGCTTACCAAACTTTATGAATTACTTCTCACCACGGAAAATGCAGAGGCCAACGGCGTCCACTTAACTACCGAAAGTAGCAGCGTTTGTGTACAGTTGTCAGTGCTAACAGACAAGCAACCCCACATTACATAACTGCAAAAATCAATGTGGAACGCACAACGGACGTATCCGTTAGGACACCGCAGCGAAGTGTGGCGTTACTGGGCCATGGCAGCAGACAACCGACGCGAGTAACTATGCTAACAGCACGACATCGCCTGCAGCACCTCTCCTGGGCTGGTGACATCAGATGGACCCCCAACGACTGGATACCCGTGGCCTGGTGACATAAGACCAGATTTCATGTGGTAAAAGCTGACGGTAAGGTTCTACTGTGACGCAGACCCTCCGAAGCCATCCACCCAAGTTGTCAACAAGGCACTGTGCAAGCTTATGGTGGCTCCATAATGGTATGGGCTGCGTTTACATGGAATGGACTGGGTCTTCTGATCCAACTGGACCGATCATTAACTGGAAACGGTTGTGTTCAGCTACTCCTCTGAAGAACGTTCTAGAGAATGTGAGCGATGTTCGGGGTACCCAACGGGCATTTATGGGACGTAATACAGAGGTCATATCGTGTACAAAATCGTGCACCGGCTGCACTTCGCAATTATGGACGGCTGTAGAGACAGTATGGCTCAGCACTTCCGCAGGAGATTTCCAACGACTTGTTGAATCCATGCCACGCTGAGATGCAGCACTATGTCAGGCAAAAGGAGGTCCGACACTTGGAGGTATCTCATGACTTTTGTCACCACAACGTATGATAACAATTTGACGCACTTTTCAAAGTAAAGGGTGTCCACACAATCGCATTAGTACTGTCCTCCGGCGTTAAGGCAGGCGTGTATTTTTGCATAAAAACGATCGTAAAGGTGCCGAATATCAGCCTTCGATAGTCTGCCCTAAGCGTTTTGTCACTTTTGTAGCAACTCGGCATTGGTTCCTACAGGCCCTAGAGAACGCATCATTTCTCACACATGGTCAACTGGCGTGAGACCTGGTGATCTTTCTGGTCAGGACTGCTGCTGTACACCGCAAAGAACACGTCGTGCCGCAGCAACCGTATGTGGACCTGCATTGTCCTGCTGAAATAGCACAACACCTTTCGGTCAGAAACGGCAGCTGCACAGTGGTAACAGCCCTTGCTATGTAGCGGGCACTGGCTAATTTACCCCGCAGAAACGCCAAATGTGACTATGAGTTGTAACTGGTAATCATCCATAGCATCAAGCCTGGGGTGGGACCTGTGTGCCGTGGGCCGATGCGATCTGGGGTAGGCAGCTCACCAGATCTACGTGCACGACCATCACTCGCATTCAGATAAAACCTAATCTCGTCGCTGAAGACATCAGAGCGCCGTTCCACTGTCCAGTCAACTCTTTCAGGACTCCTGGACAGCCATGTTTCGCGGTGTCGTGGTGTCAGTGGTAGCCTGGCCAGAGGCAAACGTGATCTTAATCCTGCTACAGGCAGACGGTTCCCAGTGGTCCCTGATGACACCGCTGGTGCTACGCGTACCCAGATTTCGCCCCTGTACGATATTCGGTCGGCCACCGCTTCTCCAACAATACGTCAATCCTGCCGAGAGTCTTTACTACCCGGACGTCGAGAGCCTGGTGTACAGGGTTTTGGGAATGCTCCACATAACACTGTAGAAAGCAGCGACGCACCGTCGTGCCCAACAGCTGCAGCTTCCCGCAGGGTCACACAAGCGACCGCGATCAAATGGCTGGAGCTGTTCGGCAGGAGCGTCACTGTGCCCTAGAGTGAATGTTGCAAACTCAGCATAGTTATTGCTTGCTGAGTCGAAACCAAGGACGCACAGATAGGCCTCCTAAGTGTCATCTGATCGCCGAAGACGGTGAATCACTAACGCTAAATCACCTCAGTATGCACAAATTATTCGCTGAACATAGTCCTTGAGAGTCTTGCAGAGAGCTGGTTTATCAGGATGGGGCAGGATAAGGTTAGGATTGTGGACGGGGCCGTAATCAGTTACTCTTGGTTGCACAACAAAAACGTAAACTTTATTTAAGGAAATTAAAATTTTAAAACAATCTCTTTAAAAAAACACAATTGACTGTATGACCGCTGAAGGCCTTATCACAACAGAGACAAAATCCACAATTTTAGGGCCGAAGGCCACCAGCAGTAACCTCAAACAACAAACGGCTGAAGGCCTGAATTAGAAGTCAGAAGAACAATTCCCAATAGCACATCTTAAGATTAATACTTCGTTTTAAAACAAACTGTAACACGGCTGGAGGTCTTATTATAAACGAAGTGAAATTATTACTCGGCTGAGGGCCACACCAACAATAACTGAAAAATTAAAAATATTTTTAAAACAAACATCACAATCTAAGGAATCAGGACAAGCGGTTCTCAGCAAGTGTTCCAAGGGTCGGCCTGGGAGGGTAATTCAAACATAAGGTAAGGTGAAACAGGCAGCCAAGATTGGTACTTACGTAACAGAATGGCAACTCAAACTAGGGGCAGCTGAAGCGCCGACCGACCGACTAACCAATTCCCCTAACGTCTGATCACCGTTACAACGATGGAATATTTTTAAGCAAGGGCGAAGAGACAGACAGCACCACATCTTCAGAAAACACCCAAGGCCGAAGGAAACGAATCAAGGTAGACCTCCCAAAAAAATATGCATAGTACAAGTGGCTGTCGAACTACACACCGTGTCGGACAGCATCAACACGACGAGGAAATGTACACTGCCGTAAAAGTACGTTAACCACAAGGGCAGGTAACTGGGGCGTTATCGGCCACAAGGCAGAAAATACCGCTGGTTACATTTACTAATCCTAATACTAAATTCAGTGATGAATAACAAATAGAGAAAGACGGATGCAACATTTCACCGCCTCGAAACACTTCACTCGTTGCCGCCAGGATCAGCGGCCCTGGGAGCAACAGTCCGCCGACCAAAGGCGAGATCTCAGAATAGTCGAGGTTGCATTACTAGTTAACTCTTCACTCAACTTAAACGTCCAGGGTTCGGTGTGCAACTAAGTCGTCGCTCTCGCAGCTACCCATCCTCGATCCGGCAGTGGCAGCACGCCGCCAGTGGCCCCAGCTTGCCCTCCCGCTGCACAGACCTGCTCTCTGCTGCGCCCCCAACCGACCTCAGTCCCTTCGCAACCCCTCACAAAAATGGCCCTGGGCACTATGGGACTTAACATCTGAGGTCATCAGTCCCATAGAACTTAAAACTACTTAAACCTAATTAACCGAAGGACATCACACACATCCATGCTCAAGGCAGGATACGAACCTGCGACCATAGCGGTCGCGCGGTTCCAGACTGAAGCGCCTAGAACCACTCGGCCACACCAGCCGGCAACCTCTCACAAATCCAGTATGCAGACAGCATTAAAATAACTGCTCATTCAAAACCACAAGACACACACACAGATCCGGGAAAACAATCCCACCAACAGCTCATAATAATAAAACCAGTCACTGTGGATCAACACGGACGAACTATAGGTCGGCACAAACACAGAGAAGCCAGAAGCGGTCGGAAGACCAAATGCATGTCGTCCACTGCGACGACCGACTGAACGACCAACTAACGGTCGACCCCATTCAAGTCAGGCACGGGAAAGATCGCAGTATAAATCGTCGACAGATAACTTATTGCCATGAGGGCGCTTCGACGAGCGAACACACACACACACACACACACACACACACACACACACATACAGGTGAAAGTTGCACTACTCGAATATCACGGTCCATTCAACTATATTCGCTGAATCCGGTCCTTGGCGTGGTTGTGCACTCTCGTGACCACATCCTTCTGTCGGACAGTGCATGTGTGTCGCCAGCGATCGGGCGATTACTAGCTGTCCGGACCTCACTGCTGCTCCGTCCCAACTCCCCTGGCTCGACACACGACGACCCGGGAAGTACTAGAGGCCGCTCCAAAGATGGTACCACAGTACGCGCTATCGATAAGCGCTGGTGCTGTCACTCACGGATAGAGAAGGAGAGCAAACATATTGGTGCCAGTAAACACACTAAGAAAACGAGACGCCACAATCCCTATTACAAGATGCCAAGCTATGAACGGCATCAACGCGAGCCGCTCACAGGTCAAAGATACAACTAATATGTTTGACTTACTCACTTACAAAAATAATATTCTACAACGGCCTGCCTAAAATTGCACTTACAAATGTCGAGGTGTTACATATTTTTTCTTTATTGTTATTTCGTACCCTATATGGGCGTGGAAGGGTGGACTCTCAGTGGAAACAATTTTCCGCTCTTCAGCTATATGGGACTAAAATTTTTAAAAACCTAATATAAGAGATGGACATAGCGGTTGACAAAAGTAAACTATTTGTGCAGTAAAATGACAGATCGTCAGTTGCGAAAGTTAAAATATAAAGGTTTATTTGATGACCAGTTAAAATATATACACAGATGAATGGAAAATGAGTGTCACACAAATATATATAGGGTTATTTTTCCCACCTGTACAAACTATAGGGAGTGTTCAATGAGAGGATAGGAATAAAATGGGTCTAATGAACTTATGTGCGGAAGTGAGTGGTTTCCGTGGTAGAGACCATTTATTCAAACACACTTTGTTGCAGAGACTGCGGTCTAATACACGTTATACCATTCGGTCACAGTTACAGTATGTATGTTTTCCTCCTAGAGGGTGGTACTGTTCCTCTTGCGTCATGCCCTAGCGCCCTCTCCTGCTATAGTAACTGGTAGTTATGTCCGATTCACTTCTCTTGCTGACTCACGTTGTAGTGAATGTGATACAGCGCTGTACACAATGGTACCGTGTTCGAATCGAGAGCTTGTCGGTATGGCGTATACTTACGGAAAGGCATATGGCAACGGGCAGCGGGCAAAAAGGTAGTATCAGCAAACGTATCCCCATCGGCAAAAACCACAGCACTCAATGTTTGCGACAGTTTTCAGAAAAATGGTTCAAATGGCTCTGAGCACTATGGGACTTAACATCAGTGGTCATCAGTCCCCTAGAACTTAGAACTACTTAAACCTAACTAACCTAAGGACATCACACAAATCCATGCCCCAGGCAGGATTCGAACCTGCGACCGGAGCGGTCACGCGGTTCCAGACTGAAGCGCCTAGAACTGCACGGCCACACCGGCCGGCTCATAGTTTTCCGCCGTTTGTCTAAGACAGGGTCGTTTCAGGAAGGAGGAAATCATGAACGACGTTTGGTCAGAGACTTGGAGGAAAGTGTGATCAGCGCTGTGGAAGGTGACCGCTATGTCAGTACCAGGCAGTTGGTTGGCCACTACAGGGTAAGCAAGACGACCGTGTGGAATATCCTCCATGACAGTTGTTGCGATCTTTATCACTTAGAGAGCGTGCAGGTCTTACAAGCGACAGACTTTCCACATCGAGAACAATTTTGTCACTGGTTTCTTCACCAGGCAACTAAGATTCCTCGATTTGTGTGATCCATCCTATTCACAGATGAGGTCATCTTTACGCGGAGTAGTATCTTCAACTTTCATAACAGTCATATGTGGGATAGTATGAAGAACCCCCACGGTCTACCGAGCGAGGTGGCGCAGTGGTTAGACACTGGACTCGCATTCGGGAGGACGACGGTTCAATCCCGCGTCCGGCCATCCTGATTTAGGTTTTCCGTGATTTCCCTAAATCACTCCAGGCAAATGCCGGGACGGTTCCTCTGAAAGGGCACGGCCGACTTCCTTCCCCATCCTTCCCTAATCCGATGAGACCGATGACCACGCTGTCTGGTCTCCTTCCCCAAACCAACCAACCAACCAACCCCCATGGTCTAGCGACAACGAATCATCAGCATCGGGGCGGCCTGGATAATTGGGGACCGTATTTTGGGACCAGTCTTCCTTTCACGTCGGTTAACAGGCTGGAACTATTTGCGTTTCTTGCGGGTGACTTAACGATTCGAAGGGTTATGTGACTTCTACATGATGGTGCTCCAATCCACTTCACCGTTAACGTCCGGACGCTTCTCAATTGTGTCTTCCCTAGTCGACGAATCGGACGAGGGGGTCCAGTTGCATGGTCTGCTCGTTCACCGGATGTCAATCCATGCGATTTCTGGTTTGGGGCCATCTCAGAAGTATCGTATATGCAGAAGCCACTCAAAATATGGAAATTCTGAAGCAGGGTATTCATGCTGCCTTTGATACTGTTCGGATGCAGCCTGGCCGATGTGAACGTGTGAGAGACAACATGCTACGGCGTGTACACACACGCGATGAGGCACATAGGAACCATGTTCAGCACATGTTGTAACACTTTGGCTGCATGCCTCAGCGCGTATTAGACCGCAGTCTTTGTAACAAAGTATGATTGAATAATTGGTCTCTAGCATGGAAACCATGTATTTCCAGACATAAGTTCACTAGACCTTTTTTGTACCGTATCCTCTCAGCGATAAATGCCTAGAGATTGTACACGGCGGAAAAAATCACCCTGTATAAAAACAGACAGTCGTATAAGGTAAAACGGAAAAGCCCACGTGTTGACTGATTAAACTAGATTTATAGATGAGTGGATGTAGATCGCTGGTCGTAAGTTGTGTTCCAAAAATTAACAGCATAGAGACAGAAGTGGTGACACTTTCGGCAGGACCTGACCATCATTTTGCAGGACAATGTTCAAGCACGTACAGTGCAAGCTGTTATTGATTTGCTTGGCTGATGGGGCTGCTAAGTGCTATACCACCTACTGCACTCCCCTGACTTAAGCGCTCGTCTGTTCAACTCGATTTCTAAACTGAAAGAAACACTTCACGGCATTCGCCTTGTAAGCAGAAAACCGGTTAACAAATGGCTCTGAGCACTATGGGACTCAACTGCTGTGGTCATAAGTCAACCGGTTAACACAATAAAAATAATATCGCAGAACAAAAGCAAACTGGTGCTTTTCATTTATTATTATATAATTTCGCAACAAAGACGGTTTTTATACTGAAATAATGAAATTTGTGTTTTTCAATTTATGTTGTGGTGGGCACCCAAGACCCTCTACCCCACCACGCTGTTTGGTAGTTCACGTTACTGTTACTGAAAATCATTTCATATTGCTAGGTGTGGTACAAGATATTTTCCGGTTATGGATCCGGCTTACATATCAGTATCTCTTTAAAAATTATGTTATTAATCTACATCAGCACTAATTAACGAATTTTATTTCTTTTTAATTTTTTGCCGGTGAACATAAAGTATACTCCCCCCACACCTTACGCCCCCTCCTTGGTAACACTCAGTATGCAATACATGTTGGTAGTGCTAGTGTACCACAGCCGTATGTTTAAGGGACATTTGTCGCATATACGACGTTTGGGGCTTTAATAGTGGCAACTATTTATTTGCAGCTCGTACAAAATAGTTACGTGTTTCAGAGTTTTACTGACCTTCAAAGTAGTCACCAGCATTGTGTATAGCTCGTATGAAGATGGCCTTGTAACACGAAAACCGGTTAACACAATAAAAGTAATATTGTAGAACGAAATCAAGCTGGTGCTTTTCATTTACCATAATGTTGTTCTACCGAGAACCGACGGAAGATTCTCTTAACATAAATTATATAATATCGATGATGTGTTTCACCCCTTTGGGGCTTCTTCACATTGTATAATAGTAGCTGGATATGAAACCAAGCTGTAATCAATCCCTATAGAATGGAAAATGAACGCAACAGTGAGTGATACTAACTAACTTCGCAACCAAGACTGGTTTTATCCCGAAATAGTTCGTAACTGGTTGCTGTAGCACCCTGCCACAATGCAACAGCAAATTTCGGTAATTATTGTTGAGTTTCGCTCTCAAGATATTTTAAAGAGATAGGGATGTGTAAATAACGTGTTGGGCCTGAAAGTATTGAATATGAGCTTTCATTGGAGAAAGTGGCATCTACTACTGAGACTAAATTTTTGGGTTAAGTTTAACAGAAAAATTTAGAATATTTATTAAGTATGGTACAAGAATTCATTGAAACAACAAATTTTTTTTTCAATATTTCGAAATATAAAGTAACTTAGGAGATTCTAATATTTTTAAAACGTGGGTATAAAGTACCCACTGCTCCCTCCGCTCGTACTGTATGGGTTAAATCAAGTTCTTGTCTCGTTTATGTGCATGGTTAGTATTTCCTTTATTTCCGATGTAGACTGTAGAAGCCGGCCGCGGTGGTCTCGCGGTTCTAGGGGCGCAGTCCGGAACCGTGCGACTGCTACGGTCGCAGGTTCGAATCCTGCCTCGGGCATGGATGTGTGTGATGTCTTTAGGTTAGTTAGGTTTAAGTAGTTCTAAGTTCCAGGGGACTAATGACCACAGCAGTTGAGTGCCATAGTGCTCAGAGCCATTTGAACCATTTTTTTAGACTGTAGAAGTCGGCGTAGATGACCTCTACTGTGGGTTGTGACGCTGAGCTGATAAGAGGTCAGGATGCCTGCTGTTCTCCATCGCAGGCGTGGGTGCAGTGGTATGGGCGGGGGGGGGGGGGGAGGGGTGGATACAGATGACTGTGAGACGGCCAGTTATACAGACGACAGCTTCACTAACTCATTCATTCTGTGGGGAAAATGCGACAATGCTGAAGTAGCGGTCGGTGACTGGAGTCGGGCGTTGGATAGTGTGAGGCCGGGCGCAGCAAGCAGACTCTCCAGCGCGGTCGGCAGTGACGTAAGCAGGCCGTGGAGGCGAGAAACTGCCGAGTGAGGACGATGGCCCCGTGGCCTGCGGCTGTGGCAGCCCCGGGGACTGACGCCAGTGATCCTATGAGAGCGCGGCGCACTGAGGCGTGCAGAGTCGAACCGTGGACTCCAGGATGGATGGCGGCATCACCGTCTTTCGCCAGTGAAGTTTGCACGCATGGGCGACTACAGATGGCAGCCACGCTCTCCCACGCAGGTCGGTGAACAGCAACCATGTTCGAACACAAAGGTGATGACGGCTGGGCAACTAGGTGGCCGCGCGACTGCTACGGTCGCAGGTTCGAATCCTGCCTCGGGCATGGATGTGTGTGATGTCCTTAGGTTAGTTAGGTTTAAGTAGTTCTAAGCTCTAGGGGACTGATGACCATAGATGTTAAGTCCCATAGTGCTCAGAGCCATTTGAACCATTTTTTGAACTAGGTGGCCGTGCCACGAACAGTAGTCCCCCAAGGTAGGCAGCCAGCAACGCATGAAAGATAGTCACAAGGTGGTCCACCAGATGGGAGGCGCCAAATCAGTAGCACTCATACTTACGAGGGCTGTTAGGAAAGTAAGGTCCGATCGGCCGCGAAATGAACGCCACAGTGAAAATCAAAAATATTTTATTCGCAACAGTTAGCCATAATTCCTGCTACCTCTCTAAATAGCCGCCGCTCCGACTTAGACTTTTGTCGTGGCGTTGTACAAACTTTCCTGTATCCTCGTCACGGAAAGCAGCCGCCTGTGCTTTCCGCCAGTTCTATACCATTGTCTGCCTTTCGTTGTTTGTGCCAAAATGTTGTCTTCGTAGCCAGCGGTTGATATGAGCAGAGATGAACAACAGAGGGAGACAATTAAGGGTTGTGTTGTGGGTGGTCAAACACTTCCCATCGGAAACGCTGCAGAAGCGTCTTCATTGCCCCTGCAGAATGTGGCTGAAAAATGTCGTGAAGAAAGAAACGCATGACATTTATGTTATGTGGGCTGAGTAGCTTCAGGCGAAATCATACACATACTTGGCGGGAGACACTGTCCTTTTACACATTTCTACGTGAGCACATTGCGCTGTGAATTGAAAAGAGCGACGTGAAGCCATCAACAGGCACACTAAAGACACTGCCCAACACATCTGTGCCAAGTTCATAGTGGTTTCCATTTCGCGCCAGATCGAACCTTAATTCGGAATACGCTTCGTACCAGAGCAACGTACGAGGTCTGTACAAAAAGCTCCGGAACATTCGTAATTTCAGCCTGCTACGGTCGTAGGTTCGAATACTGCCTCGGGCATATATGTGTGTGATGTCCTTAGGTTCGTTAGGTTTAAGTAGTTCTAAGTATAGGGGACTGATGACCTCAGATGTTAAGTCCCATAGTGCTTAGAGCCATTTCAACCATTCGTAATTTCGCGCCAGTGGTGTGTTGGAGCGAAATGAGGTTGGCGTCACTGCACACTCTGTGTTCCGTATGTTAACTGACGGAAGTTTCATCGTTGTATGTCTGTTAGTTATTGTTCAGCTCTGTGTCGAGTAGAACGTTGTGTCTCGTAGTTTGTGAATTCCGAGATGGCAGAGTTAGAGGAGCAACATGTCTGCATTAAATTTTGCGTGAAACTCAAGAACACCTTTGCAGAGACACACCAAATGATGCAGGAAGCCTACGGTGATAATTGCTTATTCTACTCGGTGTTAAGACTGCTTCACACGATTTACAAATGGCCGGACGGAAGTTAAAGATGACTCTCGTTCAGGACGCCCTGCAGTGTCTACCAACGACGCTGATGTTGAGAACGTCAAAGAAATTGTGCGTCCCAGTTGAAGACTGACTGTCCGAGAGATTGTAGAAGAATGTAACATTTCAGTTGGATTACCTCATGAAATCATGGCACAGCGTCTTGGTATGAATAGTGTTGCAGCTAACTTCGTCCCACGGCACATGAATCAAGACCGGAAAGACGCTCGCCTCGCAAACTGTGAAGAGCTTTGGAATGGCGCAAATGAGAGACCTGGCCCCTGCGAACTCTTTTTTCATTTCCGAAGTTGAAAACCAAGTTGAAAGGACGAATATTTGCAGCGATAGACGCGATAAAGGAAAATTCGCAGACGGCGCTTCGTGCGATCCTGCAGGAGACGTACCAAGACTGCTTCCAGAAGTGGAAACTGCATTGGGAGCGGTGTATCAATTGTGGAGGACAGTATTTGGAAGAAAACCATACACAATAAGTAAAAGGTATGTGTAGAAAATTTTTGTGGACAAAGTTCCGGAATTTTTCGAACAGACCTCGTACCATCATCCATTCACTGATTTTATTCGTACTGACGAGGTGCGTGGGGCACGAATTGGAATTCAACATATGTAAATAGGAATATACAACTCTCAGACTGGTTTTCGAAAATCTAGTTTGAAAATATTAGGACGCTTTTATACTTTGTATGGTCGGTAGTCTGCGAGGAGTCCGCAGTCGAGCAAATAGACAGTTAGTTTGATAAACGCGAGGTCGCTGGATCGAATCTGGCTGCCGTGACCTTGTTTTCATTCACACGTTATTCCGCCAAAGAGCGGTGTTACAGTAATCCCTCTAAAATGTACAGTTTTGGTGCAGCCTTGCAACGTTTATTTTTACATTCAGTCGACGAACCCTATAAAATATCTACAAAATAGCGCGCACATCATCGAACATAATATAAAGATAGCATGTAGAGAAAATTGCATAAAAATTCAGACAGTCGTACACCCTCAGTCGTCTGTCCCAATATTCGGCCATAGGCTTCGATGTGAGTGGTGCAAAACACGCATTGAAAAATGACGCACATGCAAAAATTCGGCGTTCGTCATAAGTGCTGTGTTTCGCAATAACTGTTACTTTCCGTGTTTCTACGATCAATATCATCCTGATTTGTGCGGTGGCCCATAAGTTAAATATTATACGTCTCACAAATGTAGATACCGCAATACAAATTAAATGACTATATTGATCTCACTGATTATTCTCGTGTATCCTTTTTATTGCCAGTCTCCTCACGAAAAATAATTTTCCTCCTTTTTTTGGGATAAATGTCATGTAAATTACAAATGAATTATTAAATTTGAGTAGTTTACAGAGTCATAATAAACCTCATGTTAAAATTACGTGAGAATGAAGAATATGTGTTATCTGCGAAATCCGAACCAGAGGCGTCTCGCATACAAAATTATCGCACTTACCCACACGGTTATGGGCAGCTGCAATACTTGCGGCTGTACGAAGGGAACATACGTCTCTAAAATTTTCAAATTCGATTTTCTCAGAAACGGTTGAGAGTTGAGGATTCCTGTTGATGTAAGTTGGATTGCCACCCGTGCACTACACACTGTCGACATGAATAAAATCGATGAGGCAAAGGCCATACAGTCCGCTCGTCAGAATGGAGAGCTGTTGGAGACAGCGTTTGTTGGTAGCATCTTGTTGGCCAATTTCTTGACTATGGCTGGCGTGATCTGTCCCTCGTAACTGCTTCTTATCGGTGACTGAAGGCGCCCTTCTAAAACAGGTGATATACGTACAAACCTGGCCTGCTATTATTTCTGAAACGGCAGCGAAGTAATGACAGCATCAAGACGTTAGGCATGACTGGCGAACTACCATGACATCATTGCCCCACCTTTTCCGTTGTATAGGCGGCTTCGAAGCCTTAGTCGTGCTATAATTGTTTAGTAACTTCTTCTTTCAGGAGCTCTGGGCGCTACTTCTGCAGTGTCAGCGCGCCCTGAATAAAGTTTCTTTTGCAATAACACCCATTCACCCTATGTTCCGTATTGGTGCAAAGAGCCGGAAGGGCACCACAACGACGCAATAACAGCTGCAGATAAGAATTTCTGCCGGCCGGAGTGGCCGAGCGGTTCTAGGTTGGAACCGCGCGACCGCTGCGGTCGCAGGTTCGAATCCTGCCTCGGGCATGGATGTGTGTGATGTCCTTAGGTTAGTTAGGTTTAAGTAGTTCTACGTTCTAGGGGACTGATGACCTTAGAAGTTAAGTCCCATAGTGCTCAGAGCCAGCCATAAGAATTTCTACCTGGCCTTTCACACAGTGGGACGGGCGGATCAGGACAGAGCTGGGGGAGACTGACGGTGACCGCCAAGCTGCTAGTACGCGCAGGTAACTGTGTCTCATAAAATAGAAATTTACAGCCTACATTTACCAACTACATTAGTGTCCAAAATTAAAGCAACAGACTGCTATTTCTCCGTCCTGTGTCTAATTCACGATATAATCAGAAGGCGTTTGTGGCCAGGGAGGCGTAGCAGTGTTAGATATGGCGGACCTAAGATCTTCCGTAAAGGGAAACATTTATTGAAACTATTTAATTCTGTAGCAATTCAGGGAATGAAGCGACAGTAATTTTAACCTGCCATCCCCCATAAATTTTCATGGTGATCCCAGTAAAACTTCAGTATTGATTATATGTATAATAGTTTAGGATTTACTGTTAAAGTGAAACTAACAAGTTTTGTAACAAAGACCTGACTGCTAAAATCTGAACGCTTTGGTCGATCTTAACGATCAGAATTTCATACAGAAGCGCATCATTAAAATGACAAACGTTGTATATATCAACTATGTAACTTTGTTTGTTTAAAAGATATACTAAATTTAAATTATCAGTATTTTCAGTTAAGCGCCAGATCGTCATTTCCTCCACACAAAACACATTGAACGATCACAGCATGTCACCTTACTGAATTATTAGGTAATAGAATATTTGTTGTGAAGTTAGTGCATATTAGTTACGTTTGTTCTTTATTTATTTATCAGAAAGCACATGGGTATCAGATAGCCGTGGCATTCAAAGCTAAGGAGGAAATTGTATTTGTTCCATGTAAAAGAATTTAACGTTTATTATGTGATGGATATTATTATTACTTTATTTAGAACTTGAGGGTGGTCAAGCTTTGATTATTTAAATATGTTAAAATGTAAAATAATGTGGAATAATCTTTAGCCAATCAGATGAACGGCTTCAGGAAAGGGAACTGCCCTAGTCAGTTGAGCGATATTCGGCGGGGGAAACGCGGCTTGGGACGGGCAGAGAGCCAGTTCGGATGGAGACACCAAAGTGAGCAGTTCGGATGCAGACGCGAAAGCGGACGGTCGGTCTTTAGGCAGCTAGGAGGTGAATTTAACGTTTATTATGTGATGGATATTATTATTACTTTATTTAGAACTTGAGGGTGGTCAAGCTTTGATTATTTAAATATGTTAAAATGTAAGGTAATGTAGAATAATCTTTAGCCAATCAGATGAACGGCTTCAGGAAAGGGAACTGCCCTAGTCAGTTGAGCGATATTCGGCGGGGGAAACGCGGCTTGGGACGGGCAGAGAGCCAGTTCGGATGGAGACACCAAAGTGAGCAGTTCGGATGCAGACGCGAAAGCGGACGGTCGGTCTTTAGGCAGCCAGGAGGTGAAATGAATTAGAAAATTTCGCGTTGTGTAGTAACTCGGGCCGTAGTCTCTGAGCGGCGAGCAGCGCGCACCTGGTGTGAACTCTTAACTTTTCGTGTAAATGCCGAGGAGGAACATCGGACTTGCATTTCGCGATGAGATTGTGCATGATCAAACTGTGTCAAATAGATATGTGCTCGAGTGAAACAGTAACACTAAATATGACCACTTTCGCTATTAGCTTGGTTTCTGAATAAACATTATTCTAACCAAATCGCAGTTGAGTGGCCTACATCATTTATGGGTCGTTAGTTTAGTTCCCGATATTATTATTGTTGTTAGTATATGTTATATTAACTTCGTATTTCGCAAATTGCCATCAGCCAGACAATTTAACCAAAGGGTCACACGTCTCTAATTTAGTGTGTGTAATGCGACACGCGCGGTTCAACACCTAGACGAGTTTGAGCCAATACAATTCGATAAAGGGGAACTGCATGTGAGCCCGAGAGTCTATGGGATGTGAGCGCGCACGATTAAAAAGACAACCACGCCAGCAATGACGTCAGGGTACTTATCAAGCGGGGTAGTGTTTGCAGGGTAGTCCCACATCCACAGTGTACACAGAAAAATACGGTGCAGTATGGCACGGAGAAGACGTCTACAGACTCTCTGCTGTGGACAGCTATAGGAAGAATGGAAGCAGGAGACTCGCAAACTGATATGGCCCAATGGGTTAATATAAATCGTTCTGTTGTTTTTCGGATGAGGCGACAGTTTAGAGAGACCGAAACTGTTCCCGGAGACCAAGACATGGCCAACCACGTGTGACTTCGGAGAGAATGGACCGTTATTTAGTTGTAAGGACACGACGGTACCGCCTTAGGGCTGCACTGTAACTGGCATCTGACCTCACAGCATCCTCTGGTCGTGTTGTAACGATGCAAACGGTGAACAGAAGGCAGAGTGTCCTTTCTAGTTGGAGACCTGCTGTCTGTTTATCTTTGGCTTGCCTTTACAGAAGAGAACGTGTACAGTGGAGCCGTCAACATGCCACCTGCACGGTCGAGCGGTGGATCAGTGTTCCTTTTTACAGATGAGTCCCGATTTGGTCTGGAGAGTGATTCTCGTCGAATTAGCATGTGCGTTATTGGCTCAACATGAGGTTGATGACATCATTCACAGCATGTCGCATCGTTGTCAGGCTTGTATTGGTTGCAGAGGTGGTCACACCCCATACTCAGCATATTAACCGATTGTCAGTGCGTGTCTGCAAATCCGTTAAGTTGAAAAAAAAAAAAAACGAAGAACATTTGTGTGCACCGTTTTGTCTGCAGCAGTTGTTTACGTTCTGTATTTTTTTTACTATCACCTGTTTCTACTGTTATGTGGCAAAATAAACGCAACCTTGCAAAATTTCCGTTTGTTGATTTAATTTTGGACACCAATGTATGTTCTTTTATTTTCAACTCCTTTCCTTCGCAACGAGTGCACGCATTCGTCTAGAATGTGGAAAGAGAGAGGCAGCGCAGAATTACCGCACATTTTGCGGCTGCCTACAGCCAGGAAGCTGAGGTTTCTTATGTCACCCTTGCTATAATGTCTCCTGTTAGGTCGGTCACAGGCTCCTTGTTTCACGCAAGGAGAGGTCACGGCGAACAACGATCCAGTGCTCTGCTGGTACTACTCCTGCGTCCAAGCTATTACACGTTTAATACGCCTGTTTAGGGCACAGCCTGGCATGATTACTGCTTGTTGTAGTCTACAGACGTTACTTCTTGATGTCTCCTGGTTTGGGAGACGTTAGCGATCAGTCTGTCCGTTATTAATTTTGCTTTCACCGATTCGGTCGTTAATTGTAAATTGTCATTTTCTGAGTCACTCTCTTCCTTCTGTTCTGTTTCGGTTACTCCTATGGGTCAGGTTCATCTTGCCTGTCCGGTTCGTCTGTACAGACGTGTTCATGTGTATTCGGCGTGCTTTATAAGTGATTTAGTGTCAACGGCTCTGTTAAGGTTTTGTCATTTGTCTGGCTCTCTTACGGATTCGTAGATGTCGCTGCGTCTGAAATTTGTCACTCGGGCCCGCAAGTGTAGTTGTGACGGCTCATTTAGTGAGGCTTTAGACTGTAGATACAGTCAATCTCTATACCGGTCTCGCTCTAGTTAAAGGGAAAATACGAGAAACCTGCTAGCACGGCCACGAGGACAACTCGCTGCATAAAGAGGCGGCGGCAGAGAGGGTGGAAAGCCACACGCTCGCGGACTATGACCCTGGGAATGCTGTATACAGCAAATTTTACCCGTTCTCAGAAGCGTTTGTAGTGGCGTCTTTGTGAGTCCTAGACGTGTTATGGAGCCATAGCAGCTTCGGAAACTCTGAGGCTCTTTTTCAAACACAAAGGAACGTATGTCGGCCCCTATCAGACGCCGGACACAGAAAAGTTAATCAGTTCTCAGAAATGTTTGTCACAACACCTCTACAATCCCTGGGGCTGTTATGCAAACATAGCGGCTCTGGGAACTCTGAGAACGTTTTGCAAACACTGAATGCATCTGTGTCGGCATCTCCCAAGTGTTACTTTCCCGTTGACTGTAATATGTATGGTTCTCAGGACACAGTTATACCGGGAATTTCATCTGGGAAGAGCAAGGGGCGCCGGGGGAGGGGGGGGGGGGGGGAGGAATAATAAGGATCTGAGTGACCAGTGAGATATCGTCTTTGTCGTTGTTTATGAGACAGTTAACCAAAGGAGAGTTGAGGCCAAGATATGATTATCGGGGTACAGGAGCTGCAAAAGCAGCGAAGGCAGTCGCTGTTAGGAGTCGGGGCTACGATTGTAAATGAGAAGTGCTAACTTTGACATGATAAGTCGCTTTAGAGAACGGACAGATGCAGCGCTCACTGTCTAATGTAACGCGACGCAGGAAACTTTGTATAGTTTTCTGTATGGACGGGAACAATTAATTCTAATCGGTCGAAGACTAGAGGACACGTAATGTGGCTGCTTCACAAGCCAGGAAGAACTGAAAGTGTCTAAGGCTAGATTCAACCGTACATGTCGAAGTGTAAGGAAGAAGAAGTGTTTATTAAGGAAAACAAATACTGAGGCCAAATTAAACCTTATTCTTCAAAGATTTAAAAAAGGAACTTTTATTAAATAATGTCAATAAAACCTCTTTCATTTATTGTTTGTACTCCCATGTCATTTCAACAGTTAGTATTTTCACATGTAGGTAGATTTAGGCCCTACATGCAGGCATTTCACTTTCAGTCAATCGAAACATTAGTCCGTGACAGGGTAAGATTATAAGGGCTGTTAGGGGTCTAAGTACAGATATTTTTATTCGTGACTGATCACAGTGTACTGAACAACTTAGTATCAGTATTTACTTCATTTGTAGGCTAATAAATACAGTTAATTGGACTAGTATGATTTTAACTTGGTTAATATCTTCAAGTACATGTGGCAAGTGCAAGCTATTAACGCTTATTTTCCTCTGAGCAGTAGATGAGGTATTGACGCGTGGCTGCGTGGACGCAATACGGGTAGTCTATACCGACAGATGTAGACCACTTAACGGTACTGTTACGACCATGCAGGAAACAGGAGATAGTAAATTATGTGACGTCTTTGGGGTAAGAGTGTTGGATGCTGAGAGAATCTAATTAACACACTGATGTGGTACATATTAAGGTACCAATGATCACAGTGCCCGCACTTCTACCCTAAAATCCTGTATACAGGGTGTTACAAAAACGTACGGCCAAACCTTCAGGAATCATTCCTCACACACAAATAAAGAAAAGATGTTATGTAGACATGTGTCCGGAAACGCTTAATTTCCATGTTAGAGCTCATTTTAGTTTCGTCAGTATGTACTGTTCTTCCTCGATTCACCGCCAGTTGGCCCAATTGAAGGAAGGTAATGTTGACTTCGGTGCGTGTGTTGACATGCGACTCATTGCTCTACAGTACTAGCATCAAGCACATCAGTACGTAGCATCAACAGGTTAGTGTTCATCACGAACTTGGTTTTGCAGTCAGTGCAATGTTTACAAATGCGGAGTTGGCAGATGCCCATTTCATGTATGGATTAGCACGGGGAAATAGCCGTGGCGCGGTACGTTTGTATCGAGACAGATTTCCAGAACGAAGGTGTCCCGACAGGAAGACGTTCGAAGCAATTGATCGGCGTCTTAGGGAGCACGGAACATTCCAGCCTATGACTCGCGACTGGGGAAGACCTAGAACGACGAGGACACCTGCAATGGACGAGGCAATTCTTCGTGCAGTTGACGATAACCCTAATGTCAGCGTCAGAGAAGTTGCTGCTGTACAAGGTAACGGTGACCACGTCACTGTATGGAGAGTGCTACTGGAGAACCAGTTGTTTCCGTACCATGTACAGCGTGTGCAGGCTCTATCAGCAGCTGATTGGCCTCCACGGGTACACTTTTGCGAATGGTTCATCCAACAATGTGTCAATCCTCATTTCAGTGCAAATGTTCTCTTTACGGATGAGGTTTCATTCCAACGTGATCAAATTGTATATTTTCACAATCAACATGTGTGGGCTGACGAGAATCCACACGCAATTGTGCGATTACGTCATCAACACAGATTTTCTGTGAACGTTTGGGCAGGCATTGTTGGTGATGTCTTGATTGGGCCCCATGATCTTCCACCTACGCTCAATGGAGCACGTTATCATGATTTCATACGGGATACTCTACCTGTGCTGCTAGAACATGTGCCTTTACAAGTACGACACCATATGTGGTTCGTTCACGATGGAGCTCCTGCACATTTCAGTCGAAGTGTTCGTACGCTTCTCAACAACAGATTCGGTGACCGATGGATTGGTAGAGGCGGACCAATTCCATGGCCTCCACGCTCTCCTGACCTCAACCCTCTTGACTTTCATTTATGGGGGCATTTGAAAGCTCTTGTCTACGCAACCCCGGTACCAGATGTAGAGACTCTTCGTGCTCGTATTGTGGACAGCTGTGATACAATACGCCATTCTCCAGGGCTGCATCAGCGCATCAGGGATTCCATGCGACGGAGGGTGGATGCATGTATCCTCGCTAACGGAGGACGTTTTGAACATTTCCTGTAACAAAGTGTTTGAAGTCACGCTGGAACGTTCTGTTGCTGTGTGTTTCCATTCCATGATTAATGTGATTTGAAAAGAAGTAATAAAATGGGCTCTAACATGGAAAGTAAGCGTTTCCGGACACATGTCCACATAACATATTTTCTTTCTTTGTGTGTGAGGAATGTTACCTGAAAGTTTGGCCGTACCTTTTTGTAACACCCTGTATACAGGGATGAACCGAAAATGAAGACACCAAAAGGTTAACATTTTACCATGTTTAATACTGTGTAGGGAAGCCGTTGACCCTGAAAACAGCTTTCACTCACCTCCGAATGGATAAACACACTTCTCCCATGGTATTCAAGAGAATCTTACACCATTCTTCCGTGCGAAATATCGCGGGGTAGCCTCGCGGTCTGAGGCGTCTTGTCACGGTCTGCGCGGATCTCCCCGTCGGACGTCCTACCTCGGGCATGGGTGTGTGCGTGTGTGTCATCCTTAGCATAGGTTAGTTTAAGTTAAATTAAGTAGTGTGTAAGCTTAGGGACCGATGACCTCTGCAGTCTGGTCCCGTAAGACCTTACCAAAAATTTCCAGTGTTCCTGCGAAATGGTGGCAAGTTGGGATAACTATGATGGAGGTAGACCTACGATGCCCAGGCGAGATGCGACAATCCATTCCCGTGCTGACAAAACGAGTGGTGGACGATGCAAGCTGTGTGAAGAGAGGCCCTGTCCTCTTGGAAGTCAGCAGCACCGTTAGGGAACAAACGTTGTACCATGGGATGGACCTGATGAGCTAAACATGTCACACAATCCTTGGCAGTAATACGACTTTTAAGAACAGTCATGGGGCCCATGGAATACCACGATACAGCTTCTCATATCATCACTAAACACCTGCCACGTTTCGCTCTTGGGACATAAACTCGGCCAGAAGTTGGAAATAGTGTAAACAACTGATAACGACATGATTGTTATAGTAGATGCACCAAATAGCTGCTTATTTACATTTTTTTCAAGTACATGCAATTACAATTTTGGTGAGAACAAGTATGGATGCCAATGTCATTCATATTAAAGTATCTGTCTTGTACTCACGTCTAGATTGATGTGACGTCCATATTGCGTCGTTAGTGGACTATTTTGTAACTGTCACTGCTTTAATAAGATCTTAAATGTTGTTGTCAAGATGATGAAATTAAATGTTAATTAGAATTGACAGCAGTATGACATCCAGCCAGTGTGGCCGTGCGGTTCTAGGCTCTTCAGTCTGGAACCGCGCGACCGCTACGGTCGCAGGTTCAAATCCTGCCTCGGGCATGGATGTATGTGCTGTTCTTAGGTTAGTTAGGTTTAAGTAGTTCAAAGTTCTAGGGGACTGATGACCTCAGATGTTAAGTCCCATACAGCTCAGAGCCATTTGATCCATTTTTGAGCAATATGACAGTTCCACTATTACGGCGCTATATGTTTACAAAGACTATGCAGATGAACAGCGATATTATTTTAAATAAAATTTGTTACGGTTATCTTTGGTTGTTGCATACGTTACTTCCGATTTATCCATTTTCGTGTTCTAAAAGTTCAATAAAGTTTTTAAGGTAGTACTTGTGTCTAAATTCAGTATGTTTGTCTAAAATTTCCTGAGGGTAATTTCTCGTGTACATATAAATTTATAATTCCTCAAGAATGTTCATTGCAAAACCTTTTGATATTCTGTGCAGAATCTGTAGTGGATTTTCGATCGTGTCAGCAGTGTGATTTTGATTTTTCATGTTTAGAAAGGAGCTCGACTGATTAAATTCGATCTCGCTAGTCCGTTCTTCATACCTCACATTACAATCTCTTCCTGTATGGCCAATGAAAGCTATTACAGCTACCACATGTGATTTTATATATGCCTGGGTTATCATATTTCGGTGTTCTGGCGGTGGCGGAAGGTAATTTTATTGAAAGGTTGTTATTAGTTCGAAATGCTGGTCGAATATTTGTAGCTTTACAAAGTGCATTTATTCTGTTGGAGATTCTACCAAGGTAGACTGCTGGTGCGTATCCTATTTTCTGTGACGCTGATGTTTCTCCAGTGAGGCATATCTCGCTATGTATTGTGTTCTGCTTTGTTATTTTACATTTGTAATATAATTTTCTGATTATGTTGGGTCAAAATCATTTGTATATTCTATATAAAGAAGAATAAAGGTGTAAACAACACTCATCGGAACAAACGACATTTCTTCATTATTCTATACTCCAGATTTTCTTGCTTCGGCACCAGGTTTGCTTATCATTCGCCTCACGATTGAGTAGCTTTGGAATTCCAGGTGTCCTGCAGTTCCCTGCTTATCGAGTCCCCTTCGCATTGTTTTGGTGCTGACAGGGTGTGAGAGTGTTACATTCAGTCCAATGTGACTTTTGCAGCTGTTGTCCTCTTCACTCGTCACTCAGCACAATCTTTTGTCCGCTTTGTGACTTAGCGGATGACGTTTTTCCTCTATCCCTGAGTGCGGTATAAGTCTTCGATACGGTGTCTCTTGAACCGCGGAACACCTTGGCTACTTATCATGTGAGCCCACGTGGGAATTTAGGTAACTCCGGCATAATGCTGTCGCACTTCAAATTAAAGCAGTAACAGCGCTCGGTCGCAAAAAAAGAAGTCTTTTGACCTAGATTTCGGCACTACTATATGTACCTCATAAGAAGTAAAACACTCAAACTGGCCGATAAAATAAGATCAACATTATAGGTGTTTTTTTAAGTGTAAATACTCACTAACAGTACAAAAAAGAAACAGTATTTACATGTCACGTATGCAATAAATATCAAGCGACGAAGCTTTAGTCGCAAAATTTTTGAAACTGAATGCGTGGAAGGCAAGCCACTACAGGCTGCTCACACATGTCGAGCTACAGTCAGCATCAGACTGAGGCGCCAAAATTAGCAATTGCGAGCTGGTGAACATTACACCAAGAGGGCCATCTAGTAGCCGCAAAAACAAACAGGCTACTTAACATTCAAAACACAGACAGACGAATATTATGATGAACATTATTTAGTACATGAAGTAAAAGGCAATATTTTATCTGACAGCAGCAGATATGGTAACATTTTGTCTACATAATAGCTTAGTAGTGCAGTTTAAAAGCTGAAAACGACATTATATAATTACAAATGGAGCTGAATAACTCAGCTAGTAGAGAAACTGTATAACATTAAATGCAGACAATATAAACCGTTTAATAAACAAAATATTATGAATCGACTTAGACCGAAAAAATATTTTCGATAACTGCACGAGGGAACACGAAATCAAATATCAAGTAATGGCTTTATACCGTTTAAGCTTTTATTACGTAATTCCATGACATTCGGGTGACGAACAGAAACATGGTCATAGAGACAAGCCAACAAAAGCTTTGGAAATGCCCTTTGTTGTACATCAAGTGTCCGGTAGAGCTAAAATGTTAATAAGAATATCGTAATAAAAACAATAACAAGAACGCTGCCCCTAAATCCACATTTTTATTCTGTAGTGTACAATTAAGTGTGATTTCGTAGAAATACATCCAGACTATTTCTCGACCATTCTGTGCTGGAACGGCCCGTGAGAATAATGAACAACTATATGTACCCGTGCGAGCTCTGATTTCTCTCATTTTATTGCGATGGTCTTTTCTACCGGTGAAGGTGGAACTCTACAGAATATCACGGCATGCGGGCAAGAGAGCATAATGACTCGATACCGTATCTCTCCCCTGTTTCCCGATGATACACAACGTGCTGCCCTCCGTTGATCTTTCCAATGTCCTCTGTCGATGCTATCTCCTGAAGATCCCCAAGCTGCCCAACAATACTCCAGCTGAGGGGAGGTAAGCTCAGTGAAGGCAGTCACTTTCTTGATTTGTTGCCTATTCTGTGTTCTGCCAACAAAGCGCTACCTTCCGATTGCCTTACAATATCTTATATGTGACGGTTCCAATAAACGATATTTGCAATTGTTATCTCTAGATATTTAGTTGAATCGACATCCTTTAAATCTGTGTGATTTATAGAAATATTATTAGTATTCATGTGAGGACAAAAAAATGGTTCAAATGGCTCTGAGCACTATGGGACTTAACATCTGTGGTCATCAGTCCCCTAGAACTTAGAACTACTTAAACCTAACTAACCTAAGGACATCACACACATCCATGCCCGAGGCAGGATTCGAACCTGCGACCGTAGCGGTCACGCGGTTCCAGACTGATCATGTGAGGACAGCACACTTTTTCTTATTTATGATAAATTGTCGCTTTCCGTACAATGTACATATCTTGTCTAAATCGTTTTGTAATTTAATCGTTTTGTAATTCCTTTTGATCTGATGATGAGTTGACTGGGCGATAATCGATCCATCTCCTACTAGGAAGACGGCTACTCAGGTGTCTGCTTTATACCGATTAAGAACAGCAGAGGCCTATAACATTTTCTCTGCCTCGTGATGACTGGGTGTTGTGTGCTGTCCTTACGTTAGTTAGGTTTAAGTATTTCTAAGTTCTAGGGGACTGATGACCATAGATGTTAAGTCCCATAGTGCTCAGAGCCATTTGAACCATTTGCCAGGCCTATAACACTATCACTTCGGGTTCCCCAGATGACTCTTCGTACGTTACTACGAACTGTGACCTTTATGACGGGGAACCACAAATCCAGTCAAACAACTAAGGCGATGCCTCACATGCACCCAATTTGATTACGCTGCTTGTGAGAAGTGGTGTGAAAAGCATGCTGGAAATCTAAAAATATAAAATCAATTTGATGTCCTCTGTCGACAATACTTTTACTTCGTCTGAATAAAGAGCCATTTGTGTTTCATAAGAAAGATATTTTCTGAACCCGTGTGTACTTTGAGGTATTTCATGATTTCGAAACGAAATATATATTCCAAAATTCGACAAAAGTTTTTGGATTTTCCATGATTCCATTAGTCGTCCAAAAATGTAACAGGTTTCTAGAAATAGAAAGCACGTTTTATAAGTACATTTCTTTAATTTTACATAGTTTAACTCACTAAGCATTCTTTACAAATCAAATACGAACCCTCAAACCTAAAAACGTTTGAGCCTTGAGTAATAAACAGCAGAGAAACGTTACGCTGGTGGTTTTAGTGCTTCAGTCCTTCTACATAGCCTTGCCCCATTTGATCAGAACTATCATACAGGGGTGTAAAACTGTTATAAAACTCCCATTTTGGGATGTTGCTCAAATCGTGCGTCACTTTGGCTTTAATGTCGGTTGTGACGTCAAAGCATGGGCCCTTCATGGGAGTTTTCGCATTTTGTCGATTGGTGGTAGTTTTGGAGTAGATAACACTAAATATTGCTACTCGTGATGATTCTTTTGGAAAAAGAACTGTCTACTTTTTGTACGTCAATCAACTCGCGGCAGGCTTCCAGGTGTCGTTTTTCCTCGGGAGTCAAGCTGCGCGGAATAAACTTTCCGTAGGCTTTCCTCTTCCTCAAAACATTGTGGAGAATGTGGTGAACATTTGATTTCTATATGCTGCGACGCATTTTCAAGTACTACATTTTTTCATTGCTTTTGGAAAAACTGTATTTAAAAAAATTACATGATATTGTTCATACATTTGTTGACAATGTTTCCACACAATCGCCATCCCACTCAATGCTTCTGGTGAGCAGTGGCACAGGCCTTTTTATGCTCTCCTTGAAGAACTCTCCCGCCATCTCCTTTCCCCACTTAGGATCATCTTTCAGCACCTTTCGGCGGCTGAAAATTTAATTGTACACCTGGATGCCTTCAGGGAGCGGAAAAGACGTTAACCTGGAGGCGCCAAGTTGCGGTATTTATGTAGGTGCTCGAAACTTCCCTACCAGTCGACTCCAAGAGCACCTTAGTGGCTAAGTCTGAGTGAGGACGGGCGTTGTCGTTCAATACGCACACTCCTCTCGCCAGTTTCCCCAGTCCTTTCCTTTTGAATGCCCCTTTCGAGATTTTTAGGGTCTCACAATTGCATTGTGCATTTAGGGTCTACCCTGAGGAAGAATGTCGACCAAAGTAATGCCTTTTCGGTCCCAAATTCGTTCAAATAGCTCTAAGCACTATGGGACTTAACATCTGAGGTCATCAGTCCCCTACAACTCAGAACTACTTAAACCTAACCAACCTAAGGACATCACACATACATGCCCGAGGCAGGATTCGAACCTGCGACCGTAGCAGCAATGCGTCTCCGGACTGAAGCGCCTAGAACCGGCCACAGCGGCCGGCGATGCTATTGACCCGAATTTTATTGTGCTGCTCTGTCAGCCGTTTTCGGACCCATCTCACGCACAGTATCGGTATCCAAGCGTGTTCGTGAGTGCCTCATATAAGAAGAGTTATGGAGTGCTGCGGGAGCATCGCAGAAATTTCATCCACACCGTCATCGGCGACCTTCACGAACAGTTTCCTCAGTTTTTTGCACCAACTCGTCATTCAGAATCGACGGTCTTCCATTTCTCTGTCCGTCGTGAACATTTGTCCTGTCTCCACACCATTTAAACACACTCGTCCTGTTCATAACACCTTCATCGTGAACCGTTTAGATTCGTGAAAAAATTTCGTTACATGTTATTCCTTCCGCGAGCAGCAAGTGCATCACAGCCTGTTGCTCGCACTAGGAGGGTTATCACGTAACTGGACACTTCAACATGAGTTTTCGTGCTACCGTGTTCCTGCGATACTCAGTGTTGCCACCCCTCAAAAAACAAGAAACTACAGCCCTTTATGGTCACAAGACACTTACTTCGTGAAGGAGCCTCGTATATTGCGAATTTGAAACAAGTTAACGCACTATGGCCGCACGTCCAGCACATGTGCTGTTTACAATTGTTAGTTCACGCTGCCACCGCTGGCGTCGCTTATACATCAGGAACAAGATCAATCTCGGTACATTTTGGACGGACCGTGTAAGAGGACCTGCAGTGTCTGAGTAAATAAATGTGAATTCATATTCCAGGAACGATTCATTGCATTTTCCCTTTCTTGCGTGCTTAGACACTGTGCCTGCTCATATTCCAGCACCGTATGTGACCGCTCTCACTGCTAGATTATAATTCTCTTACCACGTTTCAAGACAAGACAATGCCGTCAATTTCGCCACCGCTTAATAATAGGACTGCACGTCCTCCAAAAGGGCGATCCCTCCACCTGACCGTCCCCGTGCGGCGTCTCCACCTCTCTACACCGCGCGCTGGGCCACAACTCTCCTTGACGCAGAGTCTTATTGAATAATCGCGACGTGATTCATAAATAATGGCCCGGGCCGCTAGAAAGAGCGGGGCGTTCAACTGAGCGGATGCCAGCCACCGTGTAACGGGGACGTGAGAAAGAGCGTGCACGCACGGGGGCCTTTGCGTGCGGACTCGTGTGTGTGTGTGTGTGTGTGTGTGTGTGTGTGTGTGCGTGTATGAAGCTTGCTAGAAATGAGGATGGAGGGGGTAAAGGGGGGAGGAGACAGTATGTCTCAGAAGCTGCTGCCGCTTCCGCGGAGGCGGTTTATGGCGGCGCGGGTAGCTGTTCCTCAGCAGGAGTTAAAAGCCCGTTTAGCGGGGGGCCTCTTCTTTAGCCTCGCTAGGCTCGCCTCTCGAACGAGGGGAGACGCTTATGGATCGCCGTTCATATCGGGGCCCACCCCTCGCCTTCGGGGCTAACGTGTGGCGACGCAACCCGAATTCTTTAAAAGTTGTCCCAACTTTATGGGCTTACTCTTACGACGAAAGGGTTTGCCCAAATTGTGAACGGTTACGAGATGAATGAATTATGCCGATGAAAGTAGAAGACGGAGGGTTTGGGCTGCCTTAAATTACGAGCGCAGTCACTCGTCTTCCAGAAATTCTCTCGTTTAATTTGACGCTGCTGTCACTGGCGAACGCACAGTGCCTATACTGCGTATGAGGAGAAAAATATCTAGTACTCTAATAGATTTCATATTATAAACACAAAAATAGAAAACGTAACCTAAATTGTTACTTGAGGAAATACTACACTCAGTCACAATTCGTAACTGCTATTTTGTCGAAAACTGACATTTTGGGACCGTTGCTGAGTACGAAATACAAGCTGATTCTAGCAGAGAAGGAAACAGCAACCGGCTAGTGTTAATAGCGACATTTATTTCCGCAAGCACATCTAGCGCTATGATCGGTTCCGAATCGACTGGTTCATCTCCAGACGCCTGTTCGCGTTTAGATTACATTTGTTGTTGCTGATATTAGTTGCCGGCTGTTTTTCCTCCGTTCTCGCGAAAGTTCGTTGGGTGCCATACAATAAAACACTAAGTGAGGAACTATTTGTTTAGCTGTAATACGAATGAAAAACTTGTAAAAAAGTTTCTAAGGTAGATTAATTTTAGGTTCCTTACGTCGAAATTCCGGTGCCATTATGTTGCGTTGTTGACTGCTCCTGTTCACTAAATACTATAAAGTATAGAAGATGTAGAAGAAACCACGGTCAGCCAGGTGCCGAAACTATTGCACAATCATCTTAATGTCTCATGCATCCAACCTGCTGACAAGAATAATACACAGAACAATGGAAGAGAAAACTGTTGATCTGTTAGATGATCATCAGTTTGGCTCTAGGGAAAAAGGTGAAGACACCAGAAAGACAGCTTTGACTTTGCGTTTGGTAATGGAAGCGAGATCGAAGAAAAATCAGGATATGTTCATAGGATTTGTCGATCTAGAAAAGGCGTTCCGAAACAGTACAAGACGTTCGAAATTCTGAGAAAATATGAGTAAACTACACGGTAAGAGAGGTGATATTCAGTATGTACAACCACCGAGTGGAAACAATGAGACTGAAAGACCAACAATGAAGAGCTCAAATTAAAAAGCGTGTAAGACAGGGATGCAGGCTTTATCATCTTCTCTTCAGTCTATCCAACGAAGATGTAATGACACAAAGAAAAGAAAGTTTCAAGAGCGGGGTTAAAATATTGGATGAAAAGATGTAAATGGTAAGATTCGTTGATGTCACTGCTATCCATAGACAAAGTCACGGAGAGTTACAGGTTATATTGAATGAAATGAACAGTCTAGTGAGAACACAATATGGGTTGAGAGTAAACTCGAAAACGAGAAATATGAGAAGTAGCAGAAATAACAATAGCGAAAAACTTAACACGATCGTTGGTGGTCTCGAAGTAGGCGAAGTTAAGGGATTCGACTATCTTGGAAGCAAACTAACCCATTACGGACAAAGCAAGGAGTACATGTGAGACAATGTTCGGGGCCAAGTTTCTACACGCTAGTTGCAAGACCCTCTGCTCTCGGTAGCCGCTTTACAAGCTCATTAGGCGTTTGTCATGGTCTGTTCTAGGTGCTATGCACCAGCAAGAAAACTTCACTGACTAATGGTGGAGAACCTCCTGCAGACATGATGGCGCCACAAGCAAAGAGACAGCTCAGGTACTGACGACCGTTTATGTCCCTAAGCGACATAACTGGTTCCAGTCGAAAGTTGACACTGCTTATTAAATAGCAATTACACTACTGACAGTCGTACCAACGCCGAAGTTGTTTACGAAAACCGCGGCAAGAGTTAAGTCTAAAAGACAGCCGGAATTATAGAAAGAGAAACGAGCATTTTCTCAGGTCTCATAGGCTAATGACAAGACTAGAGCTCTCACTAGTTGCTAATATTGGACGTGAATATTTCTGCGCTCATAAGGCAAGAGAAGTGGAGCCACGGAGGAACTTTTCTCTCTTCCGATGAGTGAAACAAACAAGCACGAGCCCCAGTAGGTTGATCCAGGTTTTTGGCGGAGTTGTTTCTGGTGAGACGTCAGAGTTGGAGACAGGAAAAGTACACTAAACTTTCAGTTCTGGAGAGCAGCAGAGAAAAGATTCAGCTTCGGATAGCGGCAGAGAGACCACTTGGTGTTGGAGATTAGTGGAGAACACCAGCATTCTATTACTGAACTCGGCGGTGATCGTAAGTGATCGTTCAAGGTCCAAGGTGGTACCTAGCATGGTAAGTGTTCCTGCTGCAGTATTAGGATATAACGGAGTTCGGCATCGTGTTCTGTTACGGACTTTGTGACCAAACTAAATTCGTTTCACAGCCATAGTCATGTTTCTTAATTTTATCGTTTCAATTCTTTCAGGATTCGGAACTCAGTGACATTGCTATAGTGGATCTTGAGTTACCTTGGATTGCTCTTAGCTAGCCCAGTGCACATCTTAACTCTGGTGCATGTCTAACCTCTCCTTAATGCCATGGGTAACGCAGTTATTTCTACATCATTTAAGGTCATTCCTGTCGCTATCTGTGCAAGTAACATCTCATGTGCATTACTTGTCAGTGACAAGGGATCCCTGGAAAGCGATGTCGCTAGTTCAAAATTTTTAAGGCTCATTTGAAAATGTTGTGTTGATAATTATGATAGGAAAAGTATTATCTGCCAATCACTCACTTCTATGGGATATATATATCATTCTTGGCAAAATGGACATCGTCGAGCATTCAAGAAATGTTCAAACCAAACCATTAACTAGCACCATGACCACCGAATGAAAAATGGCGCGACGCAGTGATCACAAAGGTTCGCACCATCAAGATAGAAGGCGAGCTTCTTGGCAGTTCAAATTGAGCTGAACGTTCAGCTACGTACCCACGCTTCAAGAATCCATATAGAATAATATTGGTGTAACGGGATGATGAGAGCTGATGAAATGTGATGGCAAACAACAGAATACAAAACAGTCTGTCATGGAGCTTACCGTGAAACTGGTTATTCTTTAAGGCGTAGCTGCGGATAGTGCGATCATATGTTTTATAGGTACGGAAAAAACAGACATCCAGAGGCTGAATTCGTCCAGTGGTTCCAGCTGATATGAAATACAATGCGTCACATTTTTTTAGCGTTTCACGTATGCGTCATCTTGCAAGAGCGATAGGGAATATTTACGTCACAGCAAGCAAAAGAGGGAAAATAGTTGTAAGAGAACTACAACTATGGTATGAGCACTGATTTAGGCCAAAAGCTGGTCAAAGTAACTTACTTTTTCTTAATTCCTGGTCTGCGTGTAAAAATCATACGAATGCATTAAAGCGCTGATGTTACTTGATCGTGATACTACTCCCTTTGTACCTCTAATTTCCAGGTTTCCTTTCGTATGTGTTTTCTCTTCAGTTTCCGATTTTTCGGAGATGAAGAAGAGTTTCTTACTGAACTATTGGATAAGTTTATTTACCTCATCTACAAATTTTCGTGACGATTCCGCCGTTTGCTGTGCATCATCAAGTTGACGCTTTGTTTGAAATCTCTTTGTCTTACGTCTTCCAAGTCTGTAGCACTGTTTGAAGTTATGCTAACATACACTGCTTCCCTTGAAGCCACTGTCATCTATGTCGCGCTCAATTTGAGGTGCACAACGTAATAGGTCACTTAATGCACGTCCTGTAAATTCTGTCGAGCTTCCTTGAAGCGGGCAAACACCAGTTTCTGTAACAAGTGCACCTTGTCCTCCCTAGAAAATCCGTAGTTTTTCTTATGCACTACACGGCCATATTCTAAATCTGTTCGTGATTCTTTTTTTACCATGCTGCGTATGATCTTTCGTGTACATAATTATGTTCCGTACCCGCTCCTTGGACAACGATTGTCCCCTACTACGTTTCACTGGAGACGGGATTTGTCACTCTGTGTCCGGCACGGATGGTGAAACACACGGCTCGACGTCTGTTTCAATACCACTTTACTTGTTAAACACGTACCATGATTGTAATACTCATGTACACTCCTGGAAATGGAAAAAATAACACATTGACACCGGTGTGTCAGACCCACCATACTTGCTCCGGACACTGCGAGAGGGCTGTACAAGCAATGATCACACGCACGGCACAGCGGACACACCAGGAACCGCGGTGTTGGCCGTCGAATGGCGCTAGCTGCGCAGCATTTGTGCACCGCCGCCGTCAGTGTCAGCCAGTTTGCCGTGGCATACGGAGCTCCATCGCAGTCTTTAACACTGGTAGCATGCCGCGACAGCGTGGACGTGAACCGTATGTGCAGCTGACGGACTTTGAGCGAGGGCGTATAGTGGGCATGCGGGAGGCCGGGTGGACGTACCGCCGAATTGCTCAACACGTGGGGCGTGAGGTCTCCACAGTACATCCATGTTGTCGCCAGTGGTCGGCGGAAGGTGCACGTGCCCGTCGACCTGGGACCGGACCGCAGCGACGCACGGATGCACGCCAAGACCGTAGGATCCTACGCAGTGCCGTAGGGGACCGCACCGCCACTTCCCAGCAAATTAGGGACACTGTTGCTCCTGGGGTATCGGCGAGGACCATTCGCAACCGTCTCCATGAAGCTGGGCTACGGTCCCGCACACCGTTGGGCCGTCTTCCGCTCACGCCCCAACATCGTGCAGCCCGCCTCCAGTGGTGTCGCGACAGGCGTGAATGGAGGGACGAATGGAGACGTGTCGTCTTCAGCGATGAGAGTCGCTTCTGCCTTGGTGCCAATGATGGTCGTATGCGTGTTTGGCGCCGTGCAGGTGAGCGCCACAATCAGGACTGCATACGACCGAGGCACACAGGGCCAACACCCGGCATCATGGTGTGGGGAGCGATCTCCTACACTGGCCGTACACCACTGGTGATCGTCGAGGGGACACTGAATAGTGCACGGTACATCCAAACCGTCATCGAACCCATCGTTCTACCATTCCTAGACCGGCAAGGGAACTTGCTGTTCCAACAGGACAATGCACGTCCGCATGTATCCCGTGCCACCCAACGTGCTCTAGAAGGTGTAAGTCAACTACCCTGGCCAGCAAGATCTCCGGATCTGTCCCCCATTGAGCATGTTTGGGACTGGATGAAGCGTCGTCTCACGCGGTCTGCACGTCCAGCACGAACGCTGGTCCAACTGAGGCGCCAGGTGGAAATCGCATGGCAAGCCGTTCCACAGGACTACATTCAGCATCTCTACGATCGTCCCCATGGGAGAATAGCAGCCTGCATTGCTGCGAAAGGTGGATATACACTGTACTAGTGCCGACATTGTGCATGCTCTGTTGCCTGTGTCTATGTGCCTGTGGTTCTGTCAGTGTGATCATGTGATTATCTGACCCCAGGAATGTGTCAATAAAGTTTCCCCTTCCTGGGACAATGAATTCACGGTGTTCTAATTTCAATTTCCAGGAGTGTATATTGTTCGCACACACGAGCCTATGCGACACCACACGTTCCACGGACTCATCCTGCAGAAACGCTAATATTTCATCTGCCTTTTCTTTCTTACTCTGAGAAATTAGTTGGGTTCCTTCCTGACGAAATGTCAAGTTCGGCAACTGTTGTAGAAGTAATGCAGTGTTTGCTTCGTTTATCGCTGCCATTGTTCTGCTTTGTCTGGATCAGAGTCTCAGATGGTACTACAGCTGTGTAGGTTGCTGATTCCTCGACTTGAGTCATAGAGCGGTGGGATTCTGGGTTCTACTCAATAGGTCAGGAATGCAGTACACGCAGGAGGAAGCGACTACCCGGTAACATGGGCTGTGTGAAGGGGACTCGATTGCTTTTTAGGTCTCGGGAAAATGTAGCTCTGAATCTCAAATCGCTATAGGTACAGAACGCTGGCTAAAGCCGGAAACAAGTTCAGCCGAAAGCTTAGCAAAGTTCCCTACCGTGTTCAGAAATGATAGATTCAGTTGGTGGTGGAGTCTTTATTGCCGCCAGAAGTTGTTTACGTTCTAGTAAAATTCAAATAGATGGTACCTGAGAGTCAGTATGGGTAGAGGATATACTTGACAACCGCTATAGATTAATAATTGATTCCTTCCACCGATTCTCCGATTCGGATGATACAGTTGCCGAGTAGTTCAAAGAAAACTTGAGAGTAATCTCAAATAGGTACCGCACTCATACAGTTATAGTTGATGGTGACCGTAATCTGCCCTCGATATTTTCGCGAAAAGACAGGTTTGAAGTCAATGGTATGCATAAAACGTCGTCCGAAATAGTACTAAATTCCTTCTCAGAAAATTATTTTCAACAGCTATTTCAGGAGAACACTCTAGGTGTGGTTGCGAAGCAATACTTGACCTATTAGCAACAAATGATCCTTAACAAATAGGGAGCATCATGACAGGCACATGGATTAGCGATCACAAATTGTTTAGCTAGACTGGATACCGTAACATCCAAACCCGCCAAACAATGAATGCAGAAGACATCTATTTACAAAGGCAGATAAAATTCAGTTGAAGCCTTCCTAAGAGATAGTCTCCACTCTTTTCAATCTGACTATGTAAGCATAGAACAGATGTGGTATGAATTCAAAAAATTAGTATTGACGGGAATTGAGAGATATATGTACCAAATATTACGCTACTGATCGTCCATGGTACATAAAACAGGTCAGAACACCGTTACAGAAGCAACGAGAAAAACGTGCTAATTTAAAAGAACGCAAAATCCTCGAGATTGTTGAAGTTTCAGAGAAGCTGAAAATTTAGCTAAAAACTTAGTGTCAGATGCTTTTAATGGTTTTCACCGAGAAATTCAGTCTCGAAATTTGGCAGAAAAGCCAGATCCTTTTCATATGTAAACCACGCCATGTAGTCAGTACCTTCACCGAGTGATAACAATAGTTACTAAACACGGTTTTCCGAAATTCCTTCAAAAAGAGGGCGAAGTAAGTAATCCAGAATTGGAAACAAGAATAACTGCCAACATTAGTATCTAAGAAGTAGATATCCTCGCAATGGGGAAGCAGCTTAAAACACTTAAGAAAGGCAAGAGTTCCGGTAAAGTAGCAAACCAGTCAGGTTTCTTTCAGAGTATACTGATATAGCACCACAGTTATCAATCATATACAACTGCTCACTCGTAGAAAGATTCGTACCGAAAGACTGAGAAGTTGGAGACGTCACACCAATACCCAGGAAAGGAAATAGGAGTAATCTGCTGAATTACGGACCAATATCACTAATGACAAATTGCAGCAGGATTTTAGAACATATAATGTGCTCGAAAATTATGAATCACCTCGAAGGAAACGGTTCATTGCCATCAGTGGAAACTGATTCAGAAAATATCGTTCTTGTTAAAGACAACCAGCTCTTTATTCTCACGAAGTAATGAGAGCTACCGACAGGGGACGTCAAACTGATTCCGTAATTTTAGATTTCCAGGAAGCTTTTCACACCGTTCCTCACAAACGACTTTTAATTAAATTGCGTGCCTATGGAGTATCGACTCAATTATGTGACTGGATGTGATATCCAGTCAGAAGAGTAACAGTTCGTAACAATCGACCGAATATCATCGAGCGAAACGGAAGTAATATTTGCGTTCCACAAGGAAGTGTTATAGTCTTTCTCTGGTTACTGATCTACATAAACGATTTAGGATGCAGTTTGAGTTAAAGTCTTCAGATGAACAAAAAGACCTGAAAACGATTTAGACAGGATATCTGTATGGCGCAAAAAAGGGGCAACTGATCTTAAATAATGAAAAGTACAACTTCATGGACACGAGCACTAAAAAGAATCCGCCAAATTGCAGTTCCACGACAAACCACACAAATCTTAAGATTGCAAACTCAACTAAATACTTAGGGATTACAATTACGATTGACTTAAATTGGAACGATCTAATAGATAATGTTGTGCGGAAAGCAAATCAAAGACTGTGATTTATTGGCAAAAGACTTACAAAATGTAACAGATCTGCTAAAAAGACAGCTCACACTATACTTGTCCGCCCTCTTTTGGAGTTCTGCTGTAAGGTGTACGATCCGTATCAGATAGGATTGACGGAGGATATCGAAAAGTTTCAAAGAAGGGCAGTTAGTTTTGTATCATTGCGAAATAGAGGAGAGAGAGCCGTGGATATGATACACGTATTCGAATGGCAGTCATTAAAATAAAGGCGCTTTTCGCTGCGGCAGGACCTTCTCGTTAAATTTCCACCAGCTGCTTTGTCCTCGGAGTGTGAAAATATTTCGTTGGCGACCACCTACATCACAATAAAATGGGAGAGATCAGAGCTCGCACGGGCAGATTTAAGTGTTCGTCTTGCCCGGGCGATGTTGGAGAGTGGAAAGGTAGAGAAGTAGCTGAAAGGTGCTTCGGTGAACCCTGTCCCAGGCACTTAATTTTGAATTGCTGAGTAATCATATAGATGTAGCTGTAAAGACGTTTGCCGTATTTAATCCTTATAAAATAAACATGTGTAATTGAATTCTCCTTGATATCATTTTGATAATCAATCACATGTAATTTAAATATAGATTAACCAAGTCCATCATCCACACTTGTATGTGAGGATCATGATTTTCTTTTGGCAGTTCTGTGACATAAATCTTCTTTTAAATAACAGATAACTTCCGATCAGCCTAAAGGCTATGGGATATATTCATTTTGTGTTAATCATTCACGCTCAGGCATCTGTAGATGCTTATATTAACTCACTAGTAGAATCAAACAGCAACGGCTTACTCTGTTCCTTCCTAAGTAGTAATAGATATGTTTCACACTATACGTGGAGATTTCTAGTTTCATAAATAATTGACTGGACTGACTCTGGAGCTGTATGCAATTATGTTCATCTACTGACTGAAAACTTTCCACTATTATGCTATTGTTAGTTGCTTGTCACTCTGCAGAATGAATGTCTACGTCGGAGTTACCGATCAACACCCCAAAGATTTCGCATTATGGAAGGTAACGTGCAAAGAAGTAAGAAAAGCTCTAAAGTGAGACAGACGCTGACATTTAAACTACTTTACTCACTTATCATAGTAACATTTTTTCTTAGATTAAACATTAATACTACAAACAAATATCACATAGTTGTTGTTGTTTTTGTTGTTGTTGTTGTTGTGGTCTTCAGTTCGAAGACTGGCATGGTGCAGCTTTCAGTCTAGTGTATCCTGTGCAATCCTCTTCATCTCCGTGTAACTACAGTAATATACTTTCATTTGCACCCGCTTACTGTATTAAAACTTTGGTCTACCTCTATAACGTTATACTAATTTTATCCGAAACAAAACACTAAAACTACCTTAGGAAATAACATGATAACTGTCATGGAACATTAGATATTCTCCTCGATACTTCAGCTTTGAGCCAGTGAACTGTGACATTCTTTTACTTGTGTAAATACTGGGTATCAAGCAAATGCCAGTTAGTGCTACAGGTATAATGGCCCGAAATCGTTGAGGTGTCCTTAAACTATCGTTAATACAGTAGGACGTTGTGAGTCGAGTTAACTGGAAATGTAGGAATGGCTAAAATTTTTGAGGTGAAATGAATATGTAACAATTGTTTATAAAAGCAGAATTAGCGTTCCGTTGTTGTTTTATAAGGTTCTTTAAGTAACACTGTTTTTTATTGAATGATAAGGCCAGTTTCTGCGATCATTTCGTGCAGTGTTACTGCTGCGGATGTTTGATTAGTCTGTGAGATGTGTGCGATTTCAAATGTTCTTGAGCTCTTAAGGTCGATATTTTTCGTATCAGCAAGACGTGCAAATATTTACATACACATGACAGCACTTGCAAGACTACCAGCGCCACACGGCGAGATCATTTACGTTTCTTGCGATAATCTGACCTTGCATGTCAGTACGAAAACGATTAAAGTGAATCATTTGACATAGTATTTGATGGGTAGTAAAGTGACAGGTCCAGGGCGTGCAAGATACATATCAGAGTCACTTGTTTGATTCACAACCTTGAGCTGAACGGAGACAAGTTACGCAGTGATATTAATGCACACGTACCACAGAAGTAAGTTACTCTGAGATGTTGCTGTCGTACGGTATCTGCAGCTGTGAGTAATTTAGCCTGCACTCTCCGCGCACTTAACAACGTGATTTTAACAGCAGAACGGACAAAGGAAAATAACCCGTTAATCTCTCGCTAGCGTTAGTCCACTGGCATTCAGGAAGATCCATAAATAAGTTACCTCGATCGATTGATTTCGCATGAAATTTTCCGAATTGCTATTTGAGTACGCCTAAATCTGATTTACATATTACTCCCGTTAAATTTATGCAAGCTGGATTGAGACAATATAAATTTCATATCGCACAGTAGTTACATGAAAGTCTGTATGAAATTGCAAATTTGCAATGGTCCCCGGTGAAATAAAATAATTATGGTAATATCGATGCCCCATTCCAGTGAAAACACCGTGGAGCGTGAAAACGCAGTCATCTATCGGCGTGTATCGTTTCCAACATTTATGCAAACCCTTGCAAATTTCACTTCGGCGTATCTCTGCTGGTATTTTGTATATACGGACGCCTCTGTCGTTCAACTCTGCACTCTACACTGCATGAAAGCATTTTCATAAGTTCATTATGTGTTGAATACTATTTATGCGCGACAAGAAAAATGCTCGCTATTTGCGCCAGACTAAATGTTGCTGTTCATCGGGCAAATGACGTACAAAGTTCCACCATCTACCCTACAAAGCACTCTCTATAGAAACCAAATCAAACGAAAAGGACACGAAATGAGCTATGCATATGCCATTTAATAATAGCAGTCATTATTTTGAAACGAAAACCGATTTCAGGTTTCTCATTCGTACAGACAAGACAGAAAATTCCATCATTCAGCTCCATACAACACCTACAGGGTGATTCAAATATATAGAACAGATTTCAGTTGTTTATTACAGACGAACTGCTAAAGTTATAAACAGATTGCGCGAAGGTTCAAAGCTTTTAAGTTCGCACAGGCGCTATACCATGGATTCATGATGAGCACCATGCGTTGCTCGAGAAACAGTGAAACGGTAGTCCATTTCATTCGACTCACTCATCAGCTGGTCCCTGTTTACTTAATCGACAGCTTCCACTATAAGATTTCTAATCTCTTGAAGACTAACTGCCATAGGTGGTAGAAGTACACTGTCTTTTATGTACCGCTACAGAAAAAAAAATCGCAAGGTGTAAGGTATGGCGACATGGAAGGCAAAAGCAATGAACAAGATACTGTCCACCTCTTCCAATCCAATATTGTGAGATGCTGTTGTTAAGACAATTCCTCACCTCAAGATGAAAGTGAAACAGGTTACCATCATGCATACAAATGAAATCAATGGAATCTTCATGAAGATGAGGAAACAACCAATTTTGCAGAATGTCCAGGTACGACACTCCTGTCACAGGTTTCTCCTCAAAAAAGGAAGGTCCATAAACTTTGTGAACAGAAACGGCACAAAATACATTCAGTTTCGGTGTGCCTCTTTCATGTTCGATGCCGACTACAGCATTTTGTGACCTCCCGAATACGGATACAGTCGACAATGTCATCAGACGAGCGTGACCGACCAGTGCTCTCCTCTTTGCAGATGGAACGAGCTTCCAGGAATTTTATATACCAATCATAAATCTGCTTGTGCAGCGACGGCTTCTTGCTGAATCGACGGGGGCATGCACATTGCACTTGAGCAGTGGATTGACTTCAGGCAAATTCCAACACACAAGGTGATTTCCCATGTGGTGTAGCCGCCATGTTGTTACAAACAAATGTGTTTTGAAATGTTTGTCTTGTTCGCACTCGGAGCTTTCGAAGCTGGGATCTAAGTCCCACTGGCATCAGCAGCCAGAATCCTCCCCAATGCCCTTAACAATCAGGAGCTCGCGAGACAAATTACGGTACCCATTATTCCGCGGAGTGATGGTCCATTTCACTTTTGTCTCGCACTGGAACTGTCTTCACTAGCGTGCACTGTACAGAACAAGTAAACACAACAACAACAGTGTGGCACATGTGTGAAAAATGAAGCACAAAAACATAATTGTAATGAAGAAAACCTGTAAAGAACCTTGAGAATCTTGTGCACCAAGAAGCTGTTTTTAAGGTAAAAGTAGCTCAACAACTGGACTGGAGAATCAAATCGAAAACTGTTTTATGACATGTCTAAAACATGAATATACATAGAAACAAAATATATATTATAGGCCATTGAAAATGTTTCGGAAATAAGAGAAACGAAACTCGTCTGGCTACCAAACATAAGATTTTTCATTTACTTGCACAGCCCGAGTTTATACCCTAAGGAGATACTGGATGGGGAGAAGGAAACGAAATGAAACTGCACGGCTTGAGAAGGTATGTGATGCGACACACATAAAAAAAAGTTTTGCATCACCTCGGTTCCAAAAGTTCCGGAACCTGTGAAGAAAATTGGAATAGAGATCCACATAAACATTATTTCCGGCCTTTTTATTCCGAATGAAAATCACATATTGCATGTTGTACCACCATACAGCGAGACCTTCAGAGGTGATGGTCCAGATTGCTGTACACACCGGTAGCTCTAATACGCAGTAGCACGACCTCTTGCTTTGATGCATGCCTATATTCGTCGTGGCATACTATCCAGAACTTCATCAAGGCACTGTTGGTCCAGATCGTCCCACTCCTCAACGGCGAGTCGGCGTAGATCCCTCAGAGTGGTTGGTTGGTCACGTCGTCAATCTATACTAGGCATGTTCGATACGGTTCATGTCTGCAGAACATACTGGCCATTCTAGTCGAGCGATGTCCTTATCCTGAAGGAAGCATCCACAAGACATGTACGATAGGGGCGTGAAAAGCCGTCCATGAAGACGAATGCCTCGCCAGTATGCTGCCGATATGGTTGCACTATCGGTCGGAGGATGGCATTCACGTATCGTACAGCCATTACTGCGCCTTCCATGACCACCAGCGGCCTACGTCGGCCCCACATAATGCCACCTCAAAACGGCAGGGAACATTCACCTTGCCGCACTCGCTGGACAGTGTGTCTAAGGCGTCTCGAACGATTGTCTGGTTGAAGGCATATGCGACACTCATCGGTGAAGAGAACGTGATGTCAATCCTGAGCGGTCTATTCGGTATGTTGTTGGGTCCATCTGTACCGCGCTGCATGGTGTCATGGTTCCAAACATGGACCTCCCCATGGACGTCGTGAGTGAAATGGTTCAAATGGCTCTGAGCACTATGGGACTCAACTTCTGAGGTCATTAGTCCCCTAGAACTTAGAACTAGTTAAACCTAACTAACCTAAGGACATCACAAACATCCATGCCCGAGGCAGGATTCGAACCTGCGACCGTAGCGGTCTTGCGGTTCCAGACTGCAGCGCCTTTAACCGCACGGCCACTTCGGCCGGCGTCGTGAGTGAAGTTGCGCATCATGCAGCCTATTGCGCACAGTTTGAGTCGAACACGACATGGTATGGTTGCACTAAAAGCATTATTCAACATGGTGGCGTTGCTGTCGGGGTTCCTAGGAGCCATAATTCGTAGGTAGAGGTCATCCACTGCAGTAGTAGCCCTTGGGCCACCTGAGTGAGGCATGTCATCAACAGTTCCTGTCTCTGTGTGTCTCCTGCATGTCTGAATAACATCGCTTTGGTTCACTCGAAATGGTATTTTGTGGTAAAATGGTAAAATTATTAAGATTCTAATTGATAAGAATAGTGCAATAACTCGCCTGGACACTTCCTTTGTTGAGAGCCCTTCCTGGCACAAAGTAAAAAGCGGACGCGATAGAACCGCGGTATTCACCGTCTAGGCATGGTTGAACTACAGACAACACGAGTCGTGCACCTCCTTCCTGGTGGAATGACTGGAAATGATTTGCAGTCGGACCCCTCTGCTGTTCATGCATGGTTGTTTACACCTTTGGGCCGTTTAGTGACATCTCTGAACAGACAAAGGGATTTTGTCAGTGATATAATATCCAGAGTCAAAGTCTAGCTTAATGAGTTCTGGGGACTGGGGTGATGCAAAACTTTTTTTGATGTGTGTTTTTCCATGAGTACGAAATCCGCACGTAGTTACAAAGAACTTGGCTTTACGAGCCATCTTATCAGTACGATGTTGAAGACCCTCTACATTGCATACATGTACTGATTCGGTTGTGAAGAGTGTTATCAAGCCGTTATATCATCTCCTGAGGTAAACAGAACCACAGCTAATGTAACTGGTCCTTGATACCCTAGATTCTGGCAGTGGCTTCCTAGCTGTCCCCACAAACGCTCTACAGAGGATAGATTTGACGATATTGCTGTCTTCCGCAGTGTCCCAACATCACACAAACAGTTGACCATTGACATTTGACTGTTGACAGTTGACGGTTTACAGTGTGTTGACTGTGTGGTGGTTAATGTTACGAAAAGGGAGTGACTTGGTACTGAGAGCCTCGACAGCTTCTTGCTGTAGTTACTTAGGGAATGGATCATTCCTTCATCCCCCTGAATTTCTCTGGTATCTGTCTCACAGCCACTTTATGAAGAGGTAGCAAGTTACAGAAGGGTATTTTCATTGGCCACACTAATGGACGAATTCTCTGCCCCGCTGCTCTTGCCGGGCCTGCAATTTTGTTCACAAGCTATGTTGTTGTATCCCGGCCTTAACGCTGGGCTGGCGCCTCCTAAATATCTTTACGGAGGAGGAGGTGTGTTTTGGATGCCTATTGGAGTTTGCTGCTAAACGGTCGGCCACCTAGTCTCTGAGTTCTGTATCTGTATGCTCTGTGAATGCTCCTCTTGAAAGTAAACGCGCACCCAGCGCAGCGGGGTGGTCATGAGGCTGTTTCTCACGTAGCCGGCATGTTTGACTGTGTGTGTGTGTGCGTGTGTGTGTGTGTGTGTGTGTGTGTGTGTGTGTGTGTGTGTGTGTTTGTTTGTATGTGTGTGTGCATTTTGGACCTGCCCATTTGACGTAACGAGGCAGATCTAGCTTTCAGATGTAAACCGCCCAATTTAAGGAATATATTTTGGTGGGTGGAATCGGACGTTCGTTTGCTCATACGATTGGCGAGGAGAAAACCTTCGATCTGCTATCGACCGTACTGTGTTTTCGCGGATTCGACATGGCGTAACTTTTCGGGCGGAACACGACGTTTGCTATTATGGTGCAGACTACTGGACAAATAGGTCAGTGTATTCCGATTTAGACAGCTGCACAGACAACTTTGTTTGTTTTTCAGAGACGAAATTCTAGCTCCGACTTCAGCCAGAGTATGTTGCCAGCCTACCTGATGGCCAGCTGCCAGATTTACTCAACGCTAATTGTGGGGTTAGCACACAACCTCTTCTGTGTATCGTAGTATACCGGTAGCTCCGGCACTTAGGTAACTTTGTAAAGTTCCCCTTACGCCCTCAGTAGCGTATCCATGTGCTTAGTAGCAGCAGAACATCCTTTTTTTGCATGTACGATAGTCGTATCCTTTTTGTGTTGCTCATAAATAGTAATAACGCAGTCAGATAGCGTTACCGTCTTGTTCACAGTAGGTGGCATAGTCTAGTGGCCTTAAACAGTAGGCCTTCAGTTCAAATCTTACCCTACAATTGAGCTTACATTATTGATAGCCATTTTTTCAATTTGTGTCGTTGTGTCCCTATGTTTGAACGTCAGATCAAATCGATGTCTCCAGTTCAATAAATTTACTTTGAAATCCTCTGTTATTTCAAGACCAATATAACCTAATTCACTTAGTGATTTCTTAATCCAATTTTTTATTAATTTACGACAAGATCCCAACGCGAGATCCTTTACCAGGTCTGATTCAGATCTTACATCTACATGGATACTCTGCAAATCACATTTAAGTATCTGGAAGAAGGTTCACAGAACCACCTTCACAATTCTCTATTATTCCAATCCCGCATCGCGTGGAAAGAACGAACACCTATATCTTTCTGTACGAGCTCTGATTTCCCTCATTTTATCATGATGATCGTTTCTCCCTATGTAGGTCGGCGTCAACAATATATCTTCGCATTCTGAGGAGAAAGTTGGTCATTGGAATTTCGTGATAAGATTGCTCCGCTACGAAAAACGTCTTGTTTTAATTATGTCCATCCCAAATCCTGTATTTCGCGTTAATAAAAAACTTGCTGTCCTTTTTTTTTGTACTCCATTTATCCTATCTGGTAAGGATCCCACATCGTGCAGCAGTATTCTAAAAGAGGACGGACAAGCGTAGTGTAGGCAGTCTCCTCAGTAGATCTGTTACATTTTCTAAGTGTCCTACCAATAATACGCACTCTTTGGTTAGCCTTCCCAACAATATTTTCCAAGTGTTCCTTCCAGTTTAAGTTGTTCGTAAATGTAATTCCTAGATATTTAGTTCAAATTACCGCCTTTACAGTTGACTTATTTATCGTGTAGCCGAAGTTTAACGGATTCCTTTAAGCGGTAATGTGTATGACATTACACTTTTCGTTATTTAGGGCCAATTAACAATTTTCGCACAATATAGATATCTTTTCTAAATCGTTTTGCAATTTGTTTCGATCTTCAGATGACTTTACTAGTCCATAAACGACAGCGTCATCTGCAGAAAACCTGAGACGGCTTCTGTTATTGTCTTCCAAATAGTTTATGTAGATAAGGAGCAGCAAAGGCCCTAAAACACTGCCTTGGGGAACGCCAGAAGTCATTTCTCTTTTACTCGATGACTTTCAACTACGAACTGTTACCTATCTGTCAGGGAATCACGAATCCAGGCACATAACTGAGACAATATTCTATAAGGAGACAATTTCCCTCTACAAGCAGCTTGTGTGGTACAGTATCAAACGCCTTCCGGAAATTCAGAAATACGGAATCAATTTGAAACACCCTTGTCAATAGCAGTCAACACTTCCTGCAGTAAAGAGCTAGTAGCGTTTCACAGGAACGCTGTTTTCTAAATCCGTGTTAACTGTTTGTCAATGGACCGTTTTCTTGGAGGTAATATATAATATTACAAAATCCTGCTGCATATCGATGTTAATGATATGAGCCTTTAGCTTAGTAGATTACTCGTAGTACCTTTCTTTAATATTAGTGTGGCCTGTGCAACTTTCCAGTCTTTGGGTACGGATTTTTCGTATATGATTGTTGAGTATGGAGCTATTGCATCAGCATGCTCTGAAAGGAACGTAATCTGTATACAATCCTGACCAGAAGACTTGGTTTTATTAAGTGATTTAAGCTGCTTCACTACTCCGAGGATATCTACTTCTACGTTATGTTGGCAGCTGTTCTTGATTTGAATTCTGGAATATTTACTTCGTTTTCTTTTGTGAAGGCATTTAGGAAAGCTGTGTTTAGTAACTCTGCTTTGGTAGCACTGTCTTCTATAGTATCTCCATTGGTATCGCGGAGAGAAGACATTGATTGCTTCTTACCGCTAGCATACTTCACATACGACCGGAGTCTCTTTGGATTTTATGGCAGGTTTCGATTCAGAGTTTAGTTGTGGAAACTATTATAAGCATCTCTCATTGAAGTCCCCGTTAAATTTCGAGCTTCTGTAAAATATCGCCAATATTGGAGATTTTACATCTGTTTAAGATTTGGCATGTCTTTTTTCGTTTTTTCTCCAACAGTTTTCTGAACTGTTTGTTAGCTAGCGTTACACAAGCCGTTGCATGAAGCAGTGCTTTTTTCGGTTGGTGCTGTATTAAGGATATCCGGTACAGAATTTAAAATTAGGAAATCTTACCGGGTGACTCCCCTCACCTCGACGCCACACATCTGTGACTCCTCATAACTTTTAGGAATGGAAAGTATCCCCAGATCGATGCGGTACACGTCGCCACTGAGCATCTGAGTTAAGTCAGAATTACGGTTCATCGCAGAACACAAAGCGACGTCATTCGTCAGCAGTCTGCGCTTCCCTGTGACGGCACCACTCCAAATCCAGCAGTTTTTGTTGTAATAATAACGGCGGCCAACACCTGAGACGGTAATTACCTAGTTCGGCTGTTGCTAGCCTCCAGCCAATGATATGGGATGACGCAGAACGTCGCAGGGAAGTACATGACTTTTTCTCGCATGGCCAGCAAGTGGTTACGATGTTTTTGGTGCAAAGTACAGCGATCCTACTTTCTGGTGGTCAGACGTCGTCGACTGGATTGATGAAGAACCTGACTGCCCTCATGTTCGCATGCAGTCTAACATCGGGCCACTGCCACATCAAAATACCACATAAATTTGGGTAGTGCTTTATTCGACCAGCCTACCAAACGGGAATCTACAGTTAGGTTCCTTGCAGACTCCGCCAGGTCCTGATAACGCTGTCTCACACGAGTATGAGGCGTTTCCGTGTTCTTCACAGTGGTCTCTCAACATACGATGCTGTTGATGCCCCTTGCACACCCTACGAGGCCCGGTAACATAGTTAAACACGAACAACCCTGATGAACCCTGGTGGTCGTTGAACGTTACAGAGAATTGCAGCTATGTCTATACACATACCCTCCCACGAGGTATACATGTACGAGGTTACACTGACAGCCAACCAAGTCTTCCGGGTGCTTCACTTTTTTCGTATTTCGCGGCTGGGGAACGACAGAAATTACACGAAATTAATAAAATACAATCCTTTCCAGAATGCAGGTTTCAAGTTACAGGACACAGTGATGGATATTGCACCTTTGCACTGAGGAAGGATTAATGAAATTATCGAAGGCAAACAGCATATGAACTGAATTTGTCAGGTGAAATTAATGAATCGATACCATGAATTGCTATGTAATATGTAATCTCATGGACTGTCTCTATACTCTCTTCTCGAAGAGGAGCAAACATCCACACATATTATAATAATGGAAGAGTGTGTGCGTGTGTGTCTATGTGTGTGTGTGTGTGTGTGTGTGTGTGTGTGTGTGTGTGTGTGTGTGTGTGTTCCACACCTCCTCCTAACCACTGGAACAATTTATACCAAACTTGGTACACATATATTTTACTGTCAGACGACAAACGCTGAGTAGATAAGAACCACATCCCTAACCAAGAAGTATGTGCGGGGGTGAGAATGAAGACTTTATTGGTCCAGTATTTAAGAAGATGAGTACTTAGTGGAATTGCTACAAACTTTTCTCATAATTCCAAGCATTTAAGACGTTTTTTCCTTTATGACAACCTTACAAAATGATGAAAGGAAGCCTTCGTATGGCTTACTACTTTTAAACTGTTCATGAAGTAAAAGTACCCGCATAGGTATGACGTTATAATTTATGACTTCTTTACTACTAACTGTATTTGAGACACATTTTAGAGGCTGTATGCACACATACAACTGAATGTAAGTGCAAAATTATATGATTATACGATACGTAGTTCAAGTGATACCATGTCATATACAATTAGCGGCGTGAGAAAGTGCCGCATCATGCATGACGTTTAAATTTATTACGTCTTTGTCATTAACTCTACTTCCAATAAATTTCGCAGACGTTATCGACATATGTCGTTGAATGTACCTACTATATTATACTATGGTACGACATATAGTTCTGGAGATGTATCATAAAGAGTGAGATTGGTGAAAAATTGCCACATCTACATGACGTTAAAATTTATTACTTCGTTCCTACCAATTTTATTCGCAACACATTGCACAGACAGTATCCACATTTGGCGCTGAATGTACCTAAAAGTTATATTATTGTACGCCACATAGCTCAGGAGTAATGACGTCATAAACATTGAGCACAAGACCAGACGCTGCATCGTACGGGCGTGGACGCACAGCTACAAAAAAAGTAGCTGGGGAACATCGGGTTTCTCCCCTAGTATATTTATAAATGTAATCCACAGGGTTATGAATTCCATAATTAACTATAATGAGTTGGAAACAGTCATAATCAGTCTGTTCGATCTAGTATTGTTGAGATTGCTTGTTGCCTCTTTGCCTCATTTGTGCTGGAGTTCGCAGAGTGTATCTTAGAACATTCGTTATAGCGGCCATACCACTAAAGTGGTAGATTTCAAGAAGAAAAGTAACTCCAATTACAAAGAAAGCAGGTGCTGACAGGTATGAAAATTACCGAACTATCAGTTTAATAAGTCACGGCTACAGAGTACTAGCACGAATTCTTTACAGAAGAATGGAAAAGCTGATAGAAGCGGACCTCGGAGAAGATCACTCCGGATTCCGGAGAAATGTAGAAACACGCGAGACAACACTGACCCTACAACTTCTCACAGAAGACAAATTAAGGAAAGGCAAACCTTCATTTATAGCATTCCTAGACTTGGAGAAAGCTTTTGACAGTGTTGACTGTAATAGTCTCCTTCAAATTCTACATGTATCATGGCTAAAATACAGGGAGCGAAATGCTATTTACAACTTATACATAAATCAGATGGCAGTTATAAGAGATGAGGGACAACGAAAGGGAAGCAGTGACTGAGAAGGGATTGAGACACGGTAGTAGCCTATCACCGATGTTATTCAATCTGTATATTGAGCAAGCATAAAGGACACAAAAGAAAAATTTGGAATAAGAATTGAAGTGCAGGGACAATAAATAAAAACTTTGAGGTAGGCCTATGACATCGTAATTTGGAAGAGCAGTTGAACGGAATGGACAGTGTCTTGAAAGCAGGGTATAAGCTGAACATCACCGATAGCAAAACGAGGATAATGGAATGTAGGCGAATGAAACCAGGAAGTTAGATTAGGAAAAGAGCCTCTTAAAGTAGTAAATGAGTTTTCCTATTTGGGAAGCAAAGTAACTGAAGATGGTCGAAGTAGCAATGGCAAGATAAGCGTTTCTGAAGAAGAGAAATTTGTTAACATCGAGTATAGATTTAAGTGTCAAGTAGTCCTTCTGAAAGTATTTGTATGGAGTGTAGCCATGCATGGAAGTGAAACATGGACGATAAACAGTTTAGACAAGATGAGAATAGAATCTTTTGAAATGTGGTGCTACAGAACAATGCTTAAGATTAAATGGGTAGATCACGTAACTAATGAGAAGATACTGAGCAGAATTGGGGAGAAGAGAACTTTGTGGTGCAACCTGACTAAAAGAAGGGATCGATTGGTAGGACACATTCTGAGGCATCAAGGGATCACCAATTTAGTAGTGGAGGGAAGCGTGAGGGGTAAAAATCGTAGACGGAGATAAGAGATGAATACAGTAAGCAGATTCAGAGGAATGTAGGTTGCAGTAGTTACTGGGAGATGAAGAGGCTTGCACAGAATCGAGTGGCATGGAGAGCTGCATCTAACCCAGTATTCTGACAGAAGACCACAACAGCAACAAACACCAAAGCGTTTTCCTTTTAGTGGATCACTGTTTTCGGAAACAAAACGTCAGAGGGAATGTTCAAAATGGTTCAAATGGCTCTGAGCCCTATGGGACTTAACTGCTGAGGTCATCAGTCTCCTAGAACTTAGAACTACTTAAACCTAACTAACCTAAGGACATCACACACATCCATGCCCGAGGCAGGATTCGAACCTGCGACCGTAGCGGTCGCGCGGTTCCAGACTGTAGCGCCTAGAACCGCTCGGCCACTCCGGCCGGCTAAGAGGGAAGATACATCATTTGAAAATGAGAAGCAGAATATATGTCAAGTGTGCTTCAAGACGCTGTTGATATTCAGCTGATATCTGGAGAAGTTTTCGGCACACGGCATGTACTGTAGTGGATACCGAAGTCATCTCATAGAATTTTTGCTATTCTTGTAGAGCTGTGGCACACTAAATCTGTTTTCCCCATTTCCCCTGTTGTCTCTCTTCGCCCTGGTCGTCCACTCCACAACCAGACGGTGTTCACTTTCTGATGCAGCACCTGTCTCCGCCAGCTCAATGATGTTTTGGGAAATTTTCCCTAGGGACGTCCTTGTCCTTAATTGCTCCTCATTTAAAGTTGCTTGATTGGGTTTTTGCTTTTCACCTCAGATTTTTTTTAGTATTTTGTTTTGTTTTTTGTTTTTTCTTACATTATGATACGCTGCCGACATACCGGGTGATCAAAAAGTCTGTATAAATTTGAAAACTTTATAAACCACGGAATAATGTAGATAGATAGGTAAAAATTGACACACATGCTTGGAATGACATGTGGTTTTATTAGAACAAAAAAAAGCACCCCATCTTGCTAGACGCGTGAAAGATCTCTTGCGAGCGTCGTTTGGTGATGATCGTGTGCTCAGCTGCCACTTTCGTCATGCTTGACCTCCCAGGTCCCCAGACCTCACTCCGTGCGATTATTGGCTTTGGGGTTACCTGAAGTCGCAAGCGTATCGTGATCGACCGACATCTCTAGGGATGCTGAAGGACAACATCCGATGCCAATGCCTCACCATAGCTCCGGACATACTTTACAGTGCTGTTCACAACATTATTACTCGACTACAGCTATTGTTGAGGGATTATGGTAGACATATTGAGCATTTCCTGTAAAGAACATCATCTTTGCTTTGTCTTACTTTGTTTTGCTAATTATTGCTATTCTGATCAGATGAAGCGCCATCTGTCGGACATTTTTCGAACATTTGTATTTTTTAGGTTCTAACAAAACCCCTTGTCATTCCAAGCATGTGTGTCAATTTGTACCTCTCTATCTACATTATTCGGTGATTTATTCAGTTTTCAAATTTATACTGACTTTTTGATCACCCTGTTCATTTCACCTAATTAGTGTTTGTACGAAGGCATAGAGACGGTCATTTTTCCCTCGCTCTCTTCTTTATTAGGTTAATAAATAAAGGAGACTTCCTAATACAATTTAAATTGGTAAACCTACCGTGTAATTCATTAAAAATACAATTGCTTTCCTACTTCAACTCCGGCAAATTGGAGATCTGTAAATCTGGTCTGTGACCCTGCTGGCTATTCCGCAGTCGACCTAATGTTTGAAAGGCTAGTAATTACGCTAGTGAGAGAAGCAGCGATATGCCCCCCCCCTCCCCTACCCCCTCTTCTACAGTTGACCTGGAAAACGAAGTTAGGCACTGTGTTGAGAAGAACCTGGAAGAGTGAAGCTTCGAGAAAAGAATGCCATGCCAGTACCTCAAATAAACCTACAATCAAATAAGGAGAACTGGCACGTACCGAGTTGAGAAGATTCTAGGTGACTACTGATCCACAGTTTGAAAACATGAAGCCATACATTAGTTAAGTACTGCCATTTAACATTTATACTGATATGAGTGACGTGGTAGGGAGGTGGCTAAGAAGTGGAGGGGTTCTGAGACCACAAATAAATTAGACAGCAGTTTATCAAAAACAATGAAAATATTTAGCTCATAACACCAGGCCAGAGCAATAACACAAACACCAAGTATATACAAAAGTAATCAGGATGCAGTTATTGAGTGTACAGAATTATAGCCTATTATCGAAGAACCTCACCATTGTTCGCAATATGGACAGCCAGCAGTTCGCCCGAGCGTACTTGCTTCCTTCAGTAGTCGGGTAGCTGCCAGTTAAAATCCAAACCGCTGTGCTGGCGCAGAAAACACTGCATTTGCATCGAAAACTAATTGAATATCGCTTCCAGGTTTATTTACCATTTGTACTGCATTGTTAAACGTGCTACTTGACCTTCCAATTACCCCCTCCTCCACAACCCCAATACAAGTCGATCTCCTTTTACACTGCCTTCCGTTTCTGTAAGGAGTTTGGAGAAATAGGACAAAAAAATTGTTCTTCTCCCCTCAGAAGTGACGGGTATTTATCGATAGTCTTCCTCGGCTGCCTTGAAGAAGTTCTGCATAAGGCCGTATTTCTGTCAGCGAACTTGTCTCCTGCTCCCAAAATGTCTCTAACAACTATGGGACTTAACATCTGAGGTCATCAGTCCCCTAGACTTAGAACTACTTAAACCTAACTATCCTAAGGACGTCATGCCCGAGGCAGGATTCGAACCTGCGACCGTAGCAGGCGCGCGGTTCCGGACTGAAGCGCCTAAATCCGCTCGGTCACAGAGGCCGGCTCCTGCTTCCAAGAAATACCTTTACCCCCCTTGTATCCTCCTTTCCAACTTGACCTCCTGTGGGCGTGGGGCGAGGACCGACCATTCCACTACCTGACTCACTGAAAGCTTGTCCCTTGCATCCGACGCAATCCGCGGAGGTCCATGCTGACTTTAATGCAAGCGGGTCCTTCTTTTCCCATGTATGGCTAGGGTAGTATTATTATTCTTCCTCCATTCGTAAAAACGGGACCACTTACGTTTCGCAATTAATGTCAGATTCCATGGGATTGAACCAGTCTGCACCTAAAACTATAGGCACAGACTGTCGATTCAGTGCTAGTGCCGTCTGATGCAACAAAAAATCTTGCAGATTAAAACTGTGTGCCCGACCGAGACACGAACTCGGGACTTTTGCCTTTCGCGGGCAAGTGCTCTACCATATGAGCTACCGAAGCACGACTCACGCCCGGTACTCACAGCTTTACTTCCGCCAGTATCTCGTCTCCTACCTTCCAAACAGTTTTAATCTGCCAGGAAGTTTCATATCAGCGCACACTCCGCTGCAGAGTGAAAATCTCATTCTGGAAAAAATCTTGCATTAATAATTCTTACAAAACGTGTTCATTAACAGGTTTTTTTCTAGCTAGAGTAGCGCCCTTCATTCTCTTAACAGTCCTCACGATATCAAAAGTGCCTAGAAGGTCGCAGAGACAACTTCGCTTGTATCGATAAATATTTTTTGTGCCATACCATAATAATTTAGCGCGATTTGTGGGCTCTGGTGTATTTGTTCAGACGACCGATATTTCTCACCCAGCTAATCTTCTGACGGGTTCTGAGAATACATCGCCTCCCTTCCAGGTCGCTACACACTGCCTGCAGGTGTAACTCAGTTGTGAGTTTTAGTTTACCGGAGTGACTTCATTAATAGAAGCCATCGTCATCCACATTTTGAGGAGCCGCGCATGGCCAGCGATTCGACTTGCACTTTCTTCTTCTTCCATTTCGAAACTGTACCGACATTGCGTTCTTTTTGTTCTGGATACATGATCGATAATTATTATTCTGGTTACATTATGACCAATTATTCAGTCATCCAGGCCCACTTTCACACTTACTATTAGAGTCTTGCCACCGGTTAATGAAATGACTTTGACCTTCGTAACTGAAAGTTACGGCAGTTGCAGTCCTCTTAGAAATCGTCCGAGATGGCGACTATTTTCATTTAATTATCTATCCTGATAATGGGGACGGTCAACAGCTGCCTCCGTGTCCATTCACGTATGCTCTGATAAATCATAGATACCATATCCTCTGTGTCTATTAGTGGGCCCAGGCGACTAACGGCCGATACCTTGCACAACCAGAACTCTCTGACAGTTCCCCACTCGAACAGTATGATGAATCAGTCATCTGCAGTTTCTGGCCATCTGCTGATGTGCCTGGCCCCAGTACAGGGCTAAGAACTCTCCATTCAGCTGCGCAAAGCAAGAACAGTGCCATCCTGCAATTTGCCATCAGAGACTTGCCTCGGAAGTTAAGTGCTGATCAAATGCACTCGACAGTTATCGAGAACTAATGCGGACTGTGTCAAACCAATCACCGAAATTTTGTATGAAATCAACGAGACTTAAGTTAGATAATTCCACTCTGGTGGAGTCAACGTTACGATCGGGTGACAAGAAAGGTAATCAGACACAACGTGCAACCATGGCGTATCCTACTGGGCCCAAGGACGTGTATTTCTGCAAGCTGGGGCCGTCGTAGACCTCTCTATTGAAGTAAACGGTTCTATGTGGTTCATTATCTTTGCCTCAGGTGCCATAAAACGACGGGAAACTACGAGGGGCTTTCAATAGGTAACGCAACACATTTTTTCTGTATGCAAGTTGGTTTTATTCAGGATTCGAATACACATTATGCCCCAATCATCTGGCTACCAAAAACTATTTCTCAACATAATATCCGTCCAATGTGACAGCCTTACGCCACACTACTGGGAGGGCCTCTATGCCCGTGTGGTACAATTCTAATGGTCGACATCAGAGCCAAAGACTTGCCGCCTCTATAACCTTCCAACCAGCCACGTACAGGCCGGTTCCCACTAGAGCGCAGCAGCGCGTCGTGCGGCAACGGCAGCGGCAAGCATTTTCCGCTTTGACGCGGCGGCTCGCGGAATTGGCGTTCCCATCTGGAAGCGGCAGACGCTAGCGGTAGCCAATGACGGACTGCCACTGAGGTACGGGGCGGGACCCACTGAAACTCCCGGTGCGTTTGAAAAACTATATCTTACACCTACATGGAGGAAAGACGAAGTTGGGTGAAGACATACCAATTTTTCATTTTCTGTACAATGTACTCTTTCACATATTCTATTATGCATGTTTTCTCATTTCACCATAAACAGATTTCATGACTACCGTTCATCATTGTTCACTATCTAGCACATTGCTTAAGAATCATGAAAGAATAATACATATTTGGAACAAAGTTTTCGAAACCAGATTTTAAATTATAAGACATTTCCCGGTGCAGACGCAAACCTACAATACTTTATTAGTTACGAGCTGCAGTTTACAACTAAAGAGACAGTAAACGGTAGCAAATTAAGGAAATGGAACTTGAATAAGTCAAGACCCACAGTTTTTCGATAATCTTAAAGTTAGCGTAATGCAACGACTGACTGAAACAGAGGAAAGAATCCGCTAGAATACGAATGGATATCTTTGAGAAAAGAAGTGGTGAATGCAGCAGAGTATGAGAACGGGAAGAAGGTACAGTAGAAATCGTTAGATAAAACGTGAAATATTAAATCTGACAAGAGGGAAAAATACAAAAATGCAGCAAATAAAGTAGGCCATTGGAAATAGAAATGTCTAAACATGACGTTGACAGAAAGTCCAAAATTGCAACGTGATTTTGCACTTGGAAAACATAAGGGAATGAAAATGAGAAAGAACAAAGAAAACTTTGCTCAAAGGAGAAGCAACTGTCAAGAACTCATTTGGCAAGTCAGAACTAAGCAAATAAGAGAAGGCTAGAAAGTGGAAGGAATATGTAGAGAGGAGAGGGGGAGGGGTTGTACAAACTAACATAAGCACAATGTTAGATACCTGTGAGATGTCTGAACACGCAAGGCAATACTGATCCTACCACTTAGCTAAGTAGACACACTGAAGAACTGCGAAACTGTGTTTATTGCATTTGCATGTTTAGAGAAATGTTTTGACAATCTTAATTAAAACATTCTTTGAAGCTCTGGAGATGTCATCGATAAAACACAGGGCCACAAGATTATCTACAACTTGTACAGAAACCAAACTGCATTTCTAAGACTCCAATGACTTGAAAGGGAAGCAGTAATTGAGAAGGCAGAAGTAGAGAGGATATAAAATGAAGACTGTGAATAGCAAGAAAAGCGTTCTGAAAAAGAAAATTTGTTCACATGGAATATAAATTGTAATGATTGGGTACTATTTTATGAAGGTATTTGTGTGGAGTGCAGCCTTGTAAGTGAAACGTGGGCGATGAACAGTTCTGTCGAGAAGACAATGGACGCTTTCAAAACGTGGTGATCAATAAGAATGCTGAAGATTAGACATGAGGATCGTGTAACTAAAGAAGAGGTACGGATTTAAATAGAGTAGGAAGAGGAAATTACGGCACAACTTTGACTACAAGAGGGGTAAGTTGACAGGACATATTATGAGGCGTCAAAGAGTGAGGACAAAGGGGTTGGGTGATAGTATTCTGATAATAATCATTTGTTCAAATGCTATTCTACTATTTTATCTGTTAATGTAAGCAGTGAATTTAGTCTTCCATGCACTCCGCCACAAAACATTTAAACCAAAACTGAAATCAGCTGAACACCAAACCTTTCAACCACTGTCTGACAACTACTGCATTCACTTTCAACTTTCTATAACTATCACTGGGTAGCCCCACACATATACAGATATAAGGAGAACAGAAATAAACAAACAATTTCAGCATATAATCCTTTAGGTTGGCAACATGTACATAAACAAACCAAACAGGAAGGGGCATGAGGTGAACACACTGTAGTTACGACTTCACATCAGTGTTTTCGGTAAAATGTCTACAGCTAGTGACAGAAAAAAAAAGAGCGAACATGAAAATGTGCTTATGTTCCATAATCTAAGTTTTAGTTCAACCTCCAGCATGTGACCAGGTGAGGGGAAACGTATATGTCCGCCAAAAACTCGATTCACTGTAAGTAATCAGTTATGCATTTAAAACAAAACTGAATCATTCTAGATTCCACCGAAAATGCCTTAAAGTAAAAGGCGAAACGCGCCTTGAACCAATAAAGTACACTCGATAAAGAAAAAAAACGTTTGTTACTTACCAAAGGAAATAATCAATAGCTGTAGATACTTAACAAATTACATCTTATGACATACCAGCAAATTAGTTTCTGTTTAACTTCTCATTCCACACGCTATTAAATGCTGTTTAAAAAAAATTATCTATTCCTTCTGAAAAACTGTAGTTTCTTTCATATCTCGGTAGATAAACAGATTTTGGATATTTATCATGCGACGAAATACATGACTTTTTACAAGTTATCGTTTGAAAAAAAACGCTTTTAGATTTCTTGAACCGTTTACGAAATTTGCAGTTGATACAACCACATGGTTTACGACGAGCAGGACGAAGTATCGGTCGCGTCGCAAGCGACCCGCGCACGGTCACCGCACAGCCCATCCGCCGACATATCATTCAATACCTCGAGAATGGTGATAGCTATCGTTCTGCTCTCAGCTTTAAAAGCAATTTCGATATGTTGACTAAATTTCATACGCAATAATGTATTACCTAAAATGAACTGTACGCAAAGTCCACGCAATGCGTTTTTACCTCTGCACACTCATTAAAATTTCGTGTAAAGGTTTACGTAAATGCGATACAGCAAGTAACCACGACGAATATCGAAAAGAAATTCGGCCCTTTATCGAGAGAAGATATCAGGCTGTAACATGCCCAAGAATCAAATTTTTCTACCGAATAGTTTCCTTGGAATCGGATGATAAGTATTTCATAGCTGCCGCCGCGTCCGCGCCAGCGGTTCGGCGAAAGTTCTTGTGGCCCGGGGTTGCGTACCTGACGTCACGCTCAGCGCGTTCTGTGATTGGCGGCGCGCACCTGGGGCGCGTCACGCGGCAGCGGAAGCGGTTCGACATGGGCAAACCGCGACGCAGAGCCCGCCGCGCCGTGCCGCTGACGCCGTTTCCATGTCAACCACGCCGCTGACGCGCGGTTTTGACGCGCGGCAGCCCTAGTGGGAACCGGCCTTACTGCTTCCCGCGGAGTGCATCCTTCATCGGGCCAAACAGGTGGAAGTTGGAAAGTGAGACATTTGGGCTGTAGGGTGGACGAGGAACAACAGTCGAACGAAGTTTTGTGATCTCCTCTCATGTGCGCAGACATGTGCGAGGCCCTGCATTGTCATGGAGAAGGAGAAGTTCGTTTGCATTTTTGTGGTGACGATAACGCTGAAGTTATTTCTTCAATTTCTTGAGAGTATCACAATACACTTCAGAGTGTATCATTGAACCATGAGGGTGACATCACCAGAATAGCCCCTTCAGCGTCCCAGAGGACCGTTGCCATGACTAACAGCTGCGGGAGCGGCTTTGAAATTTTTCGTCGGAGAAGACGTTGTATGGTGACACTGAATGGATTGCTGTATTGTTTCCATTTTCGAAGTGATTAACCCATGTTTCATCACATGTGAGGAAGTTTCGACAAAAAATAGTCACAATTAGCCTCGTAACGCGCAAGCAGTTCCGAAAATATGCTTCTTTGTTGCTCTTTATGGTCTTCGGTGAGGCGGCGAGGAACCCAGCGGGAACACACTTTTGAGAACCCAAACTGTGTCAGCACTATGAACAGAGACTTTCAGTTGTGGAGCGACGTTGTTGTTTGTGATCCGTCGATTACCTCGAAGGAGAGTGTCCGCACGTTCTAACACTGCAGGAGTGACAGCTGTGTGCGACCGGGCGGCCCGCCGGAGGTCGGACAGGATTGCACAACCTTGTTTCGGTGATGACGGATACCTCGCTCAACGACTCACCGTGCTTTTGATCAATGTCAGGATCCGTAGACGTTTTGCTAGCTCCTATGAATATCTGTGATGCTATAGTTTGCCCGAAAAGAAACTCAATGACAGTTCTCTGCTTGGAACACATCTCCGCTACAGACGCCATTTTGAAGATTAAGTATAACACTGCCACATATCGGGGCTTCATGAAACTGTAGTGGCCGAAGCGGAAACCTTTTATGATACTCCACAAAGAATTTGGCATATTTTCTTCCTAAATTGGCCTATAACAAAAAATGTGTTGCTTTACTTACTGAACGCCCCTCGTAACTTCAAATGGTCAAAATGGGTCAAATGGCTCTGAACACTATGGGACTTAACTTCTGAGGTCATCAATCCCCTAGAACTTAAAACTACTTAGACCGAACTAACCTAAGGACATCACACACATCCATCCCCGAGGCAGGATTCGAACCTGCAATCGTAGCGGTCGCGCGGTTCCAGAAGGGTTGCGCCTAGAACCGCTCGGCCACTACGGCCGGCTAACTTCAAATGGGCTACTGTCAATGCAGGTCAAAGCGGTTCGGTGTTACAGTGAATGGGACAGGGAGTGAGTGTGGGCCCGCTACTTCGAACTTGCCACGCTGGACTTGAGTCGGCCCACTTGAAGTGGCTTCCCAGGCAAGACAACCTGCCTGAGGCTCTACCGAAAGTGATAAGTCTGCTCCGAGTTGATTCACCCGCTGGTCATGCGCAACACTTAAAATCTCACAATTTATTACGTTGGCTAGTTTTTGCTCTATTTCTATGTAGTGTGCCACGATCGTGTGAGCCAGTCCTGCTTTCAGCTCTTCTAACTGCATAGCCCTTGTCTCCAGAGTGTACAACAACTCTTTGTGGCCAGGAGTTGCAGTGTTCGTTTCTCCTGACCGCTCGTTCAGCGACACTAGAGTGGCTTTCTGTCCATGACTACCAAAAAGTTCTTTTTGCGCGTCTACTGTACCCAAATTAGCGCTAATGTTAGGCAAGGCCTCCTTATTGTGTGAAAGTGTCATGTCACAAACCTCACCTTACTTTTTAAAAGCTGTAGTCTGAAGTTGTATATGCCTGAAAACTTATGGACCTGAAGGGTGTCAGAAAACATTGCTAACGGCAACATTGCTAGGTCTCTTTTGAGATCTACAGTAGATACGGTAGTCTTAGCTGCTTGTGCATCTACTTTTAGGGTTCCATGCCTTAATCTGTATAAACTGTACCCTTATGAGATCACTTTGTTGTCAGTCTGTCTTTCCGACTGTTAAGAACCTATGACACATGCCAAGGCCTGCGATCCGTTGGCAGAGTAAAAGATTTGAGTTTCTAAGTGTATGCAATCAAAAGATACTGCCATTTGTTCCACATAGTTTGATACTCGAAAATTCACTCATCGTAATGGACAGGGCTCTTCCCGTTGACGTACAGTTATGAAATTTGGCAAGAAGCAAGATTTCACAGTACAAGTAAAGGAAAAAATCCGGAAATTGTTAATGTGTAACTATATATAACGAAAAAACATTTTTTCCGTTATTTTTATCCGTTTGTGTGTGTGTCTGTCCGATCGTCTATTAACACTCCTTTTTCTCTCGAACAGATTATTGTTTGAAGTTCATATTTGTATCACGTATTGAGTTCTATGGTCCCTTGGCGGTGGAGAAATTACAAGCTTCTAAGTCGGTGCAATTAAAAGGTACGAAGATTGACGTCACATATTTATATACTTGAAAACTCACTCATCAAAACGTGTGAGGTACTTCCCGTTAGCCTAGAATTATGAAATTAGGCAAGTTGCAAGGTTTCACAGTAAAAGTAAAAAATCCAAAAACTGTTCAGTTGTAATTATATCCCATGAAAATATCTTCTTTCGATTATAACATGAATTGCATTCATCATCCGTGGAAAGCATAAAAGACGACCTGTAGTGCATGCAAATATAAAATGTAAATTGCACTCAGGTTTTAGTACGTATATGAAATATCGTATTCTATCTATCTACATATATAAACTGAAGTCCCCGATAGCTTCTTTTTGTATGTTCGGGCTAATGTGAGGAAATATTTAGAGATTTCCCGGGATGGATATCTTGCCAGTATCAATGTCGATTTTTTTGTAATTTGACAGTTTGCACTTCTACTTTACTTTGAAGTTGACTTGTTGTGCCTGTATTACTGGAACCAACTGCCTGAACATAACCTGCATCTCATTAACGACCACAGCAAGTTGCAAAGCAGTACTCACCTCATCATGATCTTTTGTGATACAATGAAACTTAAAAAACAGTCGGCAACCACAGTACTGGAAGTGGCTTGCGGAAAACAGGATTCACTCGCACCACCGCAAAAGATTGGTGCAAATGTGAGTAAAGACGTACCCGATTCCTCTTTCATCAGATTAAAATGGTCTCAGCTGATAATCTTCTGCCTCTTGAACCACGGAGACAACTACACTCCTGGAAATGGAAAAAAGAACACATTGACACCGGTGTGTCAGACCCACCATACTTGCTCCGGACACTGCGAGAGGGCTGTACAAGCAATGATCACACGCACGGCACAGCGGACACACCAGGAACCGCGGTGTTGGCCGTCGAATGGCGCTAGCTGCGCAGCATTTGTGCACCGCCGCCGTCAGTGTCAGCCACTTTGCCGTGGCATACGGAGCTCCATCGCAGTCTTTAACACTGGTAGCATGCCGCGACAGCGTGGACGTGAACCGTATGTGCAGTTGACGGACTTTGAGCGAGGGCGTATAGTGGGCATGCGGGAGGCCGGGTGGACGTACCGCCGAATTGCTCAACACGTGGGGCGTGAGGTCTCCACTGTACACCGATGTTGTCGCCAGTGGTCGGCGGAAGGTGCACGTGCCCGTCGACCTGGGACCGGACCGCAGCGACGCACGGATGCACGCCAAGACCGTAGGATCCTATGCAGTGCCGTAGGGGACCGCACCGCCACTTCCCAGCAAATTAGGGACACTGTTGCTCCTGGGGTATCGGCGAGGACCATTCGCAACCGTCTCCATGAAGCTGGGCTACGGTCCCGCACACCGTTAGGCCGTCTTCCGCTCACGCCCCAACATCGTGCAGCCCGCCTCCAGTGGTGTCGCGACAGGCGTGAATGGAGGGACGAATGGAGACGTGTCGTCTTCAGCGACGAGAGTCGCTTCTGCCTTGGTGCCAATGATGGTCGTATGCGTGTTTGGCGCCGTGCAGGTGAGCGCCACAATCAGGACTGCATACGACCGAGGCACACAGGGCCAACACCCGGCATCATGGTGTGGGGAGCGATCTCCTACACTGGCCGTACACCACTGGTGATCGTCGAGGGGACACTGAATAGTGCACGATACATCCAAACCGTCATCGAACCCATCGTTCTACCATTCCTAGACCGGCAAGGGAACTTGCTGTTCCAACAGGACAATGCACGTCCGCATGTATCCCGTGCCACCCAACGTGCTCTAGAAGGTGTAAGTCAACTACCCTGGCCAGCAAGATCTCCGGATCTGTCCCCCATTGAGCATGTTTGGGACTGGATGAAGCGTCGTCTCACGCGGTCTGCACGTCCAGCACGAACGCTGGTCCAACTGAGGCGCCAGGTGGAAATGGCATGGCAAGCCGTTCCACAGGACTACATCCAGCATCTCTACGATCGTCTCCATGGGAGAATAGCAGCCTGCATTGCTGCGAAAGGTGGATATACACTGTACTAGTGCCGACATTGTGCATGCTCTGTTGCCTGTGTCTATGTGCCTGTGGTTCTGTCAGTGTGATCATGTGATGTATCTGACCCCAGGAATGTGTCAATAAAGTTTCCCCTTCCTGGAACAATGAATTCACGGTGTTCTTATTTCAATTTCCAGGAGTGTATTCTTATAGCGGGGAGTACTCTTCCCAAGACAATTAACGTGATTAATGAAGAGCACAGGGGGAGACTACAGACTACTAATAGACAGAAAAGTGTAATCAAGTTCTTGGTAAAACACGGACATGCAAGGCAATCTTATCAGTAAAACCATAAGTTTTTGACTGCTGTGGATCGCGCCAAGGGTGCATAAAAAGAAATAGAAACACATGAGAAACAAAGATAACTTGCCCAGTCGCTAGAGAGAGTGTTGATCAGAAAAGCGGAGATGGAGATGAAACTTGGTAAGTTAGGGTCATGACGAAGGCAATTAGCCAAGATTGTTGGACAAATTTCTTCAGGCAGAAGCTAGTGGCAAGCCATACACCCACATACATGGTTTCCCCCTTTCTAGCCGGCCAGTGTGTCCGAGCTGTTCTAGGTGCTTCAGTCGGGAACTGCGCTGCTGCTAAGGTCGCAGGTTCGAATCCTGCCTCTGGCATGACTGTATGTGATGTCCTTAGGTTAGTTGCGTTTAAGTAGTTCTAACTTTCTAGGGGACTGAAGACCTCAGATGTTAAGTCCCATAGTGCTTAGAGCCATTTGAACCATTTCCCCCCCCTCCCCCCTTTCTGTTTTAGATGTTGTAAAACCAACTTTCGGGTATCTAGCCAATCCTGAATTGCTGTACAATTTGTACATAGGAAAACACAGAATACAAATGAGAGCTACCATCACCTTATACTGATGCGTTGTCCAAAAACAGTATTTGTGTCCACAATTATTGTGAAGAGAGCTGCTTGTGATTCCTGTCTGGTGTTCAATAGTGGAAATATAGGTAAGATTGACTGCAGAGACTAGGCTTCCATCCAGGCGCATTCGCACTGAGTATACTCAGAAGACTAGACGAAGCGCGACTGGACAAGTCTCAGGTAGCAGAAGAAAAAATGCAAAAGTTGGCTAGGCAAAGGAGCATTAGTCTCTAGAAGTATAGCAATATTGCCTAAAATTGAAACCAAAGATTTTAATGCGAATTGTCGTATACTGACTTTTTTAAACTACAATGTCCCTTTTCTCAGGAACTATAAAAGCTAACATCCCATTGTTTGATTCAGTTCTTAATAATTACGTACTGAATAATCCTGGCCGTGTGCGGTAGCCGCGCAGTCTTGGGGGCCTTGTCACGGTCCGCGCGGCTCCCCTCTGTGGAGGTTCGAGTCCTCCTTCGGGCATGGGTGTGTGTGTTGTCCATAGCGTAAAATAGTTTAAGTTACATTAAGTAGTGTGTAAGCTTAGGGACCGATGACCTAAGCAGTTTGGTCCCATAAGATCGTACCACAAATTTACAGCCGGCCGTTGTGGACGAGCTGTTCTAGGTGCTTCAGTCCGGAACCACTCAGCTACCACGGTCGCAGGCTCGAATCCTGTCCGGGCATGGATGTGTGTGATGTATTTAGGTAAGTTAGGTTTTAGTAGTTCTAAGTCTAGGTGACTGATGACCTAAGATGTTAAGTCCCATAGTGCTTAGAGCGATTTGATCCATTTTGAACAAATTTACAAATAATCCTGTGCAGCACTTTTCCGTTTTATGAGAGAGGATCACCTTTAACATTTGAGGAAACTAGAGCAGTCCCGAATAACACAAAACTGAAATATTAATTTCAAAGCAACTGTGACTTTATTCAAAAATCTGTTCCACACGTTTTATTAACCTCTTAATCAGATGTAAACTGTGACATTCTAGTTGTATAGTTTAATTAGTTTACGAGAAAAGGAACATTACAGAAACAATGGTAATTAAAAATTCAAAACCTTGTAAAATGTATGATGATGCGCATTTTCAAACACGAACTGCACGGGATACAGAGCATTATGTTGTACATAACAGCCACAAGTTTTACTATTTTATCTGTAATATTTTTGAAGATCTATATGTTTAAGTACAAGAATGCTCTTTACCCTACGTCTGTCCTTAAGTTCTGCATGTGACACCGTCAGTCTTAAAATGCTCATAAAAAAGCACTACAACATATTTAAAGAGGTTTAGTTCACAAAAATCACTGAGTCTTCGTTACAGAACACTTTATGTAACACGGGAGGGCAGCAAAAAGTCATGGCGTCGACAAAGAAACGGTATCGCCTAGGGTAGTGGCCGGTCACTCTTGTACTTAATCTTCACACAAATGAGCAGACAACACCAGACCGTACTGCCCACTGCTTGCTCAAAAGATGACCTGGTGCTGCCATACAAGGAAGAGCTTTGAAGGAGTAAAACGAAAAACTAGTCAAACATAACGTCTGAATATTAGCAAGAGAACTCCCTCAAACCAAACCCCTTGAAGACAAGTTGGTGCTTTCCACCTTCGCCCAAAAGCGACAACTAAATGTCACCAAGAATGGCAACAGCCTGGAACATACAAACAAATCATAACATCTGGGGTTTAGCTGGGAAGATCACTGACATAGGTGTGAGAAAACCTGTCAAATGGCTGCCACCAGGAATATCACCTGGAGCCAATCAGCAAAAGTAAATAGGGAGAAAGACCAACGGTACTAATAGCATCTGCTCAAGCACTTTTTTCCCAGGGTGGAATGTGCGTGCCGTATACGGTTTAGATAAAAAATAAAAAATAAATAAAAACAGTCACATTACTAAAGCAGACTAACAACAGGATGCATGAAACCCACACCACTTGCAAAACTATAAAAAGCGGGCGGATGCTAAGACTCGAACCTCCAAGAGTTGCGTATGAGCATAGAGGACAGGTTAGAGTTTCGATGAGCGCAGTCCGAAGTGCAGTGCTTCATGCCAAATTGACAAACTCACATTCCGCAAGAAATTCCTCAGTACTGAGCTGTATGAGCCCCCGAAGGATTATTCTGCCTCACATGAAGCTGGAATGTTTGGAGAACACTGAATCATATCAGAACGAGTGTAGGGCCAGTCAAAACAAATCTAATTGTGTGGTGGCTCAAAGACGAAGCGGGTTCAAATGCGATTGTAAGCAAGTTTTTGCTAAAAGGGATTGTTGTGAAGTCCCAGGAGATGGCATAACTTCTACAACGTCCCTACTGCACCACGAGATGTATTCTTTACGACCTACGGCATAACAAGAATGAACCACTGAGTGTGGGCCGGTTTCCGATGAAAAACATTAAAAGAATTTTACAGACACCAAAAACTGAAAGTATTCAGATGTGGAAAATAACTGGAAGCTGGAAAGGGATATCCACGAACGTTTTCCAGTTATTCAGTACACTGCAATACAGAAAAAACTGGTGAATCTTTGTAGTAGATTTAACAGAAATATATTTTAGCGTGATGTTTCTCTTTTTTACACTTTTTTCCTCTCCTGGATACAGTTTCTCGTTTTCATTCATAGATGTTTGAAGTATTCCGTTCATTAATCTAGTTTTACAGTTTTGTCGATAGCCTCTAACGATATTAGTTATTACGAATAGAGACAATTTAACAAAGAAATAAATAGTAAAACGCAATCAAACGGGCGCTCTCATATTTTACAGCCGCACGAATTTATTTTTTATTTCCCAGAACTCGTATAAAACTATGGCACACGCTTCTTTCTGACGGCGCAAAGCGGGGGCCGTTTTTCAGCGATGTTTGCGTAGAGCGGGCAGCCGACGTGTTTTATCTCTGTAATCAAGATCCGATTACTCGTCGCGTAACTGTCATTGAGCTCAATCGGATATGGAACGCCAAAGAGCAAATGAGAATTTGTCGGACGCTGTTTGTTCCGTTTTCATCAGGCGCACACGCGCGTGCGCGCGGGTCCGGGATTTAGGTCCGGCCAGTCACACACGTCGTTAATAATAGTTAACGCCGGCACAAAAAGCGGGCCCGACCAGTTGCGCCGGCCAGCCACCAGGGGCGTCACTTTGCGGCGCTACGTCATGTTCCGCAGCGTTGGCCGCCGTACCTGTTCGCCAGCCGCCAGCCGGTTGCCACGTCGCTTTCAGATTGAATGCTGAAGGACTTTTCTATATACTTTTTATAAAATAAATCATCTTTGAGAATTTAGGTGGTCCTCAGATTGCAACCAACTATACTGTTTAACACTCAGAAGTGTTTCGGCACGTTTGTGCCGTCATCGTGAGTAATTTTACTCAGGTTTTATACACCACAGGCAATTAAAATTACTACACCAAGAAGAAATGCAGATGATAAACGGGTATTCATTGGACAAATATATTATACTAGAACTGACACGTGATTATATTTTCACGCAATTTGGGTGCATAGATCCTGAGAAATCAGTACCCAGAACAACCACCTCTGGTCGTAATAACGGCCTTGATACGCCTGAGCATTGAGTCAAACGGAGCTTGAATGGCGTGTACTGGTACAGCTGCCCATGCAGCTTCAACACGATACCACGGTTGATCAAGAGTAGTGACTGGCTTATTGTGACGAGCCAGTTGCTCGGCCACCATTGACCAGACGTTTTCAGTTGTTGAGAGATCTGGAGAAAGTGCTGGCCAGGGCAGCAGTCGAACATTTTCTGTATCCAGAAAGGCCAGTACAGGACCTGCAACATTATCCTGCTGAAATGTATGGTTTCGCAGGGATCGAATCAAGGGTAGAGCCACGGGTCGTAACACATCAGAAATGTAACGTCCACTGTTCAAAGTGCCGTCAATGCGAACAAGAGGTGACCGAGACGTGTAACCAACGGCACCCCATACCATCACGCCGGGTGATACGCCAGTATGGCGATGACGAATACACGCTTCCAATATACGTTCACCGCGATGTCGCCAAACACGGATGCGACCATCATGATGCTGTAAACAGATCCTGGATTCATCCAAAAAAAGTTTTTCCATTCGTGCACCCAGGTTCGTCGTTGAGTACACCATCGCAGGCAGTCCTGTCTGAATGATGCAGCGTCAAGGGTAATCGCAGCCATAGTCTCCGAGTTGATAGTCCATGCTGCTGCAAACGTCGTCGAGCTTATCGTGCAGATGGTTGTTGTCTTGCATACCTCCCCATATGTTGACTCAGGGATCGAGACGTGGCTGCACGATCCGTTACAGCCATGCGGATAAGATGCCTGTCATCTCGACTGCTAGTGATACGAGGCATTTGGGATCCAGCACGGCGTTCCGTATTACCCTCCTGAACCCACCGATTCCATATTCTGCTAACAGTAATTGGATCTCGACTAACGCGAGCAGCAATGTCGCGATACGATAAACCGCAATTGCGATAGGCTACAATCCGACCTTTATCAAAGTCGGAAACGTGATGGTACGCATTTCTCCTCCTTACACGAAGCATCACAACAACATTTCACCAGGCAACGCCGGTCAGCTACTGTTTGTTTGTGATAAATCGGTTGGAAACTTTCCTCATGTCAATACGTTGTAGGTGTCGCCAATGGCGCCACTCTTGTGAGAATGCTCTGAAAAGCTAATCATTTGCATATCACAGCATCTTCTTCCAGTCGGTTAAATTTCGTGTGTGTAGCACGTCATCTTCGTGGTGTAACAATTTTAATGGCCAGTCGTGTAATTGTTGGATTAGTTTGTGCAGGTCTTTCGTTACTTTATTTATATTGATTCTCCTTGCAGCAAAATAGTTTTTGCGTTTTCAGATTATCTATATGCGTGGAGCAGGAGAGTCTTGAGTGTTAGTTTTTCTTCTCTTTGACGTGATCCTTAAGTTCTAGTTTCGTTCTAGTCCAAGTAGAGTAAGAGGAGACTGGCTGCCTGTATTGTTAGCTCCCTTCACTTGTTTCAGTTACTGAGATCGAAGAATAAACTTCTTCATTATCATTGCACCTCTAAGGTGGTGGTGGTGGTTAGTGTTTAACGTCCCGTCGACAATGAGGTCATTAGAGACGGAGCGCAAGCTCGGGTTAGGGAAGGATTGGGAAGGAAATCGGCCGTGCCCTTTCAAAGGAACCATCCCGGCATTTGCCTGAAACGATTTAGGGAAATCACGGAAAACCTAAATCAGGATGGCCGGAGACGGGATTGAACCGTCGTCCTCCCGAATGCGAGTCCAGTGTGGCACCTCTAAGGTCTCAACCACATAATTTTTAGAGATAACATTTGCTGAAACGTTCATGTTAGCGGCCCAGAGCGCTTAAGTCCGGGAACACGTTTAATTATTTATTGCACAAGAACTAAACATTGTACAGATGTCATACATATTTCATTTTGAAGGGAAACTCAGTAAGGTTTTTTTACAAACATTCGATTTGCGAACCATGAGTGACCCGGCAGACGTCAATACGGTAATCGAATTCTGCCATACGAGTCCTAGCATGGCACCGTCGAACTGTGGCAGCCGCTTCCCATATTATCTCCCGAAGATCTGCAACATCACGTGGTACAGGCGGTACATACACCAGATCTTTAATGTGTCCCCACAGAAAAATGTCACACAGAGTGAGACCTGGTGATCGGGGGGGCCATTTCATGAAACAGCTCGCTCCGCTCCTGAACTCGCCATGTTTGTGACTAGCGCTCACTATCGGCAAATTACCAAACTACGCTTGGCGGTATACATGAAAAATCTTTCAGGGTTTCTCTTCAAAATGACGTATGCATTATATCTGTACAGTGTTTGGTTCTTCTGCAATAAATAATTGAAAATGTTCCCGGACTTTATATATACTTTTTTAAGGAAAGCTGTCGTTGGCTCAGGGACACGAAAGTCGTCAAAGTGGCGTCCAACAGAAAGATATCCACTACGCCGGTGGGCCATACGACATGACTGTTACCTCCTAAAATGGTTGAAAGGAAACGTATCATTGCCTAAGGTGTACACAAGCCGAAGAAGTGGTGTCCAGTTGGAAAACTTCCATATGATCGCTGAGCCATAAGACTTGATTACCATCAGCTGATACCAATAACAGGTGTTTTGCAATTGGTTTTCCAGAAACGTAATGTTTCCGTGGGGTAGTTACGTGTGGCCAACGAACAAAATGGCACAGAAATATTTAGTACAAGCCCCGAGTTAGTAACAACACACCCCACTGGCTAAAAAATGTGCATACCTGAACTAATGAGAGTAAGCGATGGATGAGAAGAACAAGTGCAGGAGGGTACTTGCAGCCACAGAGAAGAACATCTGGAAACTGATGTCTTCTGCGTCAGCCTACGGGTAGCACAAAAGCCTCTCTAACCACTGCTTCTACGCAGTGGCCATGCCTACGTCTACCTGGGTCACGCACTGTTGCTGCACAGCGTCATGGGTTTTCCTATCCCTATGGCCCGACGTATGACGAAGCAGTCATATAGGCGCCATCCTTGACGGCGCTGCTGAGAATTGTCCTTCCCCTGTTCCTGGTGCATGCTACCCTCTATTTTCCTAAAACCCTTGTCTTCTCCTAGATTCACTGATATCTCAACACATGTGTTATCACGCTGTATCTCCTTCTTATCAGTGTTTTCCAGATATTTCTTACTTCTCTAATTCTGCGAAGAATCTCCCTACTACTCCTCGTATCACTTCACCTAATTTCTACTATCTTTTTGTAGCATTACCTCTCAAGCGCTTCGACTTCCAGTTCTCTCGCAACCCATGATTCACTACGATGCAATGCTGAGCTCAAAATATCCATTCTCATAAATTTCTTCCTAGGAGGCTTCTGTTAACCAGGAATGTCACAGTCAACATTTTATGTTCTTTTTTCGTCCATCTAATCTTATTTTGCTACCAAGATAGCAGAATTTATTAACTTCGTCTACTTCGTGGTCACCAACGTTGAGTTTAGTTGATCGCTAGTCTCATTTCTGCAGCTCCTCATTACTTTCGTCTTTCTTCAATTTACTATCAAAAATGGTTCAAATGGCTCTGAGCACTATGGGACTCAACATCTTAGGTCATAAGTCCCCTAGAACTTAGAACTACTTAAACCTAACTAACCTAAGGACAGGACACAACACCCAGTCATCACGAGGCAGAGAAAATCCCTGACCCCGCCGGGAATCGAACCCGGGAACCCGGGCGTGGGAAGCGAGAACGCTACCGCACGACCACGAGCGGCGGACCAATTTACTATCAGTTCATAGTATTTCGTACTCATTAGATTGTTCAGTCCATTCAAAAAATGGTTCAAATGGCTCTGAGCACTATGGGACTCAACTGCTGAGGTCATAAGTCCCCGAGAACTTAGAACTACTTAAACCTAACTAACCTAAGGACAACACACACATCCATGCCCGAGGCAGGATTCGAACCTGCGACTCAGTCCATTCAGCATGACCTATAATTTCTCTTCATCTCCAGTGAAGACAGCAATTTCGTCATCGAATCTTATAATTGATATCCTTTCACCTCGAATTTAAAATCCAAGCTTTGAAACTTCCTTCATATCCGATATTGCTTCTTCGATGTATCCATTGATCAGTAGGGGGTAAAGGCTTGACTTAATACATTTTCAGTATGAGCTCTTCGTTCTTGTTTTTCTGCTGCTATAGTTTCTTCCTGGTTCTTCTACTTATTGTGCATTGCCCGCCTTTCCCGTAGCTTGCTTCTCTTTTCATCAGAATTTCGAGCATTTCACACAATTTTATACAGTCGAATGGTTTCTACAGGTCGACATTTCTATGAACGTGTCTTGATTTTTCTCAGGCCAAGCTTCTTTTATCAAGCACAACAACATAATTGCCTCTTTAATACCTTGGTGCTGATAGTCATCTAACAGATCTCTAATTTTCTGTTCCATTCTTCTGTATGCTACTCTTGTCAGCAAATTGGATGCATTAAACTCTCGACTTAACTATCCTTACTATCTTCAGAAATGTATGGATGATATTTTTCTAAAGTTATTTGTATCTAGTCCCATACATTCTGCACAATAACAGCAACAGTCGTTTGGTTGCCACTTACCCTACTGATTGTAGAATTTCCGAAGGAATGCTGTCTGTGCCTTCTGCCTTATTTCGTCTCAAGTCTTCTAAAGCGCTGCCAAATTCTGATACTGGATTCCCTGTGTCTTCCATATCGATTCCACAAGTTCCTCCGCTTCGCAGAGGCCACAAGTGTTGTTTTGCACGTATCGGCTCTGTCTGTGCTTTTGTCAGTGGCTTCCCCACTGCACTGTTAATGTTGATGTCCTTGCTTTTAATTTCTTGGAAGGGGTTGTTGACTTTCCGTATGCTAAATCAGTCCTTCCGACGGCCATTATTAATTTTCTTCCATTTATCTCTGTGACCATTTAGCCTTAGCTTCACTGCACTTCATTCCTACTTCATTTCTACGTCACCAAAATTGCTGCATTCCTGTTTTCTTCCTAATCATTGTGGTACTTTCTACCTCTACTACCAATATTTTCGTCGCAATTTCGTCCTTTTATCTCTGTTTGTCCAATTACTTTGCTTGACGTTTTTAAATTCCATTCCTCTTCATCTGAACTACCTACTGTGGTATTTATTATCAGTATCTACAGCCGCACGGAACTTGAAACACATCTTAATCGTTACTCGCTACCCCAGTATCCCATTTCTTCCCACGTTGATCCTTCTGAACGATTCTCTTAAATTTCAGTCTATTACTTACCATTATTAATTGTGATGCGAGCCTAATCTGTTCCTGGACACGCCCTACAATCCAATATCTGATTTCCGAATCCCTGTTTGTCTATTATGTAGTCGCGCTGGGATCTTACAGAGTGTCTGGGCCTCTTTCAAGCAGAACTCCTCTCTTACGACTGTTTAATTTCTGTTCACTGTTACCAGCTAAAATTTCTTGCAGAACTCTATTAGTCTTTCTCCTTCGTTACTCTACTACCATGCATACATTGCCCCTTAACTGTCTGCTGTTCCCTCACCTTGACTATCATATACTTCCTACTCAAAAAAATGGCTCTGAGCACTATGGGACTCAACTGCTGAGGTCATTAGTCCCCTAGAACTTAGAACTAGTTAAACCTAACTAACCTAAGGACATCACAAACATCCATGCCCGAGGCAGGATTCGAACCTGCGACCGTAGCGGTCTTGCGGTTCCAGACTGCAGCGCCTTTAACCGCACGGCCACTTCGGCCGGCGCCTTCCTACTCATAACGAAACCTATTCCCTTTATGACGTTTCCTACTCTGTTGATGGTAGACTATATTCGTTTGACAACAAAACTTTTCGTTTCAAACCACAGACCCCCACTGTATCTAGACTGAATATTTGCATTTCCCCTTTCGTATTTTCTGCTTTTCCTGCCACGTTTAAATTTCTGACATTCCACGCACCGACTCGTAGAATGTGATCCTTTCGTCGGTTATTTCATCTGTTTTTCATAGTCATCTACCCCTTGGCAATCAACTCCCACAGATTTGAATGGGATCTGATACGGCATCTTTTGCCAATGGTGAGGTCTTCATGACACTTTCTAATGTACCTCCTGTATACATTACTTGTGTTCAGTACATGCGTTGACTTCCGCATCATCAGGCTTTTCATCGCAGCAGTTTCTTCCGCCATTTAGGGACAGTTTCCCATCCCAAATGCAAGAGGGCGCATCTAACCTCTATCCGCCTTCATTCCTATTTGAAAAGACATTGTCAGGACGACGGTAATCCTTGTATCGGAAGTCTTTGGCCGTCGTTCTGAAAATTTAAGCAATGTCTGGGATTGAGTTCAGAATACCGACATTTTGATACTACTCCAAGACGCTACCTATAGGCTGGTACTTGTAATTTCACATAATCTCGGTGCAGCACATCACTTTCAGAGTAAACAAACCCCCTGCGTATTAATTATCCTAAAAATTCAGTGCTCAGTCTGTAATTTTGACATGAAATTTTGTGCCTAACATACTATTAGACATAATTAATGGTTTGATAAGTAATATAACATATATACATGATCATAACCATCTAAATCTTCCTTTTTTCCCTAAGCATTCATTCAACCATCTTTTTTTATATACATTTTAATTGCTGTTAGTAGTGTGATTCCCCTATAATTTTTGCAGATGTTTTCTGAGTTATTATGTGTAGGTACCATATTCGAGTTCTTGTTAGATGTTGTTCTATGTGCCCAAATATTAATGAAAAGTTGATATAACTTGTAATTTTTCGTACTCCAAACGACAGACAAAAGAGATTTGGGCGAAGCATAGACAGAGTCAGTTATGGCAGAGAATAGCATCAGCGGTGTTCTTCAATGTCTCGCTTCATTTGTAAGGTGCCTATAATTTCACACTTTACAATGACTCACTTACATACTAATCCGTGATTTACAATCGCAATTATACTACATTACGTTTTGAGCATAAAATGTATAGTAAGACGCGACACACTAAATTATGTTTAGAGCATAAAATGGTGGGTTAACTCCTAAAAAAATTTCTCAACAACAGTGTTTGGTTGCAGATGACAAGCTACCTTTAGTAAATAATACACAAGTGGTCCTGAAAAACCATGCAAACCGAGTGTAAAGGTATCAACAAAAACAAACGAATTGTTGTTTGAACTAAATATTCACATAATTTTGTAATCATTTAGTAATAATGTTACACTTTACAGATTAAATAAAACAGAAACCCACTGGTGATAGCACAGGTGTGCTGAAACATGTTGGGAACTCAGAAAAAACGATATTTTTCATAACTGGTGGGCCTTACATCCAACAAGAAAAACAAATGGTGGCAACTTCAGAAAAGTTGAATTATTTATTGAAAAGAGACAGCTTCACAAATTGAGCAAATCAGTAATGCGTTGGTCCACCTCTGGCCGTTATGCCAGCTGTTACTCGGCTTGGCATTAACTGACATTGTTGGTTGTCCTGAGGAATGTCGTGCCAAATCCTGTATCATTGTCACGTAAGACCGTCAAATTCCACAGCGGGTTGGAGGGCCCTGATCATTATGCTCCAAACGTTGTCAGTGGGGGAGAAATCAGGCAATCTGGCTGACCAAGGTAGAGTTTGGCAAGTACGAAGCAACAGAGTAGAAACTATTGCCGTGAGCGAGCTGACATTATATTGCTGAAAATTAAGCAGAGGATAAAAGGGGCATATAATATCGCCAACGTACAGCTGTGCTGTAAATGTGGCACGGATGACAACCAAATGACACCCCAAACCGTCAAGCCTTATCATCGGGTTCTATGGTGGGTGACAGTAGGTCGGAATTCCACCGTTGTACAGGGCGTCTCCAGACACGTCTTCGGTCTGGAATATCATGGACAGGAGTGAAATTGCTTTCAGTGATGGGTCTCGTTCGAACTGAGCCGCAATGACAAGAGAAGACATGTCTGAAGACACTTCAGAGAGCGGTGGGTTATCATCCTGACTGCCATGTGCCATAGGGCCCGAGGACCAGGACTGATGGTCCGTGGTGCTACTTCTTTTCATAGCAGGAGCTCTTTGCTTGTCATCCGCGCCACCCTTGCTGTACAAAAGTACGTCGACGTTATTGTACGTCCTTCATGGCAAGCCATCGTGGGCATAGAATTCAGCAACATAATGCCCGTCGCCCAATCGAGAGTTTCTACTCCTCGTCTTCGTGCTTGCCAAACCCTACCTCGACCAGCAAGGTCATCAGATTTGTCCCCATTTGAAAACGTTTCGAGTATTACGGACAGGAGCCCCAACGAACTTGGGGTTTTGACGATATAACGCACCAATTGGACATAATTTGGCGCGACATTCCTCAAAAGGACGTCCCACAACTGTATCACTCACCGCCAAGCCGAATAGCTGCCTGTAGGGTCTACCTCCATAACAAAGTGACCAGCGCTTTTGATTCCCGTATGGAGAACCAAGTTTAAATTTTCGGTAATGCCACGGATTTTTCCTTCGTTGGAAGACTGGATCCTGGTCCACTCGTGAAGCCATTTGAGGAGACGGCAGCTTCAAGGTCTGGAGAGCCAACAACGGTCAAGAGAGCTGTGTGCTGACCCCACGCTACGAATGACTACACTGGCAGAGAATGACACAGCGGACGGTCGGCGTGTTCCTCTGGACCCTCCCGATTTCGATGTTGTCCTTTTTTTCAGTGCCTGTACGTGTAAAGGATGTTGTGATCAACCTGAAGGTTGGCCCGAACACTACAGTGCTTTACTATCCACGGTGCTATTGGAGACGGTGTGCCCTGGCTGTCGACTGACCTTCGACGAGATTTAATGTCGACTGCGAACCACCGCGTAACATCTCGTATTGTTTCACATTAACAGCAGCAAAACAGCATAATGCCCGAAAGCTAAGAGCAAAAGAGTTTAGCCTACTTTGTGCGTTGCGTGATGATTGTAGGTCGTCGCCCCCTTGCGGCGACACCGCGGCCGGGAACGCCTGGCCACAAGTGAGGCCGCTGATTTACTTCTATCACGGCACAATGGCCGCCCACTCTGCGCGCTCCTCCGCAGGCGCTCCACGTGCGTGCCCACTGCGTGCTGCGAGATGCGTGCTGCGTGCGGCGCCGTCTCGCCCCGCCCAAAGAGCCCCAGTGCTGAAGACGCGACACGTGTCGTACGCCCCACGTGTACAACCCGCTGACGACGCAAGTGTCGCGAGTGTGCTGTGGAAAAAAAAAAAGGACCCAGAAGCGACGCCGATTCTTCCGCGGCGCGCCTGGCTGCTTTTTGCCCCGGATGCAGGCGAAGACTTGTTTATGACTTTATCTAAGCAAGTCGTAGACGTCCGCCAGACGGCATCCATCACTCTCACTCGCCACTCCAAACGGCGCTAGGCTTGACAAACGCCAGCTCGTGGGCAGTGACACATTCTTCCTGACTGACAGTGCGACCTTTAAATGCTCATCACTAAACCATCTTTTCTGTTAACATACATGCATCTACTCAGGCGTTTACATCCTTCACGCTTCTCTTCTACTAACTGCGGCTTTCGTAATGAACTGATTACGGAACATATCGCTACTCCCCCCCGTCCAATACACAGGTTGCTCGTTTTAACCTCAGACAGCTAGAGTGAACAGCAGCTACGAAGACGCGTCAAGGTCGGATGCGCAGATCATGCGGAAGTGTACCACATGACCCACAGCCAATCGCGCGCCAGTGACATTCTTGTCTACGTTCTGTGCGGGTCATGCTGTGTTCTGAAGTTCTAACTGTTTATTTCAGACAAAGTGTTCCGTGCTGAGTACTGACTGCCTTCGTAGTGTTCATTATGAGTGATGGTAATCAATCACTCTAAGTGCTACACAAACAGGCAAGAGGAATAGTGTTCCGTGTGTATCAATACTTGAAGAGGCAATCTTCCTCTGAATCCACGTCACCAAAAGGCACGGGTCGTGCCGTTGCCAAATGCCAAGAGCAGACAGCTGAAGCCAGTGGTGTTGGTTTGAGGACTGTTCAGAGAATATCCAACGAAGCTAAGACGTCTATGCAGGCGTGCGGCTCAGCTGTTTTCAAATCACCAAGGAAGCAACACAACCGCAAAAAAGAAGTTGGTGAGCTAGACTATTTCGCGAAAAACGTTTTGCGGCGCATAGTATTCAACATGTATGCTGAAGGCGTGTATCCAACAGCAGAGAAACTAGTTTCACGTATGGAAAAAGCTGAAAATTTTAACGGAAGCAAATGGACCATGTTGAGGATACCGAAAGACATGGGATATCAGAAAACGAACGATGGTAGGGAATTATTAATGGAACAAAGCGATATTGTAGCAGCAAGGACTGTGTTTTTGAGAACAATGCAGGAGTTCAGAGAAGCTGGTATCTCGAATGTATTACTTAGATAAAACTTTCGTTCATCAGAACCACGAAAGGGCTATATGCTGGAAAATGAGAGATGGGTACGGTGGATTAAAAGCTCCAGTTGGTAAGGGTAACAGAATTATAGTGCTTCATGTCAGCAGAGACTGGTTTTATTCCCCAGGGTAATCTGATTTTTAAGGCCTCAAAGGCTAAGATTTCTGAAAATCACCACTCTGAAATGACATACAGTGTCTTCAAAAGGTGGTTTACGCGTCAATTATTGCCATATATTCCTGCGTCTTCAGTTATAATCATGGACTATGCGAGTATCCACTGAGTGAAAGTGAACAAAGCTGCAAATACGAACTCCAAAACGGCATACAGTATTGCATGGCTGTCATCTAACGGAATACCTCATAACTCGTCGCATACCAGAGCAGAATTGTAGATTCTTGCAAATCAACACAAGCCTTCGTACAGAGTTTATGAGATAGATGAAATTGCAAAGCAGTATAGACACCACATCGTTAGATTACCCCCATACCATTGCTATTACAATCCAATGGAGCTTGTGTGGGCTCAGGTGCTAGCATATATTGCGGAAAAGAACAAAATATTCAAAATTGCGGATGTTCAGAGACTTACACATGAGGCAACAGACAGCATCTCAACGTCTGCATGGGCAGCTTGCGTAAGACACGCATAAAAACTGCAAGATGAAGATTACAACAGCAAGATTGGCAGGGACACGGTTATGGAACCATTCGTCATAAATCTTGCTGAGTCTCATTCATCTACGTCAGACGGCGAAGACGATGGCGTTGATTTCTTGCTGTGAAGTATGTAAGTACCATTATCTACAAATGATTGCCTCACAGCTGTTGCTTTATGGCAGGGTGCAGTGTCAGGCGGATTCAGTCATCGACTCTGAACTGTTCCTCTGCCGTACGCAGTAAAATGTGCATATATCCTTCCGCATTTAGCGTCTTCTTAAGCACAGTAGGGCGCTAACAACCTTATCACGGGAAACGCCACATCTACCGTACTTCACTGTTGCCACTACGTGTGCTTGCAGGCAACGGTCTTCAGGCATTCGCCATTCCCAAACACTTCCGTCGGTATACCATAGAGTACACCGTGATTCATCACTTCAGATCACACGTTTCCAGTCATCCACTGCCCAGCGAGGTAGCTCTTTACACGACCTCAAGCGTCACTTAGCATTGACTACAGCAACATGTGACTGGTGAGAAGCTGATCGATCATTGTGAGACCTGAGTTTCTACTGGCGTATACAGGTTTCAAACAACTTACGGGAGTTCAGTAAGGTAATATTTACGGCGACCGCTGATATTTCGGCGGCAGTACACCCCGCCATTTTCAAGGTACAAACTGCAACGGACGGGCGATGTACAAGCAAATTTAAAACTGCGGTTCTTAGAGTAATTCAGGACAGATAACACACACACACTGAACACTAGGGCCACCAAAGATGACCAGTCACAGGTATCGATAGTGAAAGACTAACTAGCAGGTGAGGTAAAATTGACTCTGTCCCTCTGTTTTTTGACGAGGGAGAGATCAGGATCCTAAGGAGAGTTTAAACAAAAGCTTCCATCCCTGTTTACAAGGTTACTCGCTAATTTAATCTCAACAGGTTCCTTAATAATAATGTCTCAATAGCTGGACGTGGATGCCAATTTCTCTGTATTGTTACATAACGTAAGGTGACCAGTATCATGGCAATGTTGCGCAATATCAGATCTATTTTGCTGTAATCGTGTTAGCCGTTTATGCTCAGTACATCGATCCTCCACGGTCCTGATTTTATGACCAACGTATGCCATGCCATAGCTACAAGGAATGCGATATACACCCGCCCATTGCAAACCAATATCATCCTTAACACAACCCAAAATCACTCTAATTTTTGCTGGAGGTCGGAAAACACTTTTCACATCGTATTTCCGTAAACTATGACCGATCTTGTTGGAAGTGCTTCCTGCGTAAGGAAAAAGACAGTAGACTTAGGTGTCGATTCAGTATTATCATCAGTCTCCCGATGCACAGTTGGTCGATAGCGCAACGCACTTGCAATCTGTCTATCACTATAACCATTCTGACCAAATTTAGCTTCAAGATGAGCCAGCTCAGCTGGCAAAGTGTTGTTGTTGTGGTCTTCAGTCCTGAGACTGGTTTGATGCAGCTCTCCATTCTACTCTATCCTGTGCAAGCTTCTTCATCTCCCAGTACCTACTGCAACCTACATCCTTCTGAATCTGCTTAGTGTATTCATCTCTTGGTCTCCCTCTACCATTTTTACCCTCCACGCTGCCCTCCAATACTAAATTGGTGATCCCTTTATGCCTCAGAGCATGTCCTAGCAATCGATCCCTTCTTTTAGTCAAGTTGTGCAACAAACTTCACTTTTCCCCAATTCTATTCAATACCTCCTCATTAGTTATGTGATCTACCCATTTAATCTTCAGCACCACATTTCAAAAGCTTCTATTCTCTTCTTGTCCAAACTATTTATCGTCCATGTCTCACTTCCACACATGGCTACACTCCATACAAATACTTTCAGAAACGACTTCCTGACAATTAAATCTATACTCGATGTTAACAAATTTCCCTTCTTCAGAAACGCTTTCCTTGCCATTGCCAGTCTACATTTTATATCCTCATTTACTTCGACCAACATCAGTTATTTTGCTCCCCAAATAGCAAAACTGCTTTACTACTTTAAGTGTCTCATTCCCTAACGTAATTCCCTCAGCATCACCCGACTTAATTCGACTACATTCCATTATCCTCGTTTTGCTTTTGTTGATATTCATCTTATATCCTCCTTCCAAGACACTATCCATTCCGTTCAACTGCTCTTCCAACTCCTTTGCTGTCTCTGACAGAATTACAATGTCATCAGCGAACCTCAAAGTTTTTATTTCTTCTCCATGGATTCTAATACCTACACCGAATTTTTCCTTTTTTTCCTTCATTGCTTGCTCAATATACAGATTGAATAACACTGGGGAGAGGCTACAACCCTGTGTCACACACATGGGCCCTGTGTATCAAGATACGAAGTACTCCTTCACGCTGGGCCGTATGGTGACAACTATCAGCCTGAAACTTCCTGGCAGATTAAAACTGTGTGCCCGACCGAGACTCGAACTCGGGACCTTTGCCTTTCGCGGGCAAGTGCTCTACCATCTGAGCTACCCAAGCACGACTCACGCCCGGTCTCACAGCCTCACTTCTGCATCTCGTCTCCTACCTTCCAAACTTTACAAAAGCTCTCCTGCGAACCTTGCAGAACTAGCACTCCTGAAAGAAAGGATATTGCGGAGACATGGCTTAGCCACAGCCTGGGGGATGTTTCCAGAATGAGATTTTCACTCTGCAGCGGAGTGTGCGCTGATATGAAACTTCCTGGCAGATTAAAACTGTGTGCCCGACCGAGACTCGAACTCGGGACCTTTGCCTTTCGCGGGCAAGTGCTCTACCATCTGAGCTACCCAAGCACGACTCACGCCCCGTCTCACAGCCTCACTTCTGCATCTCGTCTCCTACCTTCCAAACTTTACAAAAGCTCTCCTGCGAACCTTGCAGAACTAGCACTCCTGAAAGAAAGGATATTGCGGAGACATGGCTTAGCCACAGCCTGGGGGATGTTTCCAGAATGAGATTTTCACTCTGCAGCGGAGTGTACGCTGATATGAAACTTCCTGGCAGATTAAAACTGTGTGCCCGACCGAGACTCGAACTCGGGACCTTTGCCTTTCGCGGGCAAGTGCTCTACCATCTGAGCTACCCAAGCACGACTCACGCCCCGTCTCACAGCCTCACTTCTGCCAGTATCTCGTCTCCTACCTTCCAAACTTTACAGAAGCTCTCCTGCGAACCTTGCAGAACTAGCACTCCTGAAAGAAAGGATATTGCGGAGACATGGCTTAGCCACAGCCTGGGGGATGTTTCCAGAATGAGATTTTCACTCTGCAGCGGAGTGTGCGCTGATATGAAACTTCCTGGCAGTGCTAGTGGGATCGAGACGTGGCTGCACGATCCGTTACAGCCATGCGGATAAGATGCCTGTCATCTCGACTGCTAGTGATACGAGGCCGTTGGGATCCAGCACGGCATTCCGTATTACCCTCCTAAACCCACCGATTCCATATTCTGCTAACAGTCATTGGATCTCGACTAACGCGAGCAGTAATGTCGCGATACGATAAACCGCAATCGCGATAGTCTACAATCCGACCTTTATCAAAGTCGAAAACGTGATGGTACGCATTTCTCCTCCTTACACGAGGCATCACAACAACGTTTCACCAGGCAACGCCGGTCAACTGCTGTTTGTGTATGAGAAATTGGTTGGAAACTTTCCTCATGTCAGTACGTTGTAAGTGTCGCCATCGGCGCCAACCTCGTGTGAATGCTCTGAAAAGCTTACCATTTGCATATCACAGCATCTGCGTTTGTTAAAACTCAGATCACAGAACAAAGTTAATTTTTAAGTCGGTTTACCCGCTCCCTCATATGTTACAGAACTTTCATCACAGACTCACTGTTGTAAAATGTCCCACAGGCTTGACTAAGTCAAGGACTGGCTCAGGACTGCCTCTCCATGGTGAATAATGGCTTCTTACAGTTATTCAATACTTTTATGTTAACTGACTCCTGCCGCAGAAACCTATTCATTTATGTGAACCTTACTGCTCTCGTTTTACATCTTCTTCCAATCACCAATTTTTTTTAAAAAGCAGATACAGTCTTCTTTTATATGAATTCGCAGATACTCACACATTATCAGCACGTACATCAGTAAACAGAAAATTATTTTACAATGCGACGGTGGTTACGATTGTTTTGTAATACAGACTCGTGGAAACCTAGCGACCTCAACATACAACAGATAATAAATATTTCATGAAATGCAAAACAGCTATGTTTTGAATTAAACGCTTATCATGTTACTCCATTTACGTCAAAACTAATTTATTACATTACATTTAAAAGAACAAATATGTAGCCAAATAAAACCCCATTTACAATTATGCTCTGATGATTTATTTAATAACGAATAGTTTCAAACAGACTGCATTCCTTTCGGACCCGTTTGTTCATTGAAAATTAATGCACAGTCTACACCTCTGACGCAGGTTTTTTTCATTTTAGCAGATATTAAGTACGTAGGTTCTCAGTGTGTATATTTAACGATTCCCATATGATTGAATTCAATGTAATTTACCATTTTACTAGAAACAGAAAATATTCAGATATTTAAAATTATCACTTGCACATGGCACCTGTTCTGTTAATTACATGCAAGATTCTTCGAAGTTCATAGGTCACAAATATACGTACCTTTCAAAGCGAATGAGTCACTCGAAAATAATAATAAAATTTGTCAGCCGGCCAGAGTGGCCGAACGGTTCTAGGCGCTACAGTCTGGAACCGTGCGACTGCTACGGTCGCAGGTTCAAATCCTGCCTCGGGCATGGGTGTGTGTGATGTCCTTAGGTTAGTTAGGTTTAAGTAGTTCTAAGTTCTAGGGGACTGATGACCTCAGAAGTTAAGTCCCATAGTACTCACAGCCATTTGAACCAATAAAATTTGTCGTTTGAGATGAGAGTAAATACCTGGAGAGGCCAGTTAGCATACTTCACAGTTAACAGTGGCTCCCGTTCCTCGACATGACACCTGTTGTGGCACTACTCACACACAAAAATAAAAATTTTAACATTTTCGCTATAATATTTCGTCATTTAACTTCCAAACAACGTCTTGAAGTAATTATACCGAGGTGCCGGAGCTTCAGACTGTTCCTTCTTCCACTTGGGACAGGTGAAGGAAAATGGCGCAGCGCGAAAGGGGAAATAAGAGCCACGGAGAAAAACCTGTGCGAATATTGTCAGACACAGATGATATAAAAATAAAAAGAAATCTGTCGTACTGTGCTTACTTTCATTCTGTAATGTCATATGAAGTTACTTCTGGAGTAACTCGTCAACCGAAACTAAACGTGTTATAAGAATACTTCTGGGGTGAACTCATAGACATATTGCAGGGGCTTCTTTGTCATTAAGAAATATACATTTTTCAAACCAACAACTCAGTTCTTGGAACTAATACTAGCAATTAGAATGATCTTCACAAAGATTTAAAGTCACTTACTTTGGTCCAGAAAGGTGTCCATTATTCATGTACATACATTTTCTTAACTTGACAGCACCCGTAAATCGTTTAACTACAAATAAGGTTCAGTTTAAGAGGAGCAAAAGTATTTGTTAGTGGCCAACTCCTTCCATCCCCAATGATGTGTATATTTTACTAATAATATCATGTAATGCGAGTATTAGTACAATCTGACTTCTGTACAAATTCACTGTAGTAACGCGACCACTGTAAATAAATGTTGTGAAACGATTTTTCTCCTTCATCATGCATGACTACAGTAACTTAAGAATTATGTGCATCCCAGTATACTTAGCATTTACATGCTTGTGACAAGTCATTTATCACCTTTTAAATAAAATATGTTTAAGGGTTTTTGACTTATTCCACATCTCGGAGGACCGTTTCACTTGTGATCTGTGGGATTATATTTCCTTTTTCATTCTAAATATTTATTGTGCGTTCTTGTTTTTCTAACATGTTCCACGTCGTGGAAGACCTCCTCATTACTGATCCATGGAAACGAAAATTAGAGGTTTGCTGTGCACGGAATAAGCAAAGTTGCTGATTTGAGCAGAGACAGCTTGCGATGCTCATTCGACTGGATCAGATACCTCAGCAATGGCGATGCGGGTTGCATTTTCATGTGCTCCCGGCATTAGCGTACAATGACAGCGACCTTCAGACCGCTAGCAGACGGCAAGGCGTTGAACATCACTGACTCATTCAAGAAAGCGTTAACACAGTTTCGTCCAGAGGAGGGTGAAATTTGTGGCGCGGCTGAGAGCTGAATGCAATGCAGGAGGGAGACACAAATGACGCGAAATACGATATTCATCGTAAAGTGTTCCAAATGAATCCCAATACAGCAAAAGACTAATTGAACTTGACAGATGGTATTCTATTTTAATGAAACTAGTTTACCTATGGAGCAATGGAAATGAGATTCCGTGAACAGAAATCCTCTTTATGTTTCACAGCGTCGATTGCCGTGACAGAATAAACAGTCTTCCTGCAGAGCGGCTGAACCCAAGAAGCACGTCGGCCTGTGTTTGCTTAATTTTGTAGCTAACGTTTAGCTGTGCGTCACTGTTCGATATCACCTTACAAAATTTCCTCAGTAACCGCATCACTCTGTACATAATACGAAGGGGGTTCAATAAGTAATGCAAGACATTTATTTCTCTGAACGCAGGTTGATTTTAATTAGAATTCCAGTACACCGTATTATTTCTCACTCTTTTGTCTACAATTCAGTACTTTTCAACGTAATCTCCGTTCAATGCAACTACCTTAAGCCACCTTACCATGAGGACATGTATGTCGGAGTTGTACCACTCACTCTATTGGTCGACGTCGGAGCCAACGTCTTATAAATAACCGCTCCATCATCCACTTACAGCTTCCCGCGAAGTGCATTCTTTATTGGGTCAAAGAGATTGAAGGTACTAGATATAGGCTGTAGGGTGGATAAGGAAAAACAGTCTAATGAAGTTTTGTGAGCTCCTCTCGAATACGTAGACTAGTGTGAGGCCTTGCGTTCTCATGGAGAAGGAGACGTTTGTCATCATTTTTGTGGCAACGAACACGCTGAAGTCGTTTCTTCAGTTTTCTGCGGGTAGTACAGCTATGTGCGGCCGGCCGGCATGTGGGAGATCGGAGAGGTTTTCACGGCCTTGATGCAATGCTGACAGACGTCTCGCCCAACGACTCATCGTGCTATTGTTCACGGCCATGCCTCCGTAGACATCCCGCATGCGCCTATGTAGATCTGCGATGCTCTGGTTTGTCGCTAAAAGAAACTCAGTGACAGCTCTCTGCTAGGGAAGCACCTCCGTTACAGATACCATTTTTAAGACTGCATATAGCTTCGCCACCAGTCGGAAATTTATGAAGCTACTGGGGCTACAGCGGGAATATTGCACAGTGTCCTACAAGAAGTTCATCATTTTTTGAATGGAAGTTGGCCACGATAAAAAATGTGTTGTATTATATATTGACGGCCCCTCGCACATTCCGACGAAACCACTATCACAAAAGAGTAATATAGGAGCGGGTTGGGGTTGGGTTCATTTGGTGGAAGAGACCAAACAGAGATGTCATCGGTCTCATTGGATTAGAGAAGGACGGGGAAGGACGTCGGCAGTGCCCTTTCAAAAGAACCATTCCGGTATTTGCCTGAAGCGACGGAAGTGACGGAAAACCTAAGTTAGGATGACCGGGCGCGGTATTGAACCGTCGTCCTCTCGAAAGCGAGTAAGTGTGCTAACTACTGCGCCACCTCGCTCGTTGATATGGGGAGAAATGATGTCTATATTAAGATGTGATATGCAGTAGACGATCTACGAATAGGTTGGATTCTACGGCCTTCTGGATGCTGAAAACGGTAACAGGAAAAGAGATTCCACACGAACAAAGGTTGGAGGGAACTCGCATGTACCACGTATCTGTGAATTAAGCAAACGTAGTTCTGTGTCTTATCATATTTTAACTGCTGGCATAGCGCATTTGCTGAGGAGGAGATTGGGGAACAAAACAGCCCAAACAAATGTGGGAAACCTCCTAGAAGCCACACGCTCAACGATCATTAATTCGACGAGCAAATTCAGTCTGGATGTTTTTCCGCCTCCCTGTCTCGCAGTCTACCGCTATGGGTGTTAATCTACATGAACAGACTGTTCTCAAAACGTTCATAATAAGTTAGTAAAATATATGTCTAAGAATTATTTTAGAGGAGCAACTAAGAGCATATTAAAAATCTCATTGAAAAGCTGTGAGAGTGGATACATAGTGCTACATTCAGCCACATATACAGGGTGTTACAAAAACGTATGGCCAAACTTTCAGGAAACATTCCTCACACACAAAGAAAGAAAATATGTTATGTGGACATGTGTCCGGAAACGCTTACTTTCCATGTTAGAGCTCATTTTATTACTTCTCTTCAAATCACATTAATCATGGAATGGAAACACACAGCAACAGAACGTTCCAGCGTGACTTCAAACACTTTGTTACAGGAAATGTTCAAAATGTCCTCCGTTAGCGAGGATACATGCATCCACCCTCCGTCGTATGGAATCCCTGATGCGCTGATGCAGCCCTGGAGAATGGCGTATTGTATCACAGCCGTCCACAATACGAGCACGAAGAGTCTCTACATTTGGTACCGGGGTTGCGTAGACAAGAGCTTTCAAATGCCCCCATAAATGAAAGTCAAGAGGGTTGAGGTCAGGAGAGCGTGGAGGCCATGGAATTGGTTCGCCTCTACCAAACCATCGGTCACCGAATCTGTTGTTGAGAAGCGTACGAACACCTCGACTGAAATGTGCAGGAGCTCCATCGTGCATGAACCACATGTTGTGTCGTACTTGTAAAGGCACATGTTCTAGCAGCACAGGTAGAGAATCCCGTATGAAATCATGATAACGTGCTCCATTGAGCGTAGGTGGAAGAACATGGGGCCCAATCAAGACATCACCAACAATGCCTGCCCAAACGTTCACAGAAAATCTGTGTTGATGACGTAATCGCACAATTGCGTGTGGATTCTCGTCAGCCCACACATGTTGATCATGAAAATATACAATTTGATCACGTTGGAATGAAACCTCATCCGTAAAGAGAACATTTGCACTGAAATGAGGATTGACACATTGTTGGATGAACCATTCGCAAAAGTGTGCCCGTGGAGGCCCATCAGCTGCTGATAGACCCTGCACACGCTGTACATTGTACGGAAACAACTGGTTTTCCCGTAGTACTCTCATTACAGTGACGTGGTCAACGTTACCTTGTACAGCAGCAACTTCTCTGACGCTGACATTAGGGTTATCGTCAACTGCACGAAGAATTGCCTCGTCCATTGCAGGTGTCCTCGTCGTTCTAGGTCTTCCCCAGTCGCGAGTCATAGGCTGGAATGTTCCGTGCTCCCTAAGACGCCGATCAATTGCTTCGAACGTCTTCCTGTCGGGACACCTTCGTTCTGGAAATCTGTCTCGATACAAACGTACCGCGCCACGGCTATTGTCCCGTGCTAATCCATACATCAAATGGGCATCTGCCAACTCCGCATTTGTAAACATTGCACTGACTGCAAAACCACGTTCGCGATGAACACTAACCTGTTGATGCTACGTACTGATGTGCTTGATGCTAGTACTGTAGAGCAATGAGTCGCACGTCAACACAAGCACCAAAGTCGACATTACCTTCCTTCAATTGGGCCAACTGGCGGTGAATCGAGGAAGTACAGTACATACTGACGAAACTAAAATGAGCTCTAACATGGAAATTAAGCGTTTCCGGACACATGTCCTCATAACATATTTTCTTTATTTGTGTGTGACAAATGTTTCCTGAAAGTTTGGCCTTACCTTTTTGTAACACCCTGTAGAGGATATGCAGGAACTAGCGACGATGATAAGCGTCCGTTTCTTGGTTGCTTAACGGATATTAGAACTAGGAATTGTCTACACCCCTGATCTATAGGTAGCTTTGACTATTAATCAAGAACGTCCTGGCCGGCCTGTGTGGCCCAGCGGTTCTAGGCGCTTCAGTCTGGAACCGCGCGACCGCTACGGTCGTAGGTTCGAATCCTGCCTCGGGCATGGATGTGTGTGATGTCCTTAGGTTAGTTAGGTTTAAGCAGTTCTAAGTTCTAGGGGACTGATGACCTCAGCAGTTAAGTCCCATAGTGCTCAGAGCCATTTGAACCATTTGATGATAAACTCCCCTAAAAGACGGAAGACTCATCAGTGATCAACGGCATGAGGACCTAAATGCTTTAGAAACTACTGCATTAAAGACACATAATGTGTATCGACAGGACATGCATCCTGTAATTGAAAAAGCGTTCTTACGATCTCCTGATTAGTTCCACATTCGTATCTCTGGAAGGGGACTACAAAGGGAAGATGATCGTGAGAGAAATACTGAACAACCAACGAAAGAGTAACACTCTACGAGTCGAAGCGTCGGATATCAGAAGTTTGAACGTATGAAGAAAGATACAAAATCTCAAAAGGGAAAGGAAAAGATTGAATCTAGATATAGTGGGGACCAGTGAAGTGAAATGGAAAGAAGACCGGAATTTCTTATCAGATGAGTGTAGGGTAATATCAACAGCATCACAAAATAGTACATCGGTACTAAGATTATTTACGAATAGAAAAATGCCTATTGGCTTCTGTCTCGGGCTCTTCGACCGACGTTCATCTAATATTTTTCTGACGTTTCGCCAGCACGAGTGGCTGGCATTGTCAAAGCTTCACCCTCCATTGCCGGTGGTGAACTGGAGCCGAGCTCGCGGCCGCAGACTATATGTACCTGGCGCGCCAACGTCCGAGGGCTTCTCCGCGGTCATTTCCGGTGCGGTTCTCCTCTTGCTACCTGCGACGGTCGTTCGCTGCAGTACGGGAAGCCAGGATCCGTTTACCTCAAGGCTTTCCTCTTTCTTGTTGAAACTGTTGTATTTCTACAGCTTCTCTGAACAAGCGCGTGTGATAGTGCTTCTCTACAGCCAGAACTTCCGTGTCGGCGAATTTTATTACGTGGTCGGTCTCATTCAGTGCGTGCTCTGCCACGGCCGATTTCTGTCCCAACCTGCAATGTCGCTTATGCTCTTTGATCCTGGTGTTAATTGATCGTCCAGTCATTCCGACGTAAACTTTTCCGCATGTGCATGTTATACGGTACATTCCCGACATTGCAAGTGGGTCGCTTTTCTCCTTCGCCGATCTAAGACACTCTTTGATCTTCCTTGTCGGTTTGAAAATCGTGTTTACGCCATGTTTGCGCAATATACGGCCGATTCTGTCCGTCACTCTGGGAATGTATGGTAGAAAGGCCGTACCCGACATTTCTTTTTCTGGTTCCTTACTTCACCGAGTGTTTGTTCTGTTACACTTCTAATATAATTTGTGGAGTACCTATTGCTCCTTAGAACAGTTTCCACGTGCTGCATTTCTCGTTTGAGGTGTTGCGGCTCACATATTCGTCCTGCTCTCGTTACGAGCGTACTAATCATGCCTCTTTTCTGGCTCGGGTGGTTGGTTGACAGTTTGTGCAGGTATACTTCCCTGTGTGTCGGTTTTCGGTACACGTTGTGTCCCAGGTTTTCGCCGTCCCTTGTGACCAGCACATCTAGAAATGGCAGTTTCTTGTCCTTTTCTACTTCCATGGTAAATGTTATGGAATCTGTTCAAGTGTCTTAGGAAGTTATCGAGCTGTTCTTCACCATGGCTCCACACCACGAAAGTATCATCGACGTACCTGTACCACACCTTAGGTTAGCAAGTCGCCAAGTCCAGTGCCTGTGCTTCGAATTGTTCCATGAAGAAGTTGGCCACCACTTGACTGAGAGGACTACCCATGGCGACGCCTTCCAGCTGTTCATAGAAATCGCCATTCCACGTGAAATAGCTCGTGGTGAGACATGAATGGAAGAGCTTTTTGATGTCTTGCGGGAAAATGGAACCGATGTGCTCCAGAGCGTCACTGAGTGGCACTTTCGTAAATAACGAAACATCATCAAAGCTGACCAGGATGTCGTTTGGTGGAAGTTTCAGTTTCTTCAGCTTCTCAATGAAATGTCCTGACTCCTTTACGTATGTGTCGGTCCTCCCCACTTGTGGCTGGAGCAGAGAGGTCAAGTGTTTTGCCAGTTTGTACGTCGGTGAGCCAGGAGCACTGAAGATCGGTCTCAGTGGAACGTTGTTCTTATGAATCTTTGGTAATCCATACAGCCGAGGTGGTAGGGCTTCTGTATTGTGCAGGTTCCTCTGTATGTCCGCCGGCAGAGAAGACGCCTTGATTAATCGATTCGTATTCAGTGTGATACCCTGCGCTTAGTTTTCGGTATGTCAGAAAGATCATTAGATGAACGTCGGCCAAAGAACCCGAGACAGAAGCCAATAGGCAGCTTGTCAACAAGTGGCCACGAAAGCCTTAACAATTTTGTAGACAGTTGTTAACCATGAACAGTTCTATGACAGGTTTGTTCTCATCACAGTAGAAAGCAAACCAATGCTGTCCTACAGTACTTCTGGCATGCATGCCAGTGTCACCATCAGAAAGAAAAATTATATGATCGTACTGCATCGTTGGCCAAGACATCCCATTCGGGTTCGGCCGCCAAGAGCATGTCTAATTTCAGTTGGCGCCACATTGGACGACTCGCGGTCGATGATGAGGACAACACAACACCCAGTCCACGAGCGAAGAAAATTTCTAACACAGCCGGAAATCGAATCCGTGTCCTTTACATGGGAGGCAAACACGTTACCACCCGTCTAAGCAGGCGGACACACTAGCAGAAACCGAGCGAGGTGGCGCAGTGGTTAGACACTGGACTCGCATTCGGGAGGAAGACGGTTCAATCCCGCGTCCGGCCATCCTGATTTAGATTTTCCGTGATTTCCCTAAATCGCTCCAGGCAAATGCCGGGATGGTTCCTTTCAAAGGGCACGGCCGACTTCCTTCCCCATCCTTCCCTAATCCGATGAGACCGATGACCTCGCTGTGTGGTCTCCTTCCCCAAACCAACCAACCAACACTAGCAGAAAATGAAGAAGTAAAGATAATTTAGTACGTGAAAGAAAGTGATAATCTATTAATCACGGGGGACTGGACCACGGTAGCAGGGCAAGGAACAGAGGACAGATTTACGGTAGAATAGCAGGAGTCAGAGAACAGAGAGACTGAGCTCAACAATAAATTTCTGTTGATAATGGCGCATACACATGTAACGTAACTTGAATGTTTGTACAGTAGTTCTCACAATTTTCTTTCATACTTTGTGAGAGAAATTTCTCATACCAAAGACATACTTGTGACAGGGGAAGCAAAAACAGCTAGAAAGTGACCTCATGCAACATATTTAAATGCGCAGATGCCTTGTAATAATTGTTTGCAGTTTTAAGTTAATTCTGAACTGTCATTTTGTCAAAGAAACTGACTGATGATACCTCAGGCTTAAAGTTCTCAGTCATTAGAATACAGTAAAGACAGTTAGGAAGGTGATCCACTTTGAGTTTTCCTATCGGCGGGAAGATGATGGACATGCCTATAAAGGTCAGTCACTGATGTTGGACACACTAACATAGATACAAAACAGGTAACTGCTAAGAAACCTTGGTTAACAGCACAAATGCATCAGTTGATTGACAAATGAAGGAAGTACAAAAATATTCAGGGAAAGACGGGAATGCAGCTTTAAATCATTCAGGAATTAAATAAACACGAAGTGCAGAGAAATCAAGGCGAAACGCGTGCAGAAAATGATGTGAAGGCGTAGAAGGAAACTGGCCATCGGAAGAATTGATTCAGCATATGGAATAATTGAAAAAATCTTCGATGTCATTAAAAGCAAGGGCGTCAGTGTTAAAAGTTCAGTGGTAATTCCAGAGATAAACGCAGAGTAGAGAGAGAGGGGGAGGGGAGAGAGAGAGAGAACAGACAGGCAGCAAGACTAAGGAGGACCAACAGCTAAACGGCGTCATAGAGGAAGAAATGGGAGTCGATATGGATGACGTAGAAGATCCATTATTAGAGACAGAGCTGTACAAAGTTTTGGAAAACTTGGGATCAGATAAGCCAGAAGCGATGAATAATGTTCCTTTAGAATTTCTAAAATCACTGTGGGAAGCGGCAGATAAACGTGTATTCAGATTATTGTGTAGAGGACGAGAAGGAGCAGATTAGTGTTTAACGTTCCGTCGACGAGGTCACTGGAGACAGAATACAAGATCGAAGTTGGGAAGGATGGAGAAGGAAAGCGCCCGTGCCCCTTCGAAGGAACCATCTTGGCATTCGCCTTAAGCGACTTAGGGAATTCACGGAAAGCCGAAATCAAGATGGCCGGACGCAGGTTTGAACCGCCGTCCTCCCGAAAGTGAGTCAAGTGTGCTGACCACTGAGCTACACCTCTCGGTTGTTGTGTAGAATCTATGAAACAAGAAACATACCATAAGACTTCCGGAAAAATGTCATCCACAAAACCCCGATGACAACAAGAGAAGAGAACTTCTACAGATCATCTGAACGATTCTTTTATCGAAATGATACGGAACGAGTCACTTTACTCGATATGCGTACATGATTAGTGTTGACATTAATGAACTCATCTGTTACTCTCATGTTAGCCCTGGTGCAATTCCACATAAAAACAAGAGGTTGTTTTTAATTTCGTTTTTATTGTTTCTTTTTTTACAGGCTATTATTTTTTAATACAAATTTTTTCCATGGAGTAGAAGGAGTTGCCTAGGAGAAATGATTTGAGGTTAGCTTTGAAAATTTTTGTTGCTGCATGTTGACTACCTGCTGAGCCACTGACAGCCGTAATAATGTGTATTAGGTAACTCTTCCCTCTGGTGGACATCCTTGTCCTTATCAAATTGTAATAGATTTTTTTATGACGAATTATATTAGCAAATATGCTTATGTATTGTGATGGCGTAGTTAAAACGCCCAACTCGTTGAAGAGGTATCTACATGACGATATGTACATGGCGACCGCCGGTGAACCAAATGTAATTCTTACTCTTCGCTTTTGTGCAATCAGACTTTCTTTCCAAGTGGTGAATTATGCCAGAAAATTATTCAGTAGGACAGTACCGAGAGTAAATACGCAAAATATGTCAGGAGTTTCATTCGTTTGTTTCCAACACTAGCAGTTATAAACAATCCTAACGGAGGAACAAGCGCTACTGAGCATTATACCAGTGGTTGAAAATACCGCTAGAGTTGAAAGATTCTTTTATTTAGAACACGACCAGTTTCGGGACATTATACATCCATTTTCTGGTGTTGTTCTGGAAACGGGATAATAGTAGTTTTTACACACAGCAATATACATAAAAAAGAAAGAATAAGTTCCATAAAACATTTTAGAAACCATCGGTCGGGCTAGGTGCTGTAAAACCTAAGTGAATGATAACCAGACACCAGGCGGTACAATGGACGATTGCCTGGGTAAAGAATTATGTAATGAATACCAGGAAACTTACAGTTTGTGCTGTGACAGCGAGCACCGCGGTGGACTAACACAGGACAATGTATTACAAGCGAGCGCAGGGCACGGAGTAGTGTATGCGAAGGGGGAAACAGACTGGTAAAGCAGAGTCGCAAAAGTACAGCTTTCTGTTGACTGGAATAAGAACGTTTTTTACATTTGAAATGAAAACAATAAGCATTACATACAAAGTTACATGAAAATGATAAAAGTGCATTGTGAGTGGTAAATGAATGTATTGAACAAGGTAGTTTTGAACTGTAGTAAAACTGAGTGTGAGCCGGCGACTTAAAATTTAGCTATAAACCGCAAAAAAAGGGACAAGTTTCATTGCGTTTTCGCTTTAAACATAAATTTTATGTCACCGACTCCCACGCAGTTTTTCTTCAGTTCTGTACTGCCCTGTTCAATATGTTCATTTACCACTGATAATGCACTTTTAATGTTTTTCATGTAACTTTCTATGTATTGGTATTCGCATGTTTTCATTTTAAATGTAAATCACTATTAAAATTGTGAACGGCCAGGCTAGTGATTAGCGAACACTGATTGCATAGAAACAGGTCTAAAACTGTCTACATTATCCCTTTCTCCCTTTTTATAGAGCGGCTTTACTACTGAGTACTATAATCGTTCAGGAAACTGATTATTCTTAAAGGAAAAATTACAAATATGACTAAGTACAGGCCTAACAAGCGCAGTACAGTACTTTAATATTCTTCTAGGCACTCCATCCTATCAGTGAGAGTCCTTAGTCTTCAGTGATTTAATTATTGACGCAATCTTCCCCTTGTTCGTATCACAGAGGAGTATTTCAGACATCAGTCTCGTAAAGGCATTTGCCAAAAGTTATATGATTCCGTCTAGAAACTAAGCTTTTATTTAACTCACTAGCAATGTTCAGGAAATGATTATTAAATACTGTACATATATCTCACTTAGCAATAACAGAAATATTTTTACTACGAACCGACTTTATATCGTCTACCTTGTACTGCTGACATGACACTTCCTTCACAACGGACCATATGCTTTCAATTTTATCCTGTGAACTAGCTATTGTATTTGCGTACCACTTACTCTTTGCCTTCCTAATAACATTTTTAAGCACCTACCGTAGCTTGATTATGACTACTTCTAACATTTTGATATAATTCTCCCTTGTTCTATATGATGTCCTTATCCCACTACTCAGCCACCCAGGCTGTATTTTACTGTTAGTGCCTCGCTTAGAAAGTTCTAATGGAAAGCAACTCTCCAAGAGCATGAGAAATGTGTTAAGGAAAGTATTATATTTGTCATCTATGTTATCGGCACTATAAACATGCTGCCACTTGTTCCTTAACGGGGTTTAAAAAACTCTCTGTTGCCGTTGGATTAGTTTTCCTACATAGTTCGTAATTATATGTGTTCAGGCGTATGATAAAAGTAGTGCAAGATGCATAAGGATACAGATATTGGGTTATATTATCAAGCCGTATTATCAAAGTTAGGTAAAAATCTTATAGATTATCCCCCCCCCCCCGCCCCTCCAAAGAAAGGTCTTTTGGTTCAAATGGCTCTGAGCACAATGGGACTTAACATCTGTGGTCATCAGTCCCCTAGAACTTAGAACTACTTGAACCTAACTAACCTAAGGACATCACACACATCCATGCCCGAGGCTGGATTCGAACCTGCGACCGTAGCGGTCACGCGGTTCCCGACTGAGGCGCCTAGAACCGCACGGCCACACCGGCCGGCTAAGGTCTTTTGCTGCTAGGCTTTAACATGTTGGGATTGGGCAACCTGTGTCTTCGTAGGCAATGGGAAGGAAGTGGAAACTGTACTAAAATAAACAAGGAATACTCCCAGAAACCTCAATTTGACTAGGCCGTTAGTAAGCAAATTTATATATGTTAATATGTAACATGTGTAAGAACAAACCGTGCTCCACAGCTGCGATACATTGTGTGAACAAGATTTATTAGTTCGCATTAAATAATTCAAGCTATCACAAAAAGGCACACCAGGAAGGAATTATTCGAATGGTGTTGAAATCGGTAAATGTGACGTACATGTACAGATAAACAATGATTACAGTTTACAAAAAATTCGATGATTTAATCAAGGGAAAGCGTTTCATAAATTGAGCAAGTCAATAACGCGTCTGTCCATCTCTAGCCCTGATGGAAGCAGTTATTCGGCTTGGCATTGATTGATAGATTTGTTGGATGTCCTCCTGAAGGATATCATGCCAAATTCCGTCCTATTGGCGTCTTAGATCGTCAAAATCTCGAGCTGGTTGCAAAACACTGTCCATAATAAATTGGGGAGAGAAATGGCGACCTTGCTGGCCAAGCACGAAAAGAAGCAGCAAAAACTGTCAGCACGTGCGGAAGGTGATTACCTTGCTGAAATATACGACCGCTATGGCTTGCCATGTATGGCAACAGAACTGGTAAGGAACATCTTCGAAGTGCCTCTGTGCTATAGGAGTGAAGCGGATGACAACCAAAGGGGTCCTTCTGTGAAAAGGAATGGCACCCTGGCCCATCACTCCTAGTTTTCGTGACGGGTGGCAGTCAGGTTGGTATCCCGCTGCTCTTCGGGGCGTCTCCCAAAACGTCTTTACTGGTCATCGGAGCCTGGAATCTCATTAGGTGGAGTAGAGTCGCCGGCCGCGGTGGTCGAGCGGTTCTAGGCGCTTCAGTCCGGAACGGGGCGACTGCTACGGTCGCAGGTTCGAATCCTGCCTCGGGCATGGATGTGTGTGATGTCCTTAGCTTAGTTATGTTTAAGTAGTTCTAAGTTCTAGGGGACTGATGACCTCATACGTTAAGTCCCATAGTGCTCAGAGCCATTTCAATCTCTCTCTTTTTTTTTTTTTTTTTTTTTTTTTTTTTTTTTTTTTTTTTTTTGGAGTAGAGTTGTTTTCAGTGATGAGCCGTTTCGAATTGAGCTCCGATGACCAGCGAAGGTGTGTCTGGAGGGGCCCCTGACTGTAGCGGATTACCAACCCGACTGTCGCCTGTCAAGACAACCGGCGGTGATGGTCTGGGATGGCATTTCTTTTCTTAGCAAGACCTCTGTAGTTGTCATTCGTAGTATTCTTATAGCACAGCGGCACGACGGAGATATAGCACTCCCCGTTTCGTTGCCCTGCACGAAAAAAAAAAAAAAACTGGGCTTATATTTCAGCAAGATAATTCCCTTCCCTTTCTAGTGCTTGTCTCCATGCTTGCCAAACCCTAACTTAGCCAGCAAGGTCACATGATCCCTGCCTAATGGAGAATGTTTGGAGCATTAAGGACAGGGTCCTCCAACCAGCTCGTGAGTTTGACGATCTGACACGCAAATTGCACAGACTTTTGCCTGGTATCCCTCAGGAAGACATATAAGAACTCTATCAATCAATACCAAGCCGAATAACAGCTTGATTAAGGGGCGGATGAGGAGCAATGCGTGGTCAATTTCTGAGGCCCCTTCTCTTGCTTCAGTCACTCAGCTTTTTCGAAATTGTAATATTCTGTTTGTATGTACATGTAAGTCACATCCACCACCGATTTCCGTCCCATTCACATAATTCCTTTGTGGTGCAATTTTATTTTTTGATTTCCTTAGAACGTACTTAGTTCTTCTTCCTGAAAAAGGCACTTCGTCGAAACTACAAGCAGGAGATTAAGATATTATTTAATAGCAGCTTTTAGTGGTACAAAATGCTGAGCCGTGCTGCGGCTCGCGTTGGTGCTGTATGTAGGTTTCCGCCGTCTGTTGGAGGCCAGATGGTATCGTTTAGTTGGCATGGTTGCAGTTGTTTCTCTCCTTCTCGTGTTGAGTGGCGCCACTCGGTTTCGCAAGCATTGCCTGTCCGCTAGTGGCAGCAGCGGCGGTTATCGATATGTAGTAACTGTTGCGCTATCTTTCAGGGCGACGTCGTTGTTTTGTCGGGTCGTGCGAGTGGCGAGTTGTGTTTGGGACTCAGGAGGAGCCAGGACCACACAGTGCTGGAACAGGCCGGGACCGCTGGCAGCGCGCATGGGCTGTGGTCACGAGGGTGCACGACCTCGTCGTAAACCGGATCCAGCAGGCTTTAAGATGAGTGAACTTCAATCTGAGTAGAGAGACCTCAACCATTGTGTATCTCGCGATTCTCCAGTGTCTTGGGTTCGTGTTGCTGCTCATAGTGTCGCAGAGGTGAAGAGCAACGAATGGAGTGCTTGGGGAAAGCGGATCTGATTAGCTTTCCTCGACTTCTTATTACTATTTACTGTGTTCAGCTTGTCACAATTTGTTAAGTTCAACCAGCGATATTTTTCCTGCCTGGTGGCCGCTAACGCCCCAGTTACCTGCCCTGGGGGTTAGTGTATGTAACGGCAGTGTACGTTTCCTCGCCTTGCCGTTACTGTGCGGCAAGGTGTGTAGTTTTCACAGCTTTCTAGACTGTAGGCCGTTTGTGATTCATCTACTCTGGTGGTAGTGTTTTCTTTTCGTTCCGGGCGCTCTAAGCACAGTGTTCTGGGGGCATAGTGCAGTCCGCCGGTTTCGGCTTTGGCGTATTGTTCCATCGTTGCATTTCATTTATTGGACGTCAGGTAACTGCAGAAAGATTATCTTTAGTCGTTCGTTAGACTGCCACTAGTCTGAGTTACCATCTTGTGAAGTGGCTGCCTATCTCATCGCTCGCGAAAGAGTTTGTTGCCAGACCTTCTCAGAGGTCGATTCCTGGAGCATTGTCTGTGACTGGTCCTTGTGTTTTATTACTGTATTATTTATTACCATACCTTGTAATGCCTACATTAAAGGTTATGTATGTCTAGTTAATAGTTACGGTCGCATTCTGGAATAAATCTAGCAGTGTAAGGGTTGTGTTACAAGGTTACCATCGTCTTATTTCACCCGTTTGATGATCTGTTGCTTGTTTCTTTTAATTAACCTTTGCTTGTATTTGCTGTTTTTACAGCAGGTTTCTAAATTTTTTATATAATTCCGTTTCTGGCGAGTAAAAAGGCCTTCAGCGGAGATTGTGGTCATTTGCTTTGAAAAATAATTCGATATTCTTATTTTAGCAGTAAGCCTTAAAACCTTATTTACTACCATTCCTGGCGTCTGATACCTTCTGCTGTGATTGTGACCACCAACTTATTGATATTTCACTACCTGTAAGTTGTAGTTGCAGCGAGTTCTTAAACATTCTTAATTTATTGCGGTTCTTGGGGTGTAAGGCCTTCAGCCGGGATCACAGTGGCTTGTTTTTTTTAAACATTATCTGTATTTTATGGTGATTTGCTAAATTCTAACACACTGAAAATACTATTATTTACACAGTTGTTTATTCCTTCATTAATAACGTGTGGAATTTTTTATTTATTGTTGAGTCTGGAATTAACTGTTTTAAAAATAAATGTATGTAACTGTAAAAGGCAACCAGTAGTAACTGATTACGGCTCCGTCCACAATCGTAACCGAATTCTGCCTTCACTTGACTATCAGGTTTCAATATGCCTTTCGTACTCGTACAACAAGTCTAAGCTGTGGAGCATAAGAAAAAGTTTCTAACAGTGAACTGCTCGTCGGTGCTAACGTCAATAACACATGCTCAGTAATGCCTGGTAGTAGTGAGAGGTGGCATGAGCCCCCTCTCATATTTCTATCTTACGATTCTCCTCTCTAGTTGCATGCGGTGGAGGGTTGCTTTTCCTTAACACGCGTACTTCCCACGCAGCGTCTCTCGTCACCCGGGTGGGCCGGTGACAGGCGGGCTCTGTGGAACTGGAGAGAGTTAAGCCGACGTGTGTGAGGCAGTCGAGTGAATGCTTTTCAGACGCCGACATTGTCAAGAGACACGCCCGCTGGGGTGTGAAGTAGCGGCTGGGCTAGAGGTTCCGTTACTTCAGAGAAACTTTGCGAAAACACTTTCTGGCGGGCTACCAGCGAGGCGTGGGAATGACTTGTGTACCCACGCAGTTGTGGCGGGAAAATTCCCGCACTTTCTGCAAAATCAGCACAGAAATTGGCGCCAAGAATCTCCATTGGTGGAATGGTAGTGCTCCGGCAATGGAGTGGAATTTCCGCCGGTTTTCGAGTTGCTGATTGGAACGTAACCACGGCCACTGTCGTGGGGGCGGGAATGTTCGGTGTTCGGCCTGTACGGGTGCTCTGAGTAGTCGGCAGTCGCCTTTCGGTCGAGGACGTCGGAGCAACCAGCCCTCGCCTGCGGTACGCCAGATCGTGTTCTGGGAGATAAGAAGACTGTTGGTAATGTACGTCCGCAGCACCGGCAGATAGGGATTTTCCTAGGTGATAATCAGAGCTCAGCAGAGCGCGCCTGTTCATCCTTTTCTAACTTTGTTCAGTTTCGAGTAGCAGCAATTACTATTGGGTTAGCTGTGTGTCTCTCTTGAGATTTGAGTGGAAAGGAATTGGCTCCACATACCACTTCGTCTTAAACCTCACGATCTAAGTTAGGGACAACTTCACCTTTACTGTGTTTGTATGAATCTCCAATTTTAGCCAATTTGATGTTTTATATTTCCTGTGTCTCTTTTACTATTCTGCGTTTAATCTTAATAAATCATATTGTTATTTTGGACAGAACTTTCTTTCTGTTAATCAATAGAGCAACCCTATCATTCCTCACTATGCTAATGAAACCTTTGTTTATTTAACTTATTTATCAAATTAAATTATTGCAGGTGCCAAACTCTCTTCTACTCCACTAGCAGGGTTGATTAGAGTCAGTTCGCGTATTTGTTTTATCCTTGTGCAACAGCAAAAGTCGGAGTTAGAATAGGGGGGGCTTAGAGCATGATTTACACATGTGGATTCTAGTAGAATTTAGTGATAAATACACTACTAGCCCCGGCACCTCGCAGTAGGGAATGGGATCGAGGGAATGCGTGAGAAACGAGGAATAGGGAGGGGAAGTCTCATTAAGATTAATTGTCTTACAGTTAAAGGGAACGTGCTGCAAATCTTGCTTCGTACCGATATACTACGCTTATTACAGTACATTGTACGGACGATGCTATTCCGTCTGAAATGTGTATATCGCGTGCATTGCCTGTTTATGTGTGTGTATGTGACTTGAGAAAATTGGATTACCTACTTCTTGTGTAATTACTTCCACCTAACAGTGGCGAAACTGCAATATCTCAGTACCTACACTCACTAGGTAAAAGCTTAAGAAAGACCACAAATGATCTACTTGAGGAAGCTGAAGAGAAACGTCAGCAGTATTTTCCCAAAGTCTTGAGAAAAATCTGACGGTTGAGTCTTTCTCCCTCCGTATTATTCTTCCAAAAATGTTACTTTGTAGGATGAATGAATAGAAAAATATGGAGCTTTGTAATTCTTATCGTCTGAGTCTTGGCGATAGTGTGCGAGAAAACACTTACAGTCTTTTCACGTAACAAGTGTTACTTGAAGCCAATTCATGAGCCATATTTTAACCGCGATGCGCTAGTCAATAAATATCTACCGTTCGACGAGCACGTTTGCGTCTTCCAGGAAGCACTGGCAAGTGATAAACTTCAGGGGACGGGAGGGGAGGCGTAGCAGCCATTCCAACATGAAAGCGAACGGCAGACAGTCTGTCTGGCTGTTATTCCTGTGATGAATCATTGACGGGCCGATGAGAGTCGCTTGTTGGCGACCGAACTGAATACTAACTGCGTCCATAATTTATCACTCATTTCTGACGAATTTCTGGCACTGTTCAGTGACTTCTTTTGAGAGTCATACCCTCTTAGTCTGACACTAAGGCCACAAAGGCGATTATAGCTCTAACACCGCAGCCGGACATTTGGGCATAATGTTCTGACAAAGAGGCCTTGAGGTAGCGGCCAAGCCGACTATCTTAACGAACAAAGGTAACCTCTACCACCCCATACCCCACTGTCTCTCTCTCTCTCTCTCTTTCTCTAAATAGAGTAAGTAGAGAAAGAGAGAGAGACGCTGCGAGTGTTACGCAAAAAGATAGATTATCCAGGAACTTTACGTTACAGAAATATTCACATACTTTCTAAATTATTTGAATGTGTAATATAAGCAAATGTTTCTCTGAGGTTGTAGTTTGGAGTACAACTTAGACATGAAACAGTAAACAGTGGTTTTTAATGGATAATAACTTTAGATGACAAGTTTTCTGTTGCCAAACAAACAAAAGTTTTCAATATGTGGCCAATAATATCCGCTTGATTTTTTTCTCTCCATTATTTACAAATCCCAGAGCACATCGCAGTAGCATCGACAGCCCATACCGTGCAATTTATCTTCAATGCAGCCAAATTATTCGAAATGCTAGTTTCTGGTTGTTTTCGTGGACCAAGCGTGTATGAATATGCAATACAGATTAAGGAAGGAGACGAAAACTTATTCATTTTTCTTGGTGCCGCAGTCATTCGAAATCTCAAACAGAAAATCCTGGCAAAGGAATTCACATCGGCTGCTTCACACAACGCAGCGTATCAGTTAAAGAAAAATTGAAAAACTGAAGAGTTTATTGCAATATCCAATAACATATGATGAACCAAAGCTCTAGCGCAAAGAAATGGTTAGAGTAACTAACTTACGATGGTAAGAATATCGCCTCATGTAATCACTCAAGGCTGAATGACGTGTAGTGAAATTACGTGAGACGATGTAAGGTGTACGACGTACAGAGTAGGCCGTCAGTGTAAATTCAGCGCACTCAGAAAATGTAACAGTTCATATTTAAACGTAAGATAGTATGGCCTAGTACCATGAAAATTCTGTTAGGAACAAACAAAATGTAAATGACACCTACGAGGGGACCGCGCCTACTTGTCACCATGGATTCCGTCCACATGTATGATACATGTAAGACATGGCCCTAGAATGAAATCGACGGATGTGGGTGCTCCAAATGGGCAAGTTTTTAGAAGAAAATAGCATTTTTGGTGAGGGTCTGTGTTAGCGTGGGTTTCAGGGAGCGGTTTGTGGACTGGAAAAAGTACAGAAACGTAATCCGAGAGTAGTGTGGTCAAGATGCTACACTGCAACTTTTGTATGTTCCATTTTCACGTTAAATAAACTGTAAATAAACCAAAATATGAGTAAAGTAACGGTGCAGCAGTTTTATAACTCTTTCTGGAAAATTATTGTAACAATCTTCGTATGCTTACAACAGAATACTAGGTCTTTTGGAAAGAGATTCAAATAGCCGTGTATGTATACGGAGCAAAATATAGGAATGTCGTCATTACATCGTTAAAATCTGGGAGACTTTCAACAGCCTCACATAAAAAGTTTTTGACTAATGTGGTGACTACTTGCGTGCCGGAGAACAAAATTCTTCAGTTAATTGACTCATTGGGAAGACAAAAAATCAAGAATTACGTGACGTGATTTTTTTCAGTGTGAAGTAGGATTAAATTGAGTCCCGCCACATGTACTCCGCTAGTGCACACTTGCGATGTCCATTCATATCGTCAGGTAAGGAATTTGATCAGAAAACTTCAAAACTGCTTTTGTCGAGAGAGAAGAATAAATCACATCCTGAGAAGACTGTATCAAAGTACATTGATTGATGATTGATCAACGGAGGCAGAGAAATAATTGAAAGCTTGTAATAACATTATGTCCAAACTACGGATAAGGCAAAGGAGCACATATATCAATACATTTAGATTAGGAATGTCCAAACCAGTGCTTGTGGACCGAATACGGCTCAAACCAAGTATCAATGCTGCCGACAAAGTGGGCATCTCTCACACGATCTGTAAAAAAGGAAAAAAAGTCCATTTATGTCGAGTTAAGATAAACATTGCAGAAACTAAATTATGTCCAGTTGTTATTATTAACCGTAACTAGTCATACAATATGGTATCAAAACGTATCTACTGTAGTACTATTTACGATTAATAATATGATGTGTGGTTTGAGAATGAGCGTGTCAGCCTGAAACCATTAACCATTGCATCAAAAATTGTATGTTCATGCAAATGAGACGAGCAAAATAAAAAATTTTCAAAATTTCTCAGTACTGAACAGTTGTGGACCTGTAATTGCGAGATAGCATGCCTCGAATCAGCAAAAAATAAGTTTTCGGTTAATTTCCAGCATCAAATTGGAATAAAGAAGCAAACTTTCGATGACTGCCTCCGTCATCGGCTTCCGGTGCTCAGTCTGACTGTCGTGAAACTGCTTTGGCGCCCGCTTCTATGCCTGGCGGACGTCATGTGATTGGGTAGATTACGTCACATAGAGGGCGCCTGCTGAGGTGAGTCCATCTATTACGTTTGCGCTCGTTTTCCAGCGTCAGTTGTAGCTCCATCATTCATAACAAGGGGCAAACTATGTGAATTCTGCCTCTGCGATCTAGCTTTGTTAGGTGCATGCCATCTATAATGTTTCCCCTCGCTTTCCAGCGCCACCTGTAGCTCCATCATTCCAGAATGAGATTTTCACTCTGCAGCGGAGTGTGCGCTGATATGAAACTTCCTGGCAGATTAAAACTGTGTGCCCGACCGAGACTCGAACTCGGGACCTTTGCCTTTCGCGGGCAAGTGCTCTACCATCTGACCTACCGAAGCACGACTCACACCCGGTACTCACAGCTTTACTTCTGCCAGTATCTCGCCTCCTACCTTCCAAACTTTATTGAAGCTCTCTTGCGAACCTTGCAGAACTATCACTCCTGAAAGAAAGGATATAGCGGAGACATGGCTTAGCCACAGCCTGGGGGATGATTCCAGAATGAAATTTTCACTCTGCAGCGGAGTGTGCGCTGATATGAAACTTCCTGGCAGATTAAAATTGTGTGCCCGACCGAGACTCGAACTCGGGACCTTTGCCTTTCGCGGGCAAGTGCTCTACCATCTGAGCTACCGAAGCACGACTCACGCCCGGTACTCACAGCAGAAGTAAAGCTGTGAGTACCGGGCGTGAGTCGTGCTTCGGTAGCTCAGATGGTAGAGCACTTGCCCGCGAAAGGCAAAGGTCCCGAGTTCGAGTCTCGGTCGGGCACACAGTTTTAATCTGCCAGGAAGTTTCAACTCCATCATTCATAACAAGCGGCAAACTATGTGAATTCTGCCTCTGCGTTCTAGCTTTGTTAGGTGCATGGTTCAATACATTCCTAATTGCATACCCGGTCCTACTGAAGTAATTGCACATTCTAATTTCCACTGCTTCACTAATCGCGGTTTCCCAGTAGTCTGAGACGTGAGCCAGAATCCTTTGCGTTTATGTAGTAGAGTGAGGTCAGTCGTAGCTGACTTTTCAAAATGCCTCTACCTAAGGTTCCTTTGATGTTCAACAAAGCTATCGGCAATAATCCGTATAGAGCGCCCAACGTAACTGCTGATAAACTCGCAAGGTACTCTCAGGCCGGTACTATCTCCAGAAGGTCACATTATTTTTCTTTAATTTTTCTGGATTGCTGGAAGACTCGTCAGGTTTCTTGTATGTTTAGCATGCTACCTATCGTACTCGTTGTTGAACCGGAAGTCGCGCTATGCGCTGGTCCTCCCTGACTTAGTTGAACGGCATCGTGTCTTGGTTTCCTCGACAGATTTGTTCTATTTTTTTTAGCAAAGAAATTCGACAAACAGCCGTACAAATTGGGAATCTATTTTATGTTACTTTCGCTACCAGTTTCGGTAATTCAGTATGCCATCGTCAGGCCTCATATGCACCTCTAAAAATTATCGATGTTGGAAAACTGGAGCCATCCGTTTCTCGATGTCGTGAACTCTCGAGCGCTTCCTTCGGACACTCAGGTGTGCTCAGTTACAGTCAAGTCTTCTAATGAGGCACTTGAGAGTTCACTACATCCAGAAACAGAAGGCACCAGTATGCCGACATCGATAATTTTTGAGAAGTGCATATGCGCCTGAAGATGTATTGAATTGCCGAAACTAACATCGAAAATAAAATAGCATCTCATTTGGCACGGCTGTCATCAGAACAAAATAAGAGAAATCACAGCTCGCACGGAAAGTTTTAAGTGTTCGTCTTTCCCGCACGTATTCGAAAGTGGACCGGTAAAGAAATAGCTTGAAGTTGATACGGACAATCCTCTACCAAGCACGTGAGTGTGAATTGCAGAGCAGTCATGTAGATGTGGATGTAGATAGTGTTATATCCGGCCTAGCTGTCAAAGATGGGGTGCCTAGGAAACCTGTTGCTCGGATCACTGGACAACAATTCAAGCAAATCGTATTAAAGAGGTTTATTACTAAATGAATCAATGACAATACATAGATGTGCCGCAAGGAAAGGGCGACGTACAATGTAATCAATGTCCTTCCGTATAACGATTCCCATACAAATGAAGTAATGCAGTGAATGCTTCTATCCAGGTCGCTGGGTCAGACGCTTCTGCAGAGGTGGCGGTGACCAGTCGGGAGCGGCGCTTATGTTCTCTTCGCCTAAAGGCCGCAGCTGTCGCGTTGTCGTCCTCGAGAGGGGTCGGTCAGCGTGTTATTAGTAGACGTCTTATTCACAGCACTCCCTACTCTAACGTTCCGGACCGTCGTGACGGTGCTTGACTTTACGCCGGAACTGATAGGTCCACACGCGTCAGTGTTCAGTACACAGAATAACCTATCGCCCATCTACACTACTGGCCATTAAAATTGCTACACCACGAAGATGTGCTACAGGCGCGAAATATAACCGACAGGAAGAAGATACTGTGATATGCAAATGTTTAGCTTTTCATAGCATTCACACAAGGTTGGCACTGGTGATGACACCTACAACGTGCTGACATTAAGGAAGTTTCCAACCGATCTCTCATACACAAACAGCCGCTGACCGGCCTTGCCTGGTGAAATGTTGTTGTGATGCCTCGTGTAAGGAGGAGAAATGCGTACCATCACGTTTCCGACTTTGATAAAGGTCGGATTGTAGCCCATTGCGATTGCGGTTTATCGTATCGCGACATTGCTGCTCGCGTTGGTCGAGATCCAATGACTGTTAGCATAATATGGAATCTGTGGGTTCAGAAGGGTAATACGGAACGCCGTGCTGGATCCCAACGGCCTCGTATCACTAGCAGTCGAGATGACAGGCATCTTATCCGCATCGCTGTAACGGATCGTGCAGCCACGTCACGATCCCTGAGTCAACAGATGGCGACGTTTGCAAGACAGCAACCATCTGCACGAACAGTTCGACGACGTTTGCAGCAGCATGGACTATCAGCTCGGAGACCATGGCTTCGGTTACCCTTGACGCTGCATCACAGACTGGAGCGCCTGCGATGGTGTACTCAGCGACGAACCTTGGTGCACGAATGGCAAAATGTCATTTTTTCGGATGAATCTAGGTTCTGTTTACAGCATCATGATGGTCGCATCCGTGTTTGGCGACATCGCGGTGAACGCACATTGGAAGCGTGTATTCGTCATCGCCATACTGGCGTATCACCCGGCGTGATGGTATGCGGTGCCATTTGTTACACGTCTCGGTCACGGCACTTTGAACAGTGGACGTTACATTTCTGATGTGTTATGACCCGTGGCTCAACCCTTCATTCGATCCCTGCGAAACCCAACAGTTCTGCAGGATAATGCACGATCGCATGTTGCAGGTCCTGTACAGGCCTTTCTGGATACAGAAAACGTTCGACTGCTGCCCTGGCCAGCACATTCTCCAGATCTCTGACCAATTGAGAACGTCTGGTCAATGGTGGAAGAGGAACTGGCCCGTCACAATACGCCAGTCACTACTCTTGATGAACTGTGGTATCGTGTTGAAGCTGCATGGGCTGCTGTACCCGTACACGCCATCCAAGCTCTGTTTGACTCAATGCCCAGGCGTATCAAGACCGTTATTGCGGCCAGAGGTCGTTGTTCTGGGTACTGATTTCTCAGGATCTATGAACCCAAATTGCGTGAAAATGTAATCACATGTCAGTTCTAGTATACTATATTTGTCCAATGAATACCCGTCTGTCATCTGCATTTCTTCTTGGTGTAGCGATTTTAATGGCCAGTGGGGTACATTCCGTTCGTCCAACGCATGAGGTAACGCTACTTCTCGTTCCTCTCCATCACCGCTTTAAATTTTATGTTTGGCTGTACACCGTTCGTACGATCGATGAACTGCTGAACGCCACACTACTGTCCGTCTGAATAAAAAAAAGTGTAACGTCAATTTACCTGAAGAAGCGTGATGGGCAGAGGAGGTCACTGTTAAACGCTCGCTTCTAGCTTTATTTCTTGTTTGTAATAACTTCGAAAAAGGTCTGTAACCCTTGATAGGCTCGAGGCAAAAGTTCCCTACTCGTCTCGCCTCTACGCAGACTTTGGCTGCAGCCGTTTGCGAAGTTCGTCTGCGCAGCTACCTGCGCTGCGTTGCTGACTCAGCGGTCATCCGCAGAGTCACGGCCGCCGTCTGTCGCGCGACTACCAGGCGCCACCGAGGGGCCAGAGTTTACTTTGGAGGCTCCACCTCGTCCGCATCACTTAAGGCTTCCAGTACGTAAGCACAGACGTACAGACAAGTCTGTTCCTTCCTTTTGTCTTTCTGTTACTCTTTTTCATAACCACTCATTCTCTAAGCTCATACTTTGTGAGGCTCCTGGAGAACTAGAGGACCTTCAGAACAATAACTGACTCGTCTGAAACACAGACTGCTTTATTCAAGCAGCTTAACAGCTAGATTCAGTCTTTAGACTTCAAATTTACGAAAGGCTTTCGACACTGTACCACGTCGAAGAACGGGGTATCTTCTCAAACATGTGGCTAGCTCGAGGAAAATTTGATTAATACTGGACGACAAATCTAAATTTACATCTACATCTTTACTCTGCGAACCACTGTGGAGAGCATGCTCGAGGGTATGCCCCATTTTGCCGGTTATTAGGCCTTGTCCCCGCTACTTTAATGCATGGATCGCGGGAGAAAGGACTGTTTAAATGCCTCTGCACCCGCTGTAATGGGTCTAATCTTATCCTCACGATCCCTACGGGAGCGATATGTAGAGGGCTGCAGTCTATTAATAAGGCCATGTAAAGCCCGTTCTTGAAAGCTTTCTCGGGATGTGTAATAAGGACAGCTACAATACCAAACAAACTTGTGAACACCAATATATAATAATAAGATAATAAATAAAACCCATTGAAGACGGACAAACTTCTCCGAAACATATGCGAGTAGCAAAACAAGTGAAAAATAGTGTTGGCTCAACGCAGAACCACATTTCCTAATTAAATTTTAGGAAGCAAACACTGCGAAGAAAAGACCGTCGACCATAAAATTATTTTCTCGGCATAGTTTCCGACTATCTTCAAGAGTCTGCCGACTCAATTCTTACAACATCTCACAAGGGAACCTCCCCATCGCACCCCCCTCAGATTTAGTTATAAGTTGGCACAGTGGATAGGCCTTGAAGAACTGAACACAGATCAATCGAGAAAACAGGAAGAAGTTGTGTGGAACAATGAAAAAATAAGCAAAATATACAAACTGAGTAGTCCATGGGCAACATAGGCAACATTAAGGGCGATGTGAGCACATGAGCGTCGTGGTCCCGTGGTTAGCGTGAGCAGCTGCGGAATGAGAGGTCCTTGGTTCAAGTCTTCCTTCGTTTGATAATTTAAATTTTTTATTTTCAGACAATTATCAAAGTTCAGGCACTCACGCATAATCAACTTCGCTCTCCGAAATTCTAGGACATGTTCAGATTTGCTTGGACATATGCAGGATTTGACGGTCTACACACGGAAAAATTTGAAAACGTTAAAAACATATGTTTTGACAGACCACAGAGAAAACTGTGCGACTGTGAAACTGTTGTATTCATTTGTTGCAGTTTATGTGACACACTCTTATGTTTTCATCACTTTTTTGGAAGTGATTATCACATCCACAAGAAAACCTAAATCGGGCAAGGTAGAAGAATCTTTTCACCCATTCGGCAAGTGTGCAAGTTAGGTGGGTCGACAACATATTCCTGTCATGTGACGCACATGCCCTCACCAGTGTCGTATAGAATATATCAGACGTGTTTTCCTGTGGAGGAATCGGTTGACCTATGACCTTGCGATCAAATATTTTCGGTTCCCATTGGAGAGGCACGTCCTTTTGTCTACTAATCGCACGGTTTTGCGGTGCGGTCGCAACACACAGGCACTAAACTTATTACAGTGAACAGAGACATCAATGAACGAAAGGACAGATCATAACTTTGCAAAAATAATGTAAGTAAAATTTCCGCTCGAGGGAAGACTTGAACCAAGGACCTCTCGCGCCGCAGCTGCTCACGCTAACCACGGGACCACGTCACGCCCATGTTCACATCGTCCTTGATGTTGCCTATGTTGCTCATGGGCTACTCAGTTTGTATATTTTACTTATTTTTTCATAGTTCCACACAACTTCTTCCTGTTTTCTCGACTGATCTGTGTTCAGTTTTTTAAGGCCTATCCACTGTGCCAAATTATAACTAAATCTGAGGGGGGTGCGATGGGGGGTTCCCTTGTCAGTGACAGTCTCCCGCTGGTCAAACAAACCTGTGACCATTGGTGCTGCCCTTCTCTGCATATGTTCAATATTCTACGTCTGCATCTACACAGACACTCCACAAGCACCCATGCGGTACGTGGCGGAAGGTACCCTTTACCACTACCAGGCATTTCCTTTCCTCTTCCACTCGCAAATACAGCTAGGGAAATACGACTGTCTATATGCCTCCTTGTGAGCCCTAATTTCTCGTATCTTATCTCCGTGGTTCTTACGCGCAGTGTATGTTGGCGGCAGTATAATCGTTCGGCAGTCGGCCTCAAATGTTGCTTCTCTAAATTTCCTCAACAGTGTTTCTCGAAAATAACATCGGCTTTCTCCGTAACACTTACGTGTTGTTCGAACCTAACGGTAACAAATCTAGCAGCCCGCCTCTGAACTGCGTCCATGTTTTCCTTCAGTCCGACCCGATACGGATCCCAAGCACTCGAGCAGTTCTCAAGAATAGGTTGGTTGCAGCAGCGTCCTATATGCTGTCTCCTTTACACGTGAACCACTCTTTCCAAAAATTCTCTCAATACGAGTAAATCGAAGTCGACCTTCCCTACTACAATTCTCACGTGATCGTCCCATTTCATATCGCTTTGCAGTGTTACGCCATGATATTTAAACGACGTGACTGTGTCAAGCGGCCGGCCGAAGTGGCCGTGCGGTTAAAGGCGCTGCAGTCTGGAACCGCAGGACCGCTACGGTCGCAGGTTCGAATCCTGCCTCGGGCATGGATGTTTGTGATGTCCTTAGGTTAGTTAGGTTTAACTAGTTCTAAGTTCTAGGGGACTAATGACCTCAGCAGTTGAGTCCCATAGTGCTCAGAGCCATTTGAACCATTTGTGTCAAGCAGGATACTACTGATGGTGTACCTGAATATTATGCGTTTGTTCTTCCTACTCATCCTCATTAAAATACATTTTTCCACATTTAGAGTTAGCTGCCATTCATCACACTAACTAGAATTTTTTTTCTAAATCGTCTTATATTTTCCTACAATCACCTAATCACACCTTACCGTACACCATAGCATCATCAGCAAATATCCACAGATTATTGTCCACCCTACCCACCAAATCATTTGCGTACGTCCAGAACAACAGCGGTCTTATCACAATTCCCTGCGGCTCTCCTGACGTTACCTTAGTCTCTGATGAATATTCGCCGTCGCGGACAAATTACAGGGCTCTATTACTTAAGAAGTCTTCGAGCCACTCACATATCTATGAAATTATTCCATATTCACGTACCTTCGTTAACAGCCTGCACTGGGGCACCTTTCGGAAATCTAGAAATATGGCATCTGCTTCTGCCCCTCATGTGATGTTCGCAGTATATCATGTGAGAAAAGAACATGCTGCGTTTAGCACCAGCGAAGCTTTCTAAAACCATGAGGATTCGTGGACATAAGCTTTTCAGTCTCAAAAAAATTTATTATTTTCGATCAGAGAACATGTTCTAGGATTTTGCAGCAAACCAAAGTTAGCGATATTGGTCTGTAATTTTGCGGGTCCGTTCGTTTACCCTTGCTATGTAACGGAGACACCTGCGCTTTTTCCAGTCGCTTGGGACATTGCACTGGGCGAGAGATTCACAATACATGCAGGCTAGGTAAGGGGCTTGTAGCGTAGAGAACCCTTTGTAAACCCGAAATGGGATTACATCCAGATTTGGTGATTTATTTGCTCTCAAATCATACAGTTGTTTCTCTACCCCAGGGATGCTTATTACAATGTTAACCATACGGTAATCTGTCCGATAGTCAAATGCCGGTATGTTTGTACGATTCTCCTGAGTGAACGACTTCTTGAACGTCAAATATTCCTTGCCAGTCCTATTTGGTAAGAGTACCACACACTTGAGCGATATTCTAGGATGAGAAGCACAAGTGATTTCTAAGCAATTTTGTTTTGGTCTGATTGCATTTCACTTGCATGCTACCAATAAACCGAAACCTGACACATGGTTCAGCCATAACTGAGCGTATGCGACCATTCCACTTCATGTACCTATTATTCTCGCGATCGTTGTCAGTTCCTTTTCTTTTTTTTCCCACAAAATGGTTCAAATGGCTCCGAGCACTATGGGACTCAACTTCTGAGGTCATTACTGCCCTAGAACTTAGAACTAGTTAAACCTAACTAACCTAAGGACATCACACACATCCATGCCCGAGGCAGGATTCGAACCTGCGACCGTAGCGGTCTCGCGGTTCCAGACTGCAGCGGCTAGAACCGCACGGCCACTTCAGCCGGCTTTTTTCCCACCTTGGAAGCAATACTAATCGGTCGAGAATTTCCGCAGTTGGCCTCACGAGGCTGAGTGTACCCTGTACTAGTCCTTCTACAAGGAAAAATCCTGGCGTATCGAAAATCGAACCCGGGACCTCCACATGGCGGTCAGCCACCTTGACCACTCAGCTACGAAGACAGACTCCTACGCAAGTTGCAGTAGCTGTTTGTAGATGAAAAACTTGCTCAAGACAATCGAGCTGGGAGAGTCCACGTCAACAACGAAGTTGCAGAAATCTACGAAAGCCAATTGAAATTAGTAATCCCTACAATAGCGTGAACCTTTAGATGACTTACCTAGCTATGTGTATAGGGATCCAAAGATGTTGCCAATGAGGCACAGATGCTGGTAGTCCAATAAAATAATGAATAGAATTACGGCTGTCGATATTTATTTTCTTCAAGTCTTTGACCAGCCGCAGTCCCACTCCATTTACCCAAGACGCAACTACAGTCAATTTACGAATTCTCTGATTACGTCAAGGCAGTGGGAACCGCAGTAGACTGCAGCAGAGGTGGCGTACCAGTGGCAGGCAGTGCGCTGCGAGTGAGTTCCCAACGGATTTAGCGCACTATGGCCCTGTCCGACGGCTACACGTTGAATATCGTCTCCCTAAAGGAGAGGTTGGTTGCCACGGCTGCGAATCCAGGGTACTAACGTGGGCGCTAAAGAGGGGGCCATCGCACAATACACAGGCTGCATTTTGGCCTGTCTGTAACGCTAAGTTTAAGCACAGGCTACTGTTATCCGGTGACAAGTGTTTACATGTATTCTTACCGCGGACAGCGGCTGAAGGAGCGGCTCTTGGGCGCAGCCCATGTTGGTGGGGGTGCTGAGCTGGCGCTCCATGTGTGGCGGTGAACAAGTCTAACACCGGCCGAGCCCGCAACACACATACAGACACACACACACACGCAGAGAGAGAGAGAGAGAGAGAGAGACAGAGACAGAGAGGGAGAGAGACACGCTCGCGCTCGTGGCGCCGTGCCGCTCCTCAACTGACGCAGCGCTGCCACTACCTGCAGTTCACAGCACCGTAGGTCAGGTACTTGCGTTTTGCGTAAGAAAAGAGTAACTGTGCTGAATTTTATCACAAAACCTTGTACTGCACTTCTTAATCCTCTTGCCTGTAGAATCTGAGCGAACTCGCAATCTTCCGTCACTGATTTCTCATTATTAGTTATTTGTTTATGACGAAGATAGAGACAGCCAAAGAAAGCTTGAAATTTCGTGCAAATGTTCTGTTAATAAGGATAAAAATGTTTCAGGAAGAACGAAAATGAGACCAGTACTTTTTAAATTCACTGTAATGACAGGTTTACAAGTGAGGTGTTCCAGCGTGTTAATGCAGTTGTACGAACTTGGACTTCTACCGGGCCAGTTCACGGTATGTCCCTGATGTTTCGGACGACATGTATTCATCTATCATCAGCTAAAATTCGGAAGTGACAAAATAATTTTTTCTATTTTTTTTTTTAATTTTCTTATGCGAGCAGTTGCTAGTAATATCCGTCACATCGTGTCCTGTACAGCAAACTGCACATATCCTGAGTCATACCTGTCATCTTTTACTACTGCAAGGTACTGGTAAGATCATCTACGCAAAATTTCTCTTTTCTGATTTCCTAAATCCCAAGAATGATGACTCTGCAAGTAGACGCTACGTTTGGTTGCCTGCAGCAAGTACCAAATACAAAATTTCTGATTAATGGGGCAAATTTATTTAAATGTTAATTGATTAAATTGGTAAAAAGGTGCCACCTCACAGATCATTTGATGATTTAATAAAATATCAGTCCTTACATTGGAAATACAGATATAAAAAACGTTTTGCATCATATTGGTTCCGAGAGTTCCGCAACCTGTACAGAAAATTGGAATAGAGATCAACATAAACATTATTTCCGCCCTTTTTATTGCTTATGGGAATCACGCATTGCATGTTGAACCATACAGCGAGACTTCGATGGTGGTGGTCCAGACTGCTGTACACACCGGTAGCTCTAATACCCAGTAGCAAGTCCTCTTGCATTGATGCAGGCCTGTATTCGTCGTGGCACACAGTCCACAAGTTCATCAAGGCGCTGTTGGTCCCGATTGTCCCACTCCTCAACGGCAATTCGGCGTAGACCCCTCAGACTGGTTGGTGGGTCAAGTCATCCATCAACAGCCCGTTTCAATATATCCCAGGCATGTTCAATAGGGTTCATGTCTGGAGAACATTCTGGTCCCTCTAGGCGAGCGATATCGCTAAAAACGAATACTTTGCCTATATGCTGCCCATATGGTTGCACTATCGGTCGGAGGATGGCATTCATGTATCATGCAGCCGTTGAGGCGCCTTCCAGGACCAACAGCGGCATATGTCGGCCCCACATAATGCCACCCCAAAACAGCAGGGAACCTCCACCTTGCTGCACTCACTGGACAGTGTGTCTACGGCGTCCAACATGGCCAGGTTGCCTACAAAACGTTTCCGACGATTTTCTGGTTGACGGCATATACGGTAATCATCGATGAAGAGAACGTGATGCCAATCAACTGGTTCAAATGGCTCTAAGCACTATGGTACTTAACATCTATGGTCATCAGTCCCCTAGAACTTAGAACTACTTAGACCTAACTAACCTAAGGACATCACACAACACCCAGTCATCACGAGTCAGAGAAAATCCCTGACCCCGCCGGGAATCGAACCCGGGAACCCGGGCGCGGGAAGCGAGAACGCTACCGCACGACCACGAGCTGCGGACTTGATGCCAATCCTGAGCGGTCCATTCGGCATGTTGTTGGGCCCATCTGTACCGCGCTGCATGGTGTCGTGGCTGCAAAGATGGACCTCGCCATGGACGTCGGGAGTGAAGTTGCGCCTCACTCAGCCTATTGCGCACAGCTTGAGTCGTAACACGACGTCCTGTGGCTGGACGAAAAGCATTATTCAACATGGTGGCGTTGCTGTCAGGGGTCTTCCGGGTTATTATCCGCACGTAGCTGCAGTAGTAGCCCTTGGGAGACCTGAGCTAGGCATGTCATCGACAGTTCATGTCGCTCTGTATCTCCTCCATGACCGAACAACATCGCTTTGGTTCACTCCGACTGGACACTTCCCTTGTTGAGAGCCGTTCCTGCCACAAAGTAACAATGAGGAGGCGATCGAACCGCGGTGTTGAACATCTAGGCTGGTTGAACTACAGTCCACACGACCCGTGTACTTTCTTCCTGGTGAAATGAATGGAACTGTCGGACTCCCTCCGTGTAATAGGCGTTGCTCGTGCATGATTGTTTACATCTTTGGGCGTGCTTAGTGACATCTCTGAACAGTCAAAGAGACTGTGTCCGTGATACAATATACACTCTCAACGTCTCTCTTCAGTAGTTCTGGGAACTGGGGTGATTCAAAACTTGTTTTGATATGCGTACAATAATCAGAATAAATTTCATTGAAACACTGCTAAAAGGAGGTGCAAAGTGACTGATTTTAAGGATCCTGATTAGCGAGTGGAATGACGCTGGGAGATGTAATAACAAAGAATTTAGCAATAATTCACATTTATTTCCTCACACACACACAGAAGTTAAAATATAGTTACTTGGGATGCTAGCGCGTGCATCGACACGTGGTACATTTTACAGCGCAGCATCGGAGCCGACACATGCGTGGCAAGACTGCTAAATTACTGGATACGATTTATCGAGATCACACACACCACGTTCACTCTGGTCATTCACTCAAGATAGCATTTAGAAAAAAAGCCTCCCTATTCCACATGTAAGCTCACTGGGTCAATTTCAGACAACCAAGTTCACTTCTAAAATTCCCTACAACTCAGTAATTTTGTAAATAAGTTTACCGAACAAGAGCACATCTACTCCTTCATGAAACTGAGGCTTCAATTTGACACGAGAGGTGTTTACGTCGAACTGGAGCCTCATGGTGAACAAAGAAACACACGTGGGGCACCAGAGTAGGCTAGTTAGTCCATGCGAATGAAATACTAATTGGACGGTAAATTAAATAAAATTGAGCACAAGCATCCCACAAAGTACACAACACATTCACACATAATACGCTGAACTACCTAAAGCTGTCAATCACGTAGTGGCACCGCTAGTCCACGCCAAGTCACAGTTGCACAAAAGATCTCATCGAATAAACGGAATATTACTGAAATTAACAGCTTTCCCTGAATGATTTTGTTGGTGCGGCATGATTATCAATGCCACGAACCAGAGTGACTACCGGAAACTCAGAGTTCTCACACGTTTCAACTTAGCAAACAGCGCTGCTACTCGGACCATCTGTACTCACCAGGGTCCTAGGGAAGAGTAACTAATCGTCTCTCTCCTCCGGGGTCCACACACGGTGGCAGGAATCAAACATTTCCAATTGAAAACGATACAGGAGCATCTTCATTGTCCCTGCAGAATGCGACTGAGAAATGTCTTGAAGAAGAAAATGCACGACAGTTATGCAATGTTTGCTGCATAGCTACAGGCGAAATTTCTCACCAGGCCCTCGTACTTGGCGGCAGACACTGTTGTTCTAGGTATCCTTATGTGCTCCCTGTGTGCTCAGAACTAAAAAGAACGACGTAACGTGATCGACGGGCATACTAGAGACGCTGCCCAACACACCTGTGCAAAACGTCACCGGATTTTCACTGTGATTTCCATTTCGCGAGCGATCGTTCCTTACTTTCCAAATAATCCTCGTATAACAGAGGAACAAGTAATATCGGAGGTTTCATGATGGGTTCGGCGTCGGTGTTATTGGTCATAGGGTAGTCACAATGCTAGAAAACTGTAGTAATATGGGGTAGGATGTGCAGAATATCAACACTTGACTCAGAGTCTGTCAGTTGGCCCCACACATACACAAACAGAACAAATGGTCATAGCGTAAGCACTCATAACTAAAAGCAAATACATACAGGTTAGGAGATGTAGGCCTTCATATAAAGCCTCCTTCCTGCGAGGAATATCTTTAACATGTGGTGATATTATTGACTGCCTAATCCATACACAGATGCCGTCGGAACGTGTAAGGGACATTTCACAACACAATTTTTTGCGTGTTAGAATAGGAAAGAACGACAGCACATCAAGTACCATTACATAATGAACAAGACACTCTTGGGACTTTTTCATTTCGGAATACACAGAGATACTCAAATGTTGTTTTTGTTGTTGTGGTCTTCAGTCCTGAGACTGGTTTGATGCAGCTCTCCATGCTACTCTATCCTGTGCAAGCTTCTTCATCTCCCAGTACCTACTGCAACCTACATCCTTCTGAATCTGCTTAGTGTATTGATCTCTTGGTCTCCCTCTACGATTTTTACCCTCCACGCTGCCCTCCAATGCTAAATTTGTGATCCCTTGATGCCTCAAAACGTGTCCTACCAACCGAACCCTTCTTCTAGTCAAGTTGTGCCACAAATTTCTCTTCTTCCTAATTCTATTCAATACCTCCCCATTAGTTACGTGATCTACCCACCTTATCTTCAGCATTCTTCTGTAGCACCACATTTCGAAAGCTTCTATTCTCTTCTTGTCCAAACTGGTTATCGTCCATGTTTCACTTCCATACATGGCTACACTCCATACAAATACTTTCAGAAACGACTTCCTGATACTTAAATCTATACTCGATGTTAACAAATTTCTCTTCTTCAGAAACGATTTCCTTGCCATTGCCTGTCTACATTTTATATCCTCTCTACTTCGACCATCATCAGTTATTTTACTCCCTAAATAGCAAAACTCCTTTACTACTTTAAGTGTCTCATTTCCTAATCTAATCCCCTCAGCATCACCCGATTTAATTTGACTACATTCCATTATCCTCGTTTTGCTTTTGTTGATGTTCATCTTATATCCTCCTTTCAAGACACTGTCCATTCCGTTCAACTGCTCTTCCAAGTCCTTTGCTGTCTCTGACAGAATTACAATGTCATCGGCGAACCTCAAAGTTTTTACTTCTTCTCCATGAATTTTAATACCTACTCCGAATTTTTCTTTTGTTTCCTTTACTGCTTGCTCAATATACAGATTGAATAACATTGGGGAGAGGCTACAACCCTGTCTCACTCCTTTCCCAACCACTGCTTCCCTTTCATGCCCCTCGACTCTTATAACTGCCATCTCAAATATAACTGCCATACTCAAATACAACACAGGAAAGCAGTTTCATACACATCACGTACACAGTTATTACTCGATGTGTAAACATTATAAATTACTGCAAACGTGTTCTTGGTGACATCTGAGGTAAGGTATTCCGCATCTTTTCTTCCTCTACTCTTATCATCGTAAAAATTAAGTAAACATTTATGGCCACTGAAGTATTCGTAAGTATTCCGTACGTTCGATTGGTTTTTGAAGTTCTTGTAACTAAATTTGAAAATGTGTGCTGCAATTCACTGAAGTGCGAGGTGCATTTATTTGTAACTGTCTGATCAAGGTGACGAGGTGCTAATCAGCTTTCTGAAACTTCACCGATGTTGTCTGTGTAGAACCACAATTCCTTACCACACACTAAATTGGAAAGCAACCAATAACTGAAAAGTTGTTCTGACGGTTGTGTTATTGCGTCACTTTCAGTTGCAACTCAGTTGGCAGTTATTAGAGAGCTGCACAAATAGAAGGTATTCAGAAAACAGAACGTAATTTATTACTGAAAGATTTGTGTAATGCATAAGGATGTACAGAAATTAATCATATAAATATTTCCACGCATTTTCCACAAGGAAACATGAGCAGAAGATTAGTGAAAAAGCAATAGACTATGCCGTCCATATTTCAGTAAAAAGCATGCAGCTTGTACCACTCACGTAGAAAGTTTTGGAAACATAATAAGTCATCTATGGAATTACTCTACAGTACTTTGTGAGCTAATGTTTGGGAAAAAAACTACCACCATTATTGGGAAAGAGACTGAGTTTCCAACATTGAGTGAAACATCTCAGGATGAAAAAATTTACTGCCAAAAGAAACAAAGAAAAACCTTACGGAAAGAAAATCCAGAAGTGATAATAAAGTAAAACCGATCAGTTTCATAATGGGAGACTGGTAAGAACGATGGCGAAATACCAGTAAAGTAAAAGAATACGTAAATTCTTACACGTATGTGATGGTTCCTTTAAGGCAGTCAGAATTTTCCATCACAAAGCCTATAAATAATGATTACCTTCAGATTAATAAAATATTTGGTCTAGAAAACGTGATTGACTTGAAACCATATACTATCTGTAAGATGTCTAAAAATTTCACCCAGGTAACTCTGAATCTTTGGTTGGTGCATAAACCTGTTGCGTTTTAGTTTTGGATGTTGATCTTACGGTCATTATGAGTTTATTTATCGACTGTCATTTTTAATTCGTAGTTCACTGTTGCTATTTCAGTTGAAATACATTTTTTTGAGATAGTGATTGGAGCAGTGTGCATCACAGTGTAGTTTACTGTTAATATTTCGAAAGTATGCGGACCTAGAAGAGTCAATCAATATGTCGTCTTTTCACCCAACGAGTATACCGGGTGAAAAGGCCAGGAAGATAAAATTAGACGGTCTTCCTCTGAAACTTGCACACTGTTTGAGATTGGAACAGGAAAGGAAGGAAGTGAGTACCATGTTGTTGTTGTTGTGGTCTTCAGTCCTGAGACTGGTTTGATGCAGCTCTCCATGCTACTCTATCCTGTACAAGCTTCTTCTCTCCCAGTACCTACTGCAGCCTACATCCTTCTGAATCTACTTAGTGTAATCATCTCTTGGTCTCCGATTTTTACCCTCCACGCTGCCCTCCAATACTAAATTGGTGATGCCTTGATGCCTCAGAACATGTCCTACCAACCGATGCCTTCTTCTAGTCAAGTTGTGCCACAAACTCCTCTTCTCCCCAATCCTATTCAGTATCTCCTCATTAGTTATGTGATCTACCCATCTAACCTTCAGCATTCTTCTGTAGCACCACATTTCGAAAGCTTCTATTCTCTTCTTGTCCAAACTATTTATCGTCCATGTTTCACATGTGAGTCCCGTATAGCATACATATAGAAGACGTGGAATGGAATAGATGCTCCTCTCTTATAGTGGTATATTGCAGTAGGAACTGGAACAAACTACACTACTATTACGACCACTCTCTACAAGAAAAAGCTTACATGACTTTTTCCTCTTCCAGACCAGGTGCGTCGCCTTGAAAAATTCATTTAGTCCAGAATAGCCATTTATATACGACGGAGTTTGACAACCTTACGTTGATAAACAGCAGTGTTAGTATTTTCATGTGCTGGTCTAATGGTTTGTGGAAGCTATCACTAAGTACTGCGTCAGATGTATCTGTTCGTAATAATAAGATCACGTCTGCGACAGGTCTATAAATGTCAGACAAACAGCATCATAAATTGAGAAGCGACAAAAACGTTTCTACACCTTATAATCTCAGAGCTGTGTAAACTTCAGAACACGCCCTCCGCCTCATTCTTATTGGTTCGCACTGACTCTAGCACTCTTGCGACAAAGTGCTGAAACTCCAGCTCTGAATAGACCTCCGCAGATTTACAAAGCCTCGAAAGCAATTTAAAGTTGCACGACTTCGGTAGCGCACTTGGAGGCAGGATTTTTACTGCGTCATATTTTCTGGCTGACACGAGAGCGGCTTCATTTGTGTGGGCGGCGGATCTTAACTACTGCCGGTCCTTCGAATTTAAAGGTGTTGGCAACTGAACACTGTAAATATTTCTTTAAAGCTGCAAACAGTGTTATAGTAACGTAGCAGAATCACTTACGCACATGACCCACTTAAAGGTAACCAGACGAGTCTGATGTCTCTCAAGCGTTATCTTTGCTGCCGCTCGGTATATGCCTTGAAACATAAACGGTTTCCGTCGAGTTTTCTTAGAGGGCCTAGACTCCATCTCTTCTGGAAAATCTGAGTGCTGTGGTCTCCTTCTTCAGACGTTCTGGTTGTTTGACGCTAAACGACTCCGCTGTCGATAAGAAACTCATATAAAACACAAACATTTTTTAAGATACAGTCTACGGCATGAATATATTTTCGAAAATGCATGATAACTTTGCGGTCTTGAATATTATACACTTATTCCGACCTATATCGGTTATCAGCCATCATCCAGGGGTTATAGTCAATAGACAAATACGAGCGGTACGCGTAACTGACGAAAAATGAACAATCCATAGTCGTTAAGTACTGAACATCATACATAAAATTAATAACGAAGAAATCCTTAGCAAAAGACGACTTTTACATTTCATATATCATGTTACAGACGAATTCCATATTGCAGGGGAAATTATGACATTCATCAACAGCAATCGGTGAAATATTGTGCGTCATTCTATTGAGATACAGAGACTGAGCTCAAAGATACTAGTAGAAGCACAGAAAATGTACGGTGTCACAGCAGAGAGTGTACCCGTCAAAGATATTACAATCCAACAAACAAACATAATTAACAATCGATCATTACGAAAATCAGGCCTTAAATGACGCTGGGGGCATGAATTCTGATCGCATGTACGATCCCATCAGAGGCCAGCATCTAAGAACTGGTTTCCGTAGACCTCCGGCCATCCTGATTTAGGTTTTCCGTGATTTCCCTAAATCGTTTCAGGCTAATGCCGGGATGGTTCCTTTGAAAGGGCACGGACGATTTCCTTCCCAATCCTTCCTTAACCCGAGCTTACGCTCCATCTCTAATGACCTCGTTGTCGACGGGACGTTAAACACTAACCACCACCACCGTTTCCGTAGATTACTTTAACAGCGATACTGTGTCTGCAACCATCAACTACCAACTAACCGGAGCTCCAGTTAGTTGGTAGTTGATGGTTGCAGACACCGTATCTGTGCATTACCAGGATGTAAAAATAACATCAATAACGTCACCCTAATATAAGCAGCTACAAGCCTAGAATTACTCCACAAACATGTAAAAATATATCACTGTATAGTGTACTAAAAGAAGTAAAAGTTTGAAGATTATAATATTATACACAAGAACAATGTATGAAACCAAAATTGTTTTTCTTGTCTATGATGCCACACACTCTGAATATGGCTGAATCATATACAGCCAAAATCTCAGAAAAGAAGTGACATTTATGCGGCTGCACGCCCGAAATTTAATGGAACAGTCATTACGCCGCGAAAACATGAAGAAACACGTCATATATAATAGTCCAGCCACAGGTCACATAAATGCAGAGAACCAGGAAAACAGTAGCTTCATCTCATTACTAGAAATCAAATGAAAAATTGAATAGCATTTTCATTATAACAATTCCGTAATGAGCTAGAGGTTATTGTAGAACAAAACGTAACTGAGTTGTGTCTGTAATTAATCTGATAATCTCTTTTTAATGTTGGCTAGTTACTGTACTGCTTCATTAAATACGGATGTCTTTCCTGATTCTGTACTGGTGGCTCTTCCTAATGATTTCTAAGCTGTATACACCTGTTACATATTTGTTCTGTATTTGTTAATCTATCCATGTGGCTCATGTCATGCAATTACAGATATAATTCAGTTATGGTTTGTCCTACATCAACAATTTACTTCTTAGATGTATGGGGATATACCTCATAACGGAATTGTTATAATGTTCCCATAAAATGGTATTCACTTTCTCATATAAATTCCAGTAACGAGACGAAATTATTGTTTTCCGTGGTGTTCTGCACTTCTGTGGCGTATGGATAAACTACGCTGTATGTTGGTCACTCATGCACGTATGTCTAGTCGCTTGATGTTCTTGATGTTATATCACATTTCTCCCTCGGATTTTCACATCATGTTACTTACTCTATTACGAGAATGTGGGGTTTAGGTGTTGAACACCTTAGAACACCGGCGTACTGATAAAGCTGCAGGTATATTTATGCATGAATTTCATTATTGCAAATATGTTTGGAAGAATTTTTCTACTCCATGTTTGTCTGTCATTTATGATGTAAAACTTTACGTCGTATGTGATGTTTTGTACTTCTTATTTCCCAACAAAAGTTTTATTTATATGACTTTTGAAGATTTTTTGTTCACCGATTTTAAACAGTCCACCATATACAAGAAAACCGATATTGGTTTCACACCAAACCGATGTACTTTATTCTTATATGTTATACTATTATCTCCAAACTTTTATTTCGTTCTTGTACATGGAACAATTACATGTATATGGGGTAATTCCTAGGCTTGTAGATGTTTATATTAGCCTGATGTTATTTTAACATCCTGATAATACGCATGTGTGAATTTGTGAAAATACCGTATTCAAAAAAAGAAACAGTATACATATTATACGTTGGACGTTTTCATAATGATCGGTTGTTAATTACGTTTGTTTGTGGATTGTAGTATATTTGACGGGTACACTTTTTTTTTGTGGCACCATATACACTCCTGGAAATGGAAAAAAGAACACATTGACACCGGTGTGTCAGACCCACCATACTTGCTCCGGACACTGCGAGAGGGCTGTACAAGCAATGATCACACGCACGGCACAGCGGACACACCAGGAACCGCGGTGTTGGCCGTCGAATGGCGCTAGCTGCGCAGCATTTGTGCACCGCCGCCGTCAGTGTCAGCCAGTTTGCCGTGGCATACGGAGCTCCATCGCAGTCTTTAACACTGGTAGCATGCCGCGACAGCGTGGACGTGAACCGTATGTGCAGTTGACGGACTTTGAGCGAGGGCGTATAGTGGGCATGCGGGAGGCCGGGTGGACGTACCGCCGAATTGCTTAACACGTGGGGCCTGAGGTCTCCACAGTACATCGATGTTGTCGCCAGTGGTCGGCGGAAGGTGCACGTGCCCGTCGACCTGGGACCGGACCGCAGCGACGCACGGATGCACGCCAAGACCGTAGGATCCTACGCAGTGCCGTAGGGGACCGCACCGCCACTTCCCAGCAAATTAGGGACACTGTTGCTCCTGGGGTATCGGCGAGGACCATTCGCAACCGTCTCCATGAAGCTGGGCTACGGTCCCGCACACCGTTAGGCCGTCTTCCGCTCACGCCCCAACATCGTGCAGCCCGCCTCCAGTGGTGTCGCGACAGGCGTGAATGGAGGGACGAATGGAGACATGTCGTCTTCAGCGATGAGAGTCGCTTCTGCCTTGGTGCCAATGATGGTCGTATGCGTGTTTGGCGCCGTGCAGGTGAGCGCCACAATCAGGACTGCATACGACCGAGGCACACAGGGCCAACACCCAGCATCATGGTGTGGGGAGCGATCTCCTACACTGGCCGTACATCACTGGTGATCGTCGAGGGGACACTGAATAGTGCACGGTACATCCAAACCGTCATCGAACCCATCGTTCTACCATTCCTAGACCGGCAAGGGAACTTGCTGTTCCAACAGGACAATGCACGTCCGCATGTATCCCGTGCCACCCAACGTGCTCTAGAAGGTGTAAGTCAACTACCCTGGCCAGCAAGATCTCCGGATGTGTCCCCCATTGAGCATGTTTGGGACTGGATGAAGCGTCGTCTCACGCGGTCTGCACGTCCAGCACGAACGCTGGTCCAACTGAGGCGCCAGGTGGAAATGGCATGGCAAGCCGTTCCACAGGACTACATCCAGCATCTCTACGATCGTCTCCATGGGAGAATAGCAGCCTGCATTTCTGCGAAAAGTGGATATACACTGTACTAGTGCCGACATTGTGCATGCTCTGTTGCCTGTGTCTATGTGCGTGTGGTTCTGTCAGTGTGATCATGTGATGTATCTGACCCCAGGAATGTGTCAATAAAGTTTCCCCTTCCTGGGACAATGAATTCACGGTGTTCTTATTTCAATTTCCAGGAGTGTATTTTCCGTGAGTCTATAAGTATCTTTAATGTTCAGTCTCTGTATCTCAGTCGAATGAGTCACAATATTTCACTGGTAGCTGTTGATGTGTATCATAATATGCCCTGTAGTATGGCACTGGTCTGTAACATGATGTATGAAATGCAAAGTCATATTGTCTTTTGCCTTATAAGTACTTCTTTTTGACTATCTTTATGTGTGATGTTGACTCCTTGACTGCTTTGGGTTGTGTATTTTTCGTTAGTTATGTGGATTATCGTTCTATTTGGTATAGACCCTGGATGATGGTTGACAACCGAAACCGGTCGGATTAAATCTGTAAGTTCAATACAGCAAAGTAAAGATTTATTTTCTGAAATCATGCAAAAGCTTTACACTGGTGTCACTGGTACTCGTATACGGGAAGGGACATGCTTCCTCTGCCAAGCTATGTCAGTACTATGTGACAATAATTCCAATGGTTAAAAAGGCTTGAAACAGAGGTTCCGTACACATACCACGACCAGTTACGTAAAAAGATTTTGTTTAAGTTTTCATGAAGATGCCACAGTATTGCCTTAGCTGTAGCCTACTATAGCTTTCAATTAATACTACTGACGTATCTTATGCTTGGAAGCTGAGAGCATTACTGCCACCTAGAAGAATCTTCCTTTGCCGTACGAAGTACAGGAGTTCTGGAGAGCTACAGCCTGCTGCCCAGATTGTGATTATGCAAGAACGCATTACGTCTGCGTCGTTGCTCGCACACTACGAAGCACACACTGAAGACACGAAACGTACGGCAATGAAATGGAGAAAAAGATAAGTTTGTTAAAATAATCAGCAACCAGTTAAACAAAGGAAATTTTATTCCCTTCTTGGTTTCAAGCAGCTAGTTTCCTCCTTCAAAAGGTTATAATAAGGGCTAAAGCTATAGTAGACAATTAAGCTATAACAGACTATTTAGGAAGAAGGGCGCTACTTGCCTGAAGTCGATTAAGGAATAAAATTTCTTTTGTGCAGCGAGGTTTGCTGATTGTTTCAAAAAACTGAAATACAGTTGCTAATGATGGATAACATAGCAAAGGGATAAGTGTTCACTGAAATTCACTGTACATTTATTATTAACGTTGATCTTTATTTTGTGTTAGCAGAAGAGCCAACACCGTGTTACTAGAGGAGGACGAAGTGCACGCTTTTTAGCTCACGCAGGCTGGCGTGAGGAGGGAAGAACTATACTGACTTGAGGTCTGGAACATGACAGGAAATGAGAATTCAGAAAGCGGACGTAATTAGTTTGATACTTAACTTTAATCCATTAATGATGAACGTCGCACTTGACGGTACATGATTCACAATATTATCTGTTCAGAATACATTCTTGAAGATAGTAATTATGTAACTGAATATGGCGCCTTGCTAGGTCGTAGCAAATGACGTAGCTGAAGGCTATGCTAAACTGTCGTCTCTGCAAATGAGAGCGTATGTAGACAGTGAATATCGCTAGCAAAGTCGGCTGTACAACTGGGGCGAGTGCTAGGGAGTCTCTTTAGACTAGACCTGCCGTGTGGCGGCGCTCGGTCTGCAATCACTGATAGTGGCGACACGCGGGTCCGACGTATACTAACGGACCGCGGCCGATTTAAAGGCTACCGAAAGTAGTAGACGAGCTTTGCTATTTGGGCAGCAATGCAACTGAACTTGGCACGAGTAGAGAGAATATGAAATGCAAACTCGTGATCGCCAGAGAAACTGTTTTGAAACGATGAATTACGGCAATATCAACCATAAATTTAAGTTTTACGAAATATTTACATGGGTGTAGCCTAATTTCTTTCTCATCGGTTCTGACCGGTTTGATTTGGTCCTCATGGACTCTCTCCGTGCGCTATCCTCTTTACCTCAGAAGTAGTACACTCAACCAGCGTGCTCGAAAATTATTACTTGTTGAACGTATTCCTATCTCAATCTTCCTCTACAGTCACTATCCACTACAGCTCCTTCAGTGTTACGTGGAAACGAAATGCAGAAACAGCACACCAAGAAAAAAGCAGAAATTATATAAAATGTAGTGTTACAGAAAAATTCTGAGGACTAGATTGGGAGCTCAAGTAACAAGTAGAGAAGTTGAAAGTAGTCTGCGATATCTCCTCATTATTCAGCTTCCATCGATTCAATTTTTTCCATGTCGTTTATCTTCGAGCAATCTTTTCTCATATCTCTGAACCCATTGATCGACTTAGATACTTAGGCGTGTAGACATTTACCATGGTTTTCAAGTTAGGAAGGATAAAAATACCTGTGACTTCTTCTGATTTTGTTCGTAGCTACGGCAGAGATAGAATGTACTTCCTGGTGGTGTGAAATCGTATGCTATTGAAAGTGGCTGCATTTGTAAATGATGAGGAAGAGAGAGAGACCTACACTCCTATCTGAAAGCAGCAAGGGTATGTTTGCACGAGATACTTTATTAAAACAAAACTCCTTTTATATTACGACGCAGTACAAAGGGTAACATTTTTGTTACTAAAAGCGGGCGAGCCACCTTGACTCGTCGAGACTTTTATCTGGATCAAATATTAAATTTTGTGCTTGTGTGGCTCAGCAAGGCAGTTCCGTTCTCTTTATAACCGCATTTATCTCACCATCGGCTTTAGTGAGTCAGTATTTCATCCACCAAATAGGTTATGTGCCTAACACGATTTTGAAATGTACTCGTACGTTGAAGAACTGATCTTTACACGGGTGTGCTAAAGACAGCACGTGTTTCCTGTAACCTTCATCGATATGTTGTATGAAAACTTTCGCATGTTTGCGGTAAAATAACAATCCAAAGTTAACACAAATTCTATACTCCTATTTTGAATTCACACCACTCAAAAAAAAAAAAAAAAATGGCTCTGAGCACTATGCGACTTAACTTCTGAGGTCATCAGTCGCCAAGAACTTAGAACTAATTAAACCTAACTAATTTAAGGACATCACACACATCCATGCCCGAGGCAGGATTCAAACCTGCCACCGTAGTCCACACCATTAATATATACAGTTTGTAACGTTCCCTGGCAACACACACACTATTAATAAACTAAAATTTAATTGTGCTATATACGCTGCTATGAAGCAATTTGTATATATTGTAATTATTTAACAAAAAATATTATTTAATTTTGTATTAAGGACATTCGTTACTATTTTAATATTTTCTGTAATTATATTCTCGATGTAATTATGATTGTAATATTTCTATACTCATAATTACGAAATGTGTCAATATCTGCGATAAGAAAAATGTAAAATACAGCCACAGATTGCAAAGAGACAATAACGGTTGAGAGTAGTATAAATAGGAATACATAGTGTGCATTCTTTGTCGTCTTCGTCGAGAGCTGAGAGTGAGAGGAAGCTGTGACGTAGTATTTTATGAATGTGTAGACTTCTTTTGTCTGTATCTATCTTTAGCTGCCATTAGAGGAGAAATTACAAAGTAATGTAAGTTGAATTATTGTGATGGTCTAAATACATTATAATTTATCAAAAAAAAAAATATATATATATATATATATATATATATATATATATATATATATATATATATAAAGCAACATTTCCATCCCCACACTTGCAATCCATTTTCGATTCATTTCATCATTTTCATTTTTTACATAATAAATAAATAATTATTTTTTTTATTTCATTAAAAGTTAAATGAAGTGCAATTTTTGTGACTAACGGATCTGAGCCACTATAACGTCTTTGCACGAAAGCCTTATTAGGAACTTAGTGAACCGAATATTTTCGTGGCTAATTCAATTAGTGTTTCATTCAGCATCACTTTTCCTCTTGAATAATTTCCAGAAATGAGCCAGTCTTTGCATTATTAAGCTGATTTCAGGTCACAGAAGGTTAAATGCATTCGAAATCTTCGAGAAGGCAGTTGGATCATATTCCGATTACATGCTTCGCCACGATGAAGTAGAATCATTTAATACATGAATGCATAAAGCTTTGGTCTGTATCTTGCCAATTAGAGAAAAACGGAAGGTTGCAATGACGATTCAATTTGGTTTCGGTAAAGAGAAAGTCAGGCAGTGGGCTATATCAAATTAGTAGGTGTGTCAAATACAACTTCCATTACGCTACACTATGTGATCAAAAGTATCTGGACACCCATTAAAACATACGTTTTTCATATTAGATGCGTTGTGCTGCCTCCTGCTGCCAGGTACTCCATATCAGCGATCTCAGTAGTCATTAGACATCGTGAGAGGGCAGAATGGGGCGCTCCGAGGAAATCACTGACTTCGAACTTGGTTAGGTGATCGGATGTCACTTGTGTCATACGTCCGTACGCGAGATTTCAACACTCCTAAACATCCCTAGGTCCACTGTTTCCGATGTGATAGTGACGTGGAAACATGAAGCGTTTCGTACAGGCCGACCTCGTCTGTTGACTGACAGAGATTGCCGACAGTTGAAGGAGGAGATTAGTGTTTAACGACCCGTCGACAACGAGGCCATTAGAGACGGAGCACAAGCTCGGTTTAAGGAAGGATTGGGAAGGGAACCGGCCGTGCCCTTTCAGAGGAACCACCCAGGCGTTTGCCTGAAACGATTTAGGGAAATCACGGGGAAGCAAAATCAGGATGGCCGGAGACGTATTTGAACCGTCGTTCCTCCGAATGCGAGTTCAGTGTGCTAACCCGAGAGTTGAAGAGGGTCGTAATGTGTAACAGGCAGACATCTATCCAGACCATCACACAGGAATCCCGAACTGCATCAGGATCCACTGAAAATACTATGACAGTAAGGTGGGAAGTGGGACTTGAATTTCATGGTCGAGGGGCAGCTCATAAGCCACACATCACGCCTGCAAATGCCAAACGACGCATCGCTTGGTGTAAGTAGAGTAAACATTGGACGACTGAACAGTGGAAAGACGTTTTGTGGAGTGACGTGTCACGGTACACAGTGTGTCGATCCGATGGCAGGGTGTGGATATGGTGAATGCCCGGTGAACCTCACCTGGCAGCGTGTGCAGTGCCAACATTAAAATTCGGTGTCGGTGGTGTTGTGGTGTGGTCGTGCTTTTCATGGAGGGGACTTGCGCCCCTTCTTGTTTTGTGTGGCAGTATCACAGCACAGGCCTACATTGATGTTTTAAGCCCCTTCTTGCTCCCCTCTGTTGAAGAGCAATTCGGCGATGGAGACTGCATCTTTCAACACGATCGAGCACCTGTTCACAACGATAGGGCTGAGGCAGAGTGGTTACACGACAATAATATCCCTTTAATGTATTGGCCTGGACAGAGTCCTGACTTGAATCTTACAGAAAACCTTTGGGATGTTTTGGAACGCCGACTTCGTGCCAGACCTCACCGACCGACATCGATACCTCTTGTCAGTGTAGAACTCCGTGAAGAATGAGTTGCCATTCCCCAAGAAACCTTGCAGCACCTGATTGAACGTATGCCTGCGAAAGTGGAAGCTGCCATCAAGCCTAAGGGTGGGCCAAAACCATACTGAATTCCAGCGTTCCTGATGGAGGGCGCCACGAACTGTAAGTAATTTTCAGCCAGGTGTCCGGATACTTTTGATCGCATAATGTATTTATGTTTAAGTATCGGTTTCTGAAGAACCGCAATAGAGAATAAGCATGCTCTAACACAATAGTTAGGGCATATTCATTTCCGTTGGAAGGGCAACTTCTGTGTTGGACTTAACCACCAACAAGTGTTGCATCTAAAAACACAAACCTTTTCACTACACTGACAACACACAGTGCTCGAGATCGAAAGGGGAGCAGAACTCGTGGCACAATTTTGTCAAAAGAAGGGCTAGACTGGTAGGGTATATCTTTAGGCATCAAGAATTAGTTAATGGCGGAAAGTGTAGGAGGTAAAATGACAGAGGGAGACCAAAGTTCCAATTTTGTAAGCAGCTTATATGGGTGGAGACTGCAGTAGTTACACAGAATACCGCTGATAACGGAGTGAAGTCAGTCTTCGGAATGACACCAAGAGCAATTGACCAGACCCACTCGGTGCTCAGTAGAAACCACCGCTCTGTTTTAAAAACAGCCATCGGATGCTCATGTTCCAGTAGAATGGCACCTTAGTTCTGTGAGAGTTATGGAACGTTTTGTATAAAAATTCCACATGCAAACACTGGTGTGCAAAATTAAAGGGCGAAAATAGCTATAGCAAGACGTATCATTGCCAGGTAACAGATCTCTATGTAACCTGAACTATACACAGAAATAAGTAGACGAACAAAAATGTCACTATAATTACAATGAAGTCGCTGTGATTTACGATGGTCCCCTAGACCGACAAGCGGCACATGGTTCTTAATGGGCATGTGATCACCAAGGATGGCAGATATTGTTCTGCAACGTGCTCCCATGCTGGCCACGAGGTTTGAAAAGAGTTCTTATGGCAGGGCGCCCCATTGCTCCACCGACGTGGTTGGCAATGACTAGATGGCCGTTGGTACATGTGGACGTCTTACAACGCCTATATCCCATGCTCAAAGGGAGTTAAGTCGCGGGAAAGAGCAGGCCAGTCCAGTTGCCAAATAACCTCTCGTTCCAAGAGGTCCTCCACCTGCGTTGTTCCATATTGCCCGCACTGTCACCCATAGAAATGGAATCAGGACCGAATGCACCCCTGAAACAACAGGCATGGGGAAAGAGTACTGTTTACAATAACTTTGACTGGTGAGTGTACCGTGCTCAAAGATTTGGAGGTCGGTACCCACATACATCATGCTTCCCCACACACTAACACGAAGACCACCAAAACGATCATGTTCGACAATGGTGGATGTATTCTCATACGATGGGAGGTGGGAACACGAAATGCGTCTAGGAACATTGTCGAACGTGATTGTTTTGGTGGTCAGGCTGTTGTGTTGTTGGGAGGCCTGATGTTGCATGTGCGTACTGAGCTGAAAATCTTTGAACGCGGCGCACTCATCTCTCAACGTTATTGTGACACTGTACTCTTTTCCCGCGTATTTTCTGGGTGCATTCGGCCCTCACTTCATTTTTGTGGATGACAATGCGCGACCGCATCGAACAGTGCAGGTAGAGCAACACTTGCAACGAGAGCATATTCGGCGAATGGACTGGTCTGTCCAGTACCGCGGCTTAAATGCCATCGAGCACGAGTGGGATACGCTGGAAAGATGCATTTTCAGAAAGTCCACCAACTGTCAACCCCGCTGGTGAAGGGATGGAGCGCTCTACCAGGAGAACTCCTTACCAACCTTTTGGTCAGTGTGGGAACAAATTCCAGAGTATGCTTGAGCCGTGTGCGGCTCGTGTTCATGCCGTTCATAGCTTGGCACCTTGTAACAGCGATAATGACCTCTCCTTCTCTTAGTGTGTTAACTAGCGACACTACGTTTGCTCGCCTTGTCAGTCCATGAGTGGCAGCAGCGCTTATCGATAGCGCGTACTGTGGAACCATCTTTGGAGCGGCCTCTAGTATTTTCGGGTCGTCGGGTGTCGAGCTAGGGGAGTTGGGACGGTGGAGCAGTGAGGCCCGGACAGCCAGTACTCGCCCGTCTGCTGGCGACACACATGCATTGTCCGACGGAAGGATGTGGTCGCGAGAGTGCACGACCACTTTAAGGACCGGATTCAGCGAATTTAGTTGAATGGAACGTGATATTCGAGTAGTGCAACTTTCACCTGTTTGTGTGTGTGTGTGTGTGTGTGTGTGTGTGTGTGTGTCCGCCCGTCGAAGTGACCTCATAGCAATTAGTTGTCAACAAACTGCCTATTGGCTTCTGTCTCGGGTTCTTCGGCCGACGTTCATCTAATGATTTTTCTGACGTTTCGCCAGCACGAATGGCTGGCATTGTCAAAGCTTCACCCTCCATTGCCGGTGGTGAACTGGAGGTGAGCTATATAGAGATGGGGCCCCTCCACGCCCGCACCAACGTGGTGACCAAACCAAAAGTTCTACTGTCACCTCCGTAAAACATGTTAGTTATCTAGTAAGTGGATCACAGGATGCTGGGCTGTGATGTTGTCCGTGCGTCTGGGTAAGGCTACGCATTAACACGGTCCATCAGGTGATAGATAGTGGACGAAACGCGAGTGAGGGTAGCGATTTGAAGAGCAGAGGGAAAAAAGTGCCATGGCTCGTGCCGTGGGAAAAAAACCTCTGCGACAGTGGGATGGGTAGTAAGAGCAGTAGTGGCTTACTAGCTGCGATAGCTCATGCAAGGTTGGATTTGTTAGTATGGGTATCATGCATCATTACCGTGACAAGCGATGGCGATGTATCCCAGTGGCTGCAGCTGCTACATTCCTGGAACATTCAAGATCGTTATACAGTAGTGGGAGATCGGCCATAGATCGTCTCACTGTGTGGGGGATGTGTGGAGCTTGTTTGCATGCGGTGTACGGTACAGCTTCCCTGTGTGGTGCCAGTTATTGGAGGTGAGCTCGCGGCCGCAGACTATATGTACCTGGCGCGCCAACGTCCGAGGGCTTCTCAGCGGTCATTTCCGGTGCGGTTCTCCTCTTGCTACCTGCGACGGTCGTTCGTTGCAGTACGGGAAGCCAGGATCCGTTTACCTTAAGGCTTTTCTCTTTCTTGTTGAAACTGTTCGCGTGTTTTTGGATTTCTACAGCTTCTCTGAACAAGCGCGTGTGATAGTGCTTCTCTACAGCCAGAACTTCCGTGCTCTTCCATGCATGTCTCACCACGAGCTATTTCACGTGGAATGGCGATTTCTACGAACAGCGGGAAGGCGTCGCCATGGGTAGTCCTCTCAGTCAAGTGGTGGCCAACTTCTTCATGGAACAATTCGAAGCACAGGCACTGGACTTGGCGACTTGCTAACCTAAGGTGTGGTACAGGTACGTCGATGATACTTTCGTGGTGTGGAGCCATGGTGAAGAACAGCTCGATGACTTCCTAAGACACTTGAACAGATTCCATAACATTTACCATGGAAGTAGAAAAGGACAAGAAACTGCCATTTCTAGATGTGCTGGTCACAAGGGACGGCGAAAACCTGGGACACAACGTGTACCGAAAACCGACACACAGGGAAGTATACCTGCACAAACTGTCAACCAACCACCCGAGCCAGAAAAGAGGCATGATTAGTACGCTCGTAACGAGAGCAGGACGAATATGTGAGCCGCAACACCTCAAACGAGAAATGCAACACCTGGAAACTGTTCTGACGAGCAATGGGTACTCCACAAATTACATTAGAAGTGTAACAGAGCCAAACACTCGGCGAAGTAAGGAACCAGAAAAAGAAATGTCGGGTACGGCCTTTCTGCCATACATTCCCAGAGTGACGGACAGAATCGGCCGTATATTGCGCAAACACGGCGTAAAGACGATTTTCAAACCGACAAGGAAGATCAAAGAGTGTCTTAGATCGGCGAAGGAGAAAAGAGACCCACTTGCAATGTCGGGAATATACCGTATACCTTGCACATGCGGAAAAGTTTATGTCGGAATGACTGGACGATCCATTAACACCAGGATCAAAGAGCATAAGCGACATTGCAGGTTGGGGCAGGTGGAGAAATCGGCCGTGGCAGAACACGCACTGAATGAGACCGACCACGTAATAAAATTCGCCGACACGGAAGTTCTGGCTGTAGAGAAGCACTATCACACGCGCTTGTTCAGAGAAGCTGTAGAAATCCAAAAACACGCGAACAGTTTCAACAAGAAAGAGGAAAGCCTTAAGGTAAACGGATCCTGGCTTCCCGTACTGCAGCGAACGACCGTCGCAGGTAGCAAGAGGAGAACCGCACCGGAAATGACCGCTGAGAAGCCCTCGGATGTTGGCGCGCCAGGTACATATAGTCTGCGGCCGCGAGCTCGCCTCCAGTTCACCACCGGCAATGGAGGGTGAAGCTTTGACAATGCCAGCCACTCGTGCTGGCGAAACGTCAGAAAAATCATTAGATGAACGTCGGCCGAAGAACCCGAGACAGAAGCCAATAGGCAGTTTGTCAACAAGTGGCCACGAAAGCCTTAACAATTTTGAATAAGTTGTCAGTCGATGATTTTTACTGGGATCTTCCCCGTGCCTGACTTAAGTGTGGACGACTGTTGGCTGGTCGTACGGTCGATCGTTGCAGCGGACGACGTACATTTGGTCTTCCGACCGCTTCTGGCTTCTCTGTGTCTGTGCTGAGTTATAACTCGTCAGTGTTGTTTCACAGTGACTGATTTTAGTATTGTGAGTTGTTGGTTGAATTGTTTTCCCGGATCCGTGTGTTCTTGAGGTTTTGAATGAGCAGTTATTTTAATGCTGTTTGCGTACTGGATTTGGTGAGGAGTTGCGAACGGACATCAGGTCGGATGGGGGCGCAGCAGCGAGCAGGTCCGTGCAGCGCAAGGGCAAGCCGGGGCCACTGGCGGCGTGCTGCCACTGCCGTATCAAGGAAGGTTAGCTACCAGAGCGACGACTCCGTTGCACACCGAACCCTGGACGTTTAAGATGAGTGAAGAGTTAACTGCTAATGCAAGCTCGACTATTCTGAGATCTCGCCTTTGGTCGGCGGGTTGTTGCTCCCTGGGCCGCTGAACCTGGAACCAACGAGTGAAGTGTTTCGAGGCAGCGAAATATTGCAGCTGTCTTCCTGTATTTGCTATTCATCATTGTATTTAGTATTATTATAATTAGTGAAGCGCAACCAGCGGTATTTTCTGCCTTGTGGCCGAGCCGGCCGAGGTGACCGAGCGGTTCTAGGCCCTGCAGTTTGGAACCGCGCGACCGCTAGGGTCGCAGGCTCGAATCCTGCCTCGAGCATGGGTGTGTGTGATGTCCTTAGGTTAGTTAAGTTCTGCAAGGTTCGCAGGAGAGCTTCTGTAAAGTTTGGAAGGTAGGAGGCGATATACTGGCAGAAGTAAAGTTGTGAGTACCGGGCGTGAGTCGTGCTTCGGTAGCTCAGATGGTAGAGCACTTGCCCGCGAAAGGCAAAGGTCCCGAGTTCGAGTCTCGGTCGGGCACACAGTTTTAATCTGCCAGGAAGTTTCAGGTTTAAGTAGTTCTAAGTTCGGGGGGACTGATGACCTCAGAAGTTAAGTCCCATAGTGCTCAGAGCCATTTGAACCATTTGCTTTGTGGCCGCTAACGCCCCAGTTACCTGCGCTGGAGGTTAGCGTACTTTTCTGGCAGTGTACCTTTCCTCGACATGTTGATGCTGTCCGACACGGCGTGTAGTTCGACAGCCTCTGGTACTGTTTTTTATGTCTACCTTGGTTCTAGTGTTTCCTTCGGCCTTGGGTGTTTTCTGAAGACGTCGTGCAGTCTCTCTCTTCGCCCTTGCCTAAAAATATTCCATCGGTGTTCCGGTGATCGGAAGGTAGGCGGATTGGTTAGTAGGTAGGTCGGCGCTTATGCTGCCCCAGTCTGAGTTGCCATCCTGTTATGTGAGTACAACTCTTGGCTGCCTGTTTCACCTTATCTTATGTTTGAGTTATCTTCCCAGGCCGACACATGGAACACTTGCTGAGAACTGCTTGTCCTTATTCCTTAGATTGTGATGTTTGTGTTAAGGATATTTGTAATTTTCTTATTATTTTGTGTATGGCCTTCAGCCGAACAATAATTTCACTTCTTTCGTGATAAGGCCTTCAGCCGTGTTATAGTAAGTTTTTTTAAGCAAACTTGTTTTAAAAGCAAGGTATTTATTTTAAAAGTGCTATTTTGAATTGTTCTTCTGAATTCTAATTCAGGCCTTCAGCCGTTTGTGATTTGAAGTTATATTGGCCTTCTGCCGAGCAATAATTTCACTTCTTTCATAATAAGGCCTTCGCCGTATTACAATTAAGTTTTTTTAAAGCAAACTTGTTTTAAAAGCAAGGTATTTGTTGAGCTGTGTGCTATTTGGAATTGTTTTCCTGACTTCTAATTCAGGTCTTCAGCATTTTGTTATTTGAAATTGTTCTTGGCCTTCAGCCGAGTGATAATTTCACTTCTTTTATGATAAGGCCTTCAATCGTGTTAGACTTTGTTTTAAAATAAAGTATTTATCTTAACATGTGCTATTTGGAATTGTTATTCTTACTTCTAATTGAGGCCTTCAGCCGTTTGTTGTTTGACGTTATTGTTGGTGGCCTTCGGCCCTAAAATTGTGGATTTTTTTGTGATAAGACCTTCAGCCGTCATACAGTCAATTGTATTTTTTTAAGAGATCGTTTTAAAATTTTAATTTCTTTAAATAAAGTTTATGCATTTGTTGTCCAACCGAGAGTAACTGAATACCGCCCCATCCACAGTCCTAACCTTACCCTGCCCATCCTGAGAAACCAGCTCTCAATGCTTTGCTGTCCATGTTGCTGACGCACCCTATTAAAGACCTTACCCGCCATTTGTAATGTCTAGAAGACCATCATAAATTGCGATGATTTCAGTGAAATTGTTTACTTTCATTAGAAGTGCCCTTTCTGTTCGTCTCACTGCCTGTCTATAAGCTTCTGTACTGTACTGCACTGCAAAGTATACTGCGGCAGTTCTTCCTATGCATGATTCAAGATTCGTCCTGCTGTGTTACTTCGCAATGACACATCATGCATAAGCTACATTCGCCCTTATTTTCTGCACACCAGCGTAGTTCGATTGAAATGTTGATGACAGTTGAGGAATCGCGCTTACGGAACGGCCACAAATTTATTAGTCGTTAGGGAGTGAAGATTCTGAGCCGTTGTTCAGCAGTGTTAGGTGAGGATGCAGAATAATGAATACGAATTATTCAGCCCAGTAAGTGCGTTGTATTGCGCCAAAATTCAACTGAATTCGGTAGTCTTCCAGAGGGCCGCTACGTGACCTACAGCTTGATCTCTGAGCCGGACTCACTGTGGGATCGAGAGACTTGGACCGAGCAAGACGGCGGGGGAGCGGCTGTGACGGGCGGCGCTGGGAAGGCGGAGCCACGGTTCCCAGGCCGCGGCTCGCTTCCCGTGACGGCATTCTATGCTAACGCCACTTCCGGCGCGTGGGAGCGGCAGGCAGTGGGGCCGACCCACAGTGGCTGCGGCGGCCTCCGAGAGGGCAGGCTGACGGCGGCCTCCCGTCAGGAAAGCTACATCAGCGTCTCTAACTGTTACTACAAGCCACACCACAAGTTGGGAAACGGGACCAAATTTCTAGTAGTTTACTGTCGAGATTTTCACAAATGTTTTATTCGTATCTTACAGAAACTAGCAGTACAGCAATAACAGCCTTTTAAACACGCCGCTAACGGCAATCAAGTAATTTATAGCAATACAACAATTAAAAATGTTTTAAAAAGAAACACAGAAGCTAACAGTACGGCAATAAACAACGTTTTAAAACACACCGCTAACGGCAATCAAGTAATTTATAGCAATACAACAGTTTCAAAATTTTTTTTAAAAAACACCAAAGCTAGCAGTACGGCAATAAACTACCTTATACCACAAGCTGCTTACGCCAATCAAAGTAATTTATAGCAATACAACAATTTTAAAAAAAATTAAAAAAACGTTAGTAAATAGGCTACTAAAGTAAATACAGAACTTTGTTAATAAGGTACGGTGAGGTAGTGAAGCTACCAACACCACCATTAAAAAAATTAAACAGGTCTCGGCAAACACACGATTAATGGCAATAAAAGGAATCTACGAACTTGGAGAAATTTTAAAAAAATTTAAACAAAAGAGTCCTGGAATATTATTACAACGTAACAGATATGACTGACCCGTGTAAGGCGGCCACAAATCACCCACTCTGGGATGCTCAGGCTAGACAGAATACTGACCAATTTAAATACGCCCGTAAACACAATTGCCACTCTCGGGCTGGTCACTGCACCGACTCTTAGCCAGCGAAAACTTGTTATAAGATGGCTTAACTTGCTGACAGAATTAGAGCTAACCTCGTGCAAGGAAATACGAATGAGCGACCACATGACCAACCAACAAGAAGCATGAATTTACTCATAACCCACGACAGAATAGCGAAACAATTAAACTGCCAAAACTACGCCACCCATCGGACAGTAACGAGAGGAGGAGGAAAGGTCACTATTTTCAATTACACTGGTGGCAGGGACAGGAAACCCAGTCGCCGGAGGCCACAAGGCAGAAGAGACGCTGGTTACACAAAATTATCACTTAATGATTAAACCTTCCACGAACTTAACTTGTAATTATGCTCGAACCGGCAGTACACGACCTCCGATGGCAAGGATCCACACATCCGACCGCGCACGCGTCGCCAGCGTACCCAACACGCCACGGTCACGCGACAACACGCTCTGTCACCGGAGTTCACGTCTTCTCTGCAACGTTGACAAGTAGTGACAGCTCCTACATGTTAGGTGTCTTCTTTTTAAACTCCAGTGTTGAAACGGAGGATTTAAAGAAGCTTGTTAACGTCCCACCAAGGCGAAATGAACAGCAACTATTCGTGGGGCGATTCTGTATACAACCAACACGCGGGGAGCTCTTCCGTCAACTCGACCCGCTCGTTACACACAACCGACATACATCACGTGGCGACTCGATACAACCGATCACGCCTGCTTCGCGCTGTAGAGCCACACTCCCTCCCGTGTCCACCACACACACTCTGCGCGCAACGCCCCTACTTCTTCGCCACCACACGAGGTTACAACCGGTCAAAGATCTCACTTCCTCCATAGCAGTTTCCCGGAAGCAAAAACGCAGATTTCGATAGCAGAGGGAAAAGACAGCCAAGCAGCCACTTAATGCCAGACAACATATCAAATAAACATGTCAGGGGAAGAAAAGGAAAACCAATGCAATCTAAACACAAGGTGTAGCACGAGTCGATACACGGCTCATTCTCTGTCATGGCCGGCGTCATTAGCAGCTGCTCCGTGTTCGCGACCGTAGACGAAACTGGGTATTGGTCTATATCCCTCCACAGTACAATGAACGACGAGATGTTCTGTTGAAGCACTTATTATTAGTGACAACAAAAAATCTTTTATTCTTATTTTTTGATAAACTTCAGTGTAAATTTTTCCCATTTTCGGTTCCATTCTCTGCCGATTTTTATCTTCCTTTTGGTCAATTTTGCTATTTGTTTCTGAAAGCTTATTTTTGAAGTAGCGTATTTTCTTCATTTCTCAACTATTTCGTTGTTTAGCATCGTTACGTTGAACATAAAAATATGTCTCACAAGTGCACCACATTTATTGAGACCAGCGCCACATACATTTACAGTATTACAAATATAATCTGTGTAATTGCGAACAGGCTTCTCGCACCGAGGTTTCTGTAAGAACTTAATTATTAGTAGAATAGATGCACCAAAATAGATGCTTCTAATAACAAATCTTTATTTACGACAGACTTGTTCAAATGTGTGCAAAATCTTATGGAACTTAACTGCTAAGGTCGTCAGTCCCTAAGCTTACACACTACTTAACCTAAATTATCCTAAGGACAAACACACACACCCATGCCCGAGGGAGGACTCGAACCTCCGCCGGGACCCGCCGCACAGTCCATGACTGCAGCGCCTGAGACCGCTCGGCTAATCCCGCGCGGCTACGACAGACTGCTTAAGCATTTATCGCCATTATCAAGTACGTCTAGATTGATGTAACGAACATTATACGTCGTTAGTGAACTGTCATAAAACTGCCGCTGTTTCAATAAGGTTGTAGATACGTAACATATTGATATTAAAGCGTTGATTCTAAGCATAAAGCGTCGTAAAAGTGGTACTGGCAAACTACTGTGACACCGGAATTAACGTCTTCTTTTCGATTTATTACGACCTTTACCACCTCATTACAACAGTGACAGTTATAAGACAGTTCACTAACGACGTATAATGGGTACACCAGTCTAAAAAATGGTTCAAATGGCTCTGAGCACTATGGGACTCAACATCTTAGGTCATAAGTCCCCTAGAACTTAGAACTACTTAAACCTAACTAACCTAAGGACATCACACACACCCATGCCCGAGGCAGGATTCGAACCTGCGGCCGTAGCAGTCCCGCGGTTCCGGACTGCAGCGCCAGAACCGCTAGACCACCGCGGCCGGCTACACCAGTCTAGACGTACTTGGCAAAGGCGATAAAAGCCAAAATGGTTTGTCGTAATTTAAGTTTTGTTGTTATAAGCAGCTTTCCTCGTGCATCTACTCCAATAATCATGTCGTTCTCAGACTGTTATTACGCTGCTAGCCCAAAAGAAGAAAAAAACTTAATTATGCACATAAATATTTCATAAGTCCCGGGATTCGAGAATTTAGACGATTTTTGCCTGTTACCGATAGCGATACTGCCACTGTATTAAAAAACAATGAAGGGCCAAAGAAACTGGTACTCCTGCCTAATATCGTGTGGGGCACCGCGGGCACACAGCGTGCTGAAGAATGGACTTCGCCAATGTCTGGGGTAGCGCTGGAGGAAACTGACACCATGAATCCTGCAGGGCTGTTCATAAATCCGTAAGAGTAGGAGGGGGTGGAGATCTGTACTGAACAGCACGTTGCAACGTATCACAGATACGCTCAATCCGGCCGGTGTGGCCGTGCGGTTCTAGGCGCTTCAGTCTGGAGCCGCGTGACCGCTACGGTCGCAGGTTCGAATCCTGCCTCGGGCATGGATGTGTGTGATGTCCTTAGGTTAGTTAGGTTTAAGTAGTTCTAAGTTCTAGGGGACTGTTGACCACAGGTATTAAGTCCCGTAGTGCTCAGAGCCATTTGAACCAACCAGATACTGCAAGGTTCGCAGGAGAGCTTCTGTAAAGTTTGGAAGGTAGGAGACGAGATACTGGCAGAAGTAAAGCTGTGAGTACCGGGCGTGAGTCGTGCTTCGGTAGCTCAGATGGTAGAGCACTTGCCCGCGAAAGGCAAAGGTCCGGAGTTCGAGTCTCGTTCGGGCACACAGTTTTAATCTGCCAGGAAGTTTCAACCAGATACGCTCAATAATGCTCATGTCTGGAGGGTTTGGTGGGTAGCGAAAGTGTTTTAACTCAGCAGAGTATTACCGGAGCCACTAGGTAGCAATTCTGGACGTGTGAGGTGTCACGCTGTCCTGCTAGAACTGCCCAAGTCCGTCGGAATGGACAATGGACGTGAATGGATGCAGTGGATTAGACACGGTGCTTAGGTACGTGTCACCTGTCCGAGTCGTATCTAGACGTATCAGGGCTCCCATACAACTCCAACTGCACACGCCCCACATCGTTGCGGAGCCTCCACCAGCTTGAACAGTCCCTGCTGACAGGCAGGGTCCATGGATTCATGAGGTTGTCTCCATACCCGTACACGTCCATCTGTTCGATACAATTTGAAGTGAGACTCGTCCGACGAGGCAACATGTTTCCAGTCATCAACAATCCAATGGTGTTGACGAGCCTAGGCGACGCGTAATGCTTTGTGTCGTGCAGTCATTAAGCGTACACGAATGGGCCCGTATCGATTATGTTTCGTTGAAAGGTTCGCACGCTGACACTTTTTGATAACGCACATTGATATTTGCAGCAATTTGCGTAAGTGTCGCACAATTTTCACTGTAGTCCGCCCCCGGTAGCTGCGTGGTCAGCGCGACAGACTGTCAATCCAAAGGGCCCGGTTTCGATTCCCGGCTGGGTCGGAGATTTTCTCCACTCAGGGGCTTGGTGTTGTGTTGTCCTAATCGTCATCATTTCATCCCCATCGACGCGCAAGTCACCGAAGTGGCGTCAAATCGAAAGACTTGCACCAGGCGAACGGTCTACCCGACGGGAGGCCCTCGTCACACGACATTTCATTTCATCTTTCACTGTGAAGGATTCTCTTCAGTCGTCGTTGGCACTGTTCTTGCAGGATCTCTTTCCGGCCGCAATGATGTCGGAGATTTGATGCTTTACCGGATTTCTTATGTTCACGGTACACTCTTGAAATGGTCGGACGGGAAAATTCCTACTTCATCTCTACCTCGGGGATGCAGTGTCTGTAACCGATCTAACAACTGCTCCAGGCACTTGTTGTCTTATATAGGCGTTGCCGACGGCAGTGCCGTGGTCTACCCGTTTACATATCTCTGTACTTCAATACGCATGCCTATACCAGTTTCTTTGGCGCTTCAGAGCATGTGCCGTAAATGGCCTTATCCTCTGACTGCATTGACGTAGGAGCTTAAATGTTTTACACCGAAAAGGCACCATAAACCTTAGTACGTGATGTAAATTTTAACTTCATACGTCTACCCGTTCCTGAGAAAAAGGGGTCAGAACAGACATTTCAGATCATTTGTTTTTTCTTTACTTTACTGTGTAATCTTGCTGTTTGCCAAATTTCATGATTCTACGCCCCTATAGGTTTCGAATAGTAAGTTTGCGAGTATCAAAATATGTAACGTAAATGGCCATATCCTTTGAGTGAAGTGACATAGAAGCTCAAATTTTTCACATCACCAACAAATGGCATCCTTTAATATCTGACATAAATCTGAAGTTTTTACATTTACCTTTTATTGAAAAAAGACGGACCGACGGACAATCGGATAACAAATGATAAAAATAATTTTATTCCGGTGATATGGTCCCTAATCAACAGTTTTCGTTCCTTTTATATTACGTGTACTGTGAAACTTCGCTTCTTGCGAAATTTCATGATCCTAGGTCAATGGTAAATACCCTGCAGGTTTTGATGAGTCAGTTAAGGAGTATCAAAACACGTGACGTAAATGGCCGTATCTATTGATTACACTGACTTAGAAGCTTGCGTTTCTCACACCACCAAGAAACATAAATTTCAATGTGACATGTCTAACCTTCCCTGAGAAAAAGGGGTCCTGATAGGCCGACGGACAGGTAGACAGATAACAAATGACATCTTTTTCTCGTTTAAGATAATTACAAATTAGTTATATTGCAACGGCTTACTTCCTTCGAAATATCAAATTATAGGCGGAAGGGAAGTACCCCAGAGTCTTTGATGAGCGAGTTCGTTTCAAAATATGTGACATAAATGGCCATATCTTTTGACTGCATTAACTTACAAGATAACGATTATTATTCCACCAAGGGATCATGGATGTTAGTATTGACACAAATTTCAACTTCATACGTGTACCCATTCATAAGAAAACGGTTTTTAACAGTCGAGCTGACAAACGGACATACAGACAACAAAGTGGTCTTGTGTGGGTTCCATTTTTACCGAGTGCTGTCCGGAAGACTAAGAAGTAAATAACATTCACATGAAATCTAGTAAACATAATCAGTTTACGAAAAAATAACTCGGTGTCCATATATTTGAAAGTTTTCTTTTTTTTAAAAAAAAAAGCTTTATCGTATCTTTTATGAGACATTAGTCTATTGACGCATCAACACTTCACTGTACTATTTTTTCCTATTTTGTAAACGACATTTTTCCGTAATAAACTATCATACTACTTATGCAGCTCATTATAAATCCCCACTGTGAAGAGACTGATGTTTGGATGTCGTCATGTCTCACCTAAGTGTTTTCAATTTTAAGTGGCTTCTTTGAGTGTTTTCATATTTATACGTTCACACCAACGAGCGGTTTAATTGACGCACTGCATTAACAGTGGCTCAAAAATGCATCATTACTGCTACAATCATTTTTTTTCTCTTTTTTTGTACGATTTGTTGTGCAAATGTGTCGGTGTCGCCGATTAAAACTGTTACCAGAATGGATTTCGTTGCAACGGGGTTACCTTCGTTTGACAACACATCTAGAGTTGTAGTCCTCTACGCGGTAAAGGAACTGTCGTCTTAAAATTATACACGAGCCTCAGCGTTGAGAAGAATGTGAAAATCTAACTTTAACTTTCAGTGACAACCATTTTTCAGTTTAGTAAACTGCTTCCCGTAGATGTACATTTTTTAACCGGCAACGATAAAAATGCAAAATTGCTAGCATTTCGTAAAAACCGCCGTTTTAGCGTAATGTCAGTTGAAACCGCCGTTTTAGCGTTATTTCTTGCGTTACCTTTTATGCGAAATTTTCCTGGACCCAATTGTTATTCACTATAATATGAACATACACAATCAAGAAACATGTTCTTCCTGTTAAAGGTACACTTTCTCTGTATGGCTTATGGTTTAGACTGTCTCTGTGAGTCATATTGTTTGATTGAGTACGTGCTCCATTTCGAAAGTTCGTCGGCTCTGTGTGTGTCTAGGGGATGGCCAGACACCTGTTGCATTACCCCGTTGTTGTTTGTAAACTTCCTATACTTCGATTAACTTGCAGGCAGGAACGTGGTTGGCAAAATGAATAAATGTCCTCGTGTATAGTAATGAAAGTGCTTGTTTGACCCTTGTTTAATACTGTGATAGCAACGACAGACCGAGTCACCAGCTAGTCAAGCATTCACTGAGTCCGATACACCACGTTGATACCCAGAGTCCGTGAACATTGGCGGCTTTAATTTTGGCAGCATGTCACTCCGCTGGCGCCACTAATTATTTCGGTTGCCGATATCGATCTCATCATATGTCGCGAGGTAGGGTCTTTGGTCGAGGCGTGTTTTGTTGATTTGGCGGGCTCTCTTATAGTCAGTTGGCTGAAGGGCACGTGCCTGGCAAGTTGTAGCTTATGGGGTACTCTGGATGTCCGGTAAGGGCCTCGAGAAGCCGCGAATGGTTAAATCGGTCGGGGGCAAGCCTTGCTGGTTCTCTTAAGGATTGGCAGAGGCGAGTTGTGGAAAGAGCAGCCAACGTCGCGTGCAGCCTGGTCGGTAAGTTTCCGGCTTACTCTGCAAGCTTAAATTTTAGCGCTCGTCGAAGACCGCCTGTACGGACTGGAGGCAATAACATCCTGGCTGGAGTCCTGCAAGTCGCGGCTCCTTCATATCTGAGTGGAGTTACGTGTTGTTTTCTTATTTTTTGGGTATTTGCTATTGCAAGGCCATCTCTGTATCATGTGCAATTGGACCTGTTGTTATATAACGAGTGATTGTGTGTATCATCAAAAATGGTTCAAATGGCTCTGAGCACTATGCGACTTAACTGCTGAGGTCATCAGTCGCCTAGAACTTAGAACTAATTAAACCTAACTAACCTAAGGACATCACACACGTCCATGCCCGAGGCAGGATTCGAACCTGCGACCGTAGCGGTCACGCGGTTCCAGACTGAAGCGCCTTGAACCGCACGGCCACACCGGCCGGCTGTGTATCATCATCGGTCAGTGTAACTGATCACAATTTGTGTTCCAGGCCATAACCCGTGCACGTGTACGAGTAACTGCTGTTATAAAATCAATGGACGGAATTAAATTTCTAACATAAGCTGTATCCAGAATGAGATATTCACTCTGCAGCGGAGTGTGTGCTGATATGAAACTTCCTGACACATAAAAACTGTGTGCCGGACCGAGACTCGAACTCGGGAACTTTGCCTTTCGCGGGCAAGTGATCTACCAACTGACCTACCCAAGCACGACTCACGCCCCGTCCTCACAGCTTTAGTTCTGCCAGTACCTCGTCTCCTACATTCCAAACTTTACAGACGCTTTCCTGCGAACCTTGCAGAACGTTTGGAAGGTAGGAGACGAGGTACTGGTAGAACAAAAGCTGTGAGGACGGAGCGTGAGTCGTGCTTGGGTAGCTCAGTTGGTAGAGCACTTGCCCGCGAAAGGCAAAGGTCCCTAGTTCGAGTCTCGGCCCGGCACACAGTTCTAATCTGCCAGGAAGATTCAACATAAGCTGTGTTGGGGGCAAAGCACCCTTTATACACTCCTGGAAATGGAAAAAAGAACACATTGACACCGGTGTGTCAGACCCACCATACTTGCTCCGGACACTGCGAGAGGGCTGTACAAGCAATGATCACACGCACGGCACAGCGGACACACCAGGAACCGCGGTGTTGGCCGCCGAATGGCGCTAGCTGCGCAGCATTTGTGCACCGCCGCCGTCAGTGTCAGCCAGTTTGCCGTGGCATACGGAGCTCCATCGCAGTCTTTAACACTGGTAGCATGCCGCGACAGCGTGGACGTGAACCGTATGTGCAGTTGACGGACTTTGAGCGAGGGCGTATAGTGGGCATGCGGGAGACCGGGTGGACGTACCGCCGAATTGCTCAACACGTGGGGCGTGAAGTCTCCACAGTACATCGATGTTGTCGCCAGTGGTCGGCGGAAGGTGCACGTGCCCGTCGACCTGGGACCGGACCGCAGCACGCACGGATGCACGCCAAGACCGTAGGATCCTACGCAGTGCCGTAGGGGACCGCACCGCCACTTCCCAGCAAATTAGGGACACTGTTGCTCCTGGGGTATCGGCGAGGACCATTCGCAACCGTCTCCATGAGGCTGGGCTACGGTCCCGCACACCGTTAGGCCGTCTTCCGCTCACGCCTCAACATCGTGCAGCCCGCCTCCAGTGGTGTCGCGACAGGCGTGAATGGAGGGACGAATGGAGACGTGTCGTCTTCAGCGATGAGAGTCGCTTCTGCCTTGGTGCCAATGATGGTCGTATGCGTGTTTGGCGCCGTGCAGGTGAGCGCCACAATCAGGACTGCATACGACCAAGGCACCCGGCATCATGGTGTGGGGAGCGATCTCCTACACTGGCCGTACACCACTGGTGATCGTCGAGGGGACACTGAATAGTGCACGGTACATCCAAACCGTCATCGAACCCATCGTTCTACCATTCCTAGACCGGCAAGGGAACGTGCTGTTCCAACAGGACAGTGCACGTCCGCATGTATCCCGTGCCACCCAACGTGCTCTAGAAGGTGTAAGTCAACTACCCTGGCCAGCAAGATCTCCGTATCTGTCCCCCATTGAGCATGTTTGGGACTGGATGAAGCGTCGTCTCACGCGGTCTGCACGTCCAGCACGAACGCTGGTCCAACTGGGGCGCCAGGTGGAAATGGCATGGCAAGCCGTTCCACAGGACTACATCCAGCATCTCTACGATCGTCTCCATGGGAGAACAGCAGCCTGCATTGCTGCGAAAGGTGGATATACACTGTACTAGTGCCGACATTGTGCATGCTCTGTTGCCTGTGTCTATGTGCCTGTGGTTCTGTCAGTGTGATCATGTGATGTATCTGACCCCAGGAATGTGTCAATAAAGTTTCCCCTTCCTGGGACAATGAATTCACGGTGTTCTTATTTCAATTTCCAGGAGTGTAGATGAGTATGCCTGAACATGGCATCAGCAGGCGCTGATATTCCCACTTCCAAATAACAATTAATTTTTGGGAGTGTGAAGCTTGTAGCTTGTTGTGCAGTCGCTTGCGCGATTAGTTGAGATTTTCTACATCTTAGCCTTATTTGCACAGATTACTGTTCTCTTTTGATGTGTTTTGGCAGGGTAGCTTTGGCAGTGGACGACGCGTCGCAGTTCCTTGAGCCCAGTGCAGAGATGTCTTTTCTTTCTCTTGTGGCAGTACATCCATCGTCGCATTTCGACTGGCTTGGTCTGCAATCTGCGCCCTCTACTAGACTTGTCGTGGTGACTGAAGTTAAGTGAAGTTGCTCATTTGATGCGTGCCATGGCCGAGTGACGGCGGTTAATCTGGAACCAGCAGTCTGCCCTATTTCGAGAATTCAGTAAGCTCATGAGACTTAAAGCGTGTTCTGCTATCACAAAGTTCTTCCTCGCTATACCTGCTCTTTAACAACATGCTTAAGCTTTGCACCTTTATTACTACTTCTGAGTGTGTTAAGTTTAAAATATTTTACTTATCAATACAAATTGTTGAATCTTTCCTTTGATAGACAGCAATTAGCTAACTCCACCCATTGCGAAACTTGCCGACTTGTTCTAGTTGGCTGTGCTAGCCGCCTGCTGTAGTTCTCAGTTTGCCTTGAACTCCAGGCAATTGTACATTCATTAAAGGTCATTGTCGACGTTTGTGCTGGTGTCTACCAGGTGGGAGTAACACTTAAGTTGCATGTCCTCCCATTTTATCTGGTATTTTGGGCAACCGTATATTTATTCAAGGCTCGTTATCAATGTTCCTGTTGGTGTGTACCAGTTGGAAGTCACATTTAAATTATATGACTTCCCACTTCGTCTGTGTTTTGGGGGATTGTGTATTTGATTGCTTAAGAGATTTTTACTAAGGCTTATACATTGTTAAGGGCTTTCCAACAATCAGTGACGTGACTTGCTATCCTTTCGGTACTTTGGATGCATGTTATCCACTTGTGTAACGCGTTACCCAAGCTTGCAAATTGTTAGCACATTTAGTGGCTCTCATTGTAACGCATTTTGCTAATAAAATTGTTTGTTGAACCTGCTTGCAGCCACGCCTAGCTGGTCCGGTTTCTTTCTTGTTTTTGGGATCTGTATACATCCGGTTTGAAGCCCTGCTCTTAATGGTATAAAGGCTTAAAATTAGTTTTTAATGTATTGAGCCTGTTCAAGCTTCTTTTTTTAAAGATTCTGAGCATTGTTATTCTTTTAACAAGGATTTTTTAAACTGTAACCTTAACAGTGTTGTTTAATAATAAAGTGTATTCCATGAAACAACAAACGAAGGAATATGTGTGTATAGTTTCCATGTGTTCCCTCGAAATTATCCCAACCCTAGTTTTGCGGAATAAGTTCGAAATTCGCTTCTGGATAACTTTTCGAATTCCACGAAGCTGTTCTGAAATTTCCCCTCCAATTCTCATAGGGAGTAATATCCACAAGATGATTATGTAACGCCATTTGCAAATTTATTTGTTGTCTTGTACCACAACTTGATTGTCCATCAATAACATCGTGTTAATGTGTTTATTCGTCCCGGTATTTATGCCTTACGATGTTCTATCTCTTTTTCATTCTGTGATCATTTAACACAAATAGATCTGGAATAATGTTGATGAGAGACTAAATCCTAGTTTAACTACATGATTTGTTGGTATTTCAGGTGTTGTCTCCCTATCTGTGTCAGTTCTAATTCTGGCGTTCATATATAGGGATTCCTCTTATTCCATTGTTGCCCATAGCTTACCTCTATGAGTTCTGGCAAACGCTTTTCGCAGCCACAAATGCTAGATGAATTTCCGGATTAAATTCTGGTCTCTTTTGAATTACCTGTTTCAGAGTGCAAACGTCGACTATGCACGATCTTCCTTTTCGAAAACTTGATTATTCCTTCATTAAAATTGCGTCCGAGAGATTTCGTAGCCTTTCGTTCATATTACTTATAGTAAACTAAATTTAAATTCAGACGCAGCCAGATTGTTATTCTAGTCTATTATCTGATACTGTCGCTATATTTACTGTTGTAGAATTTATTTAGCACCGAAACGTGTTTTTGAACCCTGGAAATCTACATTCCACCTCATAGCTGAAATTGTTTAGCGTTAGCAGAAATTCTGATCCTAAACAATGCTGTTCGACTGGTATCTGTGAACACTTCGTGATGACACTCGCCAGCTTTATTTCATTTGTTGTCCCTGGTGTCGATGTTCTGCGTTGTTAAACTGGCTGAGAAACGGGTTGTGGAAGTGCAACTACTGTCTACTGTAAATGATGTAGCAGGCTGCTGCACAGTTGCGTTTCACAATCTTTCACTTTCACTGATCACAACCCCAAAGTATTACACAGTAAAATGGCCAGTGCACTATTGTTTAACTTTCGATAAGCCTCATTAATAGGCTCCAGGCGAAACTCCACATACCGCTAGAATAGTTTTTTGTTGAACATCTATGAGCAGGAAAAGCCCAACCCCATAGTTCACATTTCCTTATTAATAAAGAGGTACATATGGAACAGACACTGTCATTGTGATAACACATTTCCTAATTATGTAACAATTATTTCACAGTTGATTTGATGCATTGTTGTTGTTCTAACAAACACAGGTTTCTCGACTGAAACTCGGCATTGGACTGACTGTCTCATTACCAAAAATCGGGCTTTTATATATCATCACAATAATAGGTGCTGAAACTACACATTGTCCGAAATTAAATTTGCAGAAGTACAGTTAAAGCTTAACTCATTAAATTAACTGAATATATCGAAAAGTTGGTTCTTTTTAATGGTTTCTTCTACTGGAAGGGTTAAGCCGAATTATTTGTTTGAATCATGAAATTGACATGTATAATTATGTGAACAATACTTCTGACAAAACTCTTAATTACTTTGGAATTAATTAAGGGCTGACTTTGCTAAAATGTTTTCGAATAGAGCCGAGTAGATTCTTTAAGAATACTATTAGTTGTTCCTCCAAATGTTCATAATTAGTATAGAATTTATAATTGTTCATACATCAAGAAAAGACCTTACATTACGGAACAATTACTGATTTCAACATATAACTGAAGATACTAACTAGGAATAGTTGAAATAAATTAGAAAATCAATTACATACCTAAAACTAAGCACAAAATTAGATATGGTGTTGTATTCTTTAAAACTGAGAGCCAGTCTTTCTCTATTATGTAAATGCAGATTATATTCATGAATGTTACTGCTAATTAGTTAAAAGTAAGAAAAACGAATTTAAAGAGACAAATGGTAAAAGAAGAAGAGAAGTAAAATTATCCCACCTTGCTTCATCCAATTACCCCCTCACTGGATTCACTAGACAGATATTGGAAATAGTTAACTGGGCAATTCAATGACTAAAAGTAACTCCAGAAAGTGGGCATAACAACACACACAAAATATTACATAAGAAATCTTAATCAAAAACCAAATTACATTCATTTTTTCAAATTTATACTTTTACTAACTGATGATATGAAAATTCCCATACAAAATATTTTCATACAGTGTATTGTTATACAATATCACAAAATATCTACAAGTTATACTTTTAAAAAATTAGGCATCTTCATCATTAGTGATGTCCTTTTTGGTTAAGCGAAGATTACATTTAAAGATATGTATTGTTTTATATGTCTTGCTACAAATAATAAATCCTCATGGGTAGCAAAAAGTTAAAGTGCACTGTGCATTGCACTTCATTTTTCAGGCAGAAAATTTCACTTGCTTAATGTTTAGTATTTTTCACAAGCACTTTCACACTTTTAATGACCTTTAACATAATTTCTCACGAAACTGTCCACGCTTTCAACAGGTCCAAGAGGCAGTTCAGAAGGAAAAGCACTGCTACCAGTTCCCTTGGAGGTGGTTCTCCTCTGCCACTGTACATGAAAAAATTAGATATTTACCCTACTTTAGTACACTTATTTTTACTTCTAACTAAGTCTAAGAAAAAATGCTTAACACTAATGGCAAATTAAAGTAATTATTTCATAAATAAATACATACTTCTTATAACAGTACAATAATTGACTATAGTACTGTGGATATTTTAAATCAGGTGCACATTACACTACAAAACATTACTCTAAGTCATAACTGTCTGATAAATGGCTATACTTGAAGGATATTTCTTTCCCATTTGCAAAATAGCAAAACTCAAAATGTGCAGTAGCATAGATTTACTAATCTTTATCTTATGGAAAAAGAATAGATTCACCATTACATGCATTAATTACTATTCAAATCAAAATTAAGGGGATGGAAGTTGTACCAAATCATTGCCCCACTTGTCTACTCCACTCTGAGCACTACTCTCATTCAACCAGAAAATTAAATACTCGAAAAATCACTAGATGTTACCAAAAAGTTGACCTGTCAGAATTTTCATATCAGTCTAGCACCACAGTTATTAGTTAATAAGCAAACATATTGTTCTTTGTTACAGTACTACCACTTTAGGCTCATAAGCTCATTACGCACACAGAACTTTTCAGATAACATATACATCCAATGATGCAGCATTATATGACTTGTATCTCACTAAAATATTCCTATTTCTGTTAAACTCTCATTTATAGCTGTAGTGTCATGAATGGCACAATATAAACAGTACCCAAGCTTGGCTAGTTCAAAATTATATCATCAACATGGTTGCACCACATTTGTTTGTACACAGTTATCCTTTACATTAATCATACCTGTCAGCTCCATTATTTTACTTACCTTTCTTACCTCATTAGATAGTGGAGTGCGTTCTCAAAAAATATCCCTACTGCAGTGACAGACTCTCTAACCATTAAGAACCTGACATCATTCATTATTTTATTATTTCAATTTTGTTTCATTATGTAGTAAACAAACACCTGCTCTGCTTATCTAATATAAAATTTTCTCTACTGAAAAACATTCCACAGTAACAGATCCTTATCCTAGAGCAAACTTAACTCTCATTACTGATCAGACTAAACTATCACTTAGATAAACTACTATTTCGCTGTATTCCATCACATTGCTTAGTATTCCCGCCTGAAGGGGGATATACATACATACCTTGCTTATTCTTTCCACACATATTACTCCAGCAACTATGTTTGAAGTTGTAAATTCCTTAATGTTAGAAAATGCTGTACCATGACACAGATAGATAGTTATCTCACATATACTGATTTCACCAAACACAAGTACTTCTACTACACCCCAATTATATTAATCTCTTGTTTAAGATGGTTTTTACTGTGTATTTCCTCTGCTGCTGCACCAATGAGCTGATTACTTCAGATGTTAATTATCCTCCACATATGCTGACACATTTCATTTTCTGTTTACATTACCTCCTTGTTTAACATAAATTCTTTAACCAAGGTACCACTTTATTTTCTTCCATCCTCTTATCATTACAATACTTATCAATAACACAACATGATATATATATATATATATATATATATATATATATATAATACTGGAGAAACCTTTCCTAAAATATTATTATGCTAAAGAATCCTACTGTACAAAATCATATGAGAGTGGAAGATACAATGTTTCTGATTCACTTATAAACTACAGACAGGAGAAGAGAAGAGTTTGACAGCTTGAGGAAACACGAAAATTGAGACAGACAGCTGGGGTAAGCATTTTCGCCACATAATGAATCCGACAAAGTATGTTACTGACTAATTGCACAAGAAATTGGACCCAACTATTACATCACTGCTGAGATTTTGAATCACCAAGAAATTGTGTTTCAGCAGCTGTCCTGCCAATTCTATGTTTAATAGTGCCTCTTGTTTCACACTATTTGATAACTTACTAGTAGCACCAATAATATTTATTCCAGAAACATGCATCACTGCTATACCCTCTGTGTTCTTAATAGATTTAAAAACTGCCTGTGTAATGCCATTCATATCACTACCACTACCCAGTATACACATAACTTGTATACTTTGTACACTTGCTGTTATTACAGGGTGCCACACTTCCTTTTTATTTACAATGTTGCCATCATTATCATTACTGGATTCATCATTATTATCATCACAACTACTGTCAGAGTCAGACCCACTGTCACTTTCTCTACACTTTAGATATTGTAATTCTTCCACGTTTATCACAATTTCAAATAATTTTGAATCTACATTTTCATTTACTTTTACCTGTTTTTCCTCTAACATTTCTGCACACTTGTTTTTTGCCTCCGTTTCAAAATCATTTTTAATCTGATCGATTTGACTGTCAGGTTTAATCCCATTTCCACATTCCTACTATTGTCATCACAAAGTTTCTCTCTCTCTTCTATGCATTTACAGCTCAGTGTTAATTTCTCATTAGTATTATGTACTAATTCCTTTATACTATTTCCCCACCTCCTAATGTCTTCTTTCAAACTAATTTCCACACTATTCAAACGACTCATAATTTGTCTTAACATGACCTCCACTTCTGCGTCTGCCATACACTTTTGCTCTTGCTGCCTTTCGCTACTAGATTCCTTCTCCTTAATCTTAAATATTTCATCCACTTCCGTACTGTTTTCATATATTTCGCTCACATCACCATACAATGTATACGAAGCTTTTATCATTCCATCTACAATAGGACTTTGTCCCCATCATTCAAAGTTACATTCATGTTTGATTTATAAGCATCTACAGAACCAGACCCACTTAGGTCTTTCCATTCATTTAACAACTTAACCTCTACAGCTTACTTATCAGTCACACTGTCTTGTTTGTTAAGGTCACTCATTATGTATCACTTAATATAAAATGGCTTTTGCTATAAAATTACCTTGTTTTATTAATAACTTTTCTGCTGCTGCTGCTACAGCTTTCTTCTCGATTTCTTGTGTGCTGAAAGTTGTAATTCTCTCGGCTAGGGGTCTTGTTTATTCCAGTCAGCAGTGTCCACCTATGTGTTGATTGGCTGCTCCTGTACTCAGTGGCTGCTTCCATAGAACCTACTCGCGGGTTGGTTGCTGATATACTGCGGCCATGAAACCGCAACACCGACTGGCTGTAGCATCTCTTCCATTTAAATCCCTGTAAACCGCTCGAGTTCACACGTCACCGTCACAGTTCGTGAATTCTGTGACGACATTCGCCTGCTTTCCTTATTTATTCTTTTGTTGTTCTCGGTGTCGACGTTCTGCGTTACTACACCGGCTGAAAAATGGATTGTGGAGAGTAACTACTGTCTACTGTTAATGATGTAGCCAACAGATACACAGCTGCGTTTCACAGTCTTTTGCTTTTACTGATCACAGCCCCCACTATTACACAGTTGTATGGCAAGTGCACTATTGTTTAACTTTCGATAAGCCTCATTAATAGGTTCCAGGTGAAGATCCACATACTTCTACAATAGTTTCTTGTTGAACATCTACGAGCAGGAAAAACCCAACCACATAGTTCACATTTCCTGAACAATAAACAGGTACATATGGAACATACACTGTCATTGTTTCAACACATGGCGTAGTTGTGTAACAATTATTTCACAGTTAATGTGATGCATTGTTGTTGTTCTAACAAACACAGGTTTCTCGTCTGAAACTTGGCCACGGATTGATTGCCTCGTGAACAAAAATCGGGCCCTTACATATCATCTCAGTAGTAGGTGCTGAAACTTTTTTTTTTTTTTTGGTCATCAGTCTACTGACTGGTTTGATGCGGCCCGCCACGAATTCCTTTCCTGTGCTAACCTCTTCATCTCAGAGTAGCACTTGCAACCTACGTTCTCAATTATTTGCTTGACGTATTACAGTCTCTGTCTTCCTCTACAGTTTTTGCCCTCTACAGCTCCCTCTAGTACCATGGAAGTAATTCCCTCATGTCTTAGCAGATGTCCTATCGTCCTGTCCCTTCTCCTTATCAGTGTTTTCCACATATTGTTTTCCTCTCCGATTGTGCGAAGAACCTCCTCATTCCTTACCTTATCAGTCCACCTAATTTTCAACATTCGTCTATAGCACCACATCTCAAATGCTTCGATTCTCTTCTGTTCCGGTTTTCCCACAGTCCATGTTTCACTACCATACAATGCTGTACTCCAGACGTACATCCTCAGAAATTTCTTCCTCAAATTAAGGCCGGTATTTGATATTAGTAGACTTCTCTTGGCCAGAAATGCCTTTTTTGCCATAGCGAGTCTGCTTTAGAAGTCCTCCTTGCTCCGCCCGTCATTAGTTATTTTACTGCCTAGGTAGCAGAATTCCTTAACTTCATTGACTTCGTGACCATCAATCCTGATGTTAAGTTTCTCGCTGTTCTCATTTCTACTACTTCTCATTACCTTCTCTTTCTCCGATTTACTCTCAAACCATACTGTGTACTCATTAGACTGTTCATTCCGTTCAGCAGATCATTTAATTCTTCTTCACTTTCACTCAGGATAGCAATGTCATCAGCGAATCGTATCATTGATATCCTTTCACCTTGTATTTTAATTCCACTCCTGAACCTTTCTTTCATTTCCATCATTGCTTCCTCGATGTACAGATTGAAGAGTAGGGGCGAAAGGCTACAGCCTTGTCTTACAACCTTCTTAATACGAGCACTTCGTTCCTGATCGTCCACTCTTATTATTCCCTCTTGGTTGTTGTACATATTGTATATGACCCGTCCCTCCCTATAGCTTACCCCTACTTTTTTCAGAATCTAGAACAGCTTGCACCATTTTATATTGTCGAACGCTTTTTCCAGGTCGACAAATCCTATGTAAGTGTCTTGATTTTTCTTTAGCCTTGCTTCCATTATTAGCCGTAACGTCAGAATTGCCTCTCTTGTCCCTTTACTTTTCCTAAAGCCAAACTGATCGTCACCTAGAGCATTCTCAATTTTCTTTTCCATTCTTCTGTATATTATTCTTGTAAGCAGCTTCGATGCATGAGCTGTTAAGCTGATTGTGCTGAAACTACACATTGAAATTAAGGATACAGAGTACTTACAAATGGAGGAAAAATCAAAAATTTTACGACTTTATTAAATTCTATATCCTTTCCTGATTACATTGATATTTATCTTGTGGGGTTTCAAATGAAAAATAATCTATATATACCAAATTTTGAAGGTACGGTCATGTATGCTGCCACACCCCCTTTATTTCTGTTACAGAAACCAGTATTATTTTGAAAATGACTGTGAGGTTTCTGTTTCCAGCGATTATATTTCATTTATTTGTTAACAGTGCAGGTTCTTAAAAAAATGACTCCGGGCACTATGGGACTTAACTTCTGAAGTCCTCAGTCCCCTAGAACTTAGATCTACTTAAACCTAACTAACCTAAGGACATCATACACACCCATGCCCGAGGCAGGATTCGAACCTGCGACCATAGCGGTCACGCGGTTCCAGACTGTAGCGCCTAGGACCGCTCGGCCACCCCGGCCGGCGCAGGTTTCTAGTATCTGTAAATGATTATCTTTGATTTATTTCCCTGAAGCAGTTTGTTAGGTGTTACTGAATGTTTGTTGTCCAAGTGCTACATATATTTGTGGAAGTACATATTCTTTTAGTGGGCAATAAATACAAACTATTCCAAGCATCAAGAAATTCTGTAGAAGGAAATTCCGTGGTAACCAGTTCACAAACAAGGCAAGCCACACTGTTTAAAGTAACCTATGTATCAGTTCTTCAGAGCAGAAACTCCCACATGGCACACCTGGTGGTGATTGAAATTTTTATGTTAACGATGACACTGTTTGTAGTGGATTTTTTTGTTGTTGATATGGGTATTTTATCTTCTGTGATAAAGGAAGTGGTGAAATACAAACAATGTGATGGTTTAGGCTGCCTGGAAATAACTGAACAACGAAGAATCAGAGAAGCTTTAGCGTCAAAATTAGTTTTTCTGTGTAGATCCTGCATTAAAACTTTCTCGAAAATGACTTCGAGCATTGTGCATAATTCATATGATGTGAATTTGAAGTTAGTGCATGCAATGCGTGCAATAGGAAAATGGAAAAAGGCAGCTCAAACGTTTTTGTGATAGATGGACCTTCCTCCTCCTCCTTGTAGTTTCAGCAAGAACATAAAAATACTTTTTCATGCCTTGACGGTTGTGTCTAATGCATTTATGAAACGTGCAGTAGAAGAAACCGTAAATATTAGTGGAAACAGGGACGTTGCTGTTGCACTTGATGGGACAGGGCATCTTCGACATCGTTCCTTGAATAGTGTTGTAAGTCCTACTTCTCTGGAGAATGGAAAAGTTGTTGAAGCTGAGTGCTTATCTAAGTACTGTTACACCTAACATAGTAGCACTGAAGGACATATTGATCATCAGTGTTCTAAGAATTATGATGGTTACAGTGGAGGTATGGTGTGTAATGGTCAATAAAATTAATGAGTTCAATGTTTATGGTGACACCTTGGAGTTGTGGACATGTACAAAAGAGGATGGGTGCTACATTGAGGAAGATACAAAGAGAAATGAAAGGAAAGTTGCTGTCTGATGGAAAATTTCTGTCTGGCCGAGGCAGATTGACAGAAACTGAAATAGACCTCCTTCAGAGCTATTATGGACTGGCCATTACACGAACTGCACCTCGTAATGATGTTACAGAAATAAGAAAAGCTGTAAGGGCCACCTACTTTCATAATTTATCCAGATGACCACCCTGTTCCCGGACTTTGCCCTAAAGGAGCAGATTCTTGGTGTGGTTACCAAAAAGCAAAAGAAAGTAGTCAAATGTACCATCATAAGCATTATCTTGCTGAGCCTGTTATGAATAAAATAAAACCAATTTTCAGAGACCTAAGTGACCCTGTTTTATTTAGTAGATGTCTTCATGGTGACAGTCAGAATACAAATGAAAGTTTCAACCATTGCATATGGGAAAGATTACCCAAGAATGTTTTTGTAAGACTAAATACGTTAAAAGTATTAGATGCAGTGATATGTTTCATTGATGGATCGATAGGTAGGTTGAAAGTCTGGAGAAATTTAGGCATAAAATGTGGCTCTAATGTGGAAGATCAATTGCTTGTGTGTGACAGACAATGGATGCATGAAGCTGAAAGATTCGCTCTTCAAGTTAACAAAGAAGTGCTAAAAGGAATGCCAAAAGGAAGGTTGAAGATGAAGAAATGCTGCAGGATGAAGACAATGAAGACTATGCTTCACGAGTGTTCTGAGGCACAGTTTAATTGGATTCATGTCTTCATTCACAATTTTCCACAAGTTATATTTTTCAGATTTCAGGTAAAAATATTTCCTAAAGTTTATTAAGCGTTGCTTTAATCTTTTCTGTAACTTGCAATAGTCCATACTTATGTAACAGAACAGAGCTTTATTGCCGAATCAATTAAATTATAGAAAAAATAACATTTTATTAGGAAAAAATTATAAAAATTAAAATGTAAGATATAATATTTTTATCCTTGTAATATACATAATAGGTGGAATTAAATAAGTGTAGTACCTTAGCTATTAAGTCATGCATGTTGTTGTTGTTGTTGTTGTTGTTGTGGTCTTCAGTCCAGAGACTTATTTGATGCAGCTCTCCATGCTACTCTATCCTGTGCAAGCTTCTTCATCTCCCAGTACCTACTGCAACCTACATCCTTCTGAATCTGCTTAGTGTATTCATAAGTCATGCATATCTGGTAAAAATTTGGTCTCCTTCAAATGTATAACCTTGGATTAAATGGTACCTCAATTTGAGGAAGCACCTTGGAAAAAGAATTGCATCCATTTCTTTGTAATTTATTTAATAAACCTAAGGAGGTACAAAAATATTCAAAATACTTCTAATTTGTTTAGAGGGTCTGCTGTATTACCTGACATCAACAAAAAATCTGTAAAACATCTACATTATAAACAGTGCCTGAAAGAAATAGATGTTGATTTTTACATAATATTGCGCTTGAAAGTGCCGTGTATCATTACATTTATAGAAATTACAATTAAAAATTAACTCATTAAATTAACTGAATACATCGAAAAATTGGTTCTTTTTAACAGTTCCTTCTACTACAAGGCTTAAGCCGAATTATTTGTTTAAATCGTGAAATTAACATATATAATTATGTAATCAATAATTTTGACAAAACAGTTAATCATTTTGGAATTAATTAAGGGCTGGCTTTGCTAACATGTTTTCGAATAGAGCCAAATAGATCCTTTAAGAATACTATTTGTTGTTCCTCCAAATGTTCATTATTAGTGCAGAATTTATATTTGTTCATAAGTCAAGAAAAGACCATACGTTACGAAACAATTACTGATTTCACCATATAACTAAACATACTAACTAGGAACAGTTGAAACAAATTAGAAAATCAATTACATACCTAAAACTAAGCACAAAATTAGATTTTGTGTTACATTTATTAAACTGAGAGCCAATCTTTCTCTTTCATGAAAATGCAGATTATATTCATGTATGTTACTGCTAATTAGTTAAAGGTAAAAAACAACGAATTGAAGGAGGCAGATGGAAAAACAAGAGGTGAAGTAAAATTATCCCAGTTTGCGTCATCACAACTTCCTCTTTAATACGGCTTAAAAAATTTTAAGTTTTTGAAGTTTTGTATAAACTACGTACAGCCGTATCTTTCATCGGTATTACCTACAGTATTAGTATATCTACGGAGTGAGTGTTTAGATGTGCTTTCTCACTTCGTTTCACTTTTTCACGTGATGCCAATGCCTGTTCTGTTACTTTACTTACATGTGTGGCTGCCGTGGAATTATCTGTTTCTTCAGTTTGGACTATGGCAGCACCACACACCACGTGTGGAGCAGCAGCGGCCACTCGTCTGGGGAAAACCACTCGCAGTAAGCCTTTCTACTACCTGCTGCCCTTTTGACAGCCCGCCAGTTTCCTATCCCCCCACATCTCGCCAATAGCAGAGGCTGAAGCGCCTCCTGCCGGTCAAACAGCTTCACGAGCCGCTTCCCCAAGAGCTATACTCGCCTTTGTCGGGACTCGCGCCGCGTCAACTGTGAACTAGTGTGTGTGTACCCGCGCCTGTCTGTCATTTCGCAAAGGCAATCAGCTGCATAGTGCCGCTCAGACCATTAGCTTACGACGGGTGGCCGACCGGGGTTCAGTTCTGCGCTGTTCTCTCATGAGTCGCGAGTGTACCGTTAAGCGGCCTCGGGCGTGTCTACCTGCTGACCATTGTCCCTGGGGTACAAATACCTGTAGCGAGGGAAGGACTATGCAGCGACTCCGTCGAATATAGCGACAGAACATTCAGCCTTGTAGCAGGTTCAGTTCGGGTCGTCCGTTCCGCGTAGCTATAGCTTTCCATCTTGCCTTCTAACTGATATCATCTTCTTCCTCTCCTTCCGATTCCCTTCTCTACCCGTTAAATCCTTACTGAAATACATTGCCTCTTCAAGGGTGACCTATTTAATTTTCCTTCATTTCCTTATAGCACAACGTTGAAATACAAAACTCAGGTATGCCCATTCGCTAACTGACTTTTCCTGTGGAAAAATCTACGAGGTCTAAGAATAGGCAAACCTATATCTGCAGCTAAGCCCCTACTTCCTGTCTAGGATTTAAACGATAATTTCGCCACGCCGACTCGAAGAATGCATAAGGGCTCAAACCATTGACTCCTTTAAAGTATCAGTAATTCTTACAAAAGACAACGGTCATTAATATAGTTGCACGTATTCGTTCAGCGGCTGCTGGACATGATAATAAAACAGTGCAAATGATCAGTTTCCTCGTGTATTCAATACTACCCTAAATAGCGGTTATTTTGAGACATTTTATGACCTCCTGCATCTTTCCAACAGCCTGGAAGTAGATCCTCATAAAGCCATTATCCGACATGGAATCCGCCAAACAGCCTTCCGATTACAGGACCACCTGCATTCTGAAAGCATTAACCAAGGCTTAGTCCACGAACATCATACCAAATACTTAACATCACATAACCTTTTAGATCAATACCAGTCTTGTCCGGAAAAATCGCACAACGACGACCGCTCTCATAAAAATGACAGACGAATTGAAACAGGTTACAATTATACAACATGCGACTACAATGTGCTTTTTGGATGTCAGCAAACCACACTGTTGACCTTGACATTCTTTAGTTTGGTGCTTAAGTTCATAGTAATTTTGTTTTGCATGTTGGTATTCCGTTTGCTAGGCGTTTATTTATCGATTGCCAATTATTGTTTGTAGGTCACTGTTGCTGTTTGGGTGTGTGCGTTTTCATTTTGTCTCTTGGAGACAGTGAGTGAAGCTGCGGACTTTAGAAAATGATGTACAAAGTGGAGAAATCGGATGATTTCCGACACATTCTTCTATTTGAGTTCAGTAGAGAGGTGACAGCAGCGGACGCAATCAAACATTTGCCCCGTGTATGGGGATTGTGCCACTGGACAGAGCACGGCAAGAAAATGCTTTTTTCGTTTTAAGGAGGATCGTTTCGACATTAATGACTCTCCACGTTCGGGAAGATCTTTGTGGTTTAGTGAAAATCGTTTAAACTCATTAATCCACAATAATCCACGTCCGTGTACTAGAGAACTGGCAAATGTGATGAAAATCGTTTAATCCATGTCAGTGTACCCGAGAAGTGGCGGATCTAATGAGCTTTCCACCGTCGTGCGACATTTACATGCAATGGGGAAGGTTCAAATATGGGGTACACGTGTGCCGCATGCTTCAAGCCAAAATTACAAATATCAGCGGAAGGCCGTATGTGCATTTCTGATAGCTCGTCGTCAATTGGCTCACATAACACTAACCACTCCTATCCCCTACAGTTACTGGTGACGAGAATCCGTGTCTTTATGCTAACATCAAGAAAAAAAGGAATGGTTGAGCGCAAACAAAGCAGCAACTCCCCTTACAAAGATCTTCACGTATTCACGCAAGATAATGTTATGCATCTGGTGGAATAGCAACGATGTGGTGTACTATGAATTACTTCCCCGAGGTGTGGGCATCACTGCTGACATGCATTGTCAACAAGTGAGACGTCTTGCAGACGCAGCCAAGGACATCAACCAGGAAGACTGCGTGAAGTGAAGTTATTCCACGACGATGCCCGCCCGCATTCTGCTAGACTGGCAAAACGCGCGATACAGGAGCTTGGTTGGGCAGTCATTCCACACCCACCTTATTCAACTGATCTTGCTCCGTCAGACGTTCACCTTTGTAGCTCTCTATCGAACAACTTTCAAGAAACTTCGTTTATGGATGAAAAGTGCTCCGAATATGGCTCGACGAGGTTTTCACCGCAAGAACACATGATTTCTACGGTCGCAGAATCGAAAAATTACCCCGGCGTTGGCAGTTTGTTGTAAGTAATGAAGCAGAATATATTATTAATGACCAACGTCTTTATTATGTGTAACTGTTGTGTTTATTAAACCTATGGAAAAACGCTACGAAGTTATGCACCAAGATATGCACAACTTATGCACTCGTTATACTGATAGTTTTTTTCAAGTACTGTACGGTGGTTCTACTCTTTCCTTACATTCCGCCTATAGTGTGTAATGATTGTAATTAGAAGATCGCAGTGGACATACATATCACCAGGGGCCCCACAAGGATCAGTATTGGGCCCATTACTTTTCTCATTACAGGCTAATGATGTATTAACTACTGCCTCCGATTACAAATATCACCTACGCGTTGACGACCTTCACTTATACTTAAGTGAAAGTTCAACAAATTCGTGAACAGACATTCGGTATGTAAATGCTGATCTACCTTCCTTATCCGAATAGGTGCAGAACATTTGTTTGAAATTTGACCCATCTAAAACGCAAGCAGTCTTAGTTTCTCATAAAAGACTATTACCATGCAGTTCAGAGAATCTCTCTCGCCCTTAATCCTGAATGGCGCAAAAACAATTTTTTCTAGTTCTACAAAGGACTTGGGATTAGTTCTTGACCATCACTGAGAGTGACACAACTGCAGCTATAAGAAGATGTAGCGTCAGTTCATTCACTACTGCAACAGAAAAAAATACCTTTTCTTTCAAGCTTAAAAAGAAGTTCTAAGAGTCGCTAATACCCACCACACTTGACTATGATGACACTCTCTTACAATGAGTTTCGTACGAAAGCTCAAGCAGGATAGAACTGGTGATGAATGCTTGCAACGTACGCTATTTTGACCATATCTCTCCCGCCTACAAATAGTTATCGTGGTTGCGCGCCGATGAGCGTAGAGACTATCATACTCCATCTCTGGTCTGTTGTCTTCCCGATCAATGCTCCCTCTTACTCATCTTCCTCTATTACACTACTGTCTGAACATCACAGCAGAAATACTCGTTCACAACAAAGTAAAATCCTGTCTTCAATATCAGATAACACTGCCATGTACTCAAAATCATTTTGTGTGTTAGAAAGCCACCGTTTAGAAAATCTTCCTCAAAAAAATCAGAGAAATTAAATTGCTTCCAAACTTCAAAAGGTAGTTAGTGGCCCACCTTCAATCATAATAGCCACCCACCCCATATATTAGTCTGCAGACACTTTCGCCAGTACCTCCCCCCATCCCTCCACATCTTTCTCCTTCTCCATGTTGGCAGAGTTGTTTATTTAAATTCGGTTCATTCCTAACAATCACTGTCACTGTCATTTCAATCTTCTGCTCTTACTTCACGCATTCCGCTTTTGAGATATTAAACATGTATTCAAATTTGTTATAAAGGAATTTATATCATGCTTATTGACCTTTACTGCAATTACCACTATTATTAGTGGCAATAATTTTTTCATTGTTAGTGTCAGTTTCATTGCCATTATTAGTGTCTATTATCACTGTTATTATTGTTAATATTATCATTTCTTTACTTTACTGCGAATAGGCAATATGAGGACCACGTTAAAATTTCAGTTCTTTGTTCTTTTCATTTCTCCCAGTATGCTTCCATCTGTAAACTATGTTTCTTCTGAACCAGTCTTTTTAGCTTTTCTGCCTTGGAATCCTTCCATTTTCAATACTTTTTCCCAAAAGGCTTCGCTGTTGTTTATATATTCTATTTTTATATTGTTTCTTTCTAAATCCTTTTTTACTTCGTTGACCTAGCTTGTTGTGGACTTTTTACACCACAAATATTCGAAATTTTTATTGTTATTGTTGTTACTATTAATATTATAATCATGCACGAAAATAATGCTACAATTATTGCAATACCAAGATATGGTGTGCGTCTAGTAAGATTCATTGACGTGACAGTAAACGCCGCGCGGAGTGGCTGTGCGGTTTGAGGCGCCATATTGCGGATTGCACGGCCCCTCCGGCAGGAGTTTTGAGCCCTTCCTCGGGCATGGGTGTGTGTGTTGTTCTTAGTATAAGTTAGCTTAAGTAGTGTGTAAGTCTAGGGACCGATGACCTTAGCAGTTTGGTCCCTTAGGAATTCACACACATATGGACATTTTTGAGTGCAATCCCCTTTTAGTAAGAAAGTATTTTTGATGCGAAATAACAAACTTCACTGCCTAATAGTATTAATGGAGCAAATGTATCTTTCCATTTTCGTTACTTTCATATTATTTATAGTGGGTTTTAATTTATTATGATGGATTTAAGAAACGATTTAAAAATTGAACTTTGCTGAAGTCAGTGTAATTGATGAAAGTGAAACAAAATCGAAAAAATTGAGTGCTCGCTCTGCGAAGTTTATTGGTCGACTTGTCCGTGTATACTTATTTTTGAAGCGTGTTTCATGAATTCAGATACAGGCTGGTACCTTTCTCTCCCCCTTAGCGTCTCCATGGAGATTTTATGTTTAACAACCCATGACAATGAATGTATTCCTGCATCTACTCAATGCATCGGACACACACATATACCAGACCACATGTTTTTCTCTATACACCACAAGTGCACACAGCTGTATTCAAACCACAAACCTGCTGCCAGCAACTTACAGCAACTGCTCGACTCTTTCAACAACAAATACTGTCTTTGGCCTATACAGTGCAGTCCTCCTTCAAAAGTTAAAAAATACTTACATATTTTTTATATAATACACATTCTGCTGAATGCATTTTACTGAAACGTCTAAGAGAAGTAAGGTAAAATAATAAAAAATAAAATTACAACTTTGTGCAGACAAAATAAAAGCGTTTAGACAAATAGCTTTCCACGCCACTACATGTTATGTTTACAGTTCATTGGTGTATATGATGAGAGACTTTCAATTAATTACTTAATAAACTGATAAACAATAGAAAAAATACGTTGTCGTAAATGACTCGAATTTCCTGTGATATTACTAATTACTCCAACCCTATTTGCCTGTCTTTCCGCGAGTTCAGATCTCTGCCCCGTATAGAGCTAGGTTCCATTTTTAGCTGTAATAGCAAGTGTAAATGAAACGAAGATCACAAGAGAAAATGTTAATCTTGTCTTAAACCAACTAACTGGTTTTATAGTTGAGTAATTAAGCAGCCTATCTGTTGAAACCGATCTCTAGTCGAAGGAATGGTTTCAATAACTTTTTCTTGTAAAGTATGAAAATTGGAGAAACTGCAATATGATTGACACAGATGGTTTCCCTGTTCTGAAGGCGTTTAGTTACGTTCCTGCTTAAATTAAAGAGGGTAGTACAGATTGTTGGGTGGTGGCCGAAAGGTTCTCAACCAAGGAAGAGGATTGTGGAACTACCAGTGGTCACTGACGTGTACGACAAAACTTTGCTCAAGAGTTGGGAGGCATCCAGGGGAGGGTCCCAGGGCCTGTTCGGTGCGTTCTGAAGTTGCAGTTTCCGGGTGTTAATCCCTGATGCCTGACCGCAACCGTGCCTTAGTCCCAGATGCTGCAAGTAACTCTTGGCACGAATATCAGCAAGAATCCTGCCTTTCCGTTCCCATGAAACGTGAGAAGTGTATTATCTTCTCAACAAAATTCTTCTTCTAATCCCGCACACTGAATACGCTTCGGCAACAATAGTAAAAGGCTGTTAAGAAGCGGTACCAACCTTAGAAACTGTCTAAACGTATTTGTACATTATATCAGAAACCGTGTAAAGCGTTTCCCCCGTTTTTATGCTCAAAGCCAAATTTCGTCACACTGGCTACAAGACTGCTGCCGCCCATTCGAGGAGAAATGGACTGATAACAGCGAACGTGACATTCTTGTCATTTGGTTCTTAGCTGGCGTCTACATTTACGTCTACGTACGGTGCGTGGCGGATGGTAGACTGTACCACTAGTAGCAATTTCCTTTCCCGTTCCACTCGCGAACAGAGCGAGGGAGAAACGACTATCTTTACGTCTCCACGTAACTCTGATCTATCTTATCTTCGTAGTCCTTACGCGAAACATACGTCGGTGGCAGTAGAATCATTCTGCAGTCGGTCTCAAATGGCGATTTCCTAAATTTTCGCAATACTGCCTGGCAGAAAGACCGTCGTCTTTCCTCCAGGGATTCCTAATTCAGTTCTTGAAGCATCTCCATAATACGTATACCTGCGTGCTGATCGAAACTACTGGTAACAAATCTAGCACCCTGCCTCTCAATTGCTTCTGTTTCTTTCTATAATTCGACCTGGTGGGGATCCCAAACACTGTATACGCCGTCTCCTTTATAGATGAGCTACACTTTCCCAAAATTCTCCCGGTCATACGAAGCCGAGCACTCGCCTTTCCTACTACCAACCTGGCGAACTCATTCTATTTCACATCGCTTTGCAACATTACGCATAGATATTTAATAGAAGTGACTGTGTCAAGAAGCACCCTACTAATGCTGTATTCGGAAATTACCGGATAGTTTTTCCTACTCATCGGCATTAACTTACATTTTTCTACATTTAGAGAAAGCTGCCATTCAACACGCCAACTGCAAATTTTAAGTCATCTTTTATATTCCTACAGTCAATCAACGGCGACACGCTCTGCTACCAGTAATGAACCGTGATTTATTTTCAAAGAATATTCTAAAGAATTTATTTTATTTACTAGCGATTCATCATGAACACTAACACATTTAATCACACTATGTAAGCATGGAAGTAGTTGCCAGGGAGTAACTGATGAAATCATAACCAAATTCCATTTAACAAATGGGAATTTTATTCACTTTAATAGTGCCTAAAAGCATTAAAAAAAAAAGCTTTAAAATTGTAATCAGAAAGCACCCTCTAAATATCAAAGTTACAATTTATTCAGAGGCAGAAAGAAACATGTTTTGACTGTATGAGCTTTCGGGCAGAGATCCTTGCCGCTCCCTTTCGACAATTTACATAAGCACAGAAACTATGCACCCCCCCCATTGGCGGGATGGAAATGGTACAAACTACTAACAATTAAGATTTTAACCTTGACACCGAAGGTGAAACTTGATTTTAACTTCTAAGAACAGTCTTACGGTAAAAGGGTGGCAATTTTATATACTAAAATGATCATTTAAATAAAAGCCCATGAAATGCAGTCTTACATAAAATTCTACAAGGTTGGTCAAACAACAGTTAAGATGCTCTACAGTGCACAGATACCGCCTCTCAAGATCATAGGGAATAATATCAAAGTTTCAAAAGATCAAAACATATTTCAGGAATTAGGCCGTTACACTCCAAGCAATAAATTCGTTAACACACCAAATCCGACAAACATGACAGAGGCAGGTACTAACGTAGGGTAGATTGATAGGGAGATTACCAAACAACCCGAACCGCAGGCTACTCTAACCCGCCCCTACTCCACAAGGGAAAAACGGACCACCCAATTTATAAACAACCACCTTCCCACGGGTGGGCAAACGGAGAAGACTGGAGGGACGATCCCAAAGCAAAACGACTGGTGACCTCAGCAAGACAACAAGTAGAATTTAAGAAGAGTAAATCAAACAAGATATCCCCAATCACTTCTAATAAACTGCGATTTCTCGAGAAGACCTGGCGCAGCACCCCCAAATCGCTCTCCCGAACCGTCCGCTGCCAGCTGCTTCAACAGACGCAGGAAGGCGCGCCGATCTCCCGTCTCACGGCGTCCCAGCTCGCACCGGCCAGACTGATGTCTTGGATTGACTCCTGTTGCTCTCGTGTCGACCGCGAAGTCACTACCCCTCGCTATACGCCGCGGCCCAGTGGACTCACGTGGCGACCTCACATGCGTCGACGCTCAAGACGGACAAGTCATCCTGTGTCTCAGTGTGCGACCGACCAACTGATCGATCCAACCGCCAATGACCATTGCCTTAGCAGACTCGAGCAGACTGGCTGCCTAACGCGCAGACTGAGATGCAGGAACTAAGCCCCGACCGGGCGACCACTCATTGAGTTCTGTAACTGGCGGATTGGAAAGACTCCCATTTTGCCGGCTTTAAAGGTTGATCCGAACGACAGACATACTAGCACTCCGACCGACAGACAGACCCACAGACACTAGCTGCCTAACAAATGCGGACGAGAGACAGACTAGCAAGCTGGGGACGGGAGACTGATCCAGACTGAACGACTGGCGAGCTCATAGTGCCCCTTAAATGGACGTGAACAGGCAACCTTTCCCCTTTGCCACCAGAGGGAGACACAAAAGCTGCGATTGCTACAGCGGCGCCACCGCCAGAGACGGAGGGCGACTGCTTCACACTACGCGCTGCGGCGCGCTCTTCAAAACAGCAATTTTTACCACTGTTCACCGTATACCACAGCAACATCAACAAACAGCGGCAAATTGCTACTTACCAGGAAACTTCCTGACATATTAAAACTGTGTACCGGACCGAGACTTCAACTCTGGACCTTTGCCTTTCGCTGGCAAGTGCTCTACCGACTGAGCTACCCAAGCACGACTCACGCCCCGTCCTTATAGCCTTAATTCTGCCAGTATCCCGTCTCCTACCTTCCAAACTTCACAGAAGCTCTCCTGCGAAACTTGCGCAACCAGCACTCCTGGAAGAAAGGATACTGCGGAGACATGGCTTAGCCACAGCCTGGGGGGATGTTTATAGAATGAAATTTTCACTCTACAGCGGAGTGTGCGCTGATATGAAACTTCCTGGCAGATTAAAACTGTGTGCCGGACCGAGACTCGAACTCGGGACCTTTGCCTTTCGCGGGCAAGTGCTCTACCGACTGAGCTACACAAGCACGACTCACGATCCGTCCTCACAGCTTTAATTCCGCCAGTACCACGTCTCCTACCTTCCAAACTTCAGAGAAGTTCTGGCGGAATTAAAGCTGTGAGGACGGGACGTGAGTCGTGCTTGGGTAGCTCAGTCGGTAGAGCACTTGCCCGCGAAAGGCAAAGGTCCCGAGTTCGAGTCTCAGTCCGGCACACAGTTTTAATCTGCCAGGAAGTTTCATATCAGCGCACACTCCGCTGTAGAGTGAAAATTTCATTCTTGCTACTTACCATATCCGTGTACAGAGAATAACAGTGGTCGCATCACACTTCCCTGTGGTACTCCTGACGATACCCTTGTCTCTGACGAACACTCGCCGTCGAGGAGAACGTACTGAGTTCTATTATTTAAAAAGGCTTCTATCTACTCACTCATCTGGGAACCTAAAGTGTATGCTCGGACGTTCAATTGTCTGCAGTGGGACACCGTATCAAACGCTTTCCGGAAATCTAGGAATATGCAAGGTGCCTGTTACCCTCCATCCATGGTTCGTAAGATATCATGCGAGAAAAAGGCAAGCTGAGCTTCTCACGAGTGATGCTTTCTAAATCCTTGCTGATTTATGGACAGAAGCTTTTCTGTTCAAAGGAGTATAATAAATTATATTCCAACACAGAAAGCGTTCAAAAACTGATCAGCATATTGGTCTGTAATTATGCGGGTCCGTTATTTTGTCGTGCTTATATACAGGAGTCACATGCACAATTTTGCAATCGCTTGGAACTTTAGGCTAGCGAGGAATTCGCAATAATTGCAAACTAAGTATGGGGCCAATGCCACGGAGTACTTTCTGTAAAACCGAACACGGATTTCACCCGAATCTGAGGAGTTATTTTTTTAACTCTTTCAGAAGTTTCTCTACGAAACAGCTGCTCGTTTCTGTGGCATCCATGTGGGAGCCTGTACGACCCCTCACAACAGGCTCTGAAAGACTACACTGATGCAAATCTGCAACACACCAGAAAACTTTAAACTAAGAGTGGTAGGTTGATCTGTGGGGAATCTAGAGAGATCGGTGTTTGGAGAGGTGTTTTTCTGGTGCATTTCATTCATAGGATAAATGGATCAGCCCACTCATTTGTACTTAATCCTGGTTATTCATTTAATGTATGTTCATGTTATAATATGTAATGATTTTATTTATGTCTTAGATGCGCAGCCTGGCCAGATCCTCAATGTATTTATTGAGGCTGTAAATAGGGAGAAATTGGTTACTTGCTCGCCATGGTCTTGACTGGCGTTTCGAATGTGTCTGCACCCGTCTAGAGCCTTCCATTCATGCATCAGCACCCAATATTTTTGGGGGTGAGGCTGCTATTTGACCTTCATCACTATCCTTCCGAGAAAGTAATTGTAACAACTTTCAGTTTAATTAATTGGTGTTGCAAATTGTATTAAATTTGATTAGTCTCTTTTAGAGCTTTTTGAGCGGGGCTGGCCCCGGCTTATGCGTTGGTTTAAACCTTGTCTGTTACTCTGCGTTTGGTTTCCCGCGGTTATTGAAGGTATGCCGTGGTTCTTCCTCTTTCTACGTGTAGCAGCAGCGGTGTGTATCGATATTCACACCTTGTACCATCTTTGGTCTGGTGCTTATACACTCCTGGAAATGGAAAAAAGAACACATTGACACCGGTGTGTCAGACCCACCATACTTGCTCCGGACACTGCGAGAGGGCTGTACAAGCAATGATCACACGCACGGCACAACGGACACACCAGGAACCGCGGTGTTGGCCGTCGAATGGCGCTAGCTGCGCAGCATTTGTGCACCGCCGCCGTCAGTGTCAGCCAGTTTGCCGTGGCATACGGAGCTCCATCGCAGTCTTTAACACTGGTAGCATGCCGCGACAGCGTGGACGTGAACCGTATGTGCAGTTGACGGACTTTGAGCGAGGGCGTATAGTGGGCATGCGGGAGGCCGGGTGGACGTACCGCCGAATTGCTCAACACGTGGGGCGTGAGGTCTCCACAGTACATCGATGTTGTCGCCAGTGGTCGGCGGAAGGTGCACGTGCCCGTCGACCTGGGACCGGACCGCAGCGACGCACGGATGCACGCCAAGACCGTAGGATTCTACGCAGTGCCGTAGGGGACCGCACCGCCACTTCCCAGCAAATTAGGGACACTGTTGCTCCTGGGGTATCGGCGAGGACCATTCGCAACCGTCTCCATGAAGCTGGGCTACGGTCCCGCACACCGTTAGGCCGTCTTCCGCTCACGCCCCAACATCGTGCAGCCCGCCTCCAGTGGTGTCGCGACAGGCGTGAATGGAGGGACGAATGGAGACGTGTCGTCTTCAGCGATGAGAGTCGCTTCTGCCTTGGTGCCAATGATGGTCGTATGCGTGTTTGGCGCCGTGCAGGTGAGCGCCACAATCAGGACTGCATACGACCGAGTCGCACAGGGCCAACACCCGGCATCATGGTGTGGGGAGCGATCTCCTACACTGGCCGTACACCACTGGTGATCGTCGAGGGGACACTGAATAGTGCACGGTACATCCAAACCGTCATCGAACCCATCGTTCTACCATTCCTAGACCGGCAAGGGAACTTGCTGTTCCAACAGGACAATGCACGTCCGCATGTATCCCGTGCCACCCAACGTGCTCTAGAAGGTGTAAGTCAACTACCCTGGCCAGCAAGATCTCCGGATCTGTCCCCCATTGAGCATGTTTGGGACTGGATGAAGCGTCGTCTCACGCGGTCTGCACGTCCAGCACGAACGCTGGTCCAACTGAGGCGCCAGGTGGAAATGGCATGGCAAGCCGTTCCACAGGATTACATCCAGCATCTCTACGATCGTCTCCATGGGAGAATAGCAGCCTGCATTGCTGCGAAAGGTGGATATACACTGTACTAGTGCCGACATTGAACATGCTCTGTTGCCTGTGTCTATGTGCCTGTGGTTCCGTCAGTGTGATCATGTGATGTATCTGACCCCAGGAATGTGTCAATAAAGTTTCCCCTTCCTGGGACAATGAATTCACAGTGTTCTTATTTCAATTTCCAGGAGTGTAGTTTCCGGCTAGCCGGTGTGCGGCAGTCGGTCGGTTTTAGTGGATCAGCCAGGAAACCTCCGCGCAGCGCAGTGGGCCGGGCCCGCTGGCGGTCTCTACGCAGTGTAGGAGTGTGTGGGAGCTGCTCCGATTGCAACGAAGTTCGTGGCTCACCGACCCAGGACATCAAAGCTGAGTGGTGATTTAATTACCGAAGCCACTCTGTTCATATTGTACCGTTGGTTTTCATGGTTGGCTGTTGAGGGTATTCCCCTTGAGCAACAGTGAGTATTCGAGTTGGCGAAAGTTTGGTCACCATCCGGTGGAGTGTAACTGTATTTTGAAGTCAAAGTGCACCTGCGGAATTTTCTGCCTTGTGGCCGTTAGTGTCCCGGTTACCTGCCCTGGCCGCTGACGTAAAATACAGGCAATGTCCTTTCCTCACCGTGTTGTCGCTGTCCAACACGTGTGTGTAGTTTTGACAGCTTATGCATGCTTGGTTGTGGGCGGCTACGCCTTTTACGTTTTGGCTTTGGAGTTCCTTGTGTACTGGTCGGGTGGAAAGCAAGTCGTCTTGTCGGTGGGTCCGTTGACTGTCTCCTGGTTTCCGGCGGATCGGATATAGCTGGACCGACTACCTGTCTCCCTTAAGCGAACGTTAATATTTGAAGTGCAGACCGACCCTCGGAAACTTCTGACCGCCACTGGCTGTACTGCCTTTTCTTATTGGTGTTTGACTGTGTATTTTAATGGTTCATAGCCGATGGTTTGAAGTTCTATGCTTGTAGTACTGTTTTTCAATCATGGACCTTCAGCTGCCTTAAAATTTAAATTCCTTACTTGTTAAATCTTAGATTGTCTAGGCCTCCTGCCTCATTTTAAAAAAAATATTATAGTTGCGTTTTGAATCATGGGCTTTCAGCCGTTTTAAAAGTAAAATTCCTTATTTTTAAGTCTTACATTGTTTGGGCCTTCAGCCTCCTTTTTTAAAAATTATTTAAGGATAAAACTTTGGGCCTTCTGCCTTTGAAAATTTAATGTAGTTGTGTTTTTAAATCATGGGCCTTCAGCAGTTTTAAAAATTAAAGAGGTTGCGTCCTTAAGCCATAAGATTGTGTGACATATTCCACCGATAGTTAAGTTCGGATATTTGCGCTGTAATGTTTGGGCAACTAAATAAAGTTGTGTGTTCGAGTGTAACTGACAGCCCCTCATTTTTGGCCCCTTTCCACAATCTCAACTGTCTGTTCTGTTCTGCGGATTTAACCAGGCGTTTCACTTTTACTGAATGAATTTGTTTAATACACAAGTTAATGGATTCTCAAATTCTAACTTAGTGGGCAGTAAGTTGATTTAGGTTATTGTTAAGAAAATATCGTTTAATTACAGCTAATTGAAGAGGATTACGTGTCTATCTTGCGCTACCTTGGTGAGCCGGCCGGAGTGGCCGAGCGGTTCTAGGCGCTACAGTTTGGAACCGCGCGACCCCAACGGTCGCAGGTTCGAATCCTGCCTCGGGCATGGATGTGTGTTATGTCCTTAGGTAAGTTAGGTTTAAGTTATCTAAGTTCTAAGGGACTGATGACCTCAGAAGTTAAGTCCCATAGTGCTGAGAGCCATTTGAACCCATCTTATTATGCCTGTATGATTGCTACCTTATTGTGCCTGTATGATTGATTTGGACATGTCTTGCTTAGTGAATCCTTCGCAGCCCTCTTACGTACCTGATAGCGCTTCTCGCCTCGGTTCAAATGGCTCTGAGCACTATGGGACTCAACTTCTGAGGTCATTAGTCCCCTAGAACTTAGAACTAGTTAAACCTAACTAACCTAAAGACATCACACACATCCATGCCCGAGGCAGGATTCGAACCTGCAACGGTAGCGGTCTTGCGGTTCCAGACTGCAGCGCCTAGAACCGCACGGCCACTACGGTCGGCTTCGCCTCGGTTGCGGCGCCTGGGAGCATCCGGTACTATAATAAGTGGCTGTCTTATTGCCGCGTGCGTCTGCTCGGCGCGGTGCGAACCCCGGCATGCTGTTTGTTGGGCAGCGCGAGGTCTGACACCGCCTCTTACCTCTGCGGGCACCTTCCACACCACTTCGTCAGCTAAGTCGAGTTTGGCTTTCCTTCTGTAACCTTTAGCCACATGTATGTTACTCAGTGGCTCGTGTACCGAGATTCTGTTTAACCCCTTGCTGGTGCAATCCTGTGATATTGAGGACTTACTGCACTTGACTCAGCTACTTGTTGTTCAATTGTATTTTTGCTGGTCAATTTATTCTCTTAAAAGGGACCTTTCTTAGACGCTGTTGTTCTGCAACTGTCTCGGTGCCCACTGCGAACCTGGTATTGCTTTAAATACAATTGTAAATCTTTTTATAACTGTTTGGTTCGTTAAATTCACAATATTTGTCCAGAAACTTACGTGTCAGTTCTGTAATTGTTCTAATTAATCATTTAGCACTGCCTCAGCTAAGAATTTAAAATTTTTGCTGCTCCCTTTTAAAAAAAAAATAAAACTCGATTGTGGAGCACAATTTTGAAATTGTGGTGTCATTAACTGTTTCAAAATTGTTTGAAATCTTTGCGGAAAATTAGCCATCTTTCAATTGTGATTATCTCCTTAAAAAAATTCAAATTATGAGAAGTGATGAATGATGCCATGACCGGGACGTAGCCTTCAACGAGGAGTTCCAATCCTTCTCCTATTCCTGCGGATTTCAGCAATATTCTGCAGAAGTGGAAACTTCTTTTGTTAAAAATTATAAACGATGTGTAGTCGTCTATACGTAGAGTTTTCTCACTGAAACATAAAGCTTCCTCGATTTGAGTGCAAAAGCTCACAGTCCGCGCTGCAAATCGATCTCGAATCACTGATACGTCAATCTTCATCGGGCCTATTAATGCACTGAGTGGAGGGTGGATTGGCAGCAGCTATATTTATAGGCGTATAATCGCCGAATAACCAACGTAATTTGTAGGTCGCATCTGGCTGTCAGCACCAGTCACGGAATCTGTGAACTACGATTTGTCTCTGGAACAGCTGTTATCTAAGTGAAGTTACTGATCACACAATCACACTCTTCTTCATCACACGCCGGCACGCGATCACGTTAACGCTACTTGAATGCCTTGAAAATCCTCGCACTACGACAGGCTCTGGTTCCTAGCTATACATATTGCAAAATGACATTGTGACAGACAAGGTCACTCAACTATGGGGAAGTTCTGTGTTTATAGCAATGTACTTGTAGACTATAGCGTAATTCAAATGCGGTCACCTAAGTATGAGATTAGCAATGTATGTCTCTCATAATACGGTTCGTCGTTCCTCTTAGGCCAGATGGAAAATAAATTGAATCAAAGTAGTCACGATAAATAGCGCTTATTGCTACTTACAATGAAATGAACACCCTTAGCTGCTTACAGGCGTTGACATACGTCAACGGGGACAGATGAAAATGTGTGCCCCGACCGGCACTCGAACCCGGGATCTCCTGCTTACATGGCGGGCGCTCTGTCCATCTGAGCCACCGAGGACACAGAGGATAGCGCGACTGCAGGGATTTATCTCTGGCACGCCTCTAGCGAAACCCACATTGTACGAATGCACAAATAGTGCTCGAACTCTTACGGGAATCGGCAACGCGCCGCGAGTAATGAGTATAATGGGCAGGGGCACTACGAATGTAGTGCAGGACAATACGTTGAGAATGTGGGTTTTGCGGGAGGCGTACCAGAGATAAATCCCTGCAGTCGCGCTATCATCTGTGTCCTCGGTGGCTCAGATGGATACAGCGTCTGCCATGTAAGCAGGAGATCCGTGGTTCGAGTCCAGGTCGGGACACACATTTCATCTGTCCCCGCTAAGGGTGTTCTTTTCATTGCAATTTCATTATAACGAACTGCATGGTCACCGATGATATCTGTTCTTTCGGAGATGTCCGAAAGAACAGATACCATCTTAGTGTATATATAAATATCGCTTATTGCTGTCTCAGGTACAACAATTCACCTATCTGAACTATCTAAAAGGATGATCACCGGCTCTTGGGTGAAGGGAAAATTTTTTGGAACACTAAAATCTCTCCAGTGAAAATATACCGATAGCAGACGTTGTTATAATCATTTCGTGCTTGAAAGGATGACTATGCGTCTGCATCTCCATCGGGGTGAAACACAGCAAACAAATTCGCATGCTTATTTCTTTTAATGTGAGGGTGATTCTGTTATTGGTGTGTACTAACGGTGTAGATTTCAACAGCAATATGTTACTAAAGTAAATCGAATTACAGTGATTGTACGTACTGAGCTCTTTCTAGCTTCATTTCCTTACATTTGCCGTGGTGTTGGTCTCCCTAGTTTTTGGATGATTTCTGTGTTCATGGAAAGGTACGACGTACTGGGTTTGGGACAAGCAGAGCAGAGAACGCATCGAAAATGGCGGCCCCTTGCCATCATCTCAGACTGGAACCTAAGGTGTTCTCTTTACAGAAGTCGGGACGCCGGGATCAACCGTGGAGGATAGCTGGCTATTGTGTATTTTACAACCGAGACCTGGGCAGTGGCCGAACTGAAGCCAGGAGGCAAAACGTGAGCGGCACTTTCTCATGCTTTGGAGAGAGCTCTTTGAAGATAAATATCTTGCACTTTTTAAAAGAAACATAGTTTGTAGAAAATAAGAGTTTTCCAGTTTCAGAGAACGTATAATGTGCGGCTAGTTGTTGAGTGCGAAAACACACCATTGGTAAATTTCTCAGTGATATCACAGAGATGGAGCTGATGCGACAGTTTTGTAGAAGTGTAAGGAGGTACTATAACGTGGTCAGCATTTTATCGTGAGACATTGTCTTCGCGGGACTTTTCGCGCTTGAAGGAACCTCGCTGTTGGGTAGATGTGTAAGCGTTTTCCAGTATTTGCAGGCATGTCCCGTATGGGGGAAGAAATAACAGGGCGTAAGATTGAGCTAGAAATTACGAGAGTCACTATAGAGACAAGGAGTGTAGATCTTGTGCACATCTGATAATCAGAGGTGGCGGGACACATGGGGCTGTGCGCGTCATCTGCGTGTCAGTTGCGTACATCGAAGATGGAGAGAGGCGCGCATCTTGGCAGACGAACGGCTTCCAGAGTTGTTACGGTGACAGTGCGACAATCGTGCTCTTCTGCAGAGGATCAAGATCTACAAGCATCTGCATGGAGGCACTCTGCATGAGTGTTGGTAAATAATTACCATGGGCGTAATTATCTGCGTGGCTGTTGGTGAATAATTACGGTAAGCATAATTAGCAGCACTGACTTGATAGGGCTTTTCTTGATCCACACTTGCAGGAATAGGTATGAACACCTGTCTCAGGCCTAGCATTGGTGTAGTGAATGTATAAGTCTCTCAAGAAATATCAGAGGCACACTCACTGTTTTTGGTTGGGGTTAAAAAGATTCTAATATAATTGTCTGACTGCTATTAGCGTCAGATGAGTATGTTCCTCGTTGGTTCAAGTAATTCTGTAAATCAACAAATCCACTAGTTAAAGTTTACAGAAAGAGTTTGCGAATTATTTCGTATTCATTCATGATTTGGAGTAATTACCTTTTAACTGAATAAATCGAAAGATTTTTTTCTGTTCCACACTTTCCACTCTCATTAAATATTTTCTGTGTGCAAACCTTCACTTTAGGATATATATCTAGAACCTTATATCATTCCTGTTATTCATTAAAGTTCTGCAGACTGAATTACAGCTTTGATCTTAATGGCACGTCCAGCTCTTAATTAGTTCAATTGGTTCAAATGGCTCTGAGCACTATGGGACTTAACTTCTAAGGTCATCAGTCCCCTAGAACTTAGAACCACTTAAACCTAACTAACCTAAGGACATCACACACATCCATGCCCGAGGCAGGATTCGAACCTGCGACCGTAGCGGCCGCGCGGTTCCAGACTGTAGCGCCTTTAACCGCTTGGCCACCACGGCCGGCTCTTAATTAGTCTCCTGCATCAGGATAACATCTCACATGCACGGAGTCTCATAAGAAAACATCGGAAAAGATTTACACCGCTGCCTACTCAAGATGGAACACCAGGAAAGATAGCGAATAACGAAAGTTTACTTATTTTGCCTACACAGCATTGCCGCAAAAATGCATGTCTCAATTTGTAAATAGTTTGGGGGGTACATGGTGCGAAATTTAGTACATAGATCTGGCAACAACGTTACTCTAAACCGGCTGAGGATCAAGTCGAAATGAGATTAGATGACAGAAACGGGAACATCATTCCATACTGGTTCATCTGCGCGCTAGAGTTCATCAATCGTTCTCACTGGATAATGGTGGCATGTCAGTGCCTCGGCAACCCATGACCAGATGTTTTCAATGAATAGGAAAATCTCCTGCAGCTAAGATCGCTTGGTATTTTTATGTTATTTCTGAATGATCGCCTTAGACAGAATTTGATGTCATCATCGGATGTTTGGAAAATTCTTATTAACATGCGTACGAGCCACCTATACAGTGAGAAGACTTTCCACTCGTAGGAAACAACACCATGTTGGCTTCTCAAACACATACAAAAGATATTTTAAATTGATACATCAAGATCTACATGCATCTGCATGTCTACTCAGTAATTCACACTACAGTTCCTGGCAGAGGGTTCATCGAAACAACTTCAGACCATTTCCGTATCGTTCCATTCTCGAACAGCGTGCGGGAAAAACGAGCGTTTCAACATTCCCGTGTGAGCTTTAATTTCATTTTATTGCGATGGTCATTTCTCCCAGTGCAGGTGAGCAGCAACAGAATAGTTAGGCAGTCGGAGGAGAAAGTTGGCGAATATAATTTAGGGAAAATAGCGCCATTGTTGTAAAGACCGCCACAGCAATTGGCGTATCATATCCGCAACACGCTTACCTGTTTCGCTATAATACAAAACGAGCTTCCTCTCTCTGAACTTCTTCGATGTCCTCCGTCAATTCTATCTGGTAAGGATCCCGTACCACGCAGGAATAGCCGAGAAGAGGACGGACAAGCGCAGTCTCTTTAGAAGACCTGTTGCATCTTCCGCTCTGTCAATGAAAGGCAGTCCTTGGTTCACGTTTCCCACAACATTTTTTATGTGATCGTTCCAATTTAAGTTGTTCGTAATTGTAATACCTAGATACTGTATTTGGTTGCATTGAGGGCTTTCAGATTTGTGTGATTTACAGTGTAATCGAAATGAAACAGATCCACGTTAGTTGCCATGTAGATGACTTGTCATTATCTAGAGCTATTTGGCACTTTTCGCATCATACAGATATCTTATGTAAATTTTTTTGCAATTGGTTCTGATCTTCTGATGACTTTACTAGATGGTCAATGACAGCATAATCTACAAACCATCTAAGAGGACACTTCAGATCGTCTCCCAAACTGTGTATATATATGGTGTGCCTAATTAAACTTCCAGTTTCAAAATGCTGTGGAAACAGAACCGCTGCTCAAGACAATGTCGAATTTGAGCAGAAATATTATTGCTGCAGGAGGAAACGTAAGGAACAAAGAAAAACAACAACAAAAATTACGAAAATTTGGCCACTAAAAGGCGCTATGAGCGTCAGAACATGATCGCCGACAGACAAGCGGCAGCCGCAGACGGTCTTTCCTCACTTTACGTCCGAAACACCCAACATTACTGTCTCCATGAAGGATCACTCGCTGCTGACGAAGCTGGTTAGGTTAGTGGCGTTTAACGTCCCGTCGACAACGAGGTCATTAGAGACGGAGCGCAAGCTCGGGTTAGGGAAGGATCGGGAAGGAAATCGGCCGTGCCCTTTCAAAGGAACCATCCCGGCATTTGCCTGAAGCGATTTAGGGAAATCACGGAAAACCTAAATCAGGATGGCCGGAGACGGGATTGAACCGTCGTCCTCCCGAATGCGAGTCCAGTGTGCTAACCACTGCGCCACCTCGCTCGGTTGACGAAGCTGTTTTACTAAAAGGTGACTGTGTGACGGTAGCTCCGCAGAAGTTCCGGACTCTCAAGTGTACGAAAAAATTCATTGGTACGATGTCTACAAAGGGCCTCGAGAAAATGATTGCTAAATCCGAAAAGACAGGTTATTCTGAAGTGCAGTATGGCAGAGGGAGGGAGGAAAGCAGTTGATCAGACGTCTCTCAAAGATATGGCCACAGCATTGCAGGAGGAGTCGAGCGGTGGAATGCAATCATGTAGTGCTCGGGAATTGCCCGAAAGTTGAACATGTCTGCGAACACGGTGGGTAAAGACCTATGAAACATCACGCATTGCTATCTATAAAAAAATCACCATGTTTAGGAGTTGCTTCCTGCTGATCTGCCAGCAAGACAAACGTTCGCTCTGGAATTTCTTGCTCGCATGGAAACGCACAATGAATGGCCATGGAATATTCTGTGGGTAGACGAAGCCCATTTACATCTAAGGACATGTCAGTACGCGTAACTGCAGAATATGGGCAACAGAAAATCCACACGCACGTCAACAGGTATCGCTTCATCCGGCAAAGATGACTGTGTGGTGCGGGTTGACGGCATCGTTTATCGTGGGGTGATGCGTTTCCGAGTAGATGTGTCCTGCGAGTCCCGTTACCGGTAAACGCTATGAGTCTTGGGCACCAGTGTCTTTCCAACCATTAAACAGCGTGGATCATTTCCATGCAGGGTATCGCTCCTCCGCACATCGCACAGCCAGTAGAGGGGCCGCTCCAGAGACATTTCGGACATGCTGGAATTACCACACGTCATTTTCTTACAGCCTGGCAGTCTAGATCATCTGATCTTAATCCGTTGCACTTCTGACTGTGGGGGTATCTGGAAGATGTGTTCAGTACTCCAGTTACCAATGTAGCTGAACTGAAGGCATGAATTGCGCAACGCATTCTGAACGTGACCCCCGAGCCACTCCGATCTGTTGTGGAACGTGCTGTTTCTCGATGTCTGCTTGTGGCAGAAAACGGCGGACAGCATATTGAAAATGTCTTTTGCTAGCGTGACGGCAGTTAAAAACCGATTTCATTTTGTTTTATGATATTTTCGGACCCAGAAGAATTAAAAATCGATGTCATTTTGCGTTTTATTAGGATTTTGGCCCCACGACAGTTAAAATCCGATTTTTCCCATCCTTGCACTGGTGGACGGGCTTATCTAACCACCAGCACCACAACTGTTGACTGCCAACTTGTGCAGCCAGGCATGCACACTGAACATTACAATTGGTGTAATGTGCCACTCAAACCATAGTCGTCGTACTGTGATTCATGTCATTTGTAGCCGCTCCCATGTACGTTAAGATGCTTACAGCGTCATCTAATGGTAAAATTGTGATTTATTTCATGACGCTTTCCCTTGTGTCGGTAATACGCTGTTCAAATTTGATGTCATTCTGAGCAATGGTTCTCTTTCTGCGGCGTTACGAAACGGACTAGGAGCAGCAGAGGGTCTGTTAACACTTCACTGGGGAACATGAGTTATCACTTTTGTTTCGCTCGATGACTTTCCATCCATTACTATTACCTTTCTGATGTTTCTGGCAGGTAATCACGAAACCAGTTGCACAATTGAGACAATATTTCATAGGAAGTTGCTAGTCAGGAACGGCGTCAAAGGCCTTCTGGAAATCTTGAAATATGGAATCAGTTTGAGATCCCCTGTTTACAGCACTCATTACGTCGTGCAAATAAATAGGTACACGTGTTTCACAAGAAAGATTTTTTCTAAATCTGTGTTATGTGTCAATAAATCGTTTTCTTCCAGGTAATGCATAATGTTCGAACACAAAGTTCTGGATGACGTTCTGGCTAGGGCAGTAGTTGTCATGGTCAGTATCGAGATAAGTGGGAAAACATCATGCAGCCTTACGTTTAAGGACATCTCGAAGATTGAGCACAGCTGCTGATATTAACATGGCTGATAATTGACACTGTGATCTGACATGAATTACTTAGACACCATCCAATGACTACTACATGAAGCAAGAATCACAATTATCCGGTTTATTACGATAAAATGACTCACATATAACCTGACAATCAATAATGATATTCAATTATACAACCTTTGTGCGTCTGATAAAAGGCTCTGAGATGAAATTCTAGTAGTCACAAATAAAATGAAACAACTGCAGCTACGAAGTTCTATAAAGTTAGTATTAGAGAAATGAATGCGTTGCATCTGTGGCAGGAGTTCGAAGTAAGTGGCCCTTTCAACCTGAAAACTAAACTTTGGAGTTAAGCTTGAGGTTGTTGAAAATCTATAAAAATGGCTACATTGTGCTTATGACCATCTCACAGTTGCTGCTCGATCTCACCATGTCAGACTGTTGGCGGAGACTGCATCGGCTGCAGAATCGCTCACTGGCGTCACCCTGACGACCCTCGCCAGCGGATAAGTTCAGGTGACCTCAAAATCTTTCTAAGTCCTTTAGCTCATCAGCTCTGGTGACCATACATGCCGAGGGGAAAAGTCTGATGGTGGAGCCTCGCAGCGATGAGGACTTCCTGCCATCAAGAGATGAAGTGTTTTTGTAATGAACGCTTCCTAGAATGAAAACTCGTATTTCCGCATTTTCTGTTCTTGACAATTTTTTCTAGAACGACTGACATTGTGGCGACGTCGCCGGCAGAGATTTATTGTCCATATTCACATCAAACAATACAGTGACCTGTTTTAAGTCCAGCAACCGCCACACTGTGCGCTCCAGCGCGGTGCTGAATCTTACTATCTTCTCCGGTCCCGTACTTTCGTATAGTGTGGATTGCCGTAGCCAACAATCTAATCGTTTTAGTATAAAGATGCATTTCTTCGGCAATTACACCAGGTTAGCTTCGTACATAATAGGAACTGTTTGGATCATACACATTTACTCCTGTGTCTGTACGAAAGGTTCTGCTTAGATTTTATCCTCACGCATTTGACGTCATCAGCTATTCTGAATCCATCAGTGCACAACAAATGCCAGTAATTTAATTACCATCTTTGTACCATGGGACTGCATCAGACTTAAGTATATATTCTCCATATTTCATTTTTTTTCTCATTTTACTTTCTACACGGTATATGGTAATGTCACATTGTCAGATGAAACTGGTTGCAAATTGAAGGTTTACTGTTCATGTGAGTGAATATGAACTGTCAAATTCAATGCGAAAGTACACCAGTCTCAGCAGTACTGATGCCAACCAAAACAATTCAGGGTCTAAAGCCGATAATGTTGGCCAAGGCTGCGCTAAATGTACTGTCATGGAAGCGGCATTCCGCTTGAAGACAATGAAACTCCCTCCTCCCCCCCCCGCCCCCTCCCTCTCTCCCTCCCTCTCTCCCTCCCTCCCTCCCTCTCTCCCTCCCTCCCTCTCTCCCTCCCTCTCTCCCTCCCTCTCATCCCTCCCTCCCTCTCTCCCTCCCTCTCTCCCTCCCTCCCTCTCTCCCTCCCTCTCTCCCTCCCTCCCTCTGTCCCTCCCTCCCTCTGTCCCTCCCTCCCTCTGTCCCTCCCTCCCTCTCTCCCTCCCTCCCTCTCTCCCTCCCTCCCTCTCTCCCTCCCTCCCTCCCTCCCTCCCTCCCTCTTCTCCTGAAGCTAATTCCTAGTCCCTATATGCACTAACCGCTCTACACCAGTCCAGAACCCAGGGTTTCAGTTGTAATCTATGAGCAACTTTTCTGCTGCTGCGTTAGAGGTAGCAAGTCCAAAGCAAAGCACCGACCTACGGCCGTGTCATCCTCTAGTAGTGGCGTCATTCGGTCATGGGGTAAGCACACCGGTCTACCGGCTGTTGTTGGCTTTCTTGGCCTCGGATCCGCTACTTCTCGCTCACTTAAGTATCTGCATCACAATGCTGAGTGCATTCTGTTCCAGTATTCCAACTAAGGAAAAGTCCCTTGCAGTACCTAGAATCCAGCTCGTATCTGCTGCATTCCGCATAGCACCCAGACACCCATCGGGAAAAAAGAAAACATAACTGCGAACACCGAGTTGCGAAGGTGGACGAGCGAGTCACAAGCCACGATATCGACGTTTATTTTAGGTTGCATAGAACTTCGTGTTTGTTAACACTTCGAGTAGGAGATGTAGACGAGAAAAACTGCTATTTTGTGAAATGGTGTATGTTATGTGTGGACACGTTTTAGTTAGGAGGAGAGACATTAACGCCATTTCAATGAACCGCTGGACAAGACTGCTAGTATCCTATCTTAGTGCTGGCGTCTTCTAAAGGTGATATTCGCGTAAGTGAACTCCTGCAAAGCCCACCAGAGTATGACGTTAACTTGGTCCATAGCAAATGTCACATCAGTCGTACTAGTCTGAAGTGCGTTAGTGAATCTTTCTGTTGTCACATCTTCTAAATCCAATATGCTTTTATTACATACTCCTTCGCTAACTTGCTCATGATGAAAACTGCAAGATTCTCGGAAGCGTCAACATAGAACAACGAAGTTACTGCGTTGTGCTATCTCCTGTTGGGAAAACGAAGCTCGTAAGTACGACTACTGTCCCGTCAGTGGCCTGTGGTGTCATCCTAACACATAGTATCGTCAGTGACCTCAAACACTTGCGCAGGTCATGTGGAATCCAGAACTTCCCATCCAAGCAACAATAACTGGTAATTCACACTGAAGGCATAGAAGCAGAATAAGAGAACTGCGATTTAGACACGGAGCGTTGTGATTGTGACCCTCCCTCATACGGCTAACTTGTGAACCAAGGAAATTTAAATATGTTATTCCATGACAAAAAATGATGCCTTGTGCATAACCTGACGTCAAAACTTCGGAACTACCCTTTACATGTTTTCATTTAGGGGTAATAAAATATGCGTAGAACGCGTTATGTAATCGTAGTAGCAACGTGACGTTACTGTAGGTTCAGTACCCGGGCATCTTCCTGCAAAAGTCAGACAACTGCTGAAGAGTGGTAAAGGGCAACTAAACGAAATGTCATTAGAGTTTTTCTTATAAACATGTTGCATCACATAACAGACACCATTTTACAAAATAGCCGCATTCTTGGTATAAGCCTACTACCCGAAGAGCTAACAAACAGTAAGTTCTGCACAACCCAAAATAAATGTTGTCAGGACAGATGACTGTTGTTACAGAAAGGGAAAATAAAATGACACTTTTTTATTGCGGGATAAAAATCAGTACTTTCTAATGACTGCAGACATTTCAGCAGCGATCGCATCTCAGTGAACAAAATTTTCGTTCCCATTACACGACAGTAATTTGGCTATACAATAAGCAGCCCTCTGCTAAAATTTCAACAACTATTGCTTAGTCTCACTGAAACTTGGTATACAGTTGCAAGTAAACTCGAGCACACTCAGAAGCAGTTGCTTTCACGCTGCGCTTTTCAATATGTGCTACGACTTTATAACCGACAATTGTAGTTTTCTTCTTCAGGCGTAACGTTAAGTGAAAGTAATTTCCTTATTCACTGATGTAGTTTTGCAGAATCATTTTAGCGTGTTTAAATTTAATTTCATGTTATCAGTTCCATTTTGTTTCGGTCTCAACGTAATTTTGTTTGTGGATTTTACAATGGAAGCTTACATTTAAATAGATATATCAGAAAATTTATTGGCTTAAAATTGTGTCTGTAATAAGTCTGTCTCTAGTAAAGGAGACGGTTTTGAAAGAGAAGAGCTTTGAACTAGTCAATCAAACTAGATGAAACGGTTGTTAAAAATAAACTGATGTGCAAACTAGAGTTTTTAGGAAATTATCTGGAATAAATGTGACGTGACACACAGTAATATATGTAAAAATGTGACATTTTCATAAACTGCAATAAACTCCAAGAAGTAAATCACGTTTTAACTTAAATGTATAGAAGCAATAGTCTATAATTATGTCCAGATGAGAAGGGATAAATCTATGACATGATAAGAGAGAGAAGAACGGCTTTAAATTGAAGCTTCACTACAGTACAAAGTAGTACAATAGATGTCGTACAGAGTAGCAAAAGACCCGTAATAGATGCACTTAAAGGATGAATTGAAAGATCTACCTTCAGAACCTTCAAAATGCGCGTTATTGGTAGTTCTACAATTTCTGTGATCGGCAAGTGAGAGTAAGGTGGCATTTCTGTATTCCAAGTAAACTCAAAGCCCCCAGTCATCTTCAAAAATTGGTATGCGTAAGGAGTAATGGAATTGTCTGAAACGAAATACAGATCTTGAGATTCTTTGAACTATTGCACATTTTAAGAAATTAGGATGATTGGTTTTTGTACACGAGTAACCAACAGTTGTCACAGAATAGTTCTAATCAGCGAACAAAGGTTCTGAACACAGATGTTACTATCTACTCGTATCGCATGTTGCCCATGAGATGATGAACTTGGAAAAGAACCAGCAACAGCATGTACTGAAGAGCATGGATCATCATGGTTCATATTGAATATGACTCATTCCACATCACTACGAATTGTTGTGCAAATGATCCATGAAACATGAAAGTAACGAACTGCAGAAATATTCAACATAAAGAAAGAGCTTCAGATCACGCTATTTAATGTGTGATTTTACTAGACTGGTTTCTATTGACATACGCCGGGTATTTGCAGCGTTCTTCGTTTAGAGAGTTCAGCTCTAATGCTTTCTTCCAGTTGGGATAAGACTAAGAGACCGACAATAGAAAGACACATTTCACGCTGAGATATAACAAAAACCTTAACATTTTTTCCGAATTTTGCCGCAAATTCGAATAAAGACTTTACAACAGCCATTGTAAGCCAAGCTAACCATAATGATTACTGTTGTCAGTTGTTAATTATCCGAAACAAAAGTTAAATAAGTATAATACTTGCCAGCTTTTTACTCATATTCTGCATGTAAAACAGACACCATAGTTCAGTCACACTAATGCACGAAGTTGTTAAGTCAAAGACAGACCATATTCTACATATTACGTGGACAACTATGCTTACAAACAGCCGTGAATAAAGGGTCCACTTTCTCCCGAAAAACCGGGTACGTTAAAAAATGGTAGGTAGTATGGACAGTTATGAAGTTCTGCAACAGTTGTAAATACTGCGAATAGTTTAGTAACTGTTTTCATGGAGCACGTTACCTGCGTCTGCGATTATACCTGTTCCTGGAGGATTTTGGAGTGGTGGTCTTCCTCTGGCAATAAGAGGTGCTACATTATGCGAAAGAAATCTGTTTTGAGACTAACATCGTCTGCAACCGTCTTGTTGATGGAAGACCATTGTCAAGGATCTCGTCCTACATGACATTTGCTTACAAGTGCGATTAAATACTGAAGTCTTCAGGCAAAGTGCGCAGTCCGGAGAAAATATACGCTCTTGCATTTTAAGTATTTGTGCAACATATTATGTGTGGTTGACACAAATTGCAGCTAGTGACACATCTCTCAACACGAACTGCAAGATTCGTTGAATTTGGAGTTGATATTTTGAAACATGAGCTACAAAGAAACATTGATAATGAAAGACATGAAATAACGATCTGCAACGTTCCATTCACTGGATGTCGGACATACCTGTAATTCGGAAAGTTTTTAAAATAGAGAGTGTGTTTAGTTGATATCTGACACTGAGATTAGGCCGTATGTTCGCCTCTTAACCTCTTTCCGATTCCTCGTAATTGCAGAGTCTCAACATCCTCTGAAGGTGGCAGAATGACGCGACAGAGAAAGTGAACGCGTGTTAAAATATTACAGGATATTACGCCTTGGTCGAATTAATTTATTGGAGAAATTCGATGTTTCGTCCCCTTCTCCAGAGGACATCTTCAGAGGGGACTGCAGTTACTACGAAGGTCCGATTGGCAAAGCTTGCATCGCTATGAATCAGGGTGAGAGTCGGACTTTTATACACACAGAGACGCCCCTTGCACATTTTCTAAGCATAACGGGATTTCACTATGAAATTCATTCGGCCAAGGCAGAATAGCACGGAATATTTTAAGAAGTGAAAGTTCCGGCTGTGAAAGTTTCCATTTCGCAATTAGAGAGAGTAAAATTAAATTGAGAGGTGTCTACGTGGAAACAGCAGAGCAGTTCAGATATTGTCAGACTGACGCCGACTGCGGCTTGGACGCAGGCGACAACACTACTGCGCCGACCGCGCATCAAGAGCGCCACCCGACGACTGCGCAGCGTGCAACCCCTCCGCCCCACCCCCCCCCCCCCCCCGCCGCGCCGTCGGTCCGCCCCTCCCGCGGCGGTCCGCGCCGGCGTCGCAGCAGCAGCAGCCAGCCACCCCTTATGCACGCCGCTGGCTGCCCAGCGCCGGCGATCAGCTGTTTTACCGCGCGCGCCCCCGCGGCTCCGAATGTGTGCGTGTGTGTGGCATGTCTGCGCGAGCCACGATCTTTGCGCGCGAGGTGGGGGCCGCAGGCGGCCGAGTCTGTGACTGTGCCGGCCGACCAAAGCAGTCGCTTGCGAGCAGCGCTCGTGCACGGTCGGAGGGAGAGAGTGGGAGAGCTTGTGGCCTGTCTCGTCGACGCTCGGCCGCCGCCGCGACGCCGCTGCTGCCGCCGCCAGCTTCTGGACTGCCTCCGGCGCTGTAGCCGTCGACGCCGAGCAGTGATGACCAGGACGATGACACCGTGCGACGTCTTACGTAGGCACACCTCCCGCTGACCGCCTACGCCGCGACGATCTTTCCTCTCGCCAGGCGAAAACTACGACGTGTCAACAACATTTTTGTTTTTTCTGTTTCCGTGTTTTCATGTTCCGTGAAACCGCTTTTCGCATTATCACTCTTCCGTTTCCCAGTGTTTGTTTTCTCCGTTTCTTTCATCGTGGATGTTTTGTTTTGGTGTAGCGAGTGACGAGCTTATGTCATTAAACGTACATCCAATCTGTCGGTATATTGGTGTGTGATATTTTACTATCATATATTTAGCCATCACTTGAAAGCCGTGAAAAGTTTTTGAAAGTGGAGAGGAAAAAGAAAAGGCGCAGAAGGCTTTTTAAGCTTCATGGATATGTGCTCTACGCTTCAACTACTGTCGCAGAATCATCTTCCGGGAAAGGAAATTTCGCCTGAAATGGTAAGCACAACATTGATTCATCTTGTATAAGAATATAGTGGTGCATTTGTATTGTGACTGTTTACACCAATGTTTAACCAGTAAGTCCTTTCATATAGCTAAACTGCGGAATTTAGTGTCCCCCTTTCCGGCGGTAATATCGCTTGGCGCGTCTCAGATAACGCATTCGTATCTGGATAGAAGTTTAACGTAAACAACGCACAGTGTTTTGTAGAGATTTGTTTACTATTCCGTTCAGTACACTGAAATATTATTTTCACACGTATGACTGCTGTTTTATGTTGGCTGTTCAGAACAAGTAGCACTGTGATGCAAAACTGAAGCATACCGTAGTAGTTTTCTCCTACACTCGTGGGAAAATGGAATAAGACTAGATAATCTAAATCATAGTTTATTTAAAACCTTGTTTACACATAACTATAACAAATATTGACATGGTCTGTAATACCGTGTCTCTGACGAACAACAGAGGACACAAGGGAGTTAAGGAATGCTTACAGCTCAGACGATTTTGTTAGTAACAGTAACATAAAAAAAATATGTCGCTCATGTCTCTTACGACTTAGTCACTTCTATCTGTATTAGCCCTCATTGCGCCGAAAACAACTCGGTACTCATGTGTGTCAGATGATCGGTGTCTGCTCGCTTTTACCCCCTACTGATTACCTTACCCGCGCTTTAGACAGCTTTAGTTAAGGTTTTAACGTCACCTGTCTCCCGAAATGCAAACGAAAGCGTAGGTGGATTCCAAAAAGTGAAACGTTGAAATATGACGCTACTTTCGACTTTGTGGACACCTTCCTACGAGACTCTGAAGATGACATGCGGCGTGAATTCTGTCTACTGAATTATCAAAGGCCTTGATCAATACGAACAGGAGTGTGACATTTCAACGGGAAAAGAAGCATTATGATATATGCGGTAATGTACACGATCGACATCAGAGCTACCTACTGTAGGTCTGAGAGGAGGGAGTAACATGGCATTTGTACCGTTTCTTGCTTATCTTATCCTCCTCGCTATTGGATCTCAGGAGCACTTACGATAAGATAAATCAATGCATTTCTGTCCGTAAATGTTACAAGGAACCTTACTTCCTGAGATTTATATATTCACTGGTTATCTTATCGAGGACAAACAAAAAATACCCGAACGCTCAAATATAGGGGTAGTGATGATGGCGTTACAAAATGTGCTATTAAAAAATTTTCATGGCAGTATTTGGCCGAGGAAATAATGTTTCACTGTCTGTCAAATCATGTACTTCATAACAGAGCGTTTACAAATTGACATCAAAAATAGTTTCGCTGCCGAGAAAGTAGTAAAAGAATTTTCATAAGGCAAGAACCAATGCCGCGAGGTATCACTTAAAAGATCAATTTTATTTTTTAAACTGCGCCAAAATCTTAATTATTAGATCTCTAGGGCACTCGTCTTCCAACAAATTATTTACGTCAAGTAAACAGAGGGACAATTTTGTTGAACTGTGTCAGGAAGTACCGAATCTTTCCTCCTAACAGGCAAAGCCAAGTTTTTTCTTCGTGCGACCCCCTTTCAGTCGTAGGATAGTTCGTTTTACTTGTGTGGAGACTTCCCAATAACTCTGTGGAATTTCAAGAGCTTGTTTGATTAAAGAACGATTGTAGGACAGATTTATATATAAGAAATTCTTTAGTGGACGTTACAAATATTTGGTATTCTGATGGGCTGTGGTGTGAACATTTATGTTCGACCTGCTGCCCTCAGATTTGTCGCAGGAGCGAACCACTCACAAAAGCGCACGACCATACGATTTTTGTAGTATGCAGCACCTTTAGTAAGACCGTACAGAGTAAATCGCAATGGCATTCAGGCCAAAAACCTCTGGTTTAAGGTGGTTGCACTAAAACGGGTAATACACAGTCACAGCGATATGTCGATGATGCTGAGCAATGACCGAGGGAGTATTTAGACAATAGTCCTAAGAGCTAAATGTCTCGGAAGCAAAACGTATGGAGTTACTGCTTTGAACCCAATGATATGATATTACAGTTTTCACACTGTAAGAGCAGCGGAGTGTTTCACGATGTGGTTTACTGTTACAAATTCCGACAGCGTATGTTCCTAGAGCAGTCACGCAGTGTATTGCTTTCTCCAGCATGTTGTTGTTGTTGTTGTGGTGGTGGTGGTGGTGGTGGTGGTGGTGGTGGTGGTCTTCAATCCGAAGAATAACTTGATGTAGTTCTCCATGCTAGTCTCTTCTGTGCAACTCTCTTCATCTGACAAGAACTGTTACAAGCATTTGAAACTGCTGCATTCGTGTCTATAATTTATACACACTATACTTTCCTTCATTACCAAATTGATTACTCCTTGATATTTCAGGATGTGTAGTAACAACCTGTCATTTGTTTCAGGCGAGTTGCGCCACAAATTTATTTTCTTCCCAGTTCAGTGCGTCTTCATTAATTATCCTGTCCACCAATCTGATCTTGAGCATTCTTCTATAGCACCACATGTAAAATGCTTCTGTTTCCCTGCTTGTCTGATTGCTTCTCGTCCACGATCCACTTCGCTACACAGCAGACCAATGTTTTCAGAAAATACTTCCTAAAACAATTCATATTGAATGTCAATAAATTCCTCTGTGTTTGGAAATGTTTTTCCGCTATTGTCAGTCTGCGTATTGAACCATTTTCACTTAGGTCATCAGCTATTTTGCTACCTAAATAGTTGAATTCATATGCTACTTTTAGTCTCATTGCCTAATCGATTCGCTCAGCATCGCTTCCTATATCTATCTTGTGAAAAGACGCTAAAACTATGGAGATCACAGCTCACGTGAAGAATTAGCGGAAATCGGCGTTCTAGAGCACTATACGCTACTGGAATGGCGGTGGGGAGGAGGTGTCTGGTAGTTGTACATGAAGTGCGCAGTGCTCTCCACCACACACTGTAAGTTGGATTGCGAAGTGTAGAGTCGAGAGGTGGTGGTGTTGTTTCGAACATTCCCCGGGTGGCTTTGCTGTGCAACTTGCGTGCTGTAGTCCCACGGCGCAGCACAGGGTCCCCTGCAGCCGCTGCGCTTCGCCGTGGCCGTTTTGCCCGTTTTCCAGCGGGCGGCGTACGGTTGCGGCACGCCGCAGGATTTCTGCTGACTCGGCTGTTCCATTGCGGCCTGCTGCCACTGCTTACGGAGCAGCAGCGCCGAGTGCTCGCTAAACCGCATCCCAGAATACCAGTAACACCGTAGCCGACCCGTTGCCCCAACCCGCTACGGAATGCGAGAGGTACAGTAGCGAGCGGTTGCATGAGAAATACTGTAGGAGCAGAAATGACGACAAAGCACTGCAATCAGTCACACTTTATGCGATATATCAATTTAATTGCCCCGTAACGTTTCGGTTTCAGTACATCTTCAATTAGCAATTTTAATTCCCTCGTATCTTCTGCTGAAATAATCGTATTTTTGCTTCATCAGTGACAATTACCGAATGGCTTTCTCTTTCTATCTTTCCATAACTCCGGGAAATTTGACGAAGAGAGCTGTAGCTTTATGGAATATCATCATCTGACAATAGCTGCGAACAGTTATTACGAAAAATATGTAACTATTTTTTACATATATATTCCAGTTACGGTTCGCAAAATTTTGTACGGGAATGCTAATTTCGGTCGTCAACGACCATCTTATGACCTGGAGAACACAGAGGTATCATGTACAAAATACGTCAAATTTAGAAAGCACTGTATCGGAAATTCATTTAAGCTAGAAAGACGCAGACGCATACCTGAGTACGCACGATATTCTAGTCACGCCGAATAAAAATATCTTGCCAACTAATTAACAAAACAAGTTTCTTCGTAGTATTTATATAAAATTTAAGTACCGTATATACAGGTTTAGCAGACATTATGGTCTATGGACGATCTTATTAGACTGCTGTGCACCAATATTAACACTGTGCCATACCTCTGTTTGGCGAAATCCGTGCCCATGTGTTAGGAAACGACGTACCCGAAACCACCCAGCGTGTTATGTAAGACAAACGCAGTACAAGCTGATACCTGTCATGTAGATATACTGCTCTTGTGGACGTTCAACGCTAATTTAATTCGTGTTATATATTGTGTTCCAGATAGTATAAGGGTGTTCCCCAGGAGGAATGGTCAATATTCATGGATATGACAGGAATGATAATTTGAAACAAAAATGTCAACTAAACATGGGCTCTAAAACGCATGTCTTAAGAGCCTGATCTTCCATACTGTGAAAAAAGGCTTTTCTACTGAAAGCTTTTTGCTTTCCATATTTTGAGATGTGGCAATATGGAGCAAAACAAGAAAAAAGTGTTCAATAAAAAAGAGTTCTAAAATGCTTACCTTAAGATCTATAAGCACTTGTTCATCTTCACTACTTTGAAACACAACCCTACTTATGCATAAGTACTCATAACTTTCAAGGTATGCGTTTTAGAGCACGTGTTTACTGGTTATTTTTTTCTTCTTTTGGCCCATACTACCCCTTCCCAAGATATGGAAAGCAAAGAGATTGCAGTAGAAGAGATTTTTGTCACAGTATCGAAGATCAATAATTGCTCACAGCTCGTAAGGTATGCGTTTAACATCTCATGTTTACTTGACTAGGGTGTATCGTAATTAACAGCGTAAACCCATACAGTTGAAAGTCCATATTATCACTTCCCAAAATATGGGAAACAGAGAGCTTGCAGTAGAAGATATTTGCTTCACAGTGTCGATGATAAAAAAATGCTCGTAGTTCTTAAGGTATGCATTTTGGACCCTATGTTAACTGAGACATTTTTGCTTCTACTATCGTGTACTTTCAAATACCCAAACAAGACTTAAGAACATAAATGTAAATTTTGCACATGAGGCGACCTTCGACCACCAGGAAACTATCGTTCATCTTTGATGTTATGATCTCTGACACTGCTCTCTTTGTCTTTGTGTCTGCGTGCTATTACGACTTGTTCCATTGCATCGTTCTTCTACGTTTCATTGAAGTTTTTGATAACGAATTGGTTGTTGGTGATTCCCATCCTCTACCATAACGCCGTTAGGATTGGAATTACCCCGTACGTAAACAGTATTTAAATAAAAACTACAGTCTTGTTAGGCGTCTTCAGGTGTGACTTACACGAATTTCTAAAAGCAAAACACCGACAACTCTAAAAATTAATGGTCCTGCATAGTATCATAATTTCGGAAGCACTGAGATGGATGTAAATCCACTTTACACTCCGTGCATTCCCGCGTCTTTTCGCTTCGTGCTTAGTGCATACTTGGCTCATTCTTGCTGAGTGTTTTTCTCTTATTTTAGGCGTAAGATCGATATGTTTTGGGAAATTGACCCATTATTGAGCTTTGAGTGGAAGAGGTGTTTCACGTTGTGTAGGTTTTCCACCCTTTTCGTAGTCCGGTAATGGAGACTTTTAAAAATTATTTTGCTATTTTTATATGGTAATAAACAATTGCTTCATTTCTTTGCCCATGTCTAGTTTTCTAGATAATGTTACGTATCGGAAAGAGCCGTATCCGACGTAAAAAATATCCTTGCCATCCTCTTAGGAATTTTCTCGAAATTGGGAAACAGGCTAACATCTGATCTCCTCGATCACTTCCACCAATTCCATTGCTGTATCCCAGGATGCATTTTGGCTTCATGTTTGCCTACATTTTCATGTTTTTTAACATCATATATAGGCCACGCTTGTCTGTACATCTCAAAACCGACAAATTATTCTAATTTTTTAAAATATTGTTTGGTATATTTTACCTGTGTTTTCATGGTGTAATTTTCAAAAAGTGTTTCAGGGAGGGGTACCAGTTGCCAAGAAACATAATATACCACTTATTCAGTACTGATTTTGACGAGTTCATGATAACATTCTCTGATACAGTATCATTCCGGTCACTTTTGTCTTGGCCAGCGTATATTTTGAAACCGTAACAATAACTCACGCTTGCCTCACGTAGTTTCTAAATTTTTAAACCAGATCTCTCTGTTCTCAATGGATTAAATTGTTCATATGCTAAACGCCCTTCTTGCTTCATTAAGGACTCGTCTATAAGGTGGCGCAGTGGCTATCACACCGGACTCGCATTCGGGAGGACGACGGTTCAACACCGCGTCCGGCCATCCTGATTTAGGTTTTCCGTGATTTCCCTAAATCACTCCAGGCAAATGCCGGGATGGTTCCTTTGCAAGGGCACGGCCGACTTCCTTCCCCGTCCTTCCCTAATCCGATGAGACCGACGACTCCCAAACAACCCCACCCCAACTCGTCTATATTAACATTTCCATCTGATGTGTAAACGTCTTTAAATTTTTCATTTTAAAGCTTATCCATCGAAGCTTGTCGTTGCTGTAGGCGGTTTCATCATTCCAAAAATATTATAATCTCCAAATTAGTCCAAATCTTTTAAGCGCCATTACTTTTTGAAATACTGGCGTTTCTGCTACTGATCTTTTAGACAAATACGTTTGGATATTCGATTTTCTGACTTCAGCCATCAAACTGCGTGGTGCATAGTAGACGTTCATTTCGTCGAAAGTAACAAGGTGTCCCTTCGTTGTCTATTACCTAATGTGCGAACAGATTTTGTTTTCATAGCAAATATTTTCACAGTTAGTCATCAAACATAATAGAACACAGTCCTAATAATTTTGGGCGTTCACATACATTATATTAAACAGATACTTTTATGCCACGAGTCTCAGAATGATTCGAAATGACTGGTGTCTTTTTCGCTTCCTGCCAAACCCGTAATACATATATAGGTATTACATTTTCCTCTTGACTATCATCGTCTATAATTATCCGTTTTGCACTCTTGCTCTTTTGAACAATCACGCGACTTCCTCACCACTTTCATGTAAACGCCCTTCACTTGAAATTGTATAAGGTTTTATTAAGGTTTTCATCGGAAACGAAGGTATAAAACCACTAGCACTTTTTCCCTGTGACGCAGGTATAACGAATTGCGACCAACAATGGTTCAAATGGCTCTGAGCACTATGGGACTCAACATCTGAGGTCATCAGTCCCCTAGACTTAGAACTACTTAAACCTAACTAAGGACATCGCACACATCCATTCCCGAGGCAGGATTCGAACCTGCGACCGTTGCGACCACCTCTCGCACCCTAGTAGTAAGAACTAAACTACGATTGAAACTGCCATGAGTTTGTTGCTTAGATTGGATTTGTGATGTTTATGCTTGGCCCTACATAGGTTCCCGAGAGTGTGACTCGTGACATTTATATTTGGCCCGCATCTGTTTCCAAGAGATATAGATGTTTGGTCCAAAACTGTTACCACGAGTAAAAGTCGTGATATGTACGGCGCACTAGGTGTCGCTACTGTACAGCATGCTTCATAATTTGTACATGCGCCACTTTCTGAATAAACAGAAGTTCAGAAACGTTTCAGTAGGAGCTAATAAATGTAATAAAGTGTGTTCACCAGCGTTGGCATATTGCAATATAATTGCAAAGAGCAAACTGTTGGCTTGTTTCACTGTACGTTCCACTTTGTACGTCGTTAATTACCGACGGGTTTTCTTCTCATGTACTCTACACGGTTGAGAGAAAGGTTCAAATTGCGAGGTGCAGGGAGTTAAAAGTCGTGTGTGAAAACTGTTTCCGTGAATTCTGTTGTATTGCCATGCGGCGACTCCCTGCCTCCTGGTGTACAGACTTCCTTTTTTTATTCACACTGCTAACCGTTGACATAATAGACAGCCTTTGTGGCCAGAACAGTAAGCAGGAAATGCAGATTGAGGTCGACACTCTGCCTTAAAAGACGATTCGAACCTACGGCCCTTTATTTCATGGGCGCTAGTTTTAATCAGCACTATAGACAAGGCTGACATGTGAGCTGCGCAAACCAGCGTATTGTCAGCGTAATGTTGACAGTTCAGCACCGAGACACTGTTAGAGAATAACACGACAGTGAAATTAGTTGCTATGGTGTACTTTTGGTATGGTTCAAAATATTGCACAATGTTGCGGTAAAGCCATTTTCTCAGATTTTCTTGTAAATTGACTGAAACAAATGCAGCGTAATTCATGTCGATCCTTTTGCCTACTAAACGACGAATGAGATGAGGAATCCGTATTACATTTCCACTGCACGCATGAGAAGCTCCAAACCACTCTCTGACTTGCCTGAAATCTAATTCAGCGAGGAGTTCCATTATGTAGCTATAAGAAAGCGTACATCCGGCCGCTGATGACTTACATTGTGCAGCACAGACGTAAAACATTTGTACTCAGTCCGACCGCAGGAACTATCTTCAGTGTTGGTTTTTTCGTTATATAGACCACCATCTGTAGTAATTTGATTTTTTTAAATATGATTTTTTGTCATGGATTGTGTTAACGTTTTGGTCATTAGCCAATATGTTTCTTACGTCAATTCTAACACTATGTTGCTGGTCAGGTGAGAAAATTTAGTGCTGCACCAATATAAAATAAGTCGTCTAGTCTGCAACGTATACGGGGAGATACCTTTCGAAATGGATGGTTTGTCACGTTGTCGACATCCTAGATTGTAAGATAAGGATCACATCTTACTACAGACCGCAGTTTCTCATGCTACACAGAGCTGTCTTTCTGCTATCCGTCTTACACTGAGTATAGTTACATATCTCACATAGTCAGTAACTTCATGTTGTAGCGATCACGAAATATTTGTGCTTCTTTACCACCGTCCGGAACTAAATAACAAGCACATCTTGCGTTTCTCGCAATTTTCGAGTAAAGCAGCCGTTATTGTGAAGTTCTCCTAATGCTTTTCATGTGTTATATGCAGTACGTGTGGAGTCTTGACGTTTCAACGAACATGAATGCGAATGATAGCTTGTACCAGCACATTCTAGTCGAGAGACAGCTTCAGCAACATTCAGATCCCTTGGCTTCCGATTACACTTCCACTTTCAGTTTATTTAAGTGAATCCATCTCATTATTTATATAAACTGTCTCAGAAGTTTGTCTGCTCGCTAAAGACTCCTTACGTTCTTCATTGCCTCGTGAACGCGAACTCTCGTTTCGAAAGGATATTATACACTTGCGTCGGTAGCAGTAGCTATGCGATTCTGAGTGTCTGATCGTCATTTGAGGACTGCACTTTGTTGAAATCGCGACTAATTCCGTCGAATTGGCTTAGACATTTGCAGGATATTCTGTAGAGTTGCTTCCTCAGATGTTACTAAAAAGTAGATTTAATTCAGTTATATTGTCAGCATCGAGAGACTTCATTTAAAGGCATGTCTACATGCAAGTAGAAAATCAGGCAAGATTGTAATAGGCAAAAAACGGGAAAAAATAAATAAGCTCATTGAGGGTAATTAGAAATGTGCGCAGAACAAATTAAATGAAACTGGAAGATTTCTATGATGATACGTGTGTCTCAATTTGAAGTATGTTATACAAATTTTCCTCCATTGTACGCCATATTATCTGCAAGATAGTTAGGTAGTTTTTGGTTTTCCTGCGAAATTTCCTCGATACTAGTCTTCATAACTGACGAATATTTGAAATACAAAAGCAACTCCGTGTTCATCAACTCTCACCACAGACCCACAAGAGACGGATGCAATGAAATATTTCTTACACTACTTACCCATGTTTCAAAAAAGGAGAACGAAATAAAAGACAACAGAATTTCTCATAGCAGACAGTCACAAAGAATGCAACGGCACGCTTTACTACTTTGGTTTCGTAGAGCTGTTAAGAAAGTTATTTCAAAAATGCAACGATTCCTGAATGCTGGACCAATAATACATTTTTGCGGAGTGGTAGAGTTTTTTTAAAATGCAAACGCACCGATGAAATGAGAATGCAGCTAACCTTTAGAGATTATTGCTTGCAAATGTTAGATAGAAATATTAAACTGAACGTTACTCTTTCCCCACCTCAGGAGTAACACTTTCGAAAATGTGCCATTTTTTATTTGAAATTAACTAAGGTAGGACGACTCTTTGTACGTCAAACATTGCTAGGACTGCAAATTTCTACGACATCCCGATGTGGGACACCAGTTTTTACTCCAGTCAGCTGCTATTTTAATAGGGGAAGGACATAATGCGGTAACAAGAAAACTTACAATACTGAGTTTAATGTAAATTATTGTATGATTATTGAATTTATTGCATGTAAATACTACAGAGCTTGTTGAAACACTTAAAAATGTTCAAAATGTTAAAGATAGAACATTAACATACATTATTCCACAAAAAGGCTAATCTCTGACAAAATCGTATTTAGTTATTTATTTTGCTTTAGTCGAAAGCTTCTCGTTACTCTTAACAAATTTTGAAAAAATTGTTACAGCTCTAACTGTCAGTTCCAACTTATGCATTTGATCGAATGGCTTTTGATGCGTTCTAGTCACCGATATTTTCTCCCCATCCTTCCAAATAAACACGTAGCTGTTTAACTCCCTTAGAAGGTTAATTGGACCTAATTACTTTGATCTAAATTATATTTCTCCAACAAAGAGCTGATGTCATGTTGACTGTTGACGATTCACGTCCGGCTGTTTACTCGTTAACTGTCGTTACCAATTACTCTTGGCTCGTTTAAATAAACATCGTTCATTGTTGTCGCACCTCTTCAAACTTCAAAGTGTTGTTGAGAAACATATATATTTTTATTACTTGCAGTTTAAATAAGGCAAATTCAGATTTAAATGTGTTTTCTAATAGTAAGTAATAGGATGACGATAAACAAGTCATAAGACAAGTACATAGTTCGGTATAGTCACCAGTGAGATGTAGGCTTAACAGTGACGTACGTTTGGCAAAAAGGGTGCCACGAACAAGGTAAATTAGATGAAAAAATTACATAAGGGAATTTAGTGTCCCATACGAAGCCCACACGGGAGAATTTTTTGTAACTCTAAAATTCTGAGAAGGTATTTTGCTGCTGAAATACTAGTGAAAAATTCCAGAACTGTGCAATTCCTGCGGAGACAAAAGCAGTTTCATTTCTGAATGGCTTTAAGTTTTACGTTATATACTTTATAACATGTGTAGTATTTAGTAACTTTTGCCGGCCGCGGTGGTCTCGCGGTTCTAGGCGCGCAGTCCGGAACCGTGCGACTGCTACGGTCGCAGGTTCGAATCCTGCCTCGGGCATGGCTGTGTGTGATGTCCTTAGGTTAGTTAGGTTTAAGTAGTTCTAAGTTCTAGGGGACTGATGACCACAGCAGTTGAGTCCCATAGTGCTCAGAGCCATTTTAGTAACTTTTGTTTGTTGTATTGGGCATGGACCAGAGCGACTCGAAGTTTCTCGTTGCTTTCTTTCTTGAAGTCTGGATGGTGTGTTTGATAAACCTACAGCTGATTCTCTTTGCTGATCTTTCGCTATTCAAGTTATTTTGTTTCTGATGACTTCCCTTTCTATGAACAATTCAGCTCTAACGTTTCGTCTATCAGAGTTACTGCTAACTCCTCTTCATTCCCTCAGAGAAAAGAAAGGTCTCATACAATATTTTTATTGCTTTGCACATTCGTCAAACACTCGTGTTACTGATTTTCCCTTGTTAAGACTTTGCTCTACTTTACTTGTGGATATCAAATTGCGTAATTACATCAATGTGTTGTGTACTCGTTTGCAACGTTTAACTGAAACTTCAACGTAATTAACACATGCTCACGGAAAATTGATTAATAAAATCTGTCTAGTCCTTTCAGTAGCATTTTGAAACGGAGCTCAATTATCAAAGATTCAGTATACATTGAAGGACTTTCGTTACAATGACAACATTCCAAAACGAGCTTCTGTGAGAGCTGTAGTCCACTCTACATATGTATTCCCGAAATTATTGTGGACTATATATAGAATTGCAGTAAAATACCTGTGCACTTTTGGCAGACTTTATGCCTGTAGATTTTTCTGATCTCTGTTATACCACTAAACACACACCCCTATTATCTAAAGAATGGAGCTCCCATGTATAAAAGCCACATCTTCCGAATTATGTATCTTGTAGTGATATAATTTTGCAGGTGCATTCAATAATATTTATGGATACTGTCTGCAAAATATGTTGCGGGTAGAGTTATTAGTAAAGAAATAATAAATTAAAACATCGTCCTGAATACTGAAGTTTTACTGCATGAAAACGAACAAGTGGTAAGCGGTAGACTTTTTTTCCTTTCATCATTTTGTGGGGACTTTCAGCGAGAAACAGCTTTTGTATAGGTTTGAAATAATATACGAAGTTTGCTGGAAGTCGCTGAGCGCCCTCATTCTCAAATACTAGATGAATACAGTTTGGGTAATTTTCGTACTGTGAAACATACTAACAGTTGCGGCCCTCTTTATACTAAGTTGTCTGATACACACGAAAGAAAACCAACACAGTCACAAACTACGACAATCTATCCATCACCATGACACGCGTATAAAACAGCAAATTGACATCCCAGTTGCCAATAGAAGCACATAATGTGTCACTGAATGAGTTTAAAAGTGTCACAAAGAAATGGCTTAGCGAAAAAGCTTTTTATACAATAGACGAGTTTATAATGTGCACTAAAGATGATCTTAAGTACCGGTACTAATAGAGGTTCACTTAGATTAAACTTATACATGTAAATATAATGCATATACCTTGTGCAGCATCAAGGACAAATTTTTGTATCTTATTGGACAATAATGATCTACAATATGTTACACCATTTCTGTTAGTTATGTATACTGTATATGTACACAAATGACATCAATTGCATTTTTAATGCCTAAAGAGGGATAATAAAATAAATAAAACACAGTTTCTAGTGTAATACTTCTCTTACTGTGTAAAATCGTTAACGGAAGAGTGTAGCTCTTGATGAGTAAATTGTGACAGTATTTTAGATTTTTAAATCCGGTCAGTAATCATATGAAGTTGCCCCTCGGAGCCGGTTGATAGGCAGCCTGCAATTGCGACCTTGCCCCGGCTTAACCGTTCAGTAATACAGATATGACGGAGGACACACTGAAGCAACTTCCACATAAAACGGCAGTAGGTTAATTATCTTATTAAGATGTCCATTAATTACGCACTGTTTTTGCCAAGAATGATCACTATAGAAATCATGAATCGTAGGTTCAGTTTTCCTAGTTTAAACAGCTTTAAGAGCGGTTAGCGTATGTCAGTAATATAGCTCTGATACTCCTGCTGTAATTTGCCGCTTGAGCTTTCGTATAAAATGGTCACAAACTCAGAACGAAACTGTATATTTTGTTGTTGAGTGCAGCACTTGTTGTGCAGGTTGCCGGATCAGCAGGCGCCATCAATTTATAAGCGCTAAAAGACTGACAGGCGGTTATTTCTCTTGTGTCGACGACGTGTGAGAAAGTGGATGCTTTTCCAGTCGGAAAGAGCAGGAGGCGGGGGTCGCACGAAAGTCAGGGAGAGGATGGACTACTTGCTAGGCTGCTGAAACCGCGCTAAAGACGACGGCGCAATGGCGCACAGCCCCGAGACCAGTTCGCCTTTAAAAGCGGGCGCCCCGGCCCGACGCGTATGCCGGCCCAAACTTTGCTCATACGACCAGCCGGGGCCTTGTTCGCCGAAATGAAACGCGCCCACTCCTAAGTGCCCTTTGTTGTGAGGAATATTTCATTCAAATTTCAAGCCTACCCCGTATATACCGCACCCTCTTCGCGTGTTCCTACCACTTTACCAACTGTCTTCCTTTAATTTCCGAGCTCGCGAAATTACTCTGTCTTGCATTACCAGTACTTAAAAGTGCGATTGAAAACGTCATCAAAATCTAGGTAACTATTATGTGACAGCGAAATTCCTTGGCGACGTAAGCTAGTAAATAAAGTAAATGTTAAATGAAAGCAGTATAGTTACGCCTACATTTCGTAAACGATCAAGTAGTTCAACCTTCATGTAACTTTACACGTTTCATCAATTTGAAATTGCCGTAGTATTCTCTCTCTGATGATCTATATCCTGGAAGCTTAAGCTGTGCTTCGAAATTAATGTTTTCGCTCAATAAAAACCCTGTTTTTTTAGTCAGTCGAGAGAATTTATCGTTTAATATTTTCATTTAAAGTTTGTTGTATACTGGTCTGCGGTTGTAATAATTACATGTTATCTCGGTATATGACACTATAGTTACTGTTAAAGCAAACTCTTGGGAATCAAGCCGGTCACTTTCTTGTAGTGATCACTGAGTTGTACGTATGCCCTTAATTTAACTTACTTTCGTTGCGTAAAGGGTCGAAGATAATGAGACTATTCAATCATTTCCTAGAACGCGGAAATCGAGCATTTTACGGAGCGTAGAAACGCCGAAGTTGCGACGGGCTCTCGAGGCAACTTCCAAATGGGCAAGAATCAGCACTTCTTTATTAGCGGTGAGACTACAATGAAGAGTGTACTATTCTGACGGTACCGAGGATTACACACACAAAAAAATTACTAGCGTAGAGTGGAGGGGTCTATTCACTTTCAAAAAACTCTGGTCGACATGTTTTTTCTTTACAACTGGAATGACAGAGGAATGTCCATTGATATTACTAATCTTACTGTAGCTCTTGCAGTCGCTGACCCAGAATGTTGGTTGCCCCGAAAAATGGTGATTCTTGTCACAGATTCAATTGAACCGTACCTCTCTTGCGCTGCTTTCTCTGCAGGAATTCCTTTTCAAGCGTTTTGTGGTCTGTGCGTCATCCGATTAGACTCTTGCTGATACACATTGTATCTACATGCGAATGAAATGTCTTTGCAACAGGCGTCTTATTATAAACTAAAGAACTGTGGCTTAAGATCTCTACCGCTAATAGAACTATTTCACTTTCCATAAGTTAAAGAAGTCACTATACACGGACCTTACATGAAGAAATACCACAAATCTCTGAAAATTCACGTTCAGAGTGTGTTCATGTTGACTTTGTTGGCGCTTGTGTTGGTCTTTCCTTTACAGAGGACACAATAATATCCAAACCGTCTTTTATATAAATGCGGAGTCCTTATTGCAGGGGGCTCTGAAAACAATAGCAAAAGCTTCATTTTGAAAGTAAACGCATTATTTATCGTTGTCTTCCTCTTTGATCGCTAAGGTATGTATACGACTTGGAATTTTCTGCGAGGATTCGATGTATTCGCTCTTGTATCCTGTGAAAATTACAAAAATCGCCGTTCCTTGAAGTAATACGTAATTGAGAGAGAAACATCTGAAAAGAAATTTTTCTTGGTCTCCTGTACCAAAAAAATGGTTCAAATGGCACTGAGCACTATGGGAGTCAACTGCTGTGGTCATTAGTCCCCTAGAGCTTAGAACTACTTGAACCTAACTAACCTAAGGACATCACACACACCCATGCCGGAGGCAGGATTCGAACCTGCGACCGCAGCAGCAGCGCGGCTCCGGACTGGAGCGCCTAGAACCGCACGGCCACCCCGGCCGGCGGTCTCCAGTACCCTTCCTTTTTTGGTTATGCCCCCTTGCATACGAAATTTATCATTTTAAGGCCTCTATTGCAATGACAAAGAAGTAGAACAGTTCCCTAATTGACAAACTGCCTATTGGCTTCTGTCTCGGGTTCTTCGGCCGACGTTCATCTAATGATTTTTCCGACTTCTCTGAATTCAACAAAATATTTTATCTACGGTATTAATATTCCAACGGATTTCGAATTTTGTTGGTTTACTCTAAATGTTACCTCCACAGAAAAAAATGTATTAATTCCGAAAAACGTGTGTGTGTGTGTGTGTGTGTGTGTGTGTGTGTGTGTGTGGTTTTTTTGTGACTCATAACTACGTTGAATGTGTTGAAGTATTGTTACGCAACCCCGCAGTATGTGTCTTATAATGACCGGCGTGAACGGTAGCGATTGGAGGAGAAACCGGCCAGAGGTTGTACGAATTTCTGGAGCCTCGAGGTAATAACTGACGATCGCCGAAGTTAATTGTGCCATCGAGGGATGTGCCTGAGATATAAATCGCATCTTGTCCAATATTTCAGGAACCAATTTCATAAAACGCGCTTAAGAACTTCTGCGGGAAGTTCCGAAGTAAGGAGAACAACTGGATCTTCTTCCGTCTGTCTGTCTCTGAGATGAAGGCGGCCAAAGAACTTCGCAAGACCAATAATAATTTGTTGAAGTGTAGAAGACGTCGTGCTGCGCGCTGCCCGGGCTGCCAATTTCATATCAGTGATAACTCGGGATAAAAGCGATCTTTTTTCCTCGCGGCAAGATTGGCTGTGTTCGAAAATTCATTACTCTGTGGGGCTGTTTAATTACGATCGTGATAACGAATTACGCTATACGCATCAGTTGCTACCGCTCTCGAGGTCCCGAGAGCACTCAGTGGGATTGGTTCCCACAAGCCAACTCCAGCAATTTTTCAAGGTAATTTCTTACTTTATCAGGTGAAAAAAGATAGAACTGGCGTAGCACGCTCTATTCACCTCTGTTTAACTCGTCTACCTGACCCTAACAAAAAAGCTTTGCGTGGAAACACGTATCTAGTCGGTTAGACTTTGATCAGCCATATTCATTCACAGTGGTCTACTGCTCCAGTGCGGGATATTATTTTCAACATTTAGCGTGACACGTGTACACAAACATAGCTAAAATAGCATGTCTGTCTGTCATTATGAATTTGCACCGAAGGATGTTTTTCTCACTGATCCTCAGGATCCAAGTTTTCATTTACCTTTTACACAAGAGCCACGACAAAGATCCAGACGATAGTCAGGCTCGTACCAAACTTTTGCGAACATTTCTACAGCTACTGCATGCACTGTCGTTGCTATTCCGGCTGGTCGCATTTCACCCAAAGTTACTGGAAGCGGAGAGACGTAGGCAGAGTCTTCTACAGCCCCCCCCCCTCCCCCCATAAAAAAATTACAGTGGTTTGCGATGACCTTGGAGGCCAATGGTGCAATGTAATATGCCTACGCCTCTTATAAACGGTACATCGTTGAGACAGCTACATACGCTCGACGAAAGTCATGTCGCGTATCTGTAACTGAGTTGCATTAGTTGAAACGGAGAACTCGAGGAGCCTTTCGTCGTTGCGTTACCAGCACCGTAACTCGACGCAGATGAGCAATGAACGAGCGAGCTGCGAAGGCGTGCTGCGAAGTAATGGCTCCGAATTTTTAATGTGAAAGCTCTTAAGCCTTTTCAAATAAAACAAATGTTATTTCATACTACATCTGTATTCATGTCTACATATGCGCAGCCTCTGCCGCTACAGTGCTCCGCACTGTAGCGTGTAAGATGTCTTTGCTTAAGAAACAACGTACTGTAATCGAGTTCCGAATTCGAAGAGTTCTTCTATATGTGAATCACCTTCTCCTTCACCATGGCAATGCTAAACAACACACCAGCTCTGCAATATCTGCAACAATCCGTCACTTTGTCTTCAGTGTCATCGATCATTATATATATATATATATATATATATATATATATAAAATCTCGCTTGCCCCATCCGATTTTCATCTTTTTCCGCACCTTCGAGGACTTCACTTTGATAGTGATGACGCGAAGCAAGTAGAGGTGAGTTTGTGGCTCCGTCACCAAAGTCAAACATACTACAGTGACGGTATCAACAAACTGTGCTCTCGTTTGAGTAGTGTGTTTGTTGCCAGGGTGACTATGTTGAGAAATAAATACGCAGACATATAGAATTAAGATGTAGGATGTTAATAACGTTTGATTTATTTAAAAATATTTAAGGGTTTCTACATAAAAAAATTTGCTTTTCAGCACGCCCTTACAGGGAGATGCAACTTCGAGACCGTTATCAGCAACATATACGGACAGCTTACAACTGGCTCCAATGTATACTGTTAGTTTTCGTGCGTAAGTTAAAGACCACAATGAGTTTTCGTCTTCATTTATGTAGAAAGTGTAGTCTTGTGGTATTAGAAGTATCTTTTTCAAATACCCTACTTTGTGACTTCTCACTTATTGCGATATCTGTGAAAATAGTAGGAGACCTGTTTCTATCTAGGGACAATGCGTTGAAACTCACTTATTTGCCCTCGGAGTTACTAATCATGAACAACACAACAAATCTTTTCTTCCCTGCACTTAACATTGTTAAACACATACAATATTTGTAACGATGAGAGAACAACGAGCCGGCCGGTGTGGCCGTGCGATTCTAGGCGCTTCAGTCTGGAACTGCGTGACCGCTACGGTCGCAGGTTCGAATCCTGCCTCGAGCATGGATGTGTGTGATGTCCTTAGGTTAGTTAGGTTTAAGTAGTTCTAAGTTCTAGGGGACTGATGACCACAGATGTTAAGTCCCATAGTGCTCAGTGCCAAATGAACCATAAGAGAACAACGGTGCACTAAAATTACGTACACAAAAACTAAAATTTTACCTTCCTTACGAGTGACGTGCTCCTTAGTGTGTCTTTCAACATTGTTTTACCTGTAAGTTAGTTTATATGTGAGAATAATGGAGCAGTCGATATCTGCGTCCTGCTCGTATGAAGGCTCGGACAGGAAGAATAACTGCAGAGAGGCGAAAAAAGAATCTCGCAACGTGAAATAATAGCTAGGCGACGGACTTGCATCAGTAATTTAACATTATCTTTACAATGGTAGCGTCCATTGCGTACACACAAAAGAGAGGTGGATGTTACAATAATTTTGACATGGGAAATTTTGATGCTAACGATGATTTCAATGACCTGCAAGAAGCAGTGGTCGGTTCCAGAAGGGGAAGTTGCAAAAGAATATAATGTAGCGGAGCCTGTGAAATATCACTTAAATGAACATTATGTAAGAAAATGAAACCCCCTCGGCCGTCCTTACGATGACATTCATTGTATACATAAGTGAACGGCCAATCGTCCGCCAGACCTCCATTCACAAGGACAGAAACTAAATGAACATTCGTACAACAACTCTGATAGTAAAAAGTATCATAGAAAAGCGCACCCAACACATGTCTGCAAAGCGTGTTCCGACGCCAGTAAAAGCCGAAAGAGAAAACGTGTCGAAACTATGATGTTGCTCTTTGTATGCTTGAATGTTTCAAAACACACCACACTCACGCAAATTATGGGTAAGAACTATGTGTACCGAGTTCCCTTGGGAATAAAAACGTGATTCAGCAAAATATTTCATATGTCTGCATGGTAAGATTTTTTTATGGCCAAGTAAACCAGGTTTCATCTTTTCAATTGAAACGTCGAACACATTTATTGCGTTCACACCTGGAAAGTTATGATTTCCGAGAAATTTGTTACAAACCGCAGTCGAGATGCCCCATTCTGAGTGACTCAGACCAGTCGCGAATATGTTAAGTGGTTACCCCTCCTTGAACTCATGAAAAATAGGTGACCCTGGTGATTTATTTTTCCAGTAAAATAAAAAGTAAAGTTTAATCTGACGATATAGTTTTCTTCCTTTCATTTTGGGGAATTATTTTTGGGTACAGATCGGACCCTCCCCGAAACCACTGCAACAGGTGGGAGAACATCTTGCATCCAGAACGTAGGTCGTCAGCGGTAACTGCCGAGGCCCTCCTATTGGACGTGTAGCAAAATAATTTATGTAAGTCATTTTCAACATGTTTTCTGTCAGCATACGTAGAATAATTTAAAAAATATAAAGTTCGGACGAAATGGAGAATTGTTGAGAAAAATGTGATTTGTTTCGCCCAAAACCTCGACAAAAGTGTGCGAAGAAAATACCGTAGAAGATATCGCTAAATGGCTAGGTATGCTGATAGACAATTCAATTTAGAATCCGGTATCAAATTCCGATCAGAATCGTATTCGCCTTTCCGAAGATACGTTTCCTGACAGTTTGATGAATACTGTTTCGAGAAAAACGCTTTTGATGGTTTGGCTTACATTTTTTTAGTCACGTTAAAAATACCTCTATTTGGTCCGCCTCCGTAGCGCAGCGGTAACGTTACCGCCTACCACGCAAGGGCGCCTGGGTTCGATTCCCGACAGGGTACTGGGTGTTGTGCATCTTTCTTCATCATTGACATGCAAGTCGCCGAAGTGGCGTCAACCAAAAAGACTTGCAATACGGCGGCCGAACCCCGAAGGTGATATCCCGGCCAATAAATGCCGTACGATCATTTCATTTCACGTCCGCAGCTCGTGGTCTTACGGTACCGTTCTCGCTTTCCACGCATGGGGTCCCGGATTTGATTCCCGACGGGGCCAGGGAATTTCTCTGCCTCGAGATGACTGGGTGTTCTGTGTCTTTCATCATCATTTCATCCTCATTCACTCGCAAGTCGCCGTAGTGTCGTTAAAGAACTTGTGGAGCGGTGGCCGAACCGCCCCGCGATGGGTCTCCCGGCCACGAATGCCATACGCTCATTATTATTATTTCATTTCACCTCTATCGGCGATCGCTTGACCATACAGCAGTCCTCCCAGATCCAAAAGGAGGTCCTCCTCCATCTTCTTCGTGGACATGATGGTCCTGTGAGTCTCTTTGGCAGCTTCTATCATCCGCTGCTGTGTTCAAATGGGTTGGAATGGCTGAGCACAATGGGACTTAACTTCTGAGGGCATCAGTCCCCCAGAACTTAGTACTACTGAAATCTAACTAACCTAAGAACATCACACACATCCATGCTCGATGAAGGATTCGAACCTGCGACCGTAGCGGTCGTGCAGTTCCAGACTGTAGCGCCTAGAACCGCTCGGCCACTCCAGCCGGCGCTGCTGTGTTCGTTGGATACGCTTTCGCTCGCTTTTGTGCGTAAGTTGTAACAGACTGATCCGACGTCGAGTTAGAGTAGGTTCATAATATCTACAATGCCTATCAGGCCTTCATTGAAATTACATACTACCACACTGCTCTTGGTGTCGACTATTTTCTTTCCCGTTGTGAATGGTTTTCGGAGACACTTCTTTATAAATCGCCTTGTAACTCGACAATGGAGTCTCTAGTGAACTTGAGATGATCACTACGGCAAAGTAGATACCTCAGAGAACATTTAGCAAAATAAATCGATTTGTTGAAATTTTCAAAGAGCCTAGGCGTCGCGCATACTTGCTTGCGCCAGCGAACAGGCCGGGTCAGGCCGTCGCGTCCGATGGACCGCTCAAAACTTTGCGGACGGCGCGCCGTCTCCGGGCGCAGATGAAGGGTTCTGAAGACGGCGGAAGGGCGGGGCGCCCCGGAGTTTGCCCGAAAACAAAAGGGCGTGCCCGCCTGGCCGGGAGATAACACGACAATTACGGGGGCTGCTCAGATAAGGGCGGCGCGAGGTGCAAGTTTTCGTCAGCAGGATGAGCGGGCCCACCCCCTGTCCCCGCCTCCGCCTCCACCCCCGCCGCCAGCAGCGGTCCGCGCTCCGCCGGTGGTGCTAGATGGCCGGATTAGTTGAGCAAACTCCCGTAGTAGGCCTCCCGGGAGCTGGCCGAGCGGCGCACGGCCTACAGCGCCGCCCCGCGACTCTGCACACACCGCCCAATAGCGCCACGTCGCGCAGGGAAAGCCAGCAGCCTCTCACACTTACCCCCGTTAAAGCAAAAAGCAATGTAGAAACTTGAGTATTCCATTTTTTGAGTCTTCAGTCTTATGATTGGTTTGATGCGAACCGCCACGAATTCCTCTCCTGCGCTAACGTCTTCACTCCAGAGTGGCGCTTGCATTCTGCATCCTCGGTTATTATTTGTTGTATGTATTCCAGTCTCTGTTTTCCTCTACAGGTTTTACACCCTACAGCTGCCTCTAGTACTATTCTATCGATGTCTTCATCGTGCGTCACTTTAGTCTCCGTACGACCGATTTCCACGTTTTCTGTCACACTTTGTTCAAATATACTATATCACCTGAAGATGCGGCTGAACCTCCGAAACGCATGTAATTCCCTAATCTCTGTGCTACAATAACAATTGCAGCTACAACCGTTCCAACATACAGGGTGTTCATAAACTGGTTGTACAAATTAATCTATAATTGTGAAAGAGGCAAACAACTTACAGAAATGTTTGACACAGCCCTGAATGCAATATATCTTAAAGTTTTATTCTCGCCTATCATTGTTAGTTCCCGACGTTTCCACTAGGTGGCATAAGCGAATGAATTATTCAGTTACCGAGGAGTCGCATAACGGTGCAGAAGGTGCACAGTGCTGCTTATGGTTTCATGAATCCAAATCAACTACTAGAGTTCAGAGACAATTCAGGACTAAATATGACAAGAAGCCACCACCTCAAAGACAAACTAACCGGTACAATCCTTTCACCGAAACTGGGCGGGTCAGAGTCGGCCAGCAGTCCCTGACGCAGCAGTTGAACAAGTTCGGCAAATCAAACCCAGGAGACGTGCCAGCGTAGAACTAGTGTTACAGCTCGGGAAGTATTACGGAAACGCCTGTCATTCAAACCCTACATAGTGGAACTGTTGCAAGCTTTAAGAGAAAGTGACACAGAAAAACTAATTTATTTTTGTGTAGAAAAGTTTAACAAAATGTAGACTAAAGATGATTTTCTTAACAAAATTGCGTTCAATGACGAAGCGACCTTCCATGCTGGCGGCAAAATGAATCGGCATAATGGTGAGTGGAAATCACGTCACGCAATGGAAAGTGTTTGGGAGTCCCCTAAAGTGAATGTTTTTTTTTGCACTGTAAGTTGTAACAAGATGTCATTCTGTCGAATCAGCTATAGCCAGAATATCGTTCCTAGCCACGCTACAATATTATCTAATGTGTCAGTTACAACAGGATATGTATACAGCATTTATTTTATAGCAAAATGGCTCGCCACCACATTATCATTGTGAAGTTGTCGTGTATCTCTGTATGAATGTGCCGAGTCGGACCGGACATGGTGGAACAATATCTTGGCTAACATGATCATCTGGTTTAACTCCAATGGACTTCTGTGTATACGTTTATATTGAAGACAGAGATCGTTTTCCCGCTTCCGAGAAACGCCGTCGAGCCGCGACAATGGATGCCACAGGCAGTTTCCAGCATACATTGTGACTTGCTTCATAGGATTCGACAGGAAAGTGATTACACAGGGGACATTTGTCGTGTTACGAAAACTAGCCACATAGAACATTTGTAGACAAAACTTGAAGATACATTGCATTCAGTATTGCATCAAACATAACTGTAAGTTATTTGCCTTTTTCTCAATTAAAGGTTACTTTCGTATAACTAATTTAGACACACCCTCTATATTAATCAGAAAGGTATTTCATTGTTATCGTAGTAGCTGTTCTTACATTCAGAAAATATACAAAAATCTCAGCTCGTGCAGATACGGTTTCTTAGCTATTAGTTACAGACTGCGATATTGTGTTTCGATATTATTTGGATTCTTTCTCAGAGACAATTGATTGCCCTATACCATGTAGAAGCATAAGATAGTGTGTATCTGGTGGGAAGCTCGGGACGTTGGAGCATGACTGACATAGAGCACAATCCGTTCAATTGATGAAGAAATGGTTTACATAAACTATTGAAATATGTATCATAAATATTGTCAGATACTGCTGTATCATGCACGTTTTTTACGTATACAGCAGCAGATAACTGCAGAACATTTCGGGATCAGGTGTATGATATTGTAACATACCTAAAACAAATAAAGCCTATGTTCGTCTGTGAAAATGAACTCGATAAGCAGCCTGAGCTATCAGTAATCGGCATCTAACCTGCATAACACTGTGCGCATGTTGCATGAGTATCAGTTTCACGGTCATTTAAGCCCTCAACAGATCGTTACATGAAAAACTTAAAACTAAAATTTGGATAAGCTATCTGACTGCATATTTGAATATGAATTTACAAGTGATACAGAATCTGGCTTGTGCAACGGAATTTACTGGATTAGAGTACATGGCGTGTTCTGGTATGTCAGTGTCTCTATTTTGCCCCTAAGTCTTGCCCTCAACTCTTTAGACGATTGTCTTTTTTCCAAGTGGTTTACAGCAATTCGCAGCAGCATGTAGCAGCTAAAGCTTATTGTTACTAAGAATGAATTTAATAAAAAGGTGTTTGCTTGGGTCCTGTTAACTGCTAAATAGCTTGTAAGAAGGGATTTCATAAACTAAGTCTACTTAAAAACTTCGTAAATCATCATAACTAATAATAGTTTGACAAGTATTAATAATGGCGAAATGCCTGACAATTACCTTTTAAGTAGCAATAATGGCTTTCAATTTCAAATTTGCGTTAACATGCAATAACCACAGCATATTTATGAATTGCATGCAGAGAATAATTATTATTATTTAGAGGATAAGGAGGCTTTTATAACTGACAAGCAAAACATGGGATTGTTGCAGACTCGGACTAACATTCACCAGCCTAACCCTCGTATTGCGCTTCACGCTATGCTTGCGAATTTTACCATGAATTCCATCTTCAAGCGTAGTTAAGCCATCTAAATCTCTTCTGGCCATATAAATGAAATCATTCCTTGAGTGTGGCAAGATCTGCCACCACCGACGTGAGGGCAGCGTGACACGTCTTCTGTCTCCAAGCTCTCAACCAACACTACTGAAATTTTACTCTCGGAGACAGACCTCGTCTCACAACAATGCTTAGAATCGCGATCCCATGTTTTGCCCTCAGATTGTTACTATCGAAATCTGAGTGCTTATTTATTTCCGTAGAGAAATGAAGAATCTTACACAATGCAAAGAATAGCTTTGTCTATATTGTTTCCAAAACTCAATGTAATATTTAATCAATGTAATGGAGAGTTCTGACACAGTTTACAATATAATTAAAGAGGATCTTGATAATGGCTTTCTCACGGGCATATAGTCTCGTTATACCGTGGGCTGAAGTTACTGTTTCAGATGGCCCTGAGAGCTATGGGACTTAACTTCGGAGGTCATCAGTGCCCTAGCACTTAGACCTACTTAAACCTAACTAACCTAAGGACATCACACACATCCATGCCCGAGGTAGGATTCGAACCTGCGACCGTAGCGGTCGCGCGTTTCCAGACTGAAGCGCCTAGAACCTCTCGGCCACCTCGGACGGCTGAAGTTACTGTCTTCCATAAGCGTCTACTCTCGCTTGTTCTGTGTAGTAGCTCAGCATTTCGTGCTTCCCATTTGTATGTAGCGGATGTCAAAACCAGAGGGGGAAGCTTGTGCAGTGTTCACCGAATCGGGAGTGAAGATGAACTAAACACTCCACAAGGACTGGCTGGCATGCCACAGGATCTGTCGCTTACCCTTCGGATTCGCTTATCGCACCCACAGAGGAAGGTCCATTCTGCTTTCTTGTACTTGCGGTCACGGAACTCCACCCGTTACGCTGTCCGCTACAGGGAGCTCAACTAACAAGGGAACCTCCCCATCGCACCCCCCTCAGATTTAGTTATAAGTTGGCACAGTGGATAGGCCTTGAAAAACTGAACACAGATCAATCGAGAAAACAGGAAGTGGTTGTGTGGAACTATAAAAAAAAAGCAAAATATACAAACTGAGTAGTCCATGTGCAAGATAGGTAACATCAAGGATAGTGTCAGCGCAGGAGCGCCGTGGTCCCGTGGTTATCGTGAGCAGCTGCGGAACGAGAGGACGTTGGCTCAGATCTTCCCTCGAGTGAAAAATTTATTTTCTTTATTTTCGCAAAGTTATGATCTGTCCGTTCGTTCACTGACGTCTCTGTTCACTGTAATAAGTTTAGTGTCGGTGTTTTGCGACCGCACCGCAAAACCATGCGATTAGTAGACGAAATGACGTGCCTTTCCAATGGGAACCGAAAACATTTGATCGCTAGGTCATAGGTCAACCGATTCCTCCACAGGAAAAAACGCCTGATACATTCTATAAGACACTGGTGACGGCATGTGCGTCACATGACATGAATATGTTGTCGACCCACCTGACTTGTACACTTGGTGAATGGGTAAAAAGATTCTTCTGCCTTGCCCGATACTACGGCGCAGTTACCTCGCATCGGACGGACGGACGGACGGACGGACAGATAATAATTGTCTGAAAATAAAAAATTAAAGTTTTCACTCGAGGGAAGACTTGAACCAATGACCTCTGGTTCCGCAGCTACTCACGCTAACCACGGGACCACGGCGCTGCTGAGCTCACAGTCTCCATGTTGTTAACTATCTTGCACATGAACTACTGAGTTTGTATATTTTGCTTATTTTTTTCATAGTTCCACACAACTTCTTCCTGTTTTCTCGATTGATCTGTGTTCAGTTTTTCAAGGCCTATCCACTGTGCCAACTTAAACTAAATCTGAGGGTGGGTGCGATGGGGAGGTTCCCTTGTAAGAATGGGACACGAGGCAGGCAGTCTTGTAGGTTGCTTAGAAGTAAAACAGGACGGTGAAGACGGTTCTGCTGTCGTTTCTCTGCAGTGGGAGGTGCAGTCGGCAGCGGAAACGAAACGTAGCGAGCGAAGCAAAATAGTAATAAAAAGAGACCGACCGTAGGGCCAGGCGGCATTTCGGACGTCGGGAGCCCCATGGCGGGAGCCGGCTACTAAAATTTAATAGCGGCCGCGGACGCGCGTCCAAACACGACCCGGTAATTACAGAGCAGCATCGCATCGCGCCAGCCGCAGTACCCCACTAACAACAAGCGGCCGGCGACCACTCGGGGCTTTACAAGCGCTTTATACCCGCGGGCCGCCGTCGATCCGCGGAGCTGCTCCCGATGACTGGGCGGAATTCACTACAAAAGTGCCTTAACTCGCCCGGATACGCGCGCACCGGATGCCGTGCTTCCAGAGCCACGCCCCGCTTCTCTGCGACTGGGTTGCCGAGCGGCGGAAGCGAGAACCACTTTGTTATTAGAGCGGTAAGCAGTGTGTGCGCGCGTGTCTGCGTGTTGTGCGTGTTGTTTGTGTGCGGTGCTCAGAGGAAAAAAACGTGCGTAATGACAGGCATGCGACACAATGCTGATGTTATAAGCCGGCGGAACGCTGCACTGTTTTGGATCCGCAGAGATACTTCATGAAGATCTCAGCGTTCAGCGTAGCGGACCTCTCCGTACCCGTAAGCGCGTTTTCTGTAGGTAACACTATACGATGATACGGTGGAAGTTCGTTAAATGAGGTTTCCTGCAGAAGCCATCCTATTGTGGCATACGTCGCTTTGCGTTGTCTTTTTGTCGTCGTCGGGTACTAAATTATACTTCTCGTATTTCTGTTTTCCTCACTGTCGATTAAGAGTTGTTTATTTGACATCAGCAAACGCCGGCAGAAGTGGCCGTGCGGTTAAAGGCGCTGCAGTCTGGAACCGCAAGTCCGCTACGGTCGCAGGTTCGAATCCTGCCTCGGGATGGATGTTTGTGATGTCCTTAGGTTAGTTAGGTTTAACTAGTTCTAAGTTCTAGGGGACTAATGACCTCAGAAGTTGAGTCCCATAGTGCTCAGAGCCATTTGAGCCATCAGCAAACGGCATCACCGTGACCGTTGTTGATGGTTTTAAATTTCGCATAAACTCACCGCAGCTAGAAGCGAAACGTAGCGTATATCATTTTCCATCTAAGACGTGGTTCCCAGTGACACTTATTGTAGATTTGAGTGACTTCTAAAAGGCGAAAAAAGAAGATTCACTATTTACACGACACGAAACACATGATTCCTTATAATTCTTATTTCGTCTTGTTCTCATCCATTTCTTTCTTCCTGTCTTTTCATTAACAGGCTAGTTCCGAAATTAAATTCCCATTTTTGGTATCTAAATGCCAGTGATTTAACTCTGTGAAACTCTCATATTCAGAACAGCTGCAAGTAACGGTTTTTGTCCAGCATCGCCAAAAGGACATACTGTCCCTCGCAAGAGTCGTGATGCACTTTTTCTCTGGTGTTTCGGCAGATAATTGCAATTTTATTTTTGCAATGTGTAACTGAAGTCAGTCCGCACAAATATCGCTCATCATATCTTTTACGTGACGCCTGTTCCCGACGGAAAGCATCTGGTTTGTTTTTCTTTACAAACAAAATTATTTTTAGACCAGAATTTTAATTTTACGTGACCTTTCGGTGGAGCGGCCCCAAATTAGTCTAATGGGGTATTTGTTTTATCGATATGTATTAACAGGAACGGTGAAACAGTGCTGCAGCAGGGACAGCGCCGCTGTGACTCTCTCTGACCAGTACCAACATGCAGCGGCGCTACTCAGTCGCTGCAGGCGTACTAGTTTTTCTTCGTGTTAAAGTCCATGTCAGTACGAATCTATAAAACAGTGTCCATGTTACTGAACGTAGGGCTTGTTTAATAGAGAAATGTTGGTAGCGTAGTCCATATATTTTGTTGAAAATGAAGTACTTAACGAAGATTCTCAAACTAATTGTAAGATTTGTATTAATTCGGCACCGTTTCCAGAAGACATATAGAAGCAACAAGTAATTCTATTCCACATAAGGAATCTAGAACTCTGAAGGAACTAATTCCGTACACCATGTTAAGATGAGTCACTTGTCGCACTTAGATGCCATGGTGTTCCATCTCATTATTATACTGTTACGTACGTCGTAAAGTTTTTATTACCGATATTGGCCTGCGCATACGGGACTAGTCGATCTATAACCTCAGCGTTGAGTGTGCAGTTGCGCTAAACATTACTTGCAGTTTGTGCTGCTTAATTGCTGCTGAAATGCGCCGTTACACTCTTCACTCTACTAACAGCCATTATAAGTTCTCTCAAGTATCGATGAAACTCAGCTGATGTAGTTTCTTCCTCACTGAGTTATAAAACCGCAATAATTTGTCCCGATTGTGTTTCATTAACAGTCATTCTGTTAATAACACTGCCGCTGCTGCGGAAAGAATTATCGGTATGTATCTAGAACAATTAAGCTACAGGTGATGACACAAAAGTCACCAGTCATTACGCAATAATAAGTAGATACTGGCCAGTGCTTGTTCGCTTACCAATGTTCGCTTTTGTGGATTTTTAATAATCATCAGTTTGCATACGTTGGCCTGACTGATTCACTGTCAAACTCATATTTTGTTGGCCAAGAGTTTTTTCTAAACCTCTTTCTTTCATTTAATTCCTTTCGGTTTTAGCTGTCAATAGGGAAGCATGGACACCAGATTTTAGTTTCGTGGTCTGTGGCACTTGTATGCTCTCAACAAACCGTAAGCATCATACCTAGGTATTTGCAGGTTTGAGTTCGTTCGTTTTTCGTTACACGATTGGGAATATTATGTAAGATTATGCCCAGAATTGATTGCACTACTTACTTAGGAAAAAAACTAAAAAGTTTGATTACAAAAAATTATGAAACACAGCCAGCTAAGAGAATTTACGAAGTTTCCCAGATATACACTATCTGATCAACAGTATCCGGACACCTGGCTGAAAATGACTTAAAAGTTCGTGGCGCCCTCCATCGGTAATGCTGGAATTAAATATGGTGTTGGCTCACCCTTACCCTTGATGACAGCTTCCACTCTCGCAAGCATACGTTCAGTCAGGTGTTGGAAGGTGTCTTCGGGAATAGGAGCCCATTCTTCACGGACTGCTGCACTGAGGAGAGGTGAGGCCTGGCACGAAGTCGGCGTTCCAAAACATCCCAAAGGTGTGCTATAGGATTCACGTCAGGACTCTGTGCAGGTCAGTCCATTACAGGGATGTTATCGTCGTGTAACCACTCCACAACAGGCCGTGCGCTATGAACAAGTGCTCGATCGTGTTGAAAGATGTAATCGCCGTCCCCGAATTGCTCTTCAACAGAGGAAAGCAAGTAGGTGCTTAAAACATCAATGTAGGCCTGTGCTGTGATAGTGCCACGCAAAACAACTAGGGGTGCGAGCCCCCTCCATGAAAAACACGACCACACCATAACGCCACCGCCTCTGAATTTTACTGTTGGTACTACACATGCTGGAAGATGACGTTCACCGGGTATTTGCCATACCTGCACCCTGCCATGGGATCGCCACATTGTGTACCGTGATTCGTCACTCCACACAACGTTTTTCCACTGTTCAATCGTCCAATGTTTACGCTCCTTACACCAAGCGAGGCGTCGTTTGGCATTTACCGGCGAGATGTGTGGCTTGTGAGCAGCCGCTCGACCATAGAATCCAAGTTTTCTCACCTCCCGCTTAACTATCATAGTACCTGCAGTGGATCCTGATGCAGTTTGGAATTCCTGTGCGATGGTCTCGACAGATGCCTGCCTATTACACATTACGACCCTCTTCATCTATCGGCGGTCTCTGTCAGTAAACAGAAGAGGTCGTCCTGTACGCATTTGCGCTGCACGTGTAACTTCATATTTCCACTTGACTATCACATTGGAAGCAGTGTACCTAGGGATGTTCAGGAGTGTGGAAATCTCGCGTACAAACGTATGACACAAGTGACACCCAATTACCTGACCACTTTCGAAGTCCGTGAGTTCCGCGGAGCGCCCTATTGTGCTCTCACGATGTCTAATGACTACTGAGGTCGCCTGGCAGCAGATGGCAGCACAACGCACCTAATATGAAAAACGTATCTTCGTTGGGGGTGTCACATAGTGTAGCTTTCTATATTTCTTTGTCGCTAAATTCTTTACTCTGCTTTGATTTTTGAACTGGCTTGCTCGGTCCATTGTAGGGGGACTTCCGTCTCCGAATCAAGGTGAAATTCAGCATTTTTTTCATTACCAAAGCTAGTGTCGGGCTTGAACTAAGACAATAAAAGAACATTCTTGGACAGACTGACATTAAACCTCCGTGGAATTACATTGAAGGGTATCTGATCGATTTTCCGCATAAAAGTAACAATATTGTTTGATACCAGAACTCGACAGAGTAAACCATCTATTGGCATTCGCTATAGACTGCATTTTAAGAAGCACGAACGAAGAGATGGTCCATTATCGCTTCATTAATGTAGCGCATTGACTGTAAAATTCTACTGGCATTTCACAACATCAGCAATATTTGTTAAGTAACGTTGTCGGTCTTTAATTTTATCGGTTTTTGTATAGATTATAAATCAGAGAACAACTTGTTTTTCACCCCATTATACTTGATTTTCAAGACAGCTAATGAGATGGCACCATTCCATGTTTTATACACATGTACTTACAACTGTTGTCGCTAATATATTCCTGTATTACGCAGGGTCAGTATCTCGACTGTTTCGCCACAGTCAGTCGGCCTTCGCTCTTCGTTTAGTACGTATCACGGAAGCAGATCGCTCATGTGAGGCCACATCGTCCACTTTCCGACACGGGAAAGCGTTGCCCTGTATGGAAACCTGTACCGCGGTCTGTTCAATTCTCAAGGCCTCGCTTTTGTGCTTCCAATAGGTCACGCTTGATTCGTAGTCGTCATAGATCTCTGAAAGGAAACTGCTACCTAATCTCGATGCAAATGTAAGACAGTAAGTGGAGATGTTGCCTGGAATGCTGTATGACGCTCTCCAACCTCAAAGGCAGAGTAACGTGCAGTTCCGATGTACTTCGCGCACCAGAAGATGACAAGAATATCAAAACACTTTCCTAACGTTTCTTCAATGGAATAACGTTGTCACCTCGAGATCTCACCCAAAGATAAGCCACCAAGTACGTATTCGAGAAGAGCGGCATCGGTTCTCATTCTAGTGATTCTTAAATAGACTCAGTATTAAGAAAACAGTCTTAATCGCGTTTTTTATTTATTTAATGCCGACCGGTTTCAGCCCATCGCTGGGGCCATCTTCAGGGCGAACATGTGGTCGACTGCTGGTGGCGTCACGTCTTCAAAGGTGTGGCAGGTTTTCCATACACTACGAACAGTTTAAAGTGTTTGTCCGTATGGAGCTTCGATGGGAACACCGACAGTTTTATCCTCTATCTGTAGTAATTTCCTTGACGACAGGAAACTAGATGAAAGCACAAATCGTCTCTCTTTGAGCCCGCTATAATGGTGCCCACTTCCATTAGAAATGTTTAATTAATTCCTGTGTGCATAAAGCAATTCACAGCGCATTCTGTTGCTGTCAGTGGTATCCACGTACTTTCTGGACGAGTGTGTCATCAAATATGGATTGAAATTAAGTTTAATTCTTTATTCATAATCATAATAATAATATGGTGTAATCTCTTTCTCTTGTAAACAGTTCTCGAATCAACCTTTTATTCTGTACCAGAGAGTATCCTGTAATTAAACTTCCTGACAAATTAAAACCGTGCGCTGGTCCGACACGGTTTTAAACTCTCAGTGCAGCAATTATACTTTCAAGCCTTTTAACAGAAAAAAAGTTATCTACCCACCGAGTTTTATTTTTCGCCAGTCTCCATTACAAAGAAATACATCATGCGTCTACTTCGTAAGAAGAATTACCTCGTAAGTAGAAGTAAACAGAATGGAAGAAAGGGATTACAGAGAAACACAAATTCCAGTTAATGGCGATTAGAGCAGACAAGTGTTTCGCAAATTATTCTGATATTGACAGGTTTCTAATCACGAAAGAGAAATTTTGATAATGGATGACATATTGTCATGAGAGATGCCGCAGCTGCGTAATTTAAAAAATATATAATTTATTGTAGCAGTCTCAGCTGGAAATTGTCACAAATAACTAGTTTCGATCAGATCTAATAATAATAAAAATGTTTCATTTTTATTTCTGTACCTGAAGACCAGCATTAAGTGATCGAAACCAGTTATTATTTGTTGCAGTTTGGAACTGAAACTGTTATAGTAACTACTTAAAAATTGACGCCACAAGCGTCGAACATACCCAGGTAAACGTTCACTATAGTTACGAAGAAATTTAGGAATAGCGTACATTATCTAATTGTTCATTCAGTACTTTTATTTAACCTTCAGAACTTACTGCAGTAATAAATTTAAGCTGTCAGCCGATGCTGACAGGACGTTAGATTATTTCGCAAGATATCAACGTATTAAGACTAGCCACATAACAATCCCCATAATTAGCTAATATTGCATTTCACACTACAGGACCAATCGATGGAGTTAACAGTGACACACGTAATTTCTATGTTTCTGTTGATTTTGGCCCATAGTCAACAGCTATTGAAATAAAATTCTCCCATCGAAATACATCTTCACTGTAAATCTCTTGGCTTCCAATCTTCCCGCGGATAATTTTTTATCACTTTATTTCCGCTGGTGTTACAGCTTCATTCCCCTCCATGCGTATCGTATCTTCACATTCCGCAACATGTCACTTGATTGAGAAACAGACGAGTGGAAGATTTTAAAGTGTCTTTCTGAAGCGAAATTTCATTCTTTACCGACGTTTGACATCTTTATTGTATTGTGGAATTTTTATTCTCAACGAATTCATATCAAGCGTGTCAATCTACTTCCTTTCTCTAACTTATAAGCTTCAGCTATATTAGTATGTAGAAATAGGTTACAGGGATTGCAATCTCTGTGAAGCATTTTCGCTTTACGATTTACATAGTTTACATATAATAGATCAAACAAATGTTGATGTTTCTCCCACAATCTTGTCGATCTTAACTTCTACTCTAAAGACCTGAGTGTCAACGAAACTTCCTCCCATTCGTTTGCTCACATCCATCGGGCGATGTTGTTCAATGAAAACATTGAAATAAGTTATTCTCTTAGTTTTCGTGGCAGATATTTCTCTGTGCCGGACGCACGATTTCTTCATCAGGCCCATTTTCTGTGTATTTGTAAATTGTAAGTCCTATTTTACCAGAAATATGCTTTGGTTTTAGAAACATTTCCCAAATTCTTCATTAACTGAAGCCATTAACTTCCAAAACAGCACAAGTCCACAAAACTTACTTATGACAAAAATGGGATTATTTTTTGCATATCTCTGAACTATTTAGTTTGTTATACTGATATTTTGAGTGCATCTAATATGTGTGTATATGAAACCTTGTTCAATATCATTAAAATCCAATGGCTGGACTAAATGCGAAGAAATGTTAAAAATTTTGTTTATGTGCCGTTTTAAGTACAGTTCATTGTAATCCATGTTGTGAAACTTCAGAATAAGGTAGCCGAAATTAAGGTAGAAAGAGAGAAACTACATATATTTTGGCTTACACGTGTTCAGAATAGTGTGAATAGTACATCTATACTTCCAATCTGAGTCTCAGACTTAACTTGCTGAATCAGCATGTTTTTATCCCTTAGCGTTTCGTATTTGAGCATCAGTTCTTCAAAAAGACGGGGATTGATGGCTACTACACATTTCCCATTGCCCATTACCTTAGGAGGTTTTACTGGTGTGTCATCTTCACAAACACATTCAAACAGTCGATGATAAAGTACCCGTTTCTGTCGGAACTGAAACGTATCGGTGACCATATCACTCGATATTGCTGACAGAGCAAGGAAATTCGTTGATTTTGTATGTCGTTACTTTCCACTTCCGTTGTTTGTCAGAGGGGCAGGCCCTTTCACACTGAAGAGGAAGGTTTTGGAATCTTTGCTCATGGATTACTCACAACAATGCTTATAGTACTTCAGTTACCTGGATTATCTTAACATATTCGTTTGGTGTATAGACAGTGTCTTGCTTCCTTATCTTCAGTTCTAGACAGGCGAAACTGCAGTCACAAGGCACGGATAAGTGGCATCAGTTCATTGCTGTTTGTTTGTAACATGCTCCATTACAGTACTTGTAATACTACCCGAGTGTAGTGTAGTGTAGTCCTCGCCAATAGCACCAAAGTTGCCTTTAAGATTAACGTCCCCATCCGACGGACGGAGCACCAATAACAGTGTCACATGCCTCACTTCATGAGACACTGTGGAGGTGATTGGTATTTGAACCAGGACATCGGCGTGAGGTCTTGTGATCAGAAACTTCACGCCACCACCTCGTCCCCCCCAAATACTGGCAGGGACCTGTGCTTGTGCGAATATCATTGCCTCTATAGTATACAACTTCTGCGAGAATTTTGTATCGTCTATGATTTACGTGCATGCAGTGAATACAGTGATACCAATAACTCCTGTAGTGCTATAAGTTGGACTACTGGTGCGTTGGAATTAATGGCTTCAATTTCTTGTTTCAACACTTGATCATCCGGATTGAATTTTGTTATTATGAAAGTGTGAAAGACTGTTGAAAATGGTTCAAATGGCTCTGAGCACTATGGGACTCAACTGCTGTGGTCATAAGTCCCCTAGAACTTAGAACTACTTAAACCTAACTAACCTAAGTACAGCACACAACACCCAGCCATCACGAGGCAGAGAAAATCCCTGACCCCGCCGGGAATCGAACCCGGGAACCCGGGCGTAAAGACTGTTGAAACAGGTTGTCTTGAATAAAACTATTTTGTATGATCTTGGCTTTTGAATGGTTTTTAACAACTTGATCGTCTGTAAAGATCATCTGTTCGTTCATAAACAGCTTCCAACAGTTCGTTATTCTTCAACTGCTCTCTTCCTTGTTCTCTTGTTCGACGAAGATGCGAATCGAATTCGTAGACAAGGTGTGTTTAAAAGTATTTATAAAATGCTCTCTTTCTTATGAATGTGTAGGTTCTTTTCTGCCTGGCCGATAGCGGAACAGCCGACTGTCGTGGCCGAGCGGTTCTAGGCGCTACAGTCTGGAACCGTGCGAGCGCTACGGTCGCAGGTTCGAATCCTGCCTGGGGCATGGATGTGTGTGATGTCCTTAGGTTAGTTAGGTTTAAGTAGTTCTAAGTTCTAGGGGACTGATGAGCACAGCAGTTAAGTCCCATAGTGTTGAGAGTCATTTTTTTTTTCGATAGCGGAACAGAAACACTAAAGGCGCTCGCACGTATCTGTTTCGCACCGACGGGTGAATTGCAGCATACACCAGCCTGGCGCCAGGTCCCCTGCAAAACTTGTATCGGGCAAGCAAGCGCAGTCGTGTCTCGCACCCAGATACGATCGCGGTGCGCCGGCCAGCCTGCAACCGCGACTCGCCGGGCCTTGGCATTTGGCCCGTACGTGTGCAGGTACCAGCTCACGTACGAACGATGAGAGGGGGGGGGAGAAGGGGGCTAGTGCTGGCGCAACGTAACGGGAGAGGTTGTGCTACAACCGCTTGTGCAGTGCTGCTGCTATCATGGCGGCACTCGCTGGCGAACGCATTGTCACACTCCTGTCGCTATACGAGGCGCAGCACGCCCTCTGTGTTTTTCCTGGGTTAACAGAGGCGATAGGCGCAAGCTAGCATGCAACACGTGTAATGCCTGCCCCACACGGGACGTGCTGCCGTATGTATATTCAAAGTTAATAGCGAAAGTTGACACACGTCATTGTATGCGATAGTAGAAGAATACTGAGGTGACTAAAGTCATGGGATACCTCCAAACACCCTGTGAGACCCCTTCTAGCCCTGCACAGTGCAGCAACTCGACGTGACTGGACTTAAGGCGTTGGAAGTCCCCTGCATTAACATTTAGCCATACTATCTCTATAGCCGTCCACAACGGCGAAAATGTTGCTGGTACAGGATGATGTGTACGAACTGACATTTCGATTATGTTCCATAAATGTTGGGCGATCTGGGTGGCCAAATCTTTCCCTAGAATCGTCCAGAATTTTTTTCAAACCAATCGCGAACAATTGTGGTCAGATGACATGCCGCATTGTCATAGCAACATGAAGCCCATAACTGGTTGCAAATGGTCTTCAAGAAGTTGGCCATAACCGTTTCGAGTCAAAGATTCGCATTCTATTACGTGTAAACATAGCCTACACCATTACAGGACCACCACCAGCTTGACAGTACCTTGTTGACAACTTGGTCCCAGGAGAGACGCTGCAGGCGATGTCGTGCTGTTAGCAGATTCACACGTTGTCAAGAGCGTGAGGAGAATAGCAAATTTCACGCATTCCCCCCACCCCGGACAACGCACTTACCTGTTCGGACACTGCGGCGAAATTTGGCGTTAATGGGTCATGAGTCAAATTTGAGCCCAAGAAGACGGGGCTTTACAGAGTAGTACACGTATCATATACGTGTGCACCACCTATGACTGTATTTCACACTGAAGAAAATGGTGGCTCGTAACCACGAATTCGCAGTTGTCTCCTAAACGGTTCATTTGCAGATCCAAGTTAACTAGAAAGTTTTCTCCATCTACATCTATACTCCGAAAGTCACTATCCGAAAGGTATTTTGCGTCGTACTTTGGGCCACTTTCCCCTTTTCCTGTACCAGTCGCGAATGGTTCGCGGAAAGGGCGATTGCTGCTAAGCCTCAGTTTGAACTCGAATTTTACTTTCTTGAGGTTTTCGCGATGTGTACGTAGAAGGAAGCACTATATCAGTGCGATCTCGGAACTTCAACACCAGAGCACACCATGGTGCAGATCGCGTCTCTTGCAACGTCTGCCAATCCAGCTAGTTGAGCCTCTTCGTGACACTTTCGCGCTCTCTAAAGGATCCTGTAACGAAACATACTGCTCTACTTTGGGTCTACAGTACTCTTTTTCTTCTATTAGTCCTATTTGGTACGCATCACACACTAACGAGCAAAATTCAGTGAGGGCTTGTACTGGCTCACCAGATGACCTGCCCTCTCTTTTACAAGATGATGAAAGGAATGTCGTTTGTTCTTTAAGATTTTCTGTCACTTACGACCTTCTCAACAGTTTCTTAGATAGAAAATTTTGATGTATTCCCCATTGATCAACCACGCACAGTTCCCTGTTTTATTATTTGAGTTATTGTGCGATTAGTCTGTTTATTTTAATTATAAGCTAACTTATTGACCCTACGACTTATCATAGAACATAGATTAAAGAAAAAAAACCTACGTTTCTAGCATCTGTAGACTTAGAGAAATCTTTTGACAAAGTTGACCGGAATATACTCTTTCAAATTTTGAAGGTGGCAGGGGTAAATAAAGGGAGCGAAAAGCTATTTACAATTTTTACAGAAACCAGACTGCAGTTATGAGTCGAGGGGCCTGAAAGGGAAGCAGTGGTTGAGAAGGGAGTAAGACAGGGCTTCAGCGTATCTCCGATGTTATTCAATTTGTATATTGAGCAAGCCGTAAAGGAAACAGAAGAAATATTTGGATAGTAGCTAAAATCCATGGAAAAGAAATAAAAACTTTGAGATTTGCCGATGACGTTGTAATACTGTCAGAGACAGCAAAGGACCCGAAAAAGCAGTTGAACAAAAGCAAAAAGAGAATAACGGTCCGTGGTCGAATTAAATCAGGTGATGCTGAGGGAATTAATTAGGAAATGAGACACTTAAAGTAGTAGATGAGTTCTGTTATTTGGGGAGCAAAATAACTGATGATGTTCGAAGTACAGAGGATATAAAGTGTAAACTGGCTATGGCAAGGAAAGCGTTTCTGAAGAAAAGAGATTTGTTAACATCGTGTATAGATTTGTGTCAGGAACTCTTTTCTGAAAGTACTTGTGTGGAGTGTAGCCATGTATGGGAGTGAAACATGGACGATAAGTAGTTTAGACAGGAAGCGAATAGAAGCTTTCGAAATGTGGTGCTGCAGAAGAATGCTGAAGATAAGATGGGTAGATCATATAACTAATGAGGAAATACTGAATAGAATTGGTGAGAAGAGGACTTTGTGGCTTAAACTGACTAAAAGAAGGGATAGGTTGGTAAGTCACGTTCTGAAGCATCAAGGGATCACCAATTTAGTATTCGAAGGAAGCGTGAAGGGTAAAAATGGTAGAGGGAGACCAAGAGATGAATACACTAGCAGATTTAGAAGGGTGTAGATTGCAGTAGTTACTCGGAGATGAAGAGGAAAGTAGGAGTGTGGCTGAGAATTATATTGTACTTCTCAGCGCATAAATTCCGCATACACCAAAACACTTTCATATTCAATTCTTTAACCAAAATCTCTGATAACTTCGCTGTTGAGCGTCCTATATATACTACCAACACCAACACCATCACTACAAGCATTATTCAAGTATTGGCCGAACGAGGGTTTTGTAAGCTACCTCTTCTGTAGATGGTTTAAATTCCCTGGGTATTTTTCCATTGAATCTGCTTGCAATCTGCTTCACATGCTTCCACTATCTTATATCTTCACCCGTGTCATTTTTCGCTATTAAAGTGATACACCCTATGCACAGTGTCGTGTCCCCCACAACCTAGCTTTGGTATCTGCAACAATTACGTCAATGCTGGTGTTCACACGGTACGAGTAGCAAATCTATCTTTTCTTCTGCTGCTGAAATATTTCTACGGCAGTACGGTTGCCATCGACGATGCCGCAGTGGTTTGCTGCTGGAAACCGGTGCACAGCATCCATCCACCCATTCACTCACTGGGGGCCTGCCGGCGTGATCCTTGGCATTTGCCAACAGCGGGAACTGTAACAGCACTCTCGGCGGCCGACCACGCCCTCAGCTTGTCTGTTGCGATCGCCCAACCTCGGCGGGTACATGCTCGTTAGGAACAGTTGTCGACGGTTTCCATGGTAACGACAGCTTGTGTGCCTGCTGTTATGGTTTGCGACCATCTCCCTCTCCGAGGATACACAGGTTATTGCGTCCGCCATTGTGCTGGTGTCAAAATTTTCTTATGCTCGCGTAGTATGACGTTTCTGGAAAACAAAAACCTCCTCTTTAGGAATTAATGTGGGTTCGGGAAACAGCGAATGCGTGCAACCCAGCTCGGTCTTGTTCGTCCTCGAGACCCAGAAAGCAGTAGATACCGCCGCGTGTGAAGATGCCGTGTCCCTGACTTCCCGACGGAGTTCGGTATAGTTCCACACTGCTGCCTTCTAAGAAACATATCAACCAAAGTAATATCAGACGAGACACGTGACTGGTCTAAAGAGTTTCTACCAAATACAACAACGCCGGCCGTTGTGGCCGAGCGGTTCTAGGTGCTTCAGTCTGGAACCGCGGTGCTGCTACGGTCGCAGGTTCGAATCCTGCCTCGGGCATGGATGTGTGTGATGTCCTTAGGTTAATTAGGTTTAAGTAGTTCTAAGTCTAGGGGACTGATGACCTCAGATGTTAAGCCCCATAGTGCTCAGAGCCATTTCAACCATTTTTTGAACCAAATGCAACACAGCTTGTTGTTCTCAGCAAAGAGAAACATCAACTAGTGCAGGAGGAGGAGGATGAGGAGGAGTAGAATATTAGTGTTCAACGTCCCGTCGACAACGAGGTCATTAGAGACGGAGCACAAGCTCGGATTAGGAAAGGATGGGGAACGAAATCAGCCGTACCCTTTCACAGAATCCACCCCGCCATTCGTCTGGTGGATTTAGGGAAATCACGGGAAACGTAAATCACGATGGCCGGACTCGGGTTTGAACCGTCATTCTGCAGAACGCGAGTCCAGTGTGCTAACTACTGCGCCACCTCGCTCGGTCAACAACGAGTGCGGTAACGTTGAGTTAACCCCAATTGAGTATTAGAGGACCATTACTTTTCACAATATACGGGGTGCTCAGAAAAAGTTCTGAACATCTTGTATTGGTGTTGCAGGGTAGATTGTGCTGGAAAATGAGATACTTTGCGCCGTTTCCGAATTAATTACCATTGATGGGAGCAAATCAGGGCGTTGCTGGCGGAAATTCAAGCGGCCCGCCAGATACAGTTGGTGCCAGGTGTTCTCAAGGCGCTCGAGCGTACTCAGCCTTTTACCAAAGAAAAATCACCATACAGCCGTATGTTTCCATAAGCTATTATTTTATTTACACGACTAGTTTCAGCATCTCATTAAAGACATCTTCAGGTACCTGTTCACTCCAAGAATAGAGAATAAGATACATCATTGCATGCAAGATCGGAGCCATCAATAACTAGATTCCGTGAATTTTCTGTGGAAAAGAATTTCACTGAACGCAGGTATTGATAGCTCCGTTTGTGCATGCATCGATGGATTTGAATCTCTGTAGTTTTGAGTTCCCAGGGCCCTGAACATGACATTAATGATATGGTGAAACTGGCCGTGTAAATAAAATAACAGCTTCTAAAAACATATTGCTGTTTGGTGATTTTTCTTTAGTAAAAATCTGACCTGCTGCTGTCCTGTTTGGGTAGTTGTTAGCACATTTGGGTCGTATTCGGCAGGACGACAATTAAAACCCACGTCCAGCCATCCAGATTTAGGTTTTCCGTGATTTCTCTAAATCGCTCCAGACAAATGCCTGGATGGTTCCTTTGAAAGGGCACGACCGATGTCATTCCCCATCCTCGACACAATCAAAGCTTGTGCTCCGTCTCCAATGACTTCGATGTCTACGGAACGTTAAACCTAATCTTCCTTCCTTCCGTGTCCCGTATCCACGATGGATCGACAGAAATACTCAGCCTTCGTCTCATATCCAGTTTTTGTATCCCGCACTTGTTCGGTTTTAGGGAACTAAACGACCACATCTGGCCCAATCTTCTCTGTAGGGAAGTTGAAAATTTGCGTGCGCAACGCCCTTGTTGGCTAACTTCAGTGCCAATTAACTCGGAAACGGTGCAACGTACGATTTTATTTATTTATTTTTTGTAACAATTACTTCTCAGCCCAACCTACCGTGAAACACCGTTACAAGCTTTCCAAACACTTTCTGATCACTCTTTTCGTAAATGACCTGGTGACTGACGTCGTAAGTTCCATGTGGCTTTTCTCTGACGATATTGTTGTATGCAGCAAAGTCACACAGCTTATTTCCTTACAGAAATCTACAGAGCATGTGCGCTTGGTTCACGAATTGGTTATTGACCCACTACATCAGCAAAGGTAAGCATTACGCAACATCGTTGCAGAAAAATCATGGGAAGCAGTCGCATCTATTAAATATCTAGGTGTATGCTTACGTAACGACCGCATACTTAATCGCAAGTAAGGAGGATGCCAGACTGATATTCATTGATAGATTCGTTATTAGTGTCTTCAATAAATTCAGGCTACTCACAAACCAGGTACCTTACAAAACCCTCTTAGAACAGCACTTGAACATTATTCGTCAGTCTGGGATCCGTACAAGGTAGAACGGACAGAAAAAATAGAGAAGAACCAAAGAAGAGAAGCGCGTTTCGTTACAGGTTCATCTAGTAAGCGGAAATGGTTAGTCAGCTCCTGTGGCAGATTCTGTAAGTGACGCGTTCTGCGACAGGGTGCAGTTTACTGTTGACATTTCAGGAGCATACGTTCCTGAAAGATTCAATTGGTACATTGCTTTCTCGTACATATTTCTCGCGAAAATACCATGAACGGAAAATTAAAGAGTTTCGAGCTCAGACGGAGACGTGACAGTAATCATTCTCCACGCGAACAATTCGCGACTGGAACAAGAAAAGGGCGAAGTAGCAATGTTACTCGAAGCACCCTCCGCGCACACCGTAAGGAGGCCTTTGGAGTAAAGACGTAGCTGTAGAGCACAGGGCCGGAATGAAGTATTGTTTTCCTTTTACAATGTGGTTTTAAGGAACCATTTAGAATTCGGCAGAAATGTTTTAGGGAAACCACGGAAAACCTCATTTTGGTTGGGATGACGGTACTATTGTATCATCTAGATCGGCAAAGAAATACGGCCCAACGCATCTACTATTCCACTAGCAGACGTGTAAGTGTATTTTGTAGATTAATTTACCTCTTCTTCATAGCACACCTAAAAATAACTACACAGAACATTGTGTATGCTGTACCTTCACCGGAAGATGTACGCCGAAATATGAACTACAAGCAATAGACGCACTTTAAAACGGATGCGAAACATTGTAGAACTTCGACGCCGGCAGGCGACAGAAGGACACAGACCCACATCGGCCACAGAGAAAAAGCTTGGGTGACATCCGGGACGAGTTGCTCTGTGACGTCAAAGCCAGCACTGGAGCACGGACTACGTGTTCCACCCAGAGCAGAAGTAAGGGAGAACTCCGGACAGGAATCAGTTACTGTTATTTTGAATGCCCAGAAAAAAAAAAAAAAAAAGGTAGTCACCCTCTCTTTTTTGTTTTTTTCGTTATGCGCTAGCGTCCGCATTGCGCTACCTCTTCCGCCACACAATGAGCGTGATAACTGATTAATTACTCCGTGGCCACAGAGAACGTGCTTCAAATTGCAATTAGCAACTAATAACAGCTCAGCAGAGGCCAATACCTTTTTTTAACGCCATGTTTTTTCCTCTTTGTTGGTTCAGTCTGTGTCAAGCAGACGAATAATATACCAGCATATTAATATTAATAATAGTCCCATGTTTGTCAATCAAAGGGTGTTTCAGAACAAAAACTAACGTACTAGATTATTCAGAAATGTAGTGTTAAAAACTTCCACAGGATTGAAGAGGAGTAATTTAAGATACTAAGCAACGTAGGCAGTTTCATTAAATTCAGTGTCTCGGAAAAAAACCATCTATACTTACGAAAGACTGATAGTGTTTCTTCAGACCGTGCATCTGAAACATAAAATTTCTTTTTAAAAATACATTGCAATCAACGTCATCAATAATTGGAAGAGAAAATATGATACTTCGGTTACAACCAGCAGTTCTACCAATATGAGCATAGCGTTTCTTGAAAATAACACAAAGAATTTAAGTGTCAAATGACATGTGCTACTTTGTTTCTCCATTTTTATATGAAAAACATATGCATGAGAAGGAAAACGTAAAAACTTATCGTTGGTGTGCTTTTCATTGCTTTTGACGATGAGCTTCGTACAGATATAGCGTTATTGGAGGTGCCGGTCCAGTCAAAAGAAACGAGAGTTCTACAAAGCAAACAAACTAGTAATTAAAGTGGAGAAAAAAATCAGAATACCACCAACAAAAATGTTTTTCAACAATCGTTGTTACTTTCAAGTAATAATTTTTTACTATACGAACCATTTGGTTTTAGTACATGTTTTGCCGAAGGACTTGAGGAAAATTTGAATTTGATGAACCATTTGAAAAGCATTCGTATAAAGATTTCGTTTATTGTTCAAATTTTCAAATGTGTGTGAAATCTTATGGGACTTAACTGCTAAGGTCATCAGTCCCTAAGCTCACACACTACTTAACCGAAATTATCCTAAGGACAAACACACACATCCATGCCCGAGGGAGGACTCGAACCTCCGCCGGGACCAGCCGCACAGTTCGTTTATTGGTTTGGTGGTTGATCGTCCCATAGTCTGTGACATTTCAATGACGTACGCAGTGAATGTGCATTGGAGTTTGATGTTAAATGTACTACAATCGTTAAACTGCTCTGCAATTGTCTCCGGAAAGGGTGTTACAGATTAAATACTGTGGTGCAATCGCTATTTGAAACCGTGTCATTCCAGAATAGAGGGCATCGCTCTCGCGCTCGAACTCTGAATACAGGTTACTGTTTTACACCCCGAAACCCCAGAGCGCGTGATGGAAGAAATGGCGAAAAGACAGGGGCCTGAAGAAATGCCACCTATCAGAAGCGACCATGTCGGCACAGTTCGCGAATTTCCCGGGTACACCAGTGCATCCTGACAATGAACAACAATTCTGCTAATCCTCTCCTTCAAAAACTGATAAGATCAAATAACGTCTAGTTTAATCTTCCTGTTAGTTTGCTGACGAGAAACAAGAAGAAAACGTAATTCTCTTCGTTCAGCAGTTCAACCAGTAGACTCATCAGCTTGATACATATACGTAATGGTGGTTCTGTTTTTCATCCTTTAGCTGATATATCTTCCTTAAGAATCATGCCATGTCCTCTGTCGTCTTGGATTGTCAGCTGGAGAATAGGGGTTCAAATCCAGACACCAACTTAACATTTTACTTCTGAATTCTATTGAACTACAGTACCAGATGCACCAAAATCACTGCACAAAGAAATTTCTCCAAATAACAATGTTGAATTTTCTAATTCTGTCAGCGTTTTTCTCTGGCACATTCATACATATCATCTAAACCTAGCGGGGTGGCGCAGTGCTTAGCCACTGGACTCGCATTCGGGAAGACGACGGTTCAAACCCGTCTCTGGCCATCCTTATTTAGGTTTTCCGTGATTTCCCTAAATCACTCCAGGCAAATGCTGAGATGGTTCCTTTGAAAGGGCACGGCCGACTTCCTTCCCTATCCTACCGTAATCCGATCCTGTGCTGCGTCTCTAATGACCTCGTTGTCGACGGGACGTTAAACGTTAATCTCCTCCTCCTCCATATCATCTAAGGAAACATATGACTGCAGGGATCACATATAAACCCTGCTAACCTCTTCGGAAAATAAGCATATTTTATTTTTGTTGTTATCATATCCAGAAACGCCTGAGAGTCTATTTTCTTCGTCTGTTGGTAACAAGATATGTAGAGACCTTTTCATATAACTGATACAGTCTTCAAACGTAATGAGATTCTTACATATCTAAAGCGATGGAATGGCTGGGAGCCTGTAGGATATGTTTGCATACCCAAATTAAGTTAGGAAAGGGAACGAAAACCTGTATCTGAAATTATTATAGCTTCATTGATCCCACTCATATGTCTCTACGCTTCTTTTGTGCTGGTTCATTCCTCCATCCTATCCCGAAGTGTAGAAGACAAGGAGGAGCCATCTAATATACGGCTGAAAAAGTCTTTTACAATCTATTCTTGGTTATAAGTAATGGAGGTTTTAGGCCCCATTCACAGAAAGAACTTGATCGAACTGGACAATAATGGTGCGTTTCCCTCCACCCCAGCTGTTTTAAGCGAACCATGGAACAAAGTTAAAGGTGAATGGTCAGACGAGGATTCGATCCCTGTTGCAGAATGTGCTACAAACCTGTTTATGATTGATTCCTCCCTTCGACGCAAGTTAAAGCACGCAGCGATAAGCCGGCCGGTGTGGCCGAGTGGTTGTAGGCGCTTCAGTCTGGAACCGCGCGACAGCTACGGTCGCAGGTTCGAATCCTGCCTCGGGCATGGATGTGTGTGTTGTCCTTAGGTTAGTTAGGTTTAAGTAGTTCAAAGTTCTAGGGGACTGATGACCTCAGAAGTTAAGTTCCATAGTGCTCAGAGCCATTTTTTGTATTAACATGCCCCGCACGTGCTTACAAAGGTCCTCTCGAAGATTTCGTGACAGCGACGAGTGATGTGCTAAAATACATAAAAGACCTTGATACCAGAATATAGCTGTTGTCATTTGTGCTGTTTTATGTTGGAGAGGTGTGTTTAAATGTTGACATGCAGCAGTCTTGTAGTCTTTGTTTACGTATTACCATATGATAAATAACAAAATAGTGGTGGAATTACTGCCGGGGGTCGTTATTTTTGCTGACGGAAGGCCGTACCTTTTCCCACACATAATTATTCACGTTTAAGGAGAATAAATTAAGAGTTTTCACGGGGAGGGGGCGGGAGGAGGTTGTCTCGTTAGGGTCCCCCGTCGTCCAGACAATATTTCTCTCGCCTGCGGACTTGTACTTTTTAAAAAACTTTTCGTTGTTTCTAATTACATTCCAAAATGGATTTTAATATTTCTTAAGCGCCCCATCTTCTTCGCCGTCCGTTGGCGGTGACATAAGCCCGGTTAGGATTCCAAATATCCTCAGGCGGTGTGGGTGGAGCCAAGAGCTTGCAAATTTCCTCTAGTTCCCCCTCGGACATCTCTTTCGCTTAACGTCTTCCCCCTTTCCTTTATTTTTGCTACGTTCGCAGCACGGCACGGCCAACGGCGCTTCCAATATTCCAGGAAATATTAGCACCGCCATATTGAACGGCTGCTCTTCTTCCCGCATCGGCCGCGGGTGGTGGGATTCGCCGGTGCCGGCGGGCTTCACTGGGGCCCTGCGTCAGCGCCGCCCAGATTTACGGGAAAATCCAGTTTATCATATAAGAGCGAGTCCGCCAAAAGGAATTGTACCCTACTTTATTGCCGACTTCTCTACACGAGAAATTACGAGACGTTCAACTGACCTTAAAGTAATTGGTTTCAGTTCGCTTAGAGCAAGACAATAAGATCTGAAAACAGTTTTACGTCACGTGTAAATCCAGACAGTAATTCCAAGGCATTTAGAGCTTCAAAGGACTGTTATTAATCATGAAAGTAGAAAATTATTTCAGACACATACATGATACTGACGCCTCAAATGTTCGAATCTACCAGAAACTGTTGGAGGTGCTCACTTTCAACGTAGACACCGCTTGAATTCGCACAGACCTGCATTCGTTCCATCCGCTATTCAGAACATTCCTACGAGCTGTTTTCCTTGACGCCATGTAGAAGCTCCGTGGTTTCTGCTGTCTAGCTCCATGCAAAAATTCATCGGCTGTAAACAGCTAGTCCTCAGTCATTAAGGTAATTGATTTCTTGAAATTTATCACACCATAGAATACAGTTTATAATCGAAAAAGTCACCCACTGATACGATATATATATATATATATATATATATATATATATATATATATATAATCAAGTCTCTTCTCCGCCTTTTCTTCATTAAATGCTGTATTACATACATTACTTATAATCAAAAATGGCTCTGAGCACTATGGGACTCAACTGCTACGGTCATAAGTCCCCTAGAACTTAGAACTACTTAAACCTAACTAACCTAAGGACAGCACACAACACCCAGCCATCACGAGGCAGAGAAAATCCCTGACCCCGCCGGGAATCGAACCCGGGAACCCGGGCGTGGGAAGCGAGAACGCTACCGCACGACCACGAGATGCGGGCATTTACTTATAATCATATCTCGATATTCCTCATTTCTAAATCTCCAGCATGCCTTCAGAGGAAACCACGTCGCATCCTTCAAAGATGAACAAATACAACACAGTCGATTATACGCGTGGATAGATATCGAATATTCAAGTGTAAATGTACAAAGAACATAAGAGCCTATGCATACAGTATGCAGTTATTTTAACAAACAATGCAGAAAGTTATAGCCGAATGTTCTTAATACATTACTACTTCCATGAGGAGGATGAAAATGTAGGAATTTTTGTGGTAAATGAGGAGATGATGAAGAAAACTACGGAAAGATGTGAGATTGCTAATAGAGGAGGAGAAGGAGATTATTGTTCAATGTTCAATCGACAACTAGATCATTAGAGACGGAACAAAAGCTCGAATTAGGGAAAGATGTGGAAGGATATCGGCCGTGCTCTTTCAAAGGAACTATCCCGGCATTAGAGTGAAGCGATTGAGGGAAATCACGGGAAAAGATTGCTACTAGAATAATAATTCAGGAGATAATCATTCACGGTCACTCACTAGACTTACTCAGTTACTATCATTAGTAGAATCTTTGTCGTTAATTCCCTAAATTATTACTCTTTTTTTCTGTTACGAACCTGGTATGCACTGGCGTTTATTAAACGTGTCATCGAAGTCTGTAACAGCGTACGATACCTTAAGACAATACACTTAAGATAGAGATCGGACGCTTGAAATGATAAGTGACTGATAAAAATCCTTGGACTGAACAGATATCAACCCGTAGACGCTACGGTTTCAGCATAATGAGTGAGTTAAATTTAGCTTAACTACAAACACCACTCACAAGTAGTGTCCGAATAGTCGTAGTAAACCACTTACGATTAGATTCAGGTACGTGAGTTATGTCAGAGACAGCAAAGAACCTGGTAGAGGAGTTGAACGGATTGGACAGTGTATTGAAAGGAGGATACAAGATGAACATCAGCAAAAGCAAAACGAGGATAATGGAATGAAGTCGAATTAAATCAGTTGATGCTGAGGGAATTAGATTATGAAATGGGACACTTAAAGTAGTAGATGAGTTTTGCTATTTGGGGAGCAAAATGACTGATGATTGTCGAAGTAGAGAGGATGTAAAATGTAAACTGGCTATGGCAAGGAAGGCGTTTCTGAACAAGAGAAATTTGCTAACATCGAGTATAGAGTTAAGTGTCGGGAACTCTATTCTGAAAGTATTTATGTGGAACGTAGCCATGTATGGAAGTGAAACATGGACGATAAGTAGTTTAGACAGGAAGAGAATAGAAGCTTCCTCAAAATATGAGTTACAGCATATTTGTTACGAAATAGCCCACCACCACGATAAATTAGCACAAAATAACCATGATAAGGAAGAAATTGCCACAATTCCGTATGCTATTCGCCTATAAGAAAGTTATTACGATTTTTTAAATCAGTTTTCTTGTCGCGATAAATGTATAGCAGCCTACCCCGTAGAAATGTCTATTACGATCGATATCTTTACCTAGAATGTACAGAAGAAGATGTCATTTGACAGCAAAGCTTGCATCCCTCCCTCCCCCCCCCCCTGTCCCCCTTGCCCTTCATAAATCTTTTCGGGCCTTCGCTATGGCCGGAAAATCCTCAGATTGAACAGAACCGTCAAGCTTTATCTTGTGTACGCTCGCAAATCCAGCGGACTATGAAAACTGTAAACCGTAGCCCGAGGTGGCGAACTCGGCGCAATTTCCAGTCCGGCGGTACTACAGCAGGGCTCGTTTTATTTCCTTTCACCGGGTCTGCCACGCTCTCGCCGAGCGCAAACACATTAGCGGTGAAATGATACGTTCTCCGGCGAGGTGGCTGCACCTCCGCAACAGCCGGCGAGAGAAAGAGGGACACAGAGACGGAAGAAGAGAGGTGGAGGTATTAATAATTCATGATAACCGTTCAGTGTTCGGGAAACCGTTCTTCAACTGCTCCCGGAGGTCTCTCTTTCATTACTCTGCCTCCATTCGTTCTACGGCATCGTTTACAGCACTGTACAAACGACGTTTCCTTACAGAACACCGGCAAGTAGAAGGGAATTCATCACGTTTTAGTAGTAAATTATCATCGGAGTAAAGTACCAGTAGGACTTGAGGGTGCGTTTTTTTATGACTTCCAGGCCAAGAACAAATTACGGTTCTAGCGACATTTCAAGGAAAATATCTCGTGCTTTGTAATGATCACGACACTATTGAAGACCAACTTTTAAATGCGCTGATAATGTTCAGAGTATTTTTCAGATTTCGTTTCACATCTGTCATGTCAGTCAAAGCCAATTTGTAATCAGTAAATTCCAGCTGTCGATTCACGGTTCATGTTGAAGCCTTTTCTGTAACTTAACGAGACTTTCACTTTTGAAAATTGTTGTGTCGATTCCCTAAGGTCTCGACACAATGAGTGGCTAGGTGCACGCGAAACTAACGCAGACGGGCGTAAATTCTGAAACAGGAGACTGGATGAAAAACTATAAAGAAAAGAAGAGAGATTGTCATCTACTTAACTTTTAATAATGTTCTTCTTGTTGAAATACATCTCTTGCATAGTAGTAAGCAATTAGCAATGATACAGATGGCGCCTTGCTAGGTAGTAGCGATGGACTAGCTGAAGGCTATTTAATATGTCTCTCGGCAAATGAGAGGAAGACGTGATACGTGTGGTCGCAAGCTATGTCGTCCGTACAACTGGGGCGAGGTCAAGTCCGTGTCTTGTCACCTGCCCTGTGGTGGCGCTACGTTTGCGAATACACAGTGGCGACACGCGGGTCCGACATGTACTACAGGACCGCGGCCGATTTAAGTTACCACCTAGCAAGTGTGGTGTCTAGCGGTGACACCACAAAAATACTGCGATTCCATTTCCGTAGGTTATTGTGTATCTCCCACACGAGCCGTCACGCTGGTCTCAGAAGAAAGAGCACATCGCCTCTAACGGAAAAGTGACTAGTAAAACAGTTTTATGTTCCATCCAGTAGTTGAGTAACCCAACGGTTTACGTTACGTGTACTTTCACCTACACAGCCAACAAAGTCAGTCTCTTAAGTGGACAGACGAGAAGACTGCCACATGCGTCTACATGATTACCCTCAAATTACTTAAGTGTTTGGCAGAGTGGGCAGAAAACCAGTTTCATACTACATCTACATTTACACTCCGCAAGCCACCCAACGGTGTGTGGCGGAGGGCACTTAACGTGCCACTGTCATTACCTCCCTTTCCTGTTCCAGTCGCGTATGGTTCGCGGGAAGAACGACTGTCAGAAAGCCTCCGTGCCCGCTCGAATCTCTCTAATTTTACACTCGTGATCTCCTCGGGACGTAAAGGAAGGGGAAGCAATATATTCGATACCTCATCCAGAAACGATCCCTCTCGAAACCTGGACAGCAAGCTACACCGCGATGCAGAGCGCCTCTCTTGCAGAGTCTGCCACTTGAGTTTGCTAAACATCTCCGCAACGCTATCACGCTTACCAAGTAACCCTGTGACGAAACGTGTCTCTTTTCTTTGGATCTTCTCTGTCGCCTCTATCAACCCGACCTGGTACGGATTCCACACTGATGAGCAATACTCAAGTATAGGTAGAACGAGTGTTTTGTAAGCCACCTCCTTTGTTGATGGACTTCATTTTCTAAGGACTCTCCCAATGAATCTCAACCTGGTACCCGCCTTACCAACAATTAATTTTATATGATCATTCCACTTCAAATCGTTCCGCACGCATACTCCCACATATTTCACAGAAGTAACTGCTACCAGTGTTTGTTCCGCTATCATATAATCATACAATAAAGGATCCTTCTTTCTATGTATTCGCAATACATTACATTTGTCTATGTTAAGGGTCAGTTGCCACTCCCTGCACCAAGTGCCTATCCGCTGCAGATCTTCCTGCATTTCGCTACAATTTTCTAATGCTGCAACTTCTCTGTATACTACAGCATCATCCGCGAAAACCGCATGGAACTTCCAACTATTTCGCGACTGTTCCACTCTCGAATACACGCAGGAGAAATGAAAACCTAAGTATTTCCTTGCTAGCTCTGGTATCTTAGTTCATTACGATGGGCATCTGCCCCTATGTAGTTGGGTCTCGGTGAAATATTTTGAAATTCAGTGGAGAAAATTGGTGATCTCGCCGGAACGAAAGATCCCTTTATTTAAGTGATTACAATCCAATCCCGCTAGCAGTATCGGTAACCGTCCCGCCCCCTATGACCCCTCCACTCCGGGCCTCATGTCATGATTATACTGAAAAGCTCCCTTTCTTTAAACTTTTTCGATGTCCTCCGTTTTCTAATTAAAAATATCCAGCAATCTGCGTAAATGTTTCTGGGACTGGAATAGGACACCTTGTGTTTGCACACATCGTGACTCGAAAAGATGCTAAGTGCTAAACCTTATCTGCCCGGAGTCTTAGTCTATTAGGGCAGTGACGAAACTTGCTGTTCCTACATGCAAGTTTTACAGCTATTGTTGGAAATCGTTCACGGTTCAGTTACTTGAAATGCCTCATCATTGCGTGCCAAGTGAGAAAAACTGTGTAAGAAAATTAATTTAGGTCGAGTGGAAAACTATGAGCTACTCGGCTGTTGGCAGACAGATAGGCACGGGCTCTGGCTCCGCGGAAAAGGACGGAGGGAGAAAAATCCGTGACTGCGACCCGTGTCGACCCGGCCGCCGCCGCCGCCGCTGCTGCCCGCACATAGAAAGTACGGCGGCGTTTGTTAAAGCGCGCTCCCGCGCCTTTCCTGGCTGGCAAACAATCGCTGTATCGCCGCATCTGACGTGCTCTCATTTCGCGCGGACAACGCCCTGCGGCGCTTACTTTCCTAGGGCGTGGTCGGGCCCTCGAAAGGGATTTCCGCCGCGACTTCGGACGAGGCGTGCGATCTTCAAGGGAGACGCTCTCCACTGTCCTCCTTTCCACTGTCTTTCTAATTTCTTTTCGTAAGTGAAGCACTGTGTTGTGAAACGGCAGTTAAATTCGAACAGTGGCAGTAAGTCACGGAAACTTGTAGGCAACTGCTGCTTCAGTCACCATGTGCGGCTGTTTTGTCCCCTCCCCTCGCTCCTCCCCCAAGATCATCCCACCACCATCACCAATCGCACCCCGCCCCACTTACCGCTTTTATCATGAACAAATCTTGCCCCAGAAAAAATAAGAAACGGAGATGCGACTGCTGAAATACACATACTCTCTCCCCCTACATAGCAAAGAACAGTCATAGATTAGGTTAGTGAAATTTAGTGCATCTGCAGGGACGATTAGTTTCCACACTCAGCTTAGTGAACCAACCCCTCGCCCCTCCAAATCCTCATGAGTGAGTACATTCAACGACTTCCACGTTCTGGAATGGAAACATTCATCGCGACAGAGAAACACAAGCTAGTAAAATAGGCAGTTTCATTTGTAGACGAATAGATAACCTAAACACTGCAACCGAGGAAAACAAATACTCAAACAATAGACAGTAAACATCCATTCCGACTGAGGTTTCCACTGACGATGTCCCTCAGTTGTAAGGTAAATAGTGTGATTTTCAATTACACTATTCAAAAAGACATATGCAAAGAACAGTTAAGGAAAGAGAAATAAGTTTAGGCAGGAGATTTGTACCGACAAAAAGCTTAACAGTACAGAAACGGAAGGAACTCACTCACCTCAGCTTGAGAAGAGCATTAACCCTCGTAATAGCCGCCACCACCTCCAAAGGGATGGTGTAAAAGACGCTTGTGCGCGCCGCTTCCACCCTCCATAACACAGGGCTGGCCTCTTGTAACACCGAAGCAGAGAAACAAAACAGGGGTCTATCACTACGTGATCCACTGACCGTCAATTTTTACGAAATTAGTGAATGACGCCTTTGTCGCCTTTCGTTCGCTGCTTAAAGGTCTAAATATGGCCCATTTGAGATACACGGCATATGTCAACGCAGTATTCAGATTGTTTCCATACTGCAGCGAGCATGTCTTGAGTTACGGGTTCCACAGCTGCTGTCACGCGATGTCTCAGTTCGTTCATTGTTGTTGGTAATGGAGGCACATAAATAGTGTCATTTATAGACCCCACAACAAATAATCGCATACAGTCAGGTGCCGTGACCTTGGAGGCCAGTAATTTAAGACTGAATCATTCGGTCCACTGTGACCGATCCATCTTTCAGTAACCCTTTGATTTAATAATTCCTGCTCTTCCAGATGCCAGTATGGCGGTGCCCCATCCTGTTGGTAAATGAAGTCGCTCAAATCAATCTGTAAATGTGGGGAAAAAAGTTCTCAAGCATATCGAAATACGTGCTTCTTGTAACAGTGGTCCCGGCAAAGAAAAATGGACCATACAACTTTTCCCTTGAAACTGCACAAAACACACTAAATTTTGGAGAGTCCCTTTCATGTAGTACAACTTTATGTGGTTGTTCCGTACCCTGCATTCTCACATTATGACGGTTCACCTTTCCGTTCAAATGGAATGTTGCCTCGTCACTAAACCCTAAGCCTGGAAAAAAACTGTCATCCTCCATCGTGCCAAGAACGAAACTGCAGAAGTCCACACGTTGTTGTGACCTTGGCGATGAGCTTCCGGCAGCTGAATTTTGTATGGTCTCATGTGTAAACGTCGACGCAACGCACGCCAGCCGGACATCGGAGGCACATTTTGAACTGTCGATCTGCACGGCGATCGGCCTTCTGTGGACTCCTTGTGAAACTGTGGTGGGTAAGTTCGACGTCTGTGTCAGACACTCGGGGACGGCACGGCGATTTGCCTTTACACAAACAACCTGTTTCTCGGAATTGTTCATGCCATCGATGGTTCAAATGGCTCTGAGCACTATGCGACTTAACTTCTGAGGTAATCAGTCGCCTAGAACTTAGAACTAATTAAAGGTAACTAACCTAAGGACACCACACACATCCATGCCCGAGGCAGGATTCGAACCTGCGACCGTAGCGGTCGCTCGGCTCCAGACTGTAGCGCCTAGAACCGTACGGCCACTACGGCCGGCTCATGCCATCGTCTAATGCTCCGTGCCGTAGGTGGATCCACACTATACCTAGTACGAAAGTCAAGATGAACAGTTATTACTGACCTGCACTGCGCAAAACGTAAAACATAACCGCTTTCTGTTGACCCGATACCATTTCTGCTAGAACTGAAGTGGACTCACACTGCTACTACCTAGAGGAAACCACGTAAAACTCGGGGGTTTGCTCTTTTCCTCAGTACGTTGTATACGCACTCAAATAACATAATAGTTACGATTTTTTGAAGTCGAATGATTATTTTTGATACACCCTATATATCATGAGCGGAACACCTGATATACAAATGATCTAAGATTGTTGCTCCGGATGATACGGTCTTAGGCCGCGAAACCGGTTGGGTATGAACAACACAAGAATTTGCCCAGCTGTCAGCGGAATTCTTCTTAATATCGTGGCTTCCAACAGCCGCGGATGCCCAGAATACAAAATACTTCGTTGTTATAAACCCAGAAGTGGGGAAACTGGCGCCTGGGCCAGGTGGTGCAGCGAGCGCTTCGCCGCCCCGCGTCGGGCGCCCCGCTGATTACTCGCTAGGCCCCCTCCTCTCCTCTCCACCAGCAGAGCCGGGCTGGCGGTAGTTAGCCGCTGCTCATTAGCGGCACCCGAGCACAGCCGGCCAGACCCACTGTTATTATCGAGCGCGGCTTTCTCCGCGACCCCTGCGGGTCACACACGTCCCGTCGCGGCACAAGCTGCATCTTCTGCTTTCGCCGTCCCGGGACTCAGCGCATCTCCCCGTGACCTCCGGCACCCCCAGGCGGCGCGAAACTCCTAGTTGTACATACCTGCTAGGCTGCCTAACGCCTGCCTGGGTGCCAGACTTCACCTCGTCTGTACTGCCTCGCCAGTACCACGACTTAAGCAGCACACTGTTTTAATAATCGTTATGGCACTTTCTTATTCGCAATAGCCAATGAGCGCCGATCCATCTAAAGTACGGAGTCATCTCTGTAGTCACCAGCCTCTGCTTAATTACCTACCAGTATCCTTATCTGGAATTCACCTTGATTACCTGCCTGTCCATCTACATCTACATCTACATTTATACTCCGCAAGCCACCCAACGGTGTGTGGCGGAGGGCACTTTACGTGCCACTGTCATTACCTCCCTTTCCTGTTCCAGTCGCGTATGGTTCGCGGGAAGAACGACTGTCTGAAAGCCTCCGAGCGCGCTCTAATCTCTCTAATTTTACATTCGTGATCTCCTCGGGAGGTATAAGTAGGGGGAAGCAATATATTCGATACCTCATCCAGAAACGCACCTTCTCGAAACCTGGACAGCAAGCTACACCGCGATGCAGAGCGCCTCTCTTGCAAAGTCTGCCACTTGAGTTTGTTAAACATCTCCGTAACGCTATCACGGTTACCAAATAACCCTGTGACGAAACGCGCCGCTCTTCTTTGGATCTTCTCTATCTCCTCCGTCAACCCGATCTGGTACGGATTCCACACTGATGAGCAATACTCAAGTATAGGTCGAACGAGTGTTTTGTAAGCCACCTCCTTTGTTGATGGACTACGTTTTCTAAGCACTCTCCCAACGAATCTCAACCTGGTACCCGCCTTACCAACAATTAATTTTATATGATCATTCCACTTCAAATCGTTCCGCACGCATACTCCCAGATATTTTACAGAAGTAACTGCTACCAGTGTTTGTTCCGCTATCATATAATCATACAAGAAAGGATCCTTCTTTCTATGTATTCGCAATACATTACATTTGTCTATGTTAAGGGACAGTTGCCACTCCCTGCACCAAGTGCCTATCCGCTGCAGATCTTCCTGCATTTCGCTACAATTTTCTAATGCTGCAACTTCTCTGTATACTACAGCATCATCCGCGAAAAGCCAAATGGAACTTTCGACATTATCTACTAGGTCATTTATATACACTCCTGGAAATTGAAATAAGAACACCGTGAATTCATTGTCCCAGGAAGGGGAAACTTTATTGACACATTCCTGGGGTCAGATACATCACATGATCACACTGACAGAACCACAGGCACATAGACACAGGCAACAGAGCATGCACAATGTCGGCACTAGTACAGTGTATATCCACCTTTCGCAGCAATGCAGGCTGCTATTCTCCCATGGAGACGATCGTAGAGATGCTGGATGTAGTCCTGTGGAACGGCTTGCCATGCCATTTCCACCTGGCGCCTCAGTTAGACCAGCGTTCGTGCTGGACGTGCAGACCGCGTGAGACGACGCTTCATCCAGTCCCAAACATGCTCAATGAGGGACAGATCCGGAGATCTTGCTGGCCAGAATAGTTGACTTACACCTTCTAGAGCACGTTGGGTGGCACGGGATACAAGCGGACGTGCATTGTCCTGTTGGAACAGCAAGTTCCCTTGACGGTCTAGGAATGGTAGAACGATGGGTTCGATGACGGTTTGGATGTACCGTGCACTATTCAGTGTCCCCTCGACGATCACCAGTGGTGTACAGCCAGTGTAGGAGATCGCTCCCCACACCATGATGCCGGGTGTTGGCCCTGTGTGCCTCGGTCATATGCAGTCCTGATTGTGGCGCTCACCTGCACGGCGCCAAACACGCATACGACCATCATTGGCACCAAGGCAGAAGCGACTCTCATCGCTGAAGACGACACGTCTCCATTCGTCCCTCCATTCACGCCTGTCGCGACACCACTGGAGGCGGGCTGCACGATGTTGGGGCGTGAGCGGAAGACGGCCTAACGGTGTGCGGGACCGTAGCCCAGCTTCATGGAGACGGTTGCGAATGTTCCTCGCCGATACCCCAGGAGCAACAGTGTCCATAATTTGCTGGGAAGTGGCGGTGCGGTCCCCTACGGCACTGCGTAGGATCCTACGGTCTTGGCGTGCATCCGTGCGTCGCTGCGGTCCGGTCCCAGGTCGACGGGCATGTGCACCTTCCGCCGACCACTGGCGACAACATCGATGTACTGTGGAGACCTCACGCCCCACGTGTTGAGCAATTCGGCGGTACGTCCACCCGGCCTCCCGCATGCCCACTATACGCCCTCGCTCAAAGTCCGTCAACTGCACATACGGTTCACGTCCACGCTGTCGCGGCATGCTACCAGTGTTAAAGACTGCGATGGAGCTCCGTATGTCACGGCAAACTGGCTGACACTGACGGCGGCGGTGCACAAATGCTGTGCAGCTAGCGCCATTCGACGGCCAACACCGCGGTTCCTGGTGTGTCCGCTGTGCCGTGCGTGTGATCATTGCTTGTACAGCCCTCTCGCAGTGTCCGGAGCAAGTATGGTGGGTCTGACACACCGGTGTCAATGTGTTCTTTTTTCCATTTCCAGGAGTGTATATTGTGAAAAGCAGTGGTCCGATAACACTCCTCTGTGGTACGCTAGAGGTTTCTTTAACGTCTGTAGACGTCTCTCCATTGATAACAACATGCTGTGTTCGGTTTGCTAAAAACTCTTCAATCCAGCCAGACAGCTGGTCTGATATTCCGTAGGCTCTTACTTTGTTTATCAGGCGACAGTGCGGAACTGTATCGAGCGGCTTCCGGAAGTCAAGAAAAATAGCATCTACCTGGGAGCCTGTATCTAATATTTTCTGGGTCTCATGAACAAATAAAGCGAGTTGGGTCTCACACGATCGCTGTTTCCGGAATCCATGTTGATTCCTACATAGTAGAATCTGGGTTTCCAAAAACGACATGATACGAGAGCAAAAAACATGTTCTAAAATTCTACAACATATCGACGTCAGAGATATAGGTCTATAGTTTTGCGCATCTGCCCGACGACCCTTCTTGAAGTCTGGGACTACCTGTGCTCTTTTCCAATCATTTGGAACCTTCCGTTCCTCTAGAGACTTGCGGTACACGGCTGTTAGAAGGGGGGCAAGTTCTTTCGCGTACTCTGTGTAGAATCGAATTGGTATCCCGTCAGGTCCAGTGGACTTTCCTCTGTTGAGTGATTCCAGTTGCTTTTCTATTCCTTGGACACTTATTTCGATGTCAGCCATTTTTTCGTTTGTGCTAGGATTTAGAGAAGGAACTGCAGTGCGGTCTTCCTCTGTGAAACAGATTTGGAAAAAGGTGTTTAGTATTTCAGCTTTACGCGTGTCATCCTCTGTTTCAATGCCATCATCATCCCGGAGTGTCTGGATATGCTGTTTCGAGCCACTTACTGATTTAACGTAAGACCAGAACTTCCTAGGATTTTCTGTCAAGTCGGTACATAGAATTTTACTTTCGAATTCACTGAACGCTTCACGCATAGCCCTCCTTACGCTAACTTTGACATCGTTTAGCTTCTGTTTGTCTGAGAGGTTTTGGCTGCGTTTAAACTTTTTCCATAAACACTCAACATTGTCAGAGTCGGAACAGAAATTTTCGTTTTGATCTGTTAGGTAGCCTGAAATCTGCCTTCTATTACTCTTGCTAAACAGATAAACCTTCCTCCCTTTTTTTGTATTCCTATTAACTTCCATATTCAGGGATGCTGCAACGGCCTTATGATCACTGATTCCCTGTTCTGCACATACAGTCGAAAAGTTCGGGTCTGTTTGTTATCAGTAGGTCCAAGATGTTATCTCCACGAGTCGGTTCTCTGTTTAATTGCTCGAGGTAATTTTCGGATAGTGCACTCAGTATAATGTCACTCGATGCTCTGTCCCTACCACCCGTCCTAAACATCTGAATGTCCCAGTCTATATCTGGTAAATTTAAATCTCCACCTAAGACTATAACATGCTGAGAAAATTTATGTGAAATGTATTCCAAATTTTCTCTCAGTTTTTCTGCCACTAATGCTGCTGAGTCAGGAGGTCGGTAAAAGGAGCCAATTATTAACCTAGCTCGGTTGTTGAGTGTAACCTCCACCCATAATATTTCACAGGAACTATCCACTTCTACTTCACAACAGGATAAACTACTACTAACAGCGACGAACACTCCACCACCGGTTGCATGCAATCTATCCTTCCTAAACACCGTCTGTACCTTTGTAAAAATTTCGGCAGAATTTATCTCTGGCTTAAGCCAGCTTTCTGTACCTATAACGATTTCAGCTTCGGTGCTTTCTATCAGCGCTTGAAGTTCCGGTACTTTACCAACGCAGCTTCGACAGTTGACAATTACAATACCGATTGCTGCTTGGTCCCCGCATGTCCTGACTTTGCCCCGCACCCGTTGAGGCTGTTGCCCTTTTTGTACTTGCCCAAGGCCATCTAACCTAAAAAACCGCCCAACCCCTGCTACCCGAGTAGCCGCTTGTTGCGTGTAGTGGACTCCTGACCTATCCAGCGGAACCCGAAACCCCACCACCCTATGGCGCAAGTCGAGGAATCTGCAGCCCACATTGTCGCAGAACCGTCTCAGCCTCTGATTCAGACCCTCCACTCGGCTCTGTACCAAAGGTCCGCAGTCAGTCCTGTCGACGATGCTGCAGATGGTGAGCTCTGCTTTCATCCCGCTAGCGAGACTGGCAGTCTTCACCAAATCAGATAGCCGCCGGAAGCTAGTGAGGATTTCCTCCGATCCATAGCGACACACATCATTGGTGCCGACATGAGCGACCACCTGCAGATGGGTGCACCCTGTACCCTTCATGGCATCCGGAAGGACCCTTTCCACATCTGGAATGACTCCCTCCGGTATGCACACGGAGTGCACATTGGTTTTCTTCCCCTCTCTTGCTGGGGCCCCATTACGCGCCTGACGTTGGAGCTCCCAACTACCAGTAAGCCCACCCTCTGCGACCGCCCGGATCTTGCAGACTGAGGGGCAAACTCTGGAACAGGACAAGCAGCTGTGTCAGACCGAAGGTCAGTATCAGCCTGAGACAGAGCCTGAAACCGGTTCGTCAGACAAACTGGAGAGGCCTTCCGTTCAGCCCTCCGGAATGTCTTTCGCCCCCTGCCACACCTTGAGATGACCTCCCACTCTACCACAGGTGAGGGATCAGCCTCAATGCGGGCAGTATCCCGGGCAACAACAGTCGTAGTCCGATCAGGGGATGCGTGGGACGAGCTGGCCGTCCCCGACAAACCCCCATCCGGACCCCCACAGTGATGCCCATTGGCAACAGCCTCAAGCTGTGTGACCGAAGCCAACACTGCCTGAAGCCATACACGTAAACGATCTGACGGACAGGGTAAGCAGGAAACTGCCACTGTTTGCACATGACGTGGTAGTGTACAGGAAAGTGGGGTCATTGGCTGTAGGAAGATACAGTATGCCAGACGAATTACACAACCAACCAGTTCCAATAAATGGTGGTTTCCAATTAGCCTTTACCATGGTTTCAACAGATTTAAGTCCATCTTCCTCTGAAGGATAACAAACAACCTTCTCATTAGAAAACAGACAGTAAAGCGATCTCCACATGAAATGTGTCGGCAACGATCCGTACGTCCATATGTAAAAGATGAGCCTCCTAGAATAAAAGGCTTGTCACATCAGTAAAACCAGTCACATAAAATACCAGACCATGTTAAAAGCGCCGGCCAGAGTGGCCGAGCGGTTCTAGGCGCTTCAGTCTGGAACCGCGCGACCGCTACGGTCGCAGGTTCGAATCCTGCCTCGGGCATGGAAGTGTGTGATGTCTTTAGGTTAGTTAGGTTTAAGTAATTCTAAGTTCTAGGTGACTGATGACCTCAGATGTTAAGTCCCATAGTGCACAGAGCCATTTGAACCATTTTGAACCATGTTAAAAGCTACATGCCGACTCAGCATGACTTAGATAGAATTTCTAAACTTTAAGACCACAAAAATTGGGCACTACGAAGGAATTATACGAATGGGATTGAAATCGAAATATGTGATGTGGAGGTACACACAAACAAGGGATTACAATTTCAGAATAAATGGATGATTTATTCAAGAGGAAGAGCTTCACAGAATGAACAACTCAATAACGCGTTGATCCACCTCTGGCCCTTTTGCCAGTTGTTATTCGGCTTGGCACTGATTGAGAAATTTGATGGACCTCCTCCTGAGGGATATCGTACTAAATTTTCTCCATTATAGAGTTATCAAAATCTTAAGTTGATTGGAAGGCCCTGCCCATAATGCTCAAAGAGTTCTCAATTAGGAAGAGATGCAGCGACGTTGCTAGACCAACGTAGGGTTTGGCAAGTACGAAGACAAGCTGTACAAACTGTCACTGAGTGCGGGCATTATCTTGCTGAAATGTAAGCCCAGGACGGTTTTGCCACGAAGGGCAACAGAACAAGGCGTAGAATATCGCTCACGTGCCACGGATGACAATCCCGCAGACCGTCATTGCTGTTGCCGGGCTGTATGGTGGGCGACAATCTGGTTGACATACCTTGCTGTCCGGGGCGTCTCCAGAGTTATCTTTGGTATGTAGAATTGTCTTCAGTGATGAGTCCCGCATCGAACTGAGCCCCGATAACAAGCGAAGGCGTGTCCGGAGACGAACAGCGGTGGGATGCGATGTTGCCCTCCACACGGCCCGACAAACAGGAGTGTCGGTCTGGGGCTATATCGTTTCACAGCAGGAGCCCTTTGGTTGTCAGCTGCGGCATTCTGACAGCACAGAGGTACGTCGACGATATTCTGCGCCTAGTTTTGTTGCCCTTCACGGCAAACCACCCTGGGCTTTACATTCCAGAAAGTCAATGCCCGCCAGCGAGAGTTTCTTCTGCCTGTCTTCCTGCTTACCAAATCCACCTTGGTCAGCAAGGTCGCCGGATATATCCCCAAATAAGAATATTAGGAGCCTTATATGTGGGACCCTGTACCCAGTTCAGTATTTTGACGATCTAACACGACAACTGGACAGAATTGGGCACGATATCTCTCAGGAGGACACCCAACAACTCTGTCAATCAATGACAAACCGAGTAACTGCTTCATAAGGGCAAGAGGTGGAACAACGGATTACTGAGTGGCTCAGTTTGTGAAGCTGTTACTGTTGAATAAATCACGCAGTTCTTTTTGAAATTCGGTGTGGCCGAGCGGTTCTAGGCTGGAACCGCGCGACCGCTACGGTCGCAGGTTCGAATCCTCCCTCGGGCATGGATGTGTGTGATGTCCTTAGGTTGGTTAGGTTTAAGTAGTTCTAAGTTCTAGGCGACTGATGGCCTCAGAAGTTAAGTCGCATAGTGCTCAGAGCCATTTAGAACGATTCTAATGTCTCAAACGAACATCTCGCGTAAGCAGATAAGAGGAATCAGGGCGCGTACGGAAGCGTTAGACAGTCTCTTTCCACCTGCTCCTGCCCCCTTTCCCAGCCCGTGTCCTCTTCCTCTCTCTTCGTGTCCATCTTCTATTTTTCCTCTCTCCATCTACTCCCCTTCCCATTTTCTGTTCGTCTCCTCTCGCCCCACATGCGAGTTAATCTCCTCTTGCTCCATCCCTGTCTGTCCAACGCTTCCTCCACCAAGCGAGGTGGCGCAGTGGTCAGCACCCGCGTTCGGCCATTCTGATATAGATTTTTCCATGATTTCCCTAAATCGCTTCAGCCAAATGCCGGGACGATTACTGTGAAAGGGCACGAACGATTTCCTTCCCCATCTTTCCCTCGCCCGATGGAACCGATGACCTCGCTGTTTGGTCCCCTGCCCCAAATCAACCAACCTCTTCTTCCACGTCCCCCATTCTTTCTCCACATATCACCGTCACCGTAGTAGGAGGTTGCGGGTTGTACCCTCACAGTACTTGTTTCCGGATAGTTCCAGGTCCATAACGAACGAAACAAACAAAAAAAAGAATTATGTATATCCATCTTCGTATACGTGAGTTGTGATAGTTCATCCAAAAATCCTGTACAAAAACACTTTTAACTTTTCCGGAATTTTCCATTTTTGTGGGCAACTTTTCTAGTGTTTCTTTCTCTAGAAACGTTATTCAGAGTATTATGAAACTTTTTTGTAAAAAAAAGCCAAATGGATCACCTACTCTCAACTGTTCACGTGCCAATGAACAGCATTCAATTGTTATTTATATAGATGACTAAAAAGATGAAGTGTTGGCTCTTTAACTGAATACCGAACTCGGTGCAACGCGTACTTTCTTTTGTTACTATTCCCAGGCGCTACCTTAATCCTGCCACTCGCTGCACTCCATTAAGAAGCAATTCCTTGTTGACTAGAAGCTAAAAGGAAGCTCATTTTTACCTGTCATCGGACACAGACGGCGTGAAAACAACGGTATCGAAAAGGAAGGAGTGGACACACAGATCTACATCTTTTATTCGGCGCTGACACGGGAGAAAGCTCTGTTCGCTCTTCCTGGCAGTAGTATCAGCGTTAATGGAGCACAGGATAAAAACGAATGTCGGTCCATACGTCTCTCTCTTCAGCGTCTGTACGTCTCCCTGAAAGTGTGTGGCGCAGCGCGCGTCAGGCAGACAGAGCAGCCGTCGGGTATTACCTGTGAGCTCATCATTTCCGTTTAGTGTCCGCCCGTTCGGACGAACCTGGCTTCCTTGTGTGTGTGTGTGTGTGTGTGTGTGTGTGTGTGTGTGTGACGGGCGGGGGCGAACCGGTCTCGCTGCTCCAGCGCGCGGCTCGTAAACAACACAGGTGGCTGTCAGAGGAAGCCGACGACGTGGGCTGCTCTTTTTACGTACCGTCTGACGGCAGCCTGCAGCCACCAACCAGCTTTTCCTCCTCCTCCGCCTCCTCCTCCACTGATGGTGTGTGCCCATAAAATTATCCACCTTACGGCGTCGTCGAGGTCGTCTTTATACTCCACACTCTCACTGCAGAAGTACTTCCTCTGCCTGAGGAACAGCGGAGCAAGGATCCAGCTTGAAGATATCGAACAAGGGCAATAAATGGACTGCATACTTCGCAATCAAAAAATGGTAACGAACGTACACACACACACACACACACACACACACACACACACACACATTCATCCCGCTCTGCTTTCAGTTCTGCTTAGCACAGCTAATGTGATGCTTGTCCTGCAACTCGCTTCCTTTGTAAAGTGCTGCGAAGCCAAATTCACGGCACTGAACTCATTCAGGACTTGTAGTATCATTAATGTTCTGTTACGCCGATTCATAAAGCACTCTGTCATCAGGCCACAAGTGGCCCATCGGGACCATCCAACCGCCGTGTCATCCTCAGCTGAGGATGCGGATAGAAGGGGCGTGTGGTCAGCACACCACTCTCCCGGTCGTTATGATGTTTTTCTATGACCGAAACCGATACTATTCGGTAGAGTATCTCCTCAGTTGGCATCACGAGGCTGAGTACACCCCGAATAGTGACAACAGCGCATGGCAGCCCAGGTGGTCACCCATCTAAGCACCGGCCACGCCCGACAGCGCTTAACTTCGGTGATCTGAGGGGAACCGGTGGATCCACTGTTGCAAGGCCGTTGCACACAGATTCGTAGCGACTATAAATTCATTTTCTGCTTTTCGTTGCAACTACTTTTACTCTGCTATTAGTTGCCACAGTCAAGCATGCGTCTTCAGTTGTTATCTTTGACTCACATTAACTAACTTCAGCCTGCATGTAAGTATCACAGAACTACGTATCATGTTACTTGTGTCATTGACATCAGCCGTTAAATGTGTTACTAGCAAGGTTGACACACACCTCCAAGCCTTTTTTATTTTTAACCTGCTTCTGTGCATTACTATGAGATGGAATCTTGTAAGTATGCGCAAATTTGTTTTACACATTGGCGTTCTCCACTTATTTTTTTAATGGACTATATTACATGTCAGTAGATGCGTAGCAATGGCTCATACTCCGATATTTCAACAGCACAATAAAAACACCGGAAAATGACATTTAAAGAGCCATTTAATTTCGTTTTGGCTAGGTTTTCCTTTATATCTGCTAGTTGATGCTACAATTAAACTTCATATACCACAGAACTGTATCATCCTGTATTTGTTTTTCTCCTAAAGCGCTTAAGGTCATTACTGGGATGGCTCCTTGAAATGGAGTGACCGATTTTCTTTCCCATACTTTCTCCACTGTGAAGATGGTGAGACGTGGATGTAGTGTACCGCGGATGTTATTCAACCTCTACACTGACCGTGAAGTAAAGGAAATCAAACTGAAATGTAGAAAAGGAACTGGGGTTAAGGAAAAATAAAACTTTGAGGTTTGCCGATGACGTCTTAATTCTTCTAGTGGCAGCGAACGATCTGGAAGATAAATTGAGCGGAACAGTTAGTGTCTTGAAAAGATGAGATTAATGGCAACGAAAGTAAAACAGAGTTAATGGAATGTAGTCGTATTAAATCAGGCGCGTCTGAGGGAATTCACTAGAAAATGAGTCACTAAAAGGGACAGATAAGTTTTGCTATTAGCGCAGCAAAATAACTGATGATAGATCAGGTAAAAAGGATAGAAAAGTCACACTGTCAAGAGCAAGAAGAGTTTTTCTGTAATATAGAACATGTTAACACATAATAAAAAATTGTGGTTGGAATTATCTTTCGAAAGTGTTCGTCTGGAGGCGAGAATATAAGGTTTTGAAATGTGATACTACAGAATTAATTTGAATATTCGATAGGTAGATCGGGTAACTGACAAAGAAGTACTGAGCTGAATTAGAGAGAAAAGAAACCTACGGCAGAACTTAACTAAAAGAAAGTGTTGGTTGTCAGGACACATCCTGAGGTATCAAGATATCACCAGTTTCGTAATGGAGGGAAGAGTGTGTGTGTGTAGAGAGGGTGGGGGAGGGGGCAGTAGAAATTGTAGAGGAAGAGCGAGGCTCCATTGCAGTAAGCAGGTTTAGACGAATGCTGGTTGTAGTAATTACGAAAAATAGACTAATATTGAGGGTTGCATAAAATCAGTCGTCCGAATGAACAGCAAGAAGAAGAAGAAGAAGAAGAAGAACTCCTTCAGATAATGATCCGTCTCCAGCAGCCTCTACGGGACGTTAATTTCTTTTCCTCTGTGGCATATAATAGAATGGATTTCAGATGGATTGAAATTCACAGATCTTGTAATGTACGGGCAAAGTCCCTAGTGGCAGGGACCCCTTTCTGCTGATAGCGTTTCACCACATTTTTTGTTTCTGATAATTCGTTATACAAGCCGAAGTTAACATACCTTGAATTATTATGCATCTCTACCAAGAAGTTAGTAGCGTTTCGCTAAGAGTTCTCCAGAATTGTTCTGGCTTTGGCATGTTAGAGCGAGATGGCGCAGTGGGTAGCACACTGGACTCGCATTCGGGAGGACGACGGTTCAATCCCGTCTCCAGCCATCCTGATTTAGGTTTTCCGTGATTTCCCTAAATCGTTTCAGGCAAATGCCGGGATGGTTCCTTTGAAAGGGCACGGCCGATTTCCTTCCCAATCCTTCCCTAACCCGAGCTTGCGCTCCGTCTCTAATGACCTCGCTGTCGACGGGACGTTAAACACTAACCACCACCACTTTGGCATGTTATCTTGAAGCTTTCGAAGACGTTCAAAAATTGTTACGTAGAGTCGAAAAATGTAGCAGTATGAGGGTACGTAATGACCGTTGGGAACGTGTAACCACTGCCGTATTTTTGACGTCAGTGGCATGCGGGAGTGCGTTATCGTGTTGGAGCAGAACATGAAGCGTTTTGCATCAAGGACAGCGATGCAGATAGCTGATGATAACAGATGTACAACGGAGACTGTTTTGGTAACGAGGAAAGAAAAGAGTAGGACAGACAGCAGCCCGGAAAGATGCCGCCTTCGCCATGGAAGCACACAAGTCCTCAACCGCGCAGCGGGAAGCTGACGGAGAGTGTAGCTCGCTCGCTTTCTCCCGACCCACTGGGCAGCAGGTTTTGCGGTCCCTGGCGCCGTGCGCTGCACGCTTTCGGCCTCGGGACAGGTAACTGCCGCACGCGATAACTGCCCGCCGGGCTTGTTAGCTTTTACTGCAGTGTCCGCGCCGTGCCGAGCTGTGTTGCGCTCCACGGGCGCTGCAACTACCGCACGACCGAACTGGAGCTACGTTCACTTTCCTCCTTTTGCGATAATATTATTCCTCGTTAGACGTCATTAAACGTCAGCTGCAACACTTGAGAGCGTTTCCGTTGTGAAATACCCCCGAACATGAGCTGCACGCATATATTCCCACAGTGTCATAAAAGATAATATCTAGATCGATTCTCCTCAAGCCATTGTGCGGTGCGAGGTGGAGGGTACCCTGTACTACTACTTGTCATTTCCTTTCGTGTTCCACCTGCAAACGGAGTGAGAGAAAAACGACTGTCTATACGCCTCATTATGAGCCCTAATTTCTCGCATCTTACCTTCGTGGTTCTTACGTGCAACGTATGTTCGCGCCAGTACAATAGTTCTGCAGTCAGCTGCAGAAATCGGTTCTCTAAATTTTCTCAATAGTATTTTTCGAAAAGAACGTCGCCTTCCCTCCAGAGATACCATCTGAGTACCGGCAGAATCTCCGTGAAACTTGCGTACTGTTCAAACCTACCGGTATCAAATTTAGCAGCCAGCCTCTGAATTACTTCGATGTCTTCCTTCAATCCGACCTGGTACGGATCCCAAACACTGGAGCAGTAGTCAAGAATAGGTCACAATAACGTCTGTGGCGTTCGCTGGGTTTCTCAGTGGTTTGGTATTTAACTAATTTGTAAATGGAAATGATAATCTTATTTTATTACACTGAGTAATTACTAAATAATATTTCTCCCGGCTAAAGATTTGATCAAGTTGATAAAGAACTCCAAATTAACGTCGTGTTAATGTGTTGTCTGTAAGTTGAGTAAGTGTCACTAAATCACAGTTCATACAAGGGATTCTATACAACTATGGATTATGATGGAAACAGTTATCTTCAGCAAAATGATCATTAAAACCACCGAATATCAGCCGTGCACAACACTGACGTATGTTACCTGAAAAAATATTCTTCGCAACTCGTGCGTAATTAATTTCGGCTTCATAAATCAGCTAGAAAAGTTTGTTATAACGATCGTGCTATGAGCACTGTTTTTAAAGAACCAATCTGATTCGAATCGTCTTCATTAAAATGAGTTCGGGACCACCGGTGCACATTTATTTTTACACATTTGTATTACGTTCGGCATCTATGTCTGCAGAGTTGCGTAATTTGAATTTGCCGCTGTGATAATTGTTAAGATGGCGGCAGACAATTGATAGAGACTTTCTATTGTTAGAGCAAATAAGTATTTTAAATGCTTATTAAACTTTATAGAAACTATACTTTCGTGTTGTGCACTATTTAGCCTTCATCAAGCAAACACTTGATTTGTTTCTAAGGAAAACACAAAAACGCGATACAAATCATGAATGGCTGCGCTCCTTGCAGCGGAAAGAAATAATTAACACAGATAATGCTTACTGAGAGAGGAATTAAAGTTACAAATAATTATTCACTCATGTTTATAATAATAATGAACTCTATTTTCAAGTAATAATTAACAAATGATTACAATTTCTTAACAGACCTCAGTTTGATATGCGTCTTGCGTGCTGAACCTACAAAAGCCATCCAACAAAAGGTAAAAACAAAGGAAGACAAACGCAGATCAAAAAAGGAATTTACAATTACCATTGTCTTTGTATGATACACATCGATATGTCTTATTACATAATAGAATATTATATAAATAATTAATATTTATAAGTTTTCATTGCTTTTTCATACGTCGAGTACATAATGTTTATAACTGTTAGAGACATAATTTCCTCTCGTAGCACTGTAGCCAAAAATTTATCTCGTGGATGTTACACGTCCTATATGCTATCTCCTTTACACGTGAACCACACTTTACTAAAATCCTCCCAATAAACTGAAGTCGATCATTCGCCTTCCCCACCACAATTCACACATGCTCGTCCCGCGTCACATCGCTTTGCAACGATACGCCCAGGTATTTAAACAACTTGACTGTGTCAAGCAGGACACTTGTAATACTCTATCAGAACTTGGCAGGTGTTATCTTCCTATTCATGCGCATTAACTTAAATTTTTCCACATTTAGGGCTAGCTGCCACACCATCATCAGCAAACAACCGCAGATTGGTGCCTATCGTGTCCACCAATTCATTTATGTATGTAGAGAAAAACAGCGATCCAATCACACTTCCCTAGGGCACTCCTGACCATACCTGATGAACACTCGCCGTCGAGGGCAACATGCTGGGTTCTATTATTTCAAAACCTTCGAGCCACTCATCTATATATGTGAACTTATTCCATATGCTCTTACCTTCGTTACTGCCTTTTGACCTTCATCCATAGTTCTCAGTATCTACAGTTCTCAGTATCCCTACATCTATACTCTTCAAGCCACTGTAAAGAGCAGGGCAGAAGGTACGTCCCACTGTACCAATTATTACGGCTTTCTCCCGTTCCATTCACTCATAGACAGCGGGAAGAGTGATTGCTTAGATCCTATGTTCGTGCTGTAGATAATCTTGTATTCGCGACCCGTATGGGAGCGATACGAGGGGGCAATTAATCACTTCAAGTTGGTTCAAATGGTTCTGAGCACTGTGCGACTTAACATCTGAGGTCATCAGTCCCCTAGAACTTAAAACTACTTAAACCTAACTAACCTACGGACATCACACACATCCATGCCCGAGGCAGGATTTGAACCTGCGACCGTAGCGGCTGCGCGGTTCCAGACTGAAGCGCCTAGAACCGCTCGACCACACCGGCCGGCCTTATAGTTGGTTCTGGAAACTTTCTAAGTAGTTTTTCACGGGATAGCTTAAGTCTGTCTTCAAGCGTCTACTAGTTCAGTTATTCCAGCGTCTTGGTGATACTCTTCCACGGGTCGAAAAAAGCTGTGACCATTCATTCGTATTCCCCTTCTCTGTATACGTTCAGTATCCTGTGTTGGTCATATTTGCTATGGGCCCGACGAGTGTTTTTCATGTGGGCTCCGTTGCAGCCTGATTGGATTTTCCTCTAGTATTCTACCAATGAATAGAAGTCAATTGCCCGCTTTGACTACGACAGAACTTGTGCGATTGTTCCATCTCATATCACTACAAACTGTTGCACCTGAGTATTTTTATAAGTCGATCGATTTCATATGGGACTTACTGATATTACAGGTTGCTATGTTTTTTTTTATTTTTCGTGCTCAGTTTTATATTTCTGGTCATATAAATCAAGTTGCCACTCGTTGCACCACTTTGAAATGTAATCAAGATCTCACTGAATATTTGCTCCGCGTTTTCCAGCGAGTACTTCATTTAGTTAACTGCGTCGCCTGCCAAAAGTCTGAGGTTGCTATTAATACTTTCTGCGAGGTCATTAATATACAACATGAACAGCTAGGGTCTCAGCACACAGTACTAGCGTAGTTCCTAGCTGTACACCTACGAGCAACTGAATTACAGCCGGCCGAAGTGGCCGTGCGGTTAAAGGCGCTGCAGTCTGGAACCGCAAGACCGCTACGGTCGCAGGTTCGAATCCTGCCTCGGGCATGGATGTTTGTGATGTCCTTAGGTTAGTTAGGTTTAAGTAGTTCTAAGTTCTAGGGGACTAATGACCACAGCAGTTGAGTCCCATAGTGCTCAGAGCCATTTGAACTGAATTACTGGTAGCAAGGGTGTCGGACAGAGAACGGTCCTATCAACACGGCTGTCGGACCTTATGCAGGCGCATATGTTACAGTGTGACACTCGAGTGCAAGGTGGACAAGACGTGCCTTACCATTGCACCTGATAGCTAATGGATCGTGGATGATACATTGGTAGGTTATTCACATACTTCGTGTCAAGGTAGTGCCACGAGTACTTCCAGAGAAACAGTCACCGCTAGAGTTAGCTTCAACGAACGAAGAAATCTTTGCGTGGCATTTATTTCCAGAATAAATACTAGCTGATGTTTGTGCAGGAACGTTACCTGAACAACCAAAAGGCACGCTTCTGCAACCAATGTCTCCTCCAAGAAAATGTGTCGAATTAAAGGCTGGACTTAACATCAAAAAGTTCCAAGGTCGCAACTTTTTTACTCGAACTGAACATTGTATCTTTATTACTGGCCATCTGAGAAGATACGCTTTTCTAATATTTGAGAAACAAACGAAGCGAATGCAGTTCTCCTGAGAGGAAGCCATACTGCAACAGGTGTCTCGGCGACATAAATAACTTACTTGCGCGGTGCGTCCTAATTCCTGCGCCATTATATTCACCGCTACATGTTTACTTCTATTTCCCACTTCACATTCTTCGCCTTGTTTACGCTCGAAAATGGTTAAAAGATAATAAGAAAGTAAAGGAAACCGGCTGTGAGTAAATTTGTAACCATTTACGGTCTGCATGAATGTGTAACATGTTGTTGTTGTGGTCTTCAGTCCTAAGACTGGTTTGATGCAGCTCTCCATGCTACTCTATCCTGTGCAAGCTTCTTCATCTCCCAGTACCTACTGCAACCTACATCCTTCTGAATCTGCTTAGTGTATTCATCTCTTGGTCTCCCTCTACGATTTTTACCCTCCACGCTGCCCTCCAATGCTAAATTTGTGATCCCTTGATGCCTCAAAACATGTCCTACCAACCGATCCCTTCTTCTAGTCAAGTTGTGCCACAAACTTCTCTTCTCATAAGTAAGAAATGTTTGACACCCTATCGTCGTCAGGATAGGGCGTTGCACTGTTGTTCAAGAGGCAACGAAGGACCGTTCATGATCCTGACAGCCCGCATCTCGTGGTCGTGCGGTAGCGTTCTCGCTTCCCACGCCCGGGTTCCCGGGTTCGATTCCCGGCGGGGTCAGGGATTTTCTCTGCCTCGTGATGGCTGGGTGTTGTGTGCTGTCCTTAGGTTAGTTAGGTTTAAGTAGTTCTAAGTTCTAGGGGACTTATGACCACAGCAGTTGAGTCCCATAGTGCTCAGAGCCATTTGAACCATTTTGTTGATCCTGACAGGGAATACTAAACAATCGACTGAACAAATTCATGGGAACCACTGTTGTGTCGATGGGAAATTTATTACCGATCCGAGTTCCTGATACAGTATCTGTTGCTCAACTAATGTACCATCTTGTTCTGTGACTAATACAGCGAAGAGCCAAAGAAACTGGTACATCAGGCTAATATCGTGCAGCCCTTACCCCCGAGCACGCAGAGGTGCCACAACACGGCGCAGCATGGACTCGACTAATGTCTGAAGTAGTACTGGAAGGAACTGACACCATGAATCCTGCAGGGCTGTCCATAAATCTTTAAGAATACGAGGGTGTGAAGATCTGAATAATACGCTGCAAGGCGTCCCAGATATGCTCAACAGTAGTCATGTCTGCGGAGTTCGGTGGCCAGTGTTCCTGGAGCCACTCTGTAGTAATTCTGGACGTGTAGTGTGTCGCATTGCCCTGCTGGAAGTGCCCAAGTCCGTCGGAATGCACGATGGGCATGAATGGATGCAGTTGATCAGACAGGATGCTTACGTACGTGTCACCTATCCAAGTCGTATCTAGGCGAAATCAGGGGTCCCATATCACTCCCACTACACACGTCCCACGCCATTACAGAGCCTCCACCAGCTTGTACATTCCCAAGCTGACATGCAGTGTCCATGGATTCCTGACATTGTTTCCGTTCCCGTACTCGTCCATCCGCACGATACAATTTGAAACGAGACTCGTCCTACCAGGCACCATGTTTCCAATCATCAGCAGTCCAGTGTCGGTTCGACGGGCACAGGCGAGGCGTAAAGCTTTGTGTCATACAGTCATCAAGGGTATACGAGTGGGCCTTTGGTTCCGAAAGCCCATATCGAGATGTTTCGTTGAATGGTTCACACGCTGACACTTGTTAATGGCCTAGCACTGAAATCTGCAGCAATTAGCGACAGGGGTTGCACTTCTGTCACGTTCAAGGATTCTTTTCGGTCGTCATTGGTCCCGTTCTTGCAGGATCTTTTTCCGGCAGCAGCGATATCGGAGATTCGATGTTTTGCCAAATTCCTGATTTTCACGGTACACGCGTGAAATAGCCTTACTGGAAAATCCCCACTTCATCGCTACCTTGGGGATGCTGTGTCCCATCGCTCGTGCGTCGACTATAACACCACGTTCAAACTCACTTATATCTTGATAACCTGCCATTGTAGCAACAGTAATCGATCTAACAACTGCGCCAGACACTTTTTGTCTTACATAGGCGTTGCCAACCGCAGCGCCGTATTCTGCCTGTTTACGTATCTCTGTATTTGAATGCGCATGCCTATACCAGTTTATTTGGCGCTTCAGTGTAGTATACAATTTTCGGCGAATTTCCGTTTTGATTCATGGTATATTTTCGTTTTTTTCTAGCAGCGTCTGATGCTTTGGTTTCTACGTGCACCTGACCTTTCCACGATAACGATATGGTCAAATCAGTTCGGTGCTTCAGAATGTACGTTTTACCTTTTATCATGTTGCAGTGATGACTCTGTAGACAAATCGAAAAGCAGTAGGTACTAAGGACAAAAAAAAGGTATTTTAAGGTTGCACAGAATTGTGCTTGTATATTATTCAGTGTCTGTGTACTTCGAAGTTTATGTATATATAAATATAAATTGCTGTCGGGGCTCTTACTCTTAGGAAGCTGCATTTCTATGAACTAGCGAAATAAAACACCCAGCACTGAACAAAATCGTTCAGTCAGTCTGGAAATGAACCTGGTAGACGTTACCCACAGCTCAAAACCACTTCAGAGCTTACCAATAGTTGATGACTAATTTACAAGTAACTAAGTCTCTTGGAAAAAAGTGGCTCAAAATTTTCGACAAATATATGATAGTTGTCGGTTTTCCACAAATCACATGCCATCTAACACGCATAAACATCTTGCATTTCGGTACCGATCAAAGTAAGTTAATGGTTACCGGAAACTTCATTTTTTCCAAAAACGTTCACAGCGACGGCTGTCGAAAGTACGACGTATGGGCCATACAATCTATCGGAAGCTACGTAAGAACCTTTCCTGCGACTGTGTCGCAGTAGTTCGCACGGCGGCCGCTCGGCGCGCTCGCAGCGCCGCGTCGCTTGGCGGCGATGAGCGATGGAGAGGTGGTTGCGGCGGTGCCAGGTGCCGCTCTCGCACCCATTGTATTCGCTCTGATTTACTGGATTTGTCTCGCGAGATCGCTTGCGGGCCCGACAACAATTTGATTTCCCCCGCGCCACTTTGCTCGGTGGCGTTAAGGGCTCACCGTCCTGTTGCGTCGAGCCGTGACGTCTCTCTTCCTACCTGCAGTACTTAACCCCCGCAGATTCCACCATCGTCATCATAGGCAGTACATTCGTATCCTAGCATTATCTATTAGCACCCATGCTGCCCCTCACAATTTTATGAAAACGTGAGGAATTTTTCCTGTATTTACAATGTAGATTGAAAGGCAAGAAGCTGCTTCGCGCTAGGGATGGGAGAAACCGTCCGGGTAAAATCGATACCACCATTTTAGTTGTTAATAACAGGTAGCTGTCAGTTAGCCACAGCAACTTTACTAAAATTTTTCGTTGTTACATAAATCTTTCTTTAAGCATTTTTATTCATAAAATTTGCCTTCGTTTGAATTTCTGCGTCCGGCCATGTTGCCGAGCGGCTCTAGGCGCTTTAGTCCGGAACCGCGCTGCTGCTGCGGTCGCAGGTTCGAATCCTGTCTCGGGCATGGATGTGTCCTTAGGTTAGTTAGGTTTAAGTAGTTCTAAGTCTAGGGGACTGATGACCTCAGATGTTAAGTCCCATAGTGCTTAGAGACATATGAACCATTTTTGAATTACTGCGTTATGTAGGAAATGTGAAAAGCGATCATTGCCATATCAGTAACAATGTCGACAGAAACGAGCAGCAAACAAGCGGCATAACAATTGGTACAGCACTGCTGTGACAGTAATGTTCCTCTTGCCGTGTGTCGTAGCTTACGATACACGTGTACGTTCACTGTGCACGACGTACTTCCATCTGGGTGACCAATGAGTTTTTTTACCATTTTTCACGAGTTGTTTCACTAGACATAACAGCAAAATTTATTATGTACAGACGGTATAACAGAAACTACCACTTATTGTTTAACCATGAACGATACCTACATTTTTTCGAAGGAATAACGGAAAAAAGACTGCAAAAATGTTTTCGAAATTTGTTTGTTTGGTAGATGCGGCAGTTCTAAGAAAAAGCCACTAACTCTTTATCCATGAACTGCCTCTGAAAGTAACAGAAAAGAATGAAAACCGTCTTGATTCCCGTTGATTTCTTCCGATGTGTACACAGACCGAAGTTTTCAGCTATGGAAAGTCTTTCGGATTCCACATTAAACTCTTTAAGTCCCCTTTCTCTGGTATGACACGTAAGTCGCCGGAACGGCGTCAAATTGAAAGAATTCCATCACGTCTCAGAGCCACACGATATCATCATCAACATCGTCATCATCATTGAAAAGAGGCTAAAATATTAATTTGAAATTTAGATTTTTCAAGTACTTACGAACTCTGAGAAGATTCTACAAATATTTTCCGCCAGCAACTCATTTATCGATGCCGGAAACTATATAATGAGAAAGAAAACATGGACCTCGTTACTGCGATGGTTTAGCACGCACATCTATTGATGAATGCAACGTTCCGCAGTGAAAGAGGCTGGTGACGTGTGGGGAGACTGGACGCTACCTTTACAAGTTCTTCACGTGTCAGATGCTATCGCTAAAATGGACTGCCGTTCGCGCGTCTCTCGGGCAAACAATGCAACCGCGCAGACAATTGGCTTCATGCGACGACAGCGTTTTCGTCGCCACCGTTGGCGCACGCACACGCGCACGCACACGCACACGCACGCGCGGACTGAAAAGTTGTCCGTCAGTAGAAACGAACGGCATATGGAAACTACGAATGCCGGAAGTTGAGTCTAAATTGTGCTGTTACAGGTTTTGGACGGGTGCATTAATAACAAGAACATGTTTGATTCCTGAACACTTTGAAAAATAACAACTTTTTTTTATCACCTTACTATTCATTAAATGTGATCTGTTGTGAAATCAGGGTAAATTCGAACAAACAAACTCTTTTAACTTATGGTAACACTGCGATGACAATTCTGGAACGGACTGGCCAACTTTCTCTAGTTTTGATTGACGACTGTTGCGTAGTGCTCCTTTCAATGGCTTCGTGAACCAAGGGACCAAAATTCAACTATTTTCTGTCGAACTTTTCTTACAACTATTATATTTTTACCGATGATTACATCAAAATAGAATGTTCCGTTAGATTGCAGAGGCACACGGAGATTTACACCTACACATGTCGATTTTATATATTATGCTGTTGTATCGTGTGTGCGATTCAGTCAGATCACACAAAGGAAACTATTAGGGACCGACGACGGGTAATGTATGTCATCGTTCGAGAAACAGTTTACGTGAATAAATTTTAAAACAAGAAGGGAAAGGTTAATAACAAAGTATAAATCATATTTGAAAACGAACCGTTTCGATATATAAACTCACGTTTACAGGAACACGATCGGTTTCGTGATATCAAATCACATCCTCAGGTATACGTAAATCAGTAAGAACTGTCATTGACCTGTGACGCACAGGTTGCTGCGGGTAACAGCTCTTTATTTTGAAAAGATAGATGCCTCCATCAATCCCAGATAATGGGCTTAATGTTTTAATGACTTGCTTACACCTGAGGATGAGGTCTGATATCACATAATCGGTCGATTTTCTGAAAATAAAGATTCATAAATAGCATTTGTCAAATATGTATTAATTTAGTTGCTGTTGCCCACAACTCAAAACTATTCGTTAGAAGGATACAAAGAGTTCCTACATAATACTATGTTGTTAAGCGCAGTCGACAATTATGGAACAGGAAGTAGCAGCAGAGAAAATTTTAGTCTCTTAAAAAGCACGCACTCCGCCTCCAACACCAAACTATTAGCGCCGCTACGTTCTGTGGAGAAGGACATGGGTTCGTTTCCCGGTACCTCCTCAGGTTTTCTTCCGATTGGAGATGGCCGGGAAATAGGTTAACTCAGTCTGGTGACGTCAAATGAGGGGCTTCACAAACAAAGAAGCAGCAACATTGTCGATACTCATCTTCTGGCAATAGCAGCTCGAGGACTTCGCGACATGCTGATCACAAGACCCGCGATAGCAGTTCGCTCCTCCTAGCGCCTTGTAGACACCAGTCGGCTATTCGGAACAGGCGTTAAGAACTAATCCCTGAGGGCAGGCCGGCCGAGGTGGGCGAGCTGTCCTAGACGCTAAAGTCTGGGACCGCGCGACCGCTACGCCTGCCTCGGGCATGGCTGTGTGTGATGTCCTTATGTTAGGTTTAAGTAGTTCTAAGTTCTAGGGGACTGACGACCTTAGAAGTTAAGTCTCATAGTGCTCAGAGCCATTTGAACCATTTTTGAACCTGAGGGGAGTTTAGGTTTACAAAGCAAGGTATTTCGTAACGCACTATAATCTTTATTCGTCGTACTTTCGTGCAGATCATTAGATAAAAGAACTGAAACGAGACATAACGTTTTAGTGATGACTGTATGCGAGATATCGAGTAATTCTACGGTGAGACAGCTACAAACGTGACGACAAAAGGCTAAGGAAAATCTGTTGCCTAAAAAAATAAAAAACCCTACGTTTATGATCGCACTATCCTGCACTTTTTATACTAATTTCTACACGAAAGATATCTTCGTCTTTTTCTTTTTGGCCCTGAGACACGTAGGACGTTGGAAGTATTATGTAAACAAATTATTGGACCAAGAATTATGGATGCTGGTTATCAATGAAGCATTCGATTTTCGGTTATAGCGGTTTGTTTCCACGCCAGTTTAGCCCGACTGTTAAAACCGTTCAAAATAACCTTTTTCTGAGATGACCGATTTTCGGTCTTTTGTTTCTATTATTTCCTACAGGAGACCAAGAAATCGAACAAAAAATGAAAAATTTAGAGCTCTTTAGCTTCAACACGCATAGAATCAAAATATTAAATTAATTAGGCAAATAAAAGAAAATTTAATCCTTCCACCATTCGCTGCTGTTCTTGAAAAGTGATGAGAAGCTGAATACCGGAAAGTAAAATCACCAGTATTCTACTGTTTATTTAAATTTTTTGAAGCTTTGTTCAAAAATAGTGTCGTGATCGGAGCTCATACTACTACTACTTGGGTGACCGAGCGGGGTGGCGCTGTAGTTAGACACTGGACTCGCATTCGGGAGGACGACGGTTCAACCCCACGTCCGGCCATCCTGATTTAGGTTTTCCGTGATTTCCCTAAATCGCTCCAGGCAAATGCCGGGATGGTTCCTTTGAAAGGGCACGACCGACTTCCTTCCCCATCCTTCCCTAATCCGATGAGGCCGATGACCACGCTGTCTGGTCTCCTTCCCCAAAACAACCCCAACCCAATTACTTGGGTGATGCAAAAAAGTCAGTGCTTCAACTCAAGCTGAAAAACTCTGTTTTATGTGTTAGTTTTCAATGACTACAAGCAGATAAAGGCATATTACGCAGAAACAGATTTTCTGTTTTTATGCATGCTATCAATGAATTACTGTTAAGTTTTTAATTTATTATTGTTGCCATAATTTCCTTCCTTATTATGTCAGACAAATGGCAGCAGATATTTTTAAGCTTTTAAAGCAAATGAAGCACTGTAGTTCATTGGTACGTCGTAAAAATATTTCCAGACTGGAGATGGTGAGATTTTGCGACACAGCGGGTGTCGAACCAGTTTGAAAGGTATGCAGTAGTTATGTTTTCTTCCTTTTGAATGTTATGTAATCCGAATGCAGGGCCGGACGGAGTGCCGAACGGTTCTACGCGCTTCAGTCTGGAACCGCGCGACCGCTACTGTCGCAGGTTCGAATCCTGCCTCGGGCGTGGATGTGTGTGATGTCCTTAGGTTAGTTTGGTTTAAGTAGTTCTAAGTTATAGGGGACTGATGACCTCAGAAGTTAAATCCCATAGTGCTCAGAGCCATTTTTTTATTTTTGTACATTAATAAAAGATATTCCCTATTCTAAGGTAAATAACGGGCAGTCGAATCAGTTGCTGTGTCAGTTCGCCAATTTTCTTTAGGCCACTGGTGGCGAGGAAAGCACTGTCGTCGCAAGAACATAAGGTTCTGAACAAAACGTAATCTTTGTAGGATGGGTCATTTAAAACGAACAGCGGTCTTCGCTCTGTGAATTCTGAGCACTTAATTAAGCAGTGTTCTAACAACATGTACACCATTCCGCAGACTATGTTTTCAAGAAGTTTTTAGCATAATTGAAATAAATAGATACAAACCCCTGGCTCTAAGTGCCTTTCTCATGACACATTCAGTCTTTTTTTTCTACTTGTAAGCTCTCCGTTGTAGTTTGGACCCAGTCGCTGTGTTGATGTTCTCATATGTGCATACTGTGGCAATTCTCCTTCGCATGATATAAAAAATAAACAAAAAAACATCGGTCTTGCGCGAAGTGTGTGTTGATTCGTTACTCCGCCGAATACATTCGACTCCAATGGTCCCACCGAACATGAAGTAAATAAATGCATAAACCGATTCCAACGTCTGATTTCCCAATACCGTAGCCTAATAATTACGTCCAGGCAGTGTTGAACCAATTAACAAGTACCTTCTGGCGCTTTATGCAGATAGTGAATAAATGAGAACCGTAGAGCGTATCTAATGTTAGCTGTCGACTCTGAGACGCAGCTGTGTCAGTTTCTCCTCCCCTCCCTCCTTTTTAGTCTTTCCCGTGCGGAAGAAATAGCAGCATCGCGACGGAAACTATTTCAATATAGACAAGCAAGTGTGTGAGGGGGATGGGGCAGGGATAGTACTAGGAAAGAAAAACTTCATGACCTAAAAAAGGAGAAGCGGACCGAAGGGAGGAGACGAGGGGAGGAAGAGTGGGAGGGGGAAAGGAGGATGAAAGCTACGGACAGAAATACAGTTTTGAAGTTGGGTCCGAGAATAAGTTTTCGTCAGGATATTGCGAGCCGAGCGAGTTGTCGAACGCTGGGGGAATCCCCCCCAGAGGGTCGCTGGCTGCCCAGGCCTCTGCCCAGGGATTGAATGGACATCACAAAGCTGGGCTCTGCGCTCCCCTCCATCCCCCCCCCCCCTTCCCGTGACCCCAGAGGTCTACATATAAATATTACTGTTGCTGCGGCGAAAGCCCGCAAAGAGGCGCCGTAGGCTCGAAAGGGGGTTGGTAGGTAGGCGAGGCGCGGCGAAGTGTAGGGAGGGGCAGCTCAGCAGGGTCATACAACAGAAATCTCTGGCTCTGACATTCGGGAATGCCTGATGAATGGATTAGTGTGCAGAATAAACAGGTGTAGCCTTATGGGGCACTAAAAAGTGATCTGTGTGATGCAACACAACTAATATCAAAACAGTTACTGGAATTTTATGTCTTGAGCCGTATCGCTGTTGCCTGCTGGGAAGTTCAAATAAGGAATTAGATTGTTTATCGTTACAGGCTCCTCCGAAGGCTATGTGTTAAGTTTTCTACACTGTTTCAGAATCAATGTTTGCTGTGTCGTTGCATACAATGTCCTTCGTATTTGAAGGACTTCTTTATTTGTCGTACTTTTCTATTGATTCCTTACTTCATACTGACAATTCATTTTTAACATATTGGAGCACCTCACCTAAACTGTTTCTAATTTCTCCCTCTCCTACTGATGTCAATCCACGATTCGCTGCCATGCAGTGCTACAGTTCTTAAAAATTGAAATGCAAGACGATACTAAACATCATTTCAGCTTATTTAGACTGTAGAAAGTTTTTGAAGTAAACTTATTATTTTGTGTGTACCAGTTTCAAATGGTTCAAATGGCTCTAAGCACTATGGGAATTAACATCTGAGGTCATCAGTCCCGTAGACTTAGAACTACGTAAAACTATAAACCTAACTAACCTAAGGAGATCATACACATCCATTCCCGAGGCAGGATTCGAACATGCGACCGTAGCAGTCGCGCGGTTCCGGACTGAAGTACCTAGAACCGCTCGGTCACAACGGCTGGCGAGAGGCGTTGTGTGTTTCCTATTAAAATTCCGAGAGAGTACGTTCCGGGAGGATTCGGAGAACGTATTACTTCCTTCCACGTACGTCTTCGACAGATCGGAGCTAATACAGAGGTTTACGAATAGTCATTCTTCTCGCGAGTCGTTTGCGAATTCGATAGGGAAGGGATCAGGTAGTGTTACCAGGGCATCCTCGATCACACACCGTCAGGTGGCTTTCGGAGTATTGTAGATACAGATAATCTTCTGCAAAAACTCACAAAATTCATAGCTATCTACGTTCTTGTTGTGAAAAAGTAATTAAATGTAGCCCTCTGTCCCAATATAATACAACTTAGTATTAAAATACGCGATGTCTCATGCAAAAAAGACGCGTAAGCAGGACGTCTTAATCTCTATCTTCATTTGGCTAGTCACGATACTCCTCTTGGAAAAATGAAACGTCTCTACCTGCTATGTAGCCCAGCTTGGCATAGTATATTTTAAGTTGGACAAAAAGATCAAGTTTAATGAGTCCTGCTCTCTTAATAAAATCATATCTAATTACGCCAAACTGAACTTGCGTAAGAAATCGTGAGCGCACAGTAAATCAACAGAAGATTCGAATATGAATGGGTGAGAAGTGAAGTTAGATCCTCACAAAAAAATAAGCTTTGGTCAGTCGAACAGCTAATGATTTGCCGTTTCGCCTACAGCCTGTATTTCCCCAGTGCACCATGCTGATATTTTCGTTCTTGTGTGTGATTTTCTGTGCAAGAGAACGTGAAAAAATTCGTCTCGTACACCGATGGTAATTGGAAGCCACTGAATGTCCCATGAAAGAGAGGAATGCCTGCCAAATCATCTGACGATAGGCTTCGTTCGAAACGTGTAATGCAATAAAGAAGTACTGCCAATACCTTGTGGCTGTTATTAGCGAACTATCGGCACTGGTTACAATTTTTGTTAGTATCGAAATCCTCACGCAATACATTCTTTCGTATTAAAAAAATTAAATATTTGCATTGGTGATCAATGTGTTGTTCTGGGATAAAATAACATTGAAGCAGTAAAATATTCCAAAAAAAGTGATTCACCAACATTTTAGAAAATGTTCAAAGTGAGTTGGAACATAATTAAAATGTGTGAAATAAATGCTTCAAATGGCTCTGGGCATTATGGGACTTAATGTCTGAGGTCATCAGTTCCCTAGAACTTAGAATTACTTAAACCTAACTAACCTAAGGACATCACACACGTCCATGCCCGAGGCAGGATTCGAACCTGTGACCGTAACGGTCTAGCGTGTGTGAAATACTCGGAAAACTGTATATTAAAACACCTAAAAGTTTTGAAAACTGTTACATCGGAATGGCACAGTACAAATAGTTGTCGAATGTAGTTTCAGTGCTACATCGAAAAAAATATATCACTGTATTGCTGTAATAAAATAAACATTCATTCTCTAGAGAAAAGAGTACACTAGCGTAAGTGTAAACACATTCTAGTCCAACATTACCAAAAACAAACAGATTTATTGAATACATTTTGATGCTGCAATAAAGAGTTCCTTTTTAATCAGATGCTGTAACCTACTGGGAACAGTCATATAGAAAACAAGAGATGCATTGAAAGTGTATTGTGTATGGCATATGCTGCGCAATATACGCTAGTCAGCCACAAAGAGCTTACTGCCTGAAACAGAAAAAAGTTAAATGTAGTGTAGAGTACATGCTAGGTGGGGATACAACAGGATATTGATGCCAGCACCTATTGCGCCGGGTTATGTTCGGTTACCACGCAGTCCGGTGTTGGCGTCAGTAGGCGGCTGTTAGACCGTAAGCGCACGAGCCTACCGGTCAAAGCGCGATAGGGGCGCTAAACAGCCCCCTGGGCAAGAGGCAATATTGGCGCGACACTGCCAGGGCCCCCGCTCCCTGCACGCTAGCGCTCGCGCACTGTACACACAGACACGTCATGCGCTACACTTGCTGCTAATCGTGCGTCCCGAGATTAGAGGGTCGTCCGCGCTAGCGTAAAGGCTTGGAAGCTGCCGTTGTTTGTCACTGTGCAGGCTCCCAAGTCTATGCTTGTGGTAGCCTCCCTGTGGAACAGGGAGCTGAATATTTTTGTCCACCTGCCGTGGGAAGGTTTATTGTGAATAGGTTTCGATATTTAATAGGAGGTGGGGGACGTGGAGTGTTACATCCGATATTTCTTCTTCATGTCGATGCTTCTCTCCAGAGATCGTTGCTTTTTTTTAAAAAAAGAAAAGTCCGGTAGGCTAATGGAGTAATTCCATAAAAAGCCTTATCAGATAGTTTTCACTAGCTTTGTTTTTCCAACAGACATTCTTTTGCAGATAAACGAAGAGTGGAGATGTCAGACGTTCTAAGTGTCAAATTTCACAAATGTCAGGAGAATAATAAACCCTGTGTATCTCTTCTTGTACATAACTTACTTGTATCTAGTAAATAGAGAAGGATTTTGACACCACAGAATTATGCCACTCACATCATCGATGCCCTAAAAAAATGACACACTACAAAATCAGCCATTCATTAACTACGTTCTAGATACACTACCAGGGAAGTGACTGGTTTTAAGAGCAAATAAGAATGTTTTTATTTCAAGTGCCATCAATACTGTGCCACTATGTTTTATTTGTAATAATACAAGTACAGGAACGCTGCAATAATGCATACATATTGCATCAAAGGTTTACGTTACGTGGCGGTCGTATTCTGCACTTACAATGAAACTCGCATCTTGACCCCAAATATTTGTTTAATAAACGTAAACATGGTCTGTAGTAGACTGTAATGAGATGTTAATTTAATTGTGCGATTAGTTAATTTAGACTAATCGTCATTGCCAAGCACATTTATAACATCCGTATTTCATGTCATTTGAAAATCACTCCCAATTAAAAGTAAAAAGTAGCCATATTCCGTCATTTTGTAATTAAGAGTGATTTGAAAATGACATGGATACAGATGTTACAAATGTGCTTGATAGTGACGCCTAGTCAAAATTAGCTAATCGTACGATTAAATAAACATCAGACTACAGGCTACTACGGATCATGTTTACCTTTGCCGACCGTTGTGGCCGAGCGGTTCTAGGCGCTTCAGTCTGAAACCGCGCGACCGCTACGGTCGCAGGTTCGAATCCTGCCTCGGGCATGGATGTGTGTGATGACCTTAGGTTAGGTAAGTTTAAGTAGTTCTAAGTTCTAGGGAACTGGTGACCTCAGATGTTAAGTCCCATAGTGCTTAGAGCCTTTTGAGCCATTTGAACCATTTGAACCTTAACCAAGGGAAGAGAAAAGATAGTATGACCTACGAAGGAAAAACCACCAGAACACATGTCGGTGTATACCATACAATGTGTAATATGTTAGTTAGGGCCTTTGTGATTAGATGGTTAATTGAGAATGTGGAGGTCAAGTTTTCATATCTTTACTTTTGTCTTAGGTCTGAAAACTAGACGGCTGACGTTGAGTGCGTCATACCGGTCATGAAACGGTAGTGATTAAATACTGATATGACGTTACCATGTGTTATATAGGCGTCGGAAGAGCCATGTGTCGCGGGACATAGCAAAGTAGGTGATCGAGCAGGTGTCCGTGACTGACGATCAACCACGTGAAAATGAGCAATGATGCTCCAGAACCATGACACGGGACTTCGGTGAAGGAGTAGTTGAGGGAAGTAAATGTTGAAGGCTGAAGCCGACGCCGGTAGTGGAAGCGATTGTCGAGCGTCCAGAAGCGGTCCCCGCTTCGGCAGCGCGTCTGCGGCGGCCGGTCACTTGAGGCGGGGTCAAGCAGAAGCAACTGGTGCTAAACGGCCTGGCCGTGAGCTGATTACGGCTCCAGATGCGATTACGTCGCCGGGTCCGGGCCCGGACGCGCGCCTGTTTACCGAAGCCATCCTGCAGCGCCGCCTCCGTGTTTGTAGACCGCCGCGCCGGCTGGCTGCTGCTTGCTGTCCCTGCCGCCGACACGCGCCCTCCGCCGTATGACCTCAACGCCGCTGCTCGCTCGACTGTTGCCATTCTTCAAACGCCCGTCGTATTGTAGCTTCTACACCTGAGCCCCTTTCGCATTCGCGACAAACTTCTTCCGATTAAAGGGTCGGTGTCTACTGAATTCGCGGCTGAGTTAGCCCCTCTTTTAGTTGTAATCTACCGCCCAACCCTTAAATAAAAACCGTGCCCAGTACTTCTAAGAAAGGTCAAGAAACACCTACGGTAACAGAAGTGATCCACAAAACTACGTTCAACTATCCTTGACATCCATGATCCACACAACTACCGTCCACTGTACCTGACATCCATTTATTGGAGGATATTAGAACATATTCTGGGCTCAGACATAATGAGGAAATTTGAACAGAATGACCTCCACGCCAGTCAGCATGGATTCCGTAAACACAGATCACGTGAATCCCAACCCGCAGTTTTCTTACATGATGTACTGAATGCCATGGATCGATGCTGTCAAACATATGCAGTAGTCCTTGGTTTTCAAAACAACTATTTGACTCGATACCACATCTATGCTTATTGTCGAAAGTACAGTTGTGTTATGTATCGAGCCAAATTTGTGACCGATTGCTGAATTTTTGGGAGGAATCTTGAGAACTCCACGGCATCTGTAGAAGTAAATTCCGTTGTGGCCCTGGGAAATGTGTTGGGACCCTTGCTGCCCATCTTTTATATTAATGACCTTGCAGACAATATTAGTTCAAACCTTAGGTTTTTTCGCAGCCGATGCAGTTCTCTACAATAAAGTACTGCCTGAAAGAAACTACACAGATTATGATAGGATGACAAAACGGTACAAGGGTCCGAAACTAGATTAAAGTTCATATATGTGAACTTATGCACTTCAAAAATCGAAAACACGTAGTATTCTCTAACATCAGTGACTCACAGATGGACTCGGTGAACTCATAAAAACGCCTAGGTCAAACTTTTTTTTCTTTTAATGGAATATGAAGTGCGACAGTCACACAGCCTCAGCCGTAGGTAAAACAGGTAGCAGACCTAGATTCATTAGTAGAATATTAGAAATATGCACTCAGCCAGCAAAGGAGACTGCATACAAAACACTCGTGAGACCCATCCTAGAATATTGCTCAAGTGTGTGTGGGACACATACCAGACATGACCAACACGGGATATCTCAATTACAGAGAAAAATGCAAACAAATTTCTCCTTCTCCATGACACCGTAAGGCCCCACACAAATCTGTACACCCGAGAAGAGCTTTGAAACTCCATTGCACTGTTCTTTCTTATCCGCGCTACAACCTGGATCTCGCACCTTCCGACCTCAATCTCTTTGGCAGAATGAAGGATGCACTCTGCGAGAAGCAGCACGTGGATGATGACGAGATTACTGATGCAGCAAGAAGCTGGCTCCGACGTCGACCAGTAGAGTGGTACCACACGGACATACAGGCTCTCCCAGTAAGCTGGTGTAAGGCCGTCGGATTGGACAAAGACTACGTTGAAAGATTTGGCTTTGCAGCCGAAAGAGTGGGGAATAATATGGTGTATTGGAATCCTGAATAAAACCAACCTGCCTTCACAAAAAAATATTACATTACATACGGTGACAGAAGTTCGCTTTTCACTGCTCTAGTCACCCTCGGACTGTCGGCTAATTATTAGACCAGTTCACGTACGCTCGCGTCAAGCATTAGTGTAAAAACGATACTTTTAATTTGCATGCTTACATGCTAGAAGATACTAAAAGTGTGTGTTTGTGTGTGCGCGTGTGTGCGTGTGGGTGGGTTGATATTCATCAGCCACAACATTTGAATCAAGGACCGTGCTGCCAATGGTGTATAACTGTCACATTGTTAACTCTCTGGCGTCGTAATATCGCATAGTAGATGGCGCAACTGATTTACGAGGACATTAAGGCCACGTAAGTTCGCTTAGCACCGGCTTTAAGGCAAAGCCTACTACGCCAAGTCATTGCCCTGCATTGTCCACTTTCCACATTTCATTGGAGGGGGCAGCGAGGGGTGTTGTGAATGCGTTGGTACCGCCGGCACCGGACAATATACACGTATATTGCGCTTGTGGGCAGTGTCTCGGTTACGTATATGTTTTCTCCGCGTTTAAACGAAAAAGGAAGACCTGGTCGGCCGGTGCGTGGTCTCGTTTCGGAGTGTGGGATTAGAGAGGGAAGAGTGGAGCCCCCGGTCGTAAATTACGCAGGGTGCGCGGGTGTTGGCGGGCAGCGCGCGTCGACAATGAAAGTGGCACCACCGTTAAACGCACGACCCGCCGCCGCCGCCAGCACCGCATCGCCCAAATAAAATTATCATTTTGTGCCCGGCGGGACACACCGGCCGTGCCGTGCCGCGCTGCTCGACGAATTTATCGCAGCGGCTCACCGCTCGCCTGGGCCGCCAGAGTGAAGCGAATAAATACGAAAGTGGGGAAACAGGGGCAGAGTTACACTTTCCTTAGCCTGTTGCCTATTAACACGGCACTCGTGTTATACACCCAATTGGGATTGCATGAATAGTAACGGAAAGAGCAATGGTTGTCGACTACGTAACCTACCCTGTTCAACCCTAACCGGGAAAAATTATTACTTGAGTGCAGAGTAACTCGGTGAACAGATGTTTAGCAGTTTTTTTATTTATTTTAGCCGGTCGAAGTGGCCGTGCGGTTAAAGGCGCTGCAGTCTGGAACCGCAAGACCGCTACGGTCGCAGGTTCGAATCCTGCCTTGGGCATGGATGTTTGTGATGTCCTTAGGTTAGTTAGGTTTAACTAGTTCTAAGTTCTAGGGGACTAATGACCTCAGCAGTTGAGTCCCATAGTGCTCAGAGCCATTTTATTTATTTTACTCCTTTTAAAAGCAAGGTCTAATCAGTAATTACACATTACAGAAGATAAACATCTTTCCCAAGATTGCTAATAACAACTTTTATACTGGATAAACGGTCTCAGTAATCGTTGCTACAATCTTCAGATTTGAAAAGTATTTACCCATTGTGACTATGCACAAACCAATTGTCATGTACAATATCAGGTACAATATAAAAGTCCAGAAAAGCAACATGGCTCGACAGAGAGGTTATCGCGTAAGTTACGTACCTGCCAATTCATGAGAAACAGCACATCTACTGACATTTTAAGACACATGTAATAACCTCTCAGCCGACCTATGTTGTTTTTCTGGTCTGGTCTTTCCTTTTATACTGTACCTGATGACGTATACTACAATTATTGTTTTGCATAGAGTCGCTTACCGAAGCTAGTTATCAAGAATAAAGATTGTTATTAATGATCTTGACTAAGAAGTTTATTTTCTATAACGAATATTTATTAAGTAGCAAAAAAAGAGTTGAGAACAAACATCAAAACTAAATTTTCACTTTATCAGTTTCTTTCGTTTTCGGTGACGGCTCTTTGTAACCATTTTTTGAACTTGTTACGTATCACTGGTTACATGCTAAATTCACATGCTCCATACTGAGTTAATATTTAAGATATAAATAACAATCGAACTTTCTGATTCTGTTCTCAGCAAACTGCAGTACAAATTTCTGTTCTTTACAATACTTTCCCTCCAGTGACATTTCCATCTTCCAACCGGCTCCTACCTAATCTGTTGTACAAAAGGCATGTGTAAAAGATAGGGTGAAAATCGTAAACTGGACAGCTGAGTATTATCTTCTAGCACAGTTTCTTCGAAATACAAATCAGTCATTTATATGTGATATTCACAACACGACAGATATAGAGATATTTGCAAACAAATATTTATACTGGAATTAGTATTAAACAGGCATAACAGAAATACGAAAGTGATATGGCGGCCAATGACGAAGATGGTAGCATCTTAAACATACAGCAGGAGACATGGCAGCTCTTTGTTGTCAGAGAAGCAGAAACACTCGAGATAGCGCAAGTAAAAACTGTCGTAAAAGTTTTCTTGTGTAACAGTCATTACTCGGTACCAACATTATTTCTCTAATAAATATTCCTAAATTCTATGAAACGTGGACAGCGACGAAATAAGCAACAATGAAATAGTAATCATTTGAAACCTCGTATTACAAGAGGTTTGACGATGTATCAACATGAAAACCAAGAGCGGGAAGTGCAGACGGGTGAATTTGAAAACATCGTAAATCTAGCACAAGTAAGATAGGAAAATTCTTCGGTGGAAGAAGAGTTTGCTTGCTAAAATGTCTGCTACGGCTTCCAGAACTATTTAATATCGATATAAAATATGTAAAGATGATGCAGACTGGCATGTGTAGAGTGAATGATGGACCATGTTAACTGCGACAAATATGCGGAGATGGGAAACTGGCTCCCGCTGGAAAGGCAACGAGCTTTCTATCGACGAACATTGACTGAAAACAAATAAAAAAGAGACAGGGAGAGATAACTGAATCTTTAACCTTCTCGTACATGCATACGATAAGAACTAGAACGTTCGAATGTCAACTACATGCTTCCTTCCCCACTAGAACCTCCGCATCAAGTTTCTCGTGAATAAAATTCTGAAAGTTCTATTATGAGAACTTTCTACTCTTATGAAGAATGTAAGACTTGCGTTCTAACAATTCAAGGATTCTGGCTCGAGTCATACGTGAATGAATTACGTAGTTCAAATTGCTCTGAGCACTATGGGACTGAACTTCTGAGGTCATCAGTCCCCTAGAACTTAGAACTACTTAAACCAAACTTACCTAAGGACATCACACACATCCATGCCCGAGGCAGGATTCGAACCTGCGACCGTAGCGGTCGCCCGGTTCCAGACTGTAGCACCTAGAACCGCTCGGCCACTCCGGCCGGCAATTACGTAGTATTTATTAGCTTTCCAAAAGTGTCGATATTAAATTATTACACCGAAAATTTTACATAGTAATGTTATCGAAATCCATAAGTTTTCAAGTATGTAAGTGTGAACCGAACAACTTTGCTAGATGGAAGTTTTCGCTGCCGCAAAACACAGGAAAGTTTATTGCACGTGCAAGAATCTTTCGTTGCTTCCAAGGTTCCATTACTGTTCGTCTTTCATAGTTTAGGTTGTGTGGATGCCCGCAACAGGAACAACACAAAGTTACTGCAGTTATGTTACAGAGTATATTTAGTATGCAGTTGTGATGTACGTATAGAGAGAAGTATGTAAGCAAGATGATTCGTACTTTCACCATCGCGATTCCTCCTTGAACTTCTCGCGGTGTAGGTGTGAAACGATGTACTACTGGCGCAACCACGCTGAACTGTGCTGTGGCAGCGATGTTTATATCGCCAACTTACCTGCTTGAGTGACGGCAGTGACCTATTGTGCGTGCTGCATAAACAATATAACTGTCATAGACAGAAGATTATAGTGCGCTAGCTGTATATCCGCTAAGGCGAAGTTCTTCGTCATTCTACGACTCCGTATGTAGATTGCAGCTTTTGTGGTTAGTTACATTCCATCTGAGTCACCCGACGCTTCTTACGAATCGACGCAAATCCTGACTCATTTAGTAGGACGTGCGAAGTAAAGGTGTTGAAGTAGTATAACACTTAGAAGTCTGAAGTACATGTACACAAGATGTATTCTGACATTCAGTGAGCCGGGGGTCTGAGGATGGTGCACACTTGTGGCATTTCTGTTATCGGGTGTCGTGTAGGAATATTTACAAATTGTTCTAACTGCTCACAGAATCCCAACCCTGGAAGTTCAAAGGAGAGCAAATTTTGATCCGGGAGAAAATATCCGAGATAGCGGCCTAATATTTAAGTTCCCAGAAAGCGTGCTGTGGATTATTCAACTGAAATGACCAGTTACATGCAAGGTATGTGCATCTGACTGCATTAAAAAGACTTTTTCCCTACGCGAATCCCAAGTTCAAATTTTTCTCAGATAGTATAGCTCTTTCGAAAAGGAAATGTTATTCCCTATTCTGCGAAATTATTTTTTCATATTAAAATAAAACATTTCAGCGTATTAAACTTCAAGTCAGTAATTACACCGCAATAGTTTCACTTCGGCATCTTCCAACTATAGACAAGGATGCAGAAAACTGCTGCAACATGTTTTAAGTATATTTCGAACTTTTCATGATACACATGCTGCACCGCATATTTTTACTGTATATCATTAATTATTTAATAATTTTGATTGAGTTCAACATTCACTGTAATGAAAAGCTTGGCCTGGCCCATCATAACATTGTCTGTCACTCAATTACCAGAACAAAGAGTGACTTGTACAACATATCTTTTACACTTTTTGACTGCAGTAACATCATCCCAACGCTACATGGCCGACCTTCTGTCAAGTACTCTCCTCCAACACGCCCCCCCCCCTCCCCACCAGCGCTTCCGGATAATGTATGGCGTCACAATAATTCTTTACAAGGCATACTTTAACAGAAATTACCACATGATAAATTCCCTACTCACGTCTTAGTCTGGTCGTTCAGTTAAGTTTTTCAATACATTCTCTTATATTTATTATTTATTAGAGGAGTAAATATAAACTACTGCCAGTCATCAAAGGCGAATAGTTACAATAATTGTTTAGAACCAGATGCATTCATTACAAAGGGCACAGACCTGGTAAGAGACTTACTGTCACAAGTGATCAGAGGTGTGAAAAATTCATTCTCCATAAGAGAGAGTCAGTCTCTCTCTCTCTCACTCACTCACACACACACACACACACACACACACACACACACACACACACACACACACATATCCAACTAAGCTGCAGAACGTCGAAGTTACAGGCGCCGACTCCTGTATATGTACATAGGTTATACACAGACTGATTCCGTGATGAGTTTCGCTTATAACATTCGACTCGTTCGTTTCCACACCAGAGACCCTTACTGCAAATTGATCATCGGTAGAGTAATGGAAGATGAGGAACGGTCCGTCGAGCAAATGCTTCAAATCGAAAAAATTACCGATGGAGGTTGAGTACGCCTAACTTTTAGCGGATTTATTTATTTATTTCGAGTCAAAAACATTACAACAATATTTACAATATACACAATATAACAAATCAGGTCAAATCATAAAAGAACAAACTAAACGGTATTAGCCCAAAATTGTGCAACGGCAGCAGCATTGTCTGAAACATCAACAAGCTCTTGTGTGGAACATGATACAGGACATCTAGGACAGTTAATTAAATGTTTGGTTGTCTGTTCTTCTCCGCAGTCACACAAGGTGGAAGATTCCTTCATAAAGCCCCATTTAAACAGATTGTCCTTAGTTCGTCCGACGCCACTCCTGAGCCGATTTAGAGACTTCCACACTGTCCAGACTTGATTTCCACCAGGAGGAAGGGTCTCAGAAGGAGTCATCCAATCATTACTGTCAGATTTTGCTGTCCACTGAGATAGTCTGGCTGCTCCAGTCCGACCGGTGAGGGGTGTAGTAGTTCTCATGAAGCTCCTCCTAGATTTGAGTCTACTAATTGGTGGCTGGTATCCATGTAGCAGGTGATCGGTGTTATGATCTGCTTTATGTCTCTCAAGTTTGGCTGCGACTTCACGCCTTATGTCTGGAGGAGCAATACCTGCTAGTTTATGGAGTTTATCAATAGGTGTAGCTTTGAGGCATCCCGTTACTGTCCTGCAGGTTTCGTTCAGGGCCACATCAACCTGCTTTGCATGAGATGACTTGTACCATACAGGACATGCGTATTCAGCTGCGGAATAACACAAGGCCAAGGCTGATGTTCTTAGTAGTTTGGGATCTGCACCCCAAACGCTGCCAGTGAGCTTCCGCAGGATGTTGTTACGAGCAGCAACTTTCTGCTTAGTGTTAGTGCAGTGTTTTCTGTAGGTCAACGTTCGATCTAAGGTGACACCCAGATATTTGGGGTAGAAACAATGTTTAGCGGATAAGACGCGTTGTACTTTACATACGGCAAGCAAAAATTGTGTTATGAGCCGCGAGTCGCAAGTGGATACCATTGGTGTTAAGCGATCACAGCACACGGGCCCCATTTAGACCACTCGGGAAATAGGGGGAGGAGAGACTGACTATTAGTCTGTAAGGTATATTAAAATAGCGAAACGATACTGGAGAAAACGCTGAGTCCTGCAGAGCAATCATCAAATAAAATGAACTAAATGGTTCGTCATTTTCTTTCAGTTGTAACAGTCCCCTCTGTCTCGATATACATTCTAGTCATACGCTTAAAGTTACTCCTGTGTAGTGTTGCGCGGGAGGTACAGCTTTGAAGGTAACATAATCTGCCACCACTAGGACCAACAGCTCGGAGAAAGTATTTGTTTCTTTGCACTAGATATGCGTGGATACTCAGCTCGCAGCAGAGCGTCTGGACGGTCGCAGGGGCTTCATATGAATGAGATGCTGCTGTTTACTCCCGATGTTACGACAGTCTTTTTTTTCCTGGCACGCAGCCAGCTTGCACACTGCGTAGGTCAGGGCAAGGCGTCGTGAACCGGTTGTCGTCGTAAACACACAACCTTTGAACATGCGCCTGCTAAAGGTCGCGGTGGAACGAACAAAGAAGAGCGGAACAGTAAATTAGGCAAATTCACAGCAGAAAATAAACGTAGTATCTGATTATAATTCCACGGGTCAACAAAATATATGTACGTATTAAGGCGCACTGGGATTACAGCAATACTACACTTATCTGCCGCTACACTGCAGTCACATCCACACAAATTCTACAAGGAAATGCAGGTAACTTCTCATCGGCTGTGTGGTAATTTCAAAACTACAGATTCGAAGGTCTGTCATTCGGTGCTCAGTCGGTCATATGCAGTTTCCTTTCTTTTATCACTTACGGTTTATTTCTGCTCGGCCAATAAGTTAGTGAGAAAAACACCAAGCAGTACTGCAGATCGGAGCTCACGTTAATCCATAGCTTCCCTTACAAGTGGCTGAATAAGTGCACTGGTAGGTTCGGGTGAAGGCGAGAGCATATAATTTCCAGTATGTTCATGACTAGTAAATTAGTGGCTGAAAGTAGAGTTCTGCTTGAGGATCGCTTTATTTACTTCCACTTAGAGACGAAGCACCAGCGTCGAGTAGCTAAGCGGAAAAAATCGACGTTGACATCATTCAAGAACCAATAATCGGATTCTACTGAAGTGACCTCGCGAAACTTGTGACAGTCTCAAATCGGGATTGCGGAACTGGAATTTGGACAGCATTCCTCCAGTAAACTTATCTACTATGTTAATCGCTGGCTGACTTACTATAGTTCATCCACGCTGGAATATGCAGCTTTGCTCTGATGTGCCAACGTATACACTATCCCATCAAAGGTATCCCCACACTCGTATGTAATGCGGAATTGACCGCTAGATGTCACGAGAAGCGTATCCGCCAGTATAAAGGAGGCGGAGGTTGTTATGTTGTCAGTGGAAAAGCAGTAAGAGTTCAATGAGATGTTAGGAGAGTTGACCTCTAACGCGGACTATTTCTTGGATGTAATCCCAGTAACAAATATGTCAAGGACATTTTACTTGTAAAGCTCCCCAAATCGGTTGTGGTGATGGCACTGGGAGATGGAGAGGCGAAGGAACGACGACAGCTGAACAAAGACCAGCAAGGTCTCATGTGTTGACGGAGAGGGACTGTCGAGCGTGACCGAGCGGTTCTAGGCGCTTCAGTAGGAACAGCGCGACTGCTACGGTCGCATGTTCGAATCCTGCCTCGGGCATGGATGAGTGTGCTGTCCTTAGGTTAGTTAGGTTTAAGTAGTTTTAACAAGGGAACCTCCCCATCGCACTCCCCTCAGATTTAGTTATAATTTGGCACAGTGGATAGGCCTTGAAAAACTGAACACAGATCAATCGAGAAAACAGGAAGAAGTTGTGTGGAACTATGAAAAAATAAGCAAAATATACTGAGTAGTCCATGGGCAACATGGGCAACATCAAGGATGATATGAGCACAGGCGCGCCGTGGTCCCGTGGTTAGCGTGAACAGCTGCGGAGAGAGAGGTCCTTGGTTCAAGTCTTCCCTCGACTGAAAATTTTACTTTCTTTACTTTCGCAAAGCTATGATCTGTCCGTTCGTTCATTGTCGTTTGTGTTTTGCGACCGCACCGCAAAACCGTGCGATTAGTAGACGAAAGGACGTGCCTCTCCAGTGGGAACCGAAAACATTTGATCGCAAGGTCATAGGTCAACCGATTCCTCCACAGGAAAACACGTCTGATATATTCTACACGACACTGGTGACGGCACGTGCGTGACCTGACAGGAATATGTTGTCGACCCACCTAACTTGCACACTTGGCGAATGGGTAAAAAGATTCTTCTACCTTGCCCGATTTAGGTTTTCTTGTGGATGTGATAATCACTTCCAAAAAATTGATGAAAACATAAGAGTGTGTCACATAAACTTCAACAAATGAATGCAACAGTTTCACAGTCGCACAGTTTTCTCTGTGCTCTGTCAAAACATATGTTTTTAAGGTTTTCAAATTTTCCGTGTGTAGACCGTCAAATCCTGCATATGTCCAAGCAAATCTGAACATGTCCTGGAATTTTGCACAGCGAAGTTGATTATGTGTGAGTGCCTGAACTCTGATAATTGTCTGAAAATTTTCACCCGAGGGAAGATTTGAACCAAGGACCTCTAGTTTCGCAGCTGCTGACGCTAACCACGGGACCACGGCGCTCTTGTGCTCACATCGTCCTTGATGTTGCCTATGTTTCCTATGGACTGCTTAGTTTGTATATTTTGCTTAATTTTTTTCATAGTTCCACACAACTTCTTCCTGTTTTCTCGATTGATCTGTGTTCAGTTTTTCAAGGCCTATCGACTGTGCCAACTAATAACTGAATCTGAGGGGGGGGTGCGATGGGGAGGTTCCCTCGTAAGTTCTAGGGCACTGATGACCTCATATGTTAAGGCACATGACCTCATATGTTAAGTCCCATAGTGTTCGGAGCCATTTTTTGACTGTCGAGCGTTGAGGAGGGTTGTTGAGCAACATCGCTCAAAATCGGAGGAAGGACTCACTCATGAGTTTCGAGATGGTAACAGCAGCGCAGCCACAGCAGTGAATGTACGTAGGGAGTTAAAGAGTGGGGTACAATGATCGAGCAACTCCTAAACATCACATTTCTGTAGTCAGTACTAGGCGACTGTTGCAGTGGTGTGAACTGTGATACCACTGTTCAGCGCTACACCTTTAGGTAGCCCAGTCGAAGGTTTTGGGTTTGGCCAACGCTTCCTAACGTTACTGCCATTATGTATATCGTCAACAGTCAGGTAAGAAGGAGATGGTGTTATTGTATGGGGGTCCTTTTTGTGATTAGTATGTGGTCCGCATATTAGGCTTTAGAAAACGTGAAGTGCGAACTGATATGGACGGATTTTACGGTATTGTTTAGAGCGTTCAGTAAAGGAATAGTGTGGACACAGCGACTGCTCATGTCAGCATGGTAGTGTACCCTCACATAAAGGATCTGTGGGGCCATGGTGTGTGGACAATAACATTCCTGAACTGAAGCGGCTTGCTCAGAGTCCCTTCCTAACCCAGTGGAACAACTTCTTGGTAAGTCAGAACGTACACTTCATTCCAGAGCCTTCGACATCACCATCTTCTCTGTTTTTGGCTGTTGAGGAAGAATGGACTGCGATTCCTCCACAATCAATCACTTCATTGTGAAGGTCCCCAGCACAGGTCAAGCCTTCATTAAGGCGAATGGTTCACTAGTAGGTGCACGAATACTTAGGATAAAATAGTTGTTGTTGTTGTTGTTCTGGTCTTCAGTCCAAAGACTGGTTGGATGCAGCTCTCCATGCTACTCCATCATCTCCGAGTAACTATTGCAACCTACATCCTTCTGAATCTGCTTAGTGTATTCGTCTCTTGGTCTCCCTCTATGATTTTTACCCTCCACGCTTCCCTCCAATATTACACTGGTGATCCCTTGATGCCTCAGAACGTGTCCTACAAACGGATCCCTTCTTCTAGTCAAGTTGTGCCACAAATTCCTCTTCTCCCCAGTTCTGTTCAGTACCTTCTCATTACTTACACGAGCTACCCATCTAATCTTCAACATTTTTCTGTAGCACCACATTTCGAAAGCTTCTATTCTCTTCCTCTCTAAACTCTTTATCGTCCATGTTTCACTTCCATAAATGGCTACACTCCATACAAATAGTTTCAGAAAGGACTTCCTGTCACTTAAATCTATACTTAATGTTAACAAGTCTCTCTTCTTCAAAAACACTTTCCTTACCATAGCCAGTCTACATTTTATAATCTCTCTACTTCGATCATAAAGTTATTTTGTTCCCAAAATAGCAAAACTCATGTACTACTTTAAGGGTCTGATTTCCTAATCCCCTCAACATCTCATAATTTACTTCGACTAGATTCCATTGTCCTCGTTTTACTCTTGTTGATGTTCATCTTATAGCCTCCTTTCGCCTGCCGCTGTGGCCGAGCGGCTCTAGGCGCTTCTGTCTGGAACCGCGAGACCGCTACGATCGCAGGTTCGAATCCTGCCTCGGGCATGCATGTGTGTGATGTTCTTAGGTTAGTTAGGCTGAAGCAGTTCTAAGTTCTAGGGGACTGATGACCTCATATGTTAAGTCCAATAGTGCTCGGGGCCATTTGAACCATTTTCCTCCTTTCAAGACACTGTCCATTCCTTTGAGCTGCTCTCCTTTGCTGTCTCCGATTACAATCTTATCGGCAAAGCTCAAAATTTGTATTTCTTCTCCGTGGATTTCTGCCACTGCTGCTGCAGAAGCTACTGGCAGCGCAGCAGCTCCGTGGTGCTCGTCGACAGCGTCCGGTAGCCGAGCAACGTCACAGTGAGCAGAACTGGCCTGTTTAGCTGTGTGGCGCAATCCGCCGCCCGTTCTCGCAGCTGCGCGCAGTTCATTGCCGAGAAAAACAAATCACAGCCGCGATGCGGAGCGCGCGAGTTTCGTAAGAGCGCCGTGTGACGTCAGAGCAGGCGTAGCGTGCCAGAGAGCTGATTGCCATCAGACGGACGGCGTGCGAGGCGCTACGAGGTTGACCGCGGCCTTGGGCGTGCGCTACACGCTTCACGCTGCATGCCGGCGCCACAGTCTGCTGGCCGCTTCCGCTCATTCACGGCGCTGCATCTCGTCTCGGGGGCGACTCATCTGCTACCGTCTAGTGTGTGTAGCGCCTACCACTCGTAAAGCCGTCGGCACACGGACCGTGCATCCGAAAGTTGAGCGTTGAGCGTGCCCAGTTTCTGACCTCATAGCGTGGAATAGCACGCTCGGGAGTCTTTCCGAACGCGCAGAGCAATATCTAGCATGTCAGATATTCTGAGCGTGCGTCTGAGCGTTGACCAATGAGATGGCACAACGCCACCTACGTCACACGCACGCCGTCTCCCTTCAGCACAGAGTTGTGAGGCGCCATATTGACATTCATTTCCAGTCTATATATGTATATGCCGTTTCTGAGCACCAGCGAAGTGAGAATCACTGGGAACCCCGTTGTTAACTGTGTGATTCGTTCCAATAAAATAATGAGAAACATCATAGTCGTGGCAAAAGAATTATTGTAACGAGCGTATTATGAGAGTAGGCTATTTGAAGGCTGCGACACACTGAAGATCCATCCAAAACGCACTGTTCTTCGTACAATTTGTTATAATTAAATTTCAATTAGTAACATAATTATCTACTATTAACGTGTCTGGGAAGGGGTAATCCAATATGATGAAGAAATAGGAATGGGTTGTATGTTTAGCGTAATGAGTAGCGTCTGTATCCAGTAATGAACTTTTGTTGGGGCGGTGGTTCGCGTCTGAACTTTATTATTAGTTTAATATAAGAATATGCTACAATATTTGATGTTATGTAAATATAAGTTCACCTTTTTTTGAGGGGTGACTTTGTTGGATTGGCTTAATCTATAGGACAGCTTGCGCTACTGGTATAAAGATATTTTGCTCCTTTTTCTTTTACGCTTCGTAATTCACATGTTGCAGAGATTCTGCTGCTGGGTAGGAACAGTGATCAAGTAAGACTGACCTTGGGGTTTTACTAAAATGTGGGAATGATGAAATAATGTTTATCTTATTCGGAGAACTAAATTTGTACCGCACTGTTTGTAATGGAACTTTTATAAGCCTGTATCCTTATTGATTGGACATGGCACTTTCCTTTTCGTGGACGATAGAGGAAATGTGCGTTTTAATAGAGCTAACGCTGGGAATTTTACGCGCGCCCGTTGAGTAAACAGTGTGATTTACGAACTAGAAACATCCCTCAAACTGCCGCTGGAGTGCGTTGCGATCGCGTATTCCACGTTGGGACCCACCTACCGTATGCACAAGTCGCACCATTCCTATGCGTTCAGAAGCACGTCGCACTTGGCACGCTCAACGTTAACGTTCGACAGCACGGTCCGTGTGCCGACGGCTTAACGTCTCATCGTCAGGCTGATACGCGTGTTTAGTTGAGGCCAGGCTTGCGTCTGATGACTCAAAAAAAATTATAGTGTGATATTGCTCTTTTCATTGGGCGCAACATTTCGTTCTGGCTCTTACAGCGTACAATAGTGATGTGGTAGAGGGGTTCCAATTTGTATCAAGATAGTAGATTCGTACCTGCAATAGAAACAAAAATCAATTACGTAACTTAACGTTTTCTAGTTGATGGTGAGAACTTTGACAACTCCGCGTATGCAGAGACGAACAGATTATTAACACAAAACTGGAAGAAATGAATTGCCTGCATGAAATTACTAAAACGAGTGTAAAAAGTAAAGCCAAGCATTTAGCTTGTAACTGTCAGAAAAGATTGTTGTTTTAAATTGAACTGTCGTGTTTCTGTATTCTTAACTTCATGTGTTTCTCCATTGTAATCCTGAACAACGCAAGTGGTGTAATTAAGAAAACGCTATCTGGTAAAACGAATCGCCAAAACTATATGAAACTGCATAACTATATCTGAATTAACATCCACTAAATTAATTAGAAAATATAAAACTGTCTACTGAATAAGCTGTCCTGTGAAATTCTGTATTGCACAGTGCAGTGAACTGTACAAAAATGCATGACGTCACAGTACAGGACTTTCAGTTGCAACAGAACAGAAATTGTACACAAAATTATATGTCGAATTTTGCAGGAATAAATACTCTAAATGTTTCTGTAAAAATTCACTGTAAATTTACGTACGCAAATCGTCTAAATAAAATTCCAAAGATCAGATATTAAACACGCAACTGTAATATTGCATTGTAAGAATTTGACTGTCTGCTTAAGAAATATATACACTAAACTTTACCTAAACTGAACCTTATAACAGTGTTGAAATGCAAAGCGTAAGTGTGAATGATTAAACTGGCCCAAACAAATTTTCATGTGTTTCTTGTGTTACCTGTATCTCTCTGCTGCTCGAGAGTGATGAATATTAAAATACAGCGCAGCAGCAAACAAGCTAAAGAAAAGAAAGCTTTGCGCACTGCAGTGCAAGAACATGCAGTCATGCGAAGCACATTAAGCTTCAGTTTTACTTTTATGCAACTGTGTTCCTTTCCGTGGTGTCTGGTGGCGACAGACTGTTATTTTTTTTTTTTTTTTTGTCATCAGTCTACTGACTGGTTTGATGCAGCCCGCCACGAATTCCTTTCCTGTGCTAATCTCTTCATCTCAGAGAAGCACTTGCAACCTAAGTCCTCAATTATTTGCTTGACGTATTCCAATCTCTGTCTTCCTCTACAGTTTTTGCCCTCTACAGCTCCCTCTAGTACCATGGAAGTCATTCCCTCATGTCGTAGCAGATGTCCTATCATCCTGTCCCTTCTCCTTATCAGTGTTTTCCACATATTCCTTTCCTCTCCGATTCTGCGTAGAACCTCCTCATTCCTTACCTTATCAGTCCACCTAATTTTCAACATTCGTCTATAGCACCACATCTCAAATGCTTCGATTCTCTTCTGTTCCGGTTTTCCCACAGTCCATGTTTCACTACCATACAATGCTGTACTCCAGACGTACATCCTCAGAAATTTCTTCCTCAAATTAAGGTCGGTATTTGATATTAGTAGACTTCTCTTCGCCAGAAATGCCTTTTTTGCCGTAGCGAGTCTGCTTTTGATGTCCTCCTTGCTCCGTCCGTCATTAGTTATTTTACTGCCTAGGTAGCAGAATTCCTTAACTTCATTGACTTCGTGACCATCAATCCTGATGTTAAGTTTCTCGCTGTTCTCATTTCTACTACTTCTCATTACCTTCGTCTTTCTCCGATTTACTCTCAAACCATACTGTGTACTCATTAGACTGTTCATTCCGTTCAGCAGATCATTTAATTCTTCTTCACTTTCACTCAGGATAGCAATGTCATCAGCGAATCGTATCATTGATATCCTTTCACCTTGTATTTTAATTCCACTCCTGAATCTTTCTTTTATTTCCTTCATTGCTTCCTCGATGTACAGATTGAAGAGTAGGGGCGAAAGGCTACAGCCTTGTCTTACACCCTTCTTAATACGAGCACTTGGTTCTTGATCGTCCACTCTTATTATTCCCTCTTGGTTGTTGTACATATTGTATATGACCCGTCTCTCCCTATAGCTTACCCCTACTTTTTTCAGAATCTCGAACAGCTTACACCATTTTATATTGTCGAACACTTTTTCCAGGTCGACAAATCCTATGAAAGTGTCTTGATTTTTCTTTAGCCTTGCTTCCATTATTAGCCGTAACGTCAGAATGGCCTCTCTCGTCCCTTTACTTTTCCTAAAGCCAAACTGATCGTCACCTAGCGCATTCTCAATTTTCTTTTCCATTCTTCTGTATATTATTCTTGTTAGCAGCTTCGATTCATGAGCTGTTAAGCTGATTGTGCGATAATTCTCGCACTTGTCAGCTCTTGCCGTCTTCGGAATTGTGTGGATAATGCTTTTCCGAAAGTCAGATGGTATATCGCCAGACTCATATATTCTACACACCAACGTGAATAGTCGTTTTGTTGCCACTTCCCCCAATGATTTTAGAAATTCTGATGGAATGTTATCTATCCCTTCTGCCTTATTTGACCGTAGGTCCTCCAAAGCTCTTTTAAATTCCGATTCTAATACTGGATCCCCTATCTCTTCTAAATCGACTCCTTTTTCTTCTTCTATCACATCAGACAACTCTTCACCCTCATAGAGGCTTTCAATGTATTCTTTCCACCTATCTGCTCTCTCCTCTGCATTTAGCAGTGGAATTCCCGTTGCACTCTTAATGTTACCACCGTTCCTTTTAATGTCACCAAAGGTTGTTTTGACTTTCCTGTATGCTGAGTCTGTCCTTCCGACAATCATATCTTTGTCGATGTCTTCACATTTTTCCTGCAACCATTTCGTCTTAGCTTCCCTGCACTTCCTATTTATTTCATTCCTCAGCGACTTGTATTTCTGTATTCCTGATTTTCCCGGATCATGTTTGTACTTCCTCCTTTCATCAATCAACTGAAGTATTTCTTCTGTTACCCATGATTTCTTCGCAGCTACCTTCTTTGTACCTATGTTTTCCTTCCCAACTTCTGTGATGGTCCTTTTTAGAGATGTCCATTCCTCTTCAACTGTACTGCCTACTGCGCTATTCCTTATTGCTGTATCTATAGCGTTAGAGAACTTCAAACGTATCTCGTCATTCCTTAGTACTTCCGTATCCCACTTCTTTGCGTATTGATTCTTCCTGACTAATGTCTTGAACTTCAGCCTACTCTTCATCACTACTATATTGTGATCTGAGTCTATATCTGCTCCTGGGTACGCCTTACAATCCAGTATCTGATTTCGGAATCTCTGTCTGACCATGATGTAATCTAATTGAAATCTTCCCGTATCTCCCGGCCTTTTCCAAGTATACCTCCTCCTCTTGTGATTCTTGAACAGGGTATTCGCTATTACTAGCCGAAACTTGTTACAGAACTCAATTAGTCTTTCTCCTCTTTCATTCCTTGTCCCAAGCCCATATTCTCCTGTAACCTTTTCTTCTACTCCTTCCCCTACAACTGCATTCCAGTCGCCCATGACTATTAGATTTTCGTCCCCCTTTACATACTGCATTACCCTTTCAATATCCTCATACACTTTCTCTATCTCTTCATCTTCAGCTTGCGACGTCGGCATGTATACCTGAACTATCGTTGTCGGTGTTGGTCTGCTGTCGATTCTGATTAGAACAACCCGGTCACTGAACTGTTCACAGTAACACACCCTCTGCCCTACCTTCCTATTCATAACGAATCCTACACCTGTTATACCATTTTCTGCTGCTGTTGATATTACCCGATACTCATCTGACCAGAAATCCTTGTCTTCCTTCCACTTCACTTCACTGACCCCTACTATATCTAGGTTGAGCCTTTGCATTTCCCTTTTCAGATTTTCTAGTTTCCCTACCACGTTCAAGCTTCTGACATTCCACGCCCCGACTCGTAGAACGTTATCCTTTCGTTGATTATTCAATCTTTTTCTCATGGTAACCTCCCCCTTGGCAGTCCCCTCCCGGAGATCCGAATGGGGGACTATTCCGGAATCTTTTGCCAATGGAGAGATCATCATGACACTTACTTCAAATACAGGCCACATGTCCTGTGGATACACGTTACGTGTCTTAAATGCAGTGGTTTCCATTGCCTTCTGCATCCTCATGTCGTTGATCATTGCTGATTCTTCCGCCTTTAGCGGCAATTTCCCACCCCTAGGACAAGAGAGTGCCCTGAACCTCTATCCGCTCGTCCGCCCTCTTTGACAAGGCCGTTGGCAGAATGAGGCTGACTTCTTATGCCGGAAGACTGTTATTAGAAAATGAAATTTCCTTGAGGAAACGGTGGTGAATATTGCGCTTATTGAATGATGTAAAAGAGATTAGCATTCAAAAACTATATGGAACGTATGATACCTTGACAATCCTCATCTTTACAAAAATCACGTAACCAACAATGGGTTACTCTTCCATGAGATCAGATACTGAATTCGTAAAGGAGTGGTAAATTTAAAACTTCTGAGAGCAAGCCGCGTGGATGGATAATTTTACTTGCTCTCGTTTCGACAAACTATCTGACCGAAACCAATAAAGAAAAATTCTACTAGGAATTTCCCCGTTTCAAACACGTCATAAATTACGTGCAAGGAAGCAATGCGCCAACATTACTCGAATACCTTAGCAATTGTCAAACCAATCTTCGCAAAACAATTTTTCTGAATTTCAACATCTGCTGTACCTTTATCTCTGTGCTCTGCTAGCACATTTTCAGACCGCGAAGTAGCATGGCCAACACCCTACTCACTCACTTGCTTCCCTCAGGATGCTAATAATGACAATGTTACCGGCAACCAAGGATCGCATTGCTAATATTCAGAACCTCTTTGAGGTATCATGCCGACTACCGAAACCTTCTCTCCGAAAAATATCCAGTCTACAAATATGAAGTATGACACGTCTAATATTTAAAAGAGAGCTCACTTCACTTTCCTTTAATACCAAATACTTACGAGGTAGGCTCAAGATCGAATAAAAACAGTCTAGATCGCGTTTTCAGATTTTTTACTCGTTAGCAACCGGTTTCAGACCGTCTTCACGCTTTTCCACGCCAAAATGGCCTGAGGGAAGGGTCAAAATCGGTTGACAACCAATAAAAATCCGAAAACTCTATAGAGACTGCTTTTATTTGATTTTTAGCATTTTATACTGAACGCTGATTTGCTCCAATTACAGAAGGCTTTTTAAAATTTTACAAGGTGGGGTTGAGTTTTCGCTCTGAAGATCACAGAGATACTTCCGTGTACGGGAGCAACGACCGCACGGCACTAGTACCTTTCGCGCCCGTTCGTCCGTTGTGTTCAAGAACGCGCTGCTGGCACCCGGAGTCGCGGCGCGCCTGCTTGGGATTCAATATGGCGCCCGGCGATCTACGCGGCGAAGCCTCCCCTGCCCGCAGCGTCCACCGGAGCGTCTGCTGGCGAGCGAAATGAATGCTAAGAGGCTCGGCGGTCGCCGCTGCACCCGAACCGAGCCGAGCGAGCGAGGAAACGCGCGGAGAGCGCAACGGCCGAGGAGGCGGCGGTCAGATATTTATCTGCGCTTCCGCAGATCCCGAGGACAAACAGACGCGGCCCCTCCTCTCCGACCGAGAGGATTCTGGGCCCGCGACTTTCGCGAGATTGGATGGCGACGGCGCAAAGTGATTTCGTGCCGCGTCTGCTGTTTGTGGCAACTGACGGCTTCCACCGCACCTGACTCCCAGACTCACTTATCTCAGATTTGCATTCATTTCCTCGGTGTAATGAATCCTGTTTTGCCTACAGAGTCACATGACAAAATGTTATTGCTTTAACTCCGTTCGAACAGGCGATGAAGGCCCAATAGTACCGACCGGCCGCCGTGTCATCCTCAGCCCACAGGCGTCACTGGATGCGGATGTGGAGAGGCCTTATGTCAGTTTACGAGATCACAGCCGCTACTTCTCAATCAAGTAGCTCGTCAATTTGCCTCACAGGGTCTGAGTGCACCCCGCTTGCCAAAAGCGCTCGCCAGACCGGATGGTCACCCATTCAAGTGCTAGACCAGCCCGACAGTAATCTGACGGGAACCGGTGTTACCACTGCGGCATGGCCGTTGGGATATACACACACGGGCATAGGCAAAATAATGTGAACAGTGGTAGAAATGGGGTGGTTGTGTCTGACGGTCAACAACGCGAGTAAGTCAGGTGTTGAGCTGGACTGTGCGAGTTGAGTACAGGCTTCTTGTCAGTGCAGGTTGTTTACGAGTAGTGCACACTTCGTATCAGCATTCAGAGGCTGTCGACGTGCAGTGAAAAACCTAATAGAGTTCCAAAGAAAGCAGATTGTGGGGGCCGGATTAGCTCGAGCATTAGTTATCGAGACAGCCAACTTACTGAATGTGTCAAGAGCAACTGTTTGAACAGTCATGACAGCCTACACAAAACGTGGAAAGACAGATGTATAAACGTAGTAGTGGGCGCAAATCAATGCTAAATACAGAGATAGCCGTACGATAATACGAATTGTGTCAAAACAATACAAAACTACGGCACCTAAAGTCACTGCACAGCTCAGTATTCGAGACCCCGTATCTATCTGCACTGTTCGCCGAGAACTTCATAAAGTTAATGTTCATGGACGAGCGGCTCTACCGAAACCATTAGTGACGACAACCAACGCAAATAAGAGTAAAACATGGTGTCAGAAGCGTAAGTCCTGGACGGTTGATGAGTGGAAACTCATCTTATGGTCCGAGGACTCAACGTTTTCATTATTTCCAACACCGGGCCGGGTTACGTCTGGAGAACGCCAAAAGAAGCCAAAAATCCTGATTGCTCGAGTCCAATGGCAACTATGGAGGTGGAAGTGTGGTGGAGTGGGCAGCCATATCATGGTATTGTGCTGGTTCAGTAATTATTCTCAAAGGCCGTGTTACAGCCAACGATTATGTGATTTGAGGTGATCAGGTGCACCCCACGATCCACATGCTGTTCCCCAACAATGATGCCGTCTTTCAGGACTATAATGCAGCCATTCACACAACCAGGACAGTACAATCGTGGTATAAGGAGCATCCAACTGAACTGCAGCATCTTCCCTGGCCAGCACAGTCCCCGGTCTTGGACACAGTCGAATCCTTGTGGGCGGTATTGGGGCGCAGACATCGGAGCAGATTCCCGCATCCCTCACCACTTCAGTAGTTAGAACAGGTTCTGATCGAAGGGTGGCACAACATTCCACTGCCGACTATACAATCATCATATGCCAGTATTTCAAGAACAATCTCAGCTGTATTACGGGCAAATAAGGGTCCAACCCCTTATTAATAAACAATTCCCGGTAAGTAAAGGAGTTCTAATTATTTTGCCTATCCCCTGTATAATATACAATCAAAAAGTTCTCCGGTTCTTTGCCCATACTGAGAGAAGAGTGAGAGAGAATTTAAGGTATGAGACCAAGCGGAAGATCAGAGAGCACATGGATTGATCACATCAACAAGATATCTGGTCTCCTCTCTTCGGCAATTTCTAAGATTAGCTGGTACCGTCCGGGTTAGAGACGCTTCGTTGATGGAGGGCACGACGATCAGAAACGACTTTTGACATATGGGCACGTAAAAATTCACTCTAAAAATTATCTTGTAGTTTGTAACGGGAAACAATCCCACGCTTTGGGTCGTATGAGGGAGGCGATGAGCAGTAGTTATTTGAGCTGACTCCAGCTAGACATTGCAAAAGCGAAATTACAAATATCTGCAGAAAGACCACAATATAAGAGAGGGGGAGGTTCAGAGGGAGGGAGGGAGATGGGGAGAGAGAGAGAGAGAGAGAGAGAGAGAGAGAGAGAGAGAGAGGTGGGGGGGGCAAATAAACATTGGTTTCTAAGTATTCGTTTATTCCATTGACTAGTTTCCGAACATTTTTGGGTTCATCTTCATGTGAGGCACATGGAAGTTGCTTGTTAATTTCCAGAATGTGACGCTGGTCACTGGCTCTGTTTTCAAGAAGGGACGTAAAAATATGTTTACGTATTGTTATGAGTACAGGTTATACGGTTAGCTCTATTGAAAAAAAATAGCGAATTCTGTACTCCTTACCACAGTAAAAGCGTTTTTGTAGTTAATATCCGACTGTCAGCTTCATTGTGATTCTCAGTTTGCTACAATTGACTCAGTTTTCAGTATGAATATAAATATATACCGATTTTCACGGTAAATCTGCTAGCATCCAACACGCCCAGTAAGACTGGGTCTCTGGGTCTTGTTTCCAATATCGGACATGTATGACACGCTTTCGCAGAGACAGTTATTTGATACTTCATGCGTAGAATACAATCAATGTGTCTACATATACTTTGATCTAAACAGGGACAGATACATAAAATTTATTTATATCCATACATTACACCGGCAGATGACATCATAATGATAATTGGTACATAAACCGGCAGTCATTCAACAAAATGAAAATTCGACTGTAGACTAAAGTAGATAAGAAAAGTTGTTCTCTATTCCAAACTGCAGTATTGTCGGGAATATGTGGATAAGAGGTTACGAATACTGCTATATTGTCAGTGTAAAAACATTTATATTTTCAGTTTCAGAACACTGTAAATTTTACATGTAACTGTCACGTCGTGTTCGATGGTCAGTATGTTTGATTTTGCGATCGTATTTCTAAATTCTAATAAAGCTACAGCGCACAACACTCTCCTCCTCCCTTCAAAAAAAAGAGGACACCCACTAAGGAACTGAGTAACACAAGTTACGAAAAATACTCCCTGTTTGTTCGTGGCTGTAAATTCTGATCTATGTAAAGGATGTTTTAAGTGGAAATAGTTTCTAACAACAAGAATGAACTAGAAAAGTCATCCACGAGTCGCAGCAAATAATATCTGTAATCACTGAGGTACGCTCTGGAATCCTGGCAGTTAAATCACGTATAAAAAGGTAGGCATTATTCCACTTTAACAGTGTAGTAAACGTCAAGAGTTTAACAAACTGCCAACATATATTTAACTTTATCCATGTTCCAACGACTTCGTTATGTCTGCATCTGTTTCACGAAGTTTGCAGAATAACATATCGTCATCTACTGTCACGTTTGTTCTCAATATTTATCGGCACAATGCATTTCGGTAGCGTGAATCCATCATCGGAAGCCTAAGTGCTACCTATACATTAATTGTTAACTACTGGTTTTTGTGACGTGCGAGTAGATATTGTGCTGGCTGTGCCAGCGAGGTTATGTACATACATTTTGTATTCCGCAGACGAAGTGCATCAGACCACTGTCGGCAACATACCGGCTTTGTTAGACCATTCGTTAAAGCCAGGCCTCATCATGATACTGTAGCTGTGACTTTTACGTCTCTTCCTATGCACATGTATGGAATTACCCAGTGCTTAGAATTGTACGTCAAATTTCGTATCATTCCTAGTTTTCTGATCACAGCTGGGAATTCATAGAGCATACTACTTCTATGAAACCCATCCTACAATCCAATTCTTAGGTGTAAAACTTACTGCTGTTTCCAAGTCCGTCAATTCATAGTACTGTTCGCAACATCTCGAGAAGACTCACTCTCGCCATCTTATGCATTTTCACCAGAAGGTAAGAAGAAAGATCCAGTCACGGATGTGCTGCTAATGTACGTAGGTGGACACCCAATAACTTTTTGTTGCAGTAACACTCCGTTACAACCATCATCTGCACGAAGTGCTGTTGTATTCCAAGGAACATTGGACGTGATTTACGCTTTCCTATTTTAGACATTCAGCTAGGAGTAAAGATGATTGTGACTTCCTACGAGAGGTATCGGTTTGCAAACATTAAAAACACAATAGGAACGCCTTGCTGCAAATGATTCGCAAGTGAATGAGAAATACTTTATGCTCTCACAGTTGTCTATTAAAAATTGAAAGGAATTTTTAGCTCGAGAAATCCTTAATGCGGAAACAGCGAGAGGAAATAGGTGTATTCGTAAAAATTACAAGGATTTATTGATGTAGAAGGTTGCCGCTATTCCTGTTAATGATGACTGTCTGTTCCTGACGTACGCGTAAGAGATCCTCATGGTACGGGTACCAATCTGAATCTGTCTACGCTTCCTAAAAAAAAGTCCCAGCACCTGGCTGAAAGGCGAATCGGGTGATCAAACCAGGAAAATGCCGCAGCATGCAAATCCACCGAGGCTCCAATTATTGGAGGCGAACATCGGGAATAAACTACCTGCCGGGCTTCTGTATCGGCTGCACATAAATTCGCCCCTCAGTCCACTCCAGCGCGGGTCCCGAAAAGCGCGTTAATGAGGTCTGCCGGCTTTCAGGCCGAATGAACGCCGCCGCTAAAGCATCCGTCCTAATACCGTCCGTTCTAAACTCATTTACTGCGATATTTGGCGACGGACGCGCTGCTGTCGGTGAAAATTCGCCACAAATAGCGCAGATATTTGTCACCGGGACATAAGTGAAAATACGCAGGCCGGAAGCTCGTTTTGCAATACCCTGTAACGGACTTCAGTGAAGTGAAGGAACGTTGGCGACTGCAAGCTGTGGTCCATACCGTATCTAGGTCAGCGAAGATCGATCATTGACTCCATACGTAGCAAAGACACGCCTTCATAGCCTAGGTCGCTAACGCACGCCTGTGGGTTGGGGCTCGACTCGGCAGTAAGCCGGTTAGAGTCTAGTGATAGGCACGACGAAATGAAAATTGGCGATCCGTCAGTTGTTGGAAAAGAATCGACTCATTCGGTTGCACTAGGTATTAAATAACTGACACAACTATTTATTTCTGAAAGCAGGTTTGCTTTATTCAGGATTCCAATACTCCCCCACTCATTTGATTACGTTTTTCAACGTAATCGTTCTGTACGACCACCTTACTGAGAGGGCCTGTATACCCGCGTGGTACCACTCTAATGGTCGACACCGGAGACAATGTCTTGCGCATCACTTACCTCCGCACCATAATCCTACTGCTTCCCGCGCATTGCATCCTTCTTGGGCCAAACACATGAAATTCAGAATGTGCGATATCCGGGTTGTACGGTTAATGCGGAAGAATAGTCCAATGAAGTTCTGTGAGCTCCAGTTGAGTGCACAGACTTCTGAGGCCTTACGTTGTCATGGAGAAGGAGAAGGTCGTTTGCGTTTTTATGGCGACGAACGCAGGAGAATGGACAGGATTGCGCGGCCTTGTTGCGAGGATGACAGACACTTCCCCCAGCGACTCAGCGTGCTTTTGTTCACTGCCAGGTCTCAGTAGACATTCTGCAAACGGCTATGAATATCTGCGATGATCTGGTTTTCCGCTAAAAGAAGCTCAATGGCAGCTGTCTGCTTAGAACGTACCTCCGCTGTAGAGGCCAGTTTGAAGGCTGCATACAGCGCCGCCCCCAGTCAATACGTCATAAAACTAAAGGGGCGGAAGCGGGAATATTGAACCATGTCCGATAGCACACTGTGCATTTTTCAGTCTAAAGTGGCCGAGAAAATGTGTTGCGTTACTTACTGAAAGTCCCTCGTAGTTTTGCGTATCAGTTGAATTATTCATTTGCTCTTTCGAGTGAAAGCCGCATGGGAGCAACCGAGTGAGAACAGTACATTCAGTCCGTTGTAGTTTTACGTATCTGTAGAATTATTATACATTCATTCATTTCTTTATTGTGAAACCAATCTGTAGGAGCTACCGAATGAAAAAGTCAGCACAGTCCGGCGCATTCAGTTCTGAGCGGAAATATTCGATCGTTTTGCTATTGTTAAATGATTAGTGTTTACTGCAGACGGTTTTCGCCTGTATTCATTGTCATCGGTGTTCCGATATTTGCTGTCTTCCCTGCATCCATAACAACAGAGACCCAAAACTACGCTTTATAATCTCCCATCAGTAGTCATACATACGACGCACAGATACAGTTCACTCTCCATAAGAGGTCGGAGGAAGGCAGCGGCAAACCATCCTCCGACTGGTGTCTAGCCGAGAGCTGCAATATGGAGTTCCTGCATCTGCTTGCCTGCACTCATTTCCTGGGTGTGGAAATACTTTGACTTTCTTTTCACGTAATAACGGAGCGCTGGATACCTACCTGCCAGCGAGGGATTATTTTGATTAGTGTAAGTGGAATAGAGTAAGTATGGAAAACTTGGCTATGTTTCATTTACGGATGAATATTTTAGAGTTTCCTTCATGTACTGGGACATATATTTCCTTGAATTAGTTTTGAGGTACTTCAGGTTTTTGATAGTCTTATCTTCTCGGATCAGAAGTGCAAGTGGAACGGATAACGATATTACGTTTAGTGGCTGGCATAGACATTGCGGCAAAAAGTTAAAGGTAATTATAAGAAACGTTCAGTTTGAATTAAAGCTAGACACAGCAAAGCGAAGAAAAAGGAGATGTATAGGTGATGAAAGGAGAAGTATAAATGTAGATAGATGTAGAAGTTGGGAGGCACCGAAGTGAAATAACAGCCAAAACAAAGAAGAACTGAGAGACAGATCTCACACAATCAGCAAATATTTCTTCAGCAGAAGAATGTAGATAATACAAATTTATACCAAGGAAAAAACTGAAGAAAACAGACTGGAATTATATTAATTACGATGCTACAAACGGTTCAAAATAAAGTGGGCAGAAAGAGTACAGAATGAAGCTGTACAGAAAACACACGAGTTGTAAGAAATCCGTGGGAAACTCTTACTAGAAAAAGGGGCAGGTTAGCAGGATAGATACTAACACATTCAGGAATAGCTTATATTCTAAAAAAGAGTGAACAGGAAGGTTATGGGGGGGGGGCATAGACAAAAATTGGAATAAGCCGTTAAAATTATAGAAGGTGTTGGGTGGAAAAGAAAATCAGATATTAACAGTTTGACGTCATGTGTGCTGTATTATCTATCGTTTAGTCCCACAGTGCACACGCTTATTCTTTCAAGAACTAGTACCGTCTGAAATAGTTATTTCCTAACACTGCTTTTTCTTTCCAGTTTAAAATGCCACTTTAGGATCCTCTACAATACAGATAATTTTGGACCTAAAAGCACATAACTCTTTGAAAGTAGTTAGCAACCGAGTCTGAATCTGAGACTGGCAACCTATGTGAAATTTACTGTTGCATCGGTGGTGGAACGATACGGCTTCCTTCACCGGTGCGTGCTATTACTGTGATTGTAACGGTTCTCTCTCTGCCCTGTCACTCTCTGTGTGGACGTCACACAGCCAGAGTGCGGTGAAGTTGTGTTACGCTCCTGGACTGCATCACACGAGTATAAGAGATCGCCCATAACACACACACAGTTAATAAGATTGTCTACAGAGCTGGGATTAATTTAAGCGTTTAAGAGAGAGTCGTAAGACCACGCCCGTAGAGTCACTAGGCATATACTAATCATTGCACTTAGGCACGAGCTGTTCATGTCCTCGGCAGTAGGTCTGGTCTTGGTAGAAATTTATGAGATTTTGCACGTTGTCTTCCGGTGTGTCGTTTAAACGTTAGAATTATATCTAGGTCTGCTGTTACCAGGGTTATTAGCTGACTATTCCGTGTAGACATCTCAGAAAAAAGCTTGCGTCGGTCAGATTAATAACCATTTTTCGACGGAAATTACAACAGTTAGATGTAGTATGGGTTCAGAGGCTTCACGTAATTATTAAATGTGATTATTTCCGCTAACGTGTTTTATCACGTTGACATTTGGGACTGTACGAATTAGAGGAAATATGTAACTATCGTTGTTTTTATCTTGTTGTGTCTTTATTTGTGAATTCTTTGGGCTGGACATTGTTCATATTCGCTTAGCGTTTCGACTAGATGTTGTACTTATGTCTCCGCTAGTATTTGGATTTGAAATTTACGTCTGAAAATAAGTAACACACGAAACTCCAATCATAATAAATAAAAAAAATTTACAGCCATAAGCGGAAACGACCAGTTTTAATAATACCCTAAGAATTGTATCACCGAATATAGATTAACGAAACGTGAACAAGAGAAACAGGAGGAAGTTAGCGCCGGCCAGAGTGGCCGAGCGGTTCTAGGCCCTTCAGTCTGGAACCGCGCGTCCGCTACGGTCGCAGGTTCAAAAATGGTTCAAATGGCTCTGAGCACTATGGTACTTAACTTCTGAGGTCATCAGTCCCCTAGAACTTAGAACTACTTAAACCTAACTAACCTAAGGACATCACACACACCCATGCCCGAGGCACGATTTGAACCTGCGACCGTAGCCGTCGCACGGTTCCAGACTGTAGCACCTAGAACCGCTCGGCCACTCCGGCCGACGGTCGCAGGTTCGAATCCTGCCTCGCGCATGGATGTGTGTGATGTTCTTAGGTTAGTTAGGTTTAAGTAGTTCTAAGTTCTTCGACATTTGTGGAATAACAGAGTAGATTATTTTCGGCAAAGAAAAGGCAGTTCATACAACTTCTGGTTTTGGTTAATTTTATAACCACTTTTAGCTGTGTGATTGAGTATGTACGTCCTAGTGCAATCAGTTATCTATTTCTGACGGACGGCGTTTACATTTTGAATGTTTGTGTTACACAGCATAAATACACCGTAGCACAGAGCATGACAGGACAGGATTAACTTCATATTTATTCTTTTTGTTGTGAAAATATTAACATTATACGCTAATTTAGTTTATATATCCTAATTTATGTAGAATCTCTTGGTGCAAAGTGTTGCGTTAGCTTAATTTGGAGATACCCTACCAGGATTTGTAATTAAAGTATTGACTAACATCTAATTTAGAAAAAATGCACTGCTTTAATCACAAGTAATTGACGAATATTTCCCGGAGAAAACTTTCATGCTATGTTCTTATGAGAGAGTGGGGAAGGAGCAAGCGGTTGGAGGCAGGGTCTGGGAATAAGGTGAACTGGCCGGAAGATTTGCGCACAGCGCGCGCTACAGTGACATGACAGGAAATCACCTACCCTGCAGCTAGCACAGATGGGTGCTGAAGCGTGCTGGCGGACGAGAATGGGAGAGAGAGAGGAGCTGGTTTAGTCGCTGGACTACGAGGAGAGAAGCAGCGGTGGTCGGTTATTGTGAATGAGGAAGGGGTGAGGTTGTGGATCCAGCCGGAGCGATTATTAAAATTGCACGCGATTAAAAAGAAGGCGTAATCACGGCCGGGAAGGGGAGGGAGCCCGCAGGAGATGCGGAAATAATTCCGACAGCGCAATCAGTGAGCGGCAGTCGGGCCCGGGAGGCAGAAGTCTGCAGACGTAGCGTCGTCCTCCGCGGAAACCAGGGCCCGGGTAGAACAGCGAGCGGTTTTCTGGACGGCGTCTTGTGTTTGATGGTGGCCTCTGTAACGTCCAGTACGATATCGACTATGAAGTCGTATTTGGTACTATTGATTGTAGTTCATTCGCAGGAAACTAATAAGCAGACTAGAGTGGGAGATTAGATTCTACTCTGTTCTGATCACATGTTTCAGGCCAGTTTAAGTACAGCTACATTACGTACGCGTTTTTATGGTGGGTGCCCCATTGCCTGTCAGTAGGGTATAGTGTGCTGGAAGAAAGTCTTGTTATGTCTCCGTCTGAGCTCGAATCCATAATTTTAGATGCATGGTACTTTTCGCGAGGTGTACGTAGTAGGAAACAATATGCTGGTTTGCTCCGGGATTTTAAAAGTTATGCGAAACCCCTTCCCTGTAGGGTCTGCCACTGGAGTCGTACGAGCATCTCCTTGACGCTTCAAGCGCTTCCTAAATAATCCTGTGACTGGGCACTCTGTTCTTTGGATCCTCTAGATTTCTTCTATCATGTCTGATATGGATCCCAGACCGACCACCAACAATCAGGCATTCGTCGAATAAGGTGTAACCTACTTCCATTGCGGGCGTGCTTTGCCTTTTGAAGATTCTTCCAATGACTTTGGCTGGCGTATGCCTCAACTGGGATTAATTTTATGCGGGCGTTACATTTTAAATCACCATGTAGACATACTCACAGATACCAGATGGTTATAATTAAAATGTAGCTGTTGAGTGAGATCCAATGAGGCCTGTAATTTTTGTATGGCAGCAAAACTAGGCAGGATATGCTAATGCGTTAATGGGGAATCGACTTACGCTGGAAAGTAATTAGTTCAAATTTTGGCCACCATGCTGAAATCTTGCGCCGTACAGCTTCTCATAGACGTCTCCGGTGCTCATATTCAACAAATACTGTAAGCAGCTGTTAGTAATGAAATCAACGTAATGAATTTCTCACCTGCTTCACCTTTTCCGCACACGTCCCGTTCCTAATCGATTACATATTGGAACATTCATATACCGGGTGATCAAAAAGTCAGTATAAATTTGAAAACTTAATAAACCACGGAATAATGTAGGTAGAGAGGTAAAAATTGACACACATGCTTGGAACGACATGTGGTTTTATTAGAACCAAAAAATAAAAAAATAAAAAATAAAGTTCACAAAATGTCCGACAGATAGTGCTGGACAGCAAAACTGCTACCGTGACGGGTGAGAGGTACGCCGATATGTTACAGAATCGTATCATCCCCAGCCTGGCTGATAAACACGTGCTGGAACGTACAATGTTTATGCAGGATAGCGCTCCACCCCATATTGCTAGACGCGTCATTTGGTGATGACCGTGTGCTCAGCCGCCAATTTCGTCATGCTTGGCCTCCCAGGTCCCCAGACTTCAGTCCGCGCGATTATTGGCTTTGGGGTTACCTGAAGTCGCAAGTGTATCGTGATCGACCGACTTCTCTAGGGATACTGAAAGACAACATCCGACGCCAGTGCCTCACCATAACTCCGGACATGCTTTACAGTGCTGTTCACAACATTATTCCTCGACTAAAGCTATTGTTGAGGAATGATGGTGCACATATTGAGCATTTCCTGTAAAAGAACATCATCTTTGCTTTGTATTACTTTGTTATGCTAATTGTTGCTATTCTGATCACATGAAGCGCCATCTGTCGGACATTTTTAGAACTTTTGTATTTTTTTGATTCTAATAAAACCCCATTTCATTCCAAGCATGTGTGTCAATTTGTACCTCTCTATCTACATTATTCCGTGATTTATTCAGTTTTCAAATTTATACTGACTTTTTTACCACCCTGTATGTCTTTCTTGCGTTCACAGCGCCAGATTTGAACCTAGTGGACAAATTGGAACTTTTTTTAATCGTAAGTGGGTACCCCCATAACGCATTAAAATTTCTACAAAGTGTCGCAGCCATACGATAATTAGGACCTTTGTGAGTCGCTGCACTTTAATTACAACCACCCGGTATGTAATGGATGTCACCGCCTTTAGTTAAAGTTCTGCAATTATGTAATCCTATAATAATGGCGCCTCTTACGCGCAGTGCGTTACACTTGTTTATGTTGAGCATCAATTGCCAACACCTGCATCAAACACCAATCATCTGCAGGTCCCCCTGCATTTTGCAACAATCTTCTGGCGACATCCACAAAAAGTCTCGCGTAGCAACCGAATAGGTCATTTACATACATATACTGAAAATAGGGACAGTAATTCTCCGTAAACTCATCCTAGCATCGTGATTGTTTGGAGTTAAAGTAGAACTAAACGATACAGCAAGAGGCTTGTGGCAAACGTGATAGCCATTGGAAAATCTCAGTATTCTGTAAAAAGGAGACAATTCCAAACACGTGGACTCCACGGCCATTGTCGGGTAGTTCTCTTCCAGTACAACCAAACGTGCAAGTTTCCAAATTTATGAAGAATTAAACCTCAACACGATACATTACGGGAACCTGAGTGTCTGGCGCGTTGACCCGCAAGTAAATAGTTAACTCAAACCACATGTCTGTTCATATTCGAACATACAGTTGTATACAACATTGTACCATACTCGCAGAGATGAGTGATTTTCTAATCGATAACTTCTCGTAAGCTTGTACCCACAATGATACATTTTTTCCAGTTAGAATGTTGTTTCTTGTGAAACCTTTCTTTCATTCAGCGTGTCGCACACTACCTGCAGCTGCACCATATGTTACGTATCTTTATATTAGTGCTAAGAGTAATGCTCTATTTCTAACAAGCGTTCTTGAACTGTAAGCAATGATAAAATTCACCATCTACACATCACAAAATGTTTAGTTATTCATTACGGAACAAGAGCATCATAGATACACTTACCAAACCGCTTTTCTCATTATAGATCTCGTAACAAATGAAACATTTTTTTCCGACCATTGGTGTTCTGTCTCAGAATATTCAGTTTACGAATCTCTACAGACTTAGACCTAATGTTATGTAAAACTGTGACTCTAGTTGGCAACCAGTGCAAAATGTACCCTGAAAATATGGCTGTGGGTGAAATTAACGGCTGTTGCGAGCAGAAGGCTGTTTTAATTCTGACATAATTAGAAGGTTGAGAGAGTCTCAGGTCTATAACTTCGACCACAGAACGCTTCCTGTTGTTAGTGCGGGAAATTTAGTTGCAGCGCACGAGCTAAGAGGTAGAGAATGGTGTGCACCATATTACCGGGTAATTGGGTCTGTCACACGCGTCGTTAACTCCGTTCTGCCTGGTCAGATTGAGCAAGCTTTGTTTTTTCTGAGTATTAGCCTGCTTAACAAATGACTAGATTGGGCACCGTATCTCGTGGTGCTAAGAAAAGTCTGGGAAAGTCGATTCTGGTGCATCTCGCTGTGTGCATGTAATGAAGAAAACTGTTTTATTTTTCTACGACGCTTCAAGTAGGTCGCAGAACGAAAAGAGAATTCCTGAAGATGAGAGCGCATAGATTGAACTCAGAAAGGAGAAAATTTGACTTATCTCTTCGTCATATGCGGAATGTTTATTTTATTTTATTTTTCAGACCTGTGACTGGGGAATGTTTCCCTGAACAACGTCCGCGTAGACGCTGAGGCGCTTAAAACCATTCGTCCAAGATTGAAATAAGAAAATTACTTCCTTAATTATCAAAATTTTTTACTCAAATAATGGTGACTGCTATTTGTCAGTTCCGTAAAACGCTTCCTTTTTAGTAGCAAAATGCCCCACAAGTCGTTTAGATCATGGCTTCGTGAGTGATCCCGTAGGAGAAAAATTTGCATTGAGCATATATATATATATATATATATATATATATATATATATATATATATATATATATATATATAGTGAATGTAGTTACAGAAGTACACTCCAACACTTCGCTTCCCTTGTATATAATAAGCAACTTGTTTGCATCAAATGCTTTGAACTAAAGAGTGAATATTTTCACAACCCTGTAACTTAGTTTGAATATAGTATTGCTTTAGTAGCCATAATCGTATAAGAAGTGGTATTCCATTGCTTTCCTCCTGTCTTAGAACTGAATTACCCTTTCAGGTGGTGGTGGTGGTGGTGGTGGTGTTGGTGGCTGGTAGGGGGCGGGAGTGGGGGAGAATCACACACAGTTTACTGCAAACCCTATGAAACTTTTCATAAGCCAAAATCGGGAGTAATTTAAATTTGCCGGTTTGAATACCAACGAACATTGCTTTAACTGTGTTTTGTTATGATATACAATGTTGTGATGCTCGTAGGAAGATGTAGAGATCAGTATCTCTCTGTAAGATAAACACTTTGATTTCCTGTATCTGGAGATGATCTTGGTCAGCTTCTGTCTGTATAATTTCAAATCGGCTTAATAACGTTTGAACTATTTTCTCCAAATTCGTAAAAGTTACGAGAGTATACTGTTTTTTTAATTACAGCTGGCACACGGGAGAGTACGAAAGACGGGAAGTACACAAGAAAAATCAGAGGTTTAAAGAGCGTCACTGATGACATATGAGCAACGAAACGTGATGGTCGTTACTGTCATGTAGTGGGTGATCTATTTTTGAAATAAAGCATTAAGAGAAATGTTATTTCAAATAAGTGTATTAATTTATAGGATAAAGTACTGCTAATATTCAGGAGCGCTTCTGTTGTCCGTAATTATATTAACGTACAATTTACCAATATAGTCAGGGATACTGTTTACACAGAAATAGAGGATACTTTGCCCTCCGATACGTAATATCCGATAGACAGACTGAATCAACAGTGCATCGACTGCTAAACTGTTTTTTGTCATAAGGCAATTGTCAGACCAGCGTGGTTGGTCGCATTCGAGTAGTAAACTGTTACAGACGAATCATTTTTTACCGTGTATTCAGGCAAGCAAATTGCGCACTTTGTGAAAGTAATAAAATGGTTCATGTATAATACTGAAAGTTTTTTTTAGAAGTAGCAGTAGATAGTTTGTTTCGTTTTAGTCTGCAGTTTAATTAATGATCCACAAAAAAATATGCTACTGGCGCAAATAAATTTTTGAGCAATATTAGCAACCAGTCCCTCAAGTATTTCTACAATTTGCCGGCCGTGTGGCCGAGCGGATCTAGGCGCTTCAGTCCGGAGCTGTGCGCCTGCTACGGCCGCAGGTTCGAATCCTGCCTCGGGCATGGATGTGTGTGATGTCCTTAGGTTAGTTAAGTTTAAGTAGTTCTAAGTTCTAGGGGACTGATGACATCAGAAGTTAAGTCCCATAGTGCTCAGAGCCATTTGAACCATTTTGAAGTTAGCTTAGTTAGTTGCAAAATTTTTACTCAACTGACAGACAAGCAGACAAGAAAACAATTTACAAAAAATGTGATAAAATACAGCGGTTTATGCCGTTATCTGTGCTATATAGAAGAAAGACAATGGCTGAGGTAAGCAGACGCTATGTATTCCATTTATAATCACTGCTTCATCTCTTTTCTTGTATCAATGTTTTCATTTCTCTCTAATTTATCACAGAAAATTGATCAAGAAGATTCGTTATTATGTATGCTTTGGTCATTATTAAACTTTATCGTTATTAGTTCCTTAATTCCAATACTTTACTCCAACTTTCTGTGTCACAGATGGTATTATATAAACCCGTTCGATACTGGGCTAAACGAAGTAATGTGTTGACGTTTCGTCAAGCGTGGAATACGTACCACTTGACGCTGTCGTCGCCTGACGGTCCTTTCCGTTCCGTTGGCGTCTAATGTAAATCGGCTTTTAATCTACTTCGGCGAAAACGCATTCTGAAAGCTGTATACCGCCGGTGTTAGTCTGCCAGGTTTCCGCACACGTTACCGCCAATGGCTGCAGAAGCCGCAAGTTTCTCGGTAGCGGAGAACCTCCGTCGTCTGCCGTTTCGCCGGACGGCTTTACTGCAGCCGCCTACGCAGAGCCCCGCCTCGCAGGGTGGGCAGAATGTGCTCAGCTGGCGGCGGGCATTCGTCTCGGCTGGAAGGGCGCCCGCCGAAATGATCCCAGACAGGAACAAAGCGCCGCGACTGCCTCCAGAGACGGACGTCAGAGCACGGCCGAGCAAGCAAACCATTAACGTGCGGAACGGCGCTTTGCGTAATTAAGGGGAAAATGAAATTTTGTTGCGCCGGCGCCGACCAAACTTTTGCCCGGCAATGTCGGCTCTTGTGTTTGTCTTTGTTCTAAGCACAAATGCAAACGAACCGGGCCGTAATCCCGGCGGTAAACAGTCGGCGCGCGCAGCCGAGGCGGCGAACGCCGGTCTGCGGCTCCTCCCTCTCTACCCATTGGCCTACTATCGGCTCCGGGCGTACCCGACGAACGGGCGGGCCAGAACAAGTTGTGCTGCGACTTGTGCTACAGGACTGGAGGTACTCCTACCTTCTTTCCTCATTCCGCCAACTCCCCTTCTTTCGATCGGCTCCTCTCACACCTACTTGCATTCATCGAATTCTCTTCACAATGCTTATCCTGTCCTCTAAGGTCCTCCAGGTATAACATCCGCGTTTGTTTTATTTTCTCGGTGCACTTGTCTCGTAAATTCTCTACGGGAATCCCAGCTTTCGACAACATCCACCATTGAAAACGTGGTGAACAAAATTAGCGCACTTTTTTGGGGGGGTAATACTGCGTCACTTTTTTGTGTTGCACTTTCATACCTGAACACTGTCACAAACGGTCTGTGGATAAACTTCCTAGACTCAAGGAAGGGCGCCGGCCGCGGTGGCCATGCGGTTCTGGCGCTGCAGTCCGGAACCGCGGGGCTGCTACGGTCGCAGGTTCGAATCCTGCCTCGGGCATGGTTGTATGTGATGTCCTTAGGTTAGTTAGGTTTAAGTAGTTCTAAGTTCTAGGGGACTTATGACCTAAGATGTTGAGTCCCATAGTGCTCAGAGCCATTTGAACCATTTTTTTTTTCAAGGAAGGGCGATAAAGTTAAACAGAAATCTGAGGATACTGTACGCCCAGCGCCAAATGAGATTTGCATTTGGTCATATTGTCTCTGCCGTTCCACATCGAGCGAGACCGAGAGGGCGCACTTGTTACCACACTGAAATCGTGTATTGGAACGCGTTGAGCTTCAATAATACTTATTTAAGGATTTTCATAGTTTTGATACAAGCACGAAATTCAGGTGAATTGTACACCGTCACACATTTTTCAATTGGTCTTAAACGGAGGACGTTGTCTGTTGAATAATAAAAAAAAAAGTATGATACTCTTTTGATAAAAGCATCTGAGGACAGTTTCAGAAAAAAAGCCACCAAAAATTACCTTTCGAGCCGGCTGCGGTGGCCGAGCGGTTCTAGGCGCTTCAGTCCGGAACCGCGGGAGTGCTACGGTCGCAGGTTCGAATCCTGCCTCGGGCATGGATGCCTGTGATGTCCTTAGGTTAGTTAGGTTTAAGTAGTTCTAAGTCTAGGGGACTGATGACCTCAGCTGCTACGTCCCATAGTGCTCAGAGCCATTTGAACCAATTACCTTTAGACATCCTAACCTACTCAACAAATCTGGCTGCTGTAGTCGATCAGATCTTCCTGGGCAAATTTTTCTATCCTAATTTTCTATCGTTGTTGACTAGTTTCTCGGAGGCTCGCAGTAGCAATGCATGCTATTATGCAGAACGTTACACACTTCCAAAGGCTCCATTTTACTTAAATAAATACGCCATACAAGTGATTCAGTTGTCCTGCCGCCGGATTTTATGCAACTCCCAACACCTTCAAATACCACATGCAAGATTCTGATATTCTCTCCCTTGCTATTCCCAAATTATTGGTCCTACATAAAAATGAGATCTTTTTTTGTAGGAAATTTAATGTAGTTAAATTTTGTAGAGGGGTACACTTTCGCTAGTGGCCTTATTTTTCGAATTATTGAGGAGAAACTAATAAATATAACCCTCAAACGCATTCTTCTTAACTTGAGAACTACAGCCTCAAGCCAAATTGTATTCCAGTACAAAAATTAACTACATTAAATTTCGTTCAAAAAGGTCCTACTCATTTCAAAATGGCTCTGAGCACTATGGGACTTAACATCTCAGGTCATCAGTCCACTAGAACTTACAACTACTTAAACCTAACTAACCTAAGGACATCACACACATCCATGCCCGAGGCAGAATTCGAATCTGCGACCGTAGCGGTCGCGCGGTTTCAGACTGAAGCGCCTAGAACCGCTCGGCCACCAACGGCCGGTCTACTCATTTCTTTCTATAGGACTGATAGTTTGTGCATATGAAGTGATAGAGTATGAGAATCTTGTGAGTGGTTTTTGAAGGCATTGCAGGTTCCATAAAACAGGTCGGTTTTGGTGGATGTTACGGATGACAATGCCACTAAACCAGATTTAGTAAACACAGTTTTCAGAAAGAAAGGTGAAGTAAACATTTCTGAATTCGAATGGAGAACAACTGCCAATACGAGTAACTTGATAGTAGATATCATCGGCGTAGTGAAGCTTAAATCACTTAGTAAAGGCAAGGCCTCTGGTCCAGATTTTTTACCAGTCAGATATCAGATACCGCACGGAAAGATTTAAGTGTTCGTTTTTCCCGCGCGCTGTTCGAGGGTGGAACGGTAGAGAAATGGTTTGAAGGTGGTTTGATAAACCCTCTCCCAGGCACTTAATTTTGAACTGCTGTGTTCGTCCATTCACGACCCGACAGGTTAGACGAGAGCGCTAATGCGCTGCTTCCTGGACAAGGGTAGGAGCGCCGGCCCCGGATCGAATCCGCCCGCCGGATTAACGACGAGGGCCGGTGTGTCGGCCAACCTGGATGTGGTTTTTAGGCGGTTTTCCACAGCCCTCTAGGTGAATACCGCCTCAGTTACACGACTCCCAGACATTTGACACACATCCGCACTTTTCCATGATTTACACTAGACGCTGACAGATGAGGTACTCTGATTCCGTCCCGGGGGGGGGGGGGGGTACGGGGTGGCGGCAGGAAGGGCATCTGGCCGCCCCTTCAAATTAACATGCCAAATCCGATTTAACCACGCCAACCCCGCGCACAATGCTGGACAATGGCGCAAGCGATAGCGATAACAATGGGGTGTACGTCCATTCATGGACAACCACGAGAGATTCTTTACCACGAAGGCAAAACTGCGCAAAGTTTTGCGGTTTTTTTTTTTCCTGCATGTTTGAAACCAAGACTGACTGAAGCGCGAGAAGGTGCCAGTCACCATCGCGTTCTTCAGTAACTTAACTAAAGTGTGCAGTTATTCGTGAATTAGGCCATCGTGCTATGCATGCTACTAGTGAAGGGCCGAGGTAAAAGTAGGAGGTTCAAGATACGCGAGCTCGCGAGTACTTGTGGCGTGTTTGCCGTCGCCGGCGACTACATCAACAACGACCAGCGAAGGGAAGTAGCAGCTGCCGCGAGCTATCTACTGTGCTGGGGCGGGCGCCAGTGTGCCGCTGTGTGCCGTGCGGTGCGCGCGCTATTGAGCGCCAGCCATCAGCGCGAAGCGCGGCCCCGCGCGACACAACTGCCGGCCCGGCCGCTTATTAATCAAAACGCGGGTTGTCGCCCGCCGCCCGCCTCCGTCCGTCCATCCCCCGCCGACAGCAATCGATACGCCCGTCCCACACCGCGCGCGCGACTTGCAGTGTGCGCGGATAAGCGCGTTGCCGCTCTGTTGGCGAGGTGCTTATTTTGTTTGCAGCCCGCTGGCGCCCGAGGTGAATCAATCTTCCGGTCCCTCGCCTGCAGAATAAACGGTCGAGACCGCGTTGGCGCCGGGCAGGCAGTTTGGGGAAATGTGAGCGCTGCTGGCGGAAGGGGTGGGAGAAGGGGTGGGAGAGGGGGAAGGGGGGGGGGTAATGGACGTTTCGAAGTGAAGGGACAGAATGTTCTGTGACGAGATATTCAGAAATTATGTGAGGTATACTCACATACAGCGGATGCTGCTGTGTCCTGCCCGATTAGGCGAATGCACCAGCACCGCTTTGTTAACCTACTGGGGTGGGATAACGTGATGTAAACAACCATCTAACATTGGAGGGCGACGTATGACATCCACAACAGACTGAGATCTTTTGAACGCTAGAAACAAGGGGTAGCAAAAAACGAAACAAATGGAAACAAAGAAAGTAAATTGTTTATTACTTCAAAGGTAATCGTGATGACTGTTGTAAGAGGTATGCGCTGCCTGCAACAGGCAAGACTTAGGAGAGTCTCTGACCAGAGAGCAATATGTAGTTAGTTGTTGCTTGTCGCTAGTCGGCATTAGTCTTCAGTAGTCTTGAGTAGTCTGCGTGAGTCTGCGGTAGTCGGCAGTAGTCGGCAGTAGTCGGCGCGTGTCTGCGCTTGTCAGAGGCTACACTTGGTTCATTTTTATTTTTATAATATTTTTGTAGGGAGGTTACACTGTTAATACATTTATCCTACTGTGGGACAAGATGATCAATACCTTCATGGAAAACTGTTTGCGGTTACCATGTTTGTACTCTGGTGGGCGCCTCTTCGTCCGGAGCTAAGCGACGTCGAATGTCTTTCTTCAGGGCTCCAAGAATAGGGAAATCTCATAGGGAGGGATTGGCACTGTATGTGTAAAGGCTGCGAAACAACCTTCCAACAAAATTCCTGCCAAAGCGTTGCCAAGGTTGTTCCGAGTACGCTGCACAAGTTTCGCTGGGAAGCCCTTACACATCCTCCATACAGTCCTCATATCCTCCCCCCCCCCCCCTCCCCCCGCAGAAAGACATTCGTAGCCTTCCATATGTTTCGGACGAAGAGGGGGTACGATCCTCATCCCAACTGCAATCGCAAAAATTTTCCCTTCAAGGCATCGACTGTCTTGTCTCGGAGTAGGATTAATGTGTTAACAGGTATGCTCCATTACTTCTGAAATAATGAACGCTTTAATTATTTGTTTTCTAACTGTCTCGTTTTCATCTGACTGCCCCTTATACATACAGATCATGGGTGGTGGCTACTACCTTTTGGCAGATGCTGCAGGAGTCTGATGAATCTCTCTTATTGATGTTTTTTCAAGTGCCTATGACAGAGACTGGATAATATTCAGCGATCACTGAGATAATTTATTAATAAAGGAGATAAATTACCTTTATGACTTGGCGATCTCTGTGAATATTTTGCGACCTAACAGTCAAGATTGCTTAATACGATCTCATCAATTTGGCGCCGTTGCGGCTGTTGCCATCATCAGATATCAAAAGACTCAAGATTCATTGTCAGTATTAAAATCCTATACCTGTTTGGGGCGTCAGTTAACAGCCGTTAGTCGTAATTAAGTGAACCAGACTGTTTTGTTAACAAAAAATTAAGAAAAGGAATTTTGGGAGATACTTGAAATGGAACTGGATACGTGCTCAAAGAAGAACATCAAAATGTTAGTAGGCGATTTTAACGCACAAATAGGAAGGGAGAAAAAATACCATGGAACAGTAGGCCTCTTCCCAGGTCACAAAAGAACTTCAAAAAATGGAGAAAGGCTTATAGAGGTATGTAGGCATTTCAACTTGAAAATAATGACAACACATTTCAAAAAGCTGAGCCGAAAAACTAAAACATGGAGATCACCAAATCCACTTCTCGGAGAATTCCAAATTGACCATGTGGCTATCTCACTTCATTGTCAAGAAGAAATTCAAAACACTAAAGTGCTGAAAAGCCTTGATGTTGATTCAGACCACTATTTGACTACGATTAAATTCAGACCACTCCCATTTCGAAAAGAGAAGAAAACCTTTTACAAAATTCCAAAATATAACACAGAAACTTTAAAAAATGAAGAAATTAAACAACGGTTTCAAAGAGCATTGCACAAAGATAGCGATGGCATATCCACAATAAATAAGGAAGCGGGATGGGAGGAGATCAAAAACGAAATAGTTGAAATAGCAAAAGAAAATTGTCTCGTGAAAAGAGTAAGAAGACATCCATGGTGGGACAATGAATGTGATGAGAACCTGGAGAAGAGACAGAAATTGTGGCAGAAATGGAACTCCACAAAAGATCCTCAAGATCTTGACAATTTTAAAATCCAGAGAAGAGAAACAGCTAAGCTTTTCCGTAATAAAAAAAGAAGACAATTTCAGGATAACCTAGAACAGATTGAGGAAGACTTTAAAAGAAATAATTCTAGAGATTTCTACAAAACTTTTAGAAAACAGCTAACCAAATACCAATCCCCAAATTTATGTTTTAAAGATGAAGAGAACAAGCTAGGTTTGACAAACAAGACTAATTGTGAAATATTAGCAAAATATTTCGAGAATCTACTGAATTGTGAACCCCCCAAAGATAAAATGAGTTTTGAAAACCACCGAAATACTTATACCGAGTCAAAACCTCCAGACGCTGAAGAAATAAAACACATAATACACAGTCTAAAAAACAATAAAGCCCCAGGTGAAGACTCCATAGTACCAGAAATCCTAAAAATAATGGATACCAACCTCCCACAAGTTTTGGAACATATGTTTAAGAAGATCTGGGACGAAGAAAGAATTCCTGAAGACTGGCAGTGTGCCCTGATACACCCACTACACAAAAAGGGGGATAAGATGAATGTTAATAATTATAGAGGGATCTCGCTACTACCAGTAGGATACAAAATTTTGTCAAGGAAATTACTTCAAATCGTGGAGCCAGTTCTGGATAAAAAAATAGGTGAATATCAAGCAGGTTTTAGACAAGGTAGATCCTGTGTTGAACAAATATTTAACCTGAAAACACTAATTCGTTACAGAATCTCAAGAGGCCAGAGATTTGCAATAGTATTTGTAGATTTCAAAAAAGCATACGACTCGGTAGATAGAGAAACACTACTGAAAGTATTGGAAGAATTTGGGGTCGATAAGAAAACAATTCAAATTATCAAACAGACGCTAACAAACAGTAGGGCCAAAGTTAAATTTATGGGTGAAATTTCAAGGAAGTTCGAAATTAAAACAGGTGTTAGACAAGGTGATGGTTTATCCCCAATCCTCTTCAACTGCGTACTGGAAAAGATATTGAGAATATGGAAAGAAGAACTCAAAGGCACCAAGAATGACATCAGAATTGGAACAAAAAAAGAAAAAATAGAAGTGGACTGTTTAGCTTTTGCAGACGATCTGGCAATAATTACAGAAAACGAAGAAATAGCTCAGAAGTACTTGGAGAAACTACAAGAAGTTTCGGCCAGAGCTGGACTGCAGATTTCATTTGAAAAAACCGTGTATATGTCTAATCATAGAAATAACAAGAAAAATCTTATTACTAAATACGGCAATATTAAGAGAGTAGAAAAATTTAAGTATTTAGGTGAAATAATCCAAGTGAATGGTTTAGACAAGAGTGCAAACCAGGCGAGAGCAAGGAAAATGGAATTTGCTTTTCAAAAAACCAAAGACATATATAACAAAAAAAACATTTCGATTCAAGCTAAATTAAGACATTATAAAACTGTCATTAGACCAGAATGCCTGTATGCATCGGAGTGCCTAACTCTTAACAAAAAGGGGGAAATAGAAAACATGGAAAGGAAAGAAAGGAAAATTTTGAGAAAAATATTAGGACCGAGAAAGATTGGAGAAGAGTACAAGCTAAAGAGTAATAAGGAAATATACAAAACTATTGAGAAAGTGAGTGATGCAATGCGTAAACGCAGACTAACGTTTTATGGTCACCTGTCGATGATGGATGGAAACAGACTAACAAGAAAAGTGTTTGAACATAGTAACAGGAACGAAAAAACCAACAATAAATGGATACAGATGGTGAAAAAGGATTTGGCCTATTTTAATGTCACCCGTGAGTCAATCAGGGACAGGAAAAAGTTTAGACAAATAGTGAACGAAATTGTTTTCCAGAAGAAACGAAACTAAAGAATAATAACAGGAAATGGTCGGAAGAGCGGAGGAGGAACCATTCGAAAATGATGAGGAAATATTCGGAAGAGAGAAAAAAGATCAAAAAGCCGGGCAAGTGAACTGTTGAACGTGGTCCAAAGATGGCCGAAATCGAAAGAAGAAGAAAAGGAATAAAATAATTACTTCATCCTCAAACTAATCAGACCGCTACTGGGCGTTTCCAGCCATGTAAGTTACGCCAATTGAGAGAAGTGGTGACAAGTCCTGCGCCATTAAACGCAAAGGGTGATTCCATGACGGAGTTATCAACTTTCAGGAATTATGGAGAAGGATAAGTATGTCAGTTTGATATAAGAATCGGGGAATGACCCAGTCTAAAGTTATAAGCTAAAATCGTTCTGATGCCTCTGACAGTAGTTATCTTTAATTGCAAGGTCTTTCCTTTCCTCATTTTTGGAGGTAGTAGTATGGACCAAAATAAGAGGAAATTGTCCAGTAAACATGGGCTCTAAATCTAAAGTACATACGTTCAGAGATGTGAACATTTCTTCGACTTGGTTGCTGATAAAAGCATCTCTTCTACTGAACAAGTGCTTATAGTTCTTAAAGTATGCATTTTACAGACCCCTGTTTACTGGACTTTTTTTTTGTTTTGGTCCATGCTAATACCTCCCAAAATAAGGAAAGCAAAGAACTTGCAATTAAAGATAACTGCTGTCAGAGGCATCAGAACGATTTTAGCTTATAACTTTAGACTCGGTCGTTTCCGAATCATGGTCCCTTACCTCCGATTGATACGTTTACCATTCTCCATCATCCTTGAAAGTTTGTAACATTACCACGAAATCACCTTGTGCATAACCACCAGTAGTCTTTTCATATACATTTCCTTTCACCTTGGCTGCTGTAACCAACATTAAACCTCGACGCGACAGCTTTAATTGTTGTAGAATCTCCAGCATGGTTTCAAAAAATGGGTCAACTGGCTCTGAGCACTACGGGACTAAACATCTGAGGTCATCAGTCCCCTAGAACTTAGAACAACTTAAACCTAACTAACCTAAGGGCATACTTGAAAGGATAGACAGCATTGGTCGTATATTTTTGTTTACTATCGCAAAATCGATTTTCGGTCACTTAGTGACCATCTTCAGTGCTGTAATATATAACTTAAATTAGTAAGCACTGGTGTCAATAAGTCATAGAGTCTATGTGATCGCCGTAAGCTTATTGACACCAGTGCTTACTAATTTAAGTTGTATATTACAGCACTGAAGATGGTCACTAAGTGACCGAAAATCGATTTTGCGATAATAAACAAAAATATACGACCAATGCTGTCTATCCTTCCAAGTATACCCATTATCTGGTCGTAGTGCACAGGACACTACGGAGTCGCCAATCAATAACCTAAGGGCATCACACACATCCATGCCCGAGGCAGGATTCGAACCTGCGACCGTAGCAGTCACGCGGTTCCAGACTGAAGCACCTAGAACCGCTCGGCCACAGCCACCGGCCCAGCATGGTCTACTGTTCCTATTGTACTGGATATTCTACTAGTAAATTCGTAAGACCACATTTCTTGCTTCCATCATTCTTCTAGTTAATTTTATGCGTTCCTTCCGCCTTCGAAATCACTTCTTCAAATTCGCCTCGGTTAAAAGAGGCATTGCCAGCTGCTGTGGCCGAGCGGTTTTAGGCGCTTCAGTCCGGAACCGCGCTGCTGCTACGGTCGCAGGTTCGAATCCTGCCTCGGGCATGGATGTGTGTCATCTCCTTAGGTTAGTTAGGTTTAAGTAGTTCTAAGTCTAGGGGACTAATGACAGATGTTAAGTTCCTTAGTGCTTACAGACATTTGAACCATTTTAAGAGAGTCCTTACGTAATCATCTCTGTCTTGAAACGTTTCTTGCAATTTACGTAGGATTTCTTAATCAACTCTGTATTTTCAGGAGTCGTATTAAGATCAGCTGTCACTTTCGGCAGAATGGTCTTCGTATTAAATGTAATAATAATGTACGCCTCCCCCGTCTTTTATCATTTAACATCCTTTTTTTGTTTTGTTTTAAATATGCCAGCTTGGAACGCATTGGGCGTCATCTGTGTCGGGTATTAACTCATTTTCAACTCTCCCTTCTTTTTTTCTGTAAACATTATCCAATGTTTTCTTAACTGGTTTTTCTTGAGAATCTTCATTTTGAGCCTGTGTTAGTAATCCTATTTTTCAGTTCTTTGTATCCTTTTCTTTCTCCATCAGGAAGGTAGTACGTTTCTCTTTAATTATCTTTAGGTGAACACCTCACTGGTGAGTTTCTGCGAGTTAATCTTTTCACACGAGCTTAAAAAACTGTAGTGATTTATTGGCACAATCCGGGATTTTCTTTGTGTGGAAGTAGGGTATCGAATTCTTCTATTGTTGAACAGAATTCACTAAGAATCGTGCATACTCTCACTACAATAGACACATAGCTTTCGTTAAACCTTAGTCCTTTTTCAATAGTCATGAGGAATTTACCATCTCTGCGGCCAGTGATACTTTGCTGCCTTTGCATTCTGTACGATCACACATGAGAAAAGCAATGTAGACTGAGAAGGCTTCAGATTTTGCAGAACAGTATAACAAAAGACCACGCCACTGCGTTACACTTAAGACCGGAAAACAGCTTAGCAGATGGTGTGGACAGCAGAATGTGCAACCGACGTATTCAGAATGATATAATGCTCCTTCAAATAGAGGCTCATGCTGTGACTCCCCAGGGTGGGTGAGAATACGGTACCGGCTTATATACGTGAGAAGGCAGCCGAAGCATCGCCTACGCCTCGTGTCCTCCGCGACTGGAACTCCTTTTTTGTAACGCAATGCGTAGGTCGGCGCCCATTCCTGCTTCCTCGGCGGCCTGTATTAGATGCAGAGTTGCAGACGTTACGTATAAAACAGCGGGGGCCGCAGATGCGGTCTTGTCATTCCGCCGGGCGGAGGCGTAGTTGCGTTTTGTTTTCATAAGACAGTAAAAAAGGCAGCTTGTTACATAAGTTCCCTCACTACCATGTCTGGTTGCACTTGCGCTTGCAATGCCGTGAGAGCAAGATGGATATCTTCCTCCGCTGTGCTCATAAGCTTTGCCCTCCCCCTCTCATGGCGATTCCTGTGTCTCCTGTGTTGTACTATGGCCAAACCTTTCCCTAGGTTTATTACTTTTGATCCATATTCTTACTACACCATGTGTACTCAGTGAACTGAACTGGCACGCTGACAAGGCTCTAGAGTTGCGCACCCGGGACGAACGACCACTATCTACAGTTTGGTACTTTTCCTAAATTACTTAAAAAGATTTCCTGATGATCCGGCACTCCACTCATCTTACGACCCATCATTATACATTTAATTTTTATGTATGATCCTTCTGATCATACAAGGCAATAGATTAACAGTGATGAAAGGAGTTTCAAGGCATTTTTTCTGTGTGAACTCCAAAAACGTACGATAAAACTGACTGAAGGGAAAGGAGCCCAAATACAAGAAAGTAGGCTCACGGACGTTTCAAAACAGGTGGTGGCATCGGATGATAGGAGAGCACCTTATATACTGAAGTAAGTATCAGGTCTCACATTGACTTGTTAAGGGGAGCCGGAGGTGCCTATGCTGCCCATGTTAAAATCACTAAGTTTGAGGAACATTTATGAATAAACTACCAAATAGAAAAATTTGAATTTTTTTTACATATAGAGTGGTTTAGTATTGCAGTTATGACAGAGGGATTTTGGAGTATCTTTTCTAGTTTCCTTCCAATTATTTTTTTTATTAATGACCCAATTTTTTTACAAATAATTGAATTAAACTGAAATGAAACTACTGAACATATTGCCAAATGGCTGTGTTACAATGTAAGTTTGACCACTAGGAGTGCTGTATAAAAATTTCATCTCTCTAACTTGAGTGGATTTTGAGAAAATGTTCCTTATATTCGAAAAATTCTAATTTACGGGAAATGGCTATCAAAGTTTCTCAATACATTCCTGCACTATAGGATGGATTATCAGGGTCTTCTTCTTCATCCTCGAAAAGCTTCCTCTTCTGTCTTCTTTTCTGGCCTGTTGTTCCATCATACTTCATATGCCTTTCTCTTCTTTCTGCTCCTCTTATCCTTTCTCTGTCAATATTTCTTAGTGCTCGTACAGTGTTCACCCCCAGCTGTAAATCCTAATGCCTTCAGAACTTCACACTTCACACTGTTCCCTTGGTTGTAGGTTACTATTGCATCATAAATGCCAAAGTGCAGTGTTTTTATGCTTACAAACATCCTTTTAGGAATCACTTTCCAAATCAAATTGTTTACGCTCACATTAGGATTCTGCGTCTTTCCGTGTAGACATTTGTGTAACAATTCTGGCTGTGCTAAGTCGTGAAAAATTGGTTTTATTGTTCCCTCCTGATGCTTGTACATATTGCATATTACCCGCTTTACACAAAAAGTATAATACTACCAACAACAGGCGCAACACTGAACTAATTCGAAACGGTAAACAGCAAAGAGACGATGTTCCGCGCTCTTATTAATTGTAGTATCGCAACTTGGTGTTAGTGTTAATTTTCTTTTCCCTACGTTCTTCCTCTTCTTATATACAGAGTTACTAAAACGTGGCATTGTAACCAGAACAAAAGTGTACGACAATATTAAATGGAGCAAGATGTTAGAAATTCTGAGGAAAATAGGAGTAAGCTGTAAGGAAATACGGGTAATATTTGTCACAGAAAACAATGTAGCCAACCCTTGCACACTCGCTGTATGCGTAACATAAGGCGCTGTATGCGTAACAGGCCGAGAAAATCCCAAGCAGTTCGCCAGGAAGTCACGAGAGGGTGTTAGATGAATTCAGCGGCCGCCCATTTCCTCTGCAGGCGTGGGGGAAAATGGTAATAACTCCACTTCTAGGGCGAGTAGAACAATAATTCAAAGTTTACATTAGAGAGGAATGTTCCAATTAATTTTCGGTAGCAAAAAAAATCGTAATTTTTTGGATTTGACCACCTCCGGCTCCCCTTAAAGCTTATACCCAATTCAGCACAATCTGTCGTTCAGTTTTCTTTGCAAATGGTGTATATTTACTTTCACAGTTTTAGTATGTAAATTATTTGGTGAAGAAGCCCCCTTAGAGCTATAGCAAGCTACAAATGGTTCAAATTGCTCTGAGCACCATGGGAATTAAGTTCTGAGGTCATCAGTACCCTAGAACTTAGAACTACTTAAACCTAACTAACCTAAGGACATCACACACATCCATGCCCGAGACAGGAGTCGATGCAAATAGCAAAAGCAAAATTGTCAGTATCTGCTACAATGACGAGAGGAAACGTGCCTGGAGACTGTCAGGGCAGGAGAACTTGATCATGATTCAACTCCAGAATGAAAGCCGGCCTCTGGTGGCCGAGCGGTTCTATGCGCTTCAGTCTGGAACCGCGCGACCGCTACGGTCGCAGGTTCGAATCCTGCCTCGGGCATGAATGTGTGTGATATGTCCTTAGGTTAGTTCTAAGTTCTAGGGGACTGATGACCTCAGAAGTTAAGTCCCATAGTGCTCAGAGCCATTTGAACCATTTTTTTTTTTTTCGTTTTTGCTATATCTGTCAAAAAACGAGAGAAAATATATCTTGTGACTCTTAGGACAAGCAAACCTAATCGGATTCAACTCGACTTTTTTTCACTCACTAAGCAACACTTTCCCCTGAGGAGAAGTTTATTGTTGCAACCAAAAAAAAAAAAAAATACCAGATCCGAATGCGATTTGAGCACTGGATCTTTGCATGTGTAAAGTGGCACACACGGTCATCAGTCCACACGAAGAAATAAAACACCTCAACAAGTGACAGTGTGTGTGTTTTTAAGATGACAAAGGACGGCAGGAAAGGGGTGGAGAAAAATGTTTCCTCTCAAGAGGCTGACAAAATAGGTGGGGAGGGGGGGGGGGGTAGCTGGCGGACGACGAGGTGGCGACAAAGACGGTGGGGATTTCCGTCGCTGCGCGGCCGACTGTGGCCGGTGAGCGCGAGGGGACAGCTTTTCCAGGCGAGCGCCCGCTACAGGGTCGCGCGTCGCGCCGCCAGGCAATTTTCCACTTGTTTTGGCAGTTTGAAGCGCGGCGCGGCGCCGCCCCAGCCAGCGCACGGTGCACAGTGCGGCCGGCCGGCCGGCAGACGCACACCGCCTGTCTGTACGGACGCCGCCGCCGGCAATTACCGGGGTGGGCGTGCCGTCGCGTCGCCTGATTAATTGCGCGGCAAACACGGGCACAAAGTAAGCGCCACCGCTCGCCGCCAGCAGAGCCGCCCGTAGTGCGTGCCGGCCCTTTCGTTTCCCGTCTTCGATTTGCCGTAAATCGTAAACAGCATCATCTGGTTCACACTTCACTGGTTCTCTAAGCACACTACGTTGCAAAGAGTGCTGTTTGCATTTACTTTACAACGTCACTAATTACGATTCAGTGCACTCGACGTGCTTTGCTGGCTGCCTTAAAAGTCGATTTTTCGTGGACGCGACATCATTCGTACCGTTTTGTCTCCTATGATGCGTGCCCATCACTTCCAACACAGTAAGACCAAGCACTGTTGGGATCTGGTAGACGGTTCAAATGCCTCTGAGCACTTCTCAGGTCATCAGTCCCCTAGAACTTAGAACTACTTAAACCTAACTAACCTAAGGGCATCACACACATCCATGCCCGAGGCAGGATTCGAACCTGGGACCGTAGCGGTCGCTCGGTTCCAGACTGTAGCGCCTAGAACCGCTCGTCCACCCCGGGCGGCCGATTTGGTAGAGCAACGATCTATTTTCGATCTGGTTCAAGTGGATTATGCACAAGGAATCCTTCAAGTACAGCCAGAACGACCGATACGAGCGCTAAAAGTTTATTTCGTGATGGCTACAGTGGCTATTTTTTGCGACAGCGTGACAATGGAGTCAATAGATATCTTTATTTAAAAAATCCGGTGCTGTCGTTTCAGCAGCGTCTTTACTTTGCCAATGTACATTTCGAAGAGACAGTTTCGTCCTCATGGCTACAGTTGTCTCGCAGACTGTGTGGTTCCACTTGAAGCCACTTTGGATTTTCTCATTTCGTGGCATATGCACAGTAGCTACATCCGTAGCCACCTTTTACGTCTGCAGTAGCGCCTGTAGCTTCAACAACTTCATATGTCTCGAATCTTAGCAGTTAGACTAGCAACTGTAGGAACCGTTTATGTATGCGATGCACGACTGTCTTTGTTTTCAAACTGTGACTGAATTCTTCTCTATAAAACTTGTTTCGCGCATGGATTAGGTACTGCCGTGTTCAAGTGTATACCCTCCGTATTGCGATAATAATTAAATTTATGTATTTATTTTCATAATTGTCGTGGTGGTTCCTCTCGGAACCAGTGTGACTGTAAGGGCACCGTCAGTAGCTGTGACAGGTTGTTGTATTCCCAATTTCACACTATGTACTCTCGCAGAGTAAAGAAGAGGACATTCTGGCGTGTCTTTTGGAAGGAATTTCTTTTGATGTCAACTCAGATTGACAGCAGCACTGAAAGTGGAGATGATGTATTAGCTGAAGACAGTGATCTCGATTTTCGAACGAAAAAGACAGTGTTCTCCTGCATTGTTTCAGGCAGCGAGAGCAAAGAACCATTAGCAACAAAATTTTAAATCGTTCTTCCAGTTCAAAAAGCATACAACAGAAGCAAAGCAATACATGACATCTCAAGGCACTGTATTTACTGTAGCACAAAGAAGGAACCTCGCATAAGCAGGTGGAAGCGTTCTCTCTGTCAGTTAGCCCTGTGCTTAACTACAGAAAGGAACTACATTTTACCTTACCAATAAAAGTAACGACTTTTCATGTACAGTGTCTCCACTTGAAATCACTCCATATTCTTTAATCAATGTAGGCAATGCTTTTTTCAGATTATCCAGAAATCTAATAAAAACAAGAAAATTAAAAAAAGTTGATTTTTAATATTTCGGGTATGAAAGGGTTAAGGAAGAACCTTTCTTTCACAGTTTATTGGCTTTCGGCCAGGGCCCATACAGCCTTCTCAAAAGTAAAGTGTCAGTTATAACGTTACGAAAGTAAGGACAACACAACACCCGGTCCCCGAGCGAAGAAAACCTCTGTCCGAACCGGGAACTGAACTCGAGCCCCTGCCCTTAGCAATCCGCGTCTCTGACCGCGCAGCTACCAAAGATGGCAAGAAAGGACCTCCACTCCGACTTCCACACGTCAGAAACACACACCTGTGATTTTTTCTGATTTCTGCCGTGTACGACATCACAATGAACTAACTTCCACATGTCGCTTACACAATATGAGTTTATGCAAATTAACACAATTCTCAATTGTTGCAAGAATAAATCGATTTGTTTTTCTCTGTAGTGTAACACAGCACATTTTTTCCTTCCGTGATCAGCGGACGCTCATTTCTCCTCTCCATTTTACAGGATGTATCGAAAATGACGTCCAACAACGTATGATATTACTGGTCGGGAATCCCGGACTGTTGTTCGGTCGCTTGGTACAAGTTTTGTCTTTGACACCACTTAGGCGATTAGGCCTCCATGAACATGAGATGAAATGGTGGGACCAATACAAACACCCAGCCCACGAGCAAAGAAACGGCCCTACTCGGCTGGCATTAGAGCCCAGGTCACAGATCCGCCCCGTCTACAGACAGCGACACCGACCAGTAGTCCACAAGTTGCGTACTAAACATTGGAAATGAAGAGGTTCTCAGCACAACTGTGGATGAAACGAATATATGGAACACACTGACCAAAAAATGGACTGGGCGGTAGGATACGTGTTAAAATACCAAAGGAAGATTTCCATAGTACTATAGGGATTCGTAAAGGGCAAAAAATGTATAAGATAAACTCTGGAATGTATTCAAGACATAATTGATACGCTGGGTGTAGGTGCTACTCTAAGATGAAAATATTGGCGCAGGAGATGAAGTCGTGGCGTACTAGACCAGATGAGTCGCAGATTTTCTCGTAGCACTCCTCGTATAAATTTTACTTGTAACGTGACAGGAAATAATTCTGTGGATCTCTTTTAATCTTAAAAATGGCTCTGAGCACTATGGGACTCAACTGCTGTGGTCATCAGTCCCCTAGAACTTAGAACTACTTAAACCTAACTAACCTAAGGACATCACACACATCCATGCCCGAGGCAGGATTCGAACCTGCGACCGTAGCAGTCGCACGGTTCCGGACTGCGCGCCTAGAACCGCGAGACCACCGCGGCCGGCTTTTAATCTTAGGAAGTCCTCTTACGTACCTTTATTTGATTGACTACTGTACTTGCGCGAGATTCGTTGTTAGTCTTTTAATATGTATTTGTATGTCAACTACACTAACAGATTTAATTTACTTACTCTCCGCCATTTGTTTCCAGTGACGACATAAGAAACAACGTGAGTTAGCAGTCACTACCTTAGACTAGCTCATTATTGGCAAAATATACGAACAAATGTGTTACTATACATCGCTTGATTACTTCTGGCGAAAATAACTAAAAATTTCCTTAGTATTAGAAAATAAGCACTTGGGTATCGTCACCATATTGGAACAGTTACAGCCGTAAGTTGTTTACCGTTGACAATTATATACTTCATAACAGAACTGGTTTCTTTTCTTCGGAACAATTTCATCAAGCTATTTCTGTTTTTTCAGTTTTACCTGCAAAGAACAATATTACTCATCAAATTCCGATCGCTAGTAAACCCATAATATCATACCTTAAATACAAAACATCGATGTTAGAACGGATGTCAACCACATACATTTGCCGCACTATTTAGCTTAAAATGGAAATCTAATAGCTTCGTAACCATACCGACTTTTTCAGGAAACAAAGGAGTTATTTGGTAGATTACATGCTTTTCACAATAGCCCAGCACAGTACAATTGCAGCAACTGATGTGGCGGTGAAACACCGCGCTATTCCGTCTGCACAACGTTTGGGTTCCTTGCTAGCAGGCGTTTCGCTACGCCCAAGCTGGGGCGAACGCCTGTCACGAGGTAACTCTCACAATTTAATAATCGACGCGTTCTGTGGCGAATTTAATCATCGCATACGCGTTCGAGTCGCTCGTGGCCAGACATTCTGTATTGGATTAGTCCGGACCTGCTGTTGGGTCACTCCTCTTCCTTTGGCCTCTCTCTCTCTCTCTCTCTCTCTCTCTCTGTGTGTGTGTGTGTGTGTGTGTGTGTGTGTGCGCGCATGTGCACGATAGAGAGAGCTATGTAGGATAGACGAGAGAAAGAGAAAAAACTCAACAGGATTATTCAATATAGTAGCCACCCAGATGGTACCAAAGCTGGCACGTCTGTCATTCTCAGATTGTCGACCAGATTTCCAGGCTAATAATTCATCGTCCGTTCCTATTTTGGTGTTGACGGCTACATCGTATTCTAGCAACCAGGAGGAACCGTCGATTCTTTGCTAACGAATTTTCTTACCTCGCAATATGGTGTGTAGGTTTATTTTTATACAAAATCTACATATTCTTTCAAATTCGCATACTCTCTCTCTCTCTCTCTCTCTCTGTGTGTGTGTGTGTGTGTGTGTGTGTGTGTGTGTGTGTGTGTGTGTGTGTGTGTGTGTAAGATGATTCACTAGAGAGTAAATTTTCCTTGACTTCAGAACGAAAATCAATTGTCAAGTTGTACGAACATAAATGTCTTGTAATCAGAATTGATCTGATGCACTTCTTTTTCATTACGCATGCGTATTTGTGCAAGGACTCGTCTTTGCTTGCACAAATGAAACTGACTTCCTTAGTGAGAGGAAATACACGCATCAAAAAAGTTTAGCATCACCCCCGTTCCCAGAACTTCTGACGATAGACGTTGACTGTGGATATAGTATCACAGACGCAGTCCCTTTGACTGTTCAAAGATGTCACTAAACCCGCCCATAGATATAAACAACCATGCACGAGCAGCGCCTATTAGACTGAGGGGGTCCGACAGCCGATCAGTTCCAGTCATTCCACCAGGAAGGAGGTACACGGCACGTGTTGTCTGTAGTTCATGCGTAGATGGTGACTACCGCGGTTCGATCGCGTCCGCATTGTTACTTCATGCCAGGAAGGGCTCTCAACAAGGGAAGTGTCCTGGCATCTCGGAGTGAACCAAAGCGATGTTGTTCGGACGTGGAGGAGATACAGAGAGACAGGAACTATCGATGACATGTCTCGCTCAGGCCGCCCAAGGGCTACTACCTATGGATTATGGATCGGAGGAACCCTGACAGCAACGCCACCATGTTGAATAACGCTTTTCGTGCAGCCACAAGACATCGTGTTACGACTCAGACTGTGCGCAGTAGGCTACATGATGCGAAACTTCACTCTCGACGTCCATGGCGAGGTCCATCTTTGCAACCACGACACGATGCAGCACAGTACAGATGGGCCCAACAACATTTTGAATGGACGATTGGCATCACGCTCTCTTCACCGATAAGTGTGGCATATGCCTTCAACCAGACAATCGTCGGAGACTTGTTTGGAGGCAACCCGGTCAAGCTGAACCCCTTACATACAGTGCCCACAGAGTGCAGCAAGGTGGAGGTTCCCTGCTGTTTCGGGGTGGCATTATGTAGGGCTGACGTACGCCGCTGGTGGTCATGGAAGGCGCCGAAACGGCTGTTCTTTACATGAATGCCATCTTCTGACTGGTAGTGCAACCGTATTGGGAGCATATCGGCCATCCTCCGACCGATAGTGCAACCATATTGGGAGCATATTGGCGAGGCATTAGTCTTCAGTGACGACAATTCGCGCCCCCGTCGTACACATCTCAAGAATGATTTCCTTCAGGATAACGTCGCTTGACTAGAGTGGCCAGCATGTTCTCCAGACGTGAACCCTATCCAACATGCCTGGGATAGATTGAAAAGGGTTGTTTATGGACTACGTGACCCAACAACTATTCTGAGGGATTTATGCCGAATCGCCGTTGAGGAGAGGGACAATCTGGACGAACAGTGCCTTGATGAATTTGTCTATTGTATACCACGACGAATACAGGCATTCATCAATGCAATAGTACGTGCTACTGGGTATTAGAGGTACATGTGTGTACAGCAGCCTGGACCACCACCTCTGAAGATCTCGCTGTATGGTAGTACAACATGCAATATACGGTTTTCGTGAGCAATAAAAACGGCGAAAATGATGATTATGTTGATCTCTATTCCAATTTTCTATACAGTTTCCGGAACTCTCGGAACCGAGGTGACGGAAAACTTATTTTTGGTGTGTGTGCTAACCAAGATTATGCTCAGACTTCAAGAGTCGAAAGATGCGTCAGCCTCGCATTTCGTATTACGAAATATGGTTTTAGGGTCACAATTATATTTATCGTACATACTCACATATATGCAGAACACATTTCGCAAAACATTAATCACTGAGATTAAGAAACAGATAGGTACTTGACTAAGATATTGAAATTTGATTTTATTTCCATTTCTGTTATCGGCTTTGTCGTTAATAGTCGCAAAAAAACAGAGAAAGACGATATCGCCAACAAATCGTTTGCTGGAAAAACTCTTGAATTCATTAAGTCAATCGATAATCAATTTATTTCTTAATTAAGATGTATAATTATGAATTAAATTCAGGAACAAATTTCAGAAATTCTTACCAATTTGTTCACAAATTTGACTTTAATGAGAAGTTCTATCGACTCGCTGACACGCGCGGGATTAGCCGAGAGATCAAGGCGCTGCAGTCATAGACTGTGCGGCTGGTCCCGGCGGAGGTTCGAGTCCTCCCTCGGGTATGGGTGTGTGTGTTTGTCCTTAGGATAATTTAGGTTAAGTAGTGTGTAAGCTTAGGGACTGATGACCTTAGCAGTTAAGTCCCATAAGATTTCACACATTTTCTTTTTTTCCGCTCCCTGACTTGAAGCTTTTCATAAAGCAGGAGGGTGAGGAATGTTGTTCTGCAGACGGATATTTGAAACGAGTAGTCGTCCAGTCAGTTGTTCAGAGTACGCTTCGCCATTAATAAAAATCTTTGTTATTTTTCGAAATGAATTCTACAACGTTATTAATATTTCCTGCAGACATTATCCAAGTATTCAAAGGTTCTAAGTAGAGCTTATTGACCTTGAAGGGATCCTCGGTTTATGCAATATAAAATAAGATGATCCAAATCTTAGAAGACTGGCGAGAAGTCATAGTGGCAGACGAGTGTGCTACAACAAGGAAAAAAAAAAGTTAGACTTAAAAGATGGGAAGTAAAAGAAAAAGTCGCGGGACGAACGGTGCCTATCACCACTGTTAGTCTACTTGTATATAGAAGAAGTCGCGTAGGAAGTAACAGCAACATTTCATTGTGAATTTTATAATAAATTGTATCTTCACTGAGATCAGGTTACAGGGTCAAGGGAAGTTGCAGATAGATCTGACTTAGGAGAATCACACATGGAAAAACAGTGCTTCAGTGTGAGACCTGAGTTTCTCCTGGCGTATACAACTTTCAAAAACTTCCGGGAATTCAGCCAGGTAACACTTTCAGCGACCGCCGATATTTCGGCGGGAGAACACCTCGCCATTTTCAAGGCAAACTGCAACGGACAGGCGGCGTACATGCAAATTTAATACCTCGGTTCTCCGACAGAAGCAGGAAAGATAACACACACACACACACACACACACACACACACACACACACACACTCTGAACGCTAGTGCCACCAAAGTCAGAGCTATCGATAGTGAGACTATGAATTCTCAGGTGAGGCGGCATTGACTCTGTTCCTCTGTTTTTTGACAAGGGAGAGAGCCGGATTCCAAACAGAGTTCAAACAGAAACCTCCATCCCTGTTAACGAGGTTGCTCGCTAATTTAATCTCAACTGCCTCCCTAATGACACTGTCCCAATAGCTGGACGTGCATGCCAATATCTCGGTGTTATTATATAACATGGGGTGACCAGTATCCAAGCAATGTTCGGCAATAGCAGATCTATTTGGCAGCTGTAATCGTGTGTGCCGTTTATGCTCAGTACATCTGTCCTCCACGGTCCTGATAGTTTGACCAATATATGCCATGCCGCAACTACAAGGAATACGATATACACCTTACGCAGTCCAAGATCATCCTTAACGGAACTCAAAAGTGCTCTAATTTTAGATGGAGGTCGGAAAACACATTTCACATCGTATTTCCGTAAAATACGACCGATCTTACTGGACGTGTTTCCTACGTAATGCAAAAAGGCAGTAGACTTAGGTGTTGACTCAGAATTATCATCAATCACCCGATGTACAGTTGGTCGATGGCGCAACGCACGTGCTTCAGTGTCTCCGACTTCTTCAGAGATGAATAACAGCAAGTGTATTGGCAGCGTGCGTATGTAGTGGTGTGGTACCTCAAAAGACCTTCCAGGATACGTCTCACAATCTGAAGCCGTGTGTGGAATGCTGTAAAACTCGCTGACAGATTAAAGCGCTGCTGTCCGCTAAGACTCTTGGCGAAATGAGGTGCATGGACTTGCAGAGGTGACTGGTGACCTTTGTGAGGGGTTAAATAGTAGAAATCAAAGTCTGGGTCATATATTGTTTTAAAACAATTCATGGGCGGTTTTGGCTTTGTAGTCATTGTCAGGTCTGTCGAGCGCAGCAGCGACACGTTAGTACATAGTACATATAACAACACTATCAAAGCACGCCACACTACCCTTTTTCACAGCTTCAGGTCTGGCAACCACTCAGCGTTTCTTTGCGCACTTCAAAGCAGCACTCCCGTCCACCCCCATGCTTTCGAACTAGGCAAGTGTTCGTGCTCTCGTTCTTCTCCAGTCAATTCTGTTCTGAGTATGCATCTGACCTTTCAACGTTTTTCCCAGGCTGTGTCAGTGTCAGCTAAACACCTACATGTCGTTTGCGCCATCACTGTGAATTGCGTATACTTTCTTCTCCGTGTAATAGTACTTTAGCTCTTTTCTGTGTCCATCTTCTCTAGCTCTCTCTCTTTCTGTTTGTTTTAAAAACTTAAATGGGCGACCAGTCCATAATTTACAAACAGTTGTGGAAAACCTGTTCAGCCACACAGTCGAATCGGACGGTTTGCGAGACCACTCTTAGTTAATTTATCGTGCAGATTCGATCCTAGTATGCCACACTGCTCCCTCGTGCATGCCGGGGAACTAGACATTGTCCTCCTTTTTTCTTGTTTTCCCCATTTTACACCTCCATCTTGCAATCGCTATAAGTCACCTTCGACGTCGATAGCACACAGCTACAAATTCTTGGTGGCATGATAAAGGCATCGTGATGAGTAGAACTCTCTTAAAGTGTTAAAAATTCTCTCGAAAAATAAAAAGTATCTTCTGTCTCAGTTAAAACGTCCCCTTGAAAAACTGAAAGCAGGCGGCAGTGGCCGAGCTGTTCTAGGCGCTTCAGTCTGGAACCGCGCGACCGCTACGGTCGCAGGTTCGAATCCTGCCTCGGGCATGGATGTGTGTGATGTCCTTAGGTCAGTTAGGTTTAAGTAGTTGTAAGTTCTACGAGACTGATGACCTCAGATGTTAAGTCCAGTAGTGCTCAGAGCCATTTGAACCATACCTTTTTTTTTTTTTTTTTTTTTTTTTTAATACTGAAAGCCGTTTAGAAGCCCTGAAAGTCGTCTAGATGCGCTGAATGTCATCTGGATGCGCCGGAAGCAATTTCTGAACGCTAGAAGTGTTCTTGAAGCGCTAGTAATCCTTTCGGAAATTGTTGTTGTTGTGGTCTTCAGTCCTGAGACTGGTTTGATGCAGCTCTCCATGCTACTCTATCCTGCGGAAGCTTTTTCATCTCCCAGTACCTACTGCAACCTACATCCTTCTGAATCTGCTTAGTGTATTCATCTCTTGGTCTCCCTCTACGATTTTTACCCTCCACGCTGCCCTCCAATACTAAATTGGTGATCCCTTGATGCCTCAGAACATGTCCTACCAACCGATCCCTTCTTCTGGTCAAGTTGTGCCACAAACTTCCCTTCTCCCCAATCCTATTCAATACTTCCTCATTAGTTATGTGATCTACCCATCTAATCTTCAGCATTCTTCTGTAGCACCACATTTCGAAAGCTGCTATTCTCTTCTTGTCCAAACTATTTATCGTCCATGTTTCACTTCCATACATGGCTACATTCCATACAAATACTTTCAGAAACGACTTCCTGACATTTAAATCTATACTCGATGTTAACAAATTTCTCTTCTTCAGAAACGCTTTCCTTGCCATTGCCAGTCTACATTTTATATCCTCTCTACTTCGACCATCATCAGTTATTTTGCTCCCCAAATAGCAAAACTCCTTTACTACTTTAAGTGTCTCATTTCCTAATCTAATGCCCTCAGCATCACCCAACTTAGACTACATTCCATTATCCTTGTTTTGCTTTTGTTGATGTTCATCTTATATCCTCCTTTCAAGACACTGTCCATTCCGTTCAACTGCTCTTCCAAGTCCTTTGCCGTCTCTGACAGAATTACAATGTCATCGGCGAACCTCAAAGTTTTTATTTCTTCTCCATGAATTTTAATACCTACTCCGAATTTTTCTTTTGTTTCCTTTACTGCTTGCTCAATATACAGATTGAATAGCATCGGGGAGAGGCTACAACCCTGTCTTACTCCCTTCCCAACCACTGCTTCCCTTTCATGTCCCTCGACTCTTACATCTGCCATCTGGTTTCTGTACAAATTGTAAATAGCATTTCGCTCCCTGTATTTTACCCCTGCCACCTTTAGAATTTGAAAGAGAGTATTCCAGTCAACACTGTCAAAAGCTTTCTCTAAGTCTACAAATGCTAGAAACGTAGGTTTGCCTTTCCTTAATCTTTCATCTAAGATTAGTCGTAAGGTGAGTATTGCCTCACGTGTTCCAGTGTTTCTACGGAATCCAAACTGATCTTCCCCGAGGTTGGCTTCTACTAGTTTTTCCATTCGTCTGTAAAGAATTCGTGTTAGTACTTTGCAGCTGTGACTTATTAAACTGACAGTTCGATAATTTTCACATCTGTCAACACCTGCTTTCTTTGGGTTTGGAATTATTATATTCTTCTTGAAGTCTGAGGGTATTTCGCCTGTTTCATACATCTTGCTCACCAGAATGGTAGAGTATTGTCAGGACTGGCTCTCCCGAGGCCGTCAGTAGTTCGAATGGAATGTTGTCTACTCCGGGGGCCTTGTTTCGACTCAGGTCTTTCAGTGCTCTGTCAAACTCTTCACACAGTATCATATCCCCCATTTCATCTTCATCTACATCGTCTTCCATTTCCATAATACTGTCCTCAAGTACATCGCCCTTGTATAGACCCTCTATATACTCCTTCCACCTTTCTGCTTTCCCTTCTTTGCTTAGAACTGGGTTTCCATCTGAGCTCTTGATATTCATACAAGTCGTTCTCTTATCTCCAAAGGTCTCTTTAATTTTCCTGTAGGCAGTATCTATCATACCCCTAGTGAGATAGGCCTCTACATAATTATCGTCCAGTAAAGTCATCAGAAGATATAAAAAAATTGCAAAACGATTTAGAAAAGATATCTGTATGGTGCGAAAATTGTCAGTTGAACCTAAACAATGAAAAGTCTGAGGTCATCCACATTTGTGCTAAACTTCGCTTGCACGATCGATCGGTCAAATCGTAAGGCCGTAAATTCAACTAGATACCTAGGAATTACAAATACGAACAACTTAAATGGGAAAGAACACACAGGAAATGTTGCGAGGAAGGCAAAGCAAAGATTGCGTTTCATTGGCAGAAAGAAAACGTAGCTGATGTTTTAAATATACTGCCTATAATATGCTTTTCCGTCCTCTTTTTGGAGCGCTGCTGAGTGATCCGGGATTCTTACCAGATAGAATTAATGGAGAACATCAAATGGTTCAAATGCCTCTAAGCACCATGGGACTGAATATCTGAGGTCATCAGTCCCCTAGACTTAGAACTACCTAAACCTAACTAACCTAAGGAAATCACACACATCCATGCCCGAGACAGGATTCGAAAATGCACCATAGCAGCAGCGCGGTTGCGGACTGAATCGCCTAGAACTGCTCGGTCACAGCAAATGGAGTACATCGAGAGAGTTCAAAGAAGAGCAGCACGTTTTGTATTATCGCGAAGTAGGGGAAAGAGTGTCACGGACACGATACAGGATGTAGAGTGGACATCATTAAAACAAAGGCGTTATTCGTTTTGGCGGAATCTTCTCTGGAAATTTCAATTACCAACTTTCTCGTCGGGCCGCGCGGGATTAGCCGAGTAGTCTAGGGCACTGCAATCATGGACTGTGCGGCTGGTCCCGGCTGAGGTTCGAGTCCTTCCTCGGGCATGAGTGTGTGTGTTTGTCCTTAGGATAATTTAGGTTAAGTAGTGTGTAAGTTTAGGGAGTGATGACCTTAGCAGTTAAGTCCCATAAGATTTCACACATATTTTTCTTTCTCGTCGGAATGCGAAAATATTTTGTTGACGTCAACCTACATATGGAGAAACGATCATCATAATAAAATAATGGAAATCAGAGCTCGCACGGAAAGACGTAGATGTTTGTTTTTTTCACACATTGTTCGAGATCACAATAATACATATTTTTGAATGTGATTGAATGAACCCTCTGCCAAGCACTTACGTATTATTTGCGGCGTAGATGTACGCGGAAAATGAAGTGCAATAGATCTACTCTGAAAAATCAAGCGCCTGTAGGAAAGTGAACTCATCTTCAAAACATTATGTGTAGTTTAGATCGTGCCAGTTGAGAACGCGCATTTTTGTAAAATAATTGCCGAAACCAATTACAAGTAATTTTGGAGAAAGTCCCTTCCACTTCCGTATACGTGGCAGTCTGCTTGATTTGTCGGCGTGATGGTTATGCCTGTCACGATGAGACTTTAACTCGCTGTGGGACTGAGCGTAGAGTGCAGCGGCACCGGCGCTTGTCGTGTTTACGCGGCGCCAGGAATAGTGCGGCGCGTGGTACCAGAGTGTCGACGTTATAAACGCGGCGGCCGGGCCTCGAGGCGGAAGAACCATTCGGGCGGCAATGGCAGCGCTAGCGGAGGACGCCGAGTGGGCGAGCGCAGACGAGTGAGTGCAGGCAGACAGCACGTCTCCCTCTGTGAGCCGGCGTCGCGCCGGGTGGTCCATGTTTTCGGCGACGACTGTACTGCCGACCTCAGCGCGACGCTCAACGGAACTGGCCGGCTTCGTTCCCGCGTTTCTAAGAATAACCGCCGGGATTTACCTCTGATCCCACTCTCCTCCCACCATCCCTCCCTCGCTACCAATCCGCCTTTCACCAGTGCAGCTACGCTCCACCGTTGCATCCTGTACGCCGTCCGCCCAGCCGACAGTAAATCTGGATTCTAAAATAAATCTGCTCCTACATGCTAGTGCACAACGTAGTCGCACGAGGTGGATAGTAGTTCATAAAGCGCATCCTGTGGGTAAATTCTGGAGCGGAAAGGAACACTCTGTTGTTCTGCTGATCGGTCCATTCCGTTTCAGAAACATTCGTCCAGAACAGAGGAAAATGTTTAATTTTTCTCTCCATTCAACTAAAATACTCTCTATGTTACCCCTACAGGTCGCTACGACCATTGTTCAGTGTATCCCATTATTCTGACCACACAAAAGAACTTTTTGTTCAGAAGCAAACCACCAGCAGCTACCAGGGCGGCATTAACCAATACGACTGCCTTTCTTGTAACGTAGTTCATTACGATGATACGACCAACAGTGTGTCTTTCTGTTTAAATAGCACCTTAAATTTTTAATTCAGTAGCCTCCTCTTTTCGAGACCTGTTCAATAACGCATCACAGCGTAACACTCAAACAAACATTACTTTTCTAAAAGCGTAACACAAAAGTGGCTTTTACTCTCCCATATTAGCACACAGTCTAACGTAAAAAAACTTTCTGTAGCCAAGATCACGTAAATACTTATTTATTTTCGACAACCGGTTTCGACAGGCTTTCCTGTCACAGAACGCGTTCATTAGTTGAAACCGATACCAAGTAGTCTCACGAATTGATAGAAAGTAGCACGCTGTCCAAAGGTTTATCAGCTCTGAAATAACGTTTACAACTTTTGACAAACACGTTGCTAACGTGCTACATTTTACCATCTAGTAAGACAACTTGGAATGAGGTTCCAACACGGAATGAACACGTTTTGTAGCAGAGCTTTGTGAAAACCAGAAGAGACAGCAAATTCTGTCGAAACCGATTATAGAAAATAAGTATTTATGCGATTGTGGCAATAGAAAGTTTTTATCAAGTAATACATATCCTTTCTTCTCATTTGTCAAGATGTGAAAGGTCAATCTCAGTGTAACGTAATTTGGAAATTTGTGGTGAGCATTATGGGACCAAACTGCCGAGGCAATTGTCCCTAAACGTACACACTACTTAATCTAACCTAAACTAACTTATGCTAAGAACAAATCGCACACACACACACACACACACACACACACACACACACACACACACACACACACACACACACACACACACACACACGCCTGAGGGAGGACTCGAACCTCCGACGGGGGGAGCCGCATGAACCGTGACAAGGCGCCTAAGACAGCGCGGCTACCCCGTGCGGCGACAGTGTAACGTAACTTTTTCAGGTGCAAGAGTTCACAGCAGACAAATGGGAAGGTTTGTGTGAATACAATGTACACCATCGACTAGAAGGTAGAAATGCGACACACTTGGTGTGGTCGAGATAAAAGTGACTGAATGTCCGATTTGCATTTTCCTTATGGGCAGGTGAGTGACTCGCATTAAAATTGAGATCAGAGCGTGAAAAGGGAAAAAAAATGGCGCATCATCTTCATATCTCATGTAGTAGATGGAATAAGGCACTGTATATCTGAAAACGCGTACGTCAGTCGTAATTTTTTGATCGAGAGGTGTTTCAGCTGCATGTACACCTACTTCCTGCAGACTACACTGAATTACATGAGAGAGGGTGCTCCCCATTTTATCACTTGTTACAGCTTCTTCCCGTTCCGTTCACACGTTTGGAGTGCGGGAAGAATGATTGTCTGAATGCTTCTGTGCACGATGCAGTTAATCTAGTCTTCCCGGTCCCTACGAGAGCGGTATACACTGCTTATAGTATATTTCTGGATTCATTATGTAAAGCTGGTTTTCGAAGCTTCGTCAGCAGGTTTTCTCCGGATAGACCGCATCCATCTTCAAGTGTATCCCTCACACTCTTACATGGTTGAAGAAACCTGTGCCTCCTTAGTACACGTTCAGTATCCCCCGTTAGGACTATTGGGTATAGGACTACAGTAATATTCTAGGGTGGGTCTCACTAGCGATTTGTAAGCAATCCCCTTCGTAGATATTGCATTAGCCTAGTATTCTACTAATAGAACAGTTTGCCATTTGTTTTACCTACGGCTCAATCTATGTCATCGTTCCAATTCACATCCCTACAAAGTGTTTCCTGGTTTTGTAAAGAGTACATTTATACATTTCTGAGCATTTGAATCGAGTTGCCAGTCTTAGCACCACATAGAAATCTTATCAAGCTTTGACTGAATATTTCCACAGCTTTTTTTTCAGACAGTACTTCATTAAACAGAAATGCATCAATCGCGAAATGTCTGATTTTATGAACAACAAGGGTCCCAACACATTTTCCTGGGAGTCACGTGAAGTTATGTCTGTGGATGACTCCCCATCCAAGATAACATGCTGTGTTCTCTCTACCAAAAAATCCTCAATCCATTCAGAAAGGTCGCTTGATACCCCACACTATCGTAATTTTGATAACAAGCGTAAGTGTGATACTGAGTCAATTGCTTTTCGGAAATCGAGACACTGCCATCTACTTATCTGCCTTCTTCCGTGGCTTTCGGGATGCTACGTGAGAAATGGGCGAGCTGGTGGTCACATAATCACGTTTTTACAATGTACCACGCTGCACCAGCGGGCAACTCCCGACACAGCAATAACACATCAGTGCCCTGCGGCAGAAAGTGGCGGCAACTGACGGCTGGCGTATTCACGTCACGCCCAGACGATAACACTTGCCTACACCCGCGACGTGGGCGGGTCTAAGCGAGCGCTTCCGGGAACGCCCACCTGACGCTCGTCGTACTGAGAGACAACGACGTAGTCTGGGGATCCGTGCTAGAACGTCTTGCCTCGGGGGTCGACGAACTCTGCTGAGATGTCTACCAATGCTCGTAGCTCTGTGGCGCCAGGTGCAGAATATTACTTCGTGCTTCTGTGCTATAGGAGGAAAAAAAGAGAGAGAGAGAGAGAGAGAGAGAGAGAGAGACGGGTACATTGTACACACTGAGAACTGCAAGACCTTGAACTGCCTCTTTCCTGCCTGAATCGTTGCAGTAAACAGCTGTGTCGTCATGCAGTCTCGTCTGAACTCCGAAGGACGTGCATGTGCACTTCCAGGAACTCTGCAAAATTCCCTCTCTCTCTCTCTCTCTCTCTCTCTCACTCTCTCTCTCCCCCCCCCCCCCCTCTGTCTTTTTTTCTTTTATAGGCTTTACTTTCCGTCGCTGCCTTCACTATTACAAACATAGCGTAGCCTTAATTCGCAGCCACACCTGTTCCATAATAGCGCAATTGTTTTGAGATACTAACGGGGGATATGTCTGAAGAAGTGAGACGGTGAAACAGTTCACCTCCCATTTACTTCTACTGTAGCATTCAAATCCGGTGTTTAACGCTGTGGACAAAGCAGCAGTCGCAAAATAAGTTTCAAGGTGGATAACGGGCGGGGAAAAAATTTCTGAACGTCAATCTGCTGCGTAGATTTGAAAACTGAACAAGGAATGGTAAGAGAAAAGCTTTGGGTTCAGAGTTGTAAAAGGTAGAAAATATAAATCTGACAGATAGAATAGCAAATAAAGAACCGTTGAAATGACTTTCAGCAAGGACACCTGTTTTGACAAATATCCCCCACAGGCTACAGTAGAGATATTAACAATCTTTCAGATGCTACTACAGGTGTGCGTCGACGACAGTGGGCATGTGTCAGATTACAAATTTAAAAATACGGTATTCGTTTCTCAGCCGATTCTAGGATTTTCTGTCTCATTCATCTCTTTCTTTACACACGACGACGACTTACTACTGTGAAAAATTCCAAATTTCACCGTGGTTCGGAGTGGACTTAATGTGCTCGTATAAGCATGCCAAGTAATGCATCGACGTGCACAAATCACTTTTCCGACAGAGGACATCTTTACTTATTTTATATAAGGGCAGCGAGGAGTAGGAAGAAGACTTTCTGGTTAACAGATAATATTGGCTGTTGAAGAAAGTAATTAAAGTTAGGGAAGATAGAAGACGTCGACTATGAGGCAATCGAATTGTGAAGTGCTTTTCCTCGTCGTTACTGAGCCAGGAACAAAGACCGTTCTCCTTCCGCATCCTTACAATAGCTAAACCTCTGCAACGTCTTTAACTAGCTCTTCGACCATGCGACTGCAACCACTTCACTTCTTTCCATCACTCTTTTCTCTGACGAGAGCCAATTTGTTTCTGATACCTTTCTTGCTTTATTCATTTTGTGTTTATGATTCCCTAGACAGCAAAAACGTTTCAGATGGTTTTTAGTAGGTTATGAATTGCAGCCGTTACATATTTCTGAAAGTCATGACATGGCATAACAACGTTGTTACTTTATTAATAATACAGCTTTGATCAAACACATACAAATCTCAGTTATAAAAAGAAGAATTAGGGGACAGAAGTCAGGTTATGATCATTTGTATCGATGATGCAAAAAGAGACAGTGTTGTAACTAAAATGGATGTTTATTTAGTCAGTAATTGGTTTCGGCTACGCCCATTCTCAAACCAACCAATGTTTGGCAGGTAAAATGTTCCTCCAAAATGGTAGAAAATAAAGTGGGCTCCTTTTTTTTTATATTCGCGTCATGCAGAGAAGATAATACTTACCTGAACCTGTTAACGAACACTAGATGGGACCATACACATCTGTAACTATTTTATTTACTCCTACTTTGTACGAACATTTTACTTGGGAAACATTAGTTGCTTTGAGAATCAGCATAGCCCAAAAGCGGTCACCGACAAGATAAAAATCCATTTTAGTTGCAACTCAAAAAATTCAAAAACCTCTGAGCAGTATGGCACTCAACATCTGAGGTCATCAGTCCCATAGAAATTAGAACGACTTAAACCTAACTAACCTAAGGACATCATACACTTCCATGCCGCATTCGGGAGGACGACGGTTCAATCCCGCGTCCGGCCATCCTGATTTAGGTTTTCCGTGATTTCCCTAAATCGCTCCAGGCAAATGCCGGAATGGTGCCTTTCAAAGGGCACGACCGACTTCCTTCCCCGTCCTTCCCTAATCCGATGAGACCGATGACCTCGCTGTCTGGTCTCCTTACCCAAAAACAACCAACCAACCACATCCATGCCCGAGGCAGGATTCGAACCTGCGACCGTAGCAGTCGCGCGGTTCCGGACTGAAGCGCTTAGAACCGCTCGGCCACAGCGGCCGGCTACTTGCAACTCTGGCCGTCTCTTTTTGCATCACAAACTAAAATGAGTTGCTGTTCCACCGTACCCGGGACGTTGGAGTTACGCTAATTTGTATCTCTGTCAACGTGTAACTGCACCAGAATTGTGGAATGCAGGAAAGTACCTTATTTATGCACAAGACAGAGTCAGACACAGTATAAATCAGGAATTTCTATAATTTGTAAGCCCTTAATGTTTAACGTTGATCTTGACACGAAAGATTGTGACTGAACACACGTCACGTAATTATCGTCGTTTCTAGTTCCTGAAGGTTGTCTGTTGTTTTACAGAATTTAGTAATTTTAACAAAGTAACACACAGCATTTGCGTGAAATTATGAAGCTTCATAAAACATTTAAAAGCAGTAGATCTCTGTGGCAAGTGTACGATTTTTCAGAAATATTTTGCACCGGTTTTATCTTCTCCAGTCGAGGTGCACAGCATGTCGTTTTCTCCTTTCCGGCAATGGTGACTTGGATCGTCGCTTCCTTTATCCTTAACAAGACGGAGCAGCGTGAGGTGGGTATGCTCTTTTGAGGAGCACTGCGATCTGCGTCCCCTTTACGTTATTGAGATTAGGTGCTGCGCCACCCGGAGCAACAAGTGAGACGATTCGGGCGCGCGCTGCGCCTCCGGTGGAATATGCTCCGCCGACTGGGACGGAACCCATTTCACGGGAGTCTTTCCTTCGCAGCGTCGGCGTGTCGTTACAATTTCACCCCCGGCCCCTGCTCGGCGCCCAGAATGGGCTGTAGAACCCGCCGCCGGCACGTCGTTTCACGCTGGCCGCCCCAATCGCCGACGCCGCGTCGCGAGCGGATAACGCCCGCCGCAGACCCTGTGCGAGGAGGCGGCGCCCGTCGCTGCCGTGCCTTCCGGCTTAGTAACCGTAAAACTTTATGCACCTCTCAGGGCGGGCCGCCGTTCGGCCTTCACATTATGAGATGAGTTGCTGCTCCTTCCAAATTGCAATATCCGCCACCAGAACACCACTATGCCAAATTAACTGTCTGACCCTTAACGTCCCTTTTACATGGCGAAAATATGGATTAGCACCGCACTAATTTTTAGCAGGCTCTCTCTCAGTTGCTGTGGTAATGGAAGCTCTCCCTCACAAGGGTGGAAGCTTAGTTGGCTGTTCAGCTGACTGAGAAACCAACCAGGAACTAAAATATACTACCTCTACATCTCTGTGTGTATACCGGTTCTCTGCAGTAACTCAATACAACGGTGAGATTACGAAAAAATCAAAAATGGTTCAAATGGCTCTGAGCACTATGGGACTTAATATCTATGGTTATCAGTCCCCTAGGTACTTAGATCTATTTAAACCTAACAAACCTAAGGACATCACAACAACACCCAGTCATCACAGGACAGAGAAAATCCCTGACCCCGCCGTAAATCGAACCCGGGAACCCGGGCGCGGGAAGCGAAAACGCTACCGCACGACCACGACCTGCGGACTGAGATTACGAAAGATCGTACCAAGCAAAATCACATGTATCTGGATTCAGACCCTCGTCCGTTCATTCGAATTTAGAATTTTTCCTAAATCACTCCTGGCCAGCCGGCCCGGCTGGCCGAGGAGTTCTAGGCGCTTCAGTCTGGAACCGCGCGACCGCTACGGTCGCAGGTTCGAATCCTGCCTCGGGCATGGATGTGTGTAATGTCCTTAGGTTAGTTAGGTTTAAGTAGTTCTAAGTTCTAGGGGACTGATGACCTCAGAAGTTGAGTCCCATAGTGCTCAGAGCCATTTGAACCATTTTGAACCGACATACAGGTTGATTATGCTCCCCCTACCGAAGGGTTTTATGCATCCTGCAATTCCTTCAAAACTATACCCAAGATTTCATTTTCTCTTGTATGCTGTGCACAAAATATTGGTCTTATAGAAAGAATGAGCAGGACCTTTTTGTCGAAAATTTAATGTAGCTAAATTTTATATTGGCATACGTTTTCACTGGTAGCCAAGGTTTTATTCACGAGAAATGCATTTGTAGGTCACCTCCGAAAAATTTTCTTGAATAATTAGAAGAATGCTGCTTCTAGCGAACAACATATCAAAGTACAATATTTAACTACATTAAATTTCTTGCGTAAAGGGAATGTTCATTTTTTTCTGTACAACTAAGTGTATGTGTGAAACGTATGAGAGGATATGAAAGTCTTCGGTGTGGTATCTGAAGGCGTTGTGGGTCGCCTAAAACACATCGGCAGGGGGAGCTAAATCACCTTGTACAGTTTGCTGTAACTTTATTTTAACAAGTCACACCTAAAATGATACTTTCTTGGGAGATCCTCAATGTGCCGGTGCTTTGAAACAGCTTGTACTCATACCACATTCTTTACAGCAGAAAGAGTCACCACATACAGAGTTTGACCCTGAACAATACAACACCACCTAAACTCTGCTTGTGACTGATGCTGCATCTCATAGGCTACGTGCCCCTCCACGAGGCAAAAATTTGTTGTCAATTCTTCATTTCGTGTATCGCAAAGTAAGAGAACGTGCAATTCCACGCCATGGCGCTATCAGCACCAAGTCTAATAAAGGAGGGAGGATTTACCTTCAATCCCTTATACATTTCTCAGTAGAAAACTTGATACTAACTAAACAGCACACAATCATCAGCAGCACACAGTCACAGAGAAAACAGGTAGCGTGCTCTATGGTGGGTGGTTTTTTCCCAGTGAATCCGTTCACTAAATTCGTCCCGGATGTTCTGGGAGATGAAGTTGGTGAACTGCGAATTTCAGTAACCGGACTAGGAATTGGAAGTCAGTTACAGATGGTAACAAGGCTCGATACCGAAATATCAGGATAACCAGCAACTAATAGTATCTATATGCCACACCTCGAATTTTTTTCGTGGAAAGCAAAGTTTGCACCACCGATAAAATTTTTCTTTTTTGGATGCGTACTTTACAAATAATTGTGGAGACGGAACAGAAACTGAAAGCAGTCTTCCAAATTTCATGTCTACTGCAGCAACAATGCAACATAATACCATGTCAACGTCGAACACCTCCTAAGTGGCACTACTTTCCTTTTTTATTTTCATGGGTTACTATGGGTTCCGTGGATGAGAGGATGACTCTCTTCCTTCTCCTTAACCACAGGTCTCTGTATTAGTACCGTAAAGGACTTTATTCTAGTTCCTAGCAACTGAGTTGTTAGAAAAAGAGTTACTAGAATAATGTATGCATATCATAATTACATTCATTATTGTGCTGCCTTCGAAGTATAGAGGCATGCTTCGAAGGTCTCTTAGTATATTAATTATGACCTAAATGCCATTAGTTAGAAATTAGCATACTTGGAACACTGACAAAAGACACCGCCCGATTACATCGTAATTTACAACTTGTTAGTGAAAGCGTTTGCAAAATCAACTAGGTCTCGGTGTATAGTTTTTTCTCTGATTCAAGCTGCTGGAAGTAGTTGTGGAAACAACGATAAAGTCTTTCTGTAGTACACCAGGGTTCTTTGGTCGGGCTGCAATATTTGGCATGAAATGGTCTGTTGTGAGGTAAATCTGATATCTATTGAACTCAATCTAAAGTAATAACTAAGACAGCGTTGTCGCTTCCAAGAATGGAAACAATAATTTGAAATATTGTTTGTCGATACAAGTCTGTGGGTGTAGATGGTATTAGTCTTCTAGTACAGACGTGTTTCAACAGATTAATGCATTGAGAGTAATCCAGTTCCGGTGGGGAAAGAGTTGACCAAATGTCATACCTGACTATTTTTATGGAACGTGAGACACAGTAGGGATTATATGGCTGTCGCGAAAGCTTCTTGCTTGGCATTGTGTAGCTGGCACCGTATGTAATCCATAGCTGTTGTGCAGTTGATAGCTGTTGGTATTTGACAGATAGGGGACTCGATTGCTCCCACCACCGTTGTACCAGTGGGAGCCTTCTTTCATCGGCTTCCACTTTATCACATCCACTGCGTAAAGCATTGTGCATGCCAAATCTCAAGCAGAAAACTTTTGTGGACGTGGAAATTTCGCATATTCCAAGAAAAAGCAGTGCTCCAGCCCTAACCGAGCTTAAGAACAGATTTTTGACATGCTTAGAGACACTATAGATGTGTATACTGCAAACGAGTTCGTATATATATACTACGGAAGCTGACAAAGAAAGTAACAAGACTAGAATGTATGACGGTTGAATTTTTGTCATAGCGTATTGAAGTGTAACTGATTTCGACGTTGAACTGTGTCCTTACTCCGTAACAGTTTTCATCAGCTTAATGACAGTCGAAGAGCGGTTTGGTAAGTACTTGCATCGATCCTAATGTCACAAAGAGACGTGCCGTAAGGTCGGCAAGCTATCGTGCTCTAGTACGCCTCAACACACAAATCCTCCGTAACGCGAACTTTCTTTTTGTGTTTTGTATTATTTCGCATAGTTTTAGACACAAATACTAATGTGTGGAGCTCGGCGTACCGCTAACATTCAGCGTTCAGGCGGCGCCTGGTAATCTGGAGAACGGCGCCAAGGCAGGAGGCAGTGTGGCAGCGCGCCAGGGCGGCTCAAACGTGGAACTCTTGGCACAGGTCGCTGTAGGGGAGGCGTCGTGAATGGGGGTAGGGTAGGGTACGGTAAGCTAGAACAGCCGACAGACTATACAGCTCTTGACTTCGCTGCGGTGGTCGCCGCTTAACATCGTGCGACAGCTACAACAAACACTTGCTACTATATGAAACGAGTTCTAAAAACAGGGGGAAAAGCGGTCTTTGTTGAGATGTCTCGGTAAGTATCATTCACTTTTCCGATGTCTTCGATCTTAAGGCTTACCCAATCACAATTTTATATACAAGCTGATTCCGTGTTGATGTTAAAATTTCTCAAGGATGATGGAGAAGGGTAAGCGTATCAATGTGACGTAAGAATCCTGGTCCGGAAACGACTGGGTTGAAAGCGAAAATCGTTCTGGTACCTCTGACAGTCGAATGCATTTTGCCGCTACAATTGTTAAATAAGGCAACTTTCAGTAGAAAAAAGTGTCTACTAAACATGAGTTGTAAAATGCATCCCTTAGACATATGAGCATCTGTTCATCTTCGACACTGTGAAGCACATATCCTCACAGCAATTAAGGTATGCGTTTTGGAGTCCATATTTTGTGGACGTTTTTCTTCTTGGTTTCGTCCATATTAACACGTATGAAAGCTGGTTATGCTACAATCTTAGCAACAATAGCGTTTCACTGTCAGAGGTATCAGGACGATTTTCGGATATAACTTACGATATGGTCGATTCCGGACCAGGTTCCCTTACCTCAGACTTCGATAAAGTGTGTCCCATTGTTTGCTAGTTCTGAAAAGTTTTTGGGTTGCCAGGTACAGTAACTGATTTAGAAGTAGTTAGTTCTAGGTATCAAAACTTGTCTGAATGTCAGGTTGTCAGTGGACATAATCCTACTGCAGGAAGAAATGCTTTCATTGGTTGTGGGTACGGCACGAAGTTAATATCCCTGAACATATTTAAAGCGGAAAACTGCATGTTTCGAAATTAATTGATTGATATTGCTTTTCGGATGCTTTTACAAACTCGTTTCCCAAGAATTTCACCATCTGACCTCCTCATAACACATCTCCGTCATTAATACAGAGCCAGTACCGAAAGTGGGCAAACGAAACCGACTTTTAAAGTCTAGGGCGCTGTGTACAAGAGGAGGACCACACAGCAAAACTACACCCTGTCTTCTTAAAAAGCCGAAGAGTTGAATAGGTTTGGTGTGCATCTAGTAACTACCTAGAAGTAACTAGTCCATACGATCTTTCATAAATTCACGATAATATTTTCTCATAAAGGAAAACATCATTTTTTTGTCTAGTGGGATGCAACTGTGCATCTGGAGGACATTCATGCACTCTGGGTTCATTCATACCCTTCGAAATATGAACCGTGGGGCATACGTGCGCCAGATGAACTGAATCAAACGTCCACTGTCAGTGTTTCGTCTCTCTTGTCGGAAGTTACGACTTCCGCCAAGCTTCCGTCTTTGAGAGAAAACAGTAGCTCAGCTGGAGTAGGACGGATGGCGGACTTGGCCGTGGCTTTTTCGAAGTAGCCAGTCTGAAATTAGCAGGACCTTGCTAACATGAATCACTAAACAGCTGAAACGGAGTTGGTAGGCGGTCATTACACGCTCTCACGATTACGAGCACACTGCGTTAACAATTTTGCCACCTCTCTTACAACGGAGACGTTATGCTGACATGTGACACTGCAGCAAGGATCATTCTAGAATGACAACGTTGCTCTCTCATGCCCAGTCCCTAGTATTCACATTCACAGTAAAACAGACGTTTCATCCATACCAGGGACGTTGGACACATTGGGCAAATCTGTTTCAGTGAAGGAGGCAAGGTGACGTTTGCTCGCCCGTGAGGTAACCTCGCGAGAAAACATTTAAACGGCCTGCTACCTGCTCCGTATAGAAGGCGTTTCTGATGGTGTCCATCTCGGTCGGAAGCGCCATAACGTCGCAAGGATTGTGGGTAATAACAATTGTTAAATGACAACACGGGGTGCCATTACAGTGTATTCATTGTAAGTAACACCTATAACATTATGCAGCTGTATTTGTGATACCAATAAATATGACTAACTAGAATATGGAAAAAAGATGGAAAAAGCTTATCCTCCTAGACGGCATGGAGATATCGACCGAATCGTGTACACGCTCCAAGTGAAGCAGCTGGTGCTTCGTGCCTTACATTACAGGGAGACTCTTCCCCCCGTCATTTGTTGAAATTAACTTTACTGCACTTATTACGTTCAGTGGCTGACAGACTTCCCCTGACGTGTTACATATGAAACGTGAATAATTGCTGTTATTAACAGTAATTGAAGCTGTAAGTGTTCGGCGCCCATTCTACAGGGCATCCACGACTACTGTGAGTACAAGATTCGTCTTAAGTGGCGAGCTGCTCCCCCCTTCCCTCCCCCCCACATTACTTTCCTATCTGTACTCCAAATACCACCTTATGGTGTGTGGTGGGGGATACTTCTTCCGGCAACTCTCATTCTCGGAATTCTAACAGTATACCACACCGTGCGCACAACGCCTGTCACTTGATTTCAGTGAGCATCTCCGTGACCATTCCGTGCTTTCTGAACGACCTGTCACGACAAGCGCTGCTCTTCTTTGATTATTTTCTGTTTTCTGTGTCAATCCTTTCTGGTGCGGATCCGAGACTGACAAGCAGTATTAAAGCATTCGTCGAACAAAAGTCGTATAAGCTACCTCCTTCGAAGGTGAATTACACTTCGTAAGCAATCTTCCTAAGAATCTCTGGCTGTCATCTGCCATTCTAGTTTTATAACGTCGTTCCACTTAAAATAGTTCCGTACGTATACTTCCAGATAAGTAATGGAGGTCACTGCTTCAAATGATGACCAACAATCGGATCATCATAAGGTAACGAGTCTTTACACCTCATTATAGACAGATTTTACATTTGTTTATGCTGATGCTCAACAGCCGGCCGCGGTGGTCTAGCGGTTCTAGGCGTTCAGTCCTGAACCGCGCGACTGCTACGGTCGCAGGTTCGAATCCTGCCTCGGGCATGGATGTGTGTGATGGCCTTAGGTTAGTTAGGTTTAAGTAGTTCTAAGTTCTAGGGGACTGATGACCACAGATGTTAAGTCCCATAGTGCTCAGAGCCATTTGAACCATTTTTTTTTTTATGCTCAACTTCTAACCCCTGCACCAGGCATCATTTCCCTGCTAGTCTTCCTGTACTTCGCTGCAGTTGCCATTTACCTGTATGCAACACCAACATTATCGGTAAACAGTTCATGGTTCAAATGGCTCCAAGCAGTTTGGGACTTACTCCGGCCATCCTGATTTAGGTTTTCCATGATTTCCCTAAATCGCTCCAGGCAAATGCCGGGATGGTTCCTTTCAAAGGGCACGGCCGACTTCCTTCCCCATCCTTCCCTAATCCGATGAGACCGATGACCTTGCTGTCTGGTCTCCTTTTCCAAACAACACCCAACCCAGTTTGGGACTTAACATCTAAGGTCATCAGCCCTCTAGACTTAGAACCACTTAAACCTAACTAATATAAGGACACATCCATGCCCGAGACAAAATTAGAGCCTGCGACCGTAGCAGCAGCGCGGTTCCGGACTAAAGAGCCTAGAATCGCTCGGCCGGTGCGGCCGGCACAGCTCATGGTGTTTCCGACTTTATTCACTAGGTCATTTGTAGATATCGTTATCAGTAATGGCCTTTCCACTTCTTTGAGGAAGTCATTTCTGTCTAGATTTCTTTCCTTTAAGAATAGCGTGCTATGTTGTGTATGCTAGAAACTGTTCAGTCCAGTCACAAAACTGGTTTGATGTTCCGTGCGCTTCCGTTTTCTTGACGGCGCAAAAGTTCGGAATTTTGTCCAACACCTTCCACAAGCTAAGTAACACTTCGGAACTAGTGATACAGTCTCAGCTGTTGGTCTCATCTCTCCTACCTTTCACGAAAACTTAGCAGCATCGTATACACTCAAACCCCTAATTCTCTGACCACCCCTAGAAACCGGTTGCAAAGTAGAAACCCCTATACATATAGCAAGGCATACGCGTTACTCAAGCAGTCCCACCCTGCGAACAGCCTCCCGCTTCAGTAAGGCAGTGCTTGAGAAAATATTCAAATGTTAGAATCTCTGTAATACGAAATATGGTTGAAGAAAATACATAAAGGGTCGCTTATGAGAAGGTGCGTCACAACCTGTTCGTCTGAAGAAGACCAGTCCATGGTACCGCACGAACAGGTTGCCTACACGGCGGAGTCCCTCTGCGTTTGCAGCGGCTTGTGGGTCCGTTGGGGGCATTGCCACCACCAACACCAGCACCGCAGCCGCAGACACAACACAGGAGGCGGCAGGACTTGGCGGGCAGCGCTGGCCAACGCCAACTTAGCTGCGGGGCCGCCACGCCGCCCGCGGCTTGGTGGGGGAGGGGAGGGTCTCCCGGAATAGCCGACGCAGACACGCCTGACGTCAGAGCCACGACGCTGCCGATTTAGCCTCCCTGCCATCGGCGTCGCTGTAGGCGTCGCCGCTACTTGCTTACGCAACACCGCTAAATCCGTGGCGCTAACTGCTGTTAGTTGTGGCCTGGCGATTGTGTGTGTGTGTGTGTGTGTGTGTGTGTGTGTGTGTGTCCGAAACATCGTCAACAACGAGATCTGACGGTGCCATGTCATGTCATGGAAACCGGTTAGGAAGCAAAATAATCACACCACGCTAAACATTAATCCCCAGGGAAAATTACGCAAACGTCGCCTCTAGTGTTGTTGATGGCTGTCATTTGGCGAGAAAGAGGTCTCCAAATTTCTTCAGGAGATGGAGATGCAGCTTTATTCTTTGTCCAGCCTAAGGGTATCGTCACCAGTGCCTCCAGGGGAGTGCGACAGAACCACAGTTATTTTCTATATCCATAAATGATTCGGAGGACAGGGTGGACACCAATATTCTGACGATACTGAGGTGTACGGTAAGGTGTCGAGGTTGAGTGACAGTAGGAAGCCGGCCGTTGTGGCTGACTGGTTCTAGGCGCTTTAGTCCGGAACCGCGCTGCTGCTTCGGTCGCAGTTTCGAATCCTGCCTCGGACATGGATGTGTGTGATGTCCTTAGGTTAGTTAGGTTTAAGTAGTTCTAAGTTCTAGGGAACTGATGACCTTCGATGTTAAGTCCCATAGTGCTTAGAGCCATTTGAGCCATTTTTTTGAAAATGAGACTGTGGAAGTATTTGTTTTCGGTACATGGAAACTGTATTAGACAGTGGTGACGGTCAGATATATTCGTGACTTATTGTGTAACACATTGCTCTTATCTTCCTGCAGATCAATCGTGACATGTTATTTACTGTTCACTTTACTGCTTTACAGGATAAGTTTATATGTTTATCCTTGTTTCTCTAATTTGTTCATTGGACTTACTCATTTTCGTTTCTTTGGATTCGTGACTCTTTTAAATTACTAAATCCTTACCCACAGCTTCATCTGCATACATGTATGTCACATATATTGCTCACATCTCCTCCTGCACCCTCTCCCCGTCCATTTTCTTTCCCACCATATATGTCGATCCCATATTCCTCCTCTCTCTCTCTCTCTCTCTCTCTCTCTCTCTGTCCATATCCTATGTCATCCCATTTTCTTACCCTGCAGTACTTCTTTCCAGACAATAAGCAGCACGTTTTGCAAGTGTGGTTGAAATCGATCCAGGGATTTAGGAGCTTATCTGGAACATACGAAGGTATGTTTATTTTCCTTCAGTAACCATCACAGCTGCGATAATAGTCATTTATTTGTGATGACTAATTTCGAACCATCACGTCCATTCTCAAACCATGGCCTTAGAAGTAAGTGTAACAGTAGAATTGTCACCAATGTACATGCGAGTAACCAGATATTCATTATTCATCACCAGTTATCGTCACATAGATACAAATTATGAACTTCATATTTTGCTGCATTCACTTGGAGGGAAATCACATTGTCCACTGAACGAAGAGGTAACAGTAAGGTTGGAAGACCAAGAACAAAGTGTTCAGATGAAGAAGGGCTTAAGACAGAGATGCAGACTTTCGCTCCTACTACTCAGTCTATCGTCGAAGAATCAGTAACGGAATTAAAAGAAAGTTCAAGAGTAGAATTAAAATTCAGGGCGAAAGAATATCGATTATGAGATTCGCTGATGATATTTACATCCTTAGTGAGGGTGAAAAAGAATTACAAGACCTGGAAAAGAGCAACGAAAGCGGATTGAGAGTAAACCAGAGAAAGAAGGAAGTAGTGAGAAGTACCCGAAGTGAGAGTAGCTGGACACTTACCATCTCAAATGGTAACCACGAAGTAGGCGCGGTTAAGGAATTTTGCTACCATAGAAACGAAATAACGACGAACAATTAAGAAGCACCCAAAAAGCAGACAAGCAATGAGGGCATACATGGCGAAGAGAAATCTACTGGTATCAAATATAGACTTTAATTTGAGAAATAAATTTCTGAGAATGTACGGTTGGAGCAGATTATTGTACGCCATGGACGATGGGAAAACCGAAAAAAAGGAAATCAGCGGCCCGTTATTTTACACGAATTACATAACCTGTGCGTTGGCGTCTAATTCCACATACCCCCCACAACCTATGTTGGAACACGTGAGGCAATACTCACATTACGACTAATCTTAGAAGAAAGATTAAGACAAGGCAAACCTACGTTTCTAGCATTTGTAGACTTAGAGAAAGCTTTTGACAATGTTAGCTGGAATACTCTCTTTCAAATTCTGAAGGTGGCAGGGGTAAAATACAGGGAGCGAAAGGCTATTGATAATTTGTACAGAAACCAGATGGCAGTTATAAGAGTCGAGGGGCATGAAATGGAAGCAGTGGTTGGGAAAGGAGTGAGACAGGGTTGTAGCCTCTCCCCGATGTTATTCAATCTGTATATTGAGCAAGCAGTGAAGGAAACAAAAGAAAAATTCGGAGTAGGTATTAAAATACATGGAGAAGAGATACAAACTTTGAGGTTCGCCGATGACATTGTAATTCTGTCAGAGACAGCAAAGGACTTGTAAGAGCAGTTGAACGGAATGGACAGTGTCTTGAAAGGAGGATATAAGATGAACATCAACAAAAGCAAAACGAGGATAATGGAATGTAGTCAAATTAAATCGGGTGATGTTGAGGGAATTAGATTAGGAAATGAGACACTTAAAGTAGTAAAGGAGTTTTGCTATTTAGGGAGCAAAATAACTGATGATGGTCGAAGTAGAGAGGATATAAAATGTAGACTGACAATGGCAAGGAAATCGTTTCTGAAGAAGAGAAATTTGTTAACATCGAGTATAGATTTAAGTGTCAGGAAGTCGTTTCTGAAAGTATTTGTATGGAGTGTAGCCATGTATGGAAGTGAAACATGGACGATAACTAGTTTGGACAAGAAGAGAATAGAAGCTTTCGAAATGTGGTGCTACAGAAGAATGCTGAAGATAACGTGGGTAGATCACGTAACTAATGAGGAGGTATTGAATAGGATTGGGGAGAAGAGAAGTTTGTGGCACAACTTGACTAGAAGAAGGGATCGGTTGGTAGGACATGTTTTGAGGCATCAAGGGATCACAAATTTAGCATTGGAGGGCAGCGTGGAGGGTAAAAATCGTAGAGGAAGGCCAAGAGATGAATACACCAAGCAGATTCAGAAGGATGTAGGTTGCAGTAGGTACTGGGAGATGAAGAAGCTTGCACAGGATAGAGTAGCATGGAGAGCTGCATCAAACCAGTCTCAGGACTGAAGACCACAACAACAACAACATGACCTGTGCGTTGGCATCTAATTCCACATACCTCCCACAACCTACTAACAAAGTTTCGGATCTCTGATACGCAGTATCAGTGATGTATTTCGTTCCAAAGACGAACGAACAAACTATTAAGTGGGTGATCAAAACATTTTGGCTCATCAGTGTATATCGCTCTACGGTTCGCATGGCCACCGTAAAGAACACATCTTCAACGTCCTCGATCTAGCTGTGTCTTCTGTGGATCCAGCTCCGAAAAAGCATTGAGCGTTGCGGCTGAATGGTCATGGGGCAGGATAGCTCCCCCCGCGGCTTTCAGGCTACGTGCCACACCGAACCGCTGCCGAACACATTCTCTAGTTTTTATTCGGTCGCGATCATTTCTGTTTGCCCGAAACGATCAACATTCACGCCAATACCACGAGCGATTGTCCCACAATGTTCAGATGCTCAATTGGCGTACTACTACTGCTACTACTTCGATCAGAAGAAAATTCAAATACCACGACAAGAGTCAGTAATAGATTAATAAAAGTCTATGTGCACCTAAACCGTCACAGGTCACGTATTATTTGTTTTATTTCGCTCACCGGTCATCAGGATCTGCAGATATTCATAGCCGTGATTGGTGTGACAAAGAGACGCCTCCAGTTTGGAATTATTATGCTGGAAGTCCAACTCGAGTGAAAGTTGGTTACGTCTGCATGTCTACCACTTGTGCGAAAAATACGCTAGTTCACAATAATGCGCTGCTCAGCCAGCAGTTCACAATAATGCGCTGCTCAGCCAGCAGAAGCACCCCCGTCCACGAACCTCTCTGTTGTCGACGGGTATGGAGAGAGTTGTCGGTGAAGAGAAACGGTGACGCGGCGTGGCGCGGCCGCGGCAGCCGAGATAACGGTACAGGCAGAGGCGGGGGGAACACGTTTCCCTCCGCCTGTGTCAGCTCCGCACTGCGCTGTTGTTTGCTGCCTGTTACCTGAGTGACAGGCCGGCGCTCGGAGGCGTTAACGCGGCGACCGACGGCCCGATGTCGATGCCGCCGAACGACAGACGTCAAACCCTAGCATTCCCTGTAGTGCACTGTATTCTCTCCGGTGGAACGAAGAAACGCCGCGCATGGTACTGTAGCATACGGGGGCGATTTACACCAGTTTGCTCCTTACATTATTTGTTTTATTCGTGAGCGACACAAAGTCGTAGGAAAATGATTTCCTGTTAGGAGGAAGAATTTTTGAGTCATCGGTCTGCTGACTGGTTTGATGTGGCCCACCAAAAATTCCTCCCCTGTGTCAACATCGTCCTCTAAGAGTAGCCCTTGCTCACTATATCCTCAACTATTTGTTGGATTTTTTCCAGTCTCCGTCCTCCTTTACAGTCTCTACCCTCCGTAGTTCCTTCTGGAAGTGATTCCATGATGTCGTAACACATGTCGTATCATCCTGTCCATTCTTTTGTCGGCGTTTCAAATATCTTTCTCTCTCCGCCTACTCTGCGAAGAACCTCCCCATGCCTTACTGTATCACTCCCTCTGATTTTCAACTTTTTTCTGTAGCAAAGTGAGTTCACTTTAATACTTCTCAAACTACTGTAGCACGCTTGTGGCTCCTGGACACGGATAATTATACTGATGGAAGACAACATCGCCGTCTGGACAGACAGCAAGCATGAAGAGATGCAGGCCGCAGGCGGTTCGCAGCTGTCAGCGTGCCTTCGATTATTACCACAGGTCACATGCAAGCGCAGAAGGGTCTCCCACATAATTTTTCTCGTCCCAACAGCCTGCGTCCTCAGCGCGCTGCATATTTCGAGCCGCGGTTCATATCGATGACTACGTTTGTGGAGACGACCATGGACCTAGCATAGCAAAATTGTGATTCACCTGAAGAGCCGACACGTTTCCATTGCTCGACGGTCAAATCCCTATAGTCCAGTGGCGACTGCAATCGCAACTAACGATGTCGTGTACGTGATCACTTACGGGTGCTCTGCTGCTGAACTCCAATCTTCAACGATGAACGGTGTGCTCCGAAACACTTGTGCGTGCACCAGCATTGTGCTCTTAGGACAGTCATGCCACAGATCACGATTACCTGCTTTATAGATCAGACTAACCCCGCATTCTGTGAAGAGTCTTGAACGTCAAACCATTTAGCGCCTAGTGATAGTTTCATTGCCCTTCTACCTCTTTCTCTAGATGCTCACGACAGCAGCAAATGAGCATTCGACCAGCTTCGCCGTTTTCGAGATGCTCATTCTCAGGCTGTGCGTAATAATAATCTGTACTTTGCCAAAGTTGATTATCTCAATGAATTTCTCCATTTGCAGCCCATATATTAATTGCCCGCAACGCCACCACGTCACTGTGGGCAGTGTCATAATGTTTTGTTAAAAAAAAATGGCTCTGTGCACTATGGGACTCAACTGCTGAGGTCATAAGTCCCCTAGAACTTAGAACTACTTAAACCTAACTAACCTAAGGACAACACACACATCCAAGCCCGAGGCAGGATTCGAACCTGCGACCGTAGCGGTCGCGCGGTTCCAGACTGTAGCGCCAGAACCGCTCGGCCACCAACGGCCGGCCATAATGTTTTGTCTTATCAGTGTAAGGTATCACTGTGTTAGCCACGTGTTCCTCAAATCATTACAACAAAATTCGCGGGTGGTGTGGTTGGTGCACTAACTTGGTGAAAGTGAAGATCTAGACGATGCTCTAGGCGAAAAGACTGATGAACATGATCGAGTAAAAGGTTTCTGCACCGTTCGCTGTTACGAGGCAATGGCAGACCAGTGGCACCCTTTCCCAACAAGAATACATTTATTACAATGAAATGAACACCCTTAGCTGCTTACAGGCGTTGACTTAGGTCAACGGGGACGGATGAAAATGTGTTTTCCAACCGGAACTCGAACCCAGGAACGCTCTATCCATCTGAGCCACTGATGACACAGACGATAGCGCGACTGCAGGGATTTATCTCTGGCACGCCTCCTTCGAAACCCACATTCTCAACGTATTGTACTGCATTATACTCATTACTCGCGGCGCGTTGCCGATTCCCGTAAGAGTTCGGGCACTGTTCGTGTATTCGCACAGAAGAAGAAGATGATGGTCAAGTGGCCGGTGTGCCTTAACTATATATATACTATACTAAGATGGTATCTGTTCTTTCGGACATGTCCGAAAGAACAGATGTTGTTGTTGTTGTTGTTGTTGTTGTTGTTGTCTTCAGTCCTGAGACTGGTTTGATGCAGCTCTCCATGTTACTCTATCCTGTGCAAGCTTCTTCATCTCCCAGTACCTACTGCAACCTACATCCTTCTGAATCTGCTTAGTGTATTCATCTCTTGGTCTCCCTCTACGATTTTTACCCTCCACGGTGCCCTCCAATGCTAAATTTGTGATCCCTCGATGCCTCAAAACATGTCCTACCAACCGATCCCTTCTTCTAGTCAAGTTGTGCCACAAACTTATCTTCTCCCCAATCCTATTCAATACCTCCTCATTAGTTACGTGATCTACCCACCTTATCTTCAGCATTCTTCTGTAGCACCACATTTCGAAAGCTTCTGTTCTCGTCTTGTCCAAACTAGTTATCGTCCATGTTTCACTTCCATACATGGCTATACTCCATACAAATACTTTCAGAAACGACTTCCTGACACTTAAATCCATACTCGATGTTAACAAATTTCTCTTCTTGAGAACAGATACCATCTTAGTGTATATAAGAATAGATTTAACATCTTGCTGAACTCTGCCTTGCTGCCATCCATCATGCGTCGTCTCAGGTGGTATATGTTTACCGTTAAATCGGCATGTGCTAAAGGGTGCTACGACTCGTCAGTACTCTATGGGCGTCTTCCTGCGCCTGTGCTGACCTCTGTGTTCTGTGAATTCCGGTGATCAGATATACATCTGTGTCTCGTAGGGATGGACACGAACTCTGTAATTCAGAAAGCGTCACTGAAGGGCATACTTACCCTCGTTCTAAGGTACCACAACCTTTTCCTTCGGGTGGACAAACGTCCAGCAGGTGCGTCCGGCAACGTCACTTGAGGAACAGGTAGCTTGTAACTAGTAGCAGACAAAACCATAGTAGAGCTGACTCTGGTACTGATAAAGTAAGTCACTAAAAATTGCTGTTAAACATGTAGGATAGTATGAAACTTCAGTTTCTCGCAGCATATGAGATGTTCAAACATCTTACGGGACTGCAGCCGCCTGGCCTCTTCGCTTGCTGCCGATAGTTCGATGCCCACAATCGGACAGGTGAGTGCTACGTCATTCTCAAGGCACAAATTTGTATTCATCTTTCGAAATATCTGCTGTTTTCGGAGACGTCACCGGCTACATTTCCATAAGTTGTTTTAACATGCAAGATAGTGGCGGAAGATGCCTTAACAGTACTTGTAATTGAAGTTCATTAAAAACCCCTTTTCGTCATCCTTCTGTCAGTTAGGATATTAAAGATAATAAAAATAAAAAGTAACAGTTTTCTAAATAATATTGATACACTTTTACTCTATGGTTTACTGATTTGTTGAGTTCCAGCGCTGGAGGTAAGATCAGTTTGGGAGTACTTGAGAATTTCGGATCATGAGGAGGTAAAAATTCCAACAAATAATGTGGGGCGTGTTGTGCAGAATATTGCTGTAATTTTATGTCTTTCTTGAAGTCATATAAGAAATAGTCTTGTCAATTTCTATAATTGACCATACTGTGAACGTCCAGTGCTGTAATGACGTGCTCCTGAATTTAATTGAAGGCTGTCACAAATTATGGCACGGATGATTTTAAATAGGGCATCAGCTCTTCTGAAAAGTTGTGAAGCAACAAATGATCAATTGTATGCAATTTGAATCGCGTGAGCTAGCCGCAAACTGAGATTCGCACACTTGTAGAATATTGCTCAAACGTGTGGGACCCGTACCAGATAGGACTAACAGGGAATATTGAACATATAAAGAGAAGGGCAGTACGAATTGTCACAGGTTTGTATAATCCGTCGGAGGCTGTCACAGTCCGCAGCTCGTGGTCGTGCGGTAGCGTTCTCGCTTCCCACGCCCGGGTTCCCGGGTTCGATTCCCGGCGGGGTCAGGGATTTTCTCTGGCTCGTGATGACTGGGTGTTGTGTGATGTCCTTAGGTTAGTTAAGTTTAAGTAGTTCTAAGTTCTAGGGGACTGATGACCATAGATATTAAGTCCCATAGTGCTCAGAGCCATTTGAACCATTTAGAGTGTCACAGGGATACTGAATGAACTGAAATGGCAGACACTTGAAGACAGACGTAAAATATCCCGAGAAAATCTGTTAAAAATGTTTCAAGAATCGACTTCAAATGATTCCTCTAGGGATATACTGAACCCCCTGCGTATTGTTCCCACCCTCGATACGTGAAAGGAACAGGAAGAAACAATGGGGCGTACCCTCTGCCATGCACCTCACGGTGGTTTGCAAAGTAGCTGGAGCTGTGGATGCAGGTAGGTATCTGAAATACCGATGCACAAGTTACGAACGTTGGACAGCTAGTGGTGCTGTGTGCAGAAGTTAGAACAAGGGGTCATTCCTCAGTCTACCGATATGACACCTCTGACTTCGCAGTGCCAGACAGTGACGCAAAGAATTTTCACTGCTGTGAGGGAAAGGTTTCGTTATTTTTATTATTTTTTTTTATTGCGCTCGACATAGAAGAGCGACGGTGAGTTTCATTTAAGTGTGGACGCATGCAGAGAGGAGAGAACCCTGCCTCCCACAGTGGAGTCCGCTTCACACTTAACCACGCAGTGTCCGCCCGGAGACTCTCGAAATTAAAATTAAAAAACCCGGGCGCCACGTCCGCGGCGGGAACGAGACACGCGAGGCAGATATTAAAAATAGCTCCACCAACGTTTACCAGACGCGCAAACAAAAGCTAACCAGAGAAAAGAGAAGCGTATACCGTAATGGAGCCGCGATAACAAGTGCGCGAATTTCATGACGCCGGCTCCCTTTACTAAAATATCGCACCCGTTTGTGATTCGCGTCCGCCGATTTCTTTTGCGATCGACTTCAGTTCGTTTGAAATTTCCGCTTTCGATTTATCCTGCGGGGAGCGTACGATCGGCTGGCTAGCTGCTCCCGACAGGTGCTCGCAAGTGATTTTGTTGGCGCAGGCGGCGCTGCCGTGTGTTCCTTCTCAGAGACCGGCACGCCGGAGGCGGCGCTTTCGTTTTGTTCCGCGCCGGGAAGGGCGATTCTGACAGCTCGTTCAGCTTTCATCTACTCTCGAATCTGGTTCTGTAAACTGGCATGCCATCGACACATTTCAGTAGACTTTCAGACTTTTTAGTGCTTCATTGACAGTTCTTTGTGGCCTATGCCGAGTAACGAATAAGACGAGGCAATTCCTGTCTTAGGACAGTTTTCTTCTTCGTCTCCTACAGAGCAGCTATAAGTGTAAATTGCTTGCATCGACAGTGACAGCTTGCCTGGACTGTTATAAATTCCTGTATTCATTACGTTTAAGATTTCGTCCAATAATGCAATTTTTCACGGGACAGAAAACTATGAAATAATTCAGTGCGTCTTTTCTTTTACGGGGACACTATCCTCGGTGTCATCTTCGTTTAAATATTCCGTATGTGTTATAAGACTTATGAAACGTCCCCTTAAAAAAATTATAAATGACTGTGCTTAAACTACCACACAATATTTTTTAGCGCAACGCAATCTGACTTTGAAAAATCCCTACAAAAGAATAGCCCTGACTAACAATAACCAATGGCTTTCATGAATCACTTACCTCACAAAAATCTTCGTTACTCGAACTACTGCAATACAGGGAGCGCCAATACTGCCAGCTAAATAAAAGATTCAAACTACTGAAGGCACTAACTACTGATAGGCATAGTTAGCAAATGAAAGATTTTGATAGAGAACAAACAACGTATTTACCTTCATAGTGTTCAAAAGTCATTATATATATATATATATATATATATATATATATATATATATATATCTCAGTCCATGATATCCAATATTACAAATTTACTCTTTCTGATGGACACACGTCCAGATCGTCCGCTCTCAAAACTCCGCCATCTCTCTCCCCACATCCGCCACTGCTGGCGGCTCACCTCCAACTGCGCAACGCTACGCACTGTTAACAGCCAACTGCCCAACACTACAATAGCAAATTCCAACAATGCAAGCCAGCCACAGACTGCACACAGCACAGTCAGTGATTTTCCTATAGAGCGCTACATGGCGTCACCAACATAAAAACCTAAACAGCCTACTTACAGACTGAAGTGAAACTTCCTGGCAGATTAAAACTGTGTGCCGGACCGAGACTTGAACTCGGGACCTTTGCCTTTCGCCTTAGCACACACGAATGATTCCTTCTGCTGGTTTCAAACGACTGTTTGCAGCCACCCTACCCGACGCTGGACAGTCCCCGTCCACCATTATACGAGGTATAACTGGTCTTAGTTTAGCGGTGCTTGCGCCTCCGCGTTGCACTTACAATCACACCACCACCAGTTGTCGACCTGGGCAGCTTTAGAGGTCCTAAAATGTCCCTGATGGATTTCTTACTCAGTGACTAGTCCACGTTCGAGGTCACTCAGCTTTCCTGACCGACCATGCTGTTGGCACTGCTTCACTACTGACAAGAGAATACTCACAGCCTCTTATTATACTTGAGTGGGGTGGGGGATGCGACTCTCGTGACATCTAGCGGTCAAACCAGCTTTACACAGGGGTGTCCGGATACCCCAAACAGTGTGTTTTGGGGAACAGAAGCAGAACAACTGGAAGCTTCGTTATTTAAATAGCTGTATGTCGGTTGACTTTATGTGGCCATCGCTTTACGTGAAATCCCTTTTGTGGCTCGCAGATGTGTGAAGACAGAGAAACACTCTCTTCGCTGCAAGAATTCTCAGTCTCCTAGTCGCTAGTCTGGGCGGGTATACGAAATTTCCAATACATGAGTTGGCGGGACGAGGGCTGTTTCCCGGGGGTGTAACGTTATCGCCTCGGCGAATGTTTGATCTGGTGTCACCTGGATCGGCGAGAGATGTTTTCCGACGCGAGATTGAACACGGCGCCCCGGCAGAGCTCGTCAAAGGCAAACTCTCGCACCCCCCCCCCTCCCCACGTCAAGCCTCGTGGCGCCTCCTCGGCAACCTGTGACGCACAACCGCGCGCGCCCCAGAAGCCATGTTTCTGTTATAAGGAGGGATGGCGCGTCGCCCTCAGACGGCGCTGAGCGGACGTCACACGCTCGCCCCCGTCTCTGGTTGTAGTCCAACAGCCAAGGCTCATGAGCTCTCAATAACAATGGAAGCCGACTACACAGTCACAATTGCATTTCACAATGCGTAACTAGATTTGACCAGTTAGCAGTCACTATCAGATTAAGAGCACGTGCTGCAAGCGACTCCGTGAAGTCCCCGTTGCGTAGTCTACATAAGGGCCTTACAAATACCGTATAGTCTCACGCACATTAACCTTCATAATATCGGAAACGTTCTAATTAAATTTCGAAACACCCGACCCCTTAAAATGTAAGTCCTTAAAACATGTGTAGCACATCTGTTAGTGTACAACAATATTAAACAATACGTTATGAGAAGAAACCTGAAGATCTGTATAGCTTTAATGATGAAAAGATTTTAAAAAATGTGCAGATACACGGTCATACATGGTATAATATCTTTGTACACGTATTGTAAATCTCCCCCTCGAATAAGCTGTGAAGAACCTAAAAGGAGAAACATCAGGATTTAAAGGGAACGTAATTTCAGTTCACTGCAATTGATTTCCTGATAATTCATAAATTTGCTACGCTTACCGAAAACGTTTGAACTTTTAATTAAAATTAGAATAAACATGATGGCTAGGAAGATAAAGAAATGAGAAGATTAACTAACATCAAAATTGAAAGAAATAAAACAAAGCGTCGCTAAGCTACATTATTTAGATACTATATTTACTATGTAAAAGAAATGTAGCATGGGAATCTCAGGAAACACCGTTACAGCAGAATGTGATTTCAATAAAAGAAGACTTATGTTACAAGCAGTTCAACACAGAAAAAAACAATAAATTGCCAAGACATTCATCTGGCATGAGCTCCTGTACGACCATAAAACTGGACCAAGTTAAAAACAAAAGCAAAGCGCTTATAAGCCATAAAAATGCTGCTATTAAGAAATCTGAAGAGCAGCAGCTAAAAAAATAGATCGTTAGAAAAAAAGTCAAAGACCAGGGTAAACCCAGTGTAAAAGAGGGAACTATGAAGACGTCTATTTCGTAAGAATAGGTTTTAGCACATATTTTGGAAGAAAAAATTCTAGGAAGGAAGATAATGAGAGGACAAGAAAGTGTGTGATGTACCAACTCGCCATCAAAATCGAACCAGACAGATCGACACTAACAGAAAAATGCCGCCTATTTTACTGTCGAAGTAAGTACAAAACTAAAATTGATGCATCCACATCGACAGATAAACAGGACTCATGGCAGTAAATTAAAGCATGCTCCATCTTCTTGTCACAGAACCAGCACCCAGCATTATGCTACAAATAGTGATACAACTTCCAAAAAATCACCTGAAGATGAATCTGAAAAAGTTCGAAAACCAGTTGATGGAATAATAAATAGCTATTCCAAAAAAATGACTGGTTGCAGTTTTGTGTATTTACACTCAATTAACATTCAGGAGTCCTAAAATATCCGTAATGGATAAGCTTAATAAGCACTTCAAGAAATTGGTAGAACCAACAGCAGAATTTCTGAAGTCGTACGCTCGGTGTTACTTGCAATAGTTTTTGATAGAACTTAACGAGTTTTCGGTAAAAAACACGCTATCCTTGAATTTTTGAAGGAAAGAGTACTGCTGACACCAAAATTTGAATGTCTGGAATAGATTGCAGATCTCGCGTTTATGTGGTCTTGACTGAACACAGCCAACAGTAAGACATCACAAGATGAAAAACAACTTCTTTCTGATTTGATGGGGATGCGTTTAAGATGAAAATCACGTTGCAGAAGGGACTCTTTCTGACAAAAACAGTGCAGTTAGGTAAGCTGACTGGCGTTAAAGAAAATTCGAGGTCTGAAGAATTCAGTGTGACCTTGAAAGAATCTCAAGGATAATTTCCTTAAAATTTGGAGGACACTTGGCAACCTGACATTTGTTTTCGAGACCGGTTGCCGTTTCAGTTGAAGGAGCGCCTGTACATGTGCAGATGCAGCTGACTGATCGGTAAGGTAATTCGCTTTTTAAAGAATAACCCTTTTGCGTTAAAACTGTCCGTGTCTATTGCTTTCCGCACGTATCTTCCATAATTATGACGCAGAAGTGCTACAATGTGTGAGGAAGACGTTCTTACTATTATAAAACTAAATAATCCACAGTTACGTCTCATTCCCAGTGCGAAAATCTATGATAATGTCTGCGGTTATCAGTGTACCGACTGTTTGTACCAGATAATAATCATGTGTCTTCAGCACGCCAAAAATAATTGTAATATAGTTCTGGATGTTAATATACAGAAAGCAGCATGTCATTCTCAATGGAGAGAAGTCTTCCGAAGTAAGAGTGATTTCAGCTATGCCGCAGCGGATTGTCGTAGGACCGTTGCTATTCACAATATATATAAATGACCTTTTGGATAACATCGGAAGTTCGCTCAGGCTTTTTGCGGATGATGCTGTAGTATGTCGAGAGGTTGTAACAATGGAAAATTGTACTGAAATGCAGGAGAATCTGCAACGAAATGACGCATGGTGCAGGGAATGGCAATTGAATCTCAATGTAGACAAGTGTAAAGTGCTGCGAATACATAGAAAGGAAGATCCTTTATCATTTAGCAACAATATAGCAGGTCAGCAACTGGAAGCAGTTAATTCCATAAATTATCTGGGAGTAAACATCAGGAGTGATTTAAAATGGAATGATCATATAAAGTTGATCGTCGGTAAAGCAGATGCCAGACTCAGATTCATTGGAAGAATCCTAAGGAAATGCAGTCCGAAAACAAAGGAAGTAGGTTACAGTACACTTGTTCGCCCTCTGCTTGAATACTGCTCACTGGTGTGGGATCCGTACCAGATAGGGTTGATAGAAGAGATGGAGAAGATCCAACGGAGAACAGCGCGCTTCGTTACAGGATCATTTAGTAATCGCGAAAGCTGTACGGAGATGATAGATAAACTCCAGTGGAAGACTGCAGGAGAGGCGCTCAGTAGCTCGGTACGGGCTTTTGTTGAAGTTTCGAGAACATACCTTCACGGAGGAGTCAAGCAGTATATTGCTCCCTCCTACGTATATGTCGTGAAGAGACCATGAGGATAAAATCAGAGAGATTAGAGCCCATATAGAGGTATACAAACAATCTTTCTTTCCACGAACAATACGAGACTGAAACAGAAGGGAGAACCGATAGAGGTACTCAAGGTACCCTCCGCCACGCACCGTCAGGTGGCTTGCGGAGAATGGATGTAGATGTAGATTTTGTTGCAGTTCACCATCCACTACAGCTTTCAAATTTATCATTAACAAATTTCGATAAAAAAAATGAAACTAAACTCATAACCTTCCTATGTTGTTAAGATACTAAACCAGGCAACATTCTTAGCGAAATGTAGACTCGATTAATGAATTTGCAGGATACGACCGGCGGTTTCTGACAGCCTCGGAAAGATTGGCACCTTTAACTAGGAATATGTTAAACATGCCGCTTCACGCTGTGCACCTCAAATCCGCTTTCGGAGCAGACATTTATTTTGCTACGTGCTCGCCATAACGTCACAAAGTTCCACGCAGGCCCCGTCTGCGCTACCCCATCTACTGTTCCAGTGGCAGGCCGCGTCGCCGCTACCAGCTCGTGGCTCCCTGGCGATTATCCCAGCCGGTGCGGTGCGGCCCGGCGCTGTGATCTTCTTGTGTGCTTCTCCCGCGGCACGGCGTGGCGGCGCGCTATTTAATTATGGTGATAGCAGCAGTTTTTCTTTTGCCGACTTTGTTTGTTTTCGACACGCGAGCCAGCTCTCTGCATCTGAATTGCAAAGTGGAGGGTGGCGGGCAGCGATTTCTTTCCTCCGTCTCCCGTACTTCCAGTTGTGTGTCGGTCCGCGCCCCATGCTGCACAGAATCGCGTCGTTTCTTGGTATCTTGGCGGGGGCTTTACTCAACACTGATGTCGAAGTCGTTTTCTGCTTTGTTATTACTCCTTAACTGCAAAACCGGCTCTTTTTTAACTCTTAATCTGTGACAGCACTCAGGCAGTGAATTTGGAATCTAGTCAAGTTAATCTGTCACCAGTTGTTTAACAAGGTTTGCGATTATCAAATCAGTTTTGTGTCTAGAATAGTCGTCATTTTTTATGTTTCCCGTAGCCTTTAGTTGCTTCTGTATTCTTGGAGATGTGGTTCGTCCATACTTTAGTCTCAGTGCAGAAGTAACTACTATCAAGAAGGTCCAGGGTTCGGCTTCCCTTAACTCGTACTGGCTGTGCTGAAACAGGTTGGGCAGTAAGAAGCCCACTCAATACCTGTGTAAGCAACAGCCGGTCTGCATGAATAATTAAACAGCGTTCTCTACACGGAAGTCGCTCGCTCAAGGACGACACACACACACACACACACACACACACACACACACACGGCAAGGTGCGTTGGGAGAGAGGGAGAGAGAGAGAGAGAGAGAGAGAGAGAGAGAGAGAGAGAGAGAGGCGACTTTCGACGCATGAACTCACTTGGTAACGTGATTCTGTAAAGAAACGATCCATTTTAAAAGAGTGTGGTTCGTTGTGTCGTAGTGCAAATATGTGAAGCGACCGCGGGCACTGTTTTTATGTAGAGACACGACACCCTGAAGCGGACGACACACAGACAGAAGACTAGTCTCAATAAGTAAGCCATTCACTGTTTTGTTACTAAGTAAGAGTTTTTGCTGTTCTGTTGTTCATATGAGGAACTTCCAAATTTGTGTAACTTTCCTTCTTCATTAGTGCATATTGCGTTCCTCTGCCGACAAAGAGGCTGATACCAATGGCATTTATGGGAAGCACAGAAAACAGGTGCGAAGTTCGACAGACGTATATGCAAAGGTGGACTATTTACAGACGAATTACAATCTTCGTTGTTTCCAAGGTATGAGGGGTAAAATACAGTTAGCGAAAGGTTATTTATAACTTGCACAAGCAACAATACGGCAGTAGTAAGAGTCGAAGAAAATGTAAGGGAAGCAGTGGTTGTGAAGGGGGTGAGACAGGGTTGTAACCTATCCCCGATGTACATTGAGCAAGTAGTAAAGAAAACCAAAGAAAAATTTGGACAGTTATTAATTAAAGTACAGGGAGAGGAAATAAAAACTTTGATGTTTGTCGATAACGGCTACATTGTATTTTCGTCAGAAACAGCGAAGGACTTGGAAGAATAATTGGACCGAATCGTAGCGTCTTGAAAACAGATAATAAGATGAGCATTAACTAAAGTAAAACGAGGGTGATGGAAAGTAGACCAACCAGATCAGGCGATGCTGCGTGAATGAGATTAGGAAATGACACACTGATAGTGGTTGGTAAGTTCTGCTATGTGGACGGTAAAACAATAGATGATGGTCGCTGTAGATAGGATATAAAACGTAGACTACCTTTAGCAGGAAAAAAATTGTGAATAAAAGAGAGATTTGTGAACATCTAATATGAATTCAGGTGCTAGGAAATCTTTCCTGAAAGCATTTTTCGGGATCGCATCCTTGCATGGAAGTCACACTTAAGCGACAAGAAGTTACGACAAGAAGAGGATACAGGCTTTGGAAATCTGGTGCTACAGAAGATTAGATGGACTGATCGAAAAACAATGAAGAGGTACTGAATAGAATTGGAGAGAAAAATCTTGAATACCGGAAAACTTCCTTTCCATCTACATCGTTGGTTGATTGAGTTTTGGGGGAGGAGACCAAACAGCGAGGTCATCGGTCCCATCGGATTAGGGAAGGAAGTAGGCCGCGCCCTTGCGAAAGAACCATCCTGGCATTTGCCTGAAACGATTTGTGGAAATCACGGAAAACCTAAATCAGGATGCCCCGACGCGGGTTTGAACCGTCGTCCTCCCGAATGCGAGTCCAGTGTGCTAACCACTGCGCCACCTCGCTCAGTCCACCTACGTCGTTTACTCTTTCTTATAGTACGATAAGTTTCCAAATACGTAATTTGGATATCAGATCATCGTGTATGTACGTGACCAAAAAAGCATATTGATCACTTGCAACTTGCGAACCCAGTTTAGTATGGCAGTCTCGAATGGTACTCCCTCGTAGCGATGCGTATGGAAGAGAGTTGCAGCTTCGGCCTAAACTTCACATGTTTACTGCCTCGATATCATTACGAACACATGGCTTGGATATGTCGCAATGTTGCGATGCGCGTTAGTGATCAGCGCAGGTTTGCAACAGAGGTGTCCTTGGAGATGATTATAGCTGGATGTCTGGGGTACGTTTTCGTTCATCGGAAAATTTTTTCAAGGTATGCAGTCTAAACTGCTTCTGTACCTGCCGTGGTATGAGAATAAACAAAGAAACTGCTGGAATTAGGAAATTTCTCCACATTCAACAATTATTATGCTGTCACGGACCGGAGAACTCGAAATTTGATTCCGCTTTCGATAGCGCGAAAAGGAAAGCCGAGTGCAGAGAGGCCAAACGCAACGAGAGCGATGGTAAGTTTACAACGAGAGAGTAAGGGAGGACAGAGGGCGCCTAAAAAGAGCAGGGTGGTGGTGGTGGGCGGTGTGCCACGGTGGCATTTCACACGCCATCTTTTGTTTGCCTCTTTCTGCGCCGGCGCAAACGAATGTACACTTTCATTTCCGGCTGTAGTGGCAGTTGCCGGCAGTGACTGTGAAAATGCAAATGGCGGGACGCCGCTGCGGGCAATTGAAACCGAATTGTTACGATCAGCAGACGACTCATAACGCGCAAAATCGCCCGCGTTAACGCGGAATCAACGGCGCTTTGCAGGATACGGCCGACGCTCCAGCGCCGACGTAATCTGCTCCATGAGGCGCGAAATTCCTCTCCGTGGCCGCACCAGATCAAAAGTTTTACCACCTGCTTTTTGTGTTTTCCATTTCCTCTTTTCTTTTTTTTTTTTTTTTTTTTTGTTTAAAAAAATTGACTGTCATGCGTCGGACAACAGTGTCGCGAGTCTTGTCATTACTCATTACGCATTGTTGCCGCTGGCGCTGTGCTTGCATTTTACTTCTAATATTTACACTTCAGCATCCCGTTGCCCGTGGATCGTACGAGTACGTAAAAGCAGAACTATCATAGGGACTGCCAGAAAAAGGGAAATTAAAAATAATTACGTATTGAAGAAAGATTGAACACTAATTTGAAACTGTTTTAATACTTTGTACGTTTCCTCAGGCAGTACATTTTCCGTGGTGATTTTTGTTTTATGGGTATTGGGTGTCGAAGTCATGTCTCTGCTCTTAACGCTTTGGAGACATCCTCAGAGACTAAAAAGGCGTATTTGGTTTTCAGAGTTGAACAGTTCGGCTTCCCGAGCTAGTTTAAGTTTGAAGACTGACGAATACTACCAACATGTACTAACATCTTATCAGCAGATAATCATAACTGGAGAAACACTTGAAGAAAAATGGCTGCGAATATCTAAAAAATATCCTGCGAATACAAAACGCTGTGAGTTGTATCGACCCTTGTCTGTCGTGACTGTGACGAAAACTGTAAAATTTGGAATTCGGATATCCGTAGACGAATTCGACAGTTGGGGACGAAACGCTAGATTTTTTTTTTCCCCAAGAAATTCATTCCATCATGGAATCATAGCCCGGACTATCCCAATAAATGTGATGAAATGGCCGCAACCTGTCGCACATTATTATTCAGGTATTTTCATTGCTTATGTGAGTGCATCATTACGCATTTCGGACTTTGTTATACTGTGCCTTACTTGATTAGGCCTAATTAAGAAAACATTTGTACACTATAGAATAAAATAAAAAGTTATACCAACTGAACCTCATGCAGTAGTGTGTAAGTCTAGAGGCCGATGACCACAGCAGTTTGGTCCCTTAGGAATTCACACATATTAAAACATTTTCCAGATACCCTTGTTTATCAGCAGCTGTCTAGATTCAGCTGAAGCTATAAATTCATTAAAACAACACTGAAGGCGTATTTGACAGCAAAGTCTGCAAATGTCGTGTTAAATTTACAGCATGTGCTCAGCTGCTGCTAAACGGGGAAATCAGAAGCAGCGAACAGATTACTATAGTAGGTTTTATTAGGTTTCGAAGTATACGATTTGTGTTAAGACGAATTGTCAATATTCAGGGATATGACAGGTTTCGACGCTTTGAAACAAATTTTTCTTTTTGTTCTCCGTTTTTTCTGGAGGAGGTAGTACGGACATAAAACGTCTAGAAAACGTGGGCTCTGCTGTGTATATTCCTAAGAGCTGTTAGCACTTGTTTACCTTCGCTGGTGTGAAACACACCTATTCTACTGAAAAACTGCTCATAGCTCTTAAGGTATGCACTTCAGATCCCATGTTTACTGGACCTTCTTTTTCTTGTTCTCATTCCTACTACTACCTCTCGAAATACGGACAGCAAAGACCTGGTAGTAGAGGAGCTTTGTTTCACAGCATCGAAGATGAAGAATTACTCATGCCTCTTAAGGTATGCAGTTCAGAGCCTTTTCTGTCTGCGATGTTCGTACTGTCATCCCTGCCTATTTACCATTCCTCCTGGTACACCATATGTACATATGTTCTGTGTTGGACTTAAGCAAAAACGGCACCAGATCATGGACGATGCTCCGAAACGGTAGATTTGTGCTCATATAAGCAATAAACTCGTTGCGGCCATAAACACACAGCTAAAAGCGGTGTCTCTTCTTCAATTGAAGAGATATTCCGGTGAGGTCACATTCCTATTGAATAATAAATTTTTGCTTCGGTTCTTCGGTTTTTGGTGAACATTTCACTTTACTGACATAAAATAATTCTTAAAGAGGTTTGCCACTAAAGAAACAAAAATTTGATGACGGCTTTTCGGTTGGTTACATAAAATACCACCGGGGAAAATGTAATGACACACTCCTTTCTTCCCTCAGTGGAAGTATGAGAATGGCTGCGTTGCATGTTTATGAGAATGGCATCATATATTGAGAGACAGAAGACCACCCAACCTCCAATATACTCCAGAATCTCTGACAGAATGCTTGATGAGCCCTTGCTTGAACGTCAATCGAAAATTTATCATCGTTGATGGAGATGTTGACCTATGAATATTACAATTCCTGCCAAAGAAAGGCAGAGGCAGAACTCGTGGGGAGCGGAGCTAAAAAAAAAGGGGAGGGGGGGAGAGAGAGGGACAAACAGAGAAAAAGAGAGGGATAGAGAAGGATAGCGGAGGGGTGCAGGCAGCGGCTGGCACGGCGATAATCCAGAGCCCCCAGCCGGGAGGCTGTTGAAAGCGAGTCGCATCAATCACCGCGTCGACCTGTGCCAGGAGGAAGCGAGAGATGATATCGATAGCGGACGAGAGCGGCAGCGGCGGCGCCGCCAGCGCCTCCCGCGGAGAGGGCCTTCATTACAGAGACTTCTCTGGCGCGCCTGTCGTCCGTCTAATTATTGTGATCGGATCGGACGAGACACACAGCAGCGGCGGACGATAACAAAAATTACATGCACTGCTCTGCGGGAATCCAATCCTATTTTAACGAAGTTCCTTTCAGAAACAAAGCGACGGCAACAAACGAGCCGACTTGTATACGAGACGTGTTTCGTCTTCTTTTTTAAGCGCGCTGTTGCGTTCGAAGTTGTCGACGCTGCTAGAACGTCAGTGAATGGAAAGCGAGGAATATTTATTGTGGAATGTTAACAAACAGTCTACAAAGGTAAAAAAGAAAAAAAAATCAGAACGAAATCCATGTTGTGTAATGTAATCGCCTATCGGTAAGCAAAGAGATCCCTGTAAATATCCTACAGTTAGATTTACCTTCTATGAAATAGAAGAGAATCGCAGTTGGAAACGAATGATCGTATACATTGACGCCGTGGTGCATTTACGTTGGCTAATTCTTTGGGAAAATCTGCGCAAGCTCAACATTTTTTTTTTATGAACAACATTGTTTTTATGAATTAGTCTTATTACAGCGCCAGTACTACGCTCCGAAATGTAAGTATTAGCGTGAGGGAACTACCGTTCTGTAGCGATGTAGGTGATATGAGAAGTTCCACAACACTTCATATTTAATTTGGTAGGTTATTTAAAACCTTTGACGGGGAATGTGAAATCTAACTTTCGGTCTAAATTTTGTTTACACCCGTTTTAAAATAAATTGTCCCTTAGTGTCAACACTACCCCTTAGTGTACAACAAAACAGTTGTAACGTAATAACAAACGTTCAACCTAGCACTGGTACACAACCAGTATCATCATGTCATTATATTCTTGTCTTGTAGAATGATGGTGTACAAAGCTATCCAAAGCCGGTAGTAGGATTGATGCAATGGTTTTATCCAAACGGAGACAGCTTACAGAACATTCCAATATTTAGTAATGAAGGCTCATAGGTACGCATGGAATCTAATTTTTTGTGTGCGTGTGTATAGTGATTAGGGTTCACTAATGGTTTGTGTGAGTGGGTAGAAAGTTTCATGAGCGCGCTTTCTAAATGTAGATGGATTTTTTATAAAACTGTCAGAAGATTCTTAGCGGCGATCAAAGTTAACTGGCAAATTGTAAAACATCGTGTTGAAAGAGTAGTATATATGCTTTGCTTAATTAATATTTCGCAAACGTTTCCCGTTGAATACTCTGCCTCTTGGGAATGTTTTTGTTTCTTGCCTATTGCCACAACAACTGAATCAGTAATGCTGTTTCATTTATTCGTTCTAGTAGAACTGCAGAAAAAAGGTAACTGCCAACCTACATAAATGTACTAAGGTCCTGGGCTCAACTATTTAACTGTTCTCAACATGGCGTTTGTCAATGGCACTAGTCTATATAATGAATATTACAGTTGTTGTGAAACAAAATATGAATTACGGAACATCGTATAACAAAGAGTATTACAGAAAACTACGGGAGAACTGAAACGGATCGGAAGGTGGTGCTTCCTTTTTATATATTTATTATTTTACAAACCTACTCCCTTTTTCCTCTGATAGTATTTCGAAGTTCCAATGACAGCTGGTAGTGTCTTGTTATGAACGTATGCTGTTAGACTTACAAGCTTTGTTTTGCCAATTTTCGTAGAGCAACGGATTGTTTTAGTGGAGCAACGGATGTAAGCAAATTAGTTTTCTACCGGCATTTCTTGCTTCAACATAGATACAGAAAAGCACAACCAACGGTTATATTATGACTTAGTGCGACACAGGGAATTTACCGCTTTCGATTTTTCCCACTGCCTTCTAGAATGTGCGGCAGCAAATCCTGTTACAGTTGTGTGGCTTCTCGCGGTAACGCTTGAACACGCGAGAGTATAATCTATGTAGAACAACATTTGACAAAGTGACCTCCATTATTTTCCTTTACGTGTTAAAAGAGTAGTTTGTTTTCTGATACGAAATGTTTTTGTTTCGTTCTGTGTTGCAAATTTCAACATCTTGTATCATACTACGTGGAACAAGTTAATATGCAGCCAGTGTTTTTTTTTTTTTTTTCCTTCTGAGGACTAACATCACGTTAATCATTTGGTACAATGAGCACCACTTCGAATATTTTCACACTCCATAAACTCTTCTTCCCTCGAACCGTTTATGAAATATGCACAGACGCAAAAGATTCGTTTCTATAGTTGCCTGTGACTTTCACCTATCGTAATGCTTTCTGTATATCATGTACATCCCACGCTGTGCTTTGCGTTTCATGTTGAACTGCAACCGTCGTTTAAAGACAGTGGCATACTACTTGAAGACTAAGTTTGATTTTCTCATAAACTATTCCAAATATAAACTACTCTTCTCGCACTCGTTTCAGATCAAGTATGTCGTGTTTGGAATGGAGGAAAAGTAGATTTTCACGCCTCATCAACATAAAGATCATTAAAGCAATAACATCTGTCTACATAGACCAGACTATGCAACGCCAGCTACCACTGCTTTTTCACAAGATGAAGTCGTTTAGAGAATACACACAAAGCTATAAAAGACCGGAATTTGTTCTATAATTCTCACTAATAGTTATTCGCACCAACTTGCTTCGTACATAGTGTTAGTACTGTGCACTGAATGAAGTTCTAAATGAGAAGATATCTTGTCTACATTCATCCTTGTGAAAATTACAACAATGCTGATTTTCAGAATCATCTCTTGGATCTATCTAGAGAGTACACATCTCTACAAGATGCGTCTGAATAACTTCGCAAGTAGTATCGTAAAACAAACAATGAGGCACAAATAAAACACTTCAGCAGTAAAATACAGCACAGTTAAATATTTCCGAAGTTTATAGAGCTGATATAAACTGAAAGCGAAGCGCTCTTTTGAAACTGGTCGAAACAAAACTTTCATATAACATTAGATTTTCGTCGAAATGTTATGTGTATAATTCTAGACTGCGAGCATCTAGATCTACCCTTCGCGGTATTGAGGTGGTAGCACCAGGTCTCGTTCCTGTGATAACAATTCGTGGAGAATATTGGTCAGATGTGCATACTTCGCCGGCCGCTGGTGGCCGAGCGGTTCTGGCGCTACAGTCTGGAACCGCGCGGCCGCTACAGTCGCAGGTTTGAATCCTGCCTCGGGCATGGATGTGTGTGTGTTGTCCTTAGGTTAGTTAGGTTTAAGTAGTTCTAAGTTCTAGGGGACTTATGACCTCAGCAGTTGAGTCCCATAGTGCTCAGAGCCATTTGAACCATTTTTGTGCATACTTCCAATTGTTTCTTTCCGTGTTGCCTTCTGACAATGGTAGTTCGAGCGGCACAAATTGAGAACAGATTTCCAACCCATACCAGTCTTCGTGAAGTATAACGTTAGCGCATTTCTTACTTGTCTCCAGTTCCTCATTTCACAAACGCCTGTTTTGCATCAGATTCTGTCGCATTTCGCCGAAGTCGACTGTCGTGTTTGTTGACGGTCGACCCGTATACAAACAAGTCCTATTTTAAAAACGTTAAGGCCGTTAGTAAATATAATTTCCGTATTCTTGCATTTTCGTATATGTCTCCATCACCATTGTTCGCAGTTCAAGTTTGATGTTTACGCCTTTTCTGTATTATCATATTCTGTGTTTGTTTCTAGATCAGTGTCTGTTTTTGAGTTTGTGTCCTCCCACGGATCCTGTTGTCATCTTGTGTGTATGTTCGAGATCTGCCGCAAGGATTTTCTTGCCTATAAACATCATGCATTGTTGTTGAGAAACTTTATCAACGGTGTTGGCTACAGTCGCCCTTAGTGGCCGTGCGGTTCTAGGCGCTTCAGTCTGGAACCGCGCGACCGTTACGGTCGCAGGTTCGAATCCTGCCTCGGGCCTGGATGTGTGTGATGTACTTAGGTTAGTTAGGTTTAAGTAGTTCTAAGTTCTAGGGGACTGATGAACTCCGCTGTTAAGTCCCATAGTGCTCAGAGCCATTTGTAGGCTAGAGTACACCAAATGTCTGGTTCTCATAACACGTCTCTGGTGCTATCGTATTCTGACATGGATCTCACGTGTGTGTGTGTGTGTGTGTGTGTGTGTGTGTGTGTGTTTGTTGCAACGTAATATCACATGTTCAGGATACACACATGCCCCACATGTGCGCAAGTATCGTTCTGGCTGAGGCCCAAGCGGTTCAGATTTGTTGGGTATGAGCCGTGGCAGATCAAAATGTGAATCGACCCATGGCTTGGATCTGCATGCTTCAGCTCCTGCGGCCCTGTATATTGGAGAAGAAATGGAAAACCCGACAATCTCTCTCGATCGCCTCGCACTCGCGTTGGCGTGTGTAAAAGCGCCCGCTCTGCAGAAGACGTGACGTTTGTCTACAATTTCCCCCCGTTATTTCAATGATCTTGTCGTGTGCGCCCCTCTGTAGCCTGTATTCCCCTCCTCTGTGACGGATAGTGATGGCGACGGGGCAAATCCCCAAAGCCACACACAAGAAATTCTACTGAGGTCGTGCCAAAAGCGCTCGACATTGTGAGTAGCGTGCTGCTCTTTCCTCTCTTCATTGTATTTCTATTTAAATTGGTTAGCACTGTAGATGGAGCTGTGTTGTTTATTCCGGCGCATAACCTGGGCGTCGCCGGAGCCGTAAGGAGCTGGCAGGGTTTGGCAGAGCCTGCGGGCAGTATGCGCTAACCTGACGGGCAGACAAAGGCCCCAGTTTGCATCCCTAATGCGGGCGACAAAAGCGACAGCGGCGCTGCCCTCATTAGGAACACGTGTGTCCCAGGCCTCCCTCGGTCTGCGCCAGCTTTCGTCGTAAGCGGCCAACTGCTTCCAAACAACCACGAAGACGACGTGAGAAATCTCCCAACACGTGCCTCTTCCTGAAGGGCCGGACGTACCTCAGCTGAGCCTGTCAGCGGTTGTCTCGCTCATGACAAGTGAACAGGTTCGCTGCTACCTGGCGCGCTGCGATGTTATCGTGTAAATCCCATTAACTGACGAATGTAGTATTGATCCACTCGGGTGTGCAATCTACACTCATAAGCGCCTTCCAGAAACAAGACATGTGGCTGGTATTGTAAACATTACACGTTATTTGTGCGTTATCCACTTTCTACTGCGGTTTTGCGTTGTTTCTGTGATAACGATGAGAAAATAAAATATCAGTGTCAAAACATAATTTACTGAAAAATAAATGTTCGTTACGCTGAGGAATATAAGCGAAAACCTTACCACGCTTTGGCTACCACACTGGTACGCATTTCCACCCAATTCCAGTTGTAATTATTCATTTTCCATGGTCATAGGAACAACTGGAATACAAAAAATGTGAGCAAAGCGCCGGCAACTGTATTTCACTGACCACGGGAACCTAGCCTTATTTGTGGGGCTACGGAACATTAAGTTACTAAAATTTCGTACATAGATACTTTCATTCACTCCTCTTCGCTCTATTCCGAAAATGTCGCTACGTAGTTACCATAAATGTACTAGTAAATTCTACACGCTTACAGTATTTCTCTTACACTGAAGCGCCAAAGAAACTGGTACAGGCCTGCGTATTCAAATACAGAGATGTGTAAACAGGCAGAATACGGCGCTCCAGTTGGCAACGACTATATGAGACAAGTGTCTGGCGCAGTTGTTAGATCGGTTACTGCTGCTACAATGGCAGGTTATCAACATTTAAGTGAGTTTGAAGTTGGTGTTACAGTTGGCGAACGAGCGATGGGACACAACATCTCCGAGGTAGCGGTGAAGTGGTGTTTTCCTGTACGACCATTTCACGAGTGTACCGTGCATACAGGAATCCGGTAAAACATCAAATCTCCGATATGGCTGCGGGCTTTCGGAGCTGAAGGCCCACTCGTGTAATCTTGATGACTGCACGACACAAAGCTTTACGCCTCGCCTGGGCCCATCAACTCCGAGATTGGACTGTTTTGCAAATTGTATCTAGTGGATGGACGTGTACGGGTTTGGAGACAACCTCATGAATCCCTGGACCCTGCATCTCAGCAGCGGACTGTTTAAGCTGGTGGGGGCTCTGTAATGGTGTGGGTCGTGTGTAGTTGGACTGATACGAGACCCCTGATACGTCTGGATACGACTCTGACAGGAGACACGTACTTAAGCATCCTGACCGATCACCTGCATCCACTCATGTCCATTGTGAATTCAGACGGACCTGGGCAATTCTAGCAGAACAATGCAACACCTCGCACGTTCAAATTGCTTACAGAGTGGCTCGAGGAACACGCTTCCTCTGAGCACCAAACTCCCCATTATTGAGCATATCTGGGATGCATTGTAACGTGCTGTTCAGAAGACATTCCCACCCCCTCGTATTTTTATGGATTTATGGACAGCCCCGCAGGATTTATGGTATCAGTTCCCTCCAACACTACTTCAGACATTAGTCGAGTCCATGCGACGTCGTGTTGCGGAACTTCTGCATGCTCGTTGGGGTGCTACACGATATTAGGCAGGTTGCCAGTTTCTTTGACTCTTCAGTTTATATGAGTTTGGTGATTGCTAGAGAATTGTTTCTCACTAATTCTACAACTGTTCAACGCAGATGAAACCTGAGGACTCCAGTCGGAACCTGCAAATCACTGTATCACAACATTAAATAGAAAATAGGTCAGGATTCCGGTTGCCTTCAACCTATAGATGGACGTATCTGGAAACAGTAGAGGAGGAGGATGCGAAGACTGGTACTAGAGACAGCTGGACTGTAAAAAGCCATTTTGTCTTGACCTAGGGTGTTTTTTCAAGTATTTTCCGCCGAACTAGGTAGATCTCAGTCTGTAAGATGTAGTCTTGTTATAATCATGAGGAAATTAATTTTTGAAAGGGACGTGTTGGAAAGTTTTAGAATGGAAAGACTGACTAGCTTCCGACCGTCTTAATCTTAGGATCAGATGTGAATATGAGAGCAGAACAAAATTAATACGTCAACAATCATAGGTGTATGGCAGTTAGTGGAAAAATTAGTAATCTATGGACGAAGAACAATGGTAAATTTAGTAGTGGGGTCAGCACAAGTATTAAAGTCGAAAGAGATAAGGTTTTAAGATATGGTGTAGACCAATGACATGGCGCAGAAGGAAACAGCAGTGAAAGCTACATAATAGGTCTTTCAGGTATAGGGGTGGATAGATATTTTCAGAAGTAAATGAACGAATAACATGACAGGTTAGGTGGGAAACAGATGCTTGCATAAAAACGAGTTGCAGAAAGTCAGGGAAAGGACAGTGAAGATTCTGATGAAGATGAATTAACAAACAGTTTGTGTGTACTGTTCCCGGTAAGTTTGCAGTGAAAATATATCGTTACTTGTTGGATGAGATATTTATTCACCATAGCTACAGGAGCGAAATTTAGCTCAGAAAGTCAGCCTTGCTATTCCCTAACCAGCATTAATCTCGAGTACATCGTGATGAAATTTAAAGTATTTGTTTTAGGACAGCTTCAATATGCAGGAGATCTACGACCTTCCCCTCGCCCATAGGGCCAGTACACAGTAGTAAACAAACAGCTTCTGCCCTCTTTCTGTTTGCTTACTGTTACGGTGGAAAATGGCTGTTTTTTTTTTCTTCCGTCCGGTTACCGTTTGCATTCGAATTTACTCATTGTACCACCCGTCACCGGAATTGATGTGAAAGTTATTGGCCACGGACCGGCGGCAGCTAACGTTCAAAACGTGGCGTCGACATCGTGCGCAAGGCCGCCGCTAGTGGCGTGCTGCGCTTTGATGTGATGTGATGTAATTGACGTCCATGGCACAACGAATACGGGGGTGAGCGCCAGCGCTTTGTATTAATTCGTTTTTTAGAAGCGTCAATTTATTCATAAAGCGGGAGCCTCTGGGAGGAACGAAATATCCAGTAACCGGACTACATACTTGATGGTGCGAAGCTTTGTTCTGAAAGTGAGCTCATGGTTAATAAAAAATCGGTATAACATAGTTGCCAGTACCGCGGGTACGGTTGGAGAAGGAAAGGGAGACACGGTTGACGCTTGGCACACAGTACCTTGACCGTATTACCATCGGAACACACTCGTACAGTGGAAAATAGATACTATTTGGATATCGGGGTAAGCTTCCATGTGTGTGTGTGTGTGTGTGTTGTAGGGTCAGCAGTCGAGCGGGGTGGGTGACAGCTTCCCCCTCACCCCTGTCTCCTGGCGACCCTACACAGCGATTTCATTTAGTTTGTTTTGCATTTCAATGGGATGTAAATGTTTGCATTTGTCATGACGCCTATTTGGCTGACTGACAGCGCGCAACTGTTTGGTTATCACTTTTTAGTATTAATTTGATGGTTCCGTGATTTTGTTTGTCGCTATATGCAGAGAGAGAAAAAAAGAGAGGGGGTATTCATTCTGTCGTTGCTGGTTGCACCAGTATCACATGCATATGAGAGGGGGGGGGGGAGATTATTTCTTATGAGACTCCAATGAGAGAGAAGCGGAGGATTTTCTCCAGGCATGAGTGTTCGTCGTTCGGTTTTACGTGAAAATTAAGCGTTGGAACTTAACGTGAGCCGGTTGACAGCCTGAACAATTGTTTGATTCTTCAGACTGTGTTTCTGGACAAAAAATCGTGCTTTTCGTTACATATACAGCGAAGTAACTTTTCGTTGTAGTTCATTATTCGTTCTAATTGAGAAGTTTTGTCTGAACTATTTCGACGTAGTTCGATATTGATTTTCGTGTTTTAGTTTAAACGACGAACGAACGTGAATAGATGTCCTAAACTGCACATTCATCTCATCTGAATTGTTTACAATGGCATTATAAACATTACCTACGTAAATGTTTTTGCACTGTCTGAACTTCAAGCTCACAAAATTTCTCTTTTTTGTACTTGATTGTGTGACTCTGTATCGGTAAAATACGAAAGCCACTGTGATTTTATACTACATCTATACCACACAAACAACTTTACAGTGTGTGACGGAGGGTAATTTTGCTCCACTATCTTTACGTTCTATTCGTGAATGCTGTGAGGAAACAATGATTGTCTATAAACCTCCGTATGAGGTGAACTGTAATTTCTATGATTTTTTGTAGTAATCATTTGGCGAGTCGTGTGTGGCAGGACGTAACATAGGCGCTAACTTCCAGCCGTAAGCTCCTACGTTGGCTCGGGTTTGAAGTCACAGTCTCCTTTCCATTCATGTTTTCACAAAACGTGAAGTCGTTATCTGTGTGGAAATGCGACTCAAAATCTCTGGGTGGAATCTCTAAATTGTTTGTTTTCCGTCATCGGCATGTGATCTAGGAGTGAGTGCTACATTACCGTTCCACGTGATGAAGAAAGGGAAAAAAACCTTAAGGCAAGTAACTTAAAAAAGACCTAGATCTGTGCAGCTGATACACGGATGGAAAATGTGATACACTGTAGGAAAATGTGATACACTGTAGGAAAATGTATGATGGAGGGTTCTTTCGAAGTTGTTTGCTCACAGGCAGCTCCAAGAGCATTTGCCAATTGCATTTCAACCGTCAGGTTTTCGTATTTGTACGCATTCTGCCAGACGCGAGCGGCTGACGAATCTCTGTACTTCCCAACGAAATAGTATTCGAACTAATGTCTTACATGCTGCCAAGTTCTTTTTGAAATGTTTACTTTCTGATTGTTTTTTTTTTCTCTGTAAGAAAAACCCCAGTTTTCTGTCGAATATTTTCCCTATCGTAGACAAATATTGACTCGTGGGACATTGACCGCCCACTTTCGCGAAACAAACTCTTCTCTCTTTCTAAGCAATATTCAGTACCTGGAAAGTATATAAGCGCAGCAGCGTCACGTAGCTCCATCGATATCTCCTGCCGTCTTCTTGTTCTTCTACCATCCTGTTGCTTGCCCCTTCCAATTTAAATACCATAACGGATAAGTAACACTGAGCATAGGCAGTGTAAGAACATTGATTATTTATCTGAAATCTAGTGAAATGCACTTACTTTACTTTTTCACATCCGGGCGGTTTTTCATCCATGCTCTCTGACGCTTGTGGTATTAGTTTTCAGCCCGGTATTGAGCGACGTCACTAACTGCATTGTTTGCCAACCAAGGATCATTGCTCCGCGCTTCTAAGAAGGGAACCTCCCCATCGCACCCCCCTCAGGTTTAGTTATAAATTGACACAGTGGATAGGCCTTGAAAAACTGAACACAAATCAATCGAGAAAACAGGAAGAAGTTGTGTGGAACTATGAAAAAAATAAGCAAATTATACAAACTGAGTAGTCCATGTGCAAGATAGGCAACATCAAGGACAATGTGAGCTTAGGAGCGCCGTGGTCCCGTGGTTAGAGTGAGCAGCCGCGGAACGAGAGGTCCTTGGTTCGAGTCCTCCCTCGAGTGAAAATTTTACTTTCTTTATTTTCGCAAAGTTATGATCCGTCCGTTCGTTCATTGACGTCTCTGTTCACTGTAATAAGTTTAGTGTCTGTGTTTTGCGACCGCACCGCAAAACCGTGCGATTAGTAGACGAAAGGACGTGCCTCTCCAATGGGAACAGAAAACATTTGATCGCAAGGTCATAGGTCAACCGATTCCTCCACAGGAAAACACGTCTGATATATTCTTTACGACACTGGTGACGGCATGTGCTTCACATGACAGGAATATGTTGTCGACCCACCTAACTTGCACACTTGGCGAATGAGTAAAAAGATTCTTCTACCTTGCCCGATTTAGGTTTTCTTGTGGATGTGATAATCACTCCCAAAAAAGTGATGAAAACATAAGAGTTTGTCACATAAACTGCAACAAATGAATGCAACAGTTTCACAGTCGCACAGTTTTCCCCGTGCTCTGTCAGAACATATGTTTTTTACGTTTTCAAATGTTTCCGTGCGTAGACCGTCAAATCCTGTATATGTCCAAGCAAATCTTAACATGTCCTGGAATTTTGGAGAGCGAAGTTGATTATGTGTGAGTGACTGAACTTTGATAATTATCTGAAAATAAAAAAGTAAACTTTTCACTCGAGAGAAGATTTGAACCAAGGACCTCTCGTTCCGCAGTTGCTCACGCTAACCACGGGACCACGTTGCTCCTGAGCTCACGTTATCCTTGATGTTGCCTATCTTGCCCATGGACTACTCAGTTTGTATATTTTGCTTATTTTTTTCATAGTTCCACACAACTTCTTCCTGTTTTCTCGATTGATCTGTGTTCAGTTTTTCAAGGCCTATCCACTGTGCCAACTAATAACTGAATCTGAGGGGGGTGCGATGGGGAGGTTCTCTTGTAAGCACTCGTAAGACAATCCAGTGTGTGTGTGTTTGTGTGTGTGTGTGTGTGTGGAGATAGATAGAGAGAGAGAGAGAGAGAGAGAGAGAGAGAGAGAGACGTTCTGCACCTTACCACAACAGCGAAAAATGCCGTTGTCATGTAAAACCTCCTGTTTGATAGGTTTGTCGTCATTCATGCGACACCTATTCGTAGTCTGTTGAGGATCCTCAAAGGTTTCCTCTCCAGGTGGTTACCTGTGGGCTCAATTCCTCATGACGGGTGCGATTCGGAAATTTCTCTGTCCACATTGTTAATGAGCACCTTCTAGAATCCAATCTTACTGGAAACTTGTTCTCTGAACTGTACGTTGGGTGTTTTTCTTGGAAGGTTTAAACGAACTTTCCGTGTAGTCTACTGTTGGTCGTTGAATACATGGAGCAGAGAAAGCAGCTCTTCTAAGTAGTTTACCCAGAAGTGCAGCCTTCACACAGTCAGTTATTAAACGGCTTGTTTCATCCCTAGCAAACCCGTTCCAGATTGGACAGACGTAATTTGCAGTGAGAAAGAACATAAACATTTTTGAAGGTGACAATTAACAGCCATCAAGTAATATACAGTATAAAACGCACGCTTGGCCATCAGCTGCCTTTTATTTAAAACCCAAATATTGACCGGTTTCTGTCACAAGCCATGTTCATGGATTATGATTCAAACGGTTTAAGTCATAACATCGCATCTGTCATCACTTAAATAATGGCCTCATCTCATATGTAGAGTACGTCATGAATTCCAGTATACTACAGAAAACCAGTTTTTAAAAGTCCTGTGTAGTATACTGGAATTAACGACTTGAGCTACACGTGAGACGTGGCCATTGTTTAAAAATGAGCGAGCAGAAAGTGGAACTGGGCTTGTATTCAGAACCAGTCGTGTACAAAATGTTTGGTGGTCTTTTGTTCATTGACCATCTCTTACGCCGGATTCACGTTTAAAATGAGAATGATCGCAAATTTTGGCATACTCCGGTGGCGACCAATGTAATTCGGTGGAAACTTATTCACTCACCTTGGAATAACGATGTATAGACGTTTGTGGAAAATTCTAATATAAAGAACGATGCGTGAAACTGCAATTAACATTATACAACACGCTAGTTTCAAATAAATAAAAAATGATTCCGAAATACGCGCACGTACATGTTATCTCAGAATACGTTACGTTATTGTGTTCTCACACGCGCTGCAATCAGAATCTATGAGCGTCGTGGTGTGAAATCACACCCACCCTGCATACGTCTTTGAGGACTGTCTAAAACTGTAACGAGCAAGCTGCCTGCCAGATATGTGCTACATTTCTGTGACTGGTGACATATCTAGAGGAACCGGGAAAGAAATGTTATTCCAAGGAAGTCTACATATTCACGCTTCATTTACCAGGGCACTGTCCCACTGAAACAAAGCATGTTGCGTTGCCAGAAGAGGAAGTGGTACTTCGAGCTCTGAGACCTTCTTGTTATATCACGTTGTGCTTAACACACTACATACTATACAGTAACAAGAGACGTTGATATTCAATGAGAAGTAAACTTTTAGTTACACAGATATAGGATTTCGCATAAGCACTGAGTGGAAAACGCCAAAGTGTTGTTGTTTTTGTTGTTGTTGAGAAATTCTGTTCTCGACTATTTCTCCCAGTAAGAGGGCTCGCCATCAGTGGAACCGAAAATATCTGTTTGCGGAGATAATTACAACTGTTACCGGTGAAAAGAGTGCAGCAACTACGTTCTGCATTCCTCACGTTGACAGTTACGGACTGCAGTTCGCAGCAACGTTTTTAATTGTTTGTGTTATAAAATCAATAAACTGCAGCGAATTTTTACGCAGGTGAGAAAAATTGTGCTGTTAATTAACTCCACACACATTACCAGACGCTCAGACAAAGCGTCGTTTTAAATCAGGAACTTCAGCGATGGCGCGGCTGTAATGGAACGCGGCCACCGAACAGAAATTCCTGGGGCGCTAGTGGAGTAATAAGCATAAATGGAAGTAGCGGCTGTGTCCGCATTCTGCGACATTGTTTCTGCACACTTTCCAGGTTCGGTGCGCGCTCAGCCGTTTCTGCGGATGTCCTGCACTCGGTTCCTTCCCTACAGCACCGCGTCACAAAATTTCATTTCCGGCTGCCATGTTTTTTCCCCGGCTCGCGGGGCCCATGTTCCATTTCCGTGCCGACAACGTGGAAGTCCAATTACTTTGTAAATTTTTAAAGTCTGTCTCTTTCATATTTTTATTGCCCGAGATTTCGGAAGTGACGGCGATGTCGTGTGTCGACACCAATTCTGTACGAAGTTTCTGCTCAACGATATTACGCTGATTGGAAAGCGCTCTCTCTCTCTCTCTCTCTCTCTCTCTCTCTCTCTCTCTCTCTCCCCCCTCTCTCCCCTCCGAGTGTGTGTTTGTGTTTTGTGTGTGTGTGTGTGTGTGTGTGTGTGTGTGTGTGTTTGGGTTTTGTGTGTGAAACAATAACGTACGTTTATTGCTACGTACATTAGTTCAAATGAAGTTTCTTTTGCTTCGCAGACTGTAAAATATTAAGTGACCTAGTGCGATGCCCACCTCCAACGAAAGCTATGCAAGGTCTTTGAACGGACATGCGAAATAAACTAACAATCGACTAATGATGATTACCATAAGATCAGAATACAGTATCTTACAATGATATCTCAAAACATTATGCCCACTGCCCACCATGAGATTTTACCCCGTTGGGTACCGTAGCAGAGAATAACGCGGAATCATGTTAGCGACGATCTGGGCCGAAAACAGAGAAGTTCTTCGATGCAAGCAATTCTGACTTAGGGTAGATTGTTATGGGCCAGTGCCTAGGACGATGAAGCTTGGAATTGGCAGATCTGGACGGTTGTTCGTGAGCGTATACTAAAATGGGGTGCAGGGAGGTGAATCTACGAACAGGCGACAAGGTAGAATGAAATTTTCACTCTACAGCGGAGAGTGCGCTGATATGAAACTTCCTGGCAGATTAAAACTGTGTGCCGGATCGAGACTCGAACTCGGGACCTTTGCCTTCGCAGGAGAGCTTCTGTGAAGTTTGGAAGGTAGGAGACTAGATACTGGCGGAATTAGGGCTGTGAGGACGGGGTGTGAGTCGTGCTTGAGTAGCTCAGTTGGTAGAGCATTTGCCCGCGAAAGGCAAAGGTCCCGAGTTCAAGTCTCGGCCCGGCATACAGTTTTAATCTGCCAGGAAGTTTCAGGCGACAAGGTGTTGGACGTTCATGCTTCATCACAGAATGTGGATGACAAAGCATTGCCCGCCTGAAAAGCAGGACAGGTGGTGATGGGTGGCAGATCTGACGTCAGAGTACAATGCTGGTGCAGGCATAATTGTTTCGGCGCACACCGTTCAACACCCGTTGTTTAAGATGGGATCCCTCAGCAAACGACCCCTACGAGTTGCCTTTTGACTCAACGACATGGTTAGTTACTATTGCAGTAGGTACGGGATCATCTAAATTGGACAAACGTGTCGCATGCTCATATTAATTATATTTGATGTTGCACTTGGTCGTTGGTCCTGCCTGAGTAGTTCATCAACCAGGCGAAGGTCTGGCCACTCCACGCACGTTGGCCAGAGGGTGCTGGTAGTATGCTTACGGGGGTCATTCACTTGAGCTGACGTGTGACCTCTGGTAGTACTCGAAAGCACGGTGACAACTGTGCACTACGTAGACTTTATTGCGCATAACCAGCACCGTTTGATACTTGATACCTCCGCCGACGACGATGGTATCTTCCAGCAAAATAACTGTCCTAACCACAAGGCCACAATCGTGCTTCAGTGATTTGAGGAGCATGATAGTGAATTCGCGTTAATGTCTCGGACACCAAATTCACATAATCTGAACCCTACGGTACAAATCTTGAATGCTAACGGGTACCAGGTCGGCGACCACAAACTACCGTTCCGTAACTTACGGGAATCACATGACGTGTGCGTAGACGTGTGGGCCACACAACTCTGGAAACCTACCAGGTATTTTTCGAAACCTAGCCGTGGAGAGACGCTGCCGTATTGCGTTGGTCCTGTTGTTTTTGCTAATCGCTGTACGAGGGGCGTTTGAGAAGTCCGGGCAAAAATAAAAATTACTTACGTGTTTGGGGTAAACCTTTTTTATTTTTCGACATAGTCTGCTTGTAGACTTACATACTTCGTCCAACGCTGTTCGAATTTGTTGATACCTTCCGAATAATAGGAATTGTCCAAGTCTGCAAAATAGCTATTAGTTGCTGCAATCACCTCCTCCTTTGAGCAAAATATTTGTCCCGCCAGCCATTTCTTAAAATTGGGGAACAAATAGTAGTCCGAGGGAGTCAAGTCTGGAGAATAGGGGGGATGTGAAACTAGTTGGAATCCTATTTCCATTAATTTAGCGACCACAACTGCTGAGGTGTGTGCTGGTGCATTGTCGTGATGGAAAATGACTTTTTGCGGTCCAATCGCCGGCGGTTTCTTCCAGCTCGGTTTTCAACGGTCCAATAACGATGAATAATATGCACCTGTAATAGTTTTATCCTTTTCCAGGTAGCCGATGAGGATTATCCCTTACGAATCCCAAAAGACAGTCGCCATAAGCTTTCCGGCCGAAGGACTGGTCTTCGCATTTTTTGATGCAGGTTCTCCTTTGGTAACCCATTATTTAGATTGTTTTTTGGTCTCAGGAGTATAGTAATGTATCCATGTTTCATCCACAGTGACGAAACGACGTTTAAAGTCCTGAGGATTCTTCCTCAACAGCTGCAAACCACCCTTGCAACACTTCACACGATTCCGTTTTTGGTCAAGCGTGAGCAACCGCGGAACCCATCTTACGGATAGCTTTCTCATGTCCAAATGTATATTATGTACCCGTTCATTCGAGATGCCCAATCTTACGCTCCTTAACACTTCTGTCATCCATCACCATATCATGGATTTTAGAGTGATTTCTGGAGTCATAACCTCCACAGGGCGTCCAGAACGTTTAGCATCACGTTTAGCACCATTCCGAAAATTTTGAAACCACTTATAAGCTGTACTAATCGAAGGTGCAGTCACCGTAATGTTTATCAACCTTCTCTTTAGTCTCCTGAGGCGTTTTGCCTTTCATAAAGTAATGTTTAATCACCACACGAAATTCTTCTTCGTCCATTTTTTGACAATCACTCGACTTCCTTCATTCACACGGATGTCAAACACAAAGAAATAGACCAATATGGCTGAAACCTGGTGTGCGTTCTTTGACAAGATGCTACTAAGTAAACATGACCTCGATACGCACCGATGGTGCCATCTCTCGGTCTTTGCATGGACTTTCCAAACGCCCCTCGTATGTCGCGCCCTCACAGACCGGTATTCAGGCTACTCTGCACAGGGAGAATGACTCCGCGAGAGTAGCGAAATCCACGATATGATCTGTGAAGACTTGTTAGTAAACGATAATATCTGTGTGTCCAACATTCGCCTTAATGACAGCTTGAAATCTGGCCGGGACATACTGAATGAACTGTCGGTCTATAAGTGAAGGAACAACAGCCCATTCTTCCTCAAGAACCAAAACTATAGATGGTGGTCATCTTGGACGCTGATAACTGGAGCGAAATCGACGCTCTAGCTCATAGCAAAGGTGTTTCATTGGTTTCAAGTCGGGACTATGTACAGACCAGTCCATTTCAATGAATGTTCTTGTCCACAAACCATTGCCTCACTGATATTACCGACAGGGTTTATTTTCATGCCGGTAGTCAGTAAACGTTTGAACTGTTCGTATACTCTACGCAGTACACAACCCTGTAAAAAGTGTTATCCGTCAGCAGTTAGCGTTTTCTTCAGAGTGAAAAGGGAACCACACACACGATAATCAGAAACACAACCTCATTCCGTAACACTACCTCCTCCGTACCTCACATAACAGCTAACGTACTCCAGGCATTCGCCGTGTTCAAACGCCCAACACGGCACTGTGACAGGATATAACGTGATTTATCACTCTAGTCGTCCACTGTCCAGTGCCGACCGCCTGGACACCACCACAAGGGTCACTTACTACTGACTGCAGAGTTGGGACTTGCTCGATTATTGCTCTCCATTCTTTTTAACTCCCTACGCACAGGCTTTAGGCTAGTTGTCCGTCAGTACGTGTCTGCCTGGTCTTGGTTTAATTGAGTTGCTCTTTCCCGTTTCCATGCCACAATGTCATCACTAACAGTCGGCTTGGGTGGCTTTAGAAGGGTTGTAATGTCGCGGAAGGTTTTGTTACTGGTGTAAGATCCAGTGGCTATATCATGTTCCAAGTCACTGAGCTTTCCTGACCGACTGATTCTGCTGTTACTGTAGCTCTATTGGCAACACGATACTCCACGCCTTCTTTTATACTTGCAGATTTGCGTCTGGTAATACTTAGTAGTAATTTCCAAATTACATAGAGGCATGCTCATCGTTTTCATCAGGTAGTGTACATTCTAAAAGTATTGGGATATGAAAATTTCTGACTTGATTTGGTCACTGGTAAAGAAACATGTAACATGACATGTTTGGGAGTATCGAATCGGAGTTTCAGGTCACTCACGAGGAGAACACGGCTAGAACCATAACCCAACTTGCCAGAAACTTGGCTCAAGGGCAGAGGGGTCAAAATAAGCGAACACGCATCTCGGCTTATCCGTAGATACTCGACCGTTTCTGAAAAAACGTCGATCAAAGTTTTCGCGGTATTTTGCAGGTATTTCTCATGCCCTTGACCGCGTGATACCCTCAGACAGAATGGTGGCACAGGGGCTAGCATCGTGGTGTGTTAAGTACTACAAGAATGTTCTCTAGTGTTCTTCGATATAACGTGGTCCTTATTCGCGTATGAATAGTATGTCAGATGAATGAAGCGAAATTTTGGCAAAATTTCTGTAGTGTACCTTGATTCACGGTCAATTACGAGCTCCAGTTTTCGGAATAGTGATCCGTCATGCATGGTTTTGCTCGATTTATTGCCAACGAGCGAAATCTTTACTAGTGTTAATGACGTTTCTGTGACCAGTGAGATTTGTACGAAGAAATGTCGTTGTGTCAAACCTTCCTCGGCGCGATGCTCGTGATGTTACGAATATCTGTGCATTAGAGTTTTTCTGCGATCAGTATCATCCAAGTGAAAGCAACGATTCTTCGTGAGGAGTAAGCATATGAATAAATTTTAAGAATTAATGTAAGACTCGATAAGAGAGTGCATTATCAGAATACGAATATTTAAAGGGATTGGAACCCCTCAACGTACTAAACACAATATATAATAAATGTGTGACACTTACTGTGAAATCCAGTTTAGTTTTACAAGTAATATAAAGCCCCTGTGCCCCCAAATTTGGTTCAAAAATGGTTCAAATGGCTCTGAGCACCATGGGACTTAACATCTGAGGTCACCAGCCCCCTAGAACTTAAAACTACTTAAACCTAACTAACCTAAGGACATCACACACATCCATGCCCGAGGCAGGATTCCGAACTGCGCGGTTCCGGAGTGAAGCGTCTGGAACCGCTTGGCCACCGCGGCTGGCTTGCCAAATTTGGTAAGAAACCTTTTATGGATACGTGAAGATAAATGGAAACAGTAAAAATGCTAAAAAATTAAACAATAATCGGATTTCAATTACAGGGAGAAACGTTAAGAAGCCGCGACTTTGACAGTTGATACATCATTACACCTGTGGATATCACGTGAAAAAAGGCACATAAAGTACGTCGAAAAGTTCGACGGTCTTCTTACAGAAACGATTGAGTATCTACGGATAAGCTGCGACACGTGTCCCCTTCTTTTTACTCATCCTCCTCTGAGCGAAGTTCCTGGGAAATCGAGTAATGGTGTTGGCCGTGTTTTCTTCGTCGGTAACGCTTTACCGATGGCGAACGAATCTGCCAGCGTCGGTGTTCGAGAAGGCTTCTTGACAGGCGGCGACCAGAGCGCGAGCGGCCTCCGCCGGCATTTGTCACGGTGGATACCTGCGACGTCAGGGCGGCGGCGCACGTAGGCCCCGCTGCCGTGCGACGTACGCGGGCCGGGCGCGTCGCCCGCGTGCTGGGGGTATGCCGGCGCATGCCACGAGCCACTCGCGCCGCGCGCACCTGATTGCGTTAGCGGTAAGTGGCGCCCCGGCTGCGGCGCGCCGGGCTAATGCACCTCGGAGGCCGGCAGCCGCCGCCGAGCGCCGCCCCCGCCGCCCCCACCACGGCGCCGCAGATCGCTGCCGCTGGCATGCTCTCTGGAGGCAGCCACTCTTCGCTGCCCCCCTGCGCTCCCGCCGCCACCCCCGACCTCGCCTCTGTGGGCTAGACTGCCGGAGCTCCTGAATTTCTCTCTTAAACTTCTAAATGTTCGCTTTTGGTGCTAAAACAAGGTGTCCATAAATTGTTTGTACAAGTTAAAACTTCAAGAACCTTAAAACTATGCCAGATATTAACAAATGGTTTTAAACGTGTCATAAGATAACTCATAAAATTCTGTTTCCTCGTTCATGCACATCACTGTGTGCACCCTTAGTGGCACGGCTAATGTCTAGTCGGAATTCCTTTCTTCTCCCCAAGATCTCCAAGATGACATGTTCAAATTTGATTCGCATGCTTGCTATCAAGTTCTGTAGGTCTCTGACGTTCGTTCATTATACCAGCGCCCTTACAAAACCCTGCAAGATGGAGTCTAGTGCTGTGAGGTCAAGTGGATCGTGATGACCATTGAATTGGACCGTTTCTTCCAATCCACTTATCTGGAACTTTTCCAGTAGAAATCGACGCACATTTAGGGACCAGTGGGATGACGTCCCATCCTGCTGGAATGCGATATCAGGTTGCCATCCTGCTGGAATGCGATATCAGGTAGCAGGTGTTCCAATTGTGGCACAGGTAAACGTCACTTTTGACGGCAGTTGGTGAAAAATAATTCACCGATGATGCAATTGTGCCTCCGTGCGCACCAGACACTGACCTTCAGACTTTATCAGTTTCTACATCGCCGGCCGGTGTGGCCGTGCGGTCTAGACGCTTCAGTCTGGAACCGCGTGACCGCTCCGGTCGCAGGTTCGAATCCTGCCTCGGGTATGGATGTGTGTGATGTCCTTAGGTTAGTTAGGTTTAAGTAGTTCTAAGTTCTAGGGGACTGATGACCACAGATGTTAAGTCCCATAGTGCTCAGAGCCATTTGAACCATTTTTAGTTTCTACATCCGCACCTGCATGGATAATCCGCAATCCACGTTACAGTGCGTGGCGTTGTGTACGCCGTACCGCTACTATTCAATTCCTTTCCTGCTTCAAGTGTAGCATTATGATCATGTGAACCCTATATAGGAATGCTCTGACGTTTCAGTTTCTCAGACACATGAAACATTCCAGAATGAGATTTTCACTCTGGAGCGCAGTGTGCGCTGATATGAAACTTTGTGGCAGATTAAAACTGTGTGCCGGACCGAGATCCGAACTCGGGACCTTTGCTTTTCTCGGGCAAGTGCCCCACCAACTGAGCTATCCAAGCACGACTCACAACCCGTCCTCACAGCTTTGGAAGGTAGGAGATGAGGTACTGGCGGAATTAAAGCTGTGAGGACGGGTCCTGGGTCGTGCTTAGGTAGCTCAGTTGGTAGAGCACTTGCCCGCAAAAGGCAAAGGTCCCGAGTTAGAGTCTCGGTCCGGCACACAGTTTTAACCTGCCAGAAAGTTTCACATGAAACATTGCCGCATCGGAAAATCAAATCATTTCCAAAAAGTCATTCTGCAATGCAAAAGTCATTCTGTACCTGTCAACGACGTTCAATGGTTCAAATGGCTCTGAGCACTATGGGACTCAACTGCTGTGGTCATCAGTCCCCTAGAACTTAGAACTACTTAAACCTAACTAACCTAAGGATATCACACACATCCATGCGCGAGGCAGGATTCGAACCTGCGACCGTAGCAGTCGCACGGTTCCGGACTGCGCGCCTAGAACCGCGAGACCAACGCGGCCGGCATTCAACGACGTGAGAAAGCGCTGCATTCCTTTTGAATGGGACACCTAGTACTTTCCCTTTGATTGGGAAAGGATAGGCAAGTGAATCCGCTGAGCTCTTCCAAACGATCCATTGCCTGAAGTGACTTAACGAAATCAAGAAAAATCGCCGGAAGACATAATGTAAAGAGGGAGTCAGATGAGCTATGTCAGAGAGGAATTTTAAGGCGGGAATTTGGAAAGGTAAGACGTTTTGAAAGACAGGATGCGAGGCTCAACTATAATGTTAATCGCAATAATAAAAAAATTAGTACGTAAGAATCTAAATATGGTTAATCTAACATCGATTTGAGCCACTCGATGATACTTCTGTTTATCCTTGAGCCACATCCCTCAGTGATAGCTCAAGGTGGGGAAGGAAATCGCACTCTTTGTCGAAAGGAATCCCCCGACATTCGTCTTCACCTTTTTAAAAAACCATGTAAAAGTTAAATCTGGATGGGAGGCTGAGTATTTGTACGTCACTTGTCCAGAATGAGAGCCCAGTGTCTCACTTCGCTCGATAGGGGCTGCCTATCCACTTGCAAGCTCAGAACTAAAAGATTACGGTTAACACGTCAGGTACTATTTTCTGTTTGTATCTGTCAGCTGTCGTTAACAGATAGCAGTCTCCACGTTATTAATTCAGCTGTCGTCTATCCATAGATAAACAGCATCTGGTGGCTGTAACACGAATGGAATAACTTTTATGCTGGAAGTGTTTTCGATCACATCCCCCCTCCCAGTTTTCTTTCTTCTTTTTTTATTATTTTTTTTTTATCTTGAGAGTTCCCCGTATAGCACGTTTTATAGTTATTATCGTCTGGCGCCGCGTACATGGAGAACATCTGGCGGCACGGTTCTTAAATTGGGTTTCTTATCCGTAGCGATGTGACAGCGGCAAACAGAGCTTCTTTGAAACTCTGGGTTTGATGGTCGAAATTAGAACCGGTCGTCGGCGGCCACGGTTACTCGAAGAACTCGAGCGGCACAAAGGATAACACGTAATCATTTTTATGTAGCCTATCTCACGGAATCGACTGCAGTTTATTCTCTCAGGCAGTGGAAGACGGTTCGGACGTGTCTGTCTCGCTTCATTGTATGTGGTATCAGTGAGGCGGAACCGCTCTCAAAGCTAGGCGTAGCCCGTAACGGCGTTTTTCTAACTATTAATTCTGCCTTATAATTACGTTGTATCGGGCGTGCGCTCATGGGAACGAGATCAACAAAGGCGCCCTTTCACGGTGTTGCCATGTGGCCTGGAAATGTACCGCGTCTTGGCGACAAACATGCGAGTAATTAAAACCCTGCTTGGTCATCAAAATAAAAAAAAGAAAGGCACAGTTAATGAGGAAATGTCAAAGTTACCTTTGAATGATTGGTAAATAGCGCTTTCATTGAGTAGCGTCGGAACTAAATGCTTACTCTCTTCGAAACAAAGAGCAGAGATTGGTATTTAAAGCCCCGTCGACGGTTATGTCATTAGTAAATACCGGATTTATAAGCACAATAAAATAGTAAGACAAGCTGAAAAAATAGTGAAAATAAGTACCAAAATAAGGATAATGAATACACGCAAATATGACACTTTCGCAGGAGGTTGTTACAGTACACAACGGAAGTCATCCTGAGATTTTACTGTGTAAAACATCTGCGTCTGCCAGTGAAGAAATATTTGTACAGTGAAAACGTTCTTCAGACGTCGCATGACGTCATAGATACGTATTAAAAGCACCACAGTTCTTCTTAGGTGAATTCTTCTTCTGTATTTGTTTCTTCACTGCAAAGTTTCTAAAAAAATTGACGCTGTGTTTTGTAACCACATTGGCCACAGAGTTAAAACTGGATGAGGAGATATAGCCAAATTTGAATGAAATTAAATTAATTTTTTTAACCCTGATTGGTGACTTGACAAATTTTCTTCACAACAGGAAAAAGAAGATCCACGTCGTTACACTAACCTGTGAAGTTTCAGCTACACGACGTTAACCGTGAGCAAGGCACGTCAGGTGAACTAATTTACGTTACTGAATTTTTAATCCAGTTCACGCTTTAACGTTATATGGAAAAGCATCGCAGAGATACAACAAACCACTGCCATAGCGTAAAAAGGCCAAAAGAAAGCTGAAGAGTCACTGAAAATTTGTCAACAGTGGAGGATTTACTGGATCGAGTATTTGTCCGTTAAGAAGAAACGATCTGCTCCCTGCTTTCATAGCACCAACTGCAGCGCTACACGCGCACGTATTTCTAATATTGCAAATTAGTTCTTCAAAATACTGTGGCATATAGTTTCTGCGCAGTGCAGATTCGTTAGATACCCTTTTTTGTGTGTTTTTCTAAAAACTCATGAAGTTGCCCTTTCTTAAGTTTCCCCAATGGATTGGCGGTACCCCACTAATGCTAAGTACAATTCTGCGAATAATGCATCACTACAGCTAGATTGTTCACGAGCATTGATTTTAATCAGTTGCTGCTTAAACTTAAGATTTATTCTTCAACCTCTCCTTATGCCGCGTATTATTATTGTGCCGCATAATGTCATATTTTTTCTTCGCAGTAACACTCTTTTCACACATAAAACAAGATAAGACAATGCCGTCTTCATTGAAAATATTTCTTGCAAACTTGTTTACGCATTTGGTAAGAACGCTGATTGAGAGGTTTCTGTGGGTGGCGTTGCCTAGTTACAACAGCGAGCAATTACGCACACTTAAACTAACGAGCGTTGCACAACACACTGCAGCTTGGTACTCCAGGATTCACCGTCCATGCTGATATCATGCCGATGTGATGAAGTTGCGACTCATTTGTTCAATCGCGGCAAGTTTCTCTCGTTCCGGTATTATCTAACAGCATCCTGGCTGTATGCTAGCTTTGCTTTGATCGCATTCTGCCGAAGTCAATTTTTATAAGCCGATAAAGAAGAGAATGAATTATTGCAAATGACGGCTAAGAGTGAAATATGCACTTTTAAAGTCAGTTTTTTGGTAAAAGTACGCTGTTTTAATTAAAAATTGTAAAATAAATAATAATCAAGATCTTTTTTGCAAAATAAGTATATATAAGCACAAAAAACATAGTTAATACTGCTTATCTATGTGTATCTTACTAAGTACAACATTTCTGCATACCCATAAGAATATGGAAGAAAACATGCCATTTGCTAACAAACTCGGGATTTAGTCATCAGAGACGGAGTACTAGATCGTCTTGGATGCTGATAGAGAAGGAAATTGTCAGTATCCATTTCAAAGGAACTATCCCTGGATATCCCTTCTAGGGACCACCAGGAAAATTGTAAATCTCTTTGACTGGTTGCGGTTTTGCAACCGTTGCTTCTTAGTGGAAGCCTAGTGTCCCCTCCCTAAGATTACATATTCGTGATTCTGTTGTTTTGGTAATTCCGGAGTCCTTTTCACAAATATAGTGTAATTTTCGCAATATAGAACAGGATGACATGGCTGCAGGTCAGCATCGCAAGGTTTTCCTGAACGAAGGATCGGCGACAATACGCCACAGAGTGACCCAATTTTCTGGAATTTATAGTGAAGCCCTTCACATTTATTTACAAGCGTTGTCCGGCACCCTTACAACACAACCGTAAGTCGACGATATTCTGTGCCCCGTTCCCTTGCCCTACATGCAAGCCATCCTGGGCTTACATTTCAGCAAGATAATACACTCCCGCACTCGGTGTGAGTTTCTGCTGCACGTCTTCGTGCTTGCCAAACCCTGCCTTGGCCAGCAAAGTCGCTGGATCTCTCCCCAACTTAGTACGTTTGGAGCATCATGGGCCGCGCGGGATTAGCCGAGCGGTCTAGGCGCTGCAGTCATAGACTGTGCGGCTGGTCCCGGCGGAGTTTAGAGTCCTCCCTCTGGCATGGGTGTGCGTGTTTCTCCTTAGGATAATTTTGGTTAAGTAGTGTGTAAGTTTAGGGACTGATGAACTTAGTTAATTCTCATAAGATTTCACACACATTTGAACATTTTTGAGCACATGGGCAGGGCCCTCCAACCAGTTCCTGATTTTTGCCGATCTAACACGCGACTTGGACAGAATTTGGCGCGATACCACTCAGGGCATCCAACAACTCTATCAATCAATGCCAAACCGAATAACTGCTTGCATAAGGGCTAGAGCTGGACCAACGAGTTATTGACTTGTTTTTTCTCTTGAATAAATCATCCAACTTTTCTGAAATTGCAATAATTTGTTTCTCTTTGTATGTACATCACCTCCAACGATTCCTCTCTCACAATTTCTTAGTGGTGAATAATTTTATTCAAAAGCAGAACTGTACAAATTCACCTGCTTGGACCATACCAACCGTCCGTTCTTAATGTATCCGCACGCCTTGACGACAAATGAAAAAGGAAAAAAGTAAAGGTCAGTGTCTTGTTACGGTATTGTTGTATGGAGCCAAACGCATTATAACTTTCTAATAGCATACGATCTGATGGAGAAAAAAATTTAAAAACTAAGTTTGTCATGTACGAGGGTGAGTCAAATGAAAACCTTAAATATTTTTTTAAATATTATTTATTGTGCAGAAGCGGTACAAAGCTGTATCACTTTTCAACATAATCTCCCCCACGCTCAATGCAAGTCCTCCAGCGCTTACAAAGTGCATGAATTCCTATAGAAAAATTTATTTTGGTAGTCCGCGCAACCATTCATGTACTGCGTGGCGTGCCTCTTCATCAGAACGGAACTTCTTTCTTCCCATTGTGTCTTTGAGTGGTCCAAACATATGGAATCATTTGGGGCAAGGTCTGGTGAGTATGGTGGATGAGGAAGACACTCAAAATGCAGGTCTGTGATTGTTGCAACTGTTGTACGGGCAGTGTGGTGCCTTGGATTGTCATGTTGCAAAAGGACACCTGCTGAGAGCAATCCACGTCGCTTTTATTTGATTGCAGGCAGCAGATGATTTTTTAGGAGATCTGTGTATGATGCACTGGTGACAGTGGTCCTGCTAGGCAGGTAATGCTCCAAAATGACGCCTTTTACATCCCAAAAGAGAGTCAGCATAACCTTCCCTGCTGATGGTTCTGTTCGAAACTTCTTTGGTTTTGCTGATGATGAATGGCGCCATTCCTTTCCTCGCTCTCTTCGTTTCCGGTTGGTGGAAGTGAACCCACGTTTCGTCCCCAGTAACGATTCCTGCAAGTAAACCATCACCTTCTCGTTCAAAGCGCCAAATAAGTTCTTCACAAGCATCAACACGTCGTTCTCTCATTTAAGGAGTCAGCTGCCGTGACACCCATATTGCAGACACTTCGTGAAACTGGAACACATCATGCACAATGTGATGTGCTGACCCATGACTAATCTGTAAACATGCTGGAATGTCATTCAGTGGGGGCCGGCCGCGGTGGTCTAGCGGTTCTAGGCGCTCAGTCCGGAACCGCGGGACTGCTACGGTCGCAGGTTCGAATCCTGCCTCGGGCATGGATGTGTGTGATGTCCTTACGTTAGTTAGGTTTAAGGAGTTCTAAGTTCTAGGGGACTGATGACCACAGATGTTAAGTCCCATAGTGCTCAGAGCCATTTCTTCAGCCAGTATGACAAATATCCCTTGCAGACGCTAATTTACGCATCTGATTGGGCAATTACACCACTAGGCCACATAGTTCTGCCTTTGTCTCGGTTTGATTCTGACGCCGTTCTCCTGCTTACTGCAGTTCATTCAGCTGCTGAACGTCGTGGTGGACATTTAGAGCCCTCCAGTTGGACGGCGGCGTGATGACTCACTGGTTGCTACCGTTACTCGTGCACCACGCCCAGCTGTAGCAGAGTGCTCCTCGGGCAGGCTACCATTGTGACGCCGTGTTGTACTTGCAGCTAGTTCACCCCCCACCACCTTTTCCCCGGCAAGTGCCCACGCTGCCCGCGATTCACCTGTTGTCACGCGACCGGGAGCGGAACCAGCGTACCGTGGGCAGAGCGGCCCAGATTAACGACCTGCCGGCGCCGCCCACGCCTCCTCCAGACTGCCGCCTGGGCGATACGGTGGGCGAGACAGCGGCGCGTCGTTACCTTTCCTGTGGCGCCGCCACGGCCGCTTCCAATATCAGATGACACACATTTCTGCCGGAGGTATATCGCCCGACAGCCTCATCAATTCGGTGTTTTACTACCAGCTTCACTAGAGTTAGACATTTGGCTAGCTAGCTCTCATGATGTCCAGCTGCTTACTTCTAAACGTAATGGCCTCAGTAGGGAACAACTCTCTCTCCCAACAAAGACGTGAGCAACTTTTGTTCAGGTGAGGACCTTCATCATTTTTATATGTGCGTAGTGTACACATCTCTTCCGCCTGTTCGCGGATTGGCTTCGTAATAAGGCCGAATTTCTTCCCCACGCATTTATCGTGTAAAATGGCAGAAATCTACACCGTCATAACTGTGGCATCGTCTTCACCTTCATATTTATTAATACCTCGTCTGTCACAATATCTTACACATATGACAGGGTCTTAAACAAAACCTTTTTACAATGTACCACAGTGCTGTAGCTGAAATCGAGGCGAACAAACTGATACAGAATTCTTGTGCTCCATCAAGCAGGAAAACACCCTCAAATTGGGTTACAAGGGCCAACTAAGCAACAGTGCATGAGTGACGCAAACAGCTCTTATGGCACCGGCTTAGTCGACTATTTATCATTGATTTAAACATTCCCATGAGGGAAATGAAAGAGAGAGAAGTCTTTTACAAATGTTATGAAAAAAATAAATTAAAATATGATTAGACCTAAAGTTGATCCTTGCAAGTACAGTAGTTTCGCACTCACAAGGCCAAACAAACAAAACTATTTAATGGCTAATTTTGTTTGTGTCAAAATTCACGGTGTTTCAGTATTTAAACAAACGTCGAATTAACATTTTTAAGTACAAGAATGAGTTTTTAATAATCAAGGACGATTCTGTTCAAACTTTCACGCTGATTGCATTTTCGCGCATTTTTCAGTGCATATCTCTCTCTTGTAGGGCGGGTATGACAAACTGACGAAGCACATCGCGGTATTGATGGTCAGTCACTCTGCACGTTTTTGGCCCTTAAGCACCAACCTGTTCCAAAAAGAATGAGTCAATGATGAACGTAGCCGTGAAGCTACACCATACGGTGATACATTCACCATACAGAGGAACTTCATGCACAGTGACTGGAGGTGAAGACCCTCACACTCGCCAATTCTGTATGTTCACGTCACTCGTCAGAGAACAATGAGCTTCCTCTGTCCTTAGGATGGTCCAGGGCTAGCCCTCGTCAACTTTGCGAGAAAGTGGAGAACGAAGTCAGCAAGTCACTATGCGTCCCATGGATCTTATACAGACCCCATTTGAGAATGGTTCGACGCTTCCATACAGTCGACCAACAGTCATGACACAGCACTCACACTGCCTGAGGACCGGGAATTGAGCGCAGAGTTGTCTGCCATAGCCACAGCGATTTCATCAACCACCCGTGGTGCAACCGGTCGTCGACCTCTTCCCGGAGCGACGCCAAGTCCTCTGGTGGAGTCGGACTTCTTTATGGTGCTCCGCACAGCAGGTGGAGAAAGAGGACCCTTCCGTGTGTGTATTGTGTATTGAACCAGGGACCAAGAAAAGACGGAGAGGCTTCGTCCCGCCGTAGTCCTCAGTAGTTCACAACCCCACAACAGGCCACAGCAGTCCACCCGACTTACCGCCGCCCTACACCGAACCCAGGGTTGTTGTGTATTTCAGCCTCCAGTGGACCTCCCCCCAGGAACGTCTCATACCAGACGAGTGTAATCCCAATGTGTACGCGTACGTGGACACAGTGTTTGCGCAGCAATCGCCAACATAGTGTAACTCAGACGGAATAAGGGGAACCAGCCCACATTCGCCGAGGCAGATGGAAAACAGCATTAAAAACCATCCATAGCCTGCCCGGCACACCGGACCTCGACACTAATCCGCCGGGCGGATTCGTGCCGGGAAGCAGCGCGTTAGATCGCGCGTCTAGCCGAGCGGGCAACCCTTCCGAAATCCTTTCAACCGGCGATATTCTCGAATTGCAGCTGCAGCATATTTGTTTTGATAATAGAGCTCCGCCAATAATCTCCTGCACCTTTTGTCCAAGATCATATTGACACGTCAGCAAGTGCACTGCGACTGGTCAGGTGTGTTAGCCTTTGAATCACGATAACTAATGGCGGCACCTGGTGGCCATAGTTACAACTGGACGGTGGAGCAGTGACGCATGGAAATCACGCATCCCATAATCTGCACATTATTGCTATCAAGTTTGGTAGTCGTTCGGTACATGGCTTCCGTGTGATAACGTGTTAAATAGGGAAAGTTTAATTATAACCACCGGTATATTGAACGTATTAGAGCCCTTTCGTAAAAGGGCATAAGGGGAAACCGCTTCACAGCGTTCTGCAGAGTACCAGTGGAGAGGTCGAAGATGCTGCCGTACATGCCAACGGTGGGCCGCTCACGGGTCGTGCCTACTGTGCGGGGCGGAGGAAGCCCGCCTGTCCGGAGCGGGTCGGACTGGTCCTTTTGTTAACCCGGCAGCGTAACCCGAGCCCGCAGGGGCCGCGCCAGGTGGGCGGCGGTTTGACCCGCATGTCGCGCTAAGCTGCGGACGCCCTAAGCCGCTTCTCTGCAACTTCAAGGGCCGTTACTCGTAATCTCACCAGAAAGCCTTTGGCGTATTCTGGAGGAATGCATGTAGACTGCAGCTTCACTCCATACGTTTTATTAAGGGGTAAAGCCGAGGAGGGGGGAATCTGCGTGACACGTTTCAAGGACACGATACAATCATTAGGCGTCTTTCGTCCCTTCCTAGAATTCGTGATCTTTCACATCAGAATGAAGGCACTTGGTGATGTGAAACTGTGGTTCATCTGTAAAGGACACCGCATATAGGCCGCTAGTGTGACCTATTCTTGAGTGCTGTTCGAGTGTATGGGATCCACACCAGGTCGGATTGTAAGAAGACATGGAAGCAGCTCAGGAGGGAGCTGCTAGATTTGTGACCAGTAGGTTCGATCAGCATGCAAGTGTTGCGGATATGCTTTGGGGGCTCTAGTGGGAATTCCTGGGGGGAACAAGACATTCGTTTCGAAGAACGCTACTGAGAAAGCTTAGATAACTGGTGTTTGAAGCTGACTGGAGAACGATCCTACTGCCGCGGACCGAAGATACGAGAAATTAGGGCTCATACGGAGGCCTATAGACAGTCGTTTTTTTCCCTCTCTCTGTTTGCAATTGGAACAAGAAAGGAAACTACCAGTTGTGATACAGGATACTCCCTGTGATGCACCGTACTGTGGATTACGAAGTATGTATGTAGATGCAGAGATGCGAACGACATTTCCGTTAGGAGCCACTGTGTATAAGCCAAACATTAAAGTGAGGTGACAAAAGCTATGGGAAGGCTCATAATATCGTGTCGGACCTCCTTTTGCCCGACGCAGTGCAGCAGCACGATGTGGCATGGACTCTACAAGTCGTTGCAGCTCCCTTGCAGAAAAACTGAGCGATGCTGCCTCTATTGCCATCCATAATTCTGCAAGTGTTAAAAGTTCTGATTTTTGTGCAGGAACTGAACTCCCGATTATACCCCATAAATGTTCGATGGGATTCATGACGGGCGATGTGGGTGACTAAACAATTCCAAAACAACTGTGGCCCAGTGGCATAGCGCATTGTCGTCCATAAAAATTCCATATTTGTTTCTGACATGAAGTCCATGAATTGTTGCAAATGATCCCCAAGAGCCGAAAATTACCATTTCCAGTCAATAATCCGTTCAGTTGGACCAGACGACCCAGTCCATTACATGTAAACACACGCCAGACCATTCTGGAACCACCACAAGTTAGACAGCACCTTACTGACAAAATGCGCCACATGCGAATCCTGCCATCAGCTCTTACCAACTGAAATCTGGACTTGTCTGACTAGGCCACGGTTTTCCAGTCGTCTACGGTCCAACCAATATGATCACAAGCGCAGGAGACGCGCTGCAGGCGATGTCGTGCTGTTAGCAAAGGCACTCGCGTGGGTCGTCTGCTGCCGCGGCTCTTAATCGACAAATTTCGCCCCACTGCCCTAACAGATACGTCGTTTATCTGTAAGCTCCGACAATTCTACGCAAACGCTGCTGCTCTCGATCGTTCAGTGAATGAAATCGGCCACTGCGTTTCCCGTGGTGAGAGGCAGTGTCTGAAATTTGATATTATTGGCACACTCTTGACGCTGTGGATTTCGGAATATTGAATTTCCTAACGATTCCCGAAATGGAATGTCCCATCCGTCGAACTCCAACTTCCATTCCGTGTTAAGAGCCTGTCAATTCCCTTCGTGCGGTCATAATTACGGCTGACAACTTTTCACTTGAATCATTTGACAAGTGCCATCTCCGCCAATGCACTGCCCTTCTATACCTTGCGCACCCCATACTACTGCCATCTTTATCAGTACAAATCACTGTCTGATGACTTCTGTCACCTGAGTGTGTATGCGAAAGTAGTACAAGCACATCATGGTGGTTGAGTGATATCGAAATGAGACTTGGTAATTTTCTTAAAAGGTGACTAAAGATAGAAAACGTGGTACAGTTCTTGGAGGGTGAAAGAACCACGAGTATTGCATAGGTTGCGCTTCCATGGAGGGAAATTTGAATTCTCATTCTTCCTAGAACTGCAAAAACGCGGGGTCTCATGTTCAAATCTCTGTCCGGCATACAGTTTCTCATCTGGCAGGCTGTTTTACAATATATGTGCATTCCAGACTCTAAGTTAACCACACTCTAGGCAGACATAACAGCTGTAGCAGCAGTATACATTACTCTCCTAGTAATACAAGTGGAACGAGAAATAATATACATAACTTTTACTTCGAAGTTAAGCCATGTAAATGATATAATCGTAGTCTGCGATGGCCGCAACACTTATCTTAACTTGTGATGGGCCTCGTAATGGGCATACACTTCCTTCCAATATCAGACTGACGATTCCTTGATGCTTCAGGATGTGTCCTTTCAACTGTTCCCTTAATTTAGTCAAGTGGTGCAATAAATTCCTTTTCTCCCTAATTTGATCTGGTACGAATTCTTTAGTTATTCGAGCTATCCATATAATTTTCAGCATTTTTCTACAGTTCCACACTTCCGATGTTTCTATTCTCTTCTTGTCTGAACTGCATATCGTCCACGTCTCACTTCCATACAAGGCTTCACTGAAGACAAATACTTTCAAAAAAAAAGTTCCTAATACTTAAATTGATAACGGATCTCAAAAAATTCCTCTTTCTCAGAATTTCTTCTCTTGCTATTGCCCGTCTATATGATATATCCTCTCTATTCGAACATGATCAGTAATTATAACGCCCAAATAGAGTAACTCACCTGCTACTTTTAGTGTCTCATTTCCTTATCTTATTCCTTAAGCATCGCTGATTTTATTGGACATCAAATTGTGTTACCCTTGTGCTTCTGTTATTGGTGCTCATCTTGTGATCTCATTTGAACACACATCCATTTCGTTCAACTGCCGCTCCAGGTCCTCTGCTGTTTATAAAAGAGTGACAATGTCGTCGGAAAGCCTTAAAGTAGAAAATCTATTTCCTTGAACAGCTATCCGAGCATGCCTGTGCATTCTGTTTCGTATCAACATAGAAAGTCTACTCTCTAAAAATCCCTAAACTCCTGTTTCCTTACTTTTACTACTTTCTTCTTGCTTCGATGTTCCAAAAATGTTTTGCAAGGAGCGGAGAATCGTGAGGAACCGACTCTTTTTTTGTCATTCCTCTTCTTCGGACTTTCTTGTAAATAGAAGCACTGCTAACATCTCTGTTGCTACAATTACCCTTACAGCCGCTATCAATAACACATGAGTCGTTTAATTGGTAGTCAGTAGTTACAACGTAAAAGTGAATATCAAGAAAGTTACAAGAAATCATTCTCTCCACAATTTGTCAGTTCAACAGCAACAGACAAATTTGGTATGATTTGTCACATACTTTAAAGATTATTTCACCTCTGGCGAGACATGTTCATAGCCCTTTAATGATGTTCAACGTTAAATTATTTATACTTTTGGTAAATATTAGGGAGAAAATTACTGTATACGTCCATCAGGCGTAACCTTTTATCGATGCTTCCCGAATTCTATTCAAAATCGTATAGGGCACTACTGCAAATACGACATTAAATTCCGAATTCATCTGTTACTGACTGGTCCAATCTACGAGTCGTAAGAATGTAAAGCAAAGACTCGTACAATAGGGATCTTTTTACTAAAATTCACAGCTGTACTGAAACTAACATACAGACTGATGGCCACTGTAGAACTTGATCCACTGACACAGCATTTTCTACGAGATAAATGAATGTTACATATACTAAATATGGGGAGCTTAATACACTTTCGGTTTCAGAGTAGTAGAGGAACAACCCTGCAGCAGGTAATTGCAACCACATGGGTGCTTCATATATTGAGCGCCGCGTTGTGAACTATAACCAGATATTATGTTGGTGGAGTATCAGCGAGGTGGGTTTCTAATTAGATATCAGCATCGTTTCCATACTTGCTCGTGACCACTTTTAATCTGGGATACGTCTCTGTTTCATGAGAGCTTCGTAAACTTTCCAAACGCCAGTTGAGTGAAGCCGTGTGCAGCCTAATCAGCAAAAAGGTTACGATTTTCCATTTTTTCTTTTTTTTTTACATTAATTCAGGAGAATAAGAACTGCATTCTCCATTCACAGGAGTAGTCGTTCGTTCTTTGCATACGCTCTGTTTCTGATATCGGGTTTTTTCCAAGCTGCCATACTACACAGTGAGCACTTGCGTCGATGTGTTTGAATTAGGTCGGTTGTAGGTGAGGGTCAGAGTTGCTAGCAAAGAGTGGGAGGGTCGCAGAGTGACCATCTGTCGGACTTGTATCAGTTTTCGCGTGGGTGGGCGAGTTACCATGTAAACTGATAACGAGAGAGCAAACACAACAGCAGCTGCCGTTGACGTCACGAGTCCTCTAATTACATGGAGCTGGAAGCGGTCTGCAGGCCATATGGGCGCCGGGGACGTAGTACGGCTTCCTGGACACTGTGTTCCGTGCGATCACAACTTGGCAGCAGTTCGTCTTCTGCAGCTGTCATCAACGGACAATATTTTGTTCGCGCCACAAACGAGTTTCACTAGCGTGAGCTTTCGAAACCTTTCCGATGCTAGGTTCTGTTATTTTCTTCAGGCTGCAGTTCTTCCATCATCGTGTTACTGACCCCCTCATCATTTCCGTTTACATCGAATTCGTCAGGTGCTGACCACATTATGGGCAGTGGGGAAAGTTTAGTATAGTAGTTACGTGTACGTTCGTGGAAGTAACTGTCCCAGAACTCACCTAAAGTTATTCGTTGCTATCACAGAAATTCTAGCACCACGCGACCGGAAGGTGATCTGAAAGTGGCTCTTCTCTCTTGCGAGATAGATCGTAGATATCCCAATTTGTCCGACTTTCCATAATTGGTAGTTAAAAGAGTTGATATAATTCTTATTGACGTTTGGCTGTTTTGCAGTGAATCAAACGTTGTAACGCTGTATATGGGTGATCCAAAAGTCATGTCCCGTAGGACAAAGTCTACATTGGTTATTCAGTAGTATTTGGCTATAGGACAAAGTTGTAATTAGTGGAGACAGAGAAATTACAAAGGACCGAACGCATGCTACAGCTGTGCTTTAATCGCACAAATAAAATGTTTCCTCATTGGTCAAAGAAGATCCGAAACTTAACAGTACAAGGTAACCGCCATCCCCGGTCATTTGTTCGCGCGTACCTCTAGCGCAACTTCTTCAAACGGTCTACCGTCCTGTAGACGACACATCTGGACACTGAACGTAACGACACTGTTGGTATTTCTGTACAGACTCTGGTGATATTCCTCTGCACATCCGTTAATGCTGTTGGTGCATTGGTATACATTGTAGACTTGAGGTGCCCCCCGAAGGAGGAAATCCAGAAGCGTCGGGTTTGACTACAGAGGTCGCCATTCCACCAGATCCCGTCTGACAGACCAACACCCAAGAAGAATCTTATCCAGGAGTCGGCGGACGTTTCGTCCGAACTGTGGAGGTGTGCCATCGGTTATCGGGAGAGCAGCTTAGCTTCTCTCACCTGATGACGGCGGCCAATTGGACTGCTGAAATATTCTGCTCAGATGACAATTTGATCCGGCTGGAAACCCGACAAGAATTTGATATGAAAAATTTAGTTGCTTTTTACGTGGGACATGAACATAATGAAGTTTCTAAAATTAATCTTTTTACTCCATGAATAATACGTGTCAGCTATAGTCAAGCTTTTTCATTAAATAACTAACTAAGGAACCAATCAGCTTATCGTAAAAGAAGTCTTCAGTGATAATTTTTAGAAGCCTTGTGAATTTTCTATTATAAGTAGAAGTTCGATCATGCACAGAGCTTCGAACTAACCAAGGTGATAAGTAGTCAACAATTCCGAGTTCTTCATGCAGTGTCTATGCCCTTTGTTATATTTCAAAATACTTTACACGCTGGAATAAAAGCTGTTGGATTTCATCTTCAGTTTACAGTAACAGCAATTATTAGAAGAGAGTATTAAAGTTAAAAGGTATTTCGTTTTGTTGGTAGCCATGAGAGCTGCTCTTAATCTATTAACGGTTGCAGTCTCTGGCCTAAGACCACAATTAAGAAACAATGAGGTATTAGGTATACGCTGTTTGAAAGACCTCTACCAGGTACCGTTGAAGTTGATGTCCTCAATGCGTAAAGATGACCAGTCCCTTGCCTTACCTTTAAGCTGTCGATTCTTACACCCTTTTGGGCAGTTGATCGGCGCTTTCATTGTCAGTTACTTCGATGTGATGCGGTATCCAAAGGCAAGAAAACGATTTATGAAAAATTTGGAAATTTGTGGTAACGTCTTATGGGACCAAACTGCTGAGGTCACTGCTCCCTAAGCTTACCCACTACTTAATCTAACTTAAAATAACTTACGCTAAGGACAACACACACTCACCCATGCCCGAGGGACGACTCGAACCTTCGACGGGGGCAGCCGCATAGACCGTGGCAAGACGCCTCACACCACGCGGCTACCCCGAGCGGCCGATATATAGAAATCTTTGTCATAGAATGATTTATGTCTTGCGCCAATAGTTCGCTGTTTTCCCGATTAGCCTCATGCATCGTATAACAGAGCACTCATGGAAAGTGTACGCAGCAGAATTCTGTCGGCATTTAGCTCTGTTTCGATATATGGGTTATATGATAGCAAATAATTCAACTGTTATCACGGCCGGCCGCGGTGGTCTAGCGGTTCTAGGCGCGCAGTCCGGAACCGCGCGACTGCTACGGTCGCAGGTTCGAATCCTGCCTCGGGCATGGATGTGTGTGATGTCCTTAGGTTAGTTAGATTTAAGTAGCTCTAAGTTCTAGGGGACTGATGACCACAGATGTTAAGTCCCATAGTGCTCAGAGCCATTTTTGAACTGTTATCACGGACGTTCGTATTGGCAGCAAGGAGAACCACCGATGTCCAACTATCGCATCGCCGAATGCTGCTCCCACAGAGATGTCTAAAGATTTCTGTTCACCTGTAAATAATTTGTGCCAGCTGATCTGTCGCCAGTTTCAGTCTCGCTCATCAAGGTTATCCGTTATCGTGGTGAGTATCCTTCCCAGCGTTGTCCGTACACAGTGACTACATATACCACAATTCTGTAACGACGCATTCTCGTTTTATGTTAAATACACTTCGTCCGTAATGGTAGAATCTTTTGCTGGCAGTACACGAACTGCATCATGCGATCAGGATATTCCAACATATTACTACATGCTTTTTTATATAAGCCGACTCCGGCAGTTTCTTTACCTATCGTATACTGATTTTCCAGCATGTGTCTCTTAAGGAACTTTTACCTGGTGATCAATCGCTCCACTAAAATGGGTACAATGGGCTTAGGTAACTGGGATTACGTTAATAGCCGTAGCCGTGGGGGTATTCAATAAGCTGACAGCGGCTAGACATTCGTTGCGCCTCGCATTATTAATGGTCAGCTTTTTCCCCGACAGCTCTGCGATAAGAGAGAAGTCCTCAGTGTGGGCCGTTGAAGACCATTAAGTGCCTTGCAAACGAGACCCGAGTTAAACCCCGCCCGTCAATTCGGGATGCAGATAAGCCAGCCGTATTCCAGGGGCGCCCTGCTCGGTATACAACTGCTTCACGGCGTCTCGTTCAGCCTAGTGCCGTCTGAAGTTCTTTGGAATATTTTGCTTTCATATCTGGCATACGGAACTATTTTAATGGCGTTTTTTGACGTCCCTCCTACATTTTTCCTCTTTTCAATGTTCATATCATCGAATATTTAGAGCGGTACTAGAACAATGTCAATCCTTTAATATTTTTGAACGGTACTGTTTAGCTCCTCGACAAAAATAATTAAATGGAAGTAAGAAAATTAAGAATGCAGTACGGTACACACAGGGTTCAGTGAAGCAAAGTTAACAAATCCATCACTGGAAAACAGTGCCAAGTAATGACAAAATTCTATTTATAGAACGGAAACTGAAATATCGGAGAAGTAAGCAAACCTTGACAGCTTTAGCATCGAGGAAGTGTAAAGTAAAACTTACCTGATACAATTTCTGGTCATTGTGGAAATGAAACTGTAAAGGACTACCCACGCCGTTTTGGGGGCGTTACAACGGTGTGAAAATAGTGATCCAAAGCGAGACGCATGTCTTTTATGAGCGCTGGTCTTGTAGCGAAACAAAACGACTGTGCCTAGTGGACAAATTCAGAACTTCATTTTTCCACTGGTTCTCCCCCCTTCCTTTGGTCGTACTCCCATGTGAAGTTAATCCCGCAACATCACGGCAAGATACACGTGTATTCGGTAAGGCTTTGTGAGCTTTATTGACTGTAAGTTTCAAATAAGAGAGCTCTGACTGGCATGAAGACTCAACTTACTGTAAATATTAGGTTCTGTGCACAAATGTCTAAATAGTGAGGAGTTTCATCTCTGAAATGGGTTGGTTTTAGGTCTGTTCCAAGTATAAAGGCAATTTAGAAACAAATTTAATGAAAATCAGTATCTATTTCTCTTTCGTTAACAGGTTGGAATTCAGTCGTCCTCGGCACATTCTAATATGGAAGACAGTAAAACGTCCTCCAGCAAAATGGATCTTAAGGAGAATGTTGTCTTTAATGGCAAGTTTTTAACTAAAATTTTGTTTAACATAGTCGTGAAGGTAGCATTGCGCCTGTTTTAAAGTAATTAGAACGGGATCACAAGGCAGGTTCAGATACTAGAGATGCAAATTTAATCCACAAGGTCGTGTACGGAGACGACGTCGCGACTGCTAGCGAGAGGTATTGCGTTTGGTAGAAGCTACAAGTTCCCGCATAGATAGGTTCGAGTTGGCAACTTCGTAATTGTATTTAAACTTAGGAACGATACATACGGCGGCAAGCATACCTGGTGCGTTCAGTTACGGCACGGTAACTAGACTAACTTAATTGTAAAGTTTACAAGCTGCGCAGCACCACCTTTACCAGGCCTTCACTTTCAGATGAAGATATCTTCTAAAGTTCTTTAACGAGCGTCAACGATCTGCTGTAGAGCGTATCTTATTATTTACTTATTATACGACCCGAAGTCGTGCTCTTCCTTTTCTTTTAGAGAAAGGAACATGATTGTTAGGAAGGAAGTGGAGGGTTTTTTGTATTTTCTGGTATTCACCATTAGCGACGGCACTGTGAAGCAGAGTGTGGCTCTCACAAGATGCCTAGAAAGTTCTGGGAATGATGATGAGAAACAAATTAAACGAAAGATAGTCACAAAATAATTAAAGTCTTCATGACAGTAATGAGCATGGGCAACAGTTAATTTTTTTCGACGGTTTTGAAGCTGATAGAAACTGCAAGAGAAGGCTTAATTTGAAATCAACCGAAGAATAACTCTGTCACTTCTTGGAATGTTTGTGTAACTAGAAGCACCTAGTCTTAATCGTTCTGTGGATTTTGATAAAGAGATGAACCTAGGCTTCACCTTTTAACGAAATCTCCGTCAGTTTCCATCCACGAAGCGCTCATGCTATTTGTTAATGTGTACGGCATAATCAGGAACGAATGAAAGCTTAAACACCACCATTGCTAATCGTCGATATTTCTCTTATCAAAATATTCACTGGTGATGTGCATTATCCGTTATTAGGCTTTGTGACCACCAGCCCACACTATTAGTCCCCCCCCCCCCCCCGCCCCTCAGAGTTATTACACAGATTTCCTGCTCACGTTATGTGTATGACATGTTGACGAACATCGTATGTGTTCCTGTCGCTCTTTAAATAAATAAATAAATAAATAAGGAAAACTGTCCATTGTACTATTGCACTAATATTTCCAATCACAAAGTTCGGTTAGCTGCTGCAGACGAATCTGCCTCATTTTAGTAAGTTTAAATTACTTCCCTTGATATGCCTCTCCAAATCTACGTAAATATACTTTTTCTATATAGATGTTTCCACTTTGATAGGGGTCAACCCAACAATTTTTATAAGAGTTCAGTGGAATATGAAACCAGTTCAGTCAGACACAATTCGTGGTAAGTCACATGCCAGACAACGCTTTTCGAGAAACAACGATATAAGAATGTTCAGGTATCAGAAGCTATGAAATCTTTTGTGTGAACTTTGCAGCACAGTTTTATAAGGATCAGGGGAACTTAGAGAGGCATATCTGAGAATCAGATTGAGTCTTTCACTCTGCAGCGGAGCGCTCGCTATTTTGAAATTTCCTGGTTGGTTATGTCTGTGAACCGGATCCGGGTTCGAACTCGGAACCTCGGCTTTCGCGGACGGTGCTCTTATCGATGGAAATATTCAGTCACGACTCACGATCCACCCTCGCAGCTTTACTTCCGCCAGGACCTCCTCCTTCCTTCCAGGCTCCACGTATGCTCTCTTGCATACGTTATTGGACAAACCTGCCTGGGCACTACTTCCCAACGACACTCTCATCACATCACGGACGCATTTGCAGCACGTCAAGCTCAATTAATATTCCGCTTAATATGACTGACAACATAATCATGACCATTAGCTTCCACGTCAAATAGGGAGCGGTTGTGTGAGTGGAAGGGGCTGGGAAGTAATGTTCGAAACGGGGAAGAGACGAGATAAGCGTACAAAATGAATGCGCGGCTACGGCCCCGGCCTGCGCCATTAGCGAGCTACTCTCTATCTGGCATGTCGCTTCTCCCGCTACGGACGCCGCTGCGCTGTTGCTGTGGACGCAGCAGTGGCGACGACCTTTGGGACAGCGGACACTGCTGGGAGCTGTTGACCGCGGCAGTCCCCGCGGACCTCACAGAGTCGTTCTGTCCGGTGGTTGAGGGGGGGGGGGGGGGGGAGGGGTTGCGGGTGGTGGTGGTCCGCGCGACGCAGCCAGGCAGACGAAATGTCAAGTGGGTCGCACCGCGTCGCATTTAGCTCCGTCTGGCTGCCCGCGCCGCTACTCCAGTGTTTGCTGGAGGAGCTACTTCTCATCCAGCGGCGAGTCCCCCGGAAAAAAGTAAACAACACGCCAGCGACAATATTTGTTCCGAGACTCCGAACACAAAGTAACTGTTTACGCGAAGACAAGTCACAGCACCACAAAGCGTCGCTTCGTACTGGACGCTCGTCATCGTAGCACACCGGTGTTGCATTATTTACAGACAGGTAACCTGTGAAGGATCTGCAAAATGTGGAAAACAACTCACCGCCACTCTTCTCCGTAGCGCCTCTAAACACACGCTACGGCTGTGTGGTTACTGGGTGAAAAGTTCAAACCCGGTATTGAGCAGGCCGCGGGAGGATGAGGGAAAGTGTCGTTCGGTATGCGATCAGCAGACATCATGTCACTGTCCTGAGTTAGGTCCTTGGAAACAACAGGAATCCTCTTGAGATTCTCAGTTTTTTTCTACAAAGCAGCGACGTTCCCACATTCAACTGGAGTCCGCCCCCGGTAGCTGAGTGGTCAGCGTGACAGAATGTCAGTCTTAAGGACCCGGGTTCGATTCACGGCTGGGTAGGAGATTTTCTCCTCACAGGGACTGGGTGTTGTGTTTTGTCCTGGTCATCATCATCATTTCGTCCCCATCGACGCGCAAGTCGCCGAAATGGCGTCAAATCGAAAGACTTGCGCCCGGCAAACGGTTTACCCGACGGGAGGCCCTAGTCACACGACATTTATTTTATTATTCAACTGGCTCTGAGCAGTGTGGGACTTAACATCTATGGTCATCAGTCCCCTAGAACTTAGAACTACTTAAACCTAACTAACCTAAGGACAGCACACAACACCCAGTCATCACGAGGCAGAGAAAATCCCTGACCCCGCCGGGAATCGAACCCGGGAACCCGGGCGTGGGAAGCGAGAACGCTACCGCACGACCACGAGCTGCGGACATATTCAACTGGACACGACAATCCACCTGACGCACTGGATTCAGCCCATATCTAACTATTAGGAGTACCATTCCGTTTCACCTCAGAAAACAAGATTCTCTTCACGTGTATTCCCACTTGTTACACCGTTCTACCTCACGTGCATCCAGACTGATATCTGACCGCGAAGAGAACCATGGTTGTGGGTTTCTCAATGTCTTCTTTGCAACAAATTACTGAAGATAAAATATAAAACCTCACCAGGAAAGCCGGCCGCTGTGGCCGAGCTGTTCTAGACACTTCACTCTGGAACTGCGCTGCTGCTACGGTCGCAAGTTCGAATCCTGCCTCAAGCATGGATGTGTGTGGTGTCCTTAGGTTTACATAGTTCTAAGTTCTATGGGACTGATGACGTCAGATGTTAAGTCCCATAGGTCTTAGAGCCTTTTGAATCACCAGCGATCATATCAAATTTGCAGCGTTCAGTAAGGAAGTTGCTTCTTTTCGATTTATTTAGGCATATTATGCGACCAGCCACTTTTTTTGAATTTTTGATAAGACTTATTTTTTGTAGCGTTAGTATTTTCTGAGACATTACAGGCTTATCATCAGATGGACGTGTTAGAGGATCATTGACCATGTGTCACGAGACACCGTTGCCATGATGCTGGCTGAAATAACGAAAATGTAATCAGTAATAAAAAGAAGTTTATGGAACAAATAACTGTTGTGCTTAGAGTACTTTTATTTCACTGCCTCCAGGGAGAACGGTGACTGCTTGCATTTACACCCACAGTCACAGTACGTCATGGTTGCTTCTTACGTTTCAAAAGCAGGGTACCTGCAATTTTGATCGTGTTCTCCTTTCTGTGATTTTCCTCATTAACAAAAAACGTTGACACTATATAGCAATGAGACCCACCAACAAAACTTCTAGCGATGCCGATCAGGTGCTCCTTTTCAGTTTAGCACGTTGTTTAATCGATAGTAAAAAAGTCTAAGAAAAAAGAGTTGTTTTATGCTTCTTAAAAATCAAATTATTTTCGAGCTTTCTCTCTGCGAGAACACGTGGAATTCAGATCTGATGTCACAGGAAATTTTCAGCCCGGTCATTGGCCGATAGCTGCTCTCTCGCGTTCTTGGTAAACGTGGTATCGGGATGTGCACGACGTACCGTGAACCGGACATCCTGCTGGGTTATACAGCAGCGGCTCGTTTCGGGACCGGATGGCTGGCCGTTCTGTGAATCTCCGGTATGTCGGAGGATGCCACAATTTGCAGTGTGCCGGCAATCACTGTTGCTGCACCTCGACGTGAGAGAGTTAACGTGTTGCATTACGAAAGCCATATCAGCTTTCTGATAACTTAACGGGCAGCGTGCTAACTTTCGACAGTGGTAGCTTATCCAGATCCGGATGGAACCTAGGCGACTGGATAACAACCGTTGGTTGTCGCCTCAGAAAATATGGTTTACGCAATTCAAAGAGATGGTACATGTAACATCCCTGACAACTGTGGAGTTAGGAGACATTTATATATATATATATATATATATATATATATATATATATATATATATATATATATATATATATATACTAGCTGACAAATCCGGCATTGCCGGAGTACTCACTTTGCCAGTTTTCTATTAGAAACGGAAACAAAAAATGAATTATATTTGTAGTGTAATATCGAAAAAAATTTCTTTCCATTTATTCATGAAAACATCTTTCAAATTATCGAACAGTCGTACAAAGAAATATATGCGTAATGTTTCAATGTATAACTAGGGCTGTTTTGCATGTCTGCAACTCGATTTTATAAATATGTCTATGGCAACTCCTCTTCATACCTCTACAGAAGGCTCTTGTTTTCGCCTACAGCAGTTTACGCTTCGCCGTTGGAAGCTATCAAAAGCGCTACCAGGTGTCAGGGACTTCCTTAAGTTGACCCAACTGTGGGAGTGTCTCAATAGTAAAGAATAAATATATTTAAAATTCATGCATGCTGTGACAGTTTTTCACGCATCACAGTGTTTATAAAGTCACATTCGCTGAACTGTGACAGGTAGGTGGTTGGTTCTTACCCCGACAGCGATTGTACACACACCACTTTTTTTTAGTGTGTATGAACATAATTTCTTATTATTTTGTAATGTTCCAGACATTTTACCTCACTGCAGGAAGACCATTAACCGTATTGTTTTGGAATCGAACAGGAAACAGAAACACATTTATCTCCTACACATGCTACCAGTTTTAGTACTTTGCTGAAGATACGTATTGGTAATTTGATTTGACAGACAGAGAAGAGAGAACTTAAAAATGTAACTACCCAAACGCACTGACATGCGCTGTGTGTAGGGATTTTACGAGAGCGTAGTCGCGTTCTTGCACAGTGCTATAATATGAATGGCTTTACCCCTGACATTATCGCAACTATATCTGGCTAAACGCCAAGAATTATGAAATCATAATGCAGTAGCTAATGACTTTGCGTGGATTTGACGCAATCTAGCCTTGAGATTGGAAATTATTTCTTCTACGACCTTCGATTCGAAACCTTGCATCACGCGACAGCGGCCGCTGATAGATGGTGTGGGTTCAGGGACCGAGACCTTATTCGGGATGCAGCATCGCGTGGTGACAGATTTAATGCTAAATGCTCAGGGCTTTGCCTATGGAACAACTCGTAGCAGACCTAAAGAGGATGGCAAGGACTCTGGGTATAGCTTTTATTGAGATGTCACTCCTGCAATATTACGGAGTACGTGTTGCAGAATAATACATACTAGAATCAGTTACAGCCGTTGGCAGAGGCAGGGTTTGACAAGCGGTTCATCGCTCAGGCAGCACTCTTCCTATTTCTGCACACATAGCAACTGCAAACGATTTGCTTCTACTTCCTGTGTGGTATGAATTCATCAGAGAAAATCCAAACCCTTAGTTCTGTAAACGTACATCATACCTGGTCTGAACTCTCAGGAAACGATTGTATGTTTGCCCCCATTCGTTCACTTTTACCTTGAATCGGTCCATAATTACTCGCTTTATAGAACCTACATATTTCCTTACTCACTTCTCGGCGTTACTCTCATAAAAGGTTTAAAGCCTTTGGTGCCAAAATCCTCAAGTCCCCTTCGTTCTTAGCTATCATCGGATCTGAATTAACTTCAAAAGACGGTTCTCTTTACCTTGAACTTTTAAGATGTATTGTCGTAATTCTGTCATTTACTTCCTAGTTCGGAGACTGTGGCCTGGTATCCGCTACCTCGTTTTCTGTCTGAGAGTGGGTTTTGAAACAATATTCAAGCCTCAACCTGGAGAACCAGCTTATTTGTTATCCGAAATGCCTTTCCATTCCTTTGCTTTTGAGTATCCAGTCCATCCAACTCCACACAAGCAAGGCAGCAGTGACTGGTTCTGGGACGCGCAAAATACAATAAGTATAACCCTCTGAAGAAGGACACTAAGTGCTCGAAACCCGCAAAGAAATAAATTTCTTTTACGCAACTGGTTGCTTATTATATCGTTACATACAATTACAGATGCCGAGGATGGATAAAATTCTATTCCAGTTCTACATACTACATTCGGGTAGTTGTACTCCATCCGAGGCACAGTGGACGTGGCTGTGTAATTCGAAGTTCATGGTTCAACTACCACATAATAATGCTTACATTCATCGCTCACACTGACGCAGAATGAGAATGCCAATTCTCCCCTCGGAACGTTTGCAATTTAGTGCATCTGAAGACATTTTTGCGCGCATTTTTTAGTTGGAGTTACTTCAGCCTAACCGAGCTAGTTTACATTTGTTTCTACATCAAGTTTGTTCCCCATTTTCAAATTTAAGCAGAGAGAAGGCGACGATGCCCTTTACTTCGCTCTCGGCTCTCGGCTAGCGAAGTGGTTTCACGGGTTTTGCTCTCCAGCGGAGGCAACGGGCCTGACCGCAACGCCTCCGGTTATCGTGGACGCGTACGTGAGAAGAAACGAGGTCATTCCGCGGTTAACTTAATTAAGAAAGGAATCCCTCCAACTACAACTGGTCTCTCCGAGATTTATAAGACACGGTCGAGAGAGCAGCAGCCCTGAAAGAAAGCGAGGACCACGATTCCTCGAAGCGCAGAAGAAAGGGAACAAAAACACGCGTACCCGCCCTACAGTGACACGGGAAATTAAGCACTTAATAACCGCGGCGTCCGGGAACAGGGACACGCCAGCGCAGGGAGGGGGAATGGAGAAGAGAAGGCGAGCAAAGCCGTGCTCAGCTGGCCACACGCTTGTTGTGGGCAGGAAGGCCCTGCAGTGTCCAGAGGCGGAAGGCGTAATTGCGGAAAAAATCCATTACTGGGCCCTGGACAGTAATTAAGAGCAGAAAAGCGACGTGTCCGGACGAATGTTCCGCTACCGTTATAATACGCTCTTGAAACATATAGTTGTGACCGTCATCTACGCCAAACACCGTGCACAACAATGGAACAGTTTACAGCCCAGAGATACCAGACTCATGGCCACCAGAACATTTCAGTTAGCCATGTTGAGTGTGAGACTCCGTTGTATCCCATCTATACCTGTGCAGATAAAATGACTCAGAGGAAGAACTAAAATAGTGAAAAACGTAATTTCTCTTCACACTTTAATAAATACGTAATAAACAATGATATAAATTCATTGAAAACCTGGAAGATAGATGAACTGGATTGTGCAGCCTGAAGGAATGTCTCTATAATTTTTTTGTCAGAAGAAAACGTTTTATGTGATTCTGTGGTTCCATTTAAAATCGAAGCTACTATGCCCTGCTTGGATTCCTAAAAATTCTTTCCAACATTCTTAGAATTTTCTTTGCTCTTCCATTCCAGTTTCGCAATTTCATTGCTAAAAATCAGTGGTCTGTACATTAATTTAATTTTTATTTTAGTATATTTGCCACCATTTACAAATGACCTGCCACCTAGTTACTAAACCAGGTTGTGTTTTCACAATATAAGAGTGTAGATATACATATACATAATATGAAGCTGAGGCAAAACGTTCATCTTGATGTCTGATGTTCCCCCGATGTGATTTATAGAACCAATATTTCTATTTGTTCTTCCACGTTAACGATGCTCTTCTTCTGAAATTGTCACTTTTTCTGGACACACGTTTTTTACCCATCCGTAAGAGCTTTACCTGGAGTTTCCACATAATCTGACTGTTATTTGTTCTTGGCATCGATTAAAACTCGTTGACTCTAGATAGACAAGTCAATGGCGAAAAGTTTTTCAAGATAAATTCAGAAAAACGATGTTATAGTTTTTCCACATGATTAATAATGAAGTTACTTCACTTGATGAGCTACGGAATGCTGTGGTAGCCTTAGGTGTGTTTTCACTACTTTGTTATTCGCTTTTGTTTCTTCGTTTGTTACTAAATATCTACAGTGTACATCTGCTTTATTTGAAAGTAGTGCGACATACACTCCATTGGCTCACGGTGGTGTACAACTTGTCTATAGACACAGCATGTTTGAACCAGTTTATTTTTAGGCGAGGTAAGAGCAATAAATTAGCATTTTAAAAGAGAGAGAAATGACGGAAGATTTCTTTTTTCTTTATTTTTCATTTCACGCAGCTTACGTTTGAAAATGCTCCTTGCAACTGCTTCATATTCGTGTGGCAGTTACTGACTCTCAATATACAATTATACCTCGAGGTTTATCTACAGTAAAAAGCGTCTCTAGCGTAGTTTCTTACCAATAGGAATTGTGCATTCCCACAAAGTACATTAACATGGAGAGTAACATGCTGGAAGCATTTGTTAGTATAAAACGAGAACCTTAAACGTAACTTCCGTTCAGCATTTCTCTCAGCACTGTAGAAATGTTTTGTTATCTTGTTACAAAATAAGAATTTCAGCTTGCAGGATGTTAATCACAGTTTCTTTCTCTGTTTCAGGTAAGTGCAGCAACACATCGCACAGCCTGAAGCAGTTTGTAAGTAAGAGCGACAATCGCGCTTGTTGCTACTGCTGCTGCTGCTGCTGCTGATACTACCACTACTGATGACTGACACACTCGTTACGAGTGGAGTCCTTGGTTAGTCTAGGCAGCAGCAGCCGTCAGCGGGCTTTCACCTTGGGGAATGCTCATTACAGATGCCGCCTCGAGGCATTGCGGCGACGAAAATTGCCGGTGCTGAAGTGTTTGCCTTGTGGCGAGACCCTCGGAGAAACTTCTCCGTCACCTAAAATTTTCCTCTGCCAGCTGAGGCAACATCATCCACACAACCTTTCCTCTGCTGACCATTCACACGCCGTGGATGTAAAAGGCCACGTTCTCAATTTGCCCCACTTTTGTAAATCTCCGAAGAAGGTACTTTTCCCTGTTGCTGTTGATACATTTGGCATCACAAGTCGGTATCAAACAACATGCCTGATATCTTGCTCTCGCCTATGACGTGCAAT